>NW_026019954.1:153763-2736467 GCF_900185275.1 Solanum verrucosum
AGTAAAATATCGATTTTCTCGACGTAAGTTCTTGACGAAAGTTGTTCTACGCGTTGGGCTCATCATCGTGGTATAATTTGTTTTATCGATTGCGTAGCATATCACATTTTAATGTTGGGACAGCAGGGGTTTGAATATATTTAAAGGTTTTGAGGTGAATTACGAAGCTAAGATCGAGGTAAGACCCTTCTTTCATCGACTCTAGCTTTTATAAGCACCAAATAGCAATTTGCGACGGAAACACATATCTTTTATTGTATTGTCATGGTATCTTTTATTTTATGTGTTGATTACGGTCCTACCTTGTTGTAGTATCGAGGGAGTTACGAATTAAAGTCTTTAGGCGACGTGAATTTAGCGAAAAAGGTATGTTAAGGCTATTCTCTTCCTATGGCATGTTCCTTAAAGCTTAGGAGCAATGTAATTGAGATGTTATCGTTGTTATACTTGTAGCCATCATTGTTGATTGTTGGTTGCTCTAGTGCGTATAATCCTCTCTTATCGGGATTCTTATTCAGTAGTAACATTCGTATGTTGGACACGACTTAGAGGCTAATTGTATAAGTTGCCTATAACTAAATTGCTCACTTTTAGCTGTTGGATTGTTATTGTTGCCTTTGGGCTATTGTTGTTACTGCAGGAATGTGATCTATGCCTAGCAGGGTTATGTTCTGCCTACAGGGCTGTATGGATGCCTAAAAGGGATATAAGTTGCCTACGGGGCTATATTGATGCCTAGAAGGGTTATGAGTTGCCTACGGGCTATATTGATGCCTAGAAGGGTTATGAGTTGCCTACAGGGATATATATTGAAGCCTAAGAAGGTTATGTACTCCCTACATGGCCATGTTGTTGCCTAAGAGGGCTATGAGATGTCTATAAGCTATGTTGATGCCTAAGAGGGCTATGTGACTGCCTGCGGGGCTAGGAGACTACCGATAGGGGTATACAGGTTGATTGGCACCTTCCGGGTTATGGGGGCCTGAGTAGGTGGTCTTGTGTGCTGTTTGTACCTACCGAGCTTATGGGGGCTTGGTTAGGTTGTTGTTTTATTATTTTTGATAAATTTAGATTTAGAAGCAGGTCAGTATAATTATCTTATCCTTAATTTATTTATCAGATTATTCCAGTATATCAGGATACCTCATCATAGTCTATTGCCTTTCATACTCTGTACATTATTTTGTACTGACGCCCCATTGCCTTGGGGCGCTGCATTCATGCATGCAGGTCCTGACAGACGACCGAGTAGACCTCCTTATCAGCAGGATTGACTTTTATCCGGCTGGTCAGCCCCTTTCCTCCGGAGCTGCCAAAGTTAGGAGGTTTGTTAACTTTTGTTGTATATATTCTCATGGGTAGGCTGGGGCCCTGTCCCACCAATCTTTACTACTCTTAGAGGCTTGCAAACTAGTGTGTGGGGTTTATAGCTACGTTATGGCCATGCTGGCCTATGTTGTTGGTTTGCTGAAGCTTGTGAGCTGTTTGATGTATTGTACTGATATTTACCTATTTTTAGTTTTGGTATAGATATCATGGTGGCCTCGACGGCCCAATCAGGACTTCTGTGCTAGTTGGATATTTCTTTATATGAACTCTTGGGAGTAGCTGGTTCTTTTGTAGATTTGTTGACAGGGGCCTTGCCGGCCGAAGGCTTAGTTTTAAGCCGAGATATACTTGTTTGTTTTCTTAATTGCATGTGACTGCCATGCGCTAATAGCAAATGGTTCAGCAGGGTCGGCTCGGGCCTGAGTTTTGGCTTTAGGAGTCAGTTGCGCCCTTTGAGTTTGGGGTGTGACAGGTTATTGAGTGAGCTTGATTTTGCCTCTAGTGCATTTGATGTTTTGACTGATTTAAAAGAAAGGTTTGATCGAGTTGATGGCTCTAGAACCTATAGCTTACACAAAGATATTGTTTCTATGCAACAGAGTACAACATCTGTCTCTGAGTATTACACAAGGCTCAAAACTCTATGGGATGAGTTTGAGATATTAGTACCTGCTCCTTGTTGTAACTGTGAGGTTTCAAAGGGGTTGTAGCTCATATGAACAAGCAGACGGTTTATCAGTTCTTAATGGGACTAAATGAATCGTATCAGCAAGCTAGAAGTCAAATTCTCATGATAGATCTCTTACCAACAATCAATCATTTGAATTCTATGATAGTTGGGGATGAATGTCAAAAGGCTGTAATGAGTTATACTACTAGCTTGAGAATGACTTCGATCATCTTGGATTCATCTGTTGCTATGTACTCAAAAGTTGGTAGCAGTTCAGGTGTTAGTAATAACTCAGGTGTGAATCAGAAGTTTAAGAGGAATTCAATACTAATATGTGACTTTTGTAAATGCAAAGGTCACAATAAAGAATTTTGCTACAAAGTGGTAAGTTATCCTCCTAATTTTAAGTAAAAAAGAAGGGTGCAAGGGGGATCAATTTCCTCAACTGGCAATCAATCTAACCATTAACCATCAGCTCAGGCCAATTTCACATATGGTCTCAGCACTAACATTTCTCCACTAGGCTGGGGACTTCCACTTAATCAACAACAACAACAACACAGTTCTGAGGGATCTACTATCAATCCAAAAATCAGTAAGGCTGAGAAAGAGATTCAACAGATGCTACAGGGGTGCACCTTTACAAAAGATCAATATGATCATATTTTGAAGATGGTTCAACAGAAGTCAGATGCATCTATTGTTTCTACCTGCAACACTGCTAGTACCACATGTAAAAAATCTTTTGTTGTTGATCACAGTCGAGTGTGGATTATTGATACAGGTGCAACAAATCATATGGTCTCTAGCTTAGATATGATGGTGGAAGGCTCAGTGTCAAAGCTTACATAAGTTAAACTTGTGTATATTCCAAATTGTACTATCACTCAAGTGTCTCATATTGGTTCATGTGCTCTATCAACCAAAAGTGTGACCACTAATGCATTACATGTTCCTGACTTAAAGTATAATCTATCATCAATCAGTCAAATCACAAAGGAGTTAGGTTGTTCTGTCACCTTCTTTTCTAATTTTTGTGTTTTCCAGGAACTCTGCAATGGGAAGGTGAAGGAAGTCGATAAAGAAGATGGTGGTTTATACTTGCTAATGCAGCACTTAAACAATAAAAATGATTCAAGTACCAGTAGTGAAAAGGAAGTTGCATTTGTTGTCAACAATACAAAGGCAGTAGACATGGAGTTGTAGCATCAAATATTAGGACATGTGTCTTCTGCAGTTCTTGCAAGAATGTTTGTTGTGAATCAACAAACTCTATGTACATTGTCTAAATGTTTTTTATGTCCTTATTCCAAACAAACAAGACTTGCATTTCATGTGAGTAGTATTAAAACTGTAGCCGGCTTTGATTTGATACATGTTGATGTTTAGGGTCCCTATGTTGTACCTACAGTTGATGGTAACAAGTACTTTCTTACCATTGTGATGACTTTTCTAGAATGACTTGGTTATTCTTGCTCAAACATAAATCAACTGTTTATGTTTCTATTAAAGAGTTTCTTGTGTATGTTAAAACTCAATTTGGGAAGGCAGTCAAAATATAGAGGTCTGACAATGGTACTGAGTTTGTGAACTCTGTGTGTGTTAATATGTTCAAATAGATGGGTATTATATATCAAAGATCATGTCTTTATACTCCTCAGCAAAATGGTGATACTAAAAGGAAACATAGGCATTTACTTGAAGTCACATGAGCACTCAGGTTTCATGCTAGTATACCAGTGAGTTATTGGGGTCAGTGTGTGTTAGATGCTACTTATCTCATTAACAGGTTACCTAGTAGTGCGCTTGATTACAAGATACCTTATGAAAAGTGGTATGGTAGAAAACCAGTATTGACTCATCTCAAAACTATAGGATATTTGTGTTATGCTAAACAACTGACTGAACATGACAAACTAATGCCAAGATCCAGGTCTGCTGTTCTTATGGGATATTCAAAAATTCAGAAAGGATATATTCTGCTTGATCTAAGTTAAATGTCCTTTTTTATTAGTAGAGATGTGTTGTTTAGAGAGGATCAGTTTCCTTTTGCTCAGATGTCTAGTTCAATTCAAGAGAAGGTGTTTACAGACTCCATGCATGATTCTACAGTTATGCCTCGTAGCTTAGATCACATGTTGTCTCACTATGTTCCTGCTACTGATTGTCCATATGCTGATCAACAGAAAGAGTCTGAGTTGCCCTTAAGTCATGACATACCTGTTCCTGACGAAGATACTGGTGTTGTAACATAAGATTCTGTTAATGAGACTTCTAGACTGCCTGATGTTAGAAGATCTTCTAGGCATAAACAATCTCCATTATGGCTGAAGAATTTTGTTTCATGTACTCTCTATAAACCTGTTCCCTACTCTATGTGCAACTATATGAGTTATGATCATCTCTCATCTTCTTATCAAGCTTACATTGTTGCAACCTCTATAATAAGGGAACCTAATACCTACTTAAAGGCTGTTAAAGATAAAAGATTGGTGGATGCTATGCAATCTGAAATTCAGGCCCTTAAAAGTAATAACACTTGGGTGATCACTGATCTACCACAAGTAAAAAGACCTATAGGTTGTAGATGGATCTATAAAGTGAAGTATAATTCCACAGAGGAAGTTGAAAGATTCAAAGCAAGGCTGGTTGCTAAGGGGTATAGCCAGCAGGAAGGAATAGACTACAAGGAAACTTTTTCACCTGTTGTGAAGATGGTTATTGTTAGTACCATTGTTTCTCTTGCTGCTTCAAGGCATTGGCATATTAATCAGATGGATGTGTTTAATGCATTTCTATATGGTGAGCTAGATGATGAGATATATATGCAGTTGCCACAGGGCTTTGTCAGTCAAGGGGAGAATGAATATAGGCTGACCAAATCCCTCTATGGCCTCAAACAAGCACCTAGACAGTGGAACCATAAGTTGACTGAAGCACTTCTCAAACTAAAGTTTCAGCAGAGTCAACATGATCATTCACTGTTTATTAACAAAGCAGAAGAGGGGATCATTATTGTACTTGTGTATGTGGATGATATGTTGATCACTGGTAGCAGTCTAAAACTGATAGAAGATACAAAAAGAGCATTACAACAAGCTTTCAAGATGAAGGATCTAGGTGAATTAAAGTATTTCTTAGGAATTGAATTCACTATATATAAGGGTTAAACGACACAACTTCATCGAAAAATTACATTATATATAAGGGTTAAACGACACAACTTCATCGAAAAATTACATTACATATATATGCGCCAAGTTTTGGTTTGATAAATATTTATTCAAATGTTGACTTTTTTTTTATATAAACTGAAGGTTTCGTACAATGATGAGTTAATATCTCAGATGGTCACTCAACTTTCCATAGTTCTGTTAGAAAGTCACTCAACTTAAAGTAGTTTACTTGGAAAGTCACTCAACTTTGTTTTATAACTCAAAAGTCATTTAATTATAAGTATTTCATTAAGAAAGTCACTCAACTATTGATATTTTACGTGGAAAGTCACTCAACTAATTTAAATTATTTTAAATTAAATTTTGTTAAAATACAATTTTTGTTTTAGACTTATTTTTAAAAATTAATAAGATGCTCATTTTAATTATTTTATTAAACTTTTTTAAATATATTTTTTTGTTTAAAACTATTTTTTTTTAAAAATAATAAGATTGCTACAGTTTTTTTTTTTTTTTGAATTACTTCTTAACTTCTTGATTCCAATCCATTTTTAAAAAACAAAAAAAAAATCATTTTTTAGCATTAGTTCCAGTTAGACAATTGCTGGAATAGAAAAGAGATTATTTTTTTTGTCAATCGCTTCAATACGTTTTTCAGAAGAAAAATATAATTAAATAATTAGAGTGGGTCGATAAGATAATTAAAATAGATATTTTATTTCAACAAAATTTAATGAAAAAAACATTTAAGTTGATTGGGTGACTATATAAATAAAATAGTAATAGTTAAGTAACTTTTGAGTTATTAAACAAAGTTGAGTGACTTTCTATTTGAACAAGCTTAAGTTGAGTGACTTTCTAAGTGAAGTATTCAAAGTTAAATTACCATATGAGATATTACCTCGTACAATGATTAAGGGCAAAAATTTAGAGGTTATGTATTTCACCCCTGCTAGCAAGCGAACATTATAGTAACAACCTTTTGCTTTTTGACTGCAGCCCTTTTTTTCATTTTTAAACAATTAAAACGACACATATTTTACTCATCATATTACATATCTCATCGAGTTATAATGTACTAACTATCTTTTATTTTTATTGATAAAAAATATTTTGTTGACTTTCTCGTATGTTTATTTTTTTATATTTTGACATCCCTTATAATAAGTGTAACTCGGGTGGCTCAAGAGTAGACTAATAAAGCATTTGGCCAACAAATTTTATGATTTTATTTTTCACTTAGATAACATTGAAGTTTGCAGGAAAAAAAGGGTACGAAATGCAAGAAAAACATTTTTCAGATGAATGAAAGAAAAGAAAAAACTATATTGTGATAACTCTTACTTCACAATTTCAAATACTAGTACAGAAAAAATAATTAAATATCCTCCAAAAAAATAAATAAAGTGATGGAACAAATGATAAGACTAAATCAACATGTCCCGTCTACTTTATAGCTGATTCATCAATTTTTTTGGAACGCCGGTACTAAGAAAAGTATAATATATAGTTCGCGTTATTCTGAAGAGCATTTAATATCAATAGCAAAGTCCAATTATATTATTTATATGACTATTGTCAAAACTAGAATTCAAATATACATAAATGAGACACATAAAAAGGTGAACATTCAGTACAAATATGCTACGGAATTGGATGGAATGGTACGACAATAATAAGAAGTTTTTTTACAAATTGCCTCTTAAACGAATTATATTTAATTTTTATTCTCTACGTAAAATATATATTTAAATTTCTGAACACAAATATATGGAGTATTATTTATTTATAGAAAGAATTTAGTTATTGTAAGCTATTATGACCACTGAACTTGTAATATGAGCATCTAAATCTCAATAAGAGACTTTTGAAACTTACTAAACTTATAACATGTAGAACTTATTAGCATGCAAAGGCAAAAAGGTCATTTAATCTTAACGCTTTATAACATGAAAGATACATTCGTTTAAATTTTTTTATACGGCTCGTTTAAAAATTATTCTTTCACAAATGCGGGGTATTATATAGACATGTACCCATATTCATCCGTGAGACAGTGACTTATAGTATGTACCTTCATTATAGTGTGTAGTTTGATTGTAAAAAAATTGACGAATTGAGGGATAAATTGTGTGATAAAGATCCACTTATATTGTTTTCTTGACTATTTTCTTTGCTTAAATTCATTATAGGTAAAGAACTTATGTTATTTATATTTATGTTATTGATCTATTTATATTATTTTCATGTAAACTATAAATGTTACTATAAATATTGAATTTTATACACGTTAATTATTAAAATCATGTTGCATTTATTGTATTGATATTTGTGTATATTAATATCTAGTACCAGTACAATCTTGAAGTAAGTTCTAGTTGCTATCACTCTCTATAATAAGCCACTTGCTTTATCATAGTGGCAATGACATCCATTTTATTTGAGTAACTTTCTTGTGTTGTTAGACTCATTCTTTAATTTTGCTCATGATAATGCAACAATAAATTTTGGGGAGTTTAATTAGTTGCAATTTTGGGGTTTATGGCTTTCACATTGTATTAAATTTATCCTTTATTTATGTTGTTTCACTATTTTAGACCTAATTACCATGTCTTGAGTAATACATGTTTGGTTTGCTTAACTTAGAAATAGTTGGTATCATCATAATTAGAGATATGTTTAGATCGTGATAAATTCGAGGATAAGTATTTATAATACTTCTGCAGTATATGAGGATGGATGTATCTCTTGTGGGAAAAGTTTGACACCTTTGATTTGTTTTAAAAAAGGCCAAACACATACACAACCCCTCAAACTTGCCATCATTTTTCATTTTGGCACTCCAACTTAGCCTTGTTCCATTTTAACCCTTAAACTTCATTTTTTCTTACCATTTAAACACTAATACTAATTTTTATGATTTTTTATTTATTTATGTTCTTCAACTGCAATTTTTTATTTTAAAAAAATAGACGTGCGTCTGTTAATTTTCGTAAAAAAAATTAAACATTCAATTAAATTTTTCAAACAATAATATTATTTTTTGAGATTTCTGTATTTTTGCATGAAAGTAAATTGACGAAAGTTCTTCGATTTTCTTTCTTAAACATTCAATTAAATTAAATAACACTACTTATTTATTATTTCTTGTCATCTAGGATATCTAAATTTAACGCAAATACTCACGTTTTATTTTTAATATAAATCAATACGAATAAAAAAACTCATATTCAATACGAGTAAAAAAGACTCTTGTTCATTTCTAATAACACTACTAAAATTGTTAAAACTCAACTGACTTTAATTTGTTAGATTGTCGGTGATTTTTAAGAAAGAAAACCAACACAATTTCGTCGGTTATTTTTTACATAAAAATACATAAAACTCTTAAAAAGAAATTGTTTTTTAAAAAGAATTATTTTTTGTTAATTTTTATTTTTTTAACTAAAATTAACTGACATATGTCGATTTAAAATAAGAAGTTGCAATTGAAGAATATATATAAAAATAAAGAAGTCACAAAAATAGTATTTCGTGTTAAAATGGTACATAAAAAATGGAGTTTAAGGGTTAAAATGGAACAAGGTTAAGTTGGAGTGCCAAAATGAAAAATGAGGGCAAGTTAGAGGGGTTGTATATGTGTTTGGCCTTTAAAAAATTATTTAACTTGTACCAATTATAATATAAAATTTAATTACTGAAAAAAACAAGATTCATAAGCTTTAAATTTTGATTATATCTTTAATATACATTAAAATTGTAAACGAAGAGCTAGTGAAATTAAAAAGTCGGATCCACATTCTTTTCTTAACCAAGAAGGTGGTTATCAAGATATTAACAACTTTATTTAGATTTTGCTATCTCCGTCATAAGTAAACTAGTAAATATATGATCATATTTTTGATTTTATTTTTCAATGAACATCCTTATCACTTGAGAACCTATTCGTCGTTATTATTAAATAACTAAATTGTCAAGAATTGTACAAATACAAATAATATACTATATAATAAAATTTTAAGTTATTCATTTGGTGTTGCAATCATATTATACTTAAATATATTATTTAAGCAAAAAAAAAAACTAGTGACCAACAATCTCCACTTTAAAACAGAGAAAAAAAAAAACCATAGCATCAATAATTTTGAAATATGTTTTTTATTGAGAAGTAAATCATGAAATTGTGCAAAATATTTAAATTTTGAAAATGTTCGCATATTCTTCTTATTGCGAAAAGGGGGATTAATAAAAGATTGAAAGTACTATTTGAATTTTGTTATTTATCTCTTAATCTCAATTGCTATATGACCATCTTATATGGTTCTGTTTAACAAACATCTATGATCACTTTGAGAACTTAATTATTGTTTTACATAAACTAAATTATCAAAGACTAACAATTCAAATACATATAATACTTACAAATGACTTGTCATTATTTTTCAGTGTTGCACTTGCTATACATTCAAACATATAATTGTGCAACCTTCTCTACATTGGTAAAGAACTATGACACCAAAAATAATTTATTTTTCATTTACATATTATCTACTGAGAAAATAACTTAATCAAAAAATGAATGTTGTCATATAGGTTATAAATAAATTTAAAAATCTATAATTATTTTAGATAATTATATATCTCTTTTTCCGTAGATGAGACTCTTACGATATGATGTTTACAGAAGATCAGGAAATTGGTATAACAACAAATACAGAAGTTGAATCTAGGGCCATATATAGTGCTTTGAAACACTGCCAAGAGAAGGGATTAAGAGGAGTCACTATCGAAACTGATTCATTGATTATGAGGAACATCATTCAAAGGCTATGGCGAATCCCCTGGGAGATTACGGAGAGGGTTGAGGAGATTATTATGATTATGCAGATGTTAAATGCAAACATCGTCCATACATCCAGAGAAGGTAATAACCTAGCAGATGCTTTAGCAAATCAGGTGGTGGAAACACAAGACACAAAGACATAAAATACATTTCAAGAACTACCCAGCAACATGAAGAAAATACGAAACATGGATAAAGCTCAAATACCAAGCATTAGAATTAAAACAAGAAAGATAACCACACAATGAGATTGATAGAGGAAGCAGATAAATATGGTAAAGTTAAATACATAACAAACGGTGTTAGGGCGATGAATGATGGAAGCTATGACGGAAGTCTAGCTAGGACTAATCGTTGCTGTAAAATATGTCCACCAAGAAGAGAAGATAGCAAGATCGGGGTCATTCATCTGGAGATAGAGGAAAACAACAGCAACCAGAGAGGGTTTTGTCCACAAAAGTACCTCTATAGAGAGAAATCACGACGACCTAAGATAGATCGAAAATGGTTAGAAGGAAACAACATGGCAAAAGAGGAAAGGGAGAAGATCATACCTTGTATCGGACAAAGCCATCAAGTGTGAAATACTCATAGCAGGAGATGAAGTAGATGCAATTTTCAATGGAGAGAGGCAGGCAATACGGGGAAGAAGAGTGGACAACAATTAGGAAAGTGTAGAGAACACTCTCAGCTGCAGAGTGTAGTTCGATTAGTATTAGGCTGGGTTATCCTAAATCCGGCCTCATTGTTTAGATTGGTGGGCTTTGCCCGAATTTTGTGTGGTTAAATGTTTGATCAATAAAATAGTCGACGGACTCACCATTTAAAAAAATAAAAAAACTCTTAGAATAAACTATTTTTCATTTACATATTATCATTACTGAGAAAATAACTTAACCGGGAAATGAATGTTGTCATATAAGTTATACATAATATGGAAAATTCACCCCACATATCTATTTAAGGCTTAATATTACAGCCTTTAGATGTACTTTATTTATATTACTACTTATAACAGTTTAATTACAAGTATTAACATATTAGTTTTAATCTATAATTTAATTTATTTAATTTATTAATTAGTTATTATTTTTATAATTACCTTACAATTAATAAGTAAGAGAAATAAGATAATCAATTGTCATTATCTCTTACACTATTTTAGGGATTTTTTTTCCAGTTTTCACACCCCCCACCCCCACGTTTCTCTTTTACATAGAATTATTTTTTTCTCTCTCACCATCATCAACGTTCGTCTTCTTCATTATAAAAGAAAATCAGCAGAACTCACGATTGAGACCCATGAATGTGGAAGGAAAAAAATAAGATAACATACTTTCCTTTCTGTATGAATTTTTTGTTATGTTTGATAATTGGAAGAAGCGAATACTTAATAGTGCCCCGCTAGAAGTGGATCTGTATTTGTTTTAAAATTAGCACATGTTTTAAAAATTATATGTGCAGGAAAGAATGTCAGATATGAATTCTGTTTTTTTCTTTATATTCTTTTGTTCTCTCTATCAACTCTTTTGTTGTCGGTAGCAGGCAACTCGAGAAGAGGCGTTGGCCAAGGTTTCTGCTCTTGAACTAGAGATAAGTGCTGCAATGCCAACAAATAATGAAATTCCGGTAAAAGATGCTTCTTCTCAGTCGAAGATTAGTCAAGCAAACAAAACAGTTAGTCATGCAAATCAAAAAGGAAAAAAAAAAGAATGTGAAAATTGTAGAAGCGGCTCATTCTATTTTGGATTCGGATTCAGATTTCGTACGTGAGATTAAAAAGAAAAAAAAAAGCAACAAATGTTGAAATTGGTCAAGTCTTCAAAACCAATCAACAAGAAGAACAACATGGAAGGAGGACTCAGAAATCCCAATTTCAAAAAAAGGCAAAAAAGTGGTTAGGATAAGTATTTTATTTAATTTATTTTTGAATTATTCAATTTAGTATTTTTTGTGTTAAAAATATTGTATTATGATTATTGTTGTTACGAAACTTATATTGATGTGAAAACTGTACGAAATTTGAATAATATTTATATGAATATGACATTAATATATGATATATGAATATTGTATGAAATGTGATGGAATGTTGGTATTCAACTGGTATGAAGTGTTATTTGATATTGGTATGAAATTGGTTTGATATCAGTAGCCCAATTAGTTGATTTTAGTGTCGTTTGTTAAATGCCATAATGCACATGAAATCTTGTATGATGTTTGAATAATATTGGTGTGATTTTTTTTCAAATATGGTATACTGTTTTATTAAAATTTATGTACATGAATATGGAATGAAACATGAATAATATTGGTCTGGACTGAATTTTATATATAGTGTATGAATGTTGATATGAAATTGATTTAATTTTTGTATAAATTATGTGAAATAATTAATTTATAACTACTTATAAAATGAAGTTGGTATCGGAATGAAACATGAATATTGTTGGTAGGCTGTCAAATTCATTTGAGATCTCAATTATATGTTTTTTTCAATTTTTCCAATGGAATATCAGTTTGATACCAAGTGTACACCAATTGGGTACAAATTAACTAGTTTTAGGTTGACTAATTTAGTTGAAATCTCAATTACATGTTTTATTCAATTTTTCAAATGGGATATCAGTTCGATACCAAGTGTACACCAATTGGGTACAAATTAACTAGTTTTAGGTTGACTAATTTAGTTGAAATCTCAATTACATGTTTTTTTCAATTTTTCCAATCGGATATCAATTAGATACCAAATGTATACCAATTGGGTATAAAATTAAATAGTTTTAGGTTGTCTAATTCAGTTGAAATCTAAATTACATGCCCTTTTTTCAATCTTTCCAATGGGATATCAATTCGATACCAAATGTATACAAATTAGATGCAACATTAATTAGTTTTAGGTTGACTATTTCAGTTGAAATCTCAATTACAAGTTTTTTTTCAATTTTATCGCAGGGACATCAGTTGGATACCAAATGTATATCAATTTCATACTAATATTTGAATTTTCAGTTGATATCAATTGCATACCATCATTATCTAGTTTTTTTACTATACATTTGAAAAACACTTAATACACAAATGATTAACTAGTACACATAATAAATGTTCTGAAATTATAATTCATTAACTTAAAAGATAAAATAAATCAAAACATGAGTTTGCCACATTAAAACAATCAAAACAAAATAAAAATAAATATGTCTTTTTTTTTCCAGCAATGTAATTTGAACATGTCTTCTTGTTGTGTCCCTCCCGACGACATGTACTTCACGTAACCTTAGACCTCTTGCATTTCACATCAGTAAATCCTTTCCAACGTTCATGTTGTGGTCTCCCTACAATTCTTTTTGAACCAGACCACAATAATTTATGCTTCGACACTTTTTGAATTGCATATTTTTCTGTTCCATCATAAATTATTGTGTTAGTATTACAGGATACAAAAGTTCAAAAAACTTTACAAAACTATATATAATATGATAATGCGCACTGAAACAATATTTTTTTGTATCAATTTATGCTCCGACACTTTTTGAATTGCATATTTTCCTATTCCATCATAAATTGATTATAATAACAACAAAATTATACACACTCGTCATTATTTTTTCATACAAATATCATTCAGACAGTACACTACAAAATAAATTTCATACAAAAAATAATATTTTACATTTCATACTCACTTAATACACATTTCATACAACAATCATCATTCATACCAATTTTATACATCTCTCATACCAAATAATTCATTACTCTCACACAAATGACAAAGCATATATAATCAATAAAATTTCAAATTTCATACCAAATTAAAACACTTTTCATACATTTCTTCAAAAATCTAAATAACTTTTTTACACATTAGTGAACACTTTCATACCAATTTCATTACATTTATACTACCAAATTCATTCAACATTTTATATTTAATTTATATTTTCGAAAAAAGAAAACAGTAATCAATATTACAATTTTACTATACCTACTTCATCTACAACGATAAAAGTATTTATATTTTATACATTTATACTCAAAACTTTCATATATTGCGCATATTTCTCACGAAATCATGATTTTGACAGTATACAAATTAATCAAACAACAAAAAAAAAAAGAAACTTACCAAACCGTATTATGAACAAAATTAACAAAAACGTATTATGAACAAAAATTAACAAAACCGAATTTTGACCAATCACTAAACAATAATAAATACTAACCTGAAAGATCCCATCTTCCACCATGTTTTATTAATATTGATATGTAGTTGTCCATCACAACAAAATCAAGATTTTTCAAAGAAAAAAAAAAACTTCAATTACTCGACAGTGAGAAGATTTTTGGCAGAAAATTGAAAAGAGAGAAACGTTGAACAAAAAAAAAAGGATAAAATCAGAATTTTAAATTAAGTTTAACTAATTTTAGTGAATTAAGGAAACTAAATATTCTTAATAAGTTTGAATTCCTTAATTCGTGCTAATTAGTAATTGTCTACACTCAATTCAAATTAAATTAGCACCCCTATTTCAGTTTTTTACCTTTTTGCCTTCAAAAATGTTTTTCTTTTTGTTTTTTTTTTATCTTTTTCTTTTTTAAAACAAATGTTTTCAATTATTAAAAATAACTTTTTTTTAAAAATAAATTGTTAGAACCTGAAACTTTTAATGTTACAACTTGAAAGTTTAAATCTACTGCTATAACTTGAAAATATTAATATAATATATGTCATATATGAAATTTTCACTAAAAATATATAATTATTCTAGATAATTATATATCTCCTTTTTCGTAGATGAGACTATTAGGATAAGCTTGAAAATATATAATCATTTTAGCTAATTTTACATCCCTTTTCAGAAGATGAGATTAAGATGAAAGTCTTAGCCAAAATTCATAAAAATATTTAAAAACTCCTTACTTTATTTTCTTCACCATCATGATATAATACATGTCAAGCACTTAAATTTAATATTCGTACATTTAAAGATAATATCATATTATTATTATTTTTGGTAACAAATATAAATATTGCTTTTAGCAATCAAATCAATACACCTAAAAACACCTAACTTCACAACTAGTTTCGTAGAAGGGGACTATGTAAGTTAAGCCTTATATATCGCTTTAATTACATGACAATTTTTTGAACCAAATAGGCGCATCAACTTTACTTAATCTGTGTAATATAGTCACAATTATACCCCTATACAATCTCCAATTTATTGTCCGTCACGTGTGATATACTATTGAGCCTCAAAGTGCTGTGATTATCTCCTTGTACAGTTGCTTCCAGTTCTTCCTCATAATTTTGTTCAGTACTTGTTTAACATCTCATATTGAAATCTACAATCCAACCCATTGAACCATTGTTTTAGTGATTTCCCTGCTCCAGTCACATTTAAAAAAAAAGTAATTTTGTGTCCCTACAACTTGCACATCACATAAACTACATATTGGGTTATCCACTGATATATTCATCTTTGTAATATGTTTTTAGTCAACAACGTCCCTTGCACAGCTAATCAAACTATGAATCCATGCCTTGATTGAGAGTTTTTGTTCCAGATTGAATCAACCGTTCTCATCTTACTTTGGGCCCCTATCAATGAAGCGTAACTTTCTCCCCTTAACCAAACTATGAATCAATTTCTTTTATTACTATTATCTTTACAAATTATTTATGTCCTTAGCATTATTCTAATTTTAAATTTAAAACATATAACTCTTGATACTTTCATTTTTTTCTGTGATTATGAAAATTTCTATTTAAAAGAGATGACATACTTTAAGTGTTCAATTTAACTACCTAATAGACAAATGAAATACACATGTTTTTTAAACTATAATTTGAATCGAAAATATCTAATTCGAACACCTTATTAAGAGTTGAGGTGTTCAATTCAAACATAACTTAGTTCGAGCGTCTAAATCAAATATACTAACAAATTTAAGAAGCTGACTATGTCTTAAACCAAAAATAAGAACTCCAGATGTGAATTAAACAAAAATATTTCATGAGTTTAAACAGTAATCAAACTATTTTAATATAAATAATAAAATAAATCATTTTAAATTTTTTTTATCTAACACGTCAAATCAAATATAAACATAAATTAATTTTAATTTTTTTTCCGAAATTATTACACTTACCTTAAGAAATAATTTCTTAAAGGCAAAATTAGAAGAGAAGGAAAAAAAGAGGACCAAATAGCCAAACCGACTTGAATAGAAGTCCCTCAAATAGAAGAAGACTCAATTTGTGTGCATCTCTACGTGTATATAAGCTTCTCCCCTGTCATCGTTCCCAGGGTTAGTACTAGTTAGACCAATTTCACACACAAAAGGCAAAAGGAACCCCCTTACCCCCACCTCACCCCCCCTTCTCACCATTTTTCTCTTTCTTGGCTTTGGGGTTTTCCTTGTTCTTCTCCTTCTTCTTCTCTCTATAAACCCTATTTTCTGTACAGTCTTTACACACTCTCTGGATGAGTCGCCCGTCCGTGACTTTGTTAATTCAGGTACCGATAGAATAAATCAGTTACTATCGATTCTGCTTTTGTTGTGTGTTTATTTGATCGATTTAATGTTCTATGCGTTTTTATCTGATGTATTTGAATGTGTGCAGAGATTTTGTTATTTTTTCTCTGATTTGTGTGTTGGATTTGTGTTTTGGTTAGTGAATACAAGGAGAGAAAGTAGAGGTTGGATATGACGACCTTAAGATCGAGTTTGCCGTCCAGGTTACGGCAACTTCTCTCCAGCGAAGGAGCCATTGGTCCATCTATTAAACTCGACTCTGAACCTGTATGTACTCATTTTACTCGTTCCTTTTTTGTTTTTCTTACTTTTATTATGCATTTGGTTGTTTTTGTGTGTTGTTGAACAGTTTCTTTTCATAGTTTTTTTTTGGAATCATTTCACAATGTGCATTTTCAGTGTTGTTTTATTCCAGACGTGTAATGTGTGCTGTTAGGGTTTAGTCTTGCTGTGGAGTTGAGAATCAGAAGTTAATTATTGTATGTTCTGTTGTTTCTTAGGGTTTATTTTTTATTGGAAATCATATTTCATAATGTACCTCTTCTCTATGTGGTTTATTGTTTTTAACTGTTATGTAATCTATACTTTTATTATCAGTCATTTACCTGCTTTTTTTCTTTGAATTTTGTTATTTCTTATGATTGGTACGTGGAAATTCTCTGTCACAAGTGTACTGATGATGCCTGGGTCTGAAACTTAATGTTTCTGTTACAAGTGTATTTATGCCATGTGAGTCAAAAATTGATTATTTTTCTTGTGTAGCAAGAACAGAATTTATAACATACCTCGAGTTTGATTTTGCATTTGGTATTTGGTTACAAGATACTGAAAATATCTAATTGATTTTATATTTTTGCTTACTTCGGTTTGCCACTGGAATTACATTTAAGGTCCTTTCTGCTGCTAAATTTGTTGTTGATTAACCTTTTTGCTTCTTTTTGTGGTCGCTATTGGAAATTGCGGCTATTTGCTTTTATGATTCCTTTGGGTTCTTTTTGTGAAATTTCTATGACAAGTACCCAGTCGTGCTAATTGTTACCACGGTGGAATTCCAGCTCTGTGTTACTGCTATTAGCTATGTACCCATACTTCTTTACCAAGAAAGTATACCTGTCCTTTCCTTCAGAACTGATATCGACATGGTCTCAAGCTTGTTTGAGAGCTGATACTACTAACTATATTAAGGTTCCGGTAGTAAATGTATCAAAAATAATATTGATCTTGACTATCTTTACCAATCTTTACCAGTCAACATCACAACTTTGCAACCACTCATATCAGGGAGATGCTTAGCTCTAGATCCTAGGATCTGAGATTGGATTCTGTTAAAGTTGATGAGAGTTGAAGTTGCAGGCTAATGTATAGGGGATTTATGGATTGGCTATAGTGCTGCGTGAAGTAGCAACTAGCAACTTCTTGTGTGATGCACAACATTTTTTATTCTGATCACGTTTGACTTTTTTGTGTCGAGTAATTCAATTTCTGCAGTCAATGAGTAGCAAATATCTGCCATTGCTCAAAGAAGTCATTGGTTGTAGCTAGTAGGACATTATTAAAGATAAATTAAAAACAAAGAGAACAATTTGGTACATTATTTAAATGAAGCGGAAAATATTAAGGATACTAGAAGGGCTCAAAGCATAAAGATTAATGAAGTTCCCTAACCAGTAACCACTCATAAATACACTCACTAGATGTTGCTTTAAGAAGAATGTTTTTTCCATGGAGGATCACATATGTTAGTTGGTGTTTTATGTTTAAGAATTTAGCTGAAAGTGTAGATCCTGTAGCGTTGCAAGGTGGCTAGTCGGTTATGGAGGGTGGCTCTCAGTTTAATTGGGATGCAATGGGTGATGCCAAGCACAGGAAGGTGGCTCTGCAAAGTTGGTCTGAGAAGGGGAAATAGAAGTCAAACGATAGGGAGGATTACCCCTTTAGCAATCATGTGGGTCATTTAGAAAAAGAGAAATAGGAAGAGTTTTGAAGGGTTGAAACAAGATTTTTAAAGATGTCAAGTAGTGTTTTATCTCTAGATTCATTTGGTCTACTTACGAGGTCCATTTTTGTATAGAGGATTGAATCTCTTTTGTTGAGAACCATATTTGATGTAGGTTCACTTCTTTTGGTATATGGCTTGTATTTGGGGTTTCCCCAATGATAATAAAATTATTTACCTATTAAAAAAAAGAATATTTTTCCTCTTCCATTGGGAGCCGACCCAACTTGTTTGGGACTAAGGCGTAGCTATTGTATTTGTAGCATGAGTACTTCCCCCCGTATAAGCCTACTAGTGTACATGTAGAAAATCTCATTTTACATTTAAGCACAAAAAGGACTAAATTATAGTAGATTGATGCCTTCCTTTGAGGATGGTTTGAGTATGTGAAGAGAATTTGCTCAGATGCGCCGGTAAGGAGGTGAGAGGTTGGTTATGGTAACATCAAGGTGCTGGTTGGATATCACTAAAATTGAGTCTCATTATTGTGATCATTAGCATGTTATCTTTAGAACCTCATAGCTAATAGGATGATGAAATGGGATGACTCTGGAATTGAATATGACAGGAGCTGGTCTAATATGAGACTATCAATTGAAACTGTATAATGTACATGTGTGAATCTCAAATATATTTAGATCTCAAAATAAACAAGATCCATTCGTCTTGGTCTCCTTTAGGGAGCTAGAGTTATCTGATGTTTCCATTAAACTAGCTTTGCTTTTTCTTAAATTCTTCTTTTTGGAGATATCATTTCGTCCATCATCACATTTTTTGAAGTGTTTTAGTACAAACCAAACTGAGATCTATCTGGAAAAAAAGATAGTTTCAGACTGACAGTGGTAATACTATTACTTCGCCAGCATGCATTTATTTTTTGAAGTTCAACTTCAAAACTGTTATTTTTTTTTTGTCCTTTTCTTGTTTCAAACTGACAGTGGTAATACTATTACTTCGCCAGCATACATTTATTTCTTGAAGTTCAACTTTAATACTATTATTTTTCTTTTTGTCCTTTTCTTGTTTCAAACTTACAGTGGTAATACTATTATTTCGCAAGCATACATTTATTTCTTTTTGTCCTTTCTTTTCCCTGTTACTTCTCAATATCAAACAATCTGTCAATCAGCTACATCTCAAGTCCAAACTAGTTGAGGTCAACAATAGATTCTCTATTTTCTTTTTTTCTCAACTCGGGCCAGTCAGTTTTGTTCTGCTAATGGTAGATATCAACAATTTGATTCTTAGTATCCGTTTTACTTTTCGAGCCAACTCATTTTCATTCGACAGTGGTGAATTTGTCTCCTAAGTCAAATAGGAGCTCCTTAAAAGTAGAAGCTATTCTACTTCACACTTGTCCCCATACTAAGATTCAAGTCTAACCAGCAATTTTGACAACAACTGAGCTAATGTAAACTTGATCAAACCAAGACTTTATCCTATATGTGCGAGTACACAATTTTCGTGTGCAGTCTATCTTTTATATATACAACATAAGTTACGTTCTCCCAAAAAGATACAAAAGACTTAATCCTGACTAGGTGGGTACCGGTAAGAATACTTCTACTATGTATTGCAGTCTATCTAAGTTCCTGTTGTTTCTATGAAATTGTGGGGGAGGGGTTGCGACAATTTTCAGCCATTTGATTGGCTCTTCTTTAGCATCTTTGATTATCATTCTTTGGCGCGTATACACACTTGGACCATTCATTTTTTTTTGTTGAAACTTGTGATGTATTCCTCAGCATTTAGGATATGCTGGTGACCTCCATAAAAAGGCTGTAACAAGCCAAAACAGAAGAGTAATTACAGGAATCCTAAGAGATCAACTATCTGTTCAGCATCTTCTATGCATTGTTCTTTACACCAAAAATAGGAAGTTGCAATACAACCCACTTTGATTTTCTGCACAATTGCATTTCCATGACAATCATTGAATTTGATAGTAATTCTCTTCCTTGTTACTTTTCAATGAGTACTCGTTTATGTAGCTGAAGATGCTGGTGTGTTTTGAGGATTGTTATTGTTTATCTTGGTAAAAAATGTTTAGTGACTCTTATGTTTTCTCGGTGTGTTTTATGTTTCTAGCACTGTTGTGTTCCTTAACATCAGGCAAGACCATAGCTATCATAAGAAAACAAAAAGAAAAATCAGGCAATACCATAGTATATTGCACTTTTTTACATTTTATTTGGATGAACTGTGGTTATTCTCGTAGGAGTAATTCTTAAGTTTGTGGGAGCCTTCTAAACATCCTTTCAGGGATCTAGAAATATACATCGATTTAGTCATATGCAAGGAAATAATAAAGCAATAAATCATCTGATTAGTGTCTTGACTTCAGCTGCTTGAAAGAATTGCATGGACTTCTGCTTTTCATACTGTTCTCTGTTGCAGTAGATTCCCGCTTCTATCTTTCCTGCTTCTATCTTTCTTTTCAAGCCTTCTCTCCATTATCTGCTATGATCTTATTGTGCATTTATCTTCATGTCAGCCCCCAAAATAAAGGCCTTTATTGACAAGGTCATCCAGTGTCCATTACAAGATATAGCAATACCTCTTTCTGGTTTCCGCTGGGAGTATGGCAAGGTAAATCCATCTTACCTCTGTTTATCCTGCCTTTATACTTTGGACTTTTACTTATTTGGCCTTCCCTTTTCAGGGAAATTTTCATCACTGGAGACCATTGTTTCTACATTTTGATACATATTTCAAGACCTACTTATGTAGTAGGAAAGATCTTGGCTTGTCTGATAATATATTAGGAGATGATAGCCCTTTCCCCAAGCAAGCAGTTCTACAGATCTTACGTGTGATGCAGATCATACTAGAGAATTGTCATAATAAGGGTTCATTTAGTGGCTTGGAGGTAAGCTGGAGATACTAGAACTTTTCACTCGTTTTTGAATGAATGTCTGTAACAAGTATTCACATGTACTGATGATGTCTGAATTTATTTACTTTGAACCTGGCAGCATTTCATGCTTTTGTTGGCTTCAACAGATCCTGAGATCCTCATTGCAACTTTAGAGACTCTTGCTGTATTAGTAAAAATAAATCCATCGAAGCTACATGCAAGTGGTAAATTGGTTGGGTGTGGTACTATAAATAGCTGTCTCCTGTCACTTGCGCAGGGGTGGGGAAGCAAGGAAGAAGGTCTGGGCTTGTATTATTGTGTTACTGTAAACGAAAGAAGTCAGGATGAAGGCCTATCTTTGTTTCCATCCAATGTGGAAAATGACGGTGACAAGTCACTTTATCACTTGGGTTCCACCCTTTATTTTGAGTTGCATAGTGCCAATGCTCAAAGCAATGCTGAATCTGAGGATGGCGCAGTATCAACGAGCATGAGTGTAATTAACATACCTGATCTCCATGTACGGAAAGAAGAAGATCTGTCGCTAATGAAGTTCTGTATTGAGCAGTACAATGTTCCTCCTGAGCAAAGGTTTGCGTTGCTGACAAGAATCAGATATGCACACGCATTCCGTTCCCCCAGAGTATGCAGACTTTACAGCAAGATTTGCCTTCTTGCTTTCATTGTGCTTGTCCAGGCTAGTGATTCCCATGATGAACTTGCGTCCTTTTTTGCTAATGAACCTGAATACACAAATGAGTTGATCAGGATTGTCAGATCTGAAGAAACCATCTCTGGAAATGTTAGAACGCTAGCAATGAATGCCTTGGGGGCACAATTAGCTGCTTATGCATCATCACATGAGCGGGCAAGGATTTTGAGTGGATCAAGCATCAGTTTTGCTGGTGGTAATCGCATGATCCTCCTGAATGTTTTACAGAGAGCAATCTTGTCACTAAGCAGCTCAAATGACTTGTCATCAGTATCCTTTGTTGAAGCTGTTCTGCAGTTTTACCTGCTACATGTCATATCCTCTTCAAGCTCCGGTAGTGTTATTCGAGGGTCTGGAATGGTGCCAACTTTTTTGCCTCTAGTAGAGGACGCTGATCCTGCACATATACATCTTGTTTGCCTGGCTGTGAAAACACTGCAAAAGCTTCTGGATTATAGTAATGCAGCAGTAACCCTTTTCAAAGATCTAGGTGGAGTTGAGCTTTTGGCTAATAGGTTACAGATAGAAGTGCACAGAGTGATTGCCGTGGCTGGAGATGATGACAATTCTATGGTCATTGGTGAGCATTTTAAATCTAGTGAAGAACAAATATATTCTCAAAAGAGACTTATTAGGGTCTTATTGAAGGCACTTGGGTCTGCTACCTATGCTCCTGCAAATTCGGCCAGATCACAGGGTTCTAATGATGCATCTTTACCTGCCACTTTGTGTCTGCTATTTAGTAATGTGGAAAAATTTGGAGGGGATATCTATTCCTCGGCCGTGACTGTTATGAGTGAAATAATTCACAAAGACCCGACATGTTTTCCTGCTCTGCATGAGTTGGGTCTTCCTATTGCTTTTTTGTCTTCAGTGGTATCTGGGATACTACCGTCTCCAAAAGCTCTTACTTGTGTGCCTAATGGTCTAGGTGCAATTTGCCTTAATCCGAAGGGACTGGAGTCGGTAAAAGAAACTTCAGCGTTGCGTTTCCTTGTTGACATATTTACCAACAAGAAGTACGTGGTAGCTATGAATGAAGGTATTGTCCCGTTGGCAAATGCTGTAGAAGAGCTGTTACGCCATGTATCTTCACTGAGAGGTACTGGAGTGGATTTAATTATTGAGATTGTTAACAGTATTGCTTCACGTGGTGATGGTGAACATGCTGAGTCATCAGGGAAATCAAGTGAGACTACTGAAATGGACACGGACACAGATAACAGAGAGAGTGTTGCATCCAGCTCATTGGTTGAATCAACTTATTCTTCTGGGGAAACTATCAGTGATGAACAGTTCATTCAGTTGGCTGTCTTTCATGTGATGGTACTTGTTCATCGTACAATGGAGAACTCTGAAACTTGTCGGTTATTTGTGGAGAAGTCGGGCATTGAATCTTTGTTGAAACTACTCCTACGGCCGAGTGTTGCACAGTCATCTGAAGGGATGTCCATAGCATTACACAGCACCATGGTCTTCAAGACTTTCACCCAACATCACTCTGCTGCTCTGGCTCGTGCTTTCTGTTTCTTTCTCAAGGATCATTTGAAAAAAGCGCTGTCTGGATTTGATGTGGTTTCTGGTGCTTTTATGTTGGATCCTAAAAGTACTCCAGATAGGACATTCTCTTCACTTTTTCTAGTTGAGTTTCTTTTATTTCTGGCTGCCTCCAAAGACAACCGATGGGTAACTGCTCTGTTAACAGAGTTTGGAAATGGAAGCAAAGATGTCTTGGAAGATATTGGTCGTATTCATCGTGAAATTCTTTGGCAGTTAGCGTTGCTTGAAGAATCTAAGGTTGATGTTGAGGAAGGTAGTGCTGGTGCAACTGATGAGGCACGGCAGTCAGAATTGAGTACAACTGATTCTGAAGAACAAAGATTAAATTCCTTCAGACAGTTCCTTGACCCGTTACTTCGCAGGAGGATGTCAGGGTGGAGTTTTGAATCACAGTTTTTTGATCTGATCAATCT
This sequence comes from Solanum verrucosum, assembly GCF_900185275.1. Taxonomy (NCBI): domain Eukaryota; kingdom Viridiplantae; phylum Streptophyta; class Magnoliopsida; order Solanales; family Solanaceae; genus Solanum; species Solanum verrucosum. The sequence continues at coordinate 177,866 of NW_026019954.1, forward strand.
ATATCGTGATCTGACTAGAGCTTCTAGTATTCAGCAACGTCAGACCACCGATGGTCCTTCAAATGTCCGGATAGAAGTTAGTCATCAATCACAACAAGCAGGTTCTCTTGATGATGCTGGTGCCAGTAATAGAAAAGAGGACAAACAGAGGTCATATTATCATTCTTGCCGTGATATGGTGAAATCCCTGTCAATCCATATCACCCATTTGTTTCAAGAGATGGGCAAGGTAATGCTACTTCCATCACGTAGGCGGGATGATACACTCAATGTGTCAGCTCCCTCAAAATCTGTTGCTTCAACTTTTGCTTCAATTGCTATTGATCACATGAATTTTGGAGGTCATGTAACTTCTGGATCGGAGGCATCTGTGTCGACCAAATGTCGTTATTTTGGCAAGGTTATTGAATTTATTGATGGTATTCTGCTGGACAAGCCTGATTCTTGCAATGCTGTTATATTAAATTGCCTTTATGGGCGTGGGGTTATTCAGTCAGTGTTAACTACGTTTGAAGCTACTAGTCAGTTGCTCTTTGCTGTCAATAGAGCTCCTACTTCTCCTATGGAGACTGATGAGACACATACCAGGCAGGATGGAGTTGAGGATGCGGACCGTTCATGGATATATGGTCCCTTAGGTAGTTATGGGAAGCTGATGGATCATCTGGCGACTTCATCTTTAATTCTATCTCCTTTCACAAAGCATTTACTGACTCAACCTTTGGTTAGTGGTGATATCCCATTTCCACGGGATGAGGAGACATTTGTAAAGGTTCTTCAATCCATGGTATTGAAGACTGTACTTCCCGTTTGGACTCATCCACAATTCACAGAATGCAATTATGATTTCATTGCAGCTGTTCTCAACATCATTAGGCACATCTACTCTGGAGTAGAAGTCAAAAACACAAACAGTACTGCTGCTCGTGTGTCTGGTCCTCCCCCAAATGAAACTACAATTTCTACAATTGTTGAAATGGGGTTCTCCAGGAATAGAGCAGAAGAGGCTTTGAGGCAGGTTGGTTCGAACAGTGTTGAGCTGGCAATGGAGTGGTTGTTCTCGCATCCAGAGGAAGTACAAGAAGATGATGAACTTGCCCGTGCCCTTGCCATGTCACTTGGGAACTCTGGATCGGAGGCAAAGGAAGATGTTCCCAAAGAAAGCAGCGTGACCATTGAAGAAGAAATGGTTCAGCCTCCTCCTGTTGATGAGTTGTTGTCCACATGCCGAAAGCTTCTACAGATGAAAGACTCTCTTGCTTTTCCTGTCAGGGATCTTCTTGTGATGATATGCTCCCAGAATGATGGTGAACATCGGTCGGCTGTGGTTTCTTTTATTGTTGAACAAGTGAAGCTTTCTAGTAATATGTCTGAGGATGGAAACCGCAGCATTCTTTCTAATCTCTTTCATGTTCTTGCTCTGATTCTTAATGAAGATACTGATGCCAGAGAGATAGCTGCAAAGAATGGTTTGGTGAATGTCTCATCTGATCTTCTTTCACAATGGATTTCCAGTACATTTGATAGGGAGAAAGTCCCCAAATGGGTGACAGCAGCTTTTGTTGCTATTGATCGGCTTGCTCAAGTGGATCAGAAGGTGAATGCTGATATACTGGAACAGCTTAAGGGAGATGACGCTACACAGAAATCAGTTTCGATCAACGAGGATAAGTATAATAAGTTGCAGTCTTCTTTGTCTCCAAAATATCTGGATGTCCAAGAGCAGAAGCAGCTTGTTGAAATAGCTTGTGGTTGTATGAGAAACCAGCTTCCCTCGGAAACAATGCATGCTGTGTTGCAGCTGTGTGCAACTCTTACAAGAACTCACTCTGTTGCTGTTAACTTTCTGGATGCCGGTGGATTGCAGTTGCTGCTTTCCTTGCCGACCAGCAGCTTGTTTATTGGGTTTGACAACATCGCCGCTACTATAATAAGACATGTTCTTGAGGATCCCCAGACTCTACAGCAAGCTATGGAAGCAGAGATACGGCATAATGTTGTGTCTGCTTCTAATAGACAGTCAAGTGGAAGGCTCACACCTCGTAATTTCCTGTTGAATTTGACTTCTGTTATTCAGCGGGATCCAGTGATTTTCATGCGGGCTGCTCGTTCTGTGTGCCAAGTGGAGATGGTTGGTGAACGACCTTATGTGGTCTTGTTGAGGGACCGTGAGAAGGACAAAAAGGACAAAGACAGGGAGAAAGAGAAATCAGAAGACAAAGATAAAATGCAGAATGCAGATTTGAAGTCTGGTGTTGGTAATGTGAGCCATGGAGTGCATGGCAAGAGTCTTGATGCGAGTTCTAAGAATGTGAAAGTTCATCGAAAGCCGCCTCACAGCTTTGTAAGCGTTATTGAGCTTCTCTTGGATCCAGTTGTCAAGTTTGTTCCTCCTTTGAAAGATGAACCAGCAACAAAAGAGAACCTTGGTTCAACGGATATGGAGATTGATATTTCTGCGAACAAGGGCAAAGGGAAAGCTATCGCCTCTGCTTCTGAAGCAAGTGAAGCTGATAACCATGAATTGTCTGCATATATGGCTAAGATTGTATTCATTTTGAAGCTTCTGACTGAGATTCTTTTGATGTATACTGCTTCAGTTCACATTTTGCTTAGAAAAGATTCTGAAGTTAGCAGTTGCATAGCTGTTCCTTTACGGACAGGGCACCTTGCTGGTGGAATTTTTCATCATATTCTTCACAAGTTTTTACCGTATACCAAGAGTTCTAAGAAAGAGAGAAAAACTGATGTGGACTGGAGGCAAAAACTTTCAAGCAGAGCTAGCCAGTTTCTCGTGGCATCTTGTGTTCGCTCAACAGAGGCAAGGAAAAGAATCTTTACTGAGATTAACAGTGTGTTTAGTGATTTTATTGAGTTTGGAAGTGGTTTTAGGGCACCTGGAATCAAAATTCAAGCTTTTATTGATCTTCTCAGTGATGTACTGACTGCTCGTGCACCTACAGGTTCTTCCATCTCAGCAGAAGCTTCAGCTACTTTCATAGATGTCGGTCTGGTTCAATCTCTGACCCGAGCTCTTCATGTCTTGGACCTGGATCATACTGATTCTTCCAAGGTTGTTACTGGTGTTGTAAAAGTTCTGGAGTTGGTAACAAAGGAGCATGTCCATGCGGCTGAGTCCAATGCTGGAAGGGGAGAACAGTCAACAAAAACTCAGGATCATAATCAATCTGGAACTGCTATTGATGCCCTTGCAGTCCTGGCTAATGAAACTTTATCACAGCCTAATGTGAATTCAGTGCCAACAGATCACATTGAGCCCTTTGGCGCAGCTCAAAACTTTGGTGGGTCTGAAGCTGTCACTGATGATATGGAACATGACCAGGATATTGATGGAGGTTTTGGTCCATCCAATGAAGATGATTACATGCATGAAAGTAATGAGGACACTAGAAATCTGGAAAATGGCCTTGAGATAAGATTTGAAATCCAGCCTGATGTACAAGAGCATCTTGATGAAGATGAGGATGATGAGGACGATGATGATGATGATGAGATGTCAGGTGATGAAGGAGATGAGGTTGATGAAGACGAAGAGGGGGATGAAGAACATAATGACCTCGAGGAAGATGAAGCTCATCACTTACAACATCCTGATACTGATCAAGATGACCAAGAGATTGATGAAGATGACTTTGATGAGGAGGTAATGGATGAAGAGGATGAGGATGAGGAGGATGGTGTAATACTTCGTCTGGGTGATGGAATGAATGGAATAAATGTATTTGACCATATTGAAGTTTTTGGTCGAGAGCATAGTCTCTCCAGTGAAACTTTACATGTTATGCCTGTTGAAGTTTTTGGCTCTAGGCGCCAGGGTCGCACGACATCCATCTACAATCTTTTGGGAAGAGGTGGTGACAGCATTGCTCCTTCACAACATCCCCTTCTGGTGGAACCCTCTTCCTTGCTGCAGTTGGGTCAGCCACGTCAATCAGGTATCTGTACTACTGGTTAATATCGTAATTTTTATCTGATGAGAAATCTCATTGCTTTTGTTTATTGGTTTCAAAAAATATCTCATTGCTTTCTTCCTTTTCATCAGAGAGTATCCGTGATGCTTATTCCGATAGGAGCTCAGAAGGAACCTCATCGCGCTTGGATTCTGTTTTCCGTTCTCTCCGGAGCAGTCGTCATGGCCAACGGTTCAATTTTTGGACCAATGATAACCAACAAAGCGGTGGATCAGGTGCCTCTGCTCTTCCACAGGGTTTTGAGGATTTGCTTGTTTCCCACTTGAGGCGGCCTAGCCCTGAGAAATCAGCTGATCAAGATGCTACAGAAGGGTCTCAGAATAGAGGTGAGGCCACCCAGTTTGTTGGATCAGGTGAAATGGCAGCTGAAAGTGCTATGGAGAACAATAACAACAATGAAGCCAGAGATGCCTCTACCCCCTCAACAGTGTTGGATGAATCTGGTGGTGCTAATGTGACACCTGTAGCAAATGTGTCTTCTCAGGGAACAGATGCACCAAGTAGCCAATCTCAACCTGTCGAAATGCAGTTTGAACAGAACGATGTTGCCATAAGGGATGTTGAGGCAGTTAGCCAAGAAAGCAGTGGAAGTGGTGCAACTCTGGGTGAAAGTCTTCGAAGTCTTGATGTTGAAATTGGAAGTGCCGATGGGCATGATGATGGTGGTGATAGACAAGGTTCAGCAGATGCTCGAATTAGGAGGACTAATGTATCGTTTGGAAATTCTACTCAGGTAAGTGCGAGGGACATTGCCCTTCACAGTGTATCTGAAGCTTCAGAACATCCAAATCAAGAAGCAGAACAAAGTGGACCCAATGATGAACAGCAACGTAATGTAGATGCTGATTCTGGATCAATTGATCCTGCATTTCTAGAGGCGCTTCCTGAGGAGTTGCGAGCCGAGGTTCTCTCAGCTCAACAGGGTCAAGCAACTCAACCACCAAATTCTGAGCCTCAAAATGGTGGAGATATTGATCCAGAATTTCTGGCAGCCCTTCCGTCTGACATCCGAGAAGAAGTGTTGGCACAGCAAAGGGCACAGCGGCTGCAGCAGTCGCAAGAATTAGAAGGCCAGCCTGTTGAGATGGACACTGTGTCAATTATTGCTACATTCCCTTCAGAACTACGGGAAGAGGTACTTCTTTAGATGAATTAAGTGTAATCGATGTGAATTTTTGTTTCATTTACTCTATTACAAGTAGCGACCTTGTTTTCCTATTTCTTTTTTTTTTTTTCAAGTTCTGATTTTAGTTTGGTTTTCTTGAATCCTTTTATGGCTATTATTGGATCTGACATTGTATCTCGCAGGTCCTTCTGACATCTTCTGATGCCATTCTTGCTAATTTAACACCTGCTCTTGTGGCGGAAGCAAATATGTTGCGTGAGAGGTTTGCACGTAGGTATAACCGAACACTTTTTGGTATGTATCCTAGAAGTCGTAGAGGCGACTCTAGGCGGAATGAACAATTGGACAGGGCTGGTGGAACCCTTTCACGTAGATCAGCTGGAAGTAAGCCTCTGGAGGCAGATGGGTCTCCCTTAGTCGACACTGAGGGCTTAAGAGCTTTGGTGCGGTTGCTCCGCGTATTCCAGGTATAAACTTGGTGAGGTTGAATTACTGTTTTTCTTGCTTCTATGATTTGAACATTGACACCTCTGGTTCTTTTGCAGCCAATTTACAAAGTTCCTCTACAGAGGCTGATGTTGAATCTCAGTGCACATGCAGAAACAAGAACTGCTTTAGTGAAAATATTTATGGACTTGTTGATGCTTGATGTCGGACAGCCTGCTAATGATCTGAATACAGCTGAACCCCCATATCGACTATATGGTTGCCAAAGTAATGTGATGTATTCGCGTCCTCAACATCTTGATGGTGAGACCTTATCATCTTGCTTAACTTTTTATCATGCATCAGTATCACTTCTATTGTTACTACTGTTGTATTTGTGTTGTTTTTTGCCTTGGCTAAATTTTATTTATCTCATGGCTTGTAGGAATTCCTCCATTGCTATCTCGTCGTGTTCTTGAGACACTTACATACTTGGCAAAGAACCATTCTTTAGTTGCAAAGACTCTACTTGAATTCAGGCTCCCTCGACCAGTGCTGGAAGGGCCAATAGTTCCAGATCAGAGGCGGGGAAAAGCTGTTATGGTTGAGGCTGATGGACCAGATAGATGGCAGCTTGAAGGACAAGTATCTCTTGCATTGCTTTTGGGCCTCTTGAATCATCCCCTTTATTTGAGAAGTGTTGCACATCTAGAGCAGGTAGTTTGCACAAGTAGGATGTCTCTTTGAGTAGTCATTATCTGGTGTTTCTTGCTGTCGTTAACTAATTTCCTTTTTGTATCTAGCTGTTAAATCTGCTAGATGTTGTAGTCCAAAACACAGAAAGCAAATCAAATGCGCGTGAAGAACCTGGCACATCCTCTACAGAGCAACTGACTGGTCCTCCAATCCAATCTGCTGCAGAAATGAATACTGAATCTCATGCAGCTTCATCTGAGGTTGAGGACAAATCTGGAGCATCGTCCTCTGTTGCAAGCAGAGACCAAAGTACTGAAAGTATTCTACTCAGTCTACCACAATTAGAGCTTCGACGCCTGTGCTCATTGCTTGCCAGAGAAGGGTAAGCTAGTTCCTAATCCTGTGATGTGTATTTGAAATTGTAGATACTATGGTTTGATGTGACAAGTTCTGTAGATATTATTTCTGTGAGACACTCCTTAATTTAGAGACTTGTGTGTTTGCCAGCAGGTTGATAATACTTTACTAATTTTGCACTTAACATATTTTCATTCTTGTTTTAAAAGTGGGATCAGTAAATTAACTGACTGCTTGGTGTGACGGTCTTGTCAAAATTTCCGTGCCTATGGCTTCTATTTCAGGCATTGAATTATCTGTTTGGTTGTACATGCACTTATTTGATATTTTAATACTTTGCTATTGTCTTCACATGACCAAGTAATTTTGAACCTTCAGTGGGTTATTTTTACTCGAGTCTCGCTGAATAATGTATTACTTTATTTGTTATTGAAGCTTTTTAATGCTTTCTTCTTTTATCAGTCTTTCAGACAATGCTTACTCTTTGGTAGCTGAGGTACTGAAAAAGTTGGTGGCCATAGCTCCTGCCATTTGTCATTTATTTATTACTGAGCTTGCTGGCTCTGTGCAAAGTCTGACCAGATCTGCGATGGATGAGTTAAACAAGTTTAGGGAAGTGGAAAAAGCACTGCTCAGTACCACTTCAACTGATGGCGCTGTGATACTCAGGGTTTTACAAGCCTTAAGCTCTCTTGTTGCTTCAATTGGCGACAAGAACAACGAGAATCAAATTATTTCTGAGAAGGAGCACGGTGCTACTATCTCCCTGGTTTGGGACATTAACACAGCTTTAGAACCTCTATGGCAGGAGCTAAGCACTTGCATTAGCACAATAGAGAGTTTTTCTGAAACAGCACCCAACCTGCCTCGTTCATCCATTGTTACCTTATCTAAACCTGCTGGAGCAATGCCTCCGCTCCCTGCAGGCACACAAAACATTTTACCGTACATAGAGTCCTTTTTTGTGATGTGTGAGAAGTTGCATCCTGGGCATTTGGGTGCAGGGCAGGAGTTCAGTATTGCGACAGTTCCTGATCCAGAAGAAGCTACTGCATCTGCTATGCAGCCAAAAACACCTACATCGGCAACAAAAGTTGATGAGAAGCACATTGCTTTTGTAAAATTTGCAGAGAAGCACAAAAAACTTCTTAATGCTTTTGTTCGGCAGAATCCTGGACTACTGGAGAAGTCTTTCTCCATCATGCTGAAGGTTCCTCGTTTTGTTGATTTTGACAATAAAAGGTCATACTTTAGATCTAAGATTAAACATCAACACGATCATCATCACAGTCCTCTGAGAATTTCTGTGAGAAGAGCTTATATACTTGAAGATTCATATAATCAGCTTCGCATGAGGACAACTCAAGAATTGAAAGGGAGATTGACTGTACATTTCCAAGGGGAAGAAGGAATTGATGCTGGTGGACTTACTAGGGAATGGTATCAGTTACTGTCCAGAGTAATTTTTGACAAGGGAGCACTATTGTTTACTACAGTTGGCAATGAAGCAACATTTCAGCCAAATCCCAACTCTGTTTACCAAACTGAGCACCTCTCATACTTCAAATTTGTTGGGCGAGTTGTGAGTATTTTCCTTCTTGGTTCTGTTTGCTTGAGTCATTTAATTTAAACAATAACTAATGTGCTTTATGTAAATATCCCAGGTTGGCAAGGCACTATTTGATGGTCAACTTCTTGATGTTCATTTTACACGGTCCTTCTACAAGCACATACTTGGTGCTAAAGTGACATATCATGATATTGAAGCTATTGATCCTGACTACTTCAAAAATTTGAAATGGCTGCTTGAGGTGCAGTGCTTTCTCTGTTCTCTGTGATTATATGGTTAAAAGTTTGCTCTGCTCACGTTTCTTGTTTTGTGTAGAATGACATAAGTGATATTTTAGACCTTACATTCAGTATTGATGCTGATGAAGAGAAGTTGATACTTTATGAACGCAATGAGGTATGAGTTCTTCTGCGGCAATTGAATTTTAAGCATTTTTGTTACTAAGGCTCTGATTGCAACTTTTTTAATGCAGGTGACTGACTATGAACTAATCCCGGGTGGACGAAATATCAGAGTCACTGAGGAAAATAAGCAACAGTATGTTGACTTGGTTGCTGAGCATCGGTTGACGACTGCTATCCGTCCTCAGATAAATGCATTTTTGGAAGGATTCAGTGAATTGATTCCGCGAGAGCTGATCTCTATTTTTCATGACAAGGAACTTGAGTTGTTAATTAGCGGTCTTCCAGACATCGATCGTATGTTTCACTATTTCCTTTGCTTGTTAATTCATGTGGTAATTCTATCTTAGATAGTTATTGTCAATATCAAGATAGAGTTGCTTCTTACAATTAATTTACCCCTTGCTTTGCAGTTGATGACTTAAGGGCAAATACAGAATATTCTGGATACAGCCCAGCTTCACCTGTTATTCAGTGGTTTTGGGAAGTTGTTCAAGCTTTTAGCAAGGAAGACAAAGCTCGCCTTCTTCAATTTGTCACTGGAACCTCAAAGGTAGTTTGTTGCTTTCATTTGATTATAGTTGCATGTTAAATGTCTCCTGCAATCATCTAACAAATCTTTGTGAACTTCTCCAGGTGCCGTTGGAAGGGTTTAGTGCACTGCAAGGAATTTCAGGTTCCCAGAAATTTCAGATCCACAAAGCTTATGGCAGTGCTGATCACTTGCCTTCAGCACATACATGGTAATTATTTAATCATCTGAAACTAAATTATGATTGCCCTCGTGATGCTGAAGATTTCTGCCAGTAAAACATCCGTGTTGCTTCTCCCAAGTTACTCTAACCTTCTTTCATTTATGATGCCATTCTAATTTACCTGTATTGCTGAAGATTCCAGTAGAAGTCAATGTTGCTTCCTCTTCCAAATTTTACTTCTCTTGCTTTCCTTTTTATGTGCATCCTAATTTACTCAATTGAATTGACCGCTCCTCTCTATGAGATGGGCTTTCTTATCTGAGTATTTCAATTAAATGTTGACTAATATTAGTATTAACCTAATCCTGAATCACATTTCAACTACTAACAGCAAGTAAAAACTTCCTTCTTTGAGATCGGAGGGAGTGTTGTGAATTCTACTTGTATTTCTTCTGTACTTGTTATACTGTGAACACTTCTTAACTATTATTTGCTGTGTGCAGTTTTAACCAGTTGGATCTACCAGAGTACCCCTCTAAAGAGCATCTGGAGGAGAGACTACTGCTTGCCATTCATGAAGCCAACGAAGGATTTGGATTTGGTTAAAACACTAATGGGTGTCTGAATTAGATTCTGTAGATAACTTCCATGTTAAAAAAGAGATTTTTTATTTATTTATACAGGAGAACAGTCTAAGGGCATTTTAAGTCTGTGAGATACCTGTCTATAATGCTGTACAGTCTATTTGCTATGCCAAATGATCCTGGCAGTTCTTTTTTTGGCAATCGTTTCTTTATCTTCTCTTTTCCCTTTGTTTCTCTACTTTCTGCTCGTCTTTGTCGCTGTTGTTGCCTGTAGGAGAAAAACATAAGGCGTTACAAATTTCTTACTCCCATGCTTGCTATTCTGAATGCTGCTGTGAGAGTAGACCATTCCTTTTTCTATGCGATGTTCTCATTATTGTCGTTCATCAAGTACCTTAAAGGTCAAACTGCAACACAGATCAAAGACTATCTGTAGTATATATAACTAATGGCGTGACATTTTCATAGGGACATGTAAATTACAATTTCTTGTGTACTTGCACTACTGTGCACTATGATAAGATGTAAAGTAGGTGTGGACTTTTGGCATAATTACTTCAACTTTTGCTGCTTATACTTTGGGTAGTTGGGTTCGGCCAAAACCTAAATTCATACCCGAAAGTTTAAAGTTTGAAGAGCCTGAAATTTATAATTTTAGGACTGATGGTAGGCTCTCTCGATCTGAATTTAAACTTCATTCATTTGTGATCGAGGAAGGCATAGAATTAAAAAATTATAAATCACTTGTTTTAAATGAGTTAGGTGTCTGGATCAAATCTCGTGAAGTACGGGAGCTAGAAACACAAATTTGTGCAAGTATGAATGTCTTTATGATATGTGGCCAAATATTAATGAAGGTTGTCAATGATGTCTTCAATTTAAAGAGTTAAGTAATTTTCGCGATACTTAGATAAATTCAAATAACTTTTCGCAATAAATAATAATGTAATAAATTTAAAGACAAATGACTATTAATAAAACGAAAAAGTAACCATGGTACTAGAGGGAATATTTTCTACAATATATCCTTCTTCTCTTTACCCTCTCGTGTAATAGAAAAAAAGAAATTAAAGAAAAAACAAATGCTTTGAAGAAAATTTACGTTGTACCTTAAAGTTGATGCACCTACCAAAATGCAATAATTGCTCTTCAGGAATTTTCTTTTTCGTCGACATGTGAGTTTGATATGATTTATTTTTTTCGAGTCTCAAATATGAAAAAAAACTTTTAATAGAAAGAACTTATTCCGAATTCATTCAATGTGAATTAAAATTATTCGTTTCAAAGCGAACTTCTAGTGGGAAACCAAAGAGTAAAGGTAGTATGAATTTATTTTCTATTTTTGTTTTCCTATGGATAATTGACCAAACATTGACTCCTTACCCTGAAAGTTTCTTCCTTTTTGCCCTTTATAATTCCCACTGTCATGTTTATTTCCCTTTGCTTTCCCCAAAACCAATAAAATAAGACATGCATGATTTGTAAAAATAAAATAAAAATTGGTTTAACAAGGAAAGCAAGAACTTAGACACATCACTTGGTTAGTGACAATGGGTTTGATCAGCTTTCTTCTGATTTCAGCTAAAATTTTGCTCTCTTGGTAAGTATTATCCATTCCTCTCCCACCAAGTCTTCCTCTTTCTTGATCAAAAAAAATAATCTTGTTTTAATTTGTTGATCAAAAAAGATAATCTTGTTGTTGTTTTCTAAGATTTTCATACTAAAGACATGATGGGGCTAAATAATCATAGGATGATTTTGGATTTTGTTAATAGTTGTAGCACATTGTGCTCTTGTGGGTTGTCAATTTTTTGTCCTATTTTTCTGGTATTTGTTAAGCCCCTTTCTATATATACACATGTAGAAAGAGAGAGAAAAAAATTAGCCTTTTAAGTTTTGTCTTTGATCAACTGCTCTTGACTTCCATATATCTGATTCTCTCTCTTTTTAATTTTTGTTTTTTTGCTACAGTTCTTTCTGGATATTTTGCAGACCATCAGTGACATTGCTGTGTCCTCTGTAAGTTGGTAAAAAGAGAAATTAATATTTTTTTTCTCTTGTTTGTTTGAGATTTTGTTGGATATGTGAATTGGGATATTTAGGCTTTTGAGTTATGTTACATTCTTGATAAAAACAGATATGCATCAATTCGGGCGATAGAGAGTGACAAAGAATCCAGCTACCAAAAGTGTCTTCAATATTGGGTCCTATTTGGATTAACCACAGTATTGGAATTGACTCTTGCAAAGCCTTTGACAGGGTAATTTTTTATTTTGCTTATATCCAAAGACATGTCTTTAGAATTCTTATATGTAAGTTGATACCTTATGATATTGGTGGTTAAACATCTTAATGCTTGGTATTATGAATGCAAGTCAGGTTATGGATTACTATAAGAGACGGAATTGCATTGTTTGTTAATCTTGGGAGCTTTGGTGCTTTATGTATTGTTACTTTTGGTCTCCTATGATCTTATTCTTCGATTTTAGTGTTACCTGTTTTTTTTTTTTGCTTTAGTTATTGTACGTTGTGTTGTTGCTACTTGTTCTTTTCTTAGTTGTTTTCAGTATTGGCTTCTTCACTACTGTATTTGTTTTACTTGTTTTTTGGATATGTTTTTCTTGAGCTGAGGGTTTATCGGAAACAACCTCTTTACCTTCATAAGGTAGGGGTAAGGTTGTTGTGTACACACCAGACTCCAGTTGTGGGATTACTTTATGTTGTTGTAGCTATGGTGCTTTATACTAAGAATTCTACTTCATTATAGCAAGCGTTGTGTAACGCTTATGTTGGGCATATATTTGTTTTCATAAATTGTTAGTCATTGATGAATACTATATGGCATAAGAACTACCAAAAAAGAAGCCAAGACTTATTTTAGGACTACCATTTCATTCATTCCTTGGATGAGTGAGAGAAATATTCAGCATCTGCAATTTACAGTGATGCCATCTTTTTTTGAATGAGAAAATGTATGGATTTATATGTTAATAAATACAAATTCAGAATCTTTATTGCAAGTTGTAGTTGAGTTTTTGGTTGTTCTTATCGTGCTCGGTTCATGAGTCTCACCAAGGGTGTCTCAAACCTGAAGGACATTTTTCAACAATAATTAAGTCTGACCTAAGTGTGTTGATTTCTTCAGGTTCTCGTTTTGGCATTATGCAAAAGGATTAGCATCCCTCTTGCTCGTACTGCCTCAGTTTGGTGTTGCTTCTTATGTGTATATGAACTTTGTTAAGCCATGTCTTTCCCCAAATCCACTCATAGAATATGTCACAGAAAAGAACGAGTGCATGCCCATGGAGCGAAGTTGCGCAGACTCTTCACTTTCAATGCCGCACCCGCGTCGGATTCTCCAAAAATACACTACTTTTGGAGAATCCGACACACAGCTGTTGACATGTTTTAAGAGTCCGAGTAACATAGTCATGGAGTGCAGTGATTATGTTGCTGCAGCATCCCGACATGTTGAACAGGATAAAAAGGACAACCTGCAAAGTTTCGTTAATTATGAGGTAATCATAGTTTTCCCCTACAAACACCTCTCCTATGATCTTAAGACAGTGACATGTTCATGAACATTTTGGTTATAATTCTGTTTCAGGCTGAATCTTCTCCTAAATGTGATCGGACAATTTATCCTAAGAAAGTTCAAAAGGACTGGAGCTGCCCGCTCTGTCTGGTGAGCGTCTCCAGCGAGAAATGTCTAAAGCAACACATCAAAGGTAGGAAGCACAAACTGAAGGAAGACGAAGAAAGGGAACATGAAATGATCATGGCAAGTAAAGAAGCTAAACTTGCTTCAAAGTTGGAGGGAAATTATTTAAAAGATTTACTTGAGAGTTTGAACCAGATAAAATCTCTTAAGTTTGTGGAATTAAGAGGCTTTAATTTGCCTATTAGAAGACCATTTAGGTTCTGCACTTGGAAAAAGCCCAAGCCTGGATGGACAAAGCTAAATACAGATGGATCTATAGACCGGAAAAGAGCTGGTCTTGGTGGTTTGCTTCGTGATTATGAAGGTGCTGCTATATGTGCTTGTGTCTCTGAAGTTACATGTGACGATATCTTCTTGGTTGAGTTACTGGCTATATGGAGAGGTCTTATGCTTGCTGTCAGTATCGGGATCAAAATGATATGGGTAGAATCCGACTCAATGAGTGCAGTGAAAGCTATTAACAAAGAGCAACCACATAATCAGAAAGCTGCTAGGTATCTCCAACACATTTGGAAAATTTTGAACAAGTTTCAGAAGTACCAAGTCACTCACTCGTGGCGTGAAACAAACCGAGCTGCTGATTATTTATCAAAGATGGAAATATCAGGAACTGACATTGTTATGTGGCCTAGAGATTTCCATAATCCCCTTTGCAAAATTATTGCTGAAGATGCTGAAGGAAGCTTGTACATTAGACGATAATCCATAAGTCTATCAAATGTGGCTCGGTAAAATTATTATATACATCAGCTTTTTGTTGCTAACAGAAGACTACCACCTGGAAAGTTGCAGGCTTGCTGTACATTATAAGGTAAGTAATTTTTGTTTCCTAAGTGTCGGTGCCAACCTGTACGCACCTTGACTAATCCACTGGGTCAGTACCAGTTAGTAGGTAATGTCCCAGTTGCAAATATGTTCAGTAATGCATCTTGTCTTCTGATGTGCTTCTTGTAATTAAGTGTTGCCTTTCTTGCCTTATTATATTATGGAAGTACAATGTTTATGAATTGAAAGTATCAAGTATTGGTTAAAACTTCCAACTTCTATCTAAATATAACACAATCTGTCATATGAGTTCAGTCTATCTTATTCGTTCTTATCTATAGATAACGGAAGAGAGAACTTCCAACAAGGAAATGTACGAATATGGAAACTTCTCTGCCATTTGGAACGGAAAAACACAATCAAGCTGGAAATATCTCATGCATCAAGCTTTACTGTTCTCTTTGAGTACTTGTTATAAAAATCTCATGATTAACTCTGCCTTTGTTATATACTCCTCTCTTTCATAGTTTTATTACGTTGCGAAACTAAAATCTATTTTTAATATATGGACCAAGTAAAATGAAATGGAGAAAGTGCCTTAGAACAAATTAAAAGTCAAACTCAAAGTAGCAGAATATCTTGTATGAATAGCACCCGGTAGCCAGTTTGCCCTATGCTATATTCAGCTTTCTTAAAATTCTTTAACTTGTAGCCAGATATTACATAAAAACGTGAAAATCAAAGCACTGCATAATCTTTTTTTGTGATGAGGATCTACAGCAAGATGTATATAATGCACGTCATGAACTTGAACCTTGTCACACGATTTGTATTATAAAATATAAAGTTGTGAAAAAGTGTGTTCCATGTTTAAAGTGCTGTGTTAGAGTCTAACTTATGCTATTCAAACTTCATATTTAAGGTCTGAAGGTAGGCATTGATAGTTCAAATTTCATACGCGCGGTTTGAAACTTCAAAGCTTAAACTCTGAAGTTTGATAATTTGTTAAATGCTTTTTTAAAAAAAAAAAAAAACTGGCTATATTTTAAACAATACCCTTAAAATCAGTTATTTGTGCCAAAAAGTAAACTCTTCTTGGGCCAGTGTAGGTAACACAGCCCAACGAGAATGAGGATGATTTTCTTCGAGATAATATAGTTTTGAAAGTTCTTTTCGTGGTTGAACAATTATACTCAACTAGAGAAAGCTCCAGAGATTCTATTGAAAATTTATAACATTATATTTGTATGTTATAGCTATGGTTTGCATAACTGTGCTCTATTGCAAATTTTATGTTTGTTATGGAGTTTTTGATTTGTATAATTCGCTAGATACATCCAAATTTATACAAATTGTTCAGTTTTGTATAAACTCATTTATACATTGTAATTTGTATAATAAGATCTGTATTTGTATAATTATAAGTGTATAGGATGAAAATATATGTATTTGTATTTGTATTTGTATATACACTTTTCTCTCGCTTTATACAAACACAAACATATTTTATACATTTGTATACCGAATGGGTAATTGTATACCGAAAATGACTAATTGTATATCGAACCAAATGGCAAAAAAATGAGATGTTTGCTGCGAATAACAAATAAAATAAACTATGACTATAACATTTAATTTGAATTAATAGTTTGTTATTTCATACAATTTTATATTACGTTACGTTGCCAACCATAAACAAGAATTATCAGAAATACTAAACAAGTAGTAAATAGAATTAAATGGATGTACCAACTACGAACCCTAAATGACAACCTAGTGATTAACTTAAAAAGAAAGAGCCAAAACTCTATCCAACAAAACTAGTCGTCATCATAATATTATTAAGCTGGTCTTCAAGGTCTAAGAAATCAGGCCAGTATGGTAGAACTTCTGCGACACTCACAAACCATATTCATGTAAAACTGACATTTGCTTAGGTCGCCTCCGTTGACATTGAAACACTGCAACAACGAAACACACCTTATTATCAATAGTTTTACCAATATTGGTTGGCTATTTGGATTCTCATCTTGTTAGTGAGGGTTCGATTCTCTGCTTTGTACCCTAATTTTATGAAAATATTAACTAAATACACTTTCTTATTTTACCACTATTTCAAAAATTCTCTATCATTTATACAAAAAAAAATCAAAAATCTATACATCTCTGATACATTCCTTCTATTTCTAATACATCTCTCTCCTATGTATCCAGATCCGGATGTGATATCCCTTTGTATCTGAAAGTCCAGTGATGTATGTATCCGAAATCCATAAATTTTAAGGAATTCTTGTAATTTGGAAAATAATAGAGAAATAATGTAATTAGTTTTTAACATGGAATTTAGGTAAATTATACTAATTTTACAGCATTAGCAAGCAAATGCAACAGAGAAGCTATAGGAAATTAGCATATATACATACCGCTTGGAAAGCTGTCATTGAGGCAGCACATGAAGCAGCTGAGGGGGCAGGATCAGCCACCTGAACCTCATGTTTAAAAACCCGAGGGCCTAACACGGCATCTGTTACCCTATGGCCAACTGCATTTCCGCTACCAAAGGCCATTCCTGTTTTTTACCACACCAAAATATGAGCATTGACATTGAGCATATACAAATTAACGCTATCAGAATCTCATGACCATGATTGATTTGGTTTTGTCGTAAACCTTTAGGTAAACCAATAGTTCAAACTACACTCAAAGGTAGGGCATTTTCAATTTTTATAGGAACTTCTGTACCAGAAACAATGCTATCAGAATCCGACTGTTGTCTATTTGAAGCAATTACTAACCATCGGTAAATGAGGAACCTAGACCTCCTGCTGCAGGTTGAGGTTGACTCTGTACAGGTGCTGGAGGAGGAGCAGGAGCAGCTGCAATATATGGGAACAAAAATTCCAAGTCATACAATAACAACGACATACACAGCGTAATTCTAAGTTATCAAAATATATAGTAATTTGAGGCATGCACTGCCAAAATTTTAGAAGGAATTAATGAGATGATGATGACTTGCCAGGCTTCGGCATTGGCGGATTCTTCAGTGGCTTGTCAGCAGCAAGACGAGGAGATGAGCGAGATTTTGACCATGGAAACCAACTTCCTGCAAAAGAAACTGTGTCATCTTTTCTTATCACAGCTTTTTGACACAACCTACATGCATGTTCATACAACTTTTTGGCGATAAAAGATACGAGAATATCAATTAATCTTTGCGAAAAAAATTGTTCCGTGTACCCAAGAACAATTTTGAAGTCATACTAAAAAGTTGAATCTCAAAATTTCAACTATGCCACATAAATCAAATTGGATGGAGTGTCTTTTAGTACTCCAATTAAAGAAGGCTGAAAGAAGCAAGTTAAAGGAAAAATAACACACATTCTTTTCACCTCAAAAGGAAAAATTAAGTGACGCCATTTTACATGGCATCCATGCACATAACGACTCGACCCTACAAACAGTTTGCAGTATTCAATCTACCTTTGCAAACCATGAGACTGAATATCAAATGTAATTCACTCAAAAAAAAAGGATATACATGTATATTCTACCAAAAAACCAATGATTACAGACCTCCGCCGCTACTACTACTTGATCTGAACCCACCACCACCACTTCGACGACCCATGATATTCAAAAGAAGAAATTTGAAAGCAAAAACTGGCTGTGAAAATGGCAGACTCAAGCTGAAGGGCTTGGGTTTATATAATGGAGTGGGGTTGGAGTAGCTTGAGGAACAAGATGGATTTCTATTGGCCAACACGTGGTGGAATTTTTCTTCTGCCACATTCATATTTTATTTTATTTTTGGATTATTTGCTCTTTTATCTCTATTTTGTAATTATCTTTAAAATTAATAATCTTTTCACATAGCTTAAGTTTATAATTCTATGCGAGTTATGGCTTGCATTATTTCGTTAGATATATGTTTGATTAATAAAAATTAAATATCGAGAAGCAAATCATGCAATTAAATGTCATAGATATTTTCTAATATATCCAAGATACTCCTGCAATCCAAATAGATACCTATAAAAGTCTAAACTGATCTAAATAAAAAAAGAGATGATATTTCGTCCGTTTCATTTTAAAATGAGAAGGAAGACTATTGAAACTTATGGTCTAAAACAATCTTTAGAAATTTGCATAGTTATAAAATATTTCATTAGAAGTAAAAAAAGAAATTTTGAAATTAAATTATTTTTAATTATAGTAAGGTAACATTCTGTATAAGTTTATGTGGTCAAGTTCTTCTTTTTGACTATATTAGTTCAATTCTTTTCATTCGATTTCTGATCATTTAAGAAAGAAAAATAGGGCCAAAATTAGGAGTATATATATAATATGTTGGACTGATTTTATTTGTTGTCTTTTCATACCAACTGAATGGATATAGAGATTCATATGGTAATTCTCAACTACGAGATTTGAGTGTATTTTATTCTTGTACGTAGCTACATATCATTAAATTATGAAGAGGACTTGCTAAGCTTAAGAATGTCCACTATGTTTCTCACTTGAACTTACATTTAAAGGTGTGTTTGGTATGAATGAATGTTTTTCAATTTTTTCACATCTAGTTTGATCAAAATATTTTAAAGGGGATTTTCTTTAAGAAAGCAAATTTCCTAAAAATGAGGAAACAAATTTCTTTAATGAAAGTAGGAAAAATAGGTTTCATAGACAATAAGTAACATTTCAATTTCATTGTCTCCTTACCACGCACCCACCACCCCTGAGCCTCCACCTCCGACCTCATCTCACCTTCATAGTATTTTGCTAGATATCATATAAATGCTTTTGGAATTTTTAAAAAAAAATCTGCTTACATACCGAACACAAAAAAATAAGTACTTATTTTTCAAGAAAATATCATTATACATGGAAGACA
The DNA here is from genome assembly GCF_900185275.1 of Solanum verrucosum. Classification (NCBI taxonomy): domain Eukaryota; kingdom Viridiplantae; phylum Streptophyta; class Magnoliopsida; order Solanales; family Solanaceae; genus Solanum; species Solanum verrucosum. The sequence goes on from NW_026019954.1 coordinate 197,093, forward strand.
TTTTCCTTAGCACCAAACACACCCTCTAGAGTTTCTTTGGCTTTAGGCTCAACAAGATTAACTTTTTCCTTTTCAACTTGCCTATTGTGCACTCACGAAACAGTATTCATTTGTTTGAACATTGGAACAGAAACGAGAAAACATAGTAATCCCACAGTTGAAAAACTACAACTCTGTCAACACAACTCAAAGTCTTCAACACAAATTTGGTCATCATAACTAGGCATAAAAACATTTTCACCTTCTGCATGCATTCAACTCAAGATATACAGACATAATATATGCTAAATCAACACCCATTGTCACAAATCTGACTCTGAACTCACAAGAAGGTGACCTAAACATCAAGTTCTCGAGCCTTACACGATTTAGCCTTCTCACCATGTTCCTATACTTCCATCCACTCTCTCAAGTCTCATCAAACACAACAAATTTACGAGTTCGGAACCTAAATAAGCCACAAAAAGATGAAAGTGATCAAAATAAGCCACTATTCTAGTAAGTAACAAAAATAAGCTTAGTGGAAGAAAAAATTTCGTTTTATACAATATTCCAAACGTTTTCCGTTAGACTCATAACGTGTATATTTTAATATATAATGGAACTATTTTTTACACTTTGTAAAACGGAACTATTTCTTACACTTTATAAATGGAAGAAGATTACATTTCAAGAAAAGTTACTTTCGTGAAATTCAGAATGATGGGTCTCTTTTTAATATATATATATCAAATTTTGCATTTCAAAAGTTGAATTTCTGGATCATGCTTTTTGGAGAATTTGAAATTAAATTTCAAATCATAATTTCAAATTGCATATTCAATCATTAATTATAAATCATGACTTCATATCGTATGTCCAAACACAAGCTAGACACCATCAAATCTATTTTTGTACTGATGAAATAGCGTGGTGCAGATTGTTGCTCGCGAGCCAGTGGAACCCAAATGATGTTGTTTGACAGAATATTATTTTTATAATTAGTTTTAATTTACCTAAAGGAAAAATATAAATCTTTCATATTTGACTAATCCTTTGATTCTTGGAGTAAATTGAGATTCGACATTTCTTCTTACTTTACGTTATACACAATGTGCATGTAAAGTAACTTTTCTTAAAGTGTAAGATTTTCTTCCACTTTATAAAGTGTAAGAAAAACTTACACTTTACAAAGTGTAAGAAATAGTTCCGTTATACAAGGTGTAAAAAATAGTTCCGTTATATATTAAAATATACACGTCATGAGACTAATGAAAAACGGTTGGAATATGGCATAAAACGGAATTTTTTCTTCCACTAAGCCTATTTTAGTTACTTACTAGAAAAGTGACTTATATCTTTTTATGGCTTATTTAGGTTCGGAACTCCAAATTTATCGACTCCAACCTCTCAGGGTGTCGAAGTTAATCAATTTTGCAATAAACATCTTCTTATTTTAGAACAAAATAAGCGAATTCAATACATCAAACTGGAGACAGACCATCACTTTACAGAACACAATTTGCAATTGTCATGCTCGCATGTCCGAAGTAGACATTGCAAACTGTTATATTACAGCGATATTCAAGCCTAGACTCGATAAGCCAACTGTATTAAAATACAAGAGCTAAAATTTCTAATAAATTCTGACGGCAACTAACCAGAAGTGCACTACAACAATAGTAAGACTTGGTAGCCACTATAACAATAGCAAAGGCTGGAAAATGTCCTCGGCTATATTGAATCATCAGAATCCTCAGACTCAGTTCTATCAGGATCCTCACCAGCTGTCCCGGGCTCGGAAATGTCAGGCTTTGTTGCAGGTTGTGTCACTTTCTTGTTCACATGGCGTGCACTTGCTTCACCTCCTTCCTCTTGCTCAACAACTTCTATGTGTAATCGATTAGTTAAGGAGTAACAGAAATGAGAAAGATGAAATTTAGTAAGTCCTCTACGTACAATGATATTGAAGTTCTAATATATACTTTCAGAACGAGAACTTGTTCTTGTTTACAAGAGGCCTATGCAAACAGAATCTCAGGAAATTTTCTGAAAGCTCAAAGCATTAAAGTTTCCCTGACATTACCACAAACCTCTTCCTGGTAAATGGTCAAACAGAAATTTTCACAAGTTTTTTCACCAGCAAAAGTTGTCCAACTGATTGTGGTCTACAAGCTAAAAAATGTCAATTTACCAACAGCATATCTAGGATTCGTTAAAACTCGCAGTTCTAATTTGTCAGAATATAGCCTATATAAACATTTAAAATAAGTCTATTTAGCTACTTCCATTCCCGTATATTGACCACGTGTCATTCTATTTAAAATAGAGGAGAAAGCAAATATGAAAGGATATCAATATTCTCAGCTGTTCCACCAGACATTATGTTCTGCAAGTCTTTCTCAACACGCCGAACAAGCTCAGGCTGCCAAAAGTATAACAGGCACATTGTAAGTACAAGGATACATACCAGGAAAAAAAAGGTGATATATAAAACTAGAAAAGGGCGGATCAAGGGATAAGGAGAGCTCCACTATACTTACGAACAGATTTTATTCCAATTCATTTATCGGCAGAGAAGCAGATAAAATGAGAAGCTTCAGGTAGAATAAGCCCCTATTTGCTTTCACACACATACACCAAACCCTCCCAAAAAAAAAAAAAAGACATACCCCCATTCCACATAGTAGACAGCCCACCCCTGACATTCTCTCTGTCGGGACAAACTAGAAAGTAAATAAATGAGAGTTTTTCTCAGGAAAGTAAGATTGTTACATTAAGATCTGGCTCTCTCCGGAATCTTCGTCTTCGTGCATCTCTCATTGGAGGTGTGAGGCCATGTCTATATTCCACCACATCTGGAACAGGATCACCTTCTTCTCTCACCATAATCATCTATCAGATCAACAAAGTTTACATTCTAGGAACAATGACGATTGAAAAATCATGTTCATATAACTGAAGGGAAAAAGAAAGATTAATCCCAACCCTACTTGACCAATGTCTGCGGATTTAATGAGCACATTGTCATCATAAGTTTTGTACGACTCCACTATGCAAGGAAGATTCAAAAGTGATGCAGGAAAGTGCTCGTCGCCTATGACAAAACTGCCCGTCTTTCCATCTTCTGAAAAGAACAAGACTTTTTTAAAAAGCACATACATGAACTATGATAAGATGCTTAAGAGATAAGTACTACAACAACAACAATAACAACAACAACATAGACATATAATTCCACAAGTGGGGGTGGGGGGTGGGGGGTGGGAGGGGGGGGGGGAGTTGGGAGGGTAGAGTGTACGCAGACCTTACCCCTACCTTGGGAGGTAGAGAGGTTGTTTTCGATAGACCCTCAGCTCATGGAAAAGCATATAAAAGCAGATCAAAAAAGAAATAATCAGAAGTTAATAATTCATGGAAAAATACAATAAAAGGCATGGCAAAGCATTCGGAAAAAAAAGTAACTACAACAAAATAGTGCATAATCAAAGTACAAGAGACAGTAGATAGTAACAGATGACTATATATCTTCTTCTACAAGTTCAAGAACATGATGCAATGGTTGGCATTTGAGTCACATTTGAGTCGCAAGTCAGAAATCACGGTTAATCTCGTAGGATAGTCGGGTATTAAATAAATTATAAAAAAGATCCAGAAAATGTGGTACTTTACCCCAACTAGCACCAAGTAATTTGTGGACATTGACAAGTCTCTAGAGCTAATTCTTAGTTGTATGTACATGAAACCTTATACTAATTGTCTCATGCAACTTTTGAATAAGAACTATTCCAGTAGGATTAAGATTGTAGCAGTGCTTCTTAATCCTTGGTTTTTATTTTTATTAAAATTTCTTCATAGTCTACCTATAAATGAGAAAAATTAAAAGGCTCCAGCTCTAAATCAAGAACCTGATATGAGATCATCTATCTTTAGATTGACGGAGTGATTGGTCTCACAATACCCCAAACTAAAAACAGAAGATCAGAACCTACCCTACTGTACATACAGTGAAATTCATGCTGCGAAAGAGGAGTAATCAATGAATAACTGTCTTCCAAACTCTTTCACCATTTCAAAAGGATTTGCGTATTCCTCTCCGAAAGGAAGAAGAAAGCAAGAGAACATTACAGCATAGAATACCTATGTCTTACTCCAACTCATTAAGACACACCACAGATATACTTACACAATCAGCAAGCTATAGATTAAAATAAAAGAAACCAGACAGTACGAGATATATATGTTTATATTTCCACACACGCACATCAATTGTGCTTAATATCAATAACTCAGAGTCTCAGACCACAATGTTTTCACTTATTAGCATATGAAAAAAGAACCTAGGTATGGTGGGGCACAATGGGGAAAAAAATCATGCCTTAGATATCAGATGAGGCCATGTAACTTGTGGACACCAAAGGCTATTAACTTACAAATTCAATCAAAACGACAGTAGAATAAACTATGCTCTATTGACAACTTCACACCCCCAATATTTTGGAACTTCTTATGGGTATTCCAGATAACCTCAGAGAATAAAAGTTGTTTGGAAAACCATTCCGTCTATAATTAATCATTTACATCTCAATCCCAAATCAATTAGAGTCGGATGAATCTTCTATGTATTTTCCCCTCTATTCAAGTAAATTTCATTCCAGTACTAAATACTTGACCTTTTTAAGACGAATCACAGATTCTCTAAACCCAAAGGTTCTCTAAATTAGAAGCAGTATAGGGAATCGGAAGAGCTAGTCGGGGGGAGTAAAAAGGTTCAGCCCTCATGGAGGTGGCTTAGTCATCAATAAAGTGGGTTGTGAATCATGAGGTCCGAGGATCAACAGGCAAAAACACTAATGATTTCTTTCTATTTGTCCAAATTTTGGTGGAAAGATTTACCTATTACTTGCGAGGTAGCAAGTTTAGTTGAAGTGTACACAGGTTGGTTCGGACACCACAATTATCACAAAAATAATAATAAAAGGTTCAAGGAATGACAATACAAACACATGGAAAGCGAAATATGGAAGGACTATGGTTTCCTTTTTTGATAGGTGATGCAAGAGTATTATAGATGTGAAACAACATAAAAGGAATGTTGGTGTGAAGTTGGACTAATTTAAATCTAAAAGAGTAAATGCCAACATGTCAAATAATTGTGTCAAAAATTATAAAGATAATGGCAAAAAACACACTTGAAATATCACGTTTTTGCGAGTTTTCTACCTGAACTGTCCGATATTCACTTTTCCTACCTAAACCATCACCAACTGATTACCAAAACACACCTCAACTATTAATTTTTTCCATTTCCTACCTTAACAATGGTCATATTTCAAGTAATAAAAGGGAACAATGAACACATGATTGTTCAGGTATAAAACTCACAAAAACATGACAGTTCAATGTATTCTTGACCATTAACTTAATTATAAGCTCTTGCATAACAATACTTAGAACTCCAAAAGAAAAAAAAAAGTTACCAAAAAAAGACAAGTCCAGTTTGTCTTCTGAAGAAGGATTTTCACTTAAAAGGCGGTTAATTCGCTCAGCAACAGAAGGTGGAACCCTCAGAATAAATTGCTCATCCATGGCTGCACAAATTAAGAAGAAAAATTGAATCTTTTGACCAAACAAATTAACTTCAGAAACACCCTAAAACTTAATTTTCTACTTTCAATCAAGTAACCCTTTTGACATCACTATCTTCTCCACAAGTATCATTCAAGAATCATATAATTTTCAAACGAGTAATTTCTACTCTACTTTGAATAAAATAGATCAAACAAATTCTTTCAAAAAAGGGCTTTAATAATTAAAAATTTCGATTCTTCTCTCTTTAACAGAGTAAATTGATAGAATTCTCACCACAAAATAATGCCAATTGTTGAAGCAGAGATGATGATCAAAAAAGAAGAAGTTGGGTTTCGAGAAAAGTGAGAGTATGAAGAGAGATTTTAATGGAAGAGTCTTGAATTTATGCAAATTGAAATACTAATTATAATTATTTTTTATGATTTTGGTGGTAAAGTAAAAAAAAGTTTAAAATAATATTATAATTAAATATTAGCAAATTTGATTTAAATAATAATAATAATATTAATAGTTTTTGCCTTGTGTCTCAGCTCTTTAAAAACTAGTTATTTTATATGTAGGCTCAAATTCAAAAAATTTAGCTAAAAGTAAAAGGAGTATTTATTATTGGAAGTCGAGCGTATGAATTGTTCGGATTCATTTGAAAATTTGATTTGAATATTTGGTTTTCAAATTGAAAAAAACTACCATTAAAATAATCTTGAATTGGATAGGATTCAATTTTGGATGAATTGGTGTGGTTACTGTGGTATTTTGAAATTTTGATTTTTGAGCCTTTAAGATCAATCATAAAAATTAATGGTCTAGTTAATCTAATACTCCTTCTATTCCATATTAACACTTTATTTTGATAGTTATTACATATTGTTTCATAATGTATCATATTATATTGTATTGTATTGTGAAGCAATGCACACCTATTAAGAAAAATATTTAAGGACATAATTTAAACCACATTTTTCACTATTGTTTTTTTTGTGAATCATAAATAAAACTTTGTAAATGGTGCAATTTATCTCGTAAAAAATATAAAACTTCATTAAAGGGAAGGACAAATATAGAAAAAAATTCAAACATTTATCTTGAACTTTAAACAATTCAATTATTTTGAGCAATAGAAAATTCTCAAAAATTCACTTAATACAGAACAAAGAGAATAGTTTTTTTTTTTATGAGATATAACTTTCTACAAAAGGATTGAGATCACTATACCACTCATATCATATAGTTTTATATTATTAAACTTATACTATAACAAGTACAACTATAGGATACTAATTTATTGGATTTTAAAAAAAATAAACTTATTGCTAGCATTTAGCACAAATGATATGGATAAAGCGAAAAATAAGACATGGAATTTTGTATCTTCAGAAATCCTACTATCCATGGTATTAGATTCAATATTCGATCAAAATCCATAAAATTTAAAAGTTAAATTTCAAAATTCAATTCCTAATTTAATTCAAAAAATTTAAATTTCGAATTGGCCCAACTCATCCCTACACACAGCTTATCACTCCGCTAATTAGATTTTCTATTATAAATGGGTGAAAAATATTTTTTCTTCTCGGTCATTGAAACATATACTCCTTAAGAACAAAAAAAATTTCTAGAAAGAATTTCAAAATAAAAAAAAATTCTTACCAAACCTGCCATCCAAATTAAGCTCCCCTTTGGCCATAAATTTTATTGTTGAAACTTGATACTTGAAAGTTTGAGTTTATGATTGTGATTTTAGATTTTAAAGTTCTGTGAGTGAAAGTCCTAAGAACTTAAAAATGGTCTGAGATAGTTCTTAAGATCTTGAAATTATTTAAAGGTTAGATTTTTAAAATCTGGTCAAATTTTATGGTCAAACAAATTTTTGAAGTCGAATCTTTAAAATTTTATTCAAAATTTTTTGGTCAAAACGGTAGCTAACAAATAAGCACTTAAACATAAAATTCAACTATTTTTAATTTTATTGAAATTTTGAAGTTGAAATTGTGTTTAATTATAATTTATGTAAGGAATATTTGGATTAAATATATAATCTATTAATGTCATAAATTGAATCCATATACGAGCTAGTGCATATTACTACATTTTATAATTTTTAAATATTATTGCAAAGATCGATTTTCTTGATTATTGTTGCACGTAATGATGTTCAGCACTCGACAAGTGAATTTACAATATTTATTCGCATATGAATTTTATATATTAAATGAAATACGCATGGAAAAAAAGTTGTCGTTGAGAGATTTTATCATAAAAAAATTTGTAGCTATTAGTTGTTGGCTATTTACATCGATTGATGGAATCACTATTAATTTCTTTTTCTAATTTTATTGCAGATGGACGATTCTTTTTTTGTGTCATAAAATAACTTACAAAGAATAAGAAGAATTTTAAAACAAAATAAAATGTAGCTAATCAGCTTATACTAGAGATGTAATTAATTGTATTGATCTTAATACTTACACCACCGATAAAATTTAAAGAATCTAAAGGAGTTTGAGTTATATATCTGCAAAATGTTTTTTGTCAAGATTTTTTGTTTTTTTTTTCGATCTACTCAAGTCTAACTCATTTAAACTCTTCAAAGACTTTAACCACGAAACACGTAGATTCCAAAAACACATTGTTTCTCCTTTAGAAATGACTTCTCTATCGAAGAACACATTAGATACTTACTTAAATTAGTAGGTTTTTGAGCTAATCTACGTTAGCTCTAAGTTCATTATACAAGGGTTCATAAAATATGGAATTACTATCTCTCTAAAATGACATTTTCTTTTGACCCATTTCTCTCTTTTTTTCTCCTCTCTCTCTTCTTATCATTGATATAAAAAAAAAAAAACTATGATAACAAATATGCTTTAAAAATTCTCTACTTCAAATAAAATATAAAAAGTTCATGACTAAAAAATAAAATTTAAAATAAAGTAAATAATTGATAAAACCAAACTTATCCTTAAAATACTGTGTTGTAGCTTGAAAAAGATAATCAAAGACGAACGTTATTATTTGTATTAAACATAAATCTCAAATTTTATATTGAAATACAATAAAAAAATAAACAATAATTCCAAGCGACATACAAAGAATACATTATGAGAGCTAGAATTTTAGTGCAAACATTTTGAGTATTAGCCACTTCATCCAATATTTGAATCGCTATTTATTTCAATCGAACATAATATATAATAATATTTGTACTGATCACTTTCCAATTTAACTTGTGAAACTTTTTTCATGTGTTCTTACTTAATTATTATGTAGAAGAATTAATTACATAATATATATCTCCTCCTTTAATTGAGTATATGACTAATCTCAACAAATCATAAAATTTAAATTATTAAATATATTCTAATTTAATATAACGTGTATAATTAAAGAAGATCATATAGATTTTTGATTAACTTATTTATATAAGGAATTTTTAAGTAATAAGTTTTTTTTTTAATTTAAACTGAAAATGTTTAATAGAAATACTTTATTATATGTTTAGATATTCAATTATGAAATTTCTATGTAAATTTTTGAGGTTGTCCATATATTATTATTTTCTTTCTAAATATTCATTTGCAATCTAAACAAAGTTTCACCTTTTTTTATTTTTAATGAGACCCAATAGAAGGTTTGAATTTTCACTTTATATGAGTAGTTCGTATCAGTGAGCTTTCCTCATTCACCTAACCAGAAAGATCAATTTCATGGAGTCTCACTCTCTATCTTCTCAAACCATTCGCGCCAAATTACCTACACAATCTCTTCCTCGTGCCTTCAATGGACCAAACCCTAAATCTCTCTTCTCATTGCCTTCTTTTCCAAGTCGTATTTCTCCGATGATGCCTCTTCTCACATCTTCACGGCGTCTGGAAATCCACCGCCGGAGTACCTCGTTTACTCGGCAGACTTCGAATTCGAGCTCAAAATTCCGCGCACGTGCTGTGGGAAGTGATTCTGGCCGCCAATTGGATGTGACTAGAGAGCTAATCGTTCTGAACTCTGCTTTGACTTTGGTGCTTGGTGTTGGGAATCGGGTGCTTTACAAACTTGCGCTTGTTCCGATGAAGGAGTACCCGTTTTTTCTAGCTCAGGTTACTACTTTTGGGTGAGTTTTGGTGTTTCTCTTTCAATTATTGTATGATCCCCGATCACAGATCACAGATGTTTACCTGTTTGATTTGAATTTTTTGTACTTCGAAGCTGAAAGTTGTTTTAGGTAGCTAATTTAATAAATTCTCCATTTCAAAAAGAGTGACGCTACTATTTGAAGAGTATGATTGTTTTTGTTTTCCTTCGACTGTGATTTTTTCACTCTTATAAATATTTTTAACGATAAAAAAATCACGATATATAGTCGTACTTTTTAATCTTCTGAATTTGTAATGATAATTACTCGTGACTCTTATACTTTGTACCTGATTCTTTTAGAGTTTATTAAACACTCGCATAGAAATAACTGTTAGCCCAGACTTGAATGTGAGTGGCGAGTATTGTGAAGAAAATGCAGAGAATTTGGTTGTCTGACTCTCCTGTCTGCCTGTTGTGAGCATAGAACTCCATATAACTTGTTTTTAGCTGTTTCAGAGATGTATGCTAGTTTCCTAGTTACCTTAGGTTGAATGAATTGCAATTACATGGTGCAGGGGTGGAGCCAGCCTTCTGTTAGGGGTTCATCCGAATCCCCTTTGGCGGAAAATTTTGTTAAAATTATTTTTTATGTATATATAATAGATGTTGAACCCCCTTCGATTAGTTCGTGTGTTTAGTTCTTCAGATATTAAACCCCCTTATTAAAAATCCTAGCTCCGCCACTGCATGGTAGATAAAAGTCGTTTGAATGTGGAAAGCTCATAATAACTGCAGCATAGTTGGCCGTGGTAGCTAGTAAAAAACATAACACATAAGTTTGCAATTACTGCAATATGCTGTCCGTTAATGACCTTGCAGATTCTTCCATAATCAGCTCCCCTCAACTATGAAAATAACATATTTAGGGTGTCCCTTAAGGACAGTGAAAAATACCATGTTTGTTACTATTTATAGGAAGATAATTGAGTGGATGCGGAGTTAAGAGGTTAATTTGATTTGTATATATTATATCAGTGCTAGCAGAAGAAAACCATTAAAGTAATTGTTGATGAATAGGTTTATAAAGTAAGCATCACATTAAAATTGAAAATTTGATTGGATTAATGAATTTTTGAATTCCTGAAAGCTGTGACAGTTGCATAGGAGTGGAAACATGACAAACATTTGGGAACTTTTCAAATTGAGAAGAGTATCATATTAATTGGAAAGAAGGGAGTGACGCTAACATCCTCAGTCCTGAAGTTTCACTTTGAAAAATCTGTTTATAACCAAAGGAGGATGAGGATGAGGATGAGATGACATCCAATAAGTTTATTGTCTTCTGTATGTAAAATCCAGTTCCAACCTTAGCTTGTGAGTAGTGACACAATATTCTTGACCCATTTGATTTTGCAATTGATCACCTTTCGTATTTACGAAGCCCAAAATTTTAACTGGACATCTTTCCTAGTAAATTTCTCTTGCATTGAAGATGCTGGGAGTGGAATGTTGAATAACTACTGTAAAGGGGAGTCACATAAGGTATGCCGATTGAAGAATAGTTTTCATCCCTCTGGATCATTGATTGCTTGAGACCAACTCCCCTAGCAGTTACACAAGTGCATTACATAGCTCTACACCATCTTGTCGTAAATCCTAGCTTGTTAAATATAAATCATTTACTATTGTTACTTAGTAAAAGAATGTAAATTATCAACATGCTTTGACCTACCTTAAATGCGTAGGAAAGTAAGTGACAAGTGAATTTTTTAGTCTTAGGGGTCAGCATTTGCCTACACTCAAGTCAATGACTATCTGAGATGCCAATCTAAATGAAAAACTCAAATATGCTGGTCAAAGCAGGTTGTGGTAAAACATGTCCGTGACTTTGACTTTTAGTAGGAAATGCCATTATCTAATTTAAGGTTTTTGATCCTAGTTAATCTATATTTGTTTTACTATGTAGAGGCTGATATTTAACGTGGTTCAATTAACTTCAGGTACTTGGCTATTTATTTATCCATATTGTATGCGAGATATCGTGCTGGTATTGTAACAAAGGAGATGGTGGCCTATCCAAAATCACGTTTTTTGCTCATTGGTTTCCTCGAAGCCCTTGGGGTCATATGTGGAATGTATGCTGGAGGTATTACCTTGTACTTAGGGAAGTTCTACGATAGTAAATTGAATGTTTCCTCTCCATCTCTAGATTAATATTTCTGCCTGCGTTGGGAAAAGACATTTAGTTTAGATCCTTATATTCTACTGCTTACTCTACATCTCGTCTTTCAACAAATATTAGTCTTTTCTCAGCTATTTGCTGTTTTATGATAAACCTGGAAAACAATAGTAAGTTCCACAGAGAAATGAGTATGGATGATTCTTTGAGTTGTAAATTAATTTCTGATTGCTTTATTTTGGTATTTTACAGCCATGCTTCCTGGACCAGCCATACCAATACTTAGTCAGGTAACACTAATAACATTAAGAATTCCCCTTTATCGCCAAAAAAAGGAGCATGAAATAGTTCTCAAGTTATCTTTGCCTTGGCGGTAGATCTCCAAGAGCATAGAAAATGGGATGCCCTTTTCTGGTGGAGTAGCATTCAATGCATCCTTGCTTTTCCTTTAGTATCTACAAAGTGCTATTGGAATTCAATACTCCATGGCAGTAGTTTTTGATGAATTGAATGCAGTCTTGGTGATTCAAATTAAACACATAGAAAGGTGATAATTAGCATTTGACTTGAATGTAACATTTTATGTTGTATTGAATATGTATTACGCTCTTCACTTCAAGAGCTTTTATCGAAAAATACCAGAATTCTAGATGGAATATGAGCTCAACATTTCATATGCACCGTATCAATTAATTAATTAACTACACCTCTTAGTGGTATACATTAAAATAGAATTTCCTGAAGCAAAAGGAGAAGTTATAATTTATATTAACATAATGGTCTATTAATATGAGATTGATGAGACACAACAAAGTAGGGAGGAGGTTTGCGGACGAACCCTGGAGTCTATAGGGTTCAGGTTGAGCAGGACTAAGACAAAAATTTGGAGAGAAAGTTAAGTACCATCACTCACATGGCAGATGTGGATGCTGTGTTGGTCGGTCAAGAAGTCGCACGTCCAAAAGATGCAAGTAGAGAAAATGAGTATGTTGAGATGGATGTGTGAGCATACTAGGAGAGATAGGATTATGAACGAAGATATCTGGGACAAGGTGGGAGTGAGCTCTGTGGTGGATAAGATGGTTTAGGCATGTGAGAGAAGATGCACACACACTCAGTGAAGAGGTTGGCTATAGTGGGTAGTAGGAGAGGTATAAGTAAGTTGAAGAAGTATTAGGGAGAGGTGATTAGGCGTGACATGGTACACCTATAGCTTATTGAGGACAAGACTCTTGATAAGAAGATTTGGATGTCGAGGATTATGATAAAGGGTTAGTATATAGTCAAGCATTGCCTAGTTTTCTTATCAATGTTGCTTTTATTACTCTCCTTTTATTTATTCTTCGACTCTATTGTCTCCTTGGTTTCGGTTATCATATTATTTGTTGTTGTTACTGATCTCTTCTCTATTGTTTTCCATATGATTTTTTCGCTACTGGATTAACTTTGCATACTTGATTTTTGATGTGCTTTACTAGAGCCGAAGGTCTATTAGAAACAACATTTCTACCTTCTCAAGATAGGCTTAAGCTTGCATACACACCACCCTCCCAAGACCCTACTTGTGGGATCACACTGGGTATGTTATTGTTGTTGTTGGTCTATCTATATGGGTCACGTATTTGGGAGCAATCTTTTAGAGGTAAGTGTTAGAATATGAATAGGTTTATACAATCCTATTAGAATAGGAATAGGTTTATACAATCCTATAAGAATAGGAATAGGTTTATACAATCCTATTAGAATAGGAATAGGAATAGAAATAGAAATAGGAATACTAAATAGTATCCTACTTGGTAAAGGATTGTATTCTAGGCTCTATAAATAGGGTCTCAATGTAATAATGTAGACACAACAACAATTCAATAATATTCTTTTCCTATATTTTTCACATGGTATCAGAGCCTCTACGAACTTGGTAGAGAATTAAAGAGCTTCCGCTGCCGGCGGGTGGCACCCATATATGCTGCCCGTCTGGCCAATGATTATGTTAGCAAAAGTTGGGTCACCGTGTATCTATCTGGTGACTATTTTCTCACATCTAATTTGTGTAGCACCGTGCCATCATTCCGGTGACTACTTTCTTATATCTAATTTGTGTAGCACCGTGCCATCATTCCGGTGACTACTTTTTTTCATATTTAATTTTTGTAGCACCGTGCCATCATTCTGGTGTCTACTTTTTTGTGTAGCACTGTGCCATCATTCCAGTGACTACTTTTTCATATATAATTTGTGTAGCACCGTGACATCCTTCCGGTGACTACCTTTTTTTTTGCATATCTGATTTGCGTAGCACCGTGCATCTCTCCGGACTACTTTTCATATTTAATTTGTGTAGTACTGTGGATTTTTCCGAACTATTTTGTCATATCTGAGTTGCATAGCATCATGTGTCTTTTCAGTGACTTCTCAGATTTGATTTGCATAGTTCCACTCGTCTTTCCGGTGACTCCTCAAATCTGATTTGCGTAGGGTTGTGCCATCATTCCAACCCTACCCATATTATTTCTCTTTTTCAATAGGGTCGTTCCATCAATTCGAACTATCCTATATTATTTCTATTTTCTAGTTGGGTTGTGACATCATTCCGACCCTACCCATATAATTTTATTTCTTAGATTGTGACCACTTTTAGCCATCAAATCTAATACTCCGGCATATGAGCATGTTCTGGCCAGTTTTTTCGGTGACTTGTTTAATATCGACTGTCTATTGATTCCAACATAAACCATGTACTTTATACTAGATTTTGAGCACTTACAATGTTCGCTGCATTGTGAAGAAATCTATATGGAGCAACCACCTAATGTTGTTGCTCAGGGGGAGTTTAGTAGCCTTGTATGTTGATTACGTAAGTCACTCTATGGTCTGAAACAGTCTTTGCAAGCTTGGTTTGGGAAGTTCCAACACTGTAATTTTATCACTCTGTATTTTATCAGCATTATGCATCAAATTCAGTATTTCATGAGAAGACCAAGCACATTGAGATTGATTGTCAATTTTGTGAAGTCGAGTGATCAACTTGCATCTCACCAAGCCCCTCATCGGTCCGCGTGTTAATTACATTTGTAACAAGCTAGGTACATGAATTGTATGCACTAGCTTGAGGGGGAGTGTTAGAATATGAATAGGTTTATACAATCCTATTAGAATAGGAATAGGTTTATACAATCCTATAAGAATAGGAATAGGTTTATATAATCCTATTAGAATAGGAATAGGAATAGAAATAGAAATAGGAATACTAAATAGTATCCTACTTGGTAAATGATTGTATTCTAGGCTCTATAAATAGGGTCTCAATGTAATAATGTAGACACAACAACAATTCAATAATATTCTTTTCCTATATTTCTCACAGTAAGAAACTGTTAATGCGTGATAGTTTCCAGATGAGTTATCGAGTCATTTATCAGCATTCATTGTTCAATGGAGCAAGCTATTGTCTTGGGAAACTGAAAAGTTTTATATTACCCATAAGATGACCCAGTACTTTGAAATCTTTTTCTTTATTTCCCTGTAACTTGCATCACATAAATGCACTTTGCAGTCCCACCACCCCTCCCAAAAGATTTATTTTTATAAAATGAAACAGGAGGGGAGAGAATAAATAGGATTTCTTATATTTTACGGAAATACGGTCTGTGTGGAAGTGTCTATATTATCAGTTTAAGAAACTGGAAATGGAATCAGCAAAGTGATTTTGGAGTCCTAGGATTCTGTCGGCACTGTGTCAGTAGTAGTTTACTCATTTTTTTAGTTGCATTTTTTGTAGCCTTACTGACAGCTCTCTTATTTCTTGATAATTGAAGCATGAATTGGGAGTAGCCTGTATAAATTGCTGAATATTCATGTCCTAACCAACTTCAAACAAGAAGAGTTATAATTGTATCCTCGAGATTGCTTAATAAAGTTCTCGCTCATGTATAAAAGAAGCAAAACAAGATTTCTTAGCAAAGGCCTTTCTATTGCAGACCTTCTTGGTATGGCAGTTGACTCTCTCTGTGTTCATTCTTGGACGAACATACTCTTTGAATCAAATTGCCGGATGTTTATTGGTTGCTGCTGGAGTGGTACTAGCTGTAACAAGGTCACACACTCTTCTCCTTCAGGATCCTAAAAAATGTTTTTCTTCTTAGATTGTAAGTCAAATTAGGATTTTGTTGAAGACCTAAGATAAATAATGAAATTGTCCACTCTCACAAATTTATCTTTAATATGGTGGTTATCCGTTATATACTCCACGTGGTATTAGAGTAGGCAAATGTCTAGTTCAAGTCTCATTATTACCTATCAACAAAATATTTTCACGTGTTTGACCCAAAGAAAAAAGAATCGGATCTGCACATGAGGAGGTTTGTTGAAAACTTGAAACGTCCCTTATTTAACAATTCAAGCTTTTAGATGAAGTGGTCAAATATTTTGGTCTGGTGTCAAAGAAGATAGTTATCCTAAGTTATATTGACATTGATGGGAAGACCCCACCCACAAGGTGTATTAAAAAAGAGAACATCTCAAGCAAAAAATATCAGTTCCTAGAAAGAGTAGCCAATAATCAATACTAATAGAAATGCTTTCTCAAAAAAAGAAAAAAATCTCAAAAATCAATACTAAGAGAAATGTCACACGAGTTCCAAGAATCTGCAAAAATACAAATAAAACAAAATTCCGCTAGTATGTAGCGAAGTGCTTTCAACCCCATTTTAAATGTTGTACGGTTTCTTTCCTCCCATGTGGTCCATCTGAGTGCCAGAGGACCACCTCCCTTGCTCTACTTATTGTTTACAGTAAAACTGGTTCTACTTCTTTTTAATTACATCATGTTAGTGCTTAGTTCTCTACCCCAACAAAGGTAGGGGTAACGTCTGCGTACACCCACTCCTCCCTAGACCCCATTTGTGGGATCACAGTGGGTATGATGTTGTTCTTGTTGTTGCATGTCGGTGCATAGGTGCCTATGTTTCTATTAATTGTATAATATCCTAAATTCCACGCTATGAGCCTTGGTATGCACCACACTGGTACTTCAGGTGTGTAACTGAGGCTTTTCCAATTCACTAGCTGCCAAAATCCTCTCCAACTTTTCACCCCTCCAAGATCAATAACTGAATTACAGGTCTATTGAACTGCAATCTCCCCCACCCCCCACCGCTGACTCGGTGAAATTACTATTTTATCACATTCTTTTATTGTATACTCTGATAGGTTTTGTATCCTAAACTCATTCCTTGTGATAGGGCCACCTGAATGAATCATCTACCTGAGAGTGCCTCTGACTTGTTAGCACAAAAAGGAGCACTCCAATCTTATTCATGAAGCTACAAGGGAACCTACAATATTTTACTTCTATTGACAAAGCTGGTTGGAAACATGCAGAGCTTATAATATATTTCTTGTTCTTTTTTTTCCGTCATTTAGCTACTTCCTGTGGCTGGTCCTTTTGGCAGATAAACTGTCATAGATAGGGTTAGGAAGTTGGTTCTGTATGATCAAACAGCTCATAAATTTTTTAACTGTTATTCTGCTTTTACTTACCTTAGCTCTTGTGATTGTGGAATGCAGTGGATCAGACTCCAACCAAATGCTGGCAGGAATTGCATTTGTATGGCCAGTATTGATGGTAGCTTCGAGCGCATTCCAAGCCGGTGCATCAATTATTAAGGTATTCAATAAATCACGATGTACCAATAGCAGTCTGGATCCTTAATTAATCATTTTAAGGGCTTTGAATGTGTAGGAGTTCGTTTTTATTGATGCTGCTCGCCGACTCAAGGTACATCTCTCATTTACAGAGCTTTTTGTGTGCTTAGCTTTGAATATGGGGTGCATGAAAGATACTCCATCAATCTCTTTTCAATTCTGTTGGTAATGTGTAATGCATAGTCCTGATAGATATTCAATTTATACAGGGGAAGGTGCTTGATATCTTTGTCGTCAATTCTTTTGGATCTGGATTCCAGGTAATTGGAATGAGCACAAGAAATTTTGGTACACTAACTTTTGGATCCTAAAACTCTGTTCTTCGGGGTTATTTTAGAGTTGAATGCTTACATAGTACTGAGTTAATTAGCCTTAGTCAAATGTCAATTACTGGTTCTTCTGTTAAAATAGTTGTATTCACATTTGGCACAATTTATTCGATTCCGTGAGTCGAGTGGAATTAAATACCAACTGCTGACTTTTATATCGACTAAAAAGTAGTCAGACTCAGCACCATTTATTTAGTCCCACCCGTCAAGTGGAAGATAAAAAATACTGTCATGAAATCTAGCTCTCACTGAAGTTTCATTTGCAGCTACGCAGAGCTCATGTCCGACAATTTCTGATAGAGAGAGGAAATGTTCAAAATATTGCAGTACAATATGCAAAATCTCTTTTTATTTTGATTGGTCCCGATATGTTTTTCATGGATTTGCAAGCCACTCAAACCCTATATGCTCTTCTATTTGCAGTTCATGTTGTTGCTGAGGTGTTATTGCAGAATTAATTGTAGTTTGTTGGAACGACCTTGCACACTATAGACAATGGATGTTTAGTCGAGAATTGCTATTTATATACATTTATATTACATGTGTGTGTATATTCCCTCCGTTTCAATTTGTTTGTCTTAGTTTTGACTTGACATGAAATTTAAGAAAGTAAAGAAACTTTTGAATTTTGTGGTCTTAAACTTCAAATATGTATAATTTACCAAAATACCTTTTAATTTTATGGTCTTAAACATGTCAAGTGGAATGTTGAAATTAAGAAGTTGTCAAATTAGAAAAGAGACATTCTTTTTGGAACAGACCAAAAAAGGAAAGGAAAGTACAATTAGAACAAACAAATTGAAACAGAAGGGAGTATATAAAAAAATAGGGAATTGCATTTTCAGAGAGTGAGTTGACCTGTTTACCGTTCAGCAACACTGTATTCTGAATGTTGCATCTGTAATGTCTGTTTTATTTGTAGGCTCTGTTTGTTCTCCTTTTTCTGCCTTTTCTTTCGAACTTGAAGGGCATACCATTTTCTGAGCTCCCTTCATTTCTTAAGAGCGGTGCTGGTTGCTTCTTCAACATAGGGAACAATGTTTCAGGTGCAATCTCTATTCTCTTGGACTTGTGTGTGGCTTGCATAAAAGGTCAATGTGCATCATTTCAGCATTTGTAAAATGAGTTGGTGAAGGTCATGATTTTCTAGAATTGACATATTTTCTTTTAAATTCTGCATCTTTTATTCACAATTATAAGAAGCTCCCCATTTCTTCCCAAATATGGCTTCTGCAATCCTGCTGAGGTCGAGTTTGATGAGAACCTTGATTTTATTTTTGGGGGGAACTGGTGGGAGAAAAGACTTAAACCTAGAATATTTTGGCAGGAAATTAAAAGTTACAATATGCTCCTGCTTTCCTCAGTCATTCACATAGAGGTTTCAAGGATATATTTGCGCCCATCGGAAAAAAGGGTGGAGATATTTTGGATAGTATGAATATATGTACTCAATAATTGTAAGTAGGTTGCTCTACTTACGTGTTAAACTGTCCATAGAACTTGGGGTACTGGAATAATAAAAACCAAGCATAGAAACTGGTTTTAAAAACTTACTGTTGGTTGCAACTCAATTAGTAAGTGTCTCTTAGGATTTGGTCCATAGCTGTACTTTATAAGTGGAAATCTCAACAAGAATGAAATCACAATTTTCTGGCAATTTCTCAAATGGGGCAATATACTGCTGGTATAATGTTCATTTCACAAGCAAATATTAGTTTCAACAGTTAAGATGTAATCATCACAGAAGTTAAGTATCCAAACAAAATTTTAGTTGTCTTTTCCCATAATAGATGTGAAGACATGATTATTTTATTTTTTTGTCAATAAATGATTATCAAGTTAGAAGTATTTTTCCTGAGGTAATGTATTGATGAGTCTGACTGTCCTTATGGCACCTTTTATTGGTCAGGTTGTGATGGAGCACCGATGCTACCCCTTCTTTACATATTTACAAATATTGCTTTCAACATATCAGCTCTCAATCTTATGAAGATTTCATCTGCTGTAATCTCATCCCTTGTTGTGATGTCATCAGGTTCTCTCTTGCAGGCACTCTGCACACAGTGCTTAGAGGTGTCGATTACATTTGAATTTTATGTAGTCCTATGACCAACCAGATTCTTTTCTTCTTTTCTTATGTAGTGCCTTTGTCAATGTTTCTTCTCTCCATGCCATTGCCATATCTCCCACAAGGTTCAAGTTTGAGCCCTTTCTTCCTTCTCGGCAGTGCTGTCCTTCTCATTGGTCTTATCCTGTATAACATTCCACAGACTCAGAAGAAAGACACAGAATTGTGACTCATTTGAGTCATTGCAACTGATGTTCTTCTATGGAGATTCTGGATATATGTTAGTCATGATCTCAGAAAGGCATGGGGTCCAGAAGAGTCTATAATCTCCATTACAAAGATCCATTCTGCCCTGGTCATACAGTATGGCCTTCCGCTAAATGGATCTGACAGTATCAGGGTAACTTGACTAATCCTTCCACTGGCTGTCATCATAGATGAGCAACGCGATTGCCAAAGGTACTTGCAATGTTAAGAGACTGTCTTAGCGTAACAAGTGGATTTTACAATACCGAAGGGCGCTTGCTATGACATGGCTTAGTTGGGTTAAAGAAATTAAATTTTGGTGTATATGTTACTGAGGTTTGCATGCACAAAAACAGTTGGTCGATTCTTTTGGTAGACAGAAGATACAGAAATAAAACTTCTACATGTCATATTTTGATTGCGAAAAAGCCTTTAGGCTTATTAGTGAAATAAGTTTATGTAATTACAGTTCTATTCTATTCTTTCAGTGGATGTTTCACCAGACGAAGCAAGTTATGTAAAGCAAACATCTGCATCCTGCATAGTAAACATTGAACAGTTCACTTAGCAATTTAACTTGAGTGTGAATAATACCAATCAGGAAGTTTTGGCTTTACACCAAATTAATGTATGCTAGAAAAGAATCCTCAATTCTCTTATCTTCATTCGTGGATAATCCAACGATATGCATTGGTAATGCTGAAATTAGTTATGTTGAATTTATTTCTCATCATGTTTAATTTGTTGTATTGAATTAATAGGGTATACTAGAATAAGAATAGTACCTCACATTGTTAATGTCATGGTTTACTATGCGTAAAAATTTACTCCCTCTATTTCATTTTACTTGTCTTATTTTTCTTTTTAGTCCGTTAAAAAATGTCTTTCTTTTTCTGACAACTCTTTAATTCTAATTTTTCATGTAAGATGCTTAAAAATTTACTCCCTCTATTTCATTTTACTTGTCTTATTTTTCTTTTTAATCCGTTAAAAAGTGTCTTTCTTTTTCTGATAACTCTTTAATTTTAATTTTTCATGTAACATGCTGAAGACCACAAAATTAAAAGACATTTGATATGTACATTTATATATTTTACTTTAAGACCACAAAATTCAAAAATCTTTTCTAATCTTTCTTAAACTCCGTACCAAGTTAAAACATGAAAAATATGGAGCTAAAGTGCATAGCCTAATACATGTACTAATTATGCATTGTTTGAAAGTGAACACTTTCAAACAAGGGAATACCTCCTACCAAACGATGCGTCTTGTTAAGTTTAGTCTATAGGTTTGAGTTGTTCTATGAAAGAATACAGATTACATATCGCCATTAAAATCTTCGAATGCTAACATGATTAATGATTATGACCAAAGATGTAGAGCCTTAATAACATCCATCTGGACATATTGATATTCGTTCATGCTTTACTTTGGGAAACTGGTTCTTGAATTTAAGCAGTACTGGATTTTCTTTTATTTTGTAATGTTTTCGATAAACCAAAACAGTACCTGTAATTGTATGTGCACAGGAAACACTAGTATCTTCAAATTACCATTGAGAATAATCGCAGGAAGAAAATGATTCAGACCTTGATAATGCACAGAACATAGGTATTGAATATGGAGCTAAATCTCAACTTTTGTAAACGAAAGAAATTCATGGCATGACATCTATCACTAAACTGAGTTTTCCACATCATTAACAAATTACACCACAGTTGAAGCCTAAAATTGGTACTACCCTGAAAATATATGCTCAGACCGTCCAGAAAGAGTTGGTTACCCTATCGACAAGAATTGTTTAGAATGAAGGACAATTTCCTTTTGATTTGCGAAGATGATAATACAACTACCATAAGAGGCTTCATTTTACCTATCAACTGACCCGTACTTTTCAAGAAATAAAATACTTGTGAACCAAACCACAGCCACCATAGCACTTCAGCCTTGCAGCAAGTAACTTTCAATAATCCATCTAGGCTTGAGTCATCACTGCTGACAACAATAATGAATACGATGCAAGATTTTAGAGCGACAAAATCCCCAAAAATCAATATCATGACAAAGCTGTACATGTTACATGAGACCAAGGAACATCTAACCATTCCAACCTTAAAGCCTCTAAATTGATGGATATTGATGTACTCACACCAGCAGTCGTATCAATTCCTCCTCTGCAATACCACATATATTAACAGTTATTTTCAGCAAGTTTCCCCACACAAAATAAAACTCATGTCCATGTACAAAGGGATATAGATCAAAACATAAACCACTACTACAAATAAGCTTCATTCTAATTGTGACTAAGATTGTGTTCATTATACACGCTATACTCGGAAGAAGCAGAGGGTTGTGAAGCATTGGAAATAACCACATAACTCATAAGCCAACAATTTCCTTCCAATTAAATCATTGAGCTGAGTAACAAACAAGATAATAAGTGTCCATACCAGAATATCAATATTTTATGCATGAACTAGATCGCTTATCACCTAAATGGGAATGCACAAGATTTATATATGTCTAGGACAATTACTACATCATAGCTAATGCAAGATTCCATATATAATACTCTAAAGCAGAACCGCACTTCAGATTTTGAAAGAAAACAAACCGAGGAGTAATGCAATCTCCCTAAACAATTACCTTACGCTTCTTCTGTTGTTTGATTCCAGTGCCGCCATTCTCAAAGTTTTCTGATTGTTCAGAAACAGGTTCCCCTAAAGGCAAACTTTTTATCTCATCATAAAAACTATCTGTCAGCCCAAGCAACCTAGCACAATCAAAGAAAGGAGATTAGCCTCCAATTAGTCCATTTTAAAAAAGAAATCAGAGCTCCACCTAATCTTCCAGTACTTTCCAAACTATAGATTAAGTTCATATCTGAAATGATCAAAAGACTGACCATCAATTGACTCTTTTTATAGTTAGTAAGATCGACCACACAGTTCCTACTGGACTTACCCATTTCTTGACTTCTTCAGATGTTTCATTTTCTTTTTCTCCAATTTTGTAAGTGGGGCACGATCAAACGCCTCTTCTTCTCTTTTTGCACGTTCTTTCATTTTAGCCATGTAGTTTGTCAGTTCTCTACTTTCAGATCCAACAACTTCTCTTACCTGTAATTTTCACCGTGATCAATAGTCAATACAGGATGGCTCAGTGAAGTTAGTATAAATAGTCAGATAGAGAACTACCTCTTCGGGTCTTCCTTCAAGATCATTCAACAAATCTATCATATACGGGCTTTGTTTAGCATTTCGCAATCTCTCTTTTTCCCTCCTCAATTCATTTCTCTCCTGCTTCGACATCTTCTCCTCGCCCATAGAAGCAGGTGCAAATTTGGGGGGTCGATATACATTAGCACCATCCTGTAGGTCAAGACAAAAAACATTCAACTATCTCTTTACTTCAAGAAATCATATGGGAGACTGAGTGAGTTAAATCATAACTTCAACTTTTAAAATTGCTAAAGATCGAGCCAACTCTTTATGAACAGGAGGAGAAAGGAACTAAAATGGTCATTTCATTGTCCTGTACCAAACACCAACCTCTGCAGTGTTACTTGTTTTGTGAACAAGCATATCAGGTTTTGGACGATACTTCAATAGGTCCTCCTTCTGAGCAACTGTTCCCTTCTCACTTATAACTGACTTCTCAGAAGCTGTGTCACTATCTCTTGTGAGCTTCTGAATTTGATACTGTAGTTTCTTGTCAATGGGGCGAATCTGCACAGAGCATGACAGTAAGAATACTGCAATTAAGGGCAGAAAATCACCCAAGAGGAGCTGGAGAGACAGCTTTAACATGCCTTCTCCAAAAACAATCTCATCTCCACCAGACTCCGAACTACTGGATGCCCTTCAATTGAGAGTCCTCTTGCCTTGCGGAGCAAATAATAGACAAGTGATTGACAATAACTCAGAAGTAGCAGATGCTTCGTTTCAAGGTAACTTATTCCATCTGCTGTTGGAAAGTGATCCGCTTTCACCTGCAGACAAATTGCATGGGAATTTGGAAGAAGAAACAGGCATGTCAAGTTGATATAGTGCTATTTTCATTCTTTCCTACACAGATGACACGTAAAAAATTCAAGGCACATTCAACTGAAATGAATCCATCAGTTCACTATTTTCTGTGACCGAGTTACAGGAGTGCCCTGCTAAAGGCATTAATTTTATGGATTACTAACATGGGGGGGGGGGGGGGGGGGTCACACATACATTGATATATATCCTTTAAAGACAAGCATGTATTTCAATATAGCATAGACTTGGACTTTCTCATACTGGCCATTTGGGATGATTAGTTATCAATGAAAAGTAACATGAACCCAACATGGATAGTTGGATACTAAGTGGGAAGATCATGTATTATTGATCCTAACATCTGTCATGTGGAAAACCAAAATAGTTGGAGAATCTAACATATTAGTTCAAACTTAATTGCTTAAATAGGAGAATATTGGATTACAGGCACCCAAAAGACTATTGTTTTAAAAAATGTTTTACAAAATGAAACCATTTACTAAATATTTCTTCAATGTTCGATTGCACATAAGGTAAAATGTAACCTCATAATTTCTCAAATTAAGAACTTGAACCTCGTAGAGGCGATGGGTAGCAGCATGGGAATGACGGCCCGGGGTGATTATGGGTAGCAAATATATATTAAAGTTTCTCTTCTTTATTTTGTTAGTAGGAAAAAACGTTAAGATATTGATAGAAGAAAGTGATCGATCAATCAATCAACTATGCCTTAATCCTAAGCTAGTTATAGTCGGTTATATGAATCCTCTGCATCCATTCCATGCTTCAAGTTCATTTAAATCAAATAATAAATAAGGTAAACTAACTAAAAGATCTCTAATTTCACACTTTTACAAATGATATACATGTCTCTTTAGCAAGAATATAAAGAATCTAGATAAGCACTAAACCAAATAAAAGTGTATCAGTTGATTTAGAAGATAGTAGTAAGAAGGTGTTTCAAATACAACGGAAATCATATTTTGCAGATAAAAGTTGATAGTCTACGACAGATTATCTTTTGGTGCAATTTAGAGCTAGTAAATGACGTTGAGACATTGGAAGACTTTATTAGTTCCCTGCACTTTTTGGATTACAACACCAATTTACTGCTGGTTTCATCAATAAAACTTGCCTTTTGCTAAAAGAATGTACCAGTATTTATTGGCAATAACTAATTAAACATGACTATTTGGTATCCAATATAGATTTCTTTTTTGTGTGGGGTGGCTAATAATGGTGTCCGGCCAACTTTCCGGCACCTCCAGTGCTGCACCAAGTTTTTTCCACCAGCACATGCATTGGGTAACTCTGTCGCTGATAATTGATGGGGAAAGGTTTCACCACATCCCAAAAACACAACGTATATCCTTAAAAAATATTCTAACTATATAAATTGTTAATCTTCTAATTTACCGAGTATCAATATTTAATAATCAACTATTTCCATGAACAATCATAGAATTAAAAAATAAAAAACTGACCTTTGCAGTTAAAGCTTGTACTTTTAAGCTCACTGTATCCAATCCTGCTTTCATCTCCTTCAATAACGTAACTAGTTGCGGAGCTTGCCTGCATATTCATTCACATCCAAAAATATCAATATTATTATCTATGTTCCATGATTTTCAGAACCTAAAAGACCAAAAAACAAAGAACTTGCCTGCTTATTCTTTGACTCGTTTCGAGTGATGCCATATTTCACTACTGATATCGCTGAGAGTGAAGAAGATACTCCGTTGCTGTCAATGGCGGCTTCCTCCCCGTTTGCTTTGAGGCAAAAGCTGAAAGAGGTTTGATGTATTTATTTTCCAAAAACATAGAAGAAAAAAAAGGAGTGGGTTATGATTTGGGGTTTATATGGGGTTATATGCAAAGGTCCATCTTTGAACCTTCAGAGCAAGGGCGAGCTACCATGTGGTCAGCGGATTATTCGAATTTTTTGACAGATGAGTGTAAAAACACACCTATATTATTTTATTTTTTTAGTTTCATATCTGAACTATTGAGAGAATAAATTTTATATCTAAACTATCACTTATTAGTTTGAGAAACACACTTTAGTAGTGTGTCATGTGTGTAATGCACTCTTTTTTATTTGAAAAAATCTTGACACATGACATTTAAATATTAAAGTTTATCCCAAGAAAATAATTTTTTTAAAAATAAAAATTTAAATTATTTTTACTCCACTCCACCACCTCCTCCCGTACCTCCCCCCTCGGACAATACCCCATCCTTTTATTTTCTTAAAAAAAAATCTTTTATAAAATATTTTTAAAAATTCATACTTCACCCTCCACCCCCCCCCCCCCCAGAAAAAAAACCACCCACTCATTCCCCAAAAAAATTGATATTATTTTATTTTAACCCCATCTTATTTAACCCTCCGCTCATAGTTTATTTATTTATTTTACATTTATGTTAGATTTTTAGGAATTTTTTCTACTTGTGTACCGAATATAACATAAATAAAAAATTTATTATAAAAAAAGTCATGTGGCGGCAAGTAAAAAATATTTTCGATATATATATAAAACGAGAAAAAAAATTGGAAGCGGAAGATTAGGTGAAGTGGGTAGAATTATTTTATTAAAAAAAAAACAATATCTAAATTAGTATTTGAGAGGGGTGGGGGGGAGTAAATAAAAATTAAATACTTTTATAAAAGAAATTTAAACAAAAAAAAACTAAAATCATGGGCGAGGTGGGGTGGGGGTGGGAGGTACGGTGAGAGGAAGTGATCGAGTGGGGTAATAAAAATATTTTACATTTTATTTTATAAAAAAATATTATTTTTTTGGGATTAATAATTTTTTAATCTTTAATTTTAACGAATGCTAATAATTTATTTAATTTTGTTAAGGTGGAAATGTGACAAAAAAAATTTAAATAAAAGAGATAGTGTATTACACACACCATAATGAGAGTGTTATAAAAGAGAGGGGTGTGTTTCTCAAACTAATAAGTGATAGTTTAGGTATGAAACTCACACTCTCAATAGTTCAGATATGAAACTCGAAAAAAAGGAATAGTTTAGGTATATTTTTAATACTTATTTCAAAATTATATAGTAATATTTATATATGATTAAAATAATTTATATAGAGAGAGAGAGAAGATGTCGAATTCTTCGACTGATTATGTGTCTATTTCTTCAAAGTTTATACTCCTTAATAAAAATCATAACTTTGTCGCTTGAAAGAATACCTAATATCTACCATTTCAAATTAGTGACATAATTTGTATTAAACTTATTATTTTTAGCACATTATAGGTAATAAGATATGGTAAATTTAATATATACTCTAGCAATAAATAAATATATAATACTATTATTTTAATTTTTCATCAGTCAAATTAAGCTCAGTATTACTACTTCAATATGTTTATTGTTTATGAAATTTGTATTATGCCCATTGAGATTCAAAGGTGAAAATCTTATTACTATCCATGTTTGAATGAATAACTTCCTCATCGATGTTGGAAATATATGCGATTTCAAGTTGTTTGTCAATTGAATATAACTTCATCTTTCATCGAGTATATTCTTCTTCTTTTTTATCTTGTGAACATGATATGTAATATCAATTAAGTTTATTTTGATTTAACAAACATGATTTGAGTTGAAAGTAGTAAGTTTTGATGTCAAATTCTCAAAAGCTAGACAAGTTTCTTGCTCCAGTGTCTTGCCTCGTTATCCAAATAATTACAATCAGCTTCTAATTATGTCTCAAAACTCGAAAGTAATAAATTCAAACATGAAAAACTTTGGCCAAGAATTCTTCGTTTGGTAATAATGCAAAATTCTATATTGAAGTTATTTAACAAACTTTGATATTATTTCAACTTTTATAAAACTATAAATATATTTGTAAAATGATATATAGAAATATTTAGGGCCTTAAATTTTGATAGTAATTTTATTTTGTGAGCGATGAATAAATAAAATTGATATTTATGAAAATATTTTATTACATTATTTTACAATCACGAGTCATTAACGTGTTTCTTTACTTATTCTTATTCGCTTTATCTTGGTGAGTGAAACTAACAAAGATACTATTTCAGTAAAATTATGATTCAAAAGGTTAATATTCAATTAGATGCAATAAGACGTTTGGATTAACATATATTTCAATTTTAGATACTAACCCGAGATAGATTTCTTTAATTTTGCAAAAAAATAATTATTTTTTATTTTATAAACTAGAGGATTCATTTAAAATCGAGATATTTTGAGACTATAACCATGATTACAATCAGGATTGTTCAACTATCTATATGAGATATATAATACAATAATTGTGGTATAAAGTTATCTCAGTTACAATTAATATCTTCAACCAAATACATAATAAAGCTAATTCCAACATGTATAAACTAAAATAAGATCAAATAGTCTTACCTCTTAAGGGTTGGTCAATTACAGTTAAACTTCATTGTCACTAACAAAAATTCGTTATAACAATATTTCAGTTATAACAATTCATCGGACCAAATGGTCTCAACTCCAAGCAGTGGCGGAGCTTGAAATTTCATGAAGGGTGTCCAAGAATTATATAAGAATTTTTTTTTTGATGAATGGGTGCACTGAAAAATTCAAAATCGAACTACGCAATATTAATATTTTTTTAGGGATAATTTTAGAGATATTCCCTCAGGTCTGGCTTAATAACATGAATCTCCCTTGTAGTTTAGGATATTACATTCACCTCCCTTATTCTGATATTTTTGTAACGAAACTAGTTTAAATGATAAATTATCCATAATATCCTGAAACTTTTCTTATTTTTATTATATTCTACTTTTAAAATATAAATCTCCTCTCAAAGTTTTTAAAAGGGATAAGGGTCTGAAAAATACCCTAACTTTGGTCGGATTTGCTGTTGCGATACTAAACTTTCATAAGGACCTATTACCTCCCTAGACTATTTAATACCGTATTAAATAGTCTAGGGAGATAATAGGTCCTCATGAAAGTTTAGTATCGCAACAACAAATTCGATCAAAGTTGGGGTATTTTTTAGATCCTTATCCCTTTTTAAAACGGTAGAAAATTTCAAGCAACAATCATCTTTGTGTGTAGCAAATCAATGTCATTCCTCATAAAACATTATTATTTTTTTCCTTTAAACTTTTGCTAATAAGAAATAATGATTAAAATATAAATTTCACGTCCTCGTATTGGTTCATAAGCTATTGTAACTTTTCCAAACACAAAATTAACGTAAACTCCACCTCAAATTGAAGAGTTTGATTGTTATTCTATTTTTTAATTTTTATTTTGGAAATCTATGTTCAC
Source organism: Solanum verrucosum (assembly GCF_900185275.1). Lineage (NCBI taxonomy): Eukaryota > Viridiplantae > Streptophyta > Magnoliopsida > Solanales > Solanaceae > Solanum > Solanum verrucosum. The sequence continues at coordinate 226,593 of NW_026019954.1, forward strand.
TTAAAGTTTAAAGGGTAAAATTTGTTACTTCAACTGCTGCAATCTGCAGATATGGCCTAGCTAACAAATACCCATGCCAGGGAGTTTGATATTATATGTTAGTATCAAGTAATCACTTATTATTCCTTATAATCATCTTTCAGTTTGAAATAAAATTGAGAAGTGTTTATATTTAAGAACCTAAATTTCTAATAAAATGCGGACAATAAGGGTAGTTACGGGAAATTATGGAGAATATATCATTTAAAATAGTTTCGTTACAAAAATATCACAATAAGGGAGATGAATGTAATATCTCAAACCACAAGGGAGGTTATTGTTATGTAGTCGAACCTGAGGGGAGGTCTCTGAAATTATCCCTTTTTTTTTATGAATAAATGTTCCAAAATTTTAAAAATAAAATCGTATGATATGTAGCTTTAATATTTGTTTTTAATTTAATATGAAGTAAATGAACAAAGTAAAAAAAAAAAAGGAGAGGGGAGGGGGGGGGGGGTTCAACTTAAAATGAAATCATTTTTACGTTTTAAACTTAAACTAGTCCTTGGTGACGACAACAATATAGAGACATGAAGAATGGAAGCAGAATCAAACGAGGTCTTCTTTTGTTCGTTTTTAACAACGTTGTACAAATATTAGAATTTGTTTATTAACTTTAAATTAAATAATTACATTTAAGTTTTATTTCAAACTTTGATGAAAATAAATAAAAAATCAAATTCATTGAAAATTCAATTAGCTTTATTAGATTTTTAATTTATAGATTTCTAAGAAATTTACTAACTATTATTTAGAAAGTCCTTTAAATACCTTAGACAATTTTTGGAATAATTAAATATGAGCTCTTTAAAAATGATTATAAAGATGAGTGGCTGCATGGATTCGAACTTGCACGTCTGGGCTCCATGAGAGAGCCTCCGGCCACTGAGCCACAATAACTTATTGTGTTAAGGGTGTTCAAAGTGTTAAATTTAACATTTTGGACAACATTTTATTTAGGTGTACAATATAATTTTACGACGAAGGGTGTCCAATTGGACACCCTCAACACACTGTAGCTCTGCCCCTGACTCCAAGGGTTAGTCAATTATAGTTAAACTTCGTTGTCACCAACAACCATTAGTTATAACAATTTAATATTCTCTAAAACTATTTTTCTTTTCATGTTATATGTAGCGCTACTTTTAGAAAAATAAAAAAATAAATAGAAAGTAGAATTCCTGAACCTGATAGAAAGTAATTCACTATTTTCTGTAGGCAAGTCTTCAAAAGTAAAAGAAAATTTGTCCAATTGATGATTCTCCTCCATAATAACAACCTACTTATAGTAATAATGACATTCATTATAGTAGTGTATTTGTTTTATAAAACTCGTTTACATAACAATTATATATACTCAATCTGTTGTGTAAGAATTTTATCATGTATATAAACAAATATAAAAATATTTATGGTAATCATTAATAATATCACAAACATATAAATTTCAAATATTTAATGATGGTAATTTATTATGGTCATAACTTCACAAAGGAAAAGGAAAAACTATTGTTATTTACCTTATTTATATTCACATTTTTTCTATTTTCTAAAATTAAATTTGACTAACAAATTACTCTTTCTTCTTCTCCACACACAAACTAATCAAAATAATTTTTACATATTTTATAACAACCATAAAATTTCAAACAAACACCACAACTTTAACAAGCTTCAATTGTAATTAAAACTATTACAAAAAAAAATGTAATTAAAATTAAAAAGCTCAAATCCCAAAAAGGACTAGTTAGTCAATTAACACGAAACAAAGACATTTCATGCAAGTCCATCAAAGAAACCAATAAACAAAAACAAACAAATAAATAAATTAAAATAAAAAAATAATCACAATAGTTCCCCGTACATCCCACCGCACCCGATCCAACTCAATAGTCTTCTCCATTTCTCCAAGTAAAAAAAAAAAAAAAACACAGAAAAGAGTGATACACCACCACTTTCTCCCCTATTTCTTCTCTAAAATAAAATCGCAAAATATCTTTATTCTCCGGATCCATCTCTTTTTTTTTTTTTCTTTCTTCTTCTTTTCCTTAAATTATAAATATATATATTTTTTTTATTCATCACTTCGTTTCCACTTTCTCCACTATTTTTCACCTTCTTCCCCTTTTCTTCTCGAATCTTCTCTCCCAAAATTCACCATTTGATCTTCGTTTCTACACTATGAACATGATGTAAAACTTCAATTCCTTGTTTTCTCTTTGAGTAGTTCAGTTGTTTCGGGGGGTGGAATCGGAGTTTAAGCAAATGATATAACAGTTGAAGAAGGGAATAAATTATTAGAGGATCGGACGGGTGGACGGACGCCGGCAATGGATGTTTCACCGGCGAAGTTTCTATTTGGATTCCTATTTGCTTCTATAATACTATGGAGTATTTTCGTGTAAGTCAATCTGAGTCAAAGTTGTATTGATTATCAATTGACTGGTGTTTATGTGTTGTTGATGATAATGTATTGTGATCTTGTTTGAATTGATTGATCTCATATGTGCTTTATGTTTTTGTTTGTTGAATTGTGCAATGGAAATGAGTTGACGCAATTTGTTTGAACTACACATTATAGGCTCCGATTGAACTAGCATTTTGTAGTTTTTACCAGATTAGAGCGAGCAATTTCCTCTTTTTTTTTTTTTTTTTTTTTTTTGCGGCAAGAGGGATTGGGATTTAACTAAGTTGAAGAGACTCTATGTGGCTTTCTATGTAAAGAAATCCAAATTATTTCTCATGTGATAGCATGATAATTGTAGTTGAACAATATCTCTTTGTTTCTCTTACTGAACTTTTATTTTCTTTGTGTTTGCCCTGTAAGATTTCTTCTGTACTGAACTTACTGATATGGTTTGTGCCATGTTGCAAAAGTATGGTTTTGCATAGCTTCAAGAATATGTGAATAAGCACGGCTGGGGATAGCCCCCACCGAATGTGTTCTGAAATGGACTCTCACAAAACTATGGTTTAAGGTCAAGGAGAACAAGGGGCATTGGCTCTAATAACATTTGAAAGAATATGCGCATTCCATTCAAAAACTTAAGGCCATGAGTGAATTAGCCCAAACCATTTAAACCCCTTTGGAGACCTTTTTTTTTTTTTTTTTTTTTGATGAAAACCTCTTTGGAGACCCTTACTAAACCCATGAGAGATAAGTGAAGTATTCTCGTACTATTCTATTTTTGTCTTTCATTTCTTGGCATCGAGATTAGTTCACTTGGAAAGTGGGTCTCTTTCTACCAATCGTTGATGGTTTGTCCTTAGTCTTTTGGATAGGTTTGAAATTAAGATACGATAATTTGATTATAGAATGCAAGAACTACTTTATGTGGATACTCAACAAAACATTGAGACAGATTGAGGAATGTGCGAGCGATCTCAAAGAAATGTCTATTCTTCCTATCCCTTTATTGTGCCATAGGTACGGAATGTTTGATGAATAATTTAATGAGAAGCCATAGAATGTTGGACTTGAAAGGATAGTCTAGTGCAATATCACCAAGAATAATGTGAATATATGTATTCCTAATCTGTTTGAAGTTTGGAATACATGGAACAACTCAAAACAATGTTTGATCAAGTTTATTTTGGATACTCATTAATGAAGCTGGAAAAAAAACTTTTTTTGATCAAGTAATAAGATTTTATAAACAAAGGGCATAAAACACATGCATACAAGAAGTATACCAAAACATAGAAAATCTTACAAAAAACGCACTCCTTTCATCCCATTTTATAAGAGTTAGTTTGACTTGAGTCACTTGACATAGAGTTTAGGAAAGAAAGATTTTTGAAACTCTTGGTCTAAAAACAGTGATAGATATTTGTGTGTTTATAAATTATTTCATTAAGGGTAAAATACACATTTTAAAGTTATATTATTTTTTGCTATAGAAATGTGTCATTTTTTTTAGGACTAACTAAAAAGGAAAGTGAGTCATATAAATTGGGACAGGGGGAGTATGACTTTTTACGAACCACACCCAATCTTCTATACATACAGGGATTGGAGCAAGAGTGGAATGGAAGAAAGAAAGTTGCCCTTATCTTCTTCTTCTTCTTCTCCTCCTCCCGACATGAAGGAATGCTCGATAATCCTTCGGGGGATGGTATGCCCTTTCAGTTCTGGTCTGGGGAACGCCGATCAGTGAAAGCACAAATCTCATGGGTGCACCAAAAGAAAATAAGGGGCAAAAAACTATTTCTTTTTGACGGAGATTCCTTTTCAACAATACTATTAAAAACTCTCTAGTTTTTCTCTCTCCAAACAATCCTCATAAGTTCTAATGGAGCAACATCCACGCCTTGCGCCTTTTCTGTCCATGCCTGACATCACCCACTGAAGACCAAACCAACACAATACTTCCCACCACAAATGTCACACTACCCGATCATGTAAGAGGAGGTGATTGACATCTTCACCCAAATTTTTGCACATAAAGCAAGGAAGTAAGGGATAAAAGGTGTGCCATGTGCCTATCACTAGATTTGTTCTATGATTTTGTATGTATTAGATTATGAAAGAATGTAATTGAATAGTTAGGAAACAAGCCAAACGATTTAGTGATATAAGATTAAAGGGATAACGTGGAACGTAAAGAAGATAATTTAAAATTAAAGAGGGTTAGGGCTTTTCAAGAGCAACTCTAGTTGACTTTGGGATCCTTTTGCGGAGGTGAATGGACAATGAGATCAACTCTAGTTGCCTTGGTTTGGAAACTGTTATTAAATAATGGTTGGTAAAAGAGATTTATCACCAGAAATACAATTAGAGACACTTGATCAATGACTCAAGGTTCAAGGATGGGCTGCGAGACTCAAGTAGCAAAATTATTCGTTTGAGCGACATAGGTTGCTTATGTATATATGTTTGCTTACTCGCCTGTTATTGAAGAAACTTATTGGTTTACCTTTGACAAAAATAAGAGAATATTGGGTTAATGGTTACACTTGGTCATAATTTTCCAAAATGGCCTCATCTGATTCTCTAGTCTTGAGGACGAAAAAAGAGTATGCATGTATCAATTGGATGCAAAATTAATAAAGATGATTTACCTTATCAAACAAAGAGTATGTAGTTGTGACAAAATGAGATATTAGGGTAAAAGAGCCAGTTGTGATAAACCACCATATGACTACACGGTGTAGTAGAGCACGACAAGCAAGAGAAAAATTCATCTATTGTAGGAACTATAAAACTATCCAAAATCTGGCCAAGCAGACCACCTGGAAATTCGGCTAGTGTTGATAACTAAACTATATTATATTGTTGCTTTCGTTGTTTCCCAATGCTGATGGTGCATCGTTGTTAAAAGCCATTGCGTTGTTGCTTAAAACGATGGAGTGATGCGAAGCGAGGGGGTATCGCTTCATGGGAGAAGGCTGTGTTTTAGAGAAAATGTGCACTTTAAACAATGACCCACAAAGTGATCCAAACAAGATGCATCTGTTTTTTGGATCTCAACTTTGAGGAGTTGGACTAATATCAACTTCATGGTATTTTGGATGCGGAAAATAATTATGTAACTTCAATCTAATTTTTATAGAACTAGAATTATATATGTTAGGTATTTTTATTTTTTCATAAATTGTGCACTTCACTTCACTTCAAAAAAGCATGCTCCACTTCTCATTTTTACGCTTCAAACCTCATAAACCTTGTCATCTTTTTTTCACTCCGCTTTTAAAAACATTGTGATGGTGAATGACATCAATTTAGCAAATTCTCCATAACTGCGCATACCCGTCTAAGTGGAGATGTCCTAATTCTTGCGTCTTTTAGTTTGTCATTTCAAAAACAACACCATAAAAGCGAGAAATATCTTGTGTGATCCTTTTCTAGAATTGATGTAGAATAGTTGAAAAAATACCATCAACTTAGTATTAATAGATTGTCATAAAATGCTACACAACTGAGCAACAATCTTCTCTTCATGTGCTGGATCCCTCACATCAATATCTACAACTTTCTTAATGAGGTGATCAAACACCTTACCGATTGCACCATAATTCTAATAGAAGAAAACCAACAACAAATACACCTCAATTCCAAGCAAGTGGAGATCAAGTGTATGAATCCTCACAAGAGAAACACAAGATAAATAGTTTGCACCTATGGTCAAGGGTTATAAAGTGATCTTGGAACTCAGGATGTTTCAAGGTTTGAAACTCGGTGGAAAGTTAGTTTGCTCCTTCAACCTTTTAATACAAACTTAGTTCCCACAAAATTGAAATCGTGACGCATGTCTACATCACACACTTAATAGCTCCACTGAAGAGCCAAAATTTAGAGGGTACTAAATGCTATAAATATGGAACCGGCCTTATTCAAGTCTAAGTGACATTGTTGGAGTGGAAGGAGTTTAATGATAAATATAGAACTTGATTCATTTTATAGGTGCATTTTACAAAGTGCATGTGCATATATGTTCATTTTCAATAGGGGAACTTATACTAAGGGGTCGTGAAAAGAAGGAAATTGCGTTACACTAAGGGGTTCTGAAAAGAGGGAAATTGCGTCTTTTATGTTAAGTCCTATATGTGAAGCTTTTGAGAGAGGAAATTGTTTTCCACATACCTCGAAAGGGATTCTTAGAGTACCCAAAAAGGTGTGCTTCTTCACTTGACTAACCATAAGAGGGTGATCTTGACAACGAAGAACTTGAGGAAGAGAAAATTTACTAGTGTTAGTTAGTGCTTCATGTGCAAAGAATCCGGGGATGACGTAACCTACTTTTATGTTGTCGAGTAGCATCTTCGTAATGGGGGGAGCTGATGAGATAGTTTGGTTTTGAGTGGGTAATGCCGAGAACTATGAAAGAGACAATTTTTAGCTTGGCTTGAGAAGACGGAGTAGGAGATGTAGGGCATGTGAAGCTGCACTTTTAGCAGTGATGTGGACCATATGGAGAGAGAGGAATATGAGAACTTTTGGTGGAATAGAGAAAGATCTCGTACACTTGAGAAATAACCTCTTTCCTCTTATTTCTTTTTGCTGCACCCGTGTGGTTACTTTTGTATAGATGATTGGTGACTTTCGTAGAAAATCATATATTTTTGTAAGATTATCTAGTTTTTGGTATACTTTTGTATTCGGGCTAGTTAATGCTCTTTTGTTAATGATATTCATACTTCATCTAAAAAAAACTAAGGAATCGTTTGGTTTATAAACAAGTTATGCAAGGATAATGCATGAATTATAACATAGAGATTGACGGATTGTAATGTAGGGATTAATAATTCATGGATTATATTGAAATTACTATTTAGTGTATATTTTAAAATATGGTTTTATTTTTTTAACAAATTTTTGGTTACTACGTGCAGTATTTTTCGTCATTTAATAGCTTTCACCCATGTATTGCTGGTTCCCACATTCTTATTCCATATTCTCCCTCTCAAAAAATAATACATATATTCCTGCATAAGTTTTGTGGATATTATTTTTCAAGACGATAAAAATAGTAACCAAACAATGCATAACTAATCCAAAGCTTATTGGGACAACCAAAGAAAAGTGACAGAACTATAATAACTAATACATAGTTTAATACGTCTAGTGTACTATCTTATGCTGCAAGCTATGTAGTCCCAAGTATAACTACATTTGCTTGGTTATTTACATTTTCCTAACATATGTTTTTCTTTGAAATTGGTAGCTTTGTATTCCTAGTAATGCTGGCCACCTCCAAAAATGTAGGGATGGTGACCAATCTATACCATTCAGCCATCTAATTTACCTAACATGGCCGAAGTGTAGGCTACATATACACTCTGTTGTATATGATGTGTATATATGTTTTTTGAGATAAGGGTAACTTTGTATTCACAAAAAATTCATCATCCAAGGGATGATGAATTACAAGTTTCCTTTAAAATCGACCATCTCTATGCTTTCCCCTACCAACTCTTGCTTACACCAAAAAAATAAGAGACTTAAGCATTTCATTTCTATCTTCTGAAACTATCATTTTGTCCTTCAAAACACCTAGCATTCCTTTCTTTCCATAGAGTCCACCATATACATGCTGGAATAGTCTTCCACCAATCTTCACTTTTCCCTCTGTTGCCAATTCTTGTCCAGCTATTAAGGAGCTCCATGGTTGTCTTTGGCATCACCCAGCTAACCCCTAGTATACACAAAAACATATTCCACAATTTTGAAGCTGCTTTACAGTGAATGAACAAATGATTATTTACTTCTGCTTTCTGCTCACACATAAAGCATCTAGAGCAAAACTACATCCCCCTTTTTTGTAATGCCTCATGTGTAAGGCAAGCTTTTCTTATGACCAACCAGACAAAACATGCTACTTATATTTTGCGTATATATATGTATATTATATGTATACGTGGTATGTATATTATATATATATGTGGTATGTATATTATATATATCTAAGTATGTACAAATATGTATAGGTATGTATATTATATTTATATGTATATGTATGTATATTATATGCATATTAGTATTAAGTATAGACTACCTTACATTGTGCACATATTTTGTAAACTCGATGGCCCAAAAGTATTAAGTTGTAATTTTCTTTATATTTACATTATGTGTGTAGTGTACTATATGATATGTATAGTATATGTATATTTAGTATAAGTATGCACAACCTATACATTTTGTACATCTTTTGTTAATTAGTTGGCCGAAGTGTTTAGGGCCGTAATTATCATTCTTAAATAAGGTATATGGTGTAGCTCCATGGACATGCTTAGAAACAGTGGGAAGATTTTGAAGGAATATCACTCTTAAAGAAGGTAGTAGAATTACAATCAGTTAATGGTGAAACCTCTGATCTTTCCAGAATTTCCAGCTTATCAAGTAACAGTATTGGCCCATGCAAGGAGTAGAGAGAAGTACTTTTGTATTTAAATTTTAGAAGAACTTTGTTAGATTGGAAAATGGAAGAACTTAATAGTCGGCTTGAATTACTTTACAAGAAAAATCTAACTCATAGAACTGATATTGATATGGTCATATGGGAGGGCAGAAGTATGATCTTCACAGTGTATTATTTCTATAGAATATATGGATTTGTCTTGCTTTCATACGAGTCCCGAGTCCCTAAAGCAAGAAACTTCCTTTTTTTTTTCTTTCTTTCACGGACAACAACATGGGGAGCCTTGGAATAACGGAGAACGTGAGAGAAAAGTGACAATTTACATTAGCTAGTGCTTGTGTAAGTACGTGGTGGAAGATGTCAATCGTCTACTACTACTGCTGCTTCCCTTCCCTTCAATTTATTGTAATACGTGGAGAAGAACATGAGAAGTTACTCCTCTAGCGTTCATGGAAACATATGGATAGAGAGAAACAAGGAGCCTCTGAAGGAGTAGAAAATATTGTATTGTACATATCAATGCTCACTTTTTTAATAACATTTTCTTTTTAGAGCACAATTGATACTCTCGTCAAGATAAACTGACACTCTTTATGAAGAGAAAAGTGACATCTCTAGTTTGTGTACGCTTTGCTTCGTAGTTATAACCAATCACATCAATGAACTAGTGACTTCATAAAACCATTTTTTTTGGAGGAATATATAGCATTTCATATGCTAATGTGTAATGTGCTGCGTGGTGACAAAACCACCAACTCAGGTGTCCTTGAATAACATGTTGCAATGTGTATTTATTTTCCTTGCTTTTTTTTTTTTGAACTTGGTAACTTTATATTATATCACAAAACAGTACATGGGTCGTACTGTAACCTTATATACAAGTGTACTCCTGATTTCACTTCTCTACGTCTAAATTGAGTCTAACACATCAATAATAGAGACAGTGTCATTAGAGTATAATTGATTACACCAAAAGACTAAAAGTAAAATGCAGTTTAGTTTAACTTTCTGCACATTGTTCTCTATGCTCTTAAAACATCTTGAATTCCTTTCTTTCCAAACAGCCCACCAGATAGCCCCTGGGATAATTCTCCATCTACCTCTGTCCTTAGCATGTACACCTGCTTCCTCCCAGCATAGTAATGCCTCAGCCACCTTCCTGGGCATTGTCCAAGAGATGCCTTTGAGGCTTAGGAATATTCTCCACAGATGATGGGTGTACTTGCAATGTAAAAATAGATGGTTAACAGTCTCAGATGTTTCACCACATAGGAAGCACCTGGAACACAAGGTTCTCCCCTTCTTCATAACATTGTCCTGTGTAAGGACTGCTTCTTTAGCCATTGACCAGACAAAAAAGGAGACTTTGTGAGGGATTCTGCTATTCCATATTTGCTTCCAAGGCCATCTTGAGCATTGTTGATCTGTCTGATCCATCAACTTGTAGGATTTGTTGACTTTGAACACTCCCTTGTCATCTCCTGTCCACCACAATTTATCCTCACCTGGCTGTAGTCCAGTGAAAGTGTTCACAATGTTTAAAAATTCAGCAACTCTCACTATTTCCCAATCATTAAGGTTTCTTCTGAAAATGAAATTCCATCCTTGTGGTGACCAAAGATCTTCTATAGTGCTTTGTTGAAACATGATTAGGTTGTAGATGTCTGGAAAGAGATCTTCCATGTTGCCTTTCTCATGCCAAATGTCCTTCCAAAATCTGGTCTTATTCCCATCCATTACTTTTGCCTTTGAGTTACTTTTAACTTCATTCCACAAGCTTCTGATGGACCTCCAGAGGCTAACACCATAAGGAGTGGTTACTTCTTTAGTTATCCAGTTGTCCTCTTTTTCATATTTAGCTCCAATTACTTCCCTCCATAGCATCTGGTTGTTGTTTGCATACTTCCACAACCACTTCATACTAAGAGCCTTGCTTTGCAATTTCAAATTCTTTATTCCTAGACCTCCATTTTCCTTGCTTGTCATGACTTCTTCCCATTTAACCAAATGAAAACTTTTCTTTTCTTTGTTGCCTTGCCACAAAAAATTCCTCCTGATACGATCCAACCTCTTAATGACCCCTGGTGGGATAGGAAACAGGGACATCATATAGGTTGGCAAAGCATCAAGTACTGAGTTAATAAGGGTCAGTCTACCCCCCTTTGATAAGTACTGAGACTTCCACTTGGCCAATTTCTTCTCACACTTCTCAATCACACTATTCCATATGTCTATGGACTTGGATTTAGCCCCCAAAGGCATTCCCAAGTATATAGTAGGCAGAACTCCTATTTCACCACCCAGAATTTATTTTCCTTGCTTAATTTGGTGCATTATATTCTAGGGTCTTTAATCCAAGGAAATGAGGAGATTGATGGTGGTGTCGCACATCGTATTAGTGCGGGGTGGATGTAATTGATACTTGCTTTAGGAGTTTTATGCGATATGAAGATACCACTAAAACATAAAGGTAAGCTCTACGAAGTGGTAGGTAGGTTGACTTTGTCGTATGGGGCTAAGTGTTGACCAGTTAAGAACTTTTTTGTCCAGAAGATGAGAGTTGCAGAGATGAGGATGTTGAGGTTGATGTGTGGGCATATCGGGAGAGATAAAATTAGGAATGAAGATATTCGGGAGAAGGTAGGAGTGACCATTATAGTGGACAAGACCAAATAGGCGAGACTGAGATGGTTTGTACATGTGAAGAGAAAATGTGCAGATGATCTGGTAATGAGGTGTGAGAGGTTGGCATGGGTGAGTTTAATGAGGGGTAGAGTAGGATGAAGAAGTACTGGGAGAGGTGATTAGACAGGACTTGACACAACTTTAGCTTATCAAGGATATGATCTTAGATAAGAGGATATGGAGATCATGAGTCAGAGTAGAAGGGTAAAAGGTAGTTGAGGGTTGTCTCACTACCCCTGCGGGGAGGCTTGGTGGGTAGATAATATTAACATTTTTTGCGTAGTTTCTTGTTCTTCAATTACTGCTAGTACCTGTTGTTTCTTGCGTTTCGTTTATCACATTATTCAGCTCTATACCATATGCTACGCTTTCTCTATTATTTGCTATGCCTTGTTCTACCTATATATTGTCTTTTTCAAACTACCCTGTTATGTGTTGCTTGAGCCGAGTGTGTTTTAGAAACAACCTCTACAGCTCCACGAGGTGGGGGGTGAACTTTTGCGTATACTCTACCCTCCCTAGACCCCACTTGTGGGAATACACTGGGTATGTTGTAGTTTGGTGCATAGTATGATACTTATTATATGTCTTTGACTTTAATTAGGAAGCACTATTGTGTAATTCAAGCCATTGCTCTTACCGTGGGCATTTAGAAGTCTAGTTCTTTAAGATTGCTAAAATAAAAAAGTTCTAATTCTACACTTAAATATAACAGAGTTGGTATTTAATCTCTATTTCACGATGTTGAATAATTACTTCATTTTTTTTTCTTCAACTTTATTGAACTTCCGCAGTCTGCTTATTTGTGCACTTTCCTGTCTTAGGTTTGCTTCCCGTATGCTGGCTTGGATTCTAAGCCGAGCCATGGGAGCATCTGTTTCATTCCGCGTTGGAGGATGGAAATGCTTGAGAGATATCGGGGTGAAGTTCAACAAGGTTGGTCCCCCCCTACCCCCCCCTCTCGGTTGAGCTTGATGTGGGTTTATCTATTTTATGCTGTGTGGTTTCAGGGTTTTGTCCGATGGTCCATCTTATTACTTTTCTTTTTTTTCTTTTTATTGTATATTATCTTCTGGTTAACTACATGTGAAATTCATGCGTAACAATTACTACCATATCAATGCTATATTGTGAACCTTTTATAGGTGCACTTTGAAGTTGTATTGAATTAGTTAGCAGATCATCTGCCAGCTTTACAGTGTTTTTTTTTTTGAGAATGGTAAAGTTGTATTCATCAGCAATGAGGGTATGCTGGCAACCAAACAAAAAAATTCCAAGGCGAAGTAGTCATGATTACAAATAGCCTAGGAAATCTACTAACTGATTTACATCATCTATACCCTCTTCTTTACACCAAAAATATAGAGTATTAATGCAGTTTTCTTTAACTTTCTGCATTGGGTTAGTAATATTCTTAAAGCACCTATTGTTTCTTTCCTTCCAAATTGACCACCATATGCAAGATGGAACTAGATTCCACCATTTTTTCTGTGTTTTACTTCCCCCTCTTCTCATCCAACAGTTTAATAGGTCAGCAGTATGCTCAGGCACCACCCAAGGATCTTGAATAATGCTTTGAAACAGATACCATATCTGGGCAGTCACTCTACAGTGAAGGAACAAATGATTGTTTGTTTCCTCCTTCTCATGGCAAAAGAAGCACCTAGAAACAATCTGAAATCCTCTTTTTTTCAGTCTCTCCTGAGTCAGACATGCTCTTCTGCACACTAACCATGTGAAACACTTTATCTTGGTTGGGGTGTTGGATTTCCAGATTTGTTTCCAAGGTCCAGCAATCTCCCCCGGCTGTGTTGCCAGGTCTCTTTTGTACATTCTTCCAACAGAGAATTCCCCATCCCTATCATGTTTCCATCTGATTGCATCAGGATTAGTGTTGAGTCCCGGAAAATCTTCCAACCTCTGCAGTAAATTGGCTACTCTATCCACCTCCCAGTCATTTAAGAGCCTCCTAAGGGTTATATTCCACCCTTGTTGAGACCACATCTCAGCAATAGATGCTCCAGGGTTGTCACAAAAAGAGTACAAATCTGCAAAGTCCTCCATGAGGGAGTTCTGTCCTATCCACTTGTCTTTCCAAAAAAGGATCCTAGTCCCCTCACCCACCTTGTAGCATATGTTCCTCGTTAGTTTTGGCCACAAATTTCTGATAGACCTCCAAACTGAGACCCCATAGGTGCTGGTCACAGTGTTGGATGTCCATGAATCAGTTTGTCCATACTTGCTAACAATAGCATCCTTCCACAGAGCTTGCCCCTCTTTACCAAACCTCCATAGCCATTTTGACAGTAAACACCTATTTTGCAGACCTAGATTCTTAATGCCAAGACCTCCTGATTTCTTGCTTAGTTGGGCAGTTTGCCATTTGACCAAGTGAATGCCCTTTCCTTCCTTGTTGCCCAGCCAAAGAAAATCTCTCCTTAGTTTATCCAATCTGTCTTCCACCTTAGCAGGTAGGGGGAAGAGAGACATAACGTAAGTAGGGAGAGCATCTAAGACAGAATTGATCATTGTTATTCTTCCTCCCAGAGATAGGTATTGTGTCTTCCAGGTGGCTAATTTTTTCTCAGTCTTCTCCACAATTCCATCCCATATTTCTAATTCTTTGTGGTTGTTACCCAATGGCATCCCTAGATATGTAGTTGGGAGATTTTCCATCTTACAACTCAAAATATTTGCTAAACACTGGATGTTAGCTACGTCCTTGACTTGAAACATGCTGCTTTTTCTCCAGTTCACAGAAAGCCCTGACACTGCCTCAAAGATTACTAATATTATTCTGATGAAACACACCTGCTCAGCCTTGGCCTCACAGAAGATCACAGTATCATCTGCATACAGTAATTGGCAAATTTGTAGATCTTCCCCAGCTTGGTTACCCACTTTGAACCCTTTTAACCATTTCTTCTGAGTGGCCACCCTTATCATACTATTGAGTCCTTCCATAGCTAGAATAAAGAGGAAAGGAGAGAGAGGATCACCCTGCCTCAACCCCCTTTCTGAGGGAAAAAAACCAGCAGGTTCTCCATTAATCAATATAGAGAACCTGACAGTTTTAATGCAAAATCCTATCCACTTCAGCCATTTCTCTCCAAACCCCATTTGTCTCAGGATGTTAATAAGGAAATCCCAGTTCATATGATCATAGGCTTTCTCAATATCAAGCTTACACATGATTCCTGGGGTTTCACCTTTAATCCTTGAATCTACACATTCACTAGCTATTAGAGCTGCATCTAGGATCTGTCTGCCCTGTATGAAGGCCATTTGATGTTTGTTGACTAGCTTGCTGATTACTTTTTTCACTCTTTCTGCCAGAAGCTTGGCAAAAATTTTATAGACTCCACCAATAAGACTTATTGGTCTAAAGTCTCTAAGTTCAGTTGCCCCTGGCTTCTTTGGAATAAGGGCCACATAGGTGGCATTGAGGCTCCTCTCAAACTCTTGTCTTTCGTGAAAGTGGTTTACTGCATTCATAAAATCAAACTTAAGCACCTCCCAAAAACTCTGAAAAAAACACATGGGGAAGCCATCAGGGCCAGGTGCCTTGTCACTAGCACATGACTTGATGCACTTCAAAACTTCAGCCTCCTCAAAGTGAGTTTGCAACCAATCTCTTTCTTCCTCAGTAATAGTTTCCAAGCCTTGCAACTTAAATTCCGGTCTCCACTGTTCAGTCTCTGTGTACAACTTTTGATAAAAGTTGATGATTTCTCCTTTAATATCTTCTGGATCTGAGATAGAGTTTCCTTCCACCACCAAAGTGTCAATAGAATTAAATCTTTTGTGAGCTGTTGCAACCCTATGGAAAATTTTTGTGTTTTTATCACCTTTTTTAAGCCATTGTATTCGAGATCTTTGTCTCCACGCTATTTCTTCTTGTTTGGCAACCTCCTCAAATTCCATGGCTAGATGAACCTTTTGGAGTAGTTCATCCTCTGAGAGTAATCTCAGCTCCTGCGTCTTTTCCATCTCTGCTAACTGTTGGAGGATTTCCTCCTTTTTACGTTTCCAATCATTTCTATGTGTCATTCTCCATTCTTTCAATTTTTGCTTCAACATCTTTAGTTTAACAGCTAAGATGTAAGAACCTGTGCCATTTATATTGAAAGACAACCACCATTCCTTAATCTTATCAGCAAAACCGTCCACCCTCAGCCACCATTGCTCAAATTTGAAATAGGACTTATTCAAATTCAGTTCCCCACAATCAAGCATGATGGGGTTATGATCAGAACCTATTCTGGGCAGCAAGTTCTGTTTGATCCGAGTGAAAGATTCATCCCATTGAGATGAATATAAAAACCTATCAATTCTGGAAGCTGAGCTATGGCCATCTCCTCTTCTCCAAGTGAAGGATCCCCCCAAAAGCGGGGGGTCCACGAATTCCATCGCATTTATCTATTCCGTGAACTCCTGCATGTCCCCTGTTATTCTGTGTCCTTCTGATCTTTCATTTGGGTACCTTGTGACATTAAAGTCACCACAAGATATCCACGGGCCACTGCATACCTCCTTGATGATGCTCAACTCTTGCCACAACTCTCTTCTAGACACAGTATCACAGGAAGCATACACTGCACTAAGGAACCAAGTAAGAACTTGGTTGATGCCATCAAATTTTATTGTTAGACTCTGGTTGGTAGTTGACACGACTTCCCCTCTCCAATATCTCTTGTCCCACATTACAACTATCCCCCCACTTCTACCCGTTGCATTCAGATGACACTCCCCCATCCACCTGTTCTGCCACAACTGCCTAAAAACATGAGTTTCCTTTTCTGTCAGTTTCGTCTCTACTAACACATATATATCTGCCCCCCATTGTTGTATTATTCTCCTCACTAACCTCCTCTTATATTCACAATTTACCCCCCTCACATTCCAGCTGAAAATTTTCAGCTTCATTGATAACTGGCTGATGTTGTCCTCTCTCTACTCCTTGGCTCACCTTCTTTAAATTTAACATGGAATTCCAGGTTCTTAATCTCTTTTGGAGTGAGTTTCTTACCACTGGTGGATGCAATAGATGCTGCCTTTTGTGTTAATTCACCCCTTTTTTGATCAATTCTTAAAAAAAGATCAAAGGCCACCTTATCGCAGCCTTCAAAGGCAGCCCCAAACAATTGGCTGAGCTTTAGGACATTTGACTGGACCCAAAGAGAAGCTTTATCTTCAATTTCTTGCTCCGAGAGGGAATCATTGATTTGGAGAGGCAGTGGTTCTTCGAAGTTCGTCAATTGCCCAACTCCTTCATCACCTCGAGGTCCCGCTTCCCTATCAGAATAATTAAGACTTTCCCCTCCCCCATATTCCTCAATAATAGCCACAGGTCTGTTCTCCCCCTCCATTGAACCATCCCCTCTCTCTTTAGCACATTCTAGGGGTCCAGGAGAGAGGCTTTCCAGCATGCCAAGTTCTTCCTCAGAGAGACATGGTCTCGGTGAAGGCGTAGCCTCTTGCCCGAGAATATCATCGATGAAAGGCTCTGCTTCAGGAGTTTTTGAAGTGTGGAGACATTGGACTTCCTTCATTCCTGACTCTTTATTATTTTTTAAATGGCCCAAAAGGCCTAACAGGCCCAACTGCTCTTTAATTAAATCAGGCCCCATCTTTTGAATTAGGGCAACCACGTGCCCTTCAGTCAAAACCGCGTGGTCCTCTTTTCTTTTTGAAATAAAAGTCTCCTGCAAGCCTTTGTCCGCATTGTACTTTCCATTATCCAATGGGTAATTGGTCTGAGAGGTCCCCATCAAGCTTGATTCACCTCGAAGGGGTTGTTTCCTTGCTTCTCGGTGTTCGAGGACTTTATCACTGCTGGGCCTGAACCTCGCCGGAGCTTCACACCATACTGGCAAGGTGAACGTGAACTCGCCGTCGTCGACCTCAACTGTTGTCGGTATCTCTTCCATAGGTCCTCTGACTCTAATCCGAGCCCATCTCAAGTGGTTTCGAAGTTGGGTTTCCTCTTCTGTCTCCAGCCACCCGCCACACTGGTCTCCTATGTCTTTCATTACTTCATCCGACCATAGTTGAAGAGGGAGCCCTAAGATGCGAATCCAAAACCAATCAAATTTCTTTTGCATCGGAATGGCCCCTGTCGTAGGGGACCACCATTCTAACTCCATGCAGTGATTATTTCTTCTCATCCATCTTCCTGCTAGGACATTTTCAGCATCTCATCTTGATTGAAATTCGAACAGAAACTGGATCCCATTCAAATCGAAAATTTGGATGTTGAAAATGCCCTGCCAATTCTGATGAACCCATTTTCGAAGGTCATTGCGAGTTGGGATCTCGTCACAGCCAGGAAAGCATCCCACCAGACTTCTTCTCAGCGGATCTGTATCATCCTCGTTGTTGTTCTTCTCCAAAGACTGTAATGAATAGTTTGCCGACCATCTATTCCTAAGGATTGCATCCTTGTAACTCCCCTTTCCTTTGTCCCCTTTTGTACTTGTTCCCCCTGTATTACCATTCAATTTCTGTACCTGTTTGGTATCATTAATGAAAGGCTCAATTTTTTGCAATACATTGGTCCACCCTTCATTAAATGCGTTCTCCGGAAGAATAATCACAGATCTCTCCTTTCCATTAACTGTAATAACAGACAGAAACCTCCCAAACGTATTGAACTTTAGATTGCAATAAATATGTGTAGTCCTATCTCTGCATTTCCAAGCTTTAAAGGATTTTCCTTTGATATCTGAAGCCTCCTGAAATCTTTCACACAGCCAAAAAAGAGCAGCTCTGCTAAGCTTCATCCTGCGCATATATAATCTTGCATCCTCCACCCATTCAAACCAGGTTCCTGAAGGGAGATGTGACTTTGTCAAATCATAAGACTTTCCCCCAAGTCGGAAATAGATCCTATCAGCCATCTAAAAGAAAGAAGATGTGTGTCGTTTTAAAAAGGGAAAAGAAAGGATTAGGTCTCCGGTGAAGGAAGTTCACCGGAGGTGGTGTAGCTCAGGGCCAGAAGGGTCCCTAAGCTTTTACCTAGGGAAACGTGCCTGGGAGCAATTTTAAAATTCAAAAGACCGACATATATGGCCAGCTTTACAGTGTTTAAAGATGTGGTACAATCCGACACAGTTGCTTTAGAAGACAGTTATACAAATGTGATCTGATTAAGAGAATACTAGTAGGCATCCATGAGATATGTTCAATCTTACACCAAGGATTCCTTCTTTGTTTCACGAGCTACATAAAATATAATTTTTCATTCTTGAAGTGTATGTAAGGGAATGTAGAGGAACCAGAAGACTTAGATGGTAAAGCAAAAAGAGCAGTGACAACTTGGATCCAATTTGGTCAGATGTCTGGGGGGCCAATTTCTGAGTATATTGCCCATATCTTGGGGTGATATCACATCTCATCTGGTTCCGTAATGTGAAATGGATTGAAAAGGAGTCTCTGTTAGGAGAGATTCTGCAAAAAATGTCGGCAAGCATTTTTCTTTTAGAAAATTTGGCGTTCTGAAATTTCAAAGATTTGTTTTGTCATCTTAGATTGATGTCTTCGAGTTCCAGCATAGAAATTTTCCTGCATGTGGATCACTTTTTTTGTTTCTCTTCTTTTGTATCTTGTCAAAAGGAAGCTGCCACTGTAATTACACCAAGCACAGGAGTGCACAATGACTTGGGAGGTCCCTCATTTAGGGAATTTGCTGAAGGGTGTGAATAAGATGCTGTCAGTTTATCTTAGATTCAAGTTCCACTTTTGACTACTGACTTATAAGGCAACGATTAAATGCAAGATTTTCTCTTTGTGTTCATCAGTTGTATTTATATTTGATCTCATATCACTTTGAAAAATAATTTACAGGGTGCAGTTGAAAGTGTATCCATTGGCGAAATTAGACTCAGTATTCGGCAATCCTTGGTCAAGCTTGGGGTTGGTTTTATATCCAGGGATCCGAAACTACAGGTGTTAATATGTGATTTAGAAGTAGTAATGAGGGCTTCCAGTAAAATCTCAAAAAAGGCAAAATCTCGTAAATCTCGCAAGTCAGGTAGAGGGAAGTGGATGGTTGTGGCGAATATGGCCAGATTTTTTTCGGTTTCAGTGACTGAGTTGGTTGTGAAGGTAACCATTGTTCTCATTAAACTTGGTCTTATGGGTGGTCATTATTGGTTGAATTTCCTCGCATTCACTTTACTCATGTATCCAGAAAGACTGTTAGCTATTGTTGGCAGCTCTTCCCTTTAGTACATTTTATGACTGTTTGGATGCTAAAGATTTTGCTTACAAGTGTATCTTTAAATCATCTTTGATTCGTGGAGATAATTTTTATTTGCATGCAAGTTCATGTGATGAATCATGGAGAATTGTATTGCTTTTGCTTGTGGTTGGCGGCTGTCTAAGTTCCTTTAAGTTTTAACTCATACATGTCAGAATTGCAGTGATGTTGTAAGATTTCCGTCAAAGTGTGCATTGACTTGTGGTAACATATGCATATCCATGTTAATTGATAACGACAAAAGAGGCCAAACTAGTGATCTACTGCACACTAATGCTAATAATGTAATCTAGAACTTACAGACAAGATCTAAATAGCTGTAAGATTCAGATTTTTAGATTTTAGTGTGTTCTTGTTTATTATTCCTCTCTCTCTTAAAGAATTTCATATGGATAAAAATGCAAGGAGACATTTTACACTTTCCTTAATAGTGTTTTGACTTTTGGGCATTGAACATTATGAGGGATCAATAACTGGATATTTTGGGAGATTCTTCTGACTGGTGATGCAGGCGAAAATGGTATTTACATGCTTATTGCGTTAGGTGCTTGAAAATCATTTCACATTGACTGAATGAATGCTTTTTCAAGTTAGGTGTCATGAATTTGATGGAGGAATTAGTGTCCTGCTTACTTGATGTCTTTGTGTAGTATCTCACTGTAATGATAGCTAGATGAAGTTGTTCTTTAGTGGACATTATGTTACATTGCTAATTGCTTTCTGGTGCGTTTGTTTAATTTATTTAGTCATCTCTCATGGTTTTCGCATACATGCTGATTATTTGTATGAACTGTTTAGACACCAAAAGCTACTGTTGAGGTCAAAGAGTTGACACTTGATTTATCTAAAGATGGTGGATCCAAGCCAGAATTGTTTGTCAAGTTGCTGCTTGCTCCTATCTTTGTTCACTTTGGTGAATCACGAGTCAGTTATGATCAGTCATCAATGCATGGTGGATCTTTTCCCTCCAATGATAGAATATTAACCATGACTGAAAGGATTTCTGCTCCTTTCAGTTGTGAAGAATTTTCTCTCATGTGTGAGTTCGGCCATGATAGGTATACCCTCTTTCAACTGTTCCATTTGTTTCAGTTATTTTATGTAATTGAATCAACTTCTTTGGTAATTGACAATTCATGGGACCTCTCTAGTTTTTTAATTCGACTTCTCCTGAAGTCTATATATATGGTGTTTCTGTTGGTATGTATTTGCTGGCCGAATTTCATCCCTTGATTCGAGCTTTTGAAACGGATGTACATATTCCACACCCAAACATTAGCAGCATGAATCTCATTAGTAGTTGATGTTCTAAAACATCTGCATTGTTACACTGTCAAATGATCAGATGGAACACCTCTACATCTACATGTTCTTTTTTCACCATAACTCAACTTTAAATTCTTAATAATATATGCACCTCTGAACATTCATCTGTCAGTTTGGTTATGCGCTTTTACAGAATCTGTTCCTACTCATGTATCTAATTTTGTAATGGAAGTAGTATTAATTTTGTTTTCATTACCTTGATCAAGATTACTGAAGTAAATATAGTACAAAAAGAAAGAAGAAGCTTTTGTGCAAAGACCAGTATTGAGCTATATGTGTGTGTGTGTGTAATATATTCCCTCAAATCATCAGCAGTCATTTAACACAAAATATCAGCCTCTTAAACTTTAGCCTTTAGGAATTCCTAAATAACCATTTTTTGTAGTCAGCTTTTGTAATTTGCATCTTCTTGATGCTCTTCTTATGAAACACCTTACTTCATAAAAATAGAGAGGAATGCCTAAACAATCACTCTATCCCATATACTGCTAGTAAAAGTGTGGTTATGAGCTTATGACAATGCTTGCATATTTATTAGTATATTATTTTTTAATTTTTTTTTGGACACTGGTAACATTAGTATATTATTATTATTATTATTATTGTTATTATTATTATTATTATTATTATTCTCTTTTTCACATGCACTAATCTATAGCTAATAATATATAAACAAGTATGATCCCCCTTTATAAAGTTTCCACAGCTCCCAAAAATTTAAAGGGAAATTCTATTAAGCATTTTAATATGACTAAAATTTCGTAAGAGGGGAAATGGTTTTTGTTAGAACATGAATTGGTTTATACAATCCTATTAGAATAAGAATAGGTTTATACAATCCTATTAGAATAGGAATGGGTTTATACAATCCTATTTAGAATAGGAATAGGAATAGAAATAGAATGGTTTCAGTACAAGTGGAAAAGGAGACATCTGTATATAATGGTTTGAGTACAACCCATGTACTGTTTTGTGATATAATACAAAGTTACCTATTTCAAAAAAAGAGAAAGAAATAGAAATAGAAATAGGAATAGTAAATAGTATCCTACTTGGTGAAGGATTGTATTGTAGTATCTATAAATAGGGTCTCAATGTAATAAGGTAGACACAACAACAATTCAAGAATATTCTTTTCCTATGTTTCTCACAGTTTTCATTTATAGCTGCCTTAATGTATGCAAGATGAGTCTTAATTCTCATTATAATGTGAATGAATGACAAAAACATCTCAAAATCTTTTCCACCCTCATGTGAAATACATCATCTTTGGTCAATCTTAAGAAAGAATTTCGCCAAATTCCTTATTTGTAAAAAGAGCTGTAGTTGTACTCACAACGTACATTGGAGTACAAAGTACTGAGTTTCCAGCTTGTTGACCGTATTCAACTACATTGAGATAAAGAATGAAAGACTATCTGAAGCTTAATAGATAGTGTGAGTTAGGAAATAATTTTTCATTGATCATGTCAAAGCTTAGTCTCTACAGGGAAATAATGAGAGAACCTTAAAAGTTTCTTGACTTAAGCGATCCTGAAAGTTCTTTGGGAAAAAACTAACAACATACCCAGTAAATCCCACAAGTGAGGCCTGGGGATTCTTTTGGTTCCGCTGTTAGAGGCAAATTTTCATTGATGATCAGTAGATATTTATAGCTACAAAGATGGATCTGATAGATTTATTTAGGAAAAGGAGACTCTAAAATCCCATTCTTAGCCACTAAAATTTAGTCTTCTCAATCAAGAAATTACTTGCTGGGAAATAAATAAAAACTCCTTAAATTCTAGGAGTTGGATAATGATAAATTTATCATGTTAGTTAAGAAGCATGACATGACGATGTCAATATTTGGGCTAGAGCCGCTGACGCATGAACAACAGTTTCAATTGAACATTGCACATGAATGTGACTTAGTCATCCAGCTTGGTTCTTTTGGTGCAAGTCCTCCTGTGTCAATGGAATGTGCATTTTTTTTTATCTTTGCTGGATGAAGAGCAGGTGATGGTTATAACAACCACATTTTTTTTGAAGCTTTGTTGGACAATTTTAAATCCATTGAACATATACCTCAATTTTTACTCTTTAGATGAGCCGGAAAGTTTTATCTGATAGGGCCTGTTTTTGTACTATGCTTGTGCTTTGTACATCTGATATGTGCCTGTTGCAGATCTATTCTCCTGTAAACTAGAATTGTAGCTTGCTTACTTCTCCCAGTAATGGTACAAAGAACGAGCTCTTTGCAATTGTAGATGCTTAAATGAAAGAAGCTTTGGTATACGGATTGTATACTGGGTTTCCCCAATTGTTAATAACATTAATTACCTTATCAAAATAATGAAAGAAGCATATTTGAGATTTTATCTGAGCTTAACTGTGCGTTGTTACTACTCTGCTGTGTTCTATTCCTTTTCGTTTTAGGGAAGCAGGAGTGGTTGTTAGGAATGTGGAGATTGGCACTGGTGATGTCTCCATTAATTTGAATGAGGTGCTGTTACTTAAAAGGAAAGGTGAAGATGCCTTTTCTTCTACAGATGTAGCTTTGAAGGAAGTCAATGAATCTGGTACTGCTGAAAAGCCAGTGAAACCCCCAGCTAATTCGGCTATTATGAAATATGCATCAATGTTCCCTGAAAAGGTCAGTTATTTCTCTATCCTCACTCTCTGCAGCAAGATTGACAATACTTTTTTGTTTATAGCTAACATATAAAAAATAAGGATATTTTGTCCTTTGTAGCTTTGTGCTTGTCAAAGTCACATTTGACTTGTCTATTATTAAGTGTTTAGTTTTTATAGTGTATAGGTTTGAAAAAATTGCGGTTTAAGCTTTTCTCTAGAATGATTAAGGAGAAAGAAGTTGGAAGTACAATGATATGAATGGAAGGAGGGTCTTAGATTATAGAAATGGTTCCCCCTTTTCAGGAATAATACAGTTCATAATGAAGTAGGGAGGAAATGGCCTTTGTAGCCGGCTCTAATATGTAATGCATAAATCGTTATTTCCTTTTAATAAATTTAAGTTTCTCAAACCATCTTCATTCCATGTCTTTGAGTTATATAATAGATAATTTAAATTAGTTCCTTGAGCTTATTACTTGCTTTGGAGGAAATAGGAATGAACTTCAATGTCAAATGATTTCCAAAAAAGAGAGTTGTTAGAATAGGAATAGGATTGTATATAGTGTCCTTCGTGGAAAAGAATAGTAATGTAGTGTCTATAAATAGAATTTGGTCTATAAAAGGATTGTAGTCTAATAGCCTTGTATGTTGATTGCGCCGGTCACTCTATGGTCTGAAACAGCCTACTCGAGCCTGGTTTGGGAAGTTCAACACAATAATTCAGGAGTTCGGCATTGCTCGTAGTGAAGTTGATCACTCTGTGTTTTTCCGACATTTTGCTCCAAATATGTGTATTTTTTGGTGGTTTATGTTGGCGTTACCATTATCACTGCTAGTGATCAAGATTGTAGTACTAAATTAAAACATATCTTTCAACATTGCCAGACTAAAGACCTCCACAGATGAAATATTTTTTAGGTATTGAGGTTGCTTAGTTCAGATAAGGTATTGTTATTTCATAACAAAAGTATGCCTTAAACATTCTTGAGGAGACAAGAATGATGGGTATTGACACTCCTATGGATCCTGGAAAATATAGGATGACTGGTTGGTAAGTTGAATCATCTGTACTAGACCTGTCATTTCTTTTCCTCTGGCTGTGAGTATTGTAAGTCAGTTTATGAAGGACTATTTTTTGAGGATCGAGGCCATGAGAAGATTGTTGGATATATAGACGCTAATTGGGTAGGATCACCTATTAATAGATATTCTAGATCTGGATATTGTGTTTTAGTAGGAGGTAATTTAGTGTCTTAGAAGAGTAAGCAACAAAGTGTGGTTGAACGATCTAGTGTAGAAGCAGAATATCGAGCAATGACTATAACAACGTGGAGCTAGTTGGATTAAACACTTGCCCAGAGAACTAAAATTTGATATTGACATGATGTTTAAAGATGCGGAACCAAGACATAGAAAAAAATCTCTCTCTTGTCAATCAATGAGAGTTACAATTGTTTCCTGGAATGTTAGGGGGCTCAACATGGATAGTAAGCTCTGAATAACTAGCTCAACAATAAGCTCAATTGTTTCAATGTTACCTTGTATAAAAAAGCTCAATTGTTCCATTACTTGCTCCTCCATTTCCTGGGATGGGAAGTATAGATAGAAAGGCTTAGAAAAGGAGGCGTGGGATTAGAACTGATGGAAGATTGAATGACACAGATCCATGGTGATTTTGTCTTTGCAAAGCCATAGCTTATTGGTTCTAGTTGTTTCGTTTGACGTTTGACACAAATCAAAGTTTCTATTTTTATAATAACTAGGGACGTCAAATGGTGGGTTGCATGAAATTTTGACGGATCAAAATAGGTTACATCAATGGACGTGTCATGACCCACCCATCCAGAATTCGTTTGGGTCCAAAGGGCTCTGATCAGATGGGTTGAATTGCGGGCCATAATCCAACCCACCCAAGTTAAAATCAATAACATGCCATGGTTTACATTGCAGTATCCATAACATAGCCCACTGCCTGTTCTTTTTTGAAATTAATTCGGTTTGCTGTTTCCAGCGTCAATTTCTTTCTTTCTTCTTCTTCTTTTTGTTGTCGGACTTATTTCTTGTTTGGTGCCTGTCTTTGTCAACAACAGTTTATCAAATTGATCATATGATGACTTGTTTTGGTTCAACCTACCTTTTTGCTTATAACAATACACTACTTTCCTGCTTCCATTTTTTTACAAGTTGTTCCTCTCTACTTTAACTATCAACTAAGATATCAACCTTATTAAAAAAGTTAAGCTATTAAAAGTTTTGGGTTCAAATTCTATCCACTTATTGTATAAATGTTCAAATATTTATAAATGAATGGATTTCTTTTTTGTTCTCAAAAAATTCTATCCACTTATAAATATTTGCCCATCTAGTAGTTGATATGTGTGTGTGTATAATTAGTTATTGTACTGGAAGCAAGTAGTCTCACCATTTTGGTGAACAAAACAAACATAATAAAATTGATAACAATAATAATAATTTAAGATTGATAAACAGAATAGATAAATTTGAATTCTTCTTCTTCTTCTTCTTCTTCAAAAAAAGGAAAAAGGTCTGAAAAATACTCCAACTTTGGCCAAAATTGTTGTTACGATACCAAATTTTATGGAGGACCTTTTACCCCTGCACTATTTAATATAGTGTATTTTAAAGGTATATATGTGCCCACGTGGACACATTACTATTTATAATGATGCAATATTTATGATGTCCACATGGACACATATATACCTTTAAAGTACACTATTAGATAGTGCAGGGGGGTAAAAGGTCCTTTCCAAAGTTCGGTATTGTAACAACAATTTCGGTCAAAGTTCGAATAGATTTTCGACCTATTTTCCCAAAAAATAATAATGCATAAATTTGTTAATTACCTAGTGTCCAAGTGCTAGAGAGTGGTAAACAAACAAGAAAAAGAAGGTTTACAGTATCAGCTCTATCACGCCAGGCAAACCAACTCCATGTTTCTCGTTAATGAAACTCAGGGTTGTGCTACACAATGTATGCTACTTCATGTGTTGCGTAGCTGACCAGTTCAGCAGCCCAAGTTGACCCGTTTAAAAGGTGGGTCAGCTTGAGTTACAACCCAATTTTACCCGGCAAGAAAATGTTATCGACCCATCGTTAAATTTTGGGAGGTTACACATCTATGGATCAAATTTGTCACCTCTATTTATAACTTATTCCTTTAAGTTGTTCTCTAGTTTTGTTTGCGCTTAGGGGTCGTTTGGTAGCTGGATAAGGCCAAAGCTAATACATGGATAACTTGGTTATTCATGTATTAATTTTATACAATGTTTGGTTGACAGATTTTCAAATGTTGTATAAAAGTTAATCATGTATTATTTTTATATGGTGTTTGGTTGTGTTGTTTGTAATCCTACATAATTAATACTTGTATAACTTATGAGGGAATGTATGTATAATTTATGTGGGATAGAAGGTGGAATAAGCTCGGTGGGTATTAGTTATACATGTATTAAAATGACAAATTACACATTCACCCCTATTAATTTACTCTTAAATATATATTAATTTACAGCAAATCAAATAATCAATAGATATTAAAATAAGCATTACCATTTTTTTTTCTTTTGAGTTTTTTGTCTTGATAATTGCTTAAATTCTTGTTAATTGTTTTCTTTTTAGTTAAAAATACAAGTTTTAATTTTTTGCTTAAAAATACAAGTTTTAGTTTTTTCTTAGTTATCTATTGTTTAGTTTAATTTAAATTACGTACTACTTAATTACTTAATCATATTGAGTACAAATTACTTAATTACTTTTAGTTATTTGTTATTTACTTTGTTATTTTTAGCTATTGGTATTTATTTAATTTTAATGTGTTATTTATAAGATTGGTTATTTTAATGGTTATAATAATTATTAGCTCACTAATAACTTTTGAAATTAAGAAATAAAAATTTACTCACTAATATATTGTGATCTCTACATAACTAAACCCTGCATAACTAATACCTACATAACTAATACATGTATACCTAAACCCTACATAACTAATACATGTATAACTAAACCCTGCATAACTAATACTTGTATAACTAATACCCACATTACTAATGCCTGCATAACTCTATCCAACTTCCAAACGACCCCCTTACTGCATAGCATAGTGTTGGGAAGTTGGATATTTTTTTTATAAGAATGTTAGGAAGTTACATATAGTTTGATTGACATAATTATTGTATTTGTTTGATAGCTTAGCTTCGTGTTACCCAAACTGGATATGAAGTTTGTGCACCGTGAAGTGGGTCTTATGGTTGAGAATAACATTATGGGCATCCAACTGAAAGGCACAAAATCTCGATCCTTTGAAGATGTTGGAGAAAGTACGCGAGTTGATGTTCAGATGGAGTTCAGTGAAATTCATGTATGTTTGTAGTCATCAGTTGTTCCCAACTTTTTATGCCAAAATTTATATGATGTTTCTCCTATTCTTACTAATATGGTATCTTTTCTAAAGAAATGAAAGTGACTTTTTATACTGCAGCTACTGAAAGATGGTGACATATCAGTTGTGGAGATATTAAAACTTGATGTTGTCTCTTCTGTATATTTTCCACTTCAGGTGTGTGACAATTTTACTTTGATAACATCATTTTCTATTCTCTCTTGTGCTATTTTCTGGTAACTGCTGGGCAGAACAAAATACAAAGCGCTACAGTTGCTTCGTTTAATTGTTTTAGAAGGCAAACTTGGACAGACTCTAGTTATCTGAACCAAGATTTTTGGATTTTAGATACTACAATAGCCATGATTGGATAATTAACCCCCATCCCTCAAACTTGTTGGATGATACCTAGGATTGGGGTCTTGGCCGTTGTATGGGCCTTATCCTACACTTAGCATTATTTGAGAATTACACCCATCCCTCCTCCCCTCATGCGCAAAACATAGTACTCCTTCCGTCCCATTTTATGTGAGGTAGTTTGACTTGGCATGGAGTTTAAGAAACAAAGGAAGACTTTTAAAACTTGTGGTTCAAAATGAATGATAGAAATTTGTGTAGTTGTAAATCATTTCATTAAGGGTAAAATAGATATTTTATGGTTAAATTGTTACTTAATATAGAAATGTGTCAGTCTTTTTGGGACTGACTAAAAAGGAAAGTAAGTCACATAAATTTTGACAGAGGGAGTAAATGATACCTGGGGTTGGGGTCTGGTTACTGTATATGCCTTTTCTTGTCTTTATTACTTGCTCAATGCCTTAAATTACATGTAAGGGTTAGTGTCTTGATGTCCAGCATTTTACTCTAGTGATAATTCTAACCGCAATTCAGTCAGACATTATTAATAAACAACACATTATTATTCCTTGCCTTTCTCTGTTCCCCGGGTTGTTTGTGAATTAATTCAGTCAGTCTTTATTAACAGACAACACACCGTTATTCCTTGCTTTCCTCCATGCATCATACCTGCCTTGTTTGTGAATTAATTCAGTCAGGCTTCAGGATTCTGCCACCTCCCACTGTTGAAAGTTCCTCCTAAACCTCGAGTCCTAAAGGACTCCAATATATTTTAGCCTTGTATCTATTTACACGTGACTAGATCTATTTGGTTTGCAGACTGCTATTTGAACTGGTTCTATACATAGCATGTTCTCATTTGATGCTGTATCATCTTTGATGCTTTCCCGATGGCGTTAATTTTATTTTTTCAAGGCTTATGTTTACTTTTTCCTTTATTTATTTAATTGTTTAGGATGCTTTACTTTACAGCCTGCTTCACCCATCAGATCAGAAGTTGATGTCAAGCTTGGGGGTACTCAGTGCAACATGGTGATGACTAGATTACATCCGTGGATGCGCCTTCATGCTTTGAGAAAAAAGAAAATGGTTCTTCGAGGAAAGAGTACTACTTCTGAAAGATCTCACTCATCTGATCATAAAGCATTCATGTGGACCTCCACTATTTCAGCCCCAGAAATGACTGTAGTGCTCTATGATTTGAATGGCTCTCCACTCTATCATGTAAGAACCTTTTACGTCATATCCACATCTTTTACCCTTGTTAAATGTATTGGTTTTTGGTTCCCGACCAGTGTTATCAAAGCCGAAAAGCGCAAAAAAGCTCTAAGGTCTGTGGGGGCTTTAAGCGCAAATAATGCGTAGACTTTAATGAAAAAAGATGCAAAGGAAGAAAAGAATACAAATATGTATGTTTAGTCCAAGACTAATAATAATAAACACGAATGACAAATATATGAACAAAGAGGTTGAATTTTTTTTATGATAAGGTGAAATATCAATTATTTAGTTTCACTTCTTCATAAGAGGCTCATTTGACAAGGAACCTTTTGCCTTAGAACCTTGATGACGACACTGAAGCGCACATAAAGCGAGGCGAAGCGCTCAACACGTTTTGAGCCTTGCTTCAGGGCTTAAACGCGTCTTGGATAACACTCTTCCCGATTACTTCTCTTATCTTTTTTAAAATCATCTTGTGTGCACATGAGAACAACGAAGTTTTGTGAGTTCTGATTTAACTTTTCTGCATGTCATCTATGCTTATACTTATTTCCTTTAGCCTGAAAGGGTCTAAGTTGCTCGGACTCTTCACTTTTGGTGCTGCACCTGTGTCGACACAACATGGGTGTGGGATCCGTGTTCGATTTGGTCAACCGATTTTGGTACTTTGACCAAAATCGATGGGGAAAGTCTGGATAGTTTTAATGATTTCTGTTGAAGAAATTGGAATACCTTTTATGTAGAAATTTCTGTCACTCCTTTTCCTCTAATCCAGGATTCTCCTCAAGCTCTCCACATAAGATCTCATAATTTAGGTTTTTATAACTCTACTTTTAGATATTTTAATTATTTTAAGGCAAATCCCCGCACCCGTATCCATACATGGATCCATATCCCCGAATCTTAAAAATTAGATCATAAGGGATCTGACCTCTAGATTCGCACCCGTATCAGATACCCCCACCCGAGTTCAAGCAACTTAGATCTGAGTAGTACATTATGCCGAATGTGTGGGCTGAGTTGAGGAAAGGTGATTGAGGCCTTTGTTAGGATTGTAAGATTGTCCAGAGTGAGAATCTTACTACTCAACATAAGCTTTTGGTGATGGACTGAGAGAGTGTTAAGATGTCCCACATCGGTAGAGGGATGAGAATTTGGTCTCCTTATATGAACTTGGACAAACCTCCCCTCATGAGCTAGCTTTTGGGGTAGAGTTAGTCCCAGGTGTCATAGCTTTACATGGTATCAGTGCCAGGCCCATCCCAATTTGTTGTTTACCGATGATGACCCCTATTTAGAAGTGTTCATGCTCTAGTTGAGGTCTGGGCATGCGGGGTAGTGTTAAGATGTCCCACATCGATAGAGGGATGGACATTTGGTCTCCTTTTATGGACTTGGACAAACCTCCCCTCATGAGCTAACTTTTGGGGTTGAGTTAGGCCCAAGTGTCATATCTTTACAGAGAGTAAGCGAAGGAAGAGGAAAAAGAGTTTATATGTTTGACATAGGACTAAATGGGGTGTTTTGACACCTGCCCTCTCCTATGTAATTGGGGAGAAGTTGGATGATGGGGCTTGGAGGAGTAGTGGGGATGAGGAAAACATGTGGGATAAGACATCTAATTGCATTCAAAAATGGTTAGAGAGGTGTTGGGAGTGCCAAAAATTAACTTTGATGGACGCTGAGGGGATTGGTGGTGGAATGGGGAAGTTCAAGGCAAAGTGGAAGCAAAGAAGGTTATGCATGCAAAGTGGGTGGACTGCACAGACGAAGAGGAGAAGCGGATGAATAGGGAAAGTTATAAGGCGTCAAAGATAGAGGCTAAGTTAGTAGTTACAATAGCTAAGACAACTTTTGAAAGACCGTATATTGAACTAAGGGACAAGAGCGGAGATAAGAAGCTGTACAAGCTAGCAAAGGTGAGAGAGAGGAAGGCCTGAGACTTGGATTAAGTGATATGCATCAAAGATGAAGAAGGCAAGGTGCTAATGAGGAGACCCTCATTAAGCATAGATGGCAAGCGTACTTTCACAAACTATTGAACGAAAAAGGGGACAAACACATTGTGCTATGTAAGTTGGAGCCCTCTTAGAGACCCCATGATTTGGGGTATTGTAGGCGTATTAAGGTTGAGGAGGTGAAGTGTGCTATCGGTAAGATGAGTAGGGGAAAAGCGCCGGGACCAGTTGAGATCCAAGTGGAGTTTAGGAAGAGCACAGATAAAGCAGGTTTGGAGTGGTTGACTAGCTTGTTCAATGTCATTTTTAAGATGTTGAAGGAATAAAGGTGGAGTACAATGGTTTCGTTGTACAAGAACAATGGTGATATCCAAAATTGCAACAACTGGTTCCTAAGTTGTTAAGACACACTATGAAAATGTGGGAGAGAGTGGTGGAGGTGAGGGTGAAAAGGGGTGTGTCTATTTTTTAGAATCAGTTTGGATTCATGCTAGGGCGATCAACCATAAAAGCCATTCATCAACACATTATGAAAATGTGGGAGAGAGTGGTGGAGGTGAGGGTGAAGAGGGGTGTGTCTATTTTTTAGAATCAGTTTGGATTCATACTAGGGTGATCAACCATAAAAGCCATTCATCTCGTGAGGAGACTGATGGAGAAATATCGGGAAAGGAAGAGGGACTTGCATATGGTGTTCATTGACCTTGAGAAGCCCTACGATAAAGTCCCAATGTAAGTCTTGTGGTGATGCCTTGAGGCAAGAGGTGTATTAGTGGTTTATATTAGGGCAATAAAGGACATGTACGAAAGAGATGAAACATGGGTAAGAATGGTAGGAGGAGATTTAGAGCACTTTCCTATGGAGATGGGGTTACGTCAGGGATAAACTCTTAGTCCATTTCTATTTGGCTTGGTGATGAATGAATTGACGCGAGAAATTCAAGATGAGGTGCCTTGGTGTATGTTATTTGCAGATGACATAGTCCTGATTGATGAGATGCACAGTGGAGTTAATGCTAAGTTAGAGGTGTGGAGACAAACTTTGGAGACTAAAGGGCTCAGGTTGAGCAGGACCAAGACAAAGTATGTGGAGTGCAAATTCAGTGATGCGATACATGAGGTAGGCGTGAAAGTGAGGCTTGACACATAAAGTATCCCAAGAAAGGCAAATTCAAGTATTTTGGGTCTATAATCCAGGGGAGTGGGGATATTGAGGATGATATCGCACATCGTATTGGTGCGGTGTGGATGAAGTGGTGGCTTGCGTCGGGTGTCTTGTGTGATAAAAACGATACCATTGAAACTCAAAGGTAAGTTCTATAGAGCGGTGGTTAGACCGACATTGCTATATGAGGCGGAGTGCTGACTAGTCAAAAACTCCCATATCCAGGAGACGCTTGTTGTAGAGATAAGGATGTTGAGGTGGGTGTGTGGTCACTAGGAAGGATAAGATTAGAAATGAGGATATTCAAATGGAGGTGATAGTGGCCTTTGTGGTGGACATATTTAGGGAAGCGAGATGGAGATGGTTTGGACATGCGAAAAGGAGATGGGTAGACGCACCAGTGAGGAGGTGCGAGAAATTGGTTATAGAGGGTACATGGAGAGGCAAATGTAGGCCGAAGAAATATTGGAGAGAGGTGATAAGACATGATATGATGGAACTTCAGGTTACCGAGGACATGACCTTAGATAGAAAGGTGTGGAGGACACGTATGAGGGTAGAAGGTCAGTAGGTAGTGTAGCTTTGACTTGCTTAGGATGGTTGGTTTTTGCCAATGTACTAGTTGTAGTATTGTAGCTCTTGTTTTGGTACTTTATCTTTGTTTAGTATTGTTTTCAATAATCTATCCTAGTATGTTCTTCATTGTCTCCTTCTTCTTTGTACCTGGATTTGCTGCACTTGAGCCGAGGGTCTTTCGGAAATAACCTCTCTATCTCTACAATGCAGTGGTAAGGGTTTGCGTACATTCTAACCTCCCCAGACCTCACTTGTGGGATTTCACTGGATATGCTGTTGTTGTGTGGGCTGAGTTTTTATGTTTGTTTCTCTATTGTCTAAAGCTGTCGTCTTTTGTGTCTTAGCCCAGAAAACATAAAGTGATCCGAGTTTAACTAAAGAAATAAAAATCTTTTCATGTGCTTTTTAATCTGGCTATTTGGATAGTTGGCTTGAGAGGAGTGTAGGATATCTGAAACAGTATATTGCCTCTGATAGGTGTGGGGTAAGTTCGTGTTTTTGACTTCACCATTGTGTAAAACTAATTGTCTTTGAACTGTTTCCAACAACTTGTGTCTTCTCAACTTAACAAGGGAGCTAATGAACTTTGCTTGAGTTGATTTTTTTTGGGCCCTTTCTATGTAATTGAGGGAATGCTACTCTTAAATTTCATTCTTCCCTTTTGACAATGAATATCTGTTTTGCTGCGAATTACTAAACGTTAGTCATCAGAATAAGCACAGATAGTCAACTGTTCAGCTTGTGTCTGTAATTACTTCAACCTTTTGTCTTAAATGGTGGTGTCATGTTCCTTTTTACTTTGCAGGGCTGTTCACAGTCATCACATGTCTTTGCCAATAATATATCAAGTACAGGCACAGTGGTGCACATGGAGGTTGGTGAATTTAATCTGAACATGTCAGATGAGTATCGAGAATGCTTAAAGGAGAGTCTCTTTGGGGTTGAAACAAACATGGGTTCACTTATTTATATAGCAAAAGTCAGTGTTGACTGGGGAAAGAAAGATATGGATTCACCTGAAGATGGTCTCAAGTATAAAACAGTTCTCTCTGTTGATGTTACCGGGATGGGTGTTCACTTAACCTTCAGGCGCATTGGGTCTCTTATGTCTACCGCTTTGTCTTTCAAGCGCTTACTGAAAAGTCTTTCTGGTTCTGGTAAGAAACCAGACAACCGGGTGACAAAATCGTCCAGGCCATCAGGGAAAGGGATTCAACTCATCAAATTCAATCTAGAAAAATGCTCTTTAAATGTTTGTGGAGAAGTGGGTTTGGAAAATTCTGTTGTTCCTGATCCCAAACGTGCCAATTATGGATCTCAGGGAGGTCGAATTGTAGTTAGTGTTTCAGCTGATGGTACACCCCGCACTGCAACTATTACACCTACAACTCCAGTTGAACTTAAAAAACTGAAGTATTCTCTGTCCCTTGATATTTTCCACCTAAATATGTCCATGAACAAGGAGAAACAATCCACACAAATGGAGCTTGAAAGAGCGAGATCAATCTATCAAGAACATTTGGAAGACGGTAACCTCCCTGGAGCAAGAGTTACATTGCTTGACATGCAGAATGCAAAGTTTGTGAGGCGATCTGGCGGTCTTAAAGAGATTGCAGTGTGCTCACTCTTTAGTGCTACTGATATATCAGTCAGGTGGGAGCCTGATGTGCATATAGCTTTGGTTGAACTTGGGCTGCACTTAAAGTTACTTCTGCACAATCAGAAGCTTCAGGAACTTGCTAAAGGCGACTTTAAAGTAAATGGGCAGGTAATTGAGACTTCAATGGAGTCAGTACCACTGGAGAAACACAAGAAAAGAGAATCCATCTTTGCTATTGATGTGGAAATGCTTAATATATCTGCAGAAGTTGGAGATGGTGTTGAGATGACTGTCCAGGTGCAGTCGATCTTTTCTGAAAATGCTCGGATCGGTGTGCTTCTTGAAGGGTTAATGCTCAACTTGAATAATGCAAGAATATTTAAAAGTAGCAGAATGCAAGTCTCTCGCATTCCAAATGCTTCTAGAAGTGCACCAACTTCAAAACACGAGATAGGCACACCATGGGATTGGGTTATTCAAGCCCTTGATGTCCACATATGCATGCCATACAGGTTGGAATTGCGGGCCATCGATGATTCTGTTGAGGAAATGCTTCGAGCTTTAAAGCTTGTTACTGCTGCAAAAACTAAACTTTTGTTTCCCAATAATGAAGAGAAATCAAAAGCTAAAGAGACCAGTTCATCGAAAATTGGACGAGTTAGATTTTGCATAAAGAAACTCACTGCTGATATTGAAGAACAACCTATACAGGGATGGCTTGACGAACATTATCAGCTGTTGAAGAAGGAGGCTTGTGAAGTAGCTGTCAGATTAAACTTTATTGATAAGCTTATTTCAAAAGGTGGAAAATCTCATGGTGTTGCAGAAAGAAAGGATTCTTTTGAAGATGGTAAAGTCCATTTCAATGGAGAGGAGATTGATGTGGAGGACACTTCAGCCGTTCAGAAACTGCAAGAGGAGATCTATAAACAGTCATTCAGGTCGTATTACCAGGCATGCCAAACTCTTGTGCAATCACAAGGATCAGGGGCTTGTAGTGAAGGGTTTCAAGGGGGTTTCAAGCCTAGCACTGCCAGGAGTTCTCTCTTTTCAGTTTCTGCTACAGAGTTGGATGTAAGTTTGACAAGAATTGAAGGAGGTGATTCTGGGATGATAGAGATTCTGCAAAAGCTTGATCCAGTATGTCGTGCACATAGCGTCCCATTTTCACGATTATATGGTAGTAATATCAATTTGCATACGGGTTCCCTTGTTGTTCGGATAAGAAATTACACATATCCACTTCTTGCTGCAACTTCAGGAAGGTGTGAAGGACGTGTTATACTGGCTCAGCAGGTTTGATCATTGTTCTTTTCCTTGTTTTTTCCCTTCGTCAAACTGTCAAAAAAGTGTTTTTATGAAAATATGTTCACAAGAACTAATTGCATTTTTGTGTAACCTATACAAATCATTTCTCTCTGAAGGACGTGACAACCAAATTGGCGCTCATCACAAAAAAAAAGGCAAACCATCCAATATGTTCTAACAAAACTATTGAATCTATTACCATTGCTCCTTAAAAAAAAATCAATCTATTACCGTTGCTAAAAGCGGTTCTGTTTTAATTTATATTTTATCCAAGCCTTAAAATGTAGTTTACATATTTTGGGATTGTGTAGATTTTCTTTGCTTCCTTGCATATTTACTTTCAGACTTTTGGGAATTCTGAAGCATATCTGTAATTTTCTTGTATTTTAACACTATCTAATATGTTTTAACAAGACCCATGCATATCTGTTACCATTGCTAAAATGTGGATCAATTCAAACAGTTCCTTTCTTTTAGTCAAACTTTAAAGCTAGTTACTTATTGTAGGGCTTGTGTTGATTTTCCCCTTGGTCTTTTTTCATATTTGATCTTTCAGAATTATGGGAAGTCTGTACATACTGGTAATATTTTCTTTTGTATATTCAACACCATATTGGCGTGACTTAGTAAAATTTAGTGTTATTACTTTCTTTTGAAGGCTATAGTAAGGACTGCCTTGCAATGATTATTCTGATAGATGCATTAAGTTTTCCAGATAATTCATGCGAATCACTAATCAGTTGCCTTTTTCAATATTAATACTGTGAAAACACGCTATCTGAAATAAAACTGATCTTGTGGTCTTACCTGTACTTCTCTGAATATGGATGCAGTCATATTAATGCCACTTTATGTTATATTTTTATACAACAACAAGAACAACAACAACTATGCCTTAGTTCCAAACAGTCGTGTTTGACTATATGAATTGAACCTTCATTTAAGCTCATTTCATTATCATCATCATACTAAATAAAATTAAAGTGATAAATAAGTGAAATATATATAATAACAATAATATAATAATAATAGTAATGACAATAATAATATTAGAAGTTCTCTAACAAGTCTAAAATCTATCCTCAACTAGAAGCTATCTCCTATATTAACCTTTTTCTTCCATTGTGCCCTATATGTAGCTAAATCTGCATTGATACCAAATATTATGTAATATTTTTTTTCAATGACAAATATTTCTCATCTACTCAAACTGAGTTATTTTGTGTTCATTGTGCTTCTATCTTCATATCTGTTGCTCGACTCCACTGATATGCTGCAGCAAGAACTTCAATATCATCACTATTAGTGATGATATTTATAAGTGCCTTATATTGGTGGAGAAAATGACCGTTGTCTCATTATACGGTCTTAGACAGTCATTAGTTACCTTTTGGGGTTGAGTTAGTTTCAGAGTCCATTTTTTCATGATATTTGAGTCAGACTCCTGCTTTTGGTGTAGTCAATGTTGGGCCATTGTATTATTTTATCCAACCCCAGATATGTAGTCTTGGACGTGCGAGGGAGTGTTAACTGTTAAGTGTCCGATATTGGTGGAGAAAATGGGTTGTTATTCCCTCGTGAGCTAGAGTTTGAGGTTGAGTTAGACCCAAAGTCCATTTCTTATCAGATATCTCTAACATGTTTCAGACTGTTGAGGTTATTACGTGATTTGTATTGATTTAGGT
Source organism: Solanum verrucosum (assembly GCF_900185275.1). Classification (NCBI taxonomy): domain Eukaryota; kingdom Viridiplantae; phylum Streptophyta; class Magnoliopsida; order Solanales; family Solanaceae; genus Solanum; species Solanum verrucosum. The sequence goes on from NW_026019954.1 coordinate 264,655, forward strand.
TGATTTTCTTTGGTTTGATTTGTTTGATTTGATTGCTATACTTATGCGTAGATTAGATGTGTAATCTTGTCAAATATCAGTTCACTAATTGTTATATATGCCATAAGTATAAATTATTTCCATCCAAACTTAGGGGGATAATCAAGCTTTACCATCATTTCTCAATCTTTTCTTCCCATTCCACATGGTATTAGGTCATGGCACAAGAAACTGAAAATCTTAGGACTCTGTTTGTCCTAAATAATTCACCAGTCATTATTAATATATGGGGTCGTTTGGTAGAATGTATTAACAAAAATAATGCATGCATCAACTTTGTATATTAGTAATACCTTGTTTGGTATACTTTTTTATGCTATGTATAACTAATGCAAGGGAATTTAACTCACGCATTAGCATGGTTAAAGACCCAATTACCCCTCAAAACTCTTTTTACATTTTTTCTACCATAATTGTGGAGGGTATCTTTGTAAATAAATATTTTTATGCAATACATGCTTTTTTTAGTACACCAAACCAAACAATGGATAAAAATAATCTATGTATTACTAATGCAAGCATAACTAACACAAGTATTTTTAATGCAAGCATTACTAATACACTCTATTTTTATACACTCTACCAAATGATCCCTATTTGTGTCAAAAGCCTTGACTATGGTTTGAACTCTGCAACAGGTTTTGCTGGAGCAAAATAAATTGTATAGTTTAACATCCAGAGAATTCAATTGGAGATTAGATTACTGTGAATTACCTTTGTTCAAATTAGTGGCTTCAATTGAAACTATATCACTTGAATCGTCAACAGATTGCGAATCATAGTTGTTTGCCATGAACCATAGCTCAACTAGGCAAACATGACGTGTAGTTACTACTACCTTGCCCTTCACAATGTTGATAATAGAATTTGAATGGAGAAGTTTGATGTAGCATGTGTTTGTCCTGTTGGCATTTTTTTTCTTTGGGAAAGCATGTTGATGCCTCTTTTAATTCTATAGCTGCTCTTAGATGAATTAGTATCTAAGGTTTGATCAACAAGTTAAACTTCCTGAAGCTGGGGATTTAGTCTAGTGGAAACTGTGGAAAGAGTACAACATGTGATATGTGGGTTAGACACACATCATAGACTCGGAGCTTGTTTTAGATATATGCCTGGTATATAAGTGGGGAATGGTAGAAGAGGAGTATTATCCATCGAGTTTCGAACTGTGCCCCTACTAGTCCAGGGGAAATCTCAGTTATAAGAAAAAGTTGAACTTTCTAAGATGGGTTAGAATCTCCCCTATCACCCAAGATACTCTGTGACTTGATAAAAACGTTGGTAGTTCTTACCAAACTTCCTTTGAGATTGCTCACTGACTTGCCCATGCATTCCCCTGAACAGTCTTCATACATATGCCCCTGAACTGTGATGCAATGGAGTAAACTCCTGTTTAAACCTCCACCATTTCCCTTCTTTTTTTCGTCCTTAGTATGATGATACCCCCATTCTTATATGATTGTAAGATTTTCTTTTGTCATGATTAATAAATGAATTTGTCAATGAAATGGACTTTGAGTTTAATTCAACTCTAATATGTTAGCTCAAGTGGTGAGAATTGTCCAAGACCATATACGGAGGTTATAATCTGTAGTTAACCAATGGGGAATTCTTACACACTCTTGAATGCTCAGGGCTGGACATATGAAACATAATGTGGGTGGCCCAACATTGGGTAGCCATGCATTAGGGATGTGTCATGTGTGTGGCTACGATACCTTGTTTAGCAAAGTAGATTCGGCTCCAACTCAACCTTGGTATCCAGTTCAAGTGGTGAGTGGTGTATGTTAATAGCATTGTCCTAACATGCAATTAACGGAATGAATTTATCAACTCAAGCAGCATTTTGTTCAGTCACTTTCAGACTAAATTTAGATAGATTAAAGTACTTTGTGGGGGTCGAGTTAGCGAAGTCGATGTTAGGCATTGCAGGCTTACCGGAAGAATCATATATGTTAGATTAGAAGCGCACTAACCATCTTGTCTTGTGTATACAATGTATAACTTGTTCTTGATCTGGGTGAGTCACTTGAAATCTTTACAGATTCCAGAGAGTGGTACATAAGCAAGCTAAATTATCTCATAGTCACACAATCACACATTTTTCTTTCTCTTAGTTTTTCAGTTTTCATGTTGTGGCCATTGGGATATTGTAATCATGTTCTCATGTCAAAGGGGATCCAAGTTGAGGATTGTTATCTGAATACAAGGGTTACTCACCCATTGTTCGGTGTTTATATGTTGATTAGGCAAGTTCTTCCCCAAATAGACGATCTACTTCTGGAAGCTGTATCATGATGGGAGGAAATCTAATATCCTGGAAGAATAAAAAATAAGTTGAGCTATGACCATCTCGACTTATGGGCTTATAAGTTATATCGTTAAAACACCTTCTCCATGAGTTTAGGTATATCAAAGTCAAAAGAGATGAAAATGGTATATGCTATCAAGTTCCCTTTCATATTACTTATCTTATTTTTCACAAAAAAAAAAACAATATATATGGAGGTAAATTTTTATTTTATTAGACATGATTGAATAAGGAGATGCATTACGACTGTTTGTCACCTCAAATAGCCAATTAGCTGATGTTCATACATAATCTTAGAGGCCTTCAAACCGAACATTTCTAACACGCTTGGCACCCATGACATAAATACACCATTTTGAGTGGAAGTGTGGAGATTAGTTTGAGTGGATCTAGACTAATTAGGTTTGGTTTGATTGGTTCGATTTGGCTGTTGAAATTTTGTACAATCTTTTCTAGAATCAGTAGTTCGCAAAACTTTAACATATGTAATCGTTATATATTCCTATCTAGACTCTGTACTGGAGAGAACAATCAAGTTTTTCCCACATGTAATCACTAATCACTGAAGTGCTACATTCTGAAAGTTAGCATTGGAAAATTGTCAATGTGATAACTGTAAGCCTCCAATTGAGATAGCATTATCAATTTGAATATCTATGTTTAATCTTGCTCCTTTGTGTTGTATATTGTGTTAAAGCGCTAGATATATTATATTCCTCATTCTACTGTATTTGACTCTTGAGAAGCAATCTTACTTGGTTTTAAATGCTTTGAATTTCAACAATAGACTCGTCGACACAAAAGTAACCTTTTTATCTATGTGGGGTGCAGGCAACTTGTTTTCAGCCCCAAATCCACCAAAATGTATACATTGGGAGATGGAGGAAGGTCCGTTTGCTCCGTTCTGCTAGTGGGACAACTCCACCAATGAAAACATACTCTGATTTGCCCTTACATTTTCAGAAAGCAGAAATTTCCTACGGAGTGGGTTTTGAACCAGCTCTTGCTGATATTAGCTATGCTTTCACAGTGGCCATGCGTAGGGCCAATTTGAGCATCAGAAATCCAAGTCCAGATCCTCCTCCACTGAAAAAGGAAAAGAGCTTGCCATGGTGGGATGAAATGAGAAACTACATTCATGGAAACACCTCCTTATATTTTTCTGAGTCCCAATGGAATATTCTTGCCAGTAGTGATCCTTATGAAAAGTCTGACAAGCTTCAGATAAGATCTGGGTATATGGAACTCCAGCAGTCAGATGGTCGTGTTTATTGTTTTGCAAAGGACTTCAAGATTCTACTGAGCAGCTTGGAGAGCTTGTTAAAGAACTCTAATTTGAAGTGTTCATCTGGATTTTCCTCTACTTTCATAGAGGCCCCGGCCTTTAGTCTTGAAGTGATAATGGAGTGGGAATGTGATTCTGGAACCCCTCTAAACCATTATTTATTTGCATTTCCCAGTGAAGGAGTGCCCCGTGAAAAAGTTTATGACCCGTTTAGATCAACTTCTCTGTCACTTAGGTGGAATCTTCTGCTTAAGCCATCTCTTCCTATGCATGATAATCAGTCAAGCTTATGTTCTGTGGGTGATCAGGGTGTCTTGGATGCAGCTGGCTGTGGTGCAATGAAGCCTGACAGCTTGTCAGTTTTCCCAACACTGAAACTTGGTCCTCATGATTTGGCATGGGTACTGAAATTTTGGAGCTTAAATTATTATCCGCCTCACAAATTGCGGTCTTTCTCTAGGTGGCCACGTTTCGGAATTCCAAGATTTCCTAGATCTGGCAATCTGTCATTAGATAAGGTGATGACAGAATTTATGTTCAGAGTTGATGCAACACCAGCATGCATAAAGCATATGCCTTTAGACGATGATGACCCAGCTAAGGGGCTGACATTTTCTATGAATAAGTTAAAATATGAACTTTATTATGGCAGGGGGAAGCAAAAATACACTTTTGAGAGCAAACGTGACACTCTTGATCTTGTATACCAGTGTCTTGACCTCCACATGCCTAAGGCATTTATAAATAGAGATGATAATAGCAGTGTTGCAAAAGTAGTTAACATGACGAGGAAAACATCACAATCTGCATCAACAGAAAGATCTTCTAATGACAGCAGCACGGAGAGACAGCGTGATGATGGTTTTCTTTTATCATCTGATTACTTTACAATCAGAAGGCAAGCCCCAAAAGCTGACCCAGATAGGTTGTTGGCGTGGCAAGAAGCTGGTGGGAGAAATCTCGAGATGACATATGTGAGATCTGAGTTTGAAAATGGGAGTGAAAGTGATGACCACACAAGATCTGACCCAAGTGATGATGATGGGTATAATGTCGTGATCGCTGATAATTGTCAGCGAATCTTTGTCTATGGTCTTAAGCTTTTGTGGACACTTGAGAATAGGGATGCAGTTTGGTCTTGGGTAGGTGGAATATCTAAAGCTTTTGAATCTCCAAAACCATCTCCTTCTAGGCAATATGCCCAAAGAAAGTTGCTGGAGGATAGTGAGGTAATTGATAGAACTGAATTACCTCAAGATGATAACCAGAAGTCTCCAGTCAGTCATGGTGCCAGTTCCTCTTCTCCACAACATGTCAGGCCATCAAAAGCACAAGTAGAAGCACCTCTATCAAGTGAAGTTAAAGTAGAAACTCTTCCATCTACTTCCTTTGGTAAGCTCTAACTGGACCTTAATTCTGTATCATGACTTAGGGGTCGTTTGGTAGAGTGCATTAATAAAAATAAAGCATGTATTAGCTTTGTGTATTAGTAGTACCTTGTTTGGTCCACTTTTTCATGCTATGACATTAGTTATACACTCTACTGGGAATTAAGGAGTGTATTACTAATACATGGAAATCCATGGTATTAGTAATTCAAGGGAATTTAATGCATGCATTAGCAGGGTTGAAGACCCAATTGCCCCTCAAACCCTTTTTTACATCTTTTCCACCATATTTGTGGAGGGTATCTTTGTAAATAAATATTTTTATGTAATGCATGCTATTTTTAATACACCAAACCAAACAATGCATAAGAAATAATGTCTGCATAATTAATGCAAGCATAACTAATACAAGCATTACCAATGGAAACATACTCTATTTAGCATTATTCTTATACACCCTACCAAACGAGCCCTTATAGCATTAGATGTATGTATTCTTCTTTGCAGATTAGTGAAACTTAACTCAATTCTAAACTGCTTGTAATCTCTTGTATAGTTAGCTATTATACACTACTCTCTCCAGTCCACATTAAGTGGTGCTTTTTTGCTTGGGCATACCCCTTAAGAAATCGACTCACTCCTAGAAAGAATTGTTTTTACCAACTTTACCTATTTAATATAGTTTCTTGGTTAACATTAACCCTACTGTTCTAAATAGGGGTAAGTTTGGAAGGAAACAATTAATAACTTCTTGATTACGTGGAACACCACTTATTTTGAACCTAAATGTAAAGGTAAAAACACCTATTAATATGGACCAGAGGGAGTAGTAGTTTTAATTTCTGATCTAATATTTACTGCCGAAGCTGTGGAACCTATATTTCCGAGTTCAAATATTTGGCACATCTAATCTACCTTCTGGATTAGCTTTATTTTTTTGACAATTGATTAATTGTTGCAGCTTGATATGGGTGCATTTGCACAATAGAAATGTTTGTATGATATTTGAGACATGGGTTATAATCTTTGTTGTCCTTCTCACTGCAAGATGTTAATTTTTGTAAATTATCCTTTTTATTTCTATCTATTACCAGCGAAGCTTGCCGACATTGAAGACAATGAGGGGGAGGGCACTCGCCATTTCATGGTCAATGTCATTGAACCACAATTCAATCTTCACTCAGAAGATGCAAATGTAAGTTAACTGTCTGCTAACAATTCAAAGCTGTAAGAACTAATTGTCTTGGTTATGGATCATAGCTTCCTAGTTTACTGTGTCCTTATTCAATCTTGTGTCTGTCCTTATTCACTCTTGTGTCATCGGCATTTGTTTCTTTTCCTTTTTGATTGAAATCCTCTGATCCTTATGCTTGCTTATAATATTCATTTCCCTTGAAGGAAGATCTGCATTGAGGTGTTTAGCCATTCATGAGACTGGTAAAAGCCACACTTATCAGTTATTCGTTCCTACTCAATAGCATCTTTACCATGTTGTTAGCTTCTAACGACACGAAATTTTGTCCTTCATTCTAAAACCTAAAATAACATGGAGGGAAGTTGTCTCAAATGACCTACAATCTCTTTGAGTATATGCAGATGGTAGACCTAGCAGAAAATAGGATACAATGGAAGAAAAAGATCTATATAGGTGGTATCAATTAGTTAGGATTATGTTTTCGTCTACTTGGTACATTTATTTTAGGTCTTGTGTTCTCTAGGAGTCTTTAGTCATGTCAGAGATTTATGTCAGTAGAAAATGTAGAGAGCTGTTAGTATTTTTTTAACTTTTATTTTGTATAATGTTGTTGTTCACTTGTTTGAGATGAGCTTAAATGAAGTGACAATGGTGATTCCTAATGAGGTTGTCGATGGTTCAGTTCGGTTGGTTATCTTAAGAAATTTATACCATAAGGGATAATAACACTGGGTATGTTATTGTTGTTGTTTTACCATACTGATTTTTCGTTTACACCAGTGTGTCTAACCAAAATTAAACTTTTTGAACTGTCCTAATCATCTTGGTTTGTCTTTGATGTCAGTACAACTTGGTTAATTTTCGGTACTCTCATATTTAAAACATCATGTAAGAGTTACACTGTTAGAGTGTCTTATTTGTTATGTAAAATAATGTCAAGCCTTATCCCTTATGACACATAAACAATAGAGATAAAGGGGGATGAGGACATTAGTTTCAGGAAAAAAAAAACTCAGGGATTTCGATACCATGGAATGTTACTGGTTAAAGAGTGCACAATGTTATTACACAACACCAGTAAAGGAGAAGCAGAAAAGTAATGGAAATAAATAAGAGGGAAGAAAGAAGAGAAGAATAAATAGGGTGAAGAGGAAAAGGAGAAGAGCAAGAGAGAAAAGAGTGGGAAGAGAGAAACATAGTAGGATTTTGATTCCAAATCAATATATCGGATGTTATTCATCAAGTCTCCTAATGGAGGTCTATTTCTATGACAGCAAGTTCTTAACAAGTTTTGTACTCTCAAAAATTAAGAGCTCTTTATTTAACGGAAGATATAAGACTATTTTCCGTAAATATATTTCATTTCCAACTAATGGATAAAGATAACAGTATTAAGTGACATCAATATGTTCATGACTGTGTCATGTTTACCAAGTGCCTCTTAAATTTGTTTTGTCCTGCAGCATTGACTGCTTGAAGATCATAGAAGTACCCTCCCTACTCTTGTAAGACTAAGAGCCTGTTTGGATTGGCTTTTGCCTTCAGGCTAATAAGCTAAAAGCTAAAAGTCATAAGTTAGAAATTCAAACTTACGGCTTTTGGCTTATTTTTATCATTTAACTTAAAATTAAGTGCTTATAATGAGTTTTGGGCTAAAATCATCCCTTATTTATGGGAGTAAGTTCATTTTGTTCCTTCAAATATAACCTGAGCATTTTTAATCCATTAACTTTGCTAAAGTGGAGCATTTTTGATCTCCTTAATAGAACCCGTTTAAAAGTAACAGTGTTAAACCCTTAAACCCACGTAACACTCACGTGACTTGTAAAATATAAAACCCATCGGACAAACATTCTCCTTTTCTTAGATTGTGCTGTCGCACCTTAAGGCCATTTTGTTAAATGGTTACTATTTTCGAGTGGGGAAGATTGTTGTGTTCTAAAGTATTGTCTTCTGATATAAATAGCTATTACTATGTTAATCCTAAGAAATGAAGAAGGCAAGAAGAAATAAAATGTGCATCAATCAAGAAAGAGATAGTACTACAGTTGAAATTAGCAGCGATAGAAAAATTGTATTTGCCATTAGTTCTTAACATTGTTATGTTAGGGAGACCAAAAGTGCTCCACTTTAGCAAAGCTAAGGGATTAAAAATGCTTAGGTTATATTTAAAGGACCAAAATGAACCTACTCCCTTAGATAAGGGATACTTTTAGCCCAAAACTCTGCTTATAAGCACTTCTTAAATTTACCCAAACACTAAAAAAGTGCTTAAAAGAACTTGAAATAAGTCAATCCAAACAGGCTCTAAGTCTCTAATTTCTTAGCCATGCTCAATTGGGAAGTGGTTGCCAAAATCATGACTCTAAATACAAAGGAAGGGGAAAACCTAGTATAACTCTAATAACTCTATTGCAATGCTTTAATTTTTCATTGATGCTAATGCTATTTGCACCTTTTTGTTTTAACAGGGTAGATTTCTGTTGGCGGCTGTGAGTGGCCGTGTTTTGGCTCGTTCATTCCATTCAGTTCTATCCATCGGCTATGAAGTGATTAAACAAGCTCTAGGTGGAGGAAATGTTCAAATTCGTGAATCTCAACCTGAAATGACATGGAATCGCATGGAGTACTCTGTGATGTTAGAACATGTACAGGCACATGTTGCCCCAACTGATGTAGACCCAGGGGCTGGACTGCAGTGGCTTCCTAAAATTCGAAGACGCTCAGCAAAAGTGAAGCGCACTGGAGCTTTACTGGAGAGAGTTTTTATGCCTTGTGATATGTATTTCCGCTATACTAGGCATAAAGGTGGAACAGCCGACTTGAAGGTATTCCCTGTTTCTAAAGTTTGTGATGACCTAATCATGTCGTCTTATGTTGTGAGAACTCTATTCAACTTATCAGACCAATTTTTTGTTACATCTTATGGTTTCATCCCTTGATTTTTTCGTCACTTGGTTCTCAATCATGACTATGTGTTATACTATTGTCACAGGTGAAACCTTTGAAGGAGCTTTCATTCAATTCACAAAACATAACAGCAACAATGACATCTCGTCAGTTCCAAGTTATGCTGGATGTTTTGACCAATCTTCTATTTGCCCGGCTTCCGAAGTAAGGACTGTTATTAAGATCTTTAATCATTAACATTACCCAACTTATTATTGTATTTAACGTGCTTTTCGAGAACTGCAATCTAATTCCTCAGAAGCCTCTATTATTGTACTTGGTTGTGATGAGTTGCATCTCTATATATTTATCTTAAATTTTTGACAGAATTAATTTGAAATTTCTAAATCAGGCCTCGAAAAGTTAGTCTGTCGTATCCGGCAGGTGACGATGAGGATGTTGAAGAGGAGGCTGACGAAGTTGTGCCTGATGGTGTTGAAGAGGTAGAACTGGCAAGAGTGAATCTAGAACAGAAAGAAAGAGTGCAGAAGTTGATCCAGGATGATATTAGGAAGTTATCTCTTTATAATGATGCATCTGCTGACAGGAACTCGGTAAAGGAGGGTCTTTGGATTATTACTGGTGGAAGGTCCATATTGGTAAGACAAGAACTTTCTGAAGCACTTTAAGATTGTTTACATGTGAAGTATGACACAAGTTCATTTCCAGTTTGAGAAGTTGATTATGAAATGATATCTTAAGTCGTATCCTATGATATGCCCTCCTTACTAGTTGTTTCTACGAGGTCCAGTTCCCACTATACCGTGAACTATTGTTCAATGCCATGGAGTTATGGACATTAGGGTGCCCATGAAGGGCTCCGTAAATGTCCACCTTTACATACCTTGGTTCTCACATCATGTCCTTCTGTTGGGCCTGGACACTTGTCAATCAGATGATCCCAAGGAAGAGCTGAATACATATTGTTCACCTAGGCTAATCCCTTCTTATTGTCTTCCATATGTCATTAGTGAAAATAGGTCACAAACTCTCTTGTAATAATCTAGTCCCATCACTACGTGATCCTAGCAGATTCGCAAATCTCCGATGTTCTTCCTGTTGAATTAGGAGGTTTTACATTTCCCTCTTCTCCCTAGCACTATCATTTTTCATGGACTTTAATAAGTAATGCTGGGGGCGATTAATGGGCACAATCATGACTCGGTCCAACCATATGCCTCCACTGGCCCAACTTCCTATAAATTACACATGGTCAATGTATGCGTACAGGCCAAAGTGGTTTGTCTGAGTTGGATATCAATGATGATGGATCGTGAAAACCTTCTCAATAATAAAAGAAACCAAAAAAAGGCCCTTATCACGTTCTCTTAGCATGCAATAATGTAGAATAGGAATAGGTTTATACAATCCTATAAGAATAGGAATAGGTTTATACAATCCTATTAGAATAGGAATAGAAATAGAAATAGGAATACTAAATATTATCCTACTTGGTAAAGGATTGTATTCTAGGGTCTATAAATAGGGTCTCAATGTAATAATGTAGACACAACAACAATTTCAATAATATTCTTCTCATATATTTCTCACATTATCCATAGTTTCTCCTCATATCATAAGCAAATCAACTTCAATTTACCAATTTTTGTGAACAGTATTTCATGAGATAAGCTTGCTGCACTTCTGTCCAAATTTCAGGTTGCTTTGAGATTTCTCTTCTCCCTTTGGAGGTTTAAAGAGATCTGTTCCTGTGCATTGTAGTGATACAAATCTGGTTTTGTGTAATAAGCCCAATAAATACTTTGATTTCAAGGCCTCTCTTCTCTTGATTTTAGTTTTACTGTTAAGTTGTCATTGAAAAGTTATAGCTGAGTTGCACGTGCCTATTATTTCCTTCTCAGTTCTTAGGTAATTCTTGTCGATTATTTTAAGGTGAGAAGTAACTGGATGTAGCTTTTTGTTGTTTGCTTTGTAGTGCTGTCATTCTGATACAATATGTTTTAAATTACACAGTGAGTGTGTCAAGGAATTTCTTGAAATGGTGTATAGAGAGGCTTTCTTTGTGACTTGCTATATTTTCTTCTTTGTATCTGGAATTGCTGCATTTGAGCCGAGGGTATTTCGGAAACAGCCTCTCTACCTCCACGAGGTAGTGGTAAGGTCTGCTTACATTCTACCCTCCCCAGACCCCACTTGTGGGATTTCACAGGGTTTGTTGTTGTTGTTGGTGTATAGAGAAGCTCTATCTGTAGATATGTGCCCTTATTTTCCTTTTGTTTTGGAGAGTGCAGTTACCAGTGTAATTTAAAAGAAAGTGATTATGGAAAGATGGTAAAGAATTTTGACAGTTCTACTGTCTATTTTGGTGAACTAGAAGTTTTGGTGGTGCAAAGGTAAAAGATATTCTTCAAAATGGTTCAAGGGTTATTTATACCCACTTTAACCTAACTTTCAGCGTAAATAAAATTGGTATGTGTGCTTAGACTCCATGTTCTAAAACCCATATATGCCCCAATATGCAATCCAATCGCCCATTGGTTTTGACGAGCATATCTGCTTGTTATAGTTTGCATGTGGTAACTTGTGTCCTTTGGTAGTGAAGCCTGTGAAGTTCACAAATTTCTCGGAGTTCTCCTTTGAAATATAAATTCATTACAGTAATAGAAATATAAGGTATATTAAGTTGAAGGCATAAAAGAATCAACTTTCTGCAGGTGCAAAAACTGAAGAAAGAACTGGTAAATGCTCAAAAATCTAGAAAGGCGGCATCTGCTTCTCTCAGGATGGCTCTACAGAAAGCTGCACAACTTCGATTGATGGAGAAAGAAAAGAATAAAAGTCCTTCTTGTGCTATGCGCATCTCTTTGCAAATTAATAAAGTGGTTTGGAGCATGCTTGTGGATGGTAAATCATTTGCTGAAGCTGAGATAAATGACATGGTGAGTCTCTACATTGGCTTCAGTGCTTTTGGTTTTATCCTTGCTTGTATAAATTCCTGTAGAGAGTTCTTGATCAAGGTAACACCAGTTGAAAAATAATGATTAGTAGGATCATATATGAAACTAACTGGCTGCAATATTCCTGACATTCTCGCAGGAAATAAATAACACATACATGCAATGCTGGTATGTAGGTCTGGTGATGTTTAGAGTTATACTTTTTGTTTAACCTGTCTCATTGTGATCTCCCTTTGGTTCTTGTACTGCCATATTTCCTCTAACAAAATGAAGAAGAGATGAAAAGAAAAACAAGAATTTGATTATTTTTTTATGACAAAAAAAATAAAAAAATAAATAAATTAATAGCACTCTAATGTCTAGACAATTACATAATTACACTTAAGAGTAAACTACAGCTAAATTTTCATTTATTTTGAGGGGTTAAAAGTTGAAAACAATGAGGTAATATTCCCTAAATTGGAGAACTTTGTTGCAGGGTTTTACCTTCTTGAAATAGATCAGTTGTAAATCCATGAATTTTGTATCTCACTAATTGGGTGTCGTCATTCAAAGCTTTTTATTCAGTGCCAGACTTGGGGTTTATCAGATATTGCGTTGCTGGTTCTAGTCATTTTAGATGGAAATAGATTCCGATACCACAGTGTGCAACTTTTCTAAACAGTTTTAGCTAGACAATTACACGATAAAAACTGAAGTGGTGTTAGTGAAATTCGATACAGGACCCTGACACTTGAACTTTAAATTACTGTGTCCTTTATGCAATCCCTGAGGTGTTTAAACATATCTTGCAACCAGAAACTGTTTCATTGTTGATGAACTGAAGGAAAGGAATATAATCTGCTGTTTCTTTTTGCAGATATATGATTTTGACCGTGACTACAAAGATGTTGGGGTAGCTAAGTTCACTACAAAGTACTTTGTTGTGAGAAACTGCTTACCAAATGCCAAGTCTGATATGCTTCTATCAGCATGGAATGCTCCTGCTGAATGGGGAAAGTATGCAACAATTTCAGTTTATTCCTTGCTCTGTATGCTGCATATCTACACTGTATAGTGCTTATGCTTCCATTTTCTATGGGTTGGTACCATGGTGGAATGACAAAGGGAAGGATATATTAAAATTCACTTTAGCTTATGATTTAGTTGTAGCTAAGACATATTTTAAGAAGAGGGATCTCGCCGAATTACTTATAAGAGTGGGAGTAACCACAGGCAATTAAACTTTATCCTTATAAGAAGACGAGATAGAAATACATGCAAGGACTATAAGATTATCTCAGGAGAAGTGATGACCACCCAACATAGGTTAGTAGCCTTAGATGTAAAGCTTAAGAGTAGAGTGAGAAAGGTGACGACTTGCAAACGACCGTGAATTAGTGGTGGGCATTAAGGGGTGCTAACCAGTTAGTGTTTCAAGAAGATACTACTGGAGAAGGGAGCTTGGGACTTACAGGGAAGAGACACAAACATCCTAAGGAAGGAATTGTTGGGTTGCATTAAAAACGTAGCAACTGAAGTGCTAGGTGTGTTTAAAGGTCTAGGACCTCTACCATAAGAATCCTGATCGTGGAATGAACATGTACATGAGTTATTAAAGCTAAAGTAAACTGTTATAGGAATTTGTTAAAAACAGAAGATGAAGAAGCTTTTGAAGAATGCTATTAGTAAACCCCCCCCCCCCCTCCGGGGGGGTTTGATGGCTTGTATCAAAGGCTAGGGACGTGAAGAAGAGAGAGAAATGTTATGTAGCACGATTAGGAGAAAAGAAGGGTAAGGGTTTAAACCATGTGAAGTGTATTTTGTTCAACTCAAACCAAGAGAATAACATTTTAGACCTCCACATGTATGTGAACGATAGCAACTTTAGCTACACTCATAGAATTAGGATGTCATGGAAAATATGACGAGTAGAAAACTTGTGGTACAGATAGTATTCCCTTATAGGTTTGGAAGTGTCTTGGAGAGGTCGGATGGGTCTCCAAGTTGCTCATTTTTTTTACTAACAAAGGTAGGATGCCTAATGAGTGGAGGAAGATTACCCTGGTTCTGATTTATCATAACAAGGGGGATATCCAAAGTTGTGCAAACTATTGTGGTATTAACTCCCAAGTCATATGGCGAAACTCTTGGAAAGAGTGATAGGGTGTAGCCTTAGGAACATGACAAGAGTGAAGGAGAAAAAATGTTTTTATCCCTGGTAGATCTACCACAATTGCTAATTTTTTGCTAAGATCGATGGAAATCTATTGCAAAAATTTGAAAGATCTACACATGGTATTTATGAGAATGAATTTTTTTTTTTTGAGAATGGATCTACACATGGTATTTATTGACCTAGAGAAAGTAGATGATAGAGTATCACACTTGGTCCTTTGGTGGATGATAGAGAAGAAAGGAATTTATATCAAACATACAGATGCCGTAAAGGATTTGTATGAAGGAACCATCTCTAGCATGTAAACAGTAGGTGATACAAAGGAGTTTCCCATAACAGTAGATTTACATCAGAGATCGTCATTGAGACCCTACTTATTTATCCTAGTCATGGAAGAGCTAACCAACACAATGTAAGATGAGGTCCATGGTGTATTATTTTTGATGATGGCATGCTGTTAGTTGACAAAACTAGCAATGGTATCAACCAAAAACTTGAACTATGGAGATTTACTTTAAGAGTGCAAGAGTTTTTAGGATAAATAGAACACTGAATACATGCATTGCAGGTTTAAGCAAGCATTAGAAGAGAGAAGTTTAGGTGAGACTAGATGGGAGTGCAGTGCCAAAACGCAAACAATTTAGATATCTAAATGGAGACAAATAATGGATGCAGCCCTTGTGGCAAATGAAGTGGTTAATTCCATGAAAAAGAAAGGTGAGCCTGGAATTTTATGTAAGATGGATCTTGAGAAAGCTTATACTATCATGTGAATTGGGATTTCTTGGACTACATCATGTCAAAGATGAATTTTGTGGAGAAGATGGATCAATTTTGATTCTACTGCTAGATTCTCTGTTATGGTGAATGTGAGTCCATATGGTTTGTTTGGGAGCTCGAGGGGATTGAGACAAGGGGATCCTTTAGCTCCTATGTTATTCATTTTGGTTATGGAGGTGTTGCGCAAAATGATGGATCGGGCGGTCAGTGGAGATTTTGTGAAGAGTTTTGATGCTTCATTAGAGGTCATAGCAACGTGACAGTTACACATCTTGCAGGTGATACATTAGTTTTCTGTGATGTAGAGGTGGTCCAGCTGGATCGTTGGTGACAGATCCTTATTTGGTTCCAGGTTATGTCAGGCCTTAAGATTAATCTCAATGAATGTTTTCTTCTGGCGAAGCTTCTAGCTCTAAATAATAGGAATTCAAGTATAGCAAGAATACTGTCAACCATTACAAGCGATAGCGAAGCCAAGCCGTATAAAGGCAAGCAGCCCTTACTGCAATAGCAAACGGCCTACTTATAGCCTATCAACAGGTCAGTCAATATCAGTAGGGGTCCTCTTGCCTAAACAAAGGAGTCAGCCCAACATGGACAATGATAGGCAGACCAAAGATTTACGCAGTCCTTGCGTGCTTGTTTTGCTCTCCGGCATAGCAGAATTCAAATCCGCTGGCTCAGATGAGTGGCTCTTGGATTCGTAAACATATCTATGTTCTTGCTTTTTCACTACCAATGAGTAGGCAGTGATTACTCTAGGGGTTAGTGATAACGTTAAGGAGATGACACAGGTTTTGAATTGCAAGATGGGTACTCTTTCAAGCTTGGGTGCTTCTAGCAAGGATGTTGCAGTGTGGAATTCAGTGATCGAGAGAGTGGAGAAGAGGCTAGCAGGTTGGCAGAAAAGGCATTTATTGGAAGGGATAAAAGAACTATTGATTAAAAGTACGATTTCCAGCATTCCTACTTATTTCATGGCACTTTTGCAGGCACCTGGCGAAGTGATTGAAGGTTGGAAATACTTCAGCGTCAACTTTTTGTGGGACACAACTGAAGGTATTAGGAAGCATCACCTCGTGAATCGGAGATTTTTCACATCTCCAAAGGAATGGGGAGGTTCGGAGTTAGAGATCTCAAGGTGTTCAATAAACCTCTGTTAGCGAAATGTATATGCAGATTTGGGATGCGGGAGAATGTTTTTCGGAGGGGGATGGTAGCAAAGAGGTATGGCCTGATGGAAGGAGGATGGAGGACTAGTAACATTACAACGCCGTTTGGGTGCGGCTTGTGGAGGAGTATTATAAAGGTGTGGGAAGACTGTTGTACACATATCCTTTAAAGGCTAGGGATGGTAACAAGATTAGTTTTTGGGCACATAAGTGGTGTGGGGAGAACATTTTGAAGGAAGCCTTCCCTAATTTATATCGTGTATCTAGCCAAAGCAAGATACCAGTCCAACAAATTTGTAATTCTCACGAGGGGTTTTTCACTGGGACTTAAGATTCAGAAGGAACCTTAGGACTGGGAGATGAAAGTTTTTCACAATTTGATTTTGTGTATGGGAGCTAGACACACCCAACAACTTGTTGGATGTATGGAGCTGGAAGGAGAGAAGAAATGGTCTATTCAGGGTTAGCTTTTTTTATAAGAAGCTACTGATGAGAGAGGAATGTTCTTTTTATGGTTGGCAGTTAGGAGTGCAATCTTAACTGTGGAAAACCTGAGAAAGAGGAGGATCAATTATGTCAGTTGTTGCTTTTGTGTAAGAGTGCAGGTGAAAATGTTGATCATCTTCTTTTGCACTGTAAGGTGGCTAATTTGTTATGGAGGATGACCCTCAGTTGTTTTGGATGTAATGGGTGATGCCGTGTACAGTGAAGGAGGCTGTGAAGTTGGATTCATATGAAGGGAAAAAGAAGTCCAAGGGCATGGAGTATTGCCCCCATTAGCAATCATGTGAGTCATTTGGAAAGAGAGAAATAGGATGGATTTTGATGGGGGGAGCAAGATTTTGTAAAATTGCAAAGAAGTGTTTTGTCTCTAGTTACTTTTTGATGTACTTATGAGGTCCCTGTTTGAATGCAAGATTGGATCTCCATTGTTGAGAACTACATCTTGTTGTAGGTTCTCTTTGTCTTGGTATATGGCTTATATACGGGGCTCCTATTTGTTAATAAAATTATTGACCTTATAAAAAAAGGATTAAAACAGGATGATTGAAATGGAGAAGTGATACTGAGATGTTATTTGCTAGACAGATACCTACATAGTGAAAGATAAGTTCCATGAAACAACCAAGACCGACAATTCGTATGGTAGTGAATGTTCGTCTGATAAAGTTCAACATATCCATAAGATGAGTGTTGTAGAGATGCGGATGCTAAGATGGATTGCGGTCATACCAGATTAGATAAGATTAAAAATGACTACATTTGCCAAAAGGTGCAAGTACCAGGGGGGAAATGTTCTACAATACAGCTTTTTGCCTCTACCTCCGTAGTTTAACAATTGACTTTAGCATGATCATTGAATATTTGTTATTGTCAGTTTGGTATTCACTTCTTAAACTTCAGTGGCTAGTTGATTTGGTGCCATATCTTACCATATGTGCCTCATACGGAATACATGTTTTTAGGGAATGCTAATATGCGGCCTTAGGTGTTGCAAGTATTCTTGAAACCACAATTTTCTGGATTTTGTACTGTTGAATTCTGATCATATAGTTTCACTTTTCATGTGTACAGAAAAGTGATGCTTCGCGTGGATGCTAAGCAGGGGGCTCCAAAAGATGGAAACTATCCTCTTGAACTATTCCAGGTAGCAATGCGTAGGATTTTAAACCTTTATTTTTATTTTGACTAGGCTAACTTGTCATTGTCTGGAACTTTACACTTCTGTGGTGTTGGTCATGGCATTCATCACACTGAATAACATGTCAAACTTTTCTCCTGGCTGTTGAGTGGGAGATTAACCCTTTCTCAAATTTTGGCTTCTTTTATATAATACTATAACATGTTTAGATTCCTCCGTTGCACAGGTGGAGATTTACCCCTTAAAGATACATTTGACTGAGACGATGTATAGAATGATGTGGGAGTACTTTTTTCCAGAAGAAGAACAAGACTCCCAGCGCAGGCAGGTGTGTGTAATGTCCATGTATCAGAAATACATTGCTGATAAGTTTTTCCTCAGGTGAAGATTAACGAATTTACAAGATATTGTTGCTAAATGTTTTTGTGCTTACAGGAAGTTTGGAAGTTTTCCACTACTGCTGGTTCAAGGCGTGCACGGAAAGGCTCATCAATACAGGAACCACCAATATCAAGTAGCCATCTAACAAAAGATCCTCAGGTCTCCACCAAATCAAGCAATTCTGCATTACCAGTTACATCGACAAATCAGTTATCCTCTTCTGCTGATTCCTCCCAAGTGAGTCCCTGATCCTTGGTTGATTGTGGGTTGCTTCTTAGCTAGATAGGTGAAGAGTGGCTTTTCCTTCGGTGTAAAGTTTACCTTACTGATCGGCAAATTCTTCAGTATTTATGCTTAATCTGATTTTCTTCATACCATCATTCTCACATATTTCTTCTTAATAAGCATGAATTTCACTTGCCTGAACATTGCAGGTGTCAAAGTTGCAGAACTTAAAAGCTAATATTGTTTGTGGTTCAACCCCTGAGCTAAGACGAACATCATCCTTTGATAGAACATGGGAAGAAAAGGTAGCTGAATCTGTTGCTGATGAACTTATGCTGCAGATGCACTCATCAAGTGCTACTTCTTCAACAAGTGGGCCCTTTGCTGGTATTGATCAGCCAGATGAAGGTAACAGAAACAAATCCAAAGAATCAAAACTAATCAAATCTGGCCGCTCCTCTCATGAAGAGAAAAAGGTGGGCAAGACGCAGGATGAGAAAAAATCTAGGCCTCGTAGAATGAGAGAGTTTCACAATATCAAGATTAGTCAGGTTAGTCCATTATGTGGGCTAATAACTAATTGTAGTTTCGTCAGTTTTTTCTGTTTCGGAACTAATTCATGTTCAATATGCATGGGCTAGGTTGAGTTACTTGTTACATATGAAGGATCAAGATTTGCTGTGAGTGAATTAAGATTGCTGATGGATACATTCCATCGTGTTGAATTTACGGGAACCTGGCGGAGGCTATTCTCAAGAGTTAAGAAGCACATCATCTGGGGAGTCCTAAAATCAGTAACGGGAATGCAGGTTAATTCTTTTGAAATTATCTTCATCCAAGTTTCATGATCTGTAATTATTCGATATTTCACCACATTAAGTATACTTTCCATTGATGTACTAAGTATATGTATTCTTAGGTTACCTTACAAGAATCCAATACTTCAGTAACCTTGTCCTCTTATACTAATGCAGGGAAAGAAGTTTAAAGATAAAGCACATAATCAAAAGGAAACTTGTGTTCCTGGCGTTCCTGATATTGATCTTAATCTCAGTGATAGTGATGGTGGTTCAGCTGAAAAATCAGAGCAAAATCCTTTATCCTGGCCTAAGCGTCCCGCTGAGGGTGCAGGTGATGGTTTTGTCACCTCTATTAAAGGCCTTTTCAATTCACAGCGTCGGAAGGCCAAGGCTTTCGTGCTTCGGACAATGAGGGGTGAAGCAGAAAATGAGATTACTGGTGACTGGAGTGAAAATGAGGGAGAGTTCTCTCCATTTGCTAGACAACTAACCATAACAAAAGCCAAGAAGCTGATTAGACGGCATACAAAGAAGTTCCGTTCAAGAGGACCAAAAGGTTGGTGAAGCTTTTTCGATGTTGAAAGTATCCTGTTCGCTCTTTTGGAGTCCTATTATTTTCCTCTTGAGAAGACCTAATGTCGGATGCCATTCTTCCCTCTCTCTTGAGCCAGCAGAATCCAGCATAATAGTTTGTTCAATACACAATTTTATGATGTATAGGTTGCTAATTGCTTAGTCACAGTTGATATTACATTCCCTAATTCGGGCTGACAGTGTGGTCCGTTACTTTTTAAAATACACTTCGAAGTATATTTTTGATTTCCAATCTGAATCTCGTCATCTATTAAAAGATTGTTACTGACACAAGACCTTTCCAGGTTTATCTTCTCAACAAAGAGAATCACTTCCTTCATCGCCAAGAGAGACCACCCCATTTGAAAGTGATTCGTCAAGTGAATCCCCACCTTATGAGGATTTCCACGAGTAGATGAGCTTGAAGACATTGAAATGACGTGTGTTATGGGATCCAAAGTGGACTGGAGCAATTCTTGGTTATTTTAACAGTCCGCTATGATAGCAATTTCAATTGATTAGGATTTGGTGATATCCTTCTCTCCTACTTTGACAGTGTGAGGTGCTCTTCCAAAATCCTTAGGCAAGAATTGCGAGAACATGCGGAAAGAAGTCTACAATTAATAACATTTCATTGCCTTCTTAGAGCTCTGGACTTATCCTGGAAACAGAGCAAAGGTGAGTCCCTTTTGTTGCAGTCAATTCTTTTCTTCTTTAACCTTGTATTTATTGTATTACCCAACACAAACGACATTAGGACTTGTAAGAGTCCATAATTTTTGTAACTATATACCTGTCTTTAGCGAGAGAGAAAAGGTTTATAGTTTCTACTACATGTACAGTAGACACAGAATAGAATTAGAATGTGTTCCCTGAAAAAAAATTATGCATTGTAACAGAGGAGCTAAAATGGAAATGAAAGTCCCAACTCTTCAGTCTCATTACCAAAGCAAAGAAATATTGCATTATTTCTACTCTGCCTGTGTTTGCTTCTATTATTTATTGACTTCTGATGTACTGATTCAAGTTCTTCATATGGAGTCAAAAGAAAATTATGTTAATACAAGCTATCAGTTATGTTTAACATAAAACATGTTAAACACCACTTTGATGTTAGAGAGAATTGGATCGTACATTGTAGTTACAGCTTTTAAGATTCATTGCCTCTGAATATGGCAAAACAATAGTAAGAATTTGGTCTGTGCAAAATCATGTGATTGAGGTAGTTTCTTGATGTAAGGTTACCATGTTTAGATCCATTTTCCTGCAATGTAATTTTGACATTACTATCTTCATTGTTCAAAAAGGGCACTTGTCAATTGTAATTTTGCACTGTCAAGTGAAGAGAAAAAAATGAATGCCTATGCCTTTACCACCAGTTTCTGTTTTTTTCTAGCTCTATGCTCTATCTGTTATAATCGTTTCTTTATCTGTATGTCTACCTCTAGATAATTTTCTTTTTGTTATATATTACAGTTACGATAATATATATTTTTGTTTGCTTTGTAATTCTGTGGGCTGATATTCTTCTACTGTTGAGTTTCCATCAGTTTGCCCTTGGCATGAACAGTCTGGTGATCAAAAGGTCACAATTCTACAGTCGAAAGAAAATATTGCTGTCAGTTTTGTTCACTTGGGTTCTTTTGTTCTGTGAGATTGTATAGTTATTCTTTTCCAGCAGGTGGTGAAGTTGGGGATACAAAGATGGGCTCACCATTTTATAACGAGAATTGTCTTCCGTGAAACATGATGTTACTGAAATTCCTTTGTCATCAGCTGGCCAATATCCGTGCAAAAAGAAGTCCTTGGGGGTTCTTAATGCAATCGTCAATTTAGTCTCGGCAGAATTCCAGTCCCCATGCCATGTATGCACTAATAACATAAGCTTATAACGATCTTCAGATCATCCAGGTTTACAATTAGTTTAGTACAAGGTTGACAAGATATTTTATTTTTAAAAAAAAGAAGAGGAACCGAGTCCATATTTTTATTGGATAATTTTGACTTAAAAGAGGCATGATGATGGTACCTGAAAGTTAAGAGTGAATGAACGCACATATTTATACAAAAACTGCGAGAGTTCCTTTAAACCTAAGTGACTCGACACTGATGCTTATTTTCAAAATTAGAAGTGTCGAGAGAAATATTACAATTTACCGCTAGAAGATATCACTCTTACTATAATAAAAGTATTTTATTCTTTTCCAAATGTTTATAAAGGAGAGTGTAAGTGCTTGTTAACTTAGAGCTCGTTTGGATTGACTTAAAAAAAGTAACTTTTAAGTTAAAAATAAAAAGTTAAACTAAAATGACTTTCAAGTCAAAAAATAAAAAGTAGGGGGAGATCTTGCCAAACATTTCATAACTTATTTTAAGTTATTTTTTATCTTGCCAAGCACTTCGTAACTTATTTTTAGTCATTTTTAACTTATTTTAAATTATTTTTTATACTTGTCAAATACTTTCAGAAATAAAAAATTGACTTAAAAGTAGATTTGATCAACTTTTAAGTCAATCCAAACATGATCTTATATATAGGGACGGTAATGGGACAGGGTGGTTGCAGGATAAACCCGCAAAGATTGGACCCACCCCACATAGCAAAAAATTGTGTTTTTAATGCGCCATGCCCCACCCTGCACTGCATAATTTTTTTTTCTTTTTTAACTGAGTCTGACAAAAAATAAAATTCAGAATTTGTGTTGTCACCTTGCTGCAACAACAAAATGAAACATCTATTAGTTTGATGCGACTATATTAAATAGATTAATTCTGTTTGGAAAATTTTGCAGTGCAAATGTTCTCTGTTAGATCATTTTAAAAGTTCTTTCTATTATCAATTAACATACAGAAATCTTTGCTTAACAAAAATCCCACATTTTTGTTACTAGTTTGTAATAGCAACTGCGAATCCCTAACAGAATAAAATGAGCAAACAACCGCAGTAGTCCGTCAGAGAATTTGGCAGTCACACATCCTACCTCAAACAACCAAAGTTTTGGTAACCCCTTTAGGTCTTTTCGCTTTAAAAAAGTGCCCTTTAGGCTTCGGACTGTGTGCATAAAATTCGACATTAGCAATTCAATGTCTAGTTAATTGATATTTTTACGAAATTCAGCATTTATTGTAAATATTTGGTTAGACGCTTTCTATGTTTACACAAATAAGTAGACCCGTTTTTGTATCAGGCAGATTAAATGGGTATAACAGACCTGGGTTAAAATCATGCTCATCCACACAGAAGTCGGAAACCCAAAGACATTATCAGTATTAGCAAGCTGTTACAATATACACAGTCAAACGACACACACATATATATATACAACCACAAAGTGTAGAATTCCAACTAGCTTACGATGTACAGGACACAATGAATCACACTTCGTATGTATTGGTTAGGCACCAATAATCTTTACTTGCTCATTTTTACAGTCATCAAATTTTACACATCAACGGCAACCATTCCAAATTTAACAGGGTCAGTTTGAAATAGTAGCGTCTCTCCAGAAAGGAAATGGGTATGTTACAACAACAATTTACAGGCAGTCAACCTGTGCATGGTTTAAAATGTTAGCAAGACAGACTCTGTTCAACTAATGATGTCTTTAAGAATCAAAACTTACTAGTCAAAGTTTGCAGGAATGACGACCTCAGTTTTGGAAGCATTTCCAAAATCAACTAGAGTTTCCTGCAGACCCAATTTTTTAGTGACAAAAATGCATTTTACAGATACTAAACGGATCCAAATAGTCTCTCATGAATAAATTTATTAAGGCGAATTTCAATAGTGAAAAAAAAATCATGAACTACTCTCACCTGCTCAACAAGATTGCTCGAAGAACTAAAGATACCCACAGGAATATCATTTTCAAGGTTGCTACCAGAGCTGAATAGATTCTGAACCAAAACAGTGAAGTTTCCATAAGGTAAAATTTTATATCATGAAGTTTATATATATACACAAGAAAATGTTACCTTCTCAAAAAAAAAAAAAAAAAAAAGAACACTGAAAATAACGCTGTTACAGTGTCCAGTTTTTATTGCATTTGGCTCAACGGAATTAGAACTAAATAAACTTGTTAATATCTTGTGACTGCACCTCATGAAGTGAGTCCTTTCTTTCTCGTTCAGCCCGTCTTTTAATCATTATATTTTGGTGTTATTTCAATTAGATTTTAATGTACTACAATATAACCTTATGAGGAACCATTTCGATATTACTACTGAAAAGTGTGGTGTAATATAACATACGAGGAAATATTTAATGATTGATACAGTCTTACAAAACCAACGCATACCTTTTCCAGATCAGCACAATGATCAAGGGATCCTTCAGCAAATGCCTTCACGGGATTGTCAGGAGTTCCCTGCATGCAACATAAGATGCCTGAGAGATGATTAAGCTCATATTTGGTGGAGTATTTTGTAACAAAGTGCTTCCATATATGACCATCCTGGCAATTTATTCCACCTTCAAAATTGGACGTGTGACATCCAAGGATGTCTTACCCCGTGGACAATGCAAAACTTTGATCTTCTCATGTATCACGAACACTAAGATGAATGGATAAGTTGAAATTTTTCAGGAAGCCCTTTTAGGTGAAGGAGAAATAGCATGTATACAGAGAAATAACAGGATACTACATAAAGCATAGAGGATTAAGTTCTTCAGAGCCACTAACATATTTCTCATTCTTGCTGATGAAACATACCAGTTCGTTTGGTTCAACAGAAGTTTTCCTTCCTGCCTTGCTTAGATCTCTCAATGTTCCCTATACATCCAACAACGGAGCCATTAAAAACTTGAAAGAATTTAAGTCCAATAGAATGCACAAATATTGGTTAAAAGAAATAGAATGAACAAATCAGCTGACATGATTTGGCAAAGCCAATTCTATTTTGGTGATTGGTGCAATTTTAGAGAGCAAACCCAGAACATAGGTGAAAGCAGGTTTATTCAAATCTCTCACTCCCAAAAGAAATGAGAGGATAATCATAAAGTGGAGTATCAAGAAGAGGTAGGGGAGAGAGAGGGGGTGCGGGGGGAGAAAGATGAATAGAATGCAGGAATTCTATCACGTGAAAAAACAAAAGATCAGGAACATGACAATTAAAATACAGAAAAAGAAAAGGATGTCTTGCGTACCTTGTTTGCCCACTTAAGTCCACATGCATTGCAGAGTGTCCTTGGTCCATCCGGCCCACGACGCATCGCTGGCGTACAATTTTCACTCACACCACAATGGTGACACTTTCCAGGACTAATAATCCAAAAGAAATCAAGCAGGAAAAAACATTGGTCTTTAGCAGTTGCAGATACTACAGGCTGAAGCACTAAAGTGTGAAAAAATGAAAACTCACACAGTTACAGAATGTTGTGTGTCGTGTCCTTCAAGGCTACTCTTGGCTGAATCGCAGCTAGAAGATCCAGAACTTGATTTCAAAGATGCAAATTGACCATTTTTCCTATGCATCCTAATATACATGTGGCCAAGTAAGTTCATTACTCAAAACATTGATATCTGTATCAGAAAATGTTTCTAATTAATTTAGAAAATAAGTTGCTCTAAATTTTGCCAGAATATATATATATTTTTTTGGGATGCGAATAAAAAGAAGTTATGTTTCAGTCCTTCAAAACATGTTTAAATAGAAATCAGACTCTGGTTTTCACTTAGACATACACTTCCAGGGATAAATTCTTTAAATTCTACATTTACAAAACAAATCGACCAAGTCCATATTTCTTCTTTTATAAAAAAGCTAACAACCATCGACCAAATCGACCAAATCCATATTGCAAATACATTATTAGGTGAATTCCATCAAAGAAGTACTCCTAAAAAATCAAAGATGAACGAAAATTAAGGACAGACAAACATCATGTTAAATTGGTCAGAAAATGACATTGATACCATGGTACTAACACTTGGATATGAAAGGGTTTGTTGAATAAATATCAAAGAAAGCGTGCTGACGGCAATTTATATTACCAATGTCATCTTTTATTCATTTGTTTGTAAGTGACAATTTCACATTATCAAATATCATTGCCAGGTTAAAGTCTCAAAGAAAACCAAAAAATGGAAACAAGGCATATCATTTACCTTTGAGCAACCTCTTTCCTGACACTATATCTAATTTTCTTGTCAAAACATCTCTCCTTTCGCTTCTCTCGGAACCTCACCAAGGAGGCAAATCTTTTCGAAAGATTAGCTTGCTTTGGCAAATCCTCAACCTAAAAATAATACTGATCATCCAAAAGTATCATCAAACTATGTAGTGCAAGTTATAGAATTTGAATAGAATACCTTGTTGTCGAATGGAAGTTCAACAGTGGGCACAGCAGTAGGAATGTCGCATCCCCCCAATAATAAGAGCACTGCTTGCACCTGTTTTTACCAAAAGTATGCCAGAGTCAATTTCCACAGCTTTGCCAGTCATTATGCTACAACAACACATGATTGACACAACACAGTAACAACTCTGTCCAAATACGGAGAAAGAACCATGATTTATATGACAGACAATAGAAGCAAAACACCATACCATGTAAGATGGAGACGGAATCGTATTTCACTAAACATGCCTCCTGGATGAGAAGGACCATTATAAAAGTGAAACCCGAATATTTCTCAGCTATTTCTGATTCTTTCTTCAGAATCTGAGAAGCTGAGTAGAGGTGAATCACAGGAAGCAGCTGCTTCTAACTTTATATAGCAGGAAAGAAGGTGCAATGACACATAAAATTCCCAGCTATATTCTCAAGAATTTTCTTTTGGAGTAATATCTAGTAAACGGGCACAGAGAAGGAAATTCTCAGCCAAGTTACTATATCCAAATTAATTCTAGGATGTAGAGTGCAGAGTTAGCCAGACACCATTTCTATAAATTATGTCATTCCATAGTTGGACTGGCAAGGGCCAACGGACTATAAGGGGGATGGAAAACTTAAAGAATCACAAATTCCATTAGAATTACAATAGAAATGAATTTTTTTCACTAGTAGGCCGCTTTTAAGAGATGGATCGAACAAAAAACACTCTTGCGGCAGAAAATCAGAATTGAAAGAGCAAAAAACAACCAAGTAACAATTAACTCAGATGCCTCATCAAGAAGCCCTTGATATGCAAGAAAAATATGTAGAGGACTAAAGTAGAGAATTAAAGACAAAATATGTTCTTAAAGGAAATAAGACAAAAATATGTCCTGAAGAGGGTGGCTGATGTTGAGACATGCAAGATCCAAGGTTTGACTCCCAGCTACAACACTCGAGCAAAAGTTGCACTCATGTGCTGTAGTAGGCTAATTGGTGGGTTAGTCATGGTACGTCCAAGTTAGTCAGTCACCAAAATCATTCGAAAAATAATAAATAAGACATACAGATTAAAAATTTGTCCCAAATCATTCTTTATTCCCACTTCAACAATGTCCGATACTTCAACTAATCAATAAATAGCAGTACTACAACAACACAAAATTCGCTGAGCACAAAATATGTAGAGTTACCATCATTATTTTTTTTATGACAAGGAAACCCGCAGCTGCCACCCTTTGGGTGCGCACAAGGTAAAACCTCTGCTCCTATGCAATAGCTTGCAAACCACATAGGATAGGTAACCCGCACTAGGCAAGCCCGGTGCGACAAGCTCAACCCAGAAGGCGAACCCCTTGCTTTCGTTGGCAAGGGGTTTTGAACTTGAGACCTCCAACATGGAAGTCCCAAGCCCAAACCACTGGGCCACCCCGAAGGGTATATGTAGAGTTACCATCATGTCAGTAGCTAAGAGTGTACTCAAAATTCACTACATTTGCACACAACATTGTATTGTATCTACTGGTGAAACGAAACACTTTGTTTGGAACTTTGGATAGTTGTTACCTATTATTTCATAATCCATCGTATTATATTGTACTGTATTACTTTGATTAATACAACGTTTGAATAGATTGTATTATTTTCCGTTGTTACATAATGTCACGACACATCAACAATTTAAAGGACAAACCTACAAGAATATATGGTACGAGGTAGAGCTATTATTAAGGGTAGAGTAAAGGATAAAATAGGATTGTTACCACACTAAATCGGTTGTTACCTAAAATGAAACTTTCCGTCGTTAGGTAACAATGATTTAACAATAAGATACGATAATAATTAAATAACAATTGTATTTACACTAAAAGCACAATAAAATAGGTAAAGCACCTAATCTATGATTTGATGGGAAGTTCCAAAAACAGAAAATAGAAAAAAGCAATTAAATAGGAGTATCTGTCTAAAAATAGTAACTACCTTATCAGGAGTGACTGCAGGAAAAACATAGACTTCACCTTCAAAAGCAAGAGTAAGCTCACTTGTTCTAGAAACTTCCACAACTCCACCTCCGCCTCCGTACAACTGTTGGCTCTGTCCTCCATATTGATGGTGATTCAATACCTTCATGCTTACATCCTCAGCCTCATCCATAGTCTCTTCTCCTCCATCATCCTCATATGCGCCGTCATCATCGTCCTCCTCCTCCTCTTCCTCCTCCACCATCCGTATCGACGGCAGCGGCGCGTGATCCTCATACGGACGCGCCTGCAATGGCCGTGGATTCTCTGCCATCATGATACTCCTATATACTATATAAACGCCATGAAATCGTTAACCTAATCCTTCAAAATCACGCTAATTTTACAACAAAAATCACTATCCACAATAAAAAAAAATATCCAAATTTCTTCATTTACTAGCAAAATTTGAACTCCTAAGTTGAATCGTGATGGATTTCTCCTTCGAATTTCATGATCAAATTCAGATACAGAGAGTTTTGTTTGATCTTTAGGAGAGACGGAGAATGGTGATAACAAGGATGACGAGGAAAGTGTGAAGGAGACAAAAGTCCTTTTAACAAAAACACACCTTGAAAATGGTTGAATTTACAGCTTCTGCCATTGGTACTTAATTTCCTCAACGAGACTCTATTTGGGCAAATATTAAACTATGTAAAGTAAATAGTGGGAGACATATGTGGAAAATAATGAAGAAGAGAACGCTCACAAGTCACAACAATAAATGAGTAATAAAATTAATATGGATTGTGGTGTGGTGATCTGCATCATTCTTAATTAGAGGTTTGGGTTCGAGTTCTGAATACGAAGAAAATTCTGTTGGAAGTGTCACTCCTGAATATCTTGCAGAGCGCCATCTAGATTAGTCGGAGCTTCAATGTGGGTTTCGAACATCGATGAAAAACCAAAAAATAAATTAGACAATGTTATTACATTTTAATATTCGACCCTACTACTTATTTTCCATATCTTTATATCTGTAATAATATTAATAATAAGATGTAATTGTGTCATGTCCTTAATACCACCATTTAGGATTATATCCGTAGAAAATCTTGGATTATATTTTAGTGGATAATATATTATAGGATTATACGTGGAGAAAATCTTGGATTAGATTTGGAAGCATAAGTTGCTACTTGATTAAATTGGGTATGGGGAAAGTGGTCGGGTCTCATGATTATTTTTTTCTGGAAAATTAATACTCTATGTTATCCAAGTCTATGTTAAACTATAATAATTGACTACTTAAATGATAATTAAAGGTCACGTGTGTTTTTGTGTGTGGATGTACTGGTAAATAGTTTTTTTTTCACTGTTGGGCGGGTGGGGATTTGAAAAGGATATATACACGAATTTAAACCTCCACCTCTATCATTAGAACGAAGGTGTGAGTTGTTCTCCAACTAAACTACACGTAAAAAAAAGTAGAAAGATAAAAATAAACTTAACATGTTCATACCAATCTAATTGATTAATGAAACATGTCATAAATAATGATCTTTCACTTAAAATAACTCTGATTAATTAATTTGTTGTGTTTGCATATAATGATAATGTGTTTTTTACTTCTCTACTTTTTTCTAGAGGGTATAATGGCCAAAGAGAATGCAAACCCCATATTGTTGAAAATAAAATAAACATACTGTACCATTTCCAATATCTCCCTGCTGTCTACATCCAACTTAATTCTACTAATATGCCTAAACATATTGATTTTGATTAAATACATTGTCTAGCATTTCTAAGCTGAAACAGAAAAACAAATAAGAATCATCCCATTTTCATGCGAGGTTCGAGGAAGAGCTGCACCCATAGGGGCGTGATGTAGTCAACCTAATGCAAGCATCAAATGGACTAATGACCTATCACCTATATGCCACACGGAGACAATTTTACTGTTGTTTCAAGGCTCCCCTCGGAGGGAATATGAAAAATAAAATATACATCAGTCATCACATGTGGAAGTATAGATCATATGATCATTCTTCAGAATAAGATTATGATTATCCAAAGAGACAAAGTTCGATATACATCAGTAAGAAGCTTAATCTAAATTCTAGATAGGTAACAAGATCCAATATAAATTTAAAAGACTGTTTAATATATCAGGTCTTGATGCGAGAAACTGCAAATTCCTATTGAACTTCAAGTAACACCGGTAAATACAAGTGCATGAGAGAGATCCTTTGCTTTAACCAACAAATTTTAGCTAAGTTGTTAATCTGTCAATATAAATTTCAAAAGAAAAGAACAAAATTTGTGATAGTTCTCAATCGTGTCATCAAGTTGTTGAGAAAGTTTTAGTGATGAAATGTACCTGTAGTACGTATATATAATCTTTCAGTTGGATGAGAAGAAGATATGTTGATATAGTATGGCTTTCTTTCTAAGGCATCAAAGTCTTAGTCGAGGAATCACTGGCAGACTGATGAAGAAACTTGATAAGAGACGGAACATGGAGGAGCTCCATAGTCGGTGTTGTTGCAATCTTCATCCTACATGGATTAAGAAGTAGGCCGTGCAAAACAGCTTTAGAAAGATTCAATTCTTACACCAACATAGGATTGCTATTCAGCAATAAAATAAACCAATTACCTCTAGTTCGAGCTCAGTATTGTCATAGGATGCCTTATAGAGAGTCCTCATTATCCCCTGCAGAGTGATATAACAAGAAGTAAGGAATCAATAGTTTGCGAGTTTTTTCTGCCTAACAAGAAATTGTTACAAAAAATGCTAGAGGAGCCATTTATCAAACATAGGAAAGGCGGGCAAAGCAAACATTCTATGGTAATTTGTAACGATAATTTACATATGCATGCATTGCAGTATTTGATTGATTAGGCTTTCAGACTTGGTATTGGAAGACGAGCACTTTGTAGGTCCTAGTCCTACAATATATGGACACCATTCTTTCCAAATAGACCAAAATGCAAGTAAGTTAACATGATATATGGTTGTTCAGATGTATAAAGGTAAAAATATATTAAAAAGAAAAGAACATCTAAATGAAGGAGTAATCCTATGAGTGTTTTGATGATGTACATGCCAACCTTATTTGCCCAAGTGAGGCCACATGCATTGCAAAGATTCCTTTGGCCATCAGGACCACGCCTCATCATAGGGGTGGCCTTTGAACTAGTTCCACAATGGATGCACCTAGGAAACGAGATAGAGAGTTAGAATTAACATTGCTTAGGCATCCAACATCAACAAAATATTTCTTGCATACAAAAGTAGTTTTGAACACAAACCAAACAATACACATCGACTAAGTTTTTAGAAGAGATTATTCTTCAAGATAAAAAGCAGAACTATTGCTCATATTCAAAAACATACCGAGTTTCTTCTGAAGGGATGTTGTCCTGTTTTGGTCCAGTCGAACCTTTTCGAGCAAATAGGCCATTCTTACGCTTCATTCTGATTATTTATAAATGTGAATAATAAGCAGAAGAAATCAAAAACTGGAATAGAAGAACAGCTGTTAAATCTTCCATGCATTTTTTGATGACATTCCACAACCTGCTTAAACAAGAACAAGAAACTGTGGAAGGTGGCAGATATGTGTGTGTACTGCAAGAGCTATTGTCATTTAGGAAATGTTTTGCATCGTATTGCAGCATTTCATTTCTTAGAACAATGAAATTCTTGCACACCATTTTTATACTAAACACACATGTAATGAATGAAATGTCATACTCATCAGGAGTGTTACTTGTCAGAGTCAACTTTCTAAAGCAATTATTTTTAACGAATCCAGCGTTGTTGCAGGCTGCCATATGACTATTAATCTATTATAAAAGATAGTACATCTACACAATCAACACACTTCTTTTACCTACAGAAGTAAATCAGTGAGTTTTTCCCAGCATATTAAATAGCCAGTTCAAATCTTTAAGATGGACATCCCCACTTAATTGAATCAAGCAAACTATCTTCTTGGTTACTTTATTTCCTAACTTAAAATCATAAGAGAAAAAGGTCTGGAATGAAGAAGTTTCCAAACATCAGATTCAGGTAATAATCAAATAGTTGTGTGTTACAGGAAACTGAATGAGAAATACAGCACGAGTTATTTCTCATATGTTATCAGAAAAAGGGAGATATAATTAGTAATTATGGTTTCATGGAGACTAATTTAGTGATAATGGAGTCATGGAGGTCAACAGAAGAACTTATCCCGTTCAAGTCAAGTAAACTCTATATGCAAAGCTTTGAATTGTAAATGTGATTGCAATATATTCAAAAAACTTTTGGTTTTGTTGGTAAAGTTTGATCAGCCTCTTTTTTTTTTTTTAATAACAGTGGTGTCCGGGCAAAAAATTGATCAGCCCTGATAGGGATTAATTTCATAGAGCAATCTTGTGCATAAGTTCATTGGAGTGCTAGAATTCTACTTTTACTGAAACAAAAAAAGAGGAGATAGAAGTTCCATTTAGGCAGTAGTAGATCAGTCAATTTACCTGAACGCAACTTCTTGGCGGATACCATATCTGATTTTCTTTTCATAGCATCTCTTTTTCCTCTTTTCATAAAATCTAATGAGGGATTCAAGTCTTTTTGGATCTGCACAGTGCACTGGATGGTCCACATAGTCCTAAGGCAAAAAATCACCAAATATTACAAGGATGCAGATGCAAACCAAAAGAAGAAACTTGCATAGAAAAGGATACCTTCTGGTTTGCACTCGACAAACCTAAAGCTTGTGTGCCTGGAGAATACTCATATCCACCCAAAAGTTGAAAAAGCGAATGGACCTATGACATTGAACCATCGTTACTCGTTAGCCTAATGCTTCACAATCAGATTAAAGAAATATCCAGCCAAATGCAATAGTCAGTTTTCCATTCCCATTTAAAGAGTAAAGCTAAGAAACAAGCCAATAGAGACATAATTAGTTAAATAACTATTGCAGGCTCATCAAGAAGTTTCTTGTTCATCCAATACCGCCCCTCTCTCAACAACTACCACTACAACATAATCCAAACTAACTGAAGTCGTCTATATGAATCATCAATATCCATCCTGCTCACTAAACCCCTAAAGATAATTCCTTTATTGCATAAAAGAAAAGAAAAGCCCTGAACCTCGAGACAATCAAGCTACAAACTTTAAGGATACGCCATAAACACTGATCATTAATCTCATGTGTTGGCTCTTCAATCTGAATGATCAAAATTAAACCGGCTTCAACACATTTAAGCACGCCAAACACATTAACACTAGCTCAATCTCTATGGAAAAAAGAAGAAGTATAGAAAAAAATCCTCAAACATTACCGGGAATAAAAGAATCAATATCAATCCAACTGCACCTCAATTACAAATTAGCTGGTGTCATCTATAAACTTAAGCTACATACAACTCTTATTACAAGTGGATTGAGAATCATGAGGTGTAACGATCAAATCTCAACACTGACAAAAACACTAGTGATTTCTTCCTCATCTTTCATAGCTTGGTTGACAGCTTGGAATTAGTTGAGGCGTGCAAAAGCTAGCCCGGACACCATGGTTTATCAAAAAAAAAAAAAAATCTTAAAGCATTTTTATACTGATCCTCAACTTATACATACACTTAACAAATTACACAATTAAAAGTGCTCACCTTATGAGTAGTAACACCATCAAAAACATAAATTTTGCCACGAAACGATATAGTGAGTTGATCAAACTTAGCCTCTCGATTTTGCAGAGCAACGACATCAGAAGCACTACAAACTGTGTAATGAGGCATCGTGACCTTAACACTATCCACCCGACCTCCGTACCCAACCGGAAAATTTCCAACCGCCTTTTCATTTCCCGCCGGAACTTCCTCGCCGGCGCCGGAAAAGTGGCTATCCACATTCATCGCTTGCATTTGACAGTTCATTTTTTGCAGTTCACAGTAATACTATTTGTGAAATCATTTAGTACTATATAGAAATTTCGATTTCGTACTGACATTTTTCTGCTGTATGGGAAACAGAGGAATGGAAGAAGAGAAGAAGGGTGTGAGGACTGAGGGAACAGAATTTGCCCCTCAAAGTTGGAGATAATTACGTGATTTACCAGCTTGTTAAGAGCGGGACAGTGGGGATATTTTTGGAATTCGCGGAGAATGTGTTAACGGAAAATTGTCGTCCGTACCGAAAATAACAGAGTGCCTTTTCGCGCTTTTTTTTTTTGTTTTTACGTTTTTAATTCGTAATAGAATGTTTTAAAGTAATAATGTAATTTTTGGAAGTTTCTTTATAGAACATTTTGATTGAGAAGTTAATTGATCGGAACTTTGGTAATATTATTCACAATCAGTACGGTTTATATTAGATTATATATAATAATGTTTTTGAGAAAAGGTGATGAAAATGTGGGTGAGAAAGAGTGTCGATCCATTTTTAGTATCAATTCAGATTCATGCCACGATATTAATACAAAAGTTATTATCTTGTGAGGAGACTAATGAGAAAATATAAAAAGGAAAAAGATGACTTACCTATAGTGTTCATTAACCTAGAAATGACGTACCTAGAACAAAATCCCATGGAAATTTTATGAAGATGCGTAAAGGCTAGATGAGGCTTACGTTATGATGAAAGACATGTATGATGAAGTCCAAACTCAAATAAGAATTGTGGACAGGTGGGTGAAGACTAAGAACACTTTTCAGTCGAGATGAGATTACACCAGTGATCAGTGCTTAACCCATTTTTATTTGTCTTGTGGATGAATTGACACAACATGTTCAATATGAAAGATCATGATGTATGTTGCTTGTCAGTGACATAATACTAGTTAATGGGACTCATAGTTGGATGGGTGGAGACAAATTCTAGAGTCTAAAGGATTCAAGTTATTGAGTTGGACAATAGCATAATATTACAATTTCAGTGATACACACATAAGGTGAAACTTAATAATTCACAAATTATTCCAAAGAGAAAAAAAAGTTTTAAATATCTTTAGTTTGATCTAAGAAAATGAAGTGATTGACGATGAAGTCACACGTCGTATTGATGAAAATCGTGCCTCCAGAGTCTTATGTGATAAATAAGTACCACTAACCTTAAAGGTAAGTAACTATACATAATACTGATAGTTAAATCTACTTTGTTGTATGAGGTAAAATATTAATCAATTAAGAACTTTCATGCTCAAACCAAATTGCAAAAATAAAAATATAGAGATAAATGTGTGTATACACTATGTCATCAAAGAAGTGACTCAAACCATATGAATGATCACTTAATCTTAGATAAGCGGCCTATCATAGTCACTCAACTTTGGATATGGATGGTGCAAATTAAAAATTGATTAGCAAAATCAATTTCTAAAAAAATTCAAAAACTATGAAAGATAACTGCTAGCATAAAACAAGATGATTTCAATTAGTTACATAAAATATGAATTTAATTAGCTATTTGAATATATATACTGTAAAGGGGCCGATCTTTGAACACAAGTAGTTCACTGATGTAACCCGCTTTGGCAGCCAACAACCTTGTCGACTTCAGCCTTTCAACACTTAGCCAAATTTAGGACTGTTTTGGTGTTAACTCGAAAAATAGGCAGCAACGTTTTTGAGTCTAACTCTTGGACATTTTAAGCAACATAAAACAGTAGACGACAATATAATTAAAGCCACGAAAATATAAAATGAGACAAAGGCAACCAGCTTTACAGAAAACTTAATTTCCAACTTGTATTAATAAAGAATACAAGAACACTCTCAAATCGTACCAACCTTGGTACTATAAGATCACCCTAGACCTTAACTAAGATTTGACACTCTAATTAGTATTCCCTAATACTTAGAACAATCAAACCCAAAATTACACCATAGGCAGCCTGCACATTTATAATACTATGTGCAGTCAACTACCGACAAGTGGCGTAATTAAAATAAAACACTTGTTGGCCTTAGCCTGATCCTTTCCTATGTAGTTGACAACCCACAACTACTTGGTATATTCAAAATAATTCAAACAAGGCGCCAAACCCAAGCTCTACACGAAATGGGATAATGCTGCACTTTTTAGTAACGGCCGGTCATGTGTTTGGTATGTGTTTTGTAACCGCCGGTCATGTGTTTGGTATGTGTTTTGTAACCGCCGGTCAGCTTTGACTTTGCTTGCCTTTTGGACGAGCTCTTCCCATGTTTAACACTGCCATACTTAGCCTTTTCAGCCTTTCATTGTTCCCACTCAATGCTGCCACACCAAGGTCACAAATCTATGGCATTGCTTCATCCTGTGTTGGCATCAAAGCCCTTTCATTGATGCCTTAGTCTTGCTGGTCGTTTGCCCTTGTTCTTTCTTTGAATATCAATGCTATGCCCACACAACATTGTTAAGCTTTCATCTTGTCAAGTCCTCACCAAACTGCCTTGTCTTCAAGTCCTTGGTCCTCACTTGTTGCTTCGAAATCAGGCCATGGTGCCATTGCGCACACCTTAGCTTCGTCAACAATCCGTTGTCAACTTAGCCTTGCATGTTTGTTTCCTTGGCTTATGCAAGGGACAAGGTTAGCATGCTTAATACCTTGTCCATGCTGCCATTTAATTGAGTGACTTAGATCAGGAGTCTAACATATACCTAAGTAAGTAAAGAAAGAAACTTTTAGCAATGACCACCAAGGAAATTGCCCGCAATCTGGGGTTGATTCGTGGAGTGGAAGAATTCTTCCATTTTAAAATGTACTCACAAGAAGGTTGCTTCAGTTTCTTCCATTGATTGGTCATTGAAACTAAACTTTCATTGTTATTTGTTGCGGCTTGTAGTTGTAAATATTTTTCAGATTTGGACATATATATATTCTTTGTTATTTTTCCATGTTCTTCCTAGAGATTTCTTAAAAAATAGAGATAATAGAACAATAATTTTCTTCCCATTTTCAATCGATCACTCAATACTCAAAAACGTCCGTCGAAGCCCCACCGATAGAAACCTCCCAAAATTTTACTCCTTTTTGAAGTAATTTATTTCTTGGTTGTTTCTTGTTATTGGTTTATTTTAAGCTTAATGGGGTGTGAAGAAGATGAGGAGGGTGCGGTGTGAAGAAGAAGAGATGTGGGGGTGGGGCTTAAGAAATATTTTGAGTTTTATTTTTATTTTTACTTTAATAATTATCTGACGCGCATGATTTTTTAAAAGTTATTATTATCTTGTCATGTCAGCTTTAGGGGTAAATAAATTTACTTTTAAATAGCAGAGGTGTGTAACAAGTCGTTATGATAGTTTAAGCGTGTAACTGACTTTTCGATACAATTTAGGAGGAACTATGCCTTTTCCCATTCAATTAGTGAAAAATTACGAGAGATAAATTCTTTTTATGGAACTGCTAAAATTAGATGATATAATCAATTATAGAAAATATAAATTTAATTATTTAAGTATACCCCATATTCCGTAATATATCTAAAATATTCATATTTAAGACAAATACCATATTAATAATTCGATTAATGAAGAATAACAAGCAAAACAAAAACAAAAACAAATTAAAGAACAAGAAAATAATAATAATAAATTTAACTGAGAACTCAATATTTAGGTTTTTATCATTTTGTTTCAAAATAAGTGATGTTTTAGTATCTTAAAGAAAAAATATTGATCTCATTCTTCCCTAAATATCCTTATTTTAATACATAAAATTTTACATCATTAAAAATTACTTTTTAGAATTCCCAACTTCTTAATTAAGAGATCCAAATTAAAAATATCAATATTTCCTTTTTAGATGGGATTGGCTTTACTAATCCAATTTGATATTTGTCCTACTTAAACTCTGTTACGTAATTGCTTGCTAAGCAAGGAAGACAGAAAAATCAATACATTAAAGTCTAATTAGTTCCCTAACCTAACTACTTCAGGATTCTAATTTCAATAAATTTGACAAAAATTCTCTTAATTAACCATACAACATTAGGATTCAAGTCTATAAATAGGGTACGTTGCTCTGTTTAATCACATAGAAATTAAGTTTAGATACATATTTTAGGGTTCTTCATAAAAACATGGATATTACTGAAGTTGATCATTATGTTGTATTGGATTTACCATCCGGTGAACAAGGTGCCAAGCTTTCTCAGAAGGAAATATCGAAAGCCTATCGAAAAAAAGCATTAGAATTGCATCCAGACAAGAGGCCGGATGATCCGAATGCTCATGAGAATTTTCGAAAGCTCAAGACTTCTTACGATATTCTCAAGGATGAAAAAAATAGGAAGTTATTTGATAGTACTCGAAAGATTACGATATCAGATCTCGATCTTAAGGCAAGAGCAGAGGCAGAGGCAAGAGAGCGTGCTGCTGCTGCTGCTGAACGTTATGATTTCGTCGAAAAGGAGGAACTAAGATTGGCTAGGATTGCTGCGCATAATGCTCAAAGAATGGCTGGTAGAAAACACAAAGAGGCTGGACGAAAAATTAACCATGGAAGGGCTCGAATTCGTGCAATGCGTTATGTAAACAAAGTGTCACGAAGTATTTCTAGTGGAAAAACTAAGAAGGAAGCTGATCGAATTCTGGCCAGTTATTCAAAGAAAAAGCTGTGATGGTTGAATTTTTTTTAATAGTTTGTGGTCAATTTCTTACCTGAGAGTTTTTAGTTTGTTTTTGTTGGCAGGTATTAATATTATGCTCTCCTCTGCTCTTTGGGACATGGTAGAGATTTCTTACTTGGTACTATAAATATTTAGTTACTAAAAAATTATGTTTCTCCAGTTTTGCCCAATGGTCAGAAAGTTTTAAATTATTCTCAGGTTAATTTTGTGTTGTGTTTACATATTAACTATAGTCTATGTTCATGCTAAATGTGTTGTTTTATTATTTGACATATGAAGGTGCTGTGGATGTGGATAGCGAAAGTCACGATTGATCAAACACCAATACAACTTTTCATCTGACCTCCGATTCCAATTGCTCATCTGATCCTATTTGATTGTATTAACCTACTCTGTATCAACTTATGGATTCAACTACTCATGTGATGTGCTGAATTCAAAAATTGTTCTTGTGAACCAGGGCTCACCAGACGGAGCTAGATTTTCCGTTCTGAAATTTAGAGAAGGTAACTGATTGAGTTCTAGAGAAATTATATCAACCTCTTTTAACTATAATTTTTATCACAAATACAGGATCTAAGCCAAAGTTATTGGATTCTGTCAAACCCCTAAACGACCAGCTTCGAAACTGCTTCCAAGCGCTCCCGAGCAGCCCAACCCTCAGAAAAAGGGAAAGAGCCTTCCATTAAGAGATATAAAGCCATATAGAAGAGCTATAAAGCCAGATAAATCTTGGCTCAAACTCATCATTACCAAACCTCTTCTCAAGCTCATCATAACTTCTTTTGGGACTCGACTCAAGTTCATCCTACATAATTTTATTTCTTCTTCTACGTAATCTATTGATCACAAAATGGCTGCAAATCCGCAATCTTCTTCTTTCTTAGTTAAAGTTCCCTTTTTCTTGACAGCTATAGTTTCTAAGTTGGACGATTGGTATTCTGTAGATGAAAGGTAAATTCAGGTATGCTCCTCCTTCTTAGAAGGATCAA
Source organism: Solanum verrucosum (assembly GCF_900185275.1). Lineage (NCBI taxonomy): Eukaryota > Viridiplantae > Streptophyta > Magnoliopsida > Solanales > Solanaceae > Solanum > Solanum verrucosum. The sequence continues at coordinate 304,344 of NW_026019954.1, forward strand.
AGGGACAATCTTGCCTTCTCTCCTAACGAACAAATTCCCATTTGTTACTCCATTTCACTACTTGGAGGGAGGTTTTCTCTTATTATAGATAATACGTGCACACATGATCTATCTAAATAATGGACTAGGTTAACCAAGACGCATTCAGTCTTCGATAGCGACTTTCAGACCATTCCAATCATTGTATTCTTCTCAACCTCTCCTCGGTCACTGGACTGGATTACTGAACTCCACCTTCCAAATGTACCTAGACGACGAGTCAAACGCATCAGAGCGACGATCAAGGAGTTGGTTCCCCACTGGAAGGGGGACTTGAGATTTCCATCTCAAGGCATATCACGACATGCAGGCAACACCAGCGAGACCTTGGAAAGCAACCTGATTGGGTGTCCGAGAATTCATAGTACTTGCATCCTCCCGAACTTTATATTCATCATTTTTTTTAAAACGAGGGGAGGGGATCTCTTTTCTGCAACAGAAAAAAAAGGGAGCAGATTTGACGTGACACAACCTAACGATATATACATCAAATACCAATGCTACATCCATTACCTCTTGAATTTTGGATTTGAAGGGGTTATCCCTTCAATCCTTATTTGAAAGCGAAAATAATAATTATCTTTGTGAGGATGTAAAGCCTAAGCATATACAAATCTTTCCAAAAGATTTGGTATTCGATGGAGAGCGAGAAATCTTTGAGCTGACTGTTATCCTTAATTGGTTGAAACAATGGTTGACTTGGGTTTCTTGGTATCATAGTATTGTATTATCACCAGATGGCCAATATCCACTACTTTAACGAACAATTGTATTTCGTTGCTCACGTATTGATAGAGACTTTTTTATTGACCAGTTATTATGGACCCTTGCAATCCCCAACCACCCCACTTGATTGTTGAGATGGAGGATAATATATCTAGTCTAGGCGGTATGTCGCAATCTGAATTTTTGATTGAAAAGCAGATAGTAGGGTCAACATTTTTGCTGCTACAAAATCCCATGCTACGGAATGAATCTAGTCACCATCTGATTTAGCTCTTTTAGTATGGATATGACTTAAGGAAGCGAATGACTTGAGTTCAAGTAGTTCGGCTAAGCAGACAAAAGAGATCATGGAAAAAGTGAATCGTGAGACTCATGTGTTCAATTCTGGTTGAGGTATCTGGTGCACTATTATATGTTACATGAATTCATGAATACGAGGAACTAGATGGTCCTAAAGGTGGATGTCACACCCAGGGCCGTCTTAACCACTAGGCCACTAAAGTCATTGCTTGGGGCCTCATATTTTTGGGGCCCCCAATTTAAATAAATATACTTATACATATTACTTAAAATTATATGTATTTTTAAATTAAAAAAAACATGTAAGAAGTATAGAAAAAAAACAAAATAGTTGTTAGTTTTCCCCACTTTTCTAAGGGAATGAAAGATTTTTTGAAAATAATTTCCTTAAGTGGGAAATTGTGTTTCCTTATTTATCTCCTAAAAATTTGACCTTATATTATTATTTACCTTATACTCATCTTTTTTATTCTCCATTTTCTTATTTTTATTTTCAATATTGAACTCTCTTCTAAAAAAAATGATTTATTGTTGCTTACAAGTTAAAAAAGAATAAAATTTGCTTTTGAGTGTCTTCTTCAAAATCTTAAGAAGTGCAACAAGCAATCATTATATTGAAAAAACGCAACACTATTTCAACATTATTATATCAACTTATCGAATTCGTGAGCCAGGTTTTATTATTCTAACTTTATTTTATAATTTTTCGTGAACTTTTGTTATTGTTAATATTCTTAGTTAGTAAGTATATATATTCTTGTTTTAGTTATTATTAAGAGAAATAATACAAGTAGAAGATTATGATTTAATGAAAATACTCAATCAAATAAAAAGACTTTGATTCTTTTCCTAATGCGTATATTGCTTATAGAATAATGTTAACAATTCATGTAACTATTGCCTCGGCCGAAAGAAGTTTTTCGAAACTAAAATTGATAAAATCTTATCTGAGATCAACAATGTGAGATTGAATGCATTAGCTATATTATCAATTGAAAAGAAATTACTAAAATAAATCGATTAGAAAACAATAATTAATGATTTCACATCTAAAAAGGCAAGAAAAATAGATTTTAAATAGATATATACATGATTATTATTTATTTTTTAAAAAATAAAATTACGCCCCCTCTTTAAGGTTTGGCTTTAGGCCCCCAATCCTGTTGAGTCGGCCCTGGTCACACCTCTGATTTTTGGGGCGTAATGCACCCATTCCCCCCATAAGAGGGAACAACCATCTCATTCAACACTGTAGGGATCTGTAAAAAGATAAATTGAAGTAAATTAGATCAAATTAAGAAGTAATAGAACGTAATTGTAAAAATCAATAGTATTTGGATTGGTGTGGTTTAGTTCGAAAAAAATCGAACTGAAATCGACAAATTATATACATATATTTTATTATTATACATACATAATATATTATTTTAAAAAACAATTTTCTTATATGTGTTTTTATCAAAATTTATTTATAATTTACTTATGAAAGCAAAAATGCTCAAGGTGAGAATATTTATCTTATTGGTTTATGTATATAAGTGTCTATGACAATTCTTTATGAGATTGAAATGTCAATGTCTCTTCCTTCTAAGCCAAAATAATGAATTGTGAAGATTTATTCATAGTAAATTCAATGATTGAAAGTTATGTAATGCCAATCATTCTAACTATTTTTCATTTTGAATGGATTGTTGTCACTTTTTTCATGTTTTGAATGAATTATTTCTTTTATTTTTGTCTATGATTAATAACCGCATAACCGAACCGAAATCGATATATTAGATTCGATTTGGTTTGGTTTTGATAATTTTAAAAAAGATTAAGTTGGTTTGGTTTTGACCAATAACTGATCCAAATCGACCCGTGAACACCCCTAGACTTGTACATAAATCTAAAATTGATGGAAGCATAACTAGTCATTGCATCGATTTTGAGCGGAAAAAAAATCACAATTTCAAATGAAGAAGATATTGTTATTTTTGGTGAATCCATTCGGTCACAAAAGTGGATGGAGTGTCATGATCCGCCATATCATCATATCAATTAGGCATTATTTGGCATAAAGTTATTGATATGGAAAGCTTACATAGGAAGAAGGCTAGTCTATAGTGGAAGATTCTAGAGATATGTGGAGATTTATCATTGAAGATCTTAGAATTTCACGGATTTGATGAAAGGTCCTTGGGATCTTCTAGTTATGTAGAGATAAGAATGACTTATTTGTAAACTAGGTAATGTTGCCCGTGCTATGCACGGGCACGGGCCCAATAATATAAATGGAATGTTTTGGGGCTAATAACGGAGATTTTGAAGCGATTGTTTGCGTGGATAAAGGAATAAGTTTTTTTATCACAAACTTGTATTTTATTTGACGCTATTCAAGGCACAATAAGACTATCCACATACAACATTTTTGAAATATTTTATGTTGTCAATTATCATGATTTATAGTATTTTTACGATAGATTCACTTAAAGAATGAGTGGAATTTTTTGTATTTTTTTTCAAAACATATTTTATGTTGTCAATTATCATGATTTATAATATTTTTACGCATTTTTTAAATATAAAAAACCCAAAAAAAAATAAGACAAATAAATTAAAATGGACCCAATATATGTTATTTTTGTTGTCTCAATTTATGTCACACAAATAAAATTTGGAGAGTCATCCAAATTTTAATTTTTTTTTTTAAAATGTTTTAAGTTATTAATTATTGTGGTTTATAATATTTTGATGTAACTTTCAAATAACCAACATTACTGGTCACTTTGTCCTAATTTATGTGATATGGATAAAAATACAAAATTAACCCTTTTAAAATGTCTTTCAGATATTTTAAGTTGTTAATTATTATTATTTATAATACTTTTTTGGTAATTTTAAAATGATATGTGTTATTTTTTCTGTCCTAATATATGTGAGCCTGAAAGAATTCTGAGAGTGAACCTATTTTATTATATAGCTTTTAAATATTTTAAATTGGTAATTATTCTAATTTTTAATGCTTTTTAAGTCATTTGTAAATGATATATGTTGCTTCCTTTGTCCCATTTTATATAGTATAAATAAAATTCCCGAAACCAACTAAATTTTTAATATATTTTTAAAAATATTTTAAATTATTAATTATTGCGATTTATAATATTAAAAAAAAAGTACAAAACTTGTATCAGCCTAAAAAATGACCACGATAATTCGAAGCCTACAGAAAGCAATATGGTTGTACGTAATTTTTAAATACTTAATATATATTACTCCACTTGTCTCAATGTATGTAGCATTGATAAAATTTCAAGATTCAATCAAATGTTGTTAATTGTTAACATTTATAATACATTTTACGTAGTTTTCAATAATTTCACATTAAACAATACATATTACTATTTTTGTCTCATTTTATGTGACATTGATAGATTAATTTTAAGAATCAGTCAATTTATTTTTTCTGTTTTTTTAATAAATATTTTAAGTGGTCAAAATCACGATTTATTGTTTTATACATAATTTTTAACGATAGATTAATTTCAAGAATTAATCGAATTTTTTTATATGTATTTATTTTTGAAATATTTTATGTTGTCAATTATCATGATTTATAGTATTTTTACGCAATTTTTAAATATAAAAAAAATTAAGACAAATAAATTAAAATGGGCGCAATATATGTTATTTTTGTTATCTCAATTTATGTGACACAAATGAAATTTGAAGAGTCATCCAAATTTGCATTTTAAAAAAAAATGTTCTAAGTTATTAATTATTGTGATTTATAATATTTTTATGTAACTTTCAAATAACTTACATTACTGGTCACTTTGTCCTAATTTATGTGATATGGATAAACTTACAAAATTAACCATTTTAAAATGTCTTTCAGATATTTTAAGTTGTTAATTATTATTATTTATAATACTTTTTTGGTAATTTTGAAATGATATATGTTATTTTTTCTGTCCCAATATATGTGACCCGGATAGAATTTTGAGAGTCAACCTATTTTATTATATATCTTTTAAATATTAAATATTTTAAGTCATTTGTAAATGATTTATTATATTATATATATATATATATATATATATATATATATAATAAAAGGGGTTTTATTATGATATTATATAATAGTAGAATATATATTATATAAACTCCCTTTTATTATATAGTAGAAATTACAATTACAAAATTAATCCTTTTAAAATGTCTTTAAGATATTTTAAGTTGTTAATTATTATTATTTATAATACTTTTTTGGTAATTTTAAAATGATATATGTTATTTTTTCTGTCCCAATATATGTGACCCGGATAGAATTTTGAGATTGAACCTATTTTATTATATATCCTTTAAATATGAAATATTTTAAGTCATTTGTAAATGATTTATTATATTATATTATTATATATTATTTAAACTCCCTTATAGTAGAAAAATAAATATATATTATATAGTAGAAAAAATGATTTATTATATTATATATTATATAGGGAGTTTATGATTGGACATTACAATGTCCCATCATAAACTCGCATATAAGAGAATATATCAAACTTGTCTAATAATTATTATTACATAATATCTCTTAAATAAGTAGAGCAGCACCCATTTATAAAATAATTAAGAATCAAGCAAATTTTTCTAGTCTTCAATAATACAAAAGTCTTCTTTCTTAAATTCCTCAGCAATCTATTACTAATATAATTTACGAGGTAATTATTACCTACTTAAGAGTATAATTTATAGGATAAGTTTATTATAAATAAAATTTGACTAGTTGTTGAATATATTTTTATTTGATATAAATGATTTGTAATCAACTAATCATGGACTTTCAATTATTCAGAGTCGCATCCCTTTGTTAAAATACCATTCCAAAAAAGCTGCTTATTTGTCTCTTTCAAGAAACCTCACATTCTTCATCATCATTAATGGGCTTTGACAGGAATAAAAACGAGTTGTTCATTCAGTTTTGGTTGGTGGACGACTGATGACTCTCTCCAAGTCCAAGATTCACATCAATCTAAATTGGGACTTTAGCAATTTTGCATAGGAAAGTTGATTTCATTTCTCAGTGGGTGGGATTCTGTGGGAACCAAATGACAGTAAGATTTTCTTGCTGTTTTTCTGTATGGGGTGTTAGATCTTGCTTTGCTTTATAACCCCTTTCTTGTGCTTTTACCCAATTTCTGTATATCTTTAAGTTGATTAAGTTTTTGCTGCAAAATCTTGAAACTCCAATTCAAGAAAGTTAGGGTTCTTTCCCTCTTGAGTAATTGAGTTTTGATGCTGATCATTCTGTAGTTTTTTTTTTTTTTTTTTATGAATTTCGGAAGTTATAGCAAATTCTTGAATCTCAATTTAAGAAAGTAGGTTTCTATGTGAATGATTACCCCTCTTGAGTAATTGAGCTTTGATGGGCTGTTTGGTAAATCATTTTGTAGTTTTTTTCTTTAATGAATTTGGGAAGTTAAAGCAAAATCTTGAATCCCAATTTAAGAAAGTAGGGTTCTTTGTGAATGATTACCCCTCTTGAGTAATTGAGTTTTTGATGACTGTTTGGCAGATGATTCTGTAGTATTTTCTAATGAATTTGGGAAGTTATAGCAAAATCTTGAATCCCAATTTAAGAAAGTAGGGTTCTTTGTGAATGATTATGTAATTGAGTTTTGATGGGCTGTTTGGCAGGTCATTCTGTAGGATTTTTTATGAATTGGGAAGTTATAGCAAAATCTTGAATCCCAATTGAGATGTGCGGAAGTGGTACAACTACTACTACTATGTTGCCTGAAGTTTGTGGATCTAGCTTCCTTTTATCACTGCCTGATGACGTGTTTGCGATAGTAAGTAGATCACTTTCACCAAGGGATGTATGTAATCTTGGTTTATGCTGTAGAAACTTGCATGATTTAGCTGCCTCTGAGAAGGTTTGGCTATCGCAATGTGAATTGCTTGGGGTGGTTCCTTATCGGGACGTTATTGAATGGCGAAAGGGAGTTTGTTCCTACAAGGCGCTTTGTCACTTCCTTGTAAGCATAAAGCCTTTGCTTGGTATTTGGGTTCATCAAAATCCTGAACTCGGCAATGTTGTTTATGTTATGCCTGGTTTTATCTCCGCAGTTGGTTGTCGGATTATTCCCCAAGAACTCGGTCCATTAGGCCTTGAAGACAGTCCAATTTTGTGGTCGCCTGTATTTGAAGTCGTTTCTGATTTTGAGGGTTCTGCTGCATTTTTCCTTCATGGTAGGGAGAATGGAACTGACTATGTTTATCCTGGTTCGCTCAAGAAGGTCGAGAGGACTTGCAATGTGCTTATGTTAGAGGTTGAGCCTCAGCAGTACACAAGTGGGGGTAAGTTGTTCCACAGCAAGAGTTTTATTCATCCTTCAGAGAATGAGGCATCACGGAAGATATGCAGATCCAATAGTGGGGTTTCTGTGTCAGAGAAGGTAACGGAACAGCGTGCAACAACAGTGCCCTTTGGCCGGCTTGCATTTGCTGATAGGAGAAAGTTGCTTGACACAGTTACTAACCAAGTTCGTCAAACGCTGCCAGATGCTAAAGATGCCATATTATTTCCTCGTTTGAGAAGAGAGGAGGCTGATTTACGAGAGAATATGAAACTCTTGTATGAAAGGAGATTGCTCTTTATGCAAATGTACGATGGTGGTGGCGGTTTTACTGTCTGGAAGGCTGGTTCTGAGTTGCCTTTGCATCCTTCTCCTGTTGGATTGAGTGAGTTCAGACGGAGTCTTGATCTGATAAGTGGCTGTCATGCATCACAAACTGCTACTGATCATGAGAGTCGGAGTCGGAAGTCACTGGCTGGATATGTTAAACACAGTCTAAAATATATACTCAAGAAGTCAAACTCTATCAATGGCAAACGTGATCTCCTTGGAAAGAATTCCTCTGGCCACGGAAGTAAGCATGCCCAGCTTCACGAGTTCTTGCAGCCAGGTGATGCAATAGGGCTGACATTACATGCTTCAACTGTGAAGTTATCCTCTTATCGTGCTTGGCCAAATATGCACGAAAGTAAATATGCTCTGTACAAGTTGCCTATGCGGGCACCAGAAGTGGGCCAAGAATATGCTGGTGTATGGGGAGGGACTTTTGGTTGGCCCCCGGGGAGGCCTTCTGATGATAAGCCCGGAAAAGCATTGTTTCTTCTTTTGTTGTCTTATGAGGAGTCCCAAGGTCAGAAGCAACTTATTGCGACCAAGATATTAGAAGGTACACATTATGTTTTGCATCCTAATGGCTCAGCTATGTTTATAGTAAATATTGAAGAGCCTTCGAATGATCCATTTCCTTGGTGCACCGATGGGCATGATTCCAACCCTGTAGATGTTAAGCATGCTTTTATGGGTGTAGGTATTGCTAACGGGTATGGTTTTCGATATCCTGGTTCAAAACCTGGTTCACTCTTTGTAATCCATGATAAAATGCTTGCTTTTATATGGAAGGAGTCCAGGTCTGTGTTGGCCTTGCAGAGGCTCGATTTGCAAGAGGTTTTGAGCAAGGGGGAAAGGATCCCTGCTCTACCTCCGGTTTCCAATTTTGCATACCTTACCAGGTCCTATTCAAATGTGTTTGCCAATGGTCTGACTTCACCAAGGCAGAATCATCCGTAGGGATGACAAGTTAGCAGAGCAAAGAATCTTTTGCTAGAAATGGCCGAAAACCACAAAAAAAATAGGTGGAAAAAGCTTAAGTTTGTTGTACTTGTAAGTTCGTTTAATTCACACAGCAGGGTGATAGAGGTGTGTGGTTTGCATGTTACTCAACTGCTTGTGGCGTATGGCGAGATTTTTCAACTTTCTATTTATGATTCCTGGCAGGAATAAAGCTTCTTCAAACCATTCTGTAGTTTTATAATGAGGGTACCATTTCCATATTTATTGAACAATCTTTGTGCTGTTGCTAATTATGAAAGAGTCATAGTTTCCTTGAAGCAGGAATGAGGTTGCACCTTCTCTTGATATTATTTGTTATAAACTTATCTTCTATGAAAAATTGATTGAGTTAATGTTTTCCATTGGGAATTAAGATTTTTGCAAATGTATAGGTTGATATGATTAAATTATTGAAATAAATTGGCATAATACTTTTTTTTTTTTTTTTTTAAAAAAAACAACCAAGGGCAATCATACACCTTGATGAATTCTAGGGTGGATGTAATTCAGTTCAAACGAAATAGGGAGGAACATTGACGAAGCGTTAGAGGGTAATATTAGCTAAGCGGGAAAACAAAGAGGTAAGTGGGAACAGCATCCTGGTCCAGGCTCCCCTTGAAAACCATCCTTGGAAGGGAACATGAGTTTCTTGCATCCAAGAGTTCTCTAACGAGGTTAAGGCATGACCTAGAAAACGAAAATAGTGAGATCCGGGGTCTCAAAAAGTAATTTCATAAGTGAGGTTTGATGGGTAGAACGGTATTTTTTGGGAAAGAGCTGGTTGAATTTGCTACCCCTAAAATTGAGAAACAAAGAAGGCAATCTCCAATTTGATTTTACTTGGTCCCTATAATTTCATTTTTCTTGTCTATTTTATTAAATCAAGAGATATTATCCTTATACATCACTAATAAGATTAATTTAATAAAATATAACATGAGTATTTGTGAGTTGAAAACTTTGGTATGGCTCCCCATCCCCACCCCTACCCCTGTATGTGCCAAAGAAAAATGCATTAGAAATGGTTCTACTAACATGTGAGTTAGTTTGAACATAAAAATTGTGTGATTTATACAAGAAAATAGGGAAACGAATTACCTGTTAAAAAGTACTTTTTGAACTGAAAAGGGAAAAGAACCTTTTTATTTTTTTTATTTTGAAGATTTTGAAAGATGAAATGAAGGATATTTCTGAATTCACATATTTATAGGTTAGTGGGACCTTTGTAGGTTAGAAAGTTTGTTTTCAAGAAAAATTGTGTTAGAGGATATGTTTGTAAAAAAATATGAGTAAAATGCTATGATGAAATACTGAAGAAAGAAAAATAAGAATAGAAATAATATTGATAACCAAAGTAAGAGGACACTAGCATAAACGCGTAATAATAATAACAACATTGGTAAGAGAGCACGGAGTTGCTCCAAACTAGAACCCTGTTCTACCACCGGGTAGAGAGAAATCACTCTACTATCAATTAATTATTCATCCTTATCCTCGATTTTCATGCTTCCCTACCTCCTCCTTCTCTTAACATGCTTGAACCATCTCAGACTGATAGTGTAATGACTATCTCGCTGTCTTCAACACGGCAATTGAATTCTCCGTGAAGATACTAGAACACATCAAATTGAAAATCTAATCCCAACCTCTTTGGAAGGAGCTCCAAGAAAATACTTGGCATCAAAATGGGGAATTTAAAACGCTCCCTACATTCTAATTTGTTTTAAAAGTATTTAACAGTGAGATTAAAGAAGACTGGAACTATGTGAGTTACTAACTGGGTCTAAGTTCACAAATTTATTTCACTGTTCATAAGTATGGCAGTAAACAGTAGTTCACTAGCAATAAGGTAATTAAGCTTTCAGTAGTAGTAATCTAAGCTTTTATATCCCTTCCCCTTGATCCCACAATGTAATATAAAAATTATACATAAACCAAAAATATAAAATAAATAAATAAATAGGGTAAGCTTCACTTGCTTATATAAGAAAATTTCAACTAGAAGAGGAAGAAATACAGGCTCAAAATCATGCTAATAAATGAATGAAAAAGCTTAACAAAAGTGGAGACAGAAAAGGGAAATCACAATGAAATTTTCATTTAATAGTACTTATATGGTTTTCCTTATAAGGGTGTTAAGCCCATCTATACAAAAATCATTTGGGGCTAAACACCCAATGATCACAATCACAAGGTGCTAATTTTCAACGCTGTTTAATTACAGTTATCGCTTGATACAACATTTGAGGCCTCTCATACAAGGAAAATGTGCACAAAATGCTGTACACTAGGTGGTGGCAACTGCATCCACAAGTAGCTGAATATCACAAACACATCATGTTTGGATGGTGCTATATTCTGCCATTCTTGATCTTTCTACAGGTTGAGGCTCGAAGAATCCTGTCATGGATACAGCGATTTGAGGGCACTGCTATAATAGCTACTGAAGAAACATCCATATTTTCCTCTTCAAAAATGAAACACCAATCAGGTACTCGTACTCCATAATATAGCTCGTGTCTTTTTGATGACATAATTATGCTTCATTTCACCCTGAATGCCAATAGAAATGAACCAAGAAGGTTATTACAAGACAACAAAATCCAAACATCTGGGAAACTGATGCTTAGATTAGCCAACAAGAGTAAAATAATAACCAGTACTCGGTACTGCACTTAAGAACTGGGATACAAGAAGGTAGGATGCTTCACTTGGCATAGTTCAGGATTTTGGGTACAAAAGCAGCAATAGCTTAACAAGTGGAAATAAAAAGGAAAGGATCAGGAAATGTACTCAATACTTCACAGCTAGCTGCCAGGAGCTAACAACAGACAGTAATGACACATCAAACCATATGAACTTTTCTCCATGAAAGACATAGAAGCATACCTCAATTCAGCATCACTTCCAGTGATGGTATTGTTAAATTTACACCACAGCCCAGAACAGCAAATTCACTATGTCATAGAAGCTTTGGATTTTGAATTCCTCGGAACGCTAGTTTTACGAAGTTGAGGGTTTTCTATTGAATAAACAAGAAGACTTCCATCCTTAGTCCCAGCTATAAAGCATTCTTCCGGTGTCACAGTTAGTGAAGTTACTATTTTCCCAATACCATTGTACTTCCCCACAATCTCAAGTGAGTTCATAGAGCGTACGATGATCAGCCCTTGATCTCCAGCACAAACCAAGAACTCTCCGCAGCTACTGAGTTCAAGACAGTTTAGGCGGCCATTGGATTCAGAAGATGAAATGTGTTTGCCATTTATAGAGTAGAGGTGCAAACTAAGATCATCATCAGAATAAAGAACAATCCTTCCATGACGTGATGCAACAAGCTTTGACAGTGGACTGCCAGATGGATGTCGTAGGGATCTAACGTATCTCCCATCCCGTAGCGTATGGAAAACACAAGTTCCATCTTTTGATCCACTTATAACTATATCAAGCTCAATACTTGCATACAAGCACGTAATAACGTCATCATGACCACACAAAATATGGAAAGGGGCTTCAGCAATGATACAATCTTTCCGAGGAACCTCTGCTTGAGTGTGCTTTACTCGCTTTTCAGAGGTTCTGATGCGAACAATCTCCCAGATCATTACTGTTGTGTCGTAACTTCCAGTAGCCAGGATGCTTCCATCAGATGTAACTGCAACAATCAAAAATGGTTTGGAACTTAGCATTACTGTAAAATATAGAATAACTAAAAAATATGTCTTGCCAGTGCTGTAACCAGGCAGTACATTTTGATGAAGTAAACAATTTTATTAATGTTGGGAGAAGAAAACTTCTGCATACAGGAAGCATACCAAAGAAGCAGAGAACCTATCCCAAAATATGGTTGTCTACAAAAGACAGGATATTTAAAGAAACAAAACAAAAGAGGGTTTCTTATTCCTTTTTTATGAAGTAAATTGCCTTAGTTAAGGCATCAAGAAGATGCAGGGAGATCTAATTTACAAAATAGTTACCAAATGTAAAGATTTTGTGTATTTAAGTATAATATACATGATCAATGTATAGGTTTTGGATATTTGGGCTAGTGGCCGTAACTAAGTTCGGCTGACGGGCGAAAAATGAAAGAAGCCCAATTACATAAGGGGTCAAAAGGCTAGCTCCAGTACAATTCCTAGAAGCAGCTAAAAGTGTGGAAAAAAAAAAAAAAACTGTCAACAGCAAAAGGCTAGCTGCAAAACTATACCTATGCTAATATCAGGGAGCTAACAAAATCCAAAAATCATCAACACTGTTTCCCCTTTTTCTTTTTAGATGGGTAGGATGCTTATGGAAAACTCTGAAGACTTGCATCAAATATCGAGGCCAGTGCATGCTTATTCTCTGATAGTATTCATCCTAAACAGTCTATGAAGATCTAAAAGTCATAAAACAAAGAGATACCAAGTTAACATTTCAACCATGGTAATGATTATTGTCCCTCATCTGTGACCATTCCTATAGGAAGCCATGGAAAGACGAAAAAGAAAAAAAAGGTTTCAGAATTGTGCCCCATCCTCCTCGTAGTAATGAATATTGTCCCTCATCTGGGACCATTCCTATCGCCTCTCAAGAGGGAATAAACAAAAAAAAAATGCACAGAGAAATACACCACTTTCATTTTATTTTATTTTGAAACTGAACACCTCCTTCAATTGTTACAGCTCTACTACACATTTATTGTTCCTCTTTGCCTAGGTTGAACCACAAGTATCTGATATTTTGGTATTCTTCAACGTCAAAAAGTTGTCAATTAACTGTATCGACATGACAGGAAACACCACCCCACCCTCAAATTTGGCATAAAAACATGGCCTATTCTCACACAGATACTCAAACCATGTAAGAGTATTTATTGTTACTGGTAGACAAATTCTTAGTTCCAAACTGATTCACAACACTATAAGCAAATAAACATTGTAATATAAGTACATAATTACTGTAATCAGGTGTGATGAAAGCTTTGCCTTCTTGATTTGAAGTCCTAGTTCCCAAAATATTAAATTTCACTTTTTAGAAAGCTCACGAGTATCCTCTCTCTGTGGATCAATATAATTTAACATAGATGCGGGGTGGAGGCTAACGCTAGAAGGTCTTTGCGTTGTGAAAGAAGATTTAAGTGGTAAATCAAGAAGCTTGGCAGAGATGACAAAATGTGCTGATAAAACTTCAGAAACAGCTTTTCAGTTGTTTCCTGCACTTTTCCCAGAACTCAAAATAATTTTCAGCTATTGAATGAGAAGCCCATACTTTCTGTGTTTGCTTTTTCTCTATGAAACAAAAAATAGTAAGAGCTAAGCAAGAGTATCAAGAACCAGGAGTACCAAGCAAAATACCTGCTGCACGATTATTTATTTAACATTTTTTGACATGTGAGGTCTCCAGCATATCCTTGATGCTGAGTATACAACTTCACCAATTACAAAAGAAAAAAAAACATTTTGACATGTTGCCTGGCACCAATATTCAACAGAAAGACACAATGAGCATTGAGCACCAAACAGTCAAGAGGTCTGCTGTTCGCAAACAATTTTAAATGGATAACAAGATTTGTACTTTACATCCTTGCACAACAAATGGATTCTCTGGAGCGCTCAAGTCAGTTCAAGTTGATCCTATCAGTTCCGTTAATTTAATTACTATATCACAAGAATTATCTACATTCAGTCTTCATTTTTCCAGATAATCAATGAAGTGTGTAGATTTGTTAGCTAGAAGCTCTAACCACAAGCTGTCACATCTTTCAATCATGAAAATTACCTGAAATGCAGCTCACAACATCTTTATGTTGTCTAATGCTCTGTACCATTCTTCCATCAGTTAGCGAAATAACCTGAAAGCTGTTTTCACAGGTACCACATGTTATCAAAAAACTTTCAGATGGTGTTGATAATGTTCCAAAGCATTGTGCTCCAAGCTCGATATTTTCAGCCAGAGGACTCCCAATTTTCCGAGGAGGAAGGATATCAGAACCAATCCCGAAAAAAGGATCCTGCAAGAAAGTTAAAAATGACTTCAAGGTTGACTAGCTAATCATAATCCTTGACTTGTTATTGCTCTAAAACTTACCTGTGAGCTAGAGAAGGTAAAGTTCCCACCGGACTGCAATTGGGTGGTCACCCATGTCTTAACAGACATGCTGAGGCCCTGGTTCACAAGGACAATGTTTGAGTCCAGCACATTAACATACAGAGTAGCTGACGGACAACTGCTTGCGCATGAAGCCATTGACGTTAGGTTAATAGAACCAGGGGCAAATCGTAGAGGATGAGCAATTGGAATCGGAGGTCCTCTTCTAGGATGTTTCTTCCGGAAAAGTTGAATTGGTGTTTGACCAAAGTTGGCAATTTGATCTTCTATGGCAGACCTTTGCAATTCATCATCCATGGTATCCAGATCCACAGCATCTTCATATGTCAAATAGTAAAAAATATTTGCTGCCTGTATGACAATATCTTCAAAATTCAGTAAAATTCAAAACCAGCAACTGGTTCAAGAATTATTTGAAGTGAAAGCGAACTCCCTATACCTCAACTGCAGGCTTTCCCCGCTGCTTGTAACCAAATACCAAATCAATCCATTGATGTAGATTTGAGCTCACATATTCACTTTCAAGGGCCTCTCTGTTCTTACTAACAAATTCCTCAGGACAACCCTACATGCATTTGAAATTAGTTTCTAAACATTGTATACACTAAATAGTAAAGAAGATCACTAGAACGCCAACTTATATACAAGTGAAAATGGAGCCAATCAATTTGTGCCAGGAGGGAACTGGAAAATTTCATATCACAAGTCTGTATCAGCTACATCTTTCATTTTGCCCAAAAAATCCAAGTGAATAAGCATTTGCATTTTAGTCTATGCACTGCAACAACCTTGTTTTTAAGCCATCTACAATTCTTTTCCCATACTCTAATGCATGCCAATACAGTGTTCCATGTGTGAACCATAGTAGAAACTGTTGAAAACAAGAATGAGTTGGGTGCATACTATTAGAACTTCGATTATTTGAGCAATCTGCACCGTATTTTGGTTTGATTATTTGTCAAAGTTCTAGTAGGTCAACTCAGATTGCATCACAAACAGAGAGAGCTGTACACTATATGTGCATCCAACAAGGTAATAGGCATCAAGTCCTAAACTACCCCACCCACTATTTTAAGATTTTGAGTTGGATGCTTAAACTCTCACATATTATCAGAGAAACTCTTTTAGTTAACCTTGCTCTTACCTATAAATTCAATTATTAAACACATGTACTATGCCATTAATACGTTGGTTGCTCAAATTTGAAGATTTAAATCCTTTTTGAAATGGTGAGGCATTTGAATCTTCAAAAAAGGTCATGTAAATTATTCCAATCCCTGCCTATCAAAAGAGCTTGTTGTATCTGACAGGCCACATAAACATGCTATAGAAATCATCTGTGTTAGGCTGGATTCCATTTATAGGCATAAAGAACCTCTTATAGTTTGCTCCTGCTTCCCTTTCTTAGGTATTCTTTCACATTTTCCCACTCAAGTAGGATATAAACATACATCATATGGCAACGAAGAGCTTAAACTAGCATTTTCAGTTTAAATAAGCACTAGGAGCATACCTTAGCCCATGGAGGTAGGCAAATATCACCTATTGGTTCTCCATCTTGTTTGACACCAAAATGATATGAGTTTGAGTTGATCAGAAATTCTGGCATGTAAAAGAATTCAGGAATCAACTCTTTCACATCACTTGTATTAGAAAGGCAATTCCGATATGTTCCTCCAATGCTATGAAATAGCCGGTCAGCGTGATCGAATTTTCCACCCTACAAATTGAGAAAACAAAGAAGACAACAAGTTTTATTAGTCTTAAAAACTTTGGTCTGGGTAGAAGACGCAAAATCACACACAATCAAACTCAACCGTACCAGCTGGACAAATCACTACAGAATTAAACGACTTCAACTATAACTAGTGAAACCAGTGGTCAATAGATGAGCAATCTCCAACTACCTGAAGATTACGGTGGAGGGCTGTAAAAGGTTCCAGTCTCAGGAGGTAAAATAGCACAATTCCCATGCTCGAGTAATGAGAACCGTAGTAGAAACTGTTGAAATCAAGAATGATTGTACATCATGTAACGTATCAAAGGTAAAGTTTTGGAGGACATACCAAAATGTAAATTCAAATATTACCTGGGAATATCAGGGTCAGAGAAGCTGCGATATCTATCCTCAAAAACCTGCAAAGTTCAACTGAGATTGCATCACAAACAGAGAGAGCTATACACTATATGTGAAATTAGTTAACAAACAAGTACTGACTAACCTCGAACCTTTTAGCATCCAGTGCTCCAACAGGTTTTGATAGATCCCTAAAGGTAGAAGATTTGTTAAAATCAAGAGTTTCCGAGGAATAATCAGCCAGAATCCAAGGGAACACGGGATACTGGGTCAGATCATTGTAAGATCTCCCAGCTAGAGTGTTCAGAGCCATCAAATACTCAAAGTTTGTTATCTCCCTCCTCTTCCAGCGTTCTCTAGCATTTTCTGCCATCTCCAATGCCACACGTCTGTCCACAAAAGAAATAACTCCAGCCTTGTCCCTGTAACCCTTGGGAAACATACTTTCGTTTCTGTTTAGAACTATTAAGCTTCCAACGTCTTTGGCATCCTTTTTCGAAGCAAAGTTAAAAAATACAGGAGCAGTGGAATCACTGAAGAAAATTTCAATCGCTGTATATCTTAGCAAATACCTAGTCCAATGGACAGCCTTTACCTACAATGAGAAATGTTGGAGAGGATAACATTTTGGATAAAGAATATGAGACTAAATCATACAGAAAAGCTTCAGCTCCAGTACCTTGAAGATTGTCCATCTCCTGTGCCGATTTATGTTGTTAGGATGCTTTTGATGCTCATCATTATTGACAGCACCAATGCTATTAATGGCTCTCCCTCTCTCGTTATCTAAATCATAACTCATGGGCCACTTGAGATATTTGTGATTTTGGAGCCCCCCTAACTGTTCCGACTTGTTGATATCAAACTTACCAGAAGAGTCAAAGTTTCTGAAAACAGATGACCCTCCTGTACCTTCGACAAGAAATTCACCAAAGAAATGCAAAAATTTCTTTTTCACTGCTAAATGTCCAGCTAACTTTCTCTTTGGTGTAACAAGGACACAGGGGACTGACATGAGAACCTGAAAATAAATCCAAGCATGAGAAATACTGAATTAGTTGTTTTCTCTATTTAGATATAGAGGTAAATATGTACCTCACTATCCTCTGATTCCATCTGGGTGGAGGAGCAATCTAAGTCTTCCTTAGCGATGTCCTTCAGATCACCACTTTCTTTTACGACCTCCAAATACTGTCTATCGGACAAGTCTTCGGAGCCAGGCTTTTGCCCACTAAGCTCGCTCTCGCTTTCATTCAATTCAGATGGACCCTCATCAGTAATCCTCCTAATTCCTTTCAGCAAGAACCTCTTCATTTGCTCTGGAATATGTGCCGCAAAACCAGATTTGGCATCATTGGAAGGATTAAGAACCTCAATACTAGGTGTGGTAGAGGTAGGACGACAAAGTTTTTCATCAAAATGATAATTCCTTCTCAACTTCTGTCGGCGACGCCATGTGTCCTCTGTTTTATCAAGTTTCCAGTGTGTTAATGTGCTGTTTGGGAAAGGATCAGCTGACCAAGGACCCCTTTCATCAATAAGAGAGCGAAAAGTGTGAATCCACTTGCCCTATAAGAGCAACAAAAAAAGAAGGATTGTCAGGAAAAGCTCGATGTGGAAAGCATGAGAGAAGCAACAAACCAGTGACAATATTTTGTATACTCACAGCAACAATTTGCTGCTGCTCATCATATGCTAGTTGGAAAGAACTCCTTCTGTTGTCATCAGAGGCAAGAATGACATTTAAACTACTCTGTATTTCATCTTCAAAAGCTTTCTTTTGGTTGGAGTCTGTGATTGTCGTTTCATCCAACCTCACACGAAGCTCATGCAACTGTGTGGTCCTATCTGCTGTTGAACTCTTGACATATTTTACTTCATCAGCAAACTGGACAGGATTGAACGAAATTTCACTAGGTATAAGTGAAGAAACAAAATTGGAAAAGAAAAAAAGAAAAATAGAACTCTGCAAACAAGCTCATGAAATAGAAAATTATAACCACATACTGCCCTTCCAATGTTAGATTAACATAGACGGGGAACTTACTGTTTCATTAAGCCCCAACATTTTTAGTGTTAGAACAGAAGTCGTCAACAGATAAGTTCTAAAGAATAATAGCTGTTCATTTTGGTTACTGAGGTACTCGGCAAAACGAAGGATAAAGTAGTTATTGAAAGTTCTTTCAGGGAGGTTTTAGCAAACATTCAGGTGCCTCATTTGTTATTCGCTGATAACACACTTGTTATACCAGGTTGAGGAGGATCAGCTCCTTCGAATGAGGAAACACATTCTAATTGTTTCAATTAGTCTAAGACTAAAGAATAATCCTAAAAATATGTTGAATGATTCCACAGGATAAGGTGAGCAATGCTTAGTACCCGGCAGCAGCCCTCATCTGAAAAGTGTCCTCCTTCAATAACCTATTTAGATTTACCCCTTTGGGGTGTCTCATAAAGGCCAAGCAATAACGTAAACAGCAATTGAGAGACTTGAGAAGAGATTAGTAGGACGGCAAAGAGAAATTAATTAGGAGTTATCCAGCATTCGGACTTCTCAAAATCCAGTATCCCAACTTATTATATGTTATTATTGCTCATTCCTCTGACTTTGTTTTCTCTACATATTTGGAGCATATATGGTCCTTTGTTGATTATTTGCTCTCTGTAGAAAACCACACTCATTTGTAAGTGCCTCTCCTTTATGTATAGAATTTGGATATAGGGATTTTGTCCCCTTTTATCAATAACTTATTAAGTTTTCATTTGACAAATGGTTAGACAACAGTCTATTGGTAACAAAACAGCAAGCATGGCAGCCCCTGGGAACAAAATACATAAATGGAATCTGAAAACATCAACTACAAGCCAACCCAGGGAATCGGAGATATAAAAAAAATAAATCAGGTAGACTACATAAAAATGGGACAAGATTTCATAGACTATGAAGTGGTCATGATGGGAGAAATAACAGAAATTCACAATTTTCATGCATGTACTCACCAAAATGCCCTAATGGCAATGGAAAACATGCATATAATAAAATTATTTTCTGAAAAGTGCAAAATATTAAGTGACATAGGACAAGGTTAACTATTCCAAGACGCACCGCAGAAAGCACACGATCCTTTTGAATCAGATTGTGAATGGTGCTTCCCTCTTTAGTACTGCTCCCTGATTCTACAGAATCTTCTCTGCTCACTATACTTGTAGCTAGCATAAGTTTCCCGCAATTGACAGTTTCCCGAATTATGTGAGCTATAACATGAAATCTAGCCCCATCATCCAGTGCCGGATAATGAGACCTAACTGCAAGTAATGCCCTGAACATGTGTTGAATTGAATGTTATATCTTGTGTCAATATAAATGAGAAGTCAGACGGTGCTACATGATTTAAGAGACATAGGAAGAATGAATGAATTAAGAAAAATTACCAAATAAAAAGCTGCAAGCGGCTCTTGCTTTGCTCATCATCAGCAGTCAGAAGGCAAGGTAAAAGAGGGATAATCTGTTGTACACATCGAGATGCTCGTTCAAGCGATGATTTACAAAGATATAGAATAATCAACCGAAATACAATTCTTGGACACTTTTCCCCTCTTAAAAGCATAGCCTTATCAACAGGCTTGTTGGGTTTTCCAGCCAAAGCATTGCTAATTCCCCCAGATACAACAACTGCAGCCATTTCTGCAGCTGGTATATTCAGTGATTCTACCAAGCCACGGGCTCTTTGGCTAAGTGATGGTGCAACTGACTGTGAGGACCTGGGTAACATCTTGCTTGGTCCCTTGCCATTCATCTCACTAATAGCACTCCAAATATTGTCACATAAATTCCACCACTCATCGTCAATTTTCTCAACTTCATTAGTGTCAGGCAGCTTGAAAACATGACTCCTGGAAAGAAAGCAACAGTCTTAGCTTTTACAGAAATGAAAGCAGTGGAAATGCTGCGTAACTTCATCAATTTGACAAGGGAAACCATTAATAAACTGCTGCAACATCAGGTTCCTATAAAAAAAAACTATATCTGCAGTACCTTGATAGCTTCTCATCAGGTTCTCCTTGGAGGGCATCAAGTAAAGCAGAACCAAGGTCTTTCAGCTGTTCTAGTTCTAAGAACTCTGAAGAAAATTCTGTGTTGCTGGCTGGATACTGTGGCAAGTAGAGAAAAATAAAGTTCAACACACTTGTAACAAGAAATGGAACAACAAAAACCACATTCCACTTCTATTAAACAAATTCATAAAGCCTCCATTTCATTAAAATGATCCCATGTTCTCTACCAACAAGTGCCATCTTATATTGAGCCAACAGTGATGCTGGGTTTCAAACAGAAATATCCCAATGGATCACACCCTCATGAAACCTACAAATTTGTTGGACTGTCATCTCTCTTTGGCATGAAACACCATATAAATTAGGAAAGGCTTCTTTTAACTCGATCTCCCTGCACCATTTATGCGCCCAAAAACTAATCTTGCTTCCGTTCCCACCTGAAACACAAACCACGCCCAAACAGAGTTTCCAATGTTCCTAGTCCTCCATAGTCCATCCACCTTAACTACTTGCATTAACTTATTATGACATATATGATTTGGGAATAATACCAAGAATCTGTGCAAGTGGCTTGTGGACTGGGCAATAATGGGTACAGTGTGGAGGATAAGAAAATAATTACAATAATCCCTTATGCATTTAGCAATAATAGCAGTTAATTTTAGGTGAACGAGAATAGAGATAAATAAATGGGTAGAGAAGCTAGAATACAAAGCAAGACGTGTACCGGAAGATTAAACTTCATTTCAGAAAGAAGCATCTCATCAACAAGTTTCAAAAGATACAGCATGTTGTCTCGACAAGGCTGAGTGATGAGAACATTCTCCACTGCAGATAAGTCTAACAACTTGCGGACTAAGTCCTCGTACAGATCACGAAGAAAGTGCCTATAAGCAATGCCACCCTAGGAACAAAAGCTTGCAACAGTCAAATCATTGACAACAAAACTCAAGCTGTAAAAGGATTGTGTCACAAAGTAGAGGTAAGGACACACTTGTTCACATTGTACAAGGAGAAAGTTCACAGTCTCCTCCAAGTGTTGCCAGCCACCTTTTATAGAATGCATATAATGACAAAGAACAACACAGTAGAAACTCCTCAATAGATTTTGCTCACTCGTTTCAGTGTCATCATTAATTTTCGACTCCAATTTGTAGTTTTTCAATGCATTAAGCTTCACCGATGCATCCAGCCATGCATTCCAACCGTGTTCCTAAACAACAATGTTCAAGCAATGAGAATTCATTATGCCTGATAAAAAAAGATAAAGAAAGGAGCAATTCTAAAGCAGTAAGATCAGATTTCTACCATTAGAGCTTCAATGTTTGTAGTATTTGAATCGAGAAGATCAAGTAGATCGCTAATAATTTTTATTCTTGTAGGAGCATCCTTGCAACCAGACAAAAATCTGAAAATAATGGCTAAATCTGAGGAAGGAAAAACTGAGAGCTACTTTTGCTACTTTTTTGACGGTCAAGTTGATTATGCTTCTGTAGAACCTGAAACGAAATATCCAAATAGTTCAATGAGCTTCTGCATGTGCACACACTATTGAATAACTAATCAAATAAAGCAAACTTTACAACGCAACCAGCAGCTAGTACATGGTATAGCGGCATGGACTTGCTAAGTGAGACTGTTCTTTGGAAAAGAAAACAAGAGCACCAATTGACATGCATCACCTGTTTAGGGCTGGCACCTCCAAGCAGAACATCAAATAATGTCGCACATAAGAGATCTGTCTGAGGAAATTTGAACAGTCTGTCAGATATAACTGAGAAAATGGGCTGTGTCCTTGAACTAACTTTCCTAGGGCCCTCTGGAAGAGATTTAGATCTGCCAACAGCAATACTGAAAAATTTTGATCCTTTCTTCTCCAACGGAAGACCAACCAGCAGCCGTCCAAGGAACTGCAGACCTAGTAGCCTGATGGGTTCGAAGTCCCTGCAACAAGTATAGCACATGAAAGACATATGAAACAGACTGTGTTTTTGAATAATTCCAACAAATTAATTCAGAAGGCACATTCACAGAGTCACTACAGCAATCTATATACATGGAAACACAAATATAATGCAAAGAATAACTAAGTAATTTCAAATGATACAGATTATGTTGTTACCATTAAACGAAATTGAAATGGTAACACATAAAGATCTCATGCACCTACATACACCGATCAAAACCTACTATTTCCGGAGACAGATTCTTCACATGCAGAGTGTGTGAGCCATTTCTTGACATTCTACGGCAGTACCTAGTGAGATGTTACCTTTTTTTAGACTCAACCCTACATCACACTCTTGACTTTTGAACATCTAGACATTTTCGAGGTTTTACCGATCAATTTTTGGAGATTTTTCCATTATCTCCCATCCACATTCTCCCATTACTACAGCTCCAACACATACAACTTTAAAACCAACAGTTCCACCGTTTAAAACTCCACTAAGCTCCACCATTCCTGACTTGTAATCATTGATTGCAGTCTTCATCCAGTTCAGATGATTCACATCTAGTGTTGTCAAAGGCGCGCTTAAGCCCTGAAAAGAAGCTCAAAACGTGTTGAGCACTTCACATCGCTTAATGTGTGCCTTCAGTGTCATCCTCCTCAAGGTTCTCAGGCATATTTTTCCTTGTCATAAGCCTCTTTTAAAGAGGCAACACTAAACAATTGATATTTCACTTTATCATAATTTTTTTCAATTTCTTTGTTTATATATTTGTCAGTCATGCCTATAATTATTAGAATTGAACTAAACATATATATTTGTATTTTTTTTCTGCCTTATGCTTTTTTTCTTTAAAGCACGATTTATTTCTGTTTTGCACTTAAAGCCTCAACAAACCTTAGAGCTTTTTTGCACTCTTTGCTTTTGATAACATTGTTCACATCCGGATCAAGATTCTTTGCCTTTGCAAACTTGTCTCTCTCACACAGTTCTTTCTTTTTTTTTAATTCAGTAAGGTGTTTCATTGAAAAAAGCATCAACTAGATGCATAACTACGGGGGCATAATCATAAATAGACAAAAATACAAAAGAGAAATTTAAGCCCCTATACATTGGCTCCCTATATCGCGCAATTCTATTGCTACTCAAAAAGTATATGTTCTACTTGTAATCATAATCCTAGTTATACTTGTTTGAGTTATCATCGCCTATCACCATCTCATTTCGCTCTGTGTCATCATTTTCATCTGTTTCTGTTCTCTCATCCAGACTGGCAGCAAGAAATTGTGATTGAAGAGATGTTTGTTTTACCATCACTCTAGTGATAATTGGAAGCTTGTTCCTCTACCCTTGAGAAAATCTACTGTGGGTTGTAATTAGCACTGTAGGTCGGATTGATCAGCTTAATGCACATTTAGTTGCCAAAGGCTATACTAAAATATTTGGGCCTGACCATGGTAATACATTCTCCAGTGGCAAAAAATTGTGCATGTCCATTATTATTGTCTATGGCCATTGTTTGTAGTTTGCCTCTTCAATAGTTAGATAAGAACACATATCATCACGGTGATTTAAAAATAAAGCAAATATGGAGCAACCACCAAGCTTTGTTGCTCAGGGGAGTCCAGCAGTCTGGCATGAAGGCTACATCGATCATTTTATGGTCTAGAACAATCCGTTTGAGCATGGTTTAGTATATTCAGCTCAGATGTCATTCAGGATTTAGGCATGACTTACAGTGAAGCAGATGATTTTGTGTTCTATCATCATTCTGCTTCTAATAAGTGCACGTATTTGGTGGTTTAAATATATTTATGGTCGACTTATCACAAGAAGGATTAGAAAGGTATTACTATTTCAGCATTTTGAGACCACAGATCTTGGTCAGTTGAGATATTTATGGACTATTCGGGCTGCTCAATCCAGATCAGTTATTGAGTTTGTGAGAAATATATGGGAAAAATATTATTGAATTGTTGTTGTTTACATTATTACATTGAGTCCCTATTTATAGACCCTTGAATACAATCCTTTACCAAGTAGGATACTATTTAGTATTCCTATTTCTATTTCTATTACTATTCCTATTCTAATAGGATTGTATAAACCTATTCCTATTCTAACACTCCCCCACAAGCTAGTGCATACAATTCATGTACCTAGCTTGTTACAAATGTAATTAACACGAGGACCGATGAGGGGCTTGGTAAGATATCTGCAAGTTGATCCCTCCACTTCACAAAATTGACAATCAATCTCAATGTGCTTGGTCTTCCCATGAAATAATGCATAATGCCGATAAAACACAGAGTGATAAAATTATAGTGTTGAACTTCCCAAACCAAACTTGCAAAGACTGTTTCAGACCATAGAGTGACTCACATAATCGACATACAAGGCTACTAAACCTCCCCTGAGCAACAAAGTGCTCAAAATCTAGTATAAAGTATATGGATCATGTTAGAATCAATAGATGAGTCGATATTAAACAAGAAAGTCACCGAAAAATTGGCCGAAACATGCTCATAAGCTGGAGTAATAGATTTGATGGTTGAAAGTGGTCACAATCTAAGAAATAAAATTATATGGGTAGGGTCGGAATGATGGACGACCCAACTAGAAAATAGAAATTATATAGGAAAGGTCGGATTGATGGCACAACCCTATTGAAAAAGAGAAATAATATGGGTAGGGTCCGAATGATGCAGGATCCTACTGAAAAAGAGAAATTATATGGGTAAGGTCGAAATGATGGCACAACCCTAGACAAATCAGATTTGAGAAGTCACCGGAAAGACGAATGAAACTACGCAAATCAAGTTTGAGGAGTCACCGAAAAGACACACGGTGCTATGCAACTCAACATGAGAAAGTAGTTCGGAAAAATTCACGGTACTACGCAAACTAAATATGAA
The DNA here is from genome assembly GCF_900185275.1 of Solanum verrucosum. Taxonomy (NCBI): domain Eukaryota; kingdom Viridiplantae; phylum Streptophyta; class Magnoliopsida; order Solanales; family Solanaceae; genus Solanum; species Solanum verrucosum. Next base: position 330,175 of record NW_026019954.1, read on the forward strand.
AAGTAGTCCAGAGAGATGCACGGTACTATGCAAATCAGATATGCAAAAAAAAAGGTAGTCACCGAAAGGATGGCACGGTGCCACACAAATTAAATATAAAAAAGTAGTCACCGGAAAGATGGCATGGTGCTACACAAATCAGATATGAAAAAGTAGTCACCGAAAAGATGGCACGATGCTACATAAATTAAATAAGAAACAGTAGTCACCGAAAAGATGGCACGGTGCTACACAACTACCGACAAATATGGGGTTGACACAAAACAGCCCTAGAAAGTCACCGGAAATTGATGCAAGGTGACCTGTCTGTCTCAGTTTCTTCCCTTGAATATGAGGTTCATGCATGTATCATTAGTCCTACTTTTGTTAACATAATCATTGGCCAGACGGGCAGCATATATGGGTAATAGCCACCAGCCGGCAGCGGAAGCTCTTTGATTCTCTACCAAGATCGTAGAGGCTCTGATACCATGTGAGAAATATATCGGAAAAATATTATTGAATTGTTGTTGTTTACATTATTACATTGAGTCCCTATTTATACACCCTTGAATACAATCCTTTACCAAGTAGGATACTATTTAGTATTCCTATTTCTATTTCTATTACTATTCCTATTCTAATAGGATTGTATAAACCTATTCCTATTTCAGTTATTGAGTTATTGTCATTTCACAGAGAAAGTATGCTCTTGATATTCTTAAGGAAACAAGAATGTCAAAATATAGGCCTATCGACACTTCTACGGATCAAAATTAAGCTTCTACCATGCTAGAGGTGCTTTTCACTGATCCTAGGAGATACAGGAGGCCTGTTAGCAAGTTAAATTAACTTACCAAACCTCAACATAACATTGCTTTTTTGGTGAGTATTAAAAGTCAAGTCTTTGATTCTCCGTGTAATAGTTACTAGTATGCGGTGACTGATATTCTCCGGTATAAAATCTGCTCTAGTGAAAGAATTGGTTTACGAAGATCAACGTTATGAGTAGATTGTTATGCATACACATGCAGATTGGGTAGGCTCACTTCCAACAGGTAATCTACTTCTGGTAGTGCTGGTAGTGCATTTTTTGGTTGGAAATAAGCTAGTGTCCCTGTGAACTCATATGGATCAAGTAACTACTTAAAGAACTGCAATTTGAAGTTTGATCAAATGTAACTTGTGTGTGACAAACAAGTTGCATCTTCATATTGCATCAAATTCGGTATTTTACGAGATGACCAAGCACATACACAGTAATTGTCGAGAAAGAAATACTCCAAGGAGACATTGTCACAAAGTTCATGAATTTCAAATGATCAACTTCCATATATATTCACCAATTCCCAAGCAAGTTATATATAAGGCAAGCTTTGTACAATTTTTTTATGAATGACATCAAACTGGGTATATACAATTTGTATGGAGCAGTTTGAGGGAGAATGTTAAGTTTACCGAAAATATATTATATCATTTAGGATCAGATAGAGTCAATTAGTTTGATTGATTTCATGTAGTTGTGGAATTCTTGATTTTCCTTCTAGTTTGGAGGCTGGAGCATGAATACTTCAGAGTATTTAAACACAACAGCTTCAGAAAATAATCAAAACTGAGTTTCTCAGAATTCTCGTTTTTTTGTTTCATTTCTCACAATGGTGTCCCGTCTAACAATTTAAGCTTTTTAGATGGGGTGGCAGCAGAATTCAATATTTACGATAATCAAAATATGTGCTTCAACTATTTGAGGTCATACCTTTCAAGAAGATTTACAAATATGTGACAGCCACCAATCAAATTGACTTGTTCAAGGAAAGAAGCAAGCAGCTGTTTCTGGGAAACAGCTCGAATAACCATATGTAGAACATCTTCAATACAAGCCATGTCCTGGCTACGCTCAAAAAAGGCTATGAGAGATTTTATATCTGATGCTGAAATATGCTGCCTGCATAAACAAAAAGGTAGGAGAACATCTTCAAAAGGTAGCCCACAAAAGGAAATAGCTCTATTTCTGAAAAACTAAAATAAGAAAGCTGAGCAAAAGCTTGAAAGCTTACATAGTAAAGAAGAAAATTCAGTCACTACAACAGTCAAAGAATAAAAGTTTTATCCTCTCCAAGAAAAAGAAAACTACCTGAGACTCATCTCACCAAGACTCAATAGAAGGAGACGAATTTTATGTATTTCATCTTTGCTAGGTCTCTCCCCTATAACTTGCTTGGTTACAGGATGTAAAAGAGGCTTGCTTCCAACAGCAAAACGAGTTTTGACATCATCCCAGTAAAACTGCCGAATTATGTCAAGAACACGTGGGAGCCTACATAAACTTCTCAGCAACCTTGGATCATTATCGAATTGCTGGATGAGAAACATATACAGTTCACGTTGAACCCTGTAAACTGAGTAGACCCATATAACAGGGCAGAGAAATATATGGGATATAGCATCCTTGACTAGCATATCTGACAGACCTGGCAATAAATTTAAGAGAGTTACATAACAGAAGATTCGGTAAAATGTGTCAAACTGAGAGTTGTAGAATAAGTAGTTAATGAACTCAAAGATAACAAAACAGAACACAGAAGCAGCTTGTACAACATACCACCAATTGCAACCACATTCAACAAATGTTTCAAAGCAGACAGTGTATCCATATTTAATTGCTCAGGTGGAACTGACTGCAGCAAGAAACCCAGCATTGGAAATCCAGAAAGAAGCAGCATCTGTTGTTGATTGGCTAAATTCTCATCCAGAACAGAAGCTATAAGTTCAATAACTTCTGCAGTTAAGCGCTCCTTTGTAATTGGGGTAAGTAAATCTTGGCCAGCTTGCTTAGCTTCTTCTATTTCATACAAATCAGTTTTAGTGAAAAGAGGGAAAAACACAGAGACGCCCCCAACACAATATATGATCTGTTGAAGCAGTCGTCTAGAACACAGCTGTGTCCCAACCAATACAGTTGCTTCAAATGAACTTTTATCTATTCCAGGATCCACCACAGGTGAAACATTAAATAAACGTCTTCCATTACGTGCCTAATATAGAAATTTTGATGTTTCAGTTGCATACGAACATGCAAAAAACATAATTTTCAGGTAAACAATTCAAGGAAAAAGTGGAAGAACCTGTGAATTAAGTCCAAATATGATTTTGGATGCAAGACCATCTTTAACATCAAGCACTCCACTGGGCAATGGGTTATCCAAATGAACTGCAGTTTCATTATCCAGGAAGGAATACATGTAGCTAGGTCCTAAAGAATAGATGCCTTGCACATGTTCTGAAGCAATGGAATCATTGAACAAGTAAACTGGACCAATCTGACCATAGAAAGCAGATGGATCTTTCGAAGAAAGTGTAGGACTCTCTTCCTCATAGGAAGGTAGACTAATTTTCGTGCCAATAGTGCAACAAGTCAGAGGCTCATTTACCTTTGCATATCTGCAACCAAATTGTGGAAATTCACGAAGCTCTCCTCAATTGGGAATGGATGGAACAAACTCTTCACTAACAAGATCAAAAATCAGGGGAGAGAGCAAAATACCTGCATTTTTCAGAGGATACAAGAGTTCCATCCAAATAACACTTCAGTTGGCTACCTCCAGAAAATGTCCTACCAATTGTATGTGTTAAACACAAAAAATGCCACTTCTTTCTAACAAGATTGACTTGCAGCACAACGGATTGCCTTTTCTGATTAATTGACTGTAAAAGTAACAGGGAGCTATATATCAGGCAAATGTGGCTTAACAAAGAAGGCTGGTGTAACCTATGCAAATATCGTATTGCACTCCAAACTCAAGATTCACAGAAATGTAAACAAGCCCCAAGTAAAACAAAAGCAAATAACAACTTTGATCACCTCATATATAAGCTTGTCTTTTCCAAGAACGCCAATGCATCCTCTTCCACTTTCAGTGAGAAAACTGAAAAGCCCCATTGTTCCACCACCTCTAGGAAAGCTTTCTACTCTTAGCCAACAAGTAAAAGAGAACCCCTTATTCAATGGCCACTGAACTGGAGTCTTTATCGAAATTCCCTGCATGAAGGGGAAGCATCACATAATTTGCAACATGAAGTTACTCGGATCAAGTAGAGAAAGGAAAAAGAAGAAACAACATTCATTCAGTTAAACATGCTTCAGATTGCTACAAAGGTCATTGTTTCAGTTACCGATTCCACCCCATTGAGATCAAAGAAGGCAGTTGGTCCCTTCTCGTTGAGCATTGACAGCATGCTGGTCAAAAGCAATGAGCTGTACTGCTGATGCGACCCAACTTTCTCACTCCGGAGTAAAGCAAAGATTTTGCGTATATCTTTTCCAGAAATGCTATGCCCACCAATAACCTGAATTAATTGGGCAATTTTCAAGACAACAGTGTCCTTGCCCTCTTGGGGAAACCAATCAAGAAGAAAGTTTAGCATCCCTGATTTAACACAAGAAGCTTGATTGGACATTGAATCTCTTATAAGCTGAAGAAAAATATCAAGCCCGTGATTCCGCGATGAGTCACTGCTCTGCCCAGTTAGCAAACAGAATATCATTATTCAGAATACTACATTTCCAAAAAATAAAAAGGATATAATTGAAGAAGAGTAACAGTGGAAGCACATCAGCCAAAATCATAATAGGAAAAACATTAAAGAAAGTGGTACTGATACCAACCTTTTGCAGGACACTGAGATATAGCAAGATGACATCTTCATTCTGAAATACAAAAAGATGACATAATTTACTAAAACCAAGAGGAAATAAAAGCTGCTATGTGTTTTTTTTTCCTAACAAGTGCAAAAGGATGTTATTACTGTTGGTGTACATACAAGATTTCGGACTACTAACCTTTATCACAGGGCTTGCCTTGAGATCAAATTTCCCATCAACCAACATATCAAGCAGAGCATCTAAAAGCGCCTCACTTGGTTGCCATTGGCAGAAGTCCAACAGCAAGCTACGCAAAGTCTGATAACCTGTGCCCACAAGAGCTTGAAACGCAGCCTTTGGGACCAAAAGAATAACGAACGAATGAGTAACAAAAAATGAACCAGCTTCTCATGTTAAATCATGAATTGGCAGGCAAAGATATTCTCCACAATTTGGACATGGAAAAACATGTACTGTTTCAGAGGACGGCCAGTAAATCATGGTAAAAGAGATACATGACAGGGATAAGAAACACTTTGGTGGATTGAGAAACTGAACCTGATCGCATATATTAGAAATATCAGAATAATATGGTAAAATAGGGTTATCCCAACCTGCTTGAATACCGGAAAAATAAATGGATTGGACATTTGATCTTTTTGCTTAGATGAAGGCATAAAAATCAGAAAGAATATATAGAATTAGAATCGGTTTTTTAGCATTTAAGCCATTTTCTTTCTTCTTTTTTTTAAAATGGTAATGATGTATTCTTCAGCATTAAGGAGATGCTAGTGACCTGCAAACAGAGGAGAACAAAAGAGAAAAAAAAAATACTTACAAGGATCCAAATAATTCTACAATTTGTTCTGTATCCTCTAAACCTTTCTCTTTACACCAAAAATAAAAGGATACAATACAATCCCATCTAACCTTCTGAATGGAATTGGACCTATCTTCAAAATTTCAACTATTTCTTTCTTTCCATACTGTCCACCAAATGCAATGTGGAATTATCCTCCACCATGCCTTTTGACTCTTGCTCCCTCCTCTTCTTATCCAACAACTCAACAAGTCTGCAGTATGCTCGGGCATGGTCCAGTTTGTCTTTGTGAGACTAAGGAAGATAGCCCAAATTTGTGTTGTAAAATTGCAATGAAAGAATAGATGCTGGTTGGTCTCCGCTGCGTTCCCGCATAATGAACACCAAGATACTATAATCTTTCCTTTTCTCCTCAGCACTTCATGTGTCAGGCAAGCCCTTCTAGCAACCAACCATGTAAAGCATTCTATTTTAGTTGGTGCTAAGGTTCTCCATACCTTTCTCCACAAACTCTGCTTAGAGTTGCGTTGCTGGGGACTTTCCATTTTGTATGCCCTGTTAACCGTGAAAGCCCCATCTTTACTATGTTTCCATCTCAAAGAGTCCGGAGCATTGGTGATGCCAGCGGATTTTTCTAATAGCTCTAGCAATTTGGCCACTCTCTCCACTTCCCAGTAATTCAAAAACCTTCTGAAGATTAGATCCCACCCTTGTGCTGTCCAACATTCATTGATATTTGCATCTGGATTACTACATAGTAAGAACAGATCTGGAAAGGATTCTTTTAGAGGAATGTGTTTGTTCCACGCATCTGTCCAAAATTTAGTTCTCCTGCCATCTCCCACTTCAATGTACGTATTAGCTTCAAGTTTTTGCCATAAGTTTCTGATAGTTCTCCAGACCCCCACCCCATAGGCATCAACAGTAACATTACTGCACCAAGGATTGTACTCACCCTACTTGGATCTGATGACATCCTTCCATAAGGCTTACCCCTCTTCATTATACCTCCATAACCACTTCATCAAAAGGCTATTGTTTTGTTTCCTTAAATCTCTAATACCCATACCCCCTTTGTCTCTGCTTTTCAAGGTTATCTCCCATTTGACTAGGTTATAACCTTTAATTTCTTTGCATCCATGCCAAAGGAAGTCCCTCCTTAATTTGTCCAGCTTCTTCAGAACTTTGGGGAGTAATGGAAATAGTGACATGACATAAGAAGGAAGGGAGTCTAGAACTGAATTGATGAGAGTGTGTCTGCCTCCGATAGACAAATATTGAGCCTTCCATCTTGCTAATCTCCTTTCTGTTTTCTCCACAATGCCATCCCAAATTTGTATGCTCTTGTGTTCATTGCCCAAAGGCATACCTAAGTAAACTATTGGCATATTCTCCACTTTGCACCACAAAATATCTGCCAGATTCAAAATGTTTGTCACCTCCTTGATTGGAAATAAATTGTGTTTCCCCCAATTCACTTTCAGACCCGAGGAAGCTTCAAAAAATAGTAAGATGGTTTTTAAGAATCTTATCTGGTCCTCCCGAGGTTCACAAAAAATGATAGTGTCATCTGCATATAGCAAATGACAAATTTCTTTAACTTGTCCACTGCTACCCTGTATCTGAAAACCTTTGATCCATCTGTTTTGTATTGCTATTCTCATCAAGCTATTAAAACTTTCCATTGCCAAGATAAATAGAAAGAGGGATAAGGGGTCACCTTGTCTAAGTCCCCTTTCTGAAGGGAAGAAGCCCACCGGTTCACCATTCACCAGAACAGAAAAGCGGACAGTGCTGATGCAAAAATGAATCCAACCCAACCACTTTTCTCCAAAGCCCATTTGTCTGAGCGTGTTCAGCAAGAACTTCCAATTTACATGATCATATGCCTTTTCAATGTCCAATTTGCACATTACACCAGGCTCAACACCTTTCAATCTTGAATCCACACATTCACTAGCTATAAGTGCAGCATCCATTATCTGTCCCCCTTTAATGAAGGCCATCTGATGCTTGTTGACCAACTTATTCACCACCTTTTTCAGTCTCTCAGCTAGTATCTTTGCTAACACTTTGTATATGCCTGTGATTAGACTAATAGGTCTAAGTCCTTCAATTCAGAAGCACCTACTTTCTTGGGGATGAGAGCCACAAAAGTTGCATTGAAACTTCTCTCCATCCTCTGATTATTATAGAACTCGTGTATCATACCTTTGATGTCTTCTTTCATTACTTCCCAGAATATAAGATAAAAGGACATGGGAAAACCATCGGGCCCAGGAGCTTTCTCCATCGCACAAAGTTTAATGCATTCTAGAATCTCCTCCTCCTCAATTTGTTTCTGTAACTCTTCCTTTTCATCCTCATTAATACAAGTAATCCCCTGCAATTGTAATTCTGGCCTCCAAACTTCTGTCTCCTTGTACAAATTTTCGTAGAAACTCTTGATAACCTCCTTGATATCAGTGACATTGCTTCCCTCCACCTTTAAAGATTCTATGGTGTTGTATCTTTTGCGAGATGTCGCTATTCTATGAAAAAACTGTGTTCTTATCCCCCTGCTTCAACCATTGTATTCTGGATCTTTGTCTCCACCTTATCTCTCCATTTTTGACAACTTCTTCAAAAGACATTGCCAAATTTGTTTTTTGCATTAATTCATCATCCGTAAGTGGTCTTTGCTCCTGAAGGTTCTATATAACCAAAGACATTTTTAGTTTTGATTAGACACAGAATTGACTCGAGAGAATAAAGTGGATCCCATAGGATTAAGCTTTTTAGTGGGGAGTAATGTTGCTGCTGCCTGTCAACTAACAGTTGTTTTCTGTCTACCCCAAGAGCTTTTGTGAAAACATGGTCCTAATTCCCTTCAAGATAAAGCTCAATATTCAATTGAAATAAAAGACATTCCCCAAGTACCAAGCAGCACTTGATCTGAGTCTTCGACACCAACTTCAATCATCCACTCTAAAGAATTTCCTGCTTGTTTTAACCATTATGTACCAGTGTTATCAAAGGCGCGCTTAAGCCCTGAAGCGAGGCTCAAAATGTGTTGAGCGCTTCGCCTCGCTTTATGTGCGCTTCAGTGTCATCATCAAGGTTCTAAGGCAAACTTTTCCTTGCCAATGAGCTTCTTATGAAGAAGTGATACTAAACAACTGATATTTCACTTTATCATAACAAAATTTTCAATTTCATTGGTCATATATTTGTCATTCATGTTTATAATTATTAGTCTTAGACTAAATATATATATTTGTATTTTTTTCTCCCTTTGCGCCTTTTTTCATCAAAGCCCACGCTTTATTTGTGCTTTACGAATAAATCCCCCACGGACCTTAGAGCCTTTTTGCGCTTTTGATAACACTGTTATGTACCAATTTTATATGTACAACAACAACATACCCAGTGAAATCCCACAAGTGAGGCCTGGTGAGGGCAGAATGTACGCCGCCCTTACCACTACCTCATGGAGATGGAGAGGTTATTTCTGAAGAACCCTCGGCTCAAGTGCAACCAATTTAAATATACTGATGCATATATCCAGGAAATTTTAATTTTTAATCGTTACATGCAGAAATTTATGCCTAACCAGAAGGAAGTACCAAAGTTACACTGCCTAACCAGGACTAGAGTATGAAAGGTTCTTCTAGAGCGGTTAACAGAAGCTTTCCCACACTGTCAACTTTTACAAAGGAAAAGACAGACACCTAAGACAGTGATCTCCTTACGATAAGGGAAATACATAGACTCCTTTCATGTGAAACTTTAGAATAACACAAGATGGCAAAAATACTAGAGTAGTACAAATGTTCTTTGTTACAGAAATTTACAGTGTTCACTGGAAATTAAATAGCGACAACGAATATGATAAACGACTTCGAGTTGGCACTACAATGGAAATGAGGCCAAAGCAAGGCAATAAGAAAGAAGAAATGCAGCACCGTACAAGATGATCCAAATGATCAGGAAGGAAGAAAAGATGTGAAAACATAATTAGACTGCCTGTTTATTTAGGAGGAAGCTAAAATTACACCAATTTTCATGTTCTCCGTAATTTTGCAATCATTACAAACAAATTATGCAACTAATTGCACGAAAAATTGTAACCGGCAGAAACAAAACTCACCTTTGACACATCGTTCCCAGAAAGCAAGCAGGTTAGTGTTTGGAGGACATTCAGAACCAGCTCTTCACCTTTGGGCACGTCAAGGTTTCCATTTAGCAAGGATACAACATGTATAAAACACTCGCCCTCACGAAATAAAGCCTGATAATACTGACAACATAGAAACCACTCTCTGTCAACATGTTAAGAGAATATGAATAGCAGACAACACATCGCTACAGAATCGTAGAAAAGCGTAGATTTATCAAGTATACCTCTATATCTGTCAAAAGCAAATCAATCATCCCAACCAATAGATCAATAGACAATTCTACAAAGTTCTCCCGGTCCTTAACATGAGTAAATGTTTCCAGATACTTAGAACATAAATACAATTTAGCTTTCTGGTCCTCCTCAGAAGATGGAACAATCTGTTCCCCCAGCAAAGAATTCACATGAAAGAGGAAAATAAATGAAAGATTAGTAGTAGTCAATGCAAGAACACAAAAAGAGAGAGAGAGAGAGAGAGAGATTAAGAAATTGAAGGTTATTCATTCTACCTTCATCAAATCAAGAATAAGAGGAAGCATGTGATTTCTCAATTTTTCTTCCCAAAACAATTCAAACAAATGATCAACGCAGGTAGCACTGTGCAAAGTAGAGTTTTTGGCATCATTTGTAAGAGAGAAAAATTCAGTGAAGAGTTCAATAAAAGTTTCCATGCTGTTCTGCCAACTATGAATCATCTCGAAAGAATTCGCCATGTCTTGGTTTAGAGAAGGAACAGGATCATCCTCAGTTTGAGGACTAGCAATGCCATGCCTTTTAGACTCTTGGGCCTGAATGCAGGCAACTTTGAGGACACGAGGAACTGCGTCGAGTGTTTTAAAAGAAGAAAGAGTTTTCTCTGATGAAGACCGCATTATTTGAAGTAGGCCCTTAGCAAGAAGATTTGCAACCCCAGGATTACAAGCAGATTGTTCAAGAGCCTCCAGTATAATGGAGCACTCAGGCTGCCACCATAAGAAGAATAAGTTTCAGGATAAAAGGGAAACTGAATTGAGTAAGCTCACATCTTATGAAAAAAAATGCAATACTAGTAACAACCAAACATTTTTGTTTTTTATTTACTTAACCTTTTCATCTGGTAGAAAGTGCATGGAAGGAAGCTCAGTAAACAACCGGGAAGGTGAAGCATTATAGGAGGCCCCAACACATAATTGACAATGTCATTAAGACTAAAAATGCCGACCAGCACAGTAGGCTAACATAAACAAGGGAAGAATCCTATCCAGACTCATGAATTGACAAATTTCACCCAATACGCAAACTGAGGAGAAAAAATGTTACACTTGCAAGATAAGAAGTCCAAGAAAAGTACCAATACCAGCCATCAAAGCTTAGTCCAAGTAGAAAAGATTGAAGGGACTTGCGACTTAGGTCATGTGTCGAGTCTTGCACCATGCAAACTAAGCCTGGTATTTAAGTGGAGAAGGGCTGCGTACTAAAGGCTGCATTTGGTCCTAAGGGTTGGCCCCAGACAGATTTCTTGGTCATCAAAAAAGGTACAAAGTAACACTTTGTATCTTCTAAAGAAAGGGTGACAAAGAAGAATTATGCATGAATAAGCCATTTGAAACTCTTCTAAAATGCAACAGTATGTTGAAAACTAATAATTGTATGCCCAAAAATCTTACTCATTTACAACTAAGCCCAAAAATACTCTGCCACCAACCTTCCTATACTCTTCTAGTTCTTCAATAGTTCCAGAGTTGTTCTTGGCATTGCCCTATTCACCCCCCAACATACAAAAGAACATGTGCCACAGATTTACAATTGTCTTGCAATGCAAAAAAAAATGTTCATTGGTCTCAGCATCCTGTCCACAAAGCAAACATCTTGAGCAAATATGAAGACCTCTTCTTTGTAATTTTTCTTGAGTTAAACAAGCTCTTTTAACTACCAGCCACACAAAACAAGATACCCTGGTAAGAATTCTAAACTTCCAAATAAATTTCCAGGGTCAGACCATTGTCACAAAGTTTCTCCTATTTATATTCCAGTAAGCTGGTTTGACTGAGAATGACCCTTTACAGGATAGGTTCCACAAAATTATACTCAAAGAAAGGGTACACATGACCGCAAGTATCCAGAGACTAGTCAGAAAAGATATATGTAATCATATAATGCCTATTATCGGGGGGATCGCACCATGTATCCATTCCAAACTTTAGACTAGAAATGGGGTTTTTTCTTTTATTTTATAAGCAAAAGGCGATAAAACAGGACATAGATATTTTTAATCTTTTTTTTTTTTTAAACTGGTAAAGAAGGATTAGATATTGCTTTATGATAAACTTCAGTAAGACTATTTATGTCATAGATAATCTTTATAGAAAATTGACTAGCCAGAAAAAAGATGGAGAAGAGCGACGCCAAAATGATAAATAGACAAAAGACACTTACCATTATGACAAAAAGAGAGTGAAAGATCAAATGACTAACCAGGTTGTGAGAAATTCCGGTTAAAGTTGCTGCAAACTCCAAAAATGAAACCACTTCTGTCTGAAGAGCTTCAAGCTCATGAAGGTTTAGGCTAGCAGTTCTGCCATTTGAATCACAACACTGTTCATTACAATCATCAGAATAACCTTTTTTTGATAAGGAATCGTCAGAAGAACCTAGCGATTCTAGGCAAAAATAAAAGAAATTCTCTGAGAAGATAAAGTCCCAAGCTCCTTCTGCCCGGAATACATGTAGCAAAGATGGCAACAACACCAGAATTTTCTTGAATGCAGATAGAACATGATGCTGAAGGGTGTAGATAAATGTCCTGTAGAAATGAGAAGAACAAATCAGAAACAAGAGTTACAAGGATAACCCCAGAAAAAAAATGAGAGCAGGGGAACAACAGCTAAAAAGATAGGCACTTCAGCAATTCCAAAAATCAAATACAGCACCCAAAAACATCCCCACAAATGCAAAAACAAGATTGATGGAAGAAAAGGAAAATAAAAAGATCAGAAGATCTAAATACTTGCTTATTTACCTTAAGTGACCAGGCAGCTCCTTCTGATTTGAGCATGCTTTTATGCATGGAAAGACTGTGAGGAGAACTCTAATGATCCACTTTACAGAAAGTTCTCCATATGCTGAAGAGACTGGCAAGCTACTTTTTACAGTGGATGTTTGGCTGTTATCCGCCTTTGCATCTTCTGGTGAAAGAAGGAAAGTGAAAAGGACAGTACTAAGCTTGGAAACATAGTCGTGCCAATTCTTTAAGTAAGGTGTACTGGATTTACTAGAAAGTTTTGTTTCTAGAACTTCTTCCCCAGTTGTATCATTATCACTAGAAACAGTTATTTCCATGTCATCCTGGGCAAACAAGTTGTCACTTTTCTCCTTGTACTCTTGAAGCATGAATGCAAGTGAACAAAAGCTATTTGCAAACTTCTGCACTCGTCCATTTTCTGATAAAAATTGCAAATTATTCAAATTTCCAAAGCTGAGACCAAATTAAGGTATACCAACAATCATTTAAAAATTATTCCCCAGGATACAGCAGTAAGATAGGAGTCAACAGTCTTGAGCTCAACTATCAGTAGCTTAACCAAAGGGGAATGTGTAATGTATAATTGCTTAAAATGAACCGATTGTTTGAGCAAACAAGTTTACTGGGATGAAACAAGTGGGAACATGAAAGTAGGTCAAAGGATACACCGCCTCTCTTAGAACCTCCAACGAGAGAACATGGAGCTGGAACGTACACATTAAAATATTGGCATTCCTGCAAGGATGTAAATGAACCAATACCTTAGAAAAGAAATTAACCAATATTTCATCAGAAGCATGGTTATAAGCTTTTTTCAGCTGCTAAATGGAAGTTTCTGGGCCATTTCAATTTATGTTCATCAAACGAAAAAGAGGCTAAAGCCCATACTACAAACATAATATAGCATAAATATGATCCTAGCAAAAACAGGGAAGGACAAACACCTATGTAGACAACTAGTTTTAAACGACAGCAAGAAAAGGAAAAACTAGATATCATGATGCAGCCAGGTGATGTGAATGGCCTGAAGACCAGTTTCTGGAATGAGATCTGGTTAGGTGATGTGAAAATGAGGATACTTTTTCCTGATTTGTACATTATTTGCCCACAACAGAATGACACTATAGCGCAGATGTGGAGTCCTCAAGGCTGGGACCTAATGTTCAGAAGGGCTCTAAATAATTGAGAGGTTGAAAGAGTAGCAGACCTACTTCAGGCCTTAAACTTGTTCCTTGGCATCACTGCGGAGCCGGACAAACCAGTTTGGAAATTGCATAGCAGAGGAGTTTTTACAGTGAAGTCCTGCTACTGGGAAAGGAATACCAATCACCTTTTGACAACAGTTTGGCCCTGGATATTAATAGTGGAAGATTAAGATCACTTTAAAAGTTGCTTGCTTCTTTTGGTTGGTAATTAGAAGAGCTTGTCTAACCCACGAAGTGCTACAAAGAAGAGGTATACAGAACTGTTCAAGGTGCTATATGTGTGAACAAGAGGCTGAAGCAAATGGTCATTTATTTTTGCATTGCAAGATAGCTACAGATCTGTGGAACATGTTCGTTTGTATACTCGGGGTAAATTGGACAATGTCCAGAACCACTTTTGAGGTACTAACACACTGGCAAGGAATTGGGAAGAGAGGATCAAAGGAAGATTGGTGGAAAAAGGTCCCCGCTTGCATCTGGTGGACACTATGGAAAGAAAGGAATGAGAGGTGCTTTGAAGGCAGGGTTATAGCAGCTCCCAGATGATCAAGATGAGATGTCTTAGTCTTTTGTATTTTTGGTGTAAGCAAGATTTAGTGGGGGAAGTAGATAGTTTAGTGGAGTTTATAGGCCAATTGTTAATTTTTGAAAATTTGTTTTTGGATTTGTAAATCCCTCCTCATCAATTTCTTGATGAGTTCTTTTGTGTGAATACAAAGTTACCTATTTCAAAAAAAGAATGATACCACTAGGCATTACTAAATTTGCTGAATATAGGACCAGACACAAGTCCAGACTCAAACTCTACAGAATGGAAACTAAAGCGGCTGAGACATTAAGATTCAAATTGAATTTTAAGGCAATTTGACATTTGTAAAATGATTTACAAAATGTCAAGTTCACACATATGTCAAACCTAAACCTTCGATTATTCCTTCCGCACAATAAATGTCCAAATAGCAAGGGAAACTACCCACTGCATACTAATTTGTCTTAACGTTAGAAGTACATATGGTCACCGAGATCAACTAGTAAACTTAAAACTAGTTTTTAATCCTAGTTCGACATATGTCAACCATTATTAATTAGATCTTAGCTTTTCAAATGACAATAACAGTATAATATATTAGATTAGATTAACATTTAATTTGATTCAACCAGAATGTAATTTGAGCTAAATTTGATTTGCCTTCATGCTATTTTAAGAAAAAGATTAGATATACTTGTAACTTTTAGCCGCACATGGATTGTGAAAGAAAAGGACATGACACTCTGTTTTAGCAAAACAAGAACTAAATAATCTGGTCCAGAAGTTTTTAAAAAAAAAACATAATCTACCATCACACATAATAGCAGGATCAAACCAGCAATAAAGGTATACCACTGTCTATGGACTTCTTTGATTCATTTGTAAGGCTCAAAAAAATAAAGATATAACTTTTATCAGAAGTGTGCAGTTATGTCAGTTACCTTGATGTATCTGAAGTTGAGAAGTCTCTCATTCTCAGAGCACTGTTAGATGCAACTCCGAGTCCATCCAACAGAACTTCCAGTCCTCCAATACTTCGAAAATGATTCTGACCGCGAGGGTTATCAACTAATGCTAATTGAAGAGCTCTAAGAGTTAGATAATGAAGTGAAATATCTGTATCCTGCTCCTTCATACTCAACCTCTTCATAACACGCAACAGCTCTGAAATAAAAAAACTGAGTGAAATGACCATGGTAAAATGAGAGAAAATGCAGAAGGTGCAACCTGACAGGAACACAAGCCATCTTAATAATTGTGTCACGGGGAGAGGTGTGAAATGCACACATTTCAAAGTTACTAGAAAGGTTTATACACTTCTAGTTGATGTACTGATACTACATATAGTTAGTATATTACTGTTTTTTCTTGTTATGATGGTGGTGCCCGGGCCAGCTGTCCACTGTCACAAAAAGATGTCAGGCTGCATCCCCATTGGATATTCTTACCTAATAAATTATATACCTAGTAAATTATGTCCTGCATTACCTTACCAAGTATAAGGATATCGGCCCTCGACAAGGTTAAGCATACAAGAAGAGGGTGAAGTCATTAGTCAAACGGTCCCTTAGGAAAGTAGGATGAATACCCTTCACTTAACTTCTTCGTGTAAGAAAAAAATACAAACTGCTACAACAACAACATACCCAGTGTAGTCCCACGCAGTGGAGTCTGTGGAGGATACAGTGTATGCAGACCTTACCTCTACCTCAAAGGTGAGGTCGAACCCGCATCTTTCCTTGGCAAAGAGAAATTTTACCATTCGACCATATCCGCATTTTTTTGTTCTTGATACTGAATATGTACCCACATATATGATATATAACCGGATCTTATTTATGCAGTGCGTCCACATATTCTCTTCAGAACAATTCCAATTATTTTGTTAATTATATTCTTTTTATTCAAGAAGTTTGACCCCTCTCTATTTTTTTTGTTTTCTTTATTTGATTTGCATTTTCTTTGGGGACATAGATTCAAATTTAATGTGTTCTCACAACCGAGAAAAATTAGGGGGGTCATTTTGGTTTTGGGTCTGCGACGAATAGGTTCTATTAAAAAAACATAACTACACATTTAAAGAGGTTCAGTGCTAGAAAAGAAAATTGAGACTGCCTACCTTACCTACTAACCAGTTAAGACCACCAGCTTCCATTACAGAGACAATTGCCTTTTGACGCCACCTTATCATTGTTTCAGAATCAGACACATCTATGCCAGTAACAATGTCATGTATTTCAACACTTCTAGGCCCAAAAATCTCCATGTAACCACTATTCAACCAAGTCTTATTGGGTGTGCTGAAATGCAAGTTAATAAAGCTACCAATAATAGACACCACATATAAAAGAATGTTCTGGAGAATTGCAATCTTCTCTGCAACAGGGTTCGACAAAGCTTCATCTGCCGAAAGAGCACTAGCAATAGCCTTCAGTTGGACAACAGCAGCTGAAACAAATAAACCTCATAATTAGAAATGCTAGACAACAATATAATGATCCTAATGGCAGGGGAAGAGTTAACAGGTTAAAGGCACATTGCAAGTATAAAAGTCTAAATGCATTTCAGGAATGACTGACTAGGTGGTAACTAGTCTCAGAAATGATCTTAAAACTGACAAAGAAAATATAACAAAATAGTGCAAAATATGAAATACTGTTTATAAAGAAGGTATCAAACTCATTCGACTTTACTGATTCAAAAGATGTCTGTACTTTTTCTTTTTTTTTATGAGGTAAAGATGCCTACACTTCTTCTATAACAATGTAAGATCTTTTTTCTTAATCAGGAATTACTTAGTACAGGAATGCAATGTAAGATCTTAAAGCAAGCAAAGGCGCAAAGAACAGAGAACAAGTCATGCTCAAGACATGATATAATAGAAACAATAACAAACCCTTCCATCAGACTGAATCCATGACGTGATGATCTTGGAACATAAGTATCCCTTCAAAATTCCTAACTAAATGCAGCTATCAGAGTGAAACAAATAATAGAGGTCCCAATCTCTCCCAGAAGCAAATCTTATACTTGAAGCCCCTGATACTCTATTTCCTTTTTCATTTATTTCTATTCAAATCACGCCAAGCTTCCTTCATACTTATGCTCTATTCTCTACCACTAGAGATTTCTCTGATCTGTTTTCTATTCTATTTCCATATCAAAAAAAAAACCCAGACTGCAAATCCGAGCCAAAACAGTACTAGCAGAAGTGCATTATTACCAAGTGAGCTTCATTACCATTTAACGGAATAACAGGTACGGAACACCAGATACTAACAAGTTGAAAACACAGCCACTTTATACTCTTCACAGACTTTTTTCCCAATTCCCATACAAAATTGTAGTTTTAAGTGAAAACAATGACTAGGTACTAAAGAAATGTTATTACCAAGGAAGTAAACAATATTCCCAGTTAACGGAGGAACAATATTCAAATTGAAACACAGAGAATGGAATACATGACTCCGGCCTTAGTAAGACCAATATGTTTCACCAAAATTTACAGACAGAAAGCAACAAACATATAAATTTGCACATGTAAAGGCAGATAGAAAAGTAAAAACATCTAAAACACATAAAAGAATGAGTTCAGCATTGCTTGATGGAAATAATACCCTTCATTAATGCCGTAAGCTTCTGAATACCACCATAGTAGCCAAAAACTCTGCAATTGTGCATTGACCGAGTAATAACAGTCAAAGAATCCAAGATAGGCAGCCCTTCGGAGGTTATTGTAGAAGAATTTCTTGATAAGTCTGCAATTCATTGCATTGTTACAGCATTACTGAATTATCACCAGTAGATACAAATGTATACTTCATGATGTAGTAACAAAATATCTGCCGGAAAGTACTTGCACTTTAATCAGAACATTTTCTATACAGCAGTCTTGGTACAAGTTAGCAAACAAGAGAACTTCAGAATAGAACAAAGAATTTCTTACTGAAGTTAGATAAAGACAAATGATCCATTCACCAGCACAACTTTCTTTTAAGCAATGCAAGAGGGTGAAGAACCAACTTACGTTCATTAACAAGCGTTATCATTTGTGCAACTTCCTCAATGAGAACAGCTATAATTTCAGAAGGATGTCCAAAAGAACAGCCAACCACAACATCTCCAGAATGCTGTGAATCCACCGGCTGCACAAAGCCATGATCCTTAGGAGACTGAAGAGGGTTAATTGGTTGCCAATCACGGTATACAATTAGGAATTGCTTCAAAAAGATATGCATTAACCTTCTCTTTTCAACCTGAAAATAAACACACAAAGGCATAAAAGATTACCATGCTTAAAAAACAGACAAAGTTGGGAAAGAATTAGAGAGATTGCAAGTACTCTTCCAACCTAGCTACCTAAAGGCAAAAGTTGATCCACATACTATAGGATCATAATTTTCTCATAGGAGAACAAGGTATTGAGAAACAAAAATCCTTTAACCAACCAAAAAAGGAAATAAAAAATCAACTCATGTAAAACTTGCATGTACCAAAAGCCAACCATTGATATGAGCATATTCCCCAGATCAATTCCAGAAAGTTAGCCAACATCTCAAAGCACAAAACACATATAACACAACATGTCATCCATGCCACATCACTAACAATCAGGGGCGGACCCACGTTGGTTCCAGGGGGTTCACCCGAACCCCCTCGGCAAAAAATTACACTGTATATATAAGGTAATTTTCTGTATTTATGTGGATATATATATTTTGAACCCCCTCAATGACAAGGAGAAAGAGATAGCCCAGTGGCAGGTTCCCTGAAAATTAAGCCTCATGTTGAGGGTTCGAATCCCTGCATTAGCGTTTTATTTTTTTCTTTTCAGTTTTAGTTTTTTTTTTTTTTTTAAGGTTTCAGTTCCGTTTTCACGTTTTTTTTAGTTTTTTATTTTATAAAGCATGCTAAAAGTGTGGTTTTAAACCCAAAAAAATTCAAGGGTCCGCCACTAAAACTAAATACTACTACTTTCTTGAAATTTTGTTTTGTTGGCTTATATATACACGTTTATACTTTTATTTTTCGAACCCCCTGACCGAAAATCCTGGGTCCGCCACTGCTAACAATACAGAAAGCTTCATGTATAGATTCGGACGTAGTTTCTCACCACTAACAGGCCAATACAGCACTACCATTTTGGATTAGCTATCAATTATTTTATTCAATCACCATTCAGTATCTAAAATGGTCAATTCTAAGAAATTAGGAAAATGGAAGGCTAAACTCTAAAGTTAATAAGAGTTAGCTCAATTAGCACTACACTTGGACAGAATGACCAAAGCTTAGATATCAAGAGAGAGAAAGAGAAGTTTTAACTGAATCATCTCACAAAGAACCCTAATCATAGTGATTCTTTAGTCCTTGATGCTTTACTAATAACTAACAAGGCATTACAAAGACATATTACGAACAATGAAATCAATATAATTGACCTAACTAGGGAAATGAGAACATGATAACAGAAGCAACATCATCACTTTCTGGCATCATCGGTACAATAAACATTCAAAAGGAACTATGTAGTTTTTACCATGTTTCCTGTTATCCTGATCTATCCTCCCATCACATAAGCTAGCCTCGGAAAACAACGAATTCTACATCTAAAAGCATCTTACCACCAAAGGGGACACAAACTACAAGTTACAACAACTCAACAAGTGAAGTTCACGGTTTCACAATTGCGACTACCTTAGAACACTTGAAAGAAAAATGGCATCCACAGAAATTTTTGGATATTTAAGACATACCTTATCAGGGGCATTCTCGTATCTTGACCAGAGTGTATTCAGAATTGCCTCATCCCCAACCTCACTGAAAAGCAAAAAATGTCATATCTAACCATGGCCTAGAAAATATAAACTGACTAGAGAATTACTTAATATCTAATTACACATTCATAGGCTTGAAATTCATCAGTAGAAGAATAAAAGGACTGTGATGAGGATTGTTCATGCTTGTGTCATGTTAATGGCAGGCTTTACATGTCAAAGATTAAATGTATCTAGAAGTGACTAACATTTTGAATAAATTTAAGTCAAACTTGAATAAATATATGTGCTATGCAAGATAGACAACGAACTACTCCAGCCATCATTGCCCATCAGGTAGGTTTGTCTTTGGTGGTCAATATGCAGATTCATCAAGGTATAATCGTGCCAGCTTTTTGGTAATATTCAAGCAGCTAACATGTGTTATAAAACCTCATGCACCAAGTCTGTCATAAGTCCTTCACAATTAGGAGACCTAAGTCATGCTAATCCTGTAGTCACGTGAAGAAGAGCCGAACACGTTCACGATAAATATTTCAGATGAGGCAAGTTTTTTTATAAGGTAAATAATTTGCTTGATGTTGTAGAAAGTAGAGAATCTTGTTCTCTACAAAAGTCACAGAATCATCTAGACAAATGGGGCATCATGGGTGCACCAAAAAAAACACTGGACAACAAGACATTCCTCGACTGTACAAAGTCGGTCTCAGCAACCCTCAAACAGTCTTCTGCTTCTCCCTTTTCATAACACACATAAGAACTAGGGAACCAATTTCCCATATCATGAGTCTTCTCTTTCTTCTTCTGAAACCTCAACCAAATAGGATCTCCTTTAGTGAGTTTGACACTTCAAATAATTCAAAGCCACCCACTACAAGCGTGCTGCTATTTGATAGTGCAACAGGAGGTGATTCACATTTTTTTCTCAAGCCTCTACAAAAGTGGCACCTGCTACTATGATCCTCCTCTTCCTAAAATCTTCAGCTGTCAGTTTATCATGTCTGAGGCCACCACAGATGGATTTTGGAATTCACATAGTTGGAATCTATCTTTTAGAAGATTGCTTAATGATTGGGAGGTTGATAGAGTGGCTGAAATGCTGAAGATTTTTGAAGTCTTCCAAGGAACAAGGGAAGATTTAATCTCTTGGAACTGGAAGGGGGAAGAAATCAAAATTTTCACAGTCAGATCTGCCTTCTCCAAGCTCACAGGTCCATATCAAGTGATGGAATGGTCCTGGAAGTCCATCTGAAAATCAAATGCCCCTTACAAAATGATTTGTTTCACCTGGCTGATTGCATGAAAGGCTTGCCTAAACCATGAAGTTCTCCAGAAAAAGGGAATCCAGCTAACCTCTAGATGTTTCTTATGTCATGACAAGGATGAGGCCAACACCCGTCTTTTTCTTCATTGTAAGGTTACTGAGTCTGACATTTTGTGGCAGCCCTTCCTTGCATTAACTGAACACAATGAGTGATGCCAAAGGAAACCAAGAACCTTTTGTGGTGCTAGAACAACATTAAGACTAAGAATAGACAGAAGAAGTAGTGGTGGCGCCAGCTTGTGTCTGGTGAACCATCTGGGAGGAGAGGAACAGAAGATGTTTTAAAAACACTAGTAACTCTATACAGAGAATCAAGCTAAATTGTTTTGTGTCATTTCAATTCTGCTGTAAAGAGAATAATGTAGTAGATTCATAATCACTTGTAGATTTTTTTGCTTCTCTATTGGGTCTTAAGCCTTCTGTAATTTCATACTGCCAGTATCTTCTTCGTACTGAGAAATACAAAGTTACCTTTATCAAAAAGAAACAATAATAATAACTTTCAGCTGTCAGTATCATTTCCCAGGCTGCTAACCACACAAAGAAGCAAACTCTACCAAGCACCCTTGGGATCCAAGAAGATGCGGAAATTCATATATGAGGTAACTATTCTAACCCAAGAAACCAAAGATGATCCTAGGCTATCATTACCAATTAAATTTTGGTAGATGTGTGGAAGTAGAATTACTAATGATTTGGTCAGCTAATTATATAATAACCTGTTCCACATAGCTTAAATCTTTGTTCTAGAACAATGCAGACAAACTCCTTTGCCAGATAATTTACCTAAACAGGGACAGGTGGGATTAAGAAAAGAACTTAGTAATGCTATTAGCTACTCATATATTTCAAGATAAAGTAAAACCTATTGATAAATCTATGCAAGCTAAACTTTTATTAAATAAACCTGAAGTCTTATTAGCAATAGATGAAAATTTAGAGCTGTCAAAAAGGGCCGGCCCAGCCCCCACCCGGCCCAAGCCTCGCGGGCCAAGGAATTTGAAGGGCTAGGGCGGGCTGGCCCTTCATTTGGTAGGGCCTGAAAATGCTCAACCCAACCCAACCCTAGAAGGGCCGAGGGCTGGGGTGGGCTAGCCCTTCTTTTTTTTATTTTTCTTTTCAAACTTGTAATTCTATAACATCATGAAAATGAGAAGATTTTCAAATCAAATATGGCAAACAATGATGTTGTTTCAATAACACTAGCAAAAATTTAGTATAATTAGCATGTATCTCGCATACCAGATATGCGAGTGAGATAACAGAGTGACAAGCAAGATGGGAGGGAGGCGAGGGCGCGAGATTTGTATATGTATCCTAGATACATGCGAATCTACTTTGATAGAGTGTATTTAGAACAAATTAACCTAATTTTGAGTCCATATATTCCGAGATACATGTATCTGGGTACGAAGATTCATAACATTATAACATAGCATGTATTCAAATTATTAGATTATATACTAGTGAAATTATTGTAAATTACTCTTGAATAAAAAGTTTTAGCCCATGCACGGCCCATCCCCGATCAAGCCTCGAGGGCCAAGGGCTTATATGGGTCGGGCTTATAAGCCCTAGTTTTAAATGGGCTTAAAAAATCCTATCCCAACCCTACCCAATAACGGGTAGGGTTGGGCCGGCCCCATGGGCTAAGCCCATTTTGATGGCTCTAGCTGAAATTATTAGTGAAAATTTTCCATTGTATGTGCAAAAGAGGTTATGTTCAGATAGATAAATAACTGCAAATCTAAAAAGGGCAGCCCGATGCACTATGCGCGGGGTACAGACAAGGGCCGGACCAGAAAAGTCTATTGTTTACACAGCTTGAACCCGTGACTTGGTCACATGGAACCTACTTTACCAGTTAAGCTAAGGCTGTAACTCTATACTAGAGAATATAACATCCTTGCATACATAATAATTTTATTAATACTTCTAAAAATGTAAAAGCTAATTTCTTATAAGTAAAAATATAGGTTTGGTAACCCAAGGGTGTGGCCTAGACGTGGATTGAGAACTGTGAGATTTTAGGTTCAAATACCAACAGAGACAAAAAAAACACTAGGTGATTCTTCCCATTTGTGCTAGCCTTGGTGAACAGAGTTACCTGGTACATGTTGGCGGGAAGAGGAAAGTATCTAGTGGTACTTGCACAGATTATCCTTTCACACCATAAATACACAAGCAACGTTAGCTTGAAAAATTCGTAGCCAGTACCCCCCATGATTTTTACACATGGCGGGGGTGCTTATCCCCAACATTTCTAGCATGTAAACAGTTAAAAAATGAAAAAATCCAAGATAAACTTAATGTTCCATGACTCCAGATTTTGATCAGTTGATCCAACGGTCTAAACCCTTTGTTTTCTTGCTTTCTCTTCTTTTTTTTCTTTTCCTTTATAAATTCTTGTTTTCCACCACCAGCACCTCCACTCAAACCAGCACCACCGAAGCTACCACCAAATCCACCACCCTCTGAGACCTCCTCCACCACCATCGTCCAAACCACCACCTCTCCCACTACTCTACCTCCTCCAAGTCACCAGCCACAAACCATCGTAGACCGACCACCATTCATCAATGACACCCGTCGCCTTTAGTGATTCTTTATTTGCTTCTCTTCAACTACTTGCTCCACCACCACAACCATCGCATACCAACTCAGTCGGCAATTTCCAACAAGCCTTTTTGCATTAAAAGAGGAAGACGTGTAAATAGAAGAAAACTTACTTCCTTGTAAAAAAAAATTATAGATAACTCTTTTCAAATCTCCTTCTAACTCAGCTTCCCTGGTGGATTAAGGTTTATGTCTAATGTACTGTGAAAGTTCAACTAGTAGCACTCTGTTCGACGCCGGAATTGAAATTACAAGCACTCAAAAGTTTTGAGTAATATAACTGCTCCATTTTGAGCAAGGAATGAAAGTGAGGAAGAACTAACACCAAAATGCAACCTGATAGAGTTCTACCAAGACTGGCTTTTGGGAAGAAGCGGTGAAGTAACTGTTGTCTGACTATGTTTCTCTTTTTTTCCCATTATGCTAGTTATTTTTGTCATCTGATATTTTCCTTCAAATCTTTCCTAAAGGTAACTGTTTTTCTTTAAATGCCAAAACAAAAAACACTAAACACATAATCGCTACCACAGACTATGGTTACCTGAAGTGGATGAGTGGAGTAGGAGGGGAGAACTTCTCTAGTGGTGACCCTGAACTGGATTCTCCACCATGGCTACCCGAACTCCTTCGAATAAGTCCCGCGACACCCTTTACAATGTTCATTCTTCCCCCGAAGTGCACAATCAATACTTGAAAAGCCAACAATCAATGCAAGACAGACTGTTCCAGCTCACCATCACTTCATCAAACTCAATACTTGCACCTATTTTCCCACACCCAAATGAACAGCTTTGAAAACTGTTCAAGTAACTAAACAATAACAAAAAAAACAAAAAATGAAATCATCTTCTACAAGATCATCAATTCCGAATTAATCATTAATAACAAATTCGTATAACAATTGAAAAAAAGGATCAATGATGAAATGAATTTGTTAATTTAATAAGTCAATACAGGTCAATGATTGAAGAGAGAAATACAGAATTGAAAATTTACCTTTTAGGATGAAATCAATTGGAAGAACCGATCAAAGTTGGGGAAATTTTTCTAGGGTTTTACGAAATGAAGAATCAAGATCTATGATTGTCTTTCAAAAGAGAATTTTGTAGTAATAATAATAATAATAGCATCAAAAAATTAAAAGCCAAAGAGATTATGCAAATCGCTTGTAGAAAAAGATAATTTTGCTTAATGACGAAAATGCCCCTGATTTACGGCTTCAGGAAGTTTAGCATATTCATAACGTCGTTAACTACTGTTACATTTGACCGTTAAGCAGATCGGTGCTGTTTTTTTTTTTAATTATTATTTTTTTGTTTTTCTGTTGGTCGGTGTTAGATTTCGTATTCCGACTATTTCGATTCCCCACCGAAGATTTTTCCATATTTAAAACTCGAATCTGAAACTTCCGGTTATGAGAGGAGCAGTTCAATCCATTGCACCATATTCATTGGTGGTAGTGTTGTTTGTTCTATGTTAGCAAAGAACTATTAATGTGTATGCAATATATTTATCACGAAATGTCAAATTTTGTCTGGATAAATTAGCATTTCTTTCAAGTACTTTTTTTAAAAAGATAACTATGAGGGCCTCATTGAAAGTTTAAAATTATAATGACGTGAGATAAATTTCATATTTTATTTGTAAAATCATATTGCGCAGTAAAAACAGAGGTTTAATGTGAGTATTTTATTACTTTGAAAAAAGTGCACTTTTTTCCTCGTTTTCTTCTCTCTCGCTCGCTAATTGATTTTGCTTTATTTATTCATTATCTAACCCACTACTAAATAATCAATATGAGAGTCTCCTTTTTTTTCCTCGAAATCATCACTTCACCACATAAATTGTACAACGATTCAAGAATATGCGTATCACATATTTATTGTTTAACTAAAATTTTCATGTTGATAAGAAATAATAAATAATTAACATACGTGCAAACTAATTTTAACATGAAAAAGTACTAAAATGAGTAACTAGGAGAATCAATAGATTTGAAGTACTCGAGACTCGAGCTAAGGGTTGAAGAAACTGTAGATCTCCACTAGAACACGTATCATCGTTATCATATATATTACTATATAAGAAGAGTGAATAAATTCACTCCTCTTTCAACACGTGGCACCAAAAAAAGGATTACTATATAAGAAGAGTGAATAAATTCACTCCTCTTTCAACACGTGGCACCAAAAAAAGGAGAGGCTTGAACATAAGCGTGAATGTGAGGGTATTTTGGGTATTTAAAAATACCCTCACATTCACACTTATCTACTAAAAAAAATTACTATATAATATATATAATTACTATATAATATATATAATGTATAATATATAAGTACTAGATAAGTGTGAAAGTGAGGGTATTTTGGGTATTTAAAAATACCCTCACATTCACACTTATCTACTAAAAAAAATATATATAAGTAGTAGATTTAAATATATTTAAAAATAATATAAGTAATACTATACTTAGTATGCTTAAAAATAGTAAAAACTACATAAAAAGTACTACATATCATATTACAATAATTAACAATTATTTGACACTTTCAAATCTATCAATGCCATATAAATTAGGATAAAAAAGGTAACATTTATATTCAAAAATAATCTAAGTAATACTATACATTACAATAATTAATAGCTTAAATATTTAAAAGTTATATAAAAAATTTAATTGACTCTCTAAATTCTATTGCTACCACATAAAATGGATTATATGATAAACATATATTGTTTGAAATTGACGAAAAATAAACTATAAATTACAGTAATTAACAAAAAAAATTGTCGGCTCCAAAAAATCTATCAATTAAGAACATATATTGTTTCAAATTGACGAAAAAGAAACTATAAATTACAATAATTAACAAAAAATTCTCTCGACTCCAACAAATCTATCAATTAATGCCACATAAATTGGGACATGGAAAATAACATATATTCTTTAAAAATTAAGTTCAAAATGTACTATAAAATACAATAATTAACAACTTAATATAGTAAAGAGACATATAAAAAATGGTTAATATTTGAAATTTTGCATGTGCCACATAAATTAGAACAAAGAGAGTAATAAATATTATTTTCAAAATTCTGTAAAAAAAAGGTACTACTAATCACAATAGCTAACAATTTAAAATATTTTTATAATCATATAAAAATTTCAATAACTTCTCAAATTTCATAATATATGACATAAGAAGAGGGAATAACCAATATATTTATAAAAAGAAATGACATATAAAATGAAATGGACAGAGTATTAGTTTTTGAAAATGGAAAAGGACAAAACACATATAAAATTAAAAAACATATAAAAAAAATTTGGTTTAACTCTCAAACATAAAAAGTAACATATGTTATTAAAAACTTTAATAAAAAGTACTATAATTTACAATAAATAATAACTTAAAATATCTACAAGACAAAAAAAAAAAAACTAATTTTTGTACTGCTTGTGTCACATAAATTAGGATTGGGATGATTTTAAAATTTTAATTTTGGTTATACATTATAAAATAGCCGAAAAATTGAATGATATAATTTTTTTAAAAATAACCGAATGAATCGTCCTATTGATAACCCTAATGTTACTTCTACTCTGTTTATTTTTACTTAAATTTAGAAAGATATGTTTCATTTCTACCCTCAATCTTATCGGTACATTTATTTGCTATTTGAAATTGAAATTAAAAAGACAAATGACAAATAAGTTTTTATATTAGCTCACTTATGAGCAAAATATATTATAACAATCTTTACTAATTTTATAACAATACATAAACTATACTCTCTCCGTCCCATATTAGATGGGCACTTCCAACTTTACACGATGATTAAGAAATCATTAATACATTGGAAGACTTCACCATTTTACCCTTTGTTTATATCAATGCACATTGAAATGAGTTACAAAAAATACACATACAATATAAGAATGGTCATATTAATTGTAGGGTAAAATGGAAAAGAATTAATTAATTCTATCCTAATTTAATAAGTGCTCAAATAATATGAATTTTTATTTTTTTTTGTAAGATTCTCATCTAATATGGGACGGAGAGAGTAACAAATAACTTTATTAATGTTGGGTCCGGGCAACGCCCGGGCTTTCTTTACTAGTGTATATATATATATATATATATAGGTTATATTCTTTAAGCCAGACGCATCAATATTCTATAAAAACATACAATACTAGAGTCACAAATACATATTGAAATTTATAGGGAAAATTATATAAAATAGCAAATTATTAATTCAAATTAAGTGCTATAGACACAGTTTCATTTAATTCTAATTCGTAGCAAACTGTTTGTCAAACGCCTCGCCTCGCCTCTCTCACTTTATACAAACACAAATGTATAAATTGTGTTTCTGTTTGTATAAAGTGAGAGAAAATTGTATATATAAATACAAAAATAAATAAATAAATAAATATATATATATATATTATTTTTTTGTCCTATACACTTAAAATTATACAAATATAGATCTTCCCCTACCCAGTTTTCTTTTGTGTTTCTCTCTCACTTTATACAAACACATATTATACAATTGATTCGTATATGTATACCGAAATATACATATCAATAACCATATTTGTATATGTATACTGAAATATACATATTAATAGTCATTCATATATGTATAGCGAAATATACATAGTAATAGTCATTCGTATATGTATGGTGAATTATACAATCACAAGCTCCATAGAAAACATAAAATTTGCTATGGAACACAATTATGCAAACTATAGCTATAATATACAAGTATGATTTTTATGTTTGTTATATGTGAAAGTTGCTCAAATTTATATGCTCTTAATAATTTTGTCTTGCCAATTAAACTCAGAAAAGTGATATATGGGTGTACATGCCCAGGTTGGTTCGGGTTTTTCAAATATCAAATCAAATTATTTGTGTAAAAATTTTAAATTTATAAACCAAACCAAACTAATAAAATTTGGATTTTTTCGGGTTTTTCAACCTCGGATTGGTTCGGGTTTTTCAAATACCAAAACAAACCATTGTGTCGAATTTTTAAATTTATAAATCAAACCAATAATAAACCTCGGATTTTTTTTCCAGATTTTTGGATTTTTTCGGTAAAGTTTGCATACAAACATATTAATTAACTCATGCTCCAAATATTTCTTTAGTCCAACCAAAATACAATTATCTAAGGTGTTTCTTAAAAAAATAACACAAAATATGAGATGAGTATTGATAACAAAAAAATATTCAATAAAAAATAATAATGAAATCATCATATAAAATAAATATTGCAAAGTCATAATGAAAATGATCATAATTTAAAAGTACTAAATCATGCTAAAATAAGTTTAATAAGTATTAATTACATTACTAAATATATAAGGAAAATTAAAATTAGATTATGTATTTTAATTGTCTAAACCAATGTAAAACTAAAGAACAAATATTCAATATTATTGTCATTCTTAGTGTAGAATTGATTTTCTTTTTGCATTAATATTATTTTGATTTTGATTTAAGTTTTATTATAATTATCAACATCTATGAACTATAATATTTATTGGACCATTCCGAATTATAAGTTTTAAACTTGAAATAATATATTAAAAGATAAAAACTATGAAATAGTATAAGAAATATTTTAAATTATATCAAAGTAAATATTTTTATGTATAAAATAAAATTTTAAAATTACATATATAATGTCGGGTTGGTTTTTTTTAGTTAAAACCAAACCAACCCAAATAGTCGGGTTTTTTTTTCCAATACCAAACCAAGTCAAACCAAATCACTAGTCGGATTTTTTTTACGATTTGACTCGATTTGCGATTTGGTTCGGTTTTCGGTTCTGTACACCCCTAAAGTAATATATATATATATATGAAAACTACCCCTCTTTAATCAAAGCCCAAATCCATTAAGAGGATGGGCCTAGATAGACATAAGAGGCCCACTTCATAAGTGCTAACCCAAAAACATCATCCTACCAAAGCCCAAACTAATATTCCGAAAAGCTCCAATATAAATTTCCTCGAGTTTGAACTAATAAAGGTTCAAAGTCGATGACAAGAGGAAATTGCTCGGATGGTAAGCACCCCTCACTTCCAACCCGAAGGTTGCGAGTTCAAATCACCAAGGGAGCAAAAAGGGTTGGGAGCTCCTAGGGAGGGTAAAAAAAAAAAAAGTTCAAAGTCGATAAAATCTTTGCACATTTCAATTTCAAACACAAACACAACGCGTGGAAAATTTCACGTGCAAAAATTTCAAACTCTAAATATTTGTGCTAGCGAAAGCCGATAGAGATAGAAACGCACTCTATTATTATGACTATATGTGCAAAACTCATTTGAATATTCAATTTTATATGCTAATTTTTTCTTACTTCCAAGTTCCAATATGATTTGAATTGAAGTACGTTAGAAGGCAGTAAGACATTTAGTATACTATACTATATTTTTCGATTTTGCATTATTTCCATTATTAGAGAGTTCAAGATTTGGCCATCCAAACCTTTAGGTACACACTTTCCTTAAGAAGGGATCAAACTAATGTCAACTTGTCACTTAAAATATACATATAAATCTCATACGTACATTTACTAATTAAATTTTCAGACACCATGTAACATCTTGTCAATATATTATTGTTATATAGTATATAATAATTTAATTAATGGATCATAATTTCTCATATCTACTTCCTACTTTCCAATGATAGATCAGTAAGCAATCTAATTGTCTCTGGTTTGGTCCATCTGTGCATGCTAGGCTAGCTAATATATAAAATATAAAAACTTATTATTAATTAATTAGTGAAACACAAAATAAGTTGGTAGATTGATAATGTATAAAATTGTATATATTAGACTAAAACTATGACTTAAATTTCAAAGTTTTAGTTGTTAGGAGTATTATCTTATGAATTATTCGTGTATCTAGTTGCTTCTTTGACAAATCTTATTTAATTACTAGTTTCTTAATTAACTTGCAGTATTTTAATTGTAAAATACTTTAGGAGATTTACATATTTCCTTTATAGGAAAGTGGATCTAAAAATCATGCTTTTAATATATTTCAACATTCATAATGACGTATTTATAAATATAACACATGCTAAGATTTAAAAAAGGACAAGCTAATGAACTAATGAACTAATAAGTAACATTCTTTATGAATGGACTCGACCTAATAGATATTTCCAATAAATTTCTTTAGGTAATGAAATTGTTCCATACTTAATCAAAGGTCTGGGTTCGAGTCTTGGGTATAGAGAAAAATTTGTTGGGAGCACCACTCCCCAATAGGACCTACCGTGTGCAATCTAAATTTTAATCAGAGGTATTGATTTGAGTTCTTGATATGAATAAAATTTTGTTGGGAGTGTCACACTCGAATGGGCCTAGTGTGCGACATAAACTTTAATAAGAGGTCTTAGTTTGAGTCTTGGATATGGAGAAAATTTTGTTGGGGACACCACTCCCGAATAGACCCTACAGTGTCTGATCTGATTTTAATCAGAGTTCTCGACTTGAGTCCTAGATATGAAGAAAAATTTGTTGGAAGCGTCACTCCCGAATGGGCCCTAGTGCGTGAGGTCTCAGTTTGAGTCCTGGGTATGGAGAAAATTATGTTGGGAGTGTCACTCTTGAATGGATCCTACCATGCACAATCTGAATTTAATCGGAGCTCCAATGCAGACTCCAAACACCGGATCTTTCTATATCTAGTCTTTATAGAAATAAAAAGAAAAATAGGGATTGGTGTTAATAGGGGATAGCGCTACTCCCATTTGTCAACCTTATCACTCAAGTCTAAACCGTATGTGCTTACTTTTTTTTCATTAATTTTATTGGTTACTCTTAATTAAATATTGCTAATGTTGTAATTTGTAGCCCACCAACCTAGTAATATATGTAGTAGAATCTTAATCATCTCCCACTTTTGGGTTTTTAATTGTTGATAACAGTATCAAAGTCTTTGTTTTGGTTGAAAGTTTCAGAAAATGTACTGTTTTAAAAAAATAATATTAATAATATTATTACTATAGTTATCATATTTATTTAATTATTATTGCTCTGCTTATTTTAGATCTTATGTTGCCTCATCGTACGCATATGCTCTACTAAACGTTTTAAAGTTTTTGAATTGATAAAACAATTAGAACGATTAAATAGATGCTGGGACATATGATTGGATTAAAATTTCAAAAAAATATATATATTAAATTAAGTTGAAAAAATACATTTATCTCTTTTTTGGGCCCCATTACGATAAGGTATTTAAAAATAATTGAACTCTCTTTTATAAATAAAAATAACTCTGTCATTAAAATTCAATTAAGCTATAAAATAAATAGCATTCAAGAATGTTGCTTTCTTATTTCAAAATCAATGTGATTTCACCTTCTTTTTTTATCAATGTCTCTCAAAGATTTTGAAAGAAAAGTTTTTTAAAAACTTTTCGAAGAAAGTAAACACCATATGTAGGATGATTTTTTTTTTTTTTTAAGACAAGAGCTTTTATTAAATAAGTAATGTTTATTGATGGTTCATGAATATTATTAAAAATATATATTTTCTTTAAAAACTAACAAGTAAAATTAAATAAATTAAAATGCAACTTATTAATTCAAATTCATTGATCCTAAAAATAAAATATTTGTTTATTAATTAATTGGAGTGGAATGCATTATTAGAATCCAAATCCCACTCTTATTATAGTAAGCCAAATTTAATCTATATAATAAAGCTACAAAGTGAACAAAAAATCTTCTTCCTGATTGAGATGTTGAAGAGGCTATCACCAGTTAGTGTTTGATAATAATTTAATTATTAACTATTTAAACCAAACAGTTAATTAATCCAAGAACTTTATACAAATAATTAAATTCTTAACTAAAGAGTAATGATTTTTGTAGGATTTATACTTTTACATTCTCATTCTCAGTGGAATTTCACTGAATTTGTTATTGTTGTTGTTATACTTTTACGTCCCACTTTATCGAAATTATTTTGTATCAAATGAAATTTTTCTCCTCAATTTTCCCTTTTTAGATCATTCTTGTTATTTTAAATATAGAGATTTGATTGCTATTTAAATTTTATTATATCATTTATTAAAATTATTGTTATATAACGAAGAAAAATGACAAATGGGCAAGTAGCGAGCAGGAGTATTGTTGAATTTTTTAACATTGCTCCATCATTATATTTATCAATATAATATAATATAATACAATGAAACGGATCGGAGCATATCTATTGTTGATGGTTTGACTCAGGTGGTAAAGACATAATTAATTCAATCTCTAATAGTTAATTAAGTATTAATCATGTTTAGGTTCTATTATTGGCACACATCTATATATTGTTTATGCCATATTACAGGCTTCCACTTTAAGCAATCGACAAATTAAATTATTAAAAAAATTACTTATATTATTTTCTTATAAAGTCATTGTTTCCTCTTTTGCAGAAACAGACCGTTTGCAGAGATCAATTCCATCTTTCTATAAACAGAAAAAATATTATTTTTATATAAAAAATTCACAAAGCATTGCTTTTTTGGGTCCCCAAAAGCCAATCCACTAAAAATTTCATGTGCAAGTTTTTTTTTTTTAATACTAGGAAATGAACCAATAAGAGACTAAAAAATATGTGCTCCACTTAGTAGGGACCTTTTGTAGCTAATTTTAATTGGAGCAACATTATAAACTATTTTTTTTTTAAAAAAATATCTCCTTTAGAAAATCATTTTTTTAAGAATTAAATTTTAAAAAGAGCACCTACATTATTAGGGGAAACTAGCACTTTTAATCCCTCAAATACAGATAAATTTTAATTGTATCCTTGGGATTTTTGATTGAGTATATTTAAATTTCAAAATTAATTGATAATGAATTATTAAGCGCTAAATCATTTAATTATTGATGTATTTTATTACGTTTGTACTGATACTCTGTTTTTGAGGATAATATAGTCATAAAAAGTTTAATATAATTATCACGATTTTTAATATAAAAAGATCCAAAAATACAAATGACAAATAATTAAAAATTAAATGTGCTTATCTAAATATTATAAGGACAATAACAACAAAATATTATAAAGATCAAAATTAATAATCACCATCAACTAAGGGACCAAATGAGTAAATATCCCAAATTATATAATGGAGGATTAGTTTAATCTTGGGTGTTAGACTCTATCTTCATTGGTTCCTAATGGACCAAATTATATATATTTTTAATTGGTGTTAATGAACAATGTTTTGTTGTCTCACCATCTCATTTTGTGAGATTTCATTGTTTATATATGTTGTTATTGAATAGTAACTTCCTGTTATTTTGAATTTTATTCGTTAGATTTTATTGGACATATCATTGGCGTGTTGTTGAACGAGATTTTATTATTTTAAATTTTATAGTGAAATTTTATCGCGTATTATTTGTTGTTAAACAATGTTTTGTTCTTTGTATAAATAAAATATAGTTAAATATGAGATGAATCAGATATTTTTTTGTTGCTTTTATACTCAATTTCTATTAGGAGTTGTTCGGATGGTAAGCACCCCTCACTTCCAACCCAAAGGTTGTGAGTTCGAGTCACCAAGGGAGCAAAAGGGATGGGAGCTCCTAGGGGAGGGGAAAAAAAAATAATAGTCCATATTCGACTCAACTCATCCATTTTTCACCCTAAGCAATTTATTACAGGGGTGGAGCAACACTTTAGCATTGGTGGTCAGATGAACAACCTTTGTCGGAAAATTTTTGCTAGTATATATGTTAAATATCAATATTTTTGAATTTTTACTAAATGTTGAACAACCTTGACATACTAATTAGGAAAGACAACTCAATGGTTAAAGCTGTTCAAAAATGCCTCAAGGGCTTGGGTTTGAGCCCAAACTAAGGTTTTTTGTTTAAATTTTTTTTTTAGATTCGATTTTTAAGAGAACAAAAATGACGTTCTAATTTTTATAATTTGACTAGCAAGGTTTATTTTTTTACTTGTTCTAAAGTATGAACATTCTTGACGAAAATCTTGACTCCGTTTTTGGCAACTCTGCATGAATTGAGTCCATTTAAGTAAGTGAATTTTTTTGCTTAAAATATGAAAGATATTTGTACATAAATAATCACTTTTAATTAGGTGAGTGAATTTCTAAGTCAATTGTGTCTTATAATTAAATTAACAATTCTTTTGTGGTCCATTAATGTTCCCTTTATATATATTTTCTATTGTGTATTGTAATGCACGTATGTTTCCTCTAAAACTTCTCATTATGTCCAATATGTCATGATTAAGTATGGGATTAAAAAATAAAATATCCAATTAAATTTGTGATTACATAGTCTTTAACAAGATCATTGATTATAATTATATATCTTATACGTACCAAGAAAAGATCAAACACAAGGACAAACCTAGCATATCACAAACAAATTTTGTAGCTAAACAATAAAGTTTATCACTAATCCTATTTAATAACGAATTGTCAAAAACTATTGTTGATTACAAACAATTTAGCGACTGATCATTGACAAAGCAATTTCTAGTTAATTCTATTGTTATTATTATTATTATTATTATTATTATTATTATTATAATATGAAATATGAGTGTATGGAAAAAAAGAGTATGAGTGTATGAACTATGAAGTATGAGTTTGGCTGAATTTAATAACTTTAGTTACAAAATCTTATAATTTATTGAGAAATCCACTAAATATGATGGAACTAAAATAAAAATTTTAAAGTGAAGAAAATTAATCATGCTCGAGCCAGTATTTAGGTTAGAATAGCTTTCAACAACACTAATAAAGATTGAACTCATTATTCTTTAAATTTCATAAAAAATCAATATCTATAATATAAAAAGTTAAAAACTATAAATTTCGAATTATAAGAGTTGGTTGAATTCTATGTAAGGTTGTTATTAACTAACGGTCAATATTTTCTTAAAATATTTTATTTATATGTAATGGAGGACAAAAGGTCAAATCTATGAGGGCAATAATTTAATTAACAGCTAAAAGGCACCAATAATTCAAATGATATAAGATTTTCATATAATATGTGATGTGCATGCTAGATTCTCATTTATCCCTTTTTAAAAATTTCATTTCTCCTACCCATATAATAGGAAAAAGATAATCATTGTAGAAGGAATACTACGTGGATATATATTTTTTTTAACAAATAAAGATAGATTTCAGATTCTGAGTTCAAATTATAAATTTTATCATATTCCAATTAATGAATGCTTCAATACATATGAATTTTGATTTCCAATTAACAATTTTTTGTGTAATAAATTGGGCATAGTAAGTTTTAAATGGTAGTTAAATACACTTAAATTTTTATTATGTGTGAAATTTGGAAAATGATCTGTCACGATCCAGACCGTCGTGATTGACACCCACACAAACTCTCCGGTGGGAGAACCATTACTACAACCCAAACAAACAAATTTTATGAAAACTAAGACATTTAAAGGTACGGAAGCAGGTTTAAATGACTATAAAAATGGAGTCCCCATAAATTCCAAGGTTTTAACAAACAACTAACGAAACTAATGCGGAAGAACAACCCCTACAACCTGAAAGTCATTGTACCAAAACTCTACTAACGACAAGTTTAACAACAAGGGGTACAATCCCGAAACTAAACAACACCTTAAACAAATAGTCTGAGTCCAAAAAGAGTGGACTTAAACAAGAGAGATACATGACAGCCTGAAAGAACTGTATCACCCTTGAATCCAGCCACACTCAATAGTCACCTAACTGAGGTCTATCAATAGCCACCTGAAGATGCCCTGTACTCAACAAAGAAAGAACAAGTGTTGTATCAGTACACAACCACAATGTACTGGTAGGATCACACGGCTATACTAATAAGTGAAACACATGCAAATAACCGCAACATTATATAACAGACATATACCGAACATATACAATATTAGTCATCTTTTCATAATCAATGTAACATTCCACGTTCTCAATAATACACATTGGTTATCAATTAGAATAACATACAGTTTTCTAATACCAATCATCATAAAATATGAACGTAATCATCACAAGTACATACACAACACAATTCAATGGTCCTCTCACGGAAACCAATTCAATGGTCCTCTCATAGAACTCAATTCAATGGTCTTTTCATGGAACCCACACCCAAACTGTTAGCATACCGGAATGTGGTACCCGATCCAATGTTTATGCCGGAACGTGGCAACCGATCCCATGTTTATCATACCAACATGAAATCACAACCATCACTTACCTCGAATCCAAGCTTGAATCCCCTAAGGCACTTGAATCTTCACTTTTCGTATTCTTCCCGCTTGTTTGTGGTCTAAAAACATACAAATAATGCAATGATCAATAAACGAGGCCTAATTACCCGGATTATAATCGACATTATCAACTCTAGGCCAACCCAAAATCCTAATACCCAAATTAGGGCTTTTTCCCACCATTAACTTCAGATCAAAACCTTTCCCCAATGATAATTACCCAAGAAACTATGTTCTACGGATCGAAAAATGCATTCGGGGAGTTAAAACCTTACATTTAGCCTAAAAAATGGTGAAAAATGGTCAAGAACTCGTCTGGGGTCATTCCTTAACTCTCAAAGTCGAAAAATGCAGAATAAAGATGTTTTGGGTTTATTTACGACCTTAAGTCACGTTGGACCCGCCACAGCGGTTCTCACCCCGCTACAGTGGCCCCGCCATGGCGGCAGAAATCCCGCCCCAACGGCACACGAAATCAGTGAGCTATTTTAATAATTCCAAGACCCTCATTTCACAACACACCTTTAACCAACGACGCTAAGAAAAAATATTGTTCATGCTAAGACCGATTTCGGGAGTTCTACTCACCCGAATTCAATTCCGTAAAGTCGTACAGATTCCTTAACGACTTATCTAACCACTCATGTAATCAAAATCATAATTAAGTCACCCAATTGTTACCAGATTTCCCTAGACCTCACCGATTCCAATTTCGTCCTAATCTGGACTAGGCTTGGAAATCTTAAGTTACTACAGAAAAGTTTTCTAGCCCCAATTCTTTCTCCATTGGCTTTTCTCTAACGATGAAAATCATGTCGTTACAATAGATACCAATTTACCCATCACTCGTCCCCGAGTGATCAACTAGGAAAGACTAGCTAAAGTAAGGGTATAGTAGTATCTGAATCGTTGAATTACTAGGTATACTTCTCTCGCATGCCCTTCTTACCGAATCTCATTACCCCCCAAGGGTTTCACATCTCCAACCTAAAATCAACCAATTGAATACCTACACATCCTCCCTTACAATGCCTTAATGAAGTTATCTCAATACTCGAGTGATAAATATTGTTGTATGTAAACTTAACTAATCAACAAAATGATTTCCAACAACCATCAAGGTTGATCGTACACACGTCTGCCACATGTTATCAAGGATTCTTGACACAATCATCAGGACTAATCCTTTCTCATATAAGCATGATAACATTCTGAAATCAATAATCACTACAATTAGAAGTAGACTTGAACCAACCAACACACATTCATAATACCCAAACAATTATAGTTCTTAACAACATCTCCATCCCACAACATAAATTCCCATAAGCTTAAGTTATAACAAATTTGATCTTTAGAAATCAGATACTCATCGAGTGATA
Organism: Solanum verrucosum; assembly: GCF_900185275.1. Taxonomy (NCBI): domain Eukaryota; kingdom Viridiplantae; phylum Streptophyta; class Magnoliopsida; order Solanales; family Solanaceae; genus Solanum; species Solanum verrucosum. The sequence goes on from NW_026019954.1 coordinate 368,911, forward strand.
TGTCCAAGCATACAACCCCTCCAATAACACTATCGAAATGCTAGATTTAGTAATTGTAGATTACCTCTTAAGAATAGTATAATTAGATCCAATGATCCCCACATTCAACCACACATAATCGATACATGACCTCAACGACTAGAGGAATATTAAGATTGCCGGACAACCACAAAGACGCATAGTAGCTCTTCTATAAATTCTCATAAGCAAGGTGGTACATGTAGAATCACTAAAATACTTTAACAACTCCAAGACAACACCAATTATGTCATTTGAAATAACTAAATCTTCCCAATCTTCCCACTCAACCAAGAGAACATCACAAAATTTGGTATTCCTGATCCACCACTAAGGATTCACCTACAAAAGCAAAAACACACGAGATCATAACTAGTGCATCATACTCACAATACTAATAACCATCATATACACTCCGACCATTTACCTTATTATAAACCAACACTTTTAAAAATGAAACCCTTTTTAGGTACTTAACAATCAATAGAAGTAAACTGACGACTCAACCCAGGTGTAAGTCCTTTCAAATGCTCAAATACTGGATACAATTGATCATTTCTCACCTTTTCAATTTTATACCTTGACAAAATATATCACCACGAATGTAGACTTCAATGAAAACTTTGAATTGTAATTTTTATTGTATAACACAATCTTTTTCTCTATCAACATTATCTTGTACCTTGAAGATTTTTATGATGATCACATCTCCATCGATCTTACAATATCTTTCACCATCAATTCGATCGTACTCATTACTAAACTCAAAACAAGAACCAAACACTAATCATCACACTCGAGCTAATGTCTGTACACTCCTTTCTCAAGTCCTTTCCAATAGTTTTTAACCAATCTGATGGACTTGTAACACTATTATCATAGCCACAGCAAAACGAATGAAATCACGCATCTCTGAACCCAATTATCTACCCCACTGAAGATACCTCTGTAGCTTTGCAATCAAATAAAATATTCATGCTCTAGCCTCTTTATAAAGGTTATACTACATTCCACTATTTTTCTTCATTATGACCCTAGCTCTTTTAAATTCTATTTGAGTGGTGTCCCACCATCTCTTAAAACTTTCCATACAACTACGTTACTCACCATATATTAGAAAACCACAACCTTAGGTACATGCAAGTCGTAATTACTATACAAAATTCGATTAATCAAGAATCTCATTATATATTTGCATTCCATCACAATCCACCACGAACTCTTATTACCATTGTAACATCCGACAATTTAAAATGAATATGAATAAGCTTGAAATTGGAAGTAGTCATTTTTGGAAAAAAAATCAGAATCTGGAAATTCGGCCGTGTGGAAATCAGTGAGTTTTTGGCCAACTTTAAACAGTCATAACTTCTAGCTCAGGATGATTCAGGAGTAGTTCCAGTTATGTTTGGAAATCCCTTGGAATGATCTTTCCAACGCCACCGAGTTTGCTCGATTCCGAGTTCGTATGAGGGAGTTATGCCCTTTGAAAGTTGGGCAGTTGGCAGGGAGTCCGTCCGGAAATTTAAGGGCATTTTGATCTTTTCACAAATCATTTCTTTTGAGGTTATATTGTTGTGTTAGACTGATTGCGGATCATTTTTGTTCCATTTTAAAAGAGTAAGAGTTAGGGTTCTTGAGTGAAGAAGAGAAGAAGAGAGAAAGAAGAGAAGAAGAAGAAGAAGAAGTGGGAGCTAGAGTTGTGGATGCAAGACGTTTTCTTCATCAAATTTCTTGGGGAATCTTAGTAAAGGTATGAGAGTTCTTTATCTAGGGCAAGCTATCACCCTAGAGCAATTTCAAATGGTTTTCAACTTTTCCAAAGTTTGTGAAAAAGCATAATTTCTACTCAAACTCATGGGTTCTTGCATGAAACGATTTCAAATGATAAGTTATGATATTATTGATGTTTATTTGATGTTTTAAGATGAAAAACTCCATGAATCCTTGTATTCTACAAAACCCCAAAATGTGTTTATGAAGTGGGTCTATTTCTATGAATTCAAAGTTGATGAAATTATGTGTAAAGTGAATTGTATTGATATCTCTTGTGTTGTTTAATGTTTATTCATGATTAATTATTGATAATGGGTGAATTAAGGGTGGTAAGCCTTATGAGTGAAGTATTGGTGATTGCTTGGATTTTTGGTGATTTTGGCTATGACTTTGAATTATGGTAAGAAAGCTTGAACTCTCTTTATTGAATTAATTGTTGTTGGTAGGTTGAATCCACCTTTGGTGGAAGTGTTATATCTTGTTCTTGGATGGTATTATTGTGAATTGTAGCCATGAAGGCATTGGGGAAGTTGTTGCATAATGTTGGAATATTGTATTATTGTGAATTAAGGCCATGAAGGGCATTATATGAGTGTTATTGTATTGTTATATTATTATATATGAATGAGGCTATATGTAAAGTCCTATATGAAGCTATATGTAAAGTTTTATGTGAAGCTATATGTGAAGGTATGATGTGAATGAGTTTTATGTGAAGCTATATGTGAAGGTATGATGTGAATGAGTTTTATATGAAGCTATATGTGAAGGTATGATGTGAATGAGTTTTATGTGAAGCTATATGTGAAGGTATGATGTGAATGAGTTTTATATGAAGCTATATGTGAAGGTATGATGTGAATGAGTTTTATGTGATCTTGTGATGATCCTATGTAAAGTGGATAGCATTGTGAGTTAAAGTATGATTTCTCATGATGTATATATGAAATGATGTTGGATTATGAAGTATCCTTAAATGAAAATGTTGTGACTTGGTTGGTAGACTAAAGTGTCCCTCCTTGTTACTTAAAGTCTTGAATGCATGAATGTGTGAAATGGGCAGAACTAAGAAATGGTGCCCTTTCTATAAATGCTAAAAGAGGAATTCTAGGCCAAGACTTGAATCGGCAAAACTAAGAAATGGTGCCATTTCATAAGTCTAGCTTTCCTAAGTAAATGTAAAACCATGAAATCGGTAGACCTAATGGTGGTAGCCCTTCTCATGTGTGAAATGATGAACCTTGGACCGGTAGGCTTAAGGCACCCTTAATGAAAAATCGGTAGGCCTAAGGCACCCTTCCAGGGGGATTTAATGAGCTATCCTTATGAACCTTGATTGGCCATGACTAAGAAATAAGACCTTTCTTGGGAAGAGGTACTATGAGTTGGTTGAACTAGAAAAGGAACCTTCTCTAAGTACATATGTGATTGAATACTCTATGGGAAACAAGGCTAGTACCGAATGGATGTGGTTAGGAAGGTGGCCTAGTTGAGTATGAGATTAGGCACAATGAACTTCCTTGGACATCCCCTAAACCATGTGCCTACATGGGTTGCTTACTAGTTCTACCTTTGGCAAGTAGAACAACCTCCACGGAGTAGGATAGACTCCGGATTCCATACCTAGCTAGTATGGTCTATGTCGGTTATGCCTATTCCCATCATGTGGGATGCGCACTCTAGTTATTGGATAGGTTCTACAACGTGTAAGTAGTAGTATGGGATGCTATCTACACATGACACGAGTAGACTTTGAAGATACTAAAGTGAGTTCCCTAAGTCTAACGACTATTATGTGAAAGTCCCCTTATGTGCTTGAATGTCTCCAAAAATGGTTTCTTAAAGAATGTTGGTCTATTGATGTTATGATGAAAAGGAAATGTCCTTATCTAAGGTAATCTTGAGGAACACTTAAGTGTGCTTGAAGAGGTTGTATGGGTGGTCACTTCTTGTCTTACTCAAGTGTGTCTTAAGGTTATATTAGGTAGAGGTCCTATGGTAATGAAATGACATGTGTTCCTTTAAAGTTAAGCATGGGTTGTATATGAATATATGTTGAGTATGTATACGGTTGGCTATGGTTTTATATGTGAACATTGACTTAGTATGTTATATTGTAATGGTAAATTTCCTTATCTATGGTAACCCTTAGGAACACTTAGGTGTATATGAAGAGATTGTATGGGCGGTCACTTCATGTTTCACTTAAGTGTGGCTTTGGGTAACTTGAGATAGAGGTCAAGAAATGATGAAAAGGCTTACTTGTCAATTATGTTCATGTGTTGTACATTGGTACTAGTTGTGCATGATGGCTTGTGATATGAAGCATGATAAGGGTAAGATCACATTTGGTGGCCTTAGGATGATGCTTTAGTGTGGATGGTGGTATGGGACGCTATCCATACATTGCACAAAGTGTTGTCCAAGGGTTACTTGAGGTGGATGGTTTAAGGTGAAGGAATGAGTTATGTGTGGAGTATGTGCTAAAGTGGTTAATGACTTGTATGTTGGTTATGGTTGGATATTGTGACTCTTATACTTGTATTTTTTTTTATGAAGTTTTACCAAATGGCATAAATGCATGTTTCTCCAATAAATGTCCCTTTTAGCATGTTTTTGCATGGCTTCCATACTTAGTACTTAATTGTGCTCACCCCTTTCTTTCCCTTTTTGACTAAAGTGTAGCGATTTGGAGATGGTGACATGTCATGGCTATTTGATAGGTTTCTAAGTGTTGAAGATGAAGACTTGGTGAGTCCTCATATATTCGAGGACAATACCCCATATGTTCTTTTATGTCTTTTTAGTATTGTTTAAGTTGTGTATGGGATTGGTCCCGAATTTTGTACTCTAAAGTATTAGATGGTTTTGAGACATCATGTATAAAGTCTAGAAAGTCTTCCGCTTGCTATTGTTTTTTTTTTATATGAAATGTTTTCTTGGTAAAGAAAGTTTTTAATTCCTTATGGTTTTAGTGTCTATGCGATGAATGAATGCTAAGAGACTTGTATTAGACCTCTTCGAGGTCGAGTACGCCGGTTACGACTAGGGGGTGATCCCAGGTCGTGACAACCATTTTGCTTAGTCGGCCCTGACTATCACTACGAAGCCAATCTTTCATCAACACGACACATCAAACTCAGGTATACTCATCAAATTCAGAGGACTAACCCAATTTATACGCAATTTCTTACTAACATCTTCAATTGCCTCCACCCAAGTATACTTAATGGAACTTTCTTAATCCATAAGCTTGTCATTACGGTATTAATCCACTCCCTTATGGCTCAAGATAAAATCACCAGTCCTCATACTACCCTCCCTCTTCTTAGCAAACAAGAATGGAGCACCCCACGGGAAAGCACTAGGACGGATGAAACCTTATCAAGAAACTCTTGGATTTGAGCCTTAAGCTCTCTTAATTCTGCTGGAGCCATACGATGCGGAGGGATGGAAATGGGGCAAGTGTCAGTTTCCAAGTCAATGCAGAAATTTATATCTCTATATGGAGGCATACCAGGCAAATCCGTAGGAAACACTTCCTTAAACTCAGACACCGTAGAGACAGGCTTAATAGAGGGAGACTCAACCTCAACATCCCAAATATAAGCCAAATAAGCCAAACAACCTTGCCCTACCAGTTTTCTAGCTCGAATGGAGGATATGATCTTAGCTAGCTTAGACTTGTACACCCCTTCCTACTCTAATCTTTCCCTATCGGGGATCTCTAGAGTTACCGACTTAGTATTACAATTAAGCCCGGTATAATAGGGGGACAACCAAGTCGTGCCTAAGATTATATCAAGACAATCATATCCAGCATAACCAAATCAACCCAAATCTGAAAATCCATAAACACAACAGGACAACACGATATGCATGGGAGACTATGACTGACTCTTCAACTAGGGTAGAAACATGGATGGGGGCATCAAGTATATCACAAACCACATTAAATCCCAAGACAATTGAACTAACACATACAAATAAGTAGAACCTGGATCAAACAAAACAATAGCCATCCGGGCATATACAATAGTAGCTCTTGTGACCACTGCATCACACCCTCAAACTCGGTCTTACCCGAAAAAACATAAAAGTGAGCTATGTCTTCTTGACGAGCAACATCATTGTCTGGCTGCACTACTCCTCTACATGCATTACCATTTCCCCGGCCTTCACGGTCTCACTGATTTCCTCCGTATATACCCAGGTTCTCCATAATTTTAACACACCTTATAATTTATATTTGATTGCTGAACACTGAATTAGATCGCGGGGGTTAGTTTGGGTACGATTCGGGGTCCATAATTGTGACTAGGGGAAAATAGGGGAGATAAGACTGAGATTTTGTCTTGCCCTGTCCTGCTCTGGCGGGAGAAATCCCGTACTGGCGGTCTCTCACTGGCAAGATTATCCCGTCCTAGCGGCTCCAACGGAAACAAAACCCCTGCCAATAATTTCTAGGGTTCTTCTCTTTTCTATATTTCCCCTAGATTTCCCGGCTATAAATAGACATTTAAGAAAATACCTTTAGCTAGAACAATCATTGTCTACCCCCGATCAACCCAACGAAGTACGTAGTTTAGAATCCTTTTACATTGTTTCAACATTACGATACACATATCCACAGGATACACCCAAACTCTCACACGGTTATTAGTTGGTCGCAACGCACGTCCAAATTTCTCGCTTATGAACTACATCGTAATTTATCTAGACCCTTGCACCTAATCTCATGATGACTTTCATTTTCACGATAAGTTTCACGACACTCAAGCAGTTACAAATTGCAAACAAGTTCAAATTCTTTAATTAGTTCGTTCCATAAATGACCGTTACTTATCATTTATGCCTTATACGACCCCTAAGGCCAGATACCAATTGGAACCTTCTCAGTTCCAATTAATTTTCTTGTGTCCCTTTAGCCGGGACTACGACGTTTGTTCACTTCATTGAGATACCAATTGGACTCAACTCATACCACAAGCGACAATGTTAGCTAGCGAGCCCCACAAAACTACTAATTTCAATCATAGAACTTGGTCGAACCCAATTCTTAACTGCCTCAATCTTTAACTACTGGTAACCAGACCTTAAATCAATCTTAGAGAAAATCGATGTCAAAAAGGTCATTTATCCGAGACAATAAATACTTATTTTGAATGGTGACCCTGTTTAACTGTCGATAGCCTATACACATCCTCTTTTGCTAGTGATGGTGTTACCGTTGTTGTTGCTCTAGCTCGGACCATAGAGTGAAGGAGGAAATATACCAATTTGTATCACTCATATACCTATTGGATTCAAGTCATAGCATGAATGAGTCGAAATAAGTGAGTTTTTCCTAAAGTCCTATAGCCTCTCGAAGAAAAGTACGAACGTCATCATATCGTTCCGCAAGACTCTACTAGACTCGGTTTGGTACAATGAGATCAATGAACCTAGGGCACTCATACCAACTTTGTCACGACCCAAACCGTTGTGATTGACACCCATACAAACCCTACAGAGGGAGAACCATTATTACAACCCAAACAAACAATTTTATAAAAACTAAGACATTTAAAGATACGGAAGCATGTTTAAATGAATATAAAAATTGAGTCCTATAAACTCCAAGGTTTTAACAAACAACTAACCAAACTAATGCGAAAGAACAACCCCTACAACCTGAAAGTCATTGTACCAACATTCAACTAACGACAAGTCTAACAACAAGGGGTACAACCCCAAAACTAAACAACACCTTAAACAAATAGTCTGAGTCCGAAAATAGTAGATTTAAACAAGAGAGATCCATGGCAGCCTGAAAGAACTGGCTCACCCTTGAATCCGGTCACGCTCAATAGTCACCTAGCTGAGATCTATCAATAGCCACCTGAAGATGCCCTGTACTCAATAAAGAAAGATCAAGTGCAATATCAGTACACAACCACAGTGTACTAGTAGGATCACACGGCTATCCTAATAAGTGAAACATATGCAAGTAACCACAACATTAAAAAACAGGCATATACCAAACATATACAATAATAGTCATCTTTTCATAATCAATGTAACATTCCACGTTCTCAATAATACACATTGGTTATCAATTAGAGCAACATACAATCTTCCAATATCAATCATCATTAGATATGAGCGTAATCACCACAAGTAGATACACATCACAATTCAATAGTCATCTCATGGAACGCACACCCAAACTGTTAGCATATCGAAATGTGGTACCCGATCCAATATTTATGCTGGAACGTGGCAACTGATCCCATGTTTATGCCAGAACGTGGAAACCTATCTCATATTCATGCCGGAACGTGGCAATCGGTCCAAGTTAGTGTGTTGGAACGTAACACCTGATTCATTCAACAAACCACAATTACAATCATAATGTATATTCTCATAATCATACAACAAGAGGTGATTCATAACATACAATTATTCAATTATCCTCATTTACGATTAGGGTGATCAATAATGCAACATTCACGTACATACATGCATTATAATGAGCAATTACAAACATATATCACACCAAAATGAAATCACAATCATCATCTACCTCGAATCCAAGCTTGAATCCCCTAAGACACTTGAATCTTCCCTTTTCGAATTCTTCCCACTTGTTCGTGGTCTAAAAACATACCAATAACGCAAGGATCAATAAACGAGGCCTAATTACCTGGATTATAATCAACATTATCAACCCTCGGCCAACCCAAGATCCCAATACCCAAATTAGGGCTTTTTCCCACCATTAAATTCAGATCCAAACCTTTCCCTAATGATAGTTACCCAAGAAATTACGTTCTACAGATCGAAAAAACGGATTTGGGGAGTTAAAACATTACCTTTAGCCTTAAGAATGGTGAAAAATGATCGAGAACTCGTTTGGGGTCGTTCCTTAGCTCTCAAAGTCAAAAAGTACAGAATAAAGACGTTTTGAGGTTTATTTACGACCTTAACTCGCGTCGGACCCGCCACAACGGTCCTCACCTTGCTATAACGGCCCCGCCCTGGCTGCAGAAATCCCGCCTCAGCGGCTTGCACAGAACCAGTGAGCTATTTTAATAATTTCAAGACCCCTATTTCACAACACACCTTTAACCAACGACTCTCAGAAAATACCGTTCACGCTAAGACCGATTCTGGGAGTTCTACTCACCCGAATTCAATTTCGTAAAGTCGTACAGATTTCTTAACGACTTATCTAACCATTCATGTAATCAAAATCATAAATAAGTCACCCAATTGTTACCAGATTTCCCTAGACCTCACTGACTCCGATTTAGTCCAAATCTGGACTAGGCTAGGAAATCTCAAATTACTACGAAAAAGTTTTTTGACCCCAATTCTTTCTCCATTGGCTTTTCTCTAATGACGGAAATCACGTCGTTACATGATCGTACTATAAAAATCTATCATACTTAATTTTATTCTATAAATTTGTAAAAAGTTATATTTACACCATTTGAACTCGTAAATATTTTATTGCACGACAGGAATTTTACTAATTTTATCATATGCTTAGTTTGAATGGGCCTAATATGCTTCTCTACTTATTTTGGAACTGAGAAATGGAAAATAACTTGGAATATTTTGTATACTTGTTCCTTTGGTTTTGACTTATGATATCATATACACTAGTTTTCGTTCTCTTATAAATCTTCTAAAAAAAATTCAAAGTTCAAATTCAGAGTATAAACTAAGTTATTTTGGTAGAGAGCATTCATTCTTTAATATAAACTAGATATAGGACCCCGTGCCAGCACGGGGCCCAAATATATATATTTTTTTATTTTAATTTATGTCATATTATGGAATTTGAGAAGTTATTGAAATTTTTATCTGATTTTAAAAATATTTTAAATTTTTAGCTATTGTGATTTGTAGTACTTTTTTTTAACATAATTTAGAAAAAAATATTTATTACTCTGTTTGTTCTAATTTATGTGGCACACGCAGAATTTTAAATATTAAGCATTTTTTATATGTCTCTTTAATATATTAAGTTGTTAATTATTGTATTTTATTGTATATTTTGAACCTAAATTTTTAATAATATATGTTATTTGCCATGTCCCAATTTATGTGACATTAATTGATAGATTTGTTGGAGTCGAGAGATTTATTTTGTTAATTATTGTAATTTATATTTTTTTTCCCGTCAATTTCAAACAATATATGTTGTTAATTGATAGAATACTTTTAATGTAATTTTTTTTTAAAATATGTGTGACTCTCCATGTCCCAATTTATGTGGCACATGTAAAGTTTTGACAATTAACCAAAATTTTAATACATTTTAAAAAATATTTTTAAGTCGTAAAATTTTAAGTAATAAGTAATTTAAATTGTTGTATTATTTATTACAATTTATAATACTTTTAAAGTAGTTAAAATATTGTACAATTTATTATGATTTATAACACTTTTTTTTAAAATTTATGTCATATTATGGAATTTGAGAAGTTATTGAAATTTTTATATGATTTTAAATTTTTTTTTAAATTGTTAGCTATTGTGATTTGTAGTACTTTTTTTAACATAATTTTGAAAATAATATTTATTAATCTATTTGTTCTAATTTATGTGGCACATGCAGAATTTCAAATATTAACCCTTTTTTATATGTCTCTTTAATATATTAAGTTGTTAATTATTGTATTTTATAGTACATTTTGAACCTAATTTTTTAATAATATATGTTATTTGCCATGTCCCAATTTATGTGGCATTAATTGATAGATTTGTTGGAGTCAAGAGATTTATTTTGTTAATTATTGTAATTTATAATTTGTTTTTCGTCAATTTGGTCGACTATTTTTTTTATTAATTATTGTAATTTATTGTTTCTTTTTCGTCAATTTCAAACAATATATGTTTATCATATAATCCATTTTATGTGGTACCAATAGAATTTAGAGAGTCAATTAAATTTTGTATATAAGTTTTAAATAATTAAGCTGTTAATTATTGTAATGTATAGTATTACTTATAGTATTTTTAAATATATTTAAATATTATATGTTAGGTTTTTTATCCTAATTTATATGGCATTGATAGAATTTAAAGTGTGAAATAATTGTTAATTATTGTAATAGATAATATGGAGTATTTAAGTCATTTATAGTATAGTATAATTAATATATAATATGTAGTATTTAAGTGTTATATTATGGAATTTGAGAAGTTATTGAAATTTTATATGATTTTAAAAATATTTTAAATTGTTAGCTATTGTGATTTGTAGTACTTTTTTTTTATATAATTTTGAAAATAATATTTATTACTGTATTTGTTCTAATTTATGTGGCACATGCAGAATTTCAAATATTAACCATTTTTTATATGTCTCTTTAATATATTAAGTTGTTAATTATTGTATTTTATAGTACATTTTGAACCTAATTTTGTAATAATATCTGTTATTTGCCATGTCCCAATTTATGTGGCATTAATTGATAGATTTGTTGGAGTCAAGAGATTTATTTTGTTAATTATTGTAATTTATAGTTTCTTTTTCGTCAATTTCAAGCAATATCTGTTTTTAATTGATAGAATACTTTTAATGTAATTTTTAAAAAAAAATTTGTGTGACTGTCCATGTCCCAATTTATGTGGCACATGTAAAGTTTTGACAATTAACCAAAATTTTAATACATTTAAAAAAATATTTTTAAGTCGTTAAATTTTAAGTAATTTAAATTGTTGTATTATTTATTACAATTTATAATGCTTTTAAAGTAGTTTAAATATTGTACTATTTATTATGATTTATAACACTTTTTTTTTAAATTTATGTCATATTATGGAATTTGAGAAGTTATTGAAATTTTTATATGATTTTAAAAATATTATAAATTGTTAGCTATTGTGATTTGTAGTACTTTTTTTTAACATAATTTTGAAAGTAATATTTATTACTCTATTTGTTCTAATTTATGTGGCACATGCAGAATTTAAAATATTAACCCTTTTTTATGTCTCTTTAATATATTAAGTTGTTAATTATTGTATTTTTTAGTACATTTTGAACCTAATTTTTTAATACTATATGTTATTTGCCATGTCCCAATTTATGTGGCATTAATTGATAGATTTGTTGGAGTCGAGAGATTTATTTTGTTAATTATTGTAATTTATAGTTTCTTTTTCGTCAATTTCAAACAATATATGTTGTTAATTAATGGGTTTTTTGGAGTGGAATTTTTTATTATTAATTATTGTAATTTATTGTTTCTTTTTTGTCAATTTCAAACAATATATGTTTATTATATAATCTATTTTATGTGGTACCAATAGAATTTAGAGACTCAATTAAATTTTTTATATAAGTTTTAAATAATTAAGCTGTTAATTATTGTAATGTATAGTATTAGTTATATTATTTTTAAATATATTTAAATATTATATGTTACGTTTTTTATCCTAATTGGCATTGATAGAATTTAAAGTGTCAAATAATTGTTAATTATTGTAATAGATAATATGGAGAACAATATATGTTTATTATATAATCTATTTTATGTGGTACCAATAGAATTTAGAGACTCAATTAAATTTTTTATATAAGTTTTAAATAATTAAGCTGTTAATTATTGTAATGTATAGTATTACCTATATTATTTTTAAATATATTTAAATATTATATGTTAGGTTTTTATCCTAATTTATATGGCATTGATAGAATTTAAAGTGTCAAATAATTGTTAATTATTGTAATAGATAATATGGAGTATTTAAGTCATTTATAGTATAGTAATTAATATATAATATGTAGTATTTAAGTGTTATATTATGGAATTTGAGAAGTTATTGAAATTTTTATATGATTTTAAAAATATTTTAAATTCATAACTATATATTTCAATGTACAAGATTTTGATAAAATAAAATCTTTAAAGTTAAATTATAATGTTTTTGAAATTTAAATTATTAAAACATATATAATGATTTTATAGAAAAAATAATATCATATTAAAATTAAATGAAAAGGATAATAAATTCAACTTTTACCATGATAAGGTTGAAAAATATTATTTAAGTGGAAGGAGATGGGGCCCACTTTTGGTAGTAAATCCTAGACTTTTCTTATTTAAGTGTTATATATATTATGGAATTTGAGAAGTTATTGAAATTTTTATATGATTTTAAAAATATTTTAAATTCATAACTATATATTTCAATGTACAAGATTTTGATAAAATAAAATCTTTAAAGTTAAATTATAATGTTTTTGAAATTTAAATTATTAAAACATATATAATGATTTTATAGAAAAAATAATATCATATAAAATTAAATGAAAAGGATAATAAATTCAACTTTTACCATGATAAGGTTGAAAAATATTATTTAAGTGGAAGGAGATGGGGCCCACTTTTGGTAGTAAATCCTAGACTCTTCTAATATATAGTAATTCATGGAACTTATAGATGCAGATGCAAATTCAAATTCAATCATGTTTAATATAAATTATGGAACCTATTGATGCAAATTTAAATTTAATCACGTTTCAATATGAATAATCGTAATTATTAAAAATTTAAAAATAAATAAAAAGAGAGGTAACTCTTGGAATTTCCAACAGTCAAGCAATACCCAATTCCAATCGTATTTAGTTAGCTCCAGGATTTAAGCCACATGCAATTCTTTTATTTATATAAATTATTTGTTTGTTTATTTATTTAGTTCCTCTTTTGCAGAAATCCACATGGGGGTCACCAATTCTAGAAAAAAGAACCGTTCTGCTTAATTTATTACTTCTATAATTTACTACTGGTATTTCATTTTAGCAATACTTTTTTTTAAAAAATGGTATTAATAATATTTTCTACTCATCTTACTATTTTTGGCAAAAAATTGTAATTTATAAATTATTTTGAATATTAATAAAAAAACTATCTAATGACGAGCTCGGCTATATATAGTATATTTTCTTAGGTTCGAAAACATATATTTATATATATATATATATATATATATATATATATATATATATATATTGCGGATATTAATATGTATCATTTACTTGAATATACATTTATTATCAAAAATAAGTTATTTATAAATATTATGAAGAGGGTAGTGCGAATTCAAATTAATCTAATTAGTAATTCATAAGGATCAAGATCAAATGAATGTTATCGTTTTTTGGCAAGTGAAGATATATTTTTAACCTCTCAATAATCAGTAATGAAGTGAGACAAAAATTATTTAGTTCGGATTTTATTAATAAAAAAGAAGATAAGATTCCTAATTATTCATATCTTAATCGCATTATATGTATTGATTGATCAATATAATGTTGGGTATGTAGCAAGAGTTAATGGGAAATAGAGGAAAGGTGAAAAGAGAGGAACTTGAAAAGTTGGGAACTTGAAGAGTTGAGAACTTGAAAAGTCTTCTTATGTTTTATTGAAAAGGCATTTGTCCCTCATTGGTGGTGGAAAGAAAATAGGAGAGTTTAAATATAAAAACACTCCTATTAATTGTTAAAAGGGTTGGAAAGAGGGACCCCCCTCGCGCCATCGTCGTCGTCGCTCAGCTTCGGCTTCGGCTTTGGAAAATGATCGAGAGATTATTTTTTGGACAAAGTTTGTTTTAATTATTTTAGTTAATTATTTATTTAATTAATTAAATTAAATTACATGGCCAACGTTTTAATTAGTTAATTAATCGAAGTCTTTCAATTAATTAGTTAGTTGACCCCGCCCGACTCAGATCCACGCGCGACCTGTTTTATTTGAATTTCCCGCCGTTGGAAGTGACTGTTTAGAAAGGTTGCAACTTTCAGAAATAGTCATGACCATTTGAAAGGTTGCAAACTTTCATGAATGGTCGTGTGGATTCTGAAAGGATTGCAACCTTTCGAAACCAGTTCCCCTTGCCTATAAATACATTGATTCCTTAGACTTATTCCTTACGATTTTTTCTAATTTCTTCTGCACAAAATTTATTCGTGTACTTCACTGTTGTTGAGTGGTTCGCTGACACTAGAGTTTTAGGTATCAATACACTGGTGATTGAAATCATTCTATCCTAGGAGGACATATTCCAAATCAAACCTCGGATACTAGAGGAGAATAATTTCCTTAAGGGGACATTGTGCATTCAGTGGGCCTGATCTTTTTTTGATTTTGTTTTTCAAAGGATTGTGGTACGTTTTTTACAGATTTTAGTTTTGTCAATTAATTTCTGTTCATCTATTCTTACTGGTTTATTAAACTTTGGTTACTTCGTGTTTCTGCAAAGTTTATTGAAATCAGTAATTCTGGTTTTTTAAACACAAATTGCTAACATATAATCTTGTATATTTACCTATAATCTTCATTAAAAAATTAATTCATGATTAAAAATTGAAGAAATAATTAGATTTATCATTCTACCATAGTTGATCAAAAACTCAAAAATAAGTTTACCCCTAATGACATTTCGAATTTAAAATTCTCACGTTTATTTTCATCATAAATTTTCTCTTTTAATTATTTGATGTCTTTTAAAGTGTAAATAAAATTATGAAAAGCCGGCAAAGCCAATTACGTGTAGGTCAATATTTTTACTTGAAAGAAAATTTAGGCAGAATAACAGTACGTAATAATTAATATCACTTCTAATTCACCTTCTTTTTTTCTCTATAAAGAAAAATAAAATATATTTATAAAACTTCAATTCTATTTTAAACACTATTTTGTTACTTCAAAAACATAGATTTTCTTTTTGCAAGAAAGATACAAATAAGATTTTTTTTCCTCCATATATGGTAGTGATAATTTTAGGCTTAATTACTTAAGTGTTAAGAATACCATATACGATACAAATGATATCCGAGCCATTTATATATATCTTTTTATTTGTGTGTTGCGATTTTTCTTTTATATGTCTAAATTATTTCAGCCTCATTTTCCTCATCTTATCTGTCATGAAGGTCCTTTCACCATGTCTTATGTAACTCCCTTCTTAATTCTAACCCTCATAGTGTAACAACCCAACACACTAGTAATATTGTCCGCTATCGACCTAAATCCATATGACTTTAAAACACATCACTATGATGTAAGATTTGTTCTATACCCAACATTTCTCACATTCTTATCCTAAGTTTATCAGAGTGTCATATACACCCCCTCTTATGATTTCAATATCCTAGCAGCCCTACTACATGAGATTTGCCTAGACTTTGCACTAGGTTTGTTCCTAGCAGCGCTACTACATGAGATTTGTCTAGACTTTGCACTAGGTTTGTTTAGCCTTCTCGGAATTTGCCTAATTAAACTTAGTTGAACGCTAATCCACCATCAAGAAGGTTGGCACATGAGTGACTCGGATACCTTTTATAATGGTCTAATTTGTTAGTGATATTTTTCGCGCCGGACCTAGATTCACACAACTTTAAAACATGTCGTTAAGATATAAAATCTACTTACATTGTATTTTTGTTGATGTGAGACTTTCATCCTAAGCTAAAGTGTCACACCTAATCTGCGCAATTTCATTTCCGTTACTTTCATCTTCTATAAACGTGTGCATTTTTGATTGACCAACATTCCACTTCATAAATTAAAATAAGTCGAAAAATTAACCACTCTGTAAAATTTATATTTAATTCTTTGTGACATATTCTTATAACATAGTTCCTCAAATACGAACCTTTATTTCATCCACTTCGTAACAAAACGATGTGCAACAATATCCATTTATCTCTATGTTTTCATACATTATAAATTCAAGATACTTGAGACTTTCCCTCTTCAATC
The DNA here is from genome assembly GCF_900185275.1 of Solanum verrucosum. Classification (NCBI taxonomy): domain Eukaryota; kingdom Viridiplantae; phylum Streptophyta; class Magnoliopsida; order Solanales; family Solanaceae; genus Solanum; species Solanum verrucosum. The sequence goes on from NW_026019954.1 coordinate 385,467, forward strand.
AATAGGATAGGTATATCGATTATCACCTTCACTTCTACCTCATGTATAACAACATTGAACGTCCACGTCATATAACTCTAAATGTTAATCTTACTTAACTTGAAATCCTTAAATTTAGGATAAATAATTAGACTTTGAATATATGTAAATATAACATGAAAATAGAACTTTACAAAAAAATAGTAGTTGTAGAAAAAAATTAGAATTAATACTATTAATAATATAGATAATGAAGTGTATTAAGATATTTTTAAAATCTATGCTCTAAAATAAAAGAAATATTCCATGAAGTCTAATGGCCAGATTTGAAAACCAGAAGAAACAAAAAAGACACGTATGGATTTTAGTTAATACCATTACTCAAATTTGTAGTTACTAAAAAGAATATGTCATAATTATAGCGCGAAGGATAATTTTGATATTATAAAAATATATTGATAATTTTTTTTTTATCCATTAATTTAAATTAAATAATTATTTCTTTTCAAAATATGAAGGGGGTATATATTATTTTTCAAATCCAAGAAATATTAAATTCAATATTCTACTATATAAGTTTCTAATTCATAAACTCACTAATCCAAACAGAGTTTATCCTTTAATTTAATTAGTTAAAAATATGTAGACTTAATACATTGATAATCAGTCAAACTTGTCTATAAATTTCATTGATATATTTAAACTATAATTTTTAAAAATTAAATATATACAAACACATAATTATTTTCCCTAAAAATTAGGTATTTTCGATTTAAATTTTAAGTTTATTTTATGAGTCTTCTCAAATATATATCCATTATATAAATAAATACTTGATTGAAATAAATTGTAATTCAAGTATCTAAATATAATTTAAAGGAGTATTAATGTGTTAAATATATTTATGCTTTCTACGCATGTTTTTAATCTCACTAAACAATATAAAAAAACATCATAGTGTTTTTAGTTATATTTTCGGCAGTACAATATTAAAATAAGATAATTTTTTAAATAAAATAAATTAATAAATTTACATAAATGATCTTTGAGATTGAAACATATATAATTAAATAATAAAAATACAATTGTTAAATCACCGAACCGTAACAACCTAATGTTCCCCTGCACTTGTCACATGCATTTCCAGCCGAAACTAAAACCAATAGGAATCCATTAATATGTAAAATTGTATTACTAATTATTTTATATTGTTCCAACTTTTTAAAATATCACTCCAAAATACGTTTGAATATGTAGTATTTTTTTTAAAAAAAAAGTATGACTCAGTTAGTTTAAAGGATGGTCATTTAAATAGATAATTTGAATAAATTCTTTTTCTATCATTATTGAGTCGAGCTTATTACATAGGGCTTGCATAATATGATTTACATCTCCTGATAGTTTGTAGAGTATTACATAATAAGAGGTTTACCTAATGCATATAATGATACAAAATACTTATCCATAGTGCTTACTCGAATGATAGAAACTGTGATAAAGGTGATATCAACGACATATTATCTTGATTTTCTAAAAAAATACTTAATATATTTTTAATATCTCAATTTTTGTGTTTGTCTTTACTTTTTATCCTGTTCTAAAAAGACATATTTTTTATTTAATAATTATTAAATAAGTTTAATTTAGTAAATAAAATAAAGTATTTCCTTATTTTTTTTATTTGGAACCCCAGGATATAACCCGTAGCCGCTATAACTTCTGCCCTTTGAGTGAGCACTGGGTAAACCCCCAGGGGATGTAAATTGCACTAGGCAAACCCTATGCGACAGACTTGACTCAGAAGGCATTGAGGGGGATCGATCCGGAGTCATCCGTGTGGATAACCACCCTCCAAACCAACTGAGCCATCCCGAATGACAATTCCTTATTTTTTAAATTTAGTGTTTGATCAAATAATAACATATAAAGTAATATAGAAAATATATTAAATAGTAATAATCAAATATTATTAAAAAATAATTTAATAAGTATACTTCTAATTAAAGTTTTTTAAAAAGGTATACAAAAAAGAAACAGAGAGAAGTATATTTTATTATGTTGGTTAATGATTTAAAATTTTAAATGAAAATAATTAGTTGCTTCAATCACAAATTGGATAAGTCTTACAACCTATAACGCCCCATTGGGTTCCGCAAATCATAAATAAATAAATTTTTTTGCCACCATTTTTTAATTCTCTTAACAGACCCCGCGTCTTTACTGCTCTCTAAGGGTGACCAGTGCGCACTCACCGTCACTTTTTCTACGTGTCACCTGCATGTCCCCCGTTAACTCTGACGTGTTCATTTTTATAATATGGCGCGCATTATACCCTCAGCGCACATTAGCTTCTCTATACATTTAATATTTTTTTTTCCAATTTCCCACCCAATTTTTAGTCCTTTTTACTCTACGCTTAAAATATACTTCCCCTTAAACAACTGCTTCGTTTCTCTCTCTCTCTGCAGAAGCCGAAAAAATCCATTTGCTTAAAGCTATTTGTCAGCTAGCTTCTGCTCTATTGCAAATTGATATCTTCAAGGAAAAAGAGCATTCATATCAATTTTTTGATTACTTATGCTATAAGTTTTCTGTTGATGTATATGAACATGGTGCTATATGATATATGAATCTGTGTGAATTTGTTTCAACAAGCTAGCAGAAAGCAGAATAACTGGATTCGTTCGGTTTTGAGTTATATACTCAGGCATAGCACAGTTGAGGTTGAAAGGTAAGTATAACGTGAAAGTTGTAGTCAGGTTAAGTAAAATGTGTTTTGATTGTTATTGTTGGTGATCGGATTTCTGAGAAAAATAGTGGAAGTTTTTTTCCGGCGGTTGTACGGTGGATCGGAGTTTGGGTTTGATAAAGGTGAAAGTAGTTGAGAAAGCAGGTGATTGAAGCGTGCGGGTGGGAACTTTTTTTGTTTTTGGTTGGGTGAGATTTTTGTTCACGTGAGGATTGTGAAAAAATGCCGCATAGAACGACTTACTTCTTTCCAAGGCAATTTCCTGACCGTGGGTTGGATGCATCTGCAAAGTTTGTTAATGATCACGAGAAGGAGAAGAAGATCAGTGACGTTGAGGATCGAAAGTCTTCTTCAAAGGAGAGCGATGCCACATCGAAACAGCTCATAAGTGATGTGAAAGAGACTAATAACAATAATGATGCTACGTTTTCGTACGGGAACCGTGATAAGATTCACGGGAAGCAGTTGGCTGCTTTTGTCAACTGGCTGACTGAGAAAAATAAGAAAGGGAAATCAATACAGAATCACGTGAAGATCAAATTGGATGATGGAGATACAGAGGATGAACATGAACTTTTGCTACCTGTTCCTCCTGAAGCTGTACCGATACATGAACTGCAGGTTGATTGCCACGTGGCACCGCCGGAGCAGAAGCAGCAGGGGACATTTGATCGGAAAGCGTCATTGCAGAGGTTGTCGAGTAGTGGAAGCAATTACAGTTGTGTGGGAAAGCAATTCGAGAGACAAACTTCGTTGCAAAGGCTGTCGAGTTGGGGAAGTACTAGTTATGCAGGGAGTTTGTTTTCAGGAACAACGGTTGAGGGGAACTGGCCGAGTACGGGAGTTAAAGACACGCAGACGTCGACGACAAGGGAAGTGGAGGAGGAAGTAGTGGTGAAGGATGCAGAGGCGAGAGTTGATAGCGAGGATACATTGATGCAGAAGTCGAAGGAGAGCTATTACTTGCAGCTCACACTCGCTAAAAGGCTTGTAGAGCAAGCCATGCTTGCTTCTGGAGAGCCTATTCTTCTGCAGGAGTGCAAAAGTATCAAGGGCCTTGGTGGATCTTCTGATGCTCAAACTGTATCTTATCGTTTATGGGTATCTCTTCTTCCTCCCTCTTCCCCTCTCTCTCACTGTCTCACACACACTCTATAGTTCTGGGGGAAATGCATGCCTGTTTGTTTTTCCTTCTCCTGATGAAATTGGGAGTAGGGGAAATGGGGAAGGGGATTAAAAGGTGGGATTCGAACCCTCACCAGCTAGGTTAAAATTCAGGTAGCCAATTGCCAACCAATTGAGCTACTGAGATTTCACCGGAAGAGCATGTCTGGTAGTTATTCTTATGGGGGAGAATAATTCTCTTTCCTGTTAGTTTAGCTGTAAGTATTTGTCATTTAATTCCGTGGGTTCTTAATTATCTGACGGTGAAGTTTGTGAAAAATTTCAGGTGAGTGGTTCGTTGTCTTATGCTGATAAGATATCTGATGGGTTTTACAACATATTAGGAATGAATCCATATTTGTGGGTTATGTGTAATGCCACAGAGGATGGTAAACAAATACCATCTCTAATGGCATTAAAAGGAATTGAACCCAGTGAGACATCAATGGAGGTTGTTCTTATTGATAGGCGTGGGGATTCAAGGCTCAGGGAATTAGAAGATAAAGCTCAAGAAATTTACTTTGCTGCTGAGAATACGTTAGTCTTGGCAGAAAACCTTGGCAAGCTTGTGGCTGTCTATATGGGGTAGGTTAATTGATTTTCTTCAAAGTATGCTCTTTTGGACTGCATATTCTTCTGTGTGATATTGGATTACTTGAAATTTAAGGGGCTCTTTTCCGGTGGAGCAAGGTGATCTTCATCAGCGGTGGAAAGCTGTTAGCAAGAGATTACAAGATTTGCAGAAGTGCATTGTGCTACCAATTGGCAGTTTCTCGTCAGGACTTTGCAGGCACAGAGCTATTCTGTTCAAGGTTAGTGAGAGACTTCTTTTTCATATGTTCGAAGTCTCCATTGTCTTTTTCACATTCTTTGCAATTAGATCTATCTAGAAAATTGCTTCCCCTCCCCTTCTCCTGGTGCTTTTCATGGGTCCACTTTATCTGCACATTGACTTGTATAGTAGGAGAAAAATAAGTTAGTGTTTCGGTCCGAAACCTGAGAAGTAATTTACTGCAGATAAGATGAAATATTTTCCGATTAAGGGTCAAACAAATTATGCTAAGTGACTGGATAGAAGCTAGTTACTGTGCAATATTGACTATGCCATACAAGGGGGTGTTTCAAGTTTGTGATTAGACAGTGATCAATAGCCTCTTTTTGATGAATTTGTCAGTGTTATATATTCTTGAAAACCTAATGTGGCTACCACATTAAGGAAACAACTTCTAGATATTAACTGAAACAGATTTAGGTGCCAAGATAAGAGGAGGCAGCAGCATGGTACTGAAGGAGTGTAAACAAATAAACTCTGATTGTTAAAAAGAAAAAAAATAATCTTTGGTAATGCAATCGATCTTTAATCATTTTGAGCAATTTATTTTGCCCCCAAAACCTCCATGGTTTGTTAGCTTCCTCAATGCTGCAATCGGACTTGAGAAGTTATGTACTTGATTATGAACTCAGTATGATGTTTGATGAAGGGGCATATTGATTGTCAGTTTTACCTAGGTTGTTTTCATAACTTTTGAGCGACTTAAAAAAAAAAGGTTCTGCTTGGCACTCACCATAGACAATTAAAAGGTATCGCATAAAAAAATCACCAGTGAATGTAGCTTGTGAAGAAATAATCATAATGGATCATATCCAGTAAGGAATATGTGAACTTAAGGCTCATTTATTCTTGTTGAAATGTTATCTTCTCTCCATGTAGTAATTGTTTAGTGGGCAGGGTGAGATAGGGTTCTGATTTGCTCTCTCATTCATCATTCTTGTAATTAGTTTTATTGAAAGGAAGGTTTTTGAAGACTGAAATTTAACTGGTGATTTTATGATATACAGAAATTGGCGGATTATGTAGGTTTGCCTTGTAGGATAGCTCGAGGTTGCAAGTATTGTGTCGCAGATCACCGGTCTTCTTGTCTGGTGATAATTGAGGACGACAGAAGATTGTCAAGGTAAAACATCTTATCCACTATCTCTTCAATCAAAGTAGTTTTCTCCTCTACCATCAACAAGTATTTTCTCCTTAGCGGGTTTGGTTTTTGTTTCAAATGTTACAAATGTATCTCCACATTTTAATCTGATATAATGTTTGAGACCTCATTATTGGTTACCTCATACTTGACATTTCTTTCAGCCTTTAATTGTGCTTTCATGAGTATTACTAAGATTAAAGTAGTGGACCTTTGCTGCTTTGATTTTGCATTATTATCTTCAGGTATGACACATTTTTGAAAGGCCCAAGTCCAACGATCAGGAGATTTAATACATGTTTAAATACTGGCGAGCTTGATGCTTATTTTTAGTTCATTGTTATTGACACAGTGTTTATCTTATCAGAGAATTTGTGGTTGATCTTGTTGGGGATCCGGGAAACGTACATGGTCCAGATTCCTCTATCAATGGAGGTGTATTGTCTCCTGTGCCTTCACCACTTAAAGTATCTCATTTGACAGAGTTTCAACAGCCTTATATGGATAATAACATAAGTAATCAGTTATTGCATTCAGATGACACATTTGCTGCTCCAGAAAATGCCTTGCATACAGGTGTGCTATTATTTGCATAGCCCTGTGTAGTTTTTAATTGGTGCATATTGATAGAAGAAAAGGAATGTCACTGGTTGAACATGAAGTTGTATATATAACAGAAATGATAAGACAATTGGCCTTCTTATATGGATCACATTATATGTTTTATCTCTATTACAAAGTATCCAGTTTGCAGCACAGGAAAAGACTTATGTGGAAGTTCTCTTCTGGACTTCATAGAAAGAGCTTGTTTTATGCATTTGCTTAATTGTTAGAATCAGCAGTTGGGTAATTTTGAAATTCAGAATCTTCATTGTCACCATTAGAGTGACTAAATTTGCAATTTCTATTCTTGCAGACCCCCATGTTGAGAGTAAACACGTGGAGGAAATTGTTGTCAGTGATAAGCCAAAATTTTCAAATGATCCACTTTACCAACCTTATCAAGCTTTGGAAGTTAAACCATGTGAAGTTCTTGTTGCGGCTGAAACAGCAGGAGATGAGAATTCTAGACCTAGAGAAGACAAAATTATTATCAGGCAGACTTACAAGAAGGAGGTTGTTCTGTCCAAAAACTCACCATTGCAACCTGGCAGACCGCCAAAAGCTACTTTAATAGGTAAAATGGATGTAATGGAGCTTGGAGGTAGAACTGGGAACCGTGAGAAACATCCGACAACAACAAATCCAAGATATCTGTATCTTGAGCCTTTTCTTGCTATGGACTGGCTTGAGATCTCATGGGACGAATTACATATAAAAGAGCGTGTTGGCGCTGGTGCGTCTTTGTCAATATATCTACTGACTGTAAATTAATCCTCAGTTATTGAACCCTGTTTGACATCAGTGTATCTTGATGTACTACTCTTCTTTCATGCAGGTTCATTTGGAACAGTACATCGTGCTGAATGGAATGGATCGGTGAGTGTTATTTATTTGTGTTGTCGCAATAGTAATCATGATAATTTACAAGATTAGAAGATTCTGTTCAAACCAAAAAAAAATTATAATAATTTTGCATGTTTGTACCTGTATTGACTGCATTACACATCAAAGTTGTAGGGGTGATGTCATGTCAATTGTTAAGGCAATTATGTAAATCACATTGAAGTAAGACATTTGTGTAACTCCATGTCAATAGAATTGTAGTGCTCAGATCATTGCTTGATGATGCTAGTGGTATCTCATTATTGACTAAACTTCCCCGCATAAGGTAGGCCAATTTGCTCTTACTTTGTGGTTTCTAGATTAGATATTTCCTCTTAACTTGCATGTATTAATAGGGGAAAAAGGATTGGCAACAAATGCATGAAGTTGAAGTTCCATACATTTTTAGAAGATGCTTTGTGGAAACTATTTCTAGCGTCGGAAATAGTGTGCCTTCTTTTTTTCCGGACTGATCAAGTATGGTACTAACTACTGCAGGATGTTGCAGTCAAGCTGCTTACCGTCCAGGATTTTCATGATGATCAGTTGAAGGAGTTTTTAAGGGAGGTGAGAGCATGTGATTGTTGGTTTAACTGTTGTATGCTATGTATGCTAGCTAGTAGCTACAATAAAATGTTATAGGTTTCGGATAAAGATAAGCTTACTTTCTACAGCTGATCTTTTTCTTCTTTTTCTTGTTTCCCCTGTATGGCGACGGTAAGCTCAAAAGGCAGAACTACAGAAAGAAATAATGCATTTGTTTTTTGTTTAGTTTAATCTACTACACAGCATCTGACCAAACTAGCTTGGGATTGAGACATTAGTAGTTGTTCTAGTTAGTCTTGGCATTTTGCAATCTATTGTGAATTGCATTTCATATCTATGCTTGTGATATTCTGAAATCTAGTTCATGGATTTTGTGAAAAGAGGGTTCCCTGTATTGAATAGAGTAATCCTGTAGTTTTTCACTTCTCCTGTGTTCCATTGTCATTTTGGTCATTTTATTCACATTCTTGTATTGGTATCTATCGTTGGATGGTAACTCAGTATTCATGTTTTCTGAAGGTTGCAATTATGAAACGCGTCCGTCATCCAAATGTGGTGTTGTTCATGGGGGCTGTTACCAAACGCCCTCATCTATCAATTGTGACTGAATATTTGCCCAGGTAACTTGTGTTTCAGTGGCTGCATAACATTCTTCCTTTCTAACTTCAAGTACTTGAGGGGCCTAAGTTTTTGTGCCTTGATAATGATGATAGAGGAAGCCTCTACCGTCTGATACACAGGCCTGCTGCTGGGGAATTGTTGGACCAGAGGAGACGTATCCGTATGGCTCTGGATGTGGTTTGTGCCAATTTCACAGTTTCATACTTTTGATGCTTTCACCTAGAAAATTTTCTGATTCGTTTGAAATACAGGCCAAGGGTATCAACTATCTTCATTGTCTGAGCCCACCCATTGTGCATTGGGATCTGAAATCTCCTAACCTGTTGGTTGATAAAAATTGGAATGTAAAGGTAAAGTGTTGCCTACTTACCTTCGAGTTTAAAGTTGAATTTTGCACTTTTGATATTCTGATATGTTTCTTCCAGGTGTGTGATTTTGGTCTTTCAAGATTTAAAGCTAATACGTTCATATCATCAAAATCAGTTGCTGGAACTGTAAGTACCTTCCAACACAGACAAACTATCTTTCATATGCAAGAACAGGTAGCATATGTATCTTATGCCAAATAATAATGAGCAAGGAAATACTTGGGCTGAGGTGGTGCTTATCCTTCACCTTGCCATAGACATTTAGGATTAGCAGCTAATTTGTGCGAACTCTTCACTTTTGGTGCCGCACATGTGTCAACACTACATGGGTCTGGTATCCATAATGATATGGTCAATGGATTTTGGGTACTTAGACCAAAATCAATTGAGAAATTCGAGACGGATACAATTTAGGCATGTGTTCTTTATATTTAAAAGATATTTGTACTAAAAAGTCCGTAACCAGAAGGTTCTCTAAAGATATTTACAGGCCTAACATCATTGAGTGTGCAATGAACTCAACAAGTCTATCATGGCCTCTATATCATTTGCAATGGTCACGTTACACCAAAAAAGACAGTAAAGAGATGCATTTGTACTTGATAATAATTACATATTTAAACTTGCTCTCAAATATTCGTGCATTCCTTTCCTTCCAAACAGTCCTCCATGATTTAAGTATATTTTTATAACTATATTTTAGAAAATTGAATTATTTTTAGCTGAAACCCTGTACCTGTATCCATACTCCTGAATCTTTAAATTTATTTCATGGAGGATCAGATCTCTAGATCTGCACCCATATTGGTTACCAGCATCCGAGTCCGAGCAACTAGAGAATTATGAGCTGCTTGGCTCCATTTACTTATCTTAGATGCCAAGTCTTTTAGCCATTAGGATTGCAAAAACATGAAATTTGAATACTGTAGGGCCTCTGATACAGGCAGCTCTTATTTTTGTGCCATGATAACTTCTAGATTACAACCATTTCTTTCTATCACATCTACATTTTAGCCAGGTTCTAATATTGAAAACCACGTCTTATTATCTATTAGTCGAAGTTCTGATGTGGACAAAACATGTTTCTTCTGTGAAAATCGGCTAGCAAAGTATATGAAGAGTATGGATATAGTTAAGAATTTTACAGAGGCTCTTGTCTCTTGGTTTCTCAAGTAGGTGTTACCTCTGATATTTCCTTTTGCATTGCCCTTATTTTTCAGAATCTTATTGTCCTGATTAATAGGAAATATTGCTCTAATTGCTTTCAATAGTCCGTGAAATACAATTACTCTGATTTTTGCGCCTTTCTACTCGATGAATGTATCCGTCGTCAACAGTGTACCTACCTCCCATGGCAGTACAAAGCCATCTTTTTCGAACTCTTTACATTTTGCAGGTTGTGGAATTTCTTGTACGTCCTTCAATCAGCCTGTAACTCTCTTACTTTTTGTTTCAGCCTGAGTGGATGGCCCCCGAATTTCTCCGTGGAGAACCCTCAAATGAGAAGTCTGATGTGTACAGCTTTGGTGTAATTTTATGGGAGCTTGTTACCATGCAACAGCCTTGGAATGGACTGAGCCCTGCGCAGGTTTACTTCTTCCCTGCTGCCCCCTACACCCCATATTTCTCCCGGACTTAAATATTAAAAAACACGATGTATTTGACGTGTTATTTGTGAGCTTTCAGGTAGTTGGTGCTGTAGCTTTCCAGAACAGGAGGCTCACTGTTCCACAGAACACTTCCCCAATGTTGGCATCTCTCATGGAAGCCTGCTGGAATGAGTAAGTTAACATGTTAATACTACTAGAAGCATCTGCATCCTGATTTTTTCATCTCGATCTCTACTAGTCAACTTGTGTTGTAGATCATGTCAAAGAATTCTCTACCTCTGCGCTCTATTTCCATCAGTTAATAGTTTCACGTTTTCTCGCAGTGACCCGGTACAACGCCCATCCTTCGCTAGCATTGTGGATACATTAAAGAAACTACTCAAGTCTCCACTACAGTTGATTCAGATGGGAGGAACAATGAAGAGTTAAGATACTCTCCACTTATCTTGGAGAAGAATAAATTCATCATAGTTCAAAGATACATAATTTACGTAATGCTGACGAAATCCGGAAAACGTTGCCCAACAACTGCAAATATGTTGGCTCTCTTCAACTTTGAATGATAAACAGGCCTCTGTTAGTTCCAGTTATAGATATGAGGCATTTCTAAAGCTGCTTAATTTCTTGCAAGAAACAACTCTAAACTTTGTCAGCCAATTATCCTTGCAAATGTGGAATAATAAGAGGCTGGAATTATAATTATGTAGTAGTATTTTGGAGAAGTATTCCTTGTAGAAGTCTATAATTATGTAGTATACGGGGAAAGTATTCTTGCAATAGTTTTTATTATTCTGATTACTGAAATAATAATATAGAAAAGGTCAGTTATTTATGGTTTATCTATCTTTATGTTCTTGTGGATTGCTTACAATCCGTTGATACTTGCGAATATTTAGTACAAGATACTACTTCAATTTTTTTCTCGTTTATTCAAATATAAATTCAAAATCATTTTCTATTCGAATCATGATTTTAAGTTTATGTTCAAATGCTTACAAAATAATTTGAAGTACAACTATTTATGTGAATTCGAATTTTATTGACTCAATAAGTTGATACGGGACATCAAGTGAACCAAATCAATTCAATGATCAGCTTCTTTCTTTTTCTCAATATGATTTTTCAAAGATGATAAAATTGACTATCTCATGGAAGGGAGTGGGATGTGAGAGAAAGTCTTACGATCCAACTATCTCTTGTACCCCCTAATTGGCAAGTACTTTACTTCAGTCCCAGTACTGAAAGACGTGACTTCAGGAGTGGATTTCGGAAGGAAAGAATTCGTTTACTTTCTGCAAATTGCTTATGTAAGAACCAGTAGAAAGAAAGGGGCGGAATTTTCACTAATAAGTATTTATAGCTAGTGAATATATATCAGTAATAAACTGGAGTAATTAACCTTATGTTTGGATGGTTGATATATATTATTTCATAATGTATGATATTGTATTATATATACTAGATGATTATTATATATTGTTTCGTAAGGTATCAGATTGTATTGTGTTGTATCATATTGTAATGTTTTAAGAAATATAATATTTAGATATACTGTGTTGTTCTCCATCCTTATATTGTTGTTGGGTTATGAAGGTGATTAGGGTGTCATGCGAAAGCTTATAATTGCAAATAATATGGTGATAAATTAGACGACACATAAAACTATACTAAAAGACATAATATTATTATATGATATGACCAATTGGCTACATAATTAAAAACTAATCAAAACATAGAAAAACTGTAGAGAGAAAATCTCCCATAAACAAAACTCTCTAAGCGATTATATTGTGGATTCTATTGTGTTATGCTATGAAAATAGAGATCTCCAAATTATTCCTCTAAGGAAAGAATAAACCAAATATGGAAGAAAATTATATTTTCCTTTCAGAAAAAGTTCAAGCATTTATGGTAATACTTTGACTTTTCTTTAAGGAAAAAAAAAAAACTTCAAATAAGGAAAGAAAATCAGGACAAAACCCTTACAATTGTGTCACACATTAATAACCATCCAAGTTTGGTGTAAACTTTTAGAGAAAATGACATAAATGGTCCCTAAACTATCACAGTAGGTCTAAAATAGTCTCTTAACTATACACTTGACGAATATAGTCCTTTAACTATCCACCCTTTTGTCAAGTTTGGTTTCTATCCACTTTTTATACCCACCGTTAACAAATGTCGTCATTCAGTACACTCTTTCTTGATTTTCTTTTTCCCTCCTCTTTTCTTCATTGTGAGATGCTACAGTCAAGAAAACCCTAGAATCTAGATTCATTTCATCAGATTTGACCATTATTGAAAGCTCAAGACAATGATTCTACGACCAGAAGATGGTACAACTCCTCCCTATGGTAAGTTTTCTAGAGTTCAAGTCTCTATTTGTATGAGGTTTTGTTGTACAAAAGAAAATATCAATTTTTTTAAAAAAATATTTTCGCTTAGAGATTCTATACACGATGCCTTAAAAATCAACATCAAAGTAACCCACGATGGTTTTATGAAGCATCTGCCTAAAAAATATTATTTTGGAGGTCATGTCTAGTTCATTGACCTATATCACTTTTGTCAAGTTTGGTCTATATCACTCTTTGGACAAAAGAAATGACAAAAAAGAAAATCAATGGAGAAGAATTGAAAACAAAAGGTGAGGAAACAATGAGATAATGGAGAAAAAGAGGTGGAAAAAAGAAGAAGACAGATTGAATTATAATGTATGTTAACGGTGTTTGTTAACACTTTTCAAAAAGTGATATAGATCAAACTTGATAAAAGTGATATAAAAAGTGATATAGGTCAATGGACTGGACACGACCTCCAAAATAATGTTTTTTAGGCTGGTGCTTCATAAAACCATCGTGGGTTACTTTGATGCTGATTTTTAAGGCATCGTGTATAGAATCTGTAAGCGGTAATATTATTTTTTTAAAATTGATATTTTCTTTTGTACAACAAAATCTCACACAAATAAAGACTTGAACTCTAGAAAACTTACCATAAGGAGGAGTTGTACCACCTTCTGGTCGTAGAATCATTGTCTTGAGCTTTCAATAATGGTCAAATCTGATGACATGAATCTAGATTTTAGGGTTTTCTTGACTGTAACGTCTCACAATGAAGAAAAGAGGAGGGAAAAAGAAAATCAAGAGAGAGAGCATGAATGACGACGTTTGTTAACGATAGATATAAAAAATGGATAGAAATCAAACTTGATAATAGGGTGGATAGTAATAAGACTATATTTATGAAGTGAGTTAATGGACTATTTTAGACCTAGTATGATAGTTTAGGACCATTTAAGTCATTTTCTCTAAACTTTTACTTCGATATAAGCTAAAGCTTAAGCACCGATTCTAAAAATCCTCAGAAAAACCCAGAAAACGAAAATCGCCATGGATTTTTTCTCCGATAACCACATGTGGCGTGATCTTCTTCTTCAAGCAATCCTAATTCTCGTAACAATCTTCATGTTCCTTTTCATGTACAACGTTCCCCAGAAATACTTCTCGAAGCTTCGTTTCCGAAACCGGGGGGATATGCAATCGAAGCGTCACTTCGTACAAGGAGCTCAACTTCTTTCTCAAGCTAAATCAGCAGCAGTTAAGGATCGATCTAACGCTATTTCTCTTGCTAAATCTGCTGAAGCACAAGCCGATTTGGCTATAGCTTTAGACCCGAAAGATGCTGCAGCTCACATACTCAAGGCTTTAGCTCTTGATTTACAGGGGTTTAAGACATCGGCTCTTGATTCCATCGATGTCGCGCTTTCGCCGCTAGCCGTGAAGTCGTTGTCGGAGCCGGAGAGAGCGGATGCGTTGTTTAAGCGGGCGCAGTTGAGACTAGCGGCGAGTCGACGTGAACAAGTTGACTCGGTGATTGAGGATTTGACTCAGTCTGTTAGGTTGAAGGGCGATAATGTCAAGGCCTTTTGCTTGTTGGGCGATTGTTACGAGAAAAAAGGCTTGAAGGAGGAGGCACAAAAGGCTTATCAGGAAGCTCAAAAGGTTCAGCCCAATTTTGCTCCTGCTAGGGAAGCACTTGACCGTTTGAATTCCGAGTCTTGATCTCTAATTGTTTGTTTTCATTTTGTTGTTTTGTTCACTACATAGTTCTATATAAATGCAATTATTGTTCACACTGAAATTAAACATTTGGATAATTTATAGTTTTATCTTTTTATTTATTTTAACAATGATTAACATCAGAGTTGATGTATCACAAATATTCAGAGCAAACCAATAATTTATATGATGAACAACAACAAAATATTCAATGTAATTTCACAAGTGGGGTCTAGTGAGGATAGGATGTACGCACATCATACCCTTGAAACTTATATGATGAAGAACATAAAATATAGTTTAAAAATTTGAGCCTGTAGGCATATAGTGTTGGCATTTTTTTTGTAAGATCATGATCAGTATTAGAGTTTGAGATGATAGGATTGGTAATTGGACCAAAAGGTGTGATCTAGTAGCTAATGAATCTGGAAAAAATTATGGGAGATAATCGTTCGAATGTTCACCAGAGGTAAAATAACACTAGATGATTTCTTTTGATTTGCCTGCCCAAGTCTTAGTTAATAGGAAATGTTAGAAGTCACCATCAAGATTGAGCAAGGCGGCAGAATTTGTTGGACAAAGTCAAGCTTGACTTGGTATATCTTAAAAAAAGGTCTAATGAAAAGGTTTTCACACAAATTATGTTACATCATGGGAAACAGCTAATGTTCATTTACTGATGAAGTACCTGTGGTCTATGATCTTAAGGCAACTTAAAATTTCTAATTTGGTGTTGACTCATGACTTTGAGTGAGTATGTGAAAATTCTTGTAACAACAGGCATTAGCTAGTCACTCATTGCTGAATAGAAATTTATCAGCAGTATGGCTGGGGTTTTGTGTCCTATGCTTCAGCTTCTTTGGACATGTTGGATACTGATGTGCTTGAATATCATGGATTGCAATGGTAAATTAGTAGAGGAGGAAAAGAGGGCTCTTTTGGAGCTGAAGGACTCCCTTAACTATCCCAATGGATCTACGCTTATAAATGAATGGGTTGAAGAAAATTATTGTGCATGGGCTGGTATTTTTTGCATCAGGGATCTAAATAATGATGCACATGTTCTTGATATTATTCTTACCAGTAAAAGGGAACTTGGACTTGGAATATGGTATCCTGATGCAAACTTGTTGACTCGTTTCACACATCTCCAGTCTCTTTATATATCTGTCAACGCTATTGGCAACTGGATCATGCCAGAAGGTATTCTTTGCATCAAAATGTTCTTTCATTACCTGTATCCACGTTTCATTTGATCAAACCTGCATGCGCAACAACTTATCTCCTTCAGTATTCAGTAGTATAATCTGTACAAACTCTTACTGCTGTTAATATCTGTTTAACACTATTATTACTTTCCTTGAATCCTTAGAGCTTTAAGATTTGCTGCTTTTTTGGAATGATTCTGCACCGGTGACCCTGATCTCCTTTCTTCACGTAGTTGCATGTTGGAGTATTACTTTTTAACAACTTATACTTGCAGCATTATGCAAATTGCGCAACCTGAAGGAATTGGATCTAAGTTTCAACCCTTTAAATGGCGATGCTCTGCCTCATTTTCAAGCATGTAGCCTCGCATCTCTAGAACAGCTGCACCTATCAGGGATTTATCCTAGTTTCCCTTTACCACTGCTCAGAGGTTTGTTTTCTCAGTTGTTGAATTTTGATCAGTCATAGATGGTCCATCAAAGTTTCTACCTTGGTTTTGATATAGCTCGTTTTGCTGAATTGACGTAGCATCAGAGGCGTATCTAGAGGGGGTGCCGTGGGTTCACGTGAACCCATGCTCCCCTCTCTAGATTATAAATAGTAGTGTTATATTTTTAAAAAAATATTTAAATATAGATGTGTGAACCCATATTCAAAGTATCATATAATAATGCGATGATGATTGGGTGCACTTCTCTAAGTGAGAGATAGAAATTTAAATCTTATATCTATCTTGTCTCTTTGAGTAACATTTTTCCAAGTGATTATCGATCAGTTACACTTTTATCGTTTCAACTAATTTTTCTTTTATTTTTTTCCTTTATTCTTTCAAAAATTTCAAGTGTGTTACATTGAGAATTCCTAAAAATTTAGCATTGTAAATTTTTATATAATTAAATCAAATGTGTATATTAAAATTTAAAACTTGTAGTATTATATATTTTGGACCTATAATTTTAAAACTTTAATGGTTCATATTACGAACTAAAGGTCAAATCGATCAAATTTATATTTAAGATACATTTTTTCGTAATCGTGCACCCATCTAGGGGAAATTCTGGATACGCCTCTGCGTAGCATTGTGCGGACTAAAGGATATGCGGAAACTAGATCTAAGCAACAACAATCTGACAGATGATAGCATGCCACATTGCTTCTTTGAAGATCTTTCATACCTTGAAAGCCTAGACTTGTCTGGAATAACCTTAAGAATTCCCATCACATTCTATCAGGTAAAGTTGGATAAATTTCTGTTGTTACATACATGATCTTGTGCATATTGTCATTACTATTTTCATTTTCCTAACATGAGAATATCGTTTACAATTTAGTATTTCCATGTATTAGTGGTTTTCTCTGGTTCTTTAGCCGAGGGTCTATCGGAAACAACCTTCTACCTTTGAGGTAGGTAGGGGTAAGGTCTGCGTACAATCTACCCTCCTCAGACCACACTATGTGTGATTACTCTGGATATTATGTTGTTCTCGTTGTAATGGTTTCCTCCAGCTGAACAATCTGTTAATTGGTGGTGGACCCTCTCTTCTGCTCTACTCAACTACTATCTTCTCGGTCTATATGCTGTCGTCAAACCATTGGTATTGAGTCTGCATGAAACACATAAAAACTGACTACAATTTTTAAGTTAATGGTATGATTCTCATTATCTAAAAATAGCTTCTCTAAAATGAAACAAATGTCACCATGAAGGGAGTCATTAGATGAAGATTGCGCAGAGGAACTATTTTCTTGATTTGTTAATTCCAACTGTGACCTTGGATATGTAGATATATGAAGAGTTTTTCTTCGATAAAGGACATGGTCTGAATGAAGTTCTAGTCTGTAGCTTTTTCCACTTTCCCCTAACAATCTTTGCACCAGTATAAGATAGCAGCATGAATTATTAATCCCCTGGAGTTGAGTTTTCAGGTTGTTCCTATGAATACGAAACTCATTTTCTACTCTGATTAATGAACTTGACAAAAACAACCCTTTTGTTGCTTCATGTATTTCTTGCAGCTTTATGTAGACTGCGGAATCTCAAAAGGTTGGATCTGAGTGATAATTTTCTTGATGATGGAAGCATACCGACCTGCCTCTTTGAAAATCATTCAGTGCTTGAAAGTCTGGATATTTCACATAACAATATCAGGGGTTCTCCTGGTTTCTTTTCAGGTAATGCTGATGTTTTGAAATTTCTTTCAATTCTTTGTAGCTATCAGTTCAATTTTGAACTTGAAGTCACTGAGAATGCATCTCCAATTAATGTCTATATGCTATGCGTGAGACATGGTTCTCTTGATTCTATGATTATAACATGAAGTCCTCGATAAGATATTCTGAGCTTTCTTAGATTAAAAAATAGGTTTCCACTTGTGTTTTCTCTTGATACTCTGTCAGACTCTGAATCTGGTTACTTTGTAATTTATATGTGTCTTGTCTAGTATAGTTGGGTTGCTGATTCCCTGTCTTTCCAGATTGTAGAATGAACATTATGCAACTTTAATTTTACTGATCATGTTGCTAACTACTTGTTACGCTTTTCAGGAATCTGTAAACTTAGGAGCCTGCAGGTGTTAAATCTTCAGGATAACCTTATACAAGGTGGACTTGATCCATGCCTTGGTGGAATGACTTCCTTGGTTTCTTTAGATCTTTCTTTCAATCATTTTGAGGGGACTATTTCTTCTTCCATATTCAGCAACCTGACTTTGCTCTCGAGATCCTTCGTCTTTCAGATAACAGGTTTGATGGACTTCTCTTGTTCGCATCATTTGCTAACCTCTCCAATCTTGAAGCCATTGATCCTACAAATAATGAGTTTGAAGTTGACACTGAAACTCCATCTTGGGTTCCATCTTTTCAACTTGTGTTCCTTGACCTACGAAATACCAGACTAAACCAAAACTATGGCCATGTAATTCCAATGTTCATCTCCAAACAATACAAGTTGAAGTCCCTGTCTTTATCCTATAATGCCCTTCAAGGAAGCGTTCCGTCCTGGTTGTTGTATAATAATACACTTCTTATGTTGTCTTTGAGAAGCAACCATTTGTATGGTGGAATTCCTGCGTCTTCTCAGATTCAAGCATCAAGTCTTCTGATGCTTGATGTATCAGATAATTGCTTGGGCAGTACACTTCGCACTAACGTGCTCGAATCATTTCCAGACTTATTCTATCTTAACCTGTCAAATAACACCCTCGAAGGCACCCTTCCTTCATCTTTTGACAATCTGCTAAAGTTAGAGGTTCTGGACCTTTCGCACAACTTCCTACAGGGAAAACTTCCTCCAGCTTTAAGACAGAATCACACTTCATTGGCACATTTAGTTCTTTCAAACAACTTTCACGGGGAGGTTATGCCCCACTTTTCAAATATGTCAAATCTTGCATACTTGCATCTTCAAAATGATGGATTTATTGGAGTCCTCCCTGCTGCTATGTTTAACCTTCCTGTTCTGAAGGTCATGGACATTAGTGGGAATAATTTATCAGGGAACGTTCCAGATTATTTTCCTCTCTTTCCACATCTAGCCATACTTATCTTGGCAAGAAACCAGTTTCATGGGATTATTCCAGTGTCTTTGTGCCAGATGCAAAAGCTTCATATTTTGGACATGTCTGCAAATTCACTCTCTGGGGTTTTACCTTCTTGCCTCGGCAACATAACCGCGTGGATGAAAGAATCTCAAGTTCTGCTCCCAGCCTTCATGTGGTTGTCTCCTTCATATACTAACTACAGGGTCAAAGTTCCTTTAACAACCAAGGGGAATGCACTCTCTTATGAAGGCATTCCTCTTTCTCAAATGACTACACTTGATCTATCTATGAACCATTTCACCAACGAAATTCCATCACAACTAGGAGAACTCGCAGCTCTCCATTCATTAAACCTCTCGCACAACGTCCTGTCTGGCCATATTCCAGAATCTTTATGAACTTAAAGCAACTGGAGAGTTTGGATCTTTCTTCTAACCATCTAATTGGAAAAATCCCTCCTCAGATGACTCAACTTGATTCACTTTCTACTTTAAATTTGGCTTTCAATCATCTATCAGGAAAAATCCCGTTTGAAAACAAATTTGTCACCTTTGAAGCATCTAGTTATAGAGGTAACAAGGAACTCTGTGGACCACCTCTGGAAAATGATTGTGTGTTCTCGAGCCCGCCTCAGCAGCATGAAGAAGAAGAAGAAGACGAGAAACAAGGAATTGGTGAGAGTGACTTCTTTTTCTTCTCATGCATAGCTGTTGCTTATGTTTTGGGATTTTGGAGTGTCATTGTTCCTCTTCTTCTTAGTAGGAACTGGCGCACGACATATTATGCTAAGGTTGATAGCTGCATTGAACTGTGCAAGGAGAAACTTCATCTGTCCTAATTCTCCATGAAAACTTTTATGCTACTTTTGATATTTTAAGAGTCGTTTGATAGGATGTATAAGAATAGTGTTGAATAAAAGTGTGTTTAGTAGTAATGATGGTATTAGCTATGTTGACGCTATTTCTTATCCACTAGTTAAGTGTGTGGAATATTTCTACTTTCAACTTGTTTTGATGAAACATGATGGATAGTTGCAGACTTGCAGTGTTTGGTGAAAGAGTTAAACAAGTTTGAGAAAATTCTTCAATTTATGAACTTTGGCTAAGATGAACAAATTTTGGTTTTCAGTAAATTCTAAATTTAGAGAATTGGCATTATTTCAAATTAGAAAGTTCTGTGGCTATTTTCAATTTCATAGAATTTGAAAATTGAAAATTGAAACTTAACATTTTTGTAGAACCATAGTTCAAAGGAAATTCCAGCATAAATTTGTTTCTATGTTACGATTATACCAAAAAATTGTAATTCCGCCATAACTAGTTTTCAACATTACTCGTCTTAATATTGATTAATTACCTATCAATGGTATAATAATTTATTTTATTTTTTTGGGTAGGACTCACCTTTTTTTAAAAAAAAAAATAAAAAATGTTGGCTAGATTTAAAGAAATTAATTGGGTATAAATAATTATATTAATTGCTGAGAGGTTGGAGACGTATTCCCCAAGGTCTTGAACAAGTACCCAAAGAGTTGACCCCGTGCTCTGCAAGGCCAATGATTTATATCTCCATTTTGTCAATTTTTTTGTATTTTTAAAAGTAGGTTATTTTCTACTCCCTCCGTTTCTTTTTAGTTGTCATGTTATGTTTTTCGAGAGTTAATCTGACTAATTTCAAAGCTAAATTAGATTACATTAATTTGATATTTTAAAATAAAATTTTAGATATTCAAAAACTATATGAAATATGATGAAACTTTTTCACATAGTGATTAAAAAATACATTTTAAAATATTAGTCAAAATTAATATCGTTTGACCCTAAAAAAGTAACAACTAAAGGAAAGTTTTTTTTCACCAAAAGTACAATAAAATGATTTCCTAGCCTTAACATCAGATCATTACTTTAATCAACACTTATCAATTATTACCAATCTTTAAAATTCAAAAAACTTCTTGAGAACACTATCCGGTTCATCACTATTGTATCAAATTTTAATAAAAGATCTAATAACTCACCAACCAAACACTGAAAGGCAATTGAATGAAATTATTTTTTCAAAGAAAATGACTATCATCGTACCAAACACACAATAATCATCACCACTCTTCAACCCCATCAAGATGATAGGTGTCATTATTCAAGTTGACAATATATTTAACAGGGATTAAGGAAGATGGGAGGATTTTTTATTTTTATTGTTTAAAATAGAGAATCTTTATAACCTTTGATCATGGGATTGTTGACCAAGGAATTAGCTTGCTTGACACTTCTCTAAACAAAAGTTCCCTATAAATAGTCTTCTGTCCACCATTCTATCAGACAACAAAACGGAACGCAAGAGAAAAGAAAACTATTCTTCTTAGCAGCTTTTTCAACCTACTCGGAGTAAGAAAAGTAAAGTAACCAACAGCCTTTTTAAACCAAGAATGGAGTCAAAATTACAAGTATCCTGGGTACTTAACAACATGAACAAGGCAATTTGGTATATCATGATTCTGGCAGTGCTACTAAATACTACTGCTGAATTATACTTGAATTTGGTTCCTGAGAAGACAAAGCTAGTACAAAGAGATGAAGCTGAAAATGAGCTACTTCCATGGCTGTCTGGAACCGTCATTACCTTAACTATCAAATATCTGAATTTCTGCATTGCTAAGATGTTGCAATTCAGATACCTCGCGCCATTGCAAACTGCCCCTTCCACTATTATGTCACTGCTTTTCTGGGTTGCGTTAACTCGATCAGTCTCTTCATTGTATTCTTGAATCTTTGGCTTATAGACATTCTAAATCATCCTTTGTACATTAGTACTACTGAAAATGAAAATCTCAAGCCATTTTCAATCCAATTCCTAGGCTTCTTTGGGATACAGAGTACTAGACATCTGAGAGCCTCAGTCGTCTCTAGATAAAAGAAAGTGCATGTAATGTTTTTTCCCTGTATGCTAATTAATATACATTTGAATGACATGATGGTTGAACAAGTATAATGGAAGAAATGTTTTCATGCTTGGATTAATTTGGTAGCAACTCTCACTTCAATATTCAGAAAACAAAACCTCTGCTTAGGTGCTGATAAATATAGATCATCTGAAAACGCCAAACAATTACAAGCAAGTCTTGCAACAACTACATGGTACAAAAACAGTTCCGTGCATCAGATACCTTTAATTCATAATAGTAACAAAAGATTACCCTTATCTCTTCTGTAGAGAAATTCAGTAACAGAGACGGAGATGTAACTTTTAATTATCAGCAACTTTCACCATCAAGCCACTTTAGTGACGGTAATAGCTTAATTAGAAGTGATTTTATCTTTTCATTGGAAACTGCATTTCCTTTAAGATCTAATTGTATCAAGTTCAAGTCTTTAAAAATAGCATAGGCTTCCCAATAATCAGCCACCTCAGCGCAATGGATCTCAGATTCTTCAGTTTTCCAGTCACCTCCACTTCTATGGTTAAGAGGGGAAGAGCACAAATACCTCCTCGTGTCAATAGAATGCGCTCCAATCTCGTTGTAAGAGATATCTAAGACTTTCAGTGACCTTAGCAGTTTCAAAGGTTCCAATGCAGTAAAACTGCAGAGTTTATTGTAGCTGACATTCAAGCAGGAGAGAAGTTGCATCACCTCCAAGCCTGCATCAATTTAGATAATAATGGAATGAAGCAAGCTTCAAGCATGAAAAAGCTCCCACAAGAAGATGTTCACAAATAAATTAAGAAATTTAATGCCACATTATTGAAGAAAGGCATGATACTCGGGCAAAGAATTTAATAAAACAGAAAATTAGAAGCAATCCTTTGAAGTCAACATGATTCAGAAACATAATTGAGCACTTCTACAAGAAATGCCAGATTAATTGTAACTTTTTATTACATGGTCAACTCCACTGGATAACTACATCTGGACATCCATGTAATTTTTTTGGTAACCAATATAAATTACCATTAACAAGCGAAAAATAATACACCTAAAGAGCACTCAATCTCCTATCACCTTCTAAGAAGGGTACTAAGAGAGTTAAGCCTCCTATAGAGATATAGTACCCAAAATCTTTGCAACAACCAGCTATGCCAATTTGCCTTTCTAGACAGTTTAACTACCTCAAGTCTATCTACAAATTCCTTCTTAATCTATGTCACCGCTGTATCTGTATTTACAATAATGCCTTTAAACAGTTTCCAGTTCCTTCCACTCCAAACCTGGTATATCACTGCTCCACACAATGCAGTAATATGTTCCTTGAGAAATTGCTGCCAATGCTTCCTTCTGAGTCTACTATTCAGGATATGCTTGACAGTTCCAGTGGGAATAAGTGTCCCAGACCATTGTTGTATTTCAGTTTAAACTCTCACTATCCATTCACAAGTAAAAAACAGATGGACATTAGTCTCCCCAACTGACTTATCACACAAGCAGCAGGTGTCATCCTCCACTGAAATATTTAATCTCTCGAGTCTCTCTTTCGTTAGTAATTCGTCTTGCATAGCTAGCCACATTATGAACCTGTGCTTAGGTTGAGCAAATTTAGTCCGGATTAAGTTAGACACTCTTAAGTATAGCATGTTGCCCCAATAGTGTATTGTAACTCTATGTGAGTGAGTATTTCCCCCAAGTTACCCCAATAGTGTATGGTAACTCTATGTGAGTGAGTATTTCCCCCAAGAAGTGAGCAAGTGAACACCAGATGAATACCAACCCTGCATCTCTGCTTTCAAGGTATTAACCTTCTTCCAGTACCAACTTGAGTCCAATGGTGGAGTATGTATCCATATGTTATCATTGTTTTTCGTATATACTCCATGCACCCACCTGATCCATAACACATGTTCCTTCATAGCTAGTTGCCAGAGCAGTGAGCAGTTTACCAACAGAGGCCATATTCCATAGCTTACTGCCTGTGATGTTCAGACCACCAAGCTTCTTAGGAATGCTTTGCTTCCATGAAACTAATGGCACCTCCATACATTTGAAAAACATAAGTTCACACATACTGAGACAGAAAATCCAAATAAGACTAACTTTGGCTAGTCAATTTATTAACCAAACCATCTCTCAGATGTTTTTTAACAAGTTATCATTTATCTCTTTAAATTCTTTTTTCGTTTCATCGAGTCATTACGAAGATCATAAAAGATCAAGATGCTTTTTTTCAAGGTCAAAATCATGTTTAAATATTAGACCAACATGATGTCTAAACTATTTACAATTTGCAAGAGTGACTCGACCAGTTTTAATGTATCAAGCTATCCAAATATTCTACATATGATATTATCTCTTTACAACAAATATATGACATAGGAAAGATTCAATACATCTATTATATTCATCCCTATCATATCATGGAAGAATCTTCTATCCCTCTCATTCTCTAACCCAACAATCAAGATGGTTGACAAAAATGCAACAAAATTTTCTTAAGAGCACCACCTATAACTGAAAAGCTACTAAAACGAATGAATACAAGATAGGGATAAGGGTTAGATTTCTTTACCTATATGTGGTGTAGATAAAGGCCTTTTCATGACAATCCTCAAAAATATTGGTGAAATCTATATACTTAATTAGTTTGTTAGCTTGACGATTCCTAGATACAGTTTTCCCTATTAATAAATTGTATTTTTTCTATGAAAACTAAAATTAAATTGAAAAAACTCAGATACACCACTAGTCATCCAGAAGAATGAAAAGACTTAACAGAGAAGCTCTGAATTTGTACGTGGTATATATAGTAGTTCTCCTTTCCTTGTTTCTTTAGGACGAACTTTGACTTGCAAAAGGCCCACCATCTTGTCCTCATTGTGTTTTCACAATCAGATGAGAGCCATTGCAAATGGAGGAGAAAATACACACTATTCCGGCATCTCTGAGTTCTTTTGCGGACGGCTTGGATGTGTTGTAAGGTATGCAAGTCTAATTATTACATTTTCAGAAGTTGCATCAGAAATTATCAAACTAACTAGACCATATGCAACACAACCTCCCTTTCCTGGGGCATAAACAAAACTTCTTCTTTTTTTCCTTCTGAATGACAGTTGTGATCTAATCTTGGCACATTTTGTTTCAACCAAAGAATGTCTTAACTCGGAGAGGAAGCTGAAAATCAATCTTCTGAGTGTACATTTCAATAGATAGACAAGCAAATGCTATGCAAGCTCTATGAAGCCCCTTAGTTTCAGAGAACTTGAATTAACAAGAAAGATAAACTAGAAAGGGCTAGAGAAATTACCTTCAAGTGTCTTAAGTTGGTTGTAGCTGAGATCTAAGACTTGGACCCACAAAAGTTGCTCCATAGACCCAATACGTGAAAGTGAAAGATTATTAAATCGCAGACAGAAATTATTGATTCTTGGAAAATATGGATCCCTATATTCACGGCAGTGCTTCAGCAACAATTCTTGATTGGAGATTATCTGCAACATCAGATGATTAAGCTTGTGCAGTTCTAGGAAAGGTTCAACAACATATCACAAGATTTCTATTTTGAAATTGAATTACAATACAAGTCTTCACGTTTCGAATCCAAGTTGTTGCTGGCATTATGAAACGAATAAACCACAAGGTCTCCAATTTCTTTATGGCATTACTTTTTCCAAATTATCAATAAGACAAAAAGCATAATAAAAGAGTTGGGCTTGTAGAGGATTTGTTCATATAACAGAAAGAGTAAAATATAATAATGAGCTATCTATTAGAAGACTAGGTGCATGAAAAATTTAACAGAAACCGATACCTGTTTTAGAAGTACTATGCTGTATTCATCCTGGTAGTAGTGGAGATGTGCTGGGTCCATATTCTTTAAATCGTCATATAGTTGAAGAATTTCTGCATGGGGGCTAACATTTCTATGACTAGTGCCAGCATATGACATTAAGGTGTCATGGGCCATCAGCAGTCTGGCAAGTGTTAACTTCCCGATTTTACTGAAACAGATAAAGAACTAATAAGAGAGGATAGGATGGAAAATACAGCTGCCGCAAATGTATTCAGCGTGTAAACAAATTTCCTACCAGTTCATTGTTGATAACAACTCCCTACAGTGTGATATCTCATTATTGATGGTCGTTATATTCCACTGATAGTCCACCACTGTTTCATCTATCTTGGTTCTTTCTAGATGGAACAAGTTAACCAGAACTGACTCAAGAAACTGGGCGTCATGAGTGCAGAAACTTTCATCACTCCAAGAGATCTTCCCTTCATTTTTCAAATCAACATGTTCTGAACGATAAGGTGGTACAGACACTGAAAATTCAATATGAGAAAAATCTCCATGATGAATGCCAGTTGAAGAGAAAATGCCTTGAGAACGAGCAAGGCTGACCTTTACTTGGTAAGCCTTTTCAGAATGTGCATGTTCCTCTGGAAAATTAAGATATGTCAACCAAGCTTGAGCAGACCCAGTTCCATCTCCTGAAAGTGATCTCCAAACGAGCTCATTACTCGCAATATTTTCACATTCGATTACTACTGTAGATGAACATACATTCTCAACAGCTTCGCTGAAATAGAGAACGAGTGGAAGTATTCTAGTATTAGTCTGACGACTGGTAAAGGGTGATAAAGAGCAATCTCCAAACGATCCATCCACGGATAAGGAAAGATTACTGCCATGTGGTGGCCATGAAGAAACCAACAATGTCTCTAGTTTAACTGTCTGATCAAGAAGCCACAGATGATAAAACCAACCACTTTGATCATCTGGATCTGTGAAAAGAGCATGGCGCACAAACTCATACTCTTCTGCAAATACATTGTCCTTGGGACAATATCCTTTTGCTTTTTCCTTCAGCAGATGAGAAAGAAGAACACTGTATACGAGTCATTATGGGGAGATGAACCATTGGAAGAGATAAGAGATACAACGTAGTAGAATATAGGTCAGAATAAGAGTTCCTCATGAGCTAAAATGGTATGTGATACTTATTAACTTACTTTTAAACGACGAGTGCATCTTGGAGCCCATAAAATAACGCAGTTATGAAACTATGGGCTCTTAAACCAATAGAATTTTCATATCAATGTGCTTACTAGAGACATGCTATGACACATCATGTTGTATATCTGTCCATCAAATACGCCAAAAGATGAAGTCTTATCCACATTTTTGCAACACATGATAAGGGCATGAATATGTGACAATGACCTGTCTAAATATGGAGGTTTGATAACTGGGATAGAGCTACATGTTTAGCATTCCATTTGTTAAAAATAACATAACTTTTTCTTCGAGGGGTATGACTGTCTTCTTGCCTTCTTAGTATGTTAGTGACTTTAGTTTTTGTACAAGAGCAGCATGATTAACACAATCTCAACCTAGAGAAGTTTTTCTACTCAGGAAATAGGTCTAACGAGAGTGAACCAAAAAGAAATAGTAATAGATACCTGCGGTTGTGCCAAGCAGAATAGTTGCTGAAATTATCATATATCATGTCGGTAGTGTATTCTAGTTCCTTCTCATTTGGTATGTTCTTCAATGTTGTGACAAACCTGAAAGAGTTGCCAAAAAGAAGTGTTAGGCAGAATGCAACAGTCCAGTAATTTGCGTTCAACTTAATCCAGGTCATCACCTTCTATAATTCCATGCATGAAAGTTGCGGGCGTCTGCCTTCTGGAACTTACCCAGAAGCAACAATTCCCTGTCTGTGGAAGAATGCCCTTTGCTCAACACCCACTTACGGTGATGCCATGCTCCGTAAGACTTGAAATTCCTCTTTAATGCGTTCTCTACCTAATCAACATGCAAAACTTTAGCTGAATCACAGGCAACCACACAAAAAATTAATTGCTTATGATAACAAGCTTTGTTCTTAGTTAAACTACCTAAGAACAGTGTTATCAAAGGGAAACAACACAAAAAAAGATTAAGGTCCATTGGAGTTTTAAGCGGAAGAGCAAATATTGTGGGGCATTAAATGGAGGGAAAAAAATGCAAATATAAATGTGTAGTTCAAGACAACTAATTATAAGCATGAATAACAAATATATGGACAACAAAAAAGAAGAAAAGATCACGATAAAGTGAAATATCAATTGTTCGGTGTCGCATCATCAGGATTACACTCATTGGCAAGGAAAAGTATGCCTTAGCACCTGGATGACAACACTAAAGCGCCAACGTGTTTTGCACCTTAAGCGTGCCTTTGACAACACAGAGCACAACATATAAGTTAAAATATACTTGAAGTTTCATTATACATTCAATGCAGATCCATTTGGTAGAAGATTCAAAGTCAAGGTACAAATCTTCTATAGCTATTCCGCCCTATCAGAGGCCCAATCCTTCTTACTCAGTCAGATAAAAGAGCCACATTAGGTTTTGTCTATAACTTTAGCATTTTTATTCAACACACTTCAGAGCAACAACGTGTAACATCATTCATAGTAAGAGGAAATATGTCAACAACCAAACTAGAATTTGTTTGGACTTAAGCACGGAATTTTGCAGAAAAGGCAAAGGGGTGGGCAGAGAAAAAAGGAAAAGAACAAGCAACCCCTTTTCAGAATAGAAAATTGAGCATTCCTTTCTCTTCCCACAAGACCTCCCATCAAGAAAATACTAATACATGAATCCTCAAAATCCAATCCGACCCATTTGAAAAGCTATCATTTTTATCCAAAAAAAACAACTTACCAATCTGAGTTCTTCATCGAGAATTGACTTAACAGACTCCTCATTGTTCTCCACCTCAGGTAGATTCAAATTATGCTGGACAGCAAGTTTTCTATAATTCCAAGCAGTATAATACTCAGGATTTGACTCTAACAACTTTGCACTTACATCTAAAGCTTCCTTTGTATATCTGAAACAACCCCACAAACAAATTAGCAACCAACATCAAAATTTGATCTTTTTTGTAAATCAAGAACACAAAAAATTTAAAAAATTACATTTTGGCGTGATGAAATTGGAGAAATTGTGATTGTAGAGACCGTAATTTGGAAGCTTTGACACTAAAAGCTTCTTGCTCTTCTGGAGTTGGAGCTTTGCGTGGTCTTCCGTGCATTTTTCCCTTTTTCTCACACACAGAGAAGAGAGGACTCAGAAGACTGAATGAAGGAAACTTGCAGCCTGTGATCTATTAGAACTATTAATACAAATGGATCTGAAATTAGTTATTGAAGTCCGACTAAATTTGAATTCGCACCAAAAAGTTCATTATTACTTTATGGCTTATTGCTATTGGATCATCGAATTAACTGCGTTTGTAAATAAAATAAAGTTTTATAGTTAATAATAACTTAGTCCCTCTGGAATGACTCAATTGATTTGGAGGGTGGTTCTCCACACGGATCAGCCGAGATCAATTTCCCTCTTTGAGTCGAGCCTATCACATAGACTGCGGATTATGCTAGGGTTCTTTAAAAAAAATTAACTAATAGACGCAGGGATTAATTACATAATTTCCTTATTTAAGTAAACTATTGTTATCATACTTATCTGGGATAAGGGTCTGAAAAATACCCCAATTTTGATCGAATTTGCTGTTGCGATACTAAACTTTCATAAGACCTCCCTAGACTATTTAATACCGTATTTTTTTACCCCATGAACTATTTAATAGTGTATTTTAAAGGTATATATGTGCCCACATGGACACATTACTATTTATAATTTTGCATTATTTTTTATGTCCACGTGGACAAATATATATGTTTAAAATACGGTATTAAATAGTCTAGGGAGGTAATAGGTCCTCATAAAAGTTTAGTATCATAACAGCAAATCCGATCAAAATTAGGATATTTTTCAGACCTCTCTACTTATCTTTTATTATCCCTATGGATATAAAGCACGTATATACAGATAATATTATAATAGGATGATTTAGTTTAAATAAATTTCTAGCTAAAAAACACTAATAGGTTTAGGATTGAAAGTAGAGCATTTTTTGTTTTTTTTTTCCTTTTATTTTGTGGTGTTTCAAGCGTAAATATTAAATGATTTTTCATTTCCAAAGTTTTAATTTCACATGTGCAGTATATACATAATGTTTATATATAAATTATATATGGAATGTGTAATAGCATATATCGGAATAAGAAGAAACATATCAGAATTATTTTTTTGTATAAAATTAAAGTAGATACACATGTTTTACATGACATATTACATATATGATATCACGTATGATATAAAATTGTTGTGTAAGACTCCACGTAAAATGAATATATCTATTTGTTTAATTTTATATAAATTTAGGTGTCTAATTGACACGCCCAAAATTTGTGGAGCTTAGATACAATTGAGGTCAAATTAAACGAAACGGTTATTATTATGCCTCTAAGAGGTAATAGCATTGAGATTTTCTCGCAATTTGAACATGTATAAGCCGAGGATCTAGAAAATAACCTCTCTTTATATTTAGAAAACAGGAGTAAGATTACATACACACCATTAGGGTGTACATAGGTCAATTTGATTTGGTTTTTCAAAAAAAAAGAAGTAAACCAATTATATTTGTTTATTAAATCTAAAAACCAAATCAAACTACATAAAGTCGGGTTTTTCGGCTTCGGCTTTAGTCGGTTCTTTCGATTTTTTTCGATGATTGAAAAAGAGATCAAATATTATTTCACTTATGTGATAAGTTAAACTTTAAAAATGTTAAATAAATATAAATCTTTGAAAAGATGGTAAAATTCACTTGAGTATAAAATAATTTCATTGAAATATTAACGTTTATTATGTTAAATTTATATGATTAAAGGCTACAATCAATCTTGTTGTAACAATAACAACTTGCCCATGTCCGGTGAAATTTCACAAATGGAGTTTAGAAAAGATAGCAAGTACATACCTTATCCCTTACCTTGAAAAGGAAAAGAGGATGCGTCCAATAGATCCTCAAATCAATAGATAGTACGATAACCAAAATAGGCGAAACGATTGATTAAAACATAAAACCGAAGAAAATAATAGTAAATGACAGTGGCGGATGTAGCTTGCGTACTTCCGCTTTGAAGTATAAATTTATATATAAAAGTTCACTAAAATACTAAAATTGTAATAAAGAGTAGATATGAACTCACAACTTTAAAAACATAATAGGTTCAATATTAAAAACCTTAAAAGTTGAACTCATAGAGTTTAAATTCCCGATTCGCAACTTATGAGTACACAAGGTTTTTGTCCAATGAATCATGAGCTTACCTGGAATGTGGGATTCAAATGAATGGAACAGATGAACAAAATGAAGTAAAGACTGGTAACTGCTCCTATATCTATATATGTTGCTTCTTCAAATTGTAAATGACAGCATAAATACTTAAATATTGTCATAAAACAGGTTACCTCATCAAATTGCAAATCAAACGTTCAAGCAAATGAAGTAAACCAAGTAATGTCAAGACTGATTCATGCACCTGTGACTGTGCCAACTACACCACACATTTGGCATGTACTAGTAACTATAAAAGCTATAACACTATGGCGAAAGCACGCCATCAACAATCCATTCAATCTGGATGTTCCAATGAAAAGCTTAACCAACTCGCGAATTTTTTTTGAGCGGCCTATGTATTCTCTATAATCTAAACTGTTCTTGTACCCACCATCTGATATAGCTAATCCTGCAAAACAAACATGTTTAAGATATTTCTGCCTCCATGTTTGTACTTCGTCCTTGATCTGCATCTATAGCACATGAAGATTGTCGTTACAAGCAACTGGTGCCACCTCTAAAGTTACCTGCTCAACTCCAATACCGGCATTTCCCTCAGTTGTGACTCCTCCACCACACTGAGAGTTGATTCCAAGGTTTGAAGTTTCATAATCAGAACCACAGTTGTTGGATGGAAGTAGGTCACCCATAGTGCCTGCAAAAGGTGCAGGTCCAGATCCTGTACCTTGAGTCATCACAGCAGCATTTTCATGCAAAAGGTGCAGGTCCTGTACATGAAGGTTGTCGTTCCAAGCAACTGGTGCCACCGCTGAAGTTACCTGCTCAACTCCAATAACGGCATTTCCCTCAGTCGTAACTCCTCCACAACACTGAGAGTTGATTCCAAGATTTGAAGTTCCATAATCAGAACTCAAATTGTTGGATGGAACTAGATCACCCATAGTGCCTGCAAAAGGTGCAGGTCCAGATCCTGTACCTTGAGTCGTCACAGCAGCATTTTCATGCATCTCTGGTTTAGCTTGATTTACCATCTGAACTTCCGAGTCACCAGTGTTCTTTGTGCGTACACGATAACTGGCATCTGAAACATTCCTCGTCTGCTTTTTCTTGAATCTGTGTTTCTTTGGTTTCAGAGCTGCTGCACTCTCTTGGTTGCTGATTGCCAAATCTGTGACCTTCTTCATTGGAACGACAGTGTATGAAGAATAGTTAGGCGCAAAACCGCTAGACTGAACGGCCAACAATGCAGTTCGAGCAGCTTTGATCTCTGCTTCCTTCTTTGTTCTAGCTGCTGCTCCAATATATTTCATTCCCCCTACGTCAACAGTACATGAAAATGATATAATTTTGCTTTCTGAGTCATACCTCTCGCATTCATATTGTGGGATTGCAAAATTCATCTTCTGAGCATACTCTTGCAACAAATTTTTGCACAAGCCTGTTTCATGCTGAAAAATACACCAAACAACGCAAAATAGAAGGGTTTATTACTTCCACAACATGAAAAATTGAAAATTGACAGTACAACAACCAAGCGAAAGTACTAAACTAATTAAAAAAAAAAAAAAAAATTAAAGTCTCTTCATAGACAAACGTTTACTCTATTATACAAACTTGTAGAGGTCATCAAATGCGAACCCAGGATTTGAAGACTACACATGCACCAATTATTATCTTAATTTAGGCGTTAGCGAAACTTTCAATGTGATTAAGGGATAATGTCGTATTTAATTGGTCACTAATGGCTTGAACAATAGTAGAAATATTAAATACAAATATATAGATCAAACATGAGCTCTAAGCTAATACTTGAACTTTACTTTGTTATTTTATAAGTTTAAGCCTTTAACTTTCTTAAAACAGTTGAGTATAATAGCTCAGTGGTCAAGTTGGGTTCGTTTTAACGGTTGGGTACTTTGGCTTAAACCAGCGGCCCGAGGTGTGCTTCTATGTTTTCCATGGGTGCACTTAATTTATATCCCAGTTTCTCAAGATATATATACATATATACACATGATTTTTTCCGAAGTTAACGGGTGCACGTGCACCCCCACCTGTACATGTGGGTCCGCTGGAGGCCATAGAGCTGGATCCACGTGATACTGCATACGTAGCGAAGGAAGCAATCTAACACACTTCAAACTAACATATAAACCCCTAAAGGTAGTTAGAGTAGTTATGCTAAAGCATATCTTCATTGCATTGTGGACTTAATTAACACAACCAGGGAAGTCACACATGAGCTATTTCTAATGGCTGCCCAAACCGTAACAATAACAGTCTAGTTTCAAATCCAGGAACATGAATGCAAATTAAAAGCATTTCCTATATTTATGCTCTGTGCGATATTCCTCACCAGCTTCTGCTGCAGGAATTTAGAGGACTTCAAAGACTCAACTATCATATCTTGCTGGGAGAGGAGGAAAGGAGCTCGGATGACTAAAATGACGAATAATGCATTCCACCACAAAATGGAAGTTATACATTCACCAAAACACTAAGATCATTAAGAACTGGCCTAGGTAAGTTATTGGCATGAAGATGCTGGCCATCATAGTGAAGCCTTCCGCCACCACAGATTGAAATTCAAATGGGACAAGTTACCCAAGATGCAAATTATTGAGGAAACAGTAGCATAAGAGATTACAATGGCCAAATTTTTCTTGAAAAGTAACATATGTATTTGCACAAGCTAGATTTGACACTATGGCTTCTGGTTAGAATACAGGAACAGTTACGATCATAGTGCATAAGAGCGCAGAAGCACAATTGTTTTGTCTTAAGTGATGAAGGATAAAGCAAATTACCACTGGCTGAGAAAGGTTTTCCATTGACCCAGAGTTTCCAAGACTCATGAGTGCAACTTCAGCAGCTGATTGCTCCGCCGCCTTGCGATTGTAAAATCCAGGTAGAGAATCATATCTAACATTGTCCATAATCACTGTAGACGTAAATGTAGGCTCATGAGAAGGGCCTTCCTTGATAGTCTCATAAACAGGGGTAGGAAGTCCAACTTTCTGTGCATACTCTTGCAATCGGCTTTTGAAAACATAACAACTTGTCACACCTGTAATATGTTTAATAGTAAGTGACCATCGCCGTTAATAAAACAAGCAATAAGCAATAAAGACAGCTTTAAAGCAGAAAGGTGACAAGTAAAGATAAGAGAACTAGATTTTCAACAATTTTAAAATAATAATAATAATAATACAGAAGGCATGCACATATATATATATATATATATGTCTATAAGTCTGAGATTTCAGCAATTGGGACCATCAAATCCCGTGGATCAGACTATGTAAATATTTTGGATTGGAAACTGTCCTTATTTACTTTTCCTCTCTTTTAAAACCCTAACATCCCTGTCTAAAAACAAATAATTGCACCTATCCAAAATTATACGAAGTAGAGAAGTAATAAAAAAGAACTATGCTAAACAACCTTTGTTGAGTCTTTAGCACAAAATTACTAACTTTAATGGGGTGCATATGTATGAATACTCCAATCTTTTACATCACGCAGGGGTTGTTTGGTAGGACATATTAGAGAAAATAGTACATGTATTAGCCTTGATAATATTTAATACCTTGTTTGGTAGTGTTTTCAACATAGGTATACATTATTATAGGGTGTATAACTAATATATAGAAACCCATGGTATTAGCAATACCAGGGCTTAATACATGGTTAAAGACAGAACCACCCTTCAATACACAAAACCAAACAGTAGATAAGAAATAATTCCAGCATAACTAATCCCAACATTACTGATACATCCTATTCAAGTACTATTCTAATACACCCTACCAAACGACCCTTCAGTTTCAGCAATTTAGACAAGGATATATGTCTCAAATCTCTTGAACACACCTCCTAAATAAAGGGCAAAGGAACATCCCTTCTCATCAGATATCTTATTCAAACAAATTAATTAATCAAAGACTGCATAAGTACTTTGCCTATCTACCCCACAAAGGTAGGGGTGAGGTCCCCGTACATCCTACCCTTATATAAGCACTTCCCACTGCAACAAGAGAAAGCTCTAGCTAGCCCCAACAAAGGTAGAATGCAAACTTAAACGATCATGACCATTGTTATACTAGATGTAAGAATTAAGTCTGGTATGATGCTGAAAATGAGGGTTCTTTGCCATGGACTGGACAAAGAAATGGCTTTTTCTATGTACATACTATGAAGTTTTTGGTAGTGGCAGGAAGTTTTCCTCCGTGGCCTCTAAAGATAATTTGGGGAGCCAATATACCTTATAAGATAGTACATTTCAGTTGGATATTGCTCATAATGGATGTTGAAACAAAAAAATTACAGAAAAGACGTTTGTAGTTATGTAGCAGATGTCTCCTTTGTGGGAAGGGAATTGAGGATAGCAGGTACTTATTCCTTCATTTTTGAGGTCGCTGGTCACCTTTGACATCTCTTTTTCAAAATATCCTTGCGATCAAATGGGTCATATTCCAGCAACCATTAAGGCACTCATCAACAGCTGGATGTATTTCAAAGGAAATTCGAAGATGAAAATGATATGGAGGACTATTCCTAGTTGTATGTTTTGGACTATATGGCGGAAAAGAAACTTGAGGTGCTTTGAGGGCAAACAAATTCCTATACAGATGCTGAAATTTATATGTTCATGTAAATTAGCCACACAGTACAATCTGTTGAGCTTAACAGAAAGAGGCGAACAAAATGCCTATTACCAGGGGAAAATGCAACTCAAATATCCAATACTGTAGAGCTACATACCTAGATTTCCCAAATAGACTAAAAGCTATACATACCTTTTTTGTTTTTCTGAATCAAGTATTAAATCTTTATAAACTACAAACACAGTTCAAAACTACTACATTTATCACAGATAAACAAGCAAACCAAACACCAAATCACCATATACCTCAACTACCCATTAAACCCAAATGTATTAGCCAAAATTAACTTCTTTTAGAACTTAACAAACTTAGGATTTTTCTTTCCCCTCTAACAAAGATTTCATCTTTTTTCCTCCTTGCTCTTTCTTAACAAAATTTTCATCAGAAACCAAAATTCACCAAGCACATAAAAACTCAAAAAAAATAAAAAATGCAAACAAGAATCTGAGGCTTTTTCTTCTTGATTTGCATATCAAACACTGAATTCAATTGATCCTAGAAAAGTAAGAAAAAATTACAAGAAAATTCAAGACATAAAAAGGAGAAAAAAAACATACTTCTGATGCTCTCGTTGTTCGCCATTTTGGTATTGTTGCTATTACCAAAGACCAAAGAAGAGAATGAGTAGAAACCCAATGTTTTTGTTTTTATAGGAAAAAATTGAACATGGTATTTATTCTCTTAAAAAATTCCATAAATACCCATCAAACTTTTGACCCACCTGGAAGGAACAGGGGGACAGAAATGTTATTCTCATCATCTTAAAGGGTAAAAGTGGAAATTGAATGAGCAAATATAAATGCCATTGGATTCTAGGAATTTGAAACATTTTCTCCTATCTTTCCACTTCAACCTTCAAATTTCCAGCAACATACAAGCACACCCTCCAACCCTAAAACCCCCAAATATACATACACCCACTTGCCTTATTTGGTTAAAAATTGTTTTTTTTTTCATCTGGGTATTCATATAATGTGCATATTCACACACCCACTTGCCTTATTTGGTTAAAAATTAATTTTTTTTTCATCTGGGTTTCATATAGATGTGCATATTCACACACCCACTTGCCTTATTTGGTTAAAAATTGATTTTTTTTCATCTGGGCATTTATATAGATGTGCATATTCACACATTCACAATCCCTATTTGGCTAAAAGTTCGATTTTTTTTCTTTTGGAATTTTTTGCATTTTTGGTTAAAGAATAGTCATAGTGAATCTTTTTATCTGTGTATACATATAGAATGATTATATTTACACACCCACTAGCCCTATTTGGCTAAAAGTTGGAGCTTTTGGGATTATCTTTTCGTAGTTTTGGTTAAAGGAATAGTTCAGGTTGATTTATTTTTTTTATCTGTGTATACTTATACATGTTCATATTCACACA
Source organism: Solanum verrucosum (assembly GCF_900185275.1). Classification (NCBI taxonomy): domain Eukaryota; kingdom Viridiplantae; phylum Streptophyta; class Magnoliopsida; order Solanales; family Solanaceae; genus Solanum; species Solanum verrucosum. The sequence goes on from NW_026019954.1 coordinate 422,958, forward strand.
TCCACTAGCCCTGTTTGGCTTAAAATTGGATCTTTTTTTGGAATTTTTTGTGTTATTGGTCATGGTATAGTTCATATTGAATCTTTTTATCTGTGTATACATATAGATGTGCATATTGCCATATTCACACACCCACTAGTCCTATTTGGCTAAAAGTTTAAGTTTTTGGGAATTTTTGTTAAGTGATAGTTTGGATTGGATTCTTGATAAGAACTCAGATATAAAGAATGGAGGAATCATAAAAGAGAAAGGAGAGGCTGAAAGCAATCCGAAAGGAAGCTGCAGAGGCTGGAGATAACAATGAAGAACAAAATTCTATTGGAGGACCCCTTGATCATGGCCTTACCAATCCATTGATTGAAACTCCTTCAGCTTCCTCTGGGAAGGATAAGCCAAGGCCTAGATTTGACTACTACACTGACCCCATGGCAGCTTTCTCTGCCAACAACAAAATGAACAATCTCAGCCCTCAGGTTTCACAACCGTGTAACACGCCTCCAAGTAATTACATGTTCTCTTGAAGTTTATGTTTCTTTTTTCCCTTTATATGGCTGCACTTCTGCAAAGGTTATTCATAGATGTTTGGTGTTATATGTATTACTTTGTGGATTCCTGTGTTTCTTTTGTAAGTCCAAGGTGCTTTAGGGGTAATTTATCTTGCTGAACTTAAAATAGATTTTAGGTTAATGTAGAGCCATTGAGAGAATGCATTGGAATGAAACAGGGTGGATGCAGCAGAATAAGGATTCATATGCCGGCCCCAACTAGTTTGGAGTTGATGTGTAGTTGTTTTTGTTGTTATTCTAAAGCCATGGAGAGAATCCACATCTTTGAGTTAAGTTTTTACCAGTTTGTTACTGTAAAGTGTAATGCCTTTTCATGATCCCAAAGACTCAATTAGGTTCAATTTTTGGCAAGGTCGAGTCTTTATATGATGTGGGGAGTGAGGCTGAGATGGTTTAGGCATGTGGGAAGGAGAGGTGCAGATGCCCCAGTTAGGAGGTGTGAGATATTGTTCGTTGTGGGCTTGAGAAGGGGTAGAGAAGAAGTATTGGGGTGCGGTGATTAGGTAGGATATGACTAGGCAAGGGTAAGGTCTACGTACACTCTACCCTTCTTAGACCCCACCTGTGGGATCACATTGGGTTTGTTGTTGTTGAGTCTCATCTGAAATTTGGTTCTTTGTTCAGTTGAAATAATGAGAGTGATAGGGATCCTTTCACGCATTATGTTAGGTATCAAGGAAAATTAATTCTGGCTTCAAAAGGGAGATGTGTCAAATGGCCGGGTATCATTTTTGGAAGAAAAAGACTATGATTTGCCAAAAAATAAACAAATGTGTTAACTATGAAAACCGATCTTTTCTTTTGCATAGTACCCATGTGGTAATAAGACGATTAAATTATCTATAAGCTGCTACAGTATGTTAGGCAAGTAGTGGAGTGTCTTGATAAAAAAAACCTGTCTCTGATGATGGCTGAGATGCCAATTTAGATTCTATGCTGCAAAGTAATTGTAGGCAAACCTGAGTGTACGGACTGTATGGCTTATTAATTTATCTATTTGCCTCACTACTTATTGTTCCATCTGTTATTCCCTCTACATCAAAGAAAACCAAGGTTGACCTCCAAGGATAAAAGAAGAAAGTTTGTATGAATTGTTACACTGGAGTTCCTGGAGATATGTTAAACTAATAGTTTAAAAATATGATGGGTATGAAGATGCTATATCAAATTCAAAATAATATAAAGCGACAGTCTTATATGTCAATATAGTTTTCTGGAGCTTCTGGCCTTGAACTATTTAATTCCTTTACTTGTCACCAAAAAAGTTTTTTCCCATTTAAGGAAAAAGGTTAGTCTTCAGAGATGAGTTACATAGTAAGTAGGTCAAATATTGAGATGGATATATCATGTTTCTTTCTATATAGAATTTCAGTTATGTTTATCTCACAATTGCAAGGGATAGAATGTTGCTGGTAAAGTTGGATGAGTACTATCTTAACTCACTGAAATATTTTTGCTAGTTAAAGAGAATTTTAAGACTTAAGAAAAGTGAAATCATTAAAAAAAAAAGGTTATTGGAATCACTTTCTTCTTTAGTTGTGTTGGATTTAGATACAAAAGTTGCTACTAATTCATAAAGCTGGAATGTAGTCATTTTTAAAAAATAAATGTACTTGCAAACACCATCTGGGTATTGTTCCCTAACATCCAGAAGCTTACCAATTTAAATTTGTATTGTATTTCATGATTTGTCAGGGATATATTGGTACACTCTAGATTGCACAAATAAGGTACAAGATCCTACTCCCGAAGAAAGGAAGTCCAAGAACAGTCTTAAAAACCTTCTTTTACTTCGTCTCTTCTTAATAAAGGACCCTCTTTTACTTTTTCAAGCTATGAATAGAGATTGCCATGAAGATTAAAAGGGATTAGGTGGTATGATGTAGCTTGAACCTAGACTGAAAGCATAAGGGCAAGAATACTTGGATGGACATAGTTCAGGATTGGTGTAATTGACGCCTATGAGTAGAGGACGAGAAGGTGTGAGACCTCTACTTCAACAACTCCACCCCAACCCGACTTCATTTATGATTTGAAAAGAATGAGAAAAAAGTTGCTTCACTAAGCAACTTAATCATTTACAAAAAAAACAAAAGGAAATGGTTAACTAGTTCACTTAACAACAGATTCTTGTCAACATTGGGAAAGGGTATCAATATATATAGTTGTTTTGTGATTATTGATCAGGATAGTATGTGGCAAAACAAAAGCTGATTGCTACTGATGCTACCAAAGGTCTTGACCATGTTCTCATAGCTTTGCTCTCATTTATGTACGATGTATGGCTCTGTTTTAAAGTATTTTAAAGAAAAGGAAATTAATAAGATGAGATCATGTCAGCGATGCTGCTCATTTTAAGTTTGTCCTATCAGTTAAATTTTGAGCCCTTGCCAGGATAGATGAATAGTGGAGAAGCTTATGCAAAAACAAATGTATTCTCTTTTCTAGATTTTGGAGTGGGTTCCTTTAGCTCCTCTCCTGGAGAGAGGCCGGTTTGTCCGAAATGATTCCTGATACCTATTGGAGAGTAAATTATTCTGCCATCTGCATAAGTTTTGCAAATGACGAGCATCTAATTAGCATGAAAAATGAGGAATATGTATCTTGAATCTGATGATTTTGAGGCAACCTCTTAGACAGAAGGTTATATAGTAGGTGTAGGTCTGGTTTGGAATTTTTTTTGATGTAATACCTTTGGTTAATCATGATGTGTTTTAATCACTATGCTATTTTCTTTGTGTTTATGTAGTATCTGTTAGAACATGAATAGGTTTATACAATCCTATTTAGAATAGGAATAAGAATAGTAATAGTATCCTACTTGGTAAAGGATTGTATTCTAGTGTCTATAAATAGGATCTCAATGTAATAATGTAGACACAACAACAATTCAATAATATTCTTTTCATATATTTCTCACATATCAATCTAGACCCTTGTCTAATCTTTTTTTTTTTTCAGGACCTATGAATGCTGGTTCTCCAGCTTATCATGCTCAAGGCAACTATAACTCAGGTCAAAGAACATATCGGCCACGAGGAGTCAATGCCATTCCTCTTGGAATCCGTAGGAAAACTAATCCCTTTTGCACACCACCGGGGAACTCCACTTTGGATAGCTCTCTTGGCACACCTAACAACTACTCTTTGCCTAATTCACCGCAAATTGGTGGCGTTTCCAGCCATGGTTCTCCTCAAGTTAGTGGAGCTTTTCTCAAAAAAAGTTAGTGGAGCTGGTAGTCAATATGGGCAAGGTAGCCCCTACCAAGGTTCAGGATTCAGAAGCAAGGCTTACCAAGGTTCAAGAGGAGGCAAGGGTAGATTCAAATTTTACTATCATAAGTCAATGGTGGAAGACCCATGGAAAGCATTGATGCCGGTTATTTGGAAGCCACGTGGCGATACACAGGACTGTCTGAAATCCTGGCTTCCCAACTCCATCAGTGCAAAAAGGGCTAAACTTGGAGAGACTCCAACAAAATCCACTCCCCAGAAAAGCCTCGCTGAATATCTGGCTGCCACATTCAATGAAGCAGCTGGCGAAGACACTGTGAATAATGAATCTAACACATAAAGCTTTTGATGCTTGAACTTTTTAGTTATTTTTATGTCTTGATACTCCTGTAGTTTCTGCAAATAGTAAGTTGAGCTATAGTCCAAACCAAATCTGTATAGTTTCCTGCTCATTTTAAGCTATCATCGACGCCTAATAAGTTCTAATCCATGTCAAAATTGACTAGCTCTTGATATCCTTGGAGTGAAACAGATTTTATGCACTCAGGTTTGATTTCTTTTTGGAACTGTGAACTCAGAGTACAGATATTGGTTCCTGTTTCATTTACCAAAGAAATTACATTGATATTGGAAGAAGATTATGTTTGTCTTTGGTACGGCGGAAGTTACTTTTTATGGAGAATATTTTTCGAAAAATGGTGTTTGGTAAGTGAGTGAAATAATTTTTGAAAAAGTATATATATTAACGAGTAGTAACAATTCTAGCAAATCTGATAGTGTTCTGAAATTTTTTTAGTACTAGAGATTAATAATAATGTCTAATATTAGTTTGAGCAAGTAATAAAGTTCCAAGTTATAGATAGTTGTAAGGGAAAGGGCTAGCGAGAAAGCATTTTCAGTAACCAAACATCCAGAAAATGATCTATTTTTTTAATAGAAACATATCCTTCATGGTTTGGATCCAAAAAAATTATCCTAATATTTCTCCCCTAGTTCTTTTTCTTTTTTCTTCTTATAAAGTGATTACATTTCTCCCCTAATTACTTGTATCCACAAACATTTGGTTCATGAAAAAGGTTTCCATCTTTCTGGAAATGTTATCCTTCAACAACATCAAAGCCTGTTCAGATAACAGGTTTACTTCAAGATTGAGTTTCATGCACAAAACAGATTCACCTCTCTTTTATCTCTAGCGATAACAGCTATGGATATGATTCACAAGAATAAGTTTCAGAGCATAAGTTGTCAAAGATTGGTTAGTGGCATCGAATCAACTGTGCAAATTTTATCCCCTAGCTAATTTCAGAAAGTAGATGTTTGTTTAATGCCAGAATTTACTGTAGATTGCATGTAGGTCAACTTTCTGCTCCCTGCATATCTCATCCATGAATGTATCCATGAGTTGCCCTGCCAAACTTGAATGGTCATCGACAAAGGTGTCTATAAAGACTCGAACAACCTTTCTTTCTTGTGTTGTGGCTTTCAAGCTGAACCAAGTCAAGAACTTCACTCTGAAATCTGTTTCTATGAGCCCTTCATGTTCCAACTCCTTGATGATCCCTACAGAGTACTCATAATCACTTACCTTCACTTGTCCTATGCCACTCAATTGCACTTCCTTTGATGCATTTGTTTGGCAAGGTGTGGCAGGTGCACTTGAAAGTAGACTAGGTAAAGGAATGTGCATCTTGGGAAGAGGGGATATAGGAAATGCATTAGCTTGGCTTTCAATGTCATTCAGGGAGCATGGTTTTGGATCATAAGTTGTTAGTTTGTGGTCAGTAGAACTCATTGACTCAGCATGCATCAGTGTACTATCTATAGTAGCATTATCTGAACCTGACTTGTAGCTTGTCTGTACAGCAGGTGTAACCCAATTCACCTCCTGAACCCCCAAAGTCGCTGCCTTGTTGAAGAAAGAAACCTTGCAGAAGTACTGTGTCAAAGGATCAAGACCATCCAGCTTAAATCTCTTCACAGGGCTTAGTGCAATAAAAGTTGCCTCGTCGGGATATTTGTTTGTTGTGGACTTCCGATACCACAATTTGAAGCCCATAAGTTCTTTCAGCATACAATCATCATATTCAAAGACAATCGTTACTTTAGATGGAGATTGCTCCTCAAAATGTATCCGGCAAGCTGTCAAGAGTGTTCAATAAAAGCAAAAGGTGAAATCAGTAGTGCACAGATATAGTCCTATGCAGAATAAGTAATGTACGCAGAACAGAAAGATGAAGAAGACAACGACAACATATCAGTTAGGCCTGCATGCTTCCAGATTCTCATGAAAATAGAAATATATCTTTAATTGTGTGGCTGGAACTTCTTGCAAAAGCTTCGGTATTATTTCATAGAACTCTACAAATATCCCACAATATGAAAGTCAAAGTTTAAACTTGAACAAAGAAGACACTATTGCAATGATAAATGTGAGACTTCCTTGTCGAACATTACACTATCGTAACTTGTTTACTTCCAGGTCTGTGTTTTTCCAGAAGTAAACAGTAGTAGAGCTATTGACATGCAGATATTCAATAATAAATTGACTAAGAATACTCACACATCAGAGTCTCTTCCTTTTTCGTATGACTAGAGAATTGATTCTGAAACATGGAATCAAAAGTGCCCACTGCAGAGCCACACAGATTCTGAACTGCAGTACCGCAAGAAAGCCTGTTCACTATCCTGCGATCCATTTTCTCTGATGCCTGTGCAAGAGGCCCTACTTCGTTCTTCAGCATCTCAGCAGCTAATTCAACAACCTTCAGCAGTCCTTTGTATTTCTCAGTTTTCTCTAGGATTTTATGGCTCAGAGAGATTCTTAAACACAGCACATCAACTCTTCTCGCCTCCTTTGCTGTCATCAATTGTTTTCTCAAGGTTCTAAAACAACTCATATCAGGTTAGTTTTTCTTGTGTGTGAGATAAACCATCGAATTAAAAAAAAAATTGCCATTAAATTTGTTTGGATTACTAAAAAGATACGCATTGAAAGCAAAATAAATAAATTAAAATTGACATTTTCCTCTGCTGATGTGAACACACAGAAATGTTCCCTATCGGACTTTTTTTTGGGCAAAAATATAGCCATTAGCAGAAACTACAGACCATTCCACAGTTTTTTTAAATATCTTCTGTGTTAACGAGGATGTTATATAAGGTCCATTACTTCCTAATACAGACAGGCACACATTTCCAAAAGGAAAAGAGCATGCAGAAGAGGGATCAGTGGTAGCAAGAAAATCACCGTTGGAGCAAAACATGGTAAAGAAAAATGAACTACCATGTACAATCCACATTCCGGGATCTACCTTTCTGCTAAACACACATATGTTACGGGTTAAAGAGAAGGTAAATACCTCATTAGCCCATTAATTTTTCCACAAGAAACGCAATAGAAATCTCCATCCAAATTTGGATTGATGCAATTCTTCAATATGCCTGATTGTTCGTGCTCAAGTGCACATTTTAGATGGCATGACAATCCACATGGCTTAATTTCATCTTGAGAATCAGAATCACAGGTTAACCACAAGCTAGGATCTTTATTATCATCGTACTGATGACAAATGCAGCAAGAACATCGTTTGCAGAAAACATCATCTCTTTCAAGAGTAGCTCTACATACCAGATTATGACAGAGTAGGACCTGGGTTTTGCTTTCCATCTCCCGATTAACTTCATCAATCTGAACGAAAGGTTGACATTGATATTCTTGCGTCCGCTGCCTTTTGAAGGTAGGACCAGTATCTGTGTTAGACTTACAGGAAACCAGCTTTAAAAGGTGATCTATCATTTTGAATTTTGTGTAGCCAGAGTATTTTCTCTCTTCGCCCATCTCAGCACATATAATCTCTAGAAGTTCTTTTCTGGTCAACGAACTCAAGATCTTCGGCGCATCTTCAGGGCATTGAGAAATTTCATGTACTAACTGTCTTTTATCTTCCATACTCAATTGGCTAAATTTACAGGGATCGAGAACGAGACCTGAAAAGGGACCTCGGTATCAATTAAATCAAATTTGAGCATCACAATTCAACTTCAAATACCTGTACCGACCCTCTTGATTTGTTACTAGAACTATCATGTGTTTTTAGCACACTGAGATATCCCAAGTATAGTGAAACAGAACAGTGAAAGCACAACTATACAGATCTAGAATATAAAGGGGTGACTACTATAAAGAATGTGGTAGTCAAAGCCACACGAGATTTCAGGTCAAATTAACAGATGTCACGGTGAAAATTGATCCTGCACAACGTTAATCACAAGAACTTATGAAGATGTGTATTTATGAGTTAGCTAGGATGTATCTGTACAAGTGTATATATCAATCAACTACACCTCAACGCCAAACTATTGATTGAAGTGAGATAGGTCAAACTCGTCAATTCAAAATCACTCGGAAGCTGTGATACCTATGTGCTAGCAAACTGCACCACTACCCCTTTCTCCACATGTTTACATAATACAAGTATGATATTAACAATTTAAAGGAAGAAACTACAAAACTCCCCGGTTCCATAATGCCAAGCCGGAAGTTGTTATTGAAAAAAAGGAAAGCTCTGAAGACAAAAGTTAGCTATGTGATATCCTATGTCCACAAGTCCAATAGCTAATGCACCCTAGCTAACACCATTCAAGAGAAATTTTCCCTATTTAATAATCTTTATCGCTCATAGGTGATCAGGATAATTGGATTCTCTCTAGTTCTCTACCAAATACCCTCCTTTCACCAAGGATGAAACGTTGTTAATGTGATCAATCAACACCTCATTAGATTCATTCTTTCTTTTTCTAATTTGGTTTCTTGTATAACGTGCTAAATGAACCAAAAAAACCATTAGCTTATCAACATAATATTGCATCCTTCTATATGTGGTTGCTGCCAATTCTCCACCATAACGGAAGTGCCACATCCTTATATCACTTGCATACTCTATAGTCTATAGTCAGCCTAAGTATGCTCAAGCTTCTCTTGCATCAGAAATAAGAAAAATGACTGCACTTTAAGCATAAAACACAGATAGAAGGTCTGTGTACGCTTTACCCTCCCCAAACCTCACTTGTGTAACTACACCGGATATGTTGATGTTGTTGTTACTTAAAACACAGATAGGATCTTTCCTAGCTGCTTATAAAACATGTAGTGGAGAAATTTATCTATGAAGAAACAAGTAGAGAAATCAAGCTGATCAAAATGTACTCTAAACTCAACTTACATTGTCAAATACAAAACTTTAAGGACCTAAATCATATAATAAAAAAAACTAACAAGAGTATATCAAGTCCAAATTTTAAAAAAACACATCCAGAGGAAAGAGACAAAACCCACCACCAATAAAACATTAGACATGCCCATCACCCATCATCAGCTCTACACAGTAAAATACAACAACCCCATAAAAAATTAAAAAAAATAAACCCTTAATACCTGATAATGCAGACTCCATAGCAGAAGAAAAAACTCCACTGCCCTATTCCTTTCTCATTCTTACAAATCAAACAAAATAACCAAACCCCACTTAGTAAAAACTCACAAACTGACCCAAAATACAACAATGCAGGTAAAAAGACTCCACCTTTATGAGATCAAGAAAATCTCAAAACAAGAACAACATTGTTTACTACTTTTTTCTCTGTGTGTGCGTGAAAGAGGCAAGTTGTGGGTGGGGTGTTGTAGAGGGTAGGGGGTAAAGAGTGAAGGGTAAGCATTAAAAAGTTGGATAGGAAAAAGAGGAATAAGTAAAAATAATACTAATTATTATTATAGTATAAGTTGTAGCCATGGATGTCAGATTATGAAGGTGATTTTCAGAATGTGAAGGCGAATGAGAGATTAATAAGGGACCCGCCTGCTATTTATTTTTTACCCTATAAACAAACAAAAAGGAAACGGCCTCTGCATGGTTTAGTTTACCACGCGCTTCTCACTTCTCTCATTTGTCGTGATTGAACGTCTGAACACGTGATAAATTGATCTTATTAGATACGAGTACTTTTTTCGTCATAGTTTTTTTTTTATATGTTTTGACTTGATATAGAGTTTAAAAAAGTAATGAACGTTTTTGAATTTTGATGATTTTAGATAAAAGATATGTAAAATGTATCAAAATATTATTTAATATTATCATATTAAACATGTCATTTGGAATGTTAGAAGCAAAAAGTTTTTAAACGGATAAAAAGAAAAGTAGAATACTAACGGAGTACTTTCGATTTAACTTCAGAAAAGAAAAAGATAAAGTGTATTTTCAAGTGCTCGTGATAAAATTACACTTAAAATATGTCACATTTTTTATTTATAAGCATTAACCTAATAACCTCAATATGTTGTAATATATGAAGTTGTTTCAATTGATATTGATGTGTATAGTTAAATGAGATGTGTTATATGGTTAAGTACTTAATAGATGCTTAAGAGCATGTGCAAAAAGAATAAATCAAAAATTGAACTAAGAGTATATAATATGGACACTTTATCATGTGGTTAAATGCTCATTTAAAATAAATTATAATTTGTGTGTTTAAATAAATTTAATGACGAGTTTATGGGTTTGTCCATATTTTAATTTTTTTTATAGCCGTACATCGAAATAATTAAAGGTAGTCAGAGGTACAACAACAAATCAAATATAATCTCACATTTGAAATCTGCAAAAAATATAGGGAAAAGGGTCTGAAAGATACTCCAACTTTGGTCGAAATTGTTGTTACGATACCAAACTTTGGAAAGGACCTTTTACCCCTTGTACTATTTAATAGTGTATTTTAAAGGTATATATGTGTCTACGTGGACATCATAAATATTGCATCATTTTAAATAGTAATGTGTCCACGTGGGCACATATATACCTTTAAAATACACTATTAAATAGTGCAGGGGGTAAAAGGTCCTCTATAAAGTTTGGTATCGTAACAGCAATTTCGATCAAAGTTGAAGTATTTTTCAAACCCTTTTGCCAAAAATATTATAATGTACACAAACTTTTTTCCTATCTTAAAAAGGTAGAGAGGTTAATTCTAGTAGATCTTCGACTCAGAAAACAATAAAATAAGAAATAATAGCAACAAGCAAAAACAACAACAATTGTAATTATTTTGGAAAAATTCATATATACACTTATATATATATATATATATATATATATATACTAGTTTCACGGCATGTGTGTATCGTATCATTTAGTATATAGTGTTCTAAAACGGAATTGATATTACTATATTAAAGTTTTTTAATAAATAATTATAATTGAGAAAACATAGAAAAATGCTTTTAAATGATTAAAATTATTGTCATAGAGTTACTTGTTTTTTTATATCAAAATGACATATATCATTGAAACATTTCAAAATACATTCAAATTTTAAATATGGAGAGAAAGTGATATTTCTTTAATAGTATTGTTTTTAAATCACAACCCTCGAAAAAGTCACAACTCTTTAATGTGAAAAGGTATGTACTTTTAATATAATACAATTAATTAAATCAATAAATAAAATAAATTAAATATTTTTAATTGGAGGTATTATAGTAATTTAACGTTCAAGTTTGGGAGTTCATATATATATATATATATATATATATATATAACAACTTTTATATAGATTTTAGTTATATTTTTTATACAAAATATAAATAAAATATTTATGTATATACAATAAATTTTGTAACTCATAGTTTTCCATTTAACATCATTTAAAAGACCCTAATTACTATTTTGAGCACAGTATAGGTCCCAATGTGCAAGCCTCAAAGAGGAAAATGAAAAGAAAGGGTTACCCTCCAAGTTTACAGAAGAGTTGTGTACAACATAAAATTCTTGTTACCGAATTTAGTGAGAATATGAAGAAATATGTTTGAATATACCATGGAAATCGAATATCACATTTGATTTCCATGCAAGACATCCTATATTTTCTGGACAAAGTCATCCATTCAATTCAATATTTTTACAAAATTGTTAAGTAAAAATAAATTTAATTGCAAAAAAAAATTCAAACTATATTCACTTGTAAAAGTGATCCAGTCAATCCAGACTAAATTTTACAAGCAAAAATTAAGAAGAGTATTTTAGAAAATTGAATTTGAGCATCACAATTCAACTTCAAATACTTGCATATACCCTCTTGATTTGTTACACTATCATGTGATGGTACTATTATTATATATTTTAAAGTATCAATTCAAGTTCATAAGATATTATTTATGTGTCACCAACACATTACTTTGGATTTTGTTGAAAAAAAACTCCATTTATGACTATGGAAATTCTAGTTATTTAATTTAATATTCTAAATATTTCTATTGCTAATTAAACAATTAACAATAGGCAGCAGTCTTTCATCTTTATTTTCTTTTTCCAAAAAAATATTATACTTATTTTTTAATTCTATAATCATCAATATTTTCTAATTACGGTTTAAATTAAAATTGTGTATGTTCAGACACATGTCATGTATTCATTAGTTTGGTGTAAATATACTATGAAGATAAGCTAACTGTGATAATACTGACATTTTTTGGAGTACCAAATGCATATTTCATTTGGATCCTAAGTAGTGGTGGAATTATAATTTTTGCTCAAGGGTTCAAAATATGAAGAAGTAAACATACATCTACCATAATTTTATGTACGTTTCTCTAATATAAATGGAATTATGGTATCATAATCCCCTAATACGTTTAAGTTCTATATTATTAAAAAAATTTATTACAGTTTGTATCATATTCGTGAAAACATAGATAATACGCAGAAAAATCTAGTAAGTTTCTTCATATCATCAATCACCTCCAACGCTTCATACAATTTATGTGACATAGTTAGACTGATTTAAGAAACTTTATAAAAGGATTTAAAATCAAATTATTTCCAAATACAAAAACGGGACTAATATGGAAAGATCGTCAGATTTTTATATTTACAAAAACAAATTTAACTTTAGCTTTTTCCATTTTAAAGTTTAATGAGATCACTTATAGACTATAGTCGCACAAAATTTCTTTTAGACTAATGCTTCAAAATCTTTCGTGCTATATTTTGGGGTGCCTATTACATAAAATGTGACAGAGGGGGTAGTACCTGTTTACAGTATACTAAAAAGTCACTCCATTTCAACTTGTTTATCACGGCATGTTTAAGAACACGAGTATTTTGATACATTCCATATATCTATAGTTTAAGTATCAATGAGAGATGTATGTTTCATACAAATTGCAGGGAGAAATGACGCAGTTAATCAACACAGATGCTAAAAGGAGAAAATTTGTGGTTCGTTCACATATATGAATGACGGTAAAAGGAGAAAATTTGAATCAAATAAAGGCCTTCCCATTTTGCATTGCAACTCTACAAAATTTACTTTGCTTCTCTAAGATGTTACAACCAAACCTTTTCTTACTTAAGAATGGAACTAAAAATACATCATTTTGCAAAATTGATATGCACAACATGGCAGGTTATTGCAAATATGTGAGAAATTTCAAGGGACTGTAACCTGCTCTTCTTCCAATGCAAGAGGAAAAGCTGGTCTCCATGTAGTGCCTTCAGGGCTATCCATCAAAGCAATACCTACAGCAGCCAAATCTTTTCGAATTACATCTGATCTATCATATTCTTTATTTTTACGTGCTGTATCCCTCTCCACGATTTTCTGGTGAACTTGATCGTCAGTCAACTTTGCACGCTTCAAAGCTTTCTCCCTCAATTCATGTAAAGCCTACATAGACCAAAAGCATGGCTAAGCTGTGAGATTCCGTACTATGATATTATCCAAAAGCTACAAAAGGTGGAAACACTTGATTGGCAGGAGGCACAAGTAAAAGGATAGGATGCAGGAAATGTTGATGCAATCTAGAAAATAGCATAAAGCGCATATCTTTGTGATGGACTAAATGCATAACATCTAGCAGCAGAGCCGGAAGCCACCTGATAGTGTACAAGTTCGCAACAATTCCTCAAGGTGAAAAAAGTGTTGCTTGAAACATGAAATTAAGGACCTGTTACAGACACTTCAGTGTATACAGCAACGAAAACAACAATATACCCAACGTAATCCCACAAGGTAGAGTTTGGGGAGGGTAGAGTGTACGCAGACCTTACCTCTACCACAGGCCTCGCTTATTTTCGATAGACCTCCGGCTCAAAAAAAATGTCCAAAACAGTCCAAAAAATGACGTAACAAAAGTACAAGAAATAATAGATGGTAACAGGACAATACTACAAGTCTACAACAACATAATATGAAAGTCAAAGGACAAGACAACAGATAATAACAGAGACTCAAGGACCACAAACTACAGGAACAATACTACAACTACTAGTATGGACGGATAACAAGACACACACTGCTACCTACAAGCCCTCTACCCTAATTTGTGTCCTCCACAGCCTCTTATCTAAGGTCATGTCCTTGGTAAGCTGAAAATGTATCATGTCCTATGTAATCACCTCTCCCCAATACTTCTTCGGTCTACCTCTACCTCTCTTGAATCCTTCCATAGCCATCGTCTCACACCTCTGCACTGGGGCATCCAAACATTTGCTCTTCAAATGCCCGAATCATCATAGTCTTGCTTCCCGCATCTTGTCTTCCACCGAAGCCACTCCTACCTTGACCTAGATGTCCTCATTTCTAATCTTATCTCTCCTAGTATGTCCACACAGTCATCGCAACATTCTCACTGCAACTTCCAACTTCTGAACATGAGAGTTGCAACCACCACTATGTAGAACTTATTGACGATACATTTTTATCACATAAGACCCCGAAGGGCGAAGACAAGCCTCCATCTTGCCCATTCTGCATCAATACAGTGTGTGACATCATCATCAATCTCTCCATTACCTTGAATTGGGATGGCAAAATGGATAATATTTATGGTTATCCGCTCGACTCGGCCCATTTTAACTAGGAATCATTTAAAAGTGGGTCAAATATGGATCAACAAATATTATCTATTATAAAATATAAATAACTCACCTACCCCTCTCAATTCATATCACCATCCCTACCCCCCTCGCCCACCCACCTCCACCTCCCATATAATATTGTTGATCTCACAGCCATTCTATATTAGTTGCCTTCACCTTGTTCGGTATCTCCTCCATTAGACCATATCACATAGCCCTTCCATAGAGCTCCTCTACTTCATCTATTTTAGATTTGTGCTAGATATTCATTTTGAATACAATTCTCATGTGCTACTTGGCCTAGAATCCTAGATGTCTAGATTGCGCACAGTCAGACCCACAATCCAGACTAATCTTACTTGATCTTCAATTCTTTTGTGGGGTGTTAACTCACTATTCATATTGCCTTCTTACTTTTACTCATCATGTACCCTTATTCTCTAGCTTTCACAATTTTAACTTCTAGTTGACTCTTTCGTTAATTCTATTACTCAACACAACATCATCTGAAAATAGTACGCACTATAGGCACCACTAGGACCATCAATTTCTCTGGACAAAGTAACAGCATACAAAATACAATGCTTGAAACCAGACAGCAAAAAAAAAAAAATTGCACCTCTGCGTAACTGGCTGGCACAAGCCCCAGAATTGCTAGAACATTTCTTATAGTATTCTCTAAAGCCGCAATTGACTCTATCCGCAATGCTTGCTTTTTACCCTGCAGGAAAGCCAAACACAATTGTCAAGGGAACCTTTTCCTAAAGTTTTATGTAACTAGGAAGTAAGAAGAGAAGCAAAGAGCAAAATGATTCCTTTCATTGTCTTGGGAATGGTAACATAATCTGAATCATACCTATCTTGAGTTACTGGAGTGGAAGATTTCCTCACTTTTACCTTGATTCAGATATACAATATTTCTAAGGAATCAGGACCTTAAAACTCAGCCAGTGTTATCAAAAGCAAAAGAGCGCAATAAGACCCTAATGCGCATTGGCTTTAAGTGCAAAGATAAAGTGTGTGTTTTAATTAAAAAAGGTGCAACGGGAGAAAAAAATACAAATATATAAGTTTAAGTCCAAGACTGATAATTATAAGCATGAATGGCAAATATCTTAACAAAGAAATTGAAAAAAACTATGATAAAGTGAAATATCAATTGTTTAGTGCCGCCTCTTCTGAAGAGGCTATTGGCAAGGAAAAGTATACCTAGAACCTTGATGACGACACTGAAGCGAGGCGAAGTGCTCAACACGTTTTGAGCCTCGCTTTAGGGCTTAAGTGCGCTTTTAAGTGTGCCTTTGACAACACTGAAATTCACTATAGTTCTTTCCAAAAATGTCAAACACCAGAATCAGTAAAGATCTGAAAGAGACAAATATCGGTTCGGTTTATCAGTTAACAGTTTGATGATTTTGCTAACTAAAACAAAGCATAGTAATTTTGGTTTAGTTCGTCTTTTCCAAGATCAGTTCGATTTTTCGGTTTTGGGCTTCAGATTAGGCTTCATTTTCAGACCAAAACTGGGTACCAGAATATCATCCATTCTGCAATCTTTGCCTATTCATTTGGGTTTTTTTATCACCCGTGTTTCAACTTTTTTCCACAGCATTCTCGATTACAGAATGATATGAAAAATCAATGATTCATGTAGTAATTTCTTAAGTAGGACAATGTCAAATATTTTGAGACTTCGTAATTTCTGCAGTTGCTCTGTTTTACTCAGTATCTTATTCCCTATTCCCTGATTGAATACTTCTGTTAGTTTGATTTGTAGTGGTAGAGCATGGTCTTGGTACAAGTAAAATAGAATAACAAGATAACCCAAAGCTACCTACCTAGAAATAGGCATATTATCTAAATTGACTAATAACTCGTATAATGAACAAGTCCTAAGACTGCTACGACACTTGTGAAATCAACCACAGTGCAAGACATCAAAATCAAGAACTTTTCCATGGGAAACAATGAAATGAATACAACGCAAAATGAAGAAACTAGATAACCTTTATGATGCCCAAGCCTTTTAGTATCTTAGTCATTTTATGTATAATCTCCGGACCACCTTAGGAACATAAAACATGACTAGCACAACACTGCACTAAATGGTGAAAGCTAAATGGGTCCTACGGATATCAGGAGGCAAAAGAAATGAAATATGCGAAGACTTTTGAGAAAATTGGGCTGCCAATTTATTTTCTTTTGTGCTGAAACGCGGAACCTGGAAGGAAGAAAAAATGGATTCCTAAGGCCTACGGGCACCAAAGTTCGTTTTCCAGTTAACCAAAAAATTGAACCATGGACCTCAGGTCCTCAACTAGTAATGCTTCCTCTCATCAATAAATCTTCTTTGTTAGAAAATGTGTATCTAACCAATGTCACCGAAATGTAAAGCTATTAACCAAATTAAGCCTCTGACTACAACTCGTTATTTTGACTGTAACCTACTGTCTCAAAAAATCAGGTTCTTTGAGTAATTATGCAAGAAGATAAAGTGCAGAATAAGTAAATCAACACAAGTATTTTCACGTGGAAAAATCCTTGCTCTAGGGAGGCAAAACCATGACCTACCTCTCTTAGGATTTCACAAAAAATATTCCCTAAACTCGAGCAATTTAAGGTTACAACCACCCTGTACACCTAAGGAACTTTTCCCAGCCCCTACCTCTACCCTCAATAATTCACCCAATTGTTGGCTCTTTCTCCTAACTTCTTCAACGACTCTACCCAGACACTGAAGTCCTTTACAACAGAGAACTACACCTACTACAATCAACTAAGAAAGTAATCAATATCTTGCTTTGGAACCACAAGAATATAAGTAATCCATACTAGGCCGTTATACTAATATGCCCGATCTCCCAAAAAATTTGTTCACTTCCCAAAATAATTATGTGAGTGAAGTGACTATAAATATGAATAGTCACTTCTTTGATTGAGATTACCTTTAAACAAAGAAAATAATAAAATTGTTAAACTAATACTTTTCCCACATTAAAGAATGACAGTGAAAACAAAACATTCATTACACTACCTGTTGACTGTTTTAAAATTTTCAGCAAGAAAGAGTGTTGATTGGCATTTCAATTGAAGTAAAAATAGCTTTGAGTGCGTATAGACAGGAAAGAGGATGCTGATTTGTACTTCAGTTGAAACAAAAGTACCTTTCGTGTATGCAAGAGATCATTGATCAATTTCAGTGGATCCGACATTGCTGCCAGTGCAACAGGAGTGTGAAGATCATCTGATATTGAAGATAAAACTTCATCTTGGAATTTATTTATACAATTAGCAGTTTCTGCAGGAATAGAATCCTTCAAACTTGCCTCATCATGCTGGGTGGAAAGAATTTGACAATCATATAATGCCTATTACCAAAGACAACGCTCAGGTAAATATCTGATTTATCAGATATAAAGGACAAACTCATAAACAAACACCAAAGTTAGAGGAATAACTGCTTTTGGATCATTCAAATTATGAATTTTTGTTTGTTATAGGAAAAATAGGAATTTGAATAAAAATTAAAGACTAATTTGGACAGAGGAGTGTTTTTTTCTTAAGAGGGAGTTCTTGAGCTATGTATACATACTGAGATGACTACATTTACTCCCAGAATTCTATACCAAGCTAGAAGACAATCCACAATAACAAATTGACTCCTAATCTCTCTTTATGACTTCTTCACCATACCAGACAGCAATTGACATAAGCAAATGGAAATAGAAGAAGGAAGAAGCATTATTTCTTAGAATAAGGTAAAAAAAAATTACTATTAATCGAGAAATCTACTGTACACAAGCAATATATCAAGAAGTAGAGAATCCACAACACAATATGATTCTCCACACATTCTCTTCTATACACACTAGAACATAATGGGTAATTGTTGATTTTTTCCATACAAATTAGAGATCGTGAATCAAAGTACCTGATATATGTAAAAAAGGCGGTCAGATGCACTCTCAATCTGTACAATCGTGTAATTGATTGGAGATCTATAATGTGTCCCAATTAAGAAAAGCCTAAGTGCCAATGGGTGATAAAGATCAATCACCTGAAGAAAAACAATACATAGAAACATCAAAAGCTACCGAAAAGAACTATACAAATAACCTAACAAATATCAATTCTGAAAGTGAAGCACAACTTTCCTCCCCAATATACCTGCCGAATTGTGAAAAAGTTTCCTAGTGACTTTGACATTTTCTGAGAGTCAATGTTGACAAATCCATTGTGTATCCAATAAGTTATGTTGCTCTCCCTACAAGCAGCACAGCTCTGGGCAATTTCATTTTCATGATGAGGAAACACAAGATCCATCCCCCCACCATGAATGTCGAAAGTATATCCCAAGTATGCAGCACTCATGGCACTGCACTCAATATGCCATCCAGGTCTTCCTGGACCCCAGGGACTCTCCCAGAAAGGTTCTCCCGCCTTAGCAGTCTGCATGAGAAAATAGACATCAGTAGCAGCGGTCAAGAAAACAACAGCTCAAATCTCCATATCGCCGGTAACAAACAACAATTAACTCAGTTGCACACATCTTTTCAAAGTTTGATGCATGAAGTCAAACGAAAGCAGTTCATAACAAAATATGGCAGACATTCTACCATTTCATGTACAGCAGAACTGCCAAACAGCACCTATTTCATATTGAAATTCTGATATGATTCTTTCTTTTATTGAGGAGAAAAATATTGATAAGAGGAGAATTTTGGAAGGAGATAAAAGGAAAAGAAGTGACATACAAATTTCTACATACAAGGTATTCCATTTTCTTCAATTTCACCTTAGCTCTTTTGTTTTAATTACAGAAATCCTTGAATCTGTCCAGAATTTCAACGTCGATATTGGTCAAAGTACCCAAAATTGGTTGACCAGACTGGGTAAGGAGCTCACACTCATGTCGTGTCGACACGGTTGCAGCACCGAAAGTGAAGAATCTAAGCAATTTAGGTGAAGATTTTCATTTATCAGGTGAATTGGGAAATACATCCATTCTGTGATGCAAGTGCCTGAAACACAAGATGAATGAATAGCTGACTTCTTCAAAAGTTTTTTATAACGTAAATATGCTTGTTTGATCATTTCACTGCAGCAACTTGGAACAAACAAATTCAACTCTGAGACACACTTCAAAAATCAAGTCATAACAAGAAAACACAAGTATCAATCAGAAACGAATGTAATTCAGATGAACTGCATACCACAGATGAAAAGTAATAAAATTTAAACAGTAGATACACGGTGAATAGCCTTCTTTTTTTCATATTTCTTGGTGTCCTATATTTTCTGTTATTTGCTTTTTGTTCTTTTGACATGGGGATAAAGTGAATGTGAAAGATATGAATATGTGCTTAAAATCCAACAAATGACACAGCCAATAGTAAGAAACTTCACAAGCATAACTACAAATACTCACTTTCCACAAGGCAAAATCAGCTGGATGCTTCTTCCTTGTGTCTACTGCTACACGTTCTCCTGCCCTATTATCTTCCAATTTTCGGCCAGATAATGTTCCATATTCTGGGAATTTGTCTACAGAAAAGTAGACATCACCATTGATTCTGTAAGCACAACCATTATCGAGAATCTGTCGCAGAAGACCGCAAAAAAGGTTAAATGTCTACAGTAGGGAAACAAGAAATAACACTGCCCGGAATCAAACAAGGAATATATCAACAGTAGGGGATTGAAAGAAAGTCTAGACAAAGGAAGAAACTGATGCATGCACACCCAACCTAGCAAAGGAGTTCAAGAGCTTTTCATCAAGTCGCTACTTCGGAGGCTTGGAGGGAGCTTGGAATGAAGGCTTGAGACTCAAAAACCTACTAAAATGGAAGTACAAGACTCCACTTGGAGGAAGGACTCATTCGCAATGTGAGATGCTAAGCTTGATGCGACGGCAAGTTAGAGATTGCAACGGCAATTCGAGTCGCATTCAGCCTAAAATTTTAGGCCTCACAATTTGGAGTTGCGTAGATGGATGCAACCACTAGTGGGAGATGCGATGCCGCAAGCTACGTCGCATACTACATGGACAGTCTGTTTTGGGCTGTTTTGGGCTGTTTTTGCAATTTATCTGAGTACCACTTTTGCCATTTTTGTAATAGTTAGCCTAGACTATAATTGGTGAGAATAGCTCATTTAGACACAGATTATCTTTGAGATTGAAGATGAGTTGATACTCTTGAGAGAGTTGTTGCTAGACAAATGTTAATGGAATTGCTTGCTTGAGGGATCATCCCTCTTGAGGGTTGTCTAAGATAGATTGCCTGTTTGAGGATTTATCCACTTGAGGGTTATCTTATAGATTTTGGGCTTGTCATTGGATTCTTAATAGAAGGTTTTGGCTTTAATATAGCCATTCTTGTCTATTAGTTTCTTTCTTTGCTTGTGTCCATCTTTTATCCTATATTTCTGAAAGAAAAGCACAAATAATGAAGTAAAAACCTGCTGAATCATATCGATTATCTGAGGCATGTGATCAGACACACGAGGTTCCACTGAAGGAGGAAGACAGTGAAGATAAGTCATGTCTTGGTGAAACTCTTCGCAGAAGCGTCTGCTTAATTTGATTGGATCCTCACCCAGCTCATTTGCTCTAGCAATAATCTACAGAATTTGAAAATAGCAGCGTCAGCTGAATATAAGCTGTAGCAATGATCTACTGAATTTTCCAGATATAAAATAGCTGATTAATATCATCTCTTGAAAGAATAACAGTAACTCGCCTTGTCATCAACATCAGTAAAGTTGCGAACATATTTGACTTCATATCCCAAATAATTTAGGTATCTGCCTAACATTTCATAAAGAAACAAAATCAAGAGTATCTGATTAGTTACACAAATTTACGAATCCATGAATAATAGCTAGTACAAGCTAATCATCTCCCAATTTCATGCAACTTACTTCACAGCAGCACGCACACGTCTGAAATTGATATTAATAAAGTTGAATTTTGAAAAAAACTGTAACTTTGATTTAGATGTTCACTTTATAAATCAAATTTAACCCAAAAATAAATAAATAAGGAATATGAATGAATATAGAACAAGGAAAGGGATAACCTATATAGAACATCAAAGGAAACATAAACGCGAGCATGGCCGATATGGCTGAGATCATACGCCGTTACACCACAGACGTACATTCCAACTTTTCCCGGCACTTTTGGTATAAATAATTCCTTTTGTTTGCTCATTGTATTGTGTAACCATAGTTGCTGCTTCCTCAATTCAGTCTCAGTTCCTTCACCGTTAACCACTTTTATATCCACCGTTGACTTTGAATTTCCGATTGTACTCAGGCACCTAGCCCTAAGTCGGCTTCTCGAATAGTACCTGAAACTATTGACGGCGGCGGCAATGTGCATTTTACGGCTTTGGAAGGGAAGCAAAGGCTTGTAGCATTTTAAAAGCGTCGTCATTCGGAACGGCGGCGGAGGAGGAGGAGCCGGCCGGCGACTTCCAGAAAAGTTTATCTTTGTTTAACGAGCGTTGCTGCTCTATCCAGTTATTTGCCAAAAACATCCTCAATTACGCTCGAAATTTAAACCACATCCTTATACTATCAAAATAAACTAAAAACATCCCTAAATATCCTAAAAATAACAAAAATTATCCTTCAATTAGTTTACAACGTTTATGGCAAGGCTTAAGTCATCGATCGCCCTTTAAAGTTGTCTGCATAATTCACTTTAGACATTCAATTAAGACTTGTACCTATTGAACACCTAAATTGTTCAAAACATGTACCTATTAAACGCAAAAAATGTGTTTTGCACTTCCATGAAGAGCGTGAAAAGATTCAAAATAGTGTCTTTTTGAATTTTTTTTTACATTTTTTCTTCTTTTATTGACACTTGGCATTATAATTAAATTAAAAACATTTTTCTTCTTTCATTTACACTTTTTTCAAAAAATAAAAAGACCTCACTCCCTACATATCATCTTCTTCATACTTTAGTTTGCAAAACATTCTTCATTTTAGCTCCAACATTGTTTTTCTTTCTTTTTATAAAAAAAAAAATTATTTCTTTCAAATGTGAAGATAAATGAAAATCAACTATGAAGATTCAGATTTGAAAGACTTTTTTTCGTATGATTTATTTCAAATCTCATAAAAATAAGGAACAAATATGAAGAAGAAAAAAGAAGAAGAAAAAAGAAGATGAATGATTTTTACGTATAAAAAAAGTTAGTCGATATTTGTTTATCAAAATTTTCGAACAGAGATTTTTACTCAAATTCATATATAAACCCATTAAATTTATCAAAAATGATATTCAAAAAATTGAAAGAATTAATTTTTGAGCTATCAATTTCATTTTATCATCGATGTAGAAATGAATAACTGCCGGCAAAATTTTCTTTCTTCTTCGCTCTTAGTATGAATATTATGAATGTGTATATATATATATTTTTAAAGTTAATCTTCAAGTTATTTGAAAAGAATTAGGTTTTGTGATTTGAGAAAGAATGTGCTTTGGGAAGAAGATGAAAGGGGGTTGGGTGGGGTGGGTAGAATAGGTTGACATTTTCATTTTTTTCTTTTTCTTTTTTAAAAAATTAGATATAAAAAGTGTTTGAAATAATTTTAAACAAATTTTTTTTTTATAATTTTTGGGGCCCAGTGCCACATGTTATTTTCTAATTAGCCGTTTTGCCACGTCACCGCAAGTGTATCACACACTCTTCAGATATTTTGCTGATTATCAAAAAATGCCTAATAGGAACAATTTTTGAATTGGTAAAAGTGTTCAATAAGTACTGGTCTTAGTTGAGGTGTCTAAGTGAATTATGCGGACAACTTTAAGAGGCTGTTGATGACTTAATCCTTTATGGCAATCATATGTTATTGGCTTAAGTCATTTATAGCCACTTAAAGTTGTCTGCATATTTCATTTAGATACCTTATCTTAGACTTGTTTCAATTGAACACCTTTTTTAGTAAAAAAAAATATTTATTGAACATATTGTGACAATCAACTGAAAGTAAAGATAGTGTGTCATACACTCGCGACTGACGTCGCATAGTAGCTGATCAAAAAGAGACATGTGACATTGGATCCATAAAAAACAGTTATAAATAAATTAAAAAATAAAATAAACAAAAACTATGTTTTCAGTAAAAGAAATATAATTAGAAAAAAAAACTTTCTTTTCCCTTTTCTTTTTCTTCTTCCCAAAACACCCCATCCAACCCCCCGACGTCCGTTCCACATTTTCTTTACCAAAAGACACAAAATCGAAGCACATTCCGATAGCCATTTCATTTCGGCTTTTTTCCTATCAATTTGAAATTATATGAGTTTTTTTTTTACCCACCCACCTACCCCTCTCCTTGAATCTGATTCAATATTGAAAATTGTATTTCTCCCAATCTCACTATTTTCTTAAACATTAATTAAGATTTGTTGATACTTATTTTTCTTCTATATTGTGAGCTCTTTAGGATTTAAATTTTTTAACGATTTCGAAGAAAATAATTTCATATTCATCGAAAAAAATGGAGTTCCGTCAAAATTATTTTTGATGCAATTTGATTCTATTTTTTACGATAATAGATTTGGATATTGCTGGTATCGGTGGTGGGTGGTAAAAGAAGGGGAAGAAAACGATGGCTTGAAAAAAAAAAGGAAGAAAATGATCGGAGAAAGAATGGAAAGTAGATGTGTGGATATGATGACAACAAATCTGGTAAAAAATAAGATTGCGTGGAGAAGAAGAACTATTGGACCTCAAGAAAGAATGTGAATTAACTTTAATGGTGGTGATCACTGCAATTGGGATGGCGGAAAGTTGGTAGCAATGGTGGTTGAGTTGAGTCAAAGAAGAAGAAGAGATGTTAATTTATTTATTTTTTAATTTTATTTTTTTTTATGTAAAGATGTCTTCCACGCTTCTCTGGTGTGTGTATTACACACATGATGTCATGTCAGCAGAAAATGTTTAATGCGTACAAATGTATTGTAGTATAGGTGTTCAATGGGTAAAAGGCTGAATTGGAGTAGCTAAATAAAATTTGAAGACAACTTTAAGGGGCCGTGTATGACTTTAGCCTATGTTATTTATCATCGTCAAAATCATACTCAACAACATGTGATGTATAATGTAACTTTGTTAATTATATTTTGGCTTAGTAATTAAACTTTGGAATTAGATCATTAAAATTTGTCTAAATTTAGTTCAAATTAAAATTAAGTCAGTTGAAAATAAGATGATCATTAATATCTGAATAGACTCGTATTTATCTCATAATTAGAAAATTAATAAATTGATGATACATACACATAGTCCTTTCTAACTCGTTTCTTCACACCTTTTTTTACAACAAAAAACGTCTATTGCTAATGTGTGGCCTATTTGAATACATTGATGTCAAATGTCATATTCTAATAAAAAATATTTTCAACAAAAATAAAAAATAACTCTGATAAGTTATAGAATACGAGTCATTCTTTTTATGAATATTTTAACTTTTAACCACATGACAATTCTTTTGTTTTATTTTGGATTGTAAGAAAACTTCACCGATTATCCTATAAAAATAAAAAAAACAATTACAAATTTGATAAATGTTGTACTTTTTAAATTATAGGTAAACGATGGAAATTGCATAGGGGAGACCTCAACATCATGGGCATGCATATTAAAAGATTTAGTCCTAATTAAATACTTTGATTGTCTTAAATTATTTGTTGTATTTTTATCCTTTTATAAAGTATTAATTAAAAAGAATTTTGATTATTTGATTCAAAAAAAAAGTCTTAGAATATAATTTTTTAATTTTTATTCTATTTATGCGTCATTACCCCATAATTAAAGTATTTATAATATTTGCGAACAATTACTAATAAGAGTAAGATGAGATAAATTGTTTAAAACAATTTGAGATAACTATTTTTTTAAAAATACATCATATATTTTGAGACAATAAAAGTAAATATTATGTATTACCAACATAACCTCCTTTTCGTCATAGATAAAAGAGAGAAATTAAAAAGAATTAATATATTAAATTTTAAAAATAATTTGAGATAATTATTTTTAAAAATTATATCATATATTATGAGACAGAAAAAATATATATTACGTATTTGCCAACATAACCTCCTTTTTTTTTTTTTTTTTTTTAAAATATAAATAGAATAGAATCTAGTACATTCCAAATAGGCAAATATCATTTTCCACGAAAAAATGCATATGTATTACTTTTGCAATATGAAGTATGAACACGTAATCTTTCATGATAAGTTTAGACAAAATTATTAGTCTATAAAACATGATTTGTGTGATATGTTTAAGTTTTAGGCAGATAAATGGCATAATCAGTTACTAACACAATTTATTTTGATGCGTCTAATTTAATTCATATAAATATTGGCTTAATATACGATTCAAAATGATCATGAGAATCAATTATAGAATTGAATAATGTAACACATTATGAAAGACAAACATAATCCTAAACGTATTTATTTCTGTCTAAAATTTATTTATATATAAAATAAATAGATTTTATTGACAAGAGTCGTCATTTAAAATCCCTCAATAATAAATTAATAGAATACGAAGACTTTATGTTATCAACACTATAATCAATATTATTTACTATTAATTTTTCGATCAACGAAACTCACAAATAAATTGAATTTAAGAATATTATAATTTGTAACCTATAATAAACGAAAAAAAATAAAATCATGAACTAATTTTTGTCTCCTGGTTTGGTGAACAACTCACAAATTTTTATTGTGTTCTCCTCACCCTTTTAACACATTTTGTCTTCACCTGCATGTCCCACTAATAACTACTCATCTAAATTATATTATTATATACAAGTTTTTTAGGACCCACTTAATTAAAAATATATTTTTCATTAAAACACGTTTCATTTGTATAGAACACCCCCTTTATGAAATTCTAAGTTGAAAAATGGGAATCCCAATAGGTGTAATTATCTATGTTTGTATATTAATTATAATAGACTGTTGAATGAATTAAAAAACCTTTTATTCAATTACATTGCTCAATGTCTTGATTAGCCATTAAATAATTAAACAAGTTACTCCTATAAGATAAACAAACAAATTAAAATTAGATAAATATTGGGCAGGTTAGACTAACTAATTATTCAATCCATCTTAACTTTAAGTTAATCTTTGAGTGGATTATAAGTTATAAGTACTAACTCATATATTAAAGGATAAACTACCTTATTAGACATACATCACTACTATATATACTAATATTATCTTTACTTTTAAACAATTACATATATTATCACTTTTAGTATTTTATACCATATATTAATATATTATTTGAAAATACTATTAGATACCCACATCCCTTAAAACTATTATTGATTAATTATCTGCTTAAATAACTCTTTCACTCCAAATCAACCGCTATCTCTTAATTCTCCCCTCCCATGTTTATCATTCAATTATGTCTCCTCCTTTATGATTCAAGAATATCACCTTACAATTTCATTTCAACAATAGTTAATCTACTCTCTTCTTCTCAAGATATCATCACCACAAATTCTCCTGAACCCAAATATCATTTTGTATTGTTCATTTATCACGAGTTTCAATCACAGTAACTGCTGCAGAGAAAACTTTCAATTCATAGTGGGTCTTGATTGTTTGTCTCCGACAAAAATGGATCTTAGTTTTGATTATGTTATGCCATAGTGCAAAAGGATCGAAGGAAATATTGTAGAGAGTTTTTGTTTGCTGGTGTTCTTCTAAGACTTTCTTTGGTTACTGTGATATGGATGTGGTAGTACCAGTATTACTTTGATATAGCCCTTGAAACATGTGTATCCAATAAGTAGTAATCTTAATTAAGATCCGAGTTGTATTTTTAGTAATGGGGTATCTGAACATGTATATGTATCCACTATTTATTAAATTTCAGATACATGATTTTTAACAACACAATGATATTAATGATACGACAGATACTCTACAGTCGTGATTTGTTCATAGATTCATATGTTTCAACTACATTTCATATTTAGATACACATAATTAAATGTATATGCTTATTATGTATTCGAGATACATGTTTTTGGATATAACGTATGAAATTTAGATACACATAATTATATGTATATGCTTCTTCTTTTTGTATATTTCATATTTAGATACACATAATTAGATGTATATGTTTACTATGTATTTGAGATACATGTTTTGGATATAACATATGCAAGCAATTGATACTTGATACATCAAATTCATACTAGATACATATAAAAGATACATGAAATTAATATATATATATATATATATATAGAGAGAGAGAGAGAGAGAGATACATAAAATTAATACTAGATACGTATAACAAATACATGAAATTAATGCTAGATACTTCTATGATACATATGAATGCACTTGTATGGCACTCATGTATCTAAATGTTTAGTTTGTTGGATATATCATATATTGATAAGAGATACATCAAATTAATGAATTTATTATTTTAAGAGTAATAATTTGAAATTAATCAAATTACATTACCAAGATATACATGTTTTTATCTTATATTAATAATAATAATGAATTTACTATTTCAAAGAATAATAAAATGAAATTAATTATCTATGTATTTTGAAAATCCTCAATTACTCCTCTAATTAAGAAAATAAGTTACAACCAATTAATTTAAATAAATAAATTTTGTATCTCAATTTTAAAATTCGACAGATACATGTATCTCATGGATTCAGACTCATGTATCCTAATCATAAAATATGATAGAGGAAGTAATATTTGAAACTATTGGAAATCTTAATAATTAAGACCTAAACTAGTGGGATTTATGTGATTTGCCCTATATTAAAATCTTAACTAAATTTCCTTCAATCTTAATTATTCGCGTATTTTACACTTATAATTATTACCTCGCATTAATTCATACAGAGGCATATGCAGGAGGGGATCATCGGGTTCACGTGAACCATGTTCCCCTCCCAAAATCATATATAGTAATGTTATATTTTTAATTTTTTTGTTAAATATAAATGTGTAAATTCACACTCGAAGTATCATATAATGCGAAGATGATTGAGCGCACCTCTCAGTGAGGTTAGAAATTTGACTTTCATATCTATCTTGTTTTATTTTTCTTTCTAAAATTTAGTAACATCTCTCTAAGTGGTTATTGATAACATTTTTGACGTTTTAATTTATTAAGCATTTCAATTTTCAAACTATAATTTATAATTTTAATTGTTTTCAATGATAGAAACCTAATTGTCAAATTGATTAGATCTATCTTTTTGTAATATTATACCCATCATTCTAAAATCGTGGATACGCCTCTGAATTCATTGGTCTCTCGTAGGAAGTGGTATTTGCGAGCAATACGTATCAAAGTTATGGAACACTAACAGGAAGAATACTAAATCACTATATTATTGTATATATTTTTTATTTTTTATTTTTTATTTATTATTATTATATTAAATTTTATATATTCAGATGTAAGAGAAATCAAATAAACAGTCTGAATAATTTGGTATTTAAATAATAATATGACGTTTTAATATTCAGATATATATTTAAATTTTAATATATCTTTTAATATTTATATAGTATGTATTTGGATGCATACATCATTACATCTTAATCATGATTATAAAAACAAATAAAAGACTAACTAGAAGAATACTAAACGTCTAAAACACTATGTTGTTATTATCTTTTTCTTTTTCTCTTTCTTCCATTTATATTATTATATTATGAGAAGAAAAAACAGAAGAAGAGGAAAACGTCAATATAATTGGCCGGCTTGAATTTAATGAGTTTATTAAACAAACATCCAAAATAACATCTTTATTGATGTGACATTTATGACCACGGATATAAAATGGGTAAATGAGTGCCACATTTTTCTAACATTCTCGAATAACATTTATAATAGCTATAGTCATAGGAGTGTAAAAAAAAAAACATGAAAAACTGATCAAATAGATAGAATCTAATTGAATCGAAAAATAAAATCGTGGACTAACCTTTGGATGGTCTTTTCAATTTATGAAAAAATCAAACATTTCAAACTGAATCGAATAACCTTATATGTACTGTAAAAATGTTTTATGTATTAATATGTTAAATTTAATATATAAATATATTTTAAAATATTTTTCAAACATATATATATATATATAACATAGGTCATAGACCTCTGATGACTAGACAACTTTGAGTCTTTACTTTTTTTTTTAATTAGCCTTTACTTAATTAGGTTTAAAATTAAAAGATAATATAATAGATACTTTATCTAACAATACAATA
This sequence comes from Solanum verrucosum, assembly GCF_900185275.1. Classification (NCBI taxonomy): domain Eukaryota; kingdom Viridiplantae; phylum Streptophyta; class Magnoliopsida; order Solanales; family Solanaceae; genus Solanum; species Solanum verrucosum. Next base: position 452,989 of record NW_026019954.1, read on the forward strand.
AAACCCATGCAAACACTCTTATTAAATGTTTAAGATCAAATAATACGGCAACAAAATTTAACATTCTTGTCTTTTTGGTGAAGAATTAAAGTGCTTCTTCAAAAACATATTTGCGGAAGATATATTTTAATAGTAGTATATTTTGAGGTGATATTTTAAAAGTAAAAAAAAATCGACGTTAACCGAATGGTACCGATACCGAAGAGAAACGATATGATTGGGATGATTTTTAAAAATCTAATTTTGGTTATATATTATAAAATCCCCAAAAAATTAAAATGATATAATTTTTAAAAATAATCGACCGAACTGTACCATTGACATTCTAGCTATTGACACTTACGGTACCAATAATAGAAAAAATAGTATATTATATGTTTTGTTTAAAACTTATAATCCATCCTTTGTAATGATTCAATTGATTTAAAGAGTGAGGGGTATTCACACAATAATCTGGGATTGATCTCTCCTTAATATATTCCGAGTCAAACTTATGGCATAGGACTTTGTCTAGTGCAATTCACATTTTCATGTATGATTTGTAGATTATTTCGCAATGGAGGTGCTCAACCATAAGGGCAAAGGTTGCGACAGAGATTATAACGACGACAAGTTATCTTGAGATTCCAAAAAACAACAACTAATAATCCATTATTTTTGTTATATTTCAACTTATCCATTTAATTAAAAATAATAATGACATCTTCAATGTAATTTCTTAATATAGTTTTAATTTATAAATATTTCATTTTACTTTAAAACATTTTTTTTTTCAAATTTGACAATTTTCACGGCCAAACGATTCTAATTTGGTGCTTTCACAATTGTTCCCCTTCGTCCTTTTTTCCCCACCACAAACAATCAAATTGATTTGTGATGTATGTCTCACACATGCGTCAATACGTAAAATGTAGTGGAGAGATAAATTTTTTCATTTTTAATTAGATTTTTCGATTTGAATATCTTATAATGAAAAAAATCTTATTAATAAATATTTTTTTCTTAAACAAGCTTTATATCACACTAATTAAATTTTAATATGAATGTTGAGTAAAAAAAAAGCATAATACATAAACACGATCTTCTTAACTTTGCTTCAACGGACAATTATGTTCTCTAACTTTGAGTGTGCATAAATAGACACTTAAACTTGTATAAAATTGAGCAAGTAGACACGTGTCCTATATGACATAATACACGTAGAATGCCACATAAGACAACAAAATTATCATGTAGGACGAACGTATCTATTTATTTAATTTTATAAGTAAAAGTTCAAGTATCTACACCCAAAGTTAAAGGTCATAATTGCCAACTAACACTAAGCTAAGAGTCATATTTATGTATTATATCAAAAAAATACGACGAGATTGAGTGACTATAGCATTGACACGTCCAAAAGGTGGTGGGTAGTAGAAAGGCACCACACATCCCCTTTTCAACAACACTATATTTAAAGTACAACACGCTATTATTAAGTCCATATACTTTTTCTTTTACAACTTTTAACCAACTAATTGCAGCACTTTATTAAAGTCTAAAATAATTAATAAAAGGAGGTGAACTTTAATTCATATTAAATTTTAATTGTATAAATTTAAAATGTAATCAATATTCACATCATTAATAAATTAGTCGATAGTTCATCCATTAAAAAAAAATGGATCGAAATGAATTAAATAATGAATCATAATTTAATCTTAATTAAATTTTTTTAATTGGTAAAAATAAATTGAATTCATGACTTGTCCTAATATGAACAACGTGGACAAATCATATTTTTATACTCAAAAAAATAATATAAAAAAAATCTCATTTCTCTCTCATGTTTGTCAACTTCATCCAAAAAAAATTTGAAAATGATATATATGGCTAAAATCATTGCAAATTTTAGAGCTACAATAATTGATGCGTGTATATAACAAGATAGTACTAGAAATTTGCTAAATTCCCAAAATACGTAGAAAACTTAATTACTTTATTGGGGCAATTATTAGATGAAATCAAACATGGTATAATATAATTAAATAGGAAAATTTCTTAAATATCATTATTTATGAAAAATAATGAGATTTTTCTTGATTACAAAAGGTGATAGCATTTTAGTTTTAAAACATAAGTAAATATACAATGTTTATACATATAAATAATAATGAAATACATTATATTTGTGCACATAATAATAATGAAATATATTATATGCGTGTATAATATTTTTATCAAACTATATGTATGCAGATAATAAATCACCAAACTATCACTATAAAGAAGAACTAGTGAATTGAATTAACTCAACCACATGTTTTACAAAAAAATATAATCCGTCTTGTTTATAGTTATCACACGATAGAAAATAAATGAAGATCCTTACTGAAATAGAAGATATTACACTACTATTTATTTTTATTGTTGATATTGATATCATTTCCAAAAATTGTTATGAGAATATTCATGAAGTATCTATTGGTGAAAAATCCAATACAAATTTCTTCTACTAAAGAAAACAAAAACAAAGTATATAATTAATTAGCTTGTCATTTGTCAACTACACCCTAACTTAGCTTCCAAGCTCAATTCCAACTTCTACATATATAAAATATTATTATTTCCGTTTATCAAAATTTATGCGATAGTTGAAATTTTGAAATTTAAATTTTATAATTTTGATCGTAAAATTAATAATTTTTAATATATATATATATGAAGAAATTTGGATTAAATAATAATTTAGTTGATTCTCGAAGTTTTAATTGTGCCTCATAAATTAGGACGGAGGGAATATAACTATTTCTACTTTTTTATATATATAAAAACTCTCCTCCTTTTTCATTGTTCGTTTTTGTTTTTCCCCTTTTTCGATTTAAAATCATTCCAAACAGAACCTTAACAGGGCCCAAGATAGCTTCTAGTCAAAATCTCACACACAATAAACCCACCACCACAGCGGTAGCAGTAGCACACCGGAATCTCCTCCTTCCTCCTCCGTCTGCTCCGCCGTCTTTTCCCGTTCAGCCGCCGTCCTCCTCCTTCACTCCAAAACCGTACTGTTAACACCGTGTTTTGACTGTTTGTTTGGTTGTTTGTGTTTCAAAATCTCAACTACCAAACAGTCAACAACTACTTATCTACTTATATACAACTACTATTTTGTGTTTGTATCAGAGAGGTATAGGAAATGGAGTCGAGTTCGGAGTTGCTGAGATCGATTGAATCGGCATTGGGAGTATCGTTGGGGAGCGATACGGTGTTGGTGCTACTTACGACGTCGTTCGCGGTCATCGTTGGGTTAGTAGTGTTCTTCTTGAAGAGATCAAGTGATCGGAGTAAAGAAGTGAAGCCTGTGGTGTTCCCTAAGTCCTTACATGTGGAGCCGGAAGAGGAGACTGAGCTAGAACCTGGAAAAGTTAAGGTCACCGTGTTTTTTGGTACTCAAACTGGTACTGCTGAGGGTTTTGCCAAGGTATATATGGTGATCTTTGCCTTTGTTCTGCTTTCCATTTAACCTATGTTGTAGTTAATTAGGAAATTTTAGAAATATATAGTTATGCTTAATTCAATCCACTATCACATATTAGTAATGAGCTAGATCCACTATAAGCTGCTCTGTGGTGGTGTGCTGGTAGCAGGTGAAACAGAGGAGAGAGCCGAAGTTGGTCCGGACAACATAATTATTTAAAGGAATACTCACGAAGAACTGTTATTTAATATCAAACCTAGATCCACATACTGATTGGACTATTCTATTGATTCTTTGATGTTTATATGTATAGTGGTTCTTGTTTTTTTAACTGGAGGATGAAGGGAGTGGATCATGTAGAAAATCATTCACATTCATAATTTTCTCAATGAATTTCAATAGATCAGGAGGTCTAGAATGAGGTTCAATCCGTTCATGCAGAGTAGTCCCGAGTTCTTCTCCAGGGTTGACTTATCCGTAGATCTATTTTGTCCTTAATCACACGAGCATCCTGGGAATGCCCGTGTTTTGTGTAATCTCAGTGTTTCTGTTGCATTTTGTCTTTTACTGCTATTTTCCAATCATGGAGTAATGACTACGGAAATTCTGGTGGTTACTGAGTCTACTGATCAAATTTTCTGTTCTTCTTCCCTTTTTTGTTATTGATCTCATTCAATGGAAATCTTGAGTATATGAAGGGAAATAAATAATGATGGGATCAAGTTGGTGCTCTAGAATATATAATTCAGTTGAACTTCTTGCTAGTGCCGGTTCATATTGCATTTTAGCTTGCTTTCAGGTTTGTTATTCCAGTACATATTGGTGGTTTCATGAGCATGCATGTTGTTGCATTCAATTCAGTTACGGTTTATTAATGAGCAAACTGCTGCTGCTTAAGTTTGAATTCTCATCATTAATGCATTATGCATAATCAAGGCACATTGCATAACCAAGATAAATTTACGTAATTAGTTCTGTGACTGGCAGTGTCTACCTCAGCGTGGTCTCCCTAAAATCTCTGGCTTTTCTGCATGATGAATATAGCTGGCTATTCAGCTAGGCTTTCTAAAAATCTCATATTTTCTGCATGCTTACATCAGTCTAAAGACTGGTGGTTTGCGTGGTCTTGCTTTATTCATATTGCTTTGTAAATTTGAATTATAATCCAACTTAAAAGTCCATTTTCATTCTTCCTGTTATCCGGGGTAGAGTGTATACGTACGATTTATTGCTGCCGTGATGATGCGATTGCGTGTTCATTTGATCCAACACCCGGACGCTCAAATCTATCCTCGGGTTCAATCAGAAAGTGATTTTCCTCTCCAAAACTATGGCACAGAGCATAAGCAGCATAAGATTGTGTAACGGAGGTGTGACACTGACATGTGTCTACTTCAGTTAGGCTTTCCAAAAATCTCATCTTTCCTGCATGCTCTCATTAGTCTAAAGACTGGTAGTCTGCATTTTCTTGATTGTTAATTTAGTATCATGTTTCCTGCCAGGCTTTATCAGAGGAGATAAAAGCAAGATATGAGAAGGCAGTTGTGAAAGTTGTGGACATGGTAAGTTGCATAGACTGATTTATCCTGAATTCCTTGCTTTGAATCTTCTTCTCTGATAACACAACTTTCATCTAGGATGATTATGCTGCCGATGATGATATTTATGAGGAGAAACTGAAGAAAGAAACAGTTGCATTTTTCATGGTCGCAACGTAAGAGATATGTTCATTTGGAGTCTGTTAAGTTTGGTTTTTTATGTGCTTTAACTTAAGCATATAGTTTTCGCATAGCTTACATTTTTACACCTGATACTTTAGCTACGGGGATGGAGAGCCAACTGATAATGCTGCAAGGTTTTACAAGTGGTTCACTGAGGTAGAAAAAATAGTTATGAGCGTCATTGTTCTTTAAGTATGTTCAGAGCAACTTCTTATCTTTGTGTGGAACATTATATCTGTGTTCTGTATTTAGGGACAAGAACGGGGTGCATGGCTGCAGAACCTTAGCTATGGCGTTTTTGCCCTGGGTAATCGCCAATATGAACACTTTAACAAGGTATTTGCTGGGTATCATTATTGTATTTTCCAGATTCCTGTTTTGTTATCTGATAAAGATCTTTTGGAACAGATTGGGAAGGTGATAGATGAACAATTGAGTGAACAAGGTGAGTATATGTTGTTTTTTACTATGGCATATGATCTACTGTTCGTGTTTCTACTTCCGATGCTAAATATTGAGCTGCTTGAAAGTTGTTGGATGATATTGCCAAATAAATTATGCCTCCACATTTGGCCCAACTAAACTGCATTGTATAATAGTGATTGTTTGTGAGTCTATTCATTTTCCAACTACCAAGTATTAGTAATTGAAAATGATTGCTGGTGTTTCTTGGAGCATCTACCATTTATTTCTTGCTTTTGGGGTTATGTAGTCTTGATATGCTTCAATCTTATGCTTTAAGTGAAGGATGAAGGTGAGCAGAGACACCTTTCAGTTATAGCCAAGATATTTTGTTCCCAGAGGCCCCTGTTAAAAATTTATAATCAGCCGATGCACAATCCACTTTCTTTCTATTTGTTGTCGTGTGATAATCAATTAAATGACAAGTTTATACCATAGTTGGACTCACTCTTCAGCATCACAGGTGCAAAACGTCTTGTGCCTGTAGGCCTTGGTGATGATGATCAGTGCATTGAAGATGATTTTTCTGCCTGGTAATTTGTCCACTCCTTTTTTTGTTCTATTTGTGAATGTTTTTGGAACCATTCTTTATGCATCTCTGAGATGATATAATGGGATAAGTGGTCAATGGTTTATTTTGGTTATTTACCGTGGTTTGTTTACTTAGGCGAGAACAGCTGTGGCCAGAATTGGATCAAATTCTTAGAGACGAGGATGATGCAAATTCTGCTGCCACTCCATATACAGCTGCAATTCCTGAATATCGTTTGGTTATCCATGATACCACTATGAGTCTTGAGGATAAGCATGCAGGCATGGCTAATGGTAATACCACATATGATATCCACCATCCATGCAAGTAAGTGTGTGAATGACCATCTATTTTCTGTTTCAACTCTTTGGCTGGTTACAGATAGTTCTCCCTTTTTGAACCTGCAGAGTCAATGTGGCTGTTCAGAGAGAGCTTCACACACCCGAGTCTGATCGCTCATGTATACACTTGGAGTTTGATATATCTGGCACTGGGATTTCGTAAGTTTGTACATTTCTTATGTCTGATTGATGATACTGTGTTACCAAAATATTATAGAAGGTCGAAAGTAGGTAGAGCAGTTGATGATCTTTCTATCACGTGTTCCATTCTATTTGTAGTGTTCTATCTTATTATCATAACATATTCATTCTGAAGATGTTACAATAGGGAAAATTCATACTTTGATATTCTTTGCGTCGTGTGGGAAACTTTTTCGCTGCATGTTGGGACATGCTTTAATCGTAATGGAGAAAAGTCTAAGGGGTAGTCTGATGGCTCCTTCTCCTTTAATCTCTTGCCATAACAATTAGATCTATCTCTATATATTATGAATGGTTTTGTAATAAAATTTTGTCTTCTGTTAGTGAAGACGAAGTTTTTGCATGGTTAGAGTTCAACTATTTTGTTGTGTGCTAAGTTTTCTTATCCAGGAATGGTTGTGCTAATCCGTCTCCTAATATTTCATTTGTCCTGAACTTTGTGAGCTATTGTATCTGTGCTTCTTTCATCGCATACCTGTGTTCATGATGCCATGATGATTGTGTACGAAGCTTTGTCGTGTAATGCATCACTTTCTTCCAATTCTCAGCTATGAAACAGGAGATCATGTGGGTGTTTATGCTGAAAATTCTGAAGATACTGTTGAGGAAGCCGCGAGATTGCTGGGGCAATCATTAGACTTGATATTCTCTATCCATACCGACAAGGAGGATGGTACAGCTGGAGGAGGCTCGCTACCCCCACCTTTTCCTGGTCCCTGCACTCTGCGTGCTGCACTTGCTCGTTATGCAGATCTCCTGAATCCACCGCGGAAGGTGCGTCTTCATTGAAGAATACATTTTACTTCTTTTAACAGTTAATGTTGGCATCGCTTTACTGGAGATTCTGATGATGTGTTTTCAGGCTACTTTGGTTGCATTGGCTACCCATGCAGCTGAACCTAGTGAAGCAGAAAAGCTCAAGTTCTTGGCATCTCCACAGGGCAAGGTGAAATAATTTTGATTATGCTGTTCAGCTTCTTTCAATTGTTGTCTAGTGACTCACCATTCACAGAAAGTAGAAACCCAAGAGGTTAAATCGTATCCTAATATGCCCTTTGACTTTGGTTTCATTCAGGATGAGTATTCTCAATGGATTGTTGCAAGTCAAAGAAGTCTTATTGAAGTAATGTCTGAGTTCCCATCGGCGAAGCCTCCCCTTGGTGTATTTTTTGCAGCAGTTGCCCCTCGTTTACAGCCTCGCTACTATTCAATCTCATCATCTCCTCGGTGTGTAATCTCATCTCAATACTGTGGCAGATGGAGTTTAACACATCCCCAAAATACAAGTGCAGTATGCTTAGCCTCAACTTTGGTGAATTAAATTGATGGAACCCTTTTTTGTCATCTGTAGATTTGCACCCGCTAGAGTCCATGTAACCTGTGCGCTAGTCTATGGTCCAACTCCCACTGGCCGAATTCATAAAGGAGTGTGTTCGACTTGGATGAAGGTAATCAAAGAATCTTACACATGCGTTGTCAATATTCAAGTTCTTATTAAGTTTCCTTGCACTTCTAATTAGTTTTCCTCGTTATACCAAAGCAAATAGATTTTGTACTAACATCTTGAGCTCATTCAATAATTAACAGAATGCAGTACCTTCGGAGAAAAGTCACAATTGCAGCTCTGCTCCCATTTTCATTAGGCCATCTAATTTCAAATTACCAGCCGACTCTTCAATCCCAATTGTCATGGTGGGGCCTGGGACTGGTTTGGCACCATTCAGGGGCTTCCTGCAGGTGCGACAGTTGCTTCTTTTTTTTTAAAATAATTAATATTGCTTGTTCTGGTGCAAGTGCTATAAGACAGATAGGATTTTTCAGGAAAGAGCAGCATTGAAGGAAGATGGCGCTCAACTTGGTCCTGCTTTATTGTTTTTCGGTTGTAGGAATCGTAGAATGGTAGGTCATGACGGATCCATTACGAATTTGTATATTGAGATGTCTGATAAGTTATACTATCTGGTAGATTATCCTTACTTGATATTTGGTTTTAGGACTTTATTTATGAGGAGGAGCTTCAGAGTTTTGTGGATCAAGGTGTAATATTAGAGCTGATTATTGCTTTTTCAAGGGAAGGGCCACAGAAAGAGTATGTTCAACATAAAATGATGGAAAAGGTAAGTGTGCTGATGAGATAAGACTTACGTCCAATTGTTGTAAAGCTAAGTGATTCTAATGCAACTTATGATGTATGTGCAGGCCTCCCATGTTTGGAGTTTAATCTCCCAGGAGGGATATCTATATGTATGTGGGGATGCTAAAGGGATGGCCAGAGACGTACATCGTACACTCCATACCATAGTCCAGGAGCAGGTATGTGCTACTTATACTTATCCCAAAAGAAAAAAAAGGATAGTGGATGATTTGGTTTCTGATTGTGCTGTATTTAAATTATTGACCTGATAGGCAGAACTTGTACTTGTATTATTTTTTGTTACATCTGATTTGGTTAATTGTGTTTAAATCAAAATCCAGGAGAATGCGGACTCATCCAAAGCAGAGGCTGTTGTAAAGAAACTCCAAATGGATGGAAGATATCTCAGGGATGTGTGGTAATCATCGAGGATTTGGTCCGTTTGTTTTACTCGTAACAAGCTTGCAAGGTCCTCTCAGTTGCTTTGAGTTCCATAGCCAGAAAAGATTACCATCAATAGCGAAGGTCTGGATTCACTGCAAAATACAAGTTTTGTCCACTAGGTTGGTTATTGCTCTTCCATTGGAGCAGATATAAATCACCTATAAAATTCTGATTAAATTTTTTATAATAAGAGATTCAGTATTGATACAAAAACTTCTATATGTAGTTGGTCACAAACAAATCCCGAATCATGTTGTAAACTGTACCAAAAGGCTTTTGTAAGAATAGCTGTACAAATGAAGGGAGGGTAGAATAAGTGTGTTGCTACACATTTATGTTGCTGTACTTTTTAAATAACGCATTCAGATATTGCAATATTCTTGTGCTCTTCATCTTTAGTGTTCAGGTTATTCGTAGTTTGTTTTACCACAAGAAATCTGAATTGAAGATAATCCATTCATATTCCAATTGGGACTCTGTTTTACTTACAGAGCTACTATTACATGTTTTGAGATTTTGAGGTTGTCAAAGACGTGGAGACTCCAATAATCGTGTTTTTGTAAGAATGGTCTTGGAAATGAGCAAGCTTGAATTTTGAACTCCGTTTGTCCTATGAGCAAGAGAAAAACTTTAAAGTTGATAAGTTTTGCCTCACTTTGACTTTTGAATTTGAAAGTTCACTCATGGACAAGCGGAGTTCAAGATTATTGGAGGCAATATTCTGAGTTTCTGAGTAGTATCAAGCGTGACAATCTAAATTGGTATTACTATAAATGATTTCTTAGCACGGCAAAATGCTTTTCAGTGAAATCATGCAAATGACGACAATTCTAGAAAAAAAACGCCTTGATGGTTTGCCTTGGTTACCTGGTACTATTGGCAACAGATACTTGACGTAAAGGTCGATATACGAGCAAACTGATCCAAACAATATCGTTAAACGTAAAAAAACAGTAGTAGTAGTCCAAATTGATATCTACTATAAAAAAAAAGGCAAAATCTTTTATCATAAGAGACCAACTTGTGATTCTGTCGTTTGTTACTGCAAAATATAGTACTTGGACGATTCCAACGGAGATAATGGTTTTCAGCAACTTAAGATCGTCCAAACCAAAATATCTTTGAAAACAAAGATCAGTTAGTTTGGTTCAACTTGTTTTTTCTTCAAATTTTTATCATCTTTTTTTTAAAAAAATAAATAAATTATGATTGGTGTTCGGGTTAGCTTTCGTGCACTTTCACCAATAACATATATCAGGTAGTTCTGTCCATCAAAGTTAAGAACTTGGGATAAATGAAAATAAATTTCACGCATATTTGTCACCTCCCACCAATAACATGTACTAACTCTGTCACCTCCTACCAATAGCATGTACTTAAGTAACTCTGTTTAGCAAGGTAAGGACGGATATAAGAATCTGTCCACCAATTAAATTATGAGCTATTTTTCTGATCTCATTTTGATTCAAATTACTCTCTGGACAAATTGATTTATGACCCTTCTCTAAACTTATTTAATTTACCCCTTCAATTAAAAATAATAAATTTTTTTATTCGTCGCTGCTGCTTCGTGAGAATATCCACCATCTTTGGCCGCTCACTATTCCTTTCAGACGACACCATTTTTGAACTTCAAAAAGAACAAAACTTGAAACTCAGATTGAGTTGGGTCATTTAGAAAACTCACCAAGAATCTGACAGAATTGAAGCTACATCTATCGACCCAAAATCCCTCTTAACTGGAATTCCAAATAGTAAGCATTTTCTTGGTCTATTTTCCTGTTATTTGGTATAACTTTCAGTATGCTGTTTGTTTTTAGACACCATTTTGCTCATTCCTGGTCAAAGTTAACTCTTTTGTGTATTAAAGATCCTAACTTTAGTAAAATTAGTTGCTTGAACACTTCATATGTATATCCTTTTAGGTATAGTTCTAGAAATTTGTATTCTTGGACTCAAATGTACTGCCCATCAAATTCTAGACTACTTTTCTCTCACACCCAATTTGGTATTTTAGCTTCAAAACCATCCCTATATGTGTTTCTGCATCAATTGTTGCCTGTTAGTTTCTATTCTTCAAGTGCACCTGGATGGCTAAGAGGACCTCCATCAAGATCTTTAAGGAAAAGGATGAATAGAAGAGCAAGAATTGCAGCAATGCCTGTTCTTGATGAATCCCAGTTTCAAAATGCTGTGTCTCAGCTTCCACCTAGATTTACCCCTGAAGAACTGAGGGATGTCATGGTTTCGCAAAGAGATCCTTTAGTGTGTTTGGAGTTGTTCAATTGGGCGTCGAAACAGCACAGGTTCAGGCATAATGTTTCGACCTATCATGTTGCAGTACAAAGGCTTGGTGAAGCGAATATGTATAAAGAAATGGATGATATTGTTAATCAAGTGCTTGCCATTCCATCGATTGGAACTGAGGAACTTTTCAATTCGATGATTTATTATTTCACTGAAGCTAGGAAGTTGACCAGAGCTGTGATGATATATAAGCATATGTTAAACATTAGGAAATTTGATTGTAGGCCGTCGATTAAAACTTATAATATTCTTTTCGCGGCGCTTCTTAGTAGGAGGAATAATTCATACATAAATCACATGTACATGGACGCTATAAGGTCTCTGTTCAAGCAAATGGTTGATAATGGGATTGAACCAGATATCATTTCCTTGAATACTTTGATAAAAGGATATGTGCTTTCACTTCATGTAAATGATGCCCTTAGGATATTTCACCAAATGGGTGTGGTTTACCAGTGCGAGCCTAACTCATTTTCATATGATTATCTGATCCACGGGTTATGTGCACAAGGAAGAACAAAGAACGCTAAGGAAATTTATGATAAGATGAAATGCAAAAGATTGATACCAAGTACTAAATCATACAACTCGCTAGTGAACTCTTTGTCTCTTGGAGGAGAGGTTGATGAGGCTGTGAAATTCTTGTGGGAGATGAATGAAAACCGAAGAACAATTGACTTCATCACCTTCAGAACAGTTATTGATGAAGTCTGCCGGCAAAAGAGTATGCAAGACGCCATTGACTTGTTGAAGGAGTTACAGGATAAGGGCCTTGTCGATAGTGTTACCCATGGCAAACTTCTGTGTGAACTTGAAGATGACATTGATAATCTAAATGTCAGAAATCGTTAAAGGTATTGCTTTACATTCCTTGATTACTTACTTTTGGTGTATCTATTTGTTGCTTTTCGTGGTGGATTCACAATGAGTGCTTTACTTTCCTTGTCTGTTCCTTATGCTACTAGAATTACTGATGGTACTTATTTCAAAAGACTTTTCAGTTGCCTTCCTTGATTACTTACTTTAGTTTATGTAGACATTTTTTTTTCCTGATCAAGCAAATATTTTATTCATATGATTCCAGCACCAAGAAAGTGCTGAATAGTACAACTGTCAAAATGTTGCAATGAAGCTCAATTTTGTGGCGAGTCTATAAATCCACCATTTTCCCTTCATCGTACATCTCAACAAAATTACACCATGTAGCCAAGTTACTTAAACATTTAAACTTCAACATCTTGATGGATTTGCTTTCAAAACACCTCAAACTCCTTTCTCTCCAGAAAGTCCAAAATACACAACCAGGGATGGTCCTCCATGTATGTTTCAGCTTTGTGTTTCCTTTGAAGAACTTCAGCATTACATCAGTTTCAGTAGAGAAGTTACAAAACTGGTAGTATCTTTCTGTTAGATTGGATACTGTTGCTGCGTTGCATGAGCAAAATTGACTTGGTGAAAAGAACACAACTAAAACTGCAAACTTCAACTAAGGGAAGTTTCTGTAAGTTGAAACATGAAGGTCTGGCCCTACAATTATTCAAGCACCTCTAGGGTCTAAAGATAACTGTTCTAGAATTTAAGCTAAAAAAATTCAGTAATTGTTGTCCTGGGAGTTAGGAGGGAGGGAATAAATTCACATACCTATATTCTGTTCTAACCAAGCACAGCAAATATTATGCTGAGAATTTTCTGATGCTGCAGCTAAGCTAGGAAAATAATCCTACATGGTGGCTTTGGGGGAAAACAGTTTCTATTGACAAGAGCTGAACCTATGGAGTGCTTGGCTTGATACATTGGCAGGTACCTTGTCTAATATTTGCTCGGAAGCTACTGTTGCTTCCACTTTTTTCCCTTTTCATCTCCGTGATAACATGCCTGTAGATGAACTATTAAAATCATTTGAAATTTCCTTTTCATGTCCTAGAAAAAGCGGTGAGCTGGTATTATCGGTCTCTCTCCCTGGTCCTCTCTGTCTCGTTTTGTGTATAGTGTTAACGTTCAATGACATCTGCTTATGAAGGAGGCAAATGTTCTTGAGGAAGTTTTCCTGAATGAGGACTTTGATGAAATTGTCAATCATAGGGAAAAAACTGAACTTGAAAAGCATTTATTTTAAGTTGGTGAAATCCATGTCGAGTTATATCTACATTCCCCAACTTGATCACACCCCATTAACTCTGTCACTCCCTTTCGAAACGAAGTCCAATGGTTAGACAATATCTGATGAGAGAATTACCAACTCATGATTTGGTGAATAGTTAACTGGATAATTTAGAGTCGATTTCCTTAAGTTAAAAGGGAAAAATATATGTTTAAAGTCTGGATAACCAATTCTTCAGTGCTTTTTAGTTTCTTTTTAACTGGTAAGTTAAATTTTGGAATGGATTGGGTGGGAAGAGGCATGTAAGACGCAAGCGCACTATAGCACGGAAGGGGAATCATATTTAAGTGACAGTACTAGTGCTTGGAACCAGATCATGTATGATTACTGTAGGATTAGGATCTGCACACAGTATGTGTCTTTTTAGGAGCGAATGAATCCAAATGTCTACATATGAACTTTCCAAATGTCCAAACTCTAAAAGATGATAATTTCGAAGGAAAAACTGTAGTTAATTATATTTTTATTCTTTGACGTTTGGGTTAAATTGACCCTGGATCTTGTAAATGTAGTGCATACATACTTATTAAGCATTTTGCTGGTAATAGTTCCCAAATTGCTGTGTGAATGCAATAATGTAATTCCGTAAAGGAATGACTTAAAAAAATAAAACCCCGTTGCACCAAAACAGGACCATTTTTTATAGTGCATGTGTGATACATCTTGTTGAATTTCTCTTAGATGCAAAGTTTACCTAAAGAAAATACGAGTCTTTACATAATAGATATTTTAAGTATAAAGGAATTATTGTGCACCAAAGGGAATTCCATGTGCATACTAATAGCTTTTTTCGTCTACATGGACGTGGCTGCTTCGCCGCACAAATTTTCTTTGCATGACATCAAAAAACCAAGGCTGTTGCTGCCATTAGCTAAAAACGTTATAAGACAGTAACCTTAGGGATAATTGAGCCACCCCTTTACCCTGTTATATCTTACCATGCAGCTAAAAATAGTGCATCGATGGCAACTAGTGCTAATTCACAATCATTATGCAAGTATTAGCACAGACTTGAAGTAGTGTCTTAGATTCAAGCACTTTATATCAATATTCTGCATTTCTCATCTTTTTTGTTTATTTTGTTTCTGTTCTTTTCTCTGTGATGTTAATTGGACAAACAATCTTGAACTGTTTTAAGATGGAAACAGAACTTCACTCTTATATGGAAATCATAGAATGAGAAAACCACCTTTAAATATGTTGGAGCTATTATGAATTCCTTTTCTTTCGATTTCTGAAAAACGAGAAAAGCATGATGAATGTTTTCGTAAGGATGGTTTAGGTATTGTT
Organism: Solanum verrucosum; assembly: GCF_900185275.1. NCBI lineage: Eukaryota > Viridiplantae > Streptophyta > Magnoliopsida > Solanales > Solanaceae > Solanum > Solanum verrucosum. Next base: position 468,039 of record NW_026019954.1, read on the forward strand.
AAGCTCTATATAGTCGTGACAATTTTTTATGGCATAACACATAGATAGACACCTTAACTTGGTTTAAGGTGGCCTTGTAAACACTCAACTTTGAGGATGCACATCCTTAGAAGTGTCTAGATGTGCATTTTCAAAGTTAGGGTGTTAGCGAGACACACGTGTGTCAAGTTGAAGTGTCCAGATGGTGACAAATGACAATGAAAGTTGGGGGTGTTCAACTGCCAGTGGAGGCCAAGTTAAAGTGTCTGTGTTATGCCTTCGTTTACTGATATTAAATCCTTTGTGGTGCTGCCTCCCCTGCCTATTCCTTTTTCCATCAATAAACAAACATTTCACCGGGCACATGCTATGCCCCACCAACACAGTACCAATAACTCTGTCCACCAAAGCATAGGCTGATGGTCGAACGTATTTCTTCTAGGATGTAAATGATGAAGTCATAGTGATAGTATCGTTAAATTGTGATCTCTTAATATCTCATATGCTCTCTTTTTACTTTTTGTAGGCTGCATGAAGTCTAGTTTATCAAGGGGTGGCAAACAAGAATTTGTTTTTCATGGAGAAATGAGAGAGCTGCCGGAACACAGAAGATTTTCTTCATGAAAGATGTATTTGCATCTCATATGGAATGAGGAGCAAGAGTCAAGAGACTAGATTAAAAAGGGGTCCTCCGGAAGCAAGGGGGCTCACCAACAACTCTGAAGCTCAACTGGATCAACGATGCGTCACTTCAAAATATTTCTTCTTATGAAGTAGCAGCCCGGTGCATTAAACTACCGCTAGTGTGGGAAGACCAATAAAGATGCCTTGATTTGAACTCGTGAGTCGTGACAGCTAGAACACGAGACGAGGCGCTTGACCAAATGAACTGCGCAACTCTTCTTATGAGCTAGATTGTGTAGTTGTTTTTCTTCTACGAAAGGCCCGTTTGGTCATCCGATATAAAATCATGAGATGGAGTTAAAGTTTTGTTTAGACATGCGATATGGAGTTTTTGTGTCGTATATTTTCTCATTAACATAAAAGTCTCATAAGTTATAAAACATTAAAATAGTCCCAATTATTTATTCAATCTCATCAAATAAACAAAAAATTATAAAACCGCATAATAAATTATTACAAAGCTATTGTGGTCAGTCTTGTTCACTCAATATAGATGAAAAAATATTTTTTTATTAAAGGGAAAATGCATAAGTACCCCCTAACCTATGCCTGAAATCTCAGAGACACACTTATAATATACTAAGGTCCTATTACCCACCCCCTCCCCCTGAACTTATTTTATAAATAATTTTCTACCCCTTTTCGGCCTACGTGTCACTATCTTCTGGGCCCAGTGCGTGTTGACAATTTTTTCAAGCTATCTGGTTGATAGTGCCACGCAGGCCGAAAAGGGGTAGAAAATTATTTATAAAATAAGTTCGGGGGATAATATGACCTTAATATAGTATAAGTGTGTCTCTGGAATTTCGGGCATAGGTTGGGGGTACTTATGCATTTTCCCTTTATTAAACATTAAAGTAGTAGTAATAAATTTGATAAAAAAATAATGAATTCAAATGATAAAGTAGCAATTGATTTAATGTAATAATAAATTTTATGTTGGTAAGAATGATAAATTTTAAAAAGTAATGATATAAATTGCATGTCCAAACGCTGATTTCATTTCACGATTTCATATCGTGATATGATATCGCATTACCAAACGCCTTCTAAAACTATATAGCTAACTTATTAGCTTTGCTTGTAAAGTACACTTCCTTTTATGGAAAAATGACTTTCGTCATATCAAGTACATCCTTAAAGTTTGAACTTTTCCTCCCTTTATTTCTTATTTTTTTCGTTTTAATTTATGTGATATTACCTGATTTGATATGAACTTTTTTTTTTAAAAAAAATGATAACTTTTAAAAGTTGTAATCTAAAATAAATTATAGACACTTGTGTGACTATAAATCATTCATTAACGATAAAAACAAATATTTGAAATTAAATTATTTAAAATTATAAAAATATAATGTTTTTTCATGACAGATTAAAAAGAAAAAATATCACTTAAAATGAGATTTTGAAAGAGCTCCTCGAAGAGCACGACACAATGATATTGTTAGTTGTATTCGGGGAAGTTATTATTTATTGTTGGCCTTTATTATAGAATTAATCGGGGATTTGAGAGACGATAGTTTATTCTGCGACGAATGCTAGGAGTTCGAGTCTGCTTATCTCTAATAGTTAACTTCTCTATTAAAAGACACTGCTTAAAAATAAAAATGTATACAAAAATTTAGTTTTTTATGTTAAGAAATTTGCAGACGAAATTAAAAGACTGAAAAGATTTTTTGTTGTTTTCTTGTTGTTGTGACCTCAGTATTATTCTGGCTAAACGAAATTAAAAGACTAGAAAAACGTATTCTTAATATTTTCTTATTATTTTAGCTTCAATATAATTCTTGTTATCCTCTCTCTTCTTAAACGTGTAACTCGTGATTCCTACTTTCTCCCCAATAATCAATAATGTTCTTTAGCGTGAGAAACATTTTAGAAAATCTTACTTAATCTCTTTCACTGATAGATGAATATGAAATATAATGAATTCAAGGACAAAGTCATTGATATACTATGGGAGTCGCCCTTAGAGGGACTTCCCAAATGGTTGTATGCCTGTATTGAGGAGTTTTATTATACTCCGTGTAACTATAATTATTGATCCTGCAGAGTTTATTCAAATGTTCAAGTCAGATTGTAATGGTTATTGATCCTGCAGAGTCTATCCAAAGGTTTAAGTCACATTGTAAGAGGGTGTTTGGTTTGATTTAAAAGTTGGTCAAACCTACTTTTAAGTCAGTTTTTGACTTCTGAAAGTGTTTGACAAATATAAAAAATAACTTAAAATAAGTCAAAAATCAAAAGTAGATCTCCTCTACTTTTTATTTTTTTTGACTTAAAAATTATTTTAATTTAAAAACTATTTTTTAAAGCCAATTCAAACGGATTCTAAGAAGTGAGCGATATATTTTTATATTTCGATGAGAAGCTCACGAACCACTTGTAAAACAATTTTATAAGTTATAAGTAACCCAACATAGAATCTAGAGTTCACCAAATCAAAGTCTTTAATTATTTATTTTTGTTATTTAAAATAGGCAATTTCATTATTAACATTATTTTGGTTTTAAGAAAATCATATTCACATTATTTATTACCCAAAAATAAATCTTGATTTGGTTGAAAAACTCAAATTTTCTCTTTTGACTGGTTCACTTTTTTCTCTCTCTCTCTCTCCATTTTTGTCTCTCTCCGTATTATAGCCAACTTCTCCGTTTTACTCAAAAATACTCTCATGGGGTTTTTCTTTTTCACTTTCTCCTAAAACCCTTTAATTTTTTTTTGGAGAAAACTGAAGTTGGGGATTTTGTGAAGAAAATTTCAAGAATTCAACGAAAATGGTGGAAAAAAGGAAGTTGAACAAAAGGGGTTTTGTTACTGAAGATGATATGTCCACTCTTTTACAAAGGTGTGATCTTTTTCTGTTTTCAAGTTTTTTTTTTTTTTTTGTGTTTTGTTCTTCATTGTATTGTTTGTTGAATGTATGCATATTTGTGAGATGGGGTTTTGAAGGTATACAGCATTTACGATGTTGACACTGTTGCAAGAGGTGGGACAAGTTAATGGATCGAAAATTGATTGGAATGATTTGGTGAAGAAGACCGCTACTGGGATTACGAGTGCAAGAGAGTATCAGATGGTGTGGCGCCATTTGGCTTATCGTAAAGTGTTACTTGATAAATTTGATGATGATGCTCAACCTATGGTAAGCCCCAACTGCTATAAAAATGTTCTTTAATTCTTCTATGACTATGTGTGTGTGTGTGTTTATGGGAAGGTTGGGGTTGGGGGAGTTTCTGTATGATGATTATTGCAACTTGGAAATACTGATATGCTTTTGATGAACTACAGACAGGGTGTTTGATGGATTATTGCAGTTTGTTTTTTCTTTTTTGGTTCAGCAAACCCTTAAACAGGCCCATATAGTGAAAAATTGATAGTTAGGATTCATATGGTGATACCAATTAGCTTGGGATTGAGGTGTAGTTGTTGATTTGGTAAATTCCACTTTCCTAACCCCTCCCCCCATCGTGTTCCCTACCCTTTTCCCCCTCAGTGAATTGTACCCCTAGATTTTTTTCAATCTGATTATGCTGGTTTCTCTATAAAATATGGCAAGTTTGGAAAAATCATACATGTTTCATTGAACTGTGAAATTTGTCTAACGGAATAGGTTTCTTTTCGCCCCTTTAAGTTTATGATGTGAAGGTGCTCTTTGAGCTTGTATGTTGTTCAATTTTGAGAGAAGATGGTGAGAGGGGTTGAGATTTGAGAAGAGAGTTTTTGCGCTGCTTAGTGTTTCTCCCTTTTCTTTAGTGTTGGCTTCAAAATTCTATATACTGTTAAATGCTTATTTGTTAGTATAGCATGGAAGGCATGCTCTTTTTTCGTGGTCTGTTTCTCTTCTCAAAATTGGGAATGAATGAAATTCCGGGAATCATTAGGTTTTCTGGATAAATTGGGGGCAACTTTGTGCGAATATTCCTAAGCTTGGGATAAGAAATATGTGAGGCTGTGAGAAGCTTCATTTTTTTTGATATCTACTCAATAAGTGGCAGCACAAAATAATTTAGCATCTAATCTAGTGTTTACTGTGATCTGTCTTAAAAGGCATTGAGTTGACATATATTATCAAGTACTACGTCTTCTTAAGTTGGTAGCTGATGTGGTGTTCCGATATCCATTATCTGTTGGTCGCTCCGATGAATGATCCACCTTAAATTTTCTGAACTGCATTGCGAATTTTGATTATTTTATGATTCTATGTTTCTTTTTCGGATTGCAGGATGATGATAGCGATCTAGAATATGAATTGGAATCTTTTCCTCCTGTAAGCAGTGAGGCTTCAACAGAGGCTGCAGCCTGGGGGAAGGTAAGCAAGCACAAGAGCTGCCCAGAATGGTGATCTCCTTCACCATTTTCCTAAATAGTTTTTAAAGTAGCTTCATCTTAAGGTTTTTGGCCAACCTAAGAACCGGGCATCTTCAATTTAACTTGTAATAAATTAAACATTTAGTAATTTCTGCAGCATATTATGCTTCTAGGTGAAGTCTAACAGATTTCTGTAATGATGACTGCCAAAATTCTCAAGTCTATGAACTCTGATGGCTTTACATTCACATATCAAGGGTCTCAATTTAGTCCTTTATATATATGATGAAATACATAAATGGGTTAAGAACTTTAGATATAATTCCCCAGGTTTGGGAAATTCACCTCTTAGATGATAAATACTTTTTGATAAGCTCATTTTGCATGGTTGAGAAATGGAATTTCTACATGCCTTTCATTGGATATTTATGTACTTTCGACATGAGCTACCTGTATTGAGATATTCCTTCCATAGCTCTATAGTACTTTTGAAAAGAAACATTACACTTGCTTTTATTTGACTATGCTAGGATGCTGTCCTCTACCCTTAAGTGCATACTCCTATCTATGACTAGAATTAGTCGCTGGTTTTCAAGGTGACATGTATGCTTCTCTCATTTTTCACACAGTTAGTTTGTGTTGTTTTGGGCTTGCACAGGTATTCATTGCTTCTGGGGCTCTACATGATTCAAATATGTCAAATGGAAGTACAGTTGAGGCTTCATTGACTATACAAATACCCAATGACCAAACATCTGGAACTGTTGCAGCAAATTCACTCCAGGGTATTTCAGCTTATGGGACAAAACTTACGGTCCCAGTTACAGTGCAAACGCAGCCAATGCCTTCTGTCTCGGCTGCTGAGGGTGTGGACACCAGTGGACCAGCTAGTGCTAACCTTCCTCGGCGACGACGAAAAGCTTGGACTGGAGCAGAGGATATGGAACTCATTACAGCAGTACAAAAGTGTGGTGAAGGAAACTGGGCAAATATATTGAAAACAGATTTTAAGGGAGACAGAACAGCTTCACAACTCTCTCAGGTTTATTTTATATATACTTGATAGTTATAATAGATGGCTCTAGCACAGACTTTGTGCTACATATATAACATATTACCATTCTCAATTTTTTTAATATATATTCTCCAGTCAGAAAACTCCTTGTCCTCAATGATAGTCAGTACAAGTATGCACTCTTCTGCATTGCTTGGGAACTTTTCCTCTCTCATTTGCTTTGTTTAATGAAAGTAATTTTGATAGAGGACACATTCAGTCTCTTATTATATAGATAAATCCTCAGTTTGGAGGTAAACGAACTTTAGTGTTTAGGTTACTTGCAGTTGCAATTTACTAAATGAATCTCATCCATATAATTATGCCTTCTAAATGCATCAAATTGTAATGACCAGAAAAGATATTGTCCAGTTCAGCTACTTATTAATCTGTGTTTGAACACTCGCTGTTATTCATTATTGCCTATTCCTCTTCGGTAGTTATGAATTTCCTTAAGTGTGTGAAGAAGAGATAGTCGGGAATGATTTATTGACTATTTGGTTTAAATGTGAACGGTAATGGAGCTAAGTAATTATGGTTAAGTAAGCAGAAACATTTCTCCATGTCATACTCTTAAGTAATTACAGTGAAGTAACGAAGAAGAGATACTGCTTGTTGTATCATGTCCCAAGTCCCCCTTTCCCCCAGAAAAAAAACAGTTTTAGGTATACCTTGGAAGTCCACCACTATCTAGTATGATTTGAATGCATGGGGTTTCTCAGGTTGGGTTCAAATGCTGGAAAATGAATGAGAACCCGAAGTGCTTATTTGTGGAACTAGCAAACTAGATTTTAAGTTTTAACTAAGCAGTTAACAGAACTTGTAAACATATTTTTGTCTGTGGTTAAGATCTTCTACTATTATCTACCATGTAAATCTACTTTAAAAGATATTGAATCTATCTTTGTGCAGAGGTGGGCAACTATTAGAAAGCAACATGTGATGATGGTCGGGAATGGCTCACATCTGTCGGAGGCTCAGCTTGCTACTCGTCATGCAGTGTCCATGGCTTTCGGGGATAATGTAAGAGCAGCTTGCCCAATCAGCCCTAATGGTAATTCTTTTAACTCTGTGTCATCCATAATGTCTATATGTCTGCCCCCACATTACTGTGAGAGGATGGAAAATTAATCAATCAGGCAATACTGCCTAGATTGACGCTGCTAAAGGCGTAAGTGTGTCATATGATAAGTTGAATCTTGAATGGCTGGTGTCTTTGACCTTATCTGCTGGTTGTTTGTACATAGTTTAAAATTTAACAGTGTATGTTACCAATTCTCAAAAAAAAATTTAACAGTGATGTTAGCTAAAATATAAGACCCTTTGACATGCTGGTAGGTCGTGCTATGGAAAACCAACGGACTAGGTCTTTGCAGTATGGGATATGATCCTAATGGTGTCCACTGTACTTAGTCTACTGAGTTTGTTTACTCCCCCTTCCAAGAAATATTGGACAATCAATGTTAGCATTCTCAAAAAAAAAATGATTGGACAATCCAAATTCCAATTAGTAATGTCTGCATGCCAAATATACCTTTAGAAACAACAATTATGTGCTCTGTGGAGATTGAGGAATTCAAAATTTTAGCAGTAAATTCTATTTTCCAGCATTATGCCGAAATGCTAATTATGTGCTTGCTAGTTGTTTCATCCATTAATTCATGCAAGTTTTAATTTTAATCTAGGTTGTGGTCTTGTTTCAGCTGGGCCAAATTCAGGCAGTGGACCTAGTAACTCTTCACATTTTGCTGCTACTGCTAATGTTGCATCAGCTGGTCCACAATCCAAGCATCAGCAAGATTTAGTACCTTCAAAACCTATAATCCCAAAAATTCCACTACCAAAGCCTGCTATTAACCCAGATCCAATGGTCAAAGCTGCTGCTATGGCTGCAAGTTCCCGCGTTGCTACCCATTCAGGTGCTGCTGCCTCGCTACAAAAGGCTGCACAGTCTAAAAAAGGCGTCCATATCATGCCTGGAGGAACTCCTGCAGTCAAATCATCTGTGCCAGGTAGCTTTAATGGTTTGCCCAGTAATGTGCATTTCATTCGAACTGGCCTGGTGTCCCGTCCCGCAGACCCCTCAAATGCCTCACAGTCTGGAACTCAGCAATTGCAGGCTCCAAGATCTGTATCACCTGCAGTTCAACCTAAACCAATGACTGTGCCATCCAGAACAAATGCTTCATCTGGGGTTCGAAGTGCCCCTTCATCTTATCCAACGACCGTGCTCGAAGTAAAATCTAAAGCAGCCGTTAGCCAAGAAAATCAAATTGCTGTTCTGTCTGATACAAGGAGTGAGAAAACACAAGTTATTCGAGCTGCTTCGTTGGCGAATACACCACAACAGCAGGTCCCAAAAGATCAAACTTTTGGTAACCTGTTGTCAGGGAAAGTTGAAGGTCAAACTTCAGTTTTAGGTGACACAGTGAAAAAACTTGGAGGAGAGAGTAAAGCTTCAAGAATTTGGGTTCAAGAAAAACTAATCTCAAGTCAAGAGACTACCAGCAACAAGAAATAGAACACAAATAGAAATGGCAGTTCTTTGTCAAAAATAGAAGTGGCAGTTGAAAATGCTGGTGTTCATGGTCCTGCACCTGTGACATGTAAGAAGATGTTCAAAAGAAGTTGAGGAAGGGGATTTAGGTGAGACACATTTGGGAACTGAGGATGGGGGAGAGTAAAATAAATTCACTGGCTGGACCTGCTTTGTATGTAATTTCTAATTTGTACCGGCTATTTTGTGCTGACTTTTATCCTCAACTTTGTAAATGTATTCTCCTAAATCTCTTGTCTATGCTTAGGTGACAATTCAAAATTCTTTCATATGTTCCCTTGTTGAAGGTTGAATATCTTCAGGTGTTGTTATTAGTAAGTGGTTTTGGTACATCTGTTACATGTTGCTTAGACACATGGTTATGGATAGACTCTGTTTTTGGTGTTTCCCAAACAATTGTGCTAAAAATTCAATGAACCGAGATTAGATCAGGAAGACTGATGTGTGACATTTCACCAATGAAGATGAATTCATACCTTGTCTAAATATATAAATTCATATCAATTGAAGTACATGGTTATTCAATATGTGAAACCAGGTCTTAAAGAAAGAGCTGTGCTGTTTGCAGAAATTGGTGAATCTGAAAAAAAATTTGTTGCAAGGAGGAACATGGCAATGCTTTAAAACACGAGCAGATCTGGTATTCTATTCGATAAAAGGCAACACACCTTTTCTCCTTCAAATTAATTTTCAACTATTAAGAATTGACTACAAGAGAGCTGAAGGGGAAGGAAAAGGGGGGGGGGGGGGGGGGGAGGGGGGGGAAGAGACATCTATCTGGCTACTGCTGTTATAAAAGCATCTATCTTGGTGCTGTTATAAATCACTGTACTGTTTCTGCAATGCTGGATTCACACAGGAAAATATGGACGGCCTCTGCCTCTTCAACTTTACTCCAAACAAGAAGGACCTTAGGGGAATTTTGGATCGAGGCCTTGCTGGTTGTTTTTTCAGCCCAAGTTCTTCGTCCAGGTTTGACAGTGTGCTTTGGATCTCATTTTGAAGTTTCCGAATACATTCAATCCCTACTTCAAGTTCACCTGCTAGTTTATTGTTCTCTTGCTTCATGTTTAAAATCTCACCTTGAAACTTTGCTGCTTGATAGGCATTCAACACTGGTTCATTCTCTTTGGACCTTGACAATCTTGTTATCACATCGAGAATATTAGATAGAGATGATAACCTGTTCTGTAAGTCATCTTTCAGTACTGCATTATGGTCCAACCACAATGTCAACTCAGTATGTATCTCTCTTAGATGCCTATAGATTGGGCGGATGCCTGATAGTAGCGACTGTGGTAGACCTGTATCTTGCTTGCGCTCTTCCCTCACTTTATTTATTTCATCTTGTAAATCCTGAACTGAAGTTTGAAACTTATGTAGTTGATGAAATGAGGTGCTAAATCTAAGCCACAACTCTATGTTTTCCTCCAGCAAATCATCAATGTCCATCCGTACTTTCTCTTCAACAGTGGTGAAGGAGTGTGTTTCATCAACATCAGTAACTTTGATATCTCTGCTATCCTCCCCAATATCTGAGATCCTTCTGTCTTCTGGTGCAGTTGATTCCTGTCTCATGTCAGCAGCTTGCAAGGTTGCTTCCTTTGGCATTTCATTGAAGTTTATTGTTTCAACGTCTTTTGACTGAAGCGAGTTCAATCTATGCTGTAAGGATAGAATCTGTGCATCCTTCAAGGCATTAGCATTCTTTAGAACTTTCATCTGCACAACATATTGGAAGTGGCTCGCTCTCCTTTTCTTCTCCTCATCATTGAGCTTCATCTTCACACCCTTGAAATTTCTAAGAACTGATGTATACTCCTCTAGTAGTATCTTCTCTCTGTCATCATCCAGGCTGTTTAGGAACAGTGCTCTCCAGTTTGGTTGGTCATCCTCTGTTCCAGATTCATGTTGTTCCGTGTAGAGCTCATTGTGAATTGTCCTGAACACTTGCCTCCTTGAATCTTCGCCATTCCCTACAACGAGTGCCCATTAGCTTAATTAATTTACAAGTTGACAAAGATAGATAGTATCCTCTTAAAGCTTAAGAGTGGAGTACCTTGATCTGGGAGATCATCCTTGTGTAGGTCATCTCTCTTATAATCACTTAAGACAGATGGAAGATTATCTAAAATACTTTCCCATTCTTCTAGCTCATCATCTGGGACGGGGCCTGGAATATCTTTCACTTGGACCCTTGCTGAATGTGTTTCAAGTTGGTTATGCCAATTGGATTGTTGAAAGTCATCATCTTGCTTTGCTTGAATGAAATTGTGAGAGAACTCATTGTTTTGCTCCTCCGACTCAATTTTATTCTTGAAATCCATCCTTCTTGAAAGATCATCTGATTGCTTGCTGTCATTCATATTGAGATGATGATCATCACCTACCTTCTCTCTACCTTTGTTGTTCGTAGTGATTGAGATCCCTGAGCCACTACTGGATGCTCTTGTATCTTCACTTTGGTCTGATTTTTCTAGAGTGGACTTTTGAGGAGTGCTTCCTCGACCCTTCACCTGGATGTTTTTAAGGTAATTCTGTGAATTGGAAGGATCATAATCCAGTTTCTCAAGTTGTATCTCCGTGTCTTCAAGGAAAACTGAATCATGACGAGGAGATTTCATTGTATGAACATCTTCATTGGATCCACCTTTTGAAGTGCCATCTAGAGTTGCTCCAGATGAACTAACCTGCAATAGATCATTGGATAAACTTCTCCCCTCTTCGCTTGTAGAAGAAGCAAACTTGTCTGTAAAGTCTGTTCTTCTTGCTTGCTGTCCAACTCTGATGTCTTTTGAGATATCTGAATCATAGGCTGAACTCATAGACAAACTTTCATGTGAAGCATCCTTCACTGCATAGTTCGTAAAGTCAGAAATGTAAAAATGTTTCTTCTTTAAATTTGACAGAAATTCTATTGGTACCAGCAATACATGCAATATCTGAGCTTTACCTGCTAGCTCCTCCGTTCTCTCTTCTCTGATAGCTGCGGAATCATCTGAAATATGAGTGTGTTCACTTTCATGAAAGGCCTTCTCCATCTTGGCGTTAGAAGCATCCCTTATAGGAACATTTGCAGGGAGATCATACTGGTAATCCGGATGGTTGGATTTCTGAATATTTTCTTCTTTACCTTCTGGGGGAATCTGCAAACGACCACTCTTCTCTGCAATATCTTTGGTGCCTGCTTGCTCTTCCATTCTCATATCTCTTCTGATGGCAGATTCATTATCTGAAACATGTAGATATATAACTTTCATCAGACTTCATTTCCATCGAATTTTGGGAACAATACATTATATGATTCTGGTGGTGGGTTTTGTAAAATATTTCTTCTTTACCTTCAACAATGTGAAAAAAATGGCTCCTGTCTGCAGCATCTTTTGTCCTGGCTTGCTCTTCCTTCCCCGCATATCTTTTTGTGGTCAAGTCATCATTTGATGTATGAAAGCTTTCACTTTCAACAAATCCTCTCTCCATATTTACATCTGGAGAATCCCTTGGTGGAGCTTCTTGTATAAAGTCATTCAGATGATTCTGATGGTTGGCTTTGTAAAGCTTTTCTTCTTTATCTTCGACAGAACTGGGGAAAATGTCCCTTCTGTCTGCAAGATCATTTGCCCCCTTTTGTTCGACATTTTTCTTGGTAGGTGATCCATGATCTGTAACATGTACTTGTTGACTTTTGTCAACCCCTTTTTCTAACTTAACCTCTTCCACATCCTTCACACAACCAATTTTGGTTGAGTCGTCATGGTCATTCTGAAGGTCGGATATGGAAAGCTTTTCAGCTTCACCTTTGAAGAGAATGAGATTATCCTGGATATCTTGTTTCTTTGCTTCCCCTCCCATTCTGATACCTGTTGAGATCAGTGCATCATAACCAGGAGCAGAACCAAGAGAATTGCTTCTGTTTGCACTGTCATTTGTCCCCCTTAGCTCGACCTTTCCATCATTTTTTTTGGTGTCTGAACCACGATCTGTAACATGCCCGTGGTTTTTATCAGACCCTTTTTCTATCCCAACATCTGCAGCATCTCCCACGGTACTTTTGATAAAATTGTCTTGGTCATTCTGAAGATCGGCTTTTGGAAACTTTTGTTCTTTACCTGTGGTAGTAGTGGTGGTCATCATCATCTCTTTGTCTGTGAACCCTGATCCCTGGTTATCTTCTAAAGTTATACCCGTCTGTCCATCTCGAGTATCATCGTTAAAGTGGCTTTTAACAAGGTTTTTCTGGTCAACTTCAAGACAATCCTCCTGTTCTTGCAAGACTTCTTTCTTCAGACCCTCCTTACTACTAACATCTTTTGAGATACCTAGAACATCTGCTCCAGGAATGTTTGCTTCATTAACCTGAAACTGTTTCGCCTTTTCAACACCTGAAACACCCTGGCTAGCACCTAAAGTGCCACCTGCCTGTCCGTCTAGAGTACTGCTGCTCAAGTGACTTTCAACAAGGCTTTGATGGACAACTTCACGACAATCCTCCTGTCCTTTCAAGCCTTCTTTCTTCAAACATTCCTTACTGGTAACCTCATTGGAGCTACCTACAACATTTTCTCCAGATATGATTGCTCCATAGGCTTGAAACTGCTTTGCCTCATCGACTCCTGAAACATTGATTACTTTATTGGATGGCAAAGTAACTTTGACGTCTTCATCATGCCTATTGTTGTGCAATTTCTCAGAGAGATCATCAAAACTGAATCTTTCATTGAGATTCTGAACCCTGAGAAGTTCTTCCTCCAGTTGTCTGATCCTCTTGCTCATGCTCTCGGAATCTTCAACCAAAGTCCCCTTCTCCTCTTCCGCTTTGTTCAGATGTGAATGAAGTTCATTTGTCTCCGCTCTTAATCTATTTACGTATGCATTCTGGGAAGAGAAAGCACTTTCCAAGTTTATGACTTTATCTACAAGTTCATCAACCTTCTCTGCCAGATCAGACATGGAACTAGCAGAACTAGCTACCAGCTCCTTATGCACTGTCTCTTCATTATGCTTCTCTCTTTCAGAAGTTTCCACTTGTCGGTTCAGCAACTTCAATTCCGAATCTCGATTGGAAGACTTATTTACTTCAGAGAGGACTTGTGGATGAGGCAGGCGACTGACAACCTTTCCCTTTAGAGTCTCAAATTTCCCAAGGACCTCTAAAATCTTTTGATGCTCAACTATAACATCTTCCACTGATTGCTTCTGTTTTTCCTGCAACCGATCCAAGGTCTCTTGGCATGAGTTCAGAGCTGTGGCTGTCATCAATGACCGAGCTTCATCATCCTCGATCATTGTGCCAATGCCAAACTCATCTTGCAAGCTGCAAACTTTTGATTGCAACTCAGTAACCCGTTCTTCGATCTCCCAATACTTTGCTAGCCCATTTTCATATGAGCTCTTGATGAACTCTTTCTCAGTCTGAAGTGCCAAAATATCCTTCTGAAGCTTATCGATTTCCTGGAGTGCCTCGGACTTTTTCAAACCTGATCTTGGACGAGCAGCAGCAATTTCATCATCAACATTGAACTTTATTAGCCCCTTCTTTGACATTAACCTTGATGGTTTAGCATTTCGTTTGGCAAATGAAGGAACTTTTGGGAAACTTAACTTTGGGGCTGCTGGTGAGCTTTTGGAAGGCTCATTTGATTCCTTAGGAGGTCCTAATTCTGCATAAAATTGTTCTCCATCTTCTTCTTCCATCGCGAGTTGAACTCTCTCAGGGTAGACAGTTGCAATGGTTCGATTAGCAGTCTGAAGATCTTTGGATAAATGATCAAATCTCTCTGCCAAAGCTCTGTAACTCCGGAAAAAATCTTCTATGAAGTTCAAGAGCTCAGGCCTCCTCCTGTAGTACATCTCAGCCCGCTTTGCAAAGGATTCTCCATCCTCGTCTATGATCTTGAGTACGTATTCAACCTTCTCCTCCATATCTGCAACTATATAACAGTTAGCTCTTTATACATACATGTATGAGAATACTTTCTGATAATCGAGAAATCCTCAAGGGCTAATGATGCGCGGTTTGAAACTCAGTGGATAATGGTCCTCCCCTCTACTTACAGGACAACACAAGGAACAAATAAATCTCATCTGTGATTTATACTGTTATAGTGATCCAAGAAAACATCATTCTTTTTTCTACTTCCAATGCCTTTTAAGACAAATATTCCCTCCGTTCTTACTTTCTTTTTTAGTCCGTTTCTAAAAGAATGTTTTTTCAACTTTTTGGCAACTATTCCATTCTAACTTTGCTTATGACATGTTTAAGACCATAAGATATAACGACATTTTGGTACATTCTACTTCTTTATTTTCTTCAACTCCGCACCATGTCAATATCACAGAGAGAGAGTAGTATAATAAGTTGTCCATCTCTCTGTATTTGTTAGTGAGTTTAAGTTGTGTACACTAAACTACATACATTATGTGCTATCCAGAAAATAACCTACTATAACGAGTTAAATTCATTCTTTACACTGTCGGTATATATAATTTAAACCCTTTTATCAATACCTCAATTAGGAAAACAGCTATAACAATTCTATTATTCTTTCTTTATTATGATTCATTGGAACTACAAACATTTGCATGATATCTATACACTATACAGTAAAACACACTAGTACTAGTTCTATATTCTGTTATTTTCTTGATAAAAGAACCTATTTTGAAAATCTCAAAAAATATTATTATATATTAAAGATTGTATCATAAACAAGATATATATAAATAGATATTATACAAATAAAGAACTGACCTTGGAGGTTTTCATCAAGCCATTTTGACTGTTTTGTTCTAATATGGCTAGCCCACCACCAAGAATATGCATTTCTTGCTGCTCTATGCAACATTTTTTCTTCTTTTTTCTAATACTCTCACTATGAATTTACTTGTTTTTCTTCATTGAACATAAGTTGTTTGATAATACATAATAGATGAGATCCACCATTGAAAGGGGAAAAAAAACTATATGATTACTAGGAAGGAGAAAATGTGCATGATGTTGAGCAAAAATGTATGGGGAACATACTTGGTCAAAAAAAGGTGTTGGATCTATTTTTTTTAGAAATAAGCATAAGTGTAGGAACCCCATTAACTAACTAACCAATTGGCAATTTTAATAATTTTTTAAAAAAAATTTAAAAAATCATGGATCTGCCAGATTGGTTTAACATTATGGCTTGCATGTCCTTCCCTCTTCTACTTTTTTTTTCTTATTGTAGTATTCTTTTTGAGTTGAGGGGTGTACATGGTTTGACTTTCTCCTTTTTATTATTATTCTTGTTTGTCACCATTACTATTCAATTCGTTTCAATTTGTTTGTCCTACTTTTCTTTTTAGTCCGTTTCAAAAAGAATGTATCTTTTCTTTTTTTGACAACTCTCTGATTCTAATTTTTCATGTCATGTACTCATGTTTACGACCATAAGATTTAAAGAGCATTTATTATATTCTATATAGATTTATTTTAAGATCATAAGATGCAAAACTCTTCTTTATTTTCTTAAACTTTGTGTCAAATCATAATCAAATAAACAAATTAAAACGTAGGGAGTATTTTGATTTGGATATTGAATTTTTAATTTTTGAAAATAAAATTTATATAATTAGAGATAAAAAAAGTATACTATAAGTTATAATTTTTCATTATGAAAGTAATAGTTAAAAAGATAGCAATAAGAAGATGGTTTTGCATTGTTTGTAACATACTAACATGGCTATTACAAGATGATGCTACATGATTCCAGGCAAGCTAAGATCACAAATATATTCATTTTTAAAAAAAAGATGTGGTGGTGTTAATATTATATTGTGGTTGTTAACTACTCCCTCCGTTTAAAAAAGAATGACCTCTTTTACTTTTTAGTCTGTTTAAAAAAGAATGACCTCTTTCTTTTTTTGGTAACATTTTAATTTCAGCTTTCCACGTGACATATTTAAGGCCACAAGATTAAAGGACAATTTTGTACATTTGATATAACTTTAATTTAGGACCACAAGATTCAAAAGTCTTCTTTATTTCTTAAACTCCGAACCAAGTTAAACTAGACCATTCTTTGTGAGACGGATGAAGTACTATGCAAAAATATTTACATACTTGTTTGCTATGCTGGAGAATGAAAAATTGAGAAGAGCATGGCTAGAAAAAAGAGACACATATAGAATGAAATAATCAAAGCAGTAGGTCCGAACACCACGATTATGTATAAAAAAATGAACATTACATGATTGAGATCAAAATAATCAAATACTATCCCATAAGGTTGCTAGTACAATTTTCGCTCTTCACAAGGTAAGAGTAAGATTACGTACACACTAGCCTCTCCAGACCCTACTTGTGAGATTACACTGAATTTTGTTCAAGTCCTCATTCATTGAGCTCCTCAACATATTGGCTTGAAAATGAATAAAGTTTCTATTCATTTCCAATCAATAGAGTTTACAGTAACAGGCTTATAGCATAGCCTTAAGCAATAGAAATACAGAACAACAGAAGGATATAGAGAGGAAGCAGGGAAGAAAAACATCACCAATGAACAGCAGAGGCATATTATTGCAACTAATGCTGTCTGAGGTTTACAATTATTTACAGTACTTATGAAGATTATCAAACTTCATGCGACGTATTTACAACTAGATGAACATATTCACAGATATTTACATCAAAGAATGATCAAGCATAACACACAGCTGTGCCTTTCCCTCTTCTTAAGAATTTTGTGTCCTCCATCATCCATTTCTCTGCGTCTCCTTCCAGTCACTTTACATCGAAAACTTACACCAATGTTCATGAAGAAGCATTGCAAGCAGAGGTCACATCTTCGGAGACGATTCTGGAGATCAAACACCAGAATATCCACGAAATATGAAAGGGAGGTTCCTTTTTCTTGTTTTTTCTTCTTTTTTTTCTTTTTCTTTTTGAGAGTGGATAGGAAGCAGCAGATGCCTATATCGTCTGCTGTTTCTTCTCCTCAAATATTAGCGTCCTTCAAACTCACTCCTCTTTCTACAAATATACATTATTTCCAGACATTTTTTTTTTGTTTTAGGATATCATATCTTCATATTTCTATAGAGTTCATATCTAAGCTTGTAGTGAGTAACCGTAACAGCTCAAGTTTGATCCACTGCAACATAGAATCAGGATAAGCAGCAGAAAACAAGTTTTGATCAGCACCATAGGCGCTGCTGGATTTCAGTGATTCCTCAGAGATGAGACCCAGTGCTCCATATACTTCTTATTCTCTGCAACGAAATCAAGAAGCCTAAATCATACAAACTACAAAGCTAAAAACTGTGACGAAAAGGGAAGCTGAAAATAATTTACTCATTATAGATATTCTTTTTGTCTCTTTATCTAATTCAATGCATTATTGATGACTTTATGCTCAATCAGATACAATAAGCAACAACAGCATACCCAGTGTGATCCCACAACTGGGGTCTGGGGAGGGTGGGGGTGGGGTGTACGCAGACCTTACCCCTACCTTGTGAGAGGTAGAGAGATTGTTTCCGATATTTATGTTCAATTACATAGAAACTAAAAGTTAAAAGGAAAAGTTTTTACATGTAATAGCTAAAGAACAATGTTGAAGAAAAAATTAGGTTTCTCTGATAATAGCAAAGTTAAAAAAGCAGGAAGACTTAATTGAATTGATTATATGCTTGAAGCAAGATTACAACTTTTTGATCAAACGAAACTAGCAAAAGTGAAACTCTTTCAATTTTCATAAGCCTTTCCAGCTAAACCGAATACTCAGATTTGTAAACATAGTAAAGCAACTGAAACGTTCATTAAGTTAGTTGGTTTAGAAGCATTGCCACATTCCTCTCTTGGTGTCAAGAAGCAATTGTATCATCATTCATACTCTATCAATACAGGTTTTGGAATTAATAACTCCTTTGATCAATGAGGAGTAACAGCCTAGTGGAGAAGTGTCACGTGTTGGAATTCTAGCCTCGTGACGTCTGTTATTCACTTGGACCTTCCATACTCTCTTATTAACTGCAACAACTACTACTAGTACTTTGACTGAACCCTAATGGCCAAATCTCATGTTAGGTTTGTTAAAGCTAAATGAGGAACCAGTAAGGCTTTGATTCCTATAGAGAAGAGTACTGGCATATATCCTCATCATCCACTTAGCTATAATGATTGTAACTGGGAAATGACCTTTTCAATGAATAGAGCCTATTGTGAGTCAGGTCTTTTGCAAAAGCACCAAATCTTTATGAACATCAACACTTGCGTTTCTAGAATACCTTAATGGCCTAATTTGCCAGCAATATGTGATTAATCCTAATGAGGTCTTTTACAATATAAGGTTTTCAACAGCAATGTGTATTATAATCTTTGAAAAGCATTGGTCAAGACTCAATTTTCCGTGTCATCCAAGAGATACATACAATATTAGAAATAATATTCAAATAACAAGAACATAACAGCAAGAGACTATTACCAGTAGCATATATGTCCTTCAAGTTTGCGATGGCTTGCAGAAACTTATCTTGTGCATTTTCTTCCACATTTGCACAACCGTAGCCATAGCAAGGAACAAGCACAGCAAAGCTATCATCTAAATCATCATCACTATTGAATCCAGGTCCATGAGGCTCCAACCATCCAACTGACCAATCTGAATCCTCAGACTCAGACCCTGAAACACATCCACCATCTGATGGCACAATAACAATATCATATTCCCTGTCAATCTTTCGCTCCTCACGACTCTGCCATTTTCGCTTAACCTTTCTTGATGAGGAAGCCATGTCCCTCCTGCGATCAAGAGGAAACTTCAAAGTATCCGATTCCCACAATAACGAATCAGGTGATGAATTTAAAGAGGAACCATTAGAAATTTTGGGTTCTTGATGTTTTCCACTCCAAAGCAACCATGACAAGGGGGTAAATGTCATGGCCATTCTTCCTATATCCAGGAACTTATCCAATGCAGGCACCAGACGACAGAGTCAGACAGATGTATCAAGATTCTGGAACCTCAATGAAAAACTAAATGAGTGATTTGTTCCTATTCCAAGACAGATAAGGTAAGAAAATGAACACAATAAAATTGATGGCAAAGAAACATTAAGACAGGCATGTTATGCTTAAGCCAAAATCAAGAAAAGAGATTCTTATAATTATTTATTATATTAATAGTACACAAGAGTTCAGAAACATTGAATCTCAATTTATATTATAATAAAACCATGGAACCCCAAAGAAAGAGGGATTTTCTTCCATTGAATCTGGCCTATAATGTTGTCATTATTCAGGTAGGTAAGATATAAACAAGTTTTCTAATATATAAAACAAACAATATGCAACACAATTAAAATTCTTCACCTTTTTGTCTTCTACCTTTTTATTAGCAATTAATTGAGTCAAGTTTTCAAACCATGTTCAAGTTCAACTTGAACCAAAGGCAAGAAAATTGACAGCTAATGAAAACCCCACAAAAATAGGTCTTAATAGAATACAACAACTAACATTTGACCCTAAAGAATAGCTGAATTTAGCACTTGAAATTTCAAGAAATAAAAATAAAAATTCCAATTAAATCAGTTCAACTAAACCCCAGATGAAAAATTACAGCTTTTTCCAATTCAACCTCCTCATAAATAGACAGAAAAATAACATCTTTTTTTCAAAATTAATCTAAGTTTCAGATAACTACAATAAAAAAGTTTCTAACTTTTTTAGATTTCCAGCTTGGGTGTCTCATAAAGAACCTTAAAAACTTTCCTTCTCCATCAAACTTGGAACATTTTTAATAAAAGATTCAGTCACAGAAGAACAAGAAAACCCCAAAAGAAAAATTACAGCTTTCCAATTACACCTCCTCATAAATAAACAGAAAAATAAAATCTTTTCTTTTTCAAAATTAATCTAATTTTCAGATAACTATAACAAAAAAGTTACTTCTCCATCAAACTTGGAACATTTTTGATAAAAGATTCAGTTACAGAAGAATCAAGAAAACCCCATTAAAGGGAACACAAATTAAAATACTTTAAGCCAATGTATAATATACCTTGGAAACTCAATATAAAACCAAAATTTGTGCAAATCCACAATTTACATCAAGAACTTAAAATCCCACTTCTTGTTTTTTGCTCTTTAATCTGAAAAAAAATCAAAATTAGAGGGATATGAGCTTTTTATGAGACAGTTTTCAATAAATCAACCACCGAACCAGAAAATTTTATTTTAATATTACCTATAAAAACAAAAATAAAACATAAGAGCTGAGCAGAGATTTTATTTTCTGCTTTGAAGTTTACGTGAATTAGTGGATTTGATTTTCTATTGGCTTGTAAAGATGGTAATTGAGGGTTGATTTGGAATTTTTGGAAAATTTGGGGTGTTGTTGGGATATAATTGGTAAATTACTCGCTCCGTTCTCAAATTATCTATCGTGCTTCCCTTTAAGAAAGCTTGATAAGAATTTTACTCCATGATAAAATGCTTGAAATTGAGATGGTTGGAATCTTCAAGAAAAATAATTAAAAAGGTAAAATGGGAAAATAAAATTAATTTTGTCTTAAAATTCTAAAATAATAAATAATTCAAGATAACTATTTTTAGAAATCATGATATATAATTTGAGACGGGGGAGTAGTAGTTTAGTACTCATCTTTGTCCTAATTCATGTTGTACTTCCTTCGTTTCAATTTCTTTGTCTTTTTAATTTTTAAAGTCTGTTTAAATTTGTTTTATTTTTTTTGATAACTTTTTAATCTTAATTTTTCACCGATATTTAAGAATACAAGATTAAATTACATTTTTTTTTACCTTCTATTATCTTTAATTTAAGACTATAAGATTTAAAAGTCTTTTATTTTTCTTAAAATTTTATGTTCATTTAATATTTTAAAAAAAATTGAAACGAAAAGAGTAATTTTTGTCACATATATGATTTTTTTCTATTATTTTTTTCCACCTGCCACCTGTTTGCAAATATTCTTTTTTTTTTGTTTACACGTTACTAACCGACAATTTGACATCCAATCCTCTAACAAATATGATTCGGAGGAATATTAATAATGATGTTATGGTAATATTCAACTCTCTAATAATTTGAGATGTAATTTTTGAATGAAGATTTAGAGATAATCAAGATAAGTCAGATAAAATTTAATTTTTATTTTTTTTCATTCGGTGTTTGAAATCTACGTTAGAATTTCGATTAAATTCGAATTGCACACTACAAGATTCATTTGAAAGTGACGCTCCAACATTATTTTCTCGATTGAAATTTACATAGGAGTTTCATTAGAGAATTATAGAGTATCAAATAAGAACTAACATTATTTTCCATTTTAGTTTCTTACCTTAAATTAAATTATTTAATCAATGATTAATGACTAATGAGATGTCTTTAATTAATATCATTATTAGGCAATAGGTGCACATGGCAGCTTTTGGTTTGATGAGGACAAAAGCACCACTAATTTGGCTATATATGACTTCTCTTTTTTAGCAATTTTATTAATTTGTGGCCTAAGTTTATAATGGAATAATTTATATGCCACATAAACTTCAAGATCTTCATATCAATCATTTAAAAATAAATAGTAGAGTATTAATTAATTAATTGATAAGCTCAAGAGAGTTCTAGAAGGGATTTGACATTCTTCTCCAAACATTTTGGGAAAAAGGATCAAATATATCATCAAATTTTGAGAAAATACTCATTTATGTCATCCGTTAAAAATTTGGCTCATCTATGCCATTTTTGTTTGATAAAAAACTCATCCATGCCATTATTTGTTAACTAAAATTACATAAATGAGACAATTTTTTAACGAATACATAGATAAACCTTTTCTCAAAGTTTTATTACATATTTGAGTCTTTTTCCAATGTTATTTTTAATGGACAAAAACAAATGGTTCTACCTAGTTGAAGTTGACACATGGCAGTTTCTGGTTCGATTAGTACAAAAACACCACAAATTTGGTTTGATATGAATAAGGATTGTGACTTGTCCTATTTTAGCCTTTTGCATGTTGTGGCATTAACTCTTGATTCCATTACATGCCACATTTTAAAAAAGAAGATATCTTGGATTCATTTAATTTTAAAATAATGAAGATTCACTTATTAATTAGAGAAAGTTCTAGAAGTGATGTATAATACCTATTTGATACTCTCTCCATTCCATATTAAGTTATTTTTTGAAATATTTTTCATTTTTCAAATTAATTTAATTGTTCAGTTTTCAAGACTACTTTTAGAGAGTTCTTCCAATTTTACCCTTCATTAGTTAGTATTGGAATTAGTGATTAATTAATATTTCGTTATTTTAATCATAAATTTGACAATAATTAATAAGGGTAAAAATGGAAAATTAGGTTCAATTTATGTCTTAATCTACTTTTCTTAAAGAGTGTGACACACCTCAAAAATTAACTTAATTTGGAATGGAGGGAGTATTGATATTATATGTTATTATAAGTATATAGACAGGTGTCAATGTAAGTATTATGGTGTTTGGTTAGTATGCAAATATTGTGTCAATAATATTTAGCTAGGTCAGAATAAATACAATGAACCCACTCTCTTTAACACAATTTGAACCCTGGTCCCGAGACATGACCTTGACCTTAACCCTAACTTAGAACTTGATCCTCGACCCGACTCTGACCTAACCTTAACCGAGGACCCAACACTCGATTAGCCACGACCCCAACACCGATTCGGGAACTGATTTCATTATGAGATCGGAGACCTAACCCTAAGCTAGGATCTGACCTTGACCTCGAATTAGGGCCAAAATTGGGAGTTGATTCTAAATTGGAGTCAGAGTCATTTATGGGTGAGATATATTACAAGTTTTTAACTTACACAGTTAAACATTGGAACTAAATGATGGAGATCTCCTTGAAACTTATGAATACAGTACACTTTTAAGAGTAAATTTCATGGATAGTTACTCAAGTTTATGTTCATATCACAAAAAACCATTTTTCCTTTATCTTGTTACACAAAAATTACTATTTAAAGATATTTATTTTAAGATTTCTACAAAAGTGGTGGTTTACCAATAATTTTGTTCATTCACGGCTTCCAACATCATTACCGTGCACCATTATTACTACGAATCATTATAATTAGTTATTACTATCACTAGTCATCATTTACGATCATCATCTCTAACCACCATAATTGGGTTTTGGTGCATGTGATTTTGCCTATAAAATTATGAAAGAAAAAAAAAGTTTGATTTGCAAGAATCCACATTATTTGTGCATAAGGAACTTGAATATATTATCACCACAGGCTATACAATACCAAGAAGGGTGTGTTGTTTTAAGGAATCGTGACAAAGTATAAACAAAATAGTTTTACCCCCAATGTGTTACTTTTCGGTGCAAATTTCTATTTAGTCGGGCTCCAATACAGGTACCTAACACTGGATGGAAAACTAAAAAAAAAAAAAGCTTGCAACCTAGCTCTGGGCCAGTAAGTAAAAAAGACAGCTAGGGGATTGCTTTCCATGGTATTTCCTAGGGGTGTACAAAACCGAACCAAACCGCAAACCGAGTCAAATCGAAAAAAAAACCCTGACTAGTGGTTTGGTCTGACTTGGTTTGGTATTGGAAAAAAAAAAACCCGACTATATTTGGGTTGGTTTGATTTTAACTAAAAAAACCAACCCGACATTATATATGTAATTTTATAATTTTATTTTATACATAAAAATATTTACTTTGATATAAATTTAAAATATTTCTCATACTATTTCATAGTTTTTATCTTTTAATATATTATTTCAAGTTTAAAACTTAGAATTCGGAATGGTCCAATAAAGATTATAGTTCATAGATGTTGATAATTATAATAAAACTTAAATCAAAATTAAATTAATACTAATGCAAAAAGAAAATCAATTCAACACTAAGAATGACAATTATATTGAATATTTGTTCTTTAGTTTTACATTGGTTTAGACAATTAAAATACATAATCTAATTTTAATTTTCCTTAAATATTTAGTAATGTAACTAATACTTATTAAACTTATTTTAGCATGATTTAGTACTTTTAAATTATGATCATTTTCATTATGACTTTGCAATATTTATTTTATATGATGATTTCATTATTATTGTTTATTGAATATTTTATCGTCATCAGTACTCATCTCATATTTTGTGTTATTTTCTTAAGAAACACCTTAGATAATTGTATTTTGATTGGACTACAGAAATATTTGGAGCACAAGTTAATTATATGTTTGTATGCAAACTTTACCAAAAAAATCCAAAAATCTGAAAAAATTCGAGGTTTATTAGTTTGGTTTGATTTATAAATTTAAAAATTTGACACAATGGTTTGGTTTGGTAATTGAAAAACCCGAACCAACCCGAGGTTGAAAAATCCGAATTTTATTAGTTTGATTTGGTTTGTAAATTTAAAATTTTTATACAAATGATTTGTTTTGATATTTGAAAAACCCTAACCAATCCAATCATGTACACCCCTAGTATTTCCAATCTTAGATAGAGGCTTTCTTTTGTTTCACCCTCATCATTTGCCTGCATAGTATCGTGACCTGCCACTTTGTCATACCACTTAGGCATGAAGTTAAAGCATAAGTGAGCTAATCTTAGTAGGAAGGATCTAAAGTCTTAGAGAGGTTTGGAGAAAACTCTAGAATATCCTAGAAGATTTCTTGGAAGGCTTTAGAATTCTCTAGGCTTGTAGAGAATTCTAGAAGAGAAGACCGAGATGGATGCGCTCAAGGGAGAGGTGGAAGTTGGACGATCTGTGACATCCAAGGGAGATAGGGAGGACAAGATTGAGGCTCCAAAGCCACCGATGTTCAAAGATGTTCGTGACGCGCAAGAGGTGGAAAATTTCACGTGACATTTGGAGAATTACTTCAAGTGCAACAGGGTGAAGAGCAATGAGAAAAATATCAACACTGTCATGTTGTACCTCTCAGAAATAGACATGCTATGGTGGAGGCGTAAAGAGTTTGAGATAGGGAAGAGGTTTTGCACCATCAATACTTGGGAGCAATTTCGAGAAGAATTCAAGAAGGCTTTCTTCCCAACAAAGACTCGGTTGTCCATGCATCAGTAATGCGCCACGATCGTCGCAGCATCAGGTGGGGGAGAGTGTCATGACTCGTCACTTTGTCATACCACTTGACATGAGCATAAGTGAGCTAGCCTTAGTGGGAAGGATCTAGAGTCTTAGAGAGGTTTGGAGAAAACTCTAGAATATTCTAGAAGATTTTCTTAGAATACTTTAAAATTCTTTAGGCTTGTAGAGAATTCCAGAAGAGGGACTAACTTGTAAATATGTAAGTACTTGTATAACAATTTTTATTTGCACTTAGCTCCTAGGTGTGTGGTCTAAATAGAGGGGCATTTATTTGTAAATGAACATGGACCAAGCAAATGTAATCTTCCAAAGCAATACACAAACCTTCTTTCAAATTCTCTAAGCGATGTGTCGCACGAAGCGTTAGTTGAAGTAGAAGTTCTTCATTATCTTAGCGATGTACCGCATTGAGCGTTAGTTAAAGTCTAAGTCTGTGACAGTAGGCTTTTCAGAAAGTTTACTTTGAAGTAACATTGCGCCTTAAGTAGCCAACGTTTGGCTACGCTCAGTTTCATCCGTTCCCAAATTATTTCCCTTAGCACCTACAACATCTAATGAGGGCAATTGGTTGTCTTTCATAATAGAGGTCTCTTTGTTGCTGCCAATTCATAAGGTCACAATGACACAATATTCCACACGAATCACCTATATCCCGATAATCACATTTGTTCTACATGTGACATTCACATTTGTTTATATATATATTATTTTATTTATTTTATTTTATTTATTTCTAATTATTTGTATTTTGCACAATTTATAAAATTGCATACATATTAAAATTAGAACTTGTAATGTTTATGTGTAAATGTAAATGATTTATGCAATTTTTACTATCTTTTCGGTATTATGAGTAGTGGTTTATCTTTTTAAAATAAAAAAATTAACTTTTTGTGAGTGTGATTTATTAAGATGACAATTATTTATCCTCAAATAATTCAAGTTTAAAAATAACAAACATGACAACAAAATTGTTCTTCTCTTAGCTAGTTAGAGGTCATAAAAAATAATATTGTCCAACAATTATCTCCCTTGACCCAATTACATAATAATTCAAGGGTATAATTGGAAATAATTTTTTTATAGACTTTTAATTTAAGCACAAGATGAAGTTGGAAATAATGAACTAAACTAAAAATATATCCTGCATTACTAATCCTTGCACTATTAATCTCTACATTACTAATCTTTGCGTTATTAATCTTTCTACCAAACAACTCCTAAAGCAACTAGCATAGATCCAGATGCTTTGAAATAGAAACATAGCATGAATGGTATATTCTCTGCAAAAGGAAATACAGTATAGAAAATGAACAACAAAACAAACGCCAGAAAAGTTTTTGGAGAAGTGTAAAGAAAAACATAGCACCAACTAAGGTTAAATGCTTTACTTGGTTGGTGGCCAGAAATGCATGCTTTAACACAAGAAGTTTTGAAAAGAAAGGGACAAATTATTGTTTCCTAATGTCTTTTTTTTTTTGGTTTCCCACTCGATGTCCAGTACCGACATTGGAGCCCGACTAAATCCGAATTCACCCTGGGAAGTCTCACATTAGGGTTAAAACACTCCCTAACAAAAACGACTCCGTACATTATTTCCTAATGTCAACTATGTAGGAAACATGAAGAGACCAATAATCACCCTTTTTAGCACTGCAGATTCTTTGCATAGCTATGTCATTTTTATTTTGTCTCCCAGACACAAAGTGGACATACCTAAGCATATTGCAGATTTGTTGAGTTGTTGGATTAAAAGAGGAAGCAAGAGCCAGAAGTGATGGTGAAGAATAATTCCACATTGCATCTGGTGGACTGTGTGGAGGGAGAGGAATTACAGAAGCTTTGAAGATAGGTCCAATTCCATTCAGATAGTAAAATAGAATTGTATGATATCTTTTGCAAAGAGGAGACGGAACTTGTAGATTTGTTAGGATCTCTGTGTTTACTCTCTTGTTTTTTGATGGAATCCAGCACTAATACCTGGAAGGGAAGCCAGAATTTTTTATGTAGATCAATCAATCCCGCCCTGTTCTGAGGAATACGACCTTACCAGTTTCCGAAAAAAAGAAAGAAATTTTCTTTTATATTCGGAAGTGTATTAGTATCTTTTGAGTCTTAATTCTGTCGATTTCATCTTGAAGACGTTTTGCTGCATCATCACTCTTCTGTTTTTGCTTCAAGCTGAGATTGAGCATCTTCGTTTCTTCTTCAACACAGCAACCTGTTCGAAACCACATTTTCTTATAAGCAGTCAGTCAATCAATCATGAAAATTACAGTAAATAACAAAAAGTCTACCTCTGTGTATCAAAAACAATTACAAATATAAACTCTTGAATACAAATATAAATATGGATAACATTCGATTAAATATTCAATCTCGGACAAAAGGAAGCCATTCTGAAGATTGAGATGAGGAAATGAAGCAGAAAGTCAAGTCGGAGGCCATACATCCTAAACAGATTACCATTGAAGAAAATAAAAATCACAAAAACAAACCAAATTCTATCTCCATCTATGCATCTTTATAAGCACAATTTCAACTAATAAAGCAATCAGCAATTCACATAAAAAAAGCTAAATTGGAGACTCAATCTCCAGCAAAATGAAGCCGCTCAAAAAATTCAATCTTCCAGTTAAAGCTCCACATTTTCCTTATATGTGCTCTTCAAATCACGAAAATTACAACAAATACAAATTCTACCTCCATGCATCTACAACAAACAGCAAAAAATAGAACTTACCTAGTTACTACACCAGTAATTTGGGTAAAACATTACGATCAGAGATTCAAACTCTGGTGAACAGAAGCCAGTTGGAAGATCGAGATGATGAATCTTACAATCATCTACATTCTCCCCACCCAAGTTAATATTCCATAGATAACCATC
This sequence comes from Solanum verrucosum, assembly GCF_900185275.1. Taxonomy (NCBI): domain Eukaryota; kingdom Viridiplantae; phylum Streptophyta; class Magnoliopsida; order Solanales; family Solanaceae; genus Solanum; species Solanum verrucosum. Next base: position 496,630 of record NW_026019954.1, read on the forward strand.
AAATTTGCCCAATCTTCAGAAGCACAGTTGGAGAGCGCAGTACAATTATGTTGCGTTCGGAAAGGAGGACTTGCTCTCAAAAGGGAATCTATTGAATTTCTTCTAATTGTTTGGACATAGGTGTGATGATTTACTTTACAGCCAAGGTCTCTGGATCAAAAGTCCAGGATGACCAAGCTGCAAAAGCAAGCATTCTTCAACTGACTGTGATAGATAATAGTACTCAACAACAACAACCTAATGTTTAAACAACAACAGGAGTAAACCGTTTGGCCATAAAAATTATTCACTTTTTTCCGGAACACTTTTTCACTTTATTTGGAACAGCAGTGTTTGGCTATGAAAAATACCAAATCCAACTTGAAGTTTGGCCTGTTTTCAAACTCAATTTTCACTTTTGAAGTTATATTTAAGTAAATTCATACGTGAACATTATTCCAAATAGTCTTTCCAAGAAGTATAACCAAACAACTCAAACTCCATAAACTCCAAATAAAGTGAAAAAGTTTTGGAATCTATGGCCGAACGCCTACTTAAAATGCTGCTTGCTAATACTTCAGTTGAACATATTCACGGGGTAGAACTCTTGAGAAGTTTGAAATCCTTGACCCAGACAAAAACGTGTGAATCCGTTGATTTATCTCAACTGAACTTTTGCCAGGAATCTTTTCCACTTCCAATTCTTCCAACAAAAATTTCAACCTAGCTACATCGTCCCACCTTCCGGCTTCAGCATAGATATTTTTCATGAGTATGTAGAAAGGAACTGCCTGGGGATTGAAATCAAATAGTTGATCTGCTACATATTCTGCCATCTCAAGATTGCCATGAATTCTGCAAGCACCAAGCAAAGCTCCCCAAACATCCGCATCAGGCTCAATAGGCATGTTCTGTATAAATTCATAAGCCTCAAGAAGTTGTCCTGATCGTCCTAGAAGATCCACCATGCAAGCACATTGCTCCACCCCTGGAACTATCGAGTATTCCATTCTCATGCTCTCAAAGTGCTTCCTCCCTTCCTCGACAAGACCTGAATGTCGACAAGCTGTCAATACAGCAGTGAAGGTGAAGCTATTAGGTGGGACTCCTTCTTCTTTCATCCTTGAAAACAACTCAAGAGCATCTCTCCCATGACCATGTGAGGCACAAGCCCCTATAATTGATGACCAGGAAACCACACTTCTACTAGGCAACCTGTCAAAAACATCTCTAGCTGATTCTATACTCCCACATTTTGCATACATATCGATAAGTGCATTTGTGATTGGAACATTGCATTCCAAACCTTTGCTTTTGACAAGCTCATGAATCCATTTTCCAGTACCAAGTGCCCCCAACCTGGCACAAGCTGAAATAACAGTAACTACTGTAATATAATCGAACTCTACCCCTTGATCAAGCATTCTATGAAATAGCTTTATTGGGGAGGAACCAACATCATTTTGCTCATAAGCAGCAATTATTGCATTCCATGAAACCACACTATGCTCCTTCATTTGATCAAACAAAGACCAAGCGACATCAACTAGTCCACACTTTCCATAGAATGCAACCAAAGCATTAACTAGTGAAACATCTGTTTCCACCCCTAGCTTAATACTATATCCATGAATCAACATTCCCAAATCCAAACAATCCAACCGCGCACAAGCAGGAAGCACACTCACCAAAGTAATAGCATTAGGTAGAGTACCCGAATCAACCATTTTGAGAAAAACTCCTAATCCCTTCTCAGGAATTCCATTTTGCACATACCCTGCAATCATCGCAGTCCAAGAAACTATATTCCTCACTCTCATTTGATCAAACACCAACTCCGAATCCAAAGTCTCCCCGCTCTGCGCATACAGAGTAATCAAAGAACTCTGCACAAACACATCAGATTCAAACCCATGTTTAATTATGTTACAATGTATTTCCCTGCCTTCCCTCAAAGCTGACAACACAGAGCAAGAACGAAGTACAAAAGGGAATGTATAGTTATCAGGTAAAATTCCCTGTAAATGCATCTCTTTATAAAGAAAAATGGATTCTTGACAAGGACCCAGATTGGAATATCCCCGAATCAAGGTGTTCCAAGCAAAGACATCTCTTTGAGGCATTTGGTCGAACAGTTTTCGTGCATAGTTCATTGTGGGCGATAAAGAACAAGCTAAAGATACAATCTTGGTGCATATTAGGAGGTTTTTGTGGTAACCAGTTGTCAAGACCAGAGTGTGTAACTGTTTGAGGGCTGGGAGGGAATGACATGAGCTTAAAAGGTAGCTGAAATGGAGGAATGGCTGGTCAGCAATGGCAGAAGTAGGCAAGTCAAATGGTACGGTGAAGAGTAACTCAAACTTGCTGAGTAATTTCCTCAACGAATTGGCTGACATGAAAGGAAGAAAATTGACATAATTGTGAAACAATACGGCTTTTGCTCAATTTGGAGTCGGAAGAGAAACAACTAACATATTTTGTTTCGGGCCTTGGTCGAGGGGTAAGTATATTTTTATTTTAGGTTCGCGTTATTTTTGGTATAGAATCGTTTTTATTAGTGGGTGTTTTACTGTTTAACACTAGACTTTTGGATGTAATTCAATGTTAATCGGGCTTCATTATGAATACAAGACATCAAATGAGAAACTAATTTTTTTTGTTTTTGTTTTGGGCTTATCAAAAAATACTAGGCGACATAAATCTATATTTTCATATTGTAATATAAAGACATAATAAGTTATGCTACTCCTTAATTTTTATAGAACTTATATCGATTAGGCAAAAAGTTTGGTTTAGATATTATAAGTTTCTTTTTTGTTTGAAGTTTATTAGAAATGAATGAGCATACGTATCAATCGCCTCTACTTTCTATCATATGAATTCAGTTTCATAATGTTATATTATCCGATTTTACAAGTCTTTTGTGCTTTATATGTCACGTTCTCATGTTATTGTCTAAAGTGTGAATTTGAACATCTTCGTCGGGATGTTAATGATGTGATCAAATGTTTATGAGAGGAAAATAAAAAAAAATTAGCAATTGGATTTATTAGGTTTTAGCAATTGAGTCGGGTAGAATATTTATTTAATTTAAAGAGTAAATATTTCATTGAGCTAAAATAATATCTATATAGCCGCTACATAACGATAATAAAAATGGGGATACTAGACTTAGAATCCGTTTGGATTGGCTTAAAAAATAGTTTTTTAAGTAAAAAAAATAAAGTAAGAAGAGATCTATATTTGATTTTTAACTTATTTTGAGTCATTTTAAACTTATTTTAAGTTATTTTTAACTTTACCAAACACTTGCTAACTTATTTTAAGTCATTTTTTATTTATTTCAAATTATTTTTATATTTGTCAAACACTTTTAGAAGTTAAAAACTTACTTAAAAGTAGAATTGATCAACTTTTAAGCCAATTCGAACACCCTCTTTAATAACTCAATGACAAATATATGTTTAAAGTTTGATGATAAAAACTAATATATCAAAAAAGTATAATAAAAATAATCGTTTTTCTGAAAGTAGAGAGGCAAATATGTGTATATGACCCTTTTCCCTTTTTTTTATTAAACACTTTGATATATCACTTATATGTAATGTAACCAAAAAAACTTTATCCAATATTATTTTTTATTTTTCTTAATTCTAATTCCCTAATTTACCCTTATAATTTTATTTTATGTTTACCCTACCCAAGAGCTTTTCACCCTTGTTCTCGTGTTAATTCGAACTCATAATTTATCCTCATAAATAATTGAAATAAACCACTTTTTTATAGCTTTTACAAAGAGGTGTTTGGCTATGATTTTTTTAATTATTTTTTTGTAAATTGAACTCTGAAAATTACTCAATGCTAAAATTATAAATTTCAAAATTTTCAAGAATTTGAAAATAATAAAAAAGTATTTTTACATTTTTCACTTCAAATTATCCAAAAAAATAATTTAATTTATACTCATGATTAAACACAGTTTTAATTTTTTTTAAAAATTATTTTATTTTCAAATTTCACAATAAAACATGCTAAACATTCATTTATTTTATATATATTTTTTTTAAAATGCAAATAAAGGCAAATGTATATTCTTCAAGGTGCAAAATGCAAATTAATCATACATATAATTTTACCCTTCGTCTTCATCTTCTTCACAGATACTTGTTCGCCGTCAATGGAGTCACTGTTAATTTCTTCATCTTCTTCTTTGACAACTTCCCCCATTTTCCCTTCATCCAAACACGCCCTTACTCCTAAACCCCAAAACCTCACCTTCAACTCCAATGCTCGTTTAGTATTGTTCACCTGTGCAGCGCAGCAGATGAATTCACCACCCTCTACGGAGGCGAAGGAAAAGGAGGTGAAGCTATGGGGTGGCCGTTTCGAAGAGAGCGTCACCGATGCTGTGGAGAAGTTCACTGAGTCCATTTCGTTTGATAAAGCTCTCTATAAACAGGATATCATGGGTAGTAAAGCTCATGCCTCAATGCTTGCTAAACAGGTTAATTTATACGTTTTCCGTTTCTGGGTATTGCCAAGATTGGTTCTTTTCATCAAGGGGTTTTCTTATATTTACAAACAATCAATATTAGTAGTTTAAATTGTGTCATTTAGTTCTAATGAGGATAAAAGGATGTTTCCAATGTATGTAAATTTGCAATAATGTTGCAGGGATTGATGAGTGATAGTGATAGAGATACTATCATAAAAGGTCTTGAAGAGATAGAGAGGCAAATTGAGGCAGGTGAATTTGTATGGAGGACAGATAGAGAGGATGTGCATATGAACATTGAAGCAGCGCTTACTGATTTGGTTGGTGAACCTGCCAAAAAGCTTCACACTGCTCGGAGTAGAAATGATCAAGTTGCAACTGACTTTCGCTTGTGGTGTCGTGATGCTATTGACGGAATCATTTCACGCATTAAGAATCTTCAGGTCATTTGCTTTTTGATTTGTGTTATTATCATTTGGAGATTCAATGCAATATCCATTTTTCCTGTATTTGATCAGCAAACATGAATTTAGAGTATAGTGTTTTTCATATTATGGGAAAAAATTGTGCAGCAAAGTTGATCAATTTACGTGTTGCTTAAAGGTTATTGTGCACTCATGTGTTTATTGCAACATAACCTGCAGATTGCAATGGTTGAATTAGCTCTCCAAAATGAGGGTCTTATTGTTCCTGGATACACTCATCTGCAAAGGGCCCAACCTGTTCTGTTGCAACACCTTCTCTTAGCATATGTTGAACAGGTTAGTAGAATTTGGCTGACTTCATTGATTAATGTTCTATACTTAACATATCATTTTTTTTTATATAATTATAATGGTGATGTCTAATCAACTTGTGCACACTTGGACTATTGTACCGGGTTCCTGCCACCTCCTTCCAATACTTGTACATCATTTTATTATCACATGAAGCATTATGAAGTGAAGATCACTTGAAACACTTATTTATGCATCAAAACAGATGACAAGTGGAGCCTCAAACAATACCACAAGCTTTTACATACCTTTTCCTTGAAATTCGATGTCTTCTTATCTCACCGACCTCTAGTATGTTTAGTTAGTTAAAACTTGTCCATTTGAATTAGCTTACTTGAGGGGTATTAGATATTTCAAGAGAAAACATTTGCAATCACTTTTCCAGATAGAGCATTTTCTCATATTTGTCTGTTGAATGACTCTTTGCTCTATTCGTAAGTGCACCTGTAACTTGATTGTTGCATTTAGATGCTCAATATAATTGCACACTGTAATTTCTGTGAAAGGAATATCTGGTTTTCTCTTGATGTGCATATTGCTTCGATCCTTGTTTTTGTTGTTTCCTTTTACGTTCTTCCTTCTATCTTTTTCCTTTTATTCATTTGTTTGTTGATTTATTTCAATATTTAGAAAGAACTTTGCTTTCTCACTTGTTTCTGCACTCACTTTATCTTTTTATCATCTTATCATCCCAGCAACCATGTTCTTCTTTGCTTTGGATCCCAATGTGTCCCTTTCTGCTAGTTCAATGGCTTCATTGAGCTGTGCTTAAGAATATTAAACCTACATGTTGCTGACGACAGAAGAATAATTTCTTTGCAGCTTGAGCGTGATGCTGGTCGCTTATTAGATTGTAGAGCAAGGGTGAATTTCTGCCCTCTAGGTGCATGTGCGTTAGCTGGCACTGGTCTTCCCATTGATAGGTTTATGACTTCTGATGCATTGGGATTCACTGCCCCCATGAGGAACAGGTACTAATGTACAATTTATTTCATCTAATTATATGCTTAATACCAATGGAACTTGCAACAGACTGTGTTTTCGTTCTCTTTACTTTTCTTTAGAAAGGGTTGTGAGGAGAAGGTGTATTGTGCTACTTCTTGTTTTTAGGGAATCAAGATATAACTGATAGAAACCCTTTTTTGGGTAAATAACCATTTTTTGTATTAATAACTGTGAAGAGAATTACAAGATCATAGCATAGCCTAACTCATAGAAACCTATTGCCTCCAAATTTGGCCCTGATGAGCTTATGTCTCGACTCTCGAGCTAATTGACGTCAGTAAACTAATGATTGTATGTTCCCTGAAGATTATTTGGAAGAAAGATACTATTTTGCTACTAGTTTCATTTTTGAAAAAGGATTAATTGGAAGACGAAATCCTTGATGTTACAGTCTTGTCTCATGCTTCTGTTGTAATCATTTGCTTTTACCCTCTGATATCATGTATGTCTTGGACTTTGTTTAGTAAACTTGACATAGTACTAGCACTTTCTGTGTGGTTAATCTGCATTTGCATTAATTTCTTTCTGGCAATTACATATGGCCTTTTCAATCATGGTGACAATGTTTATGTGCAATAGCATTGATGCAGTTTCAGATCGAGATTTTGTGCTGGAGTTACTTTCTGCTAATTCCATCACTGCTGTTCATCTCTCTCGCCTGGGTGAAGAATGGGTATTGTGGGCATCCGAAGAATTTGGCTTCTTAACCCCTAGTGATAAAGTTTCCACTGGAAGCAGTATAATGCCCCAAAAGAAGAATCCAGATCCAATGGAGCTTGTTCGTGGAAAATCTGCTAGAGTCATAGGGGACTTAGTTTCACTTCTTGTGTTGTGCAAAGGACTTCCTCATGCTTACAATCGTGATTTGCAGGTTAAAAGTACTTTCCTGGAAGGCCTATAAATCAACAGTAGTCTAAATGCTCTGAAAAGATGCTTTATCAGTTAATTCACTTCCTTCTGAGGAAATTCACCACTACGTCTTCCCTCTGCACACACATATATACATTTTCATTAACTGCTTAACAGTGAGGCAGCCATCCAATTAGTTCTGTTATGTTTTCCTGCTTCACCATCTTAATCAACATTTTCTGTCTCTGCATAATTTTAACTCTTATATCATTTACCTCTTTTTATATTAAATAGGAAGATAAGGAGCCTGTATTTGACAGTGTCAAGGCAATAGTTGGGATGCTCGAGGTCTCAGCAGAGTTTGCACAGAATGTTTCCTTTAACCGAGAGAGAATACAAAAAGCTCTACCAGCTGGTCATCTTGATGCCACTACACTCGCTGATTACCTTGTGAAAAAGGCAAGTGATTTCTACTCCGAGAATCCTTGATTTGTACCTTCTCTAGTTATTTTTTGAGAAAGCAACCTTCTCTAGTTATTTTGACCTATAATTAGATTGGCTTTCTATCCAAACGTGAAGGAAATAATTCTTGCGCTGAAGTGGCATCAACCTATGACATAAGAGAACGTTTGCCAAATTTTTGTAATGGGACACCATCATTATGGCAATGTACACTCAGTATAAAAGTCTATCCGTTGAAATATGGTATGCTAAAAGTGACTATTTGCGCCGAGTTGCCTTTAGGAATCCCAGAGATCCAGAACTTTTAGAAATTGTTTATCAACCACCCCACGGATTTACAAATTAGTACACACCTCTGGGTTGACTAATAAACTTGTAACTCAGTAGAACCTCTTGGTTCATTCCAAGTTTGTTGCACAAGAGATCACTTACTTTAAGAACAAAATTCTTCTAATTAGCTCTTACATGTCTCAATAATGATGAAATTGTGATATTTTCTTGCAGGGAATACCTTTCAGAACTTCTCATGACATAGTTGGGAGGTCTGTCGCTTTGTGTGTTTCCAGAAACTGCGAGCTTCAAGATCTTAGCCTTGACGAGTTGAACAGTCTAAATCCGATATTTGACAAGGATGTCTACGAATATCTAGGGGTTGAAAATTCAATTAAAAAATTCAGGTCATATGGCTCCACAGGTTCAGAATGTGTTGCTGGTCAGCTTGATTACTGGATTGATAAGCTTAGTATCAGCAGAGAGAGGTAATTCTCTACACAGTAGAAAATTCTATGGCTCGTCATACAAGCTCGTAAGAATTTGGAAGGCTTCAATGGAAGAGGGATTATGTTGCTAGCTGCTTTTCCCCTAACGTAGTTTTATAATCTCTTTAGAGATGTATTCATGTGAGATTACTTTCACTCAAAATATTAGTAACTGAGAGCAATCAAGAAGTTGATATTTTTTTGGTGAATTGAATTAAAACTACTTGTGTTTGACAACAAATGTAAAAATTATTGGAACTCAAAAGTTCTTGCGTCTAGTTTGTTGGCAACCTGAATTTACACATTATTTTCGAGTATTCAATAAACCTTTATAGAATTTGTATGTCGATATATAACCAAAATTGAATTTCCAGAACTTGTATTTAAAGTAAAGCACAAATGAGATACATCTTGAGCTTGTATGCACTGAAAAGCAATCTATTTCACTAAATATTGGAAAAAGTTTGAAGAATTACAACACAGATGCTCTTCAGATTAGAGCCTCCAGACTCTAGTATCCTAATACTTTCAGGACCTATGATCAATTGAGGCACCTCTTTTTAAGGTTAGGAAAAGATTAGCCATACAAAAATCAAGTGGCAGAATAGCCAAGACCAAACCTCTATACATACAATTTGAATCAAACAAATAGAAATCATGCTCCTCAGTTTTCTTTCTCGCCCGTTGCCTTTGCCTTCCGTAGAGGACTCTTAGGAGCTGGAGGTGTTGTCAGTTCAACTGAATCATTAGTCTCGGAGTTCCTTTCTCTTAAGGTGTTGTTCCCATTTGTTAATGCAGAACGCATCGCTCTGGGTAATTTTAATGCAGGAGTATCAATCTCACCAACCTTGTTTTCTGTTTTTACTGATGCATCAGCATTGACAGATTGAGATGTTTTTGTTGGGGCATCTGCATTACTTGCTTGAGTCGTAGGGGCAGTAGGAACAAGTTGAATTGTTGATTTCCGCCATTGCTTCCGTTGATTAGGTTTTGGTGCATTTGATTTCGCCTGTAAAATTACAAATTCACATTAGTTGTTGTGCAGAAGAATATGAATAGATCAGCACACAGGCTAGGGGGTGCTTACCCTGGTATTTCCAATGTCAGAAAGAGGCTTTCTTTTTGTTTCACCCTGTATGGGCTTTTCAGAAAGCGCATTTTGAAGTAACATTGCGCCTTGAGAAACTAGTGTTCGACTACTCTCAGCTTCATCATCAGTTCCCAATGTGTTTACCTCATCACCTACGACATCTAATGAGGGCAACTGGTTCTTGGTAGAACTCTCTCTGTTGCTGCACTTTTTAGGGTTACAACCACATGATGGCCCACAAGAACCAACCGTAAACCGGCATAAACATTTATTTGTCATGCATGAAGACCTTTTACCGCACGAACATCCTGAACCATAATCAGTGTCAGAACAATCTGAATCAGATATATCCATATCTTCTTCTAGCTCAAGCTTGTTCAACTTATCACTGTAGATCAAGGAACTCCGGTTCCCCTACAGAAAGGGCAGACACATGTTAGCAAACCGTAATACAAGTACATTGTTAAGTTATTCAAGGGTCCAAGGTACATGCCTTTTGCCTCAGGTCATAATCATGCCCGTCAGTGCTGCTTCTTAGCTCATTAGAGCCAGAGTTGTTTGTCCTTCCAATGGGGTGTTCTAAAGCCAATTTCTGTAAGCAATTCAAACAATAAAACAATTTAATGCAGGGAAATGAAAGATTTTGTTTCCAAGTTTTGCTACAACTCCATTTGTTAAGGTAGCAAAAAACAGCTCATCAATAATGCAGCACACTCTCTATACTTTTATGTAGACTATCAGCATGCACATCGAAGTAAAACTACAAATTATATTCACTTCCACAAACTCCCCGACATGAAAGAAAGATAAAACTATATTTTTGTGATGAGTGATGACTGTACCTATGGGTTACCAAGAAAACAACCGCTTTACAAGTGTCTGGTGCATAACTATTTCACATCCATCAGATCCTATTAGAGAACCTTGACAACATTACACTTGCTTTGGGAATAGATTTAACAATTGATAAATCTCAACACTTGAAGTGAAGAAAGTGTGTCGATTTGAAAAATAACTTAGTTTCTTCTCTTCATTATCGAAGGCAAGTTAGCAAGAAGCTACTCAATCAATATTCTACGAATTTATTCAAAAGATGTACTGACCATCAACTTCTCCTGCTGAATCAGTTCACTGTTTTGCGACTCTAGCTGTCTCAATTCACTCTTTTGCAACTCTAGCTGTCTGACAAAATTTACGAGTTTTTCCTTCAACTCCCTGATTTCAGCATCCTTTTCTCTGTATTCAACTTCCCTATCCCTTAGCTGGCATCTACAGGAAACCAGAACCAGAACCAGAACAACAGTTACAATTTATTTCAGGAAAGTTAGCGTGAAGCAGAGACTTGTATGTTTTGAAGAAGACATTTACCTAGAAGATGATGCAAGGTTAAATAAAAAGTTCATAATATTTTTTGCATCAGCAAGAGACCGGACTTGGTTCCATCTTCCCCTACCACTAAAGGTACGTTCACGCTCTTCTGCTTCCGATAACTGTGAGGCCATGGAGACAAGTGTGCTAGATGAAGTAGCAAGCATGTTTTCAAGTGCAAATATCCTGGAATTTCTTGCACCCGGAGACATTTTCTGGGGGAAATCACTGCAAAAGAAAATTATATAGAAGTATTTAAGTTAATAAGAGTATAAGCAAATATAAAATGCACTTCGCAGAAAGAATACACTTCACAGAACTAATTGACAATAAAGGTTTCACCTCAAGGTTTTCAGCTTCAACTCAGCAACCTCATTGGCCATTTTTGCTCTCCTGTAGTTCAAAATGTCACAAATTATGAAAGAAACAAAATTGCATGACAAGCTCCGCTTTTAATGCTTTGTTTTATTTTAATTATTTAATAAAGAGCATACTACATAACAAATATTAAAAAATTAACTCTAATAATAGAAATATGAAAGTGTGTGAGAAACTGGCCATTTTATACTAATCCAATATATGATCTGCATGAAACATACACAAAAACATGAAATATTCAAAGATCATAGGCTACAAACATGAGCCTTCACCGCCTGCATCCATCTCGGCACATTAAGGCTTGATACAGTTTCCAAATGGAGAGAGTAAATGACTGAACAATCTTGAACTACCAAGAAGGAGCTAAGGTTCGTATCTGTAGATTTGTGAAGTGGGTGGATTTGGTAAGAAGAGAATCTTATCCATCTAGTTGCCAGTGGACAGAAAGAATACAAACTGATACAGTTCCTATTTTTCTCATTTCTCCCAACCAAGCAGAGAATTGTCTTGGTTTTATGTATTATGGGTCTTAAGCCATAAAGATATATTACAAATCCCAGTCCCATCCATAAGAATCCCTACGCTAAACCAGTCACATTATGTTAGCTCTTAGAAACCTAATCATGTCAACTTTACTGCCAAGTTTATTGATCACGAGTGGTGCTTCAAATGACCCAACTCCTAATGCTGCACAATAACCCATCCATAAGAATCCCTACCCTAAACCAGTCACATTATGTTAGCTCTTAGAAACCTAATCATGTCAACTTTGCTGCCAAGTTTATTGATCACGAGTGGTGCTTCAAATGACCCAACTCCTAATGCTGCACAATAACAAAAATGTGTTCCATCGCTTCTAATGTCTTATCCCACCACTTAGCACTCTGTTATGCACATATGTTAGACTTAAGTCATTCTGTCACCTACAGGAAGGACTTCAAGGATGCATCAAATGATGAAGGCAGGAAAGGAGATTAAAAAGACAGGCGAATGACTTGAACTATAGTATAGGATGTTTCCCTGAACAGTAAGCAACAATCGAAATCTTGAGGCCAGGACTCAAATGGATTGGCATGGTCCAACATCGAATTTGTTTGAAAACTACCGAAGTGGTATTTATTCAATCAAATATTTTTACGAACACCCAAACTAAATGGCTTTTTCTGGAAAGGAAGGAATGCAGGGAAGAAGTCTAGTTCATTGATATTTGCCAAAAAGAATGTATGCATTTAAGTGCAAAAGACTGAAATAGTAGATGCATACAATCTGGACAGAAAGGCAACAACCAAAAAACTTTCAAGTGCTAAATAGAAAACATTGGCAAGTTCATCCAATCATAATGAATTGACGAACTTACTCCTGCATCTGGCGCTCATATTCTGACCGCACTTCATGCACCCGGACAGTAACTTCAAGTTCATGTTCAATTGCTTGCATCAATGCCTGTATGGCAAAACAGATAATTAACTGGGTGCGAAAATTTATGTTCCCAAAGATCTTGATGATACATTCTATGAACAAGAAGAATGGTCTTGTAATCTCTCTGTTGAAGGAAATTTAGAGGTAAACTACAAAAGACAAGACATCTTTTATGATGAAAAACAAATGCAAAAATAACCCCTTCTTGGCACTAATACCTGAAATCCTGCAGCACTAGTACTTCCAGAGCCTGCATTATCACGTGATGTTTTGCGGGACTCTAACAACTCCTTAAGTCGTTTAGTGGCCATAGTAGCTTCTTCAGTTTTCCGCTGCAACACCTGTATGCCATTTAAGGTAAGCCACGTGACACTTTAAAAGCAGAATGGTTAACAAGCTATTTCCTTACCATCTTTTGCCTCTGGTTCAGTGCCAAGAGCTTATGCATCTCATATTCATTCCTTCTTCCTTCCTTCTTAAGCTGTTGAGACAACACATGACACAGACAGTTAGTCACAAAAAGAATGAACTTCTCAGTAATAAAAGGAAGTTTAGCCTCTGGATACTAGATACTGTGCAATATATCTTCTTTGATAATCAAGAAAATGAACAAACATTGTCATTTAGAAAAGAAAAAATAAACAGACAAAAACAGGCAAAGTCAAATGAAAAAAGTCATTGCACGTTGATAATTAAAAGAGAAATACGCTCATTAGATGATTTGAACAAAATAGGGATAAACCATAAGTGAGACTTGGTGCGCGCACGCACGCACAGAGAGAGTGAGGGTGGGGGGATTCTACTTCCAACTGCAGGAACAAATTTTATTTATGGTCTGTCCTGAATTTTCATGGGAAGATAGAAAATTTAGGATCCCAACTAAACATGAATGCAAGTTTCATACACAAGACTGTGAACTAAGACTCAAAAATTAAATTAACAATACCTGAAGAACTTCCTTTTCCCTTGAAGCTTTCCACAACCTGAACTGCTCAGATTCTTGTTTCATCTTTTGTTGTAATTGAACCTAGATACAGAAAAATGAATCAACTGCATGAAAAGAAATACTCTTTTACAATCAAAAGTGCCTGACATATATAATAATTAGTACCTTCTGTGTCTTAATTCTGTGGATTTCATCCTGAAGACGTTTTGCTGCATCATCGCTCTTCTGTTTTTGTCTCAAAAGCTGAGATTGAGCATCCTGTTTTTTCTTCAACACAGCAACCTGCAGATGCAATGAATTATATGAAGCAAATGTTTTTCTTTGTATAGTTTATGTTTTTTTCCTCACAGGCGGCTGGGGGAGGATTGAGTTCAAGAGGATAATGTCTTGGCTGATCATTGCATACATTTTAGAAGCCTACCTGTGATTCTAGAAGATTTAATTTCTGAAGATAATCTTCCTTCAATTTTTGAGCACTTTCATCAGAATTTGAGGAAATGTTAGAGAGGTTGCGGTGAAGAGATTCAATTTCTTTCTGCACCAGTGTAAAATCAATAATAAGAAAAGGACAATCATGAATAAACCTTCAGTGTCAGCAGATAGAGCATATTACTTACCTGCAGAACTTTCTTTTCCAGTTCCAGCTCATGGACCTTTTTCTCATAATGTTGCTTTAAAACTGAGGTATCAACTGTCGCGAACCTCTTCATTTCAGCCTTTAGTAATGAGACATGAAGTCAGGAGAGAAAAGTGAAAAGAATATTAAGCAACAATAACTAATTGTGAATACATTTTTTTGAAATTGCTGTTCATACTGTAACCAACTAAATCCAAGAGTTACCTCAAAAAGAAAATTTCAAGGAACAAAAAACTTGCAAAACTTAATAGTAAATGCATAAAGCAATCTCCACTTTATGGTCTTTGTTCCTTCTTAAATGCTGTCTAATGCTTTAAACAGAAGTACCAAGGCGTCTAGTCCTTCACCCTTTTCTTAAAGGTAACACCTATTTCAATGATAATAAGAAAAACCAGCATCATCTTGATGTTATCAGATTGGGCAGTTTGACAACATATTCAAGCACAGTAGGTCATCAGACAAAAGGCACATAGAATGTATCCGATAGCCTTTCCCCTTAAAGAGAACATATCTATTGCACTACTCAGGTGACTCTCATTGTTCTGTCGAAACAGCTAAGGTCAGTAAGAGATCTCTCCAGCCTAAACCCTTTAAAGTAGATCTCTCACTCAAGTCCCAGAAGTCTCCCAAAGTTATAAGCTTAGGAAGTTTGATTCTCTTGCAATAACTTAAATAAGGAGTCAACAATAGAAGAGCAAAAATTTAATTTCTGCTCCCTAACTGAATTTCCATAAACTACTTTTATAAAATAGCATCAGAATTCGCAAAAGTTACCTCCTTCTGTTCGAGTTTTTTGTCCAACTCCTTAAGCTCCATATCCAATTTTTCTTGAAGAGAAGAGTGTTCAAGTTCTTTCTCCTCCACTTCAGCCTCACCTTTACAGAGAAAGTTTGCATCAGATTAGTTCCCTGATAGGGCTTGGACAACGTGATTACTACTGGAATAAAACTAGATAAAGATACGAATAAAAGGGACAACTCAGACCACCCACTAAACAGCAGCTATATCAAATGTTTATTTGCCCGTCATGCATTATTTAATAACTGCTTACCATTTGTATCTACACTTTTGATGTCAGAATCCTCTGAATAGTCTAACCCAAGATAATCAACAGGTTCACCATGCTTTGAATTACTGGAGCTTTGTGAGTGAAGCAACTCTGCTTCTAGTTCTTGAATTTTGCTTACATACTTTTTCACCAAATCCAAATCCTAGGAGAAAGGGATCTCCAGAACCAGATCAGCAATTCTGCTAATTTACTAATAATGTGAATAAGCATCGGTAGTAATTGAGTCAAACCTGATCAGAGTTGTCTATCTCATTCCAAGGTCTACCATTTTTAGAAGATTCAATCTTCAAGATTAGTCTATCCCTTTCAACCTGTCATATTATATCCTTATAAGAGATTTCCAAAATCGAGTCATTTTACAATTAATTTTAAAAAAAAATCGCCAACAATAAGTGAACAAACCTGGGCATCAATAGCATTTTGTGTTAATTGTTCGCAGCGAATCCGGCGTTCTTTTACCTCCTTCTGTAGCTCTGCATTGCTTGCTTCAAGCAAAGAAATCTTGCTCTTAAGAATCTGCCCAACAAACATGGAAACTCAAACAATCAAGGGATAGTACTGATGTGTCAAAAATCTCTTGTCAAGCACATTCATCCAGGATCCTTATCATGTTCCAACATATCATGGGTTGGTACAGATAGATAGTAATGTAGACCCTCAAGAATAGTACTACTTGTCTCCAATATGCACAAATAGTCCTAGAAATGCTGGAAATTCCAGTCCTTTAGGTGTGTTCAGTATGAAGGAAAATGCTTTCAGGAAAATAAGTGGGTTATATAATCTAGACAAATACTATGAGAGGTGGACGCGGGAGGTAGGGGTGGTGGGGATGGGGGTTACAGGGTGGGGGTGAGAATGAGGTGTGTTGGAAGGAGGACATAGTCAATGCGGAATACCACTTGTGGAACTTGTTTTCCCTACTTCCACTATAGAAGTCTTTTTCCTCATTTTTAAGAAACTTGTTTTCCTAGGGGTGGTGGGGATGGGGGCTACAGGGGTGGGGGCTACAGGGGTGGGGGTGAAAATGAGGTGTGTTGGAAGGAGGACATAGTCAATGCGGAATGCCACTTGTGGAACTTGTTTTCCCTACTTCCACTATAGAAGTCATTTTCTTCATTTTTAAGGAACTTGTTTTCCTAGGAAAAAAATTTCCAAATATTTTGACCAAACGAACATTAGGTAAAATTAGAAAATATTTTCCTCCATAACAAGCACACCCTTAATCACTAGGAGAATATTGTACCTGGAGTTCCTCAAATGGCGCTCCAGAATCTCCACGAACATAAAGAAGCTCAGCTTGTAACTGCTCAATTTGACTCCTCATTCTTTGCATTTGGGCTGCCATTGGGTCACGGTTGACCTGCGAAAAAAAATAGGTTCAGAAACAAAAATGAAACTCACGTTGATCTTGCTAGGCAAATTTGTACTTACGATAGCTTTGTTCTGAATGTTGCGAGCACGATTTGCATACTTCAAAGTATTTAGGGTCTCCTCTGCATTGGTGTCAGCAGGACTGACACAAGCTGCATTCATTTAAGTAGAGTAAGAACAACATACTTGTGGTAACAGAAATACAGACTTTTACTGCTTTTAATGGTAAATAGAATAAATACCAATCATAACTGTCTTGCTGTTTCCTCCAAGTGAGTCCTGAAACAAATGTATGCACAAATTAATTTGACAGAACATTTACTTCCTAACCAGCAATTATTTAAATATTGATTGCTCCTGTTTTAAGGAGAATTTTCTTATGCAAGTGTCAGAGTTAGAATTCTTGTGCTATTTTTCTTTTGTTCGGTTTCTCTTCAGGATAAAACTTGCAGAGCTCTGTATGCAACTCTCCAATTGATTTTGGTCTTCAAATGGACAAGCAGATTGCAAGTTAATTACTTACTTATGGTATCCAAAAGTGATTCAGCTTAGTGTATATTACATTATAAAAGCCATTGCAGAAAGCAACTACAGCTGATTGTATTATTTAATATTATAGAAGTTAAAAGCAGAAACCAGTGAATGCTACAGAGATTCATACCTGTAAGAGACGTGTTAGCTTGCTATCTCTGTATGGGATGTGGGCACCTTCTTTCCGCTTCTTGTCATCACCAAGGGCACTGATTACATTGCCAAGAGCAAGCAATCCCTTGTTGATATGAATGCCTACACCAGAATGCTCAAACGATGAATACTGGATATGCATATTTTTTGTTTAGGAGCTAGGAGTAGGAGAGATATCCATCCAGTCGGTGATGTCTCAACTCAAACAGTAGCTTCACAAAATAAATACATTGTACAGTCATATTTCCAAAAAAAATATAATTGTCATTACCCTCTCGTAAACGCATTTCATCAGCTCCAGTTCGCTTTGCTCGCTCTGAACCAGCAAGGTCAACCAAATGAAGCTTGGCACATAATATGTCATCACCATCATCATTTGTTGATCCACTAGAGCAATTGGATAATTTCTTTTGTTCTAATGATATGGTAAAAATGGCATGTGACCGACTGTTGACATAAATAGAAAATAAGTAACTCCACAACTAGAACCAGAATTTGTTATAAGAGAAACTTAAGTAAGGTCTACTCAAAATAAACAGTCATTCATAAGGTGATGTATATACCTTGACTGACTATTCATCTTTGTGCTTCCAGTGGCTCGTGCCACAGATCCTCGCAACAGGAAGCACGCCATCTCTTCTTTTGTCCTTACTTCTGCCTCCGTGACACCTGCCAGAGTAATTCCTCCGTGAACAGTTTCCCTTATTTGAATGGGAACCCTAGCAGGCCCCCCTGTAGGCTTTGCTGCCCCATCAGTTTTGCAAAAGGCTATTGCATTTTGATCCAACAAATCAAACACTTCTTCTTTAAAAATCTACAAGAATAAAAAATTGACAGATAAACACGGCATATCATTTTTACCTTGCAAGGACATATATTGAATGAAATACCAGAGTTCTCTTTCCATACCTCAATGAAGGATACCCTGATCAAAAATTCTGTTGACTCCTTCATTGCCTCTGCTCTTGAGAATATAGTATTCATAACCATTGGGATCACTCCACCAGTTTGCTCTTCACCATTATAATTAGTGCCCATTGTATATGTTTTCCCAGAGCCCGTCTTCAACACGCACATTATTGCAGAATGTATATATAGTTAGTCTTTTATGTCAAAACGGTACATTCAATTCAAGGACATAAACAAGATCAAATAGAGCTATGTAAAAACAGAAAAAATTCAAGTAAATTAGACCTAAAAAAAATGAACAAGAAATGAGCAAAAATACTGGCACCTTACCTGACCATACGCAAGCACGGTCCCATTGTAACCTTGGAACAATGCATCCACAAGAGGTGCAACACATTCATCAAATATACGTGAGGAAGCATAGCCCCCACTCCCAAATACATAATCAAATGTGAAGACATGTGATCCAATTTGCACCTGTTTGTGGTCAAGAACATCAACAAAAGCCAAATCAGTGTAGAGATCATACATCTGTTGTGATCAAATGATAGTTGGACTTCATTTATCCACAACATGGCACAATAAAATTTACTAATAATTCAACACTGAACTACTAAAACTTTTGCAAATGCTACAAGTGCAATTATTTAAAATTAGAAATGCTCACCGGAACAAATGACAACTAAAAACATAAAAACGGTACTATACAAAAGAATCCCAGCTAAAATCAATAAAGTAAGAGCACCTGTGGTTCTCCGGGAACTACTGTGACACAATCAGTGCACCCAATGAGAAGCTCAGAAGTAACTAGCGGTCTAATGTTCACAGCAACTCTCACACACTGGGACGTGTCTTTCGCCTCAGAAGTCTCCATTGCCACTCAATGTCAATCCTAGAAACCAATCTTAAATCAGACCACACAATGAATAGCAGCAAAACAACACCTCCTCAGAGAAAATTACCAATTGAAACAGTTAAAGGTTCCGTTGGGGTTATCAAACCACATTTCCATCTATGCACAGACAAATCAGCGAAGATTACAAAAGAAGTAACAAGACTCTACCTCAATCATCAAGACAATAACAAATTTGAACTCGTGAATACAATCTCTAGCATAATGAAGCAGTTCACAATATCGATATACTGAATGAAACAGAAAATACAGCTCGGAGACCACCTAATAAACATCGGCCAAAACCAAGCTCCTCCAAAAAAAACCTCTAACTGTAACAATCAAAATTTCCAATTGAGGTTTCAAACCACATTTTCTTATCAAAATCACAAAAAATGCAGTATACAACCAAAATTCTACCTCAATGCATCAAAACAATGACAAATTTAAACTAAAAAAATATGGATATCACTCAATTAGATATTCAATCTCGAAAAAAGGAAACCGCTGATTGAAATGAGGAAATGAAGCAGAAAGTCATGTTCGAATGCTACACATCCCTCATTTCCCCAGCTAGGGCTCCAAACGCCTCATCCACCATTTTCCTACTATACAATCGCCAAATACACAAAAACAAACCAAATCCTATACTAGTCACAATCTCAACTCATAAACACAATCAGCAATTAGCACAAAAAAACGCTAAATCCCAGATTCAATCTCCGGCAAAAATGAAGCCGCTCAAAATATCGAGTATTCCAATTAAAGCTCCAACAATAACCATACTTCCTTATAAACAACAAAGTTAACCAAATCCTCCCTCGATGCATCTAAACAAACAGCAAAAGCAAAAAAAAACTTACCTAGGGAACACAACCAGTAATTTGTACAGAGCTTTCCGATGAGATATTCGATCTCCGGTGAAACGAATCACAGTCCGAAGATCGAGACGGTGAATTTGTACCTGTGATGAGAGATTTGAGATGCTCGTTAGGGGGTTAAGGGGGGTGGGGTAGGGAGGGGGAGTAGAAGGGGGCGGTATGCTGTTTCAAAAAAATGAGTAACGGGAAGTGCTGTTTAAATTGAAATTGGAGAAGAGATGGCGCTTTTAGGTCCGAATTCAAATTTGTTGAGTTGTCACGTGCCATGCGTGTGAGTCGCACGTGTGTTTTCCACACGATTGAGAATTATTTGAGTTTTGTATATTATGAGGTTGATTATGACAAATTACCAGAAATGATACTAATTAATGTTAATCTAAAGTTCTAATTTTGTGTTGAGAGAAGTAATTAAAATCGGACATATGAACTTATATTAGACACATGAAATCATTGAAAGATCGATTTGATTCCCATGTATATACATATAATAAATTATGTAAACTAGTTTATCTCATATAAAATCAAGTGGTTAGAACATATCTTATTAAATTAATAGGAAAATTACGTGGTTAAGCAAATCTATACTACTTAATTACTCATCATAGTTATAGTTTGTTATAATTACCACTCGCGACTAATATTATACATTAATTACGTAGGCTGACTTCGAGTTTGTATAATTAATCACGTTTGTATATGTATAATTCGCTAGAATATACAAATACATATGTATAATATACAATTATCTAACCGATATACATATACAATTCACCTCTCTCTCACTCTCTGCCCTCTCTCGCTCGCCTCTCTCCTCCCTCTCCCATTCTCGCTCGCCTCTCTTCTCCCTCTCCCAATCTCGCTTGCCATATATACAAATGCATATGTATGACCTGCAATTATCTAACTGATACATACATATACAATTCACCTCTCTCCTCCCTCTCCCAATCTCGCTCGCCTCTCTCCTCCTCTCCCAATCTCGCTTGTCATATATACAAATACATATGTATAATATACAATTATCTAACCGATATACATATACAATTCACCTCTCTCCCACTCTTTGCCCTCTCTCGCTCGCCTCTCTCCTCCCTATAACATGTAGCTACGAATTGTAATTATCAAACTATAGATATGGAGAATAATTAGACTATTTTTGAGTGGCTATATGTGAAAGTTCCTCATTATAATATGATCATTAATAACTAAACGGAAGAATATGATTTCATATGCAAATTAAAGGCTAACCCCAAATATACAAATTTAAACCATGTAATCATACAAACTTAAACAAATAGGAATGAAAAAGTTATAACCACACTTTTTGTTCTTTTTGTTACTTTAGAGTTCTTCTATTTTGTTCTTTTTGTTTAATTAATGATTCATTTTTGTAAATTCTTTTTTAATATTTTGCCTCACGGGTTAGTATGACCCTGCCCTTAGGCTAGTGGGTATTATTTGTACACATAAGATTATTATTTTTTTGGTGTTTTAAGCAAAATTCTGGTGGATCGCTAAGATTTTTTTTGACAATGAGTATCTACCAAGATTTTTTTTTTTTATAATGAGTAAGACTTTCTAAACATCAAGTTACGTTAATCGTCAGAAGCTTGGCCACAAATCTTGATGATTATCGCAGCCTATTGTTTAAATATCTCAATTTACTTAAAAATTTGATTCAAATTATTTCAAGTAAACTCCAAACTAACTTTGAAATGTAAGGGTCAATTATTTCAATTATTAAACTCAACATCAATTCTTCAAAAATGTATTAACCTATTATATTTATTTTCTACGAACAAGCTTAATAACAATATGTTTTTTAAAACCAAAACAACTCAAAACAATCATAAATGAGTAACGAGTTTTCAATTTTCTACTGTGTAATCTTGTGGACGGACTGAGTTTGAGTTAAAACTTTCATTTTTAAATGGGCTTTAAGAGTCATAGCCCAACCATCAAGCTAGCTAATGGGTTGGATTGGATTTGGTTTTATAGATCGAACGTGTTTTAACTTTTAATCATGTAAAATTTCATAGGACACTTTATATTTTGGTCGCCTTATTTAACTCATATTTCATTTATGTTTTATTTTGCAGAAAAAAACAACAATAAAGTGAACAAAAGTTAAATGACGACTCCATATATGACTATGGTGCACTTCATCCTTTCATTCTAATTAGGTTTATTCGCAGGAATACCCCTAATTCATGCAAAAAACTTGTTCTAATCATGTTTGGATTTCCAAAATTTGGTACAACTAAAGTTTTAGAATTGTTAATTTTGGTGTTCCCATTGTTAGTCTTGAAGTTCCAATTTCTAATTTCTTATAAGCATTGAGTAACTTATGACTAGATTTACTTGAGAGGAAAAAAAACAAAAAACAAAAAAACAAAGCAAGTTGGGCAACTAGTTTGGCCTTTTATAACAAGGGTATGTAAACTATGGACCACTTGTTTGAAATTTGATTGGTAAACTAACAGCAGCCTTGGTCCTTGTTTTCCATTTGTTCCTTTTCAATCTCATTCCATGTTTGATATCCGTATTAAATTTCTATATCCAAAATTTAAATTTGAGATCTTTGATTAAGGCAGCCCCATCCATTGTAGCACATCCTTTGATGATCACATTTGTAGTCATTAACACCAAAAGTAGTAGTAACAACATAAATTGGTTATTTTTCAAATATGTAATTTCAATGATTTAGCGAAAACAACTTTTGTTATTGAGTATATACTTAATTTTTTAAGTGTCTTCTTCCAAAAATTAGCATACAGAGAGAAAGAGTTAAAGGTCAAAAAACATGTCTAAACTATCTCACTTTATTGAGTTTTATACCTGAACGAATGAGAATGTGAGTTTCCTCCCTGAACTATTACCCACTTGTTAGTAAAACACACCTAAACGTCAACTAGACCAAATGTTTGTTAAGAAATGCTTCGAGACATATTTGTCCATAAAATCTTCGTCTACCTAGCATATATAATGGTTCTATTTGCTGACATATTAACTTTTTAATATATTTTTAACTAACTTTTTAAAAACCCTAAACGCTCCCTTCTTAAGTTGGAGATATTGATGTCACGATAAAAACAAGACCACCACTAAAAAGATAAAGAAGAAGATTGGCTGCTCTCTATGCATATATGTCCAAATGACATGCAAAAGTTATGAGAAAATTAGACGAGTACATGACATGACAAGTCTCTACAAAATTGATGTTCAAGATCCATTGGGTTCATGCCTTTACGTCTCAAATCACTTGTGATAAAGTATCTTATCCTTATTAAGGCCAAAAAATATCTCATCATCTAAAACAAGATGAAGATAAAATTACAATTTTCTTTTTTCTGAATTTGCACATAAAATACATTTTAAAATATGTTTTTTTCTAAAAGAACTTTTTTTATATAAAAAATATTTGTCAGAATAAACTGATTTCGACCGTTTTGAGAAATGGCTAAGGTGTTAGGTAGGTATTAACTAAGTACAGATAAAATATTAATTGTTATCGCTGTACTAATTTTATATACAAAATATACGAATATGAAATAACCAATACACAAATTATTGATACATGCATAACTCTAACTTGTACTTAAATATAATTCTTTTAAAAAGTTTATTAATTAAACACAATTGAGAGTATTTGAATTGATTTAAAAGTTGGTCAAATATATTTTTAAGTCATTTTTTGACTTCTAAAAGTGCTTGATAAATATAAAATAACCTAAATAAGTCAAAATGATTTAAAATAAGTTAGGAAGTGTTTGACAAGGTTAAAAATAACTTTTTTATTTTTTAACTTAAAAATCATTTAAGTTTAACTTTTTATTTTTGATTTAAAAGCTATTTTTTAAGTCAATTTAAACGGGCTATAATTCTCGTCTTCGTTTTAAAATAAATTGGGGATAAGGCACAAGTACCCTCTAGACTATGATCGAAATTTTAGAGACAAAACTTAACTAAACCAAGGTTTTATTATCTCCTGAACCCATTTTTTTGTAATTTTGTACACTTTTTTAGCTTATGCAGCACCCAAACATCTCCAACTCGTCTCAACTGTGTGGAGTCACGAAGTGTGCCACGTAAGCTAAAAAGGTGTACAAAATAAAATAAAAAATAGGTTCAGGAGGTAAGAAAACCTTGATTTAGTTAAGTTTTGTCTACGAAATTTCGGTTATAATATGGAGGATATTTGTGTTTTTGGCTGATTTTAAAAACTCTTTGTATTTAAAAGTAGTAAGACGATGAAATGAATGGAGCCACGTAAGAAGGTGTAAACGTGGTGAATTATCCAAAACAGATATTCCTTTCAGTTTTTCACGCAACTGTAGCCGTCGGTGTTTCCGTGTTGCCCAGCATCTTCCTCCGCCATTCCATTCATAAACGAAGATCTACCAATTCCAGCTGATTTTAGCTGCTTTTTAAGTAAAGTAGCTTCAATACCTGAGATAATATCATCGATTTTATTGGTTTTGAGGTTCGTAATCACCTTGATTCGAGGATTAATGGTTCATTTTTGTTGTTGTTGATGTGAAATTTAAGTTTTTTTTTTAAGTTTGATGGTTGAGTTTTTTTGAAGATTTAGGAGTTTGTTTAGGTAAGTGAAGAAGGAAAGGAGAAGATCTTTGTGAGTGTGTGGTGTAGTAGCAATGCCGTTATTTTAACTGTTGATTGTATTTAGATTTTTCTCGTCATGTTTTATGCATTAACTTGTAATTTTGCTTGATGTGGCGTGGCTTAGTCCCATTGTTATGCTCCGAATTGATAGGATATATGAGATTTGTTGGAGTAAAGTCTTCAACAACATACGCAATGTAAGTAGGCTGTGGGGACGATAGGAGGTAGAGAAATTGTTTCGATAAACCATCAGCTCAAAGTCTTACTTTAGATATTTCTGTGATAAAAAACCTTAGTGTAATTTTGATCAGAGTGCTAGGTGGGAGAGGACTACGACTGCACTTGTTAATCCGTTGTGACAAAGAGTGGAGAGTTAGTGTGTGCCTGTGTGTATAATGTCAAAAGGGATTTCAGCTATATTTAAGGTAGTGAGTGCGCCAGAGGAAGACACTATTGCTAATCTATTACTGTGTTGGATAGCTAGGACCTAATAAATCAGTTAAAGGGGGAGGCTTTCTTTATGCTTACTGTTAGGCAGGTTGCTTCATGCTTAATTTGATGTTGGTGCTGCACTATTTTCTTTTTGTAGGTTCAGAAGATGAAGGTTCTTACCATATGCACTTTAACATTGTGACTTCTGGGTGTCATTTCTTTAAGCATATTAGAAAATGGCAGCTTCTGTGTCACTGCTGCTGCCCCGTGAATTGGGAATTCATGGGAAGTGTGGATTAAGCGGTCAGTCTAAGGTACAATAGGATTCTTGCGTTTGATTTTTAGTTTTTACTATATCAATAGAGTCAATGATGTCGTCAATTGTTTATTGATAAAATAAGGGCATCCTCAGTTCTTAATTTTTTGTTTTTTTGTAGGGCACAATGAGCAGGAGTCAGACAGATTCTTGCAGCATATTTCTGTCATCACATTCTACGGTATGATTTGCGTTGGATTATAATCACCACAAGTTCCTTTAAGTTTCACCCCTCCTCATTTTCTTTGTTCATGGATGCTAGCTTTTTTGATGACTCATTTTGCTGTCATTATGTTATTAAATACACGTGGTTCAGTATTTCTCTACCTCCACGGGGTAGTGGTAAGGTCTGTGTACATTCTACCCTCCCCAGACCTCACTTGTGGGATTTCACGGGGTATGTTGGTGGTGTTGTATATCATGGACTTCTCAATTATTTCAATTTTTTGTTGATCTTATTCTGTAAGAAGTTGATTCCTCTACTTCATTGCATTGCTTAAGCATCATGAAATTGACTCAAGAAAACTAAGCTTTATGTACTTGACATGATTTTGAATAGTTCCATTAATAGGTTTACTTTGGCAGACACACTTGGCTTAACTTAAATATTCTCATCTTGGTTTGCTTATCTAAATATTGAGCGGGTCTTGAGCTCAAATTCATGTTTGTTAACTAGATGAATTTACTTATTTTGGCTTGTGATCAAATCGTAAAGGTTGATAATGTGGAAAGTTTTAGGAAATCCCTAAGAATGTGATGTGCCTTCGTTGTCACGCAAGTGTATTTGCATTTGCAAAGTTCGTTTTGATAAGTAAGTGTATTTGCAGATAAGTAAATTGAGACTGGTTCTAGCTGGAATTGTGGTGTATTGAGCTAATTCGTGCTAGAGCTTGAGTTCTTTTGAATTCAGTATGCTCAAGCTGATATTGTTATAACAATTGAGCAAGCTTATTAAATAATCAACTCAAGTCAGCTTGTTTATAGCTCTACTTATTAGAATAATAATAATAATAATATTTATGATATATTTTTATATTATTCTTGGAATTTGAAAGTTGAATGAGGTAAGAAGAGCATTTGCTGCAATTATTCTACAAAACTCTCTCTTAAACTATATTATAAGTCGTGGTTGTAGATTCATTGATAATTTTTACTGTCTCATTGACACTTGATATGTGGTGTACTGCATCTTCAGCGGCAGGATCCTTGGAGCATCTACCTTCTGAATACTGTACACAGGCCTTTGTTTTCCCATCCTTCACCAACTAGATGTAATGTATTACTATGCCGCTCCTTGCTAAAGCCAGGTGGAGGATATGAGAGTCAAGTTTTGGAAACAGCAACACTAATTTGGAAAAGGTAGATGGTTCTATATTTATTATGTCTTATCAAGTTGCATGGACATATAGATCTTGGAGTTCTTAATAACTGATTCTTGTCATCCGATAATGCAACTCCTATCACCAATTAAGTTTCTAGTAATTGACTAGAATCTCTTTCTCAATGAGCATAAGTTCTTCTTCTTTTTTTTCACAAATCACAACCCATTCGTCAGCCTTATAATTTATCTTGATCTTGATTTTCTGCCAAATTAAACATCTGACGATTTCTTTACTTGAAAGTGGAATCATCACTCCTGTTTAAAGCAACCCCACCTACTCTATTTATCCTCCATCCATGACCCAATATTAATTTGATCAAAGTGGTACCTATTCAATTATTAGTTTATTTTGCAGGTCATTAAGTACTATACACGGAAGCCCACTTATGCTTCAGCTGATTCCGGCCATTGGTGTTCTTGTTTTTGCTGCATGGGGTCTCACTCCACTGATGCGCTTTGGAAGAAAGCTTTTCCTTCATGTACTGGCTTCTCTGGACAATCTTTCTTGCTGGCTTGCTGCAAGTTGTATACATCATTATCTGTTCCCAAATTAAAGCTTTGTCTGAAAATTTTCTTGCAGGAAAGTGATAGCAATTGGAAACAAAGTAGCTGGCATTATGTTACAGCTTCCTATCTTAAACCTGTGCTTTTATGGACTGGAGCAATACTTCTATGCAGGTTAAATGGCAATGCAATTTAAACAAAGTTGAAATAAAGTTAGATATATGCTTTATAAAGCGCTCATGCTGCTGGTACTGAACGTTTGCAGAGCAATAGATCCACTGGTTCTACCTACAGTTCCTAGCCAGGCAGTCAAGCAAAGATTTCTTACTTTTATACGATCATTATCGACAGTGATGGCACTTGCCTACTGTTTATCTAGGTGATATGTTTGCTTTCAAAATTTGATTTTCGGATGCATTAGTTGACAATTTTATTTATTCTAGCTCTTAGTCATAACATGACAGCTTATCATCATACTCTTGTTTTTTCCCAATAACTTAATGATGTAATGCTGATTGGTTTCTCTCTTTTTACGCGAAGCTGATCTTTATTATCCTTTTGGCAGCTTGATTCAGCAAACACAAAAATTCCTCGTGGAGACAAAAGACCCTGCTGATGCAAGAAATGTATGTCTGGGAATTATACGCTTACTACAATTTGTTGAAGCTTGGAGATTTTAAAACCTTGATAAAAACACAAATGCTGAATATGAAACTCCGTATAGATATTTAAACATCACCTAAAGCTAATGCTAAATACGGCAACTGAATAACTGGAAACAGTTTACCTATCTGTCAAAAGCTTGTCGATGGCTATTAGTTGGTTCCCCTCTCTGCAAGACCATGTTCTTTTTCCAAAGAAATTCTGTTCTTGGCTAACTGATTTGGATCTAACTCCAGAAGGGAGGCTTATGTTAGTTTGGCAGCAGCATACACTAGTCTGTAATATTTTTTTACACCTTTCCTGTCCATATTTGTGTAATCTAAAACTACCACAACAATTAAACTCTAAGGATTAAAGTTGCCTTAAAAGAAACATATGCATCAAAATATTCTTTTATGTACCTTTTACTATCGCTCATTGTTGCCTTCTTTGATCAAAGTTTTATTCTTCAAATATGTGTCTCGCTCTTTGCAGATGGGGTTCGAATTTGCAGGGAAAGCTGTATATACTGCAGTATGGGTTGCAGCCGTTTCATTGTTCATGGAATTGCTTGGTTTTTCTACACAGAAGTGGCTGACAGCTGGGGGTCTTGGGACAGTATTGCTCACTCTTGCTGGTCGTGAGGTAATCTGAGCATTTATTTTGAATTCCTAGGTGCTGCTAAATCAGCTCTTATACTTTTCTCCATCTTATTTAGAACATTCTCACTATTGGTTGGTTGGATATCACTTCTGCTATTCACATTTCGTTTATTTTTCTTTTCTGGATAGAATTCTTGTTGCCACTTGCACTAGACCAACTTATTTTTTAAAACTCTCTGTTGCTTCTCAGATACTTACAAACTTCCTCTCGAGCATAATGATCCATGCAACAAGGCCCTTTGTTCTAAATGACTGGATACAGACTAAGATACAGGGATATGATGTCTCTGGCACAGTGGAGGTAACTATTTGGTCCTGCCACCAATTAGATGATAAGAAACATAATGAACAATTACAATAACAAGAAGTATTGCATGCTTGATATGCAATGATTTGCATAAAGCTGTGGTAGGGTAACAACTAACAAAATCTATTTGTGCTGAATAAGTTGAATAGAAAGCTAAATCATCGGATTGAGCTGCTGCATGACTGCTTTCTTGTTGTTTAGCACGTAGGTTGGTGGTCACCAACAGTCATAAGAGGTGATGATCGTGAAGCAATTCATATACCAAATCACAAATTTTCAGTGAATATCGTCAGGAATCTTACTCAAAGGACTCACTGGCGGATCAAGACTCACCTTGCCATCAGCCACTTGGATGTGAATAAGATCAATGTTAGTGAATCAAATTTTCTAGTTAGATAAGATCCAATCCTCCTATTTTTAATAAATAGTTCTGTTGGCTGATGCGAATTTCATGACTCCTTCATGTATAGAACATTGTTGCGGATATGCGGAAGGTTTTGGCGAAACATCCTCTAGTGGAACAGCAACGATTACATAGACGAGTTTTTCTGGATAACGTTGATCCAGAGAATCAGGCTCTTAAGGTAGGTGGTACCTCTTTAGCTATCTTATTTATTGCCTGAAATACAGTGGTAAACTGCATTGACAGCTATTCTGTAATGCAACTAGTTATGGTCTTGATACTGTCTTCATGAGTTATAGGCTTGACCAATAATGGCATCTCAGTTCGCCGAATCATCTATTTTGCGCCATCTTAGATTTATTAAGATTCTATAGAAACATAAACATGTAGGATTAGTCACGAGTGTTTATCTATATGATTTCTTTCCTTAATTGTTTATTTTAGCCTGTTTTGCCTACTTTGCTTCACTTAAGCCGAGGGTCTATCAAAAACAATCTCTCTACCTTCACAAGGTAGGGGTAGGGCTGCGTACACACCACCCTCCCCAGACCCCACTTGTGGGATTACACTAGTATTGTTTGTTGTTTTTCCCACTTTCTTCACCTCGTTCCCTCTAGCAAAATGTTAAGAAGGCTAACTGCTTCTTATCCCCCTGTTTGATTTCTTTCATCCCTATTTGAAGAAATGTGTGAGACCGGTGGAGACTGATAAGGGGTGAAGGATTTCTCTCAATTATACTTTTTGAGAGTCTATTCTCACCGAATAAGTAAATCCTCGTTATCCAGGGTGAAGATGCATATAAAGAGTAAGATAGAAACCCCTTTAACTCTGACTAACACTTGACATGGGTTAGCCGTCAAAGTGCAGAGCCTAGTGCTAGTAGTGGGAACTTCTAGCCGCATCTTATCTACTGGATCACTTTATTTCTTGTGCAAGTGTGTCAACCTGTCTTCCGTACTAATTGTACATGTTATCTAATCTTGGCATTTATTTGTTTTACATATTGTGCATTAGAAGTCTAAGGTATTGATTCCTTTTTAATAGCATGACTCAACTTTTGTAATCATTGCATGTGAAACAGATATTGATTTCTTGTTTTGTGAAGACTCCTCGTTTTGAAGAGTACCTTCGAGTGAAGGTACGAGTTTTATCCTTTCTTTCAATGAAGTAGTCCTAATTCTAACATTGTAAATCACATCTTTGATTATAGTACTGCTAGTTAACCAGCCACCACAACTTAATCAATTTAAACTTGGTCATGTATAAGCTCTTTCACTTGGTGCCCTGATTTTAGATGATGCGCATTCTATATGCTTTAGCATTCACTGTCCCTTCTGTCTTCTGTTCGTCTGTTCCTCCTGCTCGTCTTACCTTTGCCAGAACTGTTTTCATGTAAACTACGGTGGGGCTAGTTTGTTATATTGTGATGCCAAAGCCAACTCTCATAAGGAGTAATAAATGAAGCTTACATGAACTATGAAAAATGTGAAATTGATATTTTGATACCAGCTTTTGGAAGTAATACAAAATGTCGATAATCATCTTTAGTATCCGTAGTTATTTGGTTCAAACTATAGTGCAGTATCTTCCAACTGTAACTCCAAACTGCAGGTATACATAGATCCAATATGCTTCTAGCTTGAGGCCTTTTCTTTTATCTCCATCTGTGGTGTGTTTGTGTCAGTTGAGGTACTTAGGTCTATCAGGAAAATAGTAACTTCCTGCTAACGATTCTCACTATCCAACTTTCGGTTTGCAGGAAGTTATATTGCTGGATCTCCTTCGAGTAATCAGCCATCATCGTGCTCGACTTGCTACACCTATTCGTACTGTACAAAAAACATCTCGCGAGATTGATGTAGATGATGTACCATTTGCTGATTCCATTTTTTCTCGTAACCGGCCTAACCCCCAAGTCCTCCTTATTGAGCCTTCTTATAAGATCAGTAGTGACGATAAAGCCAAAGCTTCTGCTCGTTCAGTACAATCTGATGAAGAAAAAGACCAAAAGGTTGAAGCACCAAGTACATCACGGGCCGCTGATGACACAAATGGCAAGCCATCAACTCTTGTTGAGAAGGAAGTCGTTAAGGCCTCATCAGCATCAAATGCTAATGGTGATTTAAAAGCAGCAACTTCGCCATCAGATGGAAAATCACTAAAACAAGGATCTGCCAGTCCAGTTAAAAGCAACTCTGAGAAAAACCAAATTGCTTCCGTTGCTGGAGACCCACCGGGGTTGACATCAGATACCAACATTGAGAAGACAGACGTAGCGTCTTCTGCTTCACAGGCACAACAAGATACTGAAAAACCAATTTCACCACCTTCAGTTGGAAGACCCATGTTAGAAGATAACATTGTTCTTGGTGTTGCACTGGAAGGGTCAAAACTAACACTTCCAATTGAGGAAGAAACGACTCCACCCTCTCCCTCTCCAACATTTTTTGACTCAGAATCAAAAGAGTTAGCTGCCTGCCGGAATGGAAATAGCTCGACCAACTCAAACAAAGATAAGACGGACGATAAAATGCCAGGAGCTCCAAGCACACAAAGTACATCAAATGACCAGAAAGAACGCGAAAGGTGATTATTTGAAGGTTCAACAATGTGCAATAATGCGCTAAGGCTATTTTTTAGAGCTTGCATTGTGCACACTGTAAATGTTTCTCATGAAATTTATTATATATAATTCTGGAGCAGTAGTTGGCTTGTATTTAGCATTTGGTAATGATCAATGAAGGCACAATAAATACCACTAACTTTTAGCTCAAGGCTTGGTCTGACCATCCATCTTTAGCTTGCAATTTTATTGTTTTGTTGTACCATAAACTCCAACAGAGTTTTGGAGTATTATTTGGCAACAGTACTCAGTAGAATGAACTTATTTCCTGGCGGTGGTTAAAAACCAAACTAAGAAAATAAAAGTAAGGGAGAATGCTCAAATATGTCATTGAACTTTCAGAAAAAGTTCATTTATGCTATCCGTTAATAGTTTGGCTCATCTATGCCATTTGTTAAAAGTATGATTCATCTATATCATTTTTTCGTTTTTAGAAAAGGCTCCTTCTTTCCACCATTTTTAACTGAAATGACATAGATAGGCCAAACTTTTAATGGAGGGCATAGATGAGCTTTTTCTCAAAATTCAGACATTTTGGTCCTTTTCCCTTTTAAAAAATTGATTTAATTAATGACGTGACCGAATCATAGTTGACCATGTGTAATAAATGATTTTGCTAAACCGGAATTATTTTCAATAGTAACAAATAATGGCATGGATGAACCTTTTCTCAAACAAAAATGAAATAAATGAGCTAAACTTTTAACGAATGGCATAAACGAACCATTTTTCAAAGTTCGATGACATATTTGAGCATTTTTCCTAGAAAAGATGATAGTGCATTATATTCACCAGGCTATCAATAGCCTAGGTAACTAGACACATTTAATTTCCAACTATGATCATTTCAAAATATGGAATTTGATCATATGGTGCTGTATTCTGAACATGGTCAACTAAAGATCCTAGAATACAAAAATATAACAAAATATACACGTAAATATCACGTCTGATCAAATCACAACCTCCAAAGTGGTGTTAAATTAAGCTTTACACATGCAATCAGGAGCAGGGTAAGTATATATAGACTGCTTTTCCTTGCGTATCCGCATTTGTCCTTGTCTATTCTTGTGACCCTGCTGTACTGCCTGCTGAAATTCAGACCACTCAATAGTCTTGTTCAGGAAGAGCTTGCCTAACAATGTCATGTTTGGTCTAATAGTCTTAAGATTCTTGTATGCTCGATGCCCCAACTGAGAGTTGACAAATCCCGCCCCATGGTTAGTTCTCAAAGCATAATCAAGACTAAAACAGACTAGACTAGAATAATTAATCGGACATTCTGATATACAATTTAGTTACCAGTGCATTGTGCATGTTGCCGGGAGAGGCAGAGATGAATATATCACTCTGCATGCTCACATAATAATCCACAGCTGCTAGTAAAGAAGCCTTTCCTTCTACTTCAGATAGTTCATGAGAAGAAGCAAGGCTTTTCTTGTCCTCCATAAATGGAAATAACTGGCGAAGAGCTGATATCCTTGCTTCTCCACCGTAAACCTGATGAGAATAAAGTCCAGAGAGTGCTTAAGCTGTTGTTGACAATGAAACACATCATTCTTTCTAAGAAATAAGTATCATAGTTATGATACCTTGTGGGAAGCAAGATATAGGCGTGTGCTGTTGTTAAATCCCAAGGCTGACAAAAGGAGTCCTATCTCTTCCGGAGTTAATGGACAACGCCCTTGGCCTCTTAACTCTTCATCTGTGAACTGGGAGTTAAGCACTCTCCCTTGCCAAAGTACTTGCCGATATTTTGCAAGAGCAAGTTTCTCAGCTTTGCCCCCACCAAAATCACAAGCTGAGTGAGCAGCCATATCCTGTTTAAAAGTAGTTCTCCAGACAATTAATACCCAAATGCATTAAACGACAAATCCTCGTCTTGCACAAAAGCTATTTTATTTGTCGCCATTAATGGATGGGGATGGATCAAAATCGAAGGTATCCAAGTGAATTCTAGTGAAACAAGACGGGCTTTAACTTTCTTAACTTGGAGACATTTACAGGCCCAGTTACCCAAAGTTGGCTGACAGATAATTATTGTAGATCGCCTTTAGTTTACTAAACCTTCACATAATGGTGTCTTTTCACTAACATAGACATGGAAAATTTACATAAAACTCACTGATACAGTACTATGCCCAGTACTATGCCCTCATAGTTGTACCAAAGATCCCATAACACACTCCACTTCAACATAGACTATGATTGTAAGAATGGAATTGAGTCAGCAAGGTAGAAGATAATCATACTTTATCAAAGCGAAGATGCAATACAACATACTTTCCAGCTCCTGCTCTGTCATTTTCCCCTTTGTGGAAGTGTGTAGCACTTGATGCGTTATCCGAACTAGGAGGGCTACGCAGATGACTGACGAGTGCATCGCCTAACGTTCTGACATGGGGAACAAAAACTAGCGCGTGAAAGTTGACCTTACAGCGCAGATGCTGGATGTCTGAAGGTTGGCTATCAAAAGCCAAACGGTGAGAGAATGGAGCTATAGCTGCGATCCCATAGCTGGAAGAAAGAAAGCAAAGTAGTCATGTTGTGAGTTAAGGATTTATCATACAAAGCGAACTTCGTACTATGTTTCAATTGTTGAAAGCAGAGTGTCCCAGTTAAATCAAGCCTACAAAAATGCATCTGGTAATGACCACTGTGTAATGTGTTAGCTGGCGAAACTGAAAATCTATAAACACAGGCAATGACTGTCTTTATGTGTTGATCTAATATTGCTTTGTTGATGCAAGTGACCGACATTTCCGTTATTTTCTTTCTTTTTTCCTTTTAACCTTCCCGTTGCCCAAGGGGGAGGGATGAGGTTGTTAATGTCGATCTCTCAGAGACCAAGTAAATGTTGAGTCCATTTTGATTACTTGATCTCACATCTCTGAGAGGATTTGATAGTTTCTGATAACTCCAATATTGTGTATATCTGACCATAAAAAAAAGTTACAAATGCGTCTATTTTAGTGCTATGACTAGAAAAAAAATGAACTGTGAATGACACTTCAATTGAGGGAACATGATACTATTGAAAATGATCAAAAAATACTTAAATGTCAAATTGATAGTTGCAACTCATTTAACATGGAAGCAACACGCATAAAGAAATGAATGAATGTCAAGTCACTTGCATCAAATATGACCATCATGCCTAGTGAAAAACAAAACTTTTCAGAAGTAGGACATATTTCAAGTGAAACGACATGAATACTTGGTCAGTAATTCAGTATAAATCTCAAAAAAGAGGTTTATATTTCAGTAGTACCTCTGCATTACAGGCAGAACATTCTCCAGGTACCATGAAGCAGAAGCATGTACAGGCGCTGTCTTAATTCTAGTAGCGCGTATGCCTGTTGCATAGTATTCTCTGGTACTCCAGGAGTAGTCACTGGGAAGCTCTTTAACTATTGAAATATCATTACTCAAGGCACTGATAAAGTGATCAACATCAAATATATCTGCAAAGGAACTGTGAAAAGCACTTCACATAAGCAGTATCAATCCAGAAAAGGGCACCTCACATAAAACTTTATAAGTACGTAGAGAATGGGTGCTGCAATGGCTGACACTAAATACCTCGAGTCCTGCCAAACTGGATTTACTTCAAGATACGGAATTACAAGTGTTGCATTTAAAATTTTGGCAACAGCTACTGCATCACAGATCTATCATGGGAGCAAGTAAACAACAAATAAATCATTCATGAGACTAAAGTTCCCCTAAAGTAATACACATCAACAATCTAGAAAGTAACCAATATCATAACTGAAACTTACATACCCCCATTCTCTGTTGGTTCAGTCCTCCATCCAAAAACACCTGTATGTACCCCTGGGACTTCCTACCCAATGCTACAGAACATATGCAATTAAAGAAAGGTTAGAACACAGAATATACTAATCAGAATCCCCTTCATAACGCAGAGGAAAGATACAATAGCATGGGTACAACACTCACATTGAGTATCCTGTTTATCAGCACAGGCTTCCCATCCCTGGTTAGGCAAGGGAGACCAGAGTTCTGCTTCTTGAGCTTTGGACTGAAAGGTACTAAATTACTAAACATTTTGAATATATGGTCCCAAAACTTCCATAACAATCTTATAGCCAAAAACAAATGAAGTGGCAACTCTACTCACCGTCTGTTGTTGCAAAGCCCTGTTTAGTAAATGTGAGTGCATAGGCCTTGGAGCATTCCATTCCTACAAATTGCATGAGTAAACTAATAAAAGAACTGGATTTTCCTAAAAGTTGGAGCAGGTACAGTGTTCAAAAGAAGTCAGGGTGCACATGAATCATGAACACCTGGAAATCTCTTACGTGTAAAAATGAAGATCCATAGTAAAAAGGACATCAAACTAAGAAAATGGCCTACAAAACCAATTCTCCTCTAGTTCCAATGATCAACTAGTACAACACATCCAATTAAAATACCAACCAGAAAAACTTAAATAGAGTAGAGCTCAGAATCAACCAACCAAATTATGATTTCTACTATATCATAAGCTAGTATTAGCTACTCAACAAATTCATTTTCAAATATGTCTGGTCTTCCACAATGCATTTGCACACAGGCTATGTTGCTTGGACTCCCAAAATATTGCTGCATCCCTGTCGGATCCTTAAAAAATGCACTACTTTTGGAGTATCCAACATGCAACCATGAACATTTTTGAAGAGTTCGAGCAACATAGTACACACGCATTAACCAATCAACTACGTCTCAATCCCAATTTAATCCGAATCAGCTACATGAATTGTCTGTTTTCATTTCATTAAATTCAACACATTTCACTCTAATACTAACTGATTGATCTTCAGAAACAACTTCTCTATCTTCACAAGGTAGTGTTACGGCTGAAAATGGAGAAGGAAAGAGAACTTACAGAGAAAACGGAAGGATAAGAGCGGCTAAGAGGAGAGAAGAGACTGGGAAACAGACTTGGTAAAAGAAGCATCAAAAGTCCACCCATTTGCAGCGGCCATGCCATTCTCCGACTCGTCGGAGTCTGCCGGACGTAGTTCATCGTGCCGGTGCTGTCACCGTCGCCGTCGTACTTACCGATCTGTAAATACTTTTCAGTTAACTCGTTCCGTGATCATGGCTGATCTGTTTGGGCTAAAATATTTGGGCTTTTCATGAAGTAATTTTACAAGAGTAGCCAATTTCTACAGTCCATTTAAGGCGTAGCCACTTGTTAACTATTTTGCATTCATAACCAACTACTTTTCTATTTTGAATTTTAGATCTTTTTATTGTAAGATGCCAATGTGTATTTCTTATGAATTACTATATTTCCCATAAGTAATATCACACTAAGTTGCGATATACAAATAGTTGAAGTTCAGCCACATATCTACATGATATAACGAACTTTACGTAGAAATGACTGAAGTTCAGTCATATATGCCACCTAAACTTCAATAAAATGGATGAATTTGCTTACTTTTGTAGTTATTTGAGATGGTATATAGCTTTAGTAGAACCGGAGTGTGAAGATTTAAAATTTATGTTTTCTATCCTATTAAA
This sequence comes from Solanum verrucosum, assembly GCF_900185275.1. Taxonomy (NCBI): domain Eukaryota; kingdom Viridiplantae; phylum Streptophyta; class Magnoliopsida; order Solanales; family Solanaceae; genus Solanum; species Solanum verrucosum. Next base: position 534,026 of record NW_026019954.1, read on the forward strand.
GTTATTGAATTCTAAATCAATAATTTGTACATATTAAGTGTATTTCTTAAGACAAATAAAAATTATGAACCACATGTATTAAATTTGACCTAACTAATACCTTATACACTAGCTCCTCCCCGGTGCACTAGTGCTAAAAGCTCAATCGAATAAACAAGAATTAAATACGGATTCAAGATTTGAAAGTTTATGACTTTTTTCAACGATTTCAATATAATATTTCTATGATAGTTGATTTCATAGTCAAATATCTATAAATATCTCATGAGTATCTTTCTCCATATAAATATGCTGATTTTAATAAGAAATTATTCAGTTCACGTAAACTCATAGATTATATTATAGAAATCCCCTCACAAGACCCAAAATGAGATGGTTAATAAATCTGCATTATGCCCTTTGCCAAGTTGTCCACATACATACAATAACATAGTAGAAGCAGTGACAATTATATTCCAATGTATATTTTTCCAAAAAAAGGCAAATATATTATGCCACTCATTGTTTTCATCCAAAAATTATTATTAGTACAATCTTCAACAAAAGCTCCCCCATTTGAGTTTGCTAGCTGAATGGTAGCCTGATCAATAAATAGCAAATTTAATTAATTGTAGACCCCATAATAATGAACATATGTAATCAAAATGGACCTGACCAAAAAAAAAATAATCAAAATGCCTGCAATATTTTCTGTTTCAATTTGTATTTTTTAGTAATTTCCAATAAATATGATAACAGTTTAACTTTAAATGTTTATTTTACCCTAATGAAATAATTTATAGACATACAAACATCTATATGACTTATTTTAGACGATAAGTTTCAAAAGTCTTTCTTAAACTCTATAATAATTAAGTCAAACTACATCGTATAAATTGAGACGATAGGAGTAGGTGTATATATATACATTTCTATGAAGGATATAAACAAATCTTACCCTAACTTTAAAGATGTAATTGAGCAATCATCTTCAACTGCAGTAGTACCACTGTTAACAACATAAACAAAAGATAACAATAAGTAAATATCCATATAGTAATTAGTGGAACTTGTAACCTAGAATATAAGATCAATAAACATGTTATATAACAAGTTAACTTAGATTGATGGCAGTGGCGGAGCCAGAAATTTTAATAAAGGGGTTCAAAATCTGAGAAGTAAACACACAAACTAGTGGAAGGGGGTTCGACATCTATTATACATTCCTAAAAAATAATTTTAACCAAATATAAATAGTAATATTTTTCGCCGAGGGGGTTCTTCCGAACCCCCTCATTATACTGCTTCCGCCCCTGGTTGATGGTAGCAAAATTCTTTACCTCATTTGTATTATACAAACACTAATAAATATATTGTAATTCCACAAGTCAGGTTTAAGAAAGGTAGAGTATATGCGGACCTTTATCTTAAAAAGATAGAAAAATTGTTTTTGATAGACCAATTGACTTATAGAAGCAGTAGCAACAAGTAAAAACAACAAGATAATAAAGTAACCCAAGCTATAAGGAACAACAGGTAGTAAAATTGAAATCTAAAAATAATGAAAACAAGAAACATTCTCCTGTCTGTTTCAATTTATTCGTCTTACTTTGCTATTTAGTCTAAAACAAATCAACATATTCTCATTTTTAGCAACTCTTTAATTCTAACTTTCCACATGATATGTAAAGACCACAAAATTAAAAAGCATTTTGTTACGTTAAACATATCTTTAATTTAAGACCACTAAATTTGAAAGTCTTCTTTACTTTTTTAAACTTCCTTCCAAGTCAAAACTAGACAATCAAACTGAAACAGATCGGAGGGAGTACATATACACATAGAAAGGAAAATAAAAAACGGCTAACTACCTACTAACTATCTATCCTAATTCTCAATCTCCACACTATCCTATTAAGGGTCATGTCCTCGGAGAGCTGAAACTACGCCACATAATTATCTAATAAGTTAAAACTCTTTTAAGTAAGAGTATAAGCAAGCTTACCCTAACTTCAAAGATGCATTTGAGGAGTCATCTTGATCAGGATTATTGGTTGTAATTATAGACTCAGATGATTGGCCTTCTTCCATCACCATGTCAGTCAGTAAGGGCAACTTCCCTTTCTTCATAATTTCCATCTAAATAGCACAATTAAAATAATACATATCTATAGATAAGCACTATTAGAATATGATGAAAATTACTCAATTTAATTAACACTAATTACTAAAAAAAAAAAAATTGTACATAAAAGCTTATTAATTCTAAAGGGGATTTTAATTACTTTGTGTTTCAATTGTTTGTTTTCTTCCATCAGCTCAGCACCCTGAAAAGATTTCATGAGTCAAAAAATGACAAAAAAAGAAAAGATTAGTCAAGAATGGTTTTCTGAAGGGAAGCTTTGGAGCAACGAATAGTTATTTTTTTCACTATTGAAAAATCGCTAATTTCAAATTGTCTTGTGACTTGTGAGTAATATTTTTTATGGCTTTTTCTATTGAAAACTTTTACCAACGAGTCAAATTCTAATGGGATGTTTGTGGTAGGTCACGAATTTGAATCATGGGATAATATTGATGCTTGTGTTAAGGTACGTGACCTACATTACACCCTCTCGAGGTGCAACAATATTTTTTTGATCATACATGAATGCAGGATACTTTGGGCATTGATCCCGTTTTAGTAAAAGTATCGTACAAACCTTTCTTTGAAGGTTGGTAATTTCATCCATAATTCGTGTACCCTGAGATTTAAAAAAAAGTTAGGATATCAGAAGTTTATTTAATTAGCATAAAAGTATTATAATTTCTTTTAACAAAAATTATGAAACCTTAATCTCAAGCACACGGTTGAAACCAGCTTCAAGTCTTTTCTCAATTTGTTGTAATTCTTCTAAACTCAATCCTTCAAGTTCCTCACCTCTCATCTGCCTGATTTACATATACATACACAAATATCAATAAGTATAAAAAAAAAAATTGGGGGGGGGGGATAATCGTGTGTATTTTCAAGTGTTCGCTACGTAGATAAGTTAACCAATTAAAATATATCGTCCTTTTAAATTATATGCTTTAGCATCAATAGCTGTAAAACCAAAGGCTTGTTCCACTTAAGGCTGATGTGTATAATTAAAAGAGATGACATATTTTATGTAGTTAACATAACTACCTAATAGACGCTTGAGAACACGTGTTAATTTATTTATTTATTTCAAAATTTGAACGGAAAGTGTCAAATATGAACATTTTTGTCTTGTTCAAGTGCTTATTTAAATCAAATCGTTATTCGAATATCTAAATGAAATTTAATAACGAATTTAAAAGGCTATCAATTATAAAGCCAAGGAAATATATTCATATTAATAACAAGTTGGGTAGGGACCTGAATTTTCATTTTGAGGCTCGATGAGCAACTACTTTAAATTTAATTAAGACTATTTTGAATATATTAATCAGAGATTTTTTTTTCTTTTTTCTTTAGTGTTGGGAGGATGATTTACTCAATGGTATAATATATGGCTAAACAGTTAATGAAGTAAAGATAAAAATCATGAGAGATCAGAGACAACATCCAAATCTAAGTAATAACAAAGAAAGTATGCTAGGTAATAAATTTTTCATATTCCTAAGCTTTGATCGATAAAGTTATCGAATAATATTATAGTGGAAATTGAGGTGCACATGTAGTTGAACGGTTAATGGAGCAAGATAAAAATTATAAGAGATCGGATATCGACCACTTTTAAATCTACGCAATGACAAAAATTGATACCCAAGTTTCGATAGAAAGAGTTGCCCAATAATACCAATTCGTGAAAGTTGAGGCAGATGTGTAATTTAGCAGTTGATGAAGTAAGATAAAAATTACTTGAAGGTCAAAGATCGACAGCGTTCAAATCTAAGCGCTATCAAAAATTTCTAGGTAGTATATATATAAGCAAAATTATTTGATATTTATGATAGTAAAAATTGAGGTGCGTGCAAGTTAACGTAGACACAATTATTAAGAAAAGAATTATATAGGTACCTGAGCTCACGAGTTTTATCAGCTACCTGCTTGCTTAATCTCATGTTGAGGCTATTCTCTAGCTATAAAATGATGATATATAAGCAATAAAAAGGTTAATAAATAAATATATATGCAGTTTAATTAATTAAGTAGATGTAATTATAGCCTACTTAATATTTTGTAGAAACTTAATTAAGTGGAGTGTTTACATCAAATTAATAAATACAAAAATAAATATATTTATTTACTTATACATTTGTCATTAGATCATATATAGTTTATATTTTTTCTGCCTCAATTTATATGTCGTTATTTCTCTTTCACGTGTACATTTATTGAATATACTCTCATTTATGTCTTAAGATATAATCTCTTTTCATTAAATATATCATTGAAGTATTTGTAGTCTTCAAAAAAAAAAAAACTATTAACATTAAAATGAAAAAAATAATCAACTTTATCTTAAACTTTTTAAATGACAAATAATTTGAGATAACAATTTTAGAATTATTTCACGATAAATAATTTAATAATTTGAGAGAGATGGAGCAAGAGATATGTATTTTCACTTCAGCTAATTAAGATAATTAACTTCACTAATTTAAATAACCATTGGTTACTCATAAAATATATTTATGAGCATAATAAAATTAACAATGCTCTTATATTTTACTTATTAATTTAGTATAAAGTATATATAATTACTACCTGTAAATCAAGGGAAGGTTCGTCAACTTTCTCAAGGCTAGCAGACTGCAACTTATACTTTCCAAGAATATCCTTCATGCTGCATTTATAAACAAGAAAACTAATTATTCTGTTAATTAATTCAAGTCTTAATCAATATATATTATAAATAATCTTGAATCTAACTTGATCCCAAACGCTAGTTCTAGTTTTGGATAAGGTGAGGATTGCCTAAATTAAAACAATGAAAAAAAATTACCTATCACCCACCAACTAAACAACTCAAAAATTGAACGTCTGGATTGTGCACAATTTAAGACAAGAGTATGATGTGTAAAATAAATTATAAATTTGGATAGGTCTGATTTTGATGACATGATTAAAAAAATGAATTTGATTCCAACTCAACTTAAAAAAACTAACTTGTGAGATAAGAATTGTCTGAATTCGCATCGGAAAATTTGAGGTAATCCGCTCTCTAACTAAGCCAACTTCATAAAAAGAGATTTCGAACTCGAAATTTCTGATTGAGAATGAAGAAATACTTATCATCACTCCACCACAAACTTTGTTACTTAATACATATATTTATATCTATTAAATTATTTAAATATAATAAATAAATTAATTTGATATAAATATCTGATCGGTAAGTATTTGTCATATCATTAGTTAGTTCCTAATTGGGAAATAAGTTATAATTGTAGCAGCAAAATCCTTTAATTCTTGCCCTCCCATTTGTACTAGTAGTAATTGACATATCTTGTCTTAGCCAGTAAATAAATGACTGTTGAAATTGAATGATTTGACTAAACAAGGATTACTGACACTAAATTTAAATGTTGTCGGGAGTAAACCACTTGATTATTTACAAAATCAACTTTCTAGGTAATTTTATCAAAAAAAATTAATAGGTTTATAAAAATAGTATAATTAACTTAGTAGGCATTTGCCCATTAAAAAAAAAATCACTTCATTTAAAATTTTAAAAGTTGGTGTAGATCAAAGTTGATATAATTTGACCATCGAAAAGCGAAATATGACAATTAAAATACTCTTATTTTATGTAGTAACCTTTCATTTTCAATTCGTCCCAAAAAAGAATATAACTTTACTATAATTAAAAATAATTTAACTTTAAAATTCCTTGTTTTATGAAATTATATACAACTACACAAATACATCTAACAATTGTCTTAGATTACAAATTTCAAAAAAAAGTCTTTTTCTATTAAACATTAGATCAAGTTAAGCAGTGTCACATAAAATGAGACAAACTTATTCCACAAATCATTTTTTCAAGATCTGAAATTATACATCAATTAATATGAATATTGTAATAAAATACTCAAATATAAAATCCAAAATGGACAAGTAAAAATGAACAAAAAGAGTATATATTTTACATAATAAAGAAGTATCTAGATGATCAAAAACAGAAGTAAATTTCCTAGGGTTTCTAATTAATTCACTGTTTTTTAGGACATAAATAACAAAAAGGGGTAATTAAATGTGAGACACGAGGTTTTCTTGTTTGAAGAAACCCTATGAAACTACAGTTTATTCGTTTCGTCTTTGCCATGGTAGAAATACCCTTCTTTGCTCCTCTTGTTACAACAAACCAGACAAATCTTTATCCCGATCGAAAATAATTTTTCTATCTTACAAAAATAAAGGTAAAATTTGTGTATATTCTATCATTCTCAAACTCGATTGAATATTATGTTATTATCGTAAAGTGTGCACTCTTAATTCACGAGGTATAGATAATGTATGATCTTATTAATGATGGAGCTAACTTTTTCACTAATAACAAATCAAATACGAAGAAGTAAAGGAATTCAACGTATTCTCTTTTGTTTCAATTTAATTTGTTGAGTTGAAACGAAGTTCATATTGTTTTTAAATCATGTGATCTTAAGCTACATATTTGTGTTTAATGTACCTAAATATTGATTGAGTCTTGTAGTCTAAAATATACCACGTAGGATATTGGGCGTAAGAATTACTCCCTACATCTGTTTTAGCCTTTTTCACATTCATTATGAAAAACAATTAACACAACGTATTATTTATTGAGTTATCCGTATATATATAAATTACTCCAATAATTAGATGTTTTAAAATTAATCACTGTTAAGAACAAGTTAGTGGTTCTTTAATATATATAAAGGTATAGTTGAAAACATTTACTAACTAATCATTGTCTTAAATTCCTAAAATGATCATTCTTTTTTGGACAATATTTTTTTTTTACCAAAATGACCCTTATTTTGTTAGACGAAAGGAATACAAAATATAAAAATTTACATTTTTTTTTAATAAATAGATTAAAACAAAAAAAGTAACACAAATAAATTAGGCCACCAAACAAATAAACACCTTAGCTTACACCCCCTAGCTCCTTCGAAACATCCTACAAACCCAAATATTTGATTATATTTAACATCATTGTCGAAAATGATATTTCGGGATAGCTAATCTCATCTTCTAAAGTTAGATAACTAATTTCGAAATTATAAAATTATTTTTATTCCATATTGATAGTGGAATAACAACCCTGTAATAACTAATTCCCCAACCAAACACCCCTTAGTTTATATTAATGATAGGATAATAATCGTAAAACTACTTAAATACTCATAACTAAACACGCATAAAATAATCCTTCATTTTATCTCGAGATTTTACCTGGTGCTAGCAAAATCAAATAGCTTTCCAGTAGCAGAGAAAATGATAAGAGCAACATCAGCATCACAAAGAACAGAAAGCTCTTCAGCTTTCTTAAAAAGCCCTCTTCTCCTCTTTGAAAATGTCACTTGTCTTGCTGTTATATTATCTATCTTCTTTATTTTTATCTTCTCCCTTGCCATCCTTCAAAAAAAAATTTAAAAAAATTAGTTTATATATCACCAAAATTCACTATATTTACAATCATAACAGTATAATTTCATAAGTAGAATCTGAAAAGAGTAGAATGTACACAGATCTTATTCTTACTTGTTGAGAAGCCGTGTTATTAGATGATAACTATTATCTTTCTTCAGACCTTCAAGAAATCTTACAAACTATCACAAAAGATATAAATAGTAAGAAATTATAAGAAAACCCTAATTAAAGAGGAAAACCTCAGATCTAGTCTAGTTAGAAAACCCTATAAAAATGGACCAATAATTGAGTATATAAATGTGTAGACCTAATTTTGGAGATGGAATAAGCACTATTCACTTGTTGTTCTTGGAATTGAAGAGAAAAAACAAAAAGAAAGAGGAATTTTTTTAATTTTATGTTGGAAGATATTATTGGAGAACTCCACCAATTGAAACCTAGAGAGAGAGAGGGAGTGGTTGGATGCTATTGTTACATCAAAATATGGAATGTGCAGCTTTACTTTTTATGGTAAAAAGGGGACATATTTTAATCTCTCATTTGCCACATTTGCTCAACTTGACACTTGCCAGGATTACTTATAGTAACTACTATTAGTAGCATCATAGATGCAGGTTGATGAAGTTATTTTTTTCTTGATAAAAAGTCTCAAATTTGAATTTTCAGTATAGAAAAATTTGTGGTACGAAGTGTTTCCTTAGAATTAGGTGCCCATTTTTAGTGTTATTAAAATTTGGGAAAAGGCTCAAAAATACCCTTAACCTATTAGAAATGGTTCAAAAATGCCCTCCTTTCATCTAGTGGTTTAGAAATGCCCTTAATGTTTTCTTTAGGTTCAAAAATGCCCTTTAATTAACAGAAATATGACATGGAATTTTACTAAACACATGGCCAATTTTCATTGGTCCACAATTCTTTTATCAAATAAAAAGACCCACCAAACCCAAACCTAAACTCGTTTTCTGGCAAAAAAAAATATTAAAACCAGAGATTGCAGCTTAGCTTTTTGCTGAAACTCTGCATTAGTTTTTACAAAAATTGCAACTAGTGCTTGAGAAAATGCTAAAGCTATTGTTCCCTACCAATTCCTGGAGGGATAGCACTCAAGACATTGTTTAATTGATTTTCTTTACCAAAGATAGCAACCAATATACCATTATGATTTAAAATCTATTCAAGAGAAACCAATATTCATACAAAAAAAACTGATAATGTAGCTATACCACAGTCAATTAATGTAGCTCGACATTATCATCCCTCAACTCCCGACCAATTAGTGTTCCTAGAGGCACCCGAGTTGTCTTTTGCTTCATCATCCCAATCCTCGCCTCACTCATTCTTTCATTCCATATTCCGATATTATACAAATCTTAATTCTCCAATTTCGGAAATAAAAAAAAAAAAACACAATCACTCAAGGAATAAAAGATACAAAAGCATGATTAGGTTAATCAGAAACGGGTTTGGGTTTGGGTTTGGGTGGGGTTATTTTTATTTGATAAAAATTAAAAAAACTATGTGGACCAATGAAAATTGACCACTTGTTTAGTAAAATTCCATGTCATATTTCTGTTAACTAAAGGACATTTTTGAACCTAAAGAAAACGTTAAGGCCATTTCTAAACCATTAGGTGGAAGGAGGGCATTTTTGAACCATTTCTAATAGGTTAAGGGCATTTTTGAGCCTTTTCCCTTAAAATTTCCATGTTCGATTCTACTCTAATATGTTACTCCCTCCGTCCCATTTTATGTGAGATACGCAGTTTGATTCGGCACAGAGTTTAAAAGTAAAGAAAGACTTTTAAAACTTGTGATCTAAAATGAATGATAGAAACTTGTGTGACTATAAATAATTTCATCAAGGGTAAAATAAACATTTTAAAGTTAAATTGTTATTTAATATAGAAATGTTTCATTCTTTTTAAAACTAACTAAAAAAAAAGTGAGTCATATAAATTGCGACAGAGGGAGTAGAATATTATTTGTGAATGTTATTATGATTGAAGAGACAACCAAGAGGTTTGCCTAGATGCAAAAGAGTGTAATAGCTCATTGATCGAGCATTCTGACGCCAAAGATGAAAGGGCCGCTAAGCGATTTGTCTGATTAGTTAGACTTTGATGTGTATATTGGACACTGGTTGGAAAACTAAAAAAACAATAACTATTAATAGGTGTTTGATGATTTTGGGCATAATTTTAAATCTTAAACCCTTCGAAAAGCAATATTTCAAGTTGAAATTTTAAAGATATCTGAGTTAGTGCAATAGAAGGAATCTAACAAAAAATATCACAAATCAATTCCCTCTACTAATTAACGTCTTCTCAATTGAGCTCACACTAATTTCCCAGAAGATTCCAAAACGAAAAAAGAAATCCCAAGTTTTGGTTTCTTTAGTCTATGAAAAATAGATAAGTTTATCCCTTCATAGGTTGATTGGTCTCTTAATAAATCCAAACTATAGGTGGAAAAAAGTCAAACATAATAAGTACTATTAGAAACTTGAATGGAGTATTGTTTGGGTCATCAGTCTAGTAGGAGTATTTTAGTAATATTTTAATTTTTATTTTTAAAAAAAAATTGGGGTAGGTGAAGGAAAAATACAAACCAACTAAACTACTAAGATTTTTTAGAGTATTTTTAATAATTAATGTCATAAAAAAATTTATTTTTTTGCATATATGGTTAATAATGGAAGAAATTAAAGTGGAGGAAACAATCCTAGCCTTCTATAATTTGCATGAACACGTGGCCTTATCATATTCAAATTAAACTACAATTATATATGTGGACAAAAACCATCAAGTACATGTCTTTAAAAGTGATTAAATACATAGAACTTAGATTATTTGATAAAAGGACCTTTTGACCACGGGATTATCTAAGGGAGGTCACCGGGTTCACGTGAACCCATGGTCCCCTCTCAAAATTATATATAATAGTGTTATATTTTTAAAAAAATATTAAAATATAGATGTGTGAATTCACACTTGAAGTATTATATAATGCAATTATGACTGAGTGCACCTCTATCCGCGAGGTTAGAAATTTGAATTTTATATTTATCTTGTTTTATTTTTCTTTCTAAAATTAGATAACACTTCTTTAAGTGGTAATTGGTAGCACTTTTGACATTTTAATTAATTCATCAATAAATATATATATATATATATATATATATATATATATATATATATATATCATAATTAATTTTAGACCTCTAATTTTAAAATTTTAACGATTTTCAGTAGTAAAAACTTCAATGTCGAACCGATCAAATTTATATCATCAATTAACCTTTTTATAATAGTGCTCCCATTATCTCAAAATCATGGATACGTCTCTGCTTTTGACATTATTTCCAGGCATGAAATATGCAATTATGTCTTACTAGATTTAGCCCATAATTACTCACGTCTTAATTTATATAACATCATTTGATCGTAAAGTTTAAGAGAAAAAAAAAAGAGAGATTTATGATAAAAAACAAATCAATAATTATATATCTGATTATAAATCATTTCATTAAGAATAAAGGGAGAATTTCAAAAACAAATTCTTATTAATTAAAGAAAAGTGATTTTTTTCCGATAAATTGCAAGCTTTTTTCGATTTCTAATGATTGGGCTAAATATTGGGCCTTCAATGTTCAGCACCTCTTATGATTGGGCTTATGTTGGGCCTTTAAAAATCTTTATTGTGATAAGGCCTATTTCTTCGACTGTTTAATATTGGGTTGGGCCTCATTAGCCCAATAGGGTCGATTCCCGGAATGGGCCTTACTTATATAAATGGACAAATTACTTAACTACATTCATTTACTTACTTTAATGGGCAAACTACATAAATCCCACTAGTTTAGGTTCTAATTACTAAGATTCCCAATAGTTTCAAATATTAATTCTTCTACCATATTTTTATGCTTAGGATACATGAGATTAAATCTGGAGATACATGTATCTATGAATTTTAAACTGAGATACGTATTTTATTTGTTTGAATTAATAGGTTGTAACCAAATTCCTTAATTAGAGGAGTAATTAAGGATTTACATAATACATGAATAATTAATTCTGAAAATTTAAATTAGTCAAATCTCTTATTATAAGGCGGAAATCAAGGAGTGTATCTATATTTGATTAATTTCAATTTATAATTTCAAAATTATCCTTTGAAATAATAAATTCATTATATTATTAGTAATAAACAAAAACATGTATATCTTGGTCATGTAATTTGATTAATTTCATTTCTTACTCTTAAATAATAAATTCATTAATTTGATGTATTTATTATCAATATATAATGTATTCAACAAACTAAATATTTAGATACATGAGTATTATACAAGTACATTCATATGTATCAGATAAGTATCTAGTATTAATTTCGTGTATTTGTTATATGTGTCAAATATTAATTTCATGTATCTATTTATATGATCTAGTTTTAATTTCACATATCTAGTATTAATTTGATGTATCAAGTATCAATTTCATACATTATATTCAAAAACATGTATCTCAGATACATATTAAGTATATACATATGATCATGTGGATCTAATTATAAAATGCAACTGAAACACACACATTTTAGGAACAAATCATGACCGTAGAGTATCTGTCTTATCAGTTTTCCAAGAAAAAGTAAAAAAATTCAAAATTCTTTCTCATAAATACATATAATCTTAACTCAGATACATGTACACCTGATGTGTATCCAATATTCTCAACTTGAATATTGGCGAATGAACAACAAATGTAAAACATTGATTCATAAAGATTGAAAATGCATCAAAACAAACTCATATTTCATATATACAGATTTGAGATTCAACACTAGTTTGAATAGCCCAGTTGAATTGAAATGCAAATATTCGTAAAAAGTTTAAATATCCAGAACAAAAAGATTGAGATATCTAGGAGAACAGATATTTCGACAAACTGAAGAAAGACTTCCAATATCAATTTTAACAAAAAAAAAAAAACAACATACAAATCTCAAGACCAAAAATCAAAATATAGTCATGATTCCCTAGTGGCCTGCAATATCAAACACCTCTCACGACATTATGAAGGATGAAAGGCTTAGCTCTTGGCTGCTAGCTTTTCCTTGGTTTCCTGGATCTTCAAAACCTTCCTGCAATGAGAAATTCATGAGTGAAAATAAATAAAAGTTGTTTGATTTAGTAAAATATTGTTAATGTGTAGTACCTTTAACAAGAATCATTCGATTTTGAAAATAGTCATCCATTAAAGTGTTTGAGAAACAATACGTCAAAAAATATAAAATCTAATTTGTAAAACTTTTTAAAATTGTACTTCAGAACATTATGAACTTTAACCCAAATACAAAATCAAGATCATACAAGAGAATAATAAAATAATAGAAATAAACCTATATGAATAATGAAGATTTAAATATGCAAGTATGAAGTAAGAAAGAGGGAGAAGATGAAGAATAAAGCGGCTGGTGGACGTGGGGGTGGGGTGGGAGAAACAACAAATTTGAGTTTTAAAAAAATAGACTTGTTAATGGACCATTAATTAAGGAGTTTAAATTTAAGATAATTATTTAATACTATATTTAAGGAATTTGTGTATTTGATTGAATTTTTAAAAATATATGGTATAAATATTAAAAATGGTAATATATGTAATTATTTTAAACTAGAGGTAAATATAGTATATATGATAGTGATGTATGTGTAGTTAGGTAGTTTTTCCTACTTTAATATTCATTTATCCCTTCTTATTTCAAAAATTTCAAAAATTCCTTATTTACCTATGTATCCCGTGCACAATGCCATGTATCCCGCTATGTGGAATGTATCAAACGCTATGTATCCCGTGCACAACGCTATGTATCCCGTGCACAATGCTATGTATCCCGCTATGTGGAATGTATCAAATCTAATGTATTCCGTGCACAACACTATGTATATGTGGAATGTATCAAACCTAATGTATCCCGTGCACAACGCTATGTATCCCGCAAACATCATTTTTAAGGGATTTTTGGTAAATAGAAAACTAGAAGGGATAGGATGTTATTTAGTACTTATAATATGTGGTTCCTATAATTTATACTATATAAATCGGATGATTTGCACAAATAGAATCTTTTAGTGTCATCGTTTAAATTTTGATACATTCAAAAAAGTTGATGCAAAAATAGCTATGTGATTAGAACTTTGTAGTATTGATCGATGAGAAAAACTTATTTCGTCACAAATTTTGGTAATTTGTCGATATTAGTGATTGGATCCAAATTAGTCATGTCACGAATTTTGGTGACCTGTCAGAATTTGTGACGAAATATCATGACTAGTTATGTATAATTTTCATCGCTACTATGGACGGGTAATCCAAATCCCCAAAAGATTTCGTTGTTCTTTTTTTTTCCTCTTCTAATGTTGTTGTGTTTATATCAATTCAAATATTATTTTTTTCATTAAATAGGTAATAAAAATGATATTTTTGACGAAAATAATCATGGAGAGGGGAGAATAACTAGACAAAGTTAATTCATGAATTTAGCTGAGAAATTGACAAATTACTAAAATTGAATTAATGGGTAGATGCATGGATGTTATAAGCAGACACTATATCTTTCCTATTATTTTTCATTTGCTATAAAGTGGTATAAATATGTTTTAATTTTTGCATTCAAAATTATAAGATGTTAGTTCCAGATTATTCTTCTAATAAGGTACAATAATTATTTCTAGTGATAATTAACTGCACAAATATCTCTTGAAATTTCAATTTGCAATACAATCATCATTTCTTGTGATTTTATCTATTAAACATACCTTCCTTTTCCTTAACCAATTTTAATTCATGAATAAAACTCAAAAACTATTTTGGATGAACAACTAAAGATGCATGCATTAGGATATATAGACAATTCTTTAAATTTATTAGGGTATTTTATTTACTCTTAAAGTAATTTGTGTTTAGTTGAATACCTTAACTTTTAATATAGTGTTTCAATTAGATATTTTTAATTAAAATAACAAATACCCCTTTCTATATTCTTGTCCTCTCTCTTTTTTGCCCTTAATAAATCATAATTAATAAATATATTTTTACTAATTTCACTCTTTAATTCTTTTTCTTATTATATACATTATTCATCAATATCAAAATCAACAATAAAAGAACTTTACAATATTTACTTTCAAATAATTCAATTTTAAATTGATGTAGTTAATTTTATCTTGATTTAAAACATACCCCCTCCGTTCCTTTATTAGTTGCAATGTTACGCTTTTCAAGAGTTAATTTGACTAACTTTCAAACCTAAATTAGATTATATTAATTCAATATTTTAAAATCAAAAATTTAGATATTCATAAACTAAATAAAAAATTCTCTAAATTGTAAAAACTTTTTATAGAAATATGATTTTAATTTTTTTTTTTTTTGTATATAATAGCAAATTATTAATTCAAATTAAATGCTATAAACATAGTTTGATTTAATTGTACCACATAGCAAATTGTTGTTATTTCGCCTCTCTCACTTTTATACAAACACAAATGTATAAAATGCGTTTGTGTTTGTATAAAGTGAGAGAAAATTATATATATGCATATATTTTCGTTCCCCTCTCCCAGATCTCGCTCGCCAGTCTCTCCCTCGCCTCTCTCGCTTATACAAACAGAACTATATAAATTGCGCTTCTGTTTGTAAATGCGAGAGAAAATTGTATATACATATGCAAATACATATATATCTTCGTCTTATACACTTATAATTATACAATACAAATATTTTCCTGCCTTGTTCTCTTTTGCCTTTCTCTCTTTCTTGTTTTATACAAACACATATTATACAATTGATCTTTTGTATATGTATATCGAAACATAAACAAACTATATACAACCACTTTCTTTTGTATATGTATAGCGAAATATGCATATTTATGTTTGCTATGAAGCGCAATTATACAAACTATAGTTATAACACACAAATATGATTTTTGTGTTTACTATATATGAAAGTTGCTCATCCTTTTAAAATGTCGATCAAAATTATGTTTGTTAACCCTAAAAAATAAATGTAACAAGTAATAAGGAAAGGAAAAAGTATATTTTTAGCTATGTGACTAATTAATATGAAATGTTAAAAATAATTTGAGATAACTATTTTTATTCGATAAGATAAAAAAATAATATAAAATGACATAAATACCCTCAACCAAAGTACAACAATCAAACCTCTATTTATTACAATGTAGATAAACATTATAAACAAATATCATTTGGTCCTTTACACTCTACAGTTACACCCCACTCCCCCCCACCCCCCCAAATTTCTCTTCCTCTTCCCCAAATCATCCATCATTTTCTCCGTCTCCATTTCAGATCAAAACCCCAAAGCCCCAAAAATCCACCAAAAAATGGAACATCATACAACTACAAGCAGAGCAGAAGCAGAGAGACTGTTAGGAGTTGCAGAAAAGCTATTAAGAGAAAAAGAATTTGCCCCTTGTAAAGATTTTGCCCTTCTTGCTCAAGAAACTGAGCCTTTACTTGAAGGACCTGACCAGATCTTAGCAATTGCTGAAGTTCTTTTAGCTTCTGTAAAACGAATCAACAATCACCATGATTGGTACTCTATTCTTCAAATCCAAGGCCGTACTGAAGATTCAGAGCTTATCAAGAAACAGTATCGTCGTCTTGCTCTTCTTCTTCATCCTGATAAAAACAAATACCCATCTTCAGATACTGCTTTTGGCCTTGTTGCTGATGCTTGGGCTGTTCTTTCAGATCCATCAAAAAAGGGTCTTTATGATAATGAACTTTCCCTTTTTACTAGAATTAAATTGACTCCTGCTGGTGGACGAGGAAGACCTAGAGGGAGTTATAATAAGCAGAAGAAAGGAGATGCTAAGTTACCCGTGAGGAGGAGTAGTCGGGCGAGTAATTCGGGTTCGGGTCAAAATCAGAACCCGAATCCCAGTCCGGTGAGTCAGAGGAGTTATCATAGTGCGCCGCCGAAGGCTACGGCGCCGACGCCGATGAGTGGTGCGATGAGAGGGCAAAGGGTTGTGAATTTGTGGACGGCGTGTCCGTATTGTTACAATTTGTATGAGTATCCTAGGGTTTATGAAGGGTGTTGTTTAAGGTGTGATAAATGTAAAAGGGCTTTTACTGCTACTGAGATTTTGTCAATGCCACCAATGGTGCCAGGGAGAGAAGCTTATTATTGTATTTGGGGGTTTTTCCCAATGGGTTTTGTGAATGGGAATTTGGAGGATTTGGGAACTGCGAAAGGAGCTGCTGCTGCTGCTGCAACTACTGGTGCATTTCCAACTTGGATGCCACCGATGTTTTCGTCTGAAGGGAATGTGAATGTTGCGAATAATCAACAAAATGCTACTCCAATTCCAGCTACGGTTCAGGTTCCGAATCCAGCTCAGGCGCCAGCGCGGCCTCAGGCTCCTCCTCCTGCTGCTGCTCCGAGACCAATGTCAACAGGGGCTAAGAAAAGAGGTAGGCCTAGGAAGTATAACTAAAAAAAGGTTTGATTTTTATGGTTTCTATAATGGATTGTCTCGAGTCTATGGAGATTAATGTTTAGTTTGATCAAGTCGACTGGAATTGAATTGATCGAATGCTGTAGTAAGTTGAGTAGCGAGCAAAAGTAGTTGCTTTTCTTTACTCATCATATGAAGAAGTATATAACTGCAGAACTGTGCTGCTTCTCATTGTAGAAATTTCTCGTAGCTTCTTGTTGTTAGATGCATTGTGTTTGTAGAAATTTCTCTTGTTGTTGGTAGATTTCTGGGGTTTGTAGGTACTATATTTATTCAATTTTCAAGACTTGTAGTCGTAGACTCGTTTTGTAATTGAATGATCTTTTATGCCAAATTTTGAAATTCTCATATCTGTCTTGTTCACATTTTTCTGAAGCTTGTCTTTGAGGCATGGTTGTTGTTATTTTGTCTAGTGGTAAAGTTTTGATCAGGTACCTGAGGTAACTCGTAATGATTTTCTCTTAAGTTTTCGTAAATTTCATGTATATGTTCGTCTATAATTTAGCTTCATCAGTTTGGATTGAACATTTCTGTTTAAAGGCTATATTTGTGCTTTAGCATATTGGCTAGTTTATATGAGCCAAGAATTCTTTTTGAACTGAATGCTCCTAATGTCCGCAAGTGAGTAGTGATCAGAAGTTGTTGGTTTTCTTCATTCATATGAAAGAAGTGTTTATGTAGACCTCAGAACTTCACAACTACGCTTCTTTTCGTTGTGGAAATTTCTCTTGTTGGTGGTGGCTTTCGTGGGTTTGTAGATTCGGTATGTTATAGACTTGTTTGTAGTTGAATGATCGTTGCATTCAAATTTCTAAATCCTGTCCTGTCCTACATTTTCCTGAAGTTGTTTTTCTAGAGATAGTTTGAGATCAAGGCATAGTACTTGTTTTCGGATTTCTGAGGGTCAAGTGTTGATCAGCTACGTGAGTTAACTTTTGATGATTTTCTTTAAGTTTTCGTGAGGTTCGTGTGTATATTGTCTATTAATCATCTTGTCATTGACTCAGCCAATTTATCATGTGAGTAAAGGCAATGCTTTCTCTTGCATTTCTTTCAAACCTGTTTGGATATATGATTTTCTTGAGCCGAGGGTTTATCTAATGTTGTTTCTTTACCCCACAAAGGTAGGGGACTAGGGGTAAGGTCTGTGTACACTGTACACCCGACTCGCCCCAAACAGCACAGTGTGGGACTTAAACCGAAGCTACATCCTTTGTTCTTCTAGCCTTTGAACTTGACGATCTAAGATTTGGGCAGGTTTTTCTTAATAAACTATTTATACATGGTTAAAATTATTTTTTAGATATGTATAATAGATGTTGAACCCCCTTCCACTAGTTCGGGTGTTTACTTCTCAGATTTTAAACCCCCTTATGAATTTTTTTGGCTCCGCCACTGCTTAAATGGCTCCTCATTGATTTCAACTTCTTCATGAGATTGGTCCAAGTCTAGAGAACAAGCAAATCTTTAAGGACCACTAAGGTTTTTCAAAGTGGTATAGGTTGTGTTCCACTAGGTATTATTTACGTACTTCCTTCGATCACTTTTACGTGTCTACATTAAACTTTGTACGCTTCTCTGTCCAGTTTTACTTATCCACTTTGGACTTTGCAGGTTGATTAAGAAACAATGATTGTTATAAGGATTTTATCATAATGTGCATATTAATTGATGTTTAGTATAGTCTTGAAGAATGTTTTGGTCAAAATATTTGTTTTTTCTTGATATGTTAAAAATGACAAATAAAAGTAAAAATATATTTTTGAAATAGTGAACAAGTATAAGCGAAGGGGAATATAAAAGAAAGGTTTAAGCCAACTATAGACCAAAATGAATCAAAACGGCGCTAGAATGTCTAAAGTTCCAAACTTTTGTGGCCTTGTATGAGTCGCACATCGCCTAAGTGACATTCTTGGATTTGAATGATTGTCAAATTACAAAATAAATTTCGAATCAGTTTGAGTGTACCTCAATTATTTCTTATGGTAGGTGCTATATTTCACTTGTTCATAATACTATCCATCAGTTTGAGTGTACCTCGATTATTTCGTATGGTAGGTGCTATATTTCACTTGTTCATAATACTATCCATCAGTTTGGTGTAATTGCATTGTTGCGTAACGATAAAAATTCCAAATGTTTATGTATCAAAATAATACAATAAATCATCAATCAATAGGTAGCAACCATCCAAATGAAGTGTTAGGCCATCTCTAGATGCCAAAAGGGGTCAATCAATAGTATTATTCCAAGAAACAAAACGAATCTTTGGGATGACTTAGCTAGCGTTTGGCCTCAAGTTCTCAAATATTCTTGGCAAACAATAATAGTTGGATCAAGTTTTTGGTGAAATTACATCATGTGTTTGACCCCAAGTTTTCCCAAGAATATTTGACTCTTTCAAAATATATTGTTTATACTCATAAGTTTTAAAACTATTAAAACTACCCATAAATTTGTATTATCTATTTATAGTGAATATGTTTAGTTAAAAAATAAACTTATAACATAATTGATAACAATCAACAACAAACAAATAACAATATATGCAAGAGCAATACATTAATCGCATATTCAAATTTCTCAATTTTATCACTCAAATTAGAACTCAAACTTTACTGGAGGAGGTAGTAACAAATATTAGTTGGACTTAATAAATAATATATATTTTTTTATAAAATATAAAAGTTTGGGGTAATTTTTTGAATTTTTTAAAATTCCCAAATATTAGAACTTGGCCCAAATACTAGTTTTTTCTAGTATTTGGGAACTTGGCAAATATATAACCAAACACCACTTCCCAATTTTTTTCCAAGTATTCTTGGGACCAAAAGGTTCTTAATTTTTGCAAAGTGGGTCGGGTTTAATGATGGGTCAAGGTTTATTATGATCAGATTTAAATTGGGAGAAAATAATATTCACGTAGTCGCCAAATAATAAAGGTGGGGAACTAGGTGAATTAACGGGTACATATGTGTCTAAGTCTAAAGTTGGATGATAAGGACAAATATAACTTTTTAATCTCGATGAATAGTCGAAATAGATACCATAAATAGTATTCATGAACTTGAGAAGATTGTCAATACTCAATAGACCAGAATTGTTGAAATGATAGAAGCAAAATGTTGAGAGCAATGTGCTAAGAAGACACTACAGAAGATTGTGAGAGCCTAAGACACTCACTTTGACACCTCTTAAGACAGATATCATTCCAGTTAGGTACTTGGTGCTGATTAACACAAACAGTTCGAGCACACGCATCAGCACAAGCATCGAGTTCAGAAACACCACAAACAGTAACACAAGTATAGGGTGTCGGGTCTTTAGAAAATGCACCAACCTTCTTGAGCATCCTGTTTGAAGTACACACTCTTTCACAAACAAAGATATCATCGGAGTTCTTTTCACGACCTCTGGCCCTGTTTAACCTCTCCTCCTCATCTCTCCTTTTTTTCGTCCTGAAAGCTTGCCCTGCCATTACAGCTGGCACAGCAGCTCCTAGTACAGACCACCACCATTCCACCATTATTGCTACCTGAAGAGTATTCAGCCTTCAAGGCTTCGACCTTTTCCTTGACTATCTGTGATTAGACACACACACGTAAAATAAGAATTAGAAGAACAACAAAATGTAAAACAAAATAAAGATTCATGCAACAAATGCATCCAAATATCTAACATGATCAATATCTTTTGGCTCAACCTGAAATTAGGATGTGTTCAAGAAAGATGGGGAAGTGTACGTGGGTTCCTCCCATGGTTTTAGCTCAACTGAATAACACGAACATATCATTTATGCCCATTTTTAGATAACCATCACTTATGCTCCCCCTTACCATTGATTCGTATCATTTGCACAATTGATTGCACAACCTTTTAATGAAAAAGAAGGCAGAAGAAAAGGAAAACATACATTTGCCTTCTTTTTGTTCCTGGTGGTGACATGAGTTTCTAAAGTGGAAGTTGGCTGCTGTGAAAGCCTGTCTAGACCACCATTCATCTCTTGTCTAGCAAGTGATGTGGACTATATCAAAGTTTCGGAAGGTAGGTTGTACGCACACCTTAGCCTTATCTTTGTGTGGTAGAGAAGTTCTTTCCGATAGACCCTATCTTACTTTCCTTTTTAGACCATTTCAAAAAGAATGTTACTTTCTATATTTAGTAATTCTTTACATCCAACATCCTACATTTCATATTCAAGACCACAAGATTCAAAGCTCTTTTTGGTACATCATACACGTCTTTTGTTTAGGACCACAAGATTCAAAAGTCTTCTTTATTTTTTTAAACTTCGTGCCGAGTCAAATTAAGACACAAAAATTGACCGGAGGGAGAGTATTTATTAACCTCTCCCTTTTTTTCTCACTATGGGGTAGGGAGGAGGCCTAGAAGATTCACCATCTTCATGACACGTCTAGTTCCCGGAAAAGGGACAGGACGTCCAACACAGACAAAAAATATAAACATCTCCATGACCATATAAGTCTTCAACTTCTGATACCCTTGTGAAGTCACAGGCATTAGATAGCCTATATGATTATGTACCCACAGGTTGAAGCTGGAAATTACCACAGGAGACCAGAGCTTCTAACAAAAGCAAATAAAGCTAAGTCATTTTTTTCCATTTGTCTAATTTGAAGTTAAGTTACCATATACCTGTGCTAGAGGCGAGGTACACACCAAGTTGGCTCAAACACCACCACTACTTATGAAAATAAAAATAGGACCTATAGCATTCCTCTGGAAGACTAAAATTTGTCTAATGAGCAATCGCTTGATCTTTGAAATAGTAAGAAACTCGAACACATTTGGCCTACCAAGAAGAATGCTCTGAAACAAATCATACTAATTCCATTCTTGACCAAATTGTACCATCCAGTTGCTTGAAGGCGCAGTGAATCATATCAGTCCATTTGTTCTTTCTTTCTCTATCCGAATCCTTCTGTTAATTTGATGGCAAGCATCTTGTTCAAGAAAACACCCAGTAGGGTGTGCTGGTCATGAGTTTGCTTAAGCAACATGAGTTAGATCCACGCCCACTATGGGCGTGTTAGCAATTAAATCGATGATAAGCATCTTGTTCAAAGTGGTAAAATAGTGTTTTTTTTGGAAATGAGCCAGCTCTAGATAGACTAAGAAAGTTGCTGGCAGGTTTCCAGCATAGACTGATGCAAGGTTTTGGTAATGGGCGCCTTTAATTTGAAGTATCTATATACAGGGGCAGAGGTAGAGTTTCGACTCTGAACCCAATAGCCTTCGTGTAAACCGTGTATTTATCCTAAGAATTTCATTTAATATGCACAAAATATCAAATTAAAACCCAATAACTCAATTGGGCTAAAATTTTGAACCCATACACTTCCAATTATGTATCCATTTCTGTATAAATACACACAACGGAATAATTTTCAAGAACATATACTAGTCTTAAGTTCGCAGTCCCTGCCACAAAGGGAGTAGAATGGGTGCTTTGTGTTCTATACCACTGACTTAAAAGTTTAGAGCTTGGTTCTTTACAATGAATGAAGAAGTGCTCATCAAACACCTTCCAAGTGTTAAAACACATAGCATATCAGATGCAAAAAAGATTAAAAAATTTCAACAGCAGGACAAAATATGTGCAAATGGGTGTCATAAAACATCAAGAACATGTCAAATTGAGAGAATTTCTCCATATTATACAGGAAACAAAATCTTCATATAATCAAAGGGGATAGAGAAGCAACCCACGTACTGCAAAATAAACAATTTATCAGCTAAGGAGGGGAGAAAATACCTTGATTTTCTCTCCTTTATCAGCCGTGACAAGTGACAATCAGTGAGTTTATAGTAGCTCTATGTGTACAAAAATGGAAAAACAGGCCTGTTAGAAACAAGAAAAGGACAGCCCTTTTAATAGGTTCAAAATAGTTCTTTAAGTATCATTTGAGCAGTTTTAGTCTTTTATTAAGTTTGTTACAAAAATAATTTTTGGTCTCCTTCGAAGATTTATGAATCTCTAATTGTTAAATTTTAATCAAAATTGTGACTATTTAACTTTAACCAGAAATGGTAAATTTTTCCATCAAAAATTTTAAAACCGCAACATAAAAAACTACATCAATATAATATAGGTGTCTTTTGTTGATTGCTTTTTGGTGTAAACTAATTTTTGATCTTGATGCAGATGATATTTGCACAACTTCTTATTTCGGATGTAGCTTAGTGCAAATATTTTATACAATATATTATTTACCCATCAAAGAAAAAATTACATCATATGAAGAAAAAAGAAAAAACAACAGAATTGCACCTCAAAGTTGCACCAAACTCTTGAAACATGTTGAAGAAAATAACATAAACTAAAAAAATGTACCACCAATTGTGAATTTATATTAGATATTTTCTATTTTCAGAATTTCAATAATTCAAGTTGATAAATATGTATTTCAGAGAGACCGAAAATGCTTACTCTTGCTACACTGAAATGGCCAAAACTATAGCAATGATTTTTAAGGGATCATTTAAATCTATCACCAAGGATAATGGATCATTTTCTCTTCAAGATACTCAGAGGCTGCGAAAATGAATAATTATTCTTGCTTTAGAATTTTTTTTATCTGTGGGCTCCCTTTTTAAAAAAAATTAAAATAAACCAAGTCGTTGGGCTACCCGACGACTTGTGATTTAATGTTTATCTTGCGAGTCGTTGGACAAGGCAACGACTTGGTCCCATTTACTTATATATATTTTTAAAAATGTTGTGACGTTAGCAAGGTTAATGATTTGATCAAATTATAAATTTTCGGTCAAATTTCAATTAAAATAATTCTATCTATATCATAGATATCCATATTCTCTATAATAAAGTTTTATCATAATATGTTCACACCGCAAAATATAAATTTAGCCATAACTAACTAGATCATAATTAATTTATCATATTTATTACACATGATTTTTGTTTTTTTATGAATTTCAAATGTTTAGATGAGATCGTCTTATATATTCAACAAGACATTTATTAACGACCAAGTCTTTTCTTGAATTTCCCTTTTCATTAGCAATAATTACAACTTTGTAAGTAAATCTAATTGAGATCGATGTAAACTTAGCAAGACATACAATGTCCACTATAGAACCTATGAAGATGGAACTCATTTCACTATTCTCCACTTCGTAGGATTTTTTGTGAAAGGTATAAAACGTTTTCATTTACATTTTTCCTCCTTTTTTATGAACTTTAGAAATGAAAATATGTGTGTATATAGTTTTTTGCTCTCAAAATCGTCAAGTTTAATTAAATATTTGTGTTTTTTTTAATCATGCCAATGAAAAACATTTCAAAATGAATTTATCTATGAATGCCATCAACAATGTTCAGGGTAATCATATTTTATTGTATAAAATCTTTATGAGATGTGGAATTAATGTAGGCAAATTAATCAACAACATAAGGATTTTTATACAATAGAAAAATGAAGACTAGATTAATTTAAAGGCTAATGTTGATTAATTTACCTTGAACAATATTGTTAGCACCCGCAGATAAACTCATTTTCGAATGATTTTTGTTGGTATGATAAAAAGTCACAATTATTTGATTAAAATTGATGATTTTGAGGTAAGAACTATTTTTACACATTTCATTTCTAAAGTTCATAAAAAAAAAAAGGAAGGAGGAAAATGTAAATGAAAACACCGCATACTATTCATAAAAAACACTATGGAATAGAGAAAAGCGAAATGAGTTACATCTTCACAAATTTTATAATGCACACTATGTGTCTAGTTAAGATTACAACGATTTCAATTAGATTACTTATAGAGTTATAGTTTTAATATTGCTAATAAGTAGGCTAATTTAAGAAAAGGCTTAGTCACTAATAAATGTCATGTTTGAATATATAAGCAGATCTCATCTAAACATTTGAAATTCATAACAAACCAAAAGTCATGTAATAGATATGATAAATTAATTATGATCTCTAGCCAATTATGGCTCAATTTAGATGTTGTGGTGTGAACATATTAAGACAATACTTGATTAATAGCAAATTTGGGTATTTAAGATATAAGAAGTATATAAAATTATTCTAATTGAAATTTGATTGAAGATTTAAAATTTGACCAAATCTTTGACCTTGCAAACGATACACAAGATTTTAAAATGTATACATAAGTAAATGAGCCAAGTTGTTGCCATTCCCAATGACTCGCAAGATAAAAATTAAATAGTAAGTCATCGGGTAGCGAACGACTTGGTTTAGAAAAAAATAATTCAAAAGGGTGGGGCCCGTAGACCAAACATGTTTGGTGTGGACCGTCTGCCCCTTTGTTTGTCGTTGGCAAAACATGAGACACATGTTTTTAGGCTCTGTACTCGTTATTTTTACTATGAGTACTTTTCTATTTTCAATATTTTCATCATAGTTTTTTTTTTAACTCTTGTATTCTTTTCAAACAAATTCTGAAATTTCTATTGAATACAACCTCACTATCCCATATAAGTAAGGGTAAGGTTGGCATACACCCGAATTATACTGGTATGTTGTTGATGATGACTTCATTTTCTTAGAAATAAGGCCAAACACATAAGCAAAACACTCAAACTTGACCTCAGTTATAATTTTAACTCAAGCTTGTTCCAGTAAGAACCTTTCAACCCTCATCAAAATGTATCACTTGGGTCACTTTTGACTAACTAGTATAGAAAATAGTCATAGAAAACATTTTCCTTCATAATGGACACCCCCTTAATCAGTGGTTTCACACCTTTCGTATGAAAAGAAAGCAAACAGAAGGGAAAATGTACATTTGCCTTCTTTTTGTTTCACCGGTGGTGACACGAGTCTCTACCGTGGAAGCCGGTAGCAGAATGGATGGCCACCGTGAAAGTCTCTCTAGCCATTATACTAGACTCAACCAACTTAGATATCACGAAGATAAGGAAATTGGGTGCAACAACGAGTAATAACCATTGGTATTGTTGAAGCAACTAGTCTGCTATGCTACCTATTGTTCCATCATTATCATACAAAATAGCAATCATATTGGCCAGATGAATTTGAGTAATTCTTGCAAATGACTACCAATTTTCTACTCTGATGATAAAGTAAGCTCCGCACAGAACATAATGTTCCTATTGCACCAGTCCTACTAGCTAGCTACTTGCATGCCCTTCAACACTTTGTTCTTGTAAAACACTAACTACCCTGTCCACCCTTATACGCAAGCAGGATCTGTTATAAAGAGGGTTCCACTAAAAGCAACTTGCAACTTATGGAACTAAAATCTTAAAATTTGCAACAAACCAATCCAAAAAATGACTTTTACTTTCTAACACATCATCATAAACATGAGGATGTCCTTCTCATCCTCTGAAATTGATGCAAAACTTCAGCTTACAAAAGATTTGTTGCTGCAATCTTCACAGCAGTCTTTCTAAGTATCTCACTTACAATGTCTTTTCCACCCCAGTCAAACAAAAAATTGCGCCAAGTTTTCCCGATGAATGAGACTTACTTCAACCTTTCCTTGCCATATATCTCTAAGCCAGCATTGAGCAAACAATAGACTAAGTTGCATTCATTCTTAATGAACTCTTTGGGCTTCTTATAAGAATGTGACTATTCCTTTTTTCAGGTACTACTAAATCGACGAATAAGATAGCAAGAGAGTAACAATAACAATACTAAAATGGAACTAGACAACGCTCAACCTACTAACCTTCTACCCTAAGCCTCGACCTCTTTTACCTTCCTATCTTGTTTAAACTGTGTATTTATCTAAAGAAATTCATTCTGTATGTCCAAATTATCAAATTAGAACACAATAACTCAAAAGGGCTAAATTTTGAAACCCATTATTTTCAATTCTGTCTCTGTTACTAGTCTTAAGTTCACATTCCCTACCACAAAAGGAGTAATGACACTGGTTGTATTCTGTACCACTCACTTAAAATTCTGGATTCACATCTGCTCTCAGAGACTCAGCATAGTGTACTAGATTAATCGATAAATAAGAACAACTGCTAAAGCTTCAAACCTTAACAATGGCTGAACAAGGGTTCATCAAACACCTTCCAAGTGTTAAACACACATAGCATATCAGATGCAAAAAAAATTAAATTTTTTCAACAGCATGAAAAAATATGTGCAAATGGGTGTCATAAAACATCAAGAACATGTCAAATTGAGAGAGTTTTTCCATATTATTCAAGAAACGAAACCTTCATATACTCAAAGGGGATACAGAAACAACCATATACTGCAAAATTAAACAATTTATTAGCTAAAAAGTGAACATACCTTGATTTTATCTCCTTTATCAGCCGTCACAAGTGATAATCAGCAAGTTTGTAGTAGCTCTGAGTGTGTAACTTTTTGTAAAACCTTTTGTTCTCTGCAACAAAAAATGGAAAAGGGTGTATTAGAAACAAGAAAACGACAATCCCGTTTGGTGTTTAAAAAATAACAAAAGTAGTCCCATATGTTTTGGTTTAGATTCAAAATAGTCCTTTTAAAGTATCACTTAAGCAATTATAGTCTTTTTTCTAAATTTTAGTCCATGTGTCGAATATTTACCAAAAAATATTTAATCATAATCATTATAAATTTTAATACAAAATCCAAAATCACAATGTAAAGAAATTATATCATATGCAAAAATAACATAAATTGAACCTCAAAAATTGTATTAGTCTTTTCAAATATATATATTTTTAAAAATATATAAAAACGTATTTTTAAATACAAATTTTCGTTATATATTTTTTATGTTCATATCAACATTAATCATGTGGAGTTTGTGGAAAAGAAGAAATCACATCAGGCATAGAGGTCAAACTAATTTTAAAAGACTGGTATAACAAGTGGTAAAGAACAGTTAGCTAATAGTAATGGTGAAAAAAATCAGGTTTCGAGGTAATTGAAAAGTCGTGATATGAAATGATGAAAATACTAGAAACTTATAAATCTAGGATTTATCATCATATGGTCCAGTGGAAGTTTCCAGAAGAAGATCAATTAAAGTGCAAATAAAGAGAATCAAGGTGAAAGAGCCTATAATTTATGTTGTAGAGACAATAATGGAGACCTAGTTCATGCGTAAGCTAGGGGATTTGGTATTGATACAAACATAGAAGCAGATGCTAGAGTAATACAAGCAGCCTTAAAAGTCAGTGCAAGAAAAGGATGACAAAACCTAGTGATAGAAATTGATTCATTGACTCTAAAAAAACATCATTTAAAGAAGTTGGAGAATTTCATGGAAAATAGCAGAGTTAATGAAAGACATGATGAGCGAGGTACAATAACAAAATGTTAAAACAAAGCACAGATTCAGGAGGGCAAACAAATAGCAAATTATTTAGCAAATTTAGTTATTAATCATACAGACATACTTGAATTTAAACATTATGAAGTTACCAAAAGCAGAAAACGCATCATTAATACTAAGAAAACACATATTTCAAGCATCGAAATAAAACAAAGAGAATAATCATATGAAAATTCAAAAGTTAGGATATAAACAAGAAAGGACGGGAAACAACAAACATATTTACATAAGATCACATCCTCAAAAAGGGATTGTTACAACTGTTTTAAGAAAAAGTTTTTGCTAATCTATGTTAACACGCAAAAACTTTCATTGAAAAGTCAGGTTAGTGTCATCTTTAACATTCAAGCACGGAGATCAGCACGGAATTCAAGCAAAATTAGCAAGAAGCATGAAATCAACTGAGACACTACAAAAATGAGTTAGATCTAAATGGAAGAAGAAACATAAGCAAAAAGGAAAAAGACAAACATGTGTAGTCGCACTCCGAACTCCTGACGGCTACCTTTATGAACTTCACGCATTGATGAACAACATATTACCGCCTAATAAAAAGCAGAGAAAGGTCAAATGACAACGAATCGACATATAAATAGGAAAAAAAGAAGGAATAACGATTACCTCTCAATAGTGAATGCTCATGTGTGAGCTGTAAAAGTTGGAGAAGGATAAGAACAAGGTGGAAATAGTTCCACAAGAGGCGACGGCGAAATGTAAGGTTTTGGTGACTGCCGCAAAGAAGCATCTTGAAGACAAGAGTGAAAAGGGAAATGAGAAAGAGACGGACATTGTTAGGTTACTTTCATTGTTATATATAGAGGGTTCGGTGTGGGCTGGACTCTTTTTCTCAGATTTTCTTATTTGTTTTTGTTGAGATTTTGGGCCGATTGGTTAGACTGATAAATATCTTTGAATAAAACAACCAATGGTCCACCCAATTTTTTTTAAAAATAAAAATAAATTATATTTAATCAAAACCATTATAAATTTCCATACGAAATCCAAAAAATATCACAATGTAATCATTTGCAAAAATAGTATAAGTTGAACATCAAAAAGTTGTATTAGTTTTTTAAAATATACACCATGCAAATCATAGTTTAAGTTATCGCCGTTGATTTGGAGTCATGCAAAGCAGCTTGAAGTTTCAGAGACTAAAATGAGCTCCTGACGTTCGAAGTTATCAATTTCTGTTTATTTTTTGCTAGGCTTAGTCTTTATATATTATTCAAAGACAACTTGTACTTATCTCGTATTCGTAAAAGCCTTGTACTCTTATTTTTGATTAGATGCTTAATTACTAACGGATGCCTTGGGATGGTTCCTTGTATTGTAGTTTTATTGATGACTCTTTCTTTGCATCTTTATAAGCTTTATGCTTTTTGTTGTTGACTTCAGCTTGATGTTCCGTTATTTATGGTTCGAGGCTAAGAATTTGGCTTACCTACTAGTGGAATTTAGTAGGTGCCATCATGATCTGAGAAATCAGACTGTGACAATTTGATATCATAAAAAAAAGAAAAAAAAGCTACAAAAGATGTACTTTCAAATGCAAATTTTCTTTAGATATTTCCTATTTTCATAATTTAAAAATATATAATTAAAGTAAAGAAATATTTTGAGGAGACAAAAACAATTTATTTTTGATAAACTCAAATAAGCAAAATTATACGGGCAATACTTTAAGTCTTTAATAACTTCATCTATATCATATGCAAAAATAATAAAAATCGAACATAAAAAAGTTGTATCAGTCTCTTGATTGAGGGGTTTATCATTAGTAAACCCCTTATCACGACCCAATTCCTCGAGTCATGATGACACCTACTATAACCCACCAGTAGGTAAGCCAACCCGTATCCCGGAACAACAAGTAATGGGTCTGAGGGCAGAAACTAAACAAGAGTAGGCAAAATTTAAGATAATAATATAAACAGGCGGAAGCAAACCAACATATATACAAATAAAGGTCCCTCCCAGAACCTGGAAGTCACTAGTACAGAGCTACTAACAAAACGAGTACAAGTCCCAAAAGTGGACCACAGAGACTGTACTGTCTCGAAAGGTAAAAGATAAGTCTATATACACAGATGGAGACTGAAATAGTACAAAATGTCGTGTGTTCACCCCCCCTCTCTGGATCAGACTACTCCAAACTGGATCAACGTTGGCCACTGGTGCTCGGACCTGCATTGTCACGCCCCGAGCTACCCCCAAGACGCGGACACGGGACCTAGGACCACAAGTGATCCCAAGCTAACCCTGCTGACATGATCATGAGCATACTAAAGAAAATAAACTGATGCGGAAGCTAATTCATAAATAAATCTGAAAAGATGGGGAATACCCATATACTATAGCTGAATATATCAAATCTGAGAGTTTAATACAAAAGAAATATCAAACTCAAAACACTAAGCTGAATCTAACTATGTCTGAAATAAGCCTTTAAACTGACTAGAAATGTTGGGACAGGCCCCAGCTAAGTCTAGCAAAACTGAAACTAAAGACTAAAAGCGATAAAGATAAACATGTCACTAGTCCTCGAAGAATGAGGACTCACCACTGATGCTGCTGAACTGAAGATCGAGAACCGATCTAAGCGTGATCTGGATACTGAGAACCTGAACCTACATCACGAGAAGATGTAGCGCACGTATGCGTCAGTACTTGAAAGGTACTGAGCATGCAAGATAGAGTAAAGCTGAAAGAACATATAACTGAACAAAACAATAAAGCAATGAAATAATCTGAACATGATATAGATACTGAATACTGAGCTAACTGAATGCAATGACCAATTTATAACATGCTGACTGAATACTGAATGAACTGTAAATGTGGTCAATGCAATAAAGTCTGACTGAACTGTGGGAGCTACTAATAACCGACATAAAACCACATGAGCTAAATGTGGAGTCCGATGTATACGCCCCATCGAGAGGACCCAATATACCCTGCCAGAGGTATAGAGGCATGCTGGCGTGATCACTAAACTGATGTTGCCCACAGAGGGGACTTACACCTACGTGGCTCGTAATTCTGAGACTACATGGGTACGCTGAAACCCTAGTCCAACTCGGTATTATGCTACTCCCAATGAATTAAGTAGTTAACTGGTTATGACTGAATTTCTGTAAATACTGGATAGCTCGAACTGAACATGTAAACTGAGAATGCAACAATTAATCTGATAATGATGCATTCATAAACTGAGGCATGTAAAACTGAATACTGAAATATCTGACCTAGCATGTGTAATTCAAGAACTAAAGAAATACATAGCTAGGGTTCTGAAATTCATGCGATAAACTGAGCAATAACATGATAATCTGATTTGGAACATTTAAATAACTAACTCATGATGATCTGTTCAAATTCTAGGAACCCTAGGTCTGTTCATAATCATGGAATCAAGAATCTGACTAAATTCTAGGGACCTAATGGGCGAAAGGAACCCACTAGTGAAATCCCACATGCCTGGTGACGAATTCCACGGAGAAATCTTTTGATTTTGGGGCTGGAACTGAAGACACCTCGCTGCGTTCTTGAACTAGGGTTCTTGACCTCTTTTCTCCTCTTAGCGTTCTAATTCTTCTAAGTTTGATTAATGATTTGACGTTGGTAAGTTCTAGTTATGTTTCTAGGCTTAAACTAATTAAAACCTCATGATTTAGGGTCTAAACGACGTATTTTAGGGGTTAAACGAAATAGGAAAAGACCAAAAGACCCCTGAATTAACTGCTGTCGGAGTGACCTACGGATTGGACCTACGGGCCGTAGGTCAATCTACGGTCCGTAGATTGCGTCCGTAAGTCAAGCCTGTTCGACAGGCCTTCACTAAAACGAGCATAACTTTTTACTCGGAGGTCGGAATTTAGTAAACTCGGTGGCGTTGGAAAGATAATTCAATTATCTATCTAAGCATAGGTCATGGGACACATAATTAATTTTGTGCTAAAAGTTATGACCATATGAAGTTGACCCATCAGAATTTTCAGCTAACTGGCTGCTAACCTTCGATCTACGGTCAGACCTACGGACCGTGGATCGAATGACGGTCCGTGCTGGTCAACCGTAGTTAGGGACTGAAGCTGGGCTTTTGGGGCATCGATCCACGGACACGAACTACGGTCCGTGACCTGACTTACGGACCGTAAGTCCGGCCGTGGGTCAACACTTAGCCAAATTTTCTGACTGAGTTCTGGGGAAGTTTTCTGTTACGAACCACGGACCTGCAGGACGGACCGTGAGTCTATCTACGGTCCGTGGATGGTGTCCGTGAGTGCCACCTGTAACACCAGAAATCTGAAATCTCTATTTTCGGATACGGGGTGTTACATGCATCACGAAACAAATGCAGAGCATAGCATGAGTACCAAAACAACAGGTACCCAGTAGGCATCATAGGCCAACTGAACTTGAAAAGTTAAGACAATATGAAAAGAAGGAATAACACAAACCGAAGTCAAGAACCAATATCTAACTAACAATGGAATGCACATGAGTGTAGAAAGAACTAACTAAAGTAATCTATAAGCTAACTACACCTAACTGGCCCCCCATAAGCCCATAAGGTACACTCGTGCTCAAGTTAAATAAAAACCCGAATGGACCCCCATATGCCCGACGAGTACACAGAATAATTATAACTAAAGGGAATTGCATATAAGAAGCCAAGAACGGAGAACATCGAACCAGAACCTCAACCCCAATTAGTAGAATCTGACAGTACGGAGGTCGTACCACGAACCGGATGCTCACTAGAAGTACCCAAGTAACCAATCACAAGTATCAAGTATATGAGGCCGGAACTCTAACTGGATGCTCTGTATAGGTATCTGGGCAATAGAGGCCGAAACTCTAACCGGATGCTCTATATAAGTATCTGGGCAATAGAGCCCGGAACTTTAACCGG
This sequence comes from Solanum verrucosum, assembly GCF_900185275.1. NCBI lineage: Eukaryota > Viridiplantae > Streptophyta > Magnoliopsida > Solanales > Solanaceae > Solanum > Solanum verrucosum. The sequence goes on from NW_026019954.1 coordinate 567,376, forward strand.
ATGTTCTATATAAGTATCTGGGCAATAGAGGTCGAAACTCTAATTGGATGCTCTATAAAGGTGCCAATGTAGCTGCTGAAAGAGTCCCAATCGATCCATGCTCCTAAATGTCCGTTGAACGCCGTCCACACTTAGCCAATCAATGTAAGTCCTTGGAACCGAATTAAAAATCAAATTCAAATCGCGAAGCAGAACTAGTGTCGCCGACGTAACTCGTGAAGCCGTAATATCGGGGAAAAAAAAGGATAACTATCTTCAGAGCAAGCGTATCGCCTAACTAAGGCCCAAACTATCAGACTCAAGTCTGCAATTCCAGTCTATAGGGATCTAAGTCGTTCGAGCGACGTCGGGGAAAAACTAAGGCCTATTGGATTCGAATCATGAATTTCTAAGGCAAGCCCTAGTCAAACCTAAACTAAGGCCCAATATGCTTCAAATAAACAATAATTAAGCATGCAAGCACTCCACATAGTGATGAAGGTCAATTAATAACACAAAGCATGCTCACAGTTACCCGATAATTCTCGAAATAGGCCGAAAACATAATTTTTAAACACCTATACGTGATTCAATAACTACCAACCCAAATCCCACTAATCAACATGCATTCACACTCTCAAGCTCAATCTAAGAGAGGGAAATCGTAGCCTACTTGTAGGCCGATCACACGTGCTCCAAAATCACTTCTTCGGAGCTTTCCCTTTTCGAACGGTCTCGAAACGCTGTCCCGCTATCAAAAATAGAGTCACAACATTATTACGTTCGTTTAGACACCAAAATCACAATAAACGGAGATGGACCAATTTCAGGGTCAAAACGGGGAAAGTGGGACCCGCGCTGAAAATTCTGAAATTAACCCCAAAAGTGGGTCCTAACCAGTTACCCTAGCTCATGTCCCAAAATGGGACACGATTCGGGTATCGAGAACAACACAATATCAACATGCAACCAAAACCCAAATTTTCTCAAGAACTAGAAATGGGACAGCAGTTGAATCAGTAAATTTACCAGAAATGGGAGGTCTACATAGAATTCCGACAACACCACGACGTTCTCCTCGAAAAACCACTTAAGATAGCCTCAAGAATCACTGAAATCGGACCTAAAATGGCTGAGAAAGCAAGTATCAAAAATTCCAAAATCAAGCTCACAAAAAGGGGTCGTGGCAGCAGGTATTTTACAAAAATTACCTCAAACGGGGACCCCAAATCACTATCCGAGCTTACCAACGCGTTCCTTGCGAAAAACCTCAGAAGATGAACTTTTGAATCACTGAATTTGGACTTGAAATGAGAGTTATGAGGTTTTAAGGTTTGAGAATGTTTGCTGATATATTTGCATTATATAGCAGATTTTCTGCAATATTTTCCCAAAATTAAGAACTCCGACGGGGTGCTCCGAACTCGTTCGGAACCCCGTGCAGGCAAACGAGATATGCAACCATACCAAATTTGATATTTCGGACTCAATGACATAGTCAAAATTTTCATATGAGGTCATCTTGACAAAAAGTGGGCCTTACACCCAAATGTCATTTTAAGTAAAAAATCACAAAAGAGCTCAGAAAAATATCGAAAACCTCGAGACACAAAAGAAAGGTCAATCTAGACCAAACTTGACATTCCGGAGCTAACCGCGCTGACGGAATTCTCATCCGAGTGCGTTTACTCAGAATGTTGACCAAAGTCAAACTTAGGCTTAAACTTAAAGTTAAAACGCCTAATCGCACCGACTCACACAGAAAACCTCGGGCGTCATGTCGACCATTCTACTAGCCTAAAATGACCCTTTCGGAGTTGATGGAATCATCAGAATTGGATTCCGATGTCATCTTCTTGAACTTTTGATCGAAAATGATCGTTCAAGGTTCATAAGCTCCAAAACACAAAAACTCGCACCAAAACCAAACGAACGACCAAGTGACCGAATTGTCAGTCCCAGCCAGTTATAAATGACTTGGGGTCGCTACAAGAACGCTCTAAACGATACACAGAAGTCAAGACACAGAAATGACCTGGTCATTACACCCCCCCTCCCCCCACTCATATTTAGTATTTTATCAATTCAAAACAATCATCTCTTTAATATTGTTATCGCAATCTTTGTTGTTCTTCATTTTTTTCAAACAAATTCTATTAAAACAACCCTATCAATATCATAAAATAAGAAAGAAATTTACATAATCTCAAACTATATCGAAGATGTTATTATTAATTTTTTTCTTCTTATATATTTAATAAAAATAAAAGCACAACACAAAATTCTAATTTTAGAGTGACCAAAGTAGTGTATAACTCAATGCTTGTGTGGGCCTCTCTAGCCAAAAAGTCCAAAAATTCATCAAAGTATATAAACTAGAGTGACATTTGTGTTCATTCAAGAACCTTCTTTTCCCCCATTTCTTCATCCCCAAATCCCAATGCATTATCACCCAATTACATGGATAATGAATCTTAATTTTCTGTGAAGGATAACTTCACTTGTTATTTATTTAAGCTTTTTAGCCGGTATGTGTTCTTGTTTCATCTTCTTGTCTTTGTTCCTGCTTTCTGTGTTTTTTTTGGGTGATTTTGTTTGATTTGTCCGAAATGTTCTTAGTTGATGCTTGTTTTGACTTGTGAGACTTTTGGGGTTGACTAAATGCACATTCTTGATGAATTTCACTTGGAAAAAAAATGGAAGTCTGAGTAGATATCAACTAGTTGGAGTGAGGGTTAGTCTGTATCGACATAAAGTTTTGTAAATTTGGTTAGAGATTGATATGGTATGTGTGTAAAGGTGTGATTTTTATAGAATTTTGTTTTTTGGTGAAATGGAACTGACCCAAATGAAGCTGAAATGATATAGAGTCGAGGGTCTATTGGAAACAACCTCTCTACCTCCCAAGGTAGGGGTAAGATTTGCTTACCCTCGCTCGTGGGATTACATTGGGTATGTTGTTGTTGTTGTATAGCCTAATTCAACTAGTTCGGGGTTGAGGCATGGTTGTCTGACTAGTTGCACATTCTTGATGAATTTCACTTGGAAAAAAATGGAAGTCTGAGTACATATCAACTAGTTGGAATGAGGGTTAGTCTGTTTTGACATAAAGTTTTGTAATTTTGGTTAGAGATTGATATGATATGTGGGTAAAGGTGTGATTTTTATAGAATTTTGTTGTTTGGTGAAATGGAACTGACCCAAATGAAGCAGAAATGATGTAGAGGTGAGGATGTATTGGAAACAACCTCTCTTCCTCCCAAGGTAGGGGCAAGGTTTGCTTACACTCTAACCTCCCCATACCCCGCTCGTGGGATTACATTGGGTATGTTGTTGTTGTTGTTGTTGTATAGCCTAATTCAACTAGTTCGGGATTGAGGCATGGTTGTTTGACTAGTAGCACATTCTTGATGAATTTCACTTGGAAAAAGATGGAAGTTTGAGTACATATCAACTAGTTGGAATGAGGGTTAGTCTGTATCGACATAAAGTTTCGTAATTTTTGTTAGAGATTGATATGATATGTGGGTAAAGGTGTGGATTTATAGAATTTTGTTGTTTGGTGAAATGGGATTGACCCAAATGAAGCAGAAATGATTTAGAGGATTCATATAAGCCTAATTCATTTTGTGAGCCGAGGGTATATCAGAAACAACCTCTCTACCTCCCAAGGTAGGGGTAAGGTCTGCTTACACTCTTGACTCTACTACCCTCCCCAGACCCTACTCCCGGGATTGCACTGGGTATGTTGTTGTTGTATAGCCTAATTCAACTAGTTCAGGGTTGAGGCGTGTGGTTTTCAGTAGATTATATTTGCCCTTGAGCTTCCACTATGTTAGGGTTTTATCTTATATTGAACATCTTGAATTTTAGCCCATGTTATAGGAGAATTCAGGTGAAACGTGAATTAGGTTCCAATTCAGAATGTTGAATGCAACAATAGACAGTTGATAGTTGTCAAAGATGACTGAAAAGAAAAACACCTTCGACTAGTAGAGTTACAGTATAATAAAGAGTAAACAAGTAGAAAGGTTTATTTTGGCAAAATCGGGATAGTAGTTTCTTTATGATGCAAGCACACTTTCAAGTTTCAACATTTCACTTTTCTTGGGTATTGCACATTTATTGAAGATGTTACTTGTGCCTTATCTTTTGTTCTTTCATCCACAGGTTGTTAATTAAAGGACAGTTATTGAGAATAAAAAAAAAAAGCAGCTGGTATATGATAGCTGCAAACAGTAAGACTATCTCAAAACTACTTCATTATTTTCTATTTGAAGTTTATATTTACATTAACGACTTTTAGTTTATATTACCGCCCATGGAAAGTCCAAAGGTATATCATATGAAACTTGCATGATTTCCGTTATATACTGGAAAACCGTGGTGCATACTTTAAGAACAGATAGATATGGTTGGCATTTGTTTCATTCAAAACTGCTGGTGAATGGCCCCTGGGATGGAAGTGTACACATACTTCTTGTTAACATGAGATTGAAGTATCTTGGGCTCTTAGCCAGCTACATATTTATTTAGGAAATGCCAAAGGTGGACCCTGTAGGCAATCACTCAAATTGTTTCCTTAGGAAATGTGAAGTGGACCTTGAGGTGACTCAAATTGTTTCTAGCTGACAACCAGCTCCATCACTATACAAGCTCGTTGTCGAGTATGTTTGGTTATGACTTAGTGAAATTGCATAGGGAGGTACTCATGTATATTCAGATGATCATTGTTGATGATACCTCAGTTTTAGGAAGTGTTGGAGCATGTTTAAAATTATGTTGAGAGGAAGCATCATGGAAGATTGTTGAATAGTTTTTTATGCACTTGATTTTAGCTTTATTAGGAGAGGGGGAGAGATAATTTAGTTTCTACATTGTGTGTGTGTATATATGGACTAAAGAGCGTCTGAATCAGTATTATATATATATATATATATATATATATATATATGACTTAATAATTTGGTATGTATTACTGCATCAATTTAGTAACGTGTTGTATCCTGTGATAGATTGAAACTTTCAAAGAGTCTGTCGAAATTAACTGTATGAGAGAAAGTTGAGCATACCTAGTTAATAAATCACCATAAATGTCGGCCGTCCAATAGATTCACCACACAGAAGTCAACGTTGTGCATAATAAATGACTAGTCGATACATATTTCTGGTTCTTGTATGGTATTACTTTACACCTATTATACATTTTTCCTTTTCACTTTTTTTTTACACCTATTGACTGATGTATTTTGCAATAAAAACAATCAATATGCTCTCTCTCTTAGTTTCTTCCTTCCTGTCTGTCGTTCGACCACGGTAGGCACTTTAGTTTCTTTTTCTGGAAAAAAAAAACTAATCATACTTTTTTTTCTCTCTTTATGACCTGCTCCCCCATTTCTGATCTGGAAACATGTATTTTGCTCATTTTCATTTCACCCTTCGTTACTAAAATTTCTTTCAGGATTGTCATCTTGTTCTTCATCCTCCTTAGCCTTTTTAACCTCATTTCTCGAACTGTCCCCTTTCCTACATTTCAGTCGTCATAGTTCTTTAATTACTGCTTTAAAATGATTGCTACATGCCCATCATAACCTAGCATGTTTATACTGTCAAGTCCCATATTACTGCCCATTGCCCTCTAAGAGGTGATGCAGTTAAACACAACAGGAGAACAGCATTATATCCAGTCCACGTACACATTGAATGAAAAGAAAATATATGAAGTGGTTCCGACCTTTTTGAAAGAGAAGGGAAAAGTTGAGACATCTACTTGATACTGGTCTTGAGAATGGAGATCGGAGAGTTGATGACTGGGGGGAAGAGGACCCCGAGATCATATCCCGGCAATGGTCAAAAGGTCAGCAATAAATTTACTGTTCAAACTAAAATTTGTGGCACTAAATAAGGAGATTGTTCGTCACAGAGTAAGGAGGAATTTTCAGGATTGGGAGGTTACCGAGTTTCAAAGATTGCTAGATTTACTTCAAAAACAATGAGAGCTGATTGATGGACCCAATGCTTTGATGTGAGAGTTGGGGAATATCAGTTCCTTCTCAGTTAAGTTCTTCTATGAGAAGCTTCTGGTTAGGGCTTAGGTTAGTTTTCCGCATGCATCAGTCTGGATTCCTAAGGTGCCGAGGAAGGTGTGCTTCGCATGGTTAGCTACTAGAGGGGTTATTTTGAGGGCAGAGAATCTTAGAAATGAAAGGTTGTATGCATGAGCTTGTGTTTCCTTTGTAAGGAAGCAGATGAGGATGTGGACCATATTCTGTAACATTGCAAATCAGCTACCAGGTTATTGGAGGATATGTTCGGATGGTTTGGTGTTTCTTGGGTAATGCCAAGATCCGTGAAGAAGTTGATATCCAGCTAGGAGAAGAAGACACAAGGCTTGAAATGTTACTCCACTTGCTTTGATGTGGGAAGGAGAGAAATCGGAGAGCTTTTGAAGTGGTGGAGATGAGCTATGCTTATTTGAGGAGTAGTCTCTGATCCCTTATTTTCTTTTGGTGCACTCATTTAGTTCCTCTTTGTATAGAGGGTTGGGTTTCTTTTGGAGAGAACCATATTTTGTAGGCTTCTCATTTTTTTGGTATACCTCTTGTATATGGACGAGTTAGCGTAGCTATTATCAATGAAATCTTTTACCTGATTAAAAAAGTGTAATTGCATGAGCTTTTCATTAAAATCTTTTGTTTCAAGTCAAGTCTTGCCTGATCTGTGTACTTGACCAGTCACTTTTATACTTTGCTTCATTGATGACCATATCATGTTGGTTTCAGCCAAGGTCCTTTTCCGCGAAAAGCAGATGCAAAGAAGGCAAAAGGGATGACAGAAGTAGAGTTAGGCTCAGAAAAACATAAGGAAGAAGAAAGCCAAAAAATAAAGCGAGATAAAATGACGAACACACCCAAGTCAAGCAGCAAAAAATCTGTGAGTGTGCATCTTCTGTTCTCTTTAATTTAATCATGTCCTGTTTTCTGAAGTTAAAGGTTGATCGATGTAAAATGAATGTCTCAAGTGGAGAACGATCTAGCTGCTTAAAGAAACTTGGCAGACTCAGAAGAACTTAGAGTGTAGTGTAGACAAAAAAACTCCCAACTTTCATGAGCAGACAAGTTCTGTCTCATGAATTCCTTGTTTGAATCATGTGTGTGGTGTGTCCAAATATTTTTGCCTTAGATATGAAGTTGAGAAGCTTATTTTTCTTATAGGAGTCTGGACCTTCGTTGTGCAAATCACCAGAAAAGCATAAGGAAGAGGAAAGCCGGAAAAAAAAGCGAGACAAAATGCCGAACACACCCAAGTCAAGCAGCAAAAATTCTGTGAGTGTGCATCTTCTGTTCTCTCTAATTTAAGTATATCCTGTTTTCTGAAGTTAAAGGTTGATCGATGTAAGTGGAGAACCGTCTTGCTGCTTACAGAAACTTGGCAGACTAAGAAGAACTTAGTGTAGTCTAGACAAAAAAATATCCAACTTCCATGAGCAGACAAGTTCTGTCACCATGAATTCCTTGTTTGAAACATGTGTGAGATGTGTCCTAATATTTTCGCCTTAGATTTGAAGTTAGGAATCTTATTTTTCTTGTAGGAGTCTGGACGTTCGTTGAGCAAATCACCAGAAAAACATAAGGAAGAGGAAAGCCGGGAAAAAAAGCAAGACAAAATGCCGAACACACCCAAATCAAGCAGCAAAGAATCTGTGAGGGGGCATCTTCTGTTCTCTTTAATTTAATCATGTTCTGTTTTCTGAAGTTAAAGGTTGATCGATATAAAAAGGTCTCAAGTGGAGAACCGTGTTGCAGCTTACAGAAATCTCGCAGACTAAGAAGAATTTAAAGTGTAGTGTAGACAAAAAATTCTCCAACTTCCATGAGGAGACAAGTTCTATTTCATGAATTCCTTGTTTGAATCATGTGTATGACATGTCCTAACATTTTCTCCTTAGATTTGAAGTTGAGAATCTTATTTTTCTTATAGGAGTCTGGACGTTCTTCGAGCAAATCACCAGAAAAGCATAAGGAAGAGGAAAGCCGAAAAAGAAAGCGAGACAAAATGCCGAACAAACCCAAATCAAGCAGCAAAGAATCTGTGAGTGTTCATCTTCTGTTCTCTTTAATTTAATAGTGTCCTGTTTTCCGAAGTTAAAGGTTGATCGATGTAAAATGAAGGTCTCGAGTGGAGAACCATCTTGCTGCTAAAAGAAACCCAGCAGACTAAGAAGAACTTAAAGTGTAGTGTAGACAAAAAAAATCTCCAACTTCCATGAGCAGACAAGTTCTGTTCCATGAATTCCTTGTTTGAATCATGTGTGTGACGTGTCAAATTATTTCGCCTTAGATTTGAAGTTGAGAATCTTATTTTTCTTTAGGAGTCTGGACCTTCGTTGAGCAAATCACCAGAAAAGGTAAAAATCAATCCCTCTTTTCCACCGAAAACTGAGAAGATGTCTAGCGAAGCCCAAAATAGACTCTAGGGAAAAGGGGGTCCGTGGATGAAGTGAGTACAATTGATTCTCTTTCCAAGTTCCAACAACTTGTTCATAAAACTTGTAGTTTGAGTTTTAGCTTATGCACTTGTGTCACCATGCACTTATTGAACGCTCTTATTTTCTGTTGAGTAATAGTTCTAGTAAGCCTTGAAATGAGCCCCTCGAAAGCTTGATGCAAATAAACGAATTTTTGTTCTACGTCTCCGACGTCCTACTCTGATATCACACTATATTAAGATTGCATTTTCCTGCAATCACACTGTCCAAAAAAATTTCGCTTGAGTTTCTTTTTATTAACGAGACATAAAAACATCTTCAACTGATTACTTATCCCCCACTCACCCCCCCACCCCACCCCCACCACACACACAAAAAAGAGAAGAGAGAGGGAAAGATCAAAGAGAACTTGGAGGTGTTAACTAAATCATAAGGGCTTGGAAACACAAGTACGTAGATATCTATATATGCAATCCTTCCATAACATTAACTCATTGGTAATGTTGGTTGGCATTCAGGTGACAGCTTCAGCTGGAAAATATACACTGAGCACACGCCAAGTGAAAATAATGCGCAAGCTTGGTTTGATGGCTCCTTCTGGGTCTCCATTTAATAAAAGGAAACATGTTGTTGCTCCTCCAAAACCCCCAATTATTCCCAAGGACCGTGTTTCTACGCTTAAAAGGCCTCCATCCAATCCTAAGGAACGTCTTCCCGCAATTGATAGAATAGTTGTTTGTGGTCTAGCTGCTGCTGGATCTGTCAATCGTGTTATGAAGTAGCTTTTGTTTCTCAACTGTTTAATCCTCGGTAACTCAGAGTTTGATGACAACCTAAACTACCAATGTAGTGCTGAAGCTGTCAGCAGTGTTATACGAGAGCGGGATGTAGGATTACAAGCTAGTGGGTGCGGAGTACTGTGCACCCACATTTGTTTTTGTAACAATGAGAATAAACTATAAACTTAGCAATTAGTGATACAGTTTAGAACATTTCAATTACAGGTATACCTCAAACAAAGAAGCGGGTACAGATACACCCGCGGCCTCTACCTCCGCCCATGTCTATGGTGATGTTGTGATACCAACTGTAGAAATGCACATTATGTTTTCTTTTGTTGTCAGAATGCTTTGATGGGGTAAATTCTGAATGATATTTGTGATTGGGAAGTGAAAGGTAACATATACTCCAAGAGGCCATGAGTTCGGGCTGTGGAAACAACTTCTTGCAGAATAGTAAGGTAAAGTTGTGTACCAGTAGACCCTTGTGGTCCGGTCCTGTATTACTATATGAAATAAACAAAATATTATTCCTTTTACAGTTACAAGAAAACCTCATGTTGCATACCAGTAAAAGATCTGCCCATTTGAGATTCAGAAAATAATTCACAAGTACCAAATACTTGTAAGTTTTTTCTGGTACATGAACATGGGAATGGGAGAAAGATTCAAAAAGTTATCAGCAGGCCAGGCAAAATTCTTCTAGGTAACAGCTCACAATACAGTATCTAATGAATTATTGGTTTCTATCTCATCTCTGACGATTAGTCAACAATTTGAAATAAGTAGGACTTGACAAACGAGCGAGTCGAGTTGAATATGAATCGATCAAAAAATAAGTTAAATAAAAATGGATAAGTTACTCGACTCAACTTACATTTTAAATGGGTAAAAACGAGTTATTCAATGGATAATCATATTTACCCATATTATAATAGAAATCTTGTTAAAAGCTTTAAAAACAAAAAAAAAATTAAAGTTTTTTTTTATCACTTCACTCCACCCCCTATCAGCCCCCCCTACTCCCTATCCTAAAAAATGTAAAAAAAAATTACCACCCCACCCCCCTACCAGACACCCCCTACCCCTACCAGCCCCCCCGCCCCCAACCTCCACACCCCATCCAAAAAAAAATTACCACCCCACCCCCTATCAGCCCCCCGCCCACACCCCACCCCCTACCAGCCCCTCCCCCCTCACACCCCATCCAAAAAAAATTTAACAAAATTTTAAATTTTTTCTAATAATTTTTTTTTAAAAAAATAAAATAAAAAATTTACCAACCCACATCCCTACCAGCCCCCCACTCCCCTTGAAAGAGCGCATAATAGCTCACTAATCGACCCTCCTGACAGTATGCGTCTCTCATCTTCATAACATAAAATTGTCTAGGAGAGTTGAAGGTATCAAATTAGGACTAACAATAATTTAGGTGTGCACTAAATAAACAAAACTAAGTTCATGGAGGTCCCATATTACCATGATAACTAATCTTAGTATAACTGATCTTATCATAGCTTGTCTTCAAATCAAACGACCTCAGATACACTCATTGGATGTATAGGATGCCAATAGTTGTTTTTTTTTTTTTTTATATGTCAAAGTGACAATTGTTGTTATGAGCAGGTGGTGGAACTAGGGGTGTACAAAATCGAACCGAAAACCGAATCAAACCGCAAACAGCATCAACTCGAAAAAATATTCGATTAGTCGTTTGGTTTGACTTGGTTTGGTATTGGGAAAAAAACCCAACTATATTTGGGTTGGTTTGGTTTTAACTAAAAAAAACCAACCCAAGACCAAACCAACCCGACATTATATATGTAATTTTAAAATTTTATGTTATACATAAAAATATTTACTTTGATATAATTTTAAAATATTTCTTATACTATTTCATAGTTTTTATCTTTTAATATATAATTTCAAGTTTAAAACTTAGAATGGTCCAATAAAGATTATAGTTCATAGATGTTGATAATTATAATAAAACTTAAATCAAAATCAAATTAATACTAATGCAAAAAGAAAATCAATTCAACACTAAGAATGACAATAATATTGAATATTTTTTCTTTAGTTTTACATTGGTTTAGACAATTAAAATACATAATCTAATTTTAATTTTCCTTAAATATTTAGTAATGTAACTAATACTTATTAAACTTATTTTAGCATGATTTAATACTTTTAAATTATGATCATTTTCATTATGACTTTGCAATATTTATTTTATATGATGATTTCATTATTATTTTTTATTGAATATTTTTTGTGTCATCAGTACTAATCTCATATTTTGTGTTATTTTTTTAAGAAACACCTTAGATAATTGTATTTTGGTTGGACTAAAGAAATATTTGTAGCACAAGTTAATTATATGTTTGTATGCAAACTTTACCGAAAAAATCCAAAAATCTAAGGTGTATTAGTTTGGTTTGATTTATAAATTTAAAAATTCGACACAATGGTTTGGTTTGATATTTGAAAAATCCAAATCAACCCGAGGTTGAAAAACCCGAAAAAATCCAAATTTTATTATTTGATTTGATTTATAAATTTAAAATTTTTACACAAATAATTTGGTTTGATATTTGAAAAACCCAAACCAACCTGGTCATGTACACCTCTAGGTGGAACCCATAAAAAAGGTAGCAAAAAAAATGTGTCTCAAAATAGTAAACATGTTCAGAGAAATTGTTTAGCCTTTTATGACCATGAAGTCCTAAGTACTTGAAATAACTATACTAATAAATTGGTTATATATTGACATGACAATTGACAAGAGGGTAATTCTTGGGACATCAAAATTTCTGGTTTCTTTAAGGGTTTATTCACTTTTTTGTTTTTGGTTAGATCTATGTCTCTTCTTCACTTTATTTCATTCTTTTTTTCTCATTTGAATTTTCAATGTTTGAAAGTGGAAGAGACAGCAATTGATCTGTTGAACACTTTTTTTTTGCCTTTTGTTTGTCTCCTCTGATTATGTTTTTTTGGTATCTTCCTGCTTAGAAGTAGGATTTTATTTGGTTTTGACTATGTGGAGGGAACACATAGAAGTGCTTATTTACTTTGTTTGATATATTTATATTGTATTTTTTTTTTTAGTCTGTTTAAAAAGAATGTTATATTTGTTTATTTAAATTATAGTTTTCATTTTCATTAATGAGGTGGTTTATGTTTAGAAATAGGATCTTATTTGGTTTTGACTATGTGGAGGGAACTCATAGAAGTGTTTTACGTCGTATTTTTTTTTTTAAATCTGTTTTAAAAAGAATGTTATATTTGTTTATTTGAATTATATTTTTCATTTTCATTAATGAGATGGTTTATGTTTAGATAAATATCATATTTGTTCTATACTATAAATTTCGGAAGTGTTTTTTTTAAATATATATTTTGTATTAAGTCAAATACTGTGTAATAAATTGGGAAGAAGGAAGTAGTAATGCGTCAATGTAAAGTGGAAATACTTTTCTTTAACTAAAAATTACGGTAATCTAATAGACTCTCAACTAAATGAAAAAAGAGTTCAAAGCAATGTAGAAAAAGGAATATTGGAAGTGAATAAGCCATGACAGAATACAATGACGAATCACTTTGAACAACAAAATAATACAATAATCGAAGGACAAGAAACTACAAGAATAATGTTATGACTACGTATGGAATGATAAGTGCTAAAACACTCTACTAGCTAGTAACCTTCTACCTTATTCCATGTCTTCCAGAGTCTTCTATCTATGATCATGTGTTCAAAAAGTTGAAACTACGTCATATTATGTCTAATCACCTCGATCTCCCCAATACTTCTTCGGCCTATCTTCACGGCTCTACCCTCCTAAAACCATTCATAGCCAACTTCTCACATCTTCATACATTTCCTCTTCGTATGTCCAAACCATCTTAGTCTATCTTGTCGTCCACCAAAGCCACTCCACACCTTGATGTAACTAGACGATCGATGTAAAAAATAAATGTTTGCCTTTCTATTGGACAAAAGAAATTCTTGCTATGGAGTCATGTACAAATAGACTTCTTCTTTTAGTTTTTAATATCACCAATGAGAACCACAACATATTTTTTTTTTTGGTTTTTCCTCTAGTGTACTATATTTATTTTGAAGTTCTGAATAATCTGAATTCACATCGCGTAAGACATTCATTATATAAAAGTACTTTTTGTTCTCATTATTTAAACTTGAGACCTTTGATTAAAAACAAAAAGATTGTATCAAACCCACCACAATTCTTGAGAATAGAATCACAATATTTTAATAAAATTTGCACCAATGAAAAAACAAAAGAAGTAGGGTTAGATGTTACATGTATGACATAAATAGTAAAAGGAAATAACAAGAAAAAGTCTTCTCTTGTGTTAAGCCATACTAGTAGAGAGGAGGCAAAGTATGAAATGCCCCCATGACAAGTTAACATCAACAAATTGATAAAAACTTTGAATTTTGTTTGTTGGGGGTGGGGGTGGGGTGTGTCATGTGTGGACCCACAAATCCTGTTTCAAGTAATGTGCCAAAACTGAATATTTTTGCAGTGTTACACTCTGTCTGAGATTTTATGGTCTCGAATTTTACTCTACGTATGTTTGTTTAGTACTATATGAATGTATATATATTCTAATATTCATAGTATATAAATTTTTATACTATCAGATTAAGTCGATTCATAACAAGTAATTCTCTATAACAAACCATCTACGCGCAAAGAATGAAATTATGGCTAGCAGGTTAAGTTGACTTACAAGTTACAATCGATAACTATTCACAATAAGTCAGATATGATAAGCTCATAACCTAAAATATACAGTTATACCTAACAAGTAACAAGTTTAACATTTACCAGATTAAGTTTATCTTTTGTTATTGTAAGAAAAATTCTACATATCAGATCATTTAAAAGATAAGTACAAATAATATATTATCACAAGTGTGATTACTAACCGGAAAAATTAGGTCGACAACAAGTTGAATCGATCATATTTCGAAAGTTTCCCCAATTACAAAAATCGCTTTTGGATATATTCCTTGGTTGTCCGATGCATTGCAAATGAGGAATTACTTAATGAAAGAGATGTATCCGAGAGAGGAAATCTGTAATTTTTTTAAATGCTAGGGAATTTTAGAGATTATAATATCTCAAGTTGTGTATTTATGTAATTTTTCAAATATCTTTACACCATCCGTGTATTTACGTTAAATATATATCGGTTAAATTACACGTATAATACGTATAACAAATTTCAGTGTGTGTATATATATATATGATATTAACTTAAATCAAAAAAATAAAAATAAAACAGACAATGAGAGTTTGATCCGCTGAACACTGCATAATAAAACAACACTCCAAAATATATAATTAATAAATAATTTTTTCTTTGAGGCTAATAATATTAATAAGAATAGGAATATTTGATTTTGCTTTCAATTTGCAGTGGTAAAAGTACTGTTCAGTATCAATCTGATTAGCATATTTTCAGTAGTCCCCTCTCTGTATATATGTTCATTCTTGATCTCTCCTTTTCATATATTAACTGTAATAATAATCATTTTCACAATATATTAAATCATTATTGTGTTGTTTTTATTTTTATAAAAAGGAAAAATGCATAAGTACACCCAACCTATGCCCAAAATCCCTAAGACACATCTAACCTTTACTAAGGTCCTATTACCCCCCGAACTTATTTTATATATAATTTTCTACCCCTTTTCGGCCTACGTGGCACTATCTTGTGGGCCCGACACGTGTTGACAATTTTTTCAAGGATAGTGCCACGTATGCCGAAAAGGGGTAAAAAATTAATTAAAAAATAAGTTTGGGGGTAATAGGACATTAGTAAAGGTTAGGTGTGTTTCAGAGATTTTAGGCATAGACTGGGGGTACTTATGCATTTTCTCTTATAAAAATAATAAATGTTCAAAGGTACATTCTCTCTAGTCTATAGATTGGTCTTGTGAATATTTTGGAGTGTTATAGATAAATATTTTCTTGCATTAAATACTGGAATTATGGAGACTTCAGGAATTAAATGTGTATAATTAATTAAAGAGGATTGAAGGGACGACACAGTTGTGATCACATATTTGAATTGTGAAAATAATTTCTTGCATAAATAATAAAACCGCATACAGTAAATTCTTATGATTTAATTCTTTTTTTGGACTCAGTACTGTAATGTAACATGAGAAACATGAGACTTGCTAGGGTTACATCATTGGATAGTTAATTTGAGTGTCATTAATTTAGAAATCATGATATTTTATTTCTTAATTATGAAAATTAATGAATGTTTTGAAGGATCCATAAAAGGTGTTATTAAATAATTTGACAATATATAATCTTTTGAATGCATATAAATGTGTAATTAATTAGAAAGGGGTAAAAATATTACTTATCCCCCATGGCCTATACTATCCTTTTAAAATGACTTTCTAGCCTTGTAAAAATAAAATGTTGTTATATATAAAGAGGTTTCGACTAATATTATTATCGATATAATGACTTACACTATGTCAGGCCAGTTTTTACATTAGAGTATTCTTGAAAATATACACAATAACAACATACTTATATAATCATATTAGATGAAGTCTGAAGAAATTAGAATGTACATAAAAATTTTCTTTATTTTAAAAATAAATTGTTTTGTTTTGATAAATCGCTGAAACGAAAAATAATTGTTGATAGTAATTTTTTTTTCTCTCACAAAATTCAAAAAATGACCAACAGAGAAAGAGAGATGTGATGAAGTGAGGTTATCAATCTGAAAATGTGTCTCATTCCATAATTTACCTTTTAACCGCCAACGGTAAAAAGTCAGTACACTCTTAAGCCTAGTCTATTTCTATGTTCCATAATATCCTTACAATTTCATCATCACTCCTCTCTTTTTCTCTTTTTCCAAGCATCGATTTGGTTCGATTTTATGTATTATCAATTCGATTTATTGGTTTTTAATTTATCGGTTTTTTGTCATTAATGGTTCGATTTTCAGTTTATCCAATAAGAAAATGTTCATAAATAAATATTGATTTCGTACTTCTCTAATAATTTGACACGATACAGTGAGACAAATACATCACATGTAAATGCTTTGATATAGTGAAACAAGAAATACAATGAAAAATTGCATCAATAAGAGTAGATGTAGTATGAAAGCTACAATAACATGTTACAACCAAAACATAATATGAAATTTCTGATGTGAAGTAGAAGTACTATGATGGTGTGAAGTGTGTAGACCGTAGTGTAGAGTATTGATATAGTGTCTAGTTATGTTAAATTATTAATATTTATGAAGGATATAGTAGTAACTTACTACTGTCTTAAATGGGTTATCGGTTTACCCAATAACCCAATACTAAAAACCAATACCAAAATGATAACCCAATATTTTTTTTTTATAAAATCATTAAAAACCCGTTAACCCAATAGCAATCACCC
Source organism: Solanum verrucosum (assembly GCF_900185275.1). Taxonomy (NCBI): domain Eukaryota; kingdom Viridiplantae; phylum Streptophyta; class Magnoliopsida; order Solanales; family Solanaceae; genus Solanum; species Solanum verrucosum. The sequence goes on from NW_026019954.1 coordinate 584,085, forward strand.
AATAACATTTCTTTTGGTTCAGTTTATTGGTCGGTTCGATTATCGCACACCCCTACGTTTTTCCGCTCTTCTATTTCAATTTGTTGGTCTTACTTTACGTTTTAAATAAAATCGCAACTTTTTTGATATATTTTATATATTTTTAGTTTGATATCATAAGATTAAAGAATCTTCTCTACTTTCTTCAACTCTAGCTATATCAAGTCAAAATGAGACAACTATATGGAAACATAAACAAAACTTATTTTTATTATATATATATATGTCATCACCCCAAATCTTTCTTCCGTATCCATTTTCTGATTTTCATTCATAGCAACAATAAATAAATAATAATATCTTTATAATTATATCTCTCCTCTTTAAATTCCCAAAAAAATTGCTACTTTTTTATGGAAAGATATTTTCTTCCCTCTCTCTCAAAGTGAAAAAAAATTTAAAAATGTTATCTTCATTACAAGGATGTAATGGTTTTTTGCAGCTTGTTGATCATCAGAAGAATGAAAAATCAAATACAACAAAGAAAAGTAAATCAAAAGATGCAGCTGTAACACATGCTGTGGCTGAACGTAAACGTAGAGAAAGAATCAATTCTCATCTTCATACTCTCAAGAAACTCTTTCCTTATCTCCCTAAAGTATGTTTTCTATCATCTTCTCATCATCATGCATCACTCGTACTTTGCTAGTCAGAAATTTCGTGAAGGGTGTTCATGGATTTTTATATTTGGTACTTATAGTAATATGTTATATATATAGTATTATTATTTTTCGACGAAGAGTATTCAACTGATAGATATTGTAGTGTATTCAAATTAGTTAGTAAGTAAATGAATTTTATGTTACTTTGCTTATGGAATAAAATTAGAATTTTGTTGTATAAAAATATGTTGTTCCAGTTTCATGCAGAACAAAAGGGACTATACACAGTGGTGGATCTAGTATTTTAAGGTTGTGGGTGCTCAAGTCAAAAATATAAAAAAAAAAAAAAATGTTAAAAGTGAGATTCGAACTCAAATTCAACAACACAAAAAGAACCTTAAACACCTACCCAAGAGACAATGGACTAGTGAGATCATCATTTGGTCATTGGGTGCTCTGTGTTAATTTTATACAAATACCTCTTAATTTCTACACATATATATATTCCGAAATGAGGTTAATGGGTGCTCAAGCATCCGGAGAACACCATGTGGGTCCGCCCATGACTATACACAAACAACATTGAAACAAAAGTACAAATGCATGCATAACATGATGGACCATTTATGTCATCCAATGTACTTTCTCAGTCCTAATTTAAGTGTCTTATTTCTTTTTTTAAGTCTATTTCAAAAAAGAGAGTCTCGTTTTGTATTTAGTAAGTTTTCAAGTTCGAACATCTGACATGACAAATTTAAGACTACTAAAATTAAAAGATTACACATATCTTTAATTTAAGATCACAAGATTTAAAAGTTTCTATTTGTTTCTTAAACTACATACTATGCTTACTTGAGTCGAGAGTGTATCAAAAACAATATTATCTCCATCTTTATAAGGTAGGGATAAGACCACGTACACACCTGACAACGCTATCCTTCCAAAATTCGATTGTGGAATTACACTAGGCAAATGTTGTTATTTTGTGGTTGCATATGTTGATGTATATTACTACTGTATATAATTATTCCAATGCTCATATTTTTGTATATATGTGTATGTCATGAATAATGCAGAAGGACAAGCCAAGAGTGTTAACTGAAGCAGTCACTCAACTAAAGGAACTAAGGAAGAATGTTGCACAACAACTAGAGTTGTCATCTTTATTCATACCTAGTGAAAATGATGTAGTTATTATAAATTATTGTGACAATATTAATGAAGAACGAACCGTCATAGCTACGATTTGTTGTGAGGACAGACCGAGTCTGAACCGGGACTTATCGTCCGCGATTCGATCGGTTCAAGGACGGGTGATCAAGGCGGAGATGGCCACGGTCGGGGGGCGGACCAAGGCGGAGTTGGTGGTGGTGTTGGGCAAGGCAAATGGTGGAGAAAAAGATGTTGGACAACTTAAACGGGCTTTAAAGGCCGTTGTGGAAAAAAGGGCTTTGGGCTTTGGAAGTAATGTGATGTTGGGCCGAAGATTTGGGTGAAGATAAATGGGCTTTAACAAGGATCTTAATGACGATGGCTATTATATAGTAGGTGTATATTATGTATATACACTTTTAAGTCTTGGTTAGTGTTTTGTGGAAATATGTGATTTGAAATGTTAACAAGGTTTGTTAGAGTTTGTTTATTTATTTATCATATGTTATGCTTGTACTCACATCATTTAAGGTAATATAATATCTTGGTAACTACGCAAAACAACAAAAAGTTTGTTTTAGTTCTTCCCCTTGATGACAAATTGACAATATAACCTTGATGACAAATTGACAATATATAAAAAGGAAATTACTATATTTTTTAATACAAAATTGTATTATATTTTGTACATTTTCTTCTATAAGATGCTATATGTAATTATTTTTTATATATTATGGTTCCTTGTATTAAAATACAAATAATTAGAATATTGAACAATAAGTCATGAGACTCCATGTTAACCGTTAAAAGAAGAAGAGAGAATTCATTTTGTTCTTTTGATATTTGATCATGATTCAAAGAATATAAATATTGGAAAATTAAGTACATGAGATAATAAGCAAGAAAAATCTCAATATTACCGATCAACTATATAAGTTAGTCTCAAATTTTGCGCTTAATTCCTTATCATTTGCCAAAGTAACAAATTACAGATTTTTTTATAGCAATATTTTACTATATATAATAATCAAATATATAAAACTCTATTCATTTATACTTGTCACATTTTATTTCTTGAGAATCAAATTACGTTCACACTAGTGACCAGGATAAAAGTATTGAAAAAAAAAAAAAAAAAAGAGAAGGGGCAAAGAGAAAATCAGAGGAAGAAAAAAATCATAGGTAAAACGTGAGAGTAAATCAAGACAAGTATCAGGAGAAGCCAAAAACTCCATCTCAGCGAAATAGCAACCATGATTTCTCAGTTCTTTGTGCTTTCTCAGAGAGGCGACAGCATCGTCTTCCGCGACTGTGAGTTTTCGTTTTTACTATCATTTTACTATGTATATTGTTTCAGATCTCATTCCGGTACAAACATTATCACCTTCTGATTTTCGCTTCATTGATTCTTCCAATTCGTAGCGCTACGGATTGAAATTTGCTTATTTTTACTTCCTGTGGTTTGAATCAAGTTTCAGTTCGTTGATCTGGATGATACAACTTTAGAACAATTGATTATGATCGAATTTGTAGCCAACGAGCTTAAATTAGTTGATCGCTCTGATTTTTAGGGGAATATTAACTGTTCTTTTGGTTTTTAGAGTTATGAACTGTCAAATCCGATGTCATTACATTTTCTCTAGGGCTTAGTGTATTCTGAATTGACCGGATAATTGTGAATTTAGTTTCATGATGTGCTATATAGTGGAGAGTTTGGCAGTTTGTTAAAGTAGCAGGTCAATGGAAACTGAGCTTAATCGAGTTAAGTTATATTTGTCAAATTATAAGATATTTAGCAAATGAAGTTACTGATTAATATATTCGCTTTACTTTGAGCGTAAGATGTCAGGTTTATTTATAGCTGGATTCCTGAATAGTATCTTTGTTAGGAGTGAAGTTAGGTGGGAGTGAGGGTGGGGTTGGGGAGTAGGAAAGGGAAGGGAGTTCAAATGTTCCAAAGTGCATGATGGGTGTTTGATTATGTTATTATTTTTGGGTCTTCATTGTTGTGAAGGTAACAATGCCTGTTGAGCAGGGTTTACTGTTTTATTGCTTGTGATGTGTTCATTGGAAAAACTACGAAGCAGTTAACCAGCAGTTACCTTCTTTTCTAAAGGAAAGTTAGGGCATGAGACAAGGAGGTGGTGTTCTGTAACTAAGATAACTGCACACATGAATTCTTTCTATATGTTCATTTTCGTTGAGATGAATGATTCATGTGGATCATCCATTCACCTTTATCTTTTGGAATCACTGTCCTTAATTTCTCTTTTTTCTCCTCTGCAATAAAAATGAGGCTGAATCTGATGAGTTTCCTTTAACATTTACGTAAAAGCAGATCGGGGTGATGTACCGAAAGGAAGTGCAGAGATCTTCTTCCGGAAAGTAAAGTTTTGGAAAGAAGATGGCGGAGAGGAAGCACCTCCTGTATTTGTAGGTATTCTTTTCTTGTGTAATAGATGCAGTTTCCATATTTTTTTGTTGAAAAAAAATTGAACAACTTGGAAACTTACCACCACTTCCTTGTCAGTCATTTATATCTGAAAGAAATTTCCAAGTACCAGAGGGTCGTTGCATATTATTCATCTCACTCGATCTTCTTTAATAGATGAATTCCCTCTTAAGATTTTTAAGGAGGAGCTTCATTGAACAGTCTACCTAAATAATGTTGTTGAAAGACATTTGACTCCAAGTGGACGCTGAACAGTTCAGAAGTAGTAAGACAAGTGAAGGGAGGTTCTCAATAAACCATTCTAAATCCCATTCTCTAGCATGTCAGGCTTTCCCTGACTCAACCGAAGGACGAAATTCCATTATCCACATCATCTCATGTTAAAATCCAATTTTTTCTTATGTTCATTGATTAGTTGCAGTCTCAATCTAGTAGAGGTGGGTGAGCATAGTTGAACATAGCATCTTAGGAGAACTTATTTTTATTGCACCTGAAATTGCTAACTTGTCTAGAGGAAGAGAAATTGAATATACTCTTAAAGTTGAGAGAATCACTAAGTATATCACCAGATATGTTCATAATAATTATGTCATTGATGGAAGTCAAGGGAATAATAAGAATGTGTCGTGATTGTCGTCCAACAAGTGACTCTCATAAAAAGAAGAAGAAAAGAGGCTATTGTTGAATAATTGGTTTATATGGATCCTTCCTATCCTCTTTTGACATGAATTTTAATGATTTTTTACTTTCGATGAGGACAGTGAATATTGGAACAAGCGATTACTTCATCATAATAAAGAATCCTAATGATTAAATTAACTTTCTTATTTCATGTAGTTTAAAACTACTATGTTATTGATTAGAGCTATTTCCCGGTGATGGTTCTGGTGGTACCTCAATCTCTTTGTCTGTATTTGATTTCTCTCTCTTTCAACCTTACTTTAAATTGTTCTCTTTAAGGTGAACATGAAGAGAAAAACCTTGTTGCTAATGTCCACAACAATGCAACTTGAAGATTCATGTATGTAAACTGTCCTATGCACCTCAAGGCTCAAGACTATTAAGTGCTATACTTAATAGAAATTTTCTTCTGTTCCCTGTAATCCCCTTGGGATACAATTGCTTGGCAGAACAGAAGGTGTTAATTGTCTACATCAAGGAGTGTCCTTTTGGGCAAGCTGCTCGTAAATAGCTAATCTCTGATGCTCCGTTCTACTGCAGCCTTTGCAGTCCCACCCTGTCTAATCAACTTTTATCTGTCATGAGTATTTGTCCCTTTTCAATTTTTGCACCTGTATGTCTAAGGTCACCAATAACTTGCAACACTCTTTACTTTTGTACACACAAGTACAGAGTTGATCGGTTCTAGGCTTCCCACATATGCCATCTTGAAAAGTTTTCAACTGACAGATAATTTTTAAATGGGAGCTGTCAGTGATCATTGTTTTGTTTATTATGCATATCCCTTCTATATGAAGCATTTGGTTTTGCAAACTGCAACTATGGAAAGAGATACTAATAGTGTTCTTTTCTTTGTTTCCTTTTCATGCAGAATGTGGATGGTGTGAACTACTTTCATGTGAAGGTAGTTGGTCTGCTTTTTGTAGCAACATCTAGGACAAATTTGTCGCCTTCTCTAGTGTTGGAGCTTCTCCAGAGGATTGCACGTGTAATCAAAGATTACCTCGGTGTTCTAAATGAAGACTCATTGCGGAAAAATTTTGTGCTCGTGTATGAGCTTCTTGATGAAGTTGTTGTAAGCCACATGCCTTATGCATATTTTCATGATCATGTATAGTCTCTCGGATAGTCTTCAAGGAATCACACCCTCTGCCCATCTATCAGGGGCAATTTGAGTTTCAAAATTGATGCCAATGAATTCAAGTTTTTTATTTCTTGAAAAGTGAAGATTGAACAGTTAAGAACTACTTCATAAAAATCTAATTCCATAGAATCGTAGGTTTCAAAATATTATCATAGCACCATAATAATTATTATAAAAGTTCATCCTCAAATTCACACTGTATTGTCATAGATTTTCCTTAACCGTGTAATTTTATCTACAACAATCATATATTTCTACGTAAACCCTTTAAAGTATTGTCTTTTAAATAGTCATTTTATATATTGTCTTTAAAATAGTCATATTTATAGTTTGGCGGTAAATTCACTCTATATTTTATATATTCGACAATATACTCATGCAAATATGACTTGTCTCTGAAACAGTGCAAGTTATGGTTTCCTTCAACTGATTTTTTAATTTTATTTTGGGTACTCTGCAGGGTTTGATTTCTTTGGCTCCATTAGGCATCTCTCAACAACCTTAACCTTATTTTTCCGTTGATTTCCATGAATTATTATGCACTCACAGAAAATCCCAAGTTATCTAGATCATCTTTATAAAGTTGAGATTATATTCTTATGTTTTTCTTTGCTGTTCTCCTTTCTTGACAGGATTTTGGTTATGTGCAAACGACGTCGACAGAAATCTTAAAGTCTTACATATTTAATGAGCCAATTATGATTGATGCTGGCCGCTTGCCACCCCTTGGTCCTGCAGCCATGTTCATGGTATTTTATATTAACTTGGAAGTGTTGCTTTTAAAGGACCAGAACGGATCTTAATGTTCTTCATTTTTCGTTTGATTTACAGTTGATACCTTCGTTTATGCCATTGACTTTGTTAAATGCAGCAAGGATCCAAAAGAATGCCAGGGACAGCAATTACTAAATCTGTTGTGGCAAATGAACCTGGGGGGAGAAAGAGGGAGGAGATTTTCGTGGATATAATTGAAAAAATAAGCATTACTTTCAGCTCAAGTGTGAGTTTTCTGCTTTGATTCTGAAATTTTGATCGTCTTACTTTCCTGTTGCAGCAATATGCTGGGATGAAAAAGTATGTCTTGACTCGCTACATGAAAAGTGAAACTAATAAATACACAGGAAATAAATGTTGAGTGGTTGAACCAAAACCTCTTTATGCCTTTGGTATTGTTTTCCTATGAGAAGATATTATTAGGGATGGTTAAATTTTTATTTTTGTGAATCAAACATCTCTCGACTCTCAGGCACTAAAATATATTCGCTTCCTGACACTGATTATTTAAATGGTTTAATCTCATTGGGTTTTAGTAAGTTATTTTTTGTTAAGTACGCTTCCAATTAAATATATTTTTTATAGTTGTAAAATGTGTGGTTTCTTCTACCCTATCCTTCCTTTAGTACATATATCTTATCATTATGACAAATGCAGGGATATATATTGACTTCTGAAATTGATGGGACCATTCAAATGAAGAGCTATCTTACTGGTAATCCAGAAATCAAATTAGCTCTGAATGAGGATCTGGGAATTGGAAGGGCCGGTGGGAGATCAGGTTATGGTAATTAGTCACTAATGGACACCTGCATTTCTCCGCTTAATGATGATTCACTTGCAATCTGAGAGTTTTGTTGCCTCTTGCCTCTGAATTGCATCATTTTTGGTCCACTTCTCCATGTGGTGCATTTGGTACTACATAAAAAGTGATGGCATCACATTTGTTCCAACAGATTATGGAGGTTCGGCTGGGTCTGGAGCAGTAGTACTGGATGATTGCAATTTCCATGAATCTGTGCAACTTGATAGTTTTGATGTGGACAGGACCTTGACTCTGGTGAGTGCTGTTAGAGAAAGCATGTCATTCATAGATTTATTATGTTTTTATGATCTATCTCTTGAAAGATTGTTTCTCTGGGAGATCTGATGCAAATCATATTGCTTTATTAGGTTCCGCCGGATGGTGAATTTCCTGTCATGAATTACCGGATAACCCAGGAATTCAAGCCTCCCTTTCGTATTAATACTTTGATTGAAGAAGCTGGATCACTTAAGGTAGACACTGTTTACTTCCCATTTGAAAACTAAATTTGTTGTAGCTAATTGTGGTTTAAGTAGGTGTCTGCATGTTTGTTGTGTCAAAGAACAGAGTAATAGTACACACTTTCTGCAACTTCTTTTTTCTTTTTATATTGTAGTTTTACAAGTATGTTGATAACTCGGACTTCTTTTCCTCTATTAGGCTGAAGTTATCTTGAAGATCCGTGCTGAATTTCCTTCGGACATTACTGCAAATACAATCTTGGTACAAATGCCGCTGCCTACATATACAAGCAGGTAGTCTTTACTTTTACTTCTGCTCCAGAGCGTCTTCATGGATTTTACTTTTACATCTCCTGGCTTTTTTTTTTTTGTGGTATTCTCATCATCAACTAGGCACTCTGGTACTTTCTAACTAATTGTGCTTTTTGAGGGAGAAAGCTAGGTGAAAATTTCTGTGTGAGTTATTGCCTGTTTGTGTGAGAGAAAGTGACATCTATTTATTTATTAAGAAGCAATTCGGTTCTGATGCGACACTGTACTTCTCTTTTAGCAATTCGAATAGTAGCATTAATTAACAGATACAAACAACTCCCAATTCTTTGCAATCTTTCTGGTTGTTGAAGTATTTATGACTCTTAAATTTATCTTGCGAAGTTCATTGCTTTCTTATCTTTGGAGTATTTATTATGTTGAAGGTGCACCAAACTGGTAACTGATTTTGTCTACCCTCACTAAATTTGTAGAGTAAGCTTTGAGTTGGAACCTGGAACAGTTGGTCAAACAACTGATTTTAAGGAATCCAATAAGAGGCTTGAGTGGAGTTTGAAGAAGGTAATATATCCATCTCGTTTTCAAGCGATTTTTCTTACCTATTCTAGGTTGACTTGTTATCTAAGACTTCTTTAAAATAATTACTGATCTGCAATTTGAAACAGGTTGTCGGTGGATCAGACCATACATTACGTGCCAAGCTAACATTTTCACAAGAGTCACATGGTAGGAAGAATATGTCAATCTCACTTGTTATCCCAGCAATGTATCCTGCAGTTCTGTTACCTTAGATACAACATGACATGGTTATTGTAATTCTGATATGTTCCTAATACAGGAAATATCACCAAGGAAGCTGGACCAGTGAGCATGACCTTTACAATCCCAATGTATAATCCTTCAAGGCTTCAGGTAAACAGTTGTGAAGTCAGATTCCTTGTCATAAGAACAAGAAAAATGGCATCCCACCTAGTAGGGGTGTTAAAATTTGTTTTGTTCATTATATACCAATTCGATTTGGTTTTGGTTTTCCGAAGAATTTCTGTTTGATCCTTTTCTCTCCTCCTGCGTTCAAAAAGATAACATTAAATGCAATGGATCATTGATAATTTTTCTGGACAAGTAATTTTTAGAATGAGATCCTTTTGGACAACAGCCTACTGAAAGACCACAGAGGTGGAGCTGCACGAAAATTTCCTCAAACTAGTTGTTTCATCAATTTTGCTACCTCATCTCTTCAGCAGATGTGTGGTTCCCATTTGAAGGGATTGAACTGGAGAGAGGTGTGAAGTAGCCACATCAAATAATTTTGTTCGAGGGAGGTGATGATCGAGGCCCTTTGTGATAATTAAGGCTTGTCTAAAGGGGAAGAGAATGGTTTGGGACAGAGAATGTGCCAATGAGGGAGAGGGAAGAGGAACATATATTTAATATCTAATGTAATGTGTTAAACCGTGTCAGTTCAACTCAAACCAATAATGAACCAAACTTTTAGAGGTTCCAAACATGAGGCGGACAACCCCACACATCTAGTAAAAATGAATAAATAAACAACTGGTGTATATTTTCTCTTCTCCATAAGTTATGGATTGGGGTTTGTGGATATTGTTCATATACCTCTAACCTGATTTCTGGTTGTTTCTTGCAGGTGAAATATCTACAAATCGCAAAGAAGTCAAAGACATATAATCCTTATCGGTGGGTGAGATATGTGACTCAGGCCAATTCGTATGTTGCTCGTATATGATGGCTATCGAGACCTTTTCCGGCATTATTCCCCTCGGTTTCTTTCTTTTCTCTTTTTTCACTTCTTCCCAAACATCTTTTGCCCACTCCCTGTTGAGGTATCTTGAGTTCTAAATTGTCTTTTCTAACTCTGCTTTTGGGCTTTCAAATGTTTGTACTATATTGTCTAGATAATGATGGAGAGGGCTCTCTGGTGATTCTCAATTTGAAAATTGTGCAACTAATGGAAAATTTTGCTAATATGACCCTTTTGTGCTAAAAGACTGCTTCAACCCCCCTCCCCATTACACCACCCCACCTATTACTGTTGGTTCCTCTGGCCGTGGGGTTGGGGGGGAGAGGATTTTAAGTCCATCAAAGGTAGTGGATTGAGACAGAAATAGGTAGTAAAGTTTTATAACTTGGCAGTAATCAGTAATTGATTGATGGTATTGCTTATTGAAATTTAGTCAATGCCTATCACGGGCTATGATACTTGTTGAAGTTGTTAGTGCATTCACTCATAAATAAAACATGATTGGGAAACCGATGACCAAGTTGAAACATTGATCATGCCAGATGATTGATCAACTTCTTGTGGAACCAACGGACATTTGAGTAGTTTCCTTTGGTAAGGCATTTTTTGTCTATATCACTTTTTCTTGCTGTGCTGCTAATTGCTTGAAATATATTCTTCTTTTAGTTTTTGCTTTTCCTGAGAACTGAGAAGAGGTAAGGTTCAAATCTCTGTGGTGTTGTTATACCCATAATTGTAACCAAGGATTTAAATTCTTCTGCTTTGGATATGAGAGGTATCAATTCTTACTGCCTAGGTGAAAAAAGAGGTCTATGAAAGATCGTGTTTGTAGTTGCCAGTTGCCTCTGTGAAAATGACAGTCGTTTTTTCGTCGTATGAAGTCCTCATTGAGGCATCGACTGATAAATGGATTTCAGACTTTCTATAGATCCTTCAAGCTCTGTAAGACTTAAACATAGACGACGATGGTTAGTAAATATAAACAAAGAAGACTTTCAAGTACAGACAATTATCTATCTTCATTTTTTTCAATAGATTTGAGGGTACACATAATATCAGTACTCACAATCAAAGGATAATCTGAATGACATAAGGCCTATTGAACTTGTTTTAGAGTCATAAGAGTAGTACATTTTTACCATTATGTTCAATAATATGCTTATCGTTACCTCAAATCCTATGACTACGAGGGCCATAACAAAGAGGCACAGTTTTCGCGTTCATTTGTCATATATTAATCGAAGCGCACTCTTGATTACTGTTGCCATGAACTAGTAAACACAGAGTCACTGTAGATAGTAAGGGGTCGTTTGTAGGATTAGTTATCATGGATAACTTATCCCACCATGTATATGAGATAACTTATTTGATCACTATGGTATAAATGATGAGATGAGTTATTCCAAACATAACAACCAAACAAGATACAAAAAATTTATCCTGTCACTATTTTCTTATTCTATCACTATTTAGTTTTATCCCTCACACCAAACGAGGACTTGATATACCTATCAAGTAAAATTCTGATTAAGGGTGAAGTGAAGTAAAAGATATCCCTCGATTTAATAGAAACAATGAATTTGGCAACACATTTTTTGGAGGACAGGAACAAGTGACATTTCATAAGAATTAATAAGTATTATTAATTAGGGTTGTGATGGAGTGGTAAATATTCATTCAAATGGAGTCGTTTTTATTAGGAAACACTTTATCTCAATGTGAAACTTTCTGGTGTGAATCTGGTACCATACACGCAGTGGGAAATAAATAAATAAAAAGTATAGTACTAATGAAATCTAATCCTTTTGTGATTTTACAACTTTATTTTTAGTTTTGTATCCTTTTTACGAAATTTTATTATTATTTTTGGAATAACGCACGAAAAATCTTTATAGGTTTTGTTTTCTTATATCAAATTATAAAAGGTTATGTTTATCAATTTCTTATAATAAAATTACAAATTAAAATTAAAATAAAATTTTAACATGTTAAGTTACAGCTAGAAAGAACCTAAATGGAGTGTAAAGTGTCCACATCTCAACCTTACATCCACATTACAATGCAAAAATTGTCTAAGAAAAAATAGTAAGAAGTGTAAAGAAAACAACAAAAACCAATTGGACCAAATATGGAAAGAGTCAAAAACTTGAAGAAAAAGCCATCATCATCACATATCTTTAATTTTATTTTCTGCTCACTTCCTTTTTGTCATTTCAATGAAAGAAAAAGGGATAAGAATCCCCAAAGAGAAAAAAAAAGACAAACCAAAGTACTATTTTCTGAGTCATGACAAACATAAAATTAAAAAAGTCTTCAATTGAGAATTTGAAAGAAAGTTTTGATCTGATTTTGTGGAGATTTGAATTAATTGAACCAAGTATCAAATAATTGATGCTATAAGAAAAAACAAAGAAAGGACTTATTATACATAGATAATCTCTAGGGGTGTCTAGTCGGAAAAAAGTTATCTCAAAATTAATTATTTTGAAATTAGCTATTTTGGGATAACTTATTTCGTAATTATGATATAAATGGTGAGATAAGTTATCCCAAACAGGGTGACTAAACAAGACACCAAAATTTTGTTCCTAAATTATAATTTTTTTGAATTGTCACTGATCAACTCATGTGATATCTTATTACTTTGTTAATTTTTTTATATTTATTTTTATCTTATTTAAATGAGTACTTTGTTTTTTTCTCAAGACAATAAAATCGTCTAACTATTGTTTTTGATTCACAAAATACAAACATATATATGTCATAATCATATTTAAATCCTACTTTTTATATAGAATTTATTATTTTTAATAGTCGTGTGATATGATATGTAAGAACAGTGTTAAATAAGATTTATTAGTATTACCAATATTAGTTGTGTGAAATTATGCAATGTTTAATTTAGCATATTAAAAATAACATGCATTACATAATTTCTTTTCAAAATATATTTGTTTGTAAAATACCTTCTACAAATACGATGAAAAATAATTTATGAGAAAATTATTTAGTTTACTATGCTAGTGCATGTATATTCCTCACATTACTAATATTATAAACTTTCATATATTTGTTATACATAAGCATAATATCCGATAGTATAACTAATATCAAATTAGTTATATATAAGTTAAAGAAAAATATCAAGTAAAATATTAATAATATACAAAATTAATACTTTTTTTTTGCATGGAGCTCCCACCCTTTTTGCTCCCTCGGTGACTCGAACTCACAACCTTCGAGTTGAAAATGAGGGGTGCTTACTATCCAAGCAACTCTCTCTCGTCATATACAAAATTAATACATATAGTGTTACTATAATTTTTTATACACTCTATCAAATCTCTCCGATTCAATCAAAATAAGCCATCGTCCTAGTGTCTTAAAGAAATTTAAGAACAGTCTTTTATTTCATCATATCATATTGTAATTCATCATTTTCCCTTCTCCACCACCAATTTTAAGGAAAAGCAAAAGTATACAAAATTAATACATCTACTATACTCCCTTTATTCCCTTTTAATTGTCATATTACGTTTTTCGAAAGTCAATTTGACTAATTTTCAAAGTTAAATTAGATTACATTAATTTGATATTTAAACAAAATATTTAGATATTCAAAAACCATACGAAAAGTACTATAAATTGCATTTTTTGCATATCAATATGATGAAAAAATATATCATAAAAATATTAATCAAAGTTCTTATAGTTTGACTCTTAAAAAAAATCATGAAAATTAAAATTGGACCGATGTAGAGTTTTTTAATATACTCTACCAAATGTCCATAAATGCTCAATAGATATAGACCATAATCCTAATGTCTTGATGAAATTAATGAACAAAAGCCTTTGAAGAAAGTGTTCACATTCAAAGAATCAAGCCACATAATTCATTCCCAACCCCACTCTCTAACAATGCCAATTCTCTTACTAAAAAGAAAAAAAACACATTACTGTGGGATTACCCCATCCACATGTTATAAGAAAGTAATGTCTTTTTCATATTTATCTCAACCACAAAAACCTAAAGAACCAAAACTAGATTAGCTATAAAAACAACACATACATTCAGACTGAATTGGGAAAAGTCCATCATCCTTCCCTTCTTTAATTCTGGCATTTTTGCAGAAAACTGTAAAGCAAATTGCCAGAATGAAAGAAAGAAGAAAAATCTCATCCCACCTTCGTCATCATTTGTCAGCTTCACTGCAGACAGATATGACCCAAACTTCAAAGCTAAAACTCCCCCATGCCAACTTGCTCCCACTTTACATTCTTTCTTTTGCAACTTGCTATTTTTTACGTTTGTGTGGTGTAGTGGTCGGACTGCTTTCACACTTAATTATTTTCTCCATCTCATTTTATGTGAGGTAGTTTGATTCGACATGGAGTTTAAGAAAGAAAGGAACACTTTTAAAACTTGTGATACAAAATGAATTATAGAAATTTATATGGGTGTAAATTATTTTATCAACGATAATATAAACATTTTATAGTTAAATTATTACTTAATATAGAAATGTGTCATTTTTTTTTTAAATGACTAAAAAAAAAAGTAAATCACATTAATTGGGACAAAGGAAATATAAGTTTAGGGTTTTTTGAGTTTGAGTCTTGATTATGGAGAGTCCCTCTCGAATGGGTTCTACGGTCATGTTGTACAGTGATGAAACTGTTACAATCTTAGTCAAGAGATTTTGAGTTCATACAAATATGTTGTACAAGGATGAAACTATTTTATTTTTAATAGGAGACTTCATGTTCGAACCCTAAGCATGAAGAACCACTCTCAATTAGATTTTGCAATATGTGATTTAAATTTAATTAAAACTTCAATACAAGGTACGAACACCAAGCAAAATTTTTTTTAGATATTTTTGGTTATCATTATCAATTGACCAAAATGCAACTAAGATGAAGAAAAACTGGTTCTTAATGGAAAAAAAAAACCACCTTTTTCTTTCTTTGAAAACACTTATATTTGGTCTTTTGAAATTTTTGCACTCTGGTTTTTTACCCAAATCCATAGTTTAAGGTCAGAATCTTCCGAAAACAATCTCTCTTCCACCTTCGCGAAGATAGAAATATGATAAAATAATTTTTGATTGATCAATAAAATATCTAATGGCTAATGTGTTAAACTAAAATACTACTTCAATTCTTTTCCCAACCAAGTTAAACAACAAATAAAAAAAGGACTAATCCACAGTACATTTTTTTAATTAACATAAAAGATACAAAAATAAACTAAAGTCAACTAAACAAAAAAACAAGAAAAAAAAAATTAATCCAAAAATACAAAACCCAGATTAGTGAAGAAAATTTGACAGCATAAGAGAGCACAGATTCCAAGAATTTTAGTAAGGTGGTGGAGGTGGTGGTTGTGGTTGTCTAGCAGTAGGTGCCCATATCACATCCGACGGCAAATGACAGCTGTACATCGACATCCCACAAGTTTCCGGCGCCGTCGTTGACGGTGGATGTCCACTATCTCCACCAGAAACCTCCGCATGCGGCGGCGACGACCCGTCTTCATTTCCACCACCAGAATTATTCCTTACTAATTCCTCCTCCGCCGGTAACCGATGATAAGACGGACCGTTAAAAGTTGCAGCGATTAAATACACCGTCCCGGCGGTAACAAGAGGTCCGATTACGCCACCGCCCACAACTTGACCTTGTGGACCTGCTAATGAAATTGTGAACCCATTTGCTATCCCATTGTTCGATGGAACACTCGCATTTGGTTGAACAACTGTTGCTGAAATTGACAGTATATCGAATCTGCCATGAAAGGTAACAGTCGAAACCGGTGTAGTTGACGGTTGCCGGAGAGTAACATTCGTTACAGTACCTTTAAAAAAAAAAAAACAAATGTTACATTAAACAAATCTTGTGTCAATTGAAAAAGTAATGATTCAGATTCCGATTATTAAATTACCTGAACCGTTAAGAACACAAAGACCCATATTCCGTTTTCTACAAAACTTGGTAATAGAGTTGATAATATCAACTCCAGTTGGAATTTCAAGTATGTAAGGACTCATAGATGGTTCAGCATCACGAGTAATTATAACAGGTGGTTTAGGTTTGTTTTTCGAACCAGGCGGACGGCCGCGGGGACGGCGAACAACTTCAATCGTAGCACCGTCGTTACCGGCGGAGGAAGGTGGCTGCTGCTGCTGCGGCGGCGGTGCTACTGCATTAACCGGTTGAGGGTTTAAAGTATCGTTTCTGTTTGTAGGACTCATTCGATGAGTAGTACTGTCTGCTTCCTCTGAAGTTTGGCATTCGCGAGTTAGTTGAAAAGCTGGATGGTGAAAATTATGCTGCTGATGCTGTTGCTGGTGCTGCTGAAGGTGCTGTTGTTGGTGATGGTGTTGAAAATGTTGAGGAGATTGATTTTGGTGATGATGAAGTTTACCAAACATAGTGTTCGTGTTACTAGAATGATCTTTATTTTTATTTTTTTCTTCTAGTACATACTCTCTTTTCATTTGATAAAAAAGAAAATTAAAATTATACTATATTTCCTTTCTTTATAATATGATAATGAAGATGAATAAGATAGTTGTGGGTGTAGATGATTGGATTGTAGGTATGGGCAAAATCCAATATATTATAATAATAATAATAAAAAAGAAAGAAAGAGAGATTTGATGAACAGATAAGAGGGGAAGAAAAGGATAGAGATAAATGAAAGAGAAAATGGGGTGGGTTTTGGAGTTTTCCTTAGAAAAGAGTAATAATAAATGAATGAATATAGAAGTGTAAGTTTTGTAGTGGGGTTGGGGGTGGGTGGGTGAGCTTGGAAACTAAGTAAAGACTAATGGCGCCGCTGGTTGAAGGGAAAAAGAGTAGGCTCCACACATGGTGTTTTGGTTTAGCTTGAACTTCTACTCACCGCCATACTTTTCAAATATTTGTGTCTTTTTTTTCAAATTATGAAAATAGACAACTAAGATAGAGAGAGGTGATGTTAAGTGAAAATTGTAGTATGTGAAGTAAGAAAAAGAATTTTTATATTGAATTTATAATTAAATATATATTTTACTTGAAAAGATTAATTTATTGGAAGATGTAAGTAGTGGCATATTCAGAATTTTGAAATGATGGTGCACTAGTACAAAAAGATTGATCTAAGATATAAATTTGATCGGCTTGATATTAAGGTTTTTATTATTGAAAACCGTTAAAATTTTATTATTATAGATCTAAAATTAATTCTTATATATACCTACCACTTAGAGAAGTGTTATCTAATTTTAGAAAGAAAAATAAAACAAGATAAATATAAAATTCAAACTTCTAACCTTACGTGTAGAGAGGTGCACTCAGTCATTATCACATTATGTGATACTCCGAGTGTGGGTTCACATATCTATATTTCAATATTTTTAAAAATATATAATACTACTATATATGATCTCGGAAGGAGAACATGGGTGAACGTGAATCCAGTGACCCCTTTAGATATGCCTCTAGATGTATGTAATTGACTTTGAGGATAAAATGTGAGAAAGTTGTTTGAGATGATCTATATATGTACCTCCAATCTATTGATTGGTAGAATAAATCGAAAATCATATGAAATAGATATCTCGAAAAATTTACAAATTCTTGATATAAACCTATTAGGTTAAAGATAAGCATATAATTAAAGAAATAAAATCTTATAAATGACATTTATGAATTGAAAATATAACTTGATAGAGCATATAATAGTATTGGTTTTTAAATTTTATTTATTTATCATAATGACGTGAATGAATTCAAGTGAAAATGTAGAATCCATATAGTCTGTCTCAACTTCTAATATAAAAGTTTAATTAGTGGATTTAGGTGTCCTTCAGTACAAACCTTCATATATGGTAATTGCCAATCCCTAATATATGTGAGGTCAGATGAGTTACTAATTAAATGCCATCTCACTTGGTGTTATCTTGGCATTGACATGATAATAATAGGAAGTAGAGTACTTGTATTTATTCAATTCACAATTTAATATCTCTAGCTCACATTTTTTGACATTATTCTCATTCTTCTTTTTAGTCCAATTTCCAAAAATGTCAAAGATTTAGATAGCTTTCAACAACCTTGGGCTTCATCCATAAGTATTATCTGCCAAAATAGCTCTCCAAAAAGGATTAATTGAATTTTTCAAATTATTTATGTTAGACCAACATATTATAGTAAAAAAATATATTTACAAACATTAATTATTTTTTTCTTTTAAAAAATGGAAGCAATCTTATATATTCTATAATATAATAAAGTTGAATTTATTTTATCATCCCAAGTTTTCTTTGAGATAATTAATTGGGATAAGGGTCTGAAAAATATCTCAATTTTGGCCGAAATTGTTGTTACGATACCAAACATTAATGAGGACCTATTACCCCAGACTATTTAATACCATATTTTAAACATATATATTTGGCCACGTGAACATAAAAAACAATGTAAAATTATAAATAGTAATGTGTCCACGTGGGCACATATATACCTTTAAAATACGGTATTAAATAGTTCAGGGGGTAAAAAATACACTATTAAATACTCCTTCCGTCCCTATTGAGTTGTCCACTTTAGAAATGACACACAGATTAAGGCAACAATGATTAGCATAGTGAAGTTACAATTTTACCCTTATAGTACAATTTACAATTTCAAAATAAATTCACTCAAGATAACTAATCAATGCTGGGAAGTTCATAAGTTTATTTACTTTATTTATGACAATTTTTCACTTCAAAATTACATCCACTTCTTTGAATTCAAGTGAAATAAATTGGAGGAAAACAACATACACTTTTACAATTTTTTGTAACATTTAAAAATTTCCCACCAAAATATTTTGTTATAAAAAAATGCTTCAATGAAATGAGAAATCAAACAACCAATGGATACAAGACAAAATAAATCAAGTTCAATGAATGGAATAGATTTAAATATTTCTGTTGAAGTGGATCTTCAATCAATATAAGTGAGCCTTCTACTTTGATAAGAGTATTAGTAGAAACTTCAACTTTACTTCTGTCCATTTTTTTAGTAAAAAAAATGTTCAAAATTTTTACTCATAAACTAACAAAATGCTTTATGGGTAACTTAAAGGATTGTGCAACTCCCCAAGCATAATAAATAATGTATTGTCTCGTTCCAAAAAGGATGAATTACAGCTTACTAAAATTTTTGAAGAAGTTTAAATAAGGGTATAATAGGAAAAAAAATTGTTGTCCTTTCTTGATTTATCAAAGAGGACAACTAAATAGAGACAACTAAAAGAGGAAATATGGACAACTAAATAGGGACGGAGGGAGTAGTTCAGAAGGTAATAGGTCTTGGGTATCGTAACAACAATTTCGGCCAAAGTTAGGGTATTTTTCAGACCCTTATTCCTAATTAATTCTTGTTTCTTTTGTTCTTCCTTTTTTTTTTTTTTCCTTTATCCTCTTTAGAGTTATTGATACTTATCGTTTCTATGCATGAATGTTCGCTTAACACATCCTAATCATGATTTAGCACATCTAATTGCTACTCTTTCCGTCTCATATCGATCATTTTCTTTTTTACACATATATTAAGAAATTATAAATAAGAAAATAATTTTATTAATTTAGTCTTGAAAAAATTCTGAGAATTTTACAAACAAGTGTGAACACTTTAAAAAAGAATTAATTTCAAGGGTAATATATGAAAATTTTAATTAATGCTTTCTTGATTTAGTAAGGTGGACAACTAGTGACAATTATTTTTAGTAAGATAATCAACTAATATGGGATGGAGAGTAATTACCGGGCTTTCTCATTTGACATGACACAATTTGGTGATTAGGAATAAGAATTAATCCAAATTAAAGAGTTTAATTATGTCCGCCTACCTAGAATATGCAAACTATATACAGCAAGCAAACTATATATAGCAAGTTAATTAAGTTTGTAATACTCCCTCCATTTATCTTTATTTGTCCAATATATTAAAAATCGATAGCTAACTTTACTTGTTTAATTTGAAAATCAATAAATAATTTATCATTTTGTGTCTATTTTACTCTATGATATTCATTCTTCAATTTTTAGATGACTTATAATTAATACTGTTGATATAACAAATCAAACTTGGATAAAACAAATCAAACTTGGACAAGTAAAGATGAACGGAATGAGTAATAAATTACACGTTTCGAAAGTTAATTGGCAGCAGGGGCGGAGCCAGCATGTTCTTAGGGGGTTCATCCGAACCCTCTTCGGCGGAAAATATTACTATATATACATGATTAAAATTATTTTTTAGGTATACATAATAGATGTTGAACCCCCTTCGACTAGTTCGTGTGTTCACTTCTTCAGATTTTGAACCCTCTTATTGAAAATTTTGGCTCCGCCACTGATTGGCAGTTGGAAATGTCAAAAATCTGATTAAGCCCCACTTCTATAATCTTAGGGAATCACGTGTTTATTACTAATGAATTTATTATTATGGTTTAATACCTTTTGTTAAACCAGATTCTTGTACCTAATCACTGATCAAAACAAGTAAAAAGTACCTTATAATCTAGGATGTATGTTAATTAGTCATTAAGTGGAATAAGACATGCTAATTAAGAAACTTAATATAAGGCTTAATTAACTCATGTTTCTAACTTGAATCAAAACAAAGGGTAATTGTCAAAGGTTGTAATGATTTTATCTTATGCGTTACGTGTGGATTGATTTGTTGACGATGAGAAAGTCAAAAGGGGTTGGGTAGGCAAGAGTTGGTGTACTAGTAATAGTTTACTTTAAATATCAATAGTAGAGTTATATAGAGTTTGTTAGATAGAGAGGGGGGTCGTAGTTGGTGACAGAGTCAGAATTTTATTAAGGTGACTAAAATATAAAGAAATAAACACACGAAATAATTGAAGAAAATCAACATTTACTATATATATTAAAAATAATTTCAATCATATGTAAATAGTGTTATTTTCTATCTAAGGGAATTCAGATGAACCTTTCGCCTCTAGTAAGGGTAAGGTGGAGTCTGAATTATAAGAATCGAGAATTTCTTCATAGGGATCCTTTAACACTCTCTATAGTAATAAAATCAAGATTTTCATGAAGAAAATTCAAAATATAAAAAGGTTTAGAACTCGAAGAAATAAAAAAAATTCGTGAAATAATATATGCTTTTGAAAAATTAACCTCTTTATTAGTATCATTTTTTGACGACAAGTATAGAATTATAAATCGACTAATCCTTGGATGAAAATGACTTTCATTACAACCAACAATAAAGATTTGAATTAGTCGAATCAGATATCAGATGATTAAACCAAAAAAGGAGGAGGGTAGAGAGGGCAGTAATGAGAATAGGGAAATTAACTTGAACCAATGGGGAAGTAAGGTGTTAGGTAGTTGTGGTGGAGTTGTGACCATGTGATGGAATTAATTTTGGAGTTTTGTTATAATGCTAAATCCTTTTCAATGTAAGTGCAGGGTAGACCATCCCTTGTTGGCCCCCCATCTTTTAGTCTAGAAGGATGGACTCTGTGGGCCCAAGGCCCATATGTCTGAAATGCACTTGTGGGGTGGGTGGGGTGGGGGGTCAAGAATCCAAATAAGAAATCAAAATCTTGTTTAAGTTTGATTTGTGTTATAATGTTAGTGGATAAGGAAGCATCTACTTCAATTTTACACCACTATAAGTTCAATTTAATGCCAAGAGCTGACTAGTATAAATAATCTATTAAATGAAAAAGGAGAAAGTAGGAAAACAATGGTAAGTTCGGCGTGAATTATTAGTTTTATCATAAATTATTGACAGTCTTATAATTATATTTTTACTTAATTAATTGAACTTAAATACACCTCGATCTTGTAACATGCTAAATTCTTGTCAAGTTTAAGAGTATTTTCAACATTTCTCTTGGTCTTTTATTAAGAGTCGCATGCTCCTACAAGGGATGAGTCCACTTGCTATGTCATATAGTAGATTGGGTGTATCTAAGTTTAGTTAATCAAATAGAATTGTGTTTTTAAGGTTGTCAATAGTTCAGGG
The DNA here is from genome assembly GCF_900185275.1 of Solanum verrucosum. NCBI lineage: Eukaryota > Viridiplantae > Streptophyta > Magnoliopsida > Solanales > Solanaceae > Solanum > Solanum verrucosum. The sequence continues at coordinate 606,269 of NW_026019954.1, forward strand.
GTGTTGTCAATACTTCTATCTTAAATAAATCACTTCAAAATTGGTAGAGTGTATAAGAATAGTACTGAATGTAGTATATTAGTAATAGTGGTATTAGTTATGTTTATATTAGTTATATTGAGATTATTTCATATGCAGTATTTTATGTGATGTACTAAAAGTAACATGCATTGTATAATTCAAAAAAGAAAAACTGTTTTATAAATAACCTTCATAAATATGATGGAAAGATTGTGAAAATTAAAATTCCTTACATTACTGATACAATAAATTTTTATGTATTAGTTATCCATATCTTAATACCAAATAGAGTGTAACTAGGTATATATAGGTAGAAAAAAGTACTATAATACACAATATTAATGCATATATTATTTTTTTAACACACTCTACCAAACAACTTTTTAAGATATTATATCCATTGACCACCCTCTTTTTCTTTAATCATTTAATATTTATCCGTCAAATTAATTTTGATTTGTTTTATGTAAGTCTTTTTTTATAATTACTTTGTAAAATTTCTAATCCTAAGTGAATGGATCTGATTCATTCTAATCAAATTCTTCTCTATGTGGTCCACTAGTAATGATTGTCCTTGTTGAGATTCAATATATTTTGATAATTTAAGAAAATTTTAAATTCTAGCTCATTGACCTTTCACCAAATTACTACAAAATATGAAGTTATATTATGTTTGATTAATAAGAAAAAAAAATTGTTTAGTAATATATGAATATGGTTCTTCGGAATGACTCAATTGATTTATGAAGGGTGATCATCCACTGGATGATTCGAGATTGATTCTTCTTCTTCTTCAATATCTTTTGAGTCGAACATGTTACATATAATTACCTAATGCGATTTACATTTTTTGTGTGGTTTGCCATCTATGAAATTTTCGCAGTCTAAAGTACTCTCAAATAGTGTATAAATTTCTTACATTCATTCTAATCTAACATGTTAGATGATTAACAACTAATGCTTATTGTATAAAAAAAGATTGTTTGCAATTATCCCTTCTTATAATAAAAAATTATATCCCATTAACTCAATTTTAAAATATTCTTCAGTATGTTCTTTCTTTTGTATTTTGTTGCACCATACAAAATGGTTTGTTCTCAATAAATAGTAAAATATTATGGCGTGTATTTATTTATTAATTGATCAATCATGAGATTGAATACTTTAATCTATATGAATGAATGTATGTATTAATTAATAAAAATTGCTTTACGGCGCAAAATAGATATCATAATTTATAGGCTTTATATGCACGCGTTTAGAAGATATTATACAATTATATTTTACATCATACTATACAGTAAAATGATGAAGCACAAGATCAATGACTTTTATTGCTCTTATAATTTCATTTTTAAAACATGCATAAAGATGTAAACTTGAAAATAATTTTTAATTGATTCTATTGACTCATCTGGTCAAAAAGATTATGTCAAAATTGGAATGCAATGAATTAAAGTCGTAAACTTTTATCATAAAGTGAAATGATCGAAATAATTATATTTTATTTATTATATATAAATAATTTAGTTGAATGATTATATCGAGAAATTTTTGAAAGTTGGTTAGCATGTACTAATGAACTTGTAAATACACCTCATTTGGACAATATAAGTCGTTTGATGGGACAACCAACTTGTCATGTGCCCAAATTGAAGAATTCTCTTTCTCTATAATTTTAATTTATCCAATTTAATATTTCTTTTTTTCTTCATTTTTAAAACTTTTTATTTGATATTTAGTATCTGTATTGAAGTTTGACTGACGTAGGAGGAAGCACTCCTTTGATTTTAGCCTCCTTTATTGACACTTAATTTTGTTCTTATTGAGAGTCCATATTTTTCAACAAGATGATTACAACTCTATTAACATGGATTTTGAACTCATTGAGAATATTCTCGAAGGAGTACTCTCTTTCAATATAGAAACATGTTGAGGTCAATTATTAAATTAAATCTTCATGTTTTCAAAATTAATATCAATTTTTGGTGGTTTATATTTATCTCCTTCCACTGGGCTTGTCATTTTTTATGTAGTTTGTGAGCTGTTGCATATAAACATGAATTTTATCATGTGTGACTTAAAGGATAATGACTGCGAATTTCCCTTGTCATAAAAAAATATATTTATCTTGTTGGCACAAAGGGATATACGAAATTAATAGGAATTGAGGCTTTGAAAAGAGAATCTCATTTAATAAAATCAAACACTTATCGTAGTAATAAAAAAAAAATGTTAGAAATTGTAATTTCATAATTAAATTAAACAGAATAAAACCAAAAAACGAATACTTTATATGTTTTCGTCTCTAATTTTTTTGTGTTGGTTTTCTGTCTAGAATCTTATATTCATGGTGAGACTCGAATCTCGATAAATTTAAACTCACTAAAATATTTACCATGAAAGATGATTTCACTTGAATAGTGAAATTTCTCATTAAAAATGAAAGGAAATTTACCCACACCGAAGTTTTTTATTCTCTATATGATCTCATTTATTTTCTTTCCTTCTTAGCCAAACATATTAATTGTTACTTTGGCCTCAGTTCTACACATGTTTATTGAAGTGAGAAGTATTGAAAACACACTAGACGCAAACTATTAATTTCGTCCTCGAATAATTAACAGCCTTAAAAATATCCTTTTAATTGACTAACTAAACTTAATTAGATACATCCCTAATCTGCGAGATAGCAAGTGGTATCAAATTTTTGTAGGAGTACAAAATTCTTAATAAAAAACCGAGAGAAGTGTTGAAATCAACCGAAACTTGATGAGAATTTAGGAGTGTATTTCACTCATATTGCAAAATTGAGAGTGTATTAAAATTCAGTTAGTCAAGTCAAAAAGTATCTTTAAAACTATTGATAACTCTGAGATAAAACTACTAATTTACACCGAAGTGCTCTCAATACTTCTCTTTCTTTCTTTTTAGTGTATATATCTACCATTTAAATATCAAATTATTGAGTTGTTGACATTTATTCAGAGATTTGAAATTAAGTACTTTAATTATTTTTGGATATGCAAAAGTCAAACGTTAATAAAAGTTATTAAAGAAAAATAAAATGAAGCAAAGACAATAAATATTGCTGACAAGATCTCCTGCAGGTAGATTATTGTCATGAAATGATATGGACATGCATGCTACTTTGAAATTAGTAAATAAATCATCAACTTATATAAAAGGTGACCGTTTTAGTTGAATGTATTAAAAGACATTAGGTCTTTCTTAATATTACGATGATGGTCGAATCAGGTAGTATACATTTCAATTATTTTATCGATAATTTGTTATTTTACATTAGCTTTTTCTTTATATGATAGTGACGGTCAAATCAACTTGTATACATTTCAATTATTTCATTGATTACTTGTTACTTCATATATTTGAAGATCAATCACAACGCTTAAATAGACAAAAGAAATCACATAATATATTTTGTCAAAAATTTGTTTGCATTGCAAACATTTTCAATATTTAAAATTAATCCTAAATTATCAACTGATTTTACTAGCTCCGTATATTCATAATAATATGTTTTTTTTTTAAATTTCTGAATTCGTTATCAACATAAGTATCGAGTAATTCTGCTAACAAGACTTAAAAGACAAATAAAAGAAATCACCTTGAACTTGAGTGTTGATTTAAGTATTTTTTTTTTATTAAAAAAAATTAGGAAGAATGAAGATAGGGACAAAGATTTGGGTTTTATGTATATTATTTAGGCCTATTATTTATATAATAAAAAAGAAACATGGAACATGAGAATATAAGAAAGTTGTTGGTCCTTTGTTAGACAAAATAACCACAAAAAATGGAGTTTTGTCATTACGGCTAGATAGTCTTTTTCAATATATATTCTCATTTACTACAGCATGCATCTCCTTTTAAAATATATTCTTGATGTAAATTAAAATAATTCCACCAACTTTAATTTCGGTTTAAAGTAACTTTATTATACATAATGTCATAAAGAAATTGATCTTAGACCTATTTTAATCTGAAAAATTAACTCATGATATGGGAGTCAAAATAGGAAGTACTATAGTCTAATAAGTAAATAATAAAAAAATTTGAAGATTAAGAAACTACAAATATAATGTTTACGACTATTAATATAGAAGGATAAGTGAGCAAGAAATCTTAGTAGCTTAATTGAATGACTATCAAAACTTGCACCTTGTTGATTATAATTCGACTCTCCATTGCCCCCACCCTCAATTGTAAGAAAAAAAGGATAAGTAAGACAATACTCAACCAACCAATACAGAATTTATTGAACACTGTGAATTCTAAGTTGGATATAAAATGTGGATTCTGACACTTAGTTAAGATTGAAGACAAAAGTTAAAAGTTTGGTATGAGTGGTGGCTTAAATAAATGTGGTCAAAGTAGAGCAGTATATTAACCCAAAGTAGGTACTGTGAGTCTGTGAGTGTAGGTGACAATATATTATTAATGCTCAGCCAAGTTGTTTGTTTGTTTTCTTCTCTTCCTATTCCATTCCCCCTTTGGCCCATCATGTCAAAAATCAATCTTTTACAACCTTCTTTTGTAGGCCCCTTAATACAAAATCGTCTATGTGAGATGAACCAAACCAAAGTGGTTGAAGTTGAACTGGACCTCCTCCCCATCTATTCTTCCCTTTGACAATTTCTGTCCCCACCGTAGAGTTATGCATGTATTGTCACGAATTTGAGTCCTCCTGAATCGCCTGTGTTAAGGAGCGTTGTTGAACAAGGATGATAGTTAGAGATCTTTTACTTCCAAGTCAATATGTATCTTGTTTACATTTGATAAACAATGGATTACAGGAAATGGACAATAGATTATATTAAAGGGGAAGAGAGTGACAAAATTATGGCTTTGAACATAGCTAAAAGCCAATGTATTATAATACATACAACTACTCCCTAAACCCCTGTGCCTCCCAAATTCTTTTATTTCCCTCCCTCTAGAATACAAAAATACTTTATAATACCGATGTCCAAAAGGCACCTTCTTCCCTCATCGATCTCTACAAGTTACAGGAGATCTCGACTTGTCACAAGGGTTAACCCGACCTAATCTACTGGAGTCGGTCTTGCTACTACTATGACTACTAACTACTTTTCTACAATGTTTAGTTGGGTTGGGACAGAGAGGAGGTGTCCTTCCGCTGGTTTCTGGAATGCCAGTATAACCGTTACGATCATGTAACCCTGTCCAAAAACCCTGACCATCCCCAGCTGTTTCTGGGTTGCCACTACAACTGGTCTCTTCGTGCGCAGAAGCATAACGGTCCAAATCAGCAAGGGGTGAATGCCTTGAGTACAGAGGGGAAGGAGAAGATGAGGATGAGGATGTGTCAGAATCAGATGAACTCCTCCAGAGGCTATTCCAACAGACCCCAGAGTCGCCAAATATATCAATATTTAAGTCATCTGTGCTCGTTGAATCCCTGTTAGTGCTGTCTGTACTGCAAGAACCAAGCTCAGAGAAGAAAGATGACTGTTCACTCGAAGTGTCCTCCTCAAATATTGACCTAATAGGCCTCACACTTGTATGACAAGGATAAGAACATTCATTGCAAGTTTTACTAGTTGAATCGCCATGAGAAGAGTCCCATGGACTTCTTGTATGGGATCTTGATTTACAAGTCGGTTGCTTTGATCTCCTTGGATCACGAGGAATTGTCAAACTCCTCATTATCCTAGGCCCCCGTGGCGAGCACCTAAAAAGGGAAAAACGAAAATGTCAGCTACAATCAATAAAAAGATAGAAGAATGCATACCTCAACTAGAAGGAGATGTGTCTATAATTTTACCTTGAATAAAGAAGCATGTACGCTCCCTTCGACAAGACTCTTTCTAGTTCCACAGATTTTACCTACAAATATGACAAAGACCACATCAAAACCTCACAAAAGACCATGGAAGAAACATCATGTTGTGTGAAATAATGCATGACGCAGAATCGCGAGGAAATGGAGTATCACAGTTCTCCAACATCATAGAACACATTAACGCACATCAAGAGCACTTTTAGTAGTTCTAAGCCGAAAGGAACAACCACTTTGTCACAGCAAATGCCTAATTTCTCATAAGCTTACCAATACCCAAAGCACAGAAGTGAAGAAAAAAAACTATACAATCAATGGGAAAAATTCAGAAGATAAAATGAGATGTGTAAAAATAAGCTTTAAAATGTGAATTATAAGTAAAAGCTCCGTAGGAGACATACCGAACTATCATCAACTTTATACCACTTATTCTGAAAGTTCCTCACGTAACACACATAGTGACCAGAAAATGCAGCATTCATTACGTCCAGGTGAACCACAACTCCATACAGCTGATAAACTGGTGACTTATCACTTGTCCCACTCATATATGGTGCCAGGTTCAAAAACTCTGGGAATTTGATTGTCTTGTTTAGCTTCCCAAATTTACCTGACTGCAAAACTACAGACAGTGAGCAATTGGAAACAAAATGAAAATACGAGGAAGTATTTCCTTCAATCACTATCAAAAACTGAAGGAGACAACACTTCATTCAAAACAGTACCTGAAATCTCTTCAATGCAACAGTGAGGACATTAGGAGCCTCCACCACTTTCAACTTTTTCTTAGCCTTCTCATATGATTTACATCTGAAAGATGCAGCAAAAGTTTAGTCCAAAAATGTGCTGCAAATCTATTTTACTTGAGCATTTCAATGAAAATGGCATGCATGCACAAGAGTCGAACAACCTGCTCATAACCAAACAAATTACAAATACACAGAAATTTCATACCACTACTGGACATTCTAGAAGTGAAGATGTACAATACAATTAGTATAATCATTTTTCTCTAGATCGAGAGAGATGAGAAGGATTTGGGCATAGCATCGTATTTTCCAAGATGGATAAAAACAAAGAAACAAATCAATGAAATTTTAATCAACCCAGTTAATTCCAAGGAATGACACTACCATTAGACACGGAATCGAAACATTAATGCACGCAAAGTATCTAGACCCACTAATAAAAGAAAAGTGAGAGATAACCCCCAAATGAAATATAAAGGAAAAGAATTCAGAGGATAACATAAACACATCAAAATAATGAAGTATGGGACAATTGGATCGAACCTGCCACATCGGTACTTGTTTTCACCATCTAGAGTCTCAGTATGAGTAAATTGTTTCAAAGCTTCTTCCAAGGTGCCTATATCTCCGTCTATTTCAACAGTAAGATCCATTATTCTCTCTTGCCTCTCAGATTTGCCCCCACATCTCATGCACTCAATCTTCCAGTTGAATTTTCAGAAATCAGTACAGAAATTTTTCAAGAAATATTAAGCTTACATTTAACAACTATTAAAAGTCAGCAGTTACCTTTGAACGAAGATAGCCCCCAAATGTAAGCCCAATGAGACTCGTTTCTTCTTCAAAAGAGCCAGGTGCAGTAACCCCAGCTTCCTTCAAGCAAATGGATTGCATTGTGTCGATTACATACCTATTGAGTTAGGAAAACAGACATAAACAACTTAGAACTTCAAGATATACTTGCACATCTACAGGCTCCACAGATACAGAAAATATACCTAAGAAATTCATGAGCATCTTCTTCTCTACCATTACCAAGATTGCTCCCGATGCTTTCGAGATGGGAAATTATACTACTCGGAGATAGGGGAGAGTTCCCATCTTTTGCTTTTAGAACTAAACTTTCAAATTCGCATGTGAAGCACCACCCTTTCGTTTCACCTGATAGCAGCATATAAAAAGAGGGAAAACTGGTGAGTTTAATTTCGATCTGGGGTCTGAGAATGATGAGTTTTTTAAAAATAAACCTAACAAACAGAAGTGGACATACATGTCTTAGAGTGGAGCCCTTGAAGAAAATATGAAGTAAGTGGTGGTGTAAATGCCAGGCACTGAAGGACAGCATTAGCGTAGCAGCTGCAGCACATTGCAGAAAAAATTAGGAATGAAGAAATACACAAATATTTGAGATTGTGATAGAGTATCTCACCACCTAGCAAGTACCAGAATTGCTTACACAAGGGAATAGCCAAATAAACAACAATAGATTTAGAATTTCTATCTTCAAGTTGAGACATTAACTGGGCAGCAAAATATAGGAAAATAGGACAGCAAGAAATCTGAATATTCGGCCATTAAATCTTGACTAAAGCCTCTTAAAGTAGTCAATTAATATCTGATTCCCTTGTCTTTTCACAATGTTATTTTCATTGAAGCCAATCAATCTTCGTGTTTAAGGAGGGCATAAAACATCATAAATTCCAGGTATATTTTGGCCCACAACATCCTCTCTTTTGGAACATCACCACATCGAGATATTAGTTGAAAGCCCCAAAGCAAACTGCACTAAGAAGATATTTACAAGAAAGGACTCTTCAACTCAAGAATTTGTGAAAAGATATTATATCACCGTGGGAGAGTTTAAAATGAGTAATGTTAACCATTCCATTATTCACACATGCCCTTTGATGACTTATCGGCTGCCTTGCTTGAGGAATAGTTTCACATCATAAATTTATGCAATAATGATCTCAACAGAAAAAGGCTCTTGAACGTCACACTGTCAATCATCATGAATCATGCAAAGTGTTTCTCATATATTTTGAACCTCATAGTAATCAACCAAATTCTTGGTAGACTGAACAACCAATGGCTGAGAAACTTTTACTCCTAAAAAGGAAATGCATGTTCGGAGACTTCAATAAAGTGATATAACTACTTGAAATCAGAATGTTAAGAAAAAAAATCCAAACACGTGGATAAGAAAGTTATACAAGGCACAATTAGTCCAAAACTAGCTAAATCTCATGCCACATACCTGTTACCACAATTTACAAGGCCAAATGGCCGCAATTCATTCTTCCAGTTATGAAGCTTCACAAAACTTTCATATGGAAATAGAGCCTGAAAAGAAACATATCTGATGAATACAGTGTTCTATAATCTGACGTGCATTACAGGTGAAAATCACAGATAAGCTAGAGTAATGCATACCTTGTTGCCATATCTTCCATTGACATCACACTCTTCCCCTAGAGAATTAAGTCGGGTCGGCTTTGAACTCCTGAGCTGATCAACAACTTTTAAAACAGATGACTTCAAGCCATTCTTTGCATTTGGTAATGGAGCACTAGACTCTGCCGAACAGGCACTGGCCACTTGAGTGCCATTGATCTTTGCTGACTTCACATTTTGGATATCATGCCTATTGTTAGAAGAGATATTATCAGAAATTTTGGCAGGAAAAGATCCTTTTTGTCTATCTTTTGGCAATTGTAGAGCACTGGTAGAGTCTTCAACGCCACGATATGACTTGCTGGGGCTTGAGGATCGCAAACTACTAACTTTCAACCCATCGTGCTTCTTTAAATTAGCAGAACCACTAGATGAGGAGTATCTACCTTCCTCAGAGGTCAATGCGCATTTATCACGGGAGCCATGCACATCAAGCTGATCCGAAGTTACAGACCGCGAAGCTGATGACCTGCTACTTTCTTTCTGGTCTTTAATTTCAAATCTTGATTCAGCTCGATTGACTGGTTTCAGCACTTCCACCATAATTGGAGTTGGATTTTCCAGATTCTTTTTTGAGTTCGATCCTTGTTCACCTGCCTCAGGTATAAGAGGTCTAGCAATTTCAGGGGGCCGACATGAAGTTGATTGAGAGTCTGAAATCTTGATGTCACAAGCATTTTTGGAAGGAGGATCAGCATTACTATCAAGTGAACCAATCCTAGATCTAGTATAAGGAACTGGTCCTTCCCAAAAACCAGATGAGGGTGTAGACGGCGCTGTCAATGAAGATTCACTGGAGTCATCAGTACCTGAACTTGTTGATGAAGTCCAATATTTAGACTGCGTGTCCCCATGAATGCTAGGCTTGGTGTGAGTATATTTTCCAGACGTGGAATCATAATCTGCAGTTTGTACCAGTTGGGGTTGCTCTGTGTAGGATGGCTTAAATCTTTCTACCTTGGAATGATTAGTCTGAATCTTAACTGTATCAATAACAGCAGACCTATGACTGTCAGAAGCATCAGAGTCATTTGAATCAGATGCAGAATGATCAACAGAAGATCCACTTGAAGTAGAGAGGTCCAAATGTTCACATGAAGATGAATGAAGCACGAAACTGGAGTTCAAATTGAGACATTTTGAATCTGTCAGACTCTGTCCAACTGTGTCATGTTTTCCATCAGATGTTGCAAAGTATTTGGATCTCAAAAGTGCAGCTTCCTCTGGGGAAGCATCGCCTGATTCTGAAGAACGTCTGCCTTCAACCTCAGTGCTCTTAAGATGACTTCCATCCGATTCTTGCTTATACGTCTTCAGATGAGATTTTGCCTCAACATCATTGAGGTGATCCAAGTTGCTAACTGGACGGCATTCATTCCTGTGACCTTGTCTCCAATGAAGGATTTGACATTTGCCAGAGCTGACATGAGTACAAAATATAGGAATATTAGAGATGTAGATATGAGTGTTTTAGAGCTTCAAGAAAATTAAAGTTGATAGCTATCAAATAAGAGACAAGACACCTAATATACAAGCGGTATCTTGAGTGTATAGTACTAATAATGCAAGAAATGTCAGCATAAACTCTTTCGACAAATTTATTTCTCGAAACCATTAAAGTAGGAGCAAAGCTGTAAACACCGTCATTAGCATCAACATAAATACTCATCCAAAAATTGTCTTCTCAACTGTAAAAACAATATCTTCCTCCACAACCCCACCCAAAAAGAAGGCAATCAAACAGACAAAGGAAGAAAGAATGATGCAGGACTATCCAACATGAAGCTTTCTCCAATGATTAAAAGCAGCACAGCAAAAATCTGATGAAGGAAAGGAAACAAAAGGCATACAACACAACGATAAAGTTAAAATGTTTGAGAAAGAACACTGGAAAATCTTGTTAGTCTCAGGTGCTTAGGACTACTAATAGAAATACGGATATAAATGCCAGGATACAACAAGACTTAAGTTATAAAAGAAAAAGAAATCTTGAGACCATAATAATAATTCATAAAGAAGTAAAAGTTCTATGCAACACATGGTAAGAGCTGAACTCCACATCTCATACCTCCTCCTTCCAGATTTAGTAGAAACACTTCCACCTCACTTTCATCCAAATTTAGCTGCAATTCCAAATGTTTGAAGCACTTCTAAATTAATAATGCAACATTATTTACCTCCCCTTACATTAAATTTCAGAAGTCCACACCCATTGGTTTGAGCTTGGGACTTCCATGTTGGAGGTCTCAAGTTCGAAACCCCTTGCTAGCGAAAGCAAGGGGTTTGCCTTATGGGTCGAGCTCATCGCACCAGGCTTGCAGCGGGTTACCTCTCCTGTGGTTTGCGAGCTATTGCATAGGAGCGGGGGTTTTACCCTGTGCGCACCCAAAGGGTAGCGGCTACGGGTTCCCCTTGTCATCAAAAAAAAAAAAAGTCCACACCCATTAAATGGATCAAATTTGAATGATGTTTGTCCGCTCTATCCTCATCCCGGAATGTATTCTTTTTGCATAATCATTTTAAAGAAATTAAAATTACACAAAAATCCATCCTAAATGGGATGTATATACTTCAACTTATGAAGTTAGAACCTAAACATGAATTAGGTGCTTTAAATTTCCACTCTTATTACTTATTTTGAACATGGGAGCATAACTAACTTACAGTAAGCACTATTATTGGAAGAGTTGGATCAATACATTGAAAAGGGGAACTGCACTAATGGCTAGCCCCTGCAATATGAAAGAGCCTCAACAAATGACCTGTTATAACTACATTTCCCTACATTTCATAAAATAAGACACAAATCCATTGTACACATGGAAGAGATTATAGAAAAAACCATTGAAGGGTAGCAAAAGCTGATCAAACTAGTAAAAAGTCTTGAAAACATCTATCAGCCCTTTTTGATCTTTAAAAATCAGCTTACTCAATTCAACATTCTACTTGTAAATAAACCTGTCAATGAGAGCATTACTTCCAAATTGCAATGAGCCTCGCTTAAGCTTTGCTCTACTGACGTATATTAATTCGCCTATACAAATAAATTTCATGAGGTAGCATGAAGATAATCACAAATGATATCTTCAATCTTAAGTTGGTTCTTGTGGCAATTCATCTAATAATAAGGAGATGGAAGGAAACAAAAGATCTAAAAGAAAAATATTTTCAACTCTAGATCAGCAATGACTCTTTCATCCATCACAAAAAAAAAGAATTTATTTCTTGGAAACCATAAATTTCGCCTGTACTAGTTAACTATTAATGTATAATGATGAATCAGAATGAACAGCAATATGTCACTCTCTTAGTATTGTCTAAGTGAGAATTCAGCAGCAGTCGGTCACAGAGAGAAGAGCTTTCATTGATGGCACAAAATGGTCACCAATTACCATATACCATAAGCAGCTCATTTGTTCCCATTTGATTCTAGTGTGTGACAGAAGAAAGTCTTCATTAGAAGAACAGCAGCCCAATTATACAACTGAAACTATGTCATCAACTGCAGAAAGTGTCCTTTTTCATCAGATGCCTCTTTTCTTCTTGATACTACCAGAACTAAAAAAGGATGAAGCAATTGAAAACCCCTTCAACAAGGTTGCAACTTTTAGTAAATGGTTCATCTAAAATCAACACCCAATCCCAGCAAGTCTATCAATGATATAGTTTCAACTAAACAACAACAAAGGCTAAGCTCCGACCCTACGCTAGCTGGACAGGCTATATGAATCCTCACTATCCATATTGCTAATCTAATATTTACTAATTTAAATTCCTTAGAAAAAAAGGTGCACCAACAAGACCATGCCTTAATCTCAACTAGTTCATCATACACTCCAGCAAAAAAGGAACAGATAAGATATAAACTTCTAGGAGAGATTGAGTTTATGCATACCAGTAGCGCACTGCTTTACATTGGGAGCACCGAGTAGAGGTTGGAGATGAGCAAACCGCACATTGGTACTGCAATTGCCGTGAACCAGAATATGATGTTGAAATTGTTGGTGGTGGTGCTGATGATGCCGGTGTTTCAACAAACACCTCATCCTCCTCCTTCAGCGACTCATACCTATACCCATAACCATACCCATATTCCTCAGCGGCTTGTAGCTCAACCCTAGCTGCCTCCTCCGAAGCCAAAACCAACAACCTCTTGATCTCCTCCCTCCTCGCCACCGAACGCCTCCATTTCCGTCTAACCACAAAACCTAACACCGGTCCAAAAACCGCCACAAACGCCGCCACCACCAAGCTCGAGAGAAACCCTAGATCCCCTCCCACGAGCATTTACACAAACCCACCCACAAACAACAACAGATCACATCCAAACCCTAATCCTTCCAAATTCATAGAGCTCTATACCACCCCTCCACCGATCACGATGTTGAAAATTCTCCACCACACAAAGATCAAAACTTTACATGCACACAGAATTCAATCAACCAAAATTGTGGAGAAATCGAGAGAGGAAAGTGCAATAAAGTCACTGGAAGAGAGAAGATTCTGACCCAAACAGAATTTTTTTTTCATAGATCGAGAATTTAGGGGATTTTTTTTTTAAGTTTGAAGAAAGAGAAAGTTTAGGGGAAAATTGAAAAAGGAAACTAAATAATAGGCGTACAGTGTGAAAATAAGAATAATTATAGGGTTTAAAGTATAAAATATTAATTCTTTGAGGAGTATAAGAAATTGATCGTTGAGGAAAAGAATTTTGTCCCTTTTGTCCTCAGGCATCGAGAGACGTGAACCCTTGGCTCATCTAAATATTCCAACCGGAGTTTTTTGAACCGGTTCAAATGCTCACCGGTTGAACCGGGATTTTATTATTCTAAATAAAATGCCGACTTTCATTTAACGTTAGACCAAATATTCTATTTCTATTTATAATAGTAGCACTTTCATTAATGGTTTACCATAAACTTTTCGATGAATTAGTAAACAAATATTTCAAAATTAATTATCGATTATTTTGACGATGTTTAAGATTTTATGTGATTTTATTGTTTATTGATGTTTGTTTGTACGTTTGTTAAGTTTGACATGTTCTTTGTTGATATAATTTTTTTTTTAATGATCATATAAAAAATCATAATTATTATTTTTTTTCATTCAAACATCATTAAATTCTATCTTGTATGATGAAAATAATCATTTTCTGTTCTCGAAAGTTGATATGGCACACACCAAATTGGATATAATGTCAACTTGGTATGCCATATCAGCTCCACATCACCTTTTTTTTTTTTTTTAATAAGGGATGAGGTGGTTGTGGTGGTTTAGAATGGTAGTTTGAGGAAGAATGTAGAGTGATCTAGTGATGATATGGCATATGAAGTTGACATTTTAATTGATTTGTCACGCTACATCATTTTTTGATATCAAAAAAATATTTTTTTTGACAAGTCTAATTTTACAACAATACAAGGTGATGTTTTTTAGATGATAATATTAAATGAAATACGAAAGATTACTAATCAAAGCATTGCTAAGAGCTCTGTCTTTGGGAGCAGTAAGGATCAGAGAAGATAAAGCTGACCTTTACTTCTATGGAGTCAGATGTAAAAATGGAAATTTTTTATTTATTTATTTTGAAATGAACATTCACCTAAATAACCATTCAAGATTTTTATAATATTGATGTAGAAAAACTTTTATATGAGTCTTTAACTTACATGGTATAAAAGTACATCGTCTAATAACTTTGATTGATACAAATCAAATTCATTAAACCATTAAATTATGATGTTGAATGATTAAAAAGGAGATATGCGTATAAATACATCTAAAGCTAATTTGTTGAGCACTACAAAATTGAAAATAAATCTTTAACCTAATGATGTATGTTTCAAATTTTTTTCTATTAATATTCTATTAAGACTTTGTTTCTACAAAAACATTGGACTATGATAAAGACCTTGAAAGTTGAATATTATTTAGTTGTGACAATTAGTAGTACATGTGCCACCGACAATTGAATGTGATGGATTACTCACCAATTTGTACACACTATTTACTACAAATGGAATTTTAATATTCATATTCTTTTAACATTCCTTTTTCTAAACAAAAATCAAATTCCATAAAATTATCACATATTCTTCCAAAATTCCATGTTCACATCTAAATTTAATAAAATAAAGAGGGCCTTCAAATTGCCTTTTTTTTTTAATTCCATACATCTTATAAAATACTTGTAATATTAGTGGTGGAATTAATATATATATATATATAAAGAGGTAATTAGACCAAAACAAAATTAAGGAGATTCAATAATATTATATATACATAAAAAAAAATATATATATAGAGAGAGAGATGAGCCGTCTTACAATGCCCTATCTCCATCCCCTAATAATGGTGGAAAATGAGTGTACTTACTTGCCATCATCGATAATAGAGATATATATCATAGAAGTTACGAATTGGACAAAATTTAGTAGCAGAAATCCGATCTTTATAGTTGTTTTTAAAATTTGTTTGAATATTTCTTTTCTTGTCCTTTTGTTTTGATAAAAAAGTAATACAAAATTCTTATGTGTTCATTATTCTTTTGTCTTGTATAAAGACAAAATTAGTCTCACATTGATCAGAAACAACTCTTTTTTTCTCTTCTTGTATTGAATTATTTTTTTGTTGAGCTCACGGGTAATTAATAAAACAGAATAATTTTGCATACAAGAGAAATAAGATCAAAGGCAAAATGGATCAATTTGCACACCTCTCCATACGGGATATATATGATGCCTAATCCAAAAATAATTTTTGCCTACTAAAAAAATGTCTTAGTTTCTTGCCTATAAAAGGAGTTGTCTTTTGTGAAGTTTTTACTTTCGGTTATGAGTGCATGTGTTTGAAAATGATTGTGAAATCTCAACACTAATTTACATTCTAGTTGGGTCGAAATAAAATTATTTTGAGATATTTTTTATTATATAGTTTGTTATTATTTTCCTTTCCTTTTTTTTTCATAATCAATATTTTAATATTTTTCTAACAAAAAAAATGTATAAATAATCTATCAAGAACCTAATAAACAAAAAAAATTATGGTTCAAATAAATTTAAAATTCAGAATCTGCTTCTCGCCAATAAACCATCCAACTATAATAATAACAATATTAAAATTTGAAAGTCAATTAATTTTCGATAATGTAATTATAATTGTGATATTAATATGGTCTTTTAAATATATAATAAGTTCAATTTTTTAAAAATTAAATTAAAAATTTGCTTAAATTTAATTCTGAATTTCACCATTCTTTTTCTAAAAAAATAAAGAAGATTGGGAAATGGTTAAAAGAAAAAAAAAAAGATTTAAGAAAAGAACAAAAGAAAAACCGTTGAGTTTGTGTAAAAATAACATAAACCAAATGACAAGCAATAGGGTTGTCCTTCCAAATTTTAGATGATGATAGCCATGACTTTTATTTTTTGGCTAATTATCGTTTTCTATGCTCTTGACTTATGTGTCATTCAAACTACACATATTTTCTCCCCTATTATTATCACTCAAAATACTGTTAATTTGTGATTTTTCAAACTTGAATTGATTCATAAAAATGACACCATGGCCAATCAAAATGGAATATACAATCACCTTTCTATTGGTCCATTTTATGAGTTGTATATAATTTTATTTTTTAGTAATCAATATCAATTCAGATCTATCTCGTAGATAAAATAACATATGTATATCTTTTATTATTTTTAAACTCTACTTATAAAATTGCATTGATTATATTATTATTCATGTTTGTTGTTTGATAACCGAATTCACGCAACAGTTTAAGACCTATTAAATGAGAATCTATTTTTATTAATTATAAGATCTATTAAATGAGAATCTATTTTTATTAATTATAAATAATATGTTAGTCAATCCTTGAATAAAACAAATTGAAGGAAAACCATCTCACCCTTGTTATTTAATAACACATTGTAAATCTATACAACAAAACTATTGACAAAAAATCTTTTATTCAAATTATTTCAATAATAAATCAATATTGAGATGGGCTAATCAATTTATAGTGAAGGAAAGGGAATTTGAAGAAGAGAAAAAAAATTGTTTTCTATCACGACCTTTTCTCGGGCGAATACAAATTTTTGCGTGAAAGTGAGAAAACTCTATCTTATCACACTACAATCTTTGATATTATGTTTTGAATGGTCTAACATATATTTAGCGTCCACTTAATTAACACCTTTATTAAATGATTTATGTATCTTTTAAATTGAAACATCAAAACATGAAAATGATCTATTTAGATTTTTTTAGAATATAAGGGAAAAAATGTTATTTTCACCACAATATATAACTAGCTTTTCAAAACATTGAGGTGGTATATAAGGGGGAAAAAAGTGGGCAGAGGGTCAATTTCATGAACTTTTCAATTATGTTATTAGCCAAAATAATAACTAGCTCTTCAAAATTAGGGCCATATAATAAAATAACTCTTCAAAATGTTGAAGTGGCATACATATATATACTTATAATTAAATTACTTTTTTTATAAAAGAAAAAAAAAAGTAGTGGGGGTCAATATCAAGAATAATTTTCGATAGTATGTTAAAACTTTAATTTGTACTATTACGCAATCAATTTAGGAAAAGTATCTATGTACAGCACACGCATGTACATTTAAAATTATCAAAAAAAATGTACATTTAAAATTGTAAAATAGAATATTTATTTTATCATATTTTTCTTTCATGTGATTGTTACATTTGCAACAAAACTGAAATTTAATAAAATGGAAGAAAATAATTTTCCTTCATATATATGGTTAGTCCAGATATTATTGGAGGATATTTGTTGTTGAAAGACAAGTTTTTTTAAATTAGAAAAATAGGAATAAGAAAAACGAGTTTCACCAGTGACATTTCAAGTTCATTGTCTCTTTCCCACTCCAACACCTCCAATCCAGTGGGCAAAATCAGGATTTTTACAAAAAAAAAGTTTAAAATATGAAAAACTTAACACATGAACTAGCTGAAAGGGTTCAACATCTACGATATATTCATAAAAAATAGTTATAACCGTATATAAATAGTACTATAATTTCTGACGAAGGGGTTCATCCGACCCCCCTAATTCAAAGCTGGCTCCGCTCCTTGCCCACCCCCCACAACCCACCACTCCATGACCCCTGTCTCTCCACTCCCCAGTAGCATTTTCCTAAATTATATATAAATATTTTAAATTAATACTTTTTATTTACTTATAAAATACTAAAAATAAACTTAAAAATTCACGATTTCTTCAAGAAAATATTTTGCTCCATGTCAAATGCTTCCTAGATCTCATAATTGAGTAGGTTAGAGAGTGAGAATTAATTAGTGGGTAATTCATTCAAATTACAATAATTTGATTCTCACAAGCATGTTACTATTTGCTCACCACGAGTCTCCTTTAAAGTTTAATTCAATTATTAAAATTAATTATAGAGTGGGCAAGTGAATCTATAAGTTAAGTAAACAACAATATGTTTCAACTTTCAAGTACATAATTGTCCTTAAAATATAAATATTACCAAATATATTCATTAATTTCAAATCTTAATACTTTCAATACACCTACCAAATATATCTTAGACCTCAAATAACAAGGGTAAGACATGTTTTCCTCCTCAAATAAGTAATGGAAATAAGGCGTGATGTAGTGATTAGTAAAATGTTTGAAAATTGAGGTTTTATTTCAGGTTCAATTTTCAGCAGAGACAAAGATACTAGTCGATTTTTCTCCATCTAGCTATTCAAGTCTTGATGGATGGAGAGTTACTAATACATTATATCGATTGAAGGTAACGAGTACCTCGTAAAATTAATTGAGATGTACGCAAGCTGATCCAGACACTATTATTTTTATTTTTAAAAAAAGATCTTGATGTGTCACAATCCATGCTTGTTGTGGTTGCAAGTTGCATGCATCTCCCACACACCAAATTGTTCATTGTCTTTCTTGTTATTAATAATTTTTAATAGTACATAGTTTATTATGTATATATTGTGCTCACAAACATAAGCCACAAAGAAGTTGGCTTGAAGAAGGAAGATACCTAACACATTGATGAGAAAAAGAAATACTACATAGAAGAAGAGTGCTCATAGAAGAAAGGCAAAATTAAACATGCTTTGCTTCTATAGGTCTTTGCGTTGAATATGTACACAAAGACTTTTAATAAAGTTTGTCTATGCTTCTTCTATTTTGACGGACAAACACTTGAAAGGACGTACGCACCAATGGAAATTCCAAATTTGACATGTTGTTATTTCTTCTGTATTCTCATTCGGTGATTGATATTTGTATTAGAACCTCATTAAATTTAAATTTGTATTTGGAGTACATTTCAAAGGCTTCCTATACCCAAGGCTTGAATCAGTATTATTTGATTGAGAATAAATAAGTACTAACAACTCTATCGTTATAGACTTGAAATTATTTCATTTTTATAATTTTTTAAAAGTTGCAGCTTGATAATAGTGCTGACCATAACTAAAACTTTATCATAAACGTCACATTTGTGCCGACTGATGTGACAATTGATTACATAATTTATTTTTCTCAAGTATAATAATTCAAAACTTTATCTTGTGGATTAAAAAAATGTGAAGTTGGAATAAACACAAATTGAACATTGTAATATTCAAACAGTTTGTAAATATAGATGAAAGTTTGATGGTAGTACATGGAAAAGCTACCTTGGTTTTGAAGCCAATGGGCATGGGTTGAAAGTTGAAACAAACAAATTTATTGATCAAAAGAATTCAACATCAATTAGAGTTTCGAGTTTGAGCAAATATCTTATTGAAAACGTCGCTCCTAGAAATGACCCTTGCAATACGCAAATTAAATTTAATCAGACTACAATATTGCGGTTAAACATAGTACTAGGTTTGCATTAAAGTGCATGTGTATGTTGCTTTGTGGTGAAGATGTGCTTAAGAGACATTGTTGTATAATACATCAAAGAAAGAGACTACTTTTATTTTATTGGGGTTGGATTCTTGATCCTAGGGAATATGTTACTTCTTTCTTTTTCTCCTTGCCTGTTTGCTCCAAAACAACAAATAAAACAAAGATAATTAAAAAAAAATAACCAACAAAAGGTGTTTGTACATACCTTTAGATTCGAAAACCTACTTCTTTTAAAAAAATTATCTGACACAAATTCAAATTAAGCAAATTAAACTACGTATGTATCTTGAATAGTGGATATCAAAAGAAAAAGAATTGTTAAAGAGACAGAGTGGGCTGGTACTAAAATGTTTTGGGCTAAAAGAGCCCTCTTGACACTGAAAGAAGAAGCCCATATTGAGGTTACAAGTCCAAATGAATATGGAACTCTATATTTTTTGAGGGAAATTACGCGGATAAGTAAATATATACTAGTTAATTAGTTAATATAGTTATAGTTTGAATTAATTACCACTCGCAACCTCTTTTTAGCTATAATTATGTGTGCCTCTCTCCTTTCGCCTCTCTTATACATGTACAAATACAAATTATACATATACATATACAATTATATGACAAATATACAAACACAATTAGCCTCTCTCCACTCTCTTCCCTCTCTCGCTCGCCTCTCTCCTCCCTCTAACATGTAGCTATAAATTGTAATTAACAAACTACAGCTATGGAGCATTATTTAGTGGCTATTTGCGAAAGTTTTCCTTTTTTTGTGTATGTCACGGCCCATTGTAACATATCCATACAAGAACTTTTTACTTTTTAGGGAAAATTGTATATAATAACAAACTATTAATTCAAATTAAATGTCATAAACACAGTTTGATTTAATTGTAACCCGTAGCAAATTGTTGCCATTCGCCTTTCTCCCTAGGTTTCTCGCTCGCCAATCTCTCCCTCGCCTCTCTCGCTTTTATACAAACACAAATGTATAAAATGCATTTGTGTTTGTATAAAGCGAGAAAAAAATTGTTATATATACATATATTTTCGTTCCCCTCTCTCATATCTCACTGGCCACTCTTTCAGATCGCGCTCGCCACTCTCACTCGCTTCTCTCACTTTATATAAACAAAATGTATACATTGCGTTGTGTTTGTATAAAGCGAGAGAAAATTGTATATACAAATACAAATACATATATTTTCGTCCTATACACTTATGATTATACAAATACAAATTTTCCCCTGCCTAATTTTCTTGTCTTTCTCTTTTTCTCGCTTTATACAATTGATTATTTTGTATATGTATACCGAAACAGATTATACAATTGCTTCTTTTGTATATATGTATAGCGAAATATACATATTAATAGCCATAGCAAACATAAAGTTTGCTACGGAGCGCAATTATGCAAACTATAGCTATAACATACAAATATAATTTTTATGTTTGGTATATGTGAAAATTGCTCAACTTTTTATTAGTTATTAAATCTAGAAATATCATGTTCCCCTTGAAATTTGTGGTAGATTTGATTTTGTTATTCTTTATGAGATTTTTTCATTCTTACACTTTTCTTTAACGTATAAGTTGAATTCAAACCATAAAGAATAAAAATCTTTTTCCTCCTACTTAAATAGAAGGATGAAGGGAGGAAGTCAATTATCCCATTGGAAAATCTTTGCATAAGCCCAAAAAAACTCGATTTCGTCCCTTACTATGATTCTCTCTCTCAAAAAAGGAACGAGATGAATGTCCATCACAAATTTACCACTAATGAGTTATTTGATGGTAAAATATATTAGAAAAAATAATATATGCATTAGCTTTGCGTATTCCTAATATTTTATTTGATATATCTCATCAAAATACATGATATTAGTAATACAAATAATTTTAAATTCTTAAATACATAATTCTCCAATTAAAAAAAATTTCTACATCTTTTCCACCGTAATATTCGTAAAGAAGAGTAATTTTTTTAGAAATAATTTTAATATAACTAATACTAATATTAGAGGATATATTTTTGTACATCCTACCATGCTGACACGAAAGAGATGAAAACGATGGCTTGTTGAAGCTTGCAGCTAAAAACTAACCACAAACTCGAAGAATTTCAGGATCAAATCAATACAGTCGGTTTCATTTCTTCATAAGTACTATAATTTTCACAACTTTTTTTTTTTATTCTAAGTATTACCCAGTTCTTAATTTGGTCGAATTAACAGAAACAAAAACCATGGCCGGAAAGTTGAACTGTGTGATCGTTTCCGTCGACGGCAGTGAAGAGAGCATGAACGCCTTGAATTGGACTCTAGACAACATTAAGCTCAAACCCCATGATCCCGATTCTCAAGAATCACAAGGGTCCATTGTGATTCTCCATGTTCAATCTCCGCCGTCTATCGCTGCTGGTCTTAACCCTGGAGCTATCCCCTTTGGTGGCCCCAGTTAAGTCTAATTTCTTGTTGTTTTTGTGTTTTCGTTCATTTTGCTTGATGGGTATGTTTTGAATTATGGAATGGATATATTGATTGATTTGATTGTTTGGAATTCACATTTTTTTTGTTAATTAGTACTAAATTGTGGAGATTAGCAGGTGATATTGAGGTGCCTGCGTTTACTGCTGCAATTGAGGCACATCAAAAGCGGATCACACAGGCCATTTTAGACCATGCTCTTGAGATTTGTGCTAATAAAAATGTGAGCTTGATAATCCTTCTCACTTCCCGTTTGCTATATATGAATGTTATCTTGAAGTTACACAGCTTACATGTTCACTTCGTCTCGTTTTATATACGACGCTATGGGCAGCTGGATGCAATTCATTACCAGTACTTTTGATGCGGAGTATAAATTTTTGTGTAAAAATGTACTGAAAATGCAATAACTAGTAGATATGAACTCATAACTTAAAAAATATAGCGGGTTCAATGCTAAGAGCCTAAAAAGTTTGAACCCATAAAGCTTAAATAATGAATCCGTCCCTGCACATGGAGAGTTCATTTTGTGGTAATTATAGTGGAAGAAAATATCAAAGTAATGGTTGAACAGGTAGTTTTATAGAGAAAGCATCTCATCAAAGTTTAGATTTGCATATTTTAACGATCTTGAACTATATAAGAAATTAAGGAACTTGTATAGAAATGTATTGATATCATAATTTTGGTGCCTTTTCAAAATAAAAAGAGTGCAATATAAATTCTAAGAGAACGTACTAGTGATCTTGGTGTTGATTGGTGCTTCTGATCTACTTTATGTTTTCTTTACGTTTCCTGCTTTAGCAATTTGAGTCCACCGTGGCATCCATATTGCTGCAATGACATTGATGTTTTGCTTAATATGTTTTCAATTTGTAACCTTTGATATGACATGCTGGTAATTCAGTCACTGGGAAATGCTAAAATATATTAGAAAGCAAAATAGAAGCCTAATATGGCGTCACAGAAATCATTATTGGTGTTCTATCTTTCTATTTTAATTGATGGGGAACGGTGTCTATCTGTATCAGGCAAACGTTAAGACCCAAGTAGTTATTGGGGATCCAAAGGAGAAAATTTGTGATGCTGTTGAAGAAATGAATGCTGATTTGCTAGTGATGGGTTCCCGTGCTTTTGGCCCCATTAAAAGGTACAAATTCTCAACCTGATGGATGTTGCTGTTGTTGATTTACTCTGACTAGATGACACTCTTTACCTAAGGCATGTGTAGATGGTTTTGCATTCAACACAGTGTTATCAAAAGCAAAAATGCGCAAAAAAGCTCTAATGTCCATTGGGGCATTAAGCGCAAATAAAGTGTGGGGCTTTAATGAAAAGATGTGCGAAGTGAGAAATAATACAAAATTAAACATGTTTAGTCAATACTAGTAATTATAAGTATGTAGGACAAATATATGAACAAAAAATTGGATTTTTTTTACGATAAAGTGAAATCAATTGTTTAGTGTCGCCTCTTCAGAGGAGGCTCATTGGCAAGGAAAGTATGCCTTAGAACCTTGATGACGACATTGAACCACACATTAAGCGATATGAAGTGCTCAACATGTTTTGAGACTCGCTTTAGGGCTTAAGCGTGCCTTTGACAACACTGATTCATCATGTAATGAGCATGAGTTTTGTTGAGGTCGTAAATCAGTTGTTTTTAACATTATTCTGAACAGTTCTGTAGTCTAAATATTTTGAGCATCTCAGTAAGTGGATGTAGTTTAGGATCTCCACCACTTTAGTCAGCAAAGCAACCTGAATATTGTGGTTAACTGATGGCCTAATGCTTCTATGAGAATGCTCACATGATTCAACTAGCTCATTGTTCCTAAATTTTAAGGCATATATGTTGCTTAACAAGCATTAACTTTAGTTGCTTTTCTCATCCAACTGCAAGAGCTTTTTCCTTTCCTAGTACGTGTGAAAGAGGAGAAACACTTAGCTAGCATCATACTTTATGTGCAATCCTTAGGACATTATTCTAAAATTGCCCTTTGAAGATGCGACTAGTTGCTTATATGCCATTCTTGTGAATCAATCACAGGAATCAACAATTCCATTTAGCATGAGTAGAAACCTGCTTTTGTGCTGCTGACCTGCTAATGCTTGTAGATGATTTCATGTTGTCGTTGAAAAAGAGAGATTTTTGTGAGATGATGTATCTCTAAAACTAGCTTGTTGGTCTCTAGAGTAATGGTAGTTGTCATTGTTATACTTGCATTAAGTTTGTTGTTTCTTCAGGGGTCTTTTTGGATGTGTGAGAGATTTAGAGAACCTTTAATTTTTAAGGAACCCCTAATTTGTTCTGAAGTCAAATTATTTAGTATTGGCATGAAATTTTCTCGAATAATATAAAAATTGTTGCAGGGGATTCATACAGTTGACCTGACTAGTTTTAGACTGAGGTGTAGCTAATTGATATATTGATTGATTACCAATTACTAACTGTTCAAAATGCTGCAATAGACTGTGGATACCAAAAAATGGCAATTTAGTATAAGCTTGTATAGCTAAAACAGATAGTAGATGGCCCCCAAGGCCTAGCTCGAGTGGCAAAAGGTGGAGGATTTGTGACTTAGGTCGCAGGTTCAAGCCCCACACCATGCGAAGCGAAGCCCGGTATTTAAGTGGAGAAGGGTAGAGGGACGGGCCCATTATCCACTGAGTTTAGAAGGCTGTGATTTGTCTAAAGGGCGGCCATCACAGATGGATTTCTCGGTTATAAAAAAAAAAAAAACAGATGGAGCTGAACCCCTTGTTGTATTGGTAATTCCAACACAATTTCATTAGTTAAGCATTAAATTTACTTTAGTGGAAATTTTTGAAGGAAGCATATTCTTACCCTGCTTAACTCTTACTGGTGTAGTTTCCCTTTGTATCTACTTTTCGAATTGGCTATGGTCCTAAAAGGTCTTTAATGCGGCCTAGAATTCGCAGCTCCCTCATATCCAGGCATATAGCAGTTAATATGTGTTATTTTATCGTGGAATGATGATATCATCTGGAGGCAATCACTTAAAGTGTTGTTTTTTTTAGAAAATCAATGAGGAAGTTGCTCTGTTATGTACTTTTTTGTTTGTTGATAAGTTACTTAATTAGGTATCTTAAACTTCATCAGAAAGTTAGAACCATCTTAAATGAAGTACTGCTGATAAAAATGTGCCTTAATTTACAGTTCTATTCATAGACTAAGTAGAGCTGGCAACAAGTAAATGAGTAATAAATTAAGAGCTGCAGTTGTGGAGGCAAGTGGGTTTCTATTCAGCCTGCTACAGAAAAGGTCTCTTTGCCTCTGGCTTCAACTTCATTTATACTTGTTTCTGAAATTGTACTTTGACCATTAACAGAAAATCTGTAATTGATGGATATGGATCTTTATTTAATTGTGTTGTTTATTTCCAATCTGAAGTCTAGAAGTATTTTTCACCAGATTATATAGTTATTAGATCATACATGATCACTTCTTTAACAGAGACGTGTATTTCACCAATTTAAAATTTAAACAGGATGTTTCTGGGGAGTGTAAGCAACTACTGCACAAACCATGCACAGTGTCCAGTAATTATTGTTAAGGCCACTCCTTAATGCGAATATTCCAGGTACGTGTGTTGTTGCTTCTTGTTTAGCATTTGCCCTCTTCTCTCCCTTTAACACTGTGAAATATACACTCCCTTGTTTCATGATGTTCAAATTCTTATACAAGGAGTCTTCTTTAAGTTGTTAATAGACCAATTTCAACAAGTAACTTTTTCTTTCTGTCTCTTTTCAAATAGTACTTGAACCTCTACAGTCTTCTTAGTGGCTTAAATAACTTCCGTCTATCTGTGGTGGTCTTATGCGTTATGCAACCTGTCAGATTGAAGTCTTTTATTCTTTTGTAAGTTTCCTATTCTCTATCTCTCTGGACCATTCTCACCACAATGCTTGTATTTGGTGACTGCTTTGATGACTACGTGTCTCTTTCATTCATCATTTTGGAGGCATTGTTCTTCTGACTACTATTCGGATCATTCTTTTTTGAAATTTTTCAAGCAAAACATTCCAGAAAATTACTTTTCTACTGTTTCTTCATAATTTTGGAGTCTCCAAATTTTTAGTTTTCGATAACTGTTAGGGGAAGTTTTACTCTCTTCTTTTTCCTCACGGTAGTTAAGAGTACTGAGATTCTCCTCTGAGCATTGAATTCCTAGAAATTGTTCAATTTTTTTGCCTACTTTTCTGTTGCCAATTCAGGGGTGATAATGTCCTTGAGATTTGTGTTGCCACACCTTTGTCTGCTGAGTGACACCACTTACTTTTTATTTGTGCTAGTAGAAGCAATCTTTTTTGATGTGCAATTATCCACAATCTTTTGGAGAAAATGTTCCAAATTAGTTTTTTTTTTTTTTGTGATTGTCTTTTTATTCCAACGACACTACTCATGGATTGATTTCTATTTCGTTTCCTCAATGAACATATTTCCTACCCTTATAAACACCCCATTATATCTTTCATCATTTTAATACGAGAACCTGTCTAACCATCACTCCATCATACCTACTATCTTTCCTAACTTTCTGGTTTTGTTTTTTTTTTGAAATTAGTAATGTAATCCTAACTTTCTGGTTTTGTTATTCCTGTTCCCTCTCTCGTGGAGGTGGGCTTAATCTTGGGGAAGCATTTTACATTGCTGAAATAATTTCTTAGGACGTCTAACATCAAGCCAATTTGTGTATCTGCTCATAAATACTCCCTCCAATCACTTTTACTTGTCACTTATTCCTAAAATAGATTTTCATTTTTACTTGTCACTTTTGACATATCAAGAAAAAACAATTTTTTTTTTGCATTAAATACTATTTTCCAAATCTCTTTTCAAAACCTAATACTAAACATTTAATTGGGATAGTGTGGTAAAATACCTATATCTATAATTATTTTCTTAATGGGTGTGGCAAGTCAAATAGTGACAAGTAAAAGTGAACGGAGGGAGTATAATATTGTAGGCAATTTTTTTTTCCCCTTGTTTCTCCAACAATCTAGAAGCTCCTCGCTTTATTTTTGTGTCACACCCGCAGCGATGTGTTGAACCTCTTATCTGTCAACTGTACACCTGGTTGTTGATGTATCATGTATCACATGTGTAGGAAAGCACATCTAAACAAGCTTATACTGTGAGGATTCAATATTATTAGACTATTATTATGCTAGTCACCAACTTAGTGCATCTCTCGTTTATCCGTATTGGGGGCCAGCTATGCCTTTAGAATTTTGGTAGGTGGTTGATGTGGATGTTAAAGAATGTCGATTTCAATACTCAAACATTATCTTTTTTCTTCCTTTTGATCTCCATTTCTCTGAACTTGCAAAATTGACAATGCTGATGGTGTATTGGTCTTTACATAGGGTTCGGTGCTATATACCGTCTTCTTTGGATGATCAGCCTTAAGCTGTAGTTATGGGTTGCTCATGAGATGCATGGAATGTGTTTGTTCAAACAAGATAATAGTCGTCGTATAGTGGAATAAGCTTGACTGGCTGTCTCTATGCTGTAGATCATGTGTGTTTTGCATTAATTTATAGAGGTGGATTGGATCTTGGTTTGTGTATTTCCACATGTGCTGTTTACAATATGCAGATTTACATCATGTGAGAGTGCAAGAACTTTCTGTGAAGATGTGAAGGGTGTCAATGTAATCGCGTAATGTATTTGATAATAGAGCTTGCATTTTATTGTAATTACACTATAATGCATCAATGTTTTTTATTCTTTGTTCATTGGATTCTTGCAAGTGTGCATTTTTATTGAAAATGACCAGATGAAGCCAAGAGAAACTGATTTACTGTTTTTTTGTTAAATCTGAGTCTGGTGGTCCTTCACTCCTTCTGGCCTTCAACTGGCAATCCCACATATTGTTGGGAGTTGGGACCAGGGGCGAAGCCAGAGAGGGTGACTGAAAATTACACTATTTATACCTGGATTTGACGTTGTGTGTTTACTTCTTCATATTTTGACTCCGCCAGGAGTCTCGTGAACACAGTGGACCCTGCTAAGCTCCTAATCATTGAAAAAAAAGTTTGACATTACACAGGGGCGGCTCTAATAAATCAGTGGCCTAAAGTCAAATTTGAATGGAGGCCTTAAATTCGAATATATTTTTTTATGAAGTTTATTATAGCTAATTATTTAATCTTTCTTGAGACATAATACTCATAATTTATCAAACTTCTATTACTTCTTTGCTCTTTTATGAAAAGTCTATATTTTTTACAAATAATACTCAATATTTTTTAAAAAAAAATATGTATAACATATTTATTTATTTTTAAATGAGGCCCCTCAAATTTTGGGGCCTAAGGCAGTTGCTTTTTTTTCAAAGGGGAAGAGCCGCCACTGAGTCATTACAGAAGGCTGATTTGTCTTGAGTTTTTGGCCTTTGCTTTCCATTTTGTACAAAAAACAATCAATGTCATTCCCCAAAAGAAGATGCCTTTTATTGTAAAATAATGCTTTTCTCCTGTCTAAGATTAGATGTTTTATAGGGCAATATGCTTAGTTCTATGGAGATTTCAGATCTTGCATCACCCTACAATAACTTTGAATATATCTTAGAGATATTTGGATAAAATTTATATATATGAATCATCCATTGTACTTACTAACTAGTGAGTTATTGAAAGATGAAGAAACAAGCATTACAAATACAGTATCTACATTCAAATAATGAGATTCTTTGGCTAGATAAAAGATGAGTTTCTCGATATATCGAATTTCAAAGTCTTTATAATCTTAGAGATATTTGGAAAATCTCTGTGGAGATTCAAGATGTAAAAGACAAATAATTACTTGTTGGTCCCCTCAAGAAACACTAAGTCAAGTTAATTATTCTTTTGGATCTTATAAACCAATTTAATTTTACGTAGGATGCATGTGTATATCTTTAATTTAAGCTCTAAATAATAAAATATTAATAGTTAAAGGTCCAAGAGATCTTAATGAAGTAGAAAAATGGTGCATTATTACATATGTGATTAGTTTTCTAATATTACTAATGACATGGATTAGCTAATAATTAAGAAACCTCGTGACCACCGCATCTTTTTTGCTTATGGACAAAAAAACACTACTTGTCTTCCAACTAAGGTTCACGAGCCTCTTCTGTTCAACACTTCACACACCCAAAATATCAATCCCCACACTTAGATTTTTGTTCGAAGTATTCGAAATTTATTGACCTGACTTAATTTGAATTCGTGCTAACATGCATTTGTCAAGTGGTAAATTAGATAAAATGTGTATGAATGAATATGTAGTGCAATATCACAAGTTGGCACAAGGAGGATAGTATGTAATATGTATGTAGATCTTATCCCGACCTTTGTGGAGGTAGAGAGACTGTTACTGATAGATAAAATATGTATGGACGATGATATTATCAAATGACAAATTGGAGTTAAAATAAGTAAGAGTGGCTAATAACGACATAAATCAGAAGCATTGGAGCTTCGCTGTATCCTTTACATTTGTCTTCTTTTGTTACCCTTTTCTGTAGCTTTGTATGACTTTTCCTTACTCCATTTTGGCTTCTCTATAATTATTATTATTATCAATTATATGTATCAAAAGCTCACGTGAAATGTTGGACACTCACTAGTAATATCACACCCTTTTCTATATATCAAGGAGAAGTCATGATTTCAGCTTTATGGATACTGAATTTTTTAGAATCGTGATTATTAATGTTGATAATAACTGAGTTTTTATTTAATATTTGTACATATTCAATGAATTCCTTAACATAAATACATTATTTTGAGCAAAAAATATTGAATTCAAATGAATTGAATCCGTGTCTAGACTTTTACTTCCGCCCTTCCATACATATAATCAGAAATGGATCTAGGGATAGTTTTGTGTGTTCAACTAAATTCATTGCTTTTGAGTATATATATACATATATACAAATACAAAAATAAAATGTATACATAAAAAATGATACTCATTCTAAATTCGCTTGTGCCTATCAAAAAATATTGCGGAGATGTGATTAGACAAGACATGACACAATTTCAGCTTATCCAGGACATGATCTTAGATAGGAGGAAGTGGAAGATACAGATTAAGATTGAAGGTTAGTAGGTGTCATAATATTGCGCTTGTAGTTTCGTGTCCTTTAATTTATGTTATTATTTGTTATTTCTTGTATGTACCCCACTCATCGTATTAATTATTTTGTTGTAGTATCTAATCTGTTACTATTAGTATATGTTGTTTCTTATATTTTCGGTACTTATTTTCTGGATTGCTTTGGATTATTTTTCCTTGAATCGAGAATCTGCGTATACTCTATCCTCTTCAATTTCTACTTTGTGTTGCCTACCACCCCAACTCACATCTGCATGGGGGTGAGATAAGAAGGGCTTGGAGGTGTCCTATATATACTCTTGTTTCTTTCATGTTTGACATAAATTCTCACCAAAATTCTTTATCTTTTCTAGGGAAGTCTAGCCCTGTTAAGATAAGAAAAAAACACACCATGGCTTTGGCCATTGCTACATTCCTCTTCATCACTCTTCTTTCAACAACAAAAACTTTAGCTTTTGATTCATGTCCATCTAATGAACAACTTTCAGTCATTCCCATTTATGGCAAATGCTCACCTTTCAACACACCAAAACCAACTTCTTGGGAAAACACTGTTATCAACATGGCCTCTAAAGATCCACAAAGACTTTCTTACTTGTCCAGTTTAGTAGCCCAAAAGCCCAATTCAGCCCCTATTGCTTCGGGCCAACAAGTATTCAGCATTGGTAACTATGTTGTTCGGGCTAAAATCGGTACCCCGGGCCAGCTCATGTTTATGGTCTTGGATACCAGTAGCGACATTGCATGGGTTCCATGCAGTGGCTGTACTGGCTGTACCTCTACTGTATTTACTCCCAATACCTCGTCGACTTACGGGTCGACGGATTGCTCTGTACCCGAATGCACACAGGTCAAGGGACAATCTTGCCCCGCTGCTGGTGCACCGGGTGCTTGCTTTTTTAACCAATCCTATGGTGGAGCTTCATCGTTCTACGCCATGTTGTCTCGTGATTCACTTAGACTAGGTACTGATGTTATACCAAATTATTCATTCGGTTGCATCAGTGCAGTGTCCGGGAGCTCAATCCCACCGCAAGGGTTATTGGGCTTGGGTAGGGGCTCCATGTCTCTACTCTCACAATCCATGTCACTCTACTCTGGTGTATTCTCATACTGTTTGCCAAGTTTCAAATCTTATTATTTCTCTGGATCACTCAAACTCGGTCCATTGGGCCAACCCAAGAACATTAGAACCACCCCACTACTTAAGAACCCACACCGACCCTCTCTGTACTACGTGAACCTAACCAGCATAAGTGTGGGTCGCGTCCTGGTCCCAATAGCTCCTGAGCTTCTAGCGTTTGACCCGAATACCGGTGCGGGCACCATAATCGACTCGGGTACGGTTATTACCCGATTCGTTGAGCCAATTTACAATGCAATTAGGGATGAATTTAGGAATCAAGTGAAAGGACCATTTACCTCATTGGGTGCATTTGACACATGTTTTGCATCAACAAATGAAGCAGTGGCACCAGTTATTATACTTCACTTTACAGGGATGGATTTGGTGTTGCCAATGGAGAACAGTTTGATTCATAGTAGTGCAAGTCCTTTGGCATGTTTGGCAATGGCAGCAGCACCAGCAAATGTGAACTCTGTATTGAATGTTATAGCCAATTTGCAGCAGCAGAACCTGAGGATTTTGTTTGACACAGCTAATTCGCGTTTGGGAATTGCTCGCGAACTTTGTAACTAGATTCGAGTCCTTCTCTGTAACCCGCCCTCCTTTGGGTCGAGTCCCATTCTGAACTTGACCTTCGATTCGATTTTGTAATGATGTCTTTTCAATTCCAAATCATTTGATCAAATGTGAATTGGTAGCTCCTTTAGATCAATTGTTCATGTCCCAATAATTAATGAGTGAAATGCATAAGAGCAGAAGAGGGGGCAAGAAATAAGACTATAATTTTCTTTTCTTTTGCCTGTGTAGCACAATAGATGCAGCAAATTCGTTGACATCGTATGAGCGGATCAATAAATTGTTGGAACTAAAAATTAAAATAAAATAAAATAAAAATTCATGTTTATACTAAAACTTCGACGCATCCTTTTGCAAATTTTAACAAGAAACTCAAAATTGAAGTCTTGAGATCTTCATTTGTCACACCAGTTTTTGTTTCGAAAACACCCTTCATGATGCGAGTGTATAATCTTTCTAGCTGAGGAATGTCGTAGTCCTTTGTCTGCTTCACAAATTGCTTCTTCACGGACTCGATTTTACGGGACATTTCTGCATCTGACATTGTAACATCTAGGCATGCGTCTCCACTTGCATCTGGTACGTCTGCGGGTTTATTCCCATCAGCAAGAGTGCTTTCTGGCCTTTGCTCTGAAGCATCTCCTTCATGGTCATTAGATGACTTGGAAGGCAATGAATCCTGAGGTTGTAATTCATCATCTAGCACTAAACCACAGATAGAACATCATTGTCAGCCACAAGAAGATTTTCTTTGTCCGAAAAACATTAGCAAGTTATTTACCCAATTGTGCAGAATCAGCATGTTTCTTGTGCCTTCTCAGTGCTTCAAAGCTCTGATCTAAGTTGACTTCAGGCTGGACATTACGAAGGCGGGCTCTTGCTCTAGTCAAAGTAGCCGACTGTAAGACGGGATTTTGTGGCAATGCATCTCCACCTAATTCGTCAGGAACTGACACTGGACCCCCTTCAGCAGCAATCTTCTCACAGAAGGCAACTAAGGCAGGATCCATTTGGGAAAGCATTCCATATACCTGCAGAAAGACATCACCCAATGTCAAAGACCCAACAAACTATATAAGAAAGTACACCAGTGATAATTGGAGACCAGTTGCTGTGAACATACTGAATCTCGAAGTTCATGAGCTCTACTAACAATCCTCGCTCCATTGTAATCATCTCCATTGTACTTCTGCAACATAGGCTTAAAACATCAAAAATATGCGCTACATTGACATAAACTACTTATCCAATAATATTCAATTATACTTTGCAGTTCTTAATGTAAGTTGTACTCAGAAACCAGAACGAGGGACAAATTTCACAGAAAAGAGTTGTTCCCTCTTATAATCCAAATTATGTAATTCATCTTTAGAAGACCATGTTGACTCAGAACCTAATTTAGCAATTTGTAATGAATTGACAATACAGTAATTAGTTCAATTGAAGCCATAGTAACATCTTCAGCCAAGCAGTTGGAAAATACTGACTGATAGAAAGGGAGCGAATTGGACCAGAAACGATATCATGAAGCTAAGATGGTAAGCTTGGCCAATTTAAAACTGATTGACGCAGTGCTAACTTGTCACAGTTTTAAATCGGGTGGTTGGGAAGTGAAAGCTGAAATGCAATGGCAATATAGAGTTGCTTAGACCATCAGAAGTTGTACAACGGAGATTCCTAGCATCCTCTTTTTATATGAAATAAAATTTATTTATGAAGGGCATAAGTAGTTGGACACTAGTTAATTTTATTTATGAAGGGCATATGAAGTTGTACAACGGAGATTCCTAGCATCCAACTTTGATCATTGAATGGGCAAAAGTACAACTTTGAGTTTGGCATCCCAATTTTTGACATGATTAAGGGGTAGTAACAGTGTAGGACTGTTCTTCTAAGTACCACCCAAAAAGGGGGGGGGGGGGGGGGGGGGTTGTCCAGATTAGCTCAAAAGCTAACTGAACAAGGTGAACAATTTAGGGGAGCTCGTAAATAATATTGGCAGGTCTCATTGGTTTAGTTTTAAAGGTTGGGAAATTCCATCTATCCATATTGGAGAGACCTCTAACTTGCTTAGGAAGGGCTGAAAAAGAGTTGAAGAGATGAAGTCCTTCAATGCCATGACTCAAGGTGGCAAGCTTGTCAACAGGTTTATTAGCCTCCCTAAAGCAATGACTAATATTGTAAGTTTAAAGGTTTAATTATTGCTTTTAAGAGTCAATTTTGTTTGTCTTTTACTTTGTGACACATTTGTTTTTCATGGTAGATTGTTGCTTTAACTTGGAAAAACTTTTCATTTGAATTCTCTCAAAGTCAAAAAACAAGAAACACTCACAAAAAGATACAAGAGGTTCCCACCATCCTACTAGCATGAAGAAATGTAGACTAAGAATTGCCGACCTACCATCCAGGAAGTTTGACAGATAGACATACAGAAAGATCAAATATTGAAGAGAGTAGCACCTACCTTTGCATTGGTAACAATGAGATCAAAGTCTTCTAAGAATGTTTTGTTGGTGATATACTTCCCACTGTCTACATGCTGCAATAGAGTTGCCATGTCCATTGGGTTCTGGATGATCAAACGATAGTTTGGAGCATCCTCATCCATTACTGGATAATGGAAGACGCTAAACCGTTTATCATACAGAATCCTGCATTGAATGAAATATGCTGGATGATCAAAATATAACTTATCCGTACATGATACTGTCAGAAAGGCACCCACAAACACAGGCAGAGGAAAAGGGGAAAAGAAAAGAAAATAACAAAATGAAAGAAACATAACAATAAAAAATGTGCAGATGAGCCAAGTGGTTGAAGTGAGGACTACTGCACAAGGATGTGAAAACAGAAAAATAGAAGCAATGGAAGGACATGCACCAATTTCACAAATATAGCATAAAACCGTTTCTGAAAGACCATATCTCCAGCTGAACCTTTTTTTCTAGGATTTGATGTGTGCCACCATGGAGGCAACTCCACATAAAAGAGGATGATTACTTCATCCAATAGAGTTTCTTATGTACCAAACAACAAAAAATTAATGAAACATACACAGAAATACATTCAAACACAAAAATGAGGCATTCTCTACCATTTCAGTTTCCAAACATAGCATTAAGATTTAGCATCTGAAAAATAAATGTGGATACCACCAAGAAATGTAGTTGCTTCAACTAAATTCAAAAACCATGTTTTGGATTTCCAGCTAATGTGCTCTCTCAGATCAAATATATATACCTGTTGCATACATCACGCAGGCACATCCTCAATCGCCTAAGGGCATGGCCCTCAGCTTCAGCTTTGGCTTTTAATTCAGACGCCTTTGGTCCAGCAGACACCTTTGGTGCCTTAGGGAGTTCAGGAAGGGAGTCCGATTTATCAGACTTCTTTGTTGTGGCTTCAACTTGAATAGACAAAGCAGCTTCTATGAGACGATCAAAGAACAGAGATCTGTCTTCATCTGATGGAGAATCCAAACATAAGCTGTGAAAAGACGAGATAAGGTACAGCTGTTAGTATGGACTCATATATATCATTTATCAGGTCATTTACAAAAAACAAAGGAAACAAAATATTTCAAATTCTATATCTATCCGCCCCAAAAAGGATGCTTTGTACAAGCTTACACAATATAGGTTCTATGCCAGCTCCAAATTTTAGAAACAAGGCTTATTATAAAGATTGCAATAAGAGGATCCAAAAGGATATATACACCTTTTGAAACACAATTTTCAGTAAGAATGATAAAACCTTTTGAAAACAATTTTCAGTAACAATACTTTTTTTTCATTTTCATAAATCAAGTAATGCCCAGTTGTACTCATCATTATCTATCTGAAATGGAGTTGGCGTCATCATTATCTCATCCACCAACCGAAAAAAATGCTACATCACCTGGACACTCTTATCAGTGATTGAGGAGATCATATTCTTCTAAGCATTGTTACGGGTTAATGCTTAAAACAAAACTAATCAACCAAATACGTTATGCAGCATGGTGGGTTTCAATTTCTTTATGGAAAAAGAAGAGGAGCAGAAAGCTAATAAGGATTTGAAAATAGTTTGTGACCATCTTAAGAAGGTCCATGTAAATTTAACTGTGGACCAAATCCCATTTCAGCATGTAAGAAAACGGGAGGGTTTATAGACAAAATCCAATTTCATCTTTACCACCAATGGTACAAATAAGCAATATTGTCAAAGCCAGATAAATTGCACAAGAGCTGTTTGAGATCATCAGCACAAAATTTTATGATACTATTCCATGCAAGGCAAAGAGCAATCCTGTTATACACCCATGACTACTTTCAGATGCAACCTAGAAATCACCACCAAACTCAAAATGTAATTAAGCCCAGAGGGTATCCTTGCTAGTTTCTTCTCCTCCTACCTACATAACTAATCCCACAACCTCTAAAGAAGTGTGAAACTTTGACCCAGCCAAACTTTGGAGTAAGAACTGTCTGTGACTGTAAACATCTGGTTTATCAAAAGGATAATACGTTGTCTGTGGTGTTCATGATAAAAAGCTGTAGTTGCAGAAACCATAATGTAGGCACAGACCAATACCATCACTGATACAATTATTCCCTCTTTTGAGAAATATCAACAAATACAAAACATCATTGAACACAACAACCTTCAGACAGAACCTAACATGAAACTGTTGGCCAACTAAGACAACGAGGAAGTAAAATTTACATGCAGCTGGCTAACAGTAAGATAGCAGATTGAATGAAGGTAAATAACAAGCATATCCAGAGTATGCAAAGAGAATCATGCCAACTAAAAGGTGGAGCTCAATTTGAAGAAAGCATACACGCTATGGTGTGAAAATACTGAAGAAGGCTCATCAGGTAGATCAGAAAGTGGTACTGAGGAAGTCCCAAATAATAGTATAGGCAAGTCAGATGGGAGCTCTTCCAACAGCGTCCTCAGAACAGCTTTGAGCTGCTCGTGTGCCTGAAGAAATAAGCAGGTTCAAGAAAATCATCTATGCACTAAAAATCAAAATAAAGCATTGTAGAATGAGGAAAAGGGAAGGGGTGAACAATAGCTCACATTCTCCCACCAAAGATGGAAATGAGGTAAATAGAGTATTGACGGAGTTGTTCTCCTTGCTTCACTAAATATGTGAACTAATGCCTCCTCTGGCGTCTTGGCCCCAGGGTCAGAAAGAAGGGATGGAAGTCCAAGCGAGTGAACAGGGAATTTTTCCAGTTCATGTAAAATTGCAGGCCCTACATGATCCTGGAGAACTACATGAGTAAGTATATTTAGTGGGAAGTACATATTTCTCCAACTCATAAAATACAGGCCCAAAGTTACTTACCAGCCCAACACCTTCACCACCACAGAGCAGAAGCCGAGGTCTGTACACAAGAGGAATAGCAGAACCATAGGAGAGCATGGAAAGTTTACTCAATTCTGAAGAAACTGAAAGAGGAAAAATATCCGAAATGATGCTCATAGCTTTCCGGAGAGGTCCATGTAGACAAGGTGCAACAACAGAAGATAATGGCCTAGAGTGCACAATTGAGCCTCTATGGGCAGCTGGAGTGATTGTCGTCATGGCCTCTAGAAAATGATACTTTTCCACCGTAACTGATTCAACATCTATCAAGAACTTGTCATCACTAGTGTAAACTTGAGGATACTTCTCGCGGAATGCACGAATAGCAGCTTCTGTGCACAATGCCTTCAGATCAGCACCACAATATCCCACACAACTAGCTGCAAGTTCCATTTTTAGTTCCTTAGAAGGAGGCTGTTTCCACTTTCGAGTGTGAATATCCAATATTTCAGCACGTGCCTCAAGGCCAGGTAGAGGAAAATTAAATTCACGATCAAATCTTCCAGGTCGCCTCAAGGCTCCATCAATGGCATCAACCCGATTGGTTGCACCAATCAAGACTACTTGCCCTCGAGAGTCAAGGCCATCCATCAAAGCCAGCAAAGTTGACACAATAGAGTTATGAATCTGCTCTTGCTTGCTAGACCTAACAGGAGCAAGTCCATCAATCTCATCAAAGAAGATGATGGAAGGCTGGTTCCTCTGAGCTTCTTCAAATAACAATTTTAGCTGTCTTTCTGCCTCCCCCACCCATTTGCTCAGGACATCAGCACCCTTCCGCATATAAAAACTGACTTTCTGGCCAGCCTTTGACGCAGCGCAAGCTAATGCTCTGGCAATCAGTGTTTTACCTGTGCCTGGAGGTCCACACAATAAAACTCCCCTTGGTGGGGTAATGTTATAACTTGCAAAGAAGTCTGGATACAATAGTGGGAAAAATACCATTTCCTTCAGCGCATCAATATATTCAGAAAGCCCACCAATGTCATCAAAGCTTATAGTTTCATCCACTTGCAGTGGTTGAATATCAGCCCCTCCCTTGGAACTTGGTCCAGCAGTTTGAATCCCAGATGTCAAATTAGTGAAAGCTTCACTTTGATGACCCCATCCAGATGCAGCCACATTTAATCCCCACGATGCTGTTCCTTGCATATCTAATCCCCCTAAAAGCCAAGGTGGTCCAGATCTATTCCCACCTCTACCCCAAGGAATTGGAGGACCTTCGTCCAGCTCATCTACAAGAAGAGAATCATCAGAGTCATCACCTCGTGTCATCCGATGACGTTTATGAACTCGGGATCCTCCTCTTCTTACATCTCTGTTCACCTTGGTCCCCATCCCTTGCTGAAGTACCCTACGAGGAGATCTTGGCCTTTGTTTAACACCTTCCATAGAAAGTCTGCGTACCTCAGCTCGGTTGCGGAGGTCATATCGCCTTCTACCATCCTGTTCTTCGCCCTCTTCATCATCACCATCTTCGTCGCCTTCATCTTCACCCTCATCTTCTCCATCACCGTCACCGCCACCCTCATCCTCTGCCTCATCAGCATCATTATCATCTACATCATTTCCATTTTCAGGATCACCCTGGCCAATCTTCTCATCAGAAGTATCTTGTTCATCATCAGACCTTAGATTTAACTGCTGTCTTCCAACTACTCTAGCCCGACGAGGTCGTAATCCTGCACGACGGGGACGCAGTCCTTCACGTCGAGGCATGAGGTCATCCTGACTTGCACTGTTATCATCTTCTCGGTTCCTAGAACGCCGATACTTGGGGCTCTGAAGCAAATTCACGTTAAACCAATTTTCAAAAGAACATCTATCACTTCAGAAGTATGAAAAATTTAATGGAGTAATTTGATATTCAAAGATAACTTGATATATGCTATTTTACATTTTAGTTGGAAATTCATGTTAGTAAGACAATAGAAACTTACCATTAAGTCATTATCCTCGGTTCCAGAACTATCTGTATATCCTTCAAGGTTCACAGAAACTCTTCTCGTTCTCGTAGAGCGTCGAAGGTTGGCAGCAACAGACTGCCAAGAAATAAATTCAAACACCTTATAACTTGTTCTTTTTCTCCTAAATACTTTTTCAAAAACCTTATGAAATACGTGCAAATATGAATATAAATGTCATGAAAAGAGTAACAGAATCAAATGGGTACACAAAGGGAAAAAATGCTCAACCCTAGGTGGGAGAATTTGGTGGAGATATCCCCGTCCAAATATACAGAATTATCTAATCATGAAAATTAACTAAATAGACACCATAGTGTAACCAAAACACAACATACACTGTATTGTAACAATTTCTATTAGTGACATTAGTTTTTCCAACTGCATATCAGATATCCTCACGTTTCACTACCATATGCATGAAAAAGAAGACAATGTAGTGCAATCTAAGATATGTTCACTAGCCAAACTGTCATTCCATAGTAAACTTAAATGTCTAAACAGATCTTTAGTTTTAAGAACCACAAAAAATGAAGATATACTTCATTTCCAAGATACCAAACATAATCAATAGACAGG
Organism: Solanum verrucosum; assembly: GCF_900185275.1. Classification (NCBI taxonomy): domain Eukaryota; kingdom Viridiplantae; phylum Streptophyta; class Magnoliopsida; order Solanales; family Solanaceae; genus Solanum; species Solanum verrucosum. Next base: position 646,446 of record NW_026019954.1, read on the forward strand.
AAAAACAAGAAACAGCCATACATCTGATTTTTTTGTTCGCACTGGCCGACTCCCAGGACGCAACATCTTTGCGATCTGAGACGCTGCGGTCCTTGTCTTGGTCTTGTTTCTCTTAGGACGGATTATCTTTGGAGTATAATACAAGTACGGGCGACCATACAATGTTGGCCTTCGCCGAAGCCTGTCACTTGTACGAACTGGCCCTGAAACAGCGTCATCAGCTTGACCAGATCGTTTAGGATACATTTTGGTTACAAATGTCTCCCCATGGAAATATACCCTCTACCCTACACATGCAGATCAAGCTGTCAGCAAAATGCAAATTGAACATCCACATAAGAAGCATAGTACCCGCATATCGACTTGTCTAAAGAAAAGGAATGGTGCATGCACTTCACCTAATCTAGAACATGATTACACTAGTAAACACAATAAAAGGATTATAAAAGTACAATTTCTACTTAATGCCTGGTAAAAAAGAATGTAACATAAAAGAACGACGAATTAGGAATTACAATATTACTCTATGTAATGCTCCCTCCGTCCCAATTTAATCCTGATACTCTTTCTGTTTTTAGTCGGTAGCAAAAAGAATGATACCCTTTTATATTTAGTAATAATTTAACTTCAAAAACTCATTTTACACTTCCTGGAAGATATATAACCACACAAATATCAATGACTCAATTTACACAACAAATTTCAAAAATCAGTCAAACACCTTCCAATAAATTGGGATGGAGGGAGTAATACATTTATTTATTTTTTGACAAAGAGGGAGTAACACATTAATGATCTTCCTAATTCTTAAATAAAGCTAATACTCTCTTATTCAATGGCCTGAATTGCCACATTCGTGTTCATTATTAAGACGTTTGAATCTAAATACACATCCGAATATTTAGATGTGCATTAAGACTTGGATGTTTGAATCTAAATGCACATCTGAATTATTAAGATGTTATATTATGATCTAAATACTTAATAATTAAGAATGTTTGTTTATCTAACACCTTTGATACATAATTTTTTAAAATTCAATAAATACAAAATTCAATAAAATACTAAATTAATCTAATACATTATACATCAACAAAATATTTGGAAAAAAAATTATATGGCGGTGGTGATGGCTAACAGTGGAGATTGTGGATGATGTTGGCTAGTGGAGAGGGAGGCGCCAGCAGCTATTGGTGATGGTGATGGTGTCATTTGGTTGGGAACAAGGTATCCCATGATTAGTTATCAACCTTATCCTGAGATAACTTATCCCACCATATATATGGGCTAACTTATCCCATCACTATGATATAAATGGTGGGATAAGTTATCCCAAACATGACAACCAAACAAGATACAAAATTTTTATCCCATCACTATTTATTTTTATCCCTCACACCAAACGATCCCTAAAGGTTGATGCGGGGTGATAATTGTTGCCTTGATAGTGGCGGTCAATAGTTGTGATGGGTGATGTTCCTCTCGCTATCCTTTGCTCCTTTTTCTGGTGTATTTGGACGTTGGGGAACTACATTATTATCCATTACATAAGTCCCAATTTCAAAAAAATAGTTGTGATGGGTGATAGTGATAGTTAATGGTGGTGGTGAATAATGACGATGGGTGCCGAAATAGGATGTGGTGATCAAAAGTGGTGATTCATGGTTGTTATGGTAATGATAGTTATTGATGATGATTATTATTTGTGGCTAGAGGTAGTGACGAGTAGTAATAACAGTTGTGGTTGAGGATGGTGGGTGGTGGCACGTAATTAATAATGGTGGGTGACAATGGTGATAATAATGGACAAAGGCGGTAATGGTGAATGGATGGAATTTGTAAACTACCATTTTTATAGAAATTTCTAAATGAACATCTTAATGATATTAAAACGTTGTCGCAAATATTAATCATTAGATCTATTCAGACTCATTAAGTAATTGAAACAATAAAAGAAACATACGCACTTAATGATTAAGATTCAGAGGTAACAAACAAGCGGACTTAATGACTGAGATTTCACTTCCAAAACGGACTTAATGATTGGGATTAAGACGTGAGACTTAGTCCACCAAGTTGAACACCACTTCCAAAACTAATATAGTAAGTTAATCTAACTTGGGATTTCATTGGGTTTGGGTATGTTGTTGTTGTAATCTATCTTATATGAATCAGAGCAAAGTTGAAAGTTTGTTTTTGATTCTTATTGAATCTTTGGAGCATCCAAGAAGAAAATATAGAGAACTTCAACTACCTTATACTTTTACTTTAATTTTGAACAATATTGGCTTGACATAAGTTTAAATGGAGAACCTTAATCAAAAAAAGGAAAAAAGGAAGAAGAGTTCTAATGAAAAAACATTATCAATAAGACTTTAACTTGTTTGGGACTAAGGTGTAGTTTGTTAACTGCCTAAACTGAACTGCAACTTCTGTGAGGCGAAGCACCCTCCCAGAGCTTCAAGGCTTAAGCAGTGTGCCTTAAATGAGCCTTTGACAACACTGTGAAAAACTCAACTCCTTGACTATTATGAACTGAGGAACTCTATCAACATGCTACACAATTCCTAACTTGAATCAAATTAATACTAGCATTATGATAAATTTGGATGTTAGTCTAAGGTGGCAGAGCTAGGATTTTGAGTTTATGTTCTAGATTCTAGAAGAGGCGAAGTTACTGGGTTCTCAATAGATTATTCATATATACTAAGTGGAATTTTTTGTACAAATACGAGATATGCGCCAAAGGTACTAGGTTTTGCCGAACCCGTAGGCAAAAGGCTAGTTACGCCCTCCAAGGAGCAACTATAATAGTACAAAGAGAGTCTCTAACACTAAAAATCAATACCTTCGCAGATTAAACATTTGCCGAATCGTAGGAAGCTCCAAATTTTCCATTTTGGTGCTTCTTGAACCCTTGGCTAAATTTATACTTCCTTTTTCTGGGGTGATTGAGAAGTGTGAGAAGAGGCTAGCAAGGTGGAAGTCTCAGTACCTTTCACTAGGGGGAAGACTAACTTTGATTAATCCTGTGCTTGATGCACTTCCAACATATATGATGTCATTATTTCCTATCCCACCGGGAATCATCAATAGGTTGGATAGCATCAGGAGAAAATTTTTATGGCAAGGGAACAAGGAAAGGAGAGGATATCACTTAGTCAAATGGAAAACTGTGATCACTGAAAAGAGAGTTGGGGGTCTGGGGATCAAGAACATGAAGAACCAGAGTAAAGCTTTGAGGATGAAGTGGCTTTGGAAGTACTCCAATGATAATCAGAATTTGTGGGGCTCAGTCATAAAGGCAAAATATGAAGAGTGATAGTTGGATGACAAAGGAGGTTACCACCCCTTATGGTGTTATAGCTTATGGAAATCCATTAGAGAACTTTGGAATGAATTCAAACCTAACACCAAGATCAAAGTGGTAGATGGCATAAAAACTAGGTTTTGGAAGGATGATTGGCATGTAGAAGGAAATATGGAGACTCTCTTCCCTGACATCCACAATTTAGTTCTTCAGCAACAAAGTACTATAGCTGACTTATGGACTCCTCAAGGGTGGAAATTTGTATTTAGAAGATACCTCAATGACTGGGAAATTCCAAGAGTAACAGAAATTTTTAGAAGCATTGATCAATTTAGTGGTCTGGAAATAGGGAGAGACAGATTGCAGTGGTTGGGAAACAGTAAAGGGATTTTTAAAGTAGGTGCAGTGTACAAGAAGTTGAATCATCCAAATTTGCAGCTACTCAAGTGGCCCTGGAAACATATATGGAAAGCCAAGATCCCCTACAAGGTGTCTTGCTTTGTGTGGTTATTGACTAAAGAAGCAGTATTGACACAGGACAATTTAATGAAGAGGGGAATTACACTTTGTTCTAGATGTTTTTTCTGTGGGAAAACTGCAGAAACAGTCAATCATTTGTTTATCCAATGCAAAGTCACTGACCAGTTGTGGAATCTGTTCCTGAGACGTAAAAGCATCTCCTGGTCCATGCCTGGGAGAATTTCAGAGGCTCTATTTAGCTGGGAAGAAGCAGGGACACAAGCAAAAAACAGAAGTAACTGGAGAATTGTCCCTGCCACTATTTGGTGGACAATATAAAAAGAGAGGAACCTTAGAGTTTTTGAGAATAGGGAGAGTAGTATGCAACAAGTTAAACTGAATTGCATTTCGACTCTGTGTTTTTGGTGTAATCAAATTTACTCTAATGATACCGTCTCTATCATTGATGTCTTAGACTCATTATAGGGATAGGTCGGTATTATTAGAGTTTCCTTATGTAAATACGAGTTTCAGTACAACCTATGTACTGTTCTGCAGAAATAGAAACAATTACCATTTTCAAAAAAAAAAATAGTACAAAGAGAGCTCTTATTTATCTATAGCTAGAAGTAAGATCAGACAAAGAAACATAATCAATGATTGTTTAGCAAATTCTGAACACATTTAGATTGTTTCTTTTGAAACAAGTAATAGTTGTATTCAGTAAAAAGCTTAACCACCCAAAAAAAGTGCTAATTTAGCAACTTTACAAGCAGCAAAAGGGTGCTTAAACCCCTTCCTAAAACCCTATACAATTATACATTGTCAATTAAATCTACTAACTCTCCTACTTCCCTCCAAATATTTTTTTTACACCAAAAAAAGAACAAGCTAAAGACAAGGCATTTTAATTTTCTGGATAAAACTGCTAGTGCCTTCAAAATGTCTACCATTCTTTTCTTTCCACACTGTCCACCAAATGCAAGCATGAATGATCTTCCACCGATCCTCCTCCCCACCTTGTTACTCCACCAGCTGTTCAACAATGCCAAAGTAGAACAAGGTATAGCCCAAGTTATTCCCAACAAACAAAACAAGATGTGCTAAAGATTTACAGTTGTCCTCCTACATTGTAGGAATAAGCGTTGATTGCTTTCACCGACCTGTTCATACAAAGGACATCTTGAACAAATCTAAAAACCTTTTTCTTTGTAGCTTAACTCGAGTAAGGCAAGCTTTCCTAATACCAACCAAACATAGACCAATGCCTTCATAGGGATATTTACTCATTCAGTAGACTAATTCAGTAGCTTAACTCATTCAGTAGACTATTCTTCTTATTAATCAACTCCACAAAGTTTGTTCTGCTCCATGAATCATCCCTTTAAAACCATCCACCTCTAACCACCGATTTTCAAATTTGAAGTAAGAACTCTTGTGGTTCCATTTTCCACAATCTAAGGGAACTGTAGAGTGATCAGAATTGGCTCTAGCTAGATTTCTTTGTTTTATAAAGATTTTGCAGAGGACACGTTTTTTCTTTCTACAGAGGCATCTAGTAATCTACTATATCTCTCAAGACAAATACACTACCAACTTCAATCTGTAGCAGTTGAATTCAATGGGAAAAATGAGTTCTTTACTACACTAGTACCAGAGAGATCCATGTATAACTTTGAAACCTATCCTCATTGATTCTCCACCAAAACTAGTTTACATACTCATCCTTCCTTTTATCAAACACCTGGAAGTTCTATTAGTCTCTGCTGAATTCTTTCTTTTTGTGGTAAGTGAGTGTAGTCTCTCAGAAACTAATCCACACATAAAGCAAATGCTGCATTCTAATGACAACAAGAAAGTCATCATTTTCCCTAACAAAGAACATCAATTCCTTCCTTGAACTTCTCCAAATCACCCATTCCCCAGGGAACAAAAGGAAAAAGCAAATTTTGAAAAAACAAAACATAAAATTCATGTCTCAAAAACCCTAAAGGAATAAAATAGCAAGGAGAGTAAACAAAACAGAGCAAAAACGTAACAGAACAACTGCACATTACAAATGAACTTAAAGCGCAGCAAAAACAAAAGCACAACAGGCATGCAAAAGTGATTTACAACAATCTAGGGTTCAATTTGAGTTCAAATAATAGCTCTAAAAGTAATAAGAAGAGAAGAAAATAACTTCAATGCTTTATACAAGGCTGAAATAAAGATAAAAACGATAAGGAGAAACAGAGAAATATGTCTCACCAGAAAGGGATAACAGAGCGAAGTAATCAAGTGGACACACAGAGTAGAGTTCAGATATGAAGATTCTAATGTGAATGCTACAATTCGATGAGAAATCCGGCACCGTCGCTTGTCGCCGGCGTTCTTCAGCAGCAAAGAGGGACGACTGAGAAGAGTGTTGTTGGTGACAGGAAAACAAAGTACGTTTCGATTGTTTGTTAATATAGGGCGGACTCAACCGGATTGACCCGACCCGTTCGTTATCAACTTTCGCTGAGTTGTTTAGGGGCACTTTTGACTTTATCCAAAAAAAAAAAAATAGTTGAAACAAATATTTATATAATCCTTCTTTTTAATTGGTTCATTTTATGTTCTTTTTGTTAGAAATAGACAAACAAATTCGAATGAAAAAAGTTGTAATTTTTATTTTATTTATTTTTAAAATTTAGCCAAAATAAACACTTAGCAAAAGGACTTACATTTTGTACTTGAATTTTTTTATTTAAATGCAGTACAAAAAAGGACATGATATCTTCATCATTATGTAACTTATTTTTTTTATAACTTCGGGAAAAAAAAAGAACCATTACATAATTCATTATTTTAAAAAAAAAATCTTTTGAAATGAAACAATGCAATAATAATATAACAACAGGAAAAAAGAAAAAGAAAAGAACCATTACTAACTTGTCTTTTTTTAGTTTTTACTTTTGAAGCGAAATACTGCAACAATATAATAATAACAAGAAAAAAAGAGACTATATATTATAAAATATTGTACTAACTTTTGTAGATTAATTTTACACGAAAATAATCATAATAACTACCTTTAATTTCAATTGCATTTCATTAACATACTATTTTGATAAATGAAAACAGCTATACAATCATATATCAAACAAAATATACATATATGAAAGGAACCTCACTTCCTCTATGCTAAACTTCACAAATATAAATATTTTTTACACAATTATATTATCATCATTAAGATATAATTATAATTAATATTTGTATAAGTAGTAGTAATTTTTTTTTAACCCCACCATTGGTGCACAGCAACACCTTCATCCCTTAACATACCATATAAAGATAAACATTCCCAATATGCCCTTCTACTTTTCTTTTTATCGCCTTTTTTCACACCTTGATGTTTACACTCTAAAAAAAGTTCATCAACTAATTTAATTGCTTTATTCCTTACCATTTCTTCTACTACTTCTGCTTCTGCTTTCATTACTACATATTCGTTTTCCTTCACATTTTTCTCTAACCAATCTGACATTCCAATCAATGGTGCTGATGACTCTTTTGCCACTATTTCAATCTTGAATATCTCAAATTTCGTGTTCCTAGTTGGATAATGCTTCGAAAACCAACTAGAATCACCTGATTTTTCGTTTTTGTTTTGTAAACCAACGTCAATGAATACCCTACGTGGGTAGCTTTCTAGACGAATGTTCATCAATTCTGGCAAATAACGTGTCTTTTTGAGATATCTACTCGATTTTCCTGACGCTGCTCTTGGTGGTTCGAGTAGTACATCTTCTAGCTTTTTTAATGCATCCTCTTTCGCGTTTGGACCAAAATTGAATAATTTTCTATGATGTTGTGTAGTTGTTGATTCAATCGAGGTAAATGAACTTGTCTTTCGCATGGCTAGTATTGTTGAATCGAATTTTCGTATGTAGACAACTTTGTAGTTTGATGGTTGAGAAAATGTAATCATAGGGTTGTCGTTAATTAGTTGAACAACGACAATACCACCTACGTTCATAGCTCGATCGATAAAATCGAGAGACTTGGATGAATCATAGGGAATTAGTGCAAAGTCATAAGTCTCATCTTTATGTGCCAAATCTGAAAGAGAAATCAAATCCATGTTGTAATCACTTGTAACTTGAGAATTGTATATAACTTCTTCATTTTCATTAGTAATAAACAAGGACTTGTCCCTTGTTTTGAGAAGGCCTTCATTAGCCAAATCATGAAAAATTAGAGGCAAAACCTCTAATTTAATCGAATTATAATTAGCCATCATATAATCACCTTTCGAAACGTTAATATACCCATAGCTCGATGTTAATCCCCTGATTACCGTATTAATCCAGGGGAACGATAAAATAACTAGCCATAGAATGGCTATCTGAGAAATCAACCTCAAAACCCACAAATGGTTCAATTTAATAACAACCAAATGTGTATCATTATAAAATTCCAAGGCATCCATGTATGTGCCTTTCATTTTGTCCTTTTTGGTGTGAAAACCTTGCAACAAATTCATTATCTTATAGCGACTTTTCGTCTTGTCAACCGTCAGATATGAATCTGAATTAGTCTGATCAGTAAGCAAAAGAAGAGAGTACGTAGGTGTGGTGTAGAGTTTTCGAAAAAGAGAGCATGGAAATTAATTTCAATCTAACGAACAAAAAAAGGGAAGTGGGGTTCAAAAAACGTAATTTTAACGAGTGCAAAATCTAGAGGCGGTGTGGTTTCCACCCACGAGGGCAACACGATTACTTTGCAATCTTGACCATAACCACATTAAGTCATGTAGCCTTTGAACCTCCATTTCCTAAAACTATATAATAAAAAAAAAACTCCTTCCTTTTTAATTTTTTTCAGATCAACATGACTAAATTATTTTTATTAATTTACTTCATGATGATCTACTAATATTTTGGCAATTGATCTGAATGAATATAAGGAAGGAGGAAATTAATATAAGAGGAAAAGACTAGACAGTTTTATTCTTTTTTTTGTTTGAGTTTTTTTTGGTTATTTTATGATCTCTAAATGTTGGTGTTGTTCTTCCTTTTAAAAGGCTATATAGAATTGAAATTTCTTGTTTGAAAAAATGGTTGGTAATGCAGAAATTTCTAACACAAAGAATGGTGAAAAATTGTTTACTATTGTTGAACAATTTGGTTTGAGGGAATGAAAGGTTAGTATTAACTATTTTATTCTAACCATTAGACAAGAATTTGTTATACGCGGGTACATATACTAGTTGGTAGTTAAAGTAAAAGTGCATTGCAATATAATTTACGTATACTTGATGTTTATATCAATTCAATAGATGCATGACATCTGTTTATACGCAGATTTTTAGTATTTAATATGTACTGGTTAATTCACATACATTCGATTTCTTTTCATTAACTCATATAACTATTATAAATTTATATGTTTTGACGTAAACATTCTTTATATAAATTTGTATTTACTAATTGTGTATCAATTGGTTTGTTTTGTATGCGACTTTTGTGTATCTAAAATTTCAGAGGGATGGGAGCATATTATGTTCTCTACTTTCATGTTTCAATTACTTCTGCTAATACTTTGGCTTACATGGACATTACTTTAAACTTTCGAGTAATTTTATTTATACACTTGAATTATGACTTGTTTCAATTGAGCATTTAATCGCATGATTAAGTATTCTTGTCAGATACTTTTGGTTTGAATCTTGAGTTTCTTTTTACGTGCATTCTCGTAAAATATGTCATATGATTTAATTATACCTTAGATTTCTATTCCAAAGTTCAATTGTTGTGGTTCCAACTTCATACCATTAAATAAGAATAAAGAAAAAAGAGAATAAGAAAGAAGCAAAAATAATATTGGTCAATTTAATGCAGTTTTTTTATTATGATTTGGTGACTAATCCTTTAGTCTAATTCCACAGTTCAAACATCAGGATTGTTAATTTGAAATGTGTAGTTCGAACTTCAATTCGTATTCCTGTTAGGATAAGGAGATAAAACTTATACGATTTGAGAAAGCATACTTGGTTGCAAAATGCAAATCCTCATTGATATATATATTAAGAAGATGATGATATAGAAGTAGAGTACACACCGCCTTTTTTGAGCGTTGACCAAGGATGTTTAGATTGACTTATTTTACGTAGCTTTGGGAGTTTTGGGGATTTTGCTTCTTTGTTCTGAACTAGAAAGTATATGGCTGGTTAGTGGGATATTAAAAAGGGCATATAGGTAAGGATACATGTCTTCATACACTGTACCCTCCCTAGACCTCGCTTGTGGGACTACACTGGGTATGTTGTTGTATAGTCAAGAATAAATTGATAGCAGCAACAGAGAGTGAAGTAATATTAGGGTTACTTAATTAAACATGTCCTAATGAAAAACTTATCCAACATTTTATACAATTGAATGGCACCAAAATTTTCTTATCTTAGTTTAATCAGCAAACTATCTGATAGCTTTAATCTGCTAAATCAGATGATTAGATTTCTACTTACCACAAACCTATACAAAAGGATTGATTTCATTTCCAGACAATCACAATGAAGAACTTCAGCTCAGTAGCGCTTCACAGCCACTCAACATCTCCTCATAGGATAGAGGACCTGTATGTATCGGGCACCATGGAATTTCAGCTAGCCAAGATTGGCATCAGCAACCAATTCTCGAGGCACCAATCAAGGTCCTATACGACAAGCATGTTCACCATCTTCCACTCTCAGTCTAACGCGTATCTGAAAGTTGTGTGACATACAACAAACTAGGGAAGTCAAAAAGTGACTAGGCATCATCTAGAGTTTGTACTTGGAGGGACTACAGCTTGACCTTTCTCTGTATTTGGGAGGCTATCTGATTTTACTTTGTCCAAATTTGGATGGACTTCCTTTTTTGTTCCTTGATCTGGATGCTGAAGTGATTGACCATCATCCAGTCTATTCTTTTCTGATGTTTGACTTCGAGATGCTTGAACCTTTCCGTTGTTTTTGACAGGCTGATCAGACTGGTTTTTGTCTAGGTGTTGGAGTTCACTTGCAATTTGGGTACGACGTTCTTTCAAGAAGTTGAGCCTGTTTGTCAGCTTTGATAATGCTGATGTTGTAGTATTAGCTCCCTGTCAATCAAAGATGTCTATTACATTTCGTAGACCCTAAAGATATATATAGGATCTTATAAGCTCTTTTTTTTAAAAAAAAAAAGAAGGCAAAAGAATATAGGATTGAACAGCCTCGATACAATTGGTATACATGATTTATGCCAGATACTGATGTTATGTGCTAAAAGATCTTTTGTCAAATGCACAATTAGTCGGTGAATCCCTCTAGAAAGAATCCTTTTCAACTCCCTCTCAGCCAAACAAAACATGTTCAATGATCTTAAAGTGTCTGAGCAAGGCAGCATAAACAAGTAGAATGCGTGAGCTGATATGAAGAAGAGAGTAGAAAAGCATAGGCAAGCTTTAGTTCATATTTCTCACCAAAACCATCTTAAACTACGAAAATTTCAATAATTTGCCTCAACTTGAAAGTTGAGACTCAGCTTTTGTTTTTTATGCCCACAGGAAAAAGGAATAGAAGCTTAAACTTCCAGATAAACCATAAAACTTGCCTCATTCCTAGAAGTAGATTTTCTAATACTGGCTGAAGCAGCCTTGCTCATCTCCACTTCCACAGAAGAGTTGGCGCTTTGTGATGAATCTGCCTGCTTACTAGCTTCATACTTACTAGTTTCCATATCCTTATGTTTATCCTTGCTGCACCAAGATCGAGACGGTGAAGGATAAGAGACAAAACTAGACAAGATTCCAATAGAATAACAATGGCAAAGTGGCTCATTGTATTAGAAGCATCAAAACTCCACGAAACTTCAACTTATCGACTTAAGTCTCCTACACAAGCAGCAGTGTAGAAACAAGAGCATCCTTGAATTTTAACTTAGACAAGAGGGAAACAGCATATCAAAATCATTCATTTTCTTTCCTTATCTTTTCATTGATATGAATAGTGTGGTAGTGATAACAATCTATAACTTGAACTGAAGCAGTATTGTACCATGTACATTTTTTTTTGATGAAGATGTTATATTAGCAGGGCATCAAGTGGATGCCGATAGTTACATAAGAGAGTCCTGGTTAGCTCGTGAGAACAAAAACTCCTTTTCTAAAACTGGGAGCTAACCAGAAAGCAAAAAATGGTTTCTAAACCATAGTGAGGGAGCTGATAAAATCTATAAGGGAAATTATATCATTTACAGGGGATAGATTGCTCCAACAAAATAAGTTAAAAAGACAAAAAGACTTCAAACTACTGCTAGGAGTTGAGATGCCATCAAAACATCTGAGATTCCTTTCCTTCCAAATACACCGAAAAATGCATGCGGGAATCATCTGCCAGGTCTTCTTGATGGAAAGTATTGTACCATGGCCATACAACATAAACAGGAAGAAGCAACACAATAATTACCTTTTTCCCTGATTATTTAGACTTTCCTGTGGTTGATTGCCCGAGTCGGCACGAAGTTTGGAATTTTGTTCGCGTTGTTTACTAAGATGCAATCCAAGATCATCAGCCCTCTGTTTCAGATTGTTGACATCTGCCTCTGCCTGAGCAATCTCCTGAAGTTCATTCTTCATCTATACCATAAAGAAAATTATAGTTCTAGCATAAGCAAGCCACACCATAAATAGGCAAAGTTGAAAGAAAACTGACCATCCCATCTATACTGGAAGAGGCAGGTAATTTGCCTTCAAGTCCAGCTTCCAGAAGTATCCTTAATTCCCTCTCCCTCTGTAGTTGTTCCTGAAGCCTTGTTACCTGGTCACACCAACAATTTCATTGCATTCATTTATAAAATTGGAGATGGGAATAATTAAGCTTCTATGTTCTAAGGACAGTTGGAATATATAAAGAAAAAGAACAAACAAGTCTATATCAACCGCTGAGTTTTACATGTTTGGTTTATGATTCCAGTCAACAAGAAAGCGAAGTGCTTTTGTGGATCTACTCCACAGTGCATCGTGTGGAGATGTTTTGAGGACAAACAACCACTCTTTACTGTAATAGGTGTTTTTGAATTATTGAATTAACTGTTAGCCCACACCCTTGTGAGTTTTTCAATAATCCATACTTGTAGCAAGGAAATATTGTAACTCCTCCACCAAGTGAGTAAACAGTTTACTATAAATATTAAGGATATATTTTTTCCTTGAAGGGTTTAGCAATGGCACCAGCAAATAAGAGAACACATACTGTAGTCCAGCATAACCGTAAACTAAAAAAAGTTAAGAAGCAAAGAGAGAATCAGCTCAAATGCGCGGAAGATCAAGAGGCTTTAAGAAGGAATGAGAAGTAAAAAGTTCAATGTGCACCCAATGAAAAACAATAAGAGGAAAAGAAAAGGAGTAAACCACATACATCTTTTTCAAGTGCCAGACGACGCACATGCAAAGCATCTTTTCGCTTCTCCAAACTTTCTTGCAAAAGGGCATTACCTTTGGCCTATAATGAAGAGATACGTGCAGCACAAAGACCAAATATAGAAAGGTAAACATAAAATTAGGGAAAAGGTAATTCAGAAGTGAAAACTGATAAGACTTCTCAAGTAAAAGGATCTTATAACATGTACCTCCTCTTGAATCCTAGTTTGCAAGTCAGCTTTAATGGCCTCAAGCCTCTGGATTTCATCTCTAAAAACAAGTTCAAACACAACAGTTACCAGAATGGTAAAATCCATCTAAAATAATTTAGAACAGTAGACACTTTTTTAGGCAGGATCAAATGTGCTTGGGTTTAGGAATCATAGGTCAGAGTGCAAGTGCTGTTTGCATGATCATATTTGATATTTGAGTTCTCTTCCTCTATGTAGTAAGGATATATATATACATGCAACATAATTGTTCTACCACTGTTTTCATTTAGTAGTTGTGCTTTCTCTTGAATATCTTGGTTGGCCATCATTATAAGGAATTTTAACTCTTGATAGATGCATCACTTACTCTTCATCAAAGGGGATTTCAATTGATTCCATGGAGAGGTTCTTCTTGGCCTAAACTCAAAAAATGAAAAACCAAGAAATGAGATGTCAGAAAATATGCCAATATTCTAGTCATAAAAGAAGTAAAAAGTCCAAACAAGGATGTCCAAGTTTGATTGGTTTAAATAGTGCTAAATTAAGCAACAAACGTGTATGGGCAATGATATGGCCAACGCAAAACACAGTGGCAAATAAGAAAGCTAGTCACAGTCTGAGCTAATTGTCAGCCAAAGGTATACAATAGTACTCACAGGAGTACGCCCCCAGATAGCAGGTCGTCGAACACTGCGTAGAGGTCCATTTAACATATTTGTTGACTTTTGAGAATTAGATGTTTCAATCTGTCCAGGTCCTACTTGTTCAACAGATTCATTTCCTTGTGCTCTCGAATTTTCACAACTTGGAGGCGGAACACTCTCACCCCCTTTATTGACATCATTCTGAACAGAAGTTTGAGGTAGACTTCTCGGTGAGCTTCCAGTAGTTTTGAAGACGTCCACTTCAGTAGTCTTTAAACTAGTTTTAGAAACTTGAGAGCTCTGCATAATTAGTCGTGATATATGTGAGCTCCAGCTTAGGCCAGGAATGAATGGAATATACTAAAATGTCCTTTAAGCTTGTGGTCTTAAACATGCCATGTGGAAAATTAGAATTAAAGAGATGCCAAAAAAGGAAAATGTATTCTTTATGAAACGGACTAAAAAGGAAAGTAGGGCAAACAAATTGAAACGGCGAGTAATATCTTAACAAGCACAAGTTTCAATGATCACTGTAGAAGCTAAATATACTGCTGCACCTGAGTGAAAGGGTAAAGTAGGAAAGAGGGACTAGAAAAATCCAGCATCATGCAACACAGTGCTTGACAAAAGAAGACGGATGAGAATAGAACAGTGAAGACAATGAAGAAAGAACCTTATTACTATCTTCACTTTCGCCAACTTCATGGGTTGTTGTACAGGAATCATGATCAGAATCATCAATATCAGCGTGAGAGCCCTCTTCCGCATCATCATCTTCATCTTCTTCATCATAGCTGTAATCATCATCAGTAAATTCTTCTCCACTCTCGGTTCCACTACCATCTGAGTCAGAGTATAATTCAGGCGATACAGAGCCTTCCTGCAAAGATTATAAACATTTACTTAAAGAGGAAAGAATTGGAGGGCTACATAGAAGATTTCATTGTCTTCTCACTATCTCAGAAAAATAGAAATATATCCCAGCACTCTGAGGTTCCAGATGAACCAAAAATGTTACCCCTTAACATAACGTCAGGGGCAGAAGCAACTAGGGAAGTACAGAACTGAGGATGATGAGGTAGACCATACCCCGAACAATTTTATCATACTCCTCTAACAATGTGATGATGATGGCTTAATGTATAATTCAGGTGCAGAAGCAACTAGGGAAATACAGAACTGAAGATGACATAAACTATACCCCAAATAATTTATCATACTCCTCTAGCAATGTGATGACAATGGCTTGAGCATGGTTAGCTGCAGCAGCTGCCTGCAGAAGTTGAACAGAGCTATCACCACTCATAGCAAAGTCATTTCCTAGCTCACAGTCTCCAGCTAGAAGTGGACGAAGAAGCAAAGGTGCCATGCAAGCTGCCACTGCTGACGTGCTCATTCTATTTTGAGTTTTATTGGAAACCACAGTTTGCATCATCATAAGAATCCTGATGGACATCAGAAGAAAGCATCACATGAGAACTAAAAAATTGTTCAGCAGCCCAGAAGAAGCTAAGTCAAATTTTAGAGCTTCTATAAGCATAAGGGGAAAAAGTCACTGCAGTGATTAAGCAACCTTACTAAAAGAGAAAATACTAGCTTATTCAATTTTTTACTTGAACTGACAAAATTTTATTTGGTCTATAGGCATTTAAATGCAGCTAGTTCACCCACAATACAGTAATTTAAATCTCTGTCAACAATTTTGCATCAAAGAACTCCCTATGTCCTATCTCCTCATTAGTAGAGTCTGAACTGGAATCTGTGAGAAGAACTCCATCCTCTTGTTCACAAAGGAAATAGTGGTACATTGTCGCCACCTCCAATTTTCAGAATCATTTTCTAACCACTGATAACATGTATGCCTCCCTCTTTTTTCCAATACTTTTTCGGATATCACGTCACCTTTAGAATTCAATTCATTTGAGTTGTTGATGTAGTCTGGATTTGATACTAGTCAGAATCCTTTTCCTTCAAGATCAAAATTTTGTAACAACAACCATCTCCGATGACAGTTGAAGTCCAGACATATCGGCTAAAACTCATATACTACTAAATGCCCATTGACCTAACATCAGAAAGACTGCAATTCATCTATTTCCCTTTCTGAACATGATTGGCTTTAACTTTGGACGGAAACTAGTGGAAATCAAAACATCTCCTAATATGAGACCTTCACACAAGCAGTAATCCTCAATGTTTGGATAACTCACTCCATGATGATATCGATGGATCCAACTCCGAAATCTTCTCCACCAAGCACATTTCTGGAAACAAAAATCTATCCTTGTACCATCTTTTGACACCAAGTGGCAGATTCTTCCATACTAATTTGATGGAAATCACCTTCCAGAGATAAGGCTGGTCAAGATGACGCCTCCTATATGATCTAGCTGAATCCAATTTAATCCGCTTTACTTTTTTATGCAACATAAACTAGGATTCGTTACTCAATATGATCAGATGTCATTGCGAGAACTGTTGCAAATTATCTTGTTTACTGTTGATTTTAGAGAAGAGAAGCTTCTCCCTTTGTGAGAACTTAACCAGCAGGTTTTGCACCAAATGTAAGAGTTACCACTTAGGACATTTCGTACCAAGAATTGTAAAAATTAACCAAGTGAAATATGAAAAAACTTCTGTCCAAAAAAAAAAACAAAGAAAAGATACATCAAAGCACATAAGCAAAAATATCAAGAGGTCCTTTTATTATATTTGGAAATGCAATACACAATTGGCAATCTTCTAGCCAACACTCAGTCAATTATTCAAAACCTCCAAAACAGAAAAGATTTAGCAAATCTGACAGCATGAATAGATGCAAAGATATCTCAACATGTGTGTTTGTGTTGTTATGCACAAACACATACATAGAACTAACTGAAATCATCTGCTAGAAAATGAAATGTTCAGACCAAAAAGCACCATACTGATAATACCCAAAAAAAAAAAGGGGGGGTAGTGCACAAAACATCTTCACATCTATGCAGGGTCCAGGGAAGGATACTGATAATACCAAATTGATTTAAATGAGTACACTGGATCCAGCGAACTGTGTCACAGACAAAATCAAAATAACATGAACAGTAAGAATCACAAACCTCTGCAGCAAACGACGGTTTGGTTCTGGAAATGTCTCCAATATAGCTGTATGCATAGCATTGACTCTAATGCCTCGCTCAGTTCCTATCAGCAATTACAAAAGTATTTTAACAGATATACTTACAAGCTGACAAATCTTCCAACTTTTATCTTTGACGGAAATGTATAAATATCCTATCTTGTGATGAAAGCCACAGAAACACTTCAGGTAGTCCAAGATTCTTGTTGGCCAACATTCATGCTAGGATAAAACTTATATGATCATAGTTTTCCAACCATTTTTTCTATCTGCTTCACCCTGACTCACAATAAAGTTTAAGACCAAATTGACAAGCAGCTTTCATGAAGTCATAGGTGTCAAACAAACTCTATGCATAAATATGTATATTTCATTTTGTGCCTGTTGAAAAGAAATTGGATAAGCATGACTAGGAATTCGCTTTAGTACATAAATCTAATAGATAGCTGCTTCGTATGGAAGGGTGGCAGTAAAGACATGGATCACAGGACTCGTGAATCACAGAAAAGAGTTGAGAATCTCGTGGTGAGTGGTTATTACTGTCAAAGGGGAGGGGCTCTAGCAAATATTTCATCAAGAGAAATGGACCATGCATGTTATGCTATTGAATGAATAAAGTATATCTATACAACTCTACAAATCCTGGAGTAGTGATACTAAACGTATCCTTCTTTCTTCTATAAGAACTAGCTTAAATCATGTAAGGAAAAGAGGCAATCTAAAAGGACCCAACATAAGACAATAAACTTACTAAATGCTTCCAAAAGGGCATTGCAGCAAGATGCAGGAACTGGAGATGATGGCAACTCCCGCAGAATATACTGCAGAAATAAAGATGAATAGCAAGTTCCGAAAGTAATTTCATACAAACAATCTTATATAAACCCTATACTTCTGTTTTGAAGAATATACCTTCACACAATCAGCAATAATATGTGCATCCTCATCTGTACAAAAGTCAGTTTTACCTGGATTAAGAGAACAAAAATTTGTTACTTATTGTAAGGCAAGTGAACTACACAAGAGACACTTGTACAAGGTTCCCCTCAAATGAGGAAAAGAAGTAAAAGATTTTTGACAGGTAAATGATCTTTCACAGCCATTATATCAAAACATATTATTTACTTAGCTAATAACAATCTGATGTCATTTGAGAATTGCATCTCATCTATCATAATTCAGTTGCATCTGAAAAGAGGAAACCACTTAAACACACATAGAAAAAGCAACTCAGCCAAATCTACAGCTCTATAAAGCTCACTATGAGACTTAACAACATTGTTGTGCACCACTAGGAGTAAGCTTATTATATATAGAGAGAGAAAGGAGTAAGCTTATTATTGCAACTTTTGAAGAGTAATGAAGTCTAGTCACCAGTGGCAAAATGTAAACTTTTTCAGCAGATACTTGGGGTATCAACACCTAGTAAACAATAACAAAAATGAAATCCTTTCAATTTAAAGGTAACAGACCCTGTTCATATTCCCGTATTCGTTGTTCAACATCATCAACATCTGCTGCTTGCCGCAGGATGCCTTCAGTTCTAATCCCTGGAAGAAATTGTATAAGATCAGTACCATTCGATGAGAATGCAAGACATAAATAAATAAATGAACAGTCCACAAAATGAGAAGTATTAATTTTCTTTGACAAAAAATGAGAAGTATCAATTGAAAGAAGGTTAGAGATAAGTAGAAGTTCTCCAAAAGCATACTTTTTAAAAATCAATTAGAGCATGAAAGTAGAGAGTAGTTTGTAGACCATTTATCTTCTAGCTAAACTTATTTATTATCAAAGACCACTTGAAATCACATCAAAGCAAAAGAAGAAGTACAGTAGGAAGAAGCACTGTCCTTACAAGTAAATGATGTTCATTTTTTTTATATAAGAAGAATAGGGAAACATGGTGTTCATATTAAAACCGTAAAAAAACAATTTGACTATAAATCTCTTCTATCCCAATATTTGGTCCATTTTACTTCTACAGACTCAACTTGACTGATTCTCAGACTTCTATTTACGCAACTTGACTGGTTCTCAGCCTTAAATTGGACATAGAAAAATTCTCTTACTGAAATTGGCTTTGGAAACCAAAAGAATTTTTCAGAAACAGCCCAATTCGAAACAGTTTTTCCATTTTACAAACTGCATTTTGGCCCCCCTTTAGTGCTGAAAGCATTTAGTAGCAGAAAGAAACTTTTAGTTGGTTCTAACCTAATACTTTAGGCTTTTAATGATTTAATCGATAAAACTGCTAACCAGAATCAAATCCAGACACATATTTTTCCAAAACCCAACTCTGAAACTATTTCTCCCTAACCAAAATCTGAACAGCACTTCAGATATAACACAAAAAGTATACAAGTTACAAACTTTTCCAACCCTTTTCCTTCTTTTTTGTATTTCCACACCCTCGAGGAGAATAAATCATGTTCCTACTTACCCTCCAAACGACTCAAACCTCCAACTTATCCTCCACACGACTCGAACCTCCAACTTACCAGTTGGCAGTGGATGAAAACTACTACCTCTTCGAAAATCTCAGTCCAAGATTCCATTCTTCGACTCTTAGAAATTGAAACTTCAAGAAAGAGGGAATATTAATTTTAAGTTTTGACATTTTATATCAATATTGAAGCCTAGAATCAGTTTGAAAAGTAACCTACAGGCGTAATCGATACAGATATCACAACCACCTAGTAACATGGGACAATATATAAATAACAACAACAACAACATGCACAGAGTAATCCCACAGGTGTTAGTTTGGGGAGATTAGGATATACGCAGACCTTACCCCCACCATTGGGGAGTAGAGAGACCGTTTCCGATAGAACCTTGGCTCAAAACAAAGCAATGGGACAATAGGCAAATCTCATAGAAAAATAGACTTCTGCAGTGAATGGGAATGTGCAGCTGGGGTCCACCTACATTGGTCTTTCATTTCCTATAGAGTATAACAACTATGAATCGTCTAACTGAACAATCTCAAACATACCCATGTGGCAAAATTAGATACTGAAAACAAACAATGCATCTGATTTGATGAAAATGGATACTGGATCTCCTCATTCTTTAAGCAAGAATATGCACTTGGGAATAAGCCCCACTGAGAACTGATCCTTTACAGATGAAAGAAGTATTTGGAATTTGAAGCTGGATGCATAAGAAAGTAACATATTACAGAAGCAGCCATCCCATAGTTATTTGACACAGTAAAAGAAGCTTACCATGCTCTTCTACAAATCTCAGGGCTTTCTCCAAGAAAGATGGAGTTCCATCAATATCTTCCAGAGCAAGTAAAACTGGCCGACCAATTACCATGGACTTCACAGGCTGTCTATCATTAGCTACGAAGGCAAAATGAAATTAAAAAAGGTTGAAAATTAGATCCATGAAAAGTATATAATGTTAAACGACAATTACACATCAGGCAACGGCAATAGCAAGATAAAGACCAGTATGATGCATAAGCCATTGTAGTAACTGAGTTATTTGGTAGGCCAGTCAGATTTCGGACTTCCTGAGAACAGAGCTCATAAGCTTTCTAAAAACAACTTCTCTACTTAAAAACTGTGACATATATTTACCACAGAAATAGAGATGTATACCTAACACTCATTAAAGTTATACATACATATAGAAAAACAGAAACAGCTTGACTATTTTGCATTCGTAAAAGAAGTTCCTTATTAATCAAAATTAGTAAAGTTTCGTTGTAAGTAGAGTCACATTTTATTCCTCGACCTGCAATATGCATACCAGATGCTGGCCATTTAGAACAGATTAGTGAGAACTTACATTGCTCAAGTGAAACATCATCAGCATTGGCCTGATCATTCCTAAATATTCCATTTTGGCCCATTACAAGGGCGGCACTAGGTGCATTTGCCAAAGCCTCCTCAAGTGCAGTTTTCCACTCGAGCAAATCCTCTGATGTTTCCGCCTATGACATCAAAGCTCTTAGATTATATTAAGGTTTATACTTTACAGAAACAGATTCCTAGAATGCTAAGGATAATCATGATGATACAATGCAACAATTGAAACAGCAAAAAGAAAGTTGAGTGAACCCATTTAGAAAGCAATGGGCATCCAAAAGAACTTTTAGAGTCGTTAATTCATTATTATCATGATACAGAAAAATAAAATATATGCCTTAGGCATGGAGAGCTACCAAGGACATGCATGTATAAACATGAGAATCAATAAGGACACTAACTTCGACATACAATGTGAAAAGCAATTGGTATTCCCTTCGCCCTATTTTATGTGAAGGTGTTACTCTTTGGGAAGTCAAATAGTTTTTTCTTCGACTACAGTTTTCTCAAACTTCCTTTAAATATTTTAAATAATCAGCTATTTTGACTTGTAGAACTTTTCGTGTAGTTCTCAAATATGTTAACTTTATTTTTTTTTTAAATGTAGAATCTATACACCAATACTAAGTCAAAATTAAGTGTTTTGACCCTCGTACTCTAATAGCATAAATTGGAATAGAGGGAGTAACTAAAAAGCTTCTTTGCAAGCTGGTTACCACTCTGCCTTTGAGCTCGAAACAACTAATTAGGTGATTATTAATTGGGGTAACTTGAGGGAATGTTTACAATTCTCAAATAAAATGAAGAAAACTAATAAATTTGTAACATTCTAGGTATGCTTGAATATATTATTGGCAACGAAACAAATAAACTCAAGCTTTCAACTTATAATGTACTCAAAATAGTATCTATATTTCAGATTTATTTGTGAATTGTTAATCATCGTTAGATTTTAAAACGGTTAAAGTTACACAATTGAGCATAAACCAGTAAGGAGAATGATTTTCTTTTGTATAATGAGTTGTATAGGAAAATGAAAACTCAATTTAAGGATGACAATAAGCAACAGAAGAATGATAAAACTGTTTAAGACAGAAAACAAAAGAGCGATCAGAAATAATGGCACCTTGAGTGTGAAAGCTCGCCCATCACGACCATCAGGAAATAGCACAGTCAACAGTTTCTTGTCTTCTTTGACAACCACACTGAATATTCATGGAAAAACATAGAATTATTCACCATTTTGGTGTTACTTGTCAAAAGGAAGCCACTCTACGAACTATCTTAAGCATAGATACTAAGCCAACCTGCCTGAACTGTTGAGATCAATACCACCCAGGGTTAAATTCACTTCACTTCCCTTTAGAGGAGTAGCATTCTGAAAAGAATCAGTCAAGGACATAAATTCATCGAGAAAAAATAGGCATTAGTTCAGCCACAAATATTAGGGTCGTTTCTAGCTTTGCCACCAAGCTAGGATTTCATTTTCCTACGTTCTAGATTATTCTTTTATGGTTTTATTAGGGATGGCGGCTACGTTGCTTTCTCCTATAAATAGGAGTATTTTTTCAATCATTAGGAACACATTACATTGAGATTAATAATATTTTGGAAGTTCTTTTGAATCTTCATGACATGCACTTTGGGAATTTATCAACAACCTTTACTAGTGTCATAGTTCAAGGTATAAGGTAATTTCTTCCAGCTGTATCTTTGATTGCTTTTAGGTATTTGTTAAAGGCAACTAGTTTCTACATACTAATTGCTGTCCTAAGTTACTCAAAAGGTAGATCCAAATCTATCATTCTGATTCGTTTTCTCAAGTCTCATAAATCTATATATTGTTACTTGGATCTTGTCAAAGCTTTAGAACATGGCGTTCTAGGAAATTCTTGGATTGTTCCTTCAATTTCCCAAATCTTTATTTCTAGTTTTAAAATTCTTTTCTATTTTTGCTTCTGCACTTCTAAATATTCAATTCTACATTTGGGATATCCCTAACCTCATTGTTATCAAAAACATTTTTTCCGAAACCATCTTTGTATTTAAATGCTCAAAAGTATAAGTAAGTCATTCATTTGCTATATGTTGCCAACAAGAACTGTGATCAGTATTCACAAAAGGGAAAAAGTGAGTCGTTCAAGAATGCAATTTCAAGGTCGAAGATGAATTGTAGATGCTAGCTGGATGCTAAAAATCTCGGAAGGACGAAACAAATCCTGACAAATTGAAAAAGAGGGGATCTGATTTGAGCATGTTAAGTCAAATGAAGGATATACATAAGATTGTTCAAACATTGCTTTGAAATTTTGACGGCTAAACTATGTGAAGGGAAACCCCATCCCCGGCGGTTAAAAGAGCACGAAATTAGAATGAAAGGTTTGCCTATTTCAAAAAGAAAAGAATGAAAGGTTTACTACCACATTAGTTCATGCAATGGGATCTGGCTTAATTCGTGATTAGTCAAACCCGTAATTCATTTCTGGCATGTCTTCAGTAACCCGAGAGTACTGATGTTAATCGAATTTACATCCATAAGTAGTTGGAGAGCCCGAGAGTGATGATGTTAATTTTAGCTACATCCATAAGTACTTGATCCGTCTTCATTACAAAATGACAAATTTGGCAAGGGGGCTAACCGGTGTATAATTCATCCTTTCTTTTTCACGCTTTTTGGATAGCTTTCAACATGGCAAGCACCTCATTGGAGTTCATTTAGATACTACTCTCCCATGTAATATACATGTAGAGTGATATCCAAATCACGAATCACTCTAACAAGTTAGAATAACCAAGAAGATATACTACAGGATTCAATAAACCATGATATGATAATTGGCAAATACTTGCATAATAAGCGAGTAAGTAACTTAAGTTCTACTAGGTAGTAAGGAATGATGGCTTCGGTATACAACATCAAACTTACAGGATCAGTTCTGTAGAAGACCAATGAGGTACGAGTTAGAATGAACCACCTCTTCTTCCATGATGTCCATCCAATTCCTACATGCAATAGATTTCACAAATATCAACAAAAACCCAAGTTTTATACAAGTAAAAAATCTCTATTTTTCTTCTTGCTTTCTGAAAAAGATATGAAATATGTTGAGTATACGCCTGAAACTCCAGATTCCTGTTCTTTTTTAACTAGAAATTAGCAAATAAGTAATGGACACATGTAATACAAGACAATAAAGCATATCTGACAGCACACAAAAGCAAATAGAACCACAAAAGTAGCTAAAAATATTTGTCAAGAGAGATCAAGAAAGCAGACCATAAAAAAGAACAGAAAAAAGTGTTGTTACTTTCCTCAAAAGAATATATGTTCTGCATAAAATTACAGTAAAAACATCTTTTCTAACTAATGGAAAATGAGCTGAGAGAACTGCACATCAAATGGTAACATGAAAGATATTCACAAATAACTATAATCAAAGATCATGCATGGCAACCCAATTTATCTTTGCTGCAAATACATGACATAATCATTCTTATTCGTAGGAGAGTTGACTTCAAATCTGTTGTGGTCGTTTGAAAGCAGAAACTATTTGGTTTGTGGAAGGTGTTTTATTTGCTTTTTTTATTCTTTTTGTGCTTCAGAAGGAAGAATAATAGAAACTGAACTATCACAGATCCTTTTCTTTCCTCTCTTCTTTTTGGGATCTTACTGAACACATGATATTAAGTTTTCTAATGGGTATAAACAGATCTGTGCCACACAAAACACTAGAAAGTACACACATTCCTTCAGTTATTATACCATCTTCTGGCCTATAATTATAGCTTGTAATACCGAGTTCCTACCCCCTCATTTAGACGCCAAGACAAAAAACCAAAATGTTTCTTACAACTTTTTTTTTGATAACCGAGAAAGTCATCTGTGACCCGCCCTTTGGACCAATCACAGTCTTCTAAATTGGGTGGATAATGGGCCCGCCCCTCTATCCTTCTCCACTTAAATACCGGGGCTTCGCTTTGCATGGTGTGGGGCATGAACCTGCGACCTAAACCACAAATCCTCCACCTTTTGGGGCCAAAATGCTTCTTACAACTATATAGTAAACATGTGATGTTATAGAATTTTAGTGCAATTACAAAAAAGAAAAAACTTATGATTCAAAAGAAGAAACATGACACTGGAAATAGGAAACATAAGTGTGAAAGTGGGAGATAAAAACAAGAGAAGAGAAATCACATTCCACTTTGCAACTCTATCCAAAAAATTATAGCATAGAAGAGAAGACAAACCTTTTGATGATAAAAACAAGTTACCGCTTCTGTAGACCTGCCAAGACCAAATTTTTATCTTCAGTCAACTCCATCATTATCTTCGTTAGAATGCATATCATCCACAATCTCTAAATTTACTCAACTATTTAGACAAATATCAAATGCATGGAGATGGAAAATTGTTTTAGGTAAAACTGCAGAACAGAGTGGACTTTTAACCTGAGGAAGCAGATCACTCTCTTAAGTAGCCAAATTGTAAAGAATCAATTTTGTTTTTGACAAGCAGGTTACACTCTAAAACATGACATCTCTCACACAAAAAAAAACTAATAGTATAGACACAGTCATTTATCAAAAGTTTGTCGACCAATCACAAGATGAAATACATGTTCTCAGTTTGTATCCCATTCTTTATTGCTATTACTACATGCCATTATACAAAAAAAAAAAGTGACTTTTATCAAATCTAAGTATGATTTTTTTTCAAGCATTTTATGAAAAATAAGGAAAAGGGGTAAAGGGTCTTCACTAATTTATGCACCATTAGACAAGAGATTAAGAACAATGAATCAAAATGCTAAACATCAATAAACCAATTGACCTTATTTCCACCACGAACTTGATCATTAGCCCCAGGTGGTGGAGGAGGTTGATTCACCCCTTCAACCTGATTATTAAACAAAAAATATGAAAAAAAAACAAGAGACAATCACAGTAAACACATACAGAACAACAATGAGATGAAACTTCAAGAACCTTAGAAGCATCAGCGCTGCGATTAGTCGTCATGATGTAATTACAAATAACATTCGTCAATCTTGATCAACCACACAAAATAATCAAAATAAAAAAAAGTTCCTGCATTTGGGGAAAAAGAATGAATGAATCAGCAATCAAACCAGACCCATCGACAATGTACCTCAAAAAAGTTCAAGAAAACGATGATTACGAGGTAGATATGCAATTTAAAGATATGGGATCAAAGCAAAATGTCACCTTTTCAAAGAAAACCCATTGGAAAAGGAGACAAGTAAATGTTGTTTGTTGTAAAAAAAAATTCCCTTTTTGATTGAGAGTAAAGTTGGAAAGTGGAGAAGATTGGGTAACGGAAAACCGAGAGTCAAGCAAAGGAATTAGTGTAGGAGAGGTTAGAGAGAGAAAGAGGCAAATTTGTTCATCTCAACGCCAACTTTGTGTGTGTGTCTCTGTTATTCCTCAAATTGAGCGGGGGGGACATAAGACCTTTTCTTTTTTCTTACACGTCGACCTTATGTCTCTCTATTTTCTTACTCCGTCTGTCTCAATTTAAGTGATATTTTTCATTTTTTTGAAAATCAAACAATTTAAGTTTGATCGACAATTTACACATCTTCAAATTTTTAGAATTGAAATTTATGTATTTATAAACTACGTAAAATGTACTATATAAGTCACCATAATTGACGATTCAAAAAGATGTATGAAAAATTTACAGTCAAAAATAGATTTATTTGAATCTCGTAATCCAAAAGGTGTCACATAAATTGACGCGAAAGGAGTACATTTTTTTCTTTTTTCACATTTCTCTAATGTTTTACACATATTCTTTTGGAGGGAAAATAATGGTTTTTATTTTTGGTTTTGTTTTGACCCTTGTTTGGTTAATAGTTGTAAGTTGTTTTGAGGGTAACGAGGTTGAGGTAGTTCAGATATGTGAAGATAATATATTATATACAGTTGTTTTAGTATATGTTAGTTATAAAGAGTATACGGGAAAGAGGTGATTAGGTAGAATATGACATGTTTATCGCTTATAGAGGAAAATGATCTGGATATATAGAAAGATATGGAGGTCGAGGATAATATTAGAAGGTTAGTGGATAGTCAAGCGTTGTCTAATTTCCTTCTAAATATTGTTGTTTTTACTGTCATACTATTTTATTTTTCAATTTTAGTATTTCATGTTGTTACTTTGGCTTTAATATTTGTTTTACATACTAAATTTTTTAATATGATTTATCTATCGGAAGCGGTCTCAAAGTTGCACTCACACCATCCTTCCTAGACCTACTCGTTATTGTTGACTTGTAGTTCTACTTTGTTTTGCCCCTTGTTTGGCTAATACTTTATAGTTTGTTTTGCCCCTTTCTTGGGTTAATAGTTTGTTTGTTTTTTCTTGTTTTTGTGCGTGTGAAAAGTGAAAAATGAAAGTTTTTCGATTAAATTAGAATCTTATACTTAATTAGTATAAACGTGCAATTACAATTAAAAGCAATTGACATAGTTTAACAAATAATACTATTGCTTACAAGTTTAGAACGAGATACTATGGACTAATAACTTGTAGTTGTTTTGTTCATTAATCTTTTGTAATATTGTCCTTGTATCGTGTTATTATTGTGATTTATATATTTTTTTCGTTATCTCAATTGAGTTTGTCTATTTTATTGCAATAACATTTTAAAATTAAAATTTAGATATCATGAAAAATACTAAAAGTTATAATTATTTGCATAATAATATGGTAAAAACTATAATTAAAAATATCAATCAATATTGATGTAATTTGGCTCTCGAGATAAATCTAATTTATCTAACATAGTGACCATTAACTGCTATAATTAATATTGGCAGTTAGAGGGCATATGGTCTCGTTAAGAGTCATTTATTATATTATTGCAATCAAATTATTGCCTCTTCCCATGAACTAACTCAAAAGAAATCACTCCTTGTATCTAATAAAAAAAAGATACATCTAAAAATATTAATGAATATTTGTGTAGTTTGACTCTTGAAGATAAACATGATAAGTATTTTGGAACGAAAGAAATATACGCAATAAATAATTAAAATAATACTAAACAAACCTTTTTTAAAGTGGTAATACATAAAACCTTTAATTTACTCTTAAATTGTTTCTTTTTTTCATGTGATCAAGGTTATAAGTGAATATAGTGTCGCGATATCATATTTAACCGAATAAATATTTTTCATGTGGGGCATAACTTTATGTGTGAATTTATTAAAATTATAGTAATAAAAATCAAATAGATTGAGTTTATAATTTATAAATATAATAAATTCAATACTAAAAACTTTTATAATTACATATAGAACTTAAATTTTGAAATCCACCCAAAATTATGTACTTCTAATACAAATAATGCAAAGTCATTTAAGTGTCCCAACGAACATACTCCTAAATTAGTACATCAAATAAAGCCACATCCATCAAAATTTGTTAATACTGTACAAAATTTGGTTGTATTCACTTTAATTTCATTAATTATTTTCCTTGATGAGCTTTAAATGAACACAATAATTGTTTTTCAAGAATAATTAATTTATTTTAACTATTTTTCAGACAAAAAAAAGAGTTTAAATATTTTAAATTTCTTATTATTCCTTTCTTGATTTGGTTGATTTAATTTGTTTGATCTAGATATTGATCAATCAATTTCTTTCTGGTGGGAAACATGAATATATTTTTGGATATTTTTTACCAAGGTTGAACTAATATTTATTTCTTTAATTAATCAAAATATTATAAATTAAATAAAGAAAATGAAAGGTGGCCAACCTATACTACTTCTAAGTAACGCATTTCATCGTATTTGATAATGTTGGCCACACCATCCACTATTTCATTATAATTCATAATTTAAAAAATCAAGTAGGGTATTTTTAAAAATTATTTTAATCATTTCAAAAAATAAATAATGATACCTCTTACAACATACTATATTATAGTCTATATATATATGCTTCGTGTACCTTTTCTTCTATATTTTAATCATTCCAATTATACTTATGACATACTTTATTGTGAGACATGAGTGCATGTATCAAATATCTTCTTTAATTCCTTGCATCATCATCATTATTATTATTATTATTATTATTATTATTATTATTATTATTATTATCAATATTAATAATAAATAACTGAATAAATGAAAATACTCAACACTTTCCTCTATCTATATTCACCATTATGTTATTTTAATTTGTGAAGTATTTATTGAGTGAAACGTTTAAAAGAGAAAACGATGATAATTTAGCAAAATAATCTCATATTAAGGATTTTAAATTATTTCTTGAAGTTTGTGTAACAACATTATAGATTAAACTTAGAACTACTAATAACTCGTTGATAAATATAATCACACGAGAGTCCAATTCAAGAGGAATACACTATGTCTGCATTTATACATAGTTGGCCTAAATTTGTTAACACAATAACATAATGCGATAGCTAATTTTAATTTATTTATTATTATTATTTTAAAAATATATATATATATATATTATACATATATACTACAAAAGTCAATTTTTTTTAAGAATGTCAATGATACCTAAATGTTGGCAGAAGAAGACCTTTTCCTTTGCTTTTTTTGACTTCAATATTGATGGAGACACACACTTCCTAAATCAATGCCTGATGTACCTGCACTAATTATGAAAACACTATACAAAATATTGGAGAATAATCATTTATGTAATATGTAGAAAGTTAAAAAATTTGTTTTTAGAATATATATCTTTTTCAGGAAAAAAAATATAACAAAAGGGAACAAATTAATAGAATTTTCCAACTCAATACTAATTTATTTAGTGTAATTTGTGCAACATTTGAGATTTTTTTTCCCCCAATAAATGGATTGATAATTTTTTTTAATAGAATAGTGGTGATTAAATTAGCTTCTCATTGACAAGGTTATTACTAATATTAACCAGATTGATTATTGATACATCTATTAAAGTATTTATCACCTAAGTAGATGAAAAATGAAACTTAATATTAACCAGATTAATTATTGATACATCTATTACAATGTTATTGGTATATATAAGCTCATTTGGAATTGATTTAATATTAAAATGGCATCGGAATTAAATTGCTAAAAAAAGTTTATATGGTTTGCATCCGACATGATAAACTTATGTCAAAAGAACTTAAATTTAACTTAAAAAGATAATAGACTCAGCAAAGTATGGTTGATGTGATTTCAACGTCTCACAATTAAGAAACTTAATTTATTGTTATAACCTGAATTTTTTATTACAATGTGAGCTTGATATCAAGGGCGGAGCCATCTTAGGTGAAGGGTGTCTGGTATACATCCTTCACCAGAAAATTATATGGTGTACAAAGGTTAAATGTTAGTTATTGCCATGGCTTGATATACTATGATTGATAAATCAATGTTGGAATGCCTTGATGATATTATTATAAAATTATAAATGAAGGTTGGCAATCACCATATTAGATCATTATTATTTTTTCTATTATGCGACATATAACAAATAATTTATATATATATATATATATATATATATAAAGAACATTATAGAAATTTGATTGAAAATAAATATATACCTACTGAACTCATATGCAATCAGATAACAAATTATGCTTGAGAAATATAACAAGTATTTTGAGTTGGGTACATTAAATAGGATTTCCTTACCAAGAAGATATATTTGAATAATGTGTATATTATATCCAGAGAAAGAGTAGATATATTTTGGCAGAAATTATCGGTGAACATCTAAAATTGACACGATTTTTCACTTAGACATCTCAAGTGAGCCTTTTACATTTTAAACACATGTAGTAGGCTCCTGTTGTGTTGTAAATATTGAAAACACCCTTAAATTCGGCGCAAATTATTAGTTTCATCCCCGAACTATTGAGAGTCTTTAAAACACCCCTTTACTTGAGTAACTGAACGTAAATACACCCCCGATCTTACAACATGAATGAAATACACTCCTAAATTATCGTTAAGTTTAAGGGTGTTTTTAATACTTTTCTCAACATTTTATTAAGAGTTTCATGCTCCTACAAGAGTTTGAGACTACTTACTATGTCATGTGACAAATCGAGGGTGAATCTAAGTTTAGTTAGTCAAGTAAAAGAATGTTTTTAGACTGTTAGTAATTAAAGGACGAAACTGATAATTTACGTTAAGTTCAGAGATATTCTCAAATACTTTCTACATATTCATTTATAAAAGATGAACATATACTTGGCATGGTCTATTTGTATGTGGTATACATCATGAACAAGAAATCAATAATGGCAAGTGCAATAAAGGGTAGCTCCTCATGAGCCAAGACAAAGAGAGTGATGATATATATGTCAGAGAAGTGGAGGGACCTTAACTGGCCCCTTCTTCTTCTAAAAGAATATATAGCGGTAGTAAGAGGTGGAGCCAAAATTAGAAAGTTTGAAGTTTTACTAAGCTATCATTAATTTTGTTAAGGGGTTTACATATATATATATTTTATTTTTTTAAAATTTAATTTTCTAATACAAATACATGATCTACGAAAAAGCTATCGAGTTCGTCCAAACTCACTAACTCCACCTTTTTTAAGCAGTAAATGACATGGTGATAAAGTAAAAGCATGCAGAGACTGAAATTAAGAATATATAAGAAAACAAATATCTTCTGCCACTTAGCACATGCACAATTAAAAAAAAATTGCTTTCTTCTTACTTTGTTAGGAATAAATAACTAAGCATGTGTATAAAACATAAAATAGTGGGCAAAAAGTGGGTTGTCCTATCAATTAATTTTCCCTAATTTTGACAAACAATAAGAAGAAGTTCATTTAAAGTCTATGGACTAATTAGTTATATATACTGATCAGTAGGTGGTTTGATTGTACACTTGCTTAGATAGGGTTTTGTAATGATTCCATAAATTCAATAATATCAATGAAATGCTTGTTTTTAATGCAATTTTATACTATATATATAGTCGATCGCTAAAATAATAGTCAACGAATATATATTTAATGTTCATCAGGAAGTAATTTCTAGTATATTTGTGTTTATCGAGTTCACAAAACTCACTAAAAGTGAAAGTGGTACCTATCCGAGATAACAATAGAAATTAAAAGTTGTAACATGAGAAATTCCTTCCCATAACTTTGTAGACAAACGCATGTGGTCAATTATACTATTCCCCTGAAAAATAAATAAATTATACTATTTCAAATATTCACCATGTAAGGTTGAAATTGGAGATGATTGATAATTAAAGTATACATTGTCTTCATTGTAGCAGATAATGTGAAATTTAAAAAACATGTACTAGTTAGTATTTATTTTGTTTACTTTTTCGAGGGGAATACAAGAGCACGTGAATGAAATATCTACACAGAATGTGCAAAGATTTAGAGGTCTGCAGAAAAATAAAATAGTACTTATACTGATAACATAGAAATTTGTCTGTATTACAGATTGAATAACTTATGCAAGTGTTTTATTGTATAAATTAAGGCCTCTTATTAAAATTTGGCTTTCAGAAACTAGTAATATTATGGACCTGCTCTTGTTCAACCAAGAAACTGTCTTCATGTTCGCGTATTAGCAAACTTTTAAACACTTGTATCCAAACATGTAATTACTTATCAGTTTCGACATTTGATATTTATCAGCTACTTTTGATCAGAGAGGCTGATAAGATAACCATCTTCTCAGCATGGCCAGACATTCAACAGGCTTGTACTCTGGAGCTGTATGTCCTCCTCCCTGCACAACAGTTCAACAACAACAACAAAAAATGTAAACTTGCTAAAGAAACAGGAGAAAATGAAACTAGTTAATACAAGTCAAATAGTTGCTTTCCTTCACTGTGGCAAATGTCATTTTATTTGAATATGTTCTTGTATACCTGCATGTTTTAGTACAACGAAACACAAAGAAAAGACGAGAAAAGATCAGGTTAAGGCATGTTTCAAACACGATCAACGAGCTTTCATTAAGTTTTGAACTTACCCTGCAACTTGACTATCAACAATCCATGGTCGCCAATCATCAACAATAGAGTAGTTAAGAGATCTTATCCAATCTTTGGTTGATATATAAGGGATCATCATGTCATGATCACCACTGTTTCACATATAAAAAAATACATTTATGGAACAAATTTCATAACTTATAAGACAAAAGATCTAATAAGTACTCAACCTGTATATTAAGGACCTATAACCTTTGACACTGAGATTTGCATGATATGGAATGCTGCTATGTACTATCTTTTCGAAAGGCAAATCATCCTCAGCGCATCGCTTCCATTTTCCAATACTACCCTGCATGGGATAAAATTCATGTTTCTTTTTTATTGCTTCCAAATTTAGATATGTTTCTCATTTGATGAAGAAAAAAAATGATACATACTGTTCGAACATGGAGGGCCTCTCTGACTCTGTCATCATCAGCCCAATGGTAGGAGAGCTTTTCCCAGTCAAACTAGCATGACAAAAAAAGAAATATGTAAAAGTATGAAGTTTTGGTATGCACACAATGAAGTGCATAGATCATAATAGATATCCATTTTTTCCTTATTCCAGCTACGGTTAGCATTGGAAAGAGGGGGAAAACTTATGCGTGCTCTCTGTTTACATCAATGGAAGTTTTGTACTGTGTATATAAGCTTTTGTCAGTTAACTATACTTAAGTGATCTGTATGGTTACTTTCATCTGTAACTCTTAACTGATATGGTTAAGATACCAATTTTTTTTGAGAACAAAGAGAGGGGTAGGTATATTCGCTAAAGAGTGGATGACTTTCAACAGAATAGGAACCAGTTATTCTTACTCGACATCTTAGTCGTCCAGCATATAGCATCTCATCTAGAGACCTTCTTTCGCCAAACCATTTTTGTGGCCTCAGTGAACCAAACTCACAGTTGGGCTCCAAAATTTGCCCAGGTTCAAGTCCTTCTACCATCTATAAAAGTCACAGCATACTGATATCAAGCTTAGTCGAAAAAACAACCATAAGATGGAGGCAGCACAGACACGAACCTGATCATAAGTCTGACGATCATTCAAACATTGTGTGTTGCTAAGATGTATATCAAAATACTCTCCTTTACAATTTCTCTTCAAGGACTAGTACAAGAGTAATAAGCCATTCAATCAGTTAATGTGTGAAGCAAATGCTTATAAAAAAATCTTTTTTACATTATCATGTCATTTACAAGAAAATTACATGTAATGAATTACTCATAATAAGTTGAATTAGTAACCTGAAAAATAAGGCAAGTAACCTATTGTAACATGTTGAATTGCATTTACAGTGTGTTTTATTACGTTGTTAGCGTATAAAAGTTGAATAGAAAAAAAAGTTTCTATTTAGATAATGCAAACCTCAAAAAGTTCATCAGAAATAAGTCCCATTCCATGAGCATATGGGATCCTGTAGTTGAATTCACCTTGAAATGTCGATGGATTTCCCAGAAAATATCCCTGAAACCATTTGAAGGATACAAAATGTTAAGAGCACCTATAGCTATATTCTTTCATCAGTTTATGGATATAAAACAAAAGAACTCATTATGTAAAAACATAACAAAAAAGAAAAGACGAACCTTAAGATTAATAAAAGGCTCAAGTCCCTTTTCATTTCCTGCATTACCACATCATCGCAAATGGTGAATGATTAGACAAGGGGAGAACAAGCAAATGACGTTCTTGGGGGGAAAACAAAGGTGCACTTCATTTGAATTCCTACCATTTGCTATGAGTTGAGAAATGATTGGTATGGATATTCCAGAATAGGAGTCCCCAGCCACATAAAACGGATTTCTTAAGAATTTTGGGTGATCATTGAACCACTGAAAAGAAATGGATGAATTAAGTGTAACGGCAAAGCCATTTGAACATGGAAATTTGATTCCATAATTTGTTGGACATGAAAAGTATGAGGTTCAGGGATTTAATTACCTTCTGAAGAAATTGATATGCATGATCACTAGCTTGTAGATCATCTGATTGGCGAGCCGCTGAAGTTCTTGCATAGGAAAAACCAGTACCAACTGGAAGATCTAAGAATATAAAGCTTGCAATCTGATTAAACAACATTTTAGTTAGTCTGCAAGTTTATGAATATCCCAAGATTAGTGACTGACAGATATGTTCACCTTTGTCCATGTATGGGGATTCAAGACCAGCGAGGGGAAGCTACCATTATATTCTGCTGGCTTAAAAGCACCGTACTCGACAGGCTCAAATGTTATTGGACCTATCTCAAAGAGAAGGCCAGATAAAGCAGAGCAGCCAGGGCCTCCAGTTAGCCATAAAATAAGAGGGTCTGATTTTGGATTAGACTCAGACTTAATGAAGTAGTAGAATAGTTGCACATCATCTGAATCACCCACTCCTATGTACCTGAAAACACCACCCTATACTTAATATTGAATGCTGAACTTCAGTATTTGTACATACTTGTTTAGCTACGAGTGTTTTCACTTTTGTGAAATATTGAAATACTGGTTCGAATAGGTATTTTACACACGAAATTTCACTCTCCTCCGAGAGCATTCCGCCAGTTTTTGGCGGCTTTGACTGTACGCCCAGTCATTCCAACGAAACCCCTCACCCCACCCCAGCTTACTGCTGACACGGAGTTAGCTGGGGATTCTTCTTTTGAGTCCTGCCATGATCGTGCACTCAACGAAAGAGCAAAAAACTGATTTTCACTAACAAATCATCAAATTTCACAAATACGACTACCAACTTCCACAAACTTTTTAAAAACAAGACTAAACATCAAAGAAGTAATAACTTTTACACTTACCCAGTTTCAAGTTCAAAAGGAAGTGGCCCTTGGAATCCTGGAAGAAACTTAACAGGTGAACCTGCAGCCTCAACACACTCTGGAAAATGAAGTACTTCTGCAAGAAGAAGAAGCAGAACTGAAAACAGATTGCAGCAAAGCATAAGACTTCTCTTTCCTTCGGCCATTGCTTTTTGTCATAGAGAGCTTTCTTCACAAACTCTCTGAAAATATATAATAATGAGTCAACATTAAATATGAGAGACAAAACCAATAAAATAGAAAAAATATTCTGACTTGTAGTCCTCATGGCTCCAGGCCATGCTTATGCACATTGTAACTTACAAATTGTACTAATTAAATATGCAAATGGAGTTCATGGAGATCCAGCAATTCTGGTATATTTTTCTACAAGTCAACTTCCCATATGAATCTGAATGAACTCTTCTGCTGAGTTAATATCTCAGATGTTCATTCAACTTTGAATAGTTCATTTAAAAAGTCACTTAATTTTGTTTTATAACTCAAAAATCATTTAACTATTGATGTTACACTTAGAAGGTCACCCAACTATTTGTATTTTACTTAGAAAGTCGGGCTAATGAATTAAGGGTGACAAAAGAGTTTCAAAATGAAGAAAAAGTGACAAAAGTTTTAATTATTGAGTAGATGTGACAATTTTATAATTAGTGCTAATGACACTAATTTAAAACCCTCAAGTTTTATTATTTACATAAAACCCCTATTTTCTCTCATTTCACACCCTCCCTTCTCTCCACCCTTTTGTCACTGTCATCCCCTCTCCTTTTGTCATTGTAACCGTCGCTGTCACCACTTCCTCCTCTACCACAACCATCAGTTCTTCCTCTATTGCCATCACTCTCTTATTTTTTCTCTTTTACCACCATTGTTGCCACCTCTTTCTTCTCTACCTCTGCCGTCACAACAACCATCACCTCCACCTTCGTTGTTATCACCAACATCTCATTTGCCACTCTACCACCCTCTCTTTTATCTCACTTGCTACAACAATTATTGTAGTTGTTGCAGCAACTTCAGCAAACTTGAGCAGCTGCTGAAAAAACTTCAACAGTTGTTGAGCAAACTTTAGCATTTGCTGAAAAAAACTTCAACAGTTGCTACAATAACTTCAGCAGTTATTGTGACAACTTCAGTTATTGCTTGATTTTCTAAAAAATAAAAATAAAAAATGACTTTAACTTCAAAAATTTTAAAATTAAAGCAAATTAGTTTGTGAAATAGGACCAACAAGAGAAAAAGAAAAAACGTGATAAAAAATAATGAACAACAACGATAATGATAACAACAATAAAAAAGAACAAGTAAATGGAAGAAGAGAAAAAGAAATGAAGAAGAAGAAGAAATTTGGAAAGAGAAAGAAAAATGGAAGAAGAGGGAGAAATAAATCTTGAAAGAGATTTTAAATTTTGAAATTTAAGAAGGGAGGGAAAAATTTTCAAACATTTTGAAATTAGAAATTGGGTTTATTTTGAATATTTTTAAAAGTTTAGAAGTTTTAAATATTACATTTCAGACCTTAATTATCTTAATCACTAATTAAAAAAAGTTTGACTTGTCAATTATTTTTTGTCACCAATTTTAATTTCAACACTTTTTTGTCACCTCCTCCTCAATTTACTCTAGAAAGTCACTCAATCAATTTAAATAATTTTTTCATTAAATTTTATTTTAAACTATTTTTTAAGAAATAATAAAATATCTATTTTAATTATCTTATTGATCCGCTCCAATTATTTAATTATAATTTTTCTGAAAAAACGTACAATAGCAAAGAAAGGTTTTCTACTGTTTTTTTAAAAAGAAAAGGTAAAAACAAAAACTATATTAGTATATTTCAACAAAATAATTTAAATAAGCATTTTTTTATTTTTTTAAAATAGTTCAATTATTTTTTGTACTTTTACAAAATTTAATGAAAAATTATTTAAATTGATTGAGTGACTTTCTAAGAGAAATATAAATAGTTGAATGACTTTCTAAGTGAAACATTAATAGTTGAGTGACTTTTGAGTTATAAAACAAAATTGAATGACTTTACCTGATGTTTGGATTCAGCAAAAGTGTCTCCATATAACATGACAAACAGATTGTTTTTTTTTACTATCCCATAAATCACTATTATCTTCTTCTTTTCTTTTTCCTTCTGGGATGGGAGATGGTGAATCTGCTCATTATGTACAAGAAATTCTTTTTGAGAACAGAAGGGATTTGACCTTGAACTCCTGTGGAGTGCTTTGAGATTTTCTAATGCCGGGGCTTCCGTTATTCTTATCAGTTCTGTGTATTGTGTGTATACATATAGTTTGGTGTTGAGATACGAGAGAGAGAATCGTGAATGGGGTGCAAGATTGATTAAATAATATATACTAATATTTCTCTGAGAGAACTTGAATGAAACTTGGCCAAGGAAAGAAAGTTAATTTGGTGCCTTGCTCAATAAACTCAGAACATTGTGGGCAACAAATAGATCTCACAACACAAATGGAACACCCATTTTGGCTTATTATTAGTTCCAACACTTTTTTTCTAAATACATAATATCTTAATGATAGAATGAATTTCAATATTGGATGCTTCACAAAGGGGTTGAAATGTGTTCCTCAATTAATCAGAGAGGCTGATAAGATAACCATCTCCTCAGCATGGCTAGACATTCAACAGGCTTGTACTCTGGAGCTGTATGTCCTCCTCCCTGCACAACAGTTCAACAACAACAACAAAAATGTTAACTTGCTAAAGAAACAGGAGAGAATAAAACAAGTTAACACAAGTGAAGTCAAATAGTTGCTTTCCTTCACTGTGGCAAATGTCATTTTATTTGAATATGTCCTTGTATACCTGCATGTTTGAGTACAACGGAATGAAAAAAAGGAAGACAAGAAAAATTCAGGTTGAGGCATGTTTCAAACATAAATCAAAGAACATTCATTTAGTTTTGAACTTACCCGGCAACTTGA
Source organism: Solanum verrucosum (assembly GCF_900185275.1). Classification (NCBI taxonomy): domain Eukaryota; kingdom Viridiplantae; phylum Streptophyta; class Magnoliopsida; order Solanales; family Solanaceae; genus Solanum; species Solanum verrucosum. The sequence goes on from NW_026019954.1 coordinate 685,212, forward strand.
CCATCAACAATCCATGGTCGCCAATCATCAACAATAGAGTAGTTAAGAGATCTTATCCAAGCTTCGGTTGATGTGTAAGGGATCATCGTGTCATGATCTCCACTATTTTATGAAATAAGTATGGTAAGTTAAGTAAATTCATACAGAGAGTCTATTAATTATGCAACAGATTTACGATATAATTACTCAACCTGTATATTAAGGACCTATAACCTTTGACACTGAGATTTGCATGATATGGAATGCTGTTTCCTATTATCTTTTGGTAAGGCAAATCATCCCCAGCACATCGCTTCCATTTACCAATACTGCCCTGCATGGGATAAGATTTCTAGTTAGAGACCAACTCTTGGAGCTAATGTGGGATCCGCTGAAGGACCTACTAGTTTAGGTAAATATCTAATGCATTCCAACTTTAATCTGTGTTGCTCCCAAAACTTTAGAATTCTTCTTTTATGAAAAAATGAAAAAGCAAAACATACTCTTCGAACATGGAGTGCCTCTCTAACTTTGTCATCATCAGCCCAATGGTAAGAGATCTTTTCCCAGTCAAACTAACATGACAAAAAAAGAAAGGAGGTAAAATATGAATTTCCCTAAAGAGTGGATGATTGTCAAGGGATAAGAACCGGTTATTCTTACTCGACATCTCAGTCGTCCAAGATATAGCATTTCATCAAGAGACCTTCTTTGGCCTATCCATTTTTGTGGCCTTGGTGAAGCAAACTCACACTTGGGCTCCAAAATGTGCGCATTGGTAATTCCACCAAGCATCTATAAAAATCATACAACTTATATCAAGTTTAGTCAAATAAACCAAGCAATAAGATGGAAGCAGCACAAGAGAAATGAATTAATAGACACAAACCTGATCATAAGTCTGCCTATCATTCCAACATTTTGTGTTGCTAGGATGTATATCGAAATACTCTCCTTCACAGTTTCTCTTCAAGGACTGTTCAAGAGTAGTAATCCATTTCATCAGTGCTTAGAAAAGCATTTAACTTCTATACCTTTTGACAGTGCAAGTATATTTTACACTACAATGACACTTGAAAAGATGATTACAGGTTACACATAAGAAGTTGAACAACATGTTGAATTGCATTTACAGTTTAAAGTTTTTATTACTTCCTCCGTTTGAATTTGTTTGTCTTACTTTCCCCTTTTTAGTCCGTTTAAAAAAGAATGTCTCTTTCCCTTTTTTGAGATTTCTTTAGTTTTAAATTTCCACGTGGCATGTTTAACAACACAAGATTAAAGGGAATTTTGGTACATTCTACATATCGTTAGTTTAAGACCACAAGATTTAAAAGACTTGTTTATATTCTTAAATTCCATGCCAAATCAAAACCATACAAACATTGTATGTGTATATAAGTTAAAATAAAAAAAGATGTATATTAGATAATGCATACCTCAAAAAGTTCATCAGAAATAAGTCCCACTCCATGAGCATATGAGATCCTGTAATTGTATTCACCATGAAATGTAGCCGGATTTCCCAGTAAATATCCCTGAAACCATTTGAAGGACGCAAAATGTTAAGAGCACCTATAGCTATCCTTTCATGATGTTCATGGAGTCTCTAACTGTGTAATGACTTATATCCTAATACAAAACAAAAGAACTCATTACGTAAAAAATGTTAAACAAAAACGAAAGACAAACCTTAAGATCAATAAATGGCTCAAGTCCCTTCTCATTTCCTGCATTACCACATCATATCATCAGAATAGTGAATGATCAACCAATGGAACAATAAGCAAATAATCGTTCTTGGAGGAAAACAACAATGCACTTCATTATAAAATCCTACCATTTGCTATGAGTTGAGAAATGATTGGTATACTTATTCCCGAATAGGAGTCCCCAGCCACATAAAATGAATTTCTTAAGAATTCTGGGTGATCATTGAACCACTGAAAGGAAATGGATGAATTAAATTAAACGTCAAAAGTCATTTGAAGATAGAAATTGGATTTCAGAATCTGTATCACACAAAAGTTTGAAATTAGAGATCTAATTACCTTGCGTAGAAATTGATATGCATGATCACTAGCTTGTAGATCATCTGATTGACGAGCCTCTGAAGTTCTTGCATAGGAAAATCCAGTACCAACTGGAAGATCTAAGAATATAAAGCTTGCAATCTGATTAAACAACATTTTGGTTAGTCTGCAAGTTTATGAATATCCCAAGATTAGTGACTGACAGATATGTTCACCTTTGTCCATGTATGGGGATTCAAGACCAGTGAGGGGAAGCTACCATTATATTCCGCTGGCTTAAAGTCACCGTACTCGACAGGCTCAAATGTTATTGGACCTATCTCAAAGAAAAGGCCAGATAAAGCAGAGCAGCCAGGGCCTCCAGTTAGCCATAAAATAAGAGGGTCTGATTTTGGATTAGACTCAGACTTAATGAAGTAGTAGAATAGTTGAACATCATCTGAATCACCCACTCCTATGTACCTGAAAACAACATCTTTAGTATTCAATGCTGAACTTCAGTATTTGCACATACTTGTTTGGCTACGAGTGATTTCACTTTAAGCGAAATATTGAAATACTGGTTTGAATGTAACTATGTCGCTTCTTCTTCAAATCTTAACATGATCATGCACTCAAAAAAAGAGAGAAATACTAAGTGGAGTACATAGAATTTTTCGTAAGCGGTGTCACCTTTTAAAATGAGAAAATAAATAAAATAATATAAACCATATTTTTTTTAAAAAAAAGCACAAATAAAACACAATTCATGTATATTGTTATAATTTTTTCTAAAAAAATAAAATAAAAAACACATTATAATATTTTTTCATGAGTTTTGTTTTATGAAATGTATTCAAATTAATTTTCTTGATAATATTATACTAAATTTTTGTTTATACAAACAAAATACCAAATAATCACTAAACAAAGAAGGTCAAAGAAAAAAAAACATAAAAAATGTGACTATGTAGGATTGAACGCAACCTACCCTAACGAATTTCAGCAGAAAACCACCTAAGCTACGCGCTTCTACTGTTCAAGCAGTGTCACTTTTATTATATAGACCTTTTATGTTTGCTTTTGTTTCATACCCGTATATACGATTTAGCCATTTTTTCTGGCGAAGCAGTGTCACGTGACACCCCTTCCCCCTTCCTAAATCCGCCCCTGGAAATACTGATTTTCACTAACAAATCATCAAATGTCACAAATCCTACTACCAACTTCCACAAACTTTATTTAACTTAAATTCAATCTCTCCCTTTTTTATATTTCAATGTTAAACTTATTTGAGTAGCTACAGACAAAGATAATTCCTTACTGCATCCAATTTAGTATAAATGTTATATACTTCCAGAAACAAAAACAAGACTAAACATAAAAAAGAGTAGCTTTTACACTTACCCAGTTTCAAGTTCAAAAGGAAGTGGCCCTTGGAATCCTGGAAGAAACTTAACAGGTGCACCAACAGCCTCAACACGCTCTGGAATATGTATTACTTCTGCAAGAAGAAGAAGAAAAAGAAGTGAAAATTGATTGCAGCAGAGCACAAGATTTTGCTTTCTTTTGGCCATTTTTTTTCTTCATATAGATCTTTCTTCACAAACTCTCTGGGAATATATAATAAGGAGTCAACATTAGTTATGAGAGATAAAAGCAATCAAATATAAAATATTCTATCTTCTCGTCCTCATGCCCAGGCACTGTTTAGGCACGCTGTACTTTAAAAAAATGATAATTAAATATGCACATGGAATTCATGGAGATCCAGCAATTCTGGCATATTCTTCTACAAGTCAACTTCCCGATATGAATCTGAATGAGCACTTCTGCAGTACCTGATGTTAGGGTTCAGAAGAATTGTCTCCATATAACAGAAAAATTTGATTTTGACTTTCACATAAATTACTATTTTCCACCCTTTTGGAATGGGAGATGGTTAATCTGCTCGTTATATAAATCATTATGTACAAGAAGAAAAATTTGAGAACAGAAGGGATTTAACCTTGAACTCCAATAGAATGCCTTGAGACATTCTGAAGCCGGAGATTCCGCTTCCGCTTCCCTTTCTTCTAATCGGTTCTGTGTATAGTGAGGGGATATGCTCAAGCATTGTGTGCATGCATATAGTTCGGAGTTGAGAAATTAGAGAGAACCGCGCTGCCGGAAAATTTGCCGGCGAGGCTTTGGCGGGAATGGGGTGTGACCGGTGACAGGTTAAAAGCTGGAGAAGAATGGTTTATTTGGGCTGAAGTTGTTGTGCTATGGGCTTAGTGGGTCACGTGAGAAGAGGAAATTTTGAACTTTTTGTCCTCGTTGCTCTTTAATTTTTAACCTCAACAAGAATTGCCTTTTTTTGGGGATGGGGCATAAATTTATATTTTTACATCATAACATTTTATAAATTATGTCTCGAATCCTTAAAAAACTTACTGTTTGCTAGGTATACATTTGATTATAAAGACAAAAAAAAAAAAAACAATTCATTTGAATGACAAATCGTATAATTAAATGTGAGAAGGGGAAAGGCACATAGATAGCAAGTGAAGTGTTATTTCTTACGTTGGGAGTAAAGACACTAGAGCATTGAGAAGCCCTTTTTCTAGATTGACAGTTAGACTAACAATCAATCACATTAACTGAATTGAATTTATTGTTTAGAGTTAACAACTTGAATATGATAATTATAATATCATTTGTCTTTAAAACGAGAAACTCATACACACCTATGTACTTATCTCTTTCAATTGTATAAATTTAACCAAAATATTAATGGAGATGAGAGATTAGTCCTACTTCAATTGCAATTTTAAATTTGTTGGGATGCCAACATATATCTCTTTCCTTGTTAAAAAATCTTACTCATGATGCCAACCCTATGATATAAAAGAAACCCAAGAATATCCTTGATCTTCTATAAAAGAAAAACTCATTAGTTGGCGTATTGAATTAAGTAACTTAGGTCATTCAATATTATATAATATATGCTTACGTTTATAAACTTCTTGCTTTTGGTAAAATACACCTTGTTATTTGTTAAAGCTTAACACCACAATCATTGATGTGCCTCCTCCTATGATTTTAGGTAATCTTCATTGTACCACAGCTAAATTTTGGATTCAAAAATTGAAGATTTATTTCTTTATCACAATAAGTAAAGTCAGGTTCATTTTAATTTATAATTTTACTTAATATTCTATGTCCATTTTATATTATTCATACAATAGATATCTAACTTTGAACATGCAGGGATATTGAGTTCTCACATGATTTTATATTATTCATACAATAAATATCTAACTCTGAACATGCAGGGATGTTGAGTTTTCACATGATGATGGATTAGTTTGATCTCCTTATACAATCTTAAACAATTCTAGTATTGAATCAAAGCCGAAGTTTTTTCCCTATTAATAGGGATAAGGGTCTGAAAAATACCTCAACTTTGGTTGGATTTGTTGTTGCGATACTAAACTTTCATGAGGACCTATTACCTCCCTAGACTATTTAATACCGTATTTTAAACATATATATCTGCCCACGTGGACATAAAAAATAATGCAAATTTATAAATAGTAATGTGTCCACGTGGGCACATATATACCTTTAGAATACACTATTAAATAGTTCAGGGGTAAAAAATACGGTATTAAATAGTCTAGGGAGGTAATAGGTCCTTATGAAAGTTTAGTATCGCAACAACAAATTCGATCAAAGTTGGCTATTTTTCAGACCCTTATCCCCTATTAATATAAAGGTGGACCTGTTTTATGAACTGTGAGAGAATTTGAGATGAATATTAATAATAATGATACAAAAGTTCATATGATAGCTTACGCTTATTATTAATTTAAATATAATGTTTATTTTGATCGTTACTTAATTTTTTATTGTATGATATTATTAAAAAATTTCTTTAGATAACGCTGAAAAATCCTATTTTGTGTGATTGTATCATTAATTTTTTTATTATATATATCTAACATTCATTTGCAAGTAATTTCTAGTATAAGCGCTACCTACTTGAAATCTCTCATTAAAAGTGAAGAGATTCTATTCATCCCGCCACAACGATATAATTAAAATTTGTAACACTCCCCATGACTTTGTAGACAAACGCATGTGGTCAATTATACTATTCCAATATTCACCATGTAAGGTTGAAATTGGAGATGATTGATAATTGAAGTATACATTATCTTCATGGTAGCAGATAATGTGAACTCTCTAGTACTACATAGAATGTGCAAAGATTTAGAGGTCTGCAGAAAAATAAAATAGTACTTATACTGATAACATAGAAATTTGTCTGTATTACAGATTGAATAACTTATGCAAGCGCATTATTGTATAAATTAAGGCCTCTTATTAAAATTTGGCTTTCAGAAACTAGTAATATTATGGACCTGCTCTTGTTCAACCAAGAAACTGTCTTCATGTTCGCGTATTAGCAAACTTTTTAACACTTGTATCCAGGCATGTAATTACTTATCAGTTTCGACATTTGATATTTATCAGCTACTTTTGATCAGAGAGGCTGATAAGATAACCATCTTCTCAGCATGGCTAGACATTCAACAGGCTTGTACTCTGGAGCTGTATGTCCTCCTCCCTGCACAACAGTTCAACAAAAATGTTTAACTTGCTAAAGAAACAGGAGAGAATAATACAAGTGAAGTCAAATAGTAGCTTTCCTTCACTGTGGCAAATGTCATTTTATTTGAATATGTTCTTGTATACCTGCATGTTTTAGTACCAACAGAACGAAAAAGGAAGACAAGAAAAATTCAGGTTGAGGCATGTTTCAAACATAAATCAAAGAACATTCATTTAGTTTTGAACTTACCCTGCAACTTGACCATCAACAATCCATGGTCGCCAATCATCAACAATCGAGTAGTTAAGAGATCTTATCCAAGCTTCGGTTGATGTGTAAGGGACCATAGTGTCATGATCTCCACTGTTTTATGAAATACAGCAAATTTAGTAAATTCACATAAATAATCTATTGATGTGTAAGGGACCATCGTGTCATGATCTATTGTTTATGCAACAAATTTACAACTTTATAGACGCAAGATATAATTACTCAACCTGTATATTAAGGACCTATAGCCTTTCACACTGAGATTTGCATGATACGGAATGCTGTTTTCTACTATTATTTGGAAAGGCAAAGCATCACCAGCACATCGCTTCCATTTACCAATACTTCCCTGCATGGGATAAGATCTCTAGTTAGAAACCAACGTCTTGGGGAGAATGTGAGATCCGCTGAAGGACCTACTGGTTTAGGTAAATATCTAATGCTTTCCCAGTTTTGTTTTTGCTGCTTCAAACACTTTAGAATTCTCCTTTTATGAAAAGGAAAAAGGAAACCTACTCTTCGAACATGGAGTGCCTCTCTTAACTTTGTCACCATCAGCCCAATGGCAAGAGATCTTTTCCCAGTCAAACTAACATGACAAAAAATTAAAGAAGGTAAAGTATGAATAACAATGAAGTGCAAAGATCAGAATAGAGGTCCATGTTTTTCCTTATTCAAGCCATGACACTGGATAGAGGAAAGAAGACTTGTCCTCACCCGGTTTTACACCAAGTTGGTTAATGCAAGATATGCCTTGTGTATATAAACTTGTAAGTCAACTAAAATATGCATTATCACTTTAGGGTGTGTTTGGTATGAAGGAAAACATTTTCCGGAAAATATTTTCCAATTTTCTCATGTCTGGTTGGATTAAATGTTTTGAAAAATGTTTTCCAAATCAACTCATTTTCCTCAAATTTAAGGAAAATGACTTTCCTTCAAAACTTAAGGAAAACATTTTCCAAACTCTCTTCCAACTTCCAATTAAAAAAAAAATTATTGAAAAAATCAATTTATTTTGTCCCTACACTCAAACCAATCCCCCCCAAAAAAAAATTTAAAAGTTTGTTTTTAAATTCAATATTTTTACCCCACCCTCACCCTACTCCCACCCCCTACCACCACCCCTCCCAAAAATATATTAAAAGTTGTTTTTAAAAGATATTTCTAATTTCAATTTTTTATTTTTTACCACCTACCCTCGCCCCCCCCCCCCCAAGCCCCTTTCAGCCCCCACCCCTTTCAAAAAGAAAAAAAATTAAGTTTGTTTTTAAAAAATATTATTTCATTTTTTCACCCTTACTCTCGATCCCCCTACCCATTCCCCACCCACCCCCTACCAGCCCCCCCACTCCCCAAAAAAAATTTTAAGTTTGTTTTTAAAAAATATTTTCGACTTCAAAATTTCATTTTTCCACCCCTACCCTCGACCCCACCCCACCCCCTACCAGCCCCCCCTCCACCTCCCAAAAAAAAATTTTAAGTTTTGTTTTTAAAAAATATTTTCGACTTTAAAATTTTATTTTTTCACCCCTACCCTTGACCCCCCACTAAGGCTGGCAAGGGGACGGGGACGGGGACTGGTGGACGGGACGAAGGGGGACGGGACGGGACGGGGGACGGATCTGGGGGGATTTTGGGGGGACCGGGATTGGGGGGACAAAAATAAGTCCCATCCCGTCCCACTATATATACGGGATGGGTCGGGTTTTGGGGGGACGGGACGGGGGATTTTTTATTTTTTATATACTTATTTATTTGTATTGAAATTATATGTTATTGAATAACATTTTTAGTTTATTTGATTTTTTTTCAATAACATTTTTAGCTAATAAATAATGCTTAAGTTTTCAAATTTCAAAATTCAAATTTCAATTTCAAACTTCAAATTTCAAACTTCAAATTTCAAACTTCAAATTTCAAATTTCAAATTTCAAATTTCAAATTCAACTTTCAAATTTCAAATTTCAAATTCAACTTTCAAATTTCAAATTCAATTTTCAATTTTCAATTTTGAAATTACAAATTTGAGAAGTTCAAATTTGTCTTTTAAATATTTTAAAGTAATTTAAACTTGAAATTTTGATTTTGAAGAAAAGGCCCCAAAAAAGGACGTTATGTGCAATACTTTGAATTTTCCTTCTTTTTTTTTTTTTTATTAATAATCTAGGTGTTAGTTGATGTATTAAAGTTCCATTTTTTAACATTTGTTCCTTATTATAAAATTTTGTAATAGCTAGTTCTCTTTTTATTATGTTCAACTATTTTCAAACAAATTAGTATATATGTAAATATGTATGAATATATTAAAATTAAAATGCAAGACAATAGTTATATAAAAAAGACTTAATAAAGCCTTCAAATTTATTCAATAAAATCTAATTGCAACTTAGAACTTAGAAGTTACAATTTACAAATATTAGTGGAGTAACTAATCTACGCAGCCACCTTCTAGGAAGGGTTCAGTTTCAATAAGTTCTCATATGTAAAACTAATATTTGTTACAAATATTAGATGAGTAACTAATTTACGCAGCCACCTTCTAGGAAGGGTTCTGTTTCAATTAGTTCTCTGATGTAATCTAATATTTGTATTTTCCTTTAAAATTCAATTCTAATTGTCGCATCATATCGACGGTAACATCCTCCGGTGTTGGCAAACTTGCTAGAAACTCTTGTGACTCTAATTCATCATCACTAGATCCAAGTACCGCATTAATCCAAGCTTCTTGTTTGGAACTTAACTTTGGCAAATTATCATTTCTCCTTTCGGCGTTGACCCAATCTCTAAATAAAACTGATATTTCCAAACTGTCTTCCGCCAATGAATGTCTATGATCGCCAAGTTGAAACCTTGCCGCACTAAAAGCAACCTCTGATGCAACTGATGAAGCTTGAATAGCTAGAACATCACGAACCATTTTGCTTAAAATTGGAAATGCAACGCTCCGCCTCCTCCACCATGCTAATAAATCTTCATTGCCATTTTCGTCTTCCACTGTTTCTAAAGATTGATTAAGATATTCTTCAAAATCATCACGGTTAGTAGAATTAAGACCAAGAAAATCTCGCATATAACTTGAAATTCAAGCTTTACTCTGAGGATTAGAAGTTTGACCAACTTCTTGAATATTTCCTGTAGTTCTATATTTTTCATACAAAATTTTTGCTTCTACTTTTATGCTACACTTACACATTTGACTAGTTGGATTTATTTCCGGTGAAATTTCTAAGGTATTATAAAAAGTGTCAACAAGTCCCTGCACACCTTGTAATTTATAGTCAGGATGAAGTAAAGTAGCAGTTAAAAAAATTTGAGGAATAGGAAAAAAAAATATTTTTAAAATTTTTCAATCATACCTTCAATTGCAACTCTAAATTTTTCAATATTTTTGTATTTAGAAAATTGAATTGAAATAGCACAAATATTTATTAATACTGATGAAATAGTAGGATAATAAATTCCAGAAAGCATGGTTGTTGCATCATAAAAAAGTCTTAAAAATTCTAATAGTTCATTACTTTCTTCCCAATCTTCTTCACAAATTCTGTCTAATGGGTCAGCATTATGAGCATTAAACACCATTTGTATGGGTCCTCTATATTCGTAAGCAACTGAAAGCATTTCGTAAAAAGAATTCCACCTTGTTTTAATATGTCTTGGAATTTTTCTTGGTGGCAAATCACATAGTACACAACGCTCATTAAATTCCATAATTCTAGCAGGTCTATTAGCATAAAAAATCCAGGCAACAGCATATTCAATTTTCATACAACCACATTCAAATAATGAAATACCATCTTGTACAACTAAATTTAATACATGTGCAACACATCTAACATGAAAAGAATTATCATCAATTGGACATAATCTAATTTTTAACATACTAGCAGCGTTTACATTATTAGATGCATTATCTAATGCGACAGACAATACTTTATCTATAAGCATGTAATAATCTATAACACTCAAAATATTTGAAGCTAAATATGCACCAGTTTTTTTCTCTACACATTCTTTATAACTTAAGATTCTTTTTTGTAAATTCCAGTTATGATCAATCCAATGTGCTGTAACAGTTAAATAATCACGTCCATTAACACTACGACCCATGTCCGAAGTTATAGACACTCTACAATCTAATATGCTAAACACACAACGAAGATATTGACAATGTTTACCTTGATATACAAAAACATCAAATTTAACAGTATTTCTTGAAAAACCTCTATAATTAGGATTATAAGTTTGTTGAATATATTCAATAAAACCGGGATGTGAAGGAAAACTATAAGGTAAACCACAAACAGAAACCATTTTAGCTAAATTTTCACGATCTCTTTCCTTATTATATTTACGTTGTGTTAGTGGACCACCGGGGTTAGAAGGATCTAATGTTCCTTGAACCATGTTAGAAGCCCCTACCGATTCATTAACATTAATATCAAAATCATTAACTGGAATTCTTTTTTTTTCTATTGGCTAATGATTTAGCTTCTTTATATTGAATCGGCACACAAGATAACAAATGTCTATTTAAGCCCCCCGTCCCACCTTGACCTCCACCTTGTTTATGTTTAAAAGGTTGCTTACATTTATTACAAATAGCAATAGAATTTTCCTTATCTAAAGTCATAAATTGCCACACAACAGAAGTTTTAGGGCGTTGATACTTCACCTTCTCCCTTGTAGGAGGTATAAGGGGTGGGCGTCCATAATTTTGCTCCGTTGAATTTGTAGTTTCATTTGGAACATTTGTCACCGGACTAGTAGGTGTATCTTCTAATTCATCTTCTCCCGAACCAACTTCTACTTCTTCACCTGAATTTTCATCAAGATAAGGATTATCACCATAAATTTGTTGTAAAAGTTCATGATCGAGTTGAGCATTTGAATCAATATTATAAGAAGTATCATCAACATAAGTAGAATCATTTGTATTAAATCTAACTCTAGAAGTACCACCACATTTACTCTTATTTTTTTCCTTACTACTTTTTTTAGTAAAATTAAATAATCTACTAATGGCACTTGGTTCCTTCTCTTTTCCTTTACCGATATCTTTTTTGTTAGAACTCATATTTAATTATATGTAAAGTATAATATAAAAATAATAATAACACAAAAATTAATGACGAAAAATAAAATATAAATATTATGAAACGAATGTACCAAACGTCTGCGTTAATAGCAGACGTTATAACCGATTCTTGAAGCTTGTAGTTTGTTGTAACTTGTAACTTGTAACTTGTAATTTGGAACTCCAATATTTGATAGCAAATATAATATGAAAACTTAGATATATATATATTATGATATATAATATGAAAACTTAGAATTGAAATATATGTATTATGATATAATATGAGACTTAAATGAAATAAAATATTGAGATTTGAGACTTAAGATTGAGAGTTGAGCCTTGAAAGAATATAAAAAATAGATGAGAGAATATATAATTTTGTAAGAAATAATAAGGGATAGAGGGGTATTTATAATATTAAAAGTGGGTTAAAGTGTATTTATAATAACTTGAGGGTTTAAAGTAATTATTAAAAGTAGGGGTGGTAGGGGGTGTTGGTTGGGGGAAAAAACTGCCAAAATATCCGTTGGGGGGGCCCACTAGCCGTTGCCCAACGGATAGAATTTTTTTTTTAAAAAAAAAAAAAAAAATTGTTAGGGGATCCCGCGAACCGGCCGGTTCATCCGGGCCGGGACCGGGCCGGGTCGACCGGGACCAATGGATGAACCGGACCGGTACCGGTCCCCTATCCCGAAATCCCCCATCCCGCCTTCTTCAAACGGGACCGGGTCCGGCGGGCCGGTTCTCGGACCGGTCGCGGGCCGGGGCGGGCCGACCCGGTCCCCCTGCCACCCATACCCCCACCCACCCCCTACCAGCCCCCCCCCAAAAAAAAAGTTTAAGTTTGTTTTTAAAAAATATTTTCGACTTCAAAATTTCATTTTTTCACCCCTACCCTCGACCCCCCCACCCACCCACCCCCTACCAGCCCCCCCCCCCCAAAAAAAAAAAAAAAGTTTAAGTTTGTTTTTAAAAAATATTTTCGACGTCAAAATTTCATTTTTTCACCCCTACCCTCGACCCCCTACCCACCCAACCCCTACCAGCCCCCCACCCCCCAAAAAAAAAATTTAAGTTTGTTTTTTAAAAAATATTTTTAACTTTAAAATTTCAATTTTTCACCCCTACCCTCGACCCCCCCACCCACACCCTACCAGCCCCCCACCCCCAAAAAAAAAATTATAAGTTTTTTTTAAAAAAAAATATTTTTAACTTCAAAATTTCAATTTTTCACCCCTACCCTCGACCCCCCCACCCCCTACCAGCCCCCACCCCAAAAAAAAATTAAGTTTGTTTTTAAAAAAATATTTTCAATTTCAAAATTATTTTCTACTCTAGTAAGAATAAAAGAAATTTTTCAAAAACATTTTTCATTCATAAATCAAACACAAAAAATCTTTTTCGAAAAATATTTTCTACTCATCAACCAAACATGAAAAATAAGTCAAAATCCAACTTGTTTTCCAAGAAAATATTTTCTAGGAAAACATTTTCCTTCGTACCAAACACACCCTTAATTTGTACCAAATCATAGGTGATAGGGTCAAAATACTAAAATTTGAGTTGTAGAAAACACAGGGAGCAGAAAAGTATTTCCCTAAAGAGTGGATGATTGTCAAGGGATAAGAACTGGTTATTCTTACTCGATATCTTAGTCGTCCAAGATATAGCATTTCATCAAGAGACCTTCTTTGGCCTATTCATTTTTGTGGCCTTGGTGAAGCAAACTCACACTTGGGCCCCAAAATGTGCGCATTAGTGATTCCACCAAGCATCTATAAAAATCATACAACTTATATTCCGCTGGCTCAAACGTTATTGGACCTATTTCAAAGAGAAGGCCAGATAAAGCAGAGCAGCCAGGGCCTCCAGTTAGCCATAAAATAAGAGGGTCTGATTTTGGATTAGACTCAGACTTAATGAAGTAGTAGAATAGTTGAACATCATCTGAATCACCCACTCCTATGTACCTGAAAACAACATCTTTAGTATTCAATGCTGAACTTCAGCCTCAACACACTCTGGAAAATGTATTCTTCTGCAACAAACAACAAGAAGAACTGAAAACAGATTGCAGCAATGCACAAGATTATTTTGCTTTCTTTTGACCATTTTTTTTCTTCTTTCTTCACAAACTCTCTGGGAATATAAAATATGGAATCAACAATCAACATTAGATAATGAGCAATAAATATCTATCTTCTTGTCTTCATGGGCCCATGCAATTCTCGCATATTTTTCACGTGTCAACTTCCCAATATGAATTTGAATTAATGCCGGCAAAATGAACTCATATATTGGTAACCTATCCATATTTTAATGGGTGGGTGAGTGATTTTTTATATGGGTAAAATATGAATTAGCCAAATGGGTTGGGTGAGTGATTTTTTAGGGAAAATTACGCGTATAAGCAAATATATATTAGTAAATTACCTAACATAGTTATAGTTTGCTTTAATTACAATTCGCGATCTACTTTTAGCTATAATTACGCGGCTCAATTTCTTGGTTTTGTATAATTCGCACGTTTGTATAATTCAGAATTTGTATAATATAATTTGTATAACTTTTGTATAATTCGAAATTTGTATAATATAATTTGTATTACTGTTTACACTTCTGATGTTTGTATTTGTATAAATTTGTTATTTTGAGTTTATACAAAAATAACTAAATTATACTAATGTACCCGCGAATTATACAAACGAGACAGCTTAAATTATAGCTACAACCCGTAAATATGCAAACTATAGCTATGAAGCATAATTAAGTGTCACGGCCCGAGTCTACACCCTGGACGTGGCCGGCACTCGAAGACCATTCCTGGTCCCCAAGCGAACCCTTATCCTGGCTGACTACAAGCGGAAGACTAACTCAAGCATGCAAAAGATTAAAAACTGAATAAAATTCATGCCCTCAACTTTACAAATCTTTAACTTAAGAAAAACTCCGAATAAAATAAATAATATATTCAACTCGTCATAAATAGGCAACTTAAGTCTTTAAAACATTTAACAAAATAAAGTGAATAATACAGATTTCTCAACTATATTGACTATCTATGAAGCCTCTAACTGATAAAGATGGAAGTCGGGACAAAGACCCACGACATCCTGACTAAACTGAAAAGTAAATGAAATCCTCCGGAAACAAGGAGGCTCACCATAGCTAACTCGAACTCCCGGATGTATCAATGAATCTCCTGTTGATGATCCTGAATACATGTGTCTGCATCATGAGAAGATGCAGGCCAGATGGCTCAGTACGTGGAATGTACGAGCATGTAAGAGGAATTCTAAAGCTTAAACATAAGCTTGAAACTTGATAAAATGGAAACATACTAACCTTTTCTCAAACTTACTCAACTCAAGGAATACCCAAGGATACTCAAAACTACTCAAACTTACTCAACTCAGAAGTACTCAAGGATAAGATACTCAACTCAAAGATATGTTATTCGACTCTGGGTACTCAACTCTGGATACTCAACTCAATATGACTGAACTCATTTCAATATAAAGCAATTTAAAATAAGTGCAATATAAAGAAACAAACTGTTTAAAAACATGTTGTCAACTCTATGTGTATGCAATGATACAACATAACTCTGAAATGTATGTGAGTTGGTAAGCTCCATCTTGTCCTGGGGCTATCAGAGGATGTTTACTTTTGTTGTATAGTTTAGGTATAGTCGGGGTTTTGTCCCGACAGTGCTTATGTCACTCAAAGAGGCTATTGTGGACACACTATTTTGGGCTTTCTTTTTGTATGTTTCAACCTCCAGCCAATAGGCTTGGCATGTATATATATGTGTGTGTAAGTAGGTATGTGTTTGGTTGTGGCCTCGTCGGCTAGATAGTACATCTTTATTTTTTTTTCGGTTTGTCTACCATTGTTTGTATTGTTTATTCTCATTCAGGTCATGACCTCTGGGTCTAGGCTTCACTTTTTAGAGGTTGTGCTGCCCAATCTTTTTGTCTCACAGTTTGGTTTAGCTAGTATGTTTTAGTGGGTAACTCGATGTATTAGGGTATCGAGTGTGAGTTACGCCCCCTATTTCGGGGAGTGACATAGATAACAAATAATAGTGTAAACTAAGCAAATCATGTATTAGTATGGACATTGCTTAAAGTGCATTAAACATGTTTTAGTCCTAAAATACAAATATTCATTTACTTTGAAATTAAAAATATTTTCCCCTTGTAATTACATAAATTTATTTTATATTGAAAAGTTATAGGATTTTTTCTTTTTAGTTTTATGATACAATATAACAAAATAAAGTATATTTAATATTGTTCATCTAAAAAAAGACTAACATTAGTGTTCATTCAGATTAGTGGTGGCAAATGGGCAATATGGGTGGGTTAAAAATTGGTCAACATAAAATGGGTAATAATTCAATTCGCCCATATTTGATATGGGTAAAAATGGATTGAATAACAAATGGATTGGGTAAAATACTAGTTTATCCATATTCTCATGAGTAAATAGTATACCTCATGTTTGGATTCAGAGTAAGTGTTTCCATATAACATAACAAACAGAAAATTTTGATTCTGACTTTCACATAAATTACTATTTCAAGGCACCTTAAACCACTAGGCTACAACACCTTATTGTGTTAAGGGTGTCCACAATACGTTATTTTTCGACGAAGGGTGTCCAATTGGACACTCTAAAGACTATGTAGCTATGCCCCTGATTAAGATGCTCGTCTTGACAATTAGACTAACATTGTCTCCCTAATCAATCCAATCAATCACATTAACTGAATTAGTGCCCATTTGGATTGATTTATTTTAGGTGTTTGTAAACCAAAATAGCTTTTAAGCAGTTTTGAAGTGTTTGGTAAAGTTAAAAAGTGCTTCTAAGCACTTATTTTAAAGTCAAAATAACAAAAATAAGCCAAAAGCCATAAGTTAGAAATCCTAACTTATGACTTTTGGCTTATAAGTCATAAGCCAAAAGCCAATCCAAACATGCTCTTAATGTTTAGAGTTAACAACTTGAATATGATAATAATATCATTTTAGTCTGTAAATAGAGGGAAGAAGCTCTTCTCCAGCACACTAATCTCTCTGGTTGATCTTGTGCATATTTAACTTAATGACATCTGTCAATTTTAAAATTTAATGGTCCATATTTATTTAAATAAAGCAGTCTTTAAACCATGGTCAAATATCATTAACCATGGTTATTACTATTTCTCTTTCACTCTCCTCTCTCATCTCTTTCTTTCTCATTTAATTCTGCAACAAACCTTTTCTCAATCAACAAAGAATTTGCTTTGTTAACAACAAAGCTTTTTCTTTCCATTATTTTCACATCGTGATAAAAGAAGACAAAATTCAAAGGATGAACTTGGGTTAGAAAATTTAAAAAATCCAATCCATGAGACTACTTCTTTGAAGCTTGGTTCGGTCACAATGGTGATCCACAAAACTCTGTTGTCTTCTTCGTAACATCAATTTTTTCAATTTGGAGTTTCTGCAAAAGCCAACTAAAAGATCTTGAAAGGGCACGAAAAATGGGTAGGAAAATATTTTTTCATATACTTTTTTTTTTGTGAAATTCTCCATTTATTTTTTGGGTCATCTTTTCTTGTGGTATTTATAACTGTAATCTTTAATTGGGGCTAATCACTCCATTTCAGTCTTTCTCTTTTGAGACTCTCCCTAGTTGTTCAATGTAAATGTAAAAACATTAAAATATTGATGTAATTTTAATTTTCAATTTTTTGATTGCTCTGTTTTTCGGAGAGTTTTGGAGGGGGAAGAAGTGTTTCTTTGCTGATTGAGAAAGGAATGAGAGGAGAGAGAATTACTAATAACCATGGTTAATAATATTTGATCAAGAAAATTAATCTGATTCATTAAAAATTAAATGGACACGTGTCAACTAGATGAAATAGCACTGGAGGAAACTGGAGAGTAGCCTCTTCCTAAAAAGAGAAACTCATACACACCTACATACTTATCTCTTTCAAAATTGTATAAATTTAACCAAAATATTAATGGAGGTGAGAGATTATTCCTACTTCAATTGCAATTTTAAATTTGTTAATCATGTTGGGATGCCAACATATATATCTTTCCTTGTTAAAAAATCTTACTCATGATGCTAACCCTATGATATAAAAAAACCCAGAATATCCTTGATCTTCTATAAAAGAAAAACTCATTAGTTGGCGTATTGAATTAAGTAACTTAGGTCATTCAATATTATATAGTATATGCTTACGTTTATAAACTTCTTGCTTTTGGTAAAATACACCTTGTTATTTGTTAAAGCTTAACACCACAATCATTGATGTGCCTCTGCCTCCTCCTATGATTTTAGGTAATCTTCATAGTATTATGAGCTAAATTTTGGATTCAAGACTCGAGGTTTGTTTCTTATCTCGATAAATAGAATTAGGTTCATTTCAATTTATGATTTTATTTAATATTGGGCGTCAATTTTATATTATTTATATGATTGATATCTAAGTCCGAACATGCAGGATATTGAGTTTTCATATTAATGATGATGAATTTATTTAATCTTCTTATACGTTCTTGAACAATTCTAATATTGAATTAAATCAAAGTTTGTTTCTGATTAATATAAGGGTGAACCTTTTTATGAACGGAGAGAATATGAGATGGATATTATTAATAATAATGATACAAAAGTTTACATGATAGCTTATGGAACTCTTAAGCTTTGTTTAGATGTCGTTATCTATTGTATTGTTAGTTTAAATATAATAGTATTTGATTAATTGTTATCATTTTGTTACATATTTCATTAGATAACGATGAAAAATCCTATTTCGTATGATTGTATTGTTAAATCTAATTTCTATGTGATCACATTGTTACTTTTTTCTTTTTCTCATTTCGCCTTTTACTTCACTTTATTTAATTTTTTTATAAATAATAGTTTTACCTCATCATACTATAGTATAATATAACACAATATAATTTATTATGAAACTATACGAAAAGCTTAGAAAAAAAAACCAATATTGACTTGTTTCTCCACCACCTGGGTAACATCCAAAATAAATACCTATAATACAAATGACACATATCCCCCACGTCATGAACGTAGGCGCACCTCATTTTGGGCCCTAAAAACGTAAAAACAATTTCGTAACAAAACGCAGGCGGCTCACGCCACCACTTGAACACGGAGTCCAATTATTGTTGTTCACCCAAATTCGTTTTCTACAATTCACCTTTTTTTGCCCTTTTCCCAAATTCCATCTTCTCTTAAAAAAAAACCTCAAAATCCATGGAGGTTTTCAATCAATTTCTGCAATTCCGATAAATTTAACTATCGTTATCTGCAGTTTTTCCTTCTATCTCTACAATATACATACCGGCGAAACTTCTTTTTTTTTTGTGTATGTATATGTGTGTTTGAATTGTTAGGGGCATGGAGGTGGTTGAGGTGACAGGTACAAAGCCGATCCAGTTGGTGAGAGCTAAATCGAACCAGGATCGGATTAAGGTGAAGAGAAAAACGCTCGAGGCTGTGCTGCAGGAATGCCAACGAGCTCTTGAATTGCTTAGTACTACTGGTTCCGTTGAGGATGACACCGATGAATCCAATTCTAGCAGTGATGTTGACCAGGATGCTTTGGAAGATTCCGGTCAAGGCTCCTCTACTCCGTCTGCGGATGTTGAGACCGATGAGGTCAGCGTTAATTATTTGTAATTCTGTCAATAGTTGTGAAATAGTAGTTGTTAATTTCTTTTTCAGCTGTATTCGCTGTGAAATATTTTGTATATATGCTAAAAAGTGTTTGAATTGATTTAGTTGGCATCTTTTAATGTAAAACATGAGCTGAGCTGGAAAAGAGATTATACAGCGATTAACTGTAGCTGAGAAATTTGAAAATTCATCTACTTCGATTGAAGAAAAAAATAGAGAAGAGATGTAAAGCATATGGTTATATATGCTAAGTTAGCTAGAAAGTCCTATTAGCAAATATTAGGTTATATCAGGAGAGTTGTAGAAATCAAGCTGTATGTACTTCCGTATACTCATCATAGTCAGAGAACTGTAAGGTGCTTTTGAATATCACTGCTATAATTATCATAATTGCATTTATTTTGTGGTTCTAATTTGAGACAGTTTTTGTACTTGTACTGCTGCCTTAATCTCTAAAAGGGTTTTTAGTTTCGGACTTTGAGTTGATGCGCAACGTTAATTGCATAGTAAAAGAATTGGCATGTACTATGTTAGTTTATTTGAGTTGGTCATCCTTATTATGCTTTTATAAGTTATTACATACAATATTTGCTATTGAAGATTGCTGGTTTCTTATTCAACTAGCAGATGCATTAATTTCACTTGTATTGAATAATGATTGACTATTAGTGATTCAAGCAGACCAATGCCACTGTCCCATTCTATTGTTTGGATAGATGGATTTAGGCAATCCACTTGTTTAATTTAAATTCTGTGAACATCAACCACGGCAAAAAGTTTGAAAGTGCGTTTTGCGCGTCTCTTTTGTTGTGCAGCTGCGAGATCTCCTGAAATCTAGAGTTCAATGCTCAGATTTCCTTCAAAAGCTAGAAAATGCTCAAGCATCTGTTCCACAAAACTTAGCTGGTATGTTTTCCAGAAAGTTGGTAACTGTACCTGAAGTCTTATCAGTTTCCTTCTCAAGTGGGATCATGGTAGTAATAGCTTCCTTTTTTATTGTGTTGTAGAAGAAGGAAGTTCATGGGACATGGTCAATGAGAATGACCTTTGGGAAGGTGGAGATCCTGAGTTAGACGGAGAAGACTATGTTTTAGTTAGGCAAGAAGATATAGTGGATGGTATAGCTTGCTTTATGGCTGCATACCTGCTATCTCTTAAGCAGACTAAGGTATGTATGTTTCCTTAGAAGAAACAGGCCCGATCTTCTTGCTCCTTAAAGTGTTGGTTCTTTCCTTTATTTCCTCAAGTTAAAACATAGCTCAATGCAACATCCAGTGTTTTGGTTTTCCTTGTAAATGTGTTTATTTCAATTCATTAAATTGCTTACCTTTTGACTTCATAAAGAAAATGTTTACCTAGTTTTAATCATCTCTGTCATTTTCTTGTGTTCTTATCCTTATCTTAGCAGTTTGTTTGTACTTTGTCGCCCTCTAGACATAAGAGAATGATATAGTTGCTACTCCACTCATAATTTACTTTCCTCGAAAGTAGAAACTTATTAAAATTAGAAAGATAGACTTTGTGGAGTGGCTCACAGCAATCTTAGCGGAGAAGTCCTAGTAGATAAACCTTTCTGCTGTAACTCCCTGATTAAATAGGTGTTTTTGTTCTCAGGAGTTAACCATATTTTTGTGTATGTAATTTGCATCTTCTTGATGCCTTTCTAATACAACATCTTACTTCATCAAAAAATCAATCTCCTGGTTCTCCTAATAGTCAGGTCATTTGCTTTCTGTAGTCTGAAGAAATTCCTTCTATAGTAAGCCACTAAAAGCCTGCAAAGATCTAATGCTATCCCCTCTCCCCCAAATTATGACACAATTTAAAAGTTGGATTTCGACAACTATGTTACAAATAGTTTTTATATTGCTTGAACAAACTTCAATTATTTTTTCTTTGTACTGTTCAAAGTAGAATTTGATATGATGTTTTTTCCATTAAGTTCTCTTTTCAATAACCATCCTTATGTTGTTTCCACCAATAGTAATATGTTACGAAACTGAAATCGACATCTTCGATTGTCTACCTTATCAAATGATGTTACATAAAGTCCTTTTCAAAAAAAAAATGATGTTACATAAAATGAAGAAACAGAGGGAGTATCTCTTCTCCAAAATCTGCTCACTTGTCTTGCTGAATGTCATTTCACATCTCTGTGTTTTGGTCAGAAAGGACCTTGATGTAAGAGCATTAGTTGATAAATTGTCAAAAAAGATATTAGTTGACTAATTGATCAATTTTGGTCGATAAGATTGAAAATAATTTTCCAGTGCCAATTGTGTTTTGAGTTCGCTGTTCTGATTCATGATGAATAGTTTCACGGCTCTCGTATCATTATATAGGATGAAAGATAATCACAATTACTGTTCAAAGTTACTTTTAGTGTCTCCTCCTCTCTAGGAGGTTTAATTCTTTGCACTAATTTGTGCAGGATTTGACACCAAACCAACTCCAAGATGGTTAGTTGAATTTCTTGCTTTCTTCCCACATTTCTTCTAAGGATACTTATAAAAGAAAACTCTTGTTTTCATTCACTCTGATTCAATTCATTTTTAAAAGTTGGATCGAGGAAAGTGACATTAGATTTTCTTCACAGCTCTCAGCAAGACATTCTCTTTGAAAAAGAAGAAAGGAAAGCTCCGAAAGGCATGGGATGGAAGCAAAGTTATTTACAATGTAGCATCTTGGGGGGCTACAGCTATTGGGTAAGCCAACCTATTTGATTCAGCAAAGTAGTTCTGCTATCTCTTTTTCAAAATTGGGTAAAATAGTTCTGCTCTCTTCTATCTCCATGTCTGATGTACTCAGAGATGACAATATTCTGTGTAAAATGTTTTTTTGAGGAAAGTTGTTTCTTTCCTTGTCTGCACTTGTTCTTTCAATAACAACTTCAAAGCATGTTTTGCTCATTGTAAGGTGGAAACAGAATAGAAAGACAGCTGAACATAATCTTCTTCCCACTGCAGACTACAGCAAGGGCTAAACTAGTGCTTATAGCTTAAGAAGTGCAAAACAATTTCCAGACACTTATTAAGCAAGGAAATCTTTTAGCCTTGGTGAATGAGCCTGTAGTCTTTCAGCTCCATGTATTCTCTCGCTTTTCTTGGACAGATTCTCTCCAATTAAAGCTCCTGCCACGTCATCATAATGGGTTATCACTAGGTTTCCCAAATCAAAACACCATATAAGAGGAGAAACCAAAAAGAATATAAACATGTTACACTTTAAGCTGTACTCAACAACAAAATAAACAACATACCCAGTATAATCCCACTATACTCTAAGCTGCACCCAAGTTTGTCAAACTGTGCTCATTGCTAGATTATTATAAGTTTATAATCCATGAATGTGGAGAAGGGGAGAAATCAGTTTCAATCGTCTTCAAAACTGATTGAATGTGAATTGGAAAGAAACAAGGGACTGAGTGGTCATGTAGAATCTTCTTTGTGCTCTAATCTTGAGCTAGTTTGCATAGCATGATACATCAGTTGTTGCCAAATCGGAAATTGATGTTTGCGTTAATAGACTAAACTGAATTCTATCCTTGGCATATTCTCGATTTATTTGTTTAGTATGATATTTAATGCCTCTTCGGAAGATTGAAGGATACTAGTAAATCCTAGCGAATGCAAGTCTT
Source organism: Solanum verrucosum (assembly GCF_900185275.1). Lineage (NCBI taxonomy): Eukaryota > Viridiplantae > Streptophyta > Magnoliopsida > Solanales > Solanaceae > Solanum > Solanum verrucosum. The sequence goes on from NW_026019954.1 coordinate 708,497, forward strand.
ATTGATATCATTGCCTAAATATGTGTGCTTTTATCAGGATATACCAAAACCCAGCTATTCTAAGAGCTGCATCAGCAGCATTCTGGACTTCCTGCCGTGTTATATCAAAGCTCTTATAAGCAGCAGTTCTGGCTTAGCTGAAATCCCAAGGCTTCGCCTGCACGTTGTAACATTTGCTTGTGCCCTCTGGATTAGGTTGTTGGTTCGTTAACGTGTAATATAAATGTCATTCTTTGTTTAATCATGTAAATATTTCGCCAATTGAATAGCCTGCGTGCAGATTGATTGGGCTTAATCTGATGATCTTGTTTGATTATTGATTCTCTCTACTGATCGCAGTTGATCATGATGCCTTCTGAATTATTTAGTAATTTACCGCCTTACAGCTCTCTCGTTCCAGTTGTGGAGTGTGAGTGTTGACTATTTATTTTATTTGCCCTAATGCTTGTTGGCTTAATTTCAAACAGGCAGATTGGACGTTAGACTCGAAATTGAGGAAAAAAAAACACGAATGTAAGAATGTTGATTGACCACTTGCTTCCATCTACTTGTTTATACATAAACCGCTCAGCTCGAAGAAAAAGGTTAATCAATGATATCTAGTAAGCATTTAGACAATTTTGAGTTGGAATAGGAAAAAAAAAAATAACACTTGAGAAAGAATTTTGCAGATTAAAGTTTAGAAGTTAACTACGTAAGATGTATCGACAAATACTTCATAAGTTATGAATTAATTTTTATATGATCCTGGATGATTTTTAAAGGTTCTTCGTATGGCACTTCAAACTCTTTCTTACGCGAGTCAAGCAGTTACTGTGATCAAGTCAATTAACCAAATGAGAGTCGGAAAATTGAAATAAGAAATGTCAAAGTGATTCTTGAATGCTTCTGCATATGTAGATAGAGCGAGTGCAGTCATGGAAGAACACAATACGCAGAAGACATGCTCAAGATGATGTAGATATTTGATAAAATGTGAATTACAAGGTATACGTCTTTTATATATGGAGCAGTAGAGTCACCTGCCCCCACAACAAAAATGACTGAGAGACGCTATTTTCTATTCTTCTGTAGCAGGCCTAAAAACCACAAGAGAGAACATCTTCACCGTGGTCCTCCCTAATCTGAGGCGAATCCACCTGTAGGCTATAGGTTATAGGCTATGGCAACGACACCCTTCTTCCTCTTTCTGTTTCCGGAACCAAAAAGAAACAAAATTGAATAGGAAACCTATACATAATTACATCTAGTAAAAGTAATTTGATCCTTTGTTATTTGATGCATCCCTACAAAGCATTGATCGCACTTCAAGAATGGACCTTGGAGGCTCAAGGTCTTTCTCTTGAAGCGAATTGCCTAAAAGCTGCTGCATCTGAGAGGCAAAGGTATCATCTAGGATCTGCAAATGTCAAGTACATAAAATGATGAAACATATAGTAATTGAATGCACTTTGTCCTAGAAAAACGACACGTTGCTACTTACAGAGACTGCAATTCGTGAGCCCTTGTACCAAGACCGGTTCTCTTTCCTGCTCTCTAAGAAACTTAGCACGTCCTACATCAGATTGAAATTAGTATGAATTTTTCACACGAAAATGAAGAATAAGCTATCAACCAGAAGTTCAACCAACACTAACCTGTCCCATCCTGTCCCAGTAGCCTCGACAACTTGCGATGAATACATTAGGTTCAAAAATGGTGTAAAGGTGATTTATGGTACTTGTCAGCTGCTCCTTCAATGGCTGCATCTTAAATCTTATGTCTGATTCTATAACATTCTCCTTGGAATCTTGTAAAATTTTCTTCAACTTTGTGTTGTTCTGCAGCTTTGTCTGAAGCAGGAACGGTGATATTTGTTTAGTAGTCAGTGTATGGCTTTAGTTTGAAAGAGATATAAGTGCAGAATTTGACTGGAGCTACTTATGCATTTTCCATTATGGGTATCAGTTATGAGTTTTCTTTATGAAATGAATGACATAGATGTTAAAGCCGCCACATAAGATCAGCATAACAGAGCCTACTGTTAATGACTGAACTTTCAAGATAGCAAATTAGCGGTTAACAGATCCTACGAGTCCGCACTTAGAAGACTTTGCTAATTGCATCATGTGCACTGATGTTATCCTGACCAAACACTTAGCTCTCCCTTTTATATTAGTTTCTGAAGTTTCATGATACTTTTATTGATAAATCTCATACGGAGAATCACGTAATCAGTTGAAAGGTTTCAGTAAGTAGTGACAAATATATAGAGAGAAGTGCATTATCTGTGTGTATTCCTTTTAGTTTTAGATTTAACCAAAATGTAGAGCAAACTTACATTTTCCACAAGCTTCTCAATGACCGCTTGCACATAATTTCTGAATTTAGCTCGAAGCATCACAGTCACCTCACTCAGGCACTCTCCAGGGGCGGTATTTCCTCCGTCAGGGATACACGAACCCCAGGACTTAAACTGCTGCTCTATGTTTGGGCGCAGAATGTCTAGCATCCTCTTCATTGAATTCAAAAGAATGCCCAGCTGAAAGAAGGAACACGTTTCAGGCCTAAAAATATGAAATATAAATGTGATGAAGGGCAGATAAGCATGGATGCTTACATCTTCTGGCACAATATATGGGCAAACTGATCTTTTGGTAAGTTTTTGCACATATTTGAAGCCAAATTTCTTGGGTGTCAAATTCTCCTTTAACGGAGACAAGACATCTGCATATTGCTTCTCCAGTGCATCCAAAATTGCTTTCTCAATATCAGCAATGGCCTTTATACATCAAGAGAAATAAAAAAAATTGTCAACTACAAAACAAAAAAGAGTAGTTTCAAATAACCAAAAAATGAATAAATTGTAAGATGAACAACATAGTGCAACAACAGCCAGTATGTTACTGCCTATTTGATTCCTTCATCTCAATCTCTCTTCACTTCCAGGAGAAAAAGAAAAATGAAGCAAGGAGAAAAATGAAAATGAAATAAAATTCAAGCATTATTAAGTTTCTTTTCTTTTCATACAATGTTGCAATGGAGAAGTCCAAATATACCAGTCCTTTTCAGCAAATAAATAAATCAACTTTGGCACTGACAGAGACCAGAGACTATATACTGGTATACCCACACTGGGCACAAGATAATGAGAGTATCGAGGAAGTGATGTTCAATTACTACTGTTTCACTGTCAATTTAGTCTGTTAATGAATCCTTTTGACGGTTTATAATGGTGCGGTAAAAAGAAATGCAACAGGCTTTTCAGCAAGTGTGGGGCGACTGCCTACAATAGTATATTTCCATGCAGAGTAGTAAAAGAGAAACAAGAATAATCAGGGCATACATTCTCCAATACAAATGTGTACTCTGGCCAGCGGCAGATGATGATCACATAGTCATTAAGAGTTCCTTTCAGGCGCTCGTACATTTCATCAACAAAAGGGGTTGTTGAATGCTGTGTTTTCACTCCCGACCATTTCACCTGTGAGATAAAGGAGTTAATTCAGCACCAATCAAGAAGAATGAAGGATAGAGCAGATCAGCAGAAAGTGAAAACCAGTGATAACCAACTCCTAGATTAACTTGAAGCAGAACCAAGAAAGCTGTCAGTAGCGTAAAGAGTCAATTTTTCTTTCCATCTAAGCAAGCAAAAATTGGCCCATCTTAAAAAACTAAGAATTGGCCCATCTTGATAAATTCTTTCCATCCCCATTGCTAAATGTAAGAATTAGCCCATCTTAAAAAGAAGGAAAAACAAGTCTAGACCTTAGTAGTTATCAATTACAAAAGCCTGTTTAGTTGCTAACATTTTTACATTGCATCAGGAAAGCAGCAAGTTGAAAACTTCCCTCCAAAATTAAACCTGCAAAGAGTGCAGTATTTTTACAATCTCTTCTTATTTTAGAATTTCATTTTCCTCTCAAACACACACATGCAAGAAAATGATTCTGAATCTCCTAACTGCATTGCAAAATTTTCAAGAAAAAGTGTTCTAGCAACTATCTTGATATACAAATGAAGGCTCAATGTTTTCAAGCTCCACCTATGCTTCTGTTAGACTACTGAAATTAAGGAGCCTAATCTAGATTTTAACATCTCAACCCTTGGATTCCTGGATACCATCCACCTACATTGCAAGTTTACATGTGCAGCATAATAGAGAAGCTACAAACATATATAATGAAAAGGCATTGACCAGCTTACTACAAAAGACTAAATGCAAATAATAATAATTAATAAAAAGAAAATAGCATCGGATGCTATGTTATTTGACAGGGATAAAAAGAAAATAGCATCTAACTTAGCATCAGATGCTAAGTTAAAAAGAAAAGACTGTCTGGAAAATAATCACACCAAACACATAGATCATATGAGATGGTTCATCTTAATGGAGGGATATTAGGGCCAGACCAGTAGAGAGTAGGTAAAGCAAGGGTTTAAACAGTGCCTGTGAAATCCTCAGTTAGTACCTTGTCCAGCTTGCAAGATTCCAGCAAAGAGAGCCGCTTATCCTGGATCCACAGGATGATATACAAATGGAACAACTCTTTTGCATCAACTCCTCCTTTAACAGGTCTGCACAGGCCGTTTCACCAAAAATTACACCACTAAGCATATAGATCTTATGCACTAAAAAGTGCACCTATGAGGCAAGACTTACTTGATATTCCAGCAGGCAAGATCCCTCTGAAAATCTGCTGTTGCAATGACAAGATCAGTCACATGGGGAGAAGGGCCAGCAGGGGGGCAAGCGATCAGGAATGCACGCAATCTACAGCAAAGTTCTGCACTATATATGGCTGAAGAAAGGTTTGGCAAGTCTATGAAGCTGCAAACATCGAAGCAGTTAGGAATGTTGCAAGAAATGACAACTAATGGAAAAAAAAACTTGATATTGGACTCGTCGATTGTACAAGAAATGCACCTAAGACTTGTCAACAAGAAAATGCTTAGCGGTTTTATTCATGAAAGGAGAAACGCACATGTAAAACATAAGCACAAGAGAGAAAGGCGGTGAAGAGGAGGGAGGGGGGGAGGACACAGGATCAAGTCTGTTAAGAAAAACAGACATCGGGTTTGCCAAACCATACAGAGAGACAACAGTCCATTCCTCAGTCAACTGAGACGTTAAATACCCTTCTGCAACCTGGGACTAAACATATTATGCAAGGACAACATGGGGCCCAACACTATGTATACTTTAGTCAAGCAACGAGAAAGATTGACCAATCTCATCATATGCTATTTCTTATTCATATGCCCTCTAACTTGAACTCCTAGAATAGGGATAGTCTGGCTCTGATACCATGTCAAAAAAATAGACTCTAAGCCTAACACAACCTCAAAAGTTAGCATAGGCGGTGAAGGATTGCTCAAGACATGGAAACAACACATTCCTCTTAACCAATGCATGACACTTAATAATGTGAATGTTTGTTTTGTCAAAAAGTCAATTCACTTTACCATCTTCACATATATGATTTGAGCGATGTGAGTAACAGCCTGTGCTACTACTAATCAATCTCAAAATGTTTACTTTAGACACATAATAGCCTCAGTATAGTTCAAAATCAGAAATACCTTGGAAGTATATTTTGATTGTGGATCTCTATGTCAGTAAAAATTTCGTTTCTTATGTTCATACAGAGTGACTTCATTTTTTGATAAGCAGTAGACACGGTAACAGCATCCATCAAGAGTCCTTCATTATTCCCGCTGACATATTCATCTGTCTCTGTCAAGTGTCGTCTTGATCTTTTCTTCGCAGCAGCCTGTGCAATCAAATATTTATGCCAAAAAGAGCAGATAAAAACAGATGATATATAGAGATATGTGCCAGCTTCTAGACCTGAAAATAGCTGTACAGTGTGTTCTGAGTTTCAGGAGATAATATGTCATGAAGTAGAGAAAATAGTTTAACAGCAGGCTCCAATGCAAGTGGTACAACCCCAGTAGCTGGTTTGAAGACATCCATTATACCCGATGGTGTTGATTCATCCAAAGACTTATAGTTTTCGAAAACCAACGCAAAGCTCTGTTCAATCTGGTCCTCAATTTCCCCCAAAATACGATTCTGTAAGCAGCAAGTAACACTGTGCAATGTCAGTACTTATGAGAGATACGTGAGCAAATTGTAGACCATTCTTTTATAAAGAAACACAGACATAGAATACAACTTTGTTGAAGACAATGAAGTCACAGAATAACTTGGAATCTTAAAGACACAAAACAGTATCAATGTCCAATCTGCAATATGGAATATATCAGATTCAATTTGTTTACAAGTGTTACCTCTTGATGACTAAGGGTGCTCTTAGAACGGCCCTTCATTATAACAGGTAACAAAAAATCATGCACAACTGTAAGACAATCAGCAGTTGGTGTTGCCACATCCATGACATAGGAAAGGTACCTGCACAGTTGATGTTGCAAAATAATTATGCACATAATAAGGAAGTGGGTAAACTCCTCCAAGCACCTAAAACAAGTAGATGTAAATATATCGTACCTTAATCTAGTATATGCATCAGAAACTCCATAGTATGATGCAAATTCAGTGAGCAACCATTTCCATGGACCATGTAGTGTCAAATTTCTTTGTTGGAATTGCTGAATCTTCATTGCAACTTCAAGTACCAGGTCATAAGCAACAGTTTCTGCAACTGAACCACACTATGATAGGAAGAAACCAAAAAAGTGTCAGATTACAGAAATTCATTTTGTGATTATGCTTTTATTTTCTCCCAAAACTTTTTGAGTAGAAATGTCATAGTCATAGCAAATCATTTTATGGACAGACAATAGAAGTCATTATAAATTTCCACAGAGGAACTCCACTAAGATAAAAAATTATAAGAGGAATGCATTATCAATCATAAGTCAAAGACAAAAGAGGTCCAGAAATATCATTTAAATATGCAGTCACAGGAAATGAACAAGTCAGTTTCAAATCATCTTAATTGAGTGTGTGTGTGTGTGTGGGGGGGGGGATGACAAAACAGGCACACCCAATTTCCACGGAAGTCCACAAATACTGATTCAAAACAAAGCGCATTATTGGCTCTTTTCCCCTCTCCAAAATACAAACGTCAGATGCAATTCAATCATGTCATCATATCATATTCATATTCATATTCATATAATATATATTATATTATATTATATTATATTTTATATTATATATTATAGATTATTATATATATATTTTATACTAAAAGTGGGAAGAATCTAAGTCAAAAGTTGAATTACGAAAATACCCTTTAACTATTAATTTATTTTCTTGAAATAATTTAAAATATTATTTTTTCATTTAATATTTATTTTGGGATTCAATGAATTTTGATTGTTCGTATTATGGTAATTAACACTCCTATTTCCAACTAGACTTACAATTCGATACTCATTTATTAAATTGTAAGTTATTATTAGCAAGAAAAAATCAACAATCTTTACATCTTCCATTTGGTAATAGTGATGATTTTTCATAATAATAGTTACTATGAATTTTTTAATAATTAGTCATAATGATTTTCTATTACACACTTAATATATTTGAATTCTTTTACATATTTTATCCTTAGATTACAGTTTTATTTCTACATTACATTTAAATGTTATAAATCGTTTAATAAATTAAATATTAAATAGTAAATCATCATATTAGTATGCATAAATTACCACCAACTCTTCATTATGTAAATGTATGCAACTTAGTTACTATGAATTTTTTAATAATTAGTCATAATGATTTTCCATTACACATTTAATATATTTGAATTCTTTTACATATTTTATCCTTAGATTACAATTTTATTTCTACATTACATTTAAATGTTATAAATTGTTTAATAAATTAAATATTAAATAGTAAATCATCATATTAGTATACATAAATTACCACCAACTCTTCATTATGTAAATGTATTCAACTCCCACTAATTATATTCATTATGTTTTTTACTCTCATCTCTCATTGATAATCTCAAATGGATTAATATCATATTTATGAAAACTCTTTGTGTTCCTCAATGCTATCCTATAAATAGTGACATTTGACACAATAATGTACACAATTAAACCAACTGGGAAAAAAAACATGAAAAAATCTCTATGCTCTCTTCTCTTGTCTCTTTTTATTTGTTTAGTTTAACATTTCTGTTTCTTGTTTGTTGTTATTGTACAAACAAGAAACATAAATGTTTGTTGTTTTCTATTGTTGCTTTGTATAATTAGCCTAGCATATGGTATTTTAAGTATCCTCATTTGAATATTGAATTTGTGCAATAGTTAGTTATTTTTACTTTATGCACTTTTAGTCAATTTTACAGTTAAAGGTATATTCTTTTTATTAGGAAGATATATGTAGTTCCTATCGAGACAATGATGGATTTTTTTCGTAAATACCAAAGATTTGAAGGGGATAAAATAGGTCATTTGCAATACAAAATTTATATGGAGTATTTTGGGATAAACGTGCAACACACGTTCCCAGATCTAGTAAGCATAACTACATGAAGCCAATGCAGAGAAACAATTCTTTACTCATCCTTCAGTTGTAGAAATGCTAGTAAAGATGACAAACTCACCTTAAGATGACTATTTTCATCAAATGCTGTTGAGTAATTAATAAAGAGTTGCACTTTGCCAACAAGCTCGTGTTCTGGTTCACGATAGATGGACCACCACCGAAGTTTCTCACCCTGAATAGAACTTAACTTTAAGAATCATGAGCTAACTGAAGCAATAATTCTAGTTGATAACTAAGTTGAATTCAGACACGTTTACCGGTTCTTCAGCAATGGTGGCAACTTGAGCAAGGACACGACCATAATGCTTTCCGTTGGAATCCAGTACTTCAACAATTAGATCATCTCCAAGATTATCTGGAAAACTGTAAAGATGTTCACATAAAAAACAATATACCCAGTGAAATCCCCAAGTGGGGTGTGGGGAGGGAAGAGTGTAAGCAATCCTTACCCCTACTCGTGGAGGTAGAGAGGGTACAGTGTTCACATTACAATCCAAAAATTATAGCAGTTATTCAGAGACAAAATATGCATTTAACAGAATTCTATAGAAAGAAAATAGGATGACGAACGAAGAAAAGCTTACAAAATGTGGGTTTCGCCTGATCCAGGTTGCATTTTAATAGCATCCTCTTCCATTGAACTTTTTAGTCGTAAGAAACAATGGTATGTCTCTGATCACATATTAGGTTTCATGGGTGAGATAACATATAGTAAATAGAATCATTATATTACATAAGTTTTAGTAAAAATAAAGCGCCTCTATGGTCACAGAATTTGTGCCACTTATGCCCTTGAAAAGTGAGAAGCATGACAAGCAAATGAGGGTTAAACAAAGGTCAAGAACATACAATTTTCTCATAAGACCAATTATTTTAAACCCACTGTTTACTGAGAACAGTGTAACAACTTGAACTGCGCTTAATCTCGATTTTGCATTTTTAGTTTTGTTAGCTTGTTAAGATCAATAACATTGTAAGATATCTGCGGGCAAGCTTGCCAGGACGCCATAGTTAAATAGAATCAGAAACCATCTCCCATTAAATTTTGCATCGCAGGAGTGTATCTCAGAAATGGCAACTATTTTGAACATCACGGGGTTTCAGTGAGTTATGTGAGACAGTTCCTACTCCCTACAACCTTCTAAGCTATTGTAGCAGCCCAGAAATGAACAAGAAAATAAGCACCATTCTTACTAGCGTTTTGTAGACAATATGGGAAGAGAGAAGTCAAGATTGTTTGAAGACAAAAACTGCTCCACCAGAAGATCAAAATTAATTGTTTTCTGCTATAACCATTTTGGTGTAAAAGAAGAATATGTAAATGATGAGGTAAGTATGATAGGTTTCATAGAGAGGTCCTACAGGGGAATGACAGGGATACACGTTTTTTTTTTAGGGTTCAAGAATTCTTGTGCAGTCAGGGCTACTGATGTAAATACTATTGCAGCAGTTACTTAGTGCTCTTTTAATACAATTATAACCTCCTTAAAAAAGCATATCAACCTAAAGAATTCATTTATATGGTAAAAGCAGACTAATCACAGAATAAACAGAAGAATTTAGTCAACTTGGATTAATAATGTTAAACAAGAATGAATCTCTCTCACATACTACAAAAGTCTATGAATGTATATCTGGTGCTTGATAATTGAGGATTAACATGTCCATATTGTAAGTGAAACAACTATTTATAATGGACGGATTGTTGATAATTTATCAAGGAGATAAATAAGGATGTTGAGATAATTTTGTTCAGGAACAGCTGAAACTAAAATGATTAGAACAATAAGTTTTTACTGTACCTCAAATGGGTTAAAAGTGACACGCATCTACAGGATGAGTGATACCTAAACTAACAATACAAGAATCAACATTCAAGAGAAATGAACTTCTTTACCTTGAACAACATCATAAGACGATGGACTGCTGCGGAGAGATGTCACACCAATTTTCAGGAGTCCAGAAACTTGCTTTATATATTGGGTGCTCGCCTGCATGTATGCCAAACTCTGGCGCGAGAAGGAACCATTTGCAGGCACACGAGGAGCAAAATGGACTTTGCGCATCGCTCGCCATCCGGAAGAGATTGATGACCGCATATTGGATAGGTGATATCTAACAGATTCAATCTTTATTTTTGGTGTTCTTAGGGAAGAAAAACTGCAGCCGGTGGGTGGGTCCAGGCCCATCTTAACCTTCCTAACTGCAAAATCAGAAAAAGGTCAACAACAGAATCTTCAGTAGTATTACCCTGAAATATTGCAAGTAAATACCATGGATTACCTTGGATCTTCATCTTTCCAACCATTTGCTTAGGTTTTGGGGCAGCCGCTTCCTTAGGAAGCTCGGAAGAGCGGTTTGCCATTAATTCCTCCTCTGATTGTAACAGAACTTGCTGTAACCTGTAAATCCATATAGGAGACGAAAGTTGAACACAGCTATAAATCATCTCAGTGATTGTTATAGACTTCTTCCCAAAATGACACTAAAGCCAGAAAAGATCATAGCAACTGCTCAATAGTGTGGAACAGGAGAAAAAAACTGACCTAAATGAATTCCTTAAGAGAGCACATTCACTTTCCAAAAACATCGGAGCTTCTATGCAACCCCTAGCCCAAGAATGCAAGCAGAGCCGAACACACGCATCATAGGCGAGCACGCGATGCCATGGGCCCAATGCACTATATTGGATAGAAAATCATCACTGATAATACTGGAAAAGTAACTATACGTTGTAAATTTGTTTTGTGTTAACAGTAAAGGTACCTGGCATGAAAAGTTGGAAGGCGAGCGGGATAAGAACCCAATGGCCCTCCATTTTCTGCAGCAGCAGCAGTCGTCCTGAAAAACAGGTGTAAGCAGATATAAGCTGAAATTCAGGAAGTATTGTTCTTTCAAAGAAGAAAGGCACTATGGCCAGCGGAAAAGATAAAGCTTTAGGTTTTGTAACTGGTTCGTGAACAAACCTCACAGGTGAGTCGGAATGATTTGGAACTTTGGCCTGGTGGTTTATGCCAGAAGAAATGTTACTATCTGCCTTTGCTGAGAGACCACAATCTTCTGCCATAGATTGCACATTAGCTGTTCTAGAGGCAGGGATCCGTTCATCAACTTCTTTGATTTCAGCAGCAGAACTGCAAAATGGAGGTGCACTGGGGACATCCTCATCAGTGACCTTCTTCTGTAAATTCCCAGAGGTCATATCCTGAAAGTGATTGAATTAGCTTCACCAGAGAGTGTCTGTTCTCTAGAAGATATGAGGAACCACGCAAGTACATGAGAAAAAATCCATTGCACAAGTAGAACAATTTAAATTCAACTCGGAAACAATCGGCAAAGTGGAAAAGGAAAACGTAGCCGTCAATAATAGCTAATCAGACTTGGTGATCATTTATAGTACAGTAATATTATCATAACCTCTTGGTGAAGGAGGAATCGAACAATTCACAGTTATCAGTTTGAAAGGTGTGCTCTTTTACTTGTCTAGCAACACCTGACAGCTCAAAATTTGAGAATAAAAAGGATTACATATGTCGACTGGGCTTCATTTGAAGATGTGACCACCTCCTTTTACATTGTCAGGTGACAACTCGCTCGTGCTGTGAGATTTTGAGATGGTTCAGGCTGCAAAGGACAATGCCCAGCACAGTAAAGGAGGCTCATAAGAAGGAAGAGAAGTTGAAGAGCGAGGGATGTCTCACCCTTGGCACTCATGTGAGTCCATGAGAGAAAAGAAATAGGAGAGCTTTAGTAGGTGTAGAGAACAACTGTGTATTTTTGAGGAATTACCTATCATTCCTAACTTCTTTTTGGTGCAACCACAAAATTCTTGTTTGTATAGAAGACTGGGTGTCGTTCCGATCATATTATATTGTAGATTCTCTACTATTTGGTATACTGCTTGTACACAGATGATTTTTCCAATATACTAATATAATTATCAACTTCATCTAAAAATGATAACACATTCATGCATAAAATGTTTGAACTTTTTGTCCCCACAATTTTTCATCTTCAAGATAATGTTCGAACGTAAAAGGCATTCATAACCATTGGTATTACATAATCTGTTCACCAGCAAATCATAGAACAAGGTCAATTGAAAACTTCGCAATGTAAACTCAGAATTACAATTCTGCCTAGTTGAGGAACTCCAAGTCATAAACACACGACACAGTTATTTTCTCAGATAGACAATGATTCCTTATAGTAAATAGTCGAATAATTCCTTATCAAAAAAAAAAATAGTCACATAATCTCTCTTTTTATATAACCATGGTGCCCCGGACAGTTTGCATGCACCTCGACTAAGACAAATGAGAAGAAATCACCTAGTATTTTTGACTCTAAAGGGATTTGAACTTGAGACCTCAAGGTTTTTTAACCCACTTCAATGACCACTACGTCACATCCTTTATTGCTAAGTCTTAAGTCGTGGAAGATGAAAAATTAAGATTCATATTTCTTAGAAATGGCAATGCACAGAATCTAAAGTAAGAGTGCGGACGAAGACATCACACAAGAGCACATTCAAGAAACCTTATGACAACCATTAGCGAGGAGCATCAGATATTCCTTAAAGGATATCTGCTTCAATTATGAATAAAAACATCGTAGCACTATTCAATATAACCAAATTCTAAAGCTAATTCCATTTTCAAAGAATACATTAGTTTAACAATTGGTAACTCAATTTAAACATAGCTAAAACAAGTTAATACCTTCTGAGTCTTGTTTCCTGTATTCAATTTAGATGGAATGCTGGAAGCATACCCTTCAGATGCATAATTTGTTGATCGTGGAACAGTTCCATTCTTTGTCCCAACTTGGGTGGAAGAGAACTCAGAGCTTGCAGCAGAATCAGAAGATTCCTCCTCAGTATACACACTACTTCCAATTGGGTATCTATTAGCGCCTCTCATCAATCTATCGACCACGTGTCCACGACCTCTCCCCAACGTCTCCATCGACGAACTAACATCATCAGAGTACATACTGTCACTTGCATACTGCGTAGCACCACGCCTAGGTGGGAGATTGTAGTATCTCTGAGTGGCTGCAGTAGTGCTAGGAACTCTGTCATCATGTGGTGATGAATCCAATGAGTATCTCCCCCCATAAACCTCCTCTTCCGAGTCAGTGATCATGTCATTATCAGAAACCGACGCACTATCATCTAAATCCGCAGGTATAACTCTAGATACAGGAATAACCCCCGACAGATGACCACTCCGGAATTTCGAAGGCGGTGGAAGCCCAACATTGCGACCCCCATTTCTCATACTCCCAATTGGATCAATCCTTGATCCTTGGCTTGAAATTGAGAAAGGAACCTCCTTAGTCTGCTGCCCAGAACCCTGATTTTCAAATGACAGCAACAAAAATCAAGAATCAAATCACTTCATAAACATCACATCATTTGCTGAATTTCAAATTTCAAAAATCAAAATCCCTCCCACAACAGGACAAAGAAAATCTGACATCATAAACTTCAAAATTCAAACTTTCAAGAATATGGGGAAACCCCACTTAGTTAAAAGTCCTAATAAAACAAAAAAAACACAAACCCATATAGAATCAAAAGACAAAATTACAGAAAGGGTAAATAAAATTGAGAAATAATACCTCTCTAACCCACCTTAGGGCGTTATTATCAAGACCTTCAGTGAACATCTGCTTCTGTAATCAAAATAAAAGAAGAACCCCAAATAAGAGAAAATCACAATGCATCAGTTAACTAAAAACAAAACAAACAAAAAAGACTTGACAAGTATAGTACCACTGTACCAGTGAACAAAACGATGTCGTTTCTAATGAAGCACGAACAGTGTTACTTCATCACTGGGTTGGTTCAAATTAAAAAAAGAACCTTTTTTTATTATTATTTCTTTGTGGGTTTTGCGTGAAGAAAAACAGAAATGGCAGAAGAAGAGGAAATTGTTAGCCGAAAAGTACTGAGCACGTACAAATGGTGAAGAAAAACGGTGTCGGGGTAGGGGGGTTGGAGGGGGGTGGGGTAGAACGACAACAAAAAGAGGAATCGAACGTTGTAATGTGAACAAACCTTTACTGCTCTGTTTTTCTTTTCTCTCTCTCTCTTTTTCCCGCTTGCTTAAACGATGAAGAAAGAGAAACACTCACATGGGGGTAGTGGGTGGAGGGGCCCACATCTTAGTTTTTTTTTTTTTTTTGAAAATTTCTAAATTTAGATAATTTTATTAAGGTTTCATTTTCCATATTTGCCCTCCTTGAAAATTGAAATTTGTAAATTTGTTCTTGTTCACTTCTCATTGATGAATCTTATCAAAAAAGAAATAGTCTAAAATTTATATATTCTTTTTAGTAATTTGAGTTGTATTAAAATTAAATTCAAATTCGTATGTCGTTCAAGTTACATATATACATATGGAGTTAAAGTTACGGAATTACTTGTGTAATTTAAATATCAGGCAATAAAAGTAATGAAATAATTTACGATCTATATATATTTTAGATAGTATGGTGGAAATTGGCCACCACATGAAGGTTCTACCTTTAAAAGGAAAGTCTCATTATTTGAGATTTCTCTATCTTTGAAATTGAGAATTATGATTATCATAAGAATATTTCATCCATCTCATTATACTCAAGGGGTAATTATATGAATTTCTTATGAAAAATGTGAAATTTATTATATTTGATTTATCACACATCTTTTTATAGTTTATTAAAACAAAACAAAAATGAGAGATAGAAAAGAGGAAAGATATTGTGAGAGCTAATAGACTATCATATTAGATTAACTACAAGTCAATTATCGCAATAATTAATTACATAATTGTTTGGAAAAAAAAACAATTATTTCAAAATGTTATATCAAAATACGAATCAATTCTTAATGCCTTTTAATTTCTTTTTATTTTTTATACTTGAAAAATTCACCCTTATAATAAAACTACATAAATGTGTAATAATGTTTGCTTTAAATAAAGAGTTCATCGGTTACACCAAACTTTATCATGCTTGTTACATTTTGTAACTATATATTATAATTTATAACATATCATCAATAAAATAGTTGTAGAAATTTTTGAATTTTCATGGAATAAGGGCAATTTGGGTAATTCAATATCCAACGGTACTTTTGTTACAAACAAACCTTATGGAAGAAACAAAAATTCAATAAAGAATAAGAGAGAGAATATTGGTTAACAGTATGTAATATGAGACAAAAACTAATAATTGAATTTACAGTAAAAATATTTTAAATTTAAATAACAACATGGAGTATTTTCAAATTAAATATAAAAGGAAGTAGAAGGTTCAATTTTAAAGTAATTTGTTGTCAAGATGATGGATTTTGACACAATAATGAGAAAAATAACAACATTATAAAATATGTCTCTGTTAATGACACATTAAATTAAATTAATAACTGGTAGTATTATATAAAATTTCAATAATTGAGGTAAATTAATGATGTAGTAGCAATATGAAATGCAATAGTCGAAATATACACACGTAAAATTAACATGGACTTCACGCTAATTTGCACATATTTTTATCAAGTATTTGTTAATTTTCACCATCGTAAATATAGAGTGATTTTATACGTCAAAACTTAGACGAATGAAGTAACTCACCAAATAATTTTTTTTATGTGTTAGGATTTGAAATTAATCTCCCTTATATTTATAATCGCTAAGCCGTATAAGTGCACACACAAAAATACTAATGGACAAATAATTTTTAACACATGAAATACAAGTTATTTTTAATTTACATGTTATTTTTAATATTATTTTGTTATGAATAACTTGAGTGGAAGATCTTTCGGAAACAACTTCTTTATCTCAATAGGATAGAGATAAAATTTGTGCAACACCTTAATCTCTTCAGACGCCACCTAGTGAGATTACCTGGATATATTATTATGTTGTTTACATCGAGTATATTTCATGAAAATATCAAGTAATTAGAATTCAAAATATCACACATTGATTAATCAAATACAGGTTCAATAACCAAAAAAAAAAATCCAAATCAGATCGATTCACGAAATGCATTTCTGGATATTTTCAATGTCCCAGTCACTTACGAAATGTAAGATATATTTAATTAAACTCAACAAGATTCATTCGTCTTTTCTTTCCAATAGATGATCAAAACTTCATTATGTCACTGAAAAATCAATAAAAATATCAAGCTAAGTCTAAGGACTTAACTAACCTACTAGTAACTTCTTGTTTTTTCTTAATCATTTATTTAAAGCTTGGTCTTAATTATAGTAGTAGTCTATTCTACTAGTACTTGGCATTATAGTGTTGACCACTTTGACATTAAACAAAATCAATGAAGAATCAACTTTAATTTGAATTTCGACAAGGATTTAATTTATTAGTGGGACCATAACTTTGATTTTGTTTTTTAATAATTCAAACCATAAAGTATATACCCTACATAAAAAGGTTTATAACATAAACAAAATCAATCATTAATCTTTTCCCATGATACAAACTCCTTTGTTGGTGTTTTTGAAGTACGAGGAACTATCATCTTTGTTTATCCAACTTTAACGTTATTTTGTTTTGCTCTTTGTAACCTTTATAAACATAATCAACATTAAAGTAATGAATATTCAATTAATCCGTAGTAATTAAAGGGTACTGGAATTCTAATTAGTGATAATGACATACCAACATAATCAAAATTGCAAATTGTCTGTCAATTTGGCGTAAAAAGGCCATTGTTTCAATTTGATTAGGTTGAATTCATCGACAGACATTTAAAGTTGACACTATTTTTTACACCTATAGTAGAGTAAATGGTACAATCAATCCTACTACAAGTGTTTAAATAGTACAAGTCTCAACTAAAGTGTCTAAGTGAAAATTGATGTCAATTTTAGGTGTCGGTTGTCTATTGCCCCAAAGGAGCCTATAAACTTCTGTGTTTAAATTAAAGCTTCCTTAATCATTTCTCCAACATGAATAGAAACAGTTAATCAAGTAGCATTACCCCACCGATGAGAGGTATAGTGGAATGTCACTGATCCATGATCTTTTAATTAGAAGTTTCGAGTTCAAAATACAAATATTATAAAAAATTTTGAGAAAAGAGTGCAATACCTCCTTTTTAAAAGGCATTTGTATTACGAATTCAAATTAATCGAGAAAAGAGTGCAATACCTTTTTTTTAGTAGGCATTGGTATTACAAATTCAAATTAATCGAGAAAAGAGTGCTACACCTCCTTTTTAGTAGGCATTTGTATTACGAATTCAAATTAATCGAGTAAGTAGATTTCGAATTATCAAGAGAAAAGAGATCATGCCCCTATACTTATTGCCTATAGTATCTGTTTAAACTGGATTTGATCTCTACAAGTAATTGATATTGTGATGTAACTTGGTAGTTAAGTTAGGCGACTACCGGTATGGAAAAAGAAACATTCAATCACACTATCATCCAAAATTACGTTGTTTGGACTGTTCAAAAATGCCACCAAAAGTGTGTCCGATCCTCCAAATATAGTGCAGTTTTGGAAAATCCGACACAGATGCAACAACATTTTTAGAGAATCCGAGTAAACTAAGATGGAAGTACCAAGTTACATCACAGTATCAATAACTTTTAGAAGTGTAATTTTCAAGGATACCGACTTCAACTTACTTGCAATTGACTACTTGTGGGTCAACTACTTTCCTAGTTGAGTAAATTTCACAGCATTGCAAGATATTTATTATTTCTCTTTACTTGTTTGGTTGGAGTTGTGGGTCTTTTTCTAACAAATATTTGGTGACCCAGGGAAGAAATTCAGGACAATATGGTCTCTTTCTCTTGCAGGTGCAGCCAAAAAGCACAAATCAAAGTGGAATAGACCAACTCACTGGTCCCTGGTACCAACCCACAGTATTGAAATGGACTCAAATATATGTGATCTGTGAAAGAATCTGAGCGTCCAACCCAAAACGTTAAGCCAATGGGGTGGGGTCTCCCCTTTGGAGAACCTTACACAATCGATGAAGGACAGGTGTAGTATTATTTAACGGGATTGGACCACGAGATAATATATCTCTATGAAGATTCCACCTCTTACAGACCAACTATTCTTTCTGCACCAAGTTTCAGGCCAAGATCACAACAGTACCAATAGAATGTCAAGTTTCACAATGTATCATCAGAAATTGGTTGGTTTTACTTGTAGTATGTATGTCCAATCAATAAGAAAAAAGAGGGTGAAGAAAAGCATATTATAAACAGCAGCAATGTCTACAAACTCAGCTTTCTGAAATTTATTTGATCATGGGGAAGCAATATGCTCTCTGATACAGCTAATAGATGTGAACATGGTGCTTTGAAAAGATAAAAAATGGATTTTTAAGTTATGAATCCCCAATAATCAGCCACCATAAGGCCGGACCCTATCTTGGGCACATATGTATTTCTCGGATGTATGCAGAAACATCAGAATGTTCAATGCAAGATCTAGGCATATAACTCGTCAACATTACACTCTCCCAGATAAACTCTTATGCTCTGAGGAGTACCACAATTACCTTCGGCAATAAGAGCTCTGTCATTAGCAGCCATGTGTGCAATAATCTTATAGATCATTTCAATCTGCCAAATGGCAAAAAGGGTAGTCAGCAATTTGCAACCTTTGTATGTGTAAATAAAGAAAAAATGAAGGAAGTCATATAGAGATTGGATCATACATCGTCTTCACAATGGCAACGTTCAGCTATTTCATCCAGAGTAAGTGGTTCAACAGGCTGTTTACAGCTGGAGAAAGAAAATAACATAGTTACTAGCTGTCGTCTCACCAAAGAGAGAACTTGAAGGAAAAGAATTTGCATCAGTATTTTTCAACCCAAGCAAGAATAATGAGAACCAAGATCCCATCGACATACCTGGCCTCATTAAGTACTTGAAGGACACGCTTTTGAAGCGCAAGAACTTCTCCAGCAGCTTTTTTCCCAGCTTCCACACCTGACGCCATAATAGATGTTAGTTGGCCTTGCGTGAATAGGACATAATTAACTTCAATTGAATTAGCCAAGAGGAAATGGTTGAACCCCCTTTACAATTTGAACGGAAGAAAATGACCACATGAAGATCTCGTGTTTTATTTTCAGATCTTATGTGTTAATATAAACA
The DNA here is from genome assembly GCF_900185275.1 of Solanum verrucosum. Lineage (NCBI taxonomy): Eukaryota > Viridiplantae > Streptophyta > Magnoliopsida > Solanales > Solanaceae > Solanum > Solanum verrucosum. The sequence goes on from NW_026019954.1 coordinate 728,143, forward strand.
TCACTCGAGAGATCTTGACATAAAACTAAAAAAGAAGAAGTTGTAATGGGCCACAAAACCAACTGAACCAGTTAGCCAATATGGTATCCTCGTCTGGAAGTCTTAACTAATTACGATTCAACTATGATACAGGATAGACAGAGACTTGTGGTTTAATTAGCGCTGGTTTACATAAACAAGCATTAGCATTAAGCTCTTACTGAAGTCCATTTAAGGAACAAAAGGATAAAGGAAATACCAGGTTGATGATAAGCGTTAATGTTGACAAGTGAAGCATAAATCCCAACAGCTCGCTCGTAGAGTGCTACTAGAGCTCCAACAGATCTAGGTGTCACTTCCTGCACAGTGACTGTGATGGACTCCCGATCATTCGAATACAGAGCTGACCTTGTTCCCTGCAAAACATGGATCAACCCTTTGAATAAAGCTACAAATAGCAAGAAAAATAAAACACAAAAGAACAAAAGATCGTTACTGTGTAAGGAAAAAAGTATGTAACATAAAAAAAACTGTGAGATTCTGTGATAAAGGCCATGGGTCAAACATTCACAAAAATCTCTTTTGGTACGGTAAATTTTTTATTAACATCATTACCAAGGAAGTACTGACAAGTTTAAAAAGTATACAAAAAGCTGGGATTTTTTCACACAGTGCCTAGACAATTCAAACTTCTTTACAAATTAATTAGAAACTTGTTCTTTTTAGTAGAATGCTAAAAGATTGTGTCATCTCAATTATCTTCTGTTCATCAACTATCAATTGTATAGTAGGTCAGTTTATAGAGCATTCAACATCTCACTGTATGAAGCCTCTAGAACATCTTGCATTTCTTGCACTAAACTTTGACTCCCACTTCCGATGTCTCTACTAAACTAAAATATTACTAGAAGAACTAACCTGTAACATTCCAAAGAGGTAGTCACCACAAGTAACACCAGGTTCAAGCTCCCAATCATGACCAGGGGGCCTATCACGCAATACTTCAATAAATGTTGCAAAGAAATTGTGCACACCTTCTCGTAGTTGTTGAATATAGCTGGAAACAAGAAAAAGAGGAAACTAAATTTACGGTGAAACTATGACCAGTTAGAAAATACTTAGACGAGCTTCAAAAGAAAGTACACCAGCCTCTGTATTTTCATTTTCTTGTTTATTTTTTCTTTAGTGATGAGTGAAAAGTACAATTTAAACTTACGCATGTTGATCTGTGCTCCCTTTGTTTCCATAAACACTGATCCCTTGATTCACCTGTGAATGGAAAAAAATAGTATAAACATAAACACCAGGGAATCTTATTCACAACTGAAATTCTATCAACAATCTGAATTAGTGAATGAAGGGAGATCTTATTCATAACTGAACTTCTATTAATAGCCTAGTCAAGTGGAGAAAGGACAAGGCAGGTACACAAAGATACTATAGGATTTGTTAGAGTGGGTTAGAGTCCCACATTGGTTGGGGAATGGACAGGTGGTGTACTTATATGGACTTGGCCAATCATCTACTCATGAGCTAGCTTTTGGGGTTGAGTTAGGCTCACGTGCCATATTTTTACATGGTATCAAAGCTAGGTCCATACCCGTTTGGGCTCCTGGTCCACGATCCAGTTGGGCCGAGGAGTGAATGGGGGGGGGGGGGAGGGGGGGTGTTAGAGTGGGTTAGAGTCCCATATTGGTTACGTTGGTTGGGGAATGGACTAGTGTCTACTTATATGGACTTGGACAATTCTTTCCTAATAAGCTAACTTTTGGGGTTAAGTTAGATCTAGGTGCCAACTATATCTTTACAAGATTAAAAAGAAGTAATTACAGGGTTCCTTTTATGAGAGGTAGTTGTCTTAAGTTGGTGCACGTCTGGGGTTACATTAGTAAGTGGAAATGCATCTATTCTGTGTGGTTTTAATCTGAAAAAATTAAGAGCTGGAAACTATAGGAAATATACCCGGTTACCGTCCAGGTCAAACTCTTTCCCCAGAGACTCCATGACAAGTTGCTGTAAATACCTACTGAATAGTAATAAACTGTCCTTGTATGGGAGGACAACCATATCCTGCAAGAGATAAGAAACAGCATATCCACATAGTCAAATACACAACTATATGTTCCTCCGACATCACAACCACAAATCTGAAGGTGAACTAGACCTTGGATCCAACTCCATCAGTTGCCCAGTACCAACACAAAGCAAGTAGTGCTGCCGGGTTATCCCGAACCTGATGACAAATAATAAGTTGGTGCAATAGCAATCATCAATTTGTTCTAGTACAAATCAAAGACAGATTCTTGAAGTATAAAAATAGATAATGGCCCATCTTATGTATTCCTGAAGTCAGCCAAAAAAAAGAAACTATAGCTCCTACAATTCTACAAGGAAATTTATTTCAATTGTATGTACTTGGAAGATTGACTAGTTATTCTCAAAACTTCAAATACAAAAGAGTATGTTATATGCCAAAAGAACATGAAAAAGGCCATATAGTCGTACCACAGTGGTCCTGTTTGCTTCGTCCATCAATGCAGCACCAGCAAGCATCTCTCTAATATCAATTCCCTGGAGTGAAAATATATATGAGGCGTAATGTGACACAAATGTTCTAAGACAAGATGAAATAATTCCCTGTGTCTCATTCTATGCGACAAAGTCTGGCTGACCTTAGATTGTAAGTGTTGTCCTACTTAAATAATACATGCTTGGTAAAATTAGAAGTTTTAAGAAGTTCTGGAGGTTGTATATAAGTCAATTTGATAAAGACAATATCACACCAATCATCACATTCATTTACACAAATGAATTTGAATTTCTGAAACTTGTGAGAGTTACATGAATTATTCTTTCTTCTAGAATTGTGTCGAGAAGTTTGGGAAGTTTAAAGCAGTGAATTGTGATATATAAACAAACTGAGATTAGAAATGTGACTTTAGGAGTGTCATACCTGAAGTGCAGCTGGAAGTAAACCAACTGCAGACATTTCAGAGGTTCTTCCACCCACCCAATCAAACATAGGGAATCTGGCCAACCAACCCTCAATTCTAGCAGTGTTGTCAAGCAATGAGTTTTCTTGTGTAATGGCAACACCCTGCACACGAGGGGCAGTAAGCAACAATGAGAAGTGAGAACTATTTAAGAGCAATGCTATGCACAGTCTGCAATGTATACTATAATGGAGAGTGAACAAAAAGACGGAACCAGAGGATAACAGACCAAGCAGAAACTTTTCATAGACATACTAAAACTCCTAAACCAGTAGATGCAGATTAAACAGAGGTAAGCCGGTCATTATGTTAATTTAACTCTTACACAGAACTTTCATTTGCTTAACTAAATACGATACTCATCAGAAAGCTACTCCACCTTATGGCTAAAAAATATGAAAGCAGAAAAAAGAACCTGAGGTCAAAACCTGTTTTGCAAATATCAGGCCAGCTTCACGGAAGGCCTTCTGAACTTCTAGCAAGCCATTTCGGGTTTCTGGAGTGCCTCCACTCTAAGTAACATAAAAAGATCAAAAAGAGCATCAGAAAATCCTCTATTTAAGCAACCCCCAGCACTTTGGCATAGTGGTGAGAGTGCAACGTATGATGTGTAGGTTAGTCGCACGTCACAGGTTCAAACACTGCCGCAGAACAAAAGCGTGGTGTTTAAGTGGAGGAGGGTCGAGGAGTTGGCTCATTATCTTCCGAGTTCTGAACTGTGCGTCACTAGCCCTTGGAGATCTCTTGGTTATCAAAAAAGATTCTCTATTTTTGTTAAGGAAAAAAAAACAGAAACTAGATGCATAACCACCTTTGAAATAACAATAACAAGTGTTGAAGCCAGCTCAGGGCCAAGTTGCGCAATTTGATGATCAATGCCTGCTGGATCTGTGTTGTCGATAAATCTTATCTGCCAAGAGATGATAAAGCATGGTATAGATAAAAAAAAAGGTAAGTAAGAGTACTACACATGTATACAATAAGGAAGATTTATTATGAACTATGTAAAAGACAATTTATATTTTAAATCCTTCATCATTAAGTTTTCAGCACAAGTTATTTAGCATTGTTTTGACTTTATCTACACTCTTAATGAGAGGAAAACAGTTCAGTGGAGAACCTCATTAGTGCTTTTCAAATAAGAGAACAATATCATCATGATCACTACAGATGCAAGAATAAGGGATAGGATTAAGTCAAGTCACTTGCATTGGCTTTGATGTTGTGCAGCACCAGTTTAAGCAAAGGTGCACATTAGATGGCGACATACTGGAAATTTTATGATATAGGTACTCACAACATGTTGAGAAATATGCTCGATATAGGAAACTGACTAAGAAGATATATTCCTCTTTTGTTCTCACGGGATTTGAAGTTGAGGAAATTTGGTAATACACCTAAATACTTTACTGCTAAAAGAGTGAGTTCAGTTACCCCAGAAATTTCAAAACATAACAATCACTGATATTTGAACATAATTGACACTTACCTTCAGAGGAGGGTTGTCAGGTGCCAATGCCTCAGCCACAAATTGTGGTCCAAGAGCTGAACCACCAATTCCAACGGAAAGAATTTGCGTAAATCGGCCACCAGAAGGAGTCTTGATCTGCAAAGTAGATGTTGTAATTCAGTAATTCACAATAAGTTGACCAAGCTTTGGGATACAACAGCCCATAATCAATCAAAGGAGCCAAAAAATGTTTTCAGATGTTGAGGCTTAAAAGTATTTACTATTTAGAAGTTAGAAACATAAAGTACATAACAACTCTAAAGTCAAAAGCTCCTTATAAGCGTATTACTACTTACTATTTCCATTCCCAAACAATCACTGAAACTACATTACTCTTATCATATAATTTTTTAACTATATGCCTCTAGGTTGATCAAAAACACATTGAGATCATCAAAAATGGCCAAAGTTAAGATTTTTATAGCTTAAGATTATTCGACCAGACCGACCACATCAATTGCAAAATCAGCTTTACAAGTGCTCTATTTCAACACAAATTAGGGGTTCTTAATGCAGCACAAAAAAAGCAAAGAAAAGGATGGACTTTTAGCTGAAACTCAAAAAGCAGAGTTGACACCAACTGACCTTACCACTGACGACATCATTTGCGAACTGGCAAACAGCTTCAAGAGTATTCTCAATCTGCAACCTGAGAAATGAGTTGGGAGCAAGATGAGGACTTCTCAACCAATAGTGACCCACCATTCTACCCTCATCTGGGTTTGCAATAGCTCCCTTCTCCAAATCCACCATATCCTTAAACGCCTTTTGCAAACGAGGCTCCATCTCCTCAAGAAACCCATCAGTGAATCCAACTCGACTAATATCCAAATACAAACCCAACTCCTTGTGCTGATAAAGCCAGTCAACATATCTCTTCCATAGAGCATTCGGGTTTTTCTCCAACCCAACATTCTCCTTCAACTTGTGAACAACGTCATTGTTTCCGGCCGACAAGCTCGCTGAAACCTCACGCGCCACCGCGTGAACATGGAATCTTGATTTGTTGGGCAAATAAATTGAACCCAATTGGGAAGAAGTGATTTTGTGAATGGATTTCACTTCAGATTTGAAAGATGAAGAAGGTGAGTAGATGCTAGAGAGAGAAGAAGAAGCCATTAATTCACACACCCAATTAAAAAAATAGCTGTAAAAGCAAATTAAGAAGCGATATAAACAAAGAGAAAGAGAGATCAAGAAGCCATAGTTGAAAAAAAGTAAGACCCTTTTGGTTTTATTTGGCTTTTGGAAGGTAAAGGGGGGTTCTTTGTATACTATACTAGTGCTGTGATGGTCATTGTTGGTTGATATTTTTTACTTTTTTTTGTATACAGGGTATGTATGTGACAGTATTAAATTTTTTCGAAGTGTAAAACAAGAAGTTGATATGGGGTTGGTGTCTGAGATTGGTTGGTGATGATTTGGGTTTTTTTGGAGGTATTGGTGCTATTTTGTGGTAGTCCAAGGACATGGGTCGGCTTCTTGGATATTCTTCTTCTATGTTGATTGATTCGATCGGTTTCTTCTTCAACAAATATCATGTATCTTCACTTTGGACATACTTCACCTCATATTTGGTAGTTCTAGTGTGGTGTTTGGACCAATGTTGGTGTACGGAGGATGCTTAGATAGATGTGTGGATATACTAGGAGAGATATGATTAGGACTGAAGTTATATGAGATAATGTAGGAGTGACCTATGTGGTGGAAGATATGAGGAATGTGAAGCTGAAATGATTCAGGCATGCAAAGAGGAGGTGGGAGAGGTTGGTTGTAGAAGGAGCTAAGAGAGGTAGAGGTAGGTCGAAGAAGAATTGGGACGCGGTGATTATACAGGATATGATATACATTTAGCTTATTAAGGAAATGACCCTAAGTTGAAAGATGTAGAGATCGAGGATTAGGGCACAATGTTAGTACTGTAGGTAGTTGATGTTGGCGCTCACCCCATCTCCTCGCAACCTTATTATTATTAGTGTTTAGTATTTATTTCTTCAAAGTTTTACTATTTCTTGCTTCATTTCCTTTGAATCTTGATATAATTTTTGTCATATTATTTTCTTGCAACTCTACTTCGCTATCGGAAACAACCTCTCTATCCCGTAAAGGTAAAAGTAAGATCTACATACACCTTACATCCCCATAAACCTTACAAAATTCTACAAAAAACAAATTGAAGTATCAACAAAGAAAAGAGGTGTGTGATGAATTTAAAATTTATATTTAGGAGGTTCAAGATTCTAAGTTTTTGATTCAAAACTTAATATTTACAATACTTTTCTGAATTTTATACACTTGTGTATCTTGATCTATGTAAAAAAATGAGAGAATTCACTACCAACATTTCACTCTTTAGGTGTGCCTCTACTTGATATCCTTCAATGTATACAATAGGTAACAACTAACACGAGATGTGCAATTAATCCTCTTCTCTTCTCTTCCTATGTGAAATTGGCAAATGTTGTCACTTTTGATTGAGGAACATTTGCTTCAATTCCTTTTGCATTATGGGCCACCTGATTTGGATGTGTTGCAACCATTCAAATTGTTCTACCTTGTCATTGTCCAAGTAGTAATGAGATCAACTTGTGTTTCCATTTCAAAAATCAACTTTAATAGTACTATTTTATTTACATAGATTTTTGTTATGACAAAAATCAACTTTTTCTTCTCTTTCTATAGTTGTAATTCTTTACGTGAACCTAATAGTAATAGTATTTACCAACAAGGGTTTGTGGTGGAGTGGTAAATACTCTTTCATTCTTAATCAAGAGGTCTCGAGTTTGAATCCCTTTCGGTACGGAGTCGCCTTAAGGAGCGCTCCCAATGTGGGACTTCCCAGATAAAAATATAGTAGTAGTATTTGTTTTCCATAATTCCCAAGATAGCTAGTGTTAATTATTAGATGATTGGTTTGTGTTAATTTTTTTAATTTTTTTTTTACTTTGATTATTATTGTATTATTTTGTTGTAGTTGTATCGTGTTATTTTTAATATTTGTCATAACTTCTTCACTTTCGTATTTCTTTTCAGAACTTTATTTTTACTTTTTTTTTCTTGAGTTGACGATCTATCTGTAACAATCTCTCAACCTTTTAAAGATATGGAAAGATTTGTGTACACACTTCATTTCTCATATTACACTTGTGAGTATATTATTATTGTAGCATTATTTTATTTCTCTCTTAATAAGTTCACAAATCCTTTTTATTCTATTCCAACCAGTAATGAATGAAAAAAGAAAGAAGAAATAATTGAATGTCACCTACTCCATTTCTTAAATTTAAATACATGTCTTAAGAGAAAACCATGGTAATTCACTATCTCAAAAGGAAAAAAATAAGAAGGATTCCCCAGTAGACTAATAGTTTAGTACTAACATTTTATTATACAGAATAATTCATGTACTCATCGTTAGTCAACTCTATGGTTTCATAATTAAAAAAAAAAATATTTTTAGAGCTCGTAAAATAGCTAATAATATAAATACTGCATTGTCAAAACGTCAATTATATCAAATTAAATTATATATTTATGATTCTTTAAGATAATTTATATGTATTTTTAAAAAGTACTTGATTTATAATCAATATTGACAAATTTCATTATATTTCTATAAAAAGCTTTGAAGTGTCAGTTTATTAATTAGAATAACCGAATATTTTTGTGATAGTACATTTTATTTAAGTTTGACTTTGATGATTTCAACTTCAAAAGTCGTATAGTTGAAATATATAATTTCACAATTTTGAATTTCAATCTCACACCATTAGAGTTTATTTTAGATGTTTTTAAATCAAAATATTTTTTATAATATTTGAATAAAATAAAAAAATATTTTTAAGTATCAAATATCCATAGTTAAGGTCCGTAAGACCGCAACGTATGACTTAGGCTAATAGTCATAAATTTATAAGTCCATCTAAACAGGTTCTAAATTCAATTTCTATATGCTTTTTACTCTTAAAATTAAATTTAATATTTAAAGATACTAATATAACTTGTGAAATATTACGACAAAAATAAAAATATATAGTATTAAATTAAAAAATTCATTATTCTGAGGAGATAATAAAAATTAAAAACAAGGACTTTGAAAATTGAAATACCAAAAACACCAACAGGTATTCCTAATTAATCGATTTTTCCTTATTTTTCTTCAATGTAATCTCTTTTTTTGGTCTGCCTCTTTTGTGGGATTGTCTCTTGCCTTTTCGGATTAGATAAAATTCTCTCATAATTTTTCTCATCTTAGCGGGTATCTAGACCTGCATTTTATTATTTTTATCTAGATAAAACTTTAAAAATAATAATAGATTCTTATCATATTTCTTGGTTTTTTTCCAACGAAATCTTTTTTTTCTGTCGGCTCTGGTAAAAAGACCCAGATAAATTCTTTGTGGGTTTCTTATTTTTCCAGTGCTGAAACTATTTTTGAAAAGAAAAGATGATGTGGGACGAGTGGGGCAATGAATTTGGACAAGAATACGAGGAAGAACAGCAGCAGCAAGAAGAAGAAGATGATTCTTATCTTAAATTTGATTTCTTGTCAGTGTTGTCTAAACCCAAGGTACTTTATCTGAGGATTTTGGTTTTTCTTTGTTGAAATTTGTGTAAAGTTTGTATTTTGATTGGTGGGGTTTGCATTTCTTGACTGTTTGTGTTATGTGTAGGATTATTACAGGATAGTGGTGGTGGATTTTGGTTTTGTTTTAGAAATTTGTTGTCAAGTTTGGGTTTTTGATTGGTGGAGTTTGCATTTCTTGATTGTTTGTGTTATATGTAGGATTATTCAAGGATTCTGGTTGTGGGTTTTGGTTTTGTTTTAGAAATTTGTGTCAAGTTTGGATTTTTGATTGGTTGGGTTTGTATTTCTTGACTTTTTGTGTTATGTCTAGGAGGATTATAGGATTCTGGTTGTGGGTTTTGGTTTTATTTTAGAAATTTGTGTCAAGTTTGGGTTTTTGGTTGGTGGGTTTGCATTTCTTGACTATTTAGGATTCTGGTTGTGGGTTTTGGTTTCATTTTAGAAATTAGTTGTCAAGTTTGGATTTTTGATTGGTGAGGTTTGCATTTCTTGACTATTTGTGTTATTTGTAGGATTATTATAGGATTCTTGTTGTGGGTTTTGGGTTTTTTTATAGAAATTTGTGTCAAGTTTGGTTTTTGTGTTTCTCAAATGTGTATGTAGGATTATTTTGGGATACTGGAAGGGAATTTTGGGTTTATTTTCTGGAATGTTGTGTAAAGTTGCAGTCTTGACTTGCGGTTTTGCATTTCTTGAATGTAGGATTACTATAGAATACTGGAAGTGGATTATGATGCCACGGAGGAGGTCATTCGGTCCAATTTTATCCGTCTTGCGTTGGTTAGTTTTCATTCTATCCATGTTAAACCAATTCCTTTATACCTGGTTTATGATTTTTCCACCTTTGTGAGTGTTATACATGTCATTGTATCTGATCTATGAGGTGTGTATATCTCATTTTCTTAGTTCGGGCATTGTTTTATAATTTTTGTTTTGCGGACAGAAATGGCATCCGGATAAGCAAAAAGATCAGGATAGTGCTACCTCAAAGTTTCAGGAAATAAACGAGGCATACCAAGGTTGGTTCTTTTTCATAGCTGTAATCATTTATTTGATTCTTAAGGCTATTTCCTAAGCCTTTTACAAAGCAAAGTTGATTTATACAGAGTTTTCAACCTGCAATGAGTCAATATTTAGTTCATATCTGGGTTTTCTTGGAGTGAGTTTGTCTAATAACATATGTCTACTGCAAGTAACGTGATTGATTGGGTAACTTGAGAATCAAACACTTATTTCCCATCTAGATTCAGGCAAGATCGCTCCTATCCCATCCATTGTACAGTCAGTATCGAGACATTCATATTCTTTAAGCCAAATTATAGGTCTTAGAATATAAGAAGATCAATTCCGTTGAAGAACTTAGAATTAAAAAAAAAATTGGTGAGTTTTTTTTGTCTCCGAGATGAATTTGTTTGTCCAGGTAAATGATTATTTTCTGGAAAGACAAAATTGTGTGCTAAAGTTGAACTCCTGGATTCTAGAATGGTCCAGTAGAGGGTGACTAACATTCGGTCTTCCAAACACTTGAATCTGCATTTGCCAACTAATCATAAAAGTTTAGAATAGTGAGAAAGAAAATTTCAGCAATTTTCATAGAGTAATTCTGAGGGTTCTAGAATTGTTGAAGAGTGCAAATGAGATTTGAATCTGGTGCAAAGAATGATCCATTTATGTCATAACAAGCTTGTGAAGACTTGTGTTTCTCATTGGCCGTGTTTTTGAGAATTTTTGTTAAATGAATTATGTGAATCCATTCCATTTTTCTGTTTTAAGAAAACGAAAATCTTGTTACTCAAATCATTGTACATTTCAATTTGAATTAGGAATTATGTCATTCAATATTCCGAGGGTTGCCTGTTTTTAGGGTAGGTGTCAATGTATTTTAACCTCCTCATTTTAGCTGGGGCTAGACTTGGCTATGCTTTCTGTGTTGACCAACTGATCTAGGAATTACAAGTTCACTAAATGAGACTTCAATTATTGTTTGTTAGACAAACTCAGAATATATCAGAAGAGGACCCTCGTCATGATCTTTCTAGTTAATAGTCAATGAAATATTTAATGCAAGCCAATTTTCCAAGTTAGGACTGGTATAAACTGTTTGGGTGTGTTTGTAAGAGGTGCCTTTATTTTTTGAGCTGCCTATTTTCTTGCATAACGTGGGAAAGAAACAAATCCAATTTAAAACAATTTATGATCTAACTGCTTGTAAGAAGTTAGCGATATAACGAGATAAATAGACTGATGCTTTAGAGCTTGTAGTTGCGTAATCTGAGAGAGTCTACGCACAACTTGAGGAGATGAACAGATGCAATAATTCCTGTGTGAAGTATGTATTCTTAAGTGGAGTGTGCAAGGATACTAGTTCCTCAGAACTTTCTTGTGACAGTGGTGGTAATACTATCTACTATGGTATGTGGGTGAATGGGAGAAAGAGAGTAATTTTAAGCTTGATGCCGGTATCCAGAAGCTTAAAAGTTGTAGTAATACTTACTTTAAATTCGGAACCTAAATTTGAATTATATAGGTGTCACTTAAAGTCCTCCTTACTTTTGGAAAGTTATCCTCCTTGACATCATTGACATCCCAAGGTAAATAAAATTTCTGGAGGGTAGGGGGTTTGACAATAGGAACCCAAGCTTTATGATTGAAACACCAATGGCATATATAAAGTTACCCAAAAATTTTACGCATTGGACAAGTGGTTTGACACTTGACAACAGTTGTATATAAGCTGCCTTGTCGGACAATGTGATAATGCAGACCATAGTGACATGTTCACCAACAGTTTTGTGTGAATCCATTCCCAATAGTTTAACTTTCCAATTGTGTCAAAACAGTTTTGAGTGATCCTGTGAAACGACAAGAATATGACAAGAAAGGGATGCTACGAGCCTATGATTACAATATCGTCGTAAGTTTCCTCCCAATTTTTTCTTCCTGTTTAGTGTAGGTACTTAACTATGTCTTCATTGTTAACACTGCTCTGACGTTTGATTGCAGGAATACCTTAATCGCTACAAGGGTCTTATTCTAACGTGTAACGGTCTTGGTATGAAGCACTCAATATGGTAAAGCCAAGACACACCTTCCCATTGTAGTATATCTTGCGATCCTACTGGCACCACCACATATTAAAGGAGTTGGAATGCACAAAAGCTGGATCTGTAGTTGACATCAATTAGGCTATTGTACTATCTTTTGCACATGTATAGAGTAGCCGATAACACTGCCCTAGTCACAAACCTCATTTTAGAGGACTGTTTATAAGAAACCTTGTTTCTATTCTATCCTCTTCTCTTTTTGGGAGTTGTATCGACTGAAGAACTGGTGGCTCTCGTTCTCGTAGATTTTTTTGGAGAATATCCATGGATTTTTATGTTATCTTAAATCATGGTTGAGAATGAAATGCGATTGTGGTTGTTCACACATTTTCTATTAAATTATTGTTGAATCTTTACTTTATCAAGGTATTTTGTTGAGCTCTCTATCAACCATTTCTTCAGCAGTCGGATATAAAGATTGTGAACTATTTTAGTTATGGTCTACGCGTTATTAATTGAATACAATAAGAACTATGTGTTAGTTGAAATGAGTTATTGCATAGCTCCTCAGCTCATTCAAATGCAAACTGCTACCTTTTTTTCTGGTAAAATGCATAACAGATGCAGATTAAACTTCCAATGAGCATATGTTGATGTCTGCTTGCAACCTAATGACGCCGAAATTGGCATATTCAACTATCTTTTTTATAAAAAAAAGTCACTCAAGAAGAATACAAAATGCCTAAAATCACAACACATGTAAGTAGTAACTAATGCAGAACCAACTCATCAAGTAATTGAAATGCAGGCAACAACTTTCTTTCCCTGCATATTACATCTATCAACATACTCCATGTCCGAGGCTCTGGCTTAAACGACATCTCTAACAGCCCAAACAATGCCAAAGCTGCATCAGCTGCCTTTCCAGCCTCACATAGTTGAACTATCAATTCATTTGACGTAGCAAAATGGGGCACAAATCGTCTAGCCAACATCAAACCCAACAAGTTCATCGCCTTTTCTGGCTCACCTTCTTTACACAAGAAATTTAACACGATCCTGTAACTTTCCTTACTTAGATGGACACCATCATAAGGTAACCTCTCAAGCATATCGAAAGCTTCACTTGATCTGGAGGCTCTGCACAATCCCCCGAGTATGATTTTTATTGTCACATCATCAGCTTTACACCCTTTATCCTTCATTTCTTCAAGTAACTCGATGCCTTCGTCAACCTTACCAGCCCTACAGAAGGAATTTATTAATGTTGTATATCCTACTACATCTGGTTTTAGGCCTACTCCCTTCATCTCGTGAAATACCTCCTTGGCATCTCCAACTCTTCCTTCCTTACAAAATCCATTCATCAAAGCTGTGTAATTAACTATATTTGGCTGACATCCATTTTTCCTCATGAATCCTATTATGTTCCTAGCTCTATCCACCTTTCCTGCACGACAAAATGCATTTATTAAGATATTGTATGTCAATGCATCTGGCGGAATCTGATCCTTAGCAAGCATTTTCTCAAAAAGGTCAAGTGCATCTTGAAGCCTTCCACAGCAGCATAAGCCATCCATGAGGGTGCTGTAAGTAATCAAGTTAGGATGAGAAACTCTGGACTTCCTCATCTCTTCTACTACTACAAATGCAGCGTCAACATCCCCTTTTTTGCAATGATACTTGACCAGGATATTGAAAATGCATGTGTTGGGCTTCAAATCTAGATGCTTCTGCACGTTTAAGAGAAATTCCTTCGCCAGTTCAATCTGTTTAGCTTCAATAAGCAGATTCAGACATGTGCTAATGGCATTGAGGGAAGGCTTTTCCCGAACAATAGGCAAGATTGCATCAAACATCTCTAGAACCTTTTCGTGGAGAGAGGATCTGGAGTAATGCTTCATAAGATTTGTAAATACGCCTTCATGAAACTTGCAAGTTTCATATTTCATCTGATGAATAATAGCCTCAACTGTTTCGAATTTCTTGCAAACAGCAAGTCTATGGAGAAGAACAGCATAGGTGGAGTTATTGTGATTGAAACCCTTCTGATCAGAAACCTTGTTAAAGATCTCCAGGGCACGTAGTGCATCCTTCTCTTGTTTTATCAAATTGACTGCGGATTCATGAGATATATACTTGCGTTTTCTTGGCACTTGTTCTGAAGTGCCATCTCTCTCGATAGGAGCATCTGGCCATGGAGAATTCCTGCCCTGGTAATGCAGAGGAGAAATCCATTGAACTGAAGATGAAAATAACCTAGATGAAGAACCGAGACTACATTTCTTGTGCCCAATAGCTTTCATCCAAGTTAACAAGACTGCAGGATCCGTGACTTGAATTCCACCTGAAGATTATATGCAGCTGTTAGGGTAGAGAAAAAAAGAAGTTATACTCCATCCCAACTCTCATACAGAAATGAGAAATAAGCACAGTCGGCTCAAGCCTGTACTTTACACCCTCAGAATTTTGGCCTAACACAACACTTTGCATCCACGTAACTATATTTTTCAATTTACACCAGCATAATCAACATTTTTTACTAAATTCACGGGACAATCCCCTTTTAAAGCTCATTTATCCAAAATAGGAGAGAATCTTGAAAATACCCCATTTTTCCTGTAAAGATAAACAATCCCCCTGTTTCCCTATTTTCATTTTCTCACTTCTAATGAATCTAGAAAATGGAATGGTGTATGACATTGTGTAAGTGTTGCATACCTCAACTAGACCATATCAACTATTCAGATTAAAGAATCAGTCATTCACTTGAAAAAAGACACATTTTTTCACAATCCAAACCAACAACTATATACCCAGTGTAATCCCACAAGTGAGGTATGGGAAGGGTTGAGTGTATGCAGACCCTTCCTTAGGGAGATTTTCTCACTTCTAATGAATCTATAAAATGGAATGGCATATGACATTGCATAAGTGTTGCATACTTCAACTCGACCATATCAACTATTTACATTAAAGCATCAGTCATTCACCTGAGAAAGACACCTTTTTTTCACAATCCAAACCAACAACATCATATTCAGTGTAATCTCACAAGTGGGATTTGTGGGGAGGCAGGGTGTAGCACACCTTACTCTACCACTTTTTTCCGAAAGACCTTCCGCTCAAGTGCAGCAAACCAAGTCACTTTCATTCACAGAATAACAAGTAGCAACCACTAACACAACAAATAACAATATGGCACAAAAACTTACATACGCATCAGAGCTAAACTGAAAACCCAAAATCCTAAAACTAATATTCAATACTTGGAAACAAAATTTAGAGTAAAATCAGAGAAATCACCATAACATACTGCTTGTGATAGTTAAATTGTTTACCAGTTAATGAATGATGGAGCTTACAATCCAAGATCCTCTTTTTCACCCCTATTCAAGAAAAGGGTAAGCTTAGAAGTAGATTTAAGAAGTCAATTCGCCAAATTTGCAGAAATGGACAAGAACCGGTAGAGAGATTCAGTGTTGGGATTTTTGTCGACAAGGAGGCTCAGGGTTTTTCGTTTGCAATTATTTAAGAGAAAATGCTTTATATTATCGTTTTCGTTAATATAAGAGAAAATTATTTAATTAGATAAATATTTTTATTATATATATTAATTCATTCTGTATTTTAAAATAATTATATATTGACATATATATATAAAATATAAAAAAAGAAGCCTAGGTCTGTCTACGTGGCGCCACCACAAATCAAGATTTTCTTTTAATTTATTTATTTTCAAAACTAGTCTTCTCTTTCATGAAAAGTTGTGACTTTAATGAAGAGTTGCGATTTTTTTGAAAAGTTGTGACTTTTATGAAAGGTTGTGACATTTCTGAAGGGTTACAACTTTTTCAAATAGTTTTGACCTTTTCGATAAGGCACAATAAACATTTGTTCACACTACTATTTGTTATTTATAAATAAAAGAATTTCCTCTCATTTCAAAACAACAAAAACTCTAAGCTTCTTATTCCTCTTCTTATGCACAATTAATATTCGTGTACTTTGCTCATGTTGAGTGGTTCACTGACACAATTGATTATATTACAGATTTTGTATTCTTTTTACAGTCATAAATTTATGCTTATGTTATTAAGGATAAATGATAAGATATTATAATTTTCATTTCCTTTACAATATTAATGTTCGTTACTCGGTAATCTTATATGTAAAATAATATAGTGTTTTAGTTTTAATGACTAATAGTTTTTAAGTATTATTTTATAAAATCCGTAATATTAAATTTCCGTGCTTCACGCGAATAATTTTACTATTAGTTATTTTATAATTTTACACCAGATTCAATTCAAATACATCCCATTAAAAATATCTAAAAATAGAGCTCATATATCAATCGTGTCTCGTAATTCAAATCCCCTCCAAATATATCTGTTTTTATCTCTCACACACATTGTTCCTCTTGTTAATGAATATTATTACATTTCACGAAGCAGTCCACATTAAAATTTTGACGTGTTAGTAATTGATTTCATCCATTTTTTTATGTCACATATCTAATTTAATAAAGTTTTCAATAGTTATTTTTTTTATTTTCAAAGAGTTATATCAATATCAAAATTATTTTTTTAAGGTTCGTTGTTTCAGTTCTTTTAAAATATTTTCATTATTAAAAAAATTATAATCAAAAGAACTATTATTCGACACAATTATAATCTACACAACATCAACCTTCATTTGATTTGGACTACACCCAAAAATTCTAAATTGCAGGATCTTTTTCTATAGTTATCACTCATAAAGATAGTGACATTTTAGTTGAAAATAGACACTTCAAAATTGTTACATGTATCTAAATCAGATACATTGAATTATTATGAAATTACAATAAAAAAAAATCAACATTAACACAATTAACGATAATGAAAACCCACCTAAGCCAAGTGCACCTTTATTGATTTAGATGTTCATGAAAAAATTAAGGGAAAAGGGTCAAAAATGCCCTTAAACTATGTGAAAGGAACAAAAATGCCCTTCGTTTATAGTTTGGCTCAAAAATGCCCTTAGCGTTAATACTTTGGTTCAAAAATGCCCTTAAACTATGTGAAAGGAACAAAAATGTCATCCCTTTATAGTTTGGCTCAAAAATGCCCTTACCGTCAATACTTTGGTCCAGAAATGCCCCTATAGTTACAAAATGGGTCAAAAATGCCCTTTTCCGAATAAATATTTATTTTTTCTTTTTAAACACATCTTTGTCCTAATTAAAATATTATTGAAGAACACTATTCTTGTTTTCTTTCTTCTAAAATCACTTTAACAAATAAAAAGGTAGGAAATATTTTTTTTCTTCTTAATATTATTGAAGAACACTATTCTTGTTTTCTTTCTTCTAAAATCACTTTAACAAATAAAAAGGTAGGAAATATTTTTTTTCTTCTTAATCTCATTTTATCAATTAAAATAGAATAACGTCATGTACCCTTTAGACATATAATATATGTCATATATAAGATTATAGTATATCCATCATTAATTTATATTTATATAACGATAAAAAATAAGAAATATTTTCATTTTTTATTTTTTTCTAAATTGAAGTAGGATAAACATTTGCTAATTTTAAAAAAAAACATTATTAGAAAAGAATGTGTTAAAAAAAATATTTATTTGAAAAATGAGCATTTTTTACCTATTAAATAACAATAAGAGCAATTTTGGACCAAAATATTAACGGTAAGGGCATTTTTGGACCAAACTACAAACGGATGGCATTTTTGTTCCTTTCATATAGTTTAAGGGCATTTTTGAACCAAAGTATTAACGCTAAGGGCATTTTTGAGTCAAACTATAAACGGAGGGCATTTTTGTTCCTTTCACATAGTTTAAGGGCATTTTTGACCATTTTCCCAAAAATTAATGTTGACTAATGCTTTGCTTCTACTAATGTTATTTTGATTAGTCAATTCAGTTATTATTGAATAAAATATATCTATGACTTATTTTTATCTTTTTATATATGAATATTTTAAAATTTATACCCAAGCATACTTATTAGAAAACTAATGTAAATTTATGTTGTTTCCTCTTTAAATTCACATAATTAGAGTTCTCAAATTCAAATTTACTTGAATACAAAATCTCATATTAGAAATATCGAGTGGAAAATCGAAAAAGAAAAGAAAAGTGTATTCGACTCCACGTGTATATGCAAACCGAAGAAAAAGGGCAAAGAAAAAGAACATAAAAGTCCCTTCTCTCTCTCTTTTCACACTTCACACAGAAACAGTGTTGAGAAAATCAATTCTCTTTCGCCTAAATTTTCTCTCTACTTCATCCATGGCGGCTCCAATCCCTGAAAATCTCAGCCGTGAACAGTGTCTTTACTTAGCCAAACTCGCTGAACAAGCCGAGCGCTATGAAGAAATGGTTCAGTTCATGGACAAACTAGTCCTCAATTCCACGCCGGCCGGCGAACTCACCGTTGAGGAACGGAATCTCCTCTCCGTCGCTTACAAAAACGTTATCGGCTCTCTTCGTGCTGCCTGGCGTATTGTTTCCTCCATTGAACAGAAGGAGGAATCGCGGAAGAACGAAGAGCACGTGCATCTTGTTAAGGAGTATAGAGGTAAAGTTGAGAATGAACTTTCGCAGGTTTGTGCTGGTATACTCAAGTTACTCGAGTCAAACCTTGTTCCATCTGCTACTACCGGTGAATCGAAGGTGTTTTACCTTAAGATGAAAGGTGATTACTACCGGTATCTTGCTGAGTTTAAGATTGGAGATGAGAGGAAGCAGGCTGCTGAAGACACAATGAATTCTTATAAGACTGCTCAGGTACTGTTTGAGTTGACTTTTATTTCCTATTTTGCGGTATCTTCTAGGTTTTGAGTTTGATTTTTGCTTGTGCTTTTTACTGTTCTTCAGATTAGGGCTAATTACTGTTCGGTTTTCTTATTAACCTGCTGCGCTAGTAGGATTTTCATTGAGATCTGAAATTAATGTAGAAACTGTAGATCAATTTGATGTGAATGTAGTGAAGTAAATTTAGCCATTCTGATCTATATTTTATGTATTTGCGTTGTAACTGTAGTGGAGATTGGTACTAATAAAAATAAACTAGTGGGGATTGTTTAATCGAGTTTGATTTTTCCATTCCATTATAGTTTTTCTTACTATTGTGATTGAAATTGTGAGAAATGAATTGTTTAGCTACAGGTTAAAGATGATTTGACATTGGGCCTCTGGGCTAAACTGCATCTAGGTCTTCCTAGTTATTTGTTGTGATAGCAGGATTTGTGTTGAGATGGGGACAAAGCATCTTGATACTGTAGCTAGATTTCAATATAAATACAGTTTTAGCCATTGCAATCTGGATTTAGTTCTTTCATTGAGATTGTGATAGAGAATCTTGCATTAGCATATAATGTTGAATTTTCTGCTACGATTTGTCTTTTCATCACATATTTTTCTAATATGTTGTTAATTAGTGATATGTGTTTTTAAGCTGCAGTTTAAGATGATGTTCCTTTGCACTGTTATCCTCGACTTTGAAAGAGATTTGTGTAAATGTATTATTTTTATAGAGGAAATCATAGGTACAAGTACGGCAACTAAGAGAACAAGGGACAAAACTTTGTGATCAGAAGACTGTTGCCTTACTCTGTTGTTGCTAAGCAATGTCACGTTTATTTTGTTATGTTTCATATCTGTAACAGATGAAGTGTCATTTCCATCCAAGAAGGTTTTTTCAACACCAAATTGTTTTGATGCTTTTTTTGAAATTAAAGATTGAACTGAAATGATGAAGAAGTCCTTGTTGTGTTTAGTTAGAAGATCGGTTGTAAACTGATCAGTGTTTGTAAATATCCAAGGATGTGTGCATTAATAAGGCTTACACCCATTTTAGCTATAGTTGTGTCATTGATGTAGTTAGCAACACTCAAGGAGCAGTTTGTTTTTACTCGGGTTGGGTGTATAAATCACAAAATTAACTTCACATGCAAGGGCTTTCTAATTATGCTGCGCATTATTGGACACTGTATAGAGGAGGTTAGGATGATTGCTACCTGGACTTTTCAGTTCTCTCTGTTTTTGCTTCCTTTCTTTCGAAAATTGTTTAGTCTGGTTTGTATATGTTCTACAGTTGTTCAAATCTTGTATGTTCATATCCTTGCATTTCATTTTGTATACAGATTTCCATCACATAGTTGGAAAATTGAGTTTCACTGATTCTGTTTCCCTGCCTTTGTTGTCATTGAAGGAAATTGCACTGATAGATCTGCCTCCAACACATCCCATAAGGCTTGGTCTTGCACTCAACTTCTCTGTCTTTTACTTTGAGATACTGAACTCATCTGACAAAGCTTGCAGTATGGCAAAACAGGTAAAATTTAGTGTTTATGGTAACATGCTTCATTTGCAGTTTTATATGTTCTGAGCAGGCTGAACTGTTGTTTAGCTTTGACTAATAAAAGAGCCATCGAATAAAGTCGGGGAAGGGTAACTATCGATAGTGAGATGCAGTGAAATATGTAGAATGCAAGGCCAATAGAGTGGTGTCTCTGGGAGAAGAAAGTGATCTGACTTATTAGAAAAGGGAGAATTAATGAGTAGTGGGAAATGGATGGATAGGACGAGAGAGGACAAGTCGGAGACAGCTGAATCCAAGTGATTTAGAGAAGTGGGTTGACAACTTAATATAAGAGAGATGACTGTAGGATAAGGTATTTAAAAGCAATATGTAGAAATGATCTGCTTCAGTGCGTGTATATTCTTCTTCTAAAGTTTGCATAGCATAAGTCAAGAGCTAGTGTACTGTTAAAATGTTGGTGAAGTTAGAAATTGACGACAGTCCTACCTATCCATTTAGTTTTGGCTATAAGACTGATTTATAGTCAAGGTTAACCTAAAGTGCTAGTTGGCTAGGAACCTTGAGCCTTGTATTTGCTCCTCTTCAAATTGAAGGTAACCTGCAGATCGAACATTTAGGTTTTGCCATCAGTGTCCATGGTATCTATATTATGCTTACGCATGCCAGTTGATCTAGTTATATTAAGAGCGATCCATATCTTTGCATTTGGGATGATTTTGTTTGTCTACTTGTTTAGGCATTTGAGGAAGCCATAGCTGAGCTGGACACTTTAGGTGAAGAATCATACAAGGATAGCACCCTCATAATGCAACTCCTACGAGACAACCTCACACTTTGGACCTCAGATGCTCAGGTATGTGCTTCTGTTGAAGGTTGCCATCACATGCACACACGTACTCACTCTGAAGTTTGATGTTATTACTTGTGAAACTTTCTTTAATTGTTGTCATGTGGTTAATGCAGGATCAGTTGGATGAATCTTGATTGGCATGGTGTCTCTATTTAGGATTGGGCTCTAAATGTTGTTTGCTTTGTTGTGCTGACTTATTGTATAAGAAAAAAGACAGCTTCGCTTGACATATGTTATGTTTGATATTTGACTAGTGGTGGTTTGGTACTTGGAAATCTAGTTAGATTATTTATCTTATTGCAATGGAACCTTAGTACTGTGTATGAGAAAAAACTTTAATGAATGCTTGTGTCTTTGAGGACGTTTCAAAACGTATCATGAAAATGGTTACAATTCTTTTGTGAAAGGTGCTATTGTAAACTGTTGATAGCTCATCCAATTGCTAAAAGTTAAAAATATAGTGTAGCTCTTTGATGTTTCTAAATGTATAGAAGCAAATAATTCTGTGAGTGATGATGCATTCCGATGATTAGAAAATATGCAACTGCTAGAAGAGCTGAGTTGGTGAATTTTAGTCACCATATATACAAAAGGCAATGCCCAAAATCACCCGTGAATGTAAAATAAGAAAGATACTATTTAGAGATAGATATAAGACCTCACACATCAAGAGTCAAGACTAACTACACAGTTTAAGTAACAAGTACTTAGAAAATACCAAATAACACATACATTTGTCTTTTGACTCTTAAGTTACAGGCTCAAGGTTGAACAAGCTTGTCTTGGCTAAATCATTCATCCCTTGTGCTGTTCTTGAGCCATTCTAGGTACTGTGAACTGCCACCAACTATGGGCATGGCAATCACTTCAGGAACACTGCAAAAAACAACCAAGAGAAGGATCAAAATAATCCATGCACTCTCTCCACGCCTAAGACCAAGCATGAATGTTTGAAATTTTTGGAGCAGAAAAATCAGCCTCACGGACTGGTAGAAAGTGAAGTGTATAACAAATGACATGTCGAATCAGGCCTTGGGCCTAACTCAAACCCCAAAAGCTAAGCTCAAAGGAAGGAGGATTGCCCAAGCTAAATAAGGAGCTTGGGGTTCTCGTTGCGGTCTGAATGTGGGATCATTCTCATCACAAACACATTACTTCCTAAAACCACTTTTAACATTCAAAAGGATGATCTGTGCCAGGTTTGTCTAACTAATGCAGAAAATAAGATGGTCGAACATTAGATGACAAGTTAAAAACTGAAGAAGCACTGATGTCTTATAATTGGAAGAAGAAAAAAAAAGAAGCAAAGATGCAAGGACTTACTCATATTCATGGTTGGCCTTCACGTGCTCCGTAAGAGCTTCTAAAAGGGATTCCCTGGTCTTGATTATAAGCAGCTCTTCAGAATCGGTCTGTACCTGTTAACAAAAAAACAAAAAGCAAAACTACTCTTAGAAAACAACGCGACACATATAGTGTACAGGGGCAGAGCCAAGTAGGTTCATCCAAACCTCTTTGAACGGAAATTACATTGTTTATACATGATAAATTATTTTTATGTATATATAGTAGATGTTGAATCCCCTTTGACTTCTTTGTGTGTTTACTTTTTCATATTTTAAATCCTTTTAGTGAAACTCCTGTCCCCGCCATTGATAGTGTATCGAGAAAAGTTAATTCCAATCAAAGTTGAAGAGTCTTTTGAAGAAGAGACTTACCTCTCCTTGCCACTCGTAAACCGATTCTACACCTGCACACACAGCATATCAATTCACTTATGCATCCACCAGCTTCTTGATGTACTAGTCATAACTGTAACATGTTAACATAGAAAACAGGACTTCTGAGGAGACCAACTAATCTAATAATTTTAGCTTGAATTTGAGTAACTCCGCAACCAAGAAGACTCCTACACATGTAAGGGAATGCTGAGGGAGACATACACAGTTAAAATGCACTTCGGTGTTTTGCCAGACATAGGTTAGTAAATATTGAAGCAATGTCACAAACAGAAACAAACAAAAAGCTAGTTGATACACCTTTCTTTTACAAAATACATAACTGTGCAGATGCCCCTGGACAGAGCCGGTTTATAGAAATCAGTACCACTTACCAAAACCTACAGTTTATATCCCTTCCAACCCCAAAAATTCTTCCATATTATCAGAGGATCTCAATAAGGTTCAATCTCTGGAAGGGAGTATAGTCAAACGCACGCAACAGTACAGGCAGTAAACAAGAGAAACGGCAATATATTCAAGTTCATATATGCAAATTGTTTCACGCAAGTGATAAAGAATCAAAATACCTAAAAAACTAATGGTTACCTACATTTGAAGGAATCAAACTTTAAGTTCAAGAGCAAAGTGTTACTAGAAAATGATGTGGAATTAGCACTCTTCTAATTCAATTCACGACAACAAGAGAGAACCACACTTTCCCAAGAACATCAGTATTAGCAGCATGTTGCACTGAAGTTGAATTGCTAAAGTCTAAACATGCAAATGATGGTAAAGATACTTTCAGAGATGTGTCATTCGTTTAGTGCAAGACAAAAACATGAAAGTTACTTTGTCTAGTTAGAGAATTAATAAGGAGTTGTTCTCGCCTGGTACTCGATTAACACATGCTGCAAGTTTCTCCTTGACTATGCTCCCTGCCAGTTTCTTACCTGCAAGTTCATTAGAATCCAAGATCATGATGCTAAAGTTCCATCCATAGCATCAGTAATCACAGAGATTACATAAAAGTAATCAAAAAGATAGCATCATCAGATATTTGTGGAAAATTATGCTGAAACCATCTTTACATAACATGTTTAAATTAGTACACTTGGACAAATAATAAATATTGCTTCAGACTATAGGCACTTTGATACAAGCTGAATAGAATAGTGCAGATTTTCCCTTTTTTGATCAGACAATGACTAAGATTCACAAATCTAAAGAGCTCAAATCCGAAGAATGGAACTAAAAGCACACCAGAGAGAACCAGCAAAGGAAAAAAACACATATGTGATCCCCAGACCAAGCGATCACCATGAATCAAGTTCAAGTCTAAACAAAACTCAACAGTCCAAACAGGGATCATAATTCAGCTAGAATCCTCAACAAGATTACAATTTTACTGAAGGATTCACAAAAAACAACAATCATCAAGAGATAATCAAATCAAATGCCAAAACTACCAAAAAGAAAAAGGAGATAAAACAAACCCAGTTCTTTGTTAGGAACAGTGACATAAACAACAATGGTTGGAACAATCTTGTTGCTAGCTTCCATTCTTATTCTACTAACACTTGTACTCCGTCTTTCTCCAACTAATTTCGACCTGAAAATGTAAAAACAAAACCAACCCAGATATAATATTTCACTAAAACCCACAATCCAATTTCAAGATTCTGATCAGAAATCACAAGAGAAATGAAAAATTACCGGAAAAGAGGGGCAAAGGGAAGTGAATGAGCAAAACCCGTATTAGTAAAAGGGACAGAGAGATTAGAGAGACCAAAAGTAAGAACACAGAAAGCGCCTACTATGGGCAATTTCCGACGGAATAAATTCGATGATGCTATTGCTGAGAGTGTTAATGCCATTGATATCTCTTCTGCTTTTATAGTATTTGCTTATTTTCTTGATTCCATTATTAACCAAAAAACAAAGAATTGTTGAATGCCTGAAACTTTCTAGAAGAAACTAAACTTGGGCTTTGTTGTTCATATCCAACGTGAGGCCTCTCTGAAAATGGGCTGGGCTGTGCTATTTTCAGATAAGGTGGATTGCGAAATGATCCTGACTTTGCCAAGAGAATTCATGGCAAAAATCAAGGAAAAATCACCTCATATATATATTTAAGGCTTAATATTACAGCCTTTAGATGTACTTTTTTTATATTACTACTTATAACAGTTTAATTACAAATATTAACAAATTAGTTTTAATTTATAATTTAATTAATTAGTTATTATTTTTATAATTACATATAATTAATAAGTAAGAGAAATAACATTAATATTAGAGAATCAATTGTCATTATCTCTTCCACCATTTTAGGGATAACATTAATATTAGAGAATCAATTGTCACTATCTCTTCCACCATTTTAGGGATTTTTTTCCAGATTTCACACAGCAACCCCCACCTTCCTCTTTTACCCACACGTAAATCCCACACCCCCACCCCCACGTTTCTCTTTTACAGAGAACTAACTTTAATTTTCTCTCTCACCATCTTCAACGTTCGTCTTCTTCATTCAAAAAGAAAATAAGTAGAACTCCCACATTTATATGAATTAATGGTGGGATGAGATCTACATACGAAGAATGTTGAAATTCCTGCAAAGTGTGGTTCCTCTCAGTCAAAGGATCAAAAGGAGAAAAAAACGAAGCAAAGAAAATGGTGAGTTCGGCAAATCAAAAGGGAAAGAAGAGGAAGGGGAAAATTGTAGAAACCCCTTTTGATTCGAATTCTGATTTTGATAGTGAAATAAAAAAGAAAAAAAGCAACAAATGTAGAAATTGCTCAATCTTCAAAACCATCAAGAAGAAGAACAACAAAAAAGAAGGAATCAGAAATTCGAATATCCAAAAAAGGCAAAAAAAGTTGTTAGGGTAAGTATTATATTTAATTTATTTTCACATTATTCAAATTAGTGATTTTTTTGCTAAAAATATCACATTATGTTTATTGTTGTTTCGGAACTTTTGTTTGGGTGAAACTTGTACGAAATGTGAATAATATTTATATGAATATCACTTTAATATATGATTTTGGGATATTATATGAAATGTGATATAATATTGGTATGCAAATGGTATGAATTGTGTTTTGACGTTAGTATGAAATTGGTTTGATATCAGTAGCCCAATGATATGAGTTGTTAAATTGGTATGCAAATGGTATGAATTGTTAAATTACTCTGTTTTGTAGAATTATGACTAATATTGATATGAAATTGCGATTTTTTTCTAATAGGAAGGTTTCTTTTTCAATTTTTTCATTAATGTATTTAAATTTTTAACATTGGTATGAAAATGGTATAAAATGATTTTTCTTTCAAATTTTTTTCAGTGATTGTGGTTTGTACACGTGTCTATTTGTTGAATACATCAGTAATGGAGTTTTTGATAAGCGTTCTGTTGATATCGATGCAAAGTACCATCGTCAAAGGTATGCCACAATCATATGGCATTATGGAAAAACAAAGAATAATGATGGCGCGACCAGTGAGAGTGAAGTAACTCGCACTATTGCTAGCAAATTTGATGGACCCCGCATAGCAAAAGAACATGCTCCGAATACCAGCAATTATCCCACACCAAGACCACAGAGATCAAATTTGAGATAGTTGATTGCACCTTAGACTTTTTAGAATTACAAGTTTTTTTTTTTTACTTTTGGACGGTATTTTTGTGTTTGTTACAGCTTTAAGTATTTGATATATATAATATCTACTGTTTTATTTCAAAAAGATACCACTTACATATGAATTACAGATTGACTATTGTAATCGCAGGATACTAGTTATATACAGACTGCATTCCAAATGGATACACCATTCTAAAGATAAATTACACATTGACTATAATAATTCTCGGGATAACAGTTATATACAAAATGCATACAAATTGGATTCAACATTTAGAGTTTATGATTTTACAATGTCTTATTAACTAGAAAGAAATCATACTACTAATTTAGAGTTCATGAACTAACTCTGACTTATAATTGGTATCCAAAATGTACACCTTTGGCATCCAAATTCATATTCTAACACAAAAAAATAAAAAAATAAAAAAATAAAAAATAAATGAAGTTGGTATCCAACATGTATAAATACCTTGTATAAACGATTATGCCAATGTAAAATAGTGATAATTGTATTTTGTAACAACCTCAATTACATTTTTGTTTTACATTTTTTTCATCCTGGACAATTTACAACCTAATTGTAAATTATATTGTCTTAACAAGCGTGGATTAAGTATTTTTAAAGATGTATGAAGTTGTATACAATCTGTATAAATACTGGAATAAACGAATCTTACAATTTAAAACAGAGATCATTAAATGTTGCACCAACATCAATTACATCTGTTTTTTTTTTTTTTGAAAATGGATAAAATAAGACTTTTTAATTAATTTTAACAGATTAGAGTGAATTAAGGAAAACAAATATTCCTAATTAGTTTGAATCTCCTAAATTTATGCTAATTAAAAATTATCACCAATCAATTCAAAATTAATTAATACATCTATTTTCCATTTTTTCAGTTTTTTTCTTTATTATTTCTAATTCCATTTTTTTAAAATTTTCGTTTATCTTTTTTTTAAAAAAAAAAAAAGTTTTTTCCAATTAATAAAAACATTTATTTTTTTTGTAAATTTGTTATAACCTGAAATTTTTAATGCTATATCTTGAAAGTCTAAATCTACTGCTATAGCTTGAAAATAGTACTATAATATATGTCATATATGAAATTTACACAAAAATCAATTAGATCACGCTTTAAAGATTATTTTGAGCAAACTGATTTTTCTATATAAAAATGGAAGATCAATATTGTGTATGTAAGATTAAGCAATATATGAGTAAATAGAGAAAATTTCAGAACTAGTAAAGATAATAGACATAATAACGTTTTATAGCTATAGTTTCCATAATTACGCTCCATAGCTATAGTTCAGTTTGCTATGGAGATTGCGGTTTGTATATTTTGTTTGCACGTTTGTATATTTTGCTTGCAAATATACAAACAGGGTAGGCATATACAAATAGAGTATGCGATTTGTATATTTCGCTTGCAAATATACAAACAGGGTAAATATATACAAAGTTTGTATTTATACATTTAGGATATTTTTTCAAAACTCGGTTTGTATATTTCGCTTGACAATATTCAATAGGGTAATTTATTGTGAATTTTCCATAAATCGTATACAAATAGCTAGGGTAAGCATATACAGATTATGGATTTATACAATTAGGAATCAAATTATATAAGTTCTAAATTTATACAAACATAGACTGAATTATACATATTCTGGATTTATAAAATTAGGCAACCGAATAGCAAAATTTCACAAAACTATAGCTACGGATTAAAAATAATCAAAACAATTGATATATAACATAATATACTCTAGAAGTTTGTCATTTCCCATAATTTTTTCAAATAAATATTAGTCTAACGTTTAACTTTATCTGAAAGAGTAATTTTTCAAGCCTTGTGTTTTGTTGTTAATCTAAAATATATGAGGCCTCTTTGAAATTGGGCTGGGTTAGTAAATTGGGCTTGTTGAGAGCCTCATTAAAGCCATGATTTCATATTGGGAAAATTACGCGATGAAAGAAATTTATACTACTTAATTAGTCATTATAGCTATAGTTTGCTATAATTATCACTTGCGACTAACGTTAACTGCTAATTACGTGGGTTGGATTCGAGTTTGTATAATTAACCACTTTTGTATAATTCGTCACGTTTGTATAATTCGCAACTAACAATTCTTCGTTTGATTTGTATTTGTATACAATGGTTTGTATTTGTATATGAGAGTGATTTCCTTTGGTTTTTCAGTTTTATCACCAGATACATTCAAACTTTTTTGTATAAATTTTTAAAGTTTGTATAAACGTGTAGTTTTCAGATTTTGTATAATATAATTTAATGTAATTTGTGTATAACTATTTTAAAGTTCAGATGTTTATGTTTGTATAAATTAATTATATCGAGTTTTCTCATATTTGTATAATTTCAGAATTTGTATTACTCAATTATACAAATACGTACACACGAATTATACAAATGTACCCGCAAATTATACAAACGAGATGTGAATTATACAAATTATTTCTCTCTCTCGCTCGTCTCTCTCTGCCCTCTCTCAATCTTGCTCGCCTCTCTCCCCTCCCCCCCCTTTTCCAGTTTCGCTCGCCTCTCTCCTCCCCTAACATGTAACTACAAATCGTAATTAGCAAATTACAACTAAAGCCTAATCAGGTTATTTTGAGTGGCTATATGCAAAAATTTCTCTTTCTTAGTCCCCCCTTTCTTTCTCATGTTACTCTGGAAATTAGAATTATATCAACAATGACAACATATTCACCGTAATTCTACGAGTAAAAATATTTAAATTATATCAATCAAATGTAATTTCATTGCAGGAATATCTAACAGTGTGGCGTAGCAAATACTAATAAAGTAGGTGAAGAACATCTATAGAGAATAATGATTTAAATTCCAAGAAAAACAAAATGCTAGGTATTTTTTTTCTAATATGTTTTAAGACTTTGTTACAAAGTAATTATAATAGTCATATACTTATACAAGATAATATACATGACATTTTGGTGCTCTAAAATTTCTGCTATGCATAGGGTTCGAAAAAAGGCCTCGCAAAGGTCCATCCTAAGTTTGTAACTAGTTAAATGAGTTGAATTACTCTTCATTTTCTTCTTTTCCAATTTAATTTTTTTCAAATGATTTTTTTTTTCTCGAAAACACTATTGTTTTTTAAAAAATAAATCTATGTTTGCAAATTGAAATTTTTTTAGTTGTACATGTCGAGATTAAAAGTAGTTCCCTTATGGTGTTTGTCCCTTTACCTTCTTTTTTTCTAGTAAATTTTATAGGATCGTTGACCTAAGTTTTTAAAATGGGAAAATTCCAAATATATGAACGTTTTGTTTGACATATAGAGTAAATGCATGTAGCTTGATCTATGACTAAAAAAAAAATTGCAAGGCCAAGGGACCCTTTCAAGATTAACAGTAAAATAGATCTCACAAAATAAAATAAAATTTAAGTGTCAAGTAGTAATAAATTTAATTACCAGACAAGAAAAAACAAAGTCAGTTTAGTTTGTATGCACTTACAATTAGTCGGAGACAAATTTAAATTTTAAACGGTATGGATTCGAGTTTGAACTTTTTAATCATAATTTATTTTAATTTATCATTAGTGTTTTTTATGAATGAGTTATTGGAAGTTCTCTCAAATTTCTCTAGCTACAACAAACTTGTGTCATAATTTTGATATTAATTGTTCACAACTTATGATAGAATACAGAAAATATCAAAAATATTTCATGATCGCCATTTTGAATTTTACATTTGTTACTATAAAAGTTGTCCTATTGCTCATTATTAAAAAATCATAATTTTTAATTATATTAATCGAAACATATAGTTTAACTCATCAAAATAATTTCATTAATAAAATCACTAAATTTAAATTAATATACTTATGGAAAGGACCAACGAATCTATATTTTCAAGTCAATATAAAGAAGTGATTAAATTCGTACAAAATCGACGTGTACTCCAAATCTACCAATTAAAATCTTTTAAACACATAGAGCATCTTGATAGTCATATACCTGTAAACTTCAACTTTTAAATTCTAAATTAATTAGGTTAGATTATTTAGCTGGAAAATGTCCAATAAGGACAAGAATCCCCTAATTTTGAGCAAATAAAAATGCTTTTTCTTCTTCTACCACTAAAGATTGCGGTGAAGTTATAAGTAATCATAATGATTTTTTATTTGAATTATGAGAATGAAATTTATTTGGTACGAAACACTTTATTTTGAAACTCAGTCTTTCTAAGATGAAGTTAAATTAGTTATCAATTGAAAGTGGATATTAAAGTCAGACTTCCTAACGCAAATTTGGATTAGGCCACAAAATAAATATCAGAGTATGCAGTGGCCGGTGTACATTGGATTTTTTGTAAGCGCTATCACCATTTTAACATAAGCAATACATCGTTCTCTTTCTCCAGCGGTGTCACCTTCACCATTTTTGCATCTTATTTCATTTTTACATACCACACGTGTGTATTCATAAGAATTTTCGATACAAATCAATCACGATTCAAAATGGATTTAAAGACAATTTTTTGACACAAATTCAAATTAATCAAATCTAAAGCAGTTATTAGAGTTAGACTTTGTAACGAGGTCTAGAAACAAATACCAAACACCACACAAAAATAAGCTCTTCTTTTAATTTTATTTTCCCCCAATTTCACAAACAAGTGGTCCCTTCTTTACTCCCAAATGGAACCAAACGCAAACAGCACGATTTTTTATATAAAAAGACACAATTTGGAAGTAAGACAAGAAGCTTTAATAATCCAATACTAATTTGTTTAGGGGTCGTTTGGTAGAGTGTATAAGAATAATGCTGAATATGATGTATTAGTAATGCATGCATTAGTAATGCATGCATTAGTAATGCTTGCATTAGTTATGCTTGCATTATTTCTTATACATTGTTTGGTTTGATGTATTGGAAATAGCAAGCCTTGTATAAAGACTATTAAAAAAATGTTTGTTTACAAAAATACCCCCACATTCTTTTACAAAAATAATAATAATAATTATAATAATAATAATAATTATAATAATTAATTATTATTATTATTATTATTATTATTATTAATAATAATAGAGGGTAGTTTTGTCATTAGTTAATCTAATGCATGCATTAAAACCATTGTATTGCTAATACCTAGAAATCCATGGTATTAGCAATACACACTTTAATACACAATAGAGTGTATAACTAATGCAAGCATTAGTTATACATAGGTTGGAAAAGAGTACCAAACAAGGTACTAGTAATACACAGTGCTAATGCATGTGTTATTTTTCCTAATACACTCTACCAAACGACCCCTTAGTGTTTAGTAGAATGTAAAATCACCAATAAAACTTTGAAGAGATGTCCCTTCGTGGATTAATTTATTCATTGTATGAGATTATTTTATTTCGTATTAAACTTGCGATGGAAACACTAAAAATATGGATGTTTGGGGTAGTTGGTCCAACATACGATGGTTTTGGACCACCATTTGATAGACGTATGTATATATTTGTATACGTCGATGTTACTATTAATATCGTTCGTATATGTATAGTATATAGTATTTTGAATAAGCTAACGTTAGAAAAACTTAATACTAGTATAGTTTTTTTTTGTTTGTTTAATTTTGAATTTTTCCGTTTTCTATTTTTCACATTATAAATTTTTATAAGGAAGATAATGATCAAAATAATTCTTGCATATGTGGTTATAAAAGCTGATGGTGTGATCTTCTATTATCACATTACTAGAATTTCCGCGAAATAGACATTTTTGTGTTACATGCAGAACCCCCCATGTCCTACTAAAATTAACATTATTTACCAATAATTTGTTTTTATTTATTCATGAGAAAAATTGATTCCAAGATATTGATAAACTTTCTTACTTTACAAAATGCACTTTATATAACATATATTGAATGATATCACATGTTTTTGCAATGGATTTTCTCAAATACAAAAAATAAACTGCAATCACAAAATAATTTTAGGATTGTGTTAGTAGTGTATTTCTCGAATGTAGGAAGATTTGGACCTCCTTGTCAAATTTTCGATCACCAGGTATAGAGAATATAAAAAATGCAATGTGTTTGATGTCTTGATCTCTTTGTGAATATCTCTAAAGTTTATGAGATATTTGAGATGCCATGTCTTGATCGATCGATCTCTTTATAAGTATTCAAACGTTTATGAGATAGTTGAGATGACTTTGTAAGGAATACATGTCCCTTTTATAGGCGTGACTCGTGAGTAATGATTTAAAATAAAATAATCTACAAAATATCTTAAAGGACCATAGGGTTAAAGATGGATTGTAATTCGTTTGATAAAGTCTTATATTAAATCCGATAAAATCTCAATGTCTACAGTAAATTTCTATTTGAGGCTATAAATCAAGCCCAACGTACACGCATAGATTAGATGAAGGCTATATTGTTTTATTTCAATTCCATAAAGACTATATATTTGGGAGATTGCAACTGAAATCTAAAATATATCGTCTCAATATATAGTGAACCTACTCAATTTTGTCTTTAATATATTTGGATTGTTTCATAACAACCAAAAAGAAAAGTCATGTACACTTATGTCAATTTTTTTATTTGGCAGATAAAGGTTGAGTGGTGCAAAATCCAATGAATCGTGATTTAATTTGCAATCAAGGTTCTCAATTTATCAAGGAAAATTTATATTATTTCACAAATTGTTCACGTGTATATCGAATGATTGTATGTTTTTATTTGAGACTATGAATTAAATCTTGACACGTTATACTTATAAGGTGACAGACTATCTTGCCATCTATAAAAAATCTGAATTGTGTTTTTGAACTCACCTTTCTCGTATATTTCAAGTTCGTAAAATTTATTTTCGAACTGTATATCTGAAATTAATCTCAGTATATAATAACCTTCTTAAATTCCGTCTTTAATATATTTGGATCATTTCGTACCCAAAATATTAAAAACAAAGTCATGTGAGATAGTCACTCTTGTGTCGATTTTTTAGTTAAAAAATGGTTGGCATATAAAGGAATCCAATGAGTATAGGGTTTTAATTGCAAATCAAGGTCTCACTTTCTATAGTAAAATAGTTTTAAAGTCCCATGAGATTGTCCTGTGAATTCCTTAATGGTCCTTATACATTTAATAATGTGTTTAAATTACCCCCTGTTAATCATTTTATCACATTAATACAAAATTGTTCGATACTATACAGAAAAGTATTGAAAACACTTTTAAACTTGGCGCGAATTATCAGTTTTATCCCCAAATTATTGACAGCATTAAAAACATTCATCTACTTGACTAACTAAACTTAAATACACCCTCGATCTGCCACATGACATAACAAGTGATCTCAAACTCTTGCTAGGAGCCAGAGACTCTTAATAAAACGCTGAAAAAATGGTCGAGAATATCTCTAATCTTTACGAAAATATAGGAGTGTATTTCAGGCAAGAGTAGGGGTATATTTAGTATTCATCGCCCATGAAAATGGGGGACATGGCTCTTGCTAGGAGTCACCTTATGATATGTTTGGTACAACATGACTTTCTGACAACTTAATACAGGCAACTAGGACCAAATGGCCACTATGGACAACTCAAATAAATCTAGGGGCTTTATTGACATAAATAATATTTTTTTTAAAAATCATATAAAATGAAGAGAGATCATTAAGAAGTTTACTTTGTTACTAATCTAACTAAAATCTTTAACTAATTAAGTACATTCTTGAAAAATCGTAGTACACAATTAGTAATTATTAAGTATGAACTTGACAATCAATCTTAGTTTGCCAGCTTTGTTCTTTTCTAAATTTTGTCAAGCAAATAGTTCACACCTAACACGACATAAATATTTCACACACTCAAGACATAATGATGTTCATGAAAAACTAGAATAAAATCCGATTTAAATCGACATATATATCGTGTATTCTAAGTGGTAGAATGATTATAATTTGTTGTCACAATTTAATGAGATTCAGTCTCAATTGAGCACGTCTAGCATAATTTTTCACAGTAACAAAATTACTATAACTGACATCGTTAAGTTTACCATTGTAAAATTTATTTATCGCTTTGATTCATCCCTTTAAAAACAAAAAGAATTATATTGATACAAAAAGTTAATCATATTATTTGATACGTATGTATACGCTTTATCTCTTTTTATGTGTGTGTATATACTCAATTGGATTTGTTTAGTATATTTGTAGACCGACATAACTAGCTTGGTGTCCTTTTACAAAATAAAAATAAAAATAAAAAGAGAGAGAGAACGAATTTATTGAAACATTTTTACGAGAAATATGGACAAAAGCTAAAGTAAATATGTAATCACAACTTTAAAACTGCAATAAATTAAAATGTTGAGAACATTTAAAATTAAATTAAGAGGTGTCAAATGGGTGAATTGGGGCTAATTGGGCATGTCAAAATGAGCTTAACTTAATAAATAACTGGTATTTGTCGAACCGTTCAAAAAGTTACTTGGATTGAAATTGAACTTGTTAAAATGGATTGACTTTATAAATAAGTGGGTTATTGACCCGCCCAAAAGTTAGTTGGGCTGAAACAAATTGGCCCAAAACAAGTTTAACATCGGGCCATGACTCAATCCACCCATTTCTTACTTGTTTTTTTTTTCTTTTACCTCTTTTACGAGCTTTCATGTTTTTGCTCTCTTGGTAACTCAAACACACAAATTTAGAATTAAAAGTGAGGGATGTTTACTTTCCGAATAACTCCCTTTTGTCACCCAACTCTTACTAAGTTTTAATTACTTGATTTTTTTTCATTAATTTGTTTAAGTACATAATAATTTTATATATCAAATGAAAAAAAATAGACAAAAATTTCATGGGTCAATCCATACTTCTTATCAAGTAACTTTTAAATGGATTGATTAAGCAGTTTCAAATAGATCAATTTAACAAAAGAAGCAAGTTATTAATCCGTTCATAAACATATTGGGCAGGTCAAGAAGTTGCTATTTTTTCAACTCATAAATCTTAAATTCTTAAATTCGCTTCCTTTTACGTAATGCGTGACTTAAAAACTAAAAGAAATTATAGATATTAGGATATGGCCCAAAAAAAAAAAAAAATTAGACCACAATTTATGTGGTGAATGCAAGACAACCTGTACAGCTCGAATCTCAAATATGACTATAATTTAAATTCGTCTTTAGACCAACATATTTATTTCAACAAAATAAAGACTGAAAAAACAAGTCTCAAAATGAGTGTCCTCACTCTTAATTTTATCTTCTCTTTAAAGCAAAAATAAAATAAAAAATAGTCATGTGATAACTCATTGAGAACTGCATTGTTTCCTGACATGTTGCATTAGAGAGAATTTTGGGACATTGAAACCTTTTTTTTAAAAATATATTGGTGAATAAAATATATTTAAGTTATATACGTTGTTGTTAATATAAGAAATTTTTACATCAAGTTATCTTATTTTTAAGATCTTAAATCTCATATTTTAAGAATTTGTACAAGTAAATATATTTTTTTGGAAAAATTACATAAACACACGACTTAAGATAACATAATCTCTAAAATTTCCTATCATTTAAAAAATATTATAAAAATCACTTCTCAGATACTTTCGGATACATCCTTATCCCCTCTCGGATACATTTCTCCCCTTTCGGATATATCGCTATCCCCTTTAGAATACCTTCATTCCATTAAGTAATATATCATTTGCAATGTATCAAAAATTCAAGATTTTTATAATTGGAGAAACTTTCGGAATAAGATGTAATTAGCCCCAAAATGTATGAGATTTTAGGAGCCCGACTAGTCCAAATTCGTATTGAATAGAACTTATTTAAGCCCTCTATTAATTAAAGAAGAAAATCACTTCCATTGTACATTATTCTTTGATGATCGACATATGTGGATATCTTTTCAACAAGTTGATAGTATAAAAATTATTTATACTGATAATGTATTTATTATAAACTGAAACAAAAAAAAAGGTCAACTATGAAAAGGTGAAATAATATTCCAAAGTAGAATTTGAGGAAAAAGGGTTAGAAACTTGTGTCTTAAAAAGCCCCTTTTTACAAGTCTGTTTTAGGCATATGCTTGAGTTAACTTGTTGATAAACAAAGCATCAAGAATCCAAGGTTAAAAAATAAATTGTATCTTCAACAAAATATATGTCCTTTTTACCGTTGAATTATTATATCATTACGACTTTTAAGAGGGGTGGAATTTATTTTTTTCTTTTTGGGTCAACAATATTATAATTTGTGACTCCCAAGAAAAAATAGAAGGAGGAAATGATAATATTTTGGTCGTATAAAAGTGTTTGAACGTTTTATTAAGAGATGATTACTAGTGAAGTGTCTGGCTCATAAGTTAACAATTTAATTGGCCTAAACTGATTTGTTTGTTATAGAAATAAAAAGGTTAACTTTGAATTACACATGTGATGTCGTGGATAGAGTTGTTGTTTTTTTAATTAAAGATTTTAATTTTGAGGCTTGTGTAGAAAAAAAATACTTGATAGATAGCATTATCCTCGGTTGGGGCATTAGACCCTTATCCGAGATAAATTTAAATTAATCAAACTTTAATACAAGTAGTAAATATTAAATTTAAAAAGAAAAATAGAATTCAAATATTAGGCATATGACCACCGTTATTGCTCTATGTCCTTTTTCCACCCAAAGTTGAATAAATCGTGGACTATATTACATAGGGAAAGCATCAATTGAATAACGAGGTTAGCTCTCCTAAGCGAATATGGGTTCGTTTGGTTTGCAGATAAAATTATCTCGTAAGTATAACTTTATGAATTCGTTTGATTTGCAGATAAAATTATCTCGTAAGTATAACTTTTAGTTAATTCATTTCATTTGAAAGGTGGATATAATAATTTCAAGTTTGATGAGATATGATTAGATACTCAAAAATCAGAATTAAGTTTGAGCTGAAAATAATATCGTGTTTGATTGACAAAATAAATTTATCCCTAGACCATTAACTAAATAACATTATAAAATTTATTTCAAGATTAATTCTAAGATATCGTCTCACTTTATCTGACCTATCAAACATAATATAGTGTGTAGCTTTATCATATGGTTAAAGTGATATATACATATTTATTTTTTATTTTTATTTTTTTATATATATATATATTTATTTTTTTCTTGGAACCCTAGATAATCTGTAGTCGCTATAACTTTTGTCACAGTCTCTGCTATTTGGGTGAGCACTTTGTGCGCACTGGATAAACCCTTCATTGTGTAATATATATTGATGAGGTAATTTATGAGCGCGTTACACGTACATAAATTTTTTTGTAAGTGATATTCTATTTAAGAAGTGAAGAAAGATCAAATCAGTGTAACAATATTTTACTTTAAAAAATAACTCTATAAATAACCTATTTAGATCATATTAATGTACCACAATTCAAGTATATTCCTATATTTTTCTTGATAATTTTTTTCATTTTTTAAATGAATCAATGATTGTTTTAGTATTAATAGTAG
Organism: Solanum verrucosum; assembly: GCF_900185275.1. Taxonomy (NCBI): domain Eukaryota; kingdom Viridiplantae; phylum Streptophyta; class Magnoliopsida; order Solanales; family Solanaceae; genus Solanum; species Solanum verrucosum. Next base: position 766,341 of record NW_026019954.1, read on the forward strand.
TACTAAATAATTTAACATTAGAGCTAAAATAGATTATTACAGTACATCTTTAATTAAGTATTTAAACATGAATGTATTGCTTTGACCAACTAGTTTATTTGGCCTTTATTTCAAGCCTGCAGGTTCGATCCCTAAATGAAATTATTCTTTCTAAAATAGTAGACTATTAGTTGACTAATAATTGCAAAATTAAGGTTTAATGGGTTTAATCCGTCCGCTCGTAAAAGGAAAGTAGAGGTGTCAAATAATAGACGGATTGGATTGAATTAGTGCAGGAAAAAGTTATTTACGCTGAAATCAGTTAAAATACTATCATAATTGAATGTACATAATTCTTACTATTTTTAATTATTTTATTTATTCTTTCATAGTTATTTAGTATTTAGTGATTTAGTATTATTACTATGACTATATAACATATATTATAAGAAAATGTCTAAATTTAAACTATATATTAACACTTTTTTATTAGTTGAAATAAATTATGCGTTAATTTAAAATTAAGCAAATTACACGAATTATAATTTTATGGACTAATTTTATCTATACAAACAGAAAGACCCCTTTCATTGGTGAATTGTGAAGTGTTGATCTTTAAGTGGTGTCATTTCTTTTATATAATATAGTAATAATATTCAAACATTTTTGTCTACTTCTTAAACGATCTAAGACAAAAATCAAAAAACAATTTCTAATAAGCCTAATTTAAAAATAGTATAGTCATTTAAAAGGGCATAAAAAGGATCTCACCTCACCAGACGTTCAAGCATTTATTTACGTTAAATAAGATAGGTTATAATAAAAATATACTTTGGAATAAATTTTACTATTTTATCTTTATTTATGTTTTAAATTTTTTTTATAATATCATGATAGATAATTTGAGACACGTAAATAAAGTAGTTAACAATGAAAAGATGGCTAAGCTAGTTAAGATAACAAGCAAAATGTGAGTTATAATTGAGGTGACTGATAATCATCTAGATTGTCTGCTTAATCACAATTTTAAACTGTCCTAATCACCTTTGCTGAATAATATGGAAAAATAAAACTTGTAATCTGTGTATGAATGATAGTACTAGTAAGTAATTATCAACATGTATTGTAGTGGAGTGGTAAGTAATTAGAGTTCCCATCTACGAATTCCCTTAGATACAAACTTACATTTGTTAGAGAATGTTTTGTTCTCGTTATAAAAAATTTCAACACGAATTTAAATTTAATTAAATTTTAATGTAAATATCGAACACGGCTGAGTGTGAACTATTTAATAGGGCCATTAGGTAACGCTCCCAAAAGCAACAAAAAGCAAAAGGTTATTTCTTTTAGTGATAACTTTGGTCAGTATAAAGACATTTCCTTTAATAGTCCAACATTATAAATTCCTAAATATTACATTTTCTACATCTTTTCGAATGGATCGATGCATTTGCAAAACACACACGATTCACACGACTAGCCATTATCTCATGGAATCCTATAAAAAAAATTATTCTTATTTTTGTTTGTTTCGTTAACATATTCACATTATATTATTATTTTATTAATAATTTGTTTTCATTAGAAATTTTAATATAGAATCGATATAGTTTGATTGAGTACAATTATTATGTCCAACGGTCAATGCAAGATAGGAAATAGATAATGTATAATTAACAGTCGAGTTATGATATTTAGTTTACGAGTTTTGAATTATAATGTTATTAAATTCTATCGAGCGGGTAGAAGAGTTAGCTATACCCTAAGTATGATCTATTTATAGTATAGTGAGCAATATTTGTATTTGAAGTTGATTGGATTCCCTTTTTAGTAGGTTGATGTGCCTCAATTGTCGATTGGATTCCTTTTGAGCACATATTGTTGGTTCGTTTTCAAAAAATGTGTGGCTGTCTATTGTCAAATCAATAATATTTTTTTAAAAAAAGATCCAATTTTTCTTCTTCTTGCAAATATGCTTTTTTATATATATAATTAAAAAATATAGTTAGGTGTGAATTGTGATGTACCATTATTCAATAATCATACTAAAATCATTATACACATAAAATAAAATACTACAAGAAAAATTAGATAATTACAACGACAACGTATTTTTCAGAGTAATCGTACAATAAGGTATGAGGAGAATATAATGCATATACATCTCTTACTCCATTTTTTATCGGATAAAGGGATTGTTTTCAAATATCATTTAAAGAAAATGATCAAACAAAATAGAATTGGAGAACATAAGGAAAACTATTTTTATTTTTTATATTTTAAAGACATGTACTTTGTGAATAGAAAATAAAGAAGAAAAATATTATACTAATTGTAGAAAGAAGTTGAAGCTTATCCTACCAAACAAAAATAAGTGTAGGACAATCTTGACTATTTATTTCTCAAAAGAAAAATTAACAAATAGAGAAAAAAGATAATTTAGAGATACAATATATCTTTTTCTTGTTACTTTTTTATTTACATATATAGTACAAAGGCATTTTCACACATTGTGAGCCAATAAATATTGTGATTTGTGAGTGAGGTAGTTGGACCACATCAAATTCATTAGAATTGTCAGACACTTTGTGCAAAAAACTTTATTAGAGGAACAAATTAAGACTTTTACTAATATAATTAGATGGACCAAATAATGATGAAACACCTACATAAATAAATAAAAATTGCCCAAGTCTATTTTCTTGCACAAAACTATATTTTTATCTTTTAACAATATTAAATAGAACAAAAAAATGATAATTTTTACTTCGAAGACAGTCAAATGTTGTTATAGGTGTATAACAGTCAATCAATATAATAGTCAAAAACTATTTATAAAGAGCTTTGACGGTTTAATTGTTTTCTTCCTGATATTCTTCATTATGCGCTGTATGGTTTTTGTTTTTCGGTTATGTACGGTACAATGATGCTATATGTACAACAAATCATAATAAACATAACAAATTTATTATTTACTTTCATTTATTTTGTCATTATAATTTTATTATGTATATTTCATCAAGTAAAATACCATAACATTAATTTATAGGAATCAATAATCACTTGCTAAAATTAGACTTAAAAATTTTAACACTACAAAAACCAATAGGTCTTGCTCCCAAAATTTATGTCATGTATCTTAATGAATGACTTAGTGGTTGAGACATGAGAATTAACTCATGGAAATGTCACTACAATTAGTGTGAGACTATGTAATCTAATTCTGACAGACATAATTATTTTGTCAACTGAAATTATATTTGTCTAATAATCAATATGGGTTATGATGAGATGATTGAATTTTTTATTATTCTTAATTAGAGATTTTGGGTTCCAATTTTGAAAATAGAATTTTCTTTGTTGCGAGTGTCGTCCCATTAATTAATAATGTTATTATGGTAATTCAAAATTGAAACATAACTGATAAGTCACAAGCAAAATTGACTTATGTATATTAGGTTATCGAATTAACGATTAATGCACATATTAAAATTTTACAATTAATGATTTATCGATATAGGAGCGAGATACTCAATTTTTTTATTGCGTAAATCGTTAACCCGATAAATATATAAAAAACATATTATTAACCCTAAAGCCTTATTGGTGTTGAAATAATAAATTGTTGTACATGTGAATATTTGTTACATAAATGCTTGCACCCTAAAAAATGTGGCTCTCATCTATTTTTCAATGTGATTTATAATTACGGAATCACCATTTAAGTAGAGCTACAAAAATTATTTTGTTTGATGAAAAATTAATTTATTAGTGAGTGAAAGTGAGAAAAGGGTCAAGGGAGTATGAAATTATTGAACTAATACACCATTTAATAATTACTAGTAATTCAATACCAAATTACTCGATATATTGTTAGTTGGCTAGCGGTTAATATATTTAAAAGTCGATATCTAGTAAGTTAAATCATTAAGCATAATCATTTGTCTGATCTCTCCGACCAACAACTTCAATTGTCATACATGAATTTAAATTTAGTCAAATCCCAACAAAATTACTATACATCAAGTGAGAAACTTTTTTAAAAAAATAGGATAATGCACGCGCATATGCTAATTTTATTTTCATATAGCATCAAATACTAAAAAGAAGTCTTATACCATGTACTAATAATAATAATAATAATTTGAATGGATTTATTTGTTTGTTGATTGAAAATTTAGGAGAAGAAAAAGGATATTTCTGACCACCCCTCCTACCCACCCACCCACCACCCAAAAAAAAATGGCATAGCTCATTTCATTAATAGAGTGGATAAGTTATATTGTGTCTGTTTTAATTTATTTGTTTTATTTTAATTTGTTATAATTTTTTTTTAATATCATAAATTAATTAAAAAATATGTCAATGCATCATCATTTTAAAAAAATCTTTAATTTTAAACATATTACATAAAAAATTAAAAATTATAGTTATCGAAAAATAAAAAGAGATTTTTTTTTAAAAATAAGACAGACAAATTAAAATGGAGAAAGTAGCATGCAATGGTGGACTATTTTCGTTTGTTGAATGAGAACTTAGGGAGGAAATTGATATTTCTGTCAATTAAAATAGACCTCTATTCATAAAATAAAATAAAATAAAATAGAGCGTATATTAGGGGAAATAAATTTGTTTTTAAAGTAAAAAATAGATATAAAATCCAAAAAAAAAAGGTGTGAAAATTAGTTCTGCCACATATCATAATTGCAGTTTTCTACTGAAACTGTACATAACCATTTGCCAGCCCATTACACTTTTAATTCCACGTGGCAATACCCCCAGCAACAAGACAAATTTTACAGCCAATCCGTCCTTTTCTACATTTTCCATTTACTAAATTACCCTTTACTTGTTACAAATTTACCAACTCCTTCTTAAATTATGCCATTTTACATGTTAAAAATATTGTAATTACGAAAATAAGATAGATATATAGGATGTTACATATTAGTCTATTTAAAATATAGAATTTATAATTATGAATATAAAATAAATATGGATATGCTATAAATGATTCTATATAAATATAAGATTTTTGATTCTGAATATGAGATAAATTATTAGTTATAACAGAGAATGATTACTAAATGGAGTATTTCATTTTTTATATTGATAATGTATACTCACTCCGATCCATTTAAGTTGTCATGTGTATATAAATAATTAGCATTTTAGTAAATCAAGATATAATTAAATAATCTTACTCAGTAAAAAAAAGATTGCTTAGGATATCCTCCATTTTAAATTAATTGAATTGTTAAAGTTTTTCACAATGCACTAAACATAGCTTTTCATTTTTACCCTTTTTAATTATTATCTAATTTATGATTAGATAACTAAATATTAATTACAATAATTAATTTCAATACTAACTAATGAAGGGTAAAATTGGAAGAATACTCTAAAAGTAGCCTTGAAGATTGAATAATTAAGTTAATTTGAAAAATGAAAATTGTCTCAACAATTTAATTAATTTGAAAAGGGAGTACCTTTTTAGTTGATGTCTTTTAAAAGACAAAATGAAATCATGACAAGTAAAATGAATTGAAGGAAATACAACCTGAACTCGTAAATAATATAATATTTAAGTTAATTCAAATGCACTTTAAAGAAAAACTTTATCGTGTGCATCACACGATTGATATTAGAATTTCAGGCATTTTTTTCTGTCTCATTTTATCGAATATTTACCACCTTTAGTTATCATATAACCGTTAATTTTGATTATGATAATTAAAACCTAAATAAATATACGAAATTATCAAACATTCTTATATCTCTGCTAATATGAATCCTGAATTGTTATGACTGCTAATTATATGACATTTTTTTTTATTTTTCTGGCATGAAAAAAGGAAAAAAAACTTATATAGTTATTCTCTCATTATGTTTTATTAATGAAGAAAACATAAAAAGGTTTAGTAAAATTAAAGACATTGATTTATTTGATTGTAGAAAAGGAGGAGACAAGCAAATTCTATTTAGAACCAAATATTTGCTCTTATATTAGTGCTATCAAATATATTTCCTCAAATGCAATCATTACATTTTCTACTTAATTATAAAATTCAAACATTGATACAATAATATCCTTACCAAAATAAGAAGGATAACTGTATCTTTGCTATTTTTCAACATTAAATAATTGATTTATTAATAAACTTTTAATTGTATTGTAAATTCATATTGTGAAAGTATTAAATTCTAAAAAAAAAATCAAGTTAATATAAAAGGTAAAAGTCAAATTATGTACATCTAGTTTCCACATGAAATTTATTTGATATATATAAATATTGATGTTTAAAAAAAATAAAAAAAAATTACAATACGAAGTTGCAAAATAATAAGCCGTGTAAAATAAATAACTATTTTTAATGGTTCTATACATAAATACATTTTCTCTTAAAATCTAAGTGTTATATACCACTAATGTGAAAAATATTTTATACTAACATATTATCAAATGATATTTACATGTAAGATTCTTTAAGAGCTTAAAAAATAAATATATTATATGCTAAAATAGGTGAAATTTATTTAAAAGAAAAATTAAAAAGTTGAATTGGAGAAAAAAGAATTTGAAGTAATACCACTGTCCTTAAAAATACATTGCCGGTATATTTTTCTAGGGGTTACGAGCAAATCCTCGGGATTCAATAAAGCCCTAGTATTTAACATACATTTTTTCTATTAAAGAAAAGTTTTTATATTATATTTTATAAAACTCGAGCGATGACTAAACGTATATTTCACTTTATAATATCCAAATATTACAAACTAAATAAAAATGACGCAATGTTACAAAGATTATTTACCTTTGACAATGTGTATTGTACTTGAATTCTTTCTTAAATTAATCTCATCAAATGATGTAATCCTTTTATTAGTAGTATTAATTAACTTTTAGTCAAGCAAGATTTATATATATATATTAATCTCACTTCAAGAGTAAAACAATTACTATCAAAGAATATGGTGTAACAAATGAAATTTCATTTTAATCAAAGATCTTCGTTTTGTGGATCCGGCGTGATATAAATATTAATTATTTTAACTACAATATAGATGGGCGTAGTAGATGACCACCAAAAAAAAATATATACAATAAAAGAGAAAGTAAAGTTGTATATACGTGTATATACACAATATACAGAGCGTATATTGTCTTCCAAATATGCTTATGGCATAAATGTGTATACATTTCTCTTTACATTTTTTTCCCCACTTGTTCCTGTCTATATTTTCGCCACCCCCATTTCTCATTTTCTTCCATTGTTGCCCCCTTCCCCTTCTCTTTCTCTCTCTAAATGCCCTAAAAATCCAATATAAAAGACACCCTTTTCTTCTCCATAGCCGCTATATCTCATCTCATCTCACCCTTATCACTCTTCTTCATCCACATCTAGTCAACAATCAGTCACTCAAAACACAGAGGAATCAAACGACAACTTCACAGATCATCTTTTTCTTGTTATCCTCTTCAAAATCCATTCTTTTTCAAGAAAATCGGTTCAGATTTGAAAATGTTTTGTTAAAAACTACAGATTTTGATTTTTTTGGTTGTTGATATTGTTAAAGAACGAATCTTTTTTTGTTGATTGAAAGATAAAAGAGTTTTTTGAGGTATTTCAATGGCACCCAGTATGGATTGTGCAGTTTCTAGCCTTTTGTGTGCTGAAGACAACAGTAGCATTTTTTGCAATGAGGACGATGATGTCGGATTTGGGTTTGTGGAGGAAGTTGTGGTGGAAGATATATGGTATCCTAGGATTCATCGAAATGGTCAAGAAAACAGGAAGTTGTTTAATGGGGAGGAGTTTTATACTGGTGTTCCATTGCAGAGTGATGAGTGTTTAGTTTTGATGATTGAAAAAGAATGTGAGCATATGCCTGCTGTTGATTATCTTGAAAGATTGAGAAATGGGGATTTGGATATTGGGGCTAGAGATGAGATTCTTGATTGGATTGCTAAGGTTTGGTTCATGAATCTTATAGATGGTCTTAATTTCAGATGATCGGATTCTTCGAAAAATGTCGCCGGGTGCGTGTTAGATCCTTCAAAAGTAATGCATTTTTGGAGGATCCGATACGAGTGTGGCAACAATTTTGGAGAATCCGAGCAATCTAATGATTTAATAATGGAAATTGTTGACTAATGGTTCTTAATAACTTAGATTAATTAGATTTCAAGTTATTAGATTCCTAAACAGTGACTGGTAATGAACTGGAGTATTTAATAAGGGAGTTTCAGTGATGTAAAATTTTCTTGGTTCAAAAGGGGAGGTTGATTATATGTCATAATTATCTTTAGGAGGTTTTAGTTTGGGATGTGTGTGTGGAGTGGGGGGATGGGGTGAATGATTCTTGGTTTTTTACTTTATCATGGTTAAACTTTTTGCAATACATTCACACAAAATATGAATGGGGTTTGTGGGGAATCCTTTTGGTGTTTTGTTTATTGTCAGCTAATACTGATATGTTAAATGAGTTTGTGTAGGATTTCACTTTTTATGTTTTGGATCTTTTTTTACTGTTTCACCAACTCTTAGCTGTCTAGTACATGATTTTTTTTACCTCTTTACTTGTTTGTTCTGCTTCTTGTGTTTCACACTGTAGATATGTGATTGATTATCAGTTACTAATTGTATTTATTATTGTTCGAGTTGGATATGGAGTAAATCTAACGGTGGATCGGTTCTTGCAGGTTCATTCACAGTTCAATTTTGGTCCAATGTGTGCATATTTGGCTGTCAACTATCTTGATAGATTCCTTTCTGCTTATGACTTGCCTGTAAGTTCTTTGATTACTGAATTTGGTAGTATTGCTTTGTGTTTATTTCCATTCAATCACATTGCTTATAAGTTATAACATCTATTGTTGTTTCCACAGAAGGAAAAGGCTTGGATGATGCAGTTACTTGGCGTAGCTTGTCTGTCGATTGCTGCCAAAATGGAGGAGACTGATGTTCCTCTGTCTCTAGATTTACAGGTGAATTTTTCATAAGTACATTCGTGGGATTAGTCGTGGGATTACATTGGTTATGTTGTTTCTAATTGTGAATTTGCGATGATGAATTGATCGACAGGGAGGGGATGCAAAGTTTGTATTTGAAGCTAAAACAATACAAAGAATGGAGCTACTTGTGCTGACCACATTGAAATGGAGAATGCAGGCTATCACCCCATTCTCTTACATAGATTATTTCATCAAGAAGATAAATAACGATCAAATATCTTCGATCAATAAATCAGTTGAACTCATACTAAGCACACTAAAAGGTGAAATACCATTTAATCTTGAGACAATTATAATCTTGATTTGTGCTTGTTTGATGGACTAACTTTTGGGTGGGTGATAAAATTCAATGCAGGAATTCACTTCTTGGAATTCAAGCCTTCTGTAATTGCAGCAGCAGTAGCAATCTCATTTGCAGTAAAAACTGAGACAGTAGACAGTGACAAAGCACTATCTGCTCTAGTTCAGCATGTACAAAAGGTAAATATAGTGGTCCTAAAAACTCGTTAGTACAAAATTTGATCATTTCCATGTTGATTAACTTACAACCATACTAAAGTTTTCATCTTTACTCTTAACTTTGCAGGATAAAGTTATGAAGTGCATTGAATTGATTCAAGAATTGTCTTTAGCAAGTGACTTTGTTAAAGTTCCAATTGCTTCTTCAATCCCATCTGTTCCTCAGAGTCCAATTGGTGTGTTGGATGCAGCATGTTTAAGTTACAGAACTGATGGCTCAGGAGTTGAGTCGCGGTCTAATTCATCTCATAATAGTCCAGTGAAGAGGAGAAAGCTAAATACACCTTATGAAGTGGATACTTAGAGATGGATGGGTGAATATTAAGTGGAAAGAAGGCCTTTTGTCAAGTTATTATGATATAGTTGAATGAGAGTTTTGGTGTGATCTTTTAAGAATTACAATGCACCCCACAACACATACTTCACAATAAAGAAAGTTAGGAAATATTATGAAGAAAATGAATACATATAATGGTGGTGGGGGAAAAGAGAGATTATGAGTAGTTGGATCATTTTGGTGGTTGGAGATTGAAGAAAAGATATATAGACAAAAGGTTTCATTCCATTAACATATAAAAAAAAATGTTGGAGCTGTTAAATATTAGACTTCTTGACAGCTAAAGAAGCCAAGATTAATTAGGCAAGTAATTAGAAAATGAGAATGCAAAATAAAACCAAAAAAAAAGAAAAAGAGCAACTCTATAATCTTATCTTGCTTTTGAGTTTATCATAGATAAAAGTTTGTTTAGCCTTTGAGGGCTTGTATTTGTTTTTAGAGTTTAAAAAAAGTTTTTAGAAATTAAATAAAATAAAAAAATGCGCAAGTGGTGGAAGGTGAAAACCCAAGAGAGAAATTTTGAGTTGTTTAATTTTATTTGTTGTTATGTGCACTTTTGCATTATGTATATACTTTTATGGCTTCTTTATGAAAGTCTAAACTATACAGTTCAGTAATATTTCATGTGCCTTTTATAATTTGTTGCTATTTCTATACATAATATATATACAGTACAATCAAATCTTTACACTAATAAATCAATCACCTAAGATGTGTTGGGCCATGATAACACAAAAATACTCTTATTAGTGTGATATTGGTCTATTTTAGGTGAAATCATGTTTTCTTCAAAAGGATTCACATTACTTATAATAGTATCCAATACTTTTTATGTAGAATATTTTTTTTCTTCTTTTTCAATTTGACAAGGTATCCTCTTGAGCACAACTCACATTAAAAGAGGGGTTAGTAACTTGAAAAATACACCACTTTAATTGCTATAACAAATTCTAATACATGATCATATATACCTAGTGTATTTCTATAGGTGAGGTTCGAAGGATATAGTGCATGCAAATTTTAGAAATAGTTGAGGTTTAAATGACAGAGTTTATTCAAATTTTAATCCTGCTTTAAAATGTAGAGATGTTTTCGATAACATCCTTAATAAAAAAAAAAGATATCACCGTAGATCAAAAAAAGAAATAATGATAAAATTTTAAAGAAAATATGACAAATCATTTTGAGTAAAGAAATAATAATTACACCAAAAAATGTGATGATCGAAATACAATACTGCAGATACTATGATTATTAGTATAAAAGAGTAAGCGAGACAACGTTCATTCTACTCCCTACTAACTTTATATCTTAATTCATGATATTTATAACCTCCTATCTAAAGTCATGTCTCGATAAATTAAAAAATTTAAATCTTATGAAATGGAAAAGACCAAAATAACCTCCTGCCATATACTTTTTTGTGGAGCACATGTGATGAGTCCTTGTTTGACTGTTTGTCGTTGGACTCTATGGGATTTGGTGCTATGCTTATTAAAGAAGTGTAAGAGTAGCCTGTTTCACTTTTATCCTTATCAGTATGGGACTAGTTTTATTTGGCAATGCAATGGGCATAAAACTCTTCAACTTTAATAATCTTGAAAAATATATATATAAACACATACATATAACTAAAATTGTACCATTTTTTCTTCTTTTCTTGTTTAATAATTGTTTGTTTAATTTGGTACTATATAGAATGGGACTTTTGAATAAAAAGAAGAAAAAAAAAAGCACTTTCATGGGCAAAGAATATACTACAATTTGTCTCAGTTCAGGCACTGCCAGAATTTCAGAAATACTGTATTTGTAAAGTTTTATCAACTTTTATCCCTTTTGGGTTTGTGGAATATTTTTTTTGGTTTCCACTCCGGTGTTCAGTACTCACATTGAATTTCAACTAAATCTAAATTTGCATCGTGAAGTCCCACGTTGTAGGATAAAGCACTCCCTAACAAATGCGACTCCGTATCTAAAGAGACTCAAATATAAAACATCTGATTAAAAATGAACGAGTGCTTATCAATTATCACTCCATTGTGGTCCTTGGGTTTGTTGTGGAATAAGTTCTCTCAACAAAAAGAAAGGGGGCTGACAATTTAGCCAATTTTCACATAATCAGTCTTGCAAAAGAGTAATCACATTAATTAGGGAAACTTACATAAATATATCGATCGATCATCTACTTTAATAATATGATCAAAATATATATTATTATATACTCTGATTGTATATATATATAGTGTATAAGTATGTATAATATATGTATATTTAGTGTAAAACACACAACATCTATATAACATGTAGATACATTTTGTAAACAAGATGTTTAAATTATATTATATGTACTTAGAAGTGTAATGAATCTTAACATAATACTACAATTTTACTTATTAGTATGCTGTTTTAAAAGAAATAATTAGGTTCCCTTTTAATTTAAATTAAATTTGGGGTACCTGAAGCTCTTAATATATAAAATAACAAATGATGGACAGTTAAAAAATTTAAGAAGGTGCATAATTATCGACAATCATGGCAGCATTGTTGTACCATACATGTGTTACTGATGAAAAATATAAATTATGAAAGACAAATAGACAAAAATATTCTTCACCCTTTTTGAAAAAATAATAATGATAATTAAAATTTCAGAATGCTCAGTCTTAATCAGGACCAGTATTTATTAATCTTTCAATTTACTATTATTGTCATCTCTGGCTGCTATTTAGGTGTAAACTCCCTTAGCAAATTCCACTATCTAGATTTTTAATGGAGATCGGAGGGAATCTCTAATTAAAGTAGGCGTTTGACTATGTTTCATTTTGAATATAGAAAAAGTAATTTTTATTTTTAAAGTGAAAATAATATTTGAAAATTGGAGTCGTTGTGTTGGGCCATGAAATAAATTAGAGTTGTTTTTGGATTTTTTATAATTATAATTTAGAGTGAAAACATACAGAGTAATAATAAATTGAAAATAGAGAATAAGGGTAATGTAATTAGATTATTCTCTTTTAGTCAATATATTTTAAGAGTTGTGCAAAAGATAAACATGACAAATAACATGAACATTTAATTTGATAGATCGACGAGTTCACTATTTTTCTCTACTTAAATACTAAGTTGTTTCCATATTCCTTCTTTTCTTCTTTAGTTTATGACAAAGAATGGAAGAGGTTCATTCAAATTTCATTAATCGAAAAATCACACATATGTATTATATATAGTTGAATATTTATTTTGTATTGGTGAAAATTCTGCGCCTGCCTACTCATGGCAATTAATGAAAATGTTGCTTGTTAGGTTGAGAACCTCTGGTGATTCGACTCGTTCGATACTTTTTTCGCTGTATATTTTCTTTTATTCAACCAAAAAGTACGTCAATTTTAATACATAGTAGGACCAATTTTTATTTTATTTTATTTTATTTTATTTTTTAGTATCTTTTTTTTAGTTCAAAGGAGTAAATGCACTTTTTTCATAGTTAATGTAATGCAGCAAGTTCTGAGATATAAATGCTTGATTTGTCCCATGGTAGGTCCAAGCCCAATAGCAGTAAGTAGATTTTACAGTTTTTTGTCACCCATACTATTTTCAATAATTATCTATGTCTCAATTATTATGTATTTACTGTGCATGACTACTATTCATAGTTGAAATGAAATTCTTTCATTTAATAAACCATGAAAAGTCCTACAAAAAAAAACTTCTTGGAATCTATACTTTTATATTGGTACAATAGTTCCTTATAATAGTCAATGCATGAAATATTGTGTAGCAACATTTTATAGTACTGATTAGAGGCGGATGCATGATTTGAAATTTTGAACTGAGTTTTATTCATTTCAGTTATTAGATTCTAAATTAATAACAACAACAACATACCTAATGAAATCTCACAAAAGTGGGGTCTGGAAGGATAAAATGTATGTAGATCTTATCATTATCTCGTGAAGATAGAAAGACTGGTTTCAAAAGACTCTCGACTAGATTGTAACTTAATAATTAAAAATAAATACAAAATTTAGATCAGAGTTAAGGAATTCTATCGAATCCATACCTTCTACTCTACTTCTGACACTGACAACCCGTTCCGAAAAACAATAAGATGTATATATATATATATGAGAAGTTATATCAATTTCAATAAATATTAAAATTTTGGTTGTAAAGTAAATTCCAGATGTATAAGGTTAAAATTATTAATATACATATGATTAGTTATAGTGTTACTATTTTTATTTTTATTTTACTAGTGTAACATGTAATAATAACTTTGATTATCCGAGGTAAGCACTAATTAATTTATGTTAAAGTGTAGCACTAACGTACGTAACACGCAATAATGATTAACATGTCCAATTGTCAATTCAAGTTAATTATTCCATAGCGCAGGCTTGTTATTATATAAAAATGTTGCACGTTTAATTATATCTTTCATATTATAGAAGTACATTTTCCATTTCATACTATTGCAAAAATTTCCTTAAATTAAGACAATTTACAATACAATATTAAAACAAAAATGACTAGAAAAAAAGTCGAAAATAGTACTCACGAGTTAATTAACTTTTAGATAATGACTATCATATCATTTTTTATAAATATGTTCTTTAATTTGACTCATAAGTTCACACTAAAACTAGTGTATGAACTATAAAATCGGGATCACATTTGTGGATGAATGTTAAAAATTCGAGTTTCTCTCATCGAATATATGAAGGCATACAAAATGTCTTTAAGAGCGAGCCATATACCTAGAGTATATATTTTAACCATTTAGATTTTTAGACGAGATGACTTATATTGATCTGAAAAGGTATGGATGTAAATATAAAAAACTATAGATTGTATAAAGAAGTAGATAAAGATAAGTTTCAAAGTACAATAATAAATGCATGTGTATATGTAGAGAACAAATGTATATAGAGAGCATCAAATTATGATTGTGAATGTTCAAAACAGTCTTTAAATTTTGTCACGGAAATTGAGTGCCTTGAGACTGTTCAGATAATAATAATATGCCAGCCCCTCATCCATTTATTTTTTTTAAAAAAAATCATTTTGTTTATGTCAATAATAGTAATAAATGCACTCGACGGCGAGTGGAGTCAGGTAGGATCGAGGGATTCATTCATTCAGTTTTTGAGGTGTTATATAGTAGATGTTTAACCCTTTTCAACTTCTTCATATGCCTACTTCTTTATAAATTAAACTCATTTTGAAAAATTCTGGCTCCACCACTGCTCGACTGGACCCCTACCCCCAACCCCATTTTGTTCTTTCACTTTGGGAAGCTTCGTTTAAAGTGAATTATTTCAGAAGGAGCGTTTAGTTTCAGAAATGAAAATGGTGGATCATATTGCATCACAATCAATGAGAAATATATGGCTTTAATTTGCTCATGTGGGACTACTTCATTTTGCCCCTATTCTATTTCTTATTTGACAACAAAAAAGTTAGGATTGTTTTGTTTGTTAATATTACAACAAATTACATTTCAACTATTTTATATTCCTTTTGTTTTTCCTTGTTCCTCCAAGGGATTAGCGCTTATGTTACGGAAAAAAAATCGAGTATCCAACTCAAAACCTTTCAACAACTGATAAAATAGTTTAGGACCATCATTTAAAAGAAATTACGTTTATATTGAACGAGTGATTGAGATACGCACAGACTAAAATGTGATTATATGGTTGTATCTAGAAAATTATATTATGCATATAAGACTAAATATACTTTTTATACATATATATTGAATTTGAACACTCACAACAAAATTTCTAACTTATCTATTGTACTAGGTATGGACTAGGGGTGTACAAACCCGAACCGAAAACCGAATCAAACCGCAAACCGAGTCAAACCGAGAAAAAAAATCCGAGACTAAACCAACCCGACATTATATATATAATTTTAAAATTTTATTTGATACATAAAAATATTTACTTTGATATAATTTTTAAATATTTCTTATACTTTTTCATAGTTTTTATCTTTTAGTATATTATTTCAAGTTTGAAACTTAGAATTCGGAATGTTTCAATAAAAATTATAATCCACAATGTTGGTAATTATAATAAAGCTTAAATCAAAATCAAATTAGTACTAATGCAAAAAGAAAATCAATTCAACACTAAGAATGACAATAATATTGAATATTTGTTCGTTGGTTTTACATTGCTTTATTCAATTCAAATACATAATCTAATTTTAATTTCCTTTAATATTTAGTCACGTAACTAATACTTACTAAACTTATTTTAGCATGATTTAGTACTTTTAAATTATGATCATTTTCATTATGACTTGTTAATTTGCAATATTTGTTTTACGCGATTTCATATTATTATTATTTTATTGGATATTTTAGTTCCATTACTCATATCATATTTTGTGTTATTTTCTTAAGAAACACCTTAGATAGTTGTACTTTGGTAGGACTAAATAAATATTTGGAGTACAAGTAAATTATATGTTTGTATGAATACTTTGCCAGAAAAACCCGAAAAAACCCGAGGTT
The DNA here is from genome assembly GCF_900185275.1 of Solanum verrucosum. Classification (NCBI taxonomy): domain Eukaryota; kingdom Viridiplantae; phylum Streptophyta; class Magnoliopsida; order Solanales; family Solanaceae; genus Solanum; species Solanum verrucosum. Next base: position 782,715 of record NW_026019954.1, read on the forward strand.
GAAAAACTCGAGTTTTATTGATTTGGTTTGATTTATAGATTTAAAAATCCAACACAAATGGTTTGATTTGATATTTGAAAAACCCAAACCAACCCGATTATATACACCCCTACTATGGACTATGATATTGTAGCATACCTCTAATTTGATCCCAAAGAATGTATCTTGTTGTCCAGTCACACATACATGAATACTAATGTAACATACTATGTAATGAAGTTATTTCATTTGTTTTACAATTATGTTGATGATTTGTATGTTGACTTTTAATTTTGTCATCTTTAATACAATTATTATAATAGAAAAAATGTTTGAATATCTTGGTGGGGAAAAAGGAAAAAAGAAAAGAGAGACTCACTAAGATTTTGTTATATAAGTGCAAGGAACGTATATCGATGAGCTTAGTTATCATTTCTCCCTTTATTCATTTATACTTGATAGTTTTATTAATGAAATACTACAATAAAGTGAACATTGTAGCACATCTCAAGCATTAGGCCTTGTGCCCCAAGTATTGAAATAAAAATTTGAAGACTCGATATGAAATATCCCACTTATTTCTCGTAAAGAGATGAAAAAATCATGTTCGATATCATTTAATTGAATAGTTAAGCCAAATATTTGTTATTTGAAGAAACCTTCCAACCAATTCAAGCTATTAAAATAATTAACAATTCCAAACTATGTTTCGATCAAATATTTCAAATTCGTGATCACTCCAAGCTAAAACACCTAGTGTGAGCCTATATATTTCAACTTTTGATAGTCAGAATTAATATCTCAGGCTCTCAGCAAATTACGTGTAATTAACGACTAAACAAATCGTCATTATATTTATCAAAAACTAGTTTGTACATCACGAGCGGCCGGCTGAGCTAGGGCCACAAGGGGTTCACTCAAATCCCCTTCCCCATAAACGCGTATATAATAGATCGTGAACACCATTTATAAATCAAGCATGGTGCATATAGGGTAGGAAAAATAAATGATGAAGGGATGTGGGTGGGGGTAAGGGGTGGGGGTTATTTACAAGATATTGAGATGTAGTAGTGATGAATAATTGAAATGAGAATATAGGGCCATTGAAGGAGCGTAAAAATTTAGCAAGCATGGTTGTAAATGGGGTTAAGAGGGCAGAGACAAAAGGCCAAAGGGGGTCAATAATCAATATTTATATATATTTACTTATAAAACCTTATGATGGAAAATGTCTGATAGATGCTTGTTACAATTTTGCTTTACAGTCTTACAAAAGACTGTTATTATTTATAGTCTACCTCTCTTTTATCTATAAAAAAAAATCATCATAGCACTTACTATTACCAACTATACTTTTTATATACTAGCCTAGGGAAGGAGGGACACCATTCTTTAATTAATTTCTTATATATATATACACTATCATATGGTCAGTGAAGTATGACAGAATTAGTCAGTATTGTAAAGGGGTTGTTAGAAGTTTGACTAGGAAATTTGATCTTTGGGAAGTGTTGGTAACGCTAATATTATGCATATGGTAAGGTCTACGAGGGATGAGATGACCAGATTAGAGTCATCATTGAATATATTGTGCTTGTTTGGTAGGTTAATTTAAAAAAATAAATTGTCTTTTGATATCAGTTATGACTTTTGACATGATGATAAGTTGTTTGATTCTAACAAGAAGCTACAAATTGATACTTCTAAAATGTCTTTTGTGAAAAGCCACACTTGTCTTGATACTTGCAACACTCCTATTTACTAGATAAATTATTAGAAACGTATGCTTTTAACTACATTTTGTTTTAATGAAAAGTGTGTTACATTTGGGCTATATTTAGAACTATATTACGGTTAAATATGAAATGACAATACAAATTTAACATAACATATGGATATTTAAGTGGTGGAACAATTGGTAATCATGAGCAAAATTGTCAAAAAAATGTCATTTCAATTACTTAAAAGTCAACTAAAATTTGAGTGACCAAAATTGCTACAACCTTTGTAAAATAGGACTGTCCATTTTGGAACAGGGTTACTTGAATCGGGCCTAGACTATGCTTAGGCCAATTTTGGGTGGCGAAAATTTTAGCAATATAATAAACTTAATTTTGCTTCATAGTTATAGTTTGCATATTTACGGGTTATAGCTACAGTTTAAGGTGTCTCGTTTGTATAATTCGCGGGTACATTTGTATAATTCAGTTATTTTTGTATAAACTCGAAATAACGAATTTATACAATTACAAATATCATAAGTGTAAATAGTTATACAAATTCCGAATTATACAAAAGTTATACAAATTATCTTATACAAATTCTGAATTATACAAACGTGCGAATTTTACAAAACGAAAAAGTTGAGTCGTGTAATTATAACTAAAAGTAGGTCGCAAATTGTAATTAAGACAAACTATAATCATGTTAACTAATTAACTAGTATATGTTTGCTTATACGCGTAATTTTCCCGTTTGGGTATAAGGCCACATTATTTCAAGTATAGCCCATCAAGATAATTTTATCCAAGTCCAAGCTCTATAATGGGTTCACTGATTCTGTTCTGTCCATATAGTTTCGTGGGCTCATAACTTTCGTCCAAACCATGTCATGGGCTCACCAATTTTTCTCTATTTTGAAAAAAAAAAAAAGGGGGGGGGGGGGATTATACAGAATAGCAAATATTTGGCCTATTTAGGTATTATAGCTACGGTTTAACAAAATTGTAATTTGCGGCTACAATTTCCTCAATTATTGCTATTCGCTTGATTTGTATAATTTGGTTTCCGATTATATAAATCCAGAATTTTGTATATGTTTACCCTATCTATTTGTATACGATTGATGAAAAAATCATAATAGATTATCCTACTTGTATATTGGCAAGTTTAATATACAAATGAAGTTCTAAAAAATTCAATGTATAAATACAAACCGCAACCTCCATAGAAAACAAAACTATAGTTATGAAATGCAATTATCGAAACTATAGCTATAGAGCTTTATTATGTCTAATATGTTTGCTATTTCTAAATTTTTCTCAAAAGGAAAATATATGTTCTAGTTCATATACTTTTGTGAGATCATAATTTTAGTCCAAGCCTTGTGATGGGCTCACCAATGTTTCTCCATATTCTAGTTCTTTCATATAATTTCTCCTAGAACCAAGAATGAAGATAGTTTTATGGGCTCATAATTATAGTCCAAGCCTTATTATTTGCTCACTAATTTTGCTCATAATTTCCCCAATCATGCCAGGCCCAACCCTTATCAAAGTTATTTTTCGAACCAGGCCGGCATGTGTCGAGCCCATGTAGAAGCATATTCTATATAAAATGGTGCATGTAATATTTTCTGATTATGCTATTGCAACTTTTTTTTTTTTTTTTTTAGTAAACAAAGATAATAATCTCCCATCCACTTTTAATTGTCATGTTGTGCTTTTCGAAAGTTAATTTGACTAATTTTTAAAATTAAATTAGATTATATTAATTTACTATTTTAAACAAAAATTTAGATATTAAAAAACTATCTACAGTCATGTGCTTCAGTACTCAATTTCTTTATTTAGATAATGTCCTTTTTCAATATTCTCAACATTGATTTATTAAATACTTCAATTCTAATAAGATTTTAAAAAGAGTATAAAAGAGAAATAATCCCGTGACTAAAAAAGAATCATAAATCGAACAAAAACATGACAAATTCGATTGAATTGGTCAATGTACTCAATTTTTTATGAGAAATTCATTCTGCAAAAAAAGAATATATAATCATTGCATACAGTAGACAAATTAAGAGTAGTGTACAATATTAATGGGGTCATTTTTGCAATTATGCTGCTACCATAAGAGATTCTTTTCTTACCTTTACAAGTAACCTTGTACTAAAATTATTTTATTTCCATTATGATAATTGATTAGCTATTTCCATAAATAGAGGTTAAAGAAAGATATATGAGACCTCTGCAATATAAATTTTAGTAAAAAAAGTGGAGATGGTCAAGTACCATGCATCATATTGCTATTGTATTCATGATGGGGAGAAAGATTCTTTTATTTACCTATACAAGTATCATTTAGACATAGACTTAATTTAGATGTGTTTGGTACGAAGGAAAATATTTTTGTTAGAAAAATAAATTAGCTTTTTAATTGTTCTTTTGTGTTTGGAGGTAAGCAAAAAATATTATTCTAAAATATTTGTATATAATTTAGAAAAATATCATGAGTGGTGGAGGTGAAGATAAGATGCGTTGAAGATCGTTGGAGAACACATGAATCAATGTGGAATTTTTGGAATGCTACTTGCGGAAATTGTTTTCCTACTTCCACTAGAAAAGTTATCTTTTCCTTTTTAATAAACTTATTATTTTTTTAAAATATATATTTTTGAAAATTTTGACCGATCAAATATAAAAAAGAAAAAAAAATTCTCTATACCAAACACAACTTTAGTGAAGAAAAAAGGACCAATGTGCTAAAGTATGAGAGTGTTCCATATATAATGTGTCTGTTGTAGGAAGCCTCATGTATGTGATTGGTTATTAAAATGTGAGATTCGATTTTGAGTTAAATCAATGTCTCATAATTGGATGATAATAATATATACTTATGAATTAAATAATAATTTAATTGATAATTTCTTTTTGATTCGATATAGAAACAAACTCATTTTTGTCAAGGTTTTGGACATGAAAAATGTGTCTTTTTTTTTTTGTAGGAATCCTTATAACCTAGAGATAAGAAAAGAATTTTTTCCCACCCATGTATTGAAAAGTGTTCGTCTATTAATTTGGGATCGTTGCTTTAATTTAAACCATAGAATTGAAGTTTGACTCATTGAAAGATATTTTCTCACACTTTGAATTTTTTTTAAAAATAGATATTCTACCACGTTTGGATGTTTATTTGATCGTTTATATAGTCTATTATTCACGCAAATAGTAAAAAATAAAAAAAAATACCTCTTCCTAAGACCTTTCACTTCTTTTGCTCCCCGACTCAAACGCATAATTTTAAGATCAAAAGTAAAAAAAGTTACCAACTGAACAACCTCCTATTGTTGTTTATGCATATAATATGTTTCTAAAATGTTTTCGCTGTCCATTATTTTTCCATAATAAGTAATAGTCAACATCATTCTAGTGATCGCTGCACTGAAAAGTTTTGACATTTTTTTTTTTGCAGAAATCGAAAGTTAGGCCATGCTAACGTTTAAAGAACTTTTGTGTTTCATAAGGCTTATTAAGGCGTGATGCAACAGTAGAATACATGTAAATCACTGAAACCTGTTACATTGCAGAAATGTTTCCCTTGCCTTTCCAAAAAAAAGTAAAAATTTATTTTGTTGTTTGATATTTTATTTATACACAGAATCGGATAATAAAATTTGAAATTTATGAGCTCTTACGATTACCTCAAATTAATAGGACTTAGTATACAACAAATTAAAATATTTTTGGGCTTGTCAAAGTTGCATTGAACTAAAGTTTTGGAATAGGTGGTAGGGAGCTTATATTTGGTACTTAAAGTCCATATCTGAATTAATTTAGATTTGTATTAGATAAACTCATTATAATGGTAAAGTGCTTCGGATGAAAACGTTTTCTAATTCCAAACTTGAGTTCTTGACCACAGAAAAATCTCAACTATTTCTACATGATCAACATGAGTTGTGGTGAGATAGTTAAATTCTCTTCTTTTTTAATCAAAAGTCTAAGGAATTTGAATTCTTTAAAATTTTTGCTCATATAAATGAATTATATGACATACAAATATGAATTTAATCGGATCATAATGCTCATTATTTTACATGTTGGTAATATCATTGGGAAAAGGTAGTGCAGATAAGTGAATAAAGGTCGTGGGCTTTGTAAGTGCAACAAGTAACAAGACAAAGAGTTGACCATGCGCAATGCTTCGAAAAACTACAAAAAAAGAGACATTTTTATTTGCACTTATTTATTGCCTACGTTCGTACAAAATTTTATTTACGCAGGCACCAATTTCAATACTATAATAGTTACTATTGGTTTGACATAGAAATTGAAAAGCACTAAATAATAGGGATAATTTTATCAAATCACTTTTATTTAATGTAAGTCGTCTAAATATTGAAAAATGAATAATATTTAATAATTAATGTAAAATAATATATAATATAATAAGTTATTCATTGATTTTATAAATTGATAAATATTAATCGACATTCCAAAATAATATAGTGAACAAATAAAGATAAAAAATAGTACTTCCATATCTACATTTGAACCTTTAAAATAGGTCAAAAAGGTTTTTCAAGTTGGTGTTTAGCCATAAGATATAAAGTTTTGATTCTAAATTAGTATTTGTATAAGAAATATACACCAAATTTTAACTTCAAATTCATCTTCCAATTTTTTCAGTAGGATTTGAAACTCTGAATTATGATTTCATTTAATATATAAATTTAAATAAATAAGTTGATCCGTATTTTTATATTTTACGTCGGTAAAAAAACCCCATAATTTTCTTAATATGTTCAGGAGCAGTTTATTTATTATTTCCATATTACCAAATTAGAGTCCTATTATAAAGTTATTTTATTCCGATTAAATATAAAGTATCATTAAATGCACATAAATTTATTTTTTCTTAATATAAAAGTTGGGTAAAGGCAATGCTTTCCCGCTGTCAATTGCGGCTGATGTTTCTCGCGTGGGTTTCATCGTTCTAAGTTCCACGGTACACACGGTTCTTTTTTTAACTGTCGTTTTAACTTAAAATAATTATTAATTTAAAATTTTAAAATTAACTATCATTCATAATCATATTATTTATATTAATGGTACAATTCTTTTTAATTATGTTTAAATATCAAATAATCTCTAATAACTAAAGTTAATTTGGTAAATTAGAATTTTTTTTAAGTGAACGTGAAAAAAACTAAAGTTAAAATTAAAATTTGAACTTATTTGAAAAGGCCAATGCATTAAGTGTCGGCCGTGACTTTTGCAATATATTAGGGCTGCCGATTAATTAATTTATATCGCCAACTTGGAATTATTTTAAGTGATATAAGTTTGTCTCTATTTGTACACGTTGTTAAAATAATATCAAATAGTTTTATGTTGTTTTAGACTTACAAAGCTTTGACTAACTTAGATTTTATTGTCTTTTAAGTCGATCAAATTTAACAAAGAAAAGATTGTGTAGTCTCTTCTTGCCCCTAGAAAAAAGAATCGACTTACCGACTAAATTTGAATTTGCAGAAAGTCATGTATTAAGAATAAACTGCTTCTTCATAAAAACGATTTCGTATCCAGATAAACTCAAACTGAAAACCTTTGATTAAGAATAAAGAAATACTTATCAGATTCTTTTCTTTCTTTCCTTTGCCTTCGAGTAGTTTTTAGTTGACTATGCAGTAAGCAAAGGTGACCGTTCAAATTAGATATGACAATTTTGATTTGAATTGAATATACTATGATTCAAATCAAATTCATTTAAGTTTAAATTGGATTGGATTTTTTAAGTTTAGTTTTGGATTAAGGTATGGACGGATAATTTGACTTTTTCGATTTTAACTTTTAAAATTTTAAGGTAGGTCATAACAATTAATAACTTCAATTTATGTAATATTTTACTTCTTAGAATGTGCAACTTTCAGCGGTTAACAAAGATTGAGGCTAGCTTGTTCTTTATGCAGTGTTATTCCATATTGGACTTAATACTATAATAGGGTCATAGGATACTGATCTATTATTGAACCTTTTAAAATTGAATTTACTTTTTAATAACTCTGGTGTCTAGCTAGCTTTCGCACATCTTAATTAATTTTGTAAATAGTAAGTATACTCATAACATCATTAGTAAATATGATTATTCATTGTCATAATTAAATTCAGCTATATGAACCTCCAGGATCAACTTAACCACAAAAGTAGCAATCCCACTTGTAATTATTCTTGTGTAAGAATGTGCTTTAATTTGTGTATTCATTTTTTTTTTTCAAATGAAAACATAATTACATAACAGTAATTAGGTGTTGGTCCGTGACTTTTATTTTTCCAACAAAAAACTAAACCATGTTCAAACTTATGATGAAAGAATAAGATGTCATATCCAATATCCAAACTCCAATTAAACTTTACTACACTTTAGAAATTATTAGTGGAGACATGTTTTTTTATGATTATATGTATGGACTTATAAAAGTAGTAAACAAATTTTATAATTGACACACGGTGGTGCCACCTTAAAATCCGCATGACTTTTGCATAGTACCTTGATTTAATATTTCATTCTTTTTAATACTGACATATTGCTTAAGAAATATTAATTAAAGGTATGTATTAATTATATTTTGAAACTTTTAATTTGATTATTACTATTTTATTAATATAGGGAAAAAAGCTCCTTTGATTTATTAAATTTGACAAGTAAAATAAAATATATATTTTTGATATAAATAGGTTTTAATTTTATTTTATTTTCATAGGAAACTGCGTTAGCGGGATATTTGAACTATGGTTGGCTTAAAAGTTGGTCAAACCTATTTTAAGTCACTTTTTAACTTCTAATATTATTTGACATAAATAAAAACAACTTAAAATTTAAAAAAAAAATGACTTTAAATAAGTTAGAAATTGTTTGACAAAAAATAAGTAAAAATCAAAAGTAGGCTTCCTCCTACTTTTTATCTTTTGACTTAAAAGTCATTTTAGTTTGACCTTTTATTTTTTACTTAAAAATTTCTTTTTTAGGCAATTCAAACGGGCTCTTAGTGTAGAGTACTTATTTGTTTTTAGAACATTTGTAAACTTCAACTAATTTGAAGTAATATATATCTATATGAATTTATTTGCATCGGATGTTTAAATATATAATATTTGTTTACACATAAGATTTTTGCCAATTTATTAAGGGATAAGGCACAAGTACCCCTAGAATTAATTAAACTAAGGTCCTATTAGCCCCAAACCTTTTTTTTTTTTGTAATTTTGTACATCTTTTTGGCTTACGTGGCCTCCAAACATCTCCCACGCACCTCTACTAAGTGGAGTCACGGAGTATGTCACGTAAGCCAAAAGGGGTTCAAAATTACAAAAAAAAACGAGTTCAGGGTTAATAGAACTTTAGTTTAGTTAAGGTATATCTCTAGAATTTCGGTCATAGTCTAGGGGATACTTTTGTCTTATCCCATTAACTAATACATATTTTCATTTTATGAAATACCTAATCAAAGTAAGTTGAAATAATATTGGCATAATCGCTTTCTGCTTTATTGCTAAATTACATTGTGTATATTATTATTAATATACCTGATTCAAATAAGTATATATTTACCATATATATACTTATTAGAACAGTATGTTTATATCATGTTAACTAACTTATTTAGCTCATGACTAAAATGAGGCGAGAATGCATATAAATTGATCATATGATTAAATGCTAGAATGTGCAAACATATACCATGCAAAAATTGTTTTGGGCAAATATTGTTTACGAATAAGTTTTTATCATACATTTAAGTTATATATATCCCATATTATAAAAATACAAAAACTACACTACGAATCACAAAAGAGATATATATTGTATGATTATTTATAAATGTGACATTTTTTAAATTTTGAAATAAGACCAGATTACCTGACCCCAACATATTTTGAGATGATATTATTCTACTGTTTGAATATTTGACATGTTTCTAACAAAAAAGGAATAAATAAAAATGTGTTGTCATGTCAAGAAAAGAAATAATTAGTGTGAACCATCAAGGGTATAAATATTAATAAAACAATTGGACAAGACCAATCAAAAATGATATTATTAAGTTTTACTGTTGACTTTGCTTTTTGTGTAATGAAATTCTTGCACGCCAGAATCTCATCAATTTTTTTAATTTTTTAATTTTTAGTTTTTCACTCTATTTGATATTCACATTAGAATCACCTCACATTTAATTTTTTAATTTTTTTCTTGTCAATTATAATATAAAAAAGACAGGGGCATTAGAATAATAATATAATAAATAAATAAAAGACTAGGACTTACTGAACAAATTATAGAGACAAATATATTTTTTTGTGTGTGTTTACTGCAAATTTCAGGTACTTAAGATCCTGTGGTCGGTATCAAGATTCTTCTTCTTATTTTTCTTTGTTTATTTTGTACTTTAATTCTTAATTAATCAAATGCCACAGTATTTAAATATGTTAGAGCGAGGAAATGAGCTTGTTGTTTTCTTTCATGATCTTATTAAATAATGGTTAATATCGGGTAAACTAGCTTTTAAAGTTGAATTAAGAAAAATATCTTATTTTTTTTGTGTAGACCTAAAAGACAAATTATTAAACTCATCCATATTCTTGAATTTTGATTTACTTGATATAAATCCTTGTGTGTTTATATGTCGTTGATGTTTCAGATGTGAAGTATTAGTTATGCAAGGAGATAAGAGTGGGAGTGGATGCAGCATACGCATAGTACTTTAATGTGAAATGTAAATTTATACGTAGGAAATTACTAAAAATAATAATAATTAATAAATCTGAATTCATAACTTAAAAAACACAATAAATTTAATATATAAACTTTAAAAATTAAATCTATTATAAATTTTAAATTTTGAATCTGAGTCAGTTTATAAGGCTATATAAGAGGTATTTTATGGGCATGCTTCCGAAGAGACATCATGTTATGCACGCATCGAGGGATATACACAATATGGAACTTTGTTTTTATTTAGCACAATACATAAAACATGACGTCAGCTGACAACTATGACCCTTAATTTTGGGTGTGCACAAGTAGGCACTTAAACTTGTATAAAATTAAATAAATAAACACATTCATCCTACATTACATGACAATTTTGTGTCCTACGTGACGTATAGGTTTTACATACTTGGTTAACACAAAAATCACATGCATATTTGTATCATATTTTAATTTACAATAAAGTTTCCGCTATGTTTGAATTCTGAAGTTATATTTGAGAAAAACTGATGTGACAAAATCATTAATTAAAACAGCTAGCTTATGCATGAATCTGTAACTGAATGATGGAGATCCATAAATTTTCAAATTTTATGATTGAGGAATTGAACCTGATTTATGAGTGTTGAAAAATAAAGTACTTTAATTATATGACTAACAAAATCCCATTGTGCCAAAAATTATTGTCAAGTTCGTCGTATCAGGCTTGTCTAGTGCAGATTATCTTTCATGTATGATTTGTAAGCTATCGCATAAAAGATGAGAGTTTTACATTATGCACACTCAAAAAATAATGACTGCGAATTTCCTTTTGTCATATAAAAATATTAATATACAAAATATACCGCTTCACTGCGGTAGCAGATTAATTTTGTTACTTCTGATCCATATCATTTGTGTATCCCTCCACTTATATATATTTAATAGATTTAATCATAAAAATATTTATCAAAACTTTCTTTTATCTCTCTTTTGAATATCTCATTTTCTGGAAATAGTAAAGTGAATTTGGACCCCCAAAAAAGTACTAATAAATATAGTTTTTTGAACTTTTAAAGGTAAAATATTTTAACAAATACAATTTATCAAAACGACTAATATTTGAAACCGAGTGTACTGAAGGTAGTTTCCTCTAATAATTTTAATTATTTGAAAAGTTTTATTCCCATTTAACATGTATAAAAATATGTATACGTTGATTTAGACCTACAAAGCTTTGACTAATAAGCTGATCACTTCTTTCAAGTCAATTAATTTTTTTTTTTAAATTTGGAGCCTCCTTCATCTATAATTCTAACTTTTCTCGTGAGTTTCAATATATATTTTTTAAAAATAAAATAAAATAAAATCGGGGTACGGAAATGGTAAATGGGGTAGGAAATTACAATGTTGAAAATCAAATCCTTACCAACAAGTTAACTAATATTCATGTGTAATCAACGAAAGCAACCGATCTACTAATATTATCGTGATTTCCAATATTAATGTTCCTAATCTTGATTTTTTTTGTAATTACTCTTACCTAACGTCATGACAAACTCGATTGCTTTACATAGTGCACCTTTCCTCAACCTTGGGAATCTCTAACCCTATCCTCTATTTTACTCTTCAAATATAAAGTTTTTTATTTTTTCAGACAACCAACTCCAACTCAATTCTCTATTTTACTCTCTATACAAAATCTTCTTTTCTCTCCTCAATATTATATTATTATTTATATTTCATTCTTATTTTCTTATTTCATAGTAATATAAATCATTTCTTCTTTTTGCAAATAATTACTCTGTAATCTTTATGTAATACAAAATTTTATTTTATTTCAAATTCTTCATTTAATATAAAATTATATTTTATTCTAAATTTCTAAATAGCATAAATATTGCAATAAATATTATATATAATACATATTAACGAACAATTCAAATAAAAGTGAAATCATTGATGAAATATAATTGCATAATAAATATTGTATTATCGTAAAATTTATTTTAAATTTTACATAAATACTCAACTTTCAAGACTGTTACTCTCATAAAGTTAATGTATTACGGAGTTCAAAATGAACATTTTTTGTCCTTATTTTTTATGTGTAGCTAAAAATTGTTTAAATTAACAATTTCATCTTGTATCCAATGATTTTGTGTACTAATTTACTTCCCCTATTTCATTTTGAACTATTGCATCAAATATTTTCATGCTCTCTAAAAAGTGTAGTTTAATAATTTATTACTAAAACATAAAAGTAGATTGTATGAATTATCATGTAAATTTTGTGCATACTTCATAATGAAAAATAATTATAATCTAAATTACATATTTAAAATGACAAAAAAAAAACAATTACAAATTAAATTAGAATACTTGTTAATTCGGGATGGAAGTAGTATACTTATCAATAATATGTTTTAGATATTACATTACTTAGAAAATAATTGAAAATATTAGAGACTTAATTAATAATCTTATATAATATAAATAATATTAAATAACTTTAAATTACATATTTAAAGTGACCATTTTTTTTAAAAAATAAAATAGAAAAATTATTAATTTGGACGGAAGTAGTAACTTGTTAATAATATATTTTAAATGTTATATTATATTAGAAAATAATTACAAATGATAAAGACTCAATTAGTAATATAGTAGAAATAATATTATAATAATCAAAAAGTAAAATATAGAGAGGTGAATAGTAGTTCTCCAAATTTGGAGAACTACTATTCAACTCTCTATAATTGAAGAATAGAAAGTGAAATAAAGAGTGATTGGAGAACCCATTCTCTATTTTACTCTCTAAATATAGAAAATAAAGAGTAAAATAGAGATGGATTGGAGATGGTCTTTTAGTTAAACATCAAATTAAAGTATTGATGTCACTTCAACAACATCTCATTATTATTTTGTAAGAAATGTGATTTCATTAATTTCTTTATAGCTATTGTCACTTCATTTTTCAAATTAAAACATAATTACTTAACACCTACATATTGACTTATTTTATTTACTACCCAATAAAACTATGTGAAAACTAAACCATGTTCAACACCTAATGTTAAAAAGGTTGAAAAATGACTCAAAAAATATGATGTCTAATCCAAAAGTTTGTTGGACTTATAAACCAATTGTAGTGATTAGTTTTAATTAGTGGAAGCGTGTTAATAAGTGATATTTTTATTTAATACTTTTTTTCCCATAATTACTTGACAAATTAATGGACACACACGATGGGGTTCCTTTCTATAGAGCCTTCATTTTTTAATTTAATACTCCGATGCGTTCGTACATCCGTCGCAGGGTAAATCACCGTCTTTCAGATTTTTTCGACTGATTTTATCATAGAGTCCAACGATAAACAATAACTATATATCCCACCCTCCGAACATAGCTTACAATTTTCATCTTACTGTTTAGGTGTTGAGTTGGAATTCCATTCGATTTAAGAATTTTTTTGGTCACGGGAATTCAATTACGGGAGAACTAGGAGGACTTTCCCTTTTACTTATTCAATAGATTTTGCACACCTTTTAAGAAAATAATAAGTTATACATTTGGTTGATCAATTAAAATTTGAATCGAAAATGTTTAATTGAAATACCTTATTGAAATCATGATATGCAATTATGTGAGATGGAGTTGAAGTTCAATCAATCTTACCAAATAAACAAAAGTATAATACACTACCACAAAGTTATTATTCTAAAAAAAATTACAATATTTATTGATCGAACTTTAGTTCAATAAAAAATTAAAATTGAACCTCAGTTGTAGTATACATTATTTATGGATCCCATTTGTTAGTCAATATCATTAGTTGTTATATCATCATGTTTATATTCGATGAATATTTCATCACTCCTTTTGTATTCTTGACAAAAAAAAACATGTAGATATAAAATGATGGTCTTCTTCTTCTCTTTCTATCTTTTTTGTTTTACATAATATAAAATTAAGGGCGATTTTTTGTATTTGAAATTGCATATCCAAATACTGATTTCATCTTATGATTTCAAATTAAGAGATGAAAGCACATCTCCAAATGCCTAATAAGAGTTTAAGTGTTGAATCAATTGAGTGTAATTTGAGAATGTCTAAGTGAAATATGTTTAACACAAGTTTAATATGGTGTGTGATGAAGAAGTCCATATGTACATAACATATCTCTATCTTGCTCTTCTAGAATACAAGTTAACTGTGGTGCAAGTCTACATGGAAATTACAAAAGTCCAAATGCAAGCACGTTCTCAAAATGGACAAGGCATGCAAATGTATTTGCATGCCATGTGATGAAAACCAATATTTCATTCAACTTTCATATACTCCTATTAATTTTTTAAAATTCTTTTTGTCAATGTGAGGAAGCACAACATGAGAAACACTACACAAATTGACTTTTAGTGGAAAATAGTGGCATTGCTTTATTTTCCACCTAAATACTATCTGATTGAAGTATTGAACCCATAATGTATATATATAGTTGGGTTGACACAAGCAAAACTAGATTAATTTATTTTTCCATTTCCATCATATCTCTTTCATTCATTAGTTAGAACAGGGGCGGATTCAGCTCTTCAGATTAAGATTCTTGGAAACTTAATAATTTTTACACGTATTATGCATATGTAGTAAATGTTTCTTTAATATATTATGAATATTTAATTATAAAGTACTTTATTATCATTATAAATTAATTTGAGAATACTATAGAAATCATAAACTTTAAATTCTGAATGGAGCAAACTTTTTAAGTTAGAATCCTTGTATGTTTCCTTTAAGTTAGAATCCTTGTATGTTTCCTTAATGGTACTTGCATTGCATCTTACTCTTTTCTTTCTCTTTTTTCTCATTGTGGAAAGTAAAATAATATCAAGTACCACACATAAAACACTATACACATAATAATATTATTAATATGCATATCCTATTAAAGACTTGAACATCACATGTTGGAAATACCATAATAAGAAAGTTCCTATTTTCTTGTCATCCTAAGAAAACAAACATGCAAAACCCTAGCTAGCTATATATTTCCAAAATGAGTTATAAAATATATATACATTGTTAATGTAATTTTTTATAACATTAAATTATATTTAATGTATCCGTAATATAAAAACTTAATTATTTATAGATATTTTTCGAGTGATCTGATAACGTAAAGTAAAATATTTCTTAAGGGGTATTATGATGTTTTCATAACTCTTGTAATTACCTTCCTTTCTTTTTCACCCACATGAGTGCATCTACGTGTGAGTAGAGTATAATTGATATATACATACCTTGAAAAAATGGCAAAGAGAAGTAGAAATAATTAAAGAAAATTATTTTATATCTACTTTTCAATCAATAGCTTATATATGTATATATGGCGTCTTAAACAAGTTGTACAACACGTGTGTGATGATGGAAATTCAAACCTAACACATCTTAATTATAAAAAATAATCAATATTAATGTCTCATTAGCTAGCTTCATTAGGTAAATTAGCACTAGCTATAGGTAAATTAGCTTAGGTATAAAGAAGTGGTTGACACTTACTAATGGTGACATTTTTTTTGGTTTTTTTTTTTGTACCTTTTTTTTAATAAAAAAAAATAAAAACATAAAAATACACATAGCTGTCTAAGCTAGTAATGGGGTGGGGTGATAAAAGTCTAAGATAGTGGGTATTAATATAAATTAATAAATAAATAAAATCTATATTAAGGAGGAAAAGTGGGTAATGTGAAGCATGGAAGAGACTTCCTCCTTTTGCGCTGCACTTTTTTGTATTGGGTGGAATTTGTACTTTGTAGATAATAATATCAGTTAACATCCTTAATCAGAGGTTTCAAAATTTGAATACTCGTACAATGAAAAAATCACGTTATTTTAAAAAATACATCATGTAATGTTTGAATTCAAATTTAATCGTACTTTAATTTAAATAAATGATATCGAATAGAAATTTTAAAAAAAAACATATTTTTTTTTATAAAAGTATTGTTTATAGTGGGGGATAGGGTAGAGGGGGGGGGGGGGTTAGTTTAGCTTTCCAAGCGTGGATGTTATTGTTGGAGAATCCACAAACCAAATTGGCTCCATATATGGGGTCTCATGCCCCACTTATTATCTTTAAATCACATTTTATCTTCTTAATGCTCTCTCCATACGGCATTTCTAATTAATTTATTTATTTATAAGTATCAATAGTGTAAGGTATTTTTTCACGTAATTAATATAATTTAACATATTTATGCCATATCGTTTGTCATATACAAAATTTATTTATTATCAGATCATTATTAATTTCTGACTGACGTTTTATTTAAATTTACCTCATGCGTTAGTAGAGAGTTTTTCCGTTAGAAGTGTAACATAAGAACCAAATTTCCACGGGTTCCATAAAATTATCGATTTTTTAGTAGTAATTCTTTTACTTATTACCGACAATTTACTTGTAGGGGACGTTTTAGTGATTCAATATATTTTTTTTATATTATTAGTTTATAAAAGTTAACTCTACCTTTATAAGATAAATGTAAGATTTCGTACATATCACCTTCTTCATATACTCCTAGTAAGATAACATTGAATATATTATTGTTATTATAGTAAATACATAAAAAGTTAAATATCCAAAGGAAAAAATTACTCAAAATATTTTTACTAGTTTCCTCAAAGCAGTACAAATGTCAAAATTACCAGCTAGAAATGTTGAAAATTATGAACTCAAAAGCAAAATTGTTGCAGCATTAATGACGAAGAGTGAAATCCTTCACTACTAAGACATAAATTAGCACTATGGAAAAACCCATGAAATCTTTTATTATGAGTTATTGAGGTGCCAACGTATATATAAATTGACAATTTGATCATGACATAAAAGATTATTGAACATTAATGCCCACATGTGTGCTTCATTTTACCTCTTTTTTTTTGTTTGTTTTGAGATAAATCTACAGTTCTGTAAAATAAACTAAGCATGTTACATCTCCCTCATTCCTAGACCTAAAATATTTATCGAGTTGAAAATTGAGATTCGAGTCAGACTCAAAGAGATCTTTAATAATTATATTTTTTATATGACCGAATAAATAAAATGTGTATAGGAGAACATTATTATTCCAAATTTCTTGGACGATTTAAAATAAAGATTGTAAAATGTGTCATCTCACTCGAGTGGAAGCGTTATTAGTTACGTTATCATCGATCACTTTAATATGGATTCATATTTTCATTGTAATTTCTTAGGGGTACGTAAAAAGAGTGATCTTGTAGAATAAAATTACTGAAATATACATATAAATTAGTTTCTTGTTTCTGTTTTTTTTTTTTTATAAAAAAAACAATAAATTAAAAAATACACCAAGATCATATCTAATGGTGGGTGGTTAAGCTACTAAAGTCAAGAAATTTCCTAAAAATTATGACTTCAAATTAACTGGTCAATCCACATCCACCAATCTTGAGTAGTTACTTCTTGACGCGTATCACATTATAGTGGGTTAGCACGGTACGTTAAGTTCTTGCTATATGCAGAGTTCGTAAAAAAGTCAAATCACAATGATCTATTATATACAATATTTTCTTATCATTTTTATAAGTGATTGTTTTGATTGTTCAAATTTATGACCTCCTCATTACATAATAATAGTTTTATCAATTACGTTAAGATTTTCCATACTAACACATGAAAGATAATCATAATAATATATTGTTCAAAATAGAAAGAAAAATATATTAATTTAATTACTGATTGTTGGACAAAAAGATTACTAAAGCTGGTATAGTGGTATGGAGGATAATTAAATTAGGGTGAAGACGTGACTTAGGGAATCCTTTACTTTACATCTCATTTACAATTATTTATTACATAAAAATATAGTCTATTAATTTCACGTTTTTTTTTTGTAATAAGCAGAGACAAATTAACAATACCAATTACAAATTCAGCCGAACTCAATAACTTCAACTTAGACAGATCACATATATATGAATTAAAAAATCTATTAAACATATATAAATTTAACAATATCTCAAGCCTAAAAAATTTAAATTTTGAATATGTATTTGTGCGTCACGAAAAGAGAAGATGAAATGAACTTGATTGGGCGTGTGATTATTGTTCCCTCCACTCCAAGCAATAGGGCATTTGATTTATCAATTTATCCATCTGTTGTTATCCATAATTTTTCTCTTTGGTTTTTATAAATAATTGGTTTCAATGGATCTTCTCATCTGTACACAAGATTTGTTTCAGGTGATTAAATCATGGTCTTGACATTATTTAATTATTTTCTTTTTTTTCCCTGTCTAACCATGCCTCATTAGGCACTAATTAATATATAGTACATCCACTTTTATTTCTTTCATTAATTTAATAATTTAATTAATTAATTAATCAAGGTTTGGTTTAGTAAGCAGTATTCTCATAATTAATTACCAAATCCGATTATTTGGAGAAGAAAATAATTAGATGGGGTATTATATGTACGTCATGTATTGAGTAATTAAGATTAATTTTAGGTATAATTAGAGCAATAGTCAAAGAACCGATCGGTTGAGGATTTGACTGTCGTTATCAATTAATCACCTAATCAAATTAATTAATCAGAATGTTAATAAATATGAGCTAAGCTAAATGAAATAAAATAAGTATTAGAAAATAAAAAAAAATCAATCAAAAAAGAATATATTCGCTTCACATACAAATTAATTATTATGCTCTAAGCAAGTGACAAATATAATTTTAGTTCTAGAATTTTACATAAGGACAATTTTAATTAATATTATTGTATGTTATGCCACCATAATTGGGTGATGTACCTAGAATTAAAAAAAAAATTAAGTGATGTTGATGCAAATTTTGTTGTCATTAATTGTTTAGAACTGAAATATTAAAGAAGAAATTTGATCAAGCTGATACATAGGGAACTGATGAAATGTGTTTCACAATAATAGAAACCAACTAGCTAGTCAAAGGTTTATATATAGTGAATGTTAAATCATATATTGCTGCATACTAATTAACAATAACATACTCAGTGAAATCTCATAAGTGAAGTGTAAAGAAGGCAGACATCCGGACCTTACTCTTATCTTGTGTGAGTAGAGAGATTATTCCCAATAGACCCCGACTTAAGAAAAATATTATGAAAAATAAGTCTAATAAATACAAGAATAAAAAACTATAGTGAAAATATTGTAGAAAAGAACTATATTGGCAAAAAAAAAAACATTCAAATATAACTGCCAAAGATTGTGTGTGCATGATAATTATTTATCTATTTTTAATCATGATCTCTTGACTAAATTCTTGATATGTAGTTGTCTTTGATAAAGAGCATTTTACCTCCAATTTGAGATTTTCTGATAAGAATTCAAATTAGTCAAGATCTAAATTAAATATATCGAAAAATAAAATGAAAAAAGTACAGTTATATCCTATAATCATGTATTTCACCACTTGAATATTTCAAAAACAAAAAGTACTAGTAAAAGAAATGGGGGAAATAAGGGATAATAAAAAGTTAATAAAGAGTAAAGTGAAGAATATCAGTATTGATTAAATACTTGGTTGTGCAAAGTGCATTAGTGTGCTAGAATAAAGTTGTTTCTTTTATAATTTTTATGATATAAAAAGGGAGTCTTTATCCCTGTTTTTGGGGGTACCCCATTGATGGCTCATGGCTCTCTTGATGGTTCAAATAAAGCCATAAATCACATCAATGAAAAGTAATATTGTACTCTTTAGTAGGCCATATTTTCACCCATTCTCTTCTCTCTTTTTTCTCATCTTCATGCCTTTTAACCTCAGTCTTAAAGTAGAGTTATTGATTGTTTGAACTCTCAAAGTAAAGTCCATATCTAATTGGATAAACAGTGACTACATCCATTTTCTTTTAAAGGTTTTATGTTTTCTGCATTGTAATTTCACGAGTGGAATCTGAAGAGAACAATATATAGGAAAATCTTCTCATATATTGTGAAGATAATAAAATTGTTTTTGATAGACTTTATGTGCCATCGATAATGTATAGAATTTTTCATATGTGTCAAATAATGATGATGTTAGATTTTTTATTAAGAAATTTTAAAATTTAATAGATCGTATACTTTTTAAAAAGCAGAGCCAAGAAGTCCCACATTGAGGATAAAGTGCTCCCTAACAAGGTGACTCCGTACTCGAGAGGACTCGAATCCGTGACCTCTTGGTTAAGGATGAAGGAGTACTTACCACTTCACCATAACCTTTGTTGGTGTGGAGGGAAGTTATAATATATTACTATATAAGTAAAAATGATTTTTTTCTCTTGCCTAACTAAATAATGTAATTTTCTAATGAATTGAATATATGTAGTTCCACCACTACCGTTAAGTTAAATTTATGTCTATATTAAACATTATATGTTAACTTAAAAATACAGTAAATTACTAGATCTCCCTATTAAATAATGTAATTTTCTAATGAATTGAATATATGTAGTTCCACCACTACTGTTAAGTTAAATTTATGTCTATATTAAACATTATATGAAAACTTAAAAATACAGTAAATTACTAGATCTCCCTATTTTCGACTGCTAAAACTGATAGAATTATTTGATTTTTTGAATCATGAAATACACTTGTCGGAAAAGATTTTTGATGAAATTATAATTAGAAACTTTTTGATGATGAATTGTGTTGATAGCGCAAAAAAATCTCTATACAGTCGATATATATATAAAAACAAATTCTTTTTATTGTGTGTGTGTTGTAAATTTTGGTATGAAGTAGCAATAGGTGGTTAGATGGGGCCATATAGAGTTTGTGCGATTCATGGTTTGAATGGTCAATCTTCAAATGATTGGGTGGTTCTTGTAACACATAGGATACCATCCCCTTTATGTGCTTCTATATTTTCTTTTCCCTTTTTGAAAATTCAAAAGTTTTGGTCTTAGAGTTGATATAATTAGGGCGTGACCAATGACCACCTTAAGATTTACCCAAAATATGGTCCAAGAAAGGAATTGTATATTAATTAAAATGAGAGAATATTGAAAATTTTATATTAATAGATTTTCATGAAAAAAAAAAAGGATAAAATTTCTTTATGAAAACTTTAATGGAAAAAAAAGAAAGAGGGATAGAAGATTAATGTTGTAAATTACTATTTGAAAGCCATAACTCTTTGGCTTAATAAGCAACAAATCATAAATGTGAATGAGGCACAATCTAATAGAAACTATTTAGAACATTAGAGAGTATGAAAACTTTATTAAAAGTAAAAGGGTAATTCAAGACCGGTAAGGATGACTGAGTTTGTTGAATAGAGGATCTTCTAAACGGGATTGGGTTTTTGGTTCGAAATCTTCTGCATATTTTTTCAGTCGAGCTTATCGCACGGGACTTGTTTAGGTGTGGTTTATTTTCCTTGTGTGATTTGCACGCTATTATACTGGAGCGAATTTTACCTTGTGCGCACCCAAAGAATAAAGATGAGAGATTCCTCTCATCAAACAAATGCAATTCAAGAGTTTAGAAAGAAGAGAATGAAAATTAACCAACATGGTTCTATTTTTCTAAAATTATCTTTTTAGAAAAATTTAATGGAGAAAAAAAAAAGAGAGAAAGAAGATTAATGCTATAAAATTCAATCTCAACACCAAGAACATTTTGAAAATCATCACTCTTTGGCTTAATAAGCAAACCATGAAATGTAGGATAATTGTCAATAATATGTAAATGAACCACATTCTATTAGTAAGTGTGTTGAACATTAAGAGTATGGGGAACTTTATTAAAAGTAAAAAAAAAATGTAAAAATATGTGTTGCATTAGAATGAAGTGAAAACCCATGAAAGTTACTAAAAGTAAAGAAAATAGTGAAATTCCCAAAATGAATCACTACTTACTAAAAATAAAAGATCAAAATAGAAATCAACTTGGTCCTTTTCATTGTTATTGCTCTTACCAATAACAGAGAAATGATGTTTTTTCTCTTTCTTTTGAAGTAGGGCATGAGAAAAAATAAAATAAAATAGAGAAAATATAGAATACCAAACCATATTGATACGGGTCAACAAACCCAACCCAAACCCACAAAGAAAAAATAGAGAGGAAAATTGGCCGGAGAAATCATGACCCAACCACTCATGGGTCCACCCCACCCCCCACCCTCCACCCCTACTCATCATAAGAAATAAATCGGTTAGACTGAATTTTAGCTGATTAAAATGAGTTAAGTTAATAAATGATTGAGTTATTGATTCGTTTAAAAGTCGCTTGAATGAAAATGAATTAAAAAAACTGATCATAACTTAACCAGTTTAATTAAGTTTTATTTGTTCTTTGTACAATAATTTTAAGTACCTGATAACATTATTTTTTCTTTATAATATGTATATTAATTTTTTCTTTAACATGCATATTCTAACTATGCCTTTTTTTTTTCTTTTAAAGAAAAAGATACAATTTTTCTCATTAATTAATTTGAATTATATATGAGCGTAGCATTTTGATGAGCTGAAATGGATAATATTGACATGACAAGTGAATCTATACCACCTTTATAATAGGGAAAATGTTTGAAATATATCCTAATTTTGATCGAAATTACTGTAACAATTTCAAATGTTGGACAAAACCTATTACCCTTGCACTGTTTAATAGTGTATTTTAAAGATATATAAGTGCCCACGTGGACAAAATACTATTTATAATTATGCAATATTTATGATACTCATGTGGACACTTATATATCTTTAAAATACACTATTAAATAGTTCAGGGATAATAGGTCCTGCACAAGGTTTGAAATTATTACAACAATTTTGGTCAAAGTTCAGATATATTTCGAACCCTTTTCCCTTTATAATACTATAATTGTAATTGGGATTTTTTTTTGGTTCTATCTCAAATTAATATTTAATCATAATAAATTAGTATACTTTTTTTTTTTGCGTGCGCACTAATAAGTTATTTCCTGGAATAATACATAGATAGCCATTACAATTATTTTCTATTAAATTCAAATTTTAAATAAAGCGTATTTAGTGATAAATTAAAAATTGACCCTCCCCCCCCCACCTCACTCCGTCTTTTTAAATCATCAGAACTCTTTGAACCATAGAATCAAAGAGTATCACACATGTTCAAATCAATCCTCAAAGCTTTCCCACGAAATCAAAATTTTCTACATCTCAATTTTTACTTTTTTCTTAGCATGTATTAAATCTTGTGTACATCTACAAATTTTGTTCAGAGTAATATGATATTCACTTTATAAGTATGGAGGGAGGTATTTGATCTCCTTAAATTAAATTTGATGTCTATATTTAATTTATTTTGAATAAATAACTTTTTGTTTTAGAATAAGTGTCACTTTAACTCATTTCATGTCAATTAAGAAAAATAATAAGGCAAGATACTCCTGTCATTAGATATTTCTGGAGGATCGAATAATATTAAGATGAAATAATTCTACGAGGATATACTTGAAAACAATTATTTCATACGTCACTTACTTATTCAACATGTCACAGAAGAAATAATACTTATTTTGAGACGGAGTAGTAATCAATATACACACCATGATTGTACACAAAAATCAAGCGTGCGCTTAGCACGTACAAGAAGCAATTAATTGTTGCCCAACAAAAAAAAGATGATTTTTTTTCTTTTTTCGGTTCTATATAGTCTCACCCTCCGTGCACTCCCCTCATCTTTGACTATATTCATTCTTCTTATCTCTCCCTTGCAATATACACACAGCAAAAAAAAATTAAATAATTTACTTTCAGCTCTCTATCTTCTTCACTACTTCATTCAATTTCTTCAATTATTTTGAGTTTCTAAGGGTAATAAGCACTTTCACTACTGTGGTAAGTCTCTGTTTCTCATTCTTTTTTGTGATTCATTTTTTTGCTTTCTCTTTTAATTCATGATGTATATCAGTTTTGATGAAATGGGGTGTCTTTGTATTCTTGTTTTCTGTTGGTAAATTGTGTTTTTGGTTATAAAGTTCAGATTTTTTGGCATTCTTGAATGGGGTTTTCACTGAGATCTAGTAAAAAGACTATCTTTTTTTACTTTTTGAGATATAGAGGATATTGATTGACTATTATGCTATGAGATTTTTAGCTTCAATTTCTGTAATGCTGTGTTTGTTAAGCTAGGAAGAAACAGAAAAATAGTTAAATTGTAGAGGACTGTGATTCTAAGGCTTTTGAGCTAAAGCAGCAAAAGAAAAAAATATAATAAGAAAGAATGACTTTATGAATTTGCATAATAATACATAAACCCCACGCCTTATTTGTTATCTCTGTGATCAATCTTCTTTGATAAGATTTCTCTTTTTCATTTGGTGTTTATGTTAAAAGCTGATGTTGATTGTGGAAATCTTATTCCAGGAGCTTAGGATTGGTGAAGAACAAGAACAAACAGTTGTGGCAATAGAGCAAAGTAAAGAACAGCATGCTGTGGTGTAGTTTATCTGTTGACGTATATCGGAAAGTTATCTCCTTGAACTTGTATTGCCGTGTGATTCTGTAAAATACCCTTTTCGAAAAAAATCAGTTCTTTGTAGCCTCTGGATAGATTACTGGTTATTTTTTTCTCACCTTAGAAGTCAAGTATTCATTATAATCTCTTTCCATGGGATCTACACGTTTCGTCGTCATACCTTGTTACGTTCGTATGATTAGCTGAAGATTTAATCACTTTCATCTTAGTCTTGGTGAGAATCGTCTTTGTTAGTTAGCTTCAGCCTTACAGTTTCCTTCATCTTGAGTCTTTGTGAGAATCGTCTTTGTTAGTTAGCATTCAGCCTTACAGTTTCTTTCATCCTGAGTCTTTGTGAGAATATTTCTTTAGTATTCAATCTTTCTGTTTTGTTGGGAGTGATTTTCCTCTGTCATTTCTATTGGAAGAATTTGTTTGTGGTGATTGTGATTGTTCGGAATTCTTTTGTTAGTTGATTGTTTTGCTGGAAGATTGAGGTGTTTTATTGAGTTAAAAGGGTTGGGAACAAGTAGTTATGGTGTGCCAAGCAGCTAGTCAGACGAGATTTCGGGCATTGAAACATGAAAATGGAATTGATGGGTCTGCCACCATAATAGTTAGAGTAATAGCATGCTTTCAACCTCTCCAAGATTGCCAGGTCAGTGATGGACATTTGGTATTCTTGAATAAGATTCTTTATCTTTTTTGTCTTCTAGAATCCTTGCTAATCGAATAACTTTTTTACATGATGAGATGCCTTGTTCTTCCTTTGCTTGTTGGAAGACACCTAATTTCCTTCTTTTTTGTTTTGTTTGAGTATTTCAGGCTGAATACTTCCGTCATTTGCTTAAACCTGTCACGTAGATCGATCTTTCTTTACCGCGTTCAAGTTAAGCTGGAGTTTTTAGTTTTTCTTTATTTAGCAAGAGTGCAAGAAATAATCAGCAATTCGTAGTTTCACAGTTGTTTCAAACTGGTATGATTCGTAACCTTAACTTTTTTTACCGTTTTCTAGATCAATTTTGGCTTGAATTCATCTGATAAGTTTTTCGGGTTCTTTTATCTGATCTTCAGGTGATTGTTAAGGTTGAATGGAAAAAGACTTGGTCTCTTCATTCCATCACCAACATTCAGATCTGCAGTTAGCCCATTTGAATTTTTCTTATCCGCGATTTGATATAGGGCAGCAGAATTCTTTTCCTACTTACATGACTCCTCAGTCAAATGAAGTTCCTATGAATGGGAATTCTCCATTTTTCACATTCCCTGGGCTGCCAGAGTCGAATGCAAGCTGGCCAACAGAAACTTGCAACTGGTTGTATTATTCGCCTCAGTTTCATCAGGGCTTTAATCCTGTTTCGACCACTTTACCCAAAGAGAAGTTTGCTCCTGGAGCACTTGAAAATCTGGAAGGTAACAAACATCCTAATGGAGGCACCACATCTGCGCAGAAGAGATTCCTTGTGTTTGATCAATCTGGTGATCAGACAACTTTGATCTATAATTCTGCTAATGGTACTCATGTTCAGTGCCCACCTTCTCTGAATCCAAAAGCCCCAGACCTTTATAAGGAAGATCCAGATAATATCAAAAGGAATGAAACTTCTCCATTTGGGCATTTCTTCAGTGATGAATATTATGAAGAAAACAACAGAGATGATGTCGAAAATGAAATGCATGAGGATACCGAAGAACTGAATGCCCTACTCTACTCTGATGATGATAATGATTATTCCGAGGATGATGAAGAAACAAGCACTGGTCACTCGCCTAGTACTATGACCACTCATGATCTGCGAGAGTGGTTTGACGGAAGGGGTGAAGAAGTTGCTAGTTCTGCTGGGCCGATTAAAAGGCATAAACTACTAGATGGTAGCTTCAATGCACCAGAGCTCAGGGATACTGCAACCTCTGCAAAAGCCTATACATGCTCCGACTTAGAGGATGATGCACAATCCAGTTGTGGCAATGGTCTCGAACAAGATTCAGGAGCACCAGATTCTCCATCTGGAAAAAAGAGGCAAAGACAAGACAAAATCCGCAAGACAATAAGCATTTTGCAGGAAATAATCCCCGGAGGGAAAGGAAAAGACTCGATGGTTGTTATTGATGAAGCAATCCATTACTTGAGATCCCTGAAGATGAAAGCCAAGTCCCTAGGACTTGATTCTCTTTGAGCTTCGGCTTGCCACTGGTCATCATATTATTGAGTTACTAATGGTATTTCTTCTTGTAGCTTCTCGCTGGTCGGAAGTACGTATTAAAGGTTTTAAATTAAACAAAGCTGAATTAGAGTTTAAATGGTGGTATGGCAATGTGTGGCTGATCAGAATACACCATAAACAAAGTAAACCAGATTGGAGAATCCCTTTTAGAGTCTTTATTCCATCATTCTTGTTGGGAACCATTGGCTATGGCTTTGAAAATCAGTGGTCATGTCTTCTTTTTAGATAAGGAGGGAACTTCTTGTCATACTTCCATAAAGGGTGGTAAATCATGAGTTTATATCTTGACCCCCAAGAGAAAAAAAGTTGATTCTGCCCTTTGGAAATGTGTTTAGCTTGCCCACATAATTGTTCGTTGTCTGTGTGAACGATATAAGGTGTAATGTTACCTCAGCAGGACCCTGGAAATGTTCTAGTGCACGCTTGGTGGCAAATTTGGGTCCCAAATCTCACTTTCATGCTCTTTTTTTCCATTGTGACTGTCATATTAACCCCTCTTGGGCATTTCCTTTTCTTATCTTAAAGGCGGGGGCAAGCAATTGCATGGCGATGCGTCTCTCTTTTAGTTACATCAGGTATATGTTGTGCTCAATGGATCTTGACCCTTTTGTGCATCAAGCCAATCCTGTCAAAAAGAGTGGAGAATATCATATCATGTCTTCAGAAATCTGGCTGCTGCTAATGTTTGACACATGACTAGTTTGAGCTTCTTGGTGGTGTAAAAAAATTGTAGTACTATTGTGAGTTTGTGCAAGTAATATCATGTTGTGATGTTTATTTTTTGTTTGTTGTGAGAATATTTATTAACTATGTTTGGTGTTGTTGTTGTCTTTATGCCTATGTATTTACGTAGCATGCACGCATTTTGCCTCAAAGTGTGATAGAAAGTGATGTGTTTAATTTTTTTCTTGATTTATATGATTCCTTTGTAATTTAATTGCAATGGTGAAATGGGACCACATGTTTGCATTATTTGGGTGATGAAATTTCAACACTTCCAACTGCATGCGAGGGCCCCCCTCTTTTGGTTCTCCATCTATTCTCCTTTTCCATTATTGATTAAAAAATCCGCTTGATGCGCGAGAGACAAAGTCAGAATTGAAGCTTATAAGTTTTCTTTTGAGTTCGTGCCTTACAGTCTAGTGTTATCAGAGAAAACCTCTTACATAATAATTGTCATTGTTATTCGTTTTCCTCTTTCATGATCCCAATGCATCATTTGAATAATTAAATAGATGAAAATGATTTATGTAGACGATTCTAGTTAATTTGTTTTCGATTTGCAATTGATTGATGGTTTAGACTTTATCAATCATATTTGGTGAAATAGTCGAGGTATCTCGTGATTTTGTACTACAATTATGACTTTAAAAAGATGAAGTTGATTGACTTAATTAGATGACAAAAAGACATGACTTGATCATACTATATTTGTGTGTTTTTTAGAGTATAGGAAGTGGGAAATTCCAAGAACAAAATGGGCCTATAATCGAACGTCAAAAACATTGAAAATTGGGGAGATGTACCTAACTTTGATTAAAATTTTAAAATAGACCGTAGTAGGTAGTAGTAGTAGTAATTGATATGGACAGAATGTTTTATATGCTGTAGAATACGTGCAATTAATATTATGTACGAGTCCCATAATAAAATATTTAATTTCGTCTACTTATTTATAAAGTTCATCCCTTAAAAATTTCTTGTAACAATTATGTATATTGTATATTTTTTTGGGTACACAATTTTTTTGTATATGATATACAATAGTAAACATTAATAACATTTTCAAATTTCTTAACCATAGTATGAAAATGTCTTATAAAAATAGTGTTAAATTATTATATTTTTTATAAGTGACGTACAAAATCAATTCTTGGTCAATCGTATATGATGAAGTGGTGTAAATTCATAAATTGTTTTCCTCAAGTGTGATGGAGGAAGCCAGGCAAAATATGGGCCTATCTTTTATAAAAACGGACCTGTCTGGATTTTGGATGTCAAATGCACATGCAATATTTAGACACAAAAATAAAAATTTGGGATACAAGTGTATGTCAATTTCCCCATAAAGATAACGTTCTTCTTACATTTCTTAAGTGCAATTAGAAATGATTTTTTAGGGAAAATTGTATGAACTAACAAACTATTAATTCAAATTAAATGTTATAGCCATAGTTTTTTTTATTTGTAATTCGCAACAAACATTCCATGTTTTTTGCCATCCCATTTGTATACCGAAATATACAAATAGAACCATTCGGTATACAAACTTTGTGTTGTATATATGTAGTAATTTTGTTTATATACAATTATTATGTTTTAGTTTGTATACCGAAATATACAAATACAAATTTTTATGTATATGTATACAATATACAAATGAATAGACATAGCAAACATAAAGTTTGCTATGAAGCGCAATTATACAAACTATAGATATAACATACAAATATGATTTTTATGTTTGCTAAATCTAAAATTTACTTTTTTTTTAAGCTTGTGTTTAATCATAGATATTTGATTAGATTTTTTTTTTTAAAAATTATCTTCAAATATCTGTTTGATTGTCAAGTTTGATCAAATTTTAAGAATTTAATCTTCAAATATTTTCAAGTTTTCAAAAATGGATGGAGGAGAAATTTCATTTGTACTCACAAAACTTTGATTTATTTTCTAAATAAAATGCATGTTCAAACATGAATATTTTCAAATTCCAAAAATCACAATTTCTAAATTCAAATTTTCAAGTTTTTAACTTTAAAAAAATCTATAGCTATACAAAAGCTTAGTATTTTCTTTGTTACTACTATTCAGATTTCAAATAAAAAATATTTGGAAATGATGACACAATTAATTGGACAAAGGGATGCAAAAAGTAAGGAGGGAAATGGAAATTGACATTGGCAACAGAAAAAACTCAAATGACATTATCAAAGTGGTTCGTGGGTGAGACGTGGAGATAAACGACGCCGTTTAACAAGAACCGACTCATCTCTTTTCCTCTCTTGTGTTCCTTTTGCTTCGTGTTGTTCGATACTGCCTTCTGATGATCGCCACTACATACATACACTCCTCATTTTCATCTCCTCCAACTTAGGGTTTCTCGATTCTTCCTCAAAAATGGAATCACTCTGTTTTCACGACGGCAACATCACTAACTTGATCAACAAACGCTACCTCAACGTTCGCCATGTAAGTCAAATTCTAATTACCTTTTTTTTTTAAAATTTTTGTGTTCTTGTCAGTTTGCTTAACTTTTCATCGAATTGGTATATTATGTGAGCTTTCGTTCTATGTAATTTTTCCTTTATGATGATGATGACATATGCTGAAATTTTTCATTATAGTTTCAGTTACTCAAGTGAATTATTGTGCCTGTAAATATTAGACTTGTTCACTCGATGAGGTTAGTTGGCTAGGGGAACTGGTCCTTGAAGATGCTACATTCATTCTGAATGTAATTCAACTGGGCCTCCATATTTTCTACTTCATTAGCTGAGAAACAGTGACTCGTTCTCCGGTTAAAATGAAGTGCAGATATGGAGAACCAGGATAATTCTCAAAATTATCAGTTGTTCCACCTCTACATCACAGAAAATTAAGGTGCCATCAACATGCTGAAAATGTGTGATCTCGTGGCTATTATGCCCATTCATGGCTACCTCAAAGGCTTTAATCCACTCATTTTGCTTAGCGATTTTAATCATGTTGTTCAAACCTTCCATGAAAGTTATGAAAAGATAATGGGACAAAGGATGATCCTGCCTGAGACCTCTGTGAGTTGGAACATAACCTTTTGTGGGAACCTTGATGATGACTGAGAATATGACAATAGACATATAAGCTTCCATCAATCAAAACCTATCTATTGTAACATGTTTAGGAAGAAGTTCCAGCTCACATGGTCATAGGATTTCTCAATATCTAATTGACAAAAAATACATGCTTCTTCTGTTTCTATCTTGAATCCACTGCTTCATTGGCTATTAGTATAACATCCGTTATTTGCGTTCCTTTTTTGAATGCCATCTGTTGAGAGTCAACCAGTTTTTTCATTATCCTTTTAAGCCTCTCTGTCACTTCTGCAATAAATTTGTAAATGTTTGTTGCCTATTAAACATATAGGTCTGAAATGCCTAAGCTCCTTTGCACCATTCTTCTTAGGGATCAAGGCAAATAGGCAATGCATGGCATTGAGATTCTTCTAAAAAAAAACGGGAGTAAAAATTGTGGAAAGCTCCCATGATATCCTGTTTAAGCATCTCCCATGTACATCATACTTTCTAGCACAAAAGTATTCCACTAGTCTGTCCTTATTTCTCCATCTCCTCACCATGTTTTGCTGATCAGTTTAAGCCTTTTTGAGAGCAAAGCAGACCCATTCATTCCATAGTCGTTTTGCTTAGCATCGGACATCTCATCATGTTACGACTTCTTTCGATCCAATGGAGCCATGTATCATTGTTGGGTGTCCACTGGGTAGTATCAAGACTTAAAGCCGGTGTTGAAGTAAATTCCGTTTTCTCCCATGTGTGTAATCTGAAAAAGGAGCCAAGGTTTTATGTAGTTCACAGTGGGTGAACTCTGGAATAAAGAAAGAAAGGGGTTTTTTGGCACAAATGCATCGGAAAAGGTTAAGATACATTCCCAGAAAGTAGGAGAGAGAGGAACCTTGGGAAAAGTGCATGGGTACTTTTTTTTATAATTGACCTTTTCTCTATTTGCTTTTCTTTCTCAAACCACCTTGTTAAATTTTGAGAAATCCAAGCCAAAACCATCACAAGTGCTTACGAATAGCGGCTTTCATTTGACTTGGGCAGCTACACATTTGTCAGTCTTTTTGAAAATTTATTAAATGATTTTACAGCCACCGGAAATATATTTCTTCATCGGTTCCTGTATGTGAGACCAGCAAAGCTTCAGTCCCTTAATGACTTGGATTACTAATAAGGTTCTGTCTGGTGTTTTTAAGCTCAGTACTTTCCGCTTATTTCTGTCTCACAAATTATACTTGGGTTTCTATTCTTTACAGGACTCTGTTCACGAATTGCAAATGCACTCCTCTTTGGTGAAAAGAATGGCTTTAGAAAGAGAACTAGATGTGAGTGCCTTAATGAGTCCAATTTTATTGTGCATATTATTAAGATATTAATCTCACATTATCTTTTATCTGATTGATTATTTTGCAAAGTTGGGCATCTGTCTGTTGAGAGATTAAAACACTCATCCTATGCCTTGATTGGAGAACAACTAGTTGAGGGTGTCAACTATTTACCTTTTTTTTTCAAGTGCAGCTCATGAAAGTGGTATTCTTTTCATTTGCATCAATAGGCACTTTTTCTTATTTATGGACATTGCCTGGTTCTCCTTTGCAATAAAGTTTATGCATGTAACACCTGAGCATAATACAAATTTTAATTATTTCAAGATGCCCGAACAATATATGAGATAATTTTGGTGAAAGATGGAAAATTTGACCTTACTTACACACTCCTCATCAAAATATGCCTCACTTTGATGTGTTTGAGTTGGTTGAGGAGTAGTTTAATTAATTGTTTGAAGTGTGACAAATTGACGCAGTGAGTTGAAAGAGTTGGCTTGTTAAGTTGGAAATAGTATAAAGTAGAAGTGATGGATAGGGAAATTAGTATGTGTGATGAATGGTCCTAGTTAAAATGTTTTTACAAATGCTTTTGAAGAAACATAATTTAATAAGCAGACCATTAAGCATCTGTATTGTAATTCCTTCTAAACTTCAGCAATAAAGTTCTGATCCTCTATATGTTTCATCCTTCCTTTTTCAAGTTACACAATCCAGTATGAATTGTATAATAATAAATCTAACATTGAATTCACTGTAAAAAAGGGGTATTAGGATCCTATGTTGCTCGGACTCTTCAAAATTGTCAAATGGGTGCATGTCTGATTCTCCAAAAGTAGATATGATATCGAAAGTGAAGAGCCCGTGCAATTTACTCTAGATCTAGACTTGAAATTTTGCGCACATGCAAACGAATTTTCTGCTTCTGGCTCTCAATATATGTGCCGGACAAAACAACAACTAAGCCTCAGTCCCAAACAAATTGGGGTTGGCTATATGAATCTTCACCTTCTTTGCTTATTGAGTTAAATTCATCTCAGGCCAACATTTTTTATGCTAGATAAAAATAAAAAAGCAGTAGAAGTTTTCTATATCTTTAACAACTTCAAAATCTATTATAGGGTTAAAAGACTCCTAGCGATCAGATCGAAAGTAATCATTTTAACGCAACAACTAAAATATGATCTCACCTAATTGATATGGCTTATATACCTAGATCTTTTTCTTCCATGATCTCCTATTTTTCGCAAAGCCTGTGTGGGGTTCCAACAGATTGTAGGTCATTCAACACAACTTCTTTTCACGTGATTTCAGGTCTACCTCGTCCGTTTTAACACCTTCACTCACTATGATTTCACATGTTTAAACCGTTGCATCTGGAGGTCGATGTGGGATTGACCAAACCATCTCAATCGACCTCCTTTTACGGCCTTATGTGTGTTCTACTTGCACTTTGTGGTTGTTTGAATCCTAGGAATATTATATAGCATATGTGTAAATATAGTAGGTAGCTTGATTCCCTCTTATTTTAACTAGGTATTGATTTGTACTGATTATGTATTGATTTCCTTTCTTTTTAGGACATGTATACTTAGCTATTTAAACCCCAATAGCTTGTGGGAAATAATCAAGCTAAGTTCTCTCTCAAAATCTTGTCCTCTCACAATGGTGAATGGGATCATTTTAAATCTTGTCTAATCATTTTTTTTTGAAAATGGTAATTGTTTTTATTTCTGCAGAATAGTACATAGGTTATACTGAAACCCGTATTTACATAAGGAAACTCTAATAATACCGACCTATCCCTATAATGAGTCTAAGCCATCAATGATAGAGATGGTATCATTAAAGTAAATTTGATTACACCAAAAACACAGAGTGGAAATGCAATTCAGTTTAATCTTGTATTACCGCATAACATCTTAGCAGTTGTATTGCCATGATAGTCATCTTGTGTGGATGTGTTGGACTTTAGCTGCTCAATATTCCTTCTCATATAGCATCTGGCTCATAAAGTTCAGCGTCGACTTTTTGGTGCACTCATATTGTTCCTTGTTGTATATAAGAAAGAGTGGAGTTCGTAGAGAATCATATCTTTTTGTCGGTTCTTTACCTTTTGGTATACTCGTGTATACGACCAAATTTGTGGCCATGTTAATGAATGAAAACAGTTGTCTGATATAAAATAATAACATTTGGCTTACACTGTTCTATAGAATGTATCTTTCAACTCGTAAGCATCATTTTATCACGTAACTCCCATTAACACTTTACCATTTCAAATATCATATTTGATCCTATGGTAACATCCTACAGGACTAGATATCTGAATTGTTTGCATTTAGACACCACAACCCTGTCTAATCTCACGTCAAGTTCACTTCTCTTATGCTGACTAAACGTGCAGAGCTGCACATTAATTTTCTTCTATTCTATCAATTAAATTCTTTTTTATGTTCACATGTTTACTTTACTAAAAAAGTAAGACCACCGCTGAAGTCACAAACCTTTTTTTTGGTTTCTTTTATGAACTCCACTAGTCCATGGATTATATGGGCTTTCTGTTGTGTACAAATAAACTTCGATATCCTGCAGTGTATATATTTTGTTTTACTTCTATTATCCTAAGGCCCTTGGTCTCTAGAGTGATTCTCCATATTTCAGGCTCTTGATACACGTCATCACTGGTTTCATCAATCAGTACAGAATAGCCTGCAAATAACTTACACCATGGGGCCTCATCATGTATTTTGTTGTTAATTTGAAGACATTAGCAGTCATTTCCAGAAGATTAGGATGAACTGTCTTAGTCTACTCTTTTTTTGGTGTAAACAGAATAGGTGGGGGGATATAGGAGAATTAGTAGATTTAATTGGCAATTATAATTTTTCATCTTTTGAATAGGGGCTCCTGTTTTGGCTGTAAGTATATCTTTGTAAAGTTCTTAACTTAGCATTTTTTTCATGTGCTAAGTTATGGTTTTAATACAATTGGCTACCTTTGACTCAAAAAAAAAACAACAAATCATCGGTACAAAAGTTCAGTCAATCCCGATCCGTGTTGTGTAAACGCATGATTATGAGAAACTCTGTTGTGTCTTCTACTATGTTCTAATGCCAATGACGTCTCCTTCATACATGTCTTTTATGACATTTATTGTATGGATTCCTTTCTTCTCAGACATCTATCCACCAAAAGACCTTTCATGGTACTACCATATACTCTCTTCAGGTCAACAAACACTATGTGTAGATTTATTAACCTTTTAAGAAATACTGTTAGTTGCTCCATAGGACTTCTGTTTGATAGTATTTTGATGGATATATATGTATGTGCTTACAGTCTCAAGGGTTTGTTCATTAGTTGCTCCATTGGTCTTTTTTTCTTGAAACTGAAGTTACTCCATTGGACTTCTTTTTTTTTTTGATAAGAACTCCATTGGACTTCTGTTTGATAGTATTTTGATGGATATATATGTATGTGCTTACAGTCTCAAGAGTTTGTTCATTGCTTGACAGGGGCATCAGGGTTGCGTGAATGCGATAGCTTGGAACTCAAAAGGCTCCCTTTTGATATCTGGATCAGATGATACAAGCGTATGATACTCTCTACGCTTCATTGCTCCTTTATTTTTTCATCTTATCTTCTCAATGTGAATATGTGTTAGTTGGATTTGCTTCTAGAACCTGCAAGATAGTCAGATATAAGAGCTCTCATGGACGTGTGTGTGTGTGTATATATGTATGTATGTGAGTTCATTATACTTTTTTCATCTGTCTTGGCGAAATTGTGTATTAGTAGTCATTTGAAAATTCTTGAGGATGTTTTATATTGATCATCTTTTGTAGTTTTCTTGTGGGAGCCCGAAGTCTATTGTCATTCTTTTTCAAAGTGTGAAAACATTGGTGACTGACTTGGACAGACAGAAGTTCTATTTAGTCTTGTGAAATTGTCTATTAGTAGTCATTTGCCATCCATAACTTGCAAATGGCACTGGATGATCCTGCCTGTTTGAAATTGAAGACCACCATGAATGAACAGCAAACAAAAGCCTAGTGGAAGGGGGCAGTTAGCTGGCTGCTTCTTTGCCATGTGCTTTGCTGCACTTTATTTTATAGAACTATAGAAGAAAAAAACCAAATGAGAGTGGAAGGCAAGGGCAAGCGATAGAAAGCGCTGTTTGGACTTTTCAAACCTAGCAAACTGAAACATCTTAGTAGCTAAAGGAAGGGAAATCAACCGAGAACCCATTAATAGTGGCAAGTGAGAGCAGTTTGGGGTTTGAAGAAAAAGAAACACAAATCTTTGTTCTTCCCACAAGTAGGCTGATTTTTTCGGAACACGGTTCGAGATTACCGTAACCATGTATATATAGAAATATATCTTCGACGCTGTCATTTTGAATTGTCCGCTGCAACCGCTCTTTCACCCCCCAAAGAGTAAAGTTGTGTTGATGAGCGCATATGAGGAAGCCAGAGCAAGAAAACCAATAGCTCTTTCTTGTCCTTCGACTTAAAGGTTAAGGGGAAAAGAGAAGTGCTTTTGCTACTGAGAAAGCGAATGGTCAGCGCGAAAGTTCTAGACTTAGCCGAGTGTTAACGAAGCTAGATTCTCATAGCGAGGCACTTCGAGTTAGCGAAGCGCTGTAGTAGCGCCGATGCATGAGGTAATTTCATATTGATTCGAATTAATCCATATGCTCCCATTTTTAATAAGATTCTGTCCAGAAACATACAAGTACTGTAATGTGCTTCTCCATGGGTATTATCTGGTAACCATTTATGTAGGGGGATAATGGGCGATTTGACAGCAAAAGCAGTATAAAATCCAATATAGAAGATTATTTGTATTGTGCTGTAACAGTTATTTTTAGTTGTGCTCATGCATGATAGAGTCAACACAAATAGATTCCTTTGTAGGGAGGCTTAAGTACCACCATCAATCTATCAGTAAAATGATATGATTTGAGATTGAGATAGGTAAATATTCTGTTCTTCAATTCTAACCGCTGAGATGTTATAAAAGAAAGTTCTATTATAAACTTAAAACTTAAGATGAAACATAATCTTCAGAGATGCTTTGTTACATCTAGAGTAAAATGAAGAGCGATTATTGACACACAAGAAATTAAAGCAAGGGCTACCTCTGGGGTCTGCTGGGAATACTCTGGGAACAGCTCTTAAACGTGACCTGATGATGGAACAGTTTTTCAGAGAACTGGTTGATTATGTTCTGAGCATTTTTTCACAGTTTCTTTTGCACTTTGCAGGTTAATTTTGGGCCCATCTTAATTTATATTCCATATCTGTGGTTACTGTATCTGTATTGCGTTCCGGGCTTCAGCTGATATTTGACATCCTGGATTTTGTGTTTTATGCACTTATATACAAATTTATTTGGTGCAGATGAATATCTGGAGTTACTCAGGCCACAAACGTTTGCATTCCATTGAGACTGGTCACAGTGCCAACATATTCTGCACAAAATTTATTCCAGAAACTTCGGATGAGCTAGTTGTTTCTGGAGCAGGAGATGCTGAAGTAACTCTTGATGCACCAAATTTTGTGTGTTTGTACAATGATGCTATTCACTTTGCTTTGACTGTTTTTTCTCCAAAAATTTATGCTCTCTTCACATTTACTTTCACTGGCAGGTTCGTCTTTTTCATTTGTCTCATCAAAAGGGAAGAGGTGAAGACAATACCGTGACTCCAGCAGCACTATTTCAGTGTCATACCAGGAGGGTCAAAAAATTAGCTGTAGGTGTTCAGGCAACAGTGATTTTTTTTTTTTAGTGATAATCAAGTATTTGTGTGGATCTGATTATCTCTCTTCATATTATATGCTGCTTTTTGTGACTGTAGGTTGAAGTTGGGAATCCTCATGTAGTATGGAGTGCTAGTGAAGATGGGACTGTGAGACAGCATGATCTTCGGGAGGGTGCGTCTTGTCCCCCAGCTGGTTCTTCTCGTCAAGAATGCCGTAATATACTTGTTAGTCTCAACTCACTCTACATTGTGATTAATATATTTGCTGCTTCATCGAAAGGCCAAAAGTCTTCTATCTCTTCTATAAGAAGATCGAGTTACAATTGCTTCAGTTTCTTTGATAGGGAAAGAAGTGGTTAACCAGTTGCCTCATATAAGCTAATTAAACTGCTTCATCAAAATTGTGTTTTTCCTTTTTCTATGACATCATCGTAACGTGCTTTAAGTATGCCTTTTTGCAATTTTGGCATAAGCAATTGTCGTGTTATATGCTCTACTAATTTTTTCTTGGCTGACCTGAAGGCTTAGGTATCAACTCAAAAGTTTTATATGATGAGTATTGGTTTTAACGTTTTGTGCTATAACCAAAAATTCTCCTTTTGAAGACTTTGAATTTTTCTCGTGTGGTTGATGTCTTTGTTTCTAAATGCTCGATCTTTTATTGTAGTCAAGTGAAAATTGATAAGAACGTTTAGAACTTTGTCTTAAGCTGTGATGTCTAAGCAGTTCACGTTTCAATATGTTTGGTCCATGATGGCAGCTTGACTTACGCTGTGGAGCTAGGAAATCATTAGCTGATCCTCCTAAACAGTTGTTTGCTCTGAAGTCGTGTGATATTAGCTCCATGAGGCCTCATTTGCTTATTGTTGGTGGAAGGTATAGTTGCTTTTACTAGTCTATTGCAGTACGGGTATATTCCAGGTGATACTGTCGGTTTTCTGATCTGGAATTTAATTTATTGCAGTGATGCTTTTGCTCGGTTGTATGATAGGAGAATGCTACCTCCATTATCCTCGAGTCAGAAAAAGCTTCCACCTCCACCTTGTGTCAGCTACTTCTGCCCAATGCATCTTTCTGATCGTGTTAGTTTTGACTCTGCTTCTGCGTTATCTTACTTTAGAGTCTGCTAATAGTTTTACTGGCTATAAGTTCTATTATTTCTTTATCATAGGGGTGCAGTGGTTTCAGTAGATCATGGGGTGCATCTCACCTCATTCTCACACTTGAAGCACACAGCTGCTTGCACTGAAGATGTCCTCCTTGTGACCTTTACTCTTGACTTTATAAAACAAGAAATCATTGAGAAGTTCTTGCAAAGAACTTGTCTAGTTTAGTCCTCTCCATGCTTTATTGTCAATGAGTTCTTGTTGTCATTGTTTTGGTAGAGGGAGTAAAAGGGGGAGGAGTTGGAGAGAGGGAGTCCGGAATAGGATCACATTCTTTATTCTGCAGAACTTGACTATATTAAACTTTGATCAATCTGAAGAGGTAATCCACTTCTGATAGACACGTTTTTTTTTTGCTGTCATCCATCTTAAAATTTGATTATGGTTGTGGAGTAAAAGGGGGAGGGGTTGGAGAGAGGGAGTCCGGAATAGGATCACATTCTTTATTCTGCAGAACTTAACTATATTAAAATTTGATTAGTCTGAAGTGGATATCTGAAGGTAATCCACTTCTGATAGACACGTTTTTTTTTTTGGCTGTCTACCATCTTAAAATTTGATTATGGGTGTGGTTCTTTTTTCTTTTTTGGGGGCCGCCTCCTTACAAATGGGGGGAAGAGGTCCTCTATCAAAGATGATTAAAATGGGGAAGGGGGTAACTTCAATGCAGGCTAGTCTTCCCTTAGGAATAGACTGAAGCAAATATAAAAAAGGTAATGTATCTCTACGTAAAGTGCAATGCACCGCACTCAAGGGTACGACCTAGTGTTAAATGAAGTGGGGTGAGATGAGGTCTCGGGTTCAAAACACTTGGTGGTTTCTTCCTCAACTGTCCAAGCAATGGGTGGACAGAGTTGGGTGGACCCACGTTGAGCGAAGGGGTGTCAAGCGACACCACTTCGTCGGAAAAATTACTAAATATATATATTAATACTGTGTAAAGCTATATATTTAATAAAATGACACTAATTTACAGAAGTAACCTAATGGCGTGTTGGTTCTATGTTCGCTTTGGGTGCTTGAGCTTGGGGGTTCAAACCTCATCTTTTTTTTTTTTGAGAAATGTAACAGTTAGTCTATATTTATCCACAGGTATACTACCTCAAAAGTGTTGTAATTACATAGGATC
This sequence comes from Solanum verrucosum, assembly GCF_900185275.1. NCBI lineage: Eukaryota > Viridiplantae > Streptophyta > Magnoliopsida > Solanales > Solanaceae > Solanum > Solanum verrucosum. The sequence continues at coordinate 823,036 of NW_026019954.1, forward strand.
CTATACCTACCAAGTTACAGCCAGTCTATAGTTGTGCTGATTACTTCTGAGCTGTCTAAGACTACTTGTTTACACCAAAAATAATACAGAGCTAAACAATTAAGCTTAAATCTTTGTATGTTGCTCTGCTTTCCTTCCTGACATCTCTGGTTCCTCTCTAGCCATACTGTCCACCATATACATGATGGGACAATCTTCCATCTCTCCTCCTTTCTTCCTGCATTTCCATCCCTATTCCAGCACTTCAAAACCTCTTCTTAAGCGTTTCTTTTGCAAAATATATAAAAATGTGGTTTGTAAGCATTTCTTTTGCGCGTTTCTTTTGCAAAATATATAAAAATGTGGTTTGTTAGTATTGAACTCAAGGTTTAAAACTAACCTAAGCCAATGAGACAAGGATGTAACTTACTTTAAAATTCGATAGTTAAAGTTCTAACTTTTCTTCCGTAAATATTGACACTGCTTACTAAAAATTCTGCGTACGTCACTGGACAGAATTACCCGGTACCTGTGCTGGTGGGAGGTAGCACATGCCCATGGAATAATCCAGATGAGTGCAAGATGGCTCGAACACCATAGTAGCATATGAAGTTGGTGCATCTACTTGTCTGGATCTATCAGTGAAGATCTATTTCTGCAGAATTTCTTACCAAGCAAAGTTACTTTGTATCCATTTAATAGCAGCTGAGCATAGTTCTGTGTGTATATATATGTATAGCATATCAGTCTTTGCTCTGATTGACTGGCCACTGCTTGTCACCAAGAATGAGCAATTACTTTTCATGATTGTGGCATATGATGTGGCCTCGGAAAGGGAAGCTGCTGAATTTTCTCTCTTTTTCCTCAGGGACGTTCCAACTTGCATATGACTCATGTCGCATTTAGTCCCACGGGTGAAGAGGTTTTGCTTAGCTATAGTGGAGAACATGTATACTTGATGGATGTGAATGCTGGTATGTACCTTTGGTTATATTCTTTCTTATAATATATACTTTTGTTAGTGATTCTGTTTCTGCTGCTACCCTATATGGTTGTCTTCAGTTTTTGAAATCCCTGAGATGTGTGATGAATGTAACATATGCCTTAATGCTAGGGATAAAGCTTTTCTTTCATAACCAAATGAAACTGTCTAAGGTGAGAATCCAAGACTGATGGGTACACAATTAGTCATTATTAGCTAAATAAATGGGTTCGAGTACAGAGTACTTGAAGAATTTTGTTAGACATTTCACTTATTCAATATGTCAATTATTATACTGTGTTCCTCTGGTGCTCTTCTCCTCTTGCTGAAGCTAACTTCAATAAAAAATTTAACAAGTTTAAAAGATGAGCAATTTGGTGGAAAGAAGAAAAGATGTATAATATTATAAAATAAGCATGTGACAGCTCTGCTACCTTCTGTGATATTACATTCTGTGTGCTTGAAAGTTTAAGATAAGTCATACTTGAAGCTCTGGTTATGTTATTGACTTATGATTTAGGAAGCTTTTAATTTGTTGTAGCACATGGAAGTTCTATCTCATATACCTCTGGAGATGTGTCAAACCTGATGAATTTTGCTCCCTTGGTCAATGGAATCGAATTACAATCATCAGTTAGTGGAATCTTCTTAAATGGTTCTTCATCAAAAAGAATTCCAGCTGCCAAGGTTATTCTTCCTTCTTTACCCCTCCTATTATCCCCGGCCTCCTGGTCAAAATTGATTAAAAACTTCATTTTGCTTTCTCTTGCTTTAAAGTGACATATCTTAATCATCGTTGTTTCCTTCTTTCTCCAGCTAGAAAAATGCAAAAGATTGATGCAGATGGCACTAAAGTCTTTGAAAGAGGACTCCAACTTTTATTATGGGATAGAAGCTTGTAATGAAGTCTTAGACGGTTGCAGGGATGAGATTGGTCCCCTTCTATCCTTCGAATGCTTATGCACTCGTGCAGCAATATTGCTGAAGGTATCTGAAGTCAGACAATTTCCTGATTGTACATTGGCAGTTCTTTAAGGATAGTATACCTAATTTAAAATATTTTCCGGCTTTTACCAGAGGAAGTGGAAAAATGATGCACATATGGCTATAAGAGACTGTCATAGAGCTAGAAAGCTTAATTCATCCTCCTTTAGGCCTCTTATTTTGATTGCTGATGCTCTTTCACAGGTATGTTATTCAGTGTTTGTGAGAACTTTGTGGCTAAAATTTCTTGTTCATAGGCTGGATAGATTAGTGACAATTACCAAGTGGGTTTTTGCGCTCATACTCCCTTTCTGGTTGTGGCCCTCTTAGCCATATGGTTTTTCTTACCCGGTTTGATCTTCCTTCTCTGGCGTTTAATCTTTTCCAAAGTTCCCGTTGGAGTAGTAATTGTCCGTGAGAAATTTCAAAGGTGATTGTGCATCATATTTATGATGTTCTCAAAATATAAGGCGATTCATGTGTTAGTCGTACAATGATATAGTGTATCAAAATCATTAAAAGTTTCTGGATTCTCTCTAGATTAAGTTATCTTCTTAGTCATGGTATAACATTGAAAAAGTCAAATTTACTAATCACTCTTATTAGGAAGCCTTGTAAATGGTTTAGATACTTTTTTTTTTTTTTTAACTTGGTAACTTAAATGGTTTAGATACTTTTGCTTTCGTTATGTTAGTAAAACTTTATGATTGATCTTTCTAGCACTTTATATCTTCCTGGCTTCCAAGAATCTTCGTTGGTCTTCCTTGGTTTGCTTTCTAATATGCACGAATCCTCCATATTGTATAACCTTTGATCTAATTATGTAGTGGTTGCAGTTATAACTGCATAAAATATATTTCTCAACAAGGACAATTCATAAAATGATTGAGATTATTTGTCTGATTTTCATTTATCTCTCGATTCTGTAAGCTGTCACTAATATTGTCTGCAGTTAGGTAAACATAAAGAAGCTTTGGAGTTTGCTATTGGTGCACAATCCTTGGCTCCATCTGATTCTGAAGTTGCATTAAAGGTGGAAAGTATAAAAGAAAAAATTGCTGCAGGTAAGTAACTTACATTGAGCCCGCAATTGTATTTTCTTGCCTAAAATAAACAATGTTCTGCTGGTATCAGTGCCAGCTCTAAAAAATCCTATTGGAACACTAGACTACCACTGAATATATTTTACTTAGTAAATCTTTTAGTTCCCTTTTGCCATGCTTAGAGAGAGGAGGTTTCAGGGGAATTGAATAAATGTTGAGACTAGATACTTCTGTAGTCTTGTTTGTATTTTCTGTCCATGACTAGCTGATGAGATATTGGTGACCCTGAGCACCACAAGTTTATGGGATTTTACTCATTATGTTGTTTTTGTGGCCACCATAAGGACCATCTTTATGTTTTCCTGTATGCTCTATTGTTTTTTGGTCTGTTTGGAAGCACTGCTTCCTTCACCTCGATGCCAATTTAGTTCTCGTGTGCCCAATTAAGGTTTCAGAACTCTTATTATAGTTTCAACGCCAGATTGAAGATTGCATTTCTATGCATGAAAATTATTGAGGATGTAAATTCATTTCACTAGAGCTTGTTCTTGCCCAGAACAAAATTTTAATTCATATTCATGCTTTAATTTGTACCAACAATATGCCTGGATTTACAGCTGAAGCAGACAAAACAAATAAGGCAAATGGTGGAGAATCTAGGTCTGATCCACGGGCAGGAAGATTATTATCCCTAAGTGACATACTGTATCGTTCAGACGCAAACAGTGATGCATCGCAAGATGGTCCCAGGTCTGAAAGAGATGATTCTGATGATGATGATGAATTAGAATTGGCTTTTGAAACATCAATGTCTGGTGATGAAGGACGAGATGTTGATCCTAGTGTCCTTCATGGAAGTTTGAACTTGAGAATCCACAGGAGAGGTGATTCCACTGGGGAGGCTGGATGGGAAAATGGTTCATGTGGTTCGCCAGCCTCTAGTCAAAAAGAGAAAACAGCTTACCAGGTTTGGCTTGAATGTTGTTTTCCTGTTCTGTAAAGTTGTTTGGTCTCCCTTTTATTCTCTGGGTTCAGAAAAGATCTTCATTTCTCTATCCTTTTTTCGGTGTTGTGCTTGCTTTGATCTACTTGTGCATCTTTCTACTTTAGTGAGGCTTTTTGTCTATTGAGGTCATGACTGATACTATGGTTCTGCGTATGATTTTAGATCTGTATATCTCGAACGTCTGGTAGGTTATTTTCCCCTGATCAGTCTCTCTTTTTCGTTGTTACCACAAAGTTAATCTAACCCAAAGTCTCTAATATCATCTTGAGTCTCTTCCCAGCATCTGTTTTTAAACTTGGATTTGTATTCTGACTCAAAGCATATAGCTGTTCTTGGTGGCTGGTCTGAGTAGTGAGTGGTGACTTGCTGGTTTCTGTTGCCGATGAATCCCCTGTCCCAACACTTGTTTATGTCGTAGAGATGGCTCACATAATTTCCCCATTCTCATATGGAACTGAATATTGTTTTGCTCACTTGACCAACAGTTCAGAGATTTTATGTAAATCTCAAAGGTCATCATAGGTGTTAGAAGGTGAGATGAACTGCTGCTGCTTTAAAAAAAGGTGGGCTAAACTGTGAAAAGTGAAACAAATAATCAGATGCATGCAATTGATCATAATAATTGTCTTTGACATACCATCCTGTAAATTGTTTACTGAATTGCAGGAGTTGTTCTTGGGAGAAATGAGTTTCATTTGTTAAAAAGTGTCAAAATGCTCATCTTGCTGACTGACTAATAATTTGCAGAATTGTAGGCAGTGATAGATTTCATCTGTTAAAAAAAGATGTCAAAATGTTCAGGAAGCCATAATATTAAAACTTGAACATGTCTTTCTCAGTGAAGTTTCTTTTCCCTTGTTATATAGATGCATGTATATCTTGTCTTTCAGTATCAAGTTTGTTTCCTTGCTTAAACAGTGTCTTTTTTTTGTTTCTCTCAAATTGTATTGCAGCCTGAAACAGTGATAGATATGAAGCAAAGATATGTTGGTCATTGCAACGTCAGCACTGACATCAAACAAGCGAGCTTTCTTGGTGAACGAGGTATTCAACATCTTAATGGTCTCCATGTTCATGGTTGTGCTGCACATTATCTGGTCATTATACTTGAAAATATAGATGAGTAGAACAACTGTCTTTCACCTGCTTTCTCCCCTTTAATCTCTCAGAAAGATTTATTGAAGTAAGAAATTAAACCTACGTAAACATCAAAATCAATTGGTCTGTATGTGTGACATTATGATGGTTTCAGGTGTTAAAAGAGGATGAGGTAAACCTTAATACACGTAAAAGGAAATTTGTCTCAAAAGATTTATCTCCAAGAATCCACAGGGACTTCGTTAAAAACAGAACAAAAGGAAGCAAAAGATCCATATTGATGATGAGAGTTGAGGCTTAGTGAAGTTAATGTAATTTTTTTTTTGATAAAGTAATAGATCTTAGGTATATATGTTTGGGGAAAAACAAATTCCCGTACACATGAGCTATACCAAAAGATAGAAAATCTACCAAAAAAATAAACAATACCTGGTCTTCTATACGTATGAGAATCTCATGGGTACACCAAAAAGAAATAAGCATAAGAGGCTACTCCTCAACGGTACAAAATTTATATCTACTCCTTCAAAACTCTCCTATTTATTTCTTTCCAAGCAATGCACATAAGTGCTAGTGGGGAATATTCCAAGACCTGTGCCTTCTCTCCCCCCTTCCACATCTCCAACTAAACAATACCTCGTTCATAGTGCCTGGCATCATCCAATAAATTCCAAAGTAATATTATCAAAATTTCCCACATAACCTCGAAACAACCTGGCAACGAAGGAGATGATCAACATCTTCACCCAATCCCTTACACATAAAACACCAACAAAAATATGAGCTTCCTCTTCCTCAAATTCTAGGGATGTTAATTATATTATGTTAGTGTTTATAAGGAGTTCTTTATTCTGTTTTGAGTTTTGTAAGCAGGTAGTTTCTTTATTCTGTTTTGAGTTCTGTAAGCAGGTAGTAAATGTGGAGAATCTTAAATTTGCTGGTAGTTCTTTAGTTTGCTTAGAGATTTGTAAAGCAGTAGCAAATATAGAGAGCCTCAAGTGTTAGATGTTACATATTTTGTCATAAAACCCCAACTATTGAGTGTTGAAATTGAATAATTGGTGTAGTCAACCTTTTTGAAACGGCCTCTCTATCCCACGAAGGTAGGGATAAGGTCTGCGTACATCCAGACCCCACTTGTGGGGTATGTTGTTGTTGGTATAGTCAACCCTATTAGTTAAGTTTGAGGCATTTATTGTTTTGTTGCATGTTTGAAACTATATATTTATCCTTGGCTCACTTCGGTTTTTGGTCCCGGTGTCTCACCATTCTGTAGCTCATGTGTTTTTAATCTGTCTAGAGACTCTGATTCTCTTACCATCTTGGTTAACTTCCCTTCTTCTTCTTCTTTTTTGTGGTGGGGTAAGGGGTGGGGGGTTGTGCTTGTGCCTGGTCTGGAAGAAAAGGGGGTTACTATTTTTACAAGCAATATTGATGATGAGTTGAATTTGAAGGTTTTCTGGGCCACTTTCAAATTTGAAATGTGTCAGATTGATCCATTCTATTCCTGCTTATCATCTTGTAAATTAATGGCTTTGTTATGCACACTTGCCATTTATTATAAGGATTTCAGTGGATATGTTGTAAAAATCATTGTGCAGGTGAATATATTGCTAGTGGAAGTGATGATGGTAGATGGTTTATCTGGGAGAAACGAACTGGTAGATTGATAAAAATGCTTCATGGAGATGAAGCTGGTATTTTTCTCGGTTCTCATAAATTTGTTATAATTCTTTTACTTTAACCTGTCGTACCTTGTCTAACATCTCGGCCTTCACCCCTGTTCAGTTGTAAATTGTGTACAGTGCCACCCATATGATTGCGTTGTGGCTACCAGTGGAATTGATAACACCATTAAGGTTAGAGAAATGTCACAAGTACTTGGGAGTAGTTGTCACTATGTGTAACGAGTAATTTACTTATCAGTATACATGTATCTCTTTCAGATTTGGACTCCGACCCCTTCCCTTGTGGCTGATGGAGCTGCAGGACCAGAGACTTCCAATGTGTTGGAAGCAATGGAAAGCAATCAACGCAGATTGTGCCGCACTCGTGAAGCTGTCCTGTAAGACTTAACATGCTTATCATCTTTCCTCTAAATTAATTTTACAAATGCTTTGAGACATTAACTCCTATTGTAAACCCATCAAAATCTAATAGGGAATTGAGAAGCAGACTCTGCTTAGTTTCTTCTTGGGGTGATACCATTATTCATGATCTGTCTTTTATGTGCAAAGCTCCCTGTTCCTTCTCTGCTGTTAGTAGCTACTTTATGTTAAGCTCAAACCCGTCTTCCTCCAGTACCGTTTGAACATGGGAAGGTATCTACAGGGCTATCACCTTCTTTGGCCAGATCTTCCAATCTCTTTACAATTACAGCTCACTGTGCCCGCTCCTTTAATGGCGGGAGTCGTTCGCTTCATTCTGGTTGTAAGGCACCTTAAGAAATATATTAAACCATGTAAATCTTGATGATATTGTAGTGTAACTAATGACTGAAGAATACACTTTCACGGTGACTGATAGATGCGAAATGGATATTTCTCCTATTTTATACTATTTCTTCTAGTTATTGACAACTGCGAGCTATCCATATTGTTCTCTGCAGGCCTTTTGAGTTTTTGGAGCGATTTAGGATGCATGAGTTTACAGAAGGCAGCTTACATCCATTTGAATGCACACAAAGCTGAGAATGTTAACATGATCCTCTTCTGGTACGACACATTTTTATCTAACCCTTGTAATTTTTTATTTTTTTAAGGAAAAATGCTTAGTTGATATACCTGAAACTTCCACTGAGACTTATATTGATGTGTGAGCTTTTCGATGACCTTCTCCTGAGTACCTACAAACTCTAGCACCACTACTTTTTTGACAACTTCTTGTTTGAGGAAAAGCATACCAATATGTAACAAGTCATAGTTCCTCTACTTACTAGCAATGCTATTCTGATAATGTTTCGTCAATAAGGCTAGAAAGTGATTTATATGACTACTACTGCAGTTGAGTTGGACGGACATATCACATATATGCTCATCCTGACTGATTGTAACAGGAATGGTTAAACATTATTTGTGAGTAGTTCTTTACGTTTGAATATTGCAATGAAATGGGTCCATATCTGAGCAAAATGGATTTTGAAGTTCATATAGCTGACCTTGGATTAGCTTGGGATTGGAGCGAAGCAGTTATATAATTGTTTGTCAAGATCAAAGTGGTGGTTTGATAGGACGTATTAGATAAAATATTGGTATTAGATCTGGTATTTTAATCCCTTGTTTCAAAGTGTTTTCAACCTATGTAAAACTAAGTTATACCCCCTATTTAGTACTAATATTATACATAGCAAACCATAGCATCAGAAATACTAGGATTCCTATACATGGATAGCATGGTTAAAGACAGAACTGCCTTGAAGTCACTCAAAAGTATACAATGCTTAAGAATATGGAGGGTATTTTTGTAAACAAACAATAGTTGTTTTAAATCATGCATAACATGTTATTTGTAATACATCAAACCAAACACTGGATAAGAAATATTGTCATCATAACTAATCCCAGCATTAATCCCGGCATTACTAATACACCTTGTTTTGTAATATTCTTATGCACCCTAAGAACCGACCCCAAAGGAACGAAGACTTGCGCCCCCAAAATGTTCTCTCCTGCGGGCGGGAAAAGAAAAGAAAAAGGCACTACATGGACTACCTAATTTTTCTCACTTATCACTAGAGACTTTGACCAATGTTCAATTACTAGGCTAAATGTTCCAAAGAGATGTTGAAGTTATATTTTGCAGGAAAAATATAACCTAGTAAATCCTATCTTGTTCACAAGGCTAAACTGGGAGAAGATACATATGGTTATAGTGTCTCATTTGTCTTCGGATTAGTAAGCTCAATGGGTCAAAAGTGTGGCAATTTAAAGACGCTCATTAATGCAAAACTAATATAGATCAAGAGTAGTTTCTAATGCTAAATACTATTATTCTTGTTTGGTCTTTTTGGGTGTAAACAGGGACATAGTAATTGTGCTCACTTCATAACACAGTTTTTGCGGTTCATAGTACACTCTTCATCAGTATGTATTAAATTAAGTGATGCAAATTTCATGCTTATGCGTCATTTATAGATGACCTAGTAGATGGCTTAGCAACGATTTTACTCTTGGGTGGTAGGGGTTTAGAGTTGAATTTAATACATGGCAGTATACACTGGTGACTATAAAATGACTATCCTATGAACCACTCTTGTTCATTCAATTATATCCAAACAAGGTCTGGATGTCAAAGAGTGTCATAGAAATGTTGTACCTGCGCTTAGAGTTGTTTACTGAACCATTTGTTTTTGTTAAAGCTTCTCTGCATTTGACCAGGTTGCTTTAGTTTCTGGAATGTGGTGGCACGACAGTATGGCTTGTTTTGTATTTACATTTGTGTTTTACTACAGATGCCTGGATATGAAGTTCATCTGTTGGACAAGCTGGTTTGGGACAGAGGAAAAGTGTGTCATGTATAGTTATCGAAATCTATTGAAAATTTTGGATCCCAAACCAGCTGAAAAATTGTCAAGTTGTAATTTACATTTTAGTTTTACTGTATCATATCCTAATTCTTCTCAACTGTCCTCTCTTCCTGCGAGGTTTCTGTAAATATATATATGTACCGGTCTCTTATGTAATATAGTTAATAAATTTAAGGTAAAAACGGTGCATCATCCTCACATTTGATAGATGGAGGCTTAGGTTAATGATTTGCAGTGCCGTTGGCTTCAACTGTTTAATGTTGGTGAGAATGTCTGCTAATAGTCTGTTATACTTGTGAGTTATTTCCTTAGGACATTGATGTACAATTATTTCCTGGTAAACAAACTTATACATTTCCAATATTCGCTTCACAATCAATAAATGACGTTTGTACATAAATCTCTCGCAATTTCGAATTATTTTTGTTTTTAGGTTCTGAATCTTAGAAACTAAAAGAAACAAAATGACTTTAACGACCCATTTTGTTTCAGTTCAAACCTAAAACAAAAAGGTGATGGGAAAAAATCTAAACAAAAGGACAAGGGGAAAGTCTAATTTGTCAAAAGAATATAAACTTGAATATTTGTACGAATTTAATGTAACCTGACTTGTATATTAAAGATAAGAAAAAGATGAACTAAAAATTTGTAGGGAAAAAAAAGAAGAAAATTATTATGGTTTGGTTGTTTGGATGAGGAAGTGGTTTTGTTTATTTAAGGAAATGATTGTTAAATTGTCAATTTATATGGTACTGTGAATAAATTATTTTCATACGTGATGACCACACTGATGGTGATTAGCGAGACTAATTTGATTACATAAGATTCCATAAATCAAATACAAACTTACTAATCTTGGACTTACGTAGAAAGCACATCGGATTCCATAAATCAAATGAAATTAGTCCGACAATAAGATCAATCAATTTTCTAAATTTGGTATTAAACGTTATATAATGGAGTCTGATGGTGTGTGTACAGTTTCATTTTATTTATACATTAAAAAGATAGAAATATAAAATTTTGATAGATCTTCGGTTCAGGTACAACGATATCAAATTATTGGCATAAAATGACAAGATTATTTATTGTTGTTGTGATCATATCATATATATATATAAAAAAGAATCTTAGGCCCGCCTACGTGGCGCCATCACAAACCAGAATTCCCTTTTAATTTATTTATTTACAAAATTAGTCTTCCCTTTAATGAAGAGTTGTGACTTTTATGAAAAGTTGTGACTTTTATGAAAAATTGCGACTTTAATGAAGAGTTGCGACCTTTATGAAAAATTATGACTTTTATGAAAGGTTGTGACCTTTCCGAAGGGTTGCAACTTTTCCATATAGTTGTAACCTTTCTGATAAGGCACAATAAACATTTGTTCACACTACCCTTTGTTGTCTTTAAATAGAGGGATTTCCTCTCATTTTAACACAACGAAAATTCTGAAACCTCCTCCTCTTCTTCTTTTTCTTCTTCTTCACAATTAAATATTTGTATACTTTGCTCATGTTGAGTGGCTCACTGACACTATTGCTTATGTTACAGATCCTGGTATGTATTTTAATTTATAATTTATGCTTATGTTAGTAAGGCTAAGTGATAAGATGTAATAATTTTCATTGTCCTTTACATTATTAATGTTTGTTACTATGTAATTTTGTATGTAAGATAATATAGTGTTTTAGTTTTAATGTCTGATAGATTTTAAGTATTAGTTTATAAATTTCGTAATATTAAATTCCGACGCGAATAATTTTACTTAGTATAGGATTAATTTGGAGCCGCGTCTGTTAAGAATTTTGAAATTACGTTGTCGTTTTTTCTTTGTTTTCTACGTGTGGGCCACTTATTGTCTTGGTATCTCACCAAAGAATCCTCCTCCTTCTATTCGTTCTCTTTTTTTTTTCTTTTTTCTTTTCTTAGCAATCAATCATCATAGCCCCCTTCTATTCGTTCTCACTTCAAGGCAGATGAAACACAATTTAATGAATTTAATTGAACTCATATATTCGACAAACTATATTGTATTAGTTACGTGTAAAAGTTATTTAAAATTTTGAACTTATAAAAGTTTAGTAATAAAGTATTGTGAAAAACTTAACTTATTAAATATAAATCTTAAATCTATCCCTATCTCTATTTTTGTCACCCACAACCCTTTTGTTTATTTTATGTGATTAAGAGTTGAAAAAATGAAGAAATTTGTTGAATTAAGAACACGTCTTTAATATACCATTTACGATGTCACTCCACGATCCACCAACTCAAAATATGATAGTATCTTTTAGGAAAGTGTATCAACTTATAGTAAATACACTTCATTAGAATTGAGTATACGCTAAAGCATTCCATTTTTGCCGTGCTGAAGAAGCCATCCAAGACTTTTTGACAGTCAACAGAGTGATGGTTAGATCGACTATTTTGTATGAATCAAAGCATTGATTAATCAAGCGCATTCATGTTCAGAAGAAAATTTCCCATTAGAAAAAAATTGAGAGATTCTTTATTTCTTTTGGATAATTCTTCATTTTTTTTTCTCTCATACCTCCCAAAATCTTCTAAGGGAACAATTACTCCGTCTTTGTCAATTTGTTTTTCTAGTTTTAACCGATAGTTGATGCAGACTAAGAGTTTAAGAAAGAAAAGAAGATTTTTTGATTCCAGTGGTCTTAATTAAATTAAAGATATGTAGTATGTATCAAATTGACTTTTAATCTTGTAGTTTTAAACATATCATGTGAATAGTTGAAATTAAAAAATCGCCAAAGAGGAAATATTTTTTTAAAAAAAATGACCTATAAAGAAAAGTAAAACAAATAAATTGAAATATAAGGAATGGTATTATTTTACCAAATGGGCATTCGAATGAAATTTGGTCAATAGTAATATATATCATGTATGCATATATGAATTAATTACAATATAATTACTCTTTGGAGGAGTAAATTATTCATACTTAAAATTAAAACTATAATAAATGGACTAAAATGAACTTTTTTTCTCCACCACTTAAGGCCTAAAGAATGGAGAAAAGAAGCTAAACAAAGACTACCTTTTCCTCAAATTGCTAATCTCTGCATTAATCATGTCCGGCAAACCAAAATAATTTACTACACAATTTGCATAAATTAATCTTGGTTATCAACTATTAATTATTATTTTTTTATAAAAATTATCATATGATACATGTCAAATCAACTTTATTTATCATAGACTTCTATACTTCTCTTTTTATTTCCTAGTCAAGTCGTCTTAATAATTAAAAAATGAAAACGAGTGAACAATGAAAGGATGTCCACACAAATAAACTTTAAATTCTAACAAAATAAACAAAATAAAAAATAAAAAATAAAAAATTTAGCTACGTGCCCCACAGTTCCATTTTAACAACTAATTGGCTAATTACAATAAATTAAAATACATACTTGTCACTCACGGGACCCTTGAAAATGATATGATGATTCATTTCTAACGTTCGATCATACGCAATTCTAACAAAGAAAACAAGAAATTATAATAGTCTAATTGGTCTAGATATCGATAAATTTTTATTTTGATCATCGTATACTTTGATTTAATATATTTAACCTTTAATTATTCGAAATGTTTGATTTTAGATACTTTGTGGAGGAAAAATATTACTTGGACTATTTTTAAGATGATGCTGACGTCTGATCATAGATTTTGAAAGTAGACTTTGAAAAATCATCTTTAAATATCTGATTTTAAAATATTTACAAGTTCTTGTAACTTTCACTCACAAACTTCATTTTTCCAAATTTAAAACATTACCAAACACAAGTTCAAATTTTCAAAATCTATATCCAAATAGAAGTTCTTAACATAATACATGATAAGTAATAGTTGAATGGTTAAATATAATTCCGGTAAATTTGTGAAACAATGAACCAAAATTATATATTTTAATTAACAAATATGCTTAAGCCTAGGGAGAATGGCGAAAAAGATGTATTACGGCCTTCTCATGTTTATCAACTCGAACCTCATTCCTTCACAGTGATGTTACGGATTAACCTTTACTCTTCAGGCTAACAACTTTGCTCTAACATTTTTTTACGTGACACACAGACTAAAATTAAAATTTATAAATAACTAAAGAATCAAATGTGCTATTAATAAAGAGGTGGGGCAAAAAAGATAAAACTTTACCCTTCTATTATGGCCGGTACTATCTTTTTCTTTTCTTGTGTGGCAGACAATCCTCTTCAACACCCCATACCCCACCTCCACCCCCAAACACCTCAAACACACGCATACATATACATCTATATATATACAAATATTTGTACATATTATTACATACATATATAATTGAAATCCCTTAGGGGAAGAATTTATAGTCTATAGTATTTTAATAAGAGAAATGATACATAGATATGACAATCAACAGAGGAGAGGAGCCATTGAGTGTTGCATGTGTGGAGATTATGGTTTATCTTCTGAGCTTTTCAAATGCAAAATTTGCCAATTTAGATCTCAACACAGGTACCCCTTTCAAATCTTTTTCCCCAAAAAATAATTAAATCTCTTATATTATAATTATGCTATTTAATTTATTTATTTCCCAGCTGGAGATAAATTTCATGACATTTCTGACTAGCTGTTTTGTATTTCTAATAAGTTGTTTAATAGTTGACACTTGACATATATTAATTTATCGTATACGTAATATGATGGGGTGATTTAAATTGATCATAACATAATCTAATTCCGCTACTAAATTTATTTTCTTGAAAGTATAGTGATTAAAAAGCCTTTTTTTTTTTTTTGCAGATATTGTAGCAATTTGTATCCAAAAGCTCAGTCATATAAAATTTGCAATTGGTGCTTGAGTCCAAAAGATGTTTCTGGAGAAAAAACACAAAATTCTTCAAACTCTTCATCATCATGTAAAAATACTACAAGTGATCATAATATTATTCAAGATGGTCCAAAATTGAAGAAAAAATTGATCATTAGAAATGAAAATAATGATATTATTGGAAGAACAAGTCCAAAGGGGAAAATAAAGGGTTCTAATTGTAATTTGAAGGTTCAACTAATCAACAAAAATCCCATCAAATTACAAAAGTCTCCTTTATTCGCTGCTAGAAAAAGGGTCATAATTGATGAGGTAAATATTGAAGAAAAAATAAGGAGGACAAAGTCAGAAGAAATGTCAAATAGAGGGATCACAAGAAAGGTATTTAAAAATAGGGTAAGAAGATATAAGCTCTTGGATGAAGTTTCAAGTTAATTAATTTTCAAGAGTTTATAATTTGTAGATTTTTATGTTTTTTTTTTTTTTTGGATGTGTGGTAGTTTTGGTGGTTCTGAAATTTCACACATACAAATTTATGTAGAGGAGAAAAAAGGGTTGATTTATTGGAATCCTTTGATTATGATTTGAGAAATTTACAATGTAAAAATAGTGTTAGTAGAGTACTTTTTTTTAACTTTGGATCTATTTTTCTTTCTTGTTCCTAATAATTTGCTTGTTCATTTGGAAGAAAAAGAGAAAAAAAAGAAGTGATAACCATGATCTTTCTTGATTTTGAACCTCATTATTAACCATTATTAAGGACGGTGAAATTAGTTTATGAAAATATATGTCTCATTTAATTTGAACAAATTTGGGTAGGCTAGTGACCTGTCCATTTATTAACCCAATTCATATTGATTCGCTCAATTCAACATACTATATGTACGTAGTCCAAATTAATCCATAATAAATCTTGTCAAAATAATTTTAGAAAAACTTTTTAAATTTCAATATATTATATATAATCATAACAAATATATTTTTTTAGATAATTAAACAAATGATAAAGAAAACAAACAATGAAATTTAAAGTAGATGAAAGTTGGTCGGGTTGGGATATTATGGCCTATTATTTAACTTATTTTTGACTTAGTTCTTAGTTCAAGTAATCTTTGGGCCAAATAATGAAAAATGACTTGCTTAGTATTCACCCGTTCAAATTTAACTAGAGGTAAAGTAAAAAAAATAAATTTGGTTTGTAAGTTCTTAACCACAATTCTTTTTATTTAATTATTGGGTTTTAAATAGATCTTTTATACACATTAATTAAATTTCTTAACATAAATAATAAGTTTGGGTTAACACTATCAAATTCTCTCGAATCCACAATTAGCATTGCTGCCCCTTTTTTTTGTTGTTGTATATATACAAGTAAAATTAAAGGATTAACAACAACATTAATAACATACTCAACGTAATTTTATAAATAAATAATCTAAAAAATAAAATGTACTATATATATATATAAATAAAAGAAATGAGAGTGCAATTAATGGAGATAACAGCCAAGTGAGCCAGCATTATTATGGGTAGAAAATTCTGGTGATTGTGTTGTCCCAATAAGCTAGTGACAACACACTATATGGAAGGAATGATTAATTATTCTTTTTTTCCCCTTTCATTTTTAGCCTCAAAAAGTTTGCAGGTAAAATGTGTCATTATTGAAAAACTGAATAAATTTCAAAATCATGTGACTAGCTACTAGCTTGGTGCCACGTAAAATAATAGAGATAGTGCAATAATTAAGTAGGGAAATGAATACAAGGCAAATCACATTTCTCACTTGTTTGGTTGAGGGACTAGATAGTCTTTAATGAAAAAATAACTAGTAATTAAGAGATACTATGAAAATGGTAAGAACTTACCGAATTTATGTTTATATCAAATCAAAAAATATTTAAGTTTTATAAAATGAGAAGTTTTCTCTTTCAATTCCTTTCTCAGTTTAACAATGTTTTTATTTTAATAAAAAATATATTTGTATTTGAGGTTTATATCAAATTATATCTAATTTACTATAGTTAAGTAATTTATAAATTGAGAATATATTAATTAATTATAGAATTAGAAGCGAACTTCATCGATAATCCGTCACTATTTCTCTCATATTTGCTACTTAGCTACAAATTTTATCTTGTCGGTGAATCTTTTTTTTTTTTTTTGTGGAGTATTAACTTTTTACCTTTTATCCTCAACCTCCAAATTTTTATATATCTAGCTAGTATCATGTCATTAGTAGGCTAAAGGCGTGTCATGCCTTTTTCAATTACCTCCCCAAGTTATTTTTGGCCTACTTTTACTTCTCCTAATTCCTCCTTTCATCCAACCTCTCACACTTCCTTTTTAATTAATGCATTTGTACGTCTTCTCTTCACATATCCAAACCATCTCAATCTCATTTTTCTCATGTTATCCATCACGAAGGTCGCTTCTATCTTACCTCGTGACTTTCAATCGATTGGCTAGCACTTTACTCTACATAATACTATTCATGTTATAATGATTTATTGATTTGAGGTAAACAATTATAAATTGATCAATTATGCAATCAGTGGATTAGTTGAGGATTAGCTTGCCGGTCAACTCAATTCCTGTTTGATGGATGTTTGCAGCACCTTATTTAACAATACATAAAATATAAGACAAAACATTGAGTATTCAAGTAAACATTGAAACAATTAATAAATAAACATTAGTAAACGTAATTATATAATCAGAAAATTATATTTAATTTGGTAAGAAAGACAATATAGTGAAAGTATATATAAAAACACAAATTTGTATAAGTCATTTTGATTAATGAAAAAGAAAAAGGAATATTAGATTACGTGCTTTAAACCCTATATACCAAAAATAAAATAAAATTGATCTCTTATTTAATTCAAGTGGACTAAAATATTATGCTGTCTAAGCAATTATAGTATGAAAATTACTCCTTCTGTCCCTAATTACTTGTTCATTTTGACAAATCAAGAAAGGATAATTTTTTTACCTATTATACCCTCAATTAAATGATAATTACTTTGAAAAATGTAGAACTTTTTATCCACTTCATAATTAATAGGGGTAAAATGATAAACTTACTCTGTCATTAATTATTTTCTTAATAGGTGTATCAATTCAAAAGTGGACAATAATTAGGGATAGAGGGAGTATTAAGCCTTCCCAAAATTTGATGGGACATTTGAACCAATTCTTATTTAGTGGACAACATTTTCATTTTCTCTAGAATTGGATTCTCTCTAGATGCTTGACTTTTTTTTTTCTTTTGTTATAATTTTGGCATGTTATTAGATGCAGACCTTTTTTAAAATCTTCAAGATTAATTTTGAAGGTAGAATTTTTATTTTATTTTTCAAATTTGAAGGAAGACTTGACTAAGTAAACTCATGTCCATGAAAAGAAGAAAACGAACAAGGACAAAAGAAATAAGTCTTTTTCAAGTGTTATTGCAAGTAACTAAAATGAAATTAATATAGTACATACAATTTCTTCATATTGATGAATACTTTTAAAGTATTCATTAAATAAGTTATTTTTTAATATAAAGATATTAATATAAAAGAGATAAATTTGTCAAATTATAATTAATTTTATATATTTTAAATAGATTTAAAGAATGATTACAAGAAATTAAAATAATGGGATATGCGTAATACAAAAGTCATAAGAAAAGTGAGTGTTATAGAGTGAAATCTCGAGAGTCACCTTTAAAATTATCCCAAAAAAGTAAGGTAGGTAGAACTATTATTAAGGATAAAAAAAGGGTAACAACCATACAAACAAGCATAACTCTCATATAATTTTTAAATTTTATTTATACTTCAAAGTATTTATTATGGATATAATTTATAAATATTTCTTATACTTTTTCATAGTTTTTATCACTAATTTATCATATTATTTTAAGTTTGACTTATTAGAATTTTGAATGGACTGATAATGGTTAATTGATTCTAGTCTATAGATATTAGTAACTCTAATAAAGCTCAAATCAAAATTAAATAAATATTAATGCTAACAAAAAACCCAATTCAATATTAAGAATGATAATAATGTTGAATATTTTTTTTTTAGTTTTACAATGGTATAGAAATTAAAATACATAAACTAATTTTTATTTTTCTTTAATATTTAGTCGTGTAATTAATACTCGTTCGGCTTTTTTTAGAATGATTTAATACATTTAAATTATGATCATTTTCATTATGACTTATTTATTTGCAATATTTGTTTTATGTGATTTCATTCTTATTTTTCGTTGAATATTTTAGTGTCATCACTCATATTATATTTTGTGTTTCTTAAGAAGCACCTTAGATAATTGTATTTTTGTAGGACTAAAGAAATATTTAAAGCACAAGTTAATTACATATTTTTAATCTTGTTTTTTCGAATGCATTTTTGTTTATTATTTTTTTCAAATTATTTTATTCTTTATTTTCTTTTTACACCATAATCTAATTCATACTCAATTTTTATTTTATACACTCCTTTTCTTTTTTTTTCTCATTATTTCTTTTTTTACTGCTTTTATTTTTCTCCTTTTTCTGATTATTTCTTTATTCTTAAATATTTTTCTTCCTTTTTCATTCTTTTTTTTTTCTTAAAACATATTATTCTTTATTTTTTCAGCACAATTTAGTTTCATATTTTTTGTCATTCACATAACTGATTAGATTATGAGAGTGAGAATAGGGAGAGACTGAAGGAGTAAAAATAGGAGTGTGGAAACTTGGGTTCGGAGCGGAGAGGAGTAATGTATCCGGACGATTGGGTTTTTTTGATGAAAAATAGAGATTTTTGTAATATTTTGAAATGGTAGAAAATAATGGAGAATATTGTAAATAATGGTGTATAGACAGATAATTAATCCTGAAAGAAATAGGACTATTTTGAGCCCATAAGCCCAAAGACATTGAACTCCTTTTGTCAACACAGGGACGACCATCAAGCGAGTTGGGAATCTAAATAGGCCACAAAAACATAAAAGTGGCCAAAATAAGCCACTATTTTAGAAAGTAACTAAAATAGGCATATTGGAAGAAAAAATTTCACTTTATCTAATAATCTAAATGTTTTCCGTTAGTCCCATAACGTATATATTTTAATATATAACGAAACTATTTTCTACACTTTATAAAATGGAACTATTTCTTACACTTTATAAAGTGTAAGTTTTTCTTACACTTTGTAAAGTGGAACTTTTTCTTACACTTTATAAAGTGGAAGAAAAAATTATGTTTTGCAAAGAGGAGTATTTTTCACGTTTTTATCTCTTTATAAAGTTTTTGCAGTGTTTGTCATACAATTATATTGATTTGACATATCATAAAAACGGAAAAAATTATTACACTATGTATTTTTATTTTTTAATTCTGAAAAATCCTCCAATCTCTATTTAAGGAGGACGGTCAAACGTAATTGATAGCACCTACAACATAAAGTCTTCTATATTTAGCATTGTGTTTGGGAGGACAATTATAATATAGAAGACTTTATGTTGTAGGTGCTATCAACTATGTTTGAACGTCCTCCTTAAATAGAGATTGGAGGATTTTTCAGAATTAAAAAATAAAAATACATAGTGTAATAATTTTTTTCGTTTTTATGATATGTCAAATCAATATAATTGTATGACAAACACTGCAAAAACTTTATAAAGAGATAAAAACGTGAAAAATATTCCTCATTGTAAAACATAATTTTTTCTTCCACTTTATAAAGTGTAAGAAAAAGTTTCACTTTACAAAGTGTAAGAAAAACTTACACTTTATAAAGTGTAAGAAATAGTTCCACTTTATAAAGTGTAGGAAATAGTTTCGTTATATACTAAAATATACACGTTATGGGACTAACGGAAAACGTTTAGAATATTAGATAAAGTGGAATTTTTTCGTCCACTAAGCCTATTTTAGTTACTTTCTAAAGTAGTGGCTTATTTTGGTCACTTTTATGTTTTTGTGGCCTATTTAGGTTCCCAACTCCCATCAAGCTTACACCAGCGATTTGACAATTAAATTTAGGAAAAATTTTCAAAACAATAATAATTTAGCTTTTAATGGGACTCCGTAGCAATAGTTTCATTATTTATTTAAAATGTCAATATTTTAGTTTGTTAAGGGCTGAGTTATGCATTTATTTTATTTTGATAAATTTGAAAAAATACAAATAATTAATAACAGAATAGAGAAAATCATGAAACAGAAAATTTCAAAAAAGGTAAAAAATATAATTAAAATTTTACATCAGTTACGTTTTTTAAAGAGCATATGTTGTCATTTTTCTTTCTAGTTTTTTCCTTTGTTCTTAAGAATTTCAATTTTTTTTTAAAACAACAGTTTGTATTTTATATCTTATATGAGTGGAAGTGTTGGAAAATTTCTAATGCCCTATGTTTTGGATAATTAAATGTTTGAACTTCTTTGAATATTTGTTCATCCAAAATGTATTCGAATACCTAATGATATGTATAACTAATTTAAAATACAAAAAAAATTGATATTGATTTATGATGAATACAACTCTTTGGCATTCTAGTTCAAGTACGAAAATAAAGGTAGTTGTGGAGTATATACCAAAATATAAATACAAATTAGTTGTAAGTCGAAATGATATTGAAAAATACAGTTGCGATGAATACATAATACATAGAATAAGTTGTATTCAAAATAAATTGTATTCATATTTCAATATCCAATTTGTTATATTATTATTTCACTTTAAATTTGCAGAAAGTATTTTCTGGCTCAGTTTTTATTTCAAATAGCAGGTTGTATTTCAATATCATTTTGTATATCAAACGCAAAATGAATACCAATAATTTTGTATTTCACTTCTTATGATGTATTCGTTGCAATTTTATATATTATGTATTCATAAAAATTATATTGCTTTAGCCAAATAAAATACAAAATATGTCTTACTAAGTTTGAATTTCAAATATCAGGTTGTATTTCAGTATTTCAAACGAAAAAATGAATACCAACAAGTTTCTATTTCCCTTCTTATAATGTATTCGTCATAATTCTATAAATTATGAATTCAATCATAATATATAGAATTGTGACGAATACATTATATACCTATTTAAATGACTACAAACTAAAAAAGAAATAAATGTTTTAAAATAAAAATACAAATGATGAGTAAAAGAAAAACAATTGACAAACGAAAATTAATATGAATACAATTATGGTATGAATACAATTTTGCAACCTTATTCTTTGACTGTCTTTCTTCTTCTTCTTCTTCTTCATCTGCTATGTTCTTTTTTCCGATTTTTTTCATCAAAATCGAATCTGAATCCGTATTCACTTGTGCATTAGTAACCCTATAAGCAAAATTTGAAATTATTAAATATGAATGTTTAAAAAATCAAATAATATATGGTGTATGGGTGCTAATGTAGATTACTACAATCTACTAAATCTCTAATATGAAAACAAAATCACAAAAAAATCGAACAATAGTGTTTAAAAGTCGAAAAATCTGAAATACATAAACGAGGGAAATCTCAAAATATACTTGGTGAATCTGAAAACAAACTCACAAAAAAACGAACAATAATGTTTAAAAGTTGAAAAATTTGAAATACAAAATACGTGGTGAATACGAAAACACCAAATCTAAAACGTTAAGAGCAAATTTCGAAATTATCAAATATAAATGTATTAAAAATCAAACAAAATAAACATATGAATGAATTTGTAGATTCTAATAAATCTAAAATTTTAAAATGAAATCACAAAAAAATAAAAATAAAATTATTTAAAAGACTAATAATCTGAAATACATAAATATTAGATGAATATCTAAATAAAATCGCATAAAAATCGATGAAAAATCCATAAAATATACAATCCGAAATATACACCATAATTTGTGATTTTAAAAATTAATCAAAAGAAATCTACATAAATAATCGAAATTACCTTTACCAATCGAGAAATTTCTTAAATTAATATAGAGATTTTGTTTACCAATGATGTGAGGCCAAAATATCTATTTTTAATCATTATTTACCTCACATTTATTATTTATATTTATCCTTTTTTAACCTGAATTTTATGGATTGTGCTAATAGTATATTTTACTTGTAGGATTAAATTGGTGGAAAAATGAAGAAATTTGGAGCTAAAAAAAATTAAAGATGAAAGGTTAAAGAAGGAAATCAAGGAGACGCTTAATGGATTAAATCGAATATTATATTAATATTATTTATATATATGTAAAGTTGGCCGAAATTGAAGAAAAGTGCATATTAGAGCTGTGCCACGTGGCAGCATCTCAAGAAGTTCAATTCTGGGGCGGTCGACCGAAAGTTTCACGCGGAATCCTTTTATGTTTTGAGTTCCTAATTTATTTTGGATTCAATTATTTTATTCCGAGTTTTTTACATTTATAAATAATCCTTAAAAATAATTATTGAGAGGGGGAGGATGAATGTAGAAATTAACTTTTGGTTTAGAGTTTCTTCTTATTTTACATCTTTTCTTTGAATGATGAATTGTAATTACTCTATGTCCAGGGGCGGATCTATGAAGGGGTGTGGGGGTAACTTCGACGGGAATTATATATATACATAAGCATATATATATATATAATATTTATATAAATATAAAGCGTGTCACTTAGAGAACAAAATTGGCTTGTGGTGCCACGGTAGGAGGGCAACTTTAGAAGGCTGATGTTGCGGGTTCAAATCCCATTTGTACCTATTTTTTTGAGAAATTTGCTGCAGACATTTTTTAAGAAAAAAAAGGCTCCAAGCACGCTTTTTTTTAAAGGAAATACAGCTGCACATTTATTTATTTTTATTATTGTTAATCGATAAGTCTATTTGATATCCACGAACTCTAAATCCTAGATTCGTCAATGTCTATGTCTATGTGGAGTTAAACTTCTTGTTCTTGAATTATTTCAATGCTTGATCACTATTGAAATAAACATATAGTCCGAATTGAATTTGGGAGAGGAATAAGAGGATAGATCGTGGAATATAAGGAGATGATTTACAACCCATCATTCAAAGAAAAGATGTAAAATAAAATAAAAGAGAAAAAAAAAAGAAATCTTAAATCAAAAGTTAATTTCTACATTCATCCTCCCCCTCTCAATAATTATTTTTATGGACTATTTATAAATGTAGAAAACTCTGAATAAAATAATTGAATCCAAAACAAATTAGGAACCCAAAATATAAAAGGATTCCGCGTGAAACTTTAGCGCGACCGCCCCAGAATTGGACTTCTTGAGATGCTGCCACGTGGCACAGCTCTAATATGCAGTTTCTTCAATTTCGGCCAACTTTACATATATATATAAATATTAATATAATATTCAATTTAATCTATTAAGTTGCGTGCTTGATTTCTTCTTCAATCTTTCATTTTTAATTATTTTTAGCTTCAAATTTCTACATTTTTCCACCATTTTAATTCTACAAGTAAAATATATTATTTAGCACAATCCATAAAATTCAGGCTTAAAAAGGACAAATATAAATAATAAATGTGAGACAAATAATGATTAAAAATAAATATTTTAGCCTCACATCAACCAACAGAGAAATTCCTTGAATTAATACAGAAATTTTGTTGAAGAATCGATAAGAACTTTGAAAAATTTGTGTTTCTAGGTTAACAGAAAAACATGAAGAAAGAGAAACTGTGAACGTGAAAGGTGGGGAGAAATAAATTCTTTAACTGAGAAACATGAAAGATGGGAAACATGTAAGATGTGGAAAGAATATTAATGGGTAGTTTTGTATTTGTTTTTTATTTTTAATCGGTTATTGGTTAGAATTTGGTCCAATGATAGACTCTTTTGATAATTAAAAGGAAATAAAAATAATAAAATCTGGCATTAAAAGCTAAAATATTGTTGTTTTGAAAAGTTTCTCAATTTTTTTTGAAAATATTGACATTCTGAAATTTTAAATGAATATTTTAAAGTGTAGTTATTTTGACAAATTATGTTAGGTATTAAGACTAGATAGCTAATTTTCTCTTAAAGTTGAAGGTACTTTAGTCGTATCCTAACACGTGTGATTACTTGAAATCTCATACCCACAATTATTTTTTTATAAAAAAATAACCCCACTCAATCCAACTTTGTTTGGGTCAAAACGGGTTAGGTAATGAGTTATATAACAGGTCAATACCCAACCCAATCCAACCCAATTTTTACTAAAATTAATTGTTTTAATTGTTTTAAAAAACTATTTTAGTACCTAATAAAATTACTTTTTTCTTTATTATAACTATATATAACATATCAAAATTTATAAAAATATTTTGACAAGACAATCCGTCCAAAACTAAATGAATTGGATGGATTGAGTGTGTTGAGTTTGATTTTGCCACCCTTAGCAAATAGAGAGATTTTAGGAAAAACATATATTGCATTAATAAGGAAATAAATAAATGAAATATAACTACTTATAATTAGTAAGAAGAAAACGAAAGTACATAAGGAAAATAGAGAGATTTTAGGAAAGTATTACATTGTATTAATAAGGAAAGAATAAATGGGACAAATAAATTTTTAATACTTAACATATATATTTAACAGGTATCATTTCAATAAATATAATAAATGCTAAAAATAATTAATAAGGAAATATATAATTCTTTGTTAAAGTTTTAGAACAGAAAATAAGTAAAAAAATTCAAAATTATGAGAAAATAGATAAGTACCGATTTTGGCCAATGAAGCATGTCACATCATCATGCTTACATTCAGCTTTATACGGGTAAAAATATTTTTCAAATCAACTTATTTTTCTCAAATATAAGAAAAATGACATATCTCCAATAAGTCCAGAGTTTTTTTTTCAAAACTCGTTTTTCAACCTCACATCTTAATTTTTGACCTTAACTCAAGTCTGTTGTACAGATTCTTCCTACTAATCCAAAATTTGACTCCTTCTGACCTTGATTCAAGACCCAACTCTAGAGTTTCAGGTTAGATCGAGATGGAATCTCAATTTGGATATTGGATCCCAAGTAAGGATTCAAGATTGGGTGTTGGGGTAGGGTCTTGAGTTAGGTATTTTAGTGGGGTTTCGAATCACGCTTCGAGTCAAGAGTTGAGGTCATGTCCAAATCAGGCGTTGGGTTCGGGTCCTAAAGCGGTTGTCGAGGTCGAGTGTAGGGTCTCGATTCAGAAGTTGGTTTCCAGGTCGAGTGCCGGAGTTGGATCCAGTTCAAAAGTTAGGTTTCGAATTGAGTATCGAGTTCGGGTTCAAGATCCATCGTCGAGGTATGTCAATGTCGGTATTGGGTTCTAGATCGGTTGTCGAGGTCGAGTGTCGGGTCCCGATTCAGAAGTTGGTTTCCATGTCGAATGTCGGAGTTGGGTCAAGTTCAAAAGTTAGGTTTCAAATTGAGTATTGGATTCAGGTCCTAGATCCATCGTTGAGGTCAAGTGTCGGTGTCGGTATCAAATCCTTATTTGAAATTCAATTTCCAGATCAAATATCATGGTTGATTTTTGGTTTGAAAGTTGGATCTCGGGTCAAGATTCGAGATCAGATCTTGATTCGGAAGTCGGGTTCATATTCAAGTGTTACATCTGAGTCAAATCCCGGTTTGAAAGTTGGGTTTCGAGTCTATAGTCGAAGTGGGTCCCAAATAAGGTGTTAGATTTAGGTTCTAGGTTGATCATCGAGGTCGGGTGTAAGGTCAAATCCTAGTTGAAAGTAGGGTCCCTAATTGGATGTCGAGTTCGGGTCCCAATTTGGACTCCGGGTCTTGAATCGGTAGTCAGGAAGTTATGATCAAATCTTGGTTCAAAAGTTAGGTCCTAGTTCGGGTGTCGATTCCTATTTCAAATTTAGGATCGGGATCAAATCATGGGCGAAAAGTTGAAATCGAGTTCAGATATTTAATCGATCGTCGATTTAGGGTGTTCGAATAGAATCTCAATTTGAAATTCGGGTCCCAAATCGAGTGTTGGGGTCGAGTCCTAATTCGAATATCGAGTTGAATCTGAATTCGTGTATCGGGTCAAATTCAAATGTCATGTCCACAATTATAAAAAAAATGTCAACTAAGTGATTAAAGTTACTGGTATTCTAATGGTAAAAAGGAAATATAATAATTTCCCTTAAAACTTAATAAAGTGAAAGGTATTTTTTATAAACAAATAATTTGTTCATAAACGTATGCGATGCATATTATTTTGAATACAACAAACTAAACACTCACTAAATTGAGTATCAGGTTCAGGTTCTGGATCCATCGTCGAGGTCAGATGTTAGTGTCGGTATGAATTCCTGATTTGAAAGTCGATTTCCAGATCAAATATCAGGGTAGAGTCTCAGTTCGAAGTTGGATCTCGGGTTAAGAGTTGAGATCAAATTTTGGTTCAGAAGTCGGGCTCGATCCATAATCATGTGTCATATCTGCGTCAAATCTCGAGTAGATAGTTGGGTTTTGAGTCAGAGTCAAGGTCGGGTCTTAAATCAGCTATCAGATTCAGGTTCCGAGTTGATTGTCGAGGTCGGGTGTAGGGTTGAATCTTAGTTTGAAAGTCGGGTCCCAAATTAGGTGTCGAGGTCGGGTCCCAATTTGAAAGCTGAGTCTCAAATCGAGAGTCATGAATTCATGATCTAATCTTGGTTCAAAAGTTGGGTCCCAGTTTGAATGTGGGGTCCCATTTAAAATTTAGGATTTAGGTCAAATCCAGGGCCAAGAGTTGAGATTAGATCCAAGGTCAGGTATCGAATCCTGGATCGATCGTCGATCTCGGGTGTTCGGATCGAATCTCGATTTGAATGTCGGGTCCCAGATCTAGTGTTAGGGTACTCCTGATTCGAATATCGGGTTGAATCCGAATGTCACGTCCACATTTATCAAAAATGTCAACGAAGTGATTAAAGTTACTTGTATTCTGTTGGTAAAAAAGATATATATTTTTTTTCTTAAAACTTAATAAAGTAAAAGGTATTTTTTATAAACAAATAATATGTTCATAAAATGTATGCAATGTATATTATTTTGATTACAACAAACCAAACACTCGCTAAATAGAATCTTACGCATAACTTATCCGATCATAACTTGTATTCAAACCAAACGACGTAAAAGTTAATCAATTTTTTCTTTTTTTATAATATTTTTTAGTATTTTCAACTCATTAGTAGTAATAATATAATAGTTAAAAGACTATATCTAATGAATATATATTTAAAAGACGATTTAGACCTAGTAAAGAAATTATTTGTTTGTTGACAAATGGACACTTGCTTGTTTTGAGCATAAATTAAAAAAGGCAATGTTAAATTCAATATTTATTTCCTAATTAAAATGGTTATCAATAAAAAAAAAGATTGAAAGTGTATTCAAAATATGCAAATAGATAATACCTAAATAAATTGGCATTGGAAAGAATTTTCTTTGCATTGTTCTAAAAAAAACCTTTGCTTTCACTATATTTTTTATAAGATCAAAATATATTATTTTTCTAAAACTTAATTATTTAATAAAATATGCAATTGCAAAATATTAATGGTTATAATAGAAATTAAATCTATCAATATATTATTTTTATAAATTAGTATTGATTTGGATTATATAAATGTTGTTATTTATAATTTATATCAATTGAAATTACATAAACTTTTAATATTTATTAAAAGAAAAAAATGCCAAACAAAACAATAGAACTCCACCTTTCTCCTCCAAAAAAAAAAAAGAAGGGTAAACCACATAAATCCCACTAGTTTAGGTCTTAATTATTAAGATTCTCAATAGTTTCAATATTGCTTCCTGTACCATATTTTATGCTTAGGATACATGAGTCTGAATCCATGAGATACATGCAGTATCTGCCGAATTTTAAAATTGAGATACAAAATTTATTTATTTAAATTAATTGGTTGGAACTGATTTTCTTAATTAGAGGAGTAATTGAGTTTTTTCAAAATACATAGATAATTAATTTCATTTTATTATTCTTTGAAATAGTAAATTCATTAATATTATTAATATAAGATAAAAACATGTATATCTTGGTAATGCAATTTGATTAATTTCAAATTATTACTCTTAAAATAATAAATTCACTAATTTAATGTATCTATATCAATATATGATGTATCCAACAAACTAAACACTTAGATACATAAGTGTCCTGCAAGTGTCACACCTCTTTTTTGCGCACGGCTGGAGCGAAAGGGTTTTTTCCAATTTAAGTGACGTTATTGATTGAGGGATTATTTTATTGTTTCAGAGTCGCCACTTGAAATTGAGTTATGGTGTTCCAAGTCTCCTTTTGTTTAATCCCTAATCAAAAGGAAATGACTCTTTATATGGTCTGCGAACTAGAAATTCGGGTAAGGAATTTTGTTGACCGAGGGGAAGGTATTAGGCATCCCTCGAGTCCCGTGATTTTAGCACTGTCGCTTTTATTGACTTTTACCTACTTTAAATCATTTGTGGATATATTATTTTCAGGTCATGACTTGTTTGCATTTTTATTGTTGAACTTTTATTTGGTCTCAAATCGGATGCATAACTGCATTCTCGACTTTTGACATATAAATAGCTTATGAACATAATTGTTTTCTTCTCTCGAGTGTATCACCTAATTTTATCTATAAGTGATCTTATTTTAAATTAATAAAAGTTATTATATTTTTAAACAAGGTGCATCACCGCATCCTTGAGTTTCTTTTACTGTCTCAAAAAGATGTGTAACCACATTCTTAATTGAAACAAATATTTATTAATATGCCTAAAACTCATCTAGTCATTAGAAAACAAATATTCTTCCTTTATACATAAAACTAAATAAAGTAAAATAAATCTAAATGTTGAGGATACAATATATAATTCTGGCATCATTTCTATATCTTTTATTTTATGTTTTAATATTTATATTTTTATTAATCTTAAAGTTAATATCAAAATTAAGTATACACTTTCAAATCAAATAAAACAATAAGGAATTGTTAAAAATAAATATAATTTTTGTTTGATAAAATTAAACAACAATAATTTATTTATTTATTTATTTGTTTTTATCCTAACTATACCTACTTTATCATTATTATCTGAATCAAGATAAGAACAATGTTATGACTCGTTTATTTTTAAGAGATCACAACTAACAATGGGAATTAGATAAATAAAAATAATTATCGATTAAATCTACCTTCATACATTAAATAGAGAGATATAACAACTAACAAATTAATCATTTCAATCAAATTAATGAATAAAACAACATATAAGAAAACTTGTCATAAAATTACATCAAATTCCATAAGTAAATTAAAGAGATAGGGAAAAGTTGAATACCGCAAAATCTTAACTGAACCTCGATTAGAACACCACTAATTTTTGTAGATGATTCGTTATGGTATATGTGTTGTGTTTAAATAAAGTAGTAATGAGAAAGGAAGAAAATATGTGAATGTATTAATGAATATTTGAAAGAAAAATAAACTAAAACTAAAATGGATTTCCTCTTTTTCTTTTCGTTGGTCCTGTGTTGCTATGTTGTGTTGTGTGCCTTTTTTTTTGGTATGCTGTCCGTATGTGTGTGTGTTTGGTTGCTGATGATCTTTTTTTCGTTTTTGTGTTCCTCTCCCTCTATCTATATGGAACATGTATATTGTAGTGTGTATAATATAGTAGTATATAGTGGAGTGTGGGTGTGTGTAGTGTGTGTGGATGTGGGGGGAAGAGTGGGGTTGTGGAGGAGTATGTGGGGTGAGGGTAGGTGTAGTGGGGGTAGTGAGGTAGTGTGGGTAGTTTAGTTTATTATATCTATTAAATTAAATATATATATATAAACCATAATAATAAAATATTAATTAATTATTTTGAATTAATAAAATATGAGAAAAGTCAAATAGCTAGTCTAAAAATATAATTAAGAAATACTAGCTTTTTTATTAAAATTAAAAGAAAACATATATTTTTTTTTGTAGTTTTTCAATCTTTTAAAATAAACTTACTAAAATACGATGAAAAATAAAATATTTAATTTATATATAAAAGCAATATTTATGTACTAAAAATGGTGTAATACCTTAAATTCGGTCAAAAATTACGTGTCTACAGCAAGTATATTCATATGTATCATAGAAGTATATAACATTAATTTCATGTATTTGTTATCTGTATCTAGTATTAATTTTATGTATCTATTTATATATATATATATAATATTAATTTTATGTATCTATTTATATATATATAATATTAATTTCATGTATCTTTTATATGTATCTAGTACTAATTTGATGTATCAAGTATCAATTGCTTATGTTATATCCAAAAACATGTATCTTGAATAGATAGTAAGCATATACATCTAATTATGTGTATCTAAACATGAAATATACAAAAAGAAGAAGCATATACATCTAATTATGTGTATTTAAATTTCAGACGTTATATCCAAAAACATGTATCTCGAATACATATTAAGCATATACATTTAATTATGTGTATCTAAATATGAAATGTAGTTGAATCACATGAATTTAGGAACAAATCACGACTGTAGAGTATCTGTCGTATCATTAATATCGTCGTGTTGTTAAAAATCATGTATCCGAAATTTAATGGTGGATACATATACATGGTCAGACACCCCCATTACTAAAAATACAACTCAAATTTTAATTAAGATTACTACTTATTGGATACACATGTTTCAAGGGCTATATCAAAGTAATATTGGTACTACCAAATCCATGTCACGGTAACCAAAGAAAGCCTTAGAAGAACACCAGCAAACAAAAACTCTCTACAATACTCCCTTTGATCCTTTTGCGTTGTGGCATAACATAATCAAAACTAAGATCCATTTCTTCCGAAGACAAACAATCAAGACCCACTCTGAATTAAAGTTTTCTCTGTAGCAGTTACTTTGATTTGATCTAGTTATAAATGAACAATACAAAATAATGTTTGGGTTCAGGAGAATTTGTCGGCCATGGTGATGATATCTTGAGTAGAAGAGAGTAGATTAGCTATTGTTGGAATGAAATTGTACGATGAAATTCCTGAATCATAAAGGATGAGACATAATTGAGTGATAAACATGGGAAGGGAGAATTAAGAGATAGTGGTTGATTTGGAGTGAAAGAGTTAATTAAACAGATAATTAATGAATCCTAGTTTTAAGGTATGTGTGTATCTAATAATCTAATTGTATCTTCAAATAATATACTAATATATGGTATAAAATATTAAAAGTGGTAATATATATAATTGTTTGAATGTAAAGATAATATTAGTATATATAGTAGTGATGTATGTCTAATAAGGTAATTTAAATATAACCGCCACCGTCTAAAAGCTGCCTACGTGAATCCGAAACAAACAATGTTAGAATCGGGAGTCGTTCAATATGTAACTCAAAAACTTGTTAAGTGAAGGATAGCCCACACATGGATCAGCTGGATGAAGCAATTTCGGACGTTGATTATGATGTAAGTGACTCCAATGTGAAATTTTGGAGTGGCCAAAAGGCCACAGCTAAACCTCGCCATAGTGGGGCATCAGCCAAGAAACTTCTAGTTGAATCACTCATTTTTTATTCCGTAGTATTTGTAAGAATTTTACCTTTCATATATTTCTAATTGTTTCTTGTTGTTTCATCCATTTCTAATAGGTTCTTGTTGTTTGTTTCAGGGACCAGTTGTGTCGTCTCACTTGATCGAAATTAACATTACATCTTTTGTACAGGATCAAATGAAATTATACAAAGAACTTATATTAAAAATGATAGAATCGGTTGAAAAAGACATGAAACAAATGAAAGAAATGAAGATGCAAAATGATTTTGGAGGAAAAATGGCTTGACTTTTAGGTTAAGTAACTAAACTTATCTAGTTATTTAAAATGTTATATGTTGTATCTTTTTGGTTTGTGCTTGATTGAAATCCCTTGGTATTAATTAGTTATTTCTGGCTATACCAATATTTTTGATTCTCGTATCGTAATGATGTTGGGGTATAGTGAGAGGAAAGCAGAGTGAATCCACTTATTCTATCCATGTGTTTTACTCATTTTCTCTCGGTGAAAGTGAAACAGTGTTGTGAGCATGTCAACTTTTTATCATTACATGCTTTTTAAAAGTGTACTTATCTGAATCAGTTTAAAATTTTTAAATGGCTAACCAAGTAACTAATCTTATCCCTAGAAAAATACCTAACCCCCTTAAGAATTCTCTAAATAAAATAAAATGAATAGAATATTAAAACTGGTATATTTCAAAAAAAAATTACTTCATTATAAATCTCAACTTTTTAAAGTAGTCGGTTTGAGCCTAAAAATTGTCATCAACAACATATAGGTTTGACTGTTACAAATTAATTCTTTTTTAGTTGAAATTTTCATGTACATAATGAGTAACAACATGTTGGACCCAAAATTAATTTTTTTAATTATATATGTAATTGTTTATTCTGTAACGCAAAATTACCCTTACTATATGTACATATATATCAACATATGTCTAGTTAATTGATTAAAATTTCTAATAATTTTTGGCAGAATCTCGTTTAGAATTTTATTTCTTATTTTTAGACAAAAAAACATTTATTACGTCATAATAGATCTAGTAGAAATTTATAAATTAAATCTATCAGTATATTATATTTATAAATTAGTGTTGATTTGGTTATATAAATGTTGTTATTTATAATTTAATTCAATTGAAATTACATATACTTTTAATATTTATCAAAAGAAAAAAATGCTAAACAAAACAATAAAACTCCAACTTTCTCCTCCAAAAATAAAATAAAATATAACCGCCGTCGTCTAAAAGTTGTCAACATGAATCCGAAACAAAACAATGCTGGAATTGGGGTTGTCCAATATGTAACTCAAAAACTTGTTGATAAAGTAAAGGCTAGCCCACACGTGAATGAGCTAGGTGAAGCTATTTCGAACGCTGATTCTGATGTAAGAGACTCCAAGTGTGAAATTTTGGAGTGGCCAAAAGGTCACTGCTAAACCTCGTCATAATAGAGCATCAGCCAAGAAACTTCTAGTTGAATCACTCGTTTTTTGATCCGTAGTATTTGTAAGAATTTTACCTTTCATATATTTCTAATCGGTTCTTGTTGTTTCTTTCAGGGTTCAGTGTCATTTCTAATAGATTCTTGTTGTTTGTTTCAGGCCCAGTTGTGTCGTCTCACTTGATCGAACTGAACTGAACATCTTTTCTACAAGATCAAATGAAGCAGAACAAAGAACTTATATTTAAAATGATAGAATCGATTGAAAAAGACATGAAACAAATGAAAGAAATGAAGATGCAGATTGATTCTAGCAAAAAAGGACGAACAATGGCTTGGATTTTTAGTTAAGTATGTAACTACACTTATCTAGTTATTTAAAATGTTGTATGTTGTATCTTGGTTTGTGCTTGATTGAAATCCCTTGGTTATTTCCGGCTATATCAATATTTTTGGCTCTCGTATCGTAATGATGTTGGGGAATAGTGAGAGGAAAGCAGAGTGAATCCACTAATCTATCCATTTGCTTTACTCATTTTCTTTCGGATAAAGTGAAAGGATGTTGTGAACATGTCAACTTTTTATCTTAACATTATTTTTTAAAAGTGTATTTATCTGAATCAGTTTAAAAAATTTAAATGCCTAACCAAGTAACTAATCTTATCCCTAGAAAAATACCTTACCCCCTTAAGAATTCTCTAAATAAAATAAAATGAATAGAATAATAATACTGATATATTTCAAAAAAAAAGTTACAATATTATAAATCTCAACTTCTTAAAATAGTCGGTTTGAGCCTAAAAATTGTCATCAACAACATATATGTTTGACTATTACAAATTAATTGTTTTTTAGTTGAAATTTTCATGTACATAATGAGCAACAACATGTTGGACCCAAAATTAATTTTTTTAATTATATATGTAATTGTTTATTCTGCAACGCAAAATTACCCTTACTATATGTACATATATATCAACATATTTTAGTTAATTGATTAACATTTCTAATCATTTTCGGCAGAATCTCGTTTAAAATTTTATTTCTTATTTTTAGACAAAAAAACATTTATTACGCCATGATAGATCTAATAGAAATTTATAAATTAAATTTATCAGTATATTATATTTATAAATTAGTGCTGATTTGGATTATATAAATGTTGTTATTTATAATTTAATTCAATTGAAATTACATATACTTTTAATATTTATCAAAAGAAAAAAATGCTAAACAAAACAATAGAACTCCAACTTTCTCCTCCAGTAAAATAAAATATAACCGCCACTGTCTAAAAGCTGCCAACATGAATCCGAAACAAAACAATGCCGGAATCAGGGGTTATCCAATATGTAACTCAAAAACTTGTTGATAAAGTAAAGGCTAGCCACGCGTGGATGAGCTGGGTGAAGCTATTTCGAATGCTGATTATGATGTAAGAGGCTCCAGTATGAAATTCTGGAGTGGCCAAAAGACTGCTAAACCTCGCCATAGTGGGGCATCAACCAAGAAACTTCTAGTTGAATCACTCATTTTTTTATTTTGTAGTATTTGTAAGAATTTTACCTTTCATATATTTCTAATCGATTCTTGTTGTTTCATCCATTTTTAATAGGATCTTGTTGTTTGTTTCAGGGCTCAGTTGTGTCGTCTCAATTGATCAAACTGAACATCACATCTTCTCTCCAAGATCAAATGAACCAGAACAAAGAACTTATATTAAAAAGGATAGAATCGCTTGAAAAAGACATGAAACAAATGAAAGAAATGAAGATGCAAAATGATTCTACAAAAAAGGAGGAATAATGGCTTGGTTTTTTGGTTAAGTAAATAACTAAACTTATTTAGTTGTTTAAAATGTCGTATGTTGTATCTTTTTAATTTGTGATTGATTGAAACCCCTTGGTATTAATTGGCTATTCCCGGCTATACCAATATTTTTTTTATTCTCGTATGGTAATGATATTGGGGTAGAGTGAGAGGAAAGCAGAGTAAATTCACTTATCTATCGATGTCTGTTACTCATTTTTCTCTCGGAGAAACTGAAAGGGTGTTGTATTGATAGAAACTGGGCATACCTTGTGACCATGTCAACTTTTTATCTTTACATTATTTTTAAAATTGTATTTATATTTAAATGCCTAACCCCCTTAAGAATTTCTCTAAATAAAATAAAACGAATAGAATAATAAAACTGATATATTTTAAAAAAAAGTTACAATATTATAAATCTCAACTTCTTAAAGTAGTCGATTTGAGCCTAAAAATTGTTATCAACAACATATAGGTTTGACTATTACAAATTAATTCTTTTTGAGTTGGAATTTTCATGTACATAATGAGTAACTGATTTACAAATTACAACATGTTGGATTCAAATTTTTTTTTTTTTAATTATATATGTAGTTGTTTATTCTGCAAGACAAAATTACCCTTACTATATGTACATATTTATTAACATATTTCTAGTTAATTGATTAACATTTCTAATAATTTTCGGCAGAATCTTCTTGAGAATTTTATGTCTTATCTTTAGATAAAAAAACTTTTATTACGCCATAATAGATCTAGTAGAAATTTATAATATGCATTTTTAATAGTAGATCTAGTAGAAATTATTATACTAAATAGTAGATTTCGACGAAAAGGCTAATGTTTCATCACGTTGTAGTACTCAATCAAGTAGTATATTTGTACTTGAAACGGTCATATTTGTTTCCATGATAATGACAAGAATTTCTTGTATAGTTTATTTTAAAAATCTTTTACGTTTCATCCATTTCATCCATTTCTGATCTATTTTTTATAGTTGTTATTAATTTCAGGGGTCATTTGCATTTTCTTATTCCAACAAAGTGAAAATTATATATGCTATGCGGGATCAAGTGAACAATAACAAAGAGCATATAATGAAAAGGTTAAAAGCACTTGCGCAACAAATGAAAGGATTGAAAAGTGACATTGATTCTGGCAAAAAAGGAATAATTGATTGATTTTTTTGCTACTAACAAATAAGTGTAACACATGCGGACATCAAATATTTAGATGGAAATTATTTGGTTCCTGAATTTGAACCAATAGTAATGGGAGAGCCTTGTTGGCTCATGAGTACATGTTAAATAAAAAACACATCTCATACCAAATTTTATTTGAGAGTGTTGTTCTCATAATCAATGGTTTAGCTATAATTGGAGGCATATAATTTCTGCTAAACCAACCATCATTATCAACAAAAATTTGTAGTTTGAAACTGTACTCTTAATTTAACAATTCGAGCAAACGGCCTTACAAAAAAATCAATTTGTAAGTTGATAACAAATGCACATGTGACCATACCATAGATGCATTTATTAAATCATAATAGTAAGCGGTCCACATGACAGGTGAATGTAATCATATTCACCTTTTTATATGTTCCAAATAATTTATATGTTTCAAATGATCATTTTATCATGAGATCAACCCACACAACAAAATTTTTGAAGAATTTTTTATTTTTTTAACATTCAATCATATGAATTCTCAATTTCATTTGTATCACATTTGAATCGGAATGATCAACCGGTTATACCAACTGATATTAGTAAACTTTTAATCTACTTTTGCATGTGATTCCATCATCATGCCCATATTTGTATACAACAAACAAGAGGGGAAAATGGGTAATCTTTTACTTAAGTATTTATAACCTGTTTCGATTGTAATAATCTGTAGATATTAATCTTCCCATAATTTATTTTGCAACATCAACTTTCCTATGTCATGGATGTGGCAACACCAACTGCTGATTGTCTTACAGTTGTGCATGATCTTTTGTTACCTGACTGCCATAATGACTGTCATATGGATGTGGCAACACCAACTTTCCATACTGTTTTGTGTCTTTAAAATTCCAAGTTATTCATTGTCTTCAAAAAAGTTGTATTCTACATTCTGTGTGTTCATCTTCATAAAAGAATGGTCAATAATTTGTTTGTTCATAAGTACTGACATTGCACAGTGTTGCTTACTACTTACATAATCGTATTTTGGGGGAAATTGAGGAGCATGGTTTTTGAAAACTACTACAAGTCTTTGGATAATGGATGTCTTTAAACCAGCTATGAGGTTATAATATTTGTTGAACAATTAAAGGATTAAATCGGACAAAATATAGTTAAGGGTGTTTGTAACAAATTTTAAACGTATAGAACATAAATAAACCAAACAAATAAAATATGAAGAAACATGAATATTTTATTGATAATCAATGCGGGTATACAATTCTTGTAACATCTCGCACCTAGAAACGACTATAAAGAGTTTAAAATATGAAAATATTGATTTTTGGAAAGAATAAGAAAATCTGGAAAAAAAAATTTAATTTAAGAAAGTGTGTTTTGGCCATTTTCAAACGGCCATAACTCCTAGCTCAGGAGAAGTTAGGAGCATATCTTGATATGGTTGGAAAGACCTTGGAGATATATTTCCAACGCCGCCAAGATTGCACGATTTCGACATTGTATGAGTGAGATATGCCTTTCGGAAGTTGGGCTATTGGATTGAGGAAAGTCCCAATCCGGTTTTAGGGAAGGGCAAAGTAGTCGTTTCTCTAATTAATTTCCTAATTTGATTTTAGGGATTTATTGGGGTAAAAACATGACTTAGTCAGTTGGAGAATTGAGAAATACGCTTAGGGCTTGGAGAAGAGAGAAAAGAAGAAAGAAAGGGAGAAAAAGGCAAGAATTCGTCAAGATCATCCAAGCTTGCGAGTGGATTTCGTTGGGGGTGATCCCTATTAAGGTATGTGAGATCTTTTAGTGATGGTATAGTTCACCCACACAACAACTTGTTTCAATTCAGCGATTTTGAGTTGTTTACATGTAAAAAGGTGAAGTTCTTGAAGGATATCGTTAAGTTCTTGATTGGTTGTGTTGTTGAAGTTTCTTGTTGATTTGATTCGTGTTTCCGGGTGGATTTTTGAGTTAGATCTGTTGTAAGTTGAGAGTACCAATGACCCTAAGTGCTTGGGAGAGGAACTAGGGAAGATTGAAGGGTTTAGAGATGAAAAACAAAGGAGAAAGTCAGAATTTTCTAGGTAAGGGGTGGGGCGCCGCACCAACAGCGTGCCCCAAAGCTGTGTCTGACATTTTGGCCTTGGGGCGCTGCGCCAGCCAGCGCGCCCCAGCATGTTCTCTGAGGTTTGGGGCCTGGCGCCCTACGCCTCTCAGAGCGCCAAGGACGCCAGTTCACCCCATTCTTCCCCTATAATTTTGTACTAGTTTCTAAGTGATATACCTACATTTTTTAGTTAATTTCAACACTCTAAGGTACATCTAAACATCATGACATCATCCATAAACATGAGATCATGAACCTTGAATCCATAATTCAATTCAAGGAAAGTTAAGATCAAAGTCAAAGAAGTTAAGAGTCAAGTCTAGAAGTTAAGAAACATGTCAAAGCAAAGTTTCTTAAAGTTTTCAAGAGTCTTTAATAAACGTTTAAACTTCGTTTTAGGCTCAAGTTTCAAGTTAAGCAAAGAGTAAAGAGTTGAGTTCATTCTCAAAAATCTATAACGGGACTAAGTATTCCCAAATAGTTTATAAATGTTTTCACAATTAAGCAAGAAAGGGAACATCGATTCCAAGAGAGCTTTTAAGCTAAGTTTTGAGTAATTATCTCAAACCAAAGAAAGAGTTTTGTTTTTACAAACATATGAGCTAAGTATATTTTGGGAGTAGTATTGAGCACTGATATGGGGATGCGAGTTTATATTAACTCAAGTCTCCATAAACCATGTAGCCATCATAGGTAGTAAAAGATCATACTTTTTAGATGACTCCTTAAGATGTTTTTAGCATAGACTAGTGGATCCACTAAGTTAAGCGTTCTATATGAAGGCAAAGTATAGGACAGTTCTGGCAGCATGGGCAAGACGTTATATCACCACTTAGGCTCATAGTGGTGGTTGTCGGTTAGAGAATCTCCCACAAAAATTTATATTACTTTTATATTTAAGTAAAGTTGAGTTTGTTATTGCTTTATCTTTAACAAACTAAGTTGTTTACACTGTTTTACAAGCTTTATATATATTGCATGTGTCTTATTGCTTTATAATGAGTTCAGTTGTTCATGAGTTAAACAGAGCCAAAGTAAGTGTTTATTTGTACTCCTTTCAAGCTTAAGTTATGGTTCAGCATTCCAACTCGCATACTCGTACATTCAATGTACTGATGCCAGTTGGCCTGCATCTTATTATGATGCAGACGCAGGTAACCAGGATCAGCATCCAACGCGTCGTTGATCCAGTTGAGCACTCCAGAGTCAGTGGTGAGCCTCCTTGCATTTCGGAGGACTTTTTTATTTCGTTTTTTTTCTTTCTTTATTAGGATGTTGTGGGGTCTGTCCCAACATCCATCTCAGTATTATAGAGGCTTCATAGACAGTTAGTAGTTCAGTTGTCTTTACATTATCATTCAGATGTTGTTTAAAGACTGAGTTGCCACTTTGGCTAAACTATTATTTCTCAAGTTATGCATGAGTTATATTTTCTTATGTTTAAGTCTTCCGTTGAGTTCAGAAATCCAGGCCAAGGGTTCGCTTGGGGCCAGCAATGGTCTTCGAGTGCTGGCCACGTCCACGGTGTAGGCTCGGGCGTGACAATTCTGATTCTCCCTTGATTATCCTCTCATAAGATTTATCCATGATTCGAGGGTCGTTAGTAGCGTATTTTTTGAACTAGGATGATTTAGATTTGACCTCTATATCAGTGGCGGAGCTAGAAAATTTGTTAAGGGCATTCAAAATCAAAGAGTAAATTATTATTTTTAGCTAATGGGTGTACAAAATATTTTTTTTTTATTACTAATGAGTGGATGCACCTAGATTTGAAATTAAATTACATATCATTTAACTAAATCATATGAACATTTATAATTATAAAACTATTACTAATGGTATAAATCAGAACTAACCGCGAAAAGTCAACAAAACACAGTTTTAACTACTACTCTCTCATTCGTCTTTACTTGTTTGTTTGACTTGACATTCTTAAGAAACAATAAATAGAAGGATAATTTTATTATATTATTCAGTTTAATTATCAGTTATTTAAATATGGAGAAGTGAATAGTATTTAATAATAAGAATAAAATAAACACAATATAATAAATTATCTCTTAATTTTTTAAATTTAACAAATAACATTGAACAACTATCTTTATTAACTAGACAAGTAAGATAGAGAGTAAAGCAATTTAATTATATAAGAAATATTAAATTCTCTATGAATAATTTTTTTAAAGCAATAAAAATTTGGAATGTGTATCATTTTTAATATTGATTTCGTTGTAAAAAAAGTATTTAATGATGCTGAATAAAGAACTAGTTATAAAACCTATAACATGTGATTTCTATTTATTTCCCATCTTTTTTCTTTAAACTTAAAAAAGGTTGTTATAAAATTGTCTTAACGAGAATCAAACCGCAGACGTTGGACACTGAACTGAACATGCTTACCGCTGGACCATCAACCTCCACTGTGCTTTAGTGTGTGCATTTATTTATATAACGAAATAACACAGAATATATTGCCTATACATACGATCTAATTTTCCGACGACCCTTCACGGGCTGTAGCTCCGCCCCAGCTCTATATAAATATTCCACGATTTTGTGGAATATTTGAGATCTTGATCTCTCTATGAAATTTTTTGAGATGCCTTTTAAGATAATTTAGTACCCATGCATAAAAGAGGGTTTAGGATTGAATAACCTCTAAGATTCTAATTAAAACTCAACACACCTTCTAGAGTCTCAATTCAAATTGAATACGTCTTGTAGTTGCACAAAATTCCAATGTCTATAAAGGGAGCTAAGCATTTTCTCTCAAAATTTATATAAACCCTAGAAAACTTATTGATCCACCGCCATTAACAAAGGTAGCATAAAAAAGACCGGCGATTGAGCATATCTATTAGTTTGTGATTTCTTTCATATTCACAATTGTTGTAGATACATACATACAGATATCTTCACAAGTAAGTATGAAGGCACTTATAAAACCTTATGTTATAGCTACGATTAATATTATGACAAAGCATTTAGCTTCTAGCATGAGAAACGGTGGCGTCTTGCACCGCACCAGACTCCACCAATCCGTCATCAAATTTGGTCAGGTACGTTCAATTGTTTTAGTAATTTCAATTTTTGCCTATTAACATTCTCTCTATTCCAGAGATACTACACTGGCCCTGTTAGCGATGCGAAGGCAACGAAGGCAGGTGCTGAGATGCTCGTTTCTTATACGGTACTCAAAACCCCTTGCTGGCTGGCTGGTTGATCGATTATTTTTTGAGTTATTACCCTCATTATATTTTTGGTTCAGTTGTTAGGTGTCACATACACCGCTGTGTTCTGGCACTACAAAAATATTTTCAGCCCTGTCGTGCAGCAGATAATGAGAGGTAATTAAGCAAGAACCATATTTAGCTTGTTCTGAAAAAAAAAAAAACTATTATTAGTTGTTAGCATAGATGATGTTAGTTCCATCTTGTTGTATTGATTGATTTTGATGGCATACATCTTAATTAATTGTTGCAGACAGGGAGGATCGAGCTCAGGCCAAGGCAATGGATGATGAAAAACCATGAACCAGGGGATTTAAGAACAAGTATATCCATCATTGAAGCAAAAATTAAGTATATATATTTATTACTTTCATGTTATATTTAGCATCATTTCGACTTCCAGATATTCTATATGTTTACAAGAATCAATTTTAAGTTATGTGTGACATTGAGTTTGGATTGTTTAATACATGTTTTGGGCATTTCCTCTTTGCTTTATGCACATGGCTGAGCTCTTATTGCCCAAGGTAATTGAAAGTTTATCTAGGCGAGTATAATGTTTGACGAGTTATATGCCTAAATCTTTCATTGAACGATCATGTTTCTGCATACATATGAGAGGGAGGATTGGTCTCTGACGAACTAGCATATACAATATGAATGTATGAATACCAGACATATATGCTAATCCTATTTATACTTTCAAAAGATTTCGTATCTTATCACTAATTAAGAGTTTTCTACCATATATTGAGGAAGATACACTATATTCCTAATTTAACTTACGAGACATACATCCATATTATATTATATAATGCTAATTCTAATAGATGTATTTTTGCTATCAGATACACTA
This sequence comes from Solanum verrucosum, assembly GCF_900185275.1. Taxonomy (NCBI): domain Eukaryota; kingdom Viridiplantae; phylum Streptophyta; class Magnoliopsida; order Solanales; family Solanaceae; genus Solanum; species Solanum verrucosum. The sequence goes on from NW_026019954.1 coordinate 865,659, forward strand.
AAATAGGGAGAGAGGCGGGTGAGATGGGGAGGGAGATAGTCATGTATCCCAACTACATGTGAATCACACTAGATACATACTAGATACATATATTATTGTGTATCTCGTGTGATTCACATGTATCTGGTATATCAGATATATAGGAGAGTGGTGTGCGAGTTGGGAGGGGGGAGAGCGAGATTTCTCTATGTATCCTAGATACATCCGAATCCACTTAGATACCGTGTATCTAGAACAAACTATACATAATTTTGACCCCCCATATATCCCGAGATAAATGTATCTAGATACACCATAATCTGGTGAGATTCGTAATACTATAATTTAGAATGTATCTATAAGTAATTAGCTCATAAACTAGTGAAATTTCTGTAAATTTTCCTTTTTTTTCAGTTCCTAAAATAAATGAACTAATGTACAACCCAGTCCATTCAAGTAAATCTATCCATGGGGCTAATCGAGCCTGTATTTTCGCATTTTATGTGACAAGCCGGGCCCAACAAGAGCATTGGACTAAATATAACTTATCGGAGCAACTTTCACATATAGCAAACATAAAAATCATATTTGTATTTTATAGCTATAATTTGCATAATTGCGCTCTATAGCAAATTTTATGTTTGCTATGGAGCTTTTGATTTGTATAATTCGTTACAAACATCCAGTTTTATACAAATTGTTATGTTTTGTATAAATTCATTTATACATTGTAATTTGTATAATAAGATCTGTATTTGTATAATTATAAGTGTATAGGACGAAAATATATGTATTTGTATATACACTTTTCTCTCGCTTTATACAAACACAAACACATTTTATACCGAAATGTATAAAATGACTAATTCTATATTGAAAATGGCTAATTGTGTATCGAATCAGATGGAAAAAAAGGGAATGTTTACTGCGAATTACGATTAAAATAAACTATGACTATAACATTTAATTTGAATTAATAATTTTTATTTCATACAATTTTTCCTTATCGTTATCTGAATGAATATTTTGTTGGGCTGTTCCTTGTCCATCACTTGCACGGCGTTGACATTTGGAATGCATACAAATTACAATGAAGGACAAGGAAATATGAACTTTGTATCTTACATAGCTATAATGTGTAAGATAATAATATGTTTTTATGTTTTCCAATTTGATGTGCCGTAGCTGTTTTGAAGCCCGTTTAATCTCAATTTGTGTTTGAAAGTCCCATTTTAGAGGTAAAATGTTTTCTCTATCAACAACTCTATATCAAAATTTAAACGTGAGACCTCTAATTAAGAATCGAAAAATATTTACCATTTACCACTTACCACAATGGTACTAATAACTTAGACTTAAATTATTTCCCTGGAAAAACAACAACCACATAAAATCGATTAAAGAGGCGACAAAATATTGATACTAGTTTTAGCTGTTCAACTTATGTAGGTTCATGAAATACTCTTTTGTTACTTTTATTATTTCTTAAGTTTTAGTTTGTAAAAATACTTGGAAGGAAATCAAAAGGCACAATACATCAATAGTTCATTTGATTTCGCCTTAACTAACATTTATGTCCTTTAATTTTGGGTATGTATAAGTAGATACTTAAACTTATATAAAATTAAATAAATAAACGTTTATATACTATATGACATAATACACATAAAACACTATGTAAAATATCAATTAACACGTAAAACGCCACTTTGAAGCTAATAGATGACAGTTGAAGGACACGTTCATGTGACTCCAAAAACACTGTTTTCCAATACATTTGAAATATGTTGCTTGCACAAATTTTAGGTTGTCCGACACCACGATTTTTTTAATTTTTTTATTTAGTAGTTCAATATCTAAAAATTCACTGGATTAACATGGACTTCGAAAAATCAAAGCTCGTCTCATTGAAAATGAGTGGTCTTAAATTTTTTGCTCTTACTTTCCTAATACCTTAGTTTCTTTTCTGTCAACAGAATTTCTTACTGATCTGCTAATTTCATAGACCAAAAAAGGTCATTTTCGTTTGATTAGTAAATCCGCTAATCTATACAAGCATAGTCACTAATGTCATCTCCATAATATTTTATTCTTTTTTGAATTAGAACTTGTTCACCTTATAAAGGAAGAAAAATTATCCAGTCACAACCAACAAATACTCTTTTAATTAATTTTCTAGTATAAATACAATGTCTACGAAAAAACTAATGGGTTAGTCTGAACCCACGACCTCCACCTAGCTGCGCCCCTCGACTGTGTTTCTTTACAAAACAATGGTCTATAAATTTGCCCACATATCTCTCATAAGTAGTGAATTGCACCGTGTTGCTTGCTACTTACAGTAGAATCGTATTTTGGGGGAAATTGAGGACCAGATCTTTGCGTTGGTTTTTGAAAACTACATGTGTTTGGATGAGTCAAATTAACACCATTAAACCAGCTATTGAGTTATAATATTTGTTGAATAGTTAAAAGGATTAAATGGGACAAAAATATTATATTTTTAGACCTACAATCATTTACATAAAATTTATTGATCCACCGCTACTACTCTATTAGTTTGTGATTTCAGATTCACAATTGTTGTAGATGGGACTGTTAACTCGTTTTTTTAACGCTACGATTGATATCACGACAAAGCATTTAGTTTCTAGCATGAGAAACGGTGGCGTCTTGCACCGCACCAGATTCCACCAATCCGTCATCAAATTTGGTCAGGTACGTTCAATTGTTTTAGTAATATCAATTTTTGCCTATTAACATTCTCTCTATTCCAGAGATACTACAGTGGCCCTGTTAGCGATGCGAAGGCAACGAAGGCAGGTGCTGAGATGCTCGTTTCTTATACGGTACTCAAAACCCCTTGCTGGCTGGCTGGTTGATCGATTATTTTTTGAGTTATTACCCTCATATTTTTTTTATTTTGGTTCAGTTGTTAGGTGTCACATACACCGCTGTGTTCTGGCAAGTGAAAATTTTTTTCAGCCGGCGGATGATGAGAGGTAAAGCAACAACCATATCTAGCTTGTTCTGAAAAAATATTTATTATTAGTTGTTAGCATAGATGATATTAGTTCCATGTTGTTCTATTGATCCCATTAATTTTGATGGCATACATCATAATTAATTGTTGCAGACAAGGAGGATCGAGCTCAAATGGATAATGAAAAACCATGAACCAGGGAATTATGTCCACCATCGAAGGAAAAATTAAGTCTAAGCTAGGAAAATAGATATTACTAATTCCTGTTATATTTATTATCATTTCGACTTCCAGATATTCTATATATTTATTACAAGAATCAATTTTAAGTCATGTGTGACATTGAGTTTGGATTGTTTAATACAATGTTTTGGGTATTTCCTCTTTGCTTTATGCAGCACATGGCTGACCTCTTATTGCCTGAAAGTTTATCTAGGAGAGTATAATGTTGACGAGTTATATGCCTAAATCTTGCATTGAACGATCATGTTTCTGCATACATATGAGAGGGAGAATTGGTCTCTGACGAATTAGAATATACAATATGAATGTATGACTACTAGGCATACATTCATATTGTATTCTGTATGATAATCCTATTTATACTTTCAAAAGATTTCGTATCTTACCACTAATTAAGAGTTTTCTACCATATATATATAGAGGAAGATACACCATATTCCTAATTTAACTTACGAGACATACATCCATATTGCTTACTAGACATACATCCATATTATATATGCTAATTCTAATAGGTGTATTTTAGCTATCAGATACACTAAAATAGGGAGAGAGGCGGGTGAGATGGGGAGGGAGATAGTCATGTATCCAAGTACATGTGAATCACACTAGATACATGTATTTGTGTGTATCTCATGTGATTTGCATGTATCTGGGATATCAGATACATAGGAGAGTGGCGTGCGAGTTGGGAGGGGGGAGAGCGAGATTTCTCTATGTATCTTAGATACATCCAAATCCACTTAGATACAGTGTATCTAGAACAAACTACACATAATTTTGGCCCTCATATATCCCGAAATACATGTATCTACACACCATAATCTGGTGAGATTCGTAATACTACAAATTAGAATGTATCTATAAGTAATTAGCTCATAAACTAGTGAAATTTTTGTAAATTTCCCTCTTTTTTTCAGTTCCTAAAATAAATGAACTAATGTACAACCCAGTCCATTCAAGTAAATCTATCCATTGGGCTAATCGAGCCTGTATTTTAGCATTTTCTGTGGCAAGCTTGGCCCAACATGGGCATTGGGCTAAATATTACATAACTGGTTTCCCATTTGAAGATTAAGAGCTGATCCACATGATTTTTGTGCCTAACCCTATAAATGTGAGAATATTGATTTGTCTATTTGTGAAATTTACTGAAACACACTATAATAATTGGCCCATAAGCATTGTATGAAGTATAAATTATAGGAACCACATATTATAAGTACTAAATAACATCCTATCCCTTCTAGTTTTCTATTTATCAAAAATCCCTTAAAAATGATGTTTGCGGGATACATAGCGTTGTGCACGGGATACATTAGGTTTGATACATTCCACATAGCGGAATACATAGCGTTGTGCACGGGATACATAGTGTTTGATACATTCCACATAGCGGGATACATACCGTTGTGCATGGGATACATAGGTAAATAAGGGATTTTTGAAATTTTTGAAATAAGTAGGGATAAATAGATATTAAGGTAAGTAAAGGAGTGTAGTTAAGTAATTTGTCCTTGTTTGAATGAATAATTTGTTGGGCTGTTCCTTGACCTCTTCACGGTTTACCCCTGGCCCAAATAAATAGCCCATAAACATGACCGGAATTATCCATGTTCACAACATTCATCTTCTTGTTTTTGTTCCCAAGTACAAATTAAACTCCATAGTATTCCTAATATTTAAATTATTGTTGACTTGTTGATATCTTCTTTATTAGCTTGCACAAACTCGACTAATTTAAAACTCCCCACCAATAACAGGTACTAGCTGATAACATTGATGATTGGCCACTAAGCCTAGAACAAATGAGAGAAAAATCACCTAATGTTTTTGTCTCTCTTGTTGAGATATAAATCTTGAACCTCACGATTCTCAACCAAAATAAAATATTAGTATTTGATAAGCAGCCTAATACTAATGTAATTAACTTGAACTAATTTCATCTGTACTTTTCAGTATTTAAATAGAGTATTAAATTAAAATCTATAGATGCTCTTCAAAGAAAAAAAAATACAACTTGTGATAGTAACTTCCAAATAATAATAAATTTTAGTTGACTTCTTTGACTCTTTTCGATTTTGATTTTTAACTCTTTAAATTAGAAAAACTGGACAAATATTTGCTTGTAATAAATCGTCCGTCACTTGCACGGCGTTGACATTTGGAATGCATACAAATTATAATGGACAAGGAAATATAAACTTTGTATCTTACATAATTATAATAGGAAAGATAATAATAATTCCAATGAGTTATCACTCCACCTAATATGGGCATTTGTTAAACAAATTAGACTTACGTTTATATGTTTTCTATTTTCCAACTCTATCTGTTTTAAAGGTCGTTTAATCTGAATTTGTGTTAGAAAGTCCCACTTTAAAAGTAAATTGTTTTTTATCAACAATTTTATACTCATGACTTAAATATGATACCTCTAATTAAAAATAGAAAAATACTTATCAACAATTCTATACTTATCGATACCATAAATTAGACTTAAATTGCTTTCATGGACAAAAGACAATTAAAGAGGCGAAAAATATTGATGCTAATTTAAGTTGTTCAACTTACGTAGGTTCATAAAATACTCTTTTGTTGTATTATTTCTTAAAATTTTAGTTTGTAAAATTATTTGAAAGAAAACCAAAAGGCACAATACATCAATAGTTCATTTTATTATACTTCTGCTAATATTTATGTCCTTCAATTTTGGAGAACACGTTTATGTGAAAATGTCATTTTCCAAAAAAAATTGAAATATGTTGCTTGCGCAAATTTAAGGTTGTCCGACACCACTATTTTTTTAATTTTATATTTAGTTATTCAGTATCTAAAAATTCACTACTTGATTCATTTGGACTTCAAGAAATCAAACCTCATGTCTCTGAGGATAAGTGGTTTTGAATTTTTTGCTCTCTGCTTTCCTTATAGGTAAACCTTCGAGATCAAAAGTTAAAACTTGTTACACTTGAATTTTTTTTATGAACAAGTAAGGACAAAAATTCAAAACTATCCACCTCCAATATCATTCTTGTAAATCACCTTTGGATTCGTCCTTGATAGACCTATTGAGGGGTAACTCATGTTCTACTAAAAATATTTCTATTTTCAAAACTTAAACTTCAAAACTCTATTATTTTTAATTTGTGACTTCGACCGAATACGAGATTCCAACCATCCTACAGAGTACCACATATTCAACCCAACTATATTTAAGCTTATTAGAGCGGCATGTATATTCAAATTGGATGCACCTTAAAGTAAAAAAAATCCAAAGAAAAGGACACACCAATATTGCCTAATATTTAAAAAGGCAGAATTGGGAACCTATTGAGTTTGACTTTAGTAAAATATATTCGTTTGAATTAATATTAATATACATACACATATTATTTGAGTTTTTTGAAGATGTTGAGCACGAATTCTTCCACATATTCTGTCGGTTGGACTAATTAGACTCAACTACAAAATTCTTTTTTAAAAATAAAAAATAAAAAAATCTTCTCAACAACTAGAAATTATTGAAGAAAAAATATACTACCAATAAAAAGAATTAAAAATATATTTACTGAAATACATGGGAAAGGGTAAGAAATCAGTATCATAATTTTAACTTCAATCAAAGATAAAGAAGATTTTTATATATACAAGTGACAACCTGTAGTTTCTGTTTGCGACTTTAGTTCTAACTCACCCTTGGTGAATACGTGATACAATTTATTTAGATTTGTTAAGATACATAATAAATTTAGCAATGGTTATATTTAGTTAGAAGTTTCGATAGTCACCCAATTTTGAGTGAGTTATTATTATAATTAACTTTGTTTTGTTTTTCAAAAGTCATGCTATTTTTCATAGTTAGCTTTCATGTCATTTTAATCGAAAATAGAATTCTGATACCTATTTAATATTGATGGTGGCAAGTTCATCTATTATACTCGCATTGTTCCTTTTTTAGGTGTCATGGTTTTCCTTTTTAGAGACAAACGATAAGAACTTTGACTAACATTTTACGATGTATTTTTTCATCATATTACAATCTATAGTACTTTTTGTATAGTTGTTGAATATCTAAATTTTTAGTTTAAAATATCGAATTAATGTAATATAATTTAACTTTGAAAATTAGTCAAATTGACTTTTGAAAAACGCAACATGACAACTAAAGGGGGATTGAGGGAGTAATATAATACTAATCACTTATTTTAGGTTTTCTCATTAATGCTTATTAAATAGATTTATCTGCTAATAACTTTTTAGGTGACGAGATTATATCTATAAATATTTATACACCATCAATTATTATATAACTTTAACTCTCTATATAATAAAATCAAATGTCACTACATAAATGACATAAAGACGAGTTAAATAGCTAGAAAAAAAAACATATGCACATGGACATTAATTCTGGTAGGTTTCGAATATAGTCTTCCGACCTTTTCTTCTTTGGAGGAGACATAAATGGCCATCTCTAGTTAGAAATTAGTTAGGTAGCTTTTTAAATGCGCAAGTACATATCGAATATATCGACTAAAAATAATTACATTTGTTGATTAATTATATAAGAAATATATATTATATTTTATATCATACATCAACACGTTCCCTCTAAAACGTCTTTGTCTTTGCTTTGCCATCTTTCCACGTTTTTTAACCTTAAATAGTACTCATTTTTAGTAGGAAACGAAAACTATTTTTTACCTTTTTTTTAGTTGAAGAAGAAAAATATCTTCCTCTCATTTTCAAAAATGATGCTTATGAGATTGACTAAAGAATTTAAATCCACAAATAAAGTTTTAAGGACTAGATCTAGGGGAGTTAATTAATTAATTGATTAAGGCATTGAGATACATGTTTAACTAGTCATTTTCGCACCTAATTAATATGATTGCCAAACGCCAAACTAATAAAAACTAGCTAAGTAGTCACTACTCTTTAAATAGAACGTTCAAAAAAATAATGTTACTCCCCATCTCCAAATTAAGGTTGTGTTTTTCATTTATACATTATTTAAGAAAATATAAGTTAGGAGGACGTTTCACTATTTTACTCACAAATTACTGTTAACAGTTTATTATTTCATGAACTTGCTTTATTATATATTCCACAAACTCATCAATCAACATGATGAAGACAAATGTCACAAGAAATTATTGTACTTTAATTTTTTTGTTGTTGTACTTGCTTGAGCACTAGCTTAACTGTCACTTGGGCTAATTAGTCGATGCACAAATTAATTATAGAAAATTACTGTACATTTATGATTTTGAAGGGCCAAACTATAAGTTAGGTTGTTAGTATGAAAAGCTACCTATCCACATAAAAATGGATTATTTTAAACCTATAACCTAATTAGGTGTCCTTTTAACTTTGTTATATTTGAAATATAAACGTTGATAAAAAAAGAAAAAAAAGAAATGTGTAACTATTATTGGAATTGATATTTGATAGTGAATAGACCTATATCTATAGTCAAATCATTAACCCCACCTTTTTTTTATCCTTTTGTTCTTCCAAGATTCCTAGTAACAATTTTCATTATAAGGAGACAAAAGATTATTAATTGATTTTTTTATTTTATAATCCTATGATTTTCAATATTTCTTATTAATTTAAATTGCGACTCTTAGAGCACACTAATAATACACTCTTAAAAATTTTGTATGGTAGAGAAACTTCAAATTGCACAAAATTATGTTGTGCATGGTTAGAGCAAGTATACTACTATACTCTATGAAACTTTAATAATTTTTAAAAAAAAAACCCCACTAATAAGATTACTATACTGAAAAGGGGAGACTAAAAAGCAAAAAAACGCTAAAAATAATTAAAGTTGATTAAATGATGGTAACATTTTGACCCTACTGTATTTAGATCACGTACCCGAAATATTCCCCCTCTCCTTTTCCCTAAGCCATTTGCACGCCACTTCTTTTCTATTTTTGTTTCAGACTCGTTTTGAGATTTAACTAATTTAAAATATCACTAAATTTTTTTAACAAAAACAATGTTATATTCTGAACTCAGATATAAACCTCTGATTAAAAATAAAAATACGTATCATCCATTGGAATCTTCTTTTTATTATATTGCACGCCACTGCTTCGCATATCGATACTAACTTTTGACTATTACAAGTATATTGGTTGACTGCTTTTATCTGAGTACTTCTTATTTGAATAAGTTACTATTTTGTTACCCATATATTTGAATATAATTGGCGCTGTTGCGGAGAATACAATGAAAACTTTTAACTATTGATGTCTACTCAATTAAATTATTGTTATTTTCATTACTTGTTTCCTTGTTTTGGTTGTCAAACAGGTTCTTTCATATTTTCTGTGTATTTCATCCCAATTTAGTCGGTTTACTACGACCATTTTACTCCTTTCGTCTTAATTCATGGAATATAGTTTAATTTGACACAAAATTTAAGAAATATAGAAAAGGTTTGCAATGATCAAAAACTATCTTTAAAAATAGTACACCTCAACTTTTTGTTAAATAAGTAGGACCTAACATGTGTATAATATTGATAGTGTCATTTAGTATTTTGATAAATAAGGAAATATGTCATTTTTAAAAATTGATTAAAAAGAAAAGTATATCATTTAAATGAGACGGATGAAGTATTTATTTTTATATTAAATAGACCTCACTAACTCGTCCTTGTTTTCGACCCTCCCACATCAACATGTTTCTCCTTATTGATATCACATTAACAACTTTACCATACCTTATAAATGCATTTAAGAAAATTAATAAGTAGTTGTACATTATAATTATCAAGTTTTCAACTCAATAAATCAAATGAGCCGTTATAATATTCTAAACTTAAACTTATAATGTTTAAATTCTAGATTCATCTATTTAAAATTGGATAAAGGGTCAAAAATATTCTTAACTTATTTAAAATGACTCAAAAATATCCTTCTTCCCCCCTATTGTCACGATCCAGACCATCGTGATTGGCACCCACACTAATCCTCCGGTGGGAGAACCATTTCTACTAATTGGAACCAAAGAACTACACAACTTAATCAAAACTAAGGCATTTAAAGTTACGGAAGCAGGTTTAAATGCAGAAATTATATAGTTCCCATAAACTCCAAGGTTTAAACAAATAACTAACCAAACTAATGCGGAAGAACAACCCTTAGAACCTGAAAGTCATTGTACCAAAACTCTACTATGACAAGTCTAAGAAGAAGGAGTGCAACCTAATTAAACATACGAATAACTAACTAGAAAGTCTGAGTCCGAAAAGGGTGGACTAAGACATAAAGAACTCATGGCTGCCTGGAAGAACTGGTTCACTCGTGAATTCGAATCGTTCACTGCCTGGTACTCAACAAAGAAATAGCAAGTGCAGTATCAATACACAACCACAATGTACTGGTAGGATCACACGGCTGTCCCAATAAGTGAAACACATGCAAGTAACCACAACATTATAAAACAAGCATATGCCGAACATATACAATATAAGTCATCTTTTCAGGATCAATGTAGCATTTCACGTTCTCAATAATACACATTGGTTATCATTTTAGAGCAACATACAGTCTTCCAATATCAATCATCATTAGATATGAATGTAATCATCACAAGTAGATACACAACACAATTCAATGGTCCTCTCACGGAACCAAATTCAATGGTCCTCTCATGGAACCCATACACAAACTGTTAGTGTACCGGTACGTGGTATCTGTTCCAAGTTAGTGTGTCGGATCGTGACACCCGTTTCAATGTTTATGCCGGTACATGGCAACCAATCCCAGTTAGTGTGTCAGAACGCAACATTCGATCCATTCAACAAGCCACAATCACAATCACAAGCATATTCTCATAATCATACAATCAAGTCATGATTCATGGCATTCAATCATTCAACTATCCGCATTTATGATTTGTGTGATCAATAATGCAACATTCGCATACATACATGCATCATAATGAAGCAAGAACAAACATATATCACACAACATGAAATCACAACCATCACCTACCTCGAATCCAAGCTTGAATCGCTTGAGGCACTTGAATTTTCCCTTTCTGGATTCTTCCTACTTGTTTGTGGTCTAAAAACATACAATTAACACAAGGATCAATAAACGAGGCCTAATTACCCGCATTATAATCAACACCCTAGGCCAACCCAAGCTCCCCATACCCAGATTAGGCTTTTCTTCCACCATAATTCCTAGATCGAAACCCTCCCCCATCGATAATTACCCAATAAACTAAATTCTACATATCGAAACATAGATTAGGGCAGTAAAAACCTTACCTTTAGCACCAAATTTCGTGGAAAACTGCTAAGAGATCGCCTGGGATCGTCTCCTAACTCTTAAGAACAAAATTTGTAAAATAATGACGTTTCTTAGGTTTATTTCCGACTTAAGTTGCGACTGTCCCGTCACAGCGGACCTCATCTTGCTTCAGCGGCCCCGCCCTAGGTGCTTGCACGGAAACAGAGAGCTAAATAAAGAGTTCCAAACACCTATTTCACAACACACCTTCAACCAATGCCACTCATAAACATATTTGTTCACGCTAAGATCAGTTTCAGGAGTTCTACTCGCCCGAATTCGATTCCGTATAGTCGTACGGATTCTGTAACGTCTTAGCTATCCACTCATGTAATCGCATTCCATATTAAACCTCTCGTTTGTTACCAGATTTCCCTAGACCTCACTGACTCTGATTTCGTCCAAATCTGGACTAGGCTAGAAAATTTCAAGTTACTAATAAAAAGTTTTCTGGCCCAAAAAAAATTTCCGTTGGCTTTTCCATAACGACGGGAACAGGTCGTTACACCTATGGGATCAAAAAATGCCCTTGAGGTTAAGTTTAGACCTAAAATTTTAATGACTGGCGCGTCTTGAATCCTCCATTTCTTAATTATTTTTTTTGTTACCCCATTGGTTATTGTAATTACATAGTAACTTTACTTTTATCTATTGAAGCAAAACAAATCTTTTCTTTTATAATAACGTCAACGTTACTAAAAGGAAAAGTAATATATGCATCGGTGCAAATTTCAAGAGCTACTATTTCACTAATTAAGAAGAGAATGTAAAATTAATCGTCCTTTGATTTTTCATGTTTAAACTTTTAACCCTTTAGATTTTGACATTGTAAAAGTTTCTCATTTCTTTAATTTATTTGGGTTTCTCACTCATAAAAACAATCAAAATATACTCAATAATAATCTTTATGCACGTGGTGATATTTATGAGAAAAATAGTTCCTTCCAGCACGATTGAGTGAGAAAAATATAAACATGAATAGAAAATTAAGCTGTAAAGTATGAAATATTGAGAGTAGTTTTCAAAGGACGGAAAGTAAAAGAAACATTGTCAAAAGATATTTTTTTGACATTAACAAAGTCAAAGGATTAAGTGAATGAAATTTGTAGCCAATATTGACAAATTGTTACAAAGAATATAATTGGAGGACGTGTTCAGCAATAGGATCTTCTCTTTTGGAAAAAATAAATCAAAATCGTCCTTAAGGTTTGAGACTGGTTTCATTTAATCCTTAATGTATAAACATGATCAAAATGTTCTTTGAATGTACTTCAAAAAGTGATAAAAAAATTTAAGTCACATAAGTAATGATTTTCTTTAATTTTTATTGTCAGAATGAATTAGTTCTTTCGTTTTATTTTATTTGACTCTTAATATTAAAAACATATTATTATTTTTTATTTATTTATTTTAGTAAATCAAGAGAGTTTTAATATTTTTCCCCTTATATTCTTAGTATTAATTACATAAGGTAGTGATCAAATTTTACAATTTTAAATAATCATTAATACGCCTCTAGTAAAAGATATCCTAAGAATTGAGTCAAATCAAGGCATGCTTGAAATAAAGGGCGAAAGTAAAATTATATAAAAACCTTTCAAATTATTAATTACATATCTAAATTATCAATAATACTCCCAAAATTTTGCTATTTGATACTCTAGTATTTATGACATCCTCCTACATGCGAAGAGCTTTCATTTATCTTTTAAAGTAAGAATAACAACGACAAAAAAATGGATAAGAATTTTAGATTTCTATCTCTAGTGCAATTTGACTAAATTTGAATTCACATCAATAATTTAGAGAGATTCAATTTCAAAATCTCTGATTAAAAATGAATAAACACTTACCACTCTACCACAATTCTTATTAGTGTATAAATAAACACTATTTTTATTTATATAGTATATGACTTAAAATTAAACTAATTACTTTAAACATATGGAACTAAATTCATACATTAAGGACTAATTTAATCATTTTCTCCTACTTTGGGGTTGCACATTTCACAAGTTACCATTCAAATCGGTATTAACAAAAGCTGTTAAAATAATACAAAAAGAGAGAGAGAAAGACCCGTCCTTTACCACCGCTTTATGTCTTTACGAACCCCTCAAACCTTTCACCCACTCTTCTTCTTCTTCTTCCTCAGTTATGGCCTCTGCCTCTTCACTTTTTTCTCAAAACCCCATTTTTTCTTCTTTACATTACTACTACTTCTCTTCTTCTTTTAACTTACTTTATTATGGGTTATCTTTCATGCAATGCCGAATCTGCTATTGCCACCTGCGATTCTTGGAACTTCAAAAAGAATCGAACTCATAATAAACCATTTACAATCAGAGAGTTTTCTTACTCTGATCTTCACTCTGCTACTAATGCATTTTCTCAGGATAATCTTCTTGGTAAAGGAAGCCATGGATATGTATACAGAGCTCATCTTAATCAAACTAAGCTCACTGTTGTAGCTGTTAAAAGGGGTAAATTAACTGAACCCCGTAACAGTTCTACTAATTCTCCGGCGGAAAATGAGATTGAGATTCTTTCTAGAGTACACCACCCTCGGTTGGTTAACTTGTTGGGTTATGCGGTGGACTCGAATCAGAATAAATTGATTGTTGTCGAGTTTATGCCTAATGGGTCTTTGTATGAATTGCTTCATTCTCATTCTAAACCTCCTAATTGGACTCGTCGTGTTCGATTTGCTTTACAAATTGCTAGGGGTGTTCATTTTTTACATTCTTCAAATCCGCCGGTGATTCATAGAGATATCAAGTCTTCCAATATTCTAATCGATGGGAATTTCAGTGCTCGTCTTGGTGATTTTGGGTTGTCTTTGAGAGGTCATGTTGAAGATGTCGTCGTTAAAAGCACGCCGCCGGCGGGTACGTTGGGGTATTTGGATCCTGCTTATCTAGCACCGAGTGATCTCAGTACAAAATCTGACGTTTTCAGCTTTGGGATTTTGTTATTAGAGATCATTAGTGGCCGGAACGCAATCGACGTGAATTACAGTCCGCCATCAGTGGTGGATTGGGCTGTGCCGTTGATTAAATCCGGCGAGTATACAGAGATTTATGACCCGAGACTCACCTCACCGGAGGACGACGGAGCTTTACGGCAGTTGGCTATAGTGGCAGCGCGATGCGTCCGTAAGACGGCGGCGAAACGGCCGGCGATGGCGGAGGTGGTGGAGTGGTTAAAACTGGTGTATAAACGAATGAGCTCGCCAATATGGAATAACATAGGGCGGCGAGTGGGGCGCGTGAGGGAATCAACGCGCGTGGTGAAATATGAGCCGTTGGATGAAAGTATTGAAATAGTTAAGATCTCGAGAATGGGAAGTAGAAGAAATAGGAAAGTATCCAATGTGACGACCACAGAATTAGGAAGTGCTGTGATTGGTCAAAAAGTAAAACCAGTAATTAGATCGAAATCTATTGGTTCACTTGGTGAGATTGCATCTGAACCGTTTGATCTGGCTAATAACAATAATAATCAGACGGTTAGGAGGAAAGGAGGATTGGCTGTGAAGATGCCTACAGTAAGGTTGAGTAAGTCAAGATCAATGGGCATGATACAAAGTAGTACAAGGTTAATGCACAAGAATAATTGTAATGGGGTTGTGGTTAAGTTTGTAAAGAAACCAAATGGAAAAGAATTAGAGGAGTCTAAATTGTTAGTTGATGTAGGAAAAGATCGCACTTGAGCTGAGGGTCATTCAAAAACAGTTTTAGAAAGTAGGGGTAAGAAATACGTACGTAATACGTTAGACCTTTCTAAAATCGTATTTATTAGATTTCATTGGATATGTTATCGAAAGATCTCTAAAAGGGAGAGTAATTGATTGTATTATCATTTTTTTCTTTGCTTGTTGTATTATTCATTTCCTTGCCTTTTTGTTGTAACTTTAGACATTTGTAATATTTTTTCTCACCATTAAGATCACTCTCTTGGAAGAGCTATATTAAATTCATTCATGGCTTGAAAGAGAAATTTGTATTTGCTCATAGAATTGAAATCTAATATACCTTGTTGAGATTAGCTTGCAATAGTGTTAATTAAATATTGTAATTTGTATGTATTAGAGCATATATAGGTTCTCAAGTTATGTCATTATCATCAAAATATTATTAATCTACCTTACAAAATATTTTGAGACTACACTCAAAATTTGTACACAAAAATAATTTTAATTATAAAATATCACAAAAATTTTAGATAGACATATTCCAAAAGAAGCAAAAACTGCAGGCCACTTTCTCTCAAGACTTGGATGTGCTTCTCAGGCTGTGACAACACTGTTTCTAAGGACACTCATGTATCTGTTATTCCCACCATTGAGTTAGTTGATTCTATGAAATAAATTCTTGTTTCACTGTATATTTTGAAGTTGAAATTTAAAATTGAGTTTTTAAAGTTACATATGAACATTTTATTAAATTAAGTAATTTTTAAAGTTTTGTAAGTGAAGTCCCAAAAATTCAAAACTAGTCTGAACTAGTTTTTAGAAACTTCAAAAAATAATTTTTAATATCTAATCAAATTTCATGGTCATATATATCTTTTAATTTTAAATTAAGTGAGGATTGAGATTCAGTGGAACATGGGATGGCAGAAATTTGGAAGATTATTGTTTAGTAATAATGGAGATATTAATTAAGTGAGAGGTGGCTGTTGATAATAGGTGAAGTAAGAGCATTTATGTATAGCGGCTTTAATCTTCCACTATTTAATTTCATTTAGAATAAACTATCGTGTATCATGTTGTAATGTAGGAATAGTTTAGTGTCTTATTTATCACTCTTTTAGTTCACTTTTTACTTGTTTATTACATTAAAAATATATTTTTATATAATTTTCACTTGTTATGTTAAATACTTTAATATATCAAGATATTTTTTTTCTTTATGTTTTGACCTTAATATTAATAATTTATTTCTCAAATCATTTCTCGTGATTAAGATTAAACATTAATTAATATGAATATTATAATAAAAAATATCAATGGGAGTCTCATATAGTTAACTAGTTCAATCGTTTTCGAAAACTCAAATTCATATTAATTATTATTTCTTAATGAGTGCATAATTCAAACAAAACAACCAAAAATAAACGAAGGAAAGGAGTACTTTGAAAAAAAAACTAAATATTCAAATATTTAGAGTTCTGATCCAGAATATATAGTTGAATATATAGTAGATTTTGGTGGCATTATGTATGCACCTATTATTTCGCCAGATCAAATTATATATATACTAAAAGGTTTCTTAGTAATAATGCAATCATTGTTTGTATTTATATATATTTAACTAGCTATAATTTATGGCAATGTAGAGCACCACACGTTATTATGAAATAAAATACAGTTTACTTCTGTATACCTATATTTTTCCACATAGTCTAAATTATATATATATATATATATATATAATTGGACTGTCATAATTTTATGGTCATTCCATCCATTTATGTTCCATTACTTTTGACTCTTTTTCTTTTCAACTCAGTTTCATAGAGCTACACTGGGCTTCTCTCTCGATCCAGTGCATTAATTAGCCACAAATATTGCTCATGAGGCCCATGGGCAGAGCTACCCTATAGGGCAAGGGGTGTCAGGCGACATTCCTTCGTCGAAAAATTAGATTGTATATACAGGTTAAAATTTGGCTTAATAAATGTATATAAAATTGTTGACACCTCTTGATACAAGTTGAAGATTTAGTGTAGTGGCTAAGGGATTGGAAAAACTGTTCGAGGTTGTTTGTTCTATCCTTGATAGCAACGCAAATATTTGACACCCCTTACTAAAAATCTTGGCTCCGCCACTGATGAGGCTCACTCTATAGTTTGAGCTTAATAGATCTTTATAACGTAATTTGAAATCAGATTGATTTGAAGTTGAAGTTTTATTTGAATATATAATTTTATTTTAAAAAGTGCTTCGAGAAATAAGTTATTTTTAATAGCAATTTCAAACGGGCTCATAATCTAATAAAGATCGATTTCGTAGTCAACAATAGTTATAACTAGTTATTCCCAAACAGCTGATGTATGTTTCTTTGTTTAACAATATTAATGTCAACGTTCAAAAAAATTCACAAACTTTGAGCTGTACAAGAAATCCAAAATTTGACAAGACTTGGATTATCCACAAGTTGGATCATTTTTATATAATTTTACGATAGAATGAAGAGCTTATGGTTCTTGAAGAAAACTTGGATAATTTTATGTCCTTATTCATATGAATTGTAAATATCAAATGTCTTTTAATACTATTGGACATTAATTATTTTTGACTTACACTGCACTAAAATCCTACAACTTGTGGTGTATATATGCAACTAGCTAACTTAACGGCACTTGTCCCATTATTGAATTGTACAATCCCTAGAGCAAATTTTGTTTTATTTATTTCTTCCACATTGATATATGCAATTTGTCGTTATCATATACTCTTTTCGGTTCATATTTACTTATTGTGTCAATTTGATCAATTTTTGAAATTAATTCAATATTTAAAAATAAAGTTAAAATGTTTGAAAATCATACAAAAAAATATTACATAAATTATGACTCTTTTCATATTATTATGATGAAAACATAGATTTTAAAATATTGATTCAAATTTATGTAAATTTGATTATCATAAATAAAACCTAACAAATAAAAGTAGACGAAAAAAAATGTGGAAGCCTTGGAAGGTTAAATATGGATTATCATTGAGGAATTAAAGGCTATAGAAGCTCCCTTCACTAAGTGTTCCCCACAACATTTAATATTACTTTGTCCTTGTTATGGCCTCAAGTGTTCATCATTCAATTATATGTGAGAACTGCATTAGTTATTTCCCTGATTTGGAGTATACGAGTCGCTAGGACACACATCGTTTCGCCTCCGGGGTTCAAAATTAAATCGAAATTGATAATTTGAATCGAAAAGAATTATTGATTTATCAGTAAGGGATTATTGATTTAGTGGTTTTGATGAGGTTTTTTTTTGTTATCGGGTTATTGGTTCTTAATGTTTTGAGATTTTTTTTAAATGGGTTAACGGATAATCCGATAGTAAATTAAATAATTATATTCATACCATTTTATATATAAAGTCCTTGACTTAGAGATTAGTTTTCCTACTTTTATTTTTTATTGTCTCAAATTCTTGGTTATTCTGTAAAAGTGTTTGCTTTTGAGCAAGATGCAATCTGTGAACTCATATACATGGTTCATTTAGTTAGTCACCTTGTTTCTAAGTAATTTTCAATTATTTTTTTATGTCAAATCTTAATGGTTAAACCGATAATGATCAATAACCGATAAACCAATATCTTAATGATTCTATAACGGATTAGCATCTTTACAAATCAATAATTAATAAGTCAAACCGATAAACTTCAAAACCGAACCCCGATGGTACACAACCCTATCTCGCTCTATCTAAAGGTGAACATCTCTTTTCCACTAGAAAGTTTACGTACCAAACTATACATATTTATACACAATATATACATTAATATGTATACATTATATATATTTTGTTCATGTCGATAAATAAGTTGATCGAATTATATATATTTGCAACTTTTCCAATTTTAGAAGCATATAATCATTTGAATCATAGTCTAATTTGGCACGCGTTACTATCAAATGAAGTATTATTAGGAATTCTTGGCTTGCAAGTCTAGCATTCCGATTTAGAGTCAATATTGGCCCAACACATTTGGTCATCCATGTAATATTTGAATTGGACCACATTGATCTGTCCCTTTACTTCAGGCTCCATGATTACAATATAAATTAGGGCAGCTTTAACTTAAAATTTAAAGGGATATTTGTCAAGTATAGTCGTCCATCAAAATAATAATTAAAAACTATATAATTTTTCTGCACAGAATTTTTATTGTATACATAAAATAAATATCTATACATAATAGTGTACCTCTTTTAACCGGTTTACACAAATACACAAATTATACACGGTTATACATATTTTATACATTTACTGAATATTTAAGTTTATGTGGTTGAATGCATGGGTGTTGTCATATTAGGCGAAGGATGATCCAGTGCATACCCTTCTTTAAAATGTTATGTGGTACATAAAAGTTAAGAGTTTAATAATTGTATATGAGTGTATAATTGATTATGTACATCCTTAATATAAGTGATAAGAAATCTGAACAAATTTCACCAAATTTCTGATGAATTGCTACACAAGGTAAAAATGCGTTAAAAGACCAAGGATACTTAGATAATTAGTTGTAAAATGGTGTGATAATTAGGTCATGTACGGAAAAAAATAGGATTGTTGACGTTGGAAGGCTTTTAAGGTCAAATCATGCAAATTAGGCTAAAAATTCAAACTCCATCACATGATGTAATATATACATTCTCTTAATTTCAGAAATAGGTAACCTCCTCTGCTTTAAATCAAATTAGCTTTTTCCATCAATGATATCATCAATAAATATTTGACTTTTCGGATTTGTTAGGTTTTTAAAGAGGTGTAGAGAAAGTGAATAGATGTTTTTCTTCTGAAAATGTACTTCCTCCGTTCACTTTTACTTGTTATTTATTCTTAAAATAGATCTTCATTTTTATTTGTTTCTTTTGATATATCAAGAAAAAACAATAAATTTTTTTCATGATTTATCCTCAGCATTAAATATTTATTTTTCAAATTATTTTTCAAGACATCATTTAATTGGGAATAATTTGATAAAATACCTATATCAATATTTTTTTCTTAATGGATGTGTCAAGTCAAGGTGTGACAAGTAAAAATAAACAGAGAGTATATATATCAAGAGAAATGATGCAATTTGAACAAACATTTTCATTTTTTTGAAAAAGATTAAATGAGGGCTCAAAGGCCAATTTATTAACCAAGAAGACAAAAAGGAATCTGTACATTCGGGAACATACATTTTCATATTAAACAGGTTACGACTTTTTCAATAATAGCACTTGTTCACACTTTTTTTTTTATTGGCTAGATAAATAATAGTCTGCTTCCTCATATTTTTACATTCGAAAATTTTGAATTATTCTACTTCTTCATGCAATATTTCCTGCACTTACAAGATAAATTCTAAGCGTGCTTTGATTGTTCTTTATATTTGTAGTATACTCATGAAGTATGAAGTATCGATACACCAATGTAATTTATCTAATCTATCTCAATTCTCAACTATTAGAAGATGATTAATCTTGAGAACATAAAAAGTTGAGAGGGTTATGTATTATAATGAAAAGTATTGTCACATACGACGAAAACATAGAATTGCTAAATAAGTTCTTTCTAGTGAAATTATCATAATTAATTATGTAAATCAATCATAATAATAATAATAATTAAAAAAAAAAATGAAATCCGCTTCCAATTAAGAATTTGTTGTCTTTTGACTAATACGCAATTTTCTAAATTAAACACTGTTGAGAGGTCAAGGGATTGGATCGTGGAAGAATACACCAGTAATGCATATGCTAAAAGCTTAACAAAAAGTCAAAAGATGAAGATTGGTGATCAATTTAGTTGAAAAAATTGTGTGGATTATTAGACCAATCAAATAACCTTGATGTTGAGAGGTTTTAAGGTTCAAATCATTTCATAACAAATGACTTTAATGTTCCATCACATGATGTAAACCATTTCCATACCTTCTCATAAATATATCAAAACTAGGGATCGAAAAATTAGTTTAGGAGAATCTAATTTATTCGACCTGTTTAAGTTTGATTCACTCAGTTTATTTTGATTTATCTAATTTAGCTTATCAAAATAATATGTAGTCGAGATTGACTTACGAAAATTAGTTTAAATATTTTTAAGATTTCAAGTTTTTGTTTGATATGTTATTATAACTATATTAAAAGAATTTTTATTAGTTAGGTACTTAGGTTTTTTTATTAATTTAAAAATTCAATAAGAATTGAATAATTAGTTGGGTTACGGACGTCCTTTATTAATATAAATTCATTTTGACTCCCTCTCCCTTCCTTTCTCAAAATCAGTCTAACTCGCTTATTTGACATTCTAATGATAATTTAATTTGGATGCTTTCGGTTTAGATAGCGCTTTCATTTAAATAATCAAGGAGCTATGCTAGCTAGCTTTCACATCCATCAAAAACTAAACCTATTTTGACTAGCTTTGTTACTAACAAAATAAATTAAAGTTTTTAAATACATTAGTATATTGCATCCTGTGACTTGTATTTGCACAACTCATAATCCGCCGTGTGCTGGCTTGAAATACTTCCATACATATTTAAAGTATAATTTTAAAATATTAAATTAATCTAATTTAACTTTAAAGATTATATAAGTTAACTTTCAAAAAATTAAAATATGACAACAAATATAAAATAATTAAATATTTTTTGTCTCTTTCCCATTAAATATTACTAATACTTGTAAATAAATATGTGAAAAGGGTAAAAGGCATAACTAAATACTCCACTTTATTTATTTTTCCTTTTGTGACAGAGCATCCCAAACAGACGGAGAAAAACAAAAGAGCATCATTATCTTAAAGACACCAAATTCACATGGCCTACAGGTACTTTACTTGAAAACGTTAAAGAAAATAATTTCATCAAATGTGGTTAATGGGGTTCATAAAAGGACACATATCGCATTATGAAAGAATATAATTAATTGAGGGGAGTCAGAATTTAAAGTTCATGTGTTAGTGATTCTAGTCTCTTTAAGTTATTGAGTACGTACTCAATTAAACATTCGTACGTATTGAATGAATTTCATAACACACATAAGATATTTGAATTAAAGTTATTGAGTTGGATCGAACGATGAAAAATATATGGAAGAGGAGAGAGCGGTTGAAAAACGACCACATATTATTAGGAGGAATGAGCTGTAATGTTTTTATTATAATTGATTTGTGAGAAAACAAAAAATGATTAATGTCTGTTTTTGGTATATATGATGAGATAGAGGGAAGAAAGAAAAAGGCCCACATGTTTATACTGAAACAGAATAAAGCAACATGAGACCGAGCTTGTGATCATTTTTCCGACAGTTTCTTTACTACACCACTCTTTCTCCAACATTATTTCCAACTGCCCAACTTCATCCGTCCATCAATCCTCTAACTCATTCCCGAGAGGCGGATTCAAGATTTGAATTTTGTGTATTCTTGATTATAGGATATGATTTTCGGTGTTGGTAACTAAATTTTGAATATACTTTTTTCCTATGGTTTTTTTAACATAATTATAGGATTTAGTTAGACTCGTAACAAAATGAATCTTAGCTTTACTCAATAATAAAACCTAATTTTGAAGAATTTCTCAAGATATAAGGAGATCAAACATTGATCTCTTAAGGAGCTATATGGGACGTAATGCACAAGGTTGGACATCTGATATATGTATGCGAGCGCAATTTAATATGGAAGTCTAATATCATAAATGAGAATTGACTATAAATAATGCAATGATATCATGTGAATGAATAGATATTGAGCCTAATTGAACCTCAAAATTTAGAAGGGAGAATTGTCAAAAATTATATTAAAAAAAGACTACACATCCCTTAAAGGCTGATGTGAAACTCTTTACGGTTGAATCTGCATGTTATACATAATAGTTCCACACTGCGCGCACCCATATATTTAGTTGACATTTGACCGTATATTTCATTTTATTTAGAATTTAACAAGTTGGAATTGAAGATCGAGTTATATTTCCTCTTCTTTTTTTTGTTAAGAAGAGAAGTATGCTTTTTATTTAGAACTTATGAAATGAAGTTGGTAATATGAAATGAATAATTATTCAAAAAATAATAATGAATAGCACTCACGGTATAACGTCTTCGTTTTGATAACAACAGCAGAGGCAGAATCAAAATTAAATTTTTGTTTTGCTCCGAGTTCGAAATAATACAAAACTCAATCAATTTTATTGGATTGAAAATCTACTTTTCGCAGTTCTTGTTTAGTGAATTGTCAAAAGAAAAATTATAAAGATATAAGCCAAAGTAATGCACCACAACCGGATTTTGTATCCCAAGCTTTCTCACACTTAAACTACTTCATTGAATAATTATCGCCTCTTGTATATGTATTGAATAACTCTGCTCTAGTTTAGACCGAACTCATACTCACAATTTATCTTCTTCTAGCAACCCCCTCCCCCCACTTAAACTATTTCATTGAATAATTATTGCCTCTTGTATATGTATCGAATAACTCTGCTCTAGTTTAGACCAAACTCATGCTCACAATTTATCTTCTTCTAGCAACCCCCTCCCCCTACCCACCCAAACCAGCCAAACTAAGACAACTTTGTTATCGTGGTGTACAATTACACATACATAGTCTGAAAAGATGTCCCTTGACACTACAACAAAAACAACTTTTAGCGACAATAAATACACATTAATAAAAAGTGCTAAAGTCTTTACCGGCATTAGTTAAGTTCCATTAGATCCAATGTCGCTAAAGCCTTTAGGACATATACAAAGAGTGTTAATTGCCGTTAAAAGTATATATTTAGCAGCAATTGCTACTAAAGATAATTTTTGATGCAGTGTGACATTCATGTTTGTAAGTACGTACAGTAGTGTATTATTGCTGCTTCTGGTTCATGCATGTATGGAATAAACAACTTAATTAAACAAGATTCAAAACCCCCTTTTTATTTTTTAAATGAATAAACAACATGTATATATAGCATAAGGATTTAAGACGTGCTACAAACGTTATTAATTTTCTTAACTACCAAAATGCAGTATGAAGAAGCTAATAATACTACCAACCCTTATCTTGAATGAATTTATGAAGAAGTAGTTATACCATGAAGGAGACAATCTAGCTAGTAGCATCACTATATATGCTATGTTTACATTTTGCAGCTACGTTTATAATTAAGGCAAGGATTTTTTAAATGATATTAAAGTCCTTATACATAGACTATATACTTTAATACATATAAATATTCTTCAAGACTATAGCTTAGATATGAGAAACAAATTAAATGAAGGTGGAAGTTGAGAGTTAGAGAAATTAATGCTAAACTAGGAACACATACACACAGAGAAAGAAAACAAAAAAAAGCTTTGAAGAGAGGTAAAAGTAATTAAGACAGCCGCAATGGAGCATGTGAAGATCAAGATCATCAAACACATTGACAAATGGAAAAAAAATGTAATAACCTTTGCATGTTGAACACGTACCATTTCTTCTTCATTCACCAATATTATCATATGATGTATCAACAAAACGCCAAAAAATGAACAAACAGCTTAATAATTTACAAGAAATAATAAATATTAAGATTTATTATCAACACTCAAAGGTGTATAATATGCAAAGATCAAACTCATCAATATTGCACATAAGATATTAGATATCCAGTAACACGTAAGAAAATTCAGATGGAAGAAAATAATTTAAATAAAGAAAGTACCAAAGGTGACTGACTAACAATGTCTAGCTAGTACGTACTTGTAACTAGGAACCCTAAACAAGTTACTCATCATCAAAATGTTAAATTTAATAATAATAATCATAATAATAGTACTCTCTTACAACAAATCCTTGGCTTAATAATGATCTAATTAATTAAAACTAGCTTCCTTCTTCCAATTTTTTTCCCTCCTAGCTAGCTCCATCAAATAGATATATGCTTTAATTTACTTCTTTTTACCCTATAAAAAGGTGAAAAAGCAAAATTAAGCAAATTTTGTTTAGGGTTTTTTACCAAGTGTGTGCTTGTTGTTGTGCATCCAAACTTTGAAAACATGTCTCTTGATATTTGTCTCTGCACAAAACTGCTGCACTAATGCCTCATCTTGCTTCTGCATACGCCACCCCAATCTTTCCGCAAATGCCAACATTTTATCCTTTTGGTCTCCTGTGAACTTTGTCCTAAACCTCTTTCTTGAACCACCCACCCCACCACTCCCACCCCCACCACCACTACTACTAGGGTTCGACATATCTTCGTCGTCCCTAGAAGTAGATGGCAGCGCCAAAGGACGCTGATGTGGGGGTGGGTTAACATGTAGGTAACCAGACGGATGATGGGTGGTTCTATAAGAAGAAAAAGGTGAAAATTGGGGGTGGTGATGGTGAGTAAGGTGGGGAGGTGGGGTATGATGAAACACCTCACCTTCCGCTTCTTTACGGTGGAAATTCCTGTGGCAATTACACGCCGCACATTTAAGTGCATCCATAGTACCTATCGAGACAACATAATATAAAAAAAATTAATTAATTTTGGATAACATAAACTATTTTCTAGATATAGTTATGAGATAATACCTTCTTCACCGGCCGGCATAAATTCGCCACACCCATCTAGGGCGTGGCCACCTATGCCGACCGCGTGATTCTTCAAACACTCTCTATACCTAACATTACTTTTTCTACCAATACTACTAGTGGAAATCCCTTCTTCTCTTCCACTATTGTTCCCCGTTGTTCCATAATTTTCTGCTCCCGCTGCGCCAATTTCTTGTTCCTGCTCTTCTTGGTCTTCATCAAATTCCATCTTAATTTCACTTCTCAACTACCCACCTACACACTTTTTCTGTTCTTTCACACTTTATATATCTTATGAATTAATTAAAAAAAAAATTGACTATTCAAAAAAAGAAAATAAAAATCTACATCATCTTAAGTTAAAGAAAAAAAAAAAACAGATCTAAAGTGGGGTTGTTGTTATATTTAGAGAATTTTGATAGTGAGAGAAGAAAAAAAAGAGAAAGGGGAAAATAATTAGTGATGAGAAAGATGAAGATCAGAAGAGAAGATAAGAGAAAGAAGAGGGTGTGGACATCAATTACCCAAATTAAAGAAGAAAAATAAAAGATGGTCTTTTTAAACTTGATTCTTCATGATTTAATTTTTTTTCATCTCTTTTTCTCAAAAACCCTAATAAAGTTTATATAATTCTTTTAATAAAGTTAAAGGTAATTTATTTTTCGTGATATAAACTTTGATTAGTATTCTTTTTTTAAATCAAATTTTAATTTAAAGATAATTGAATTGAATTTAGCTTTAAAAATTAGATAGATTAATCTAAGAAAATGAAAAATATCGTATAAATTAATACTAACCGATAGTTTTTTACTGTAGTAAATCATGTGCTCCCTATGGTGAGATTATCATTTATGAAACAATTTTTTTTATTTTTTGGCAAAGTGAGGTAAAAGTGAAAGGATACTGAAATTACTTTACAGTAAGCACGAGAATGGAAATAAGATGGCGTGTCTGTTCAGTATTTCAGTTTAGTGACGTCTTGTACACCTGCAAAAAGCCTGTTCCAATGGAAAATATTACTTACTCTAATTTTTATCTAGCTATAACAAAATAATTGCTAAAATCTTTTAATTATTTTTGAAAGGTCTAAAGTTTTGAAATAGTTTGGTTAATGTTTATATCTGGGGTCCGGATTTTGGGTTTTTTTGGGGTTGTTGGAGATGTATAAGTTTCTATATGAGTTAAAAGTACATTTATGTCACCTAATTAGAACATACGATTACTTCCTGATTTATTCAAATAAAAAATAATACTAAGAATAATTAGCTAAAAAACAAGAATAACTGAAGTAAAAGATTGTTATCCTTTAATGGTCGATTAATTTGATATTATTTGTTTTGTTACTGTTTTATTCTCTATTGTTTCAATATGGATTTCTTCACTATTGTATTTATTTTACATATTTGATTTATAATATATTCTAAAATCGAATATCTATTGAAAACAATATCTCTATCTTCTTAAGATATGAGTAATATTATGTACGTGCTATCTTTTTCAAACCCTACGTGTGAGATTACTCTAATCAGTATATATGTTGTAGTTACTCGTGACTATACATACTTAAATGTAAACATTCATCTAGTTTTGAAGTAATATCTGATTAATTAAGCAAGTACTAATGTATAAACTTAAGTTTCCTTAATTAGTAATTGAGTAACGTCACCACATATACAGCAAAATGGCACCGAATATTTACTTAAAAGACTCCTAGACAAAAAATAATATTGTGGAGTTGAAATTTCCACGGAGACAAACGAAAATCAAAGTATTTTTTTTGTGCGTCTACATTCTAATGGGTACCTAGAATTATTTGATATTTGTATTGACGAAACAAATACTTTTTTTATCTCAATTTATATGATATATTTCGGATTTCATGATTCAAACAAATCTATCTTTGATTATAAATTTTTCATATATCTTTTAAATATTTTGAATTATCAATTATTGTGACTTATAGTACATTTTATGTAGTTTACAAGTATATAAATTCATTGTGAAAAATTTAAAAATTTCATGAGTAAATTTTTTATCAAACTTAAATTATTTGACTCTCAAAAAGTAAAATGTGTCACATAAATTGAGACAGATAAACTAATGAAGATACATAACCTAATTTGAACACTAACTAGTTATAAGAAGATGAAAAATACTTTGACCATAGACAATATAGTCCTAACTTACAAGTATTATATCTTCATATGAATTTAATAACTTTCATTCATATTCTAAAAATTCTATTAAATAATTTAAATTTTGAATTTATCTAGTCGATGTGACGAAGTAAAAAAGGAAAGAAATGGTGGTTGAGGATTGAGGAAACAAAGGAAAGAAAGTGAAAGGGTGGGAATAGAGGGAACTTGTCGGCATTTATGGTAGCTGCTTCCATCACCCACACACTGTGACGCCACCATCTTCCTATTTTTAGCAAACTTGTCAAACTTAGAACAAGAAGAAAAATAAAAGACCTCAAAATAATGCTATGATGATATAATTGTTCATAATAAAACTAATTATCTAAGTTCCAAGTAATAGATACTAATAAATTAATGTAATTAATTAAATCGTATAACGACTAGAGACAAGAGAGAATTGTTCGAATGATAAGCATTTCTCACTTTCAATCTTTAAATTGTGAATTTGCGTCATCAAGAGAGTAAAGATGCAAGCTCCCGAGGAGAGAGTTAGAATTTTTATAGTTTTCGACAATATATTTTAGATCAAATTTTTAAAATTTATCATTAAAAATTTTGTTTGATCGTGAAATTTTAAATTTAAAAAAATTAGCTCAAAAATATATGTACAAACATAATTTTAAATCACAAAAACAACAGCTTTGAAACTTATTTATAAAAATATGTAACTTTAAATTTACGATCAAATAGAAGTGTATTTAATTGGACATAATATGTACATATAGGCCAACATGATGTAAATAAAAATAAAACTATAGAAAAAATAAAAGGGAACAAAATATACAAAAATTCTCGAAAGGGTTGACCTAAATACAGTAATTATTTTGTCCAGTATTTTCAGTGTCGGGAATTACATTTGACAGCCTGCTTTTTCTTATATTTCTTGCGATAATGTATATTACATGAGGACCCCCTCGTCTTTTTAATAAATAGTAGTAATAAAAAATACCACATGTGAGCTAAATTTGTCTATGTATAGTAATCATTTTCATCATAACAGTCGAATATTATTTACTTTAATTAAAAAAATAAAAATTAAAGTTGTAGTTGGAGTTGAATTTGTATTTAACCATGCAATTACAAAGATTATTAAGAATTTAAACATTTGTTTTCTAAATATATTTTTCATACCCTCCGATTCATAAAAACGTGCAAAGTGACTCGAAAAGAATAATATCTCATTGAAAATAGTCATATAATATCATAAATTAGATTTCATATAGAGCTATTACATATCATCATAAATATTTTTTACACTTTTATACATAATTAAAATTATCTTTCGTATGGTTACCTTTTATATTTAGAAATCCTTTAGTAAAAAATCTAACTTTACAGATTAATTTCGAAAAGCAACTCTCCCAACAAAAGAAATTCATTTCCGAAACTCAAATTCAAAATCTCCAATTAAGAATATTTCAACCATCTCGATATATAATCAACATTGAATTAATTACTAGAATATTACTTCTTGCTAATTTTATCGATACCGAGGATCCCAGTTTTAGAAGACAAGACTTTTGGTTGTTTTTCAAAATAATTATGTTTAGGGTTGAATAAAATGTGAGATTTTATTAAATATATTATTGTACTGTTTTTTTTTTGGGTTTTTAAAATTGTCTATATATCCATGTAAATTTCGAAAAAAATAATGTTTAAGTGAGAGTGGTGACAGGTATCAAGTAAACAACGAATGAATAAAATAAAGAATTGAAACCTGGCCAACCAGTGATCATCACTAATAATAAGAGTTGTCCATATAACTGTTACGTTTCATCAATTTTTTGTGTCATTTCCCATGTATTTTAGTGGACTCATCTTTCTTTTTCATTTCACAATTCACATCATTACCTCCTACTCTCTTATTACTTTTTCCGTTCTCAAATCGACAAACATTTTATTTCTCATATATAAAGTTAATTTTAATTTTAAAATTATATTAAGTATGTCGTTGTTATTATAATAAGATTTGTTACAGGACATGAAAGGAGTATATCAAGTTAATTGAAAAAGTTTGTAATGTTATATACTCCTTCATGTCCACCATAAGATGGTATTTGACTTTGCGCGCATTTATATATATATATATATATACATATATGGTCATGAGGTGGAATAGTTTACGATTTCTAAATTTTTAATTAAAGTTTCAAGTTTGATCTTTATAAATGAAAAAAATCATGTTAGAAGAACCACTTTAAAAATAGGTTTTGTAATGTGCAAATTCAAGTGCTGCCCTTGTAACGTGCGAATTCAAATTCAATCAGACTCTAATACGGATATAGAATTAAAAAAACAAGTAATTCATTAGTTCTTTGACTTGCTTTTGACATTTTAACTACTATAAACAATTCTAATATTTACATAGTATATAGTATTTTGAAATTAAATTTAGAGGGTTGTTGTTTATGAAAATGGTGGGGTTGGAGTAAAGGGGAACAAGGATGTTGACTACACATAAAAAGCAGACCTGGGAACTTCTGACTCTTTTTATCTCCATTTTCGTCCCTCTTTTCTTGCCAGCCTCCCCATTACCCCCACTTGTCTTTATTATTTACTCCATCATCCTGCATCTTACATTTATTTTTATTTTATTTTATTTATACTCCTACTATCTCTAGTATGACAAAACTAAAGTAATACTATATTCTCAAGGTATTCTACATAAATGTATCCTTTAATTAAATATGATTTGATATTTATGTTCTTAATTTTTTAGTGTGTATAAGCATGCATGCATTTGAATTCATATATATTATTGAATAAATACATATTCCTTCTACATAGCATTTTATATAATAGTTTTGTGTTTTATATGACGTCATATGTATATTATGTCATGTAAGACGTATGTGTCTACTTTTTTTATTGTATACAAATTTAAGCGTTTAGTTTTGCACACCAGCTAAACTAAATTAAACGACACTTATATAGATATATATGTATGATGCTTGTTCTCAACCATATACTACCTTTGTTGTGACGACATATCCTCTTTAGTTTGTCTTTTAAAAAAATGACAGCTTTTAAAATTTGAATATATTTAATATAAGCTTCTCATTTGTGCTTCGTGAGACACTTTTATAGTCATACAAATAATATATATACTTAAAACATTTATTTTGATTACGAGTTTCAAAAGTTTTTTATGTCATTTTAAACTTTGTGCACTTCCAAATTTTGCTACCGAAATTAAAATGGAAGAATTGCCTTTTATTACATAAGAAAAATAATGGGATTAAAAGGAGAAAGAAAATGGTGTGAAGATGGAGATCATAATTTAAAAAGTTCTAAATTAAAAAAGGGTGAGAAAAAAATGTGAAGTATGATTAAAAAAAGATCGAAATAAATCGCAAGACTCATGAGTCATAATTGTGGGATATTTTATTTATATAGCCGGATTTAAGGTTATAAAATAAAAAAAAAATTGCGCCAACTAATTAAAAAGAAAATGAACTTGATCGGTCTTTAACGTATGGTAATTGGGATTATCCTTTAAAAAAAGTCTTATAGAATGACATATTTTTAGTTTCTAAATTTGATGCATATTTGTATAGGTCAGTTATAATATAATGAAATTGTATATTATAATCAGTATAAGGATACATATGCAATATACATTCTCAATCAATTAAAAAAAAATTGTAAATTTAATATGGTTTGAAAGCCTCTCACAACTTTTTAGGATTTCAATTTCTTCTTTTCTTTAGCCTTCATATTAAACTTGTTTTTGTGGATTTTTTTCTTAAAAAAATGTTACTTTAAAATTGGAGATTGATCCAGTACTTAATTAATTGGTCTGAATAAAACATATAAAATTGTAGATAAAATCAAAAAAGAGATGACTAGTTTTATAGAAACTTTTTTCACTTGTTGTCAAAATGATCATAATTATTAATTAGATGTTGGCATAATCTATAACGTGCTTTTAACTTGGCCTTATCTGGTATTCTGGTATCTCTGCCCTTTAATTTTGGGTATGCAAGAGTAGACACTTAAACTTTTATAGAGTTGAACAAGTAGACACACGTGTCCTAATTGGCATCGTAGGAACATCGTACGTATATGATGTGTCTACTTATTGTACTTTATATAAGCTTTAATATCTGCTTGTGCACACCAAAAATAGAAGGGCGTATAATCAACTAATACCAAATTAAATATATATACTCGTATTTATGTATTATGCCTTAGATATTTTACGATATTTGCAATTTAAAAGGGTTGGACTCTATTTTTTCAGTTAGATGTCAAAGGATGCACCCCCTCTATTAATGACTATTCTTTAAACAGACAAATTATGATAGTTCTGTTATAATCTTTATTAAATTCTTCTTAGAAGTGATGATCACACTAAATTATTTATATATTTTAAAAAGATTATTGATTCAAACTTTAAAATTAAAATTTGGGAGAAGCACAATATTTTCCTATAAAATGGTGAAAAAACTGAAAAATGGCTAAAGGAGTAATCAGTTTCATGTTATTTATTTGGTCCAGTCCAACTTCTTAATTGGCCTAATCCATTTGTCAAAAATAACAACTTCTTTTTGCATCATTTTGTATTGTTTTCAAGTTAGTAACTGCTCCTTCATAAGTCCATAATGATATTATACATCCAAGATGAATTCATTTCTTTTTACCACTTATGAAAGGATCTTTCTAGATAAAATATATCATGTCTTTGAAATATCAACATAAATTTTCAATATGTATATGTAATGTATGTATATAGTATAAAAAATAATATATAATTATGTATACATGTGTAATTATATATTAAAGATATATAAATATATACATTCATATACATTGTTACATTGTAGCAGTTCATCTTTTTTGACAAACTGATTTTTTTTCCAATCCGACCAGCTCAAATATCCTTTAAACAGATCTAAATTTTAGATATAAGCTCCTCTTAATGTTTCAAATCTTTTTGATATAATTTATTCGAAACAATTCACATTTGCTAAGCCACATAATTAAAAGATTGCTATATTATTTGACCACTTCTTTTAGTCTAAAATTAAAATTTGCTAGCTATGTCACGTGGCCACACTCTTTATAATTATCATTTCATGAGTCTCTATATATGTCGGTTATCAGTTAAACCGTTAAAGAAATCGAACAAGTTGACATCCATAACCCCGACCAATAACCCATGATTAGTCATATCCAAACACCGTTGATTCGATAACTTCGTAAACTAATATATTACTACTACATTTTGGGGATTTAAATTATCGGTACGATTCGATTTTAAATAGCCATAGGACAAGTAAACCTTCCCATGACCCTCAGTTCTGGTAGATTCCCAACATATATATGCATATGGGAGCAAGCTCCCTGTGGTGCTGTCATAGTACAACGTACAGTATGTATGTGGGTAGCTTGTCAATCTGGGACCAAAACATTAACCAACTACCAAATTACTGGGTCCATTCTCACTGTAAGCCCATTTGCATCAACTCATATTTAAACCAAACCTATCAACTTGGGTCGTGGTGTGGTGATTGAACTGCTCCATTTTTTATCAAAAGTTTCAAATTCGAGTTTTGAATATAGAGAAAATCATGTTAGGGGCGCTAGTCCTGAATAGATTCTGCAGTGCGCGATCAAAATTTAATTAGGAATTCAATGTGAACTTCAAACCCCAGGCGAAAAAGAAAAGAAAAAAAAAACCCTCATAGGACAATTGGGTTCACAAAACATCATCTTCCTAAGATTGCATGGGTCCACCTCATGGATTCACCCATTTAATGCAATTTTTGCCTCCATTTGGACACATGGGAGGAGTCAGAAGCGCAAGCGGTTCATCCGTACTTTTTTAATTAATATAGAATTACATTGTATAGAT
Organism: Solanum verrucosum; assembly: GCF_900185275.1. Lineage (NCBI taxonomy): Eukaryota > Viridiplantae > Streptophyta > Magnoliopsida > Solanales > Solanaceae > Solanum > Solanum verrucosum. The sequence continues at coordinate 899,529 of NW_026019954.1, forward strand.
AAGGTTATGTGTAATAGAATCCCGTCTCTCATCCACTATAACATTTTATCATAACAATTGAGTTTCCTCTATAATCGATTTGGTGTCTTGTTATATTACATGTTTTTTGTAATAATATTTCATTATAGCAGCGAAAGAAAAGATCTAGACAAGCGACATCGTTATAAAGAGATTTGACTGTATAAGAAATGTTGAATCTTCTTAGCTTCTTCATTTTTATTTTTATATTTTGAATTTATGAGTGAATTTTTTTACCCCGCTTGCATTGATATATGTGATTCCTTTTGAATTAAATATGTGAATGAATTATATATTTATATATAATATATGTATATGTACGTACTCCTATCAATTATCATTTTTCTCTGCTCAATAAGCAGTGTATACACATTGTTCAACCTAACCCACTGAGGAACAGAAGTATGATGAGTTCCATGACTCTTACCCCAAGCTTGATCATAGATTCTTAGTAACAAAATAGAAAATATAAATCTTTTGGCCACTTACGAAATTGAATAGAATAAAATGAGGATGTCGTATAAAAAGGTCAAAAAAAAAAATTAAAATAATTTAAGTGACCTATAATACCAATTCTTCCGTAACAAAATCACCAAGGATAATTTCTTATTAATATTTCTTCAACTTGATCGATTTGAACAAAAAAAAAAACTCAAATTGTAAAGCAACCTTTGATCTATCTGGTTAAAAACATATTTTTTTACTCGCGAAAACGAACAGTACCTTTAAATAAACTAAGAGCATATGCATTTTATTGTAGAAATCAGATATCACGTGTAGTAGCTCCATTCTAAACTACACAATAGCTCAATAAAGTCAAAAATGACATTAAAAGTCTTAATCTTTACTTTTTATAAAATAAATAAAAATTAGCCGGTATACCGTGTATATTATTTGTATATATTGGATATTTATTATGCATAGATTAAGAATACAGGCTAAAAATGTTAAGATCTCAAAAATCTATTATATACAACGTTGGCCTAGGAATGGCACCTAGTAGCTGTATGTGATGGCACCATTTAAAATATAGCCAAATTTTAAGACTCTTTAAAATTTAACCAATGTTGGCAAATACTATCAGACAAGTGCTACTGCTGCTCCTTCTCATCCTTCATGAAACTTGAAAAACTGATCCAACTCATTTTATGATTTGATCACTAATATCAAGATTCACATAGCGGATAAAACAATAATAATATATTCAGTGTAATCACATAAGTCAAGGGTTTGATATACGGATATCCGTAGTTATATCTAATTTTTTAGACAATTTAAACTCCATACCTTTGGGTCTAAAATTAGGTTCTACGACAGTGAGATCTTCATTTCTATTTTTGTAACAGGTTAAACTTTAAATAGTTTGTAAATTTTGATTATTCTATAAATAGCGGTCCTAGAAATGTCGATTTATTGGCTATTTATTCCTTATAGTTTTATTCAACCTACGAAGATACTTACATTTGATTAAATCATTAGATCTTAAGGGGTCATTTTTTACACAGATTTTATCTGAACTAATTTATTTTCATTTAGGAGATAAGATAAAAATAATAATCTCAAATTAGATAGGATAAGATGGAGTATCTTAGAAGTAAACGTGAGATAAAATTTATATTGAAACGATATAATTTATCCATCTGTCAAATGTAATATAATTTTTGTCCCATACTTAATCCTAAAATATCTTACCTTATCAGGTACATACAGACCCTAAAACTCTAAATTAGAGGGGGAACACAGAAAATTGTTTACAATATTGACACCATGCATTTACTTTTTCAATAAAACGACAAATACAACAAAGATTTTATTATTATTTGTAATTGGAAACTTTCTCATATAGCCACTCAAAAATAGTTTAATTACACTTCATAGCTATAGTTTGTTAATTAGGATTCGTAGCTACATGTTATAGGGGAGGAGAGTGACGAGCGAGATTGGGAGAGGCGAGCAAGAGAGGGCAGAGAGTGAAAGAGAGGTGAATTGTATATGTATATCAGCTAGATAATAATATATATGTAACTGGTATACATATGTATTTGTATATCTGGCGAGCGAGATTGGGAGAGGGATGAGAGAGGCGAGCAAAATTTGGGAGAGAGAGGAGAGAGGCAAACGAGATTGGGAGAGGTGGGAGAGAGGCGAGTGAGAGAGCAATAATTTGTATAAATCTCGTTAGTATAATTCATGTGTTTTTGTGTAATTGAGTTATATAAAGTCTGGAATTATACAAATATGATAAAATTCGAAATAACGAATTGATACAAACATAAACATATGAACTTTAAATAGTTTTATAAATTATATTGTACAAATTACATTATATAATTTATATTACACAAAATCCGAAAACTATACGTTTATACAAATTTTAAAAATTTATAAAAAGATTGAATGTAGATGGTGATAAAACTTAAAAATCAAAGGAAATCATCGTCCTATACAAATACAAACCATCGTATACAAATGTAAATCAAACGAATAATTGTTAGTTGCGAATTATACAAATGTAGCGAATTATACAAACATGACTAACAACCCACATAATTAATGGTTAATGTTAGTTGCGAGTGGTAATTATAGTAAACTATAGCTATGATGACTAATGAAGTAATATAAATTTGCTTAACCGCGTAATTTCCTCTTTGTAATTTACCGGTAGAATTTGTTGAGGGATGACATATAGGACCCATTTGGCCATAGATTTCCCAAGTAATATTTGGGGGAAAAATTGGCAAATAATGTTTGTCCATAGAATTTGTTATTATTTGCAAATATCTCAAATTTCCAAATACTAGTTTTTTCTAGTATTTGGGTCAAATCTCATTATTTGGGATCTTTTAAAAATTAAAATTTCACACCAAACTTTTATCCTTTACAAAATCACCATCTATAGTAGTTGTTTGTGTTGTATTACATAATTTTTTACGTGACCACCAAAATAGTGATGAAATATTCAGTGAATATGAAAGTAATAATATGGTTGTTGATGAAAATGATGAACAATCGACTCAGGGTAACAAAGTCATGTGTTTTGTCTACTTCACGATGTATGGAATGATGCTTGTTGCACTCACTCCAAACTACCATATTGCTCCAGTGTCATGGACACTACTTGTTATTTATTGCAACAAAGATCCAATTGACATGTAATACAAATTTATGGTTAGTTTTGATAGTTTTTAAAACTTATGTATATAAATCATATTTTTCTAAAACAGTGAAATATGTTTCCCAAATACTATGGCCAAGCACATGATGAAATTTCACCCAAATTTTCACTCAAATAATATATGCCAAGAATATTTGGAAATCTCTGGCCCAACGCTAGTTAGTATAAGGGCTATCTGAATCCAAACTTTTGGCCCATGAAAATTTGTAATTTATCGCCTAACCCATAATTTACAAGTTTATTCACCCTGTTATCTGGCCCATAGAAATTTGGGCAGAATGGAATTCTTTAGGGGACTAGTTATACATCTAGTCGTTAGTTAAAAAATATTTACATTTGCTAGTCAATATATCGGCTATTTATTGTGGGGTGGGGGGGATAATTATGTTAATTTTCTAATTGTTTACACAAATGGCGGATCGCTTGCTAACTTATTAACGTATTTACAAATTCCTTAAATTAATTAACAAATTCTCCTCTTACTTTAGATCAAATATTAGTGGAAACTCCTATAAGACTATTATAGTATTTCTCCCCCCCCCCCCCCCCCAACCACAACTAAAATCCATAAAATAAAACATGTAAGTGAAAATTTATGAATTTCTTTTTTACATTATTGTAACCAATATAGTGGTTGTGTAGTTTTATTTATTTTTTCACCAGTATAGTGGTTGTGCGAATTGACACCACTATATTTTTATCTTCAAATTTACTATAGTGGAAATATGAATATCTGATTTCTTGGGAATTGCATAAATTCCCAAATAAAGTGCAACTTCCCAGTACTGTGATTTGCATGCTGGCTAATTGGTGGACACAGCCCAGACCAGTTTTTATGTTGGGCATAGGTAAAATTATAATTTATTCTTTAAAAGTTTATAATTACAGAAATCTCTCAAACGGATACAATAATATAAGCGTTGATACATTAATCTGATGCGCGAGATACATTAATCGTTAAGTAAGATACATTACATTTTATACATGATACACTAATCTGATGTACATTTTATACATGATACACTAATCTGATGCGCGAGATACACTAATCTGATGCGCGAAAATGAGGAATTTTGGAAATTTGTAAAACTTATAGGGAATAATGGTAATAAGTAAACTAAAAGGTGTGATTTGTGTAATTTTTCCTTTTATGTTTGTTGTTGTTGGCCCAATATGAAGGGTTTGTCCATGGACAATAATGGAGATTTTTTGGATTTTCTGGTGGACTATTATGTGCCATTTTATCTAGTTTAGGGTCTAATTATGTGCTTTTCTTTTAATTTTTGAAATTATCTTTTATAACATATTCTTTTCGTTATATAAATGTATTTCAGATACATGTAGACCTATTATTTGTTCCAGATACATCATATTCGAGCATGATTCACATGTATCTGGGATATGTTGTTTCTCTCGTTCGCCTCTTTCCTTCTCTCACTCGCCTCTCTCCCTAGTTAACTGTATTTCAAAATGTATCATATATCAAAGATACATGTATCTAGTATCAAAATATATATGTTGATTGTCTTGTTCGTCTCTCTCCTCTCTTCTATCTCGGTTGCCTCTCTCTCTCTCCACTCTTTTCTCTCGTTTGCCACTGGCCCCTATGGAAACTCTTTAAGCATATGAAACTCCAACTTAAACAGGAACTGGCCTGGAACTATATGTAGCCATCCCGCTCCACCTGGCCCAAATACCATTTTAAGGTATTCTCAGAGAGAGCCGCCCCACCCCTAGTAGGGTGGTTAAAGAGGAGGTTGCGAATTTCTGACCTCCGAGCCAGAACTATTTTGGGGGAAACCCATCCCTCACCAATGTGGCCTCGACCCTCTTTTCAAAGAGGAATTGCTTCTCCAGGATACCCAAAAAGAGTGGGAGGTGCCTGGGGTCGTTCCTCCCGATAAAATAGAAGGACAGCCGGTGTTGAAGCTCCGCTCTCCTTTGGATATCAGGAAGGAGAGGGCATTCTAATTTCGGAACCAGAACGGCGCGCGGAATGGGCGCAACCTCGGGCTTGGGAATGCTATAAAAGACTTTCTCAGTGGAACTAAAAAAAAATAGTTTGGGCTCTTTTTTTTGTTGACTTTTAGTCACGTGCGGCGGCTATGCACATGTGTCCCAAAGTGATGTATATTTTTTGGTAATGGGTATACTCGAGAGAAAGGGTGCACGGGAACCACATGCTTATCAGATAGGAGGACAGAAAGAGGTTGGCTATAACTAATACACGATTAAAGGATCTAACAATAGTGATGTGATTGAAGGCTCAGCAAGCTTCCTAGAAATGAGGTTTATCCCTAGTGCGAGGTTTCATTCCATGCAAGAAGGCCCTCCAGATCTGTCCAAATTCAAAGCCCGTCAAAGGCATATGAAATCATGCAAAGGATCCGAGCCCATCCAAATGATGTTCAATGGGCTAAACCAAGTAGCTCTGGCCCATGATCCAAGAGACCCGAAACTAGGGGACTTCTTACTCCAGTTGTTCCAAGAGTCTCCGCTAGTTGAACCGCGTCCAGTAGACTCCCTCTTAATGATGATCTATTGGATATAAATATCCCTCTAATATGTGATAGATGTTATAGCTTGTATATCCTATTAAACTATTGATGATCAGGCAATCTTTTCTGTCATCGATTGATTCATATTCCCACTTCTTGAGAGTAAAAGCCACGTGACTGTAAGGAGATGAGCGACTGTGAAACGACGATTCCCCCATTTCCATTGAAGCAGGGAGGGCCTCATTTTCCACCATGTCGGCCTATTATTGATAGGGGTTTTACCGATGTTGAAGATAACTTGTTTACCAAGCCGCCCACTTGAGAAGCTAGTCACCAGGAAAGAAGTGAGGAGGAAGCGAAGCTGTCTACGAAGCTTTGCTTCTCCCCTACCTTTGAATTTATTCTCTGATATCTATCTTTTGCCTTAACAACATCAAAGAGGAATTGAACCTCTTCTAGTTTTTGACTAATTATCGCTCAGACATTGCTTATACTTACAACATAAGATGCAGTAATCAACCGATTTTTATATGGTCTTTCTTTCTGGCTTTTATACCCAGGTATAAAGGGATGGACCATCTAAGAGAGTGCCAAGAAAGAACACATACCTATCACTTTTGGAAGGTTTGGAACCCTCGATTCATCCGACTCAAAGAGAGCGCTTTGATAAGACTATTCCGCAGAGAGTGTGGCTAAACACTTATTCACCTTTCGGCCTTCAAAGTAATGGTCGGAACTGTGATCCCGATTAGATAGTTGCATTTTTCTCCTCTCTCTATTTTGGCTTGGGGAACTGTTAGGCTCATCTCTCTGAGTTCGAGCGGTTGAACTACTCCCAGGCAAATCAATAATGATTGTGGCTGGACTCCTCTATTCATCTATCAATCTCGTTTATGAATGACTATGGCTGAATGTAGAGCATTCCGCCCTTACAACCTTTGATCAGTAAATTATTTAGAACTTCGGAAGATGGTCAAGGTAGCTTGCTTCCAAGCCACTGCACTAGATGTGTATGTAGTCGTAGTAGTCGGCCCAGAATGCCTCTTTTTTTGATAAAAATACTATTTCGGATGAATGGAGAATTACGTCGCTCTTTACCTGAATAGCCTGGATTCTCCCGTCCAGAGTCACTTTGAAAGTATTACCTAAACTCTTCCCTGAAAAATTTACCTGTTCAAGGGGATATTACCACCATACCTTCTTTTCTTTCTCTTCTTCCATAGCTCCCAGACAACTACACAGGGCAATGCTTGATATATGGGCTTTAGATATTCATTTGTAGGGTGTTTTCACAACTTTTGAAATACCTGTTGTAAGCTAACACCATGTGTAAGACCTGCACCCAAGGAAAAGTACTGCCATACCTTATCGGCACATTGACTCTTCAGAAAAAGATACTGCATGATTTCCACTGTTGGTCGATTACAACACCAAGACTCTGAGGGCATTGTATATCCAAGTCTTGTTAGAATGTCATCCAAAGAAAGGAAGTTAGCAATGCCACACTCTTCATGAGAAGAAAGATATCTTTATTGGCAACCATAACGCTCGAACGCACGTTGTTATGGCGCTTTGGAACACTCCCGATCGCCACCTCTTGCAAGATCGTCTTTTCTTGCTGCCATGGGGTCGACCTGTGAACAAGGTAAACCCAATGGGAACCAAAAAATGGGGGTACCGCATTGGGCAGAAGATAATCCAAAAAGTGAAGGCTCACCCAGCTGAAGGAAGAGGGTGAGATAGGCAAAATGTAGCTTGTTTCCAAGCCGTCCCGGCCGCGAGGAATCAAGAGATCTTTGTCGGTGCTGAGTTGGATCTCGGGTGACGGAATAAGGCGGCCAAAAGCGACGAGCAGTCGCGATCGAAGCTTGGCTTCGATTTATGGGTGAGTGCTCTTGGAGTAGTCGGTCTACCTCTGAACCTACGTGCCTATGACTTTGTTTCTCAGGAAATTCGGCAGCGGAAGATCCTGAATTTGAGACTTTCTACACCAAAAATAAGTTTTTTTCCAAGTTTTATTTGGGGCCAAATGGGTCTTAAGTATGAAAAAAAATACAATATATTGTACGATAACTAAAGTAACTTAAACAACGAGTAATAATGAAATCCAAGGAAGAGATAGTGTATGGGTAGTAATAATACTAATAAGGGAAACTAAACAATACTTGATCATCTATTGATCTTTTGTCATGATTCTCGATCTCCACAGCTTGATCTTGTTTAGAATTATGTCCACAGTAAGATGCAAGTGTGTTATGTCATATCTAATCATCTCTCTCAATACTTTTTTGGCATGCATTTGTTTCTTCTCATATCCCGTCATAACCAAACTCTCACACCTCCTTATTGAGGCATCTATATGCATTACCTCTTCAAAGTCCGAACCATTTCAGTTTCACCTTCCTATTTTATCCACTACAAAGGCCTCTCTCGCCTTATCTTAAATACCTTCTATTTAATTCTATTTCTCCTAATATGTCCACACATTAGTCTCAAATATCATCATCTCTATTGTTCATAAATTTTAATATGTGATAGCATGTCAATTAATATTTTTTGTCAGACTATCAATTAAGGGATCATTTGATTACAAAGATCAGGGGTTACGCCAATATAAAATTTGAGATTAAATTTGATTTTAGTATTAGCTAAAGTAACTATAAGAACACTATAACAATAACAACTTTCAACGATAATAAATATACACATTAACAAAGACTGCTAAAGTCTTTACTGGCATTAGTTAATTGACATTGAATCAAATGTCACTATAAGCTTTAGAGACATTTATAAAGAGTGTTAAATGCATTTAAAAAATATATTTAAGGATAATTAAGTTATTGTCATCAATCAATTGACACTAAAAATCAGTAAAATCTATACCAAATCACAAAATTATCTATTTCGATTATAATCTCTCAAGAGATACTGTTGTTTTGAACTTAATGTTTGTAAAGTGATTGATTTATAATTATATAATATGGGATTCAATTATGTAAATATTCCTTTTCACTGTCGATACATAGAATTAACTTTGTTTCTTTAGTTAGTGGGGGGAATTTTTAGAAAGTGTAAGTATATTTAAAGCATTCTCCACTATTTTAGAACTTCACCTGCCATAAATCTGTCTCCTCAATGTCTTTTGGTAGTAGTAATTTTTTTATTTTTTTTTATATATAGCCCCCTTTTTTAACTAGCCAGATAGCCTAAAAAGGGTTACACTAAAACACCTAAAGCACCAGTTAAATCAACGCCTTCTTTTGTCTTCAATTTTCCCACTTTTGGGCTTTAATTTCTGATCTCCTTACTTTCTCTTCCTTTGGATGTGGACAGAGTAAAACTTCTGTTCATATACAATAGCTCACAAATTACACAGGAAAGATAACTCGCACTAAACAAGTCCGGTGCGGCGAGTTTGACTCAGAGGGCATTTTTGAGCTAGTTGAATAATGTCAAGGCTATGGTTTTACCAAAAACGTGACAAAGGTTAAAATTAACCTATTTCGAATAACTCAGAATTATTTTATTGTCATTTTCAAAAAAAAAAAAAACAATGCCTGATAAATTAAGAGTAGTGTAATTTCTTATAAGCTTATAATTAGTATGCTCATAATGCTAAGTGGCTAATTATATTAGGAAATGATGAGAAGAGAATCAGGACCATTTCTTTATCTGTTTATTTACAGTACCGCTTTTCTTTCTGTCTTCAATTAAAAGTTGAGTTGACAAATCTTTCACCCTCAATTCATAAAGTTTATTGATCATTAATTCAACACATTATATTCTTTACTCTTCCTAATAGAGGTTAATATTTTCCTTTACTCCTGTCATTTCTTTTCCTTAATTTAGTATACAACTTTACCTTATGTTGTTTAATATTCTTCAACTTTTTAACATGATATCACAATTAAATTATCCATGGCTATTCTAAAACCCCACACACAAAAAAAATTACTTCATTCATTGTAATTTATGTGATGTAGTTTGATTTAACACAAAATTTGAGATTATTTTTCTTTTTTTGAATTTTGTAATCTATAAATCATTTTATCAAGGGTAAAATAGACATGATAAAATTAAATTGTTACTAATTTCAAAATATGTCATTCTTTTGGTACGGACTAAAAAGAAAAATATTTAAATTGAGAAATAGGAAATAATTAATAATTTAACATATATATAGTGACGGTGTAAATTATTCGTTTAACATCCATGCAGCTCGCCTCATTTTACATCTTACCAATTCCACTTATTAGTTATGAACGTTTATTTATGGTTATCTCTAAAATAAATTGATAGTTTAAATTATCTTACAATATAATTACACTATTAAAAAATATGCAATTTTGACGGGGAATTAACTTATCAAAAATGTTTCTAACGGACTTTTTGTTAGGAATCTTATAATTTTAATGACGTTTCAACATAGCGTTCATCCAAAATTAATATTTTTTTTGTGATGTTTAATATATAGAAATTAAACTATCTTACTATTTATTAGTTTCGACCTAAGTTTGCATGATGTTGAATAAGCAGTAAAATAGAAAACACAATCATAACAAGGAATTACATGCTTGTAAGTGAAGTGGGATCAATGATAACCTTGCCATTCTTCCTTTTTAATAATATAATTAGTAGTAGTAGAAGAAGCCGCATCATATTAATATCTTCATCTAAAATTTTGATTTGAATCAAATTAACTACTACTATTTCTTTATGAGCTGATAAGATACCATGATTAACGAAATAATCATATTATTACAAGTTTCATTTCTTAATTAGCAATCTTATTATAAGAATCGTTTCCCACGTATCAAATTATCAAAATATATTAGAAGCCACTGTTTGATTCTTAGATGGTCCCACGCAGTATTGCTAGAAGATTTATCTAGGCATTGTTATCGTTTTTGCCAATTTATTTCAAGATGCAAATTTATTTTTCTTTCTAATTTGGGTTTAATCGAGAGAAAATTAATTAGAAAGGAACAATACTCTCATTGTTCACTTTTATTGGTCATGTTTCGCTTTATGAGTGTCAATTTGACTAATCTGTGAAGTTAAATTGAGTTAGATTAACTCAATGTTGGTCAAAGTTCGTATTATTTGATTGAGAAAAATAAAACATAACAAGTAAAAGTGAACAAATAGATTTTTTTCTATCTAAAAAGCGTTTGTTTGATTAAAGTGGATAATATAAGATAAATTTATTGTAGTATTATTTGATATTCTAAAAGATGGTACGTGCGATATGTTCATGAAATGACTAAGAATTTGATTTACTATTGCTTTTTGTTTATTAAATGGCCTTGGTTAGATGAATATATATAAGGCCTACAAAAGTACACATTTGAAGTGATCCATTCTTAATTGAAGAGTTCCATAGAAATCATGGTACCATAATAATTAATTTGATGTATTTGGGCAGAATGCCAATAGGAAAGTTAATTCTTGCCAATAATTAATCAGTGTATTTCCACATGCCAAAAAAAGATGAATACTAAGGTTTTGGAAATTGATTTTGAAAAACCATAAAGTTAATTCTTGCCAATAATTTATTGCATATAAAAAAGATGAAAGAAATTGATATCGAAAAATCAGATTCTTTTTTCATGTATTGTGATATATATATGTGTCAACCCTTTTAGATTAACATTCCCATTTTTATTATAAAAAAAAATGTGGCCAAAGTCACTTTAAATAGTCCTTGACATTATAAAGAGACCTCAAAATGATTTTTTTAGTGGTAATTCCCTCCCCCCCTAAAAAAATGGTATTACTAGTTAAATAATTGTTTTGAGTCTTTTCCTCAATATTATGATTAGGAAGTGATGTTTCCCTCTGCTTGACCTGTCTATTGAATTAGTCCATTTTAGTAGGCAAAAAGAGAGGGAGAAAACAACTTATGTTACAATGAATAAATTAAGAGAAATTATCTAATCACATAAATATTCCTATCATATTTATCAATTTTCTCTACAATTTGAAATAATTTTATACCACTAATTAATAATAGAAAAATTGTATAAAATAGCAAACTATTAATTCAAATTAAATGTTATAGCCATAGTTTATTTTAATTGTAATTCGCAGCAAACATCCCATTTTTTTGCCATCTGATTCGGTATACAATTAGCCATTTTTATACATTTCGGTATAAAATGTGTTTGTGTGTATAAAGTGAGAGAAAAGTGTAATACAAATACAAATACATATATTTTTGTCATATACACTTATAATTATACAAATACAAATCTTATTATACAAATTACAATGTATAAATGAATTTATATAAAACTGAACAATTTGTATAAAATTGGATGCTTATAGCGAATTATACAAATCAAAAGTTTCATAGCAAACATAAAATTTGCTATGAAGTGCAATTATGCAAACTATAGCTATAACATACAAATATGATTTTTATGTTTGTTATATGTGAAAGTTGCTCATTAATAATTTCATACCAGATTTCAAGTCAGACTCGCCTAGATACATGTTTTATACACCTAGATACATGTTTTTTTGTTACTAGATACATTGGAATAAGGAGAGAGGCAAGCGAGAATAGGAGGGAGGCAAGCGAGATTTGTCGATGTATCTCATATACTTGTGAATCACACAAGATACATACTAGATACATGTATCTATATGTATTTAGTGTGATTCGCATGTATCTAGAATATCAAACACATAGAAGAGTGGCGAGTGAGATACATGTAGCTGGACATATCTGAACGCACAAAAATCTGATAAGATTTATTATATTATAAACTAATGTGTATCTAAATAATTAACTCCTACACTTGTGAAATTTATGTAAGTTACTTAATAAATTAAGCATGTTATGATGCCCAGAACATCTCACTTGAATTTTGAAATATTATGTTTGTAAATTAAACAAAAAGGGAAGAATTTATAGCACTATGTATCTCTAAATTTAAAACCATAGCGAAAAATAAATAAATTTAAAACATCCAAAAGGGACATAAAGAAAATGATACTGATAAGATAATTGAGATTTGTTAACTTTTAATTTGAATTTTTAGATTTGAGCTTTTGAAAATAATTTTTTTTCTCGAAAGTATTAATTTCATAAATAAATTTACAAAATTGAATCGAATTTTGAGAACCGAACATCGAGGCAGAAACCAAAAAGGAGAAGGTCACATTCAGTTAACATTCCACTCTCTTTTTTTTCTCCTTTTTGTTACTGTTTGTGTTGTCTCCTTTTTAAATATTTTCTTGTAATAATATTATTGTTAGGATTATTCTTCTGTCTACGTATAAAATGTGAAAGGAAGCGACCATACAATATATAGAAAAGATTATAAAAGAATCAACTTTCAGTCAAAATCTTTTTTTTTTCCCACACCACTAATTGGCGCGTGAAAGCACATTTTAAAACACATTTTTTCTCTCTCAATTTAAATAGGTAATTAATTATGTTTCATTTTGAAAATAGAAAAAATAGTTTTTTGTTTTCAACGAAAAAAAATATTTAAAAAATTAAGCTATATTTGAACATGAAATAAATTAGAGTAGTTTCTTTAATTTTTTGAGTGATTTAAAATGAAAAAGATAAAATCAGCGTTTATTGTTTTTTGAATTTTTGAAAATTCTTGAAAAAGCAAAAATAATTTTTTTTAGAATTTTATGATCGAACATGTTTTGTGGAGTTAGAGTTTGATACTTAAATGAAACAAAACTCATACTATGTATTCTTCTTAAATCCCCTACTCTTAATATAACGGATATTGAATAAAAAACGACAGAGAGGGTATTTGATTTAAGAAACGTATAAAGAGAAGAAAGTGATTTTTTAGTAGGATTTCAAAAATTTAAATGTAATTTTGATCTTTTCTCTTCAAGTGTTGCTCGTGCAAGTCCAACAACAATATTTTATTTAAATAGGTTTTTTTTTTTTTTTTATACCCACCCCTAGGAGCTCCTAGCACTTTTGCTCCCTTGGTGACTCGAACTCACAACCTTCGGGTTGGAAGTGAGGGGTGCTTACCATCCGAGCAACTCTCTCTCGTTTATTTAAATAGGTTAATGTTGTGTATAAATTTTGGTTCTGTGATTGCACCTTTTTTTAGCTTATTTCATTTAGGTATTTATAGGTATTTTATAAAAAAATAATTAAAAAACAAAAATAAATAGACGTTAGATTTTATGGAATTCATTCATTCTTAAATAGAGGTTAAAGGTTAAAATTCAAATATAGAGAAAATGTACATTATTGGTGAAACTGAACATTATTTCTTAATGTAACTTATGTAACTACTAAGATAGGACTCACCACTTATTATTCCACGTGCTACGACTTGAATATTATATCTTTTATTCACATGTTCTACAATACTATTGTCACGACCCAGACCGTCGTGATTGACACCCACACTAACACTCCAGTGGGAGAACCACTACTACACCCAAACCAAGCAAATAATCTAAAAACTGAGGCATTTAAATCAAACACTAAGGAAGGAAAAATAGAGTTCCCATAAACTCTAACAATAATAAACTAACAATGCGGAAGAATAACCTAGAACCTGAAAGTCAATGTACCAAAACATTCTAACAATGAAATGCACCCCAGCTAATGAACTAATCAACTAGCTAAAACAAATGTCTAAGTCCGAAAATGGTAGACATAGACGAAAGAGAATTTCATGCCAGCTCGAAAGAATTGGCTCACCTTTGAATTCGAATGACGATTATTGATCTTCTAAGCGAGGTCTGTCAATAGTCGCTTGAAGATGCCATGTACTCAACAAAAATAAGAGAAAGTGCAAAATCAATACACAACCACAGTGTACTGGTAGGATCACACGGCTATCCCACTAGTGCAACATAAACAAGTCAAACAATATTATAATCACATGCATACATATCAACATATACAATATCATCAACATTTACGAATAACGAACAACTTCACATTTTATGTCAAATAATTGGTCCTCTCATGGAGCCCAAACTCAAACAGTTAGAATGCCAGAACGTGGCAACCGATCCAAGTTAGTTATGCCGGAACGTGGCAACCGATCCCATTCACGCACTATAATCACAATCACAAGTATATCATCAAGATCATACATTTAAGTTATGATTTCATGACATTCATCAATTCTCCATCTCATTTACAACAAGTGTGATCAACATTGCAACATTCATACATATACAAGTATCATAATGAAGCAAGAAAAAACATACATCACACAATCATAGAATCACAACCATCACTTACCTCAAAACAAGCTTGAAACCCTAAGCAACTTGATCCTTCCCTTTCTGGATTCATTCCGTTTGTTCTTGGTCTACAAACAATTAATAAAATATGGGAATCAATAAACAATCATTAATTACCCGGATTACTAATAATTCTATGAACCCTAGATTAAATCCATGATCTCAATTATCCAAATTAGGGTTGTTTCCACCTTAGAATCTATAACAAACCTCCCCCCATCAATATTCACCCATTATATTACGTTCTATGGATCGAAAAATGGATTCGGGGAATAAAAAGCTTACTTTTAGCCTCAAGAATGGTGAAAAATGAGTAGGAGTCGCCTGGGGGTCGTTCCTTAGCCCTAAAATTCGAAAAGTGCATAATGAGGTCGTTTAGGGGTTTATTAATGACTTTAATTCACGTCGGGCCATCCACAGGGGCCACCACCCCGCCACAACGACCCTACCAAAGAAGCAAAACCAAGCGCCAAAGTGGCATTCTCAAGACAAAGAGTTATTTCAAGAATTCCAAAATTCTCATTTCACAACACACATCTAACCCACGACACTCAGTAAATACCATTTACGCTAAGATCGATTCCAGGAGTTTTACTCGCCCGAATTCAATTCCCTAAAGTCGTACATAGTCCTTAACGAGATATCTAACTATTCATATAATCAAAATCATAAATGATTCACTCGATTGTTACCAGATTTTCCTACACTTCAAAGACTCCGATTTCATCCAAATGTGGACAAGGTTAGGAAATTCCAAATACTACAAAACAAAGTTTTTCGTCCCCAAATTTCCCCCCGTTGACTTTTCTATAACGACAGAAACATGTCGTTACAATTGATATCAATTTACCCATCACTCGTCCCCGAGTGACAAAACTTAGGAAAATGGGCTAAAGAATGGATGAAGTAGTACCTGAATCGACGATTAATTGGGGATACTTATCTCGCATGTCTCTCTCGGTTTCCCAAGTAGCTTCCTCAACTGGACGATGCTTCCATTGAACTTTCACAACTTAATCTCCTTGGTCCTCAACTTGCGCATATCACGATCAAGAATTGCAATCGGTTTCTCTTCATATTGGAGGTCATTGTCTAACACAATTGTCCCACTTAATGATATAATCCTCGTCACCATAATACCTCTTCAACATGGATACATGAAATATCGGATGAGCACCCGATAAATTTAGAGGTAAAGCCAATCTATACGCTACTGGTCCCACACATTCAAGAATCTCAAATGGACCAATGTATCTAGGACTTAGCTTACCCTTCTTACCAAATCTCATCACCCCTTTCATGAGTGATACCTTAAGAAGAACATTTTCACCCGATTCAAACGACATGTCTCTTACCTTATGATCCGCATACTCCTTACCTTATCTTGAACATCCTTCACTAAATCAACCCCCAAAGGTTTCACATCTCCAGCCTCAAAACCATCATATGAGTGATCTACATCCCCTTCCATAAAGTGCCTCAAATGGTGCCATATCAATGTTGGAGTAATAACTATTATTATAGGAGAACTCACACAAAAGTATGAATTTATCCCAATGCCTTCCAAAATCAAGCACACATGCCCTCAACATGTATTCTAACACTTGAATAGTACTTTTTAAATGTCCGTCTGTTATTGGATGGAAGGTTGTACTAAAAGTGAGTTGTATGCCCAATTCATCATGCAACTTCCTTCAAAACTTGGATGTGAACTGGGTACCACGGTCAGAGATGATAGAAAGGAGCACCTTATACAACCTCACTATCTCTTTCACATAAACTTTAGCCAATTATTCAGCATTATAATCTATTTTTACCGGAATAAAATGGGCTGACTTAGTCAATCTATCAACCACTACCCAAATAAAATCAAATTTCCCCAAAGTCTTGGGAAGACCAACCACGAAATCAATGGCTATTCTTTCCCACTTCCATTTCGGAATTGGCATTCTTTGAAGTAAACCTGTAGGCCTTTGATGTTCATACTTCACTTGTTGACAATTTTGACACTTCACCACAAACTCTGCTATGTCTTTCTTCATGCCCGGCCATCAATAAATTCGCTTCAAATCTCGATACATCTTGGTCTCCTCCGAATGAATAAAATATCACGAACCATGAGACTTTGCCAACAATTTCTCAATCAAGTCATCTACTCTAGGAACACATATTCTCCCTTTAAAACTTAGCACACCATCCGCATCAAGAGTGATCTCTTGTGCCTTACCATTCGCAGTCTTCTTCTTAAGCTCCTTCAAATTCTCATCCTCAAATTATTTGGCCTTGATCTCCTCAATGAAAGTGGCCCTCACTTCAATACTAACTAACACCCCACCTTTTTATTAGATGCCCCATCACATGAACTTAGCCAAAGGTCGTTTGGATACATTCAAGCAAGCTAAACTACCCATACTTATCGTTTTTCGACTCAAAGCGTCTGCCACTACATTAGCCTTGGCCGGATGGTATTGAATGGTCACATCATAATCCTTAAGTAACTCCATCCACCTTCACGGTCTCAAATACAGTTCCTTTTGAGTGAAAACATGATGCAAACTACGATGATCAGTAAACATTTCACACTTAAGACCATAGAGGTAATGCCGCCAGATCTTAAGAACAAACACTACCGCTGCCAACTTTAAATCATGCGTTGGATAATTACTCTCATACACCTTCAATTGGCGTGAGGCATAAGCTATAACATTTTTATCCTGCATCAACACAACACCCAACCCAGAATGAGTAACATCACAATAAATAATAAAATCTTTACTTTCAACCGGTAATGCTAGAATATGTACGGTGGTCAAAAGAGTCTTAAGCTTTTGAAAGCTCTCCTCACATTTTTCAATCAATTCAAAAGGTATCTCCTTTTTTATTAAATTAGTCAAGTGAGTGGCAATAAAAGTAATTTTTTTTACAAACCGACGATAATAACTAGCGATCCCTACAGAACTCCCAACTTCTGTCACAGAACTTAGTCGGACCCAATTCTTAACCGCCTCAATAATTTAAGGATCTACCATAACCCTTTCTTTTGACACTACATACCCCAAAAATGCAATTGATTTCAACCAAAATTCACACTTAGAAAATTTAGCATATAGCTATTGCTTCCCAAGAACACCCAAAGCACTACGAAGATGGTTGATATGCTCTTCCTCACTTTTCGAATAAACCAAAATATCATCAATAAAAACTATAACGAATTAATCAAGAAATGATTTAAACACCTCATCTCATCCATTAAACTCATGAAAGCTGCAGGCGTATTGGTCAAACCAAAAGACATAACCAAAAACTCATAGTGCCCATAACGAGTTCTAAACGCCGTCTAGGGCACATCCTCAGGCCAAATTTTCAATTGATGGTAACCGGATCTTAGAGAAAACTAATGCACCTTGCAATTGGTCAAAAAGATCATCTATTCGAGGCAAATGATACTTGTTTTGAATAGTGACCCTATTCAATTGCCGGTAATCTATATATATTCTCATACTACCATTTTTTTTCTTAACAAACAAAATTAGAGCACCCCATGGGGAAACACTAGGATGAATAAATCATTTATCAAGAAGTTCTTAGATTTGAGCCTTAAGCTCTCTTAATTTTGTCGGACCCATGAGATATGGAGGGATGGAAATGGGACGAGTACCAAGTTATAAATTGATGCAAAAATCTATATTTCTATCCGAAGGCATACCAGACAAATTATTAGGAAACACTTCACTAAATTCAGACACCACATGAATAGACTCAATGGATGGAGCTTTAATCTCAACATCCCTAATATGAGCCAAATAAGCCAAACAACCTTGCTCTACCAGTTTACTAGCCCGAATGGAGGATATAATCTTAGCTTGCTTAGGCTTGTACACCCCTTCCCACTCTAATTTTTTCCTTCCCGAGATTTGTAAAGTTACAGACTTAGTATTACAATTAAGCATTACATAATAGGGGGACAACCAAGTCATGCCTAAGATTATGTCAAAGTCAATCATATCCAAAATCACTAAATCAGCCCAAGTCTGAAATCTCATAAGCAAAATAGGACAAGCACGATAAACATGGGTAACTATGACTAACTCTCCAACTGGGGTAGAAACACGAATAGGGGCATCAAAAATATCACAAATCATATCAAATTCTGAGGCAAATCTCACGGATACATATGAATAAGTAGAACCCGAATCAAACAACACATTAGCCATCTGGTCACAGACAGGAATAGTACATGTGATCACCGCATCGGACGCCTTCACCTCATTCTTGCCTGGAAAAACATAACACTGAGCCCTATCATCATTTCGAGCCACTTCCCTGCCTGCTTGCGCGTTACCCCTACCTCCGTTACCATTACCATTTCCTCTACCTCTACGGCCTCGCTGATTATCTCCTCGCCCACCTTGTGGATCCCCTCGACCATTATTACCATTCCCCGCGGGTACCACTGCTCTAGACTGTTGTTGCGCTGAATCTAACACACGCGGGTGGGGACAATCTCTCTTCAGATTCCCAGGTTCTCCACATTTGTAACAAGTACAATCAAAAGATGGTATGCCGCCCGTCAAAGGCGCGACTCTCTGGCTATCCTGAAAAATATGAAATGGAGTTTTCAAGTAACTACCTGTAAAGGTGGGCATAATAGACTGATTTAGCTTGGCGGCAAGCGTTGGTCTTCTGGACCCCTTGGAATAAGAACCTTCAAAGTTACCTGAGTTCTTGTCCCTTTTTGCCCATGCCTTAGCTTGACCGTCTCGCCTCACCCCCTCCACTTTCTTAACATAATCTGTCACATTATTAAAGTTTCTCCCTGCAGAAGTCATATGAACAGATAATACTTGCAACTCATAATTCAATCCTCTAATAAATAACCGGATCCTCTCCTCCTCTGTAGTCACCAACTGCGTAGCATATCTAGATAAAACATGGAACTTGGCCTCATAAGCAGCCACATACATACCACGTTGCTCAAAAGCCATAAACTCATCTTTCTTGCGATCCCTCAAAATCCTAGGCGCATACTTCTCTAGAAATAGAGCATGAAATTGGGTCCAAGTAATTAGAGGTAAAGTAGAAGATCTACACTCCATATAAGCTCTTCACCACTGCTTGGCCTCATCTTGAAGTTGGAAAGACACAAACTCAACCCCAAGTTGATGAACAATACCTAGTTTATGAAGTCTCTCATAGCAATTAAGAATGAACTCATAAGCATCCTCATTCTCAGAACCAAGAAACACAAGATGCTTTAGCTTCAGAAACTTAGTCAACATTTCATGCTTATTACTAGTCGTAACGGATCCCAACAAAGGACGGAAGAAAACATCATTACCATCAGTCCCACCCACCTTGGGCGCAGTGCTAGCAACAAGAGGATTAGTAGGAGCTTGAGTTGCTTGAGAGAAAGAAGGAACTCCAGGACCAACCAATCCTTTTAAGAACGACATGATTTGTTGAGTTAACCTGGATCCAAATGAGGAATACATGTAGTCTCCGCCTGCACCTCTCTCTCTTGTCTCAAATCTTCAACATCAACATCAACATTCTCTTCTATATCTTCATGATGCGCATGATGGTTTTCATTCATAGGAACATTCTTAACATGAGCTCAATTTTCAGCAGGTTCTACTTTTCCACGACCTTTACCCCTGACTCTTCCTCTACCCCTGCCTTGACTGCGACCTCTCGCTGCAGATTCCTCAGCCGGAGCGTTAATGGGAGCTACGAGCCTAACGCCGTTGAATCTAGTATTTACCTTCTGCGGACAGAAGAGTGAATGAGGTTAGATACCAATTTGAATCGCCAGATACTAATTGGAATCAAGTCATTGCACGAAAGGAGACAAGAAAAAACAAAGAGATTTCCTAAAGTCCTATAGCCTTTCGAAGAAAAGTAAAGGCGTCCCCGTACCGTTTCGCGAGACTCTACTAGACTCGTTTTGGTATATCGAGATCAACGAACATAGGCTCTAATCCTAACTTTGTCACGAGCAAGACCGTCGTGATTGACACCCACATTAACACTTTAGTGGGAGAACCATTATTACACCCAAACCAAGCAAATAATATAAAAACTAAGACATTTAAATCAAACACTAAGGAAAGAAAAATAGAGTTCTTATAAACTCTAACGAAAGTCTAACAATAATAAACTTACAATGCGGAAGAATAACATAGAACCTGAAAGTCAATGTACCAAAACATTCTAACAATGAACCAAGTCTAAACAAGAAAGGGATACAACCCCAACTAATGAACTAATCAACTAGCTAAAACAAATGTCTAAGTTCAGAAATGGTAGACATAGACGAAAGAGAATTCCATGGCAGCTCGGAAGAATTGGCTTACCCTTGAATTCGAAGGACGATCACTGATCTTCTAAGCGAGGTCTGTCAATAGGTGCTTGAAGATGCTTTGTACTCAACAAAAATAAGAGCAAGTGCATAATCAGTACACAACCACAGTGTACTGGTAGGATCACGTGGTTATCCCACTAGTGCAACATAAACAAGTCAAACAATATTATAATCATATGCATACATATTAACATATACAATATCATCAACATTTACGAATAACGAACAACTTCACATTTTATGTCAAATCATTGGTCCTCTCATGGAACCCAAACCCAAACAGTTAAAATGCCGGAACGTGGCAACCGATCCCATTTTTATGTCGGAATGTGGCAACCAATCCAAGTTAGTTATGCCGAAACGTGGTAACCGATCTCATTCACACACCACAATCACAATCACAAGTATATCATCAAGATCATACATTTAAATCATGATTTCATGGCATTCATCAATTCTCTATTTCATTTATAACAAGTGTGATCAACATTGCAACATTCATACATATACAAGTATCATAATGAAGCAAGAACAAGCATACATCACACAATCATAGAATCACAACCATCACTTACCTCAAAACAAGCTTGAAACCCTAAGAAACTTGATCCTTCCCTTTTCGGATTCGTTTCGCTTGTTCTTGGTCTACAAACAATCAATATAATATGGAAATCAATAAACAATCATTAATTATCCGGATTACTAACAATTCTATGAACCCTAGATCAAACCCATGATCCCAATTATCTAAATTATAATTGTTTCCACCATAAAATCTATAACAAACCTTCCCCCATTCTATTACATTCTATGGATCGAAAAATGGATTTGGGGAGTGAAACACTTACCTTTAGCCTCAAGAATGGTGAAAAACGAGTAGGAGTCGATTGGGGGTCGTTCCTTATCTCTAAAAGTCAAAAAGTGCATAATGAGGTCGTTTAGGCGTTTATTAACGACTTTAATTGCTTCGGGACCGCCACAACGATCCCGCCAAAGTGGCAAAACCCAGTGCAAAAGCGGCATTCTCGATACATAGAGTTATTTCAATAATTCCAAAATTCTAATTTCACAACACACCTCTAACCCGCGACGCTCAGTAAATACCCTTTATGCTAAGATCGATTCCGGGAGTTCTACTCGCCCGAATTGAATTCCGTAAAGTCATACAGATTCCTTAACGAGATATCTAACTACTCATGTAATCAAAATCATAAATGATTCACCCGATTGTTACCGGATTTCCCTACACCTCAAAGACTCCGATTTAGTCCAAATCTGGATAAGGTTGGGAAAATCCAAATATTACGAAAAGTTTTCCAACCCCAAATTCTCCCCCATTGGCTTTTCTATAATGACGAGAACAAGTCGTTACAGCTATGATCCCACTATTTTGTTGTTTGCTTAGAAGAATTTTATACCTAGAAATAGTGATGTTTCTTCCTTTATTTTGGAAGGAAGAATTATGAGAAGCTTGAGAATTACATACATAAACTTGTTTCATATTCCATGTAAACTTTAGAATGCCTTGAAAATAAGTGAAAAGTCCTCCAAATAACTATTATGTCATTCATATTTAGTAGGCGTTTGACCATGTGATTTTATTTCATGATATGAAATTATGAGAGAAATTCATTTGGATATGCGATTTTACGCTGATTTCATCTCATGATTATGAAATCATGAGATGAAATCCCAAAATCTCCAAAAATCATGATTTGAGAATTTTCAAATATAAAAATTGACCCACAAGTTTATATTTTATAAAAAAAATCCACATTTAATTTATATATAACTACTATCCTTTTGTTTCATATGTAAATAAAATTTATAATGCATATCATTACTTTTGAAATCATTAATATCTCAAATAACGATTATTCTCGCCAATATAACATTTATTTTTACTTCAAATCAATTCTTACATTACCATTTATATTCACCTAATTCGTCATTTTTTATCAAATTTATTATCACTTCATTAAGAACAATGTTTAATAATAATAAAAAATTCATCATTATATTGAGTGGACAAGACTAACCACTGTGGTATTAATTGAAAAAATAAATCTCTTAGGTACTAACAACTTGAATACTATAACCCATGTTCAATTATTTTTTTAATTGAATTAAGGTTTGATCAATAAATATTGTATTTTTTAGAATAGCTTTGTGATAGTGTATTATGCAATTTTTATAAAATTTTGCTTATTTGGTAAGATTGTATAAATTATTGAGACAATTTTAATAGTTTTACAACTTATAAGATTTTTATATTTATGAGAAGACAAACAATATAAACTATCCAAATTGTATGTCCAAACAAAACTTTAACTTTATCTCATGATTTCATATCGCATTACCAAATGGGCCATTAGGTGGCTCAAGAACCTTCATGGAATGAAGGTCATTAGACATAAACCTATTACTAATATATTTTACAAATATTTCATATATTAATTTATCTCTTGTTATTGAGATAGTTTTTATTATTACATGCAATTTCATATGCTGAATTTTTATTACTTATTTTATTTCAAGTGATTTTATAAGTAAATAATATAATTAGAAATAAATTGACATAAATTAATGATTATTTGATAGGGGTTAAGAAAAGGAGTTAGGTTTAGTTTATGAGAAAGAGAAAGGTGACAGTTTCTCAACATAAGTGGATGGGTGTAATCCACTTGCATTTTGGATAGCCTACCCTTCAAATTCAACATTTCTTTTTCCATTTCTTGTTTCCTTGTGTATATTTACTTGCAAGGAACTGCAAATTGCACTAAATAATCCATGTTTTTAAGTTATTTACATATCAGTCTTTTAACTTAATAATTTTGCAATTCTAGTACCCATAAATGCAGCATGAAAACAACATCTGTCCAGAGTGTGTGTTTTTCCTAATTATTCCCTGTCCGATATTTATATTAGAGTCTCACTAAATTCGAATTCGCACATTATAGAGTCTATTTATGAAGGCGACACTTCCAATAAGATTTTTTTTTTCTGTTCTTGAGGGCTCAAAACTGAAATGTATGATTAACGATGAAAGGATCTCGTACCATATAACTAAAATCCATGTTGGTAAAATTATTTTAAAGTATTTTCACTCGATGTTCGATATCTGTATTTAAACTCATCTAAATTTGAATTTACGCATTGCATGATTATTTTTGAAAGCCACGCTCTCAAAAAAATATATTTCTATTTCTAAAAATTAAAATCTCATATCAATAATGAAGGAATCACAAGTCATCCTACCATTAATTTTAGCTAGCTGTCTTCTACAAAGAAAAGAAAAGAAAAGAAAAGAAAGAAAAGAAAGCTCTTCGGGGTAACTCATTATCTTGTTCCAAAAACTCTTTTCATTGGAAATCCTTAGTTTGTTTACCTGTATTGACCTTAGTTGAGGTCATTTCATTTTTAATTAAAATTTGTATTCCAAAAGTTAAACCTATACATGTTGTTCTTCCCCTTTTTGCAAATAATCACAACAACATTTTTCTTTCAAGATAACTATTGTATTATTCCTTCCATTTCAATTTATATAAATTTATTTTAAATTTCAAAAGTCATATATATAGCCACACTAATTTTATAATATATTTAAACCAACATTTAAAAAGAATAAATTATTTCTTTCATAAATTTCATCTATAATAATTAAGTAATTTCACGCAAATTAAAAATAACGTTTAGAAATCAACTACAGAAGAATCAAGAATGGAGGACTTTCCATCCTTCTACCCGACTCTTTAGTTTTACGAACACTGCTTTAAAGAATGAGTCATTGTCATCCTCCCATCTGAGAACGAATAGCTAATGCGTTCCGCTCATTGAACAAATAGTGTTCCATGGTGGGTCCATGACCCGTGGATGCTAAAGACATCCTTTGAGGTAATCTCAAAATTTTTACGGAATTGAGATGATGAGATCGGTCCATGAATTTTTTTTATTTTTTTTTGTCGCATTTTGCTTAAAGAATTGAAGGGAGATAATGCATCAAGTTATTCACAAGGTTCAACTTGATCCTCTTCCCAAGAGATCCCAAATGAATGAATCCTAAGAGAGCCGCTGATTCCAACTACCATCTATTGTGAAAAACAGAAAAAATCGAAAATTGTCAATTATCTTTTGAATCAAAGTAGCAATAAATTGAATATTACAACTATAGGTAAATATGAAAAGCTTCGTAAGCACATTCTCTTAGGAATAGAACAATTTCCCAATGAACAAATTTATTTTTATTGAGTATTTAACTATTTTAAATTTTGAATTTTAATTCTCTCAATGAAACTACTACTTCAAATTTGAATATAACAATACCATAATGGCCCAAAAGGCAAATAGCCAAAAGACAAGGGGTTCCTCTCACCAAACAACCTTTGGCATTAACCCCTAACATGTATACAACATACGATTAAGACGTATGCTAGAAATTTTTTTACATTTTTTTTTTTGAAAAAAATAATTAAAGACAACATGAGATATTGAAAATACAATACCTAATACTAAAAGTTTTCAAATTCTCATAATAGAAAAATAAAAAATCAAAACACATACTAATTTATTTTAAGGAAAAAAAAACTACACTAAAATCAAATCTAAACGACAATAACCTTTTACAAAAAAGTTCAGAATATTCTTCAAATATATATATAGTATATATTTTTTAATAAAATGCAATTTTCCCCTAAAAAATAAAAATGAATTTTGTAAACAATTACAAACACCAAAATCCAAAAGAAATGGCAAAAGAAAAAGACAAAAGCAAGGCTTAAAGAAAAGCCCCCCCCTCAAATAATGAAGAAGCAGATGTGTGGAGAGCCATTGGATTTTGCAGGCTCACCATTTTCATCACTAACAAAGAAGCCATTGGAGAATCCCAATGCTACCTTCACCCCCCACCCACCCCACCCCCACCCCATATTACTTCACTGATTCACTGTAATTTCAGTTTTCATTTCATCTTCACCCAACCCCCTCTGTTTTTAAACCCCAAAAACCAAGCTTAAAACCTTGATTAGTGATAAAGAACTCTTTTTTTCATCTTCTTCAACTCTTCCTGGATCTGAAAAAAAGATATTTTATTACTAGAAGAGGGGGTTTTATTATTATTTTTGTTTATAAATAAATTATTCAATTCAGATTTCAGAGAAACACTCCCCATAAATCTAGACCCCCTTTTACCCCCACCCACCCCCACATGAGTGGTAGTGACAATCCTTCAGAGATGTCTGAAGATGAGGAGCGTCCTTGTCCTTCAGATCTCACCGGTGGCGCCACTGCAAAAGCAAGGAACTGTTGCTTTAACGCCGCCGTTACCGGTGGCGGAGGGGGGATTTTTAACTTTTCGCCACACCCAGATCAAGTTCTTGAAAATGTGCTGGAAAATGTTCTTTGCTTTTTAACTGATCGCCGTGACCGTAACGCTGCATCTCTTGTAAGCAAATCTTGGTATCGGGCTGAGGCTTTAACCAGATCCGAAGTGTTTATTGGCAACTGTTATGCTGTTTCGCCGACCCGGGTTACGACCCGTTTCAAAAGGGTGACCTCTGTGGCCATTAAAGGGAAACCTAGGTTTGCTGATTTCAGTTTGCTTCCTCCAGATTGGGGTGCTCACTTTACTCCTTGGGCTTCTGTTTTGGGTGATTCTTATCGTGGGCTTGAGAAATTGTACCTCAAACGTATGTCCATATCTGATGATGATCTAGGTTTGTTGGCGCGTTGTTTCCCCAGTTTCAAAGAGCTTGTTCTTGTATGCTGTGACGGTTTTGGGACTAGTGGACTTGCTATTGTAGCTCGTGATTGCAGGTTAGTATTGTTTTGTCCGGATATAGATCTATTTATGTGATAATCCTTTTGGTAAAAAGTTTAGATTTTTAATTTCTAGAAGCTGAATTCTTCTTTCTGTAATGGGAAATTAACAGCTTAAACTAGTGTAGATATATTGTGTTATTTGAATTTGTGCTTCATGTGTGCTGGTGTTTGAATTAGTTATGTGATTGAGTTGTTCTTTAACTGTTTTATTTCTGCATTTGAAACTTAATGATACCTTTTGAGGACACTAGCATTGAAGTTGTAATATGTGGTGACTTGTTGTATTGGATTTGTGAGTTTGCAAGCTGTGAAATATGGTTTGGTAGTGTGATTTTCTTGTGCATAATAGAAGGTTTTTACTGCAGGCAAATTAGAGTGCTTGATCTGATTGAGTCTGAGGTATCCGACGATGAAGTGGACTGGATTTCCTACTTCCCTGAGAACAAAACGTGTTTGGAGTCTTTGACCTTTGATTGTGTTGAATGCCCTATTGACTTTGAGGCATTGGAGAAGCTAGTAATCAGGTCACCTAGTTTGAAGAGACTAAGGTTGAATCGGTTTGTTTCTATTACTCAGCTGTACCGTTTGATGATTCGAGCTCCACAGCTTACCAATCTAGGAACAGGCTCTTTTGGCGCCTCAACTGTCATTGATGAACCAGATCCTGATTATGCTTCAGCATTTGCTGCCTGCAAATCCATTGTCTGTCTCTCTGGTTTCAGGGAAATTGCTCCTGAATATCTGCCTGCAATCTATCCAGTTTGTGGCAATCTGACCTCTCTTAATTTAAGCTATGGTGCCAACGTTAATACTGAACAATTCAAGTCTGTCATCAGCCGCTGCCATAAGCTCCAAGTATTGTGGGTATGTGGTTTGAATTTTCGCTAAATGTTCTTTTAAAGAAAATTGTACTCTGTAATAGCGTTATATTGAGTTCAATTTTGATGTTTCAGGTATTTGATTCTGTATGTGACGAAGGACTTGAGGCAATTGCTGCGACATGTAAGGATTTGCGGGAGATTCGAGTTTTCCCTGTCGAAGCTCGGGAAGATGCAGATGCCCCAGTTTCTGAAGTAGGTCTCCTTGCGATTTCTGAGGGTTGCAGTAAACTTAAGTCCATCTTATATTTCTGCCAACGAATGACAAATGCGGCTGTTATAGCTATGTCAAAGAACTGCCCAGAGCTTGTGGTATTCCGACTATGCATTATGGGTCGGCACTTGCCTGACCATGTTACTAATGAACCAATGGATGAAGGCTTTGGGGCTATTGTCAAGAACTGTAAGAAGCTTACTAGACTCGCTGTATCTGGTTTACTGACTGATAAGGCTTTCAGTTACATTGGACAATATGGAAAACTAGTCAGAACCTTATCAGTTGCTTTTGCTGGAAACAGTGACTTGGCTCTGAAGTATGTGCTCGAGGGCTGCCCTAAGTTGCAGAAGTTGGAGATCAGGGATTGCCCATTTGGAGATTTGTCTTTGCGTTCTGGTGTACACCACTATTACAATATGAGGTTCCTTTGGCTGTCATCTTGTAGAGTAACTCTACAAGGTTGTCAGGAGATTGCTGGCCAATTGCCCCGTCTAGTAGTGGAAGTGATAAGTGGTGATGAGGAAGGGAGTGAGACTGGTGAGCATGTCAATACCTTGTACATGTACCGATCTCTTGATGGACCGAGGGCTGATGTACCATCATTTGTGCAAATACTGTGACCGACCTTTTTAGAAGATAGGAATTTTCTGCAGTAATTGATTGGGACCTTTGAGAAATGATTAACTATTTTCTTGGGAAGAGATGCTCTCCAGAAATCTGTTGTGACCCATATGAAGGTGCAAGTTTCCTTCTTGAGAAAACGAATGGTGCACCACTTGCAAAGGCAGTGAGCAATCTATAATGTATTCAATGCTGGTCTCCATGGATGTCATTGTATATGGTTCAGTACAGAGATTGTTTTTTTCCAGCAAAGCAATCTAGAAGACAAATGTTCTTTGTATCAGTAATCTTTTCTATTCACTTTCTTTTCTTCATATTCATGGAGCCTTCAATTAGTAAGTGGAGTCATTGGTAAGGCCACAGCAAGGGTAGATGTTCCAAACTGCACGGTGGCGGATCAAATTGCAGCTCAATGAGATTTCTCAAAGGCTTTCGGCCGAACCAACACTTGTGGAATACAGCTGCATGCTCGGTCAGGGTATTGGCTCGTCAAGTAGTATCTTTTCATACAATTGAGGCCCTTCTTATTTTTTGTTTCATTGTTAGTTTAGAGTTGGAAGTTTTTTATTTTTAGTTGGTGATAGCCTAATGGTCAGAAGGATACCTACCGCAGTTGGATCTCTCCATCTCGCTTTCTAGAAATATTTGTTCTTTCCAGGATGTGTTGTTTCGTAGCACCTGACTGTTGAATTTATTATTGTTATTTTTAGAAGAAATGTGAGATGGGTAATAAATGCCAAATATGCATGGACCAGATGATGCTCTAGTGTGTGTGTGTTTGTGTTTGTCTTTGCCTTTTCTTTATGTGGAATGATCAGCTTGATAGTGAAGACCCATAAATGATGTGTGGAAAGCCTTGTACAAGTACAAAAATGCAGGACCCTCCTCTCCTTCACTCACTCTCTTTGTGGGATCCATTTATGAGTCTTATCCTCTATTACCTTTCCAGCTGATGAATGGCCCTTCTCTGTTTCATCTCTTGTATCTGAAAGTGCCAAGAGCAGGGAGTAGACTGTAGTAGTGGAAAGTATAGATGGATAGTACAGCACACCCCTTATTTTTTAGCTGATGCCAACTTTATCATTATTCTTTTGGATAACAGTCTTGAGGAGCCTGCCTGTTGTGTTATCCTGTTTACTTTTCATAGGCTGCTGCTGCAGCATTCTTCATCTCTATCATTGACTACAACTCACAGTGGGACCAATCACTAACGGATTGGTTTTGATTATTTGTCACAACATCTTTATTTGAGTTTCAAGAAAAGGCAAAAACCAATCCCAAACAGTTCAATGTGTGCTTATTCTAGTGTAGTCTGAAAGTAACCAAAGTACAAGAATCAACCGATAAACTTACCTGCTGATATTTTATATGGTAAAAAAATGCAAAATCCTATTTAACAAAGTGGGATCTGAGTATGCATATTGAATGAGTGATTGGAAGCAAGACTTCCATCTTCTTTTTGTCTAAAACATTTATAGAGGATAAGTGGACCTCACTCACCCTCATTTTTTTATGCTTTTCTTAATTGCCTCACAGTCCAACAAACTCCTCAAAATTCATACACCTCAAGTCAACTACTTCATTCTTTATCTTTCACCAAGCTCTTTGAAGGAGTAAAAGACTATTTTCTTTGTTCATTAGGGGGTCTTTGTTGCTTTTCACTTTCAAACAGAAAAAGACTCACTGGCCTTGGTAGGAAAAAAAGTGACACAACAGTGTAGGAGAAAATACATGGAAAGTGACCTAACAATAAGGACAGGCTCAAGCATCTTTCAATCTTGGCCATCCTATGCGTTTGAAGACCACTTCTGATGGACACTTCTGACATAATTAATGAATATGGACAACTTATCATATTAAGTATATAATTTTATGAATGGTCCTCCAAACTATTTTTTTAAAGAAAAAGTTCACTCAACTTTGCCTTAATACCATAGAAAAGAAGAACCTGGTTAACTTCACCTTATTGGTTGGTGAGGATTCAATTCCGCACCTCTCTTTCACTAATTTTTGAAAAGGGACATTTTATATGATATTTAACTTTTAAAGCGAAATTAAGTGATTTTCTTTATAATACACAATAAAGTAGTGAGTTTGATGTAATATAATAAAAGTTGAGTGACCATTAATGAAATAATTTGATAGCAATGAATGAGAGGTTCACTAGACACTTAGACTGAGGAAATTAGGTAGACACATACATCAAAGTGTTTAAGCTACAAAGTTGAACTCCTTTAGCAAAATTTGGCCCAAATCATATGAAAAAGTGGACCCTTACTAGACTGATCATTGAGTTTTGGTGGGCCACGTGTACGGTATGGGAGGTGGAATACATTAATGCACCCCTCTACTTATAAGTAGGAGTATTAAATTAAGTAATCATGTTTAATTACTTGCTCCCTCTGCCCCTAATTACTTGTCCAAGTTTAAATTGACACACATATTAAGAAAACAATTAATAACATAGTGAGTTTACCATTTTACCCCTTATTAATTATGAAGTGGATGAAAAGTTCTACATTTTTCAAAGTAATTAGTCATTTAATTGAGGGTATAATAGATAAAAAAATAATATTTTTTCTTGATTTGTCAAAATAGACAAGTAATTAAAGATAACTATCAAAAGAAAAAATAGACAAATAACTAGGGACACATGGAGTAATTAAGAGTACTAATTGTGAATTGTGTGCGTCACTCACAATCACAAATGAAAACACTATTTCATGTCCCAACTTGCCCAATGATCTCGTCACCACCTACGCCTTTCTCTCAATTATACTATTACACAACTATATTCACTTCGTCTCATATTAGTCTTCTATTTTTTTGTTACATATCTCCTTTAAAAAAAAATAGTAAAAATTAATTTTACTAATTTACCTGAGAAAATATTTTTAAAGCTTTACAAATTTGTTTACATTTCCAAAAAGAATTAGCTATAAAGGTAAAATGAGGAAATTTAATTAATTTTCGCTTGATTTGTATATTGACAAGTAATTTTGGTCAATTATTTTAGTAATGTGGATAATTAGTATGTGATGAATGAAGTACGATTTGAATTAGTTTATTAGTACTCCCTCCGTTCTTATTTATATAAATTATATGTCATTTAAGAAATTAGATAAGTTGACCATTTTATCCGCTCTCTTGAAGTCAAGTTTTTAATAAATGAACATAAATTAATTTATTTTGATTAATTAAATTGATCAATGAACATGAATTAATTATTTTTTTTTCCTATGTTGGACAAATTCATAGTATCAAGGCTAATAACTCTCAAAGTTAAACTAAGAAGAATAATGTCATTTATGCATTCATTTTGTGAAATGACAAATATTAAGGAGAACGACATATAAATAGAAACAGAGAAAGTAATAATTACTCATCCGTTCAATTTATTTGTTTGATTTTTAGTTGACACGAAATTTAAGC
Organism: Solanum verrucosum; assembly: GCF_900185275.1. Classification (NCBI taxonomy): domain Eukaryota; kingdom Viridiplantae; phylum Streptophyta; class Magnoliopsida; order Solanales; family Solanaceae; genus Solanum; species Solanum verrucosum. The sequence goes on from NW_026019954.1 coordinate 931,798, forward strand.
GTAGTATGAGTATCACATGGAAACATAGGTAAAAAAAAGAGTCATTCTTTTTAAATAAACTAAAAGGAAAGTTTTATTAATTAAATAAAAATAAACATCAATTTTTTACTTGTCAAGTTTAAAAAATTAGAAATAATTTATTATTTATATTAATTTTATTCTTATTATTATTAAGTATTATTATTTTTAATATTTAAATAACTTATAATAATTAAAGTGATATAATAAGATTTTCATTTTACCGATACTCTCTCTGTCTATAATTACTTGTCCACTTTTGAATTGACACACCTATTAAGAAATCAATTATTGACATAGTGAGTTTATCATTTTATCCCTATTAATTATGAAGTGGATGAATTAAAACCTTAAGAATTTCAAGAAGTTCCACATTTTTCAAAGTAATTAATTGAGGACATAATAGATAAAAATATTGTCATATCTTGATTTGTCAAAATGAACAAATAATTAGGGACAACTAAAAAAAAGAATAAATAATTAGGGACAGCGGGAAGGGAGTACACTCTAGTTGGTTGATTATTTCTTTAAAGAAACTTGCATAGTTTATATTATTCTAAATTAAAGCAATAAATGTCTGTAATTATAATACATCTCATTAACTGGCTTGTTTAAATGGTTTTTACCTACTGTATTATATCGTATTCTATTTTTTAACTCCTCAAATAATGATGAAAAATATCATTTTTTATAAAGATTAATTTGATATAATCATACTATCATTTTTTCTTTTTCTCATTTTATCCTTATTTATAATTTAATAATTTTATTTTACTTTTAACTTGCCTTTTTTTATAGCTCTTTCCTACCTTATGTTTTCTTTGTAATATTATTGATCTATAAATCTTCATATTACTAGTTTGTAACCCTATAAAACAAAAACAAAAACAATAATAACATTCTAGATATAATTTTACAAAATAATATAAAATATTATGTACAATTTATTCAAACATTATATTTATCTTGAATCTGTTTCTCTTAACCTAGAATAATTGATTTAAGAATAGAAGTGGGGGTGGGGATTAGAATTTGTAAAGTCGGTGAATCCAAATAAAAGAGGGATTAATGCACAAGTTTTGTCTGTTTAATCACATTAATGGCTCAACTAATTAAGCACGAGGTCAACCACTAAATGCATTTTTAAAATGTAGTGCTTCTCCACTTTCTTCTTTTATATTTTCCCCCATTTTTCTATTTAAATGCATACGTGTCTTCTTCTCTTCCTATTCCCTTTATTAATATTAATATAAAAAAAAAATCTTATCCCATTTTTTAAAAACTTTTCTTGACCACTATTAATTCTTTGATTAACTTGTTTGAGTTCTCTATAATAATAAATTAAAAGAGAAAACGAACTTTCTTAGTAGGCTTTTCAACATTAAAAAACAAAACAATTATAACCAAATATTGTATGGAATAAAAATTCTATGGACACACACGATCACGGTTCCTTAATATTTACTCCCTGTTTCAATTTATATGACAACATGTCATTTTTTGAGAGTCAAACAATTTAAGTTTGATTGAGAATTTGCTCATAAAATCTTTAATTTTCTAAAAATGAAACTTATATATTTGTAAACTACGTAAAAAGTACTATAAGTCACAATAATTAACAATTTAAAATATTTACAAGATCTATGAAAAAGTTACAATTAAAAATAAATTTATTTAAATTTTTAAAAATTCGAAACATGTCATATAAATTTAGATAGAGTACTAGATTCGTATGAAGTCCAACATAATAGTAAATAGTAATGTAGTTATTCATATTTTTGGAATAGTGTAATAAAGTAAAAGGTATATATATATATATATATATATATATATATATATATATATATATATATATAAATGATGCATATTATCAATCTAACTATATATTCATCCAGGCATAATTGATTTGATTTGATACGGCACATCTAGAAGAACTTAGATGCCGCTCAATTACATAATGTTGAAAGTTTTAGAGTTGTCTCCGCCTAATTTCAAAAGTTTTGATTTTAAGTATTGAATATAAAAATATTTTTGCTAGGGAGCACTCTCCTCTTAGATAAATTTTTAGCTACATGAATTCAAATTAATCAAGCCTCAATACTAATATCAAGCATCAAATGAATTTTTTTAATTTTTTTTTTAATTTTAGAGTTTTATAGGGAAGAAGCATAAATTAAGAATTAAAACTCGCAGCAATCAATCAGTAAAGTTATAAACTTGAGTATGAAAAATAAATTCGTTGGGAGACACTAGTCTTTTCTTTTAGTCCGTTGTATACAAAATATTATTTTTCTATAATTAGATAAAACTTAACTTTACAATTATTTTTTTATTCTTAATAAAATTATATATATTCACACAAGTATCTAAAGTCCGTTTTAGACCACAAGTTTTAAAATTTTCTCTTTTTAAAACGTTACATCAAGTCAAATAATATCACATAAATTGAAAGTCGAATGATGTGAGTAATATTTAGGTAGATTTTTATATTTTGGAAACACTGAGACTTTGTACTTATTATTAGTTCGGCCTGCCTTGTGATCGGATCCCACAATTTTAAAAAATAATGAGATCACATTGATGGGCAATTCATTTTTCCAAAAAAGTTTAGTTCTGCATTATATAATTTTTTTTCTCTCTTTCCTTTTATTCTAAAAATAAATTCCTTTGTCCACTATAGAAGACATGAATTCTTAATGAATTATATTTTACTTAAATTTCTTGTCATACTTGCGTGTGATGTCTGGTGATGGATCATGTGAACGAGTAAGATGTTGTTCTTTTGTTTTTAGAAAAAGAAATATAACAAACACACTTTCTTGGAAAATGTTGGCATCAACTTGAAAAATTGGCTAAACAAACAAAACCACAAGCCTAATTTTTTATTTAAGTGATATACTTATTTGAATACCTCTCCACCCCATCCGAAAGTGAGGGGGTGCGAGTGACGGAATTAGAATCTTCATAATGAGATTCAAAATATAAAAAACTAAATATGTGAAGAAGTTAAAGAAATTCAATATCGAATAAATATATATGTATAAATAAATACTTTTGACCTTGTAAATATTATAAAATTTTCCGTCGAAGGAAATTTGGATGAATCTTTGCGCTCCTAGTTTCTATCTTTGCCCTATGTGTAGAGACGAAGCTACAATTTCGTCTATCTGTTCGACAAATTTAGTAGCTTTGGTCTAAATTTTATGTGCTTAAAAATAACTTAATATATATAAATAATATATTCAAAATCCAGTAAATTACTGTAGAATTTAGAATTCAGAAATCATAAACTCAAAATCTTAACTTTGTTTAGATTTGTGTATTTGTTCGACAAAATCAGTAGCTTTGGTCTAAATTCTATGTGCTTAAAAATAACTTTATATATATAAATAATATATTCAAAATCTAGTAAATTACTGTAGAATTTAGAATTCAGAAATTATAAACTCAAAATCTTTAACTTTGTTTAGATTTGTGTGGGGTTATTCACTCATATTCTAGTCCCATGAGTAGGTTTGACAAGCAAAAGGCTCTAACCAAGATGTTAACAAACATCACATGATAAAGAATGAGAAGACAAAAGGCCAACTCATAAGGTAACCATTAATATTATGTGTGTCTATGTGTGTTTTTTGTTTTTGTTTCTTTGTATGTTTTTATCTATCTACTTTTAATTTATTTTATTTAGTTTCCCCTAATGATTTCTAAGACTTTAGAAAACATGTTTACGTCCGAATACATGAATACTTGTGGTGTCTTAAAATGATTAGTTGTGGAAAGAAAGTGGTCAATTATGTCAACAAAGTTAATTGATCTAGAAGCCCTATTTTGTTATAATTTCTATGCATGACCTAATTTAACACTTTTTAAAGTTTGCTGGAGTACTTTTTTTTTTCTTCACTTGTGAGTGTGATTCTGACAATGTTAAGGTAATATTTGCACTTAAACTATAGCCACTTCCTAGGTGCAGAATTTAGGAAAAAGTGGTCAAACTTGAAAGCACAATTTGTAATTCCCATTTGCATTTTTTTTTTTGTTTTTGGACTATCTACAAGACACTAAGTTGTACTAATTTTAAGATCTGATTGATGATCGTTAATAAGATTCCAAATTTAAACGAGCATAACCCGGAGGAGAGCTTCTTTTCTACCGAACATGGCAGTTGGTGGGGTGTGGTGAGGGTGGGGTGTGGGAGTCTTCTCACGCTCAGAACTGGATAGCTGGTGTGTGGACAATTTAATATGGAGGTTCACCGTTGGTAAGCAATAATTTAGACGAGTCTTGCTATGATATCATGTAAGGAAATGAATTTTGAGTCTAAATCAACCGTGAAAACTAACTGACGAAGGAAGGTTTGCTCGAGATTTATTAAAAGAAAAAGACTCAAATATGCCATCGAGCTTTAAGAAAAGACTCATATATATCATGTGTTAAAAGTTTTGACTCATCTATGCCATTTTCGTTTTAGAAAAAGGCTCATTCATGTCATTATTTGTTAACTGATATGACATAGTTGAACAAAATTCTTACGGATGACATAGATGAGTCTTTTTTCAAAGTTCTATGACATATTTGAGCCTTTTTCCATTTTAAAAAAAAATTGATTTAATTAATAATAAGACTGAATCATAATTGATCACGTATAAAAAATAATTTTGCAAAAATCAGAATTGTTTTCGATTAACAAATGAACTTTTTTCTCAAACGGAAATAACATAGATGAGCTAAACTTTTAACGGATGATATAGATGAACCTTTTCTCAAAGTTCGATGGCATACTTGAATAGATCATCTATACTCTTCACAAATTTCCCTTTTCTATTTTGTATTTCATTTTGATAGCAATAATTTGAGAGGAAAGTTTACAACACTTTCCAAGTTAAGCAAGTGAGGAACTTTGAGAGGAGTAGTCTAAAATAAAACGTAGAAATTGGCTGGTAGAGATTACTTACCAAGTTAAATCAATTGAATTGACACAAAATGGTAAAATGTGAGGTATTGTGGTAGAATCAATCCATAGAGATAAGTGCCACTGATTTTTAAAGAAAAAAGAACTAGTGTCACACCACACTTTGGTTGATATTATTTTGATTCATGACTACTTAGCTAGCTAACACATTAAAAGTCCAATCACGTATTTTATTCTGGTCTACCCAATATTCTCATGTACTAAGTATACTTTCAAAAAATTAGAAGGGCCAATTTCTATATTCTTTCTTGATGACATCTGTGATCAATTCATCTAATCAATGGGTTGAAATTTGATTATTTTTTTGGGTGGGACAAGGTGATAAAGTTCTGATTTTATCACTTATTCAGCCATTTACTTATGCTTTAGTAGTTTTTAGTATATATTTAATCTCAATCAAATGAAATTACACTGGTAGTTTAACGTCAACTCGACCAATATCTATATACATAAAATATATACATAGAATAAGTTTACACCATGTTTGCGTTCACAGAGTCTAGATTCTGAATTCACCTTTGGATTTCCTCATATGCGAGACTCTTAATTTTCGACAAGTGTAAATAAAAGTTGATACTTTTAATGCTTGTTTTTCAATCTGTTTCGAGGTTGACAATATCTATCATTCAATTTGTTAACTACTCTATGAATGGTTCAAGATTCAGTGATGTTGAGATAACCTTGGTCAATTCTTAGAAAATCACTCCAATTCTCTTTTCTATAAAGAAAAAGTTTAATCCAACAGCTTCACCCACTACTGAAATGATAAACACAAAACACAGCCTCTAAAAACTCATTGATGATATAAAGCTTTGAGCAAAAATGATGCATTGATTTGGACTGAGAAAAAGGAAGGAATCTTCTAATCATTTCAACTTTAGAACTCAAAAAGAAAGAAAAAGAAAACTCATCCCTCCCTCCTCAATCTTCCCCTTTAGTACTTGTCATTTTCTGATGGATAAATGTAGTGCCTTTCAATTCAAATTCTAATCCACAAAAATACTCTTGAAAGATCTTCAAATTATTATTTTCAATGAAAAATCTATCCTCAGACCAACATGGATTGTGGTGCAATGGTGGGACTGCTCCACCATTAACTAGAGATCTCGGGTTCGATCCCTGGGTATGGAGAAAATCACCCCCAAATGGGACAAGCAGTGCGTGATCCGGATTTAGTCGGAGCTCCAATGCAGGCTTGGGGTGGGAAACCTATCCTCTGGAGAAAAAGTGGTCTGGTCACTCTCCATCAGGATGGCCTTTCAGTGAAAGGAAAAAAGAATCAGAGTTTTGAGGTTCAAGTGGTCAAAAAAGCTTTGAAAAGATGTTCTTTAAAGTATTTTCATGGTGGTCCCAAATCAGCCTTGAACTGTTTTAAGTTTCAAAGTAAATGTAAGATACAATACTAATCAACAAAAGAATCCATAAAAGAAACACTCTAAAATATTTAGGCTAGGTTCTACCTAGTTGAAATGATGTTAAGCATAGCCAGAATCTTGATCAAATACATGTAAGGCTTTGCTTTCAAGCTTTTTTATATGTACCATATTCTTAACAAAAAAATGTCTAATCATCAAGTCAAACTTTAATTAGTGCATATCACTAGAAACTAGAGTATAGAGTCGTTACATAGAAGAGGAACAAATATGTCATATCCTTCCTACTAAGCCATCCATCCCACTCAAACCAACCAAAGGAGAAAAAATGATTCAAGTACTACACAAGCAAACATAATAGCAAGTCTACATCATCCACATGGGGTAAAAGAATTAAAACAAGAAAGAAAGCTAAAAAAAATATCATGTTTTGATCAGTTAACCATGACCAAGCAACATTATGCAAATCAATAATTTGTTTTTCGATTTAGTCGATAAAAACATAATTGCCTGATAACTATCTATAGGGAAGTTTGAACTTTGAACTAAGCATCATATGTACGAGCCCGTTTGGATTGACTTAAAAGTTGGTCAAACCTACTTTTAAATCAGTTTTTTACTTCTGGAAGTGATTGACAAATATAAAAAATAACTTAAAATAAGTCAGAAACCAAAAGTAAGTCTCCCCTACTTTTTATTTTTTGACTTAAAAGTCATTTCAGTTTGACTTTTTATTTTTGTCTTAAAAACTACTTTTTTTTAAGTCAATCCAAACGGTCCCGTAATGACGATAGGCTGATACAGGAGACTCCAAATTGTCCCTACATAATCAAGTTATTTACAAGGAGCAATTGTCATGTAGTATTGACTATTTTCTCAACAATTCAGCATATTCATAGACTTGCATAATTCCTTCAAGTTGAAAAGAAAAAAAAATGAGTTATTTAATTCGATTATGGAAGTGCATCGAACAAAATATTTACCCTAGGAATTCCAGGTCATCTCCTCTCCACTGAGACAAGTAGTGTTTCCCACATATGAGATGATACGATACAATGTAACCCAAGGAAAGGCTGTCTGTAACATCTCCTCTCCTCTCAAATGCACCAGATAACATAGACCTTGATGGCACTCTGTTGAAATTAACATCATATATATTCTTGGTTGTTTTGTTGTTCAAGAGATTTCACACATAACATGGCGATGCTGATAAACTTTAGGATGATTATGTTGTTTCAATCACCATTCTCAAATTAACAAATAGACAAATAAATACAATAACAATTGTGCCTTAGTCTCAAACAAGTTGGGTTGGTATATAAACTCATCACAAACCAATATTATTCAAAGTAATAATAATACTAACTATCAGAAGTTCATTGTATTTTCTACTGGCGTATAAATTTCTGAGGCTAAATACTTAGAAAAGCATATGACGTAAAGTAAAATTGCCAACATGATTAAAACATACTTTCAACTAAGGTATCACCTATACAGATCTTTTTCTTCCATTGCACCTTATGTTTCACTAAATCTGCATGGATCCCAAGAGATTGTATATACTTTGAGACAACTCATCCTCTTTTAACACCTTTATTCACCATGGTTTCACATTTATGGACTTATGCATTTTGTGGTTGACGTGGGTCATGACCAAACCAATTCAAGCGACCTTCTCTAATTTATCATTGACGTGTCTAACTTGAACCTTCTTGCCAACGTGATCGCTTCTAATCTTGTCTAGTCTTGTATAACTGCACATCCATCTTACATTGTATTCTTTGAGCATGCACTCATTGATGAACATTGATTTTAGTTAGCAGTTAACACATATTCACAAGGGTTGTAGCAGTCATTTCTTATTCAAGGAAGGGGCTCCACTACAATCAGTATTCAGGGGCGGATGCAGTGTATACTATGTGGGTTGCCAGAAACCCAATAACTTTTGTCCAAACCCAGTATTTTATTGAGAATCCGTTAAATATATAAGAAACTGTTAGTTGGGAACCCATTACTAAAAGGAGCAGTTGATACATCAGCAAAGCTCGAAGAAGCAGAAGCTTAACTGCCCTCTTTGACGAGGGTTCAATTCCCCTGGAGCACTATAAGTGCCTTCTATTTTCAACAAAAACAATGCCGACCTTTATTTTCTCTCTCTCTCTTTCGATTTATTTTGAAAATGGTAAGAACCCATAAACTTTAAATTTTGGATCTGGCTATGTTAGTATTGATGAATTTTTGTTCATGAAGTACATACCCCATGTAAATATGTAAATATACCTTTGCATGCATAGTATGCACAAATGAGATTTGAGAAACAACACAACTTTATCAATCACCATAACATACATTTTTCTTTACAAATAGTAGAAGTCAAGTCATAAAGGAAAAGGATAGTTGACACTACATATTCATTACCATACGCCAAAAATACTAGTCAGGAAGTTAATTGATTCATTCTCCCGCTTGCAATTTGGCGGTCTCCTAAAAATGACATAATATGTGAAATGTGAAAAATTAAATAGGACGGCCATCCAATCAGTAAGCACACATAAAAACCAAATCCTTATCAAGGCTGATAGTTCCACTTTGTGGAGATTCTCAACTATTGCAATTAATCCAACATTTCATAAGGCTTTAAAGAAAGAGAGAACTGTATAAAACCAGCAGTAGATGTTCATAAAGAAAGAGAGAACTGTATAAAACCAGCAGTAGATGTTCATAAAGAAAGAGAGAACTGTATAAAACCAGCAGTAGATGTTCATAAATAAATAAAACTAGTCTCTAAGGCTAAAACATATTTTCCTTGTGTGGATCTAAATAACTTGGAAGTGAAAGAGTTACCTCAGTGAATCCAAGATATCTATTCTGTGCTTTTTTCTCAAGTGGTGGATTTACATTGTTTTGTTGGGAGCAATTGCCATCCTCATCTTTCTAAATGCTTTACGCGTGCCCTATTATTATTTTTTCACTTCATATTTGATCCTTGTCCCCACTGAACTCTCTCAACCTACAAATACAGATGATGCATCTGATTAGCTGCAATAAAATACTGATGACACCTTGTATGACTTTTACTACAAAGGAATTTAAAGAGAGAAACAAAGGATCGGTAGCTTTTGTAAAATATTACTGAGATACTGTATAGTGAATTCATAACATGTAGGACTCTTGAGCTTCTATTATGAACTTTATCAAAATAAAAATGTATCCTGTTTGCTCTTTCTTTATATTTGTTTTTCATTTCAGCACCCTTCATGATTATATGCTATATACAATTGTGTTGCCATATTACAATGTAAAATGAGATGGTCCAAACTTTTGCGCCCCCACCCCACATGCATATGAAGCACCAGCTGATGCGAATAATCTACCAGTCTTAAATTCTATGATAGAATGACTTAATTGAAAACAATCCATCCTTTCTCATCTCTCATCTTACACGAGTCCTGGCTAGTGTGTGAAGGATGATGTTTCAAAGCACCTCAAGCAATCTCTAGAATTCAGTTACCTCCCAATCCTGCAAATTTCTCCCAAACCTCAAGTCTCACATATCTCCCATACTGGAAGCCCTCCTGATATGTTATGTTTTCATCTCTCATAGACTCGAGATCCTGCCTATATTCGGAAAAAATCCCGAGCACACCTCTCCACTCCACGTATCATCTAACAGGCTAATTTTGCTTCCATCCCACCTTCAAAAATGCTACTACTTCTGAAGTCTCTTCTTCCCTTCATGATATTTCTCAATAAGTCACGAAGGAGCGCTAATGTAATGTTCCTCGTTCTCCCTACCTCGTCCACAATTTTTTGCTATCATCCCTTCACATAGCCCACTACTGAGTCTCGAAACTCCACATCCATTTTCCCACAATGCCTTCTTGAACAGTCCGAGACTCTTCACCTCAACTCAAGTCCCATTTTTTTATAAGGTAAGATTTTAAATAAGAGGTATCAAGGTGGTACAAAAGGAAACAGGACTCATGCATAGACCAAACAGACAAGCTATTACTCTTTCCTTCCTAACAATTGAGAAAATCCATGTATTGGTCTATACTAACTAACAGATTGCTTTTACACCAGAAAGACAGATTATGCAAACATTGATTTTTGACTCTAGAAATGGGAATCCTACTCCCTTCGATGCATACTTTGTTTCTCTCCATTTTCTTAGGGAAGTGACGATTTCCAACTAACCAAATTATGAATCCTAACTTTCTGATATTAAGCTCCATACAAAATTCCTCTAACCTCTCCAGCTTCTTGTCACATTAGTCGGTGTCCAGAAAAATAACATTTGATAAATGGGAATTCCCTTCCTCTCTTTGACAAGTATCTCCCTTGTAATCTAGTTAGTATCTTTGCAAGTCTTAACTCTATCAATTATTATGTTCCTCCATAGTGCGTCTTTGTACAAACCTCCCAATGAAAAACCTACTTAGGTGGTAGCTAGGGAGGTCACCAACTCTACAATTGAACATTTCAGCAGTTAATGGATCCTCCTTGAATAGGTTTAACACAAACGAATTCAATGAAGATATTGCTCAACAAAGGACTAACGAGATCCACAACTAACTTAATTTGGATTCTTTGATGATATCCCGGTGTCCTTTTTTTTTTTTACATTTTATATAAGGCAAGCTAATTTCACTATACTTGGGTGAAACTCGCCTTTATACAAGTGGTATGCCAAAAAAATAGTAAGCCTACGAAAGACACCCAATCTTCTATACAACAGGGAATATCATGGGTTCACCAAATATAAGCAAGGATAAGAGGCTACTACTCAAATTAACAAAATTCATCTCTATCCCTTCAAAAATTCTCCTATTACGTTCACTACAAATAACTCAGAGAAGTGCTAATGGAACAATTGTCCAAGCCCTATGCCTTTTCCTCCTTCTACCCCAACTTCAACTGAGCATCAATTCCTTTCCGGTGCTTGGCATCACCCATGACAAGCCAACTGATTAAGTATTTCCCACCATATCGCGGTGTCTTTTAGGGTCCAACTCATGCAAAAGACAAGAATTCTAGATATGAAGGACTTCTTAGAGTTTTTTCTACCTTCTGCTTAGTGATTTTTTTTTTTTTTTTTTAAAAGCTGGTAGTGTTTACTTCTGCTTAGTGAATTTAGGTTGATACCCTACTTCACCTTTGATTCTCTAAATTTTTCATTTGATAAAAAAAGAGCCGATAATTTAACAAAAAAATTAAAATTTTATTCTATATGCCCCAAAAGCTGAACTTTTCACAAATATTTAGAAAACTGATAAGCACGAGAAATGTACATGATTATGGATATGCATTATAAATATTTCTAAAATTAATCATTTGATTTTGTTTAAGAAAACACGAAATATATATATATATATATATATATATATATATATATGAACCCCTCTTCGGCAATTAGCTAAGATTAAATTGAAAAAAACAAACTCACTCAAATTAATCTCTGTGAGGAAAATATTTTTAACAACATTGTAGCAGGTGTGGTAAATTATCAGAGTGTGGTGTACTGTTGATGCACCACACTGAAAAACCGGAGGTGACAACTGAATAGAAAAAGAGTAATCACCATTGTGTACGTGGCATCGAAATGACCACTGAGTGGATTTAAGACCTTCTCCGCCACCTTGGAACCCCATCTTTAATTACCCTGAAGCTATGCATGCAATTCCTCCCCAATCTTATTGCACATGATGCAGTCTCGTTTCTGAACCAGGGGGGAGGCTGGAAAAAAAATGTAGTTTGCAAGGCAAACGGCAAGGTCACTAGAAGTAGGGAGCAGAGTTTAGGAGTACATAAGGGGCTGTAAGTGCTGATGAAGGATATGAGGAATAGGCGAAAGATGAAAGGGGTGGAAGACTCTGCAATATATGAGATTCTTAAAAGATTAGTTGATTACATTACTGAAAGGTCCAGATTGTTTCCTTTTAAACAAATTAAAGATCAGCCAAGTGCAATAATCCAGGGTTTGAAATTAAGAAATAACTTGAGGAGCAAAAGTGCAAGTTGTCTTTCTGAATATTTTTTTATCAACTTGATCTACAACAACAACATACCCAATGTAAATGATCTAGTCGTTCAAAATATTTCTAGCTCCCTTTCTAACTGGATTCATTTAATAAGGAGTAATCATTTAGAAGATAAATAACCATACATACTTGTTATGTGTTCGATTTGTATCTTTTAAAATTATGAATTTTTGTTTATGCTGAGACTCCTGAATGGCATTTTTGAAGCTATATCTGCTGTAAAAGGTTGATGTGCTTAATCAGACCAAAGATAGTTGGCAGACTACTTGAGGAACAAATAGAATTGAGCCACCAAGGTCTCAGATGTTTAATATCTGCATCAATACTTGACCAAGCAAGATGTCAGAGACTACGAGAGGAGGAATTAGAGCATGCATGAATGGAGGACTAAGGAGACAAGTTGCATACGGAAATAGCTCGCTCTACTCATATAAATGCATGATATCATAATATTCCTCATCCTCACCTCTATCTCAAGTATTTAATATGTGTTGGAGAAGCCGATGGACATAGGCTTGCAAATATCGAGTAATGTACCCTGGGAAGGGTAGGAATTATGTAAATATTCGTAGCTTAAAACTAGTACATTCATGAAAATATGGACAGCAAGTGATATCTTGCAAGACTTCAGCAATGCAAATAATTCTAATAAATAAGGAGGAATTAGAAGATCCTTCCTTTTGGACCACAATTGATGGCAAGGAAAGGTAACAACAACAATTACACCTTGATCCCAAACTAGTTAAGGTCGGCTATATGAATTATCTATATCCATTCCATTGGATTTCGGCTGTTCCATTCTACCACTCAATTGTTTGTCTTATAAGGCAAATTAGAGATTCTGTATATCTGAACCTATCCCTACACTGGTATACAATCTCTGAACAAACTTAAAAGACTCTTATCAAATACGGGATCTAACATAAATATGTAATTAGCGACTATTTTAATCTAACCGGTGCATATTGCCTATTTGGATTATTTTCTTCTATGGTGTTCTGTTCATCACAAATATTATATGGATTTCAAGAAATTGGAGGTTCATTGAGACAACTTGCTTCCCTGTGATTTTAAGTCTACCTCATGCCTTTCTTTTTACAACCATGATGTCAGACTATGCTCGAATAATTCCCGGGATGCATGTCACCTTCCACCACCAACAACAAATACCAGAAACTCTACTCACTCTTAAGTCCTCTTAACAAACAAAGTTATTCCTCCCATTCCCTACCACTGCAAAAATAAACACATAGATATACACAGGACCAGCACAACTCCCTATTTGTTCAATTCACATAAGTTGCTAACATTTTGGGCATTGCTATTATACATTTACATTAGTGAAAGTGTAAAATAGGAATGCCATTAAAACAAAGGAAATTAGGAAGTACCTTGAGTCAGCGGCATCGGAGCCCATTGCATTTGCACCTCACACTGTAAACGGGTTTGCGGTGGCCGAAAGTGGCTATTCTGCTGCTTTCTCTTCTTAGTTCTTACGTCTCTTATTTTATATATAAATATAATTTTGTGTTAATTGCAATAGAGTGCTTGTACAACACTAGAAGTGGCAATTGAGTCCTCGTCCAATTTATAGTACTAATATTTAGATGAGCTAATGACATGCTAATTTTATTAACTCAGGCTACTTTGATATCTTAATTCAGACGGTTTTAAAACAAAATTTATGTGCGGTTCAAAATTGATTCATAATAAACTGTCTTAATACTTTTTTATTTTGTATGTTATATATATAGTCATAATATAAAAAAAAAAAATTAAAAATTATCAAGTACTCAAACAAAATATTTGATGCATGGACGATATAATATGAAGGCTGAATCTCGACTCTGATGCTATATAAAAATGGATTTTGAACTTAACTAAATCCAAAAACTAACTTATGAAAGAAAAGATTAACCAAATTCATATAAGAAGAACAATTGCCCTTGCCTTTTCTGAGGTGAGACTTCTTTAAAATATGACCTTCTCTTTTCCTATTAAAACACAACTAGGTAGGAAGAGTTATAAACTTTTTTAAAAGACAAAAAATATGGATCCAATTATGAATATGTTACATGTAAAGAAGGTACCAATTGGTCAATTTGATGTATTGCCAATATTTGCACATTGAATTTAAAGCCAAGAGAAACAAATCGAATGGCATACTGCCGTAAATACAATAGCAAGGCCATAGTTCTGTAACTTTTCTAATAAGGTCTAGAATTTTTCTTTCCTAGAGAGCAAAAAAAATTAATTATTCAAAGCCATATTATTTTTAACAAATTAAAGATAGACATACTTCCCAAACGAGGAGCTACCACATAATTTCATCAAACTTGTTCACTTGTACTAGCTAATCTCTGCTTGCACCTTCTCAATGAAACTTAGCATGCTCTCTAATCCTTTCTCATCTGAAAAAAAAAAAGATGGTATTTGCCATTGTTGTTAAACAACAAGGGCTACTTTTGAAGGATTCGACAATTTTGAAGAGTCCGAAAAACACAACAGAAAATAGTTGAATTAATAAAAATGTTAAGAGGCTTACCAAATCTTGGTATAGTGTGGCCCTTAGGATGATGAATGACCACTGGATCAACATATGATTCCAAAAGTTTCATCCCAGACGGCTTTAGGAAGTCTTTCTCACCTATAATATCCAGTGAATATAAGTGTAGAATTTTCATAATACAAAGGTTGTAAGTGTTTAGTTTTAAAATATAGTATTTGTTCATAACGAAGTTAATAGTACACGGTGTTTAGTGTAGTTAACCCTTAAACATATATACAAAGTCTTTGATAATTTGTAGGGATAGAAAGTACCTAAGAAGTGAACAGAAGGGCATGTAATTGCTGGTGAATAAGCTTTTTTGGCCAGTGATTTAATCTGCATTTTCGCACCTCCAATTATTATCAGATATTTTATTTTGGGAACCTTTGTAAGTCCCACTCCCTGCCATTATCACGCCAAAATAACCATGGATAAGTGAAAAGAGGATAAATATCCTCTGCTTTCAATGAGATTGTGGGTTCGAGTCTTCAAACAAGTAAAATAGCTAGGAGCTAGTGTTTACCTTATCCTGCAATCCAGACAATGCTCCAGAAAGAATTGCCCCCTGAATTGTATAAAAAAACAGAGAATACTCAGTATCAGATTGTGCAATTTTCCTATAAAGATTACAAATTTGAAATGTGAACAAAGAAAAATAAAAGTACTTAAAAGAGTCAACTCAAAGTTATTCAGAATCAAGAAGAAAAGTAAGAGAAAATAAAAAATTACATCAATATCAAATTTTTTTCAAATTTATATCCAAACACCCAACTAAGATAATTTTAAAAAAAAAATTAAATCATACCTGGGAGAAACCAAGAAGACCATCGAAAGGTCCATGCTTAATCATACACTCTTGTATATATTCAAGACACTTATCAAAATTCTCATACTCTTTCAATTCCTGTATTTCAAAACAACAACAGTTATAAAATAAAATATTTTTTTTTCTTTTATTTGAAAATTAGTAAGAATTAATTAGGCGTGCAACGCAACGCAACCTTATTGAACTGGTACCATTCATAATAAGGAGGGTCAAAGATGCCTTCAACTTCAGATTTGCCTTGAGATGGAAATGGCGCATCAACAAAAACTAGATCCAATTTATTCACAACTTGAATTGGCCATTTATCAAAAATTTGCTTCTTCAGAATTGCTCCACTCGTTCGAAACCCATGAAGACAAAGAAATCTGGGCAATTTCCTCTGATTGGCGTTGGCAGATCCTTCACCTGCCATGGTGGCGACTGAATTTGTCTGCTGATGGATATTCATTGTTTGGCCATACATTTTGGAGCTACTTTTTGAGAAAATTTTGGGTAAATAGTACAGTATCTGCTTACTCATAGAATTTATCTAATTTTTGAAAATAGATTTCAAAACTTGTAAAAAGAAAAGTGGGGGAAATATAATATTAATTTCTTTTTAAAGTTCAAAATCTATTCCAAATTTTTCTATTTTATTTTTTAATAAATCAATTTATTTATGATCCTAAGAGATTGCTTCTAAAATGTGAAAATAGTAGTTATATTTGTCTTTTAACACGGATGGATATTCGTAACTAATTGTAATTTGACGAATTAGAGTAGCTAGTAATTATGTTATTAATAAAAAAAAAATTATTAAAATATCATGTCATGAAATTATGATGATGTATTATTTAGTTCATTATATTTTGTATCAAATTTATGAGTATTTTTTTTTTAGTTTTTAGACCTTATGAGTATAAGTCATGTTTCATATTTATATTTTATATAAAAAGTGAAAACTATGATCATGTTTGTAAAATGTAAGAAATGTAGGAAACGTTTGTGGAAATTTTCTGATGCTTTATTGATCATCATCTTGTATCTTTATATACAAGTATTTTGTGCAGGAAAATAAGAAAAAGAAAAATATAGAGAAAATTCCAGTTGTACACTTGTCTAAATCTTGTAGAAATATTCTAACAACCTAACTAATTTTATTCCCTCATGTGTTGATATAATATGTTGCTCACGTGCTCTTCTTCATTTCTTTCTTTCTGCAGCTAATAGATGAGTAGGAATTATGTTTGCCAACATCCCCCCTCAAGTTGGAGGGGAGAGAAGAAACCCCCAACTTGGATAAAATGCCATGATGGGAAGCGCCAGAAAGAGGCTTTGTGAAAATATCCGCGAGCTGGAGCTTTGAAGGAGCAAACTGAAGAGAGATCAACCCAAATGCATATTGTTGTCGAACAAAGTGACAATCAAGTTCCACACGTTTTGTCCTCTCATGAAAAAACAGGGTTATGGGCGATATGAATCACAACTTGACTATCGGAGTTAATAGGAACAGGTAATGATAGTGGAACTGAAAGATCCTCCAGTAAATGGATGAGCCAAGTTATCTCGGCAGTGACTTTTCTCATGGACTTGTTTTCGGCCTCTGCTGAAGAAAGGGAAATGGAAGTTTGCTTCTTTGATTTCCATGAAATAAAGGATCCACCAAGGGTAATGAAGAATCCACTTATCGACCGGCGAGAATTCTTACAAGATGCCCAGTTGGCATGCAAAAAACATTTAGAGATAGGGAAGGAGTAGACGATAAGAAAATCCCTTGCCCTGGATCCAAAGCTAGATATTTCAATACACGAATAGTAGCAGAGTAATGAGAGTGGCATGGCCGCTACATAAATTGACTAAGTTTCAACACTGGGAAGGCAAGATATGGACGAGTATGCGTCAGATAATTCAATTTCCTTACTAAATGCATGCAAGTGGTAGGATCAGAAAGAAGTAAGTCAGCATCTGCATGTAGTTTGATAGAGGGATCCAAAGAAGAAGTAACAGAGGAAACATGGGAAGTATCAAATTCTCTGAGAAGGTCAAGAGCAAACTTGCGTTGACTGATGATAAAATCTTATTTCTCTCTAATAATTTCCAGACTAAGAAAATAATTGATGTCCCCTAAATCCTTTACCCTGAATTCAGCATTGAGAAAAGACTTGATTTCAGCAATTTCATGAAGATCATCACCAGTTAAAAGAATAACATTCCCGTAAACTACAACAATAGAGATAAGGCTTGCAAATTTTAAAAAAAATAGAGAGTAGTCATTCAAAGACGAAGTGTACCCCTTGTATCTTAGAGCACCAGCAAGTCGAGAATACCACTGTCGAGAAGCTTGTTTCAAACCATACAGAGACTTTTTAAGAAGACAAACATGGGTAGGTGATAGAGGAATAATCCCAGGTGGGAATTTCATGAAAACTTCTTCCTCTAATGAACCATGTAAGAAGGCATTGTTGATGTCCAATTGTGAAACTTTCCAATATTTCTTTACTGCCACTGCTAAGAGACACCTGATGGTTATCATTTTGACAACAGGAGAAAAAGTATCATTGTAGTCAATTCCTTTTCTTTGAATATCCCCCATCACCACCAATCGAGCTTTAAATCTTTCAATTGAACCATCGGAAAGAAATTTGATCTTGTATATCCATTTTCAAGGTAAAACCTTCTTTCCTAGAGGTAGTGAAACAACTTTCCAAGTGTCGTTGAGTTCTAGAGCTGCAATTTCGACAGCCATAGCAGATACCCATTCATGGTGTGCAGCAGCTTGAGAGTAACTAGTGGGTTCAGTAAAATTGGTGAGGGATCTGAAAATTTGTTGATTAGGAACAGACATGGTATTAAAAGAAAAAACTTGAGTAGGAGGAAGAAAAGCAAAGCACAAGTCTGTAAGATTAGTGAGATAAACACTACTGCATATGAAATCCTTTAGATAACCTGGTTTGTGAGAAAGCCTTTCTGATCTTTTAGGAGAAGGGACATGAGGAATGACAGGGTCTGGTGAAGGAGGATGAACAATGTTAGGAGAAAAATGTGGTGGAGGAACAGAAGAAAAAATGTGATTATTGAAACTGAGGAGAAAATGGTTGATCTGGAACATCAAAATAAGAGGGAAAATGAGTAAAGAGTTGAAAGGATGAGGTAGAAGATGTAGCAAAAGGGAAATGACCTTTATAAAAAACGACATCCCTGGATACAATTATTTTCTTAGTGGTGAGGTCCATGACTGTGTACCCCTTTTGGGAATGAGGATAACCTAAGAAAACATATTTCGTAGCTCGGGGATCAAATTTACTCCTTCCTTGAGATAAGGTGAAACAATAACAAAGACAACCAAAAGTTCTTAAAGACGAGTATGAAGGTGACTGGTGAAAGAGGATTTCATAAGGTGTCTTGCCATGTAAAACCTTTGAAGGAAAAAAGGTTGATTAAATGTGTAGTTGTTAGAACACACTCACCCCAATAAGAAATGGGAACATGGGATTGAAAAAACAGACCTCTAGCAACCTCCAAAAGATGTATATGTTTCCTTTCTACTACCCCATTTTGTTGTGGGGTGGCTACACAACTTTGTTGATGTAAAATGTCATGTTCTTGCAAATAAGCAGTTGCGAGGGTTCCTTTCCCAAGTTCCAAAGCATTATCAGAACTGATACACTTAACCTTCTTGTTAAACTGTCTTTCAACCATAGATAAAAAGGTCTTTAAAATTGGAAAAACATTGTTTTTAGTTCTCAGCAAGAATGTCCAAATTCATCTACTATAGTCATCAACTATGGTAAGGAAATATTTGTAACCATTATGAGTAGCATCTTTATAAGGACCCCAAGTGTCAATGTGAATTAATTCAAAAGTTTCTTTAGTTTTGATTGAACTAGTGGGAAAGGAGGACCTGGTTTGTTTAGCTTGAGGACAAACATGACATATAAGAGTAGAATAAGAAGAATGGTTGATAAAATTAAACAATTTCATTGCTGATATGGGCAAAGGCCCAAGTCTCATATGTTAAAGGCTTACATTTGAAATAGCATCACAAAGAACAGGAATAAAACTGGAATTGCTTCCTTTTTTTGAAAAAGAGACACATTGCTTGACATAATTTAAACTATGCCTAAAATTAGTTGGTTGCAGAAGATATAATCCTTCTCTAAGCTCACCAAAAACTTACCACTCTCTTCATTAGAAGGTCTTACAAGAGACATGCACTAGAAGTAAACAACACATCCCAGTTGATTTGATCACACAACCTATGTATAGAAAGAATATTGTATTTAAAAACAAGAACATGAAGGACATTGGTTAGAGTAAGGTTAGGCAGAATAGAAACACTACCTATATGAGTGACAGTTACCTTGAAAGAATTAGGTAAACTGATGTTAATAGGAACAAGAAATAGGCTTCATAAAGGAGAAAAAAAAGACATCAAAACGCATGTGTTCTAATGCTCATGAGTCAATAATCCAAGTTGCAGAATTAAAAACTGAAAGTATGTGCCTGAGTATTTAAGGATGGTACCAGTTACACCATTTGCATTTATCTCTGTTGATGGCACTGAATGAGACATCTGCATTTCCTTCACTATTTGAGTGATTTCTGCCATTTGTTCCTTAGTAAAGTGTTGAAAGTTGATTGTCCCTCCTTCTTTAGAAGACTGATAAGAGTTGTCATCTCCTGCAAAAGCTGCAGTCCCTTTGATTATAGAGTTTTTCTCTTTAGTGAACTCGATATCCTCAGGGTACCTATGCAGTCTATAGCAACCATCCATTACAAACACAGACACAAGAACAAGTAATATCTACATTTAAAGAGTCCAACTCATCCCATACACGTTTTAATTTAGTGAAATAACCTGATATATCAGAATTCCCTTGCACTAAGCCATTAAGTTCCTTTTAAAGTGAAAAAGGTTGGTATCATTAGACTTACCAAACCTTTGTCAGAGGTTATCCCAAAGCTCTTTAGCAGTGCGGTTCGTTCGAGAAATTCCTACCTCTCTATCTATTTCTGAGATGTTTGAATAAATGACACTATCTCCAATCTCTTTGGATAATGAGTTAAGTAACCAGGAGGTTACCATGTCATTACAACAGTTCCATTGAGAAGAATCAGAAGCATCGGAAGGTGGTGCTTGACATGTGCCATTGATGAAGCCTAGCTTCCTCTTAGCTGAAAGAGCTATCAAAATTGATCTCCTCCAACAAGGAAAACCTCGTCCATCAAACACAGTGCTTATGAGATTCATTCCAGGAGAATCAGATGAGTGAAGATAATAGGGGTGACTGGAGTCCATAGCAGATGTTGCAGGTGCAACAATTGTTCCAGAATTGTTGGAGGGTGATGAAGAATCTCCCATTGTAGATGATGAGTGAATGAAAAATGGATCGAGCTTACTGCTCTCATACAATGTAAGAAATGTAGGAAACGTTTGTGGAAATTTTCTGATGCTTTATTGATCATCATCTTGTATCTTTATATACAAGTATTCTGTGCAGGAAAATAAGAAAAAGAAAAATACAGAGAAAATCTCAGTTGTACACTTGTCTAAATCTTGTAGAAATATTCTAACAACCTAACTAATTTTATTCCCTCTTGTGTTAATATAGTGTGTTGCTCACGTGCTCTTCTTCATTTCTTTCTTTCTGCAGCTAATAGATGAGCAGGAATTATGTTTGCCAACATAAAATATAAGCAATATACTACTAGAAATATAAACAATAAATAACGAGAGTAGATTGTGGAGATCGTCTTATTCAAATGTCTTCAAATATCTCATGTAGTAGTGAAATAACAATCCTATTTATAGGTTGAAAAATCAGTACTTCAAAAGTCACCATGTTAAGTGTCACAATAAGTAGATACATTTTTATCCAAAAGAGTTCATAAAACCTAGAGAATATATGCAAGTAGTTTATCTACTAAGAATATAGACAATCCACTAATTCAATGAATTTATAACACCCCCCTTGAATGTCATAGATAATTATTAGGAGCGATTTTACTTTTAAAAGCCAAGGGAAGAATTATTTCCAGAATGAGGAACTGGCATGAAAAAACATAATTTTATCAAACTTGTACTAATCTCTGCTTGCACCTTCTCAATGAAACTAAGCATGCTCTCTAATCCTTTCTCATCTGAAGAAGAAAAACAAAAGAGGATGGTATTTGTCATTTTTGTTAAAAAACAAGGGCTACACAGAAAATCTAAGTTGCCAATGCCTGGATTGCCGCACCTGTGTCGGACACACAAATTTGAAGAGTACGAGCAACATAGCAGAAAATACTTTAAATAAAGTTGAATTAATAAAAATGTTAAGAAGTGTACCAAATTAATCTTGGTATAGTGGATGGTGAATGACCACCGGATCAACATATGATTCCAAAAGTTCCATCCCATGCGTCTTTAGAAAGTCTAGCTCACCTATAATAGCCGGTGAATATAAGCGTAGAATTTTCATAATACAAAGGTCGCAACTCGCAAGTGTTTGATTTTAAAATATAGAATATTTGTTCGTAACGAAGTTAGCCCTGAAACATATACACAAAGTGTTTGATAATTTGTAAGGAGAGAAAGTACCTAAAAAGTGAATGGAAATGGCATGTAATTGCTGATGAATAAGCCTTTTCGGCCAGTGGTTTAATCTGCAATTTTGCACCTCCAATTATTATCAGATATTTTATATTGGGAACCTTCGTAAGTCCCACTCCCTGTCAATTAACACACCAAAATAAGCATCAGAAGTAACAAGGGTGGATTGCTTCAATGGTAAACAACCTTCACTTTTAATGCTGAGATTGTAAGTTTGAGTTATCGTTTTAAAAAAAAATGGAAACATGTAAAGAATATTATGATTCAAATTGTAACATTAACATTTCCAATACTTACCTTATCCTGCAACCCTGGCAATGCTGCAGAAATTAGTGCCCCCTGAATTGTATCAAAAGGCAGATAATATTCAGAATCATATTGTGCAAACTTCCTACAATATTACAAATTTGAAAGGGGAAAGCCCTCAATTTTGTCCGTGCTACAAAACTTATTGTTATAAAAGTGACTCATATATACCTTATTGTTACACAAATCACTGATATAAAAAATTATATCAAACAAAATCAATATCATTGTACCAAATTTATATCCAATCAAGATAATAAGGAAAAAATAAAAAAATACCTGGGAGAAACCAAGAGCGTCGAAAGGTCCATGCTTAATCATACAGTCTTGTATGTATACAAGACATTTATCAAAATTATCATATTGTTTTAATTCCTGTATTTCCAAACAACAACAACAATTATAAAATAATATAAAATTAAGAACATTATAATTTTCTTGTTAAAAAGTGCAACCTTATTGAACTAACTAGTACCATTCATAATAAGGAGGGTGAAAAATGGCGTCGACATCAGATTTGCCTTGAGAGGGGAAAGGTGCATCAGCAAAAACAAGATCCAACTTGAATTGGCCATTTATCAAATATTTGCTTCTTCAGAATCGCTCCACTCATGAAGGCAAAGAAATCTGGGTAATTTTCTGATAGTGGTGTCGTTTGATGTCTGCTGATGGACATTCATTTTTGAGAAAAAAATTTGGTAAATAGTACAGTAGTATCCAATTTGTTTAATTTTTGAAAAATATATTAGTATATATCATTTTTTAAGTTTAAAAGTTATTCCAAAATTTAATATTTTATATAAAATAATTTTATTTATTTATGACTCCAATTAATTCCCATCTATCTTTTGAGTTGTCTGATCTGAAAAATGTATGTTTGTCGTGAAGAAATTGTTTTAAATGTGGAAATATTGTATAAAAGAATAGTAATTAGTTACCATTGATGTTATTATTTGTCTTTTAATGAATTGTAGTAACTAGTAATTATGTTATTAACAATATTTATTGGAATATCATGTTATAAAAATGATAAATTCATATCAAACTTTTTTTTTTTTTTAATATAATTTTTCAAACTTATGGATATAAATTATGTTTGATGTTTTTCAAAATGAAAATGAAAATTTATTTTTCCAAAAACTATTGCAAACATATTTTAAAATTTCAATCCAAGCAAATTTTATCTAATAGAGTTATTTAATTTATATTTATATATTAACACATTAATTTTATATTTTTATATTTAAAAAGCTATCATATAAATCGATATTAAGTACATACTTTAACTAACGTGCATTAATCGTTGATGATACACATATCTTGTTCGCATGAATTGGTTTGACAAAGATTCATAATAGTGTTTTTTTTTTTTGACTTTTTTTTCTTCTTTTTTTATTGACACTATAATTAACTTAAAAGAATTTTCTTCTTCTTTCATTTACACGTTTTTTCAAAAAAGAAAAGCATCCCAACCCCTACCAGTCATATTCTTCATAATTTAATTTGCAAGACTTTCTCCATTTTAGTTCCAACATTATTTTCTTTTTATAAAAAAAAGAATATAATTTCTTTCAAATCTGAAAATAAATGAAAATCAACTAGGAAGAAATCATACGATTCAGATTTGAAAAAAAGACTTTCTTTCGTACAATTTATTTCAAATCTCATAAAAATAATGGAATAAATATGAAGAAGAAAGAAGATAAATGATTTTTACGTATAAAAGAAGTTAGCCAATATTTATTATCACAATTTTCGAACAAATATGTTTACTCAAATTCAAATATAAACCCATTAAATTTATCAAAAATGATATTCGAAAATTCGTAAGAATTAATTTTTGAGCTATCAATTTCTTTTTGTGATCGATGTAGAAATAAATAACCGCGGCAAAATTTTCCTTCTTCTTCAATCTTAGTATGAAAATATATATTTTTTTAAAGTTAATCTTTCAAGTTATTTGAAAAGAAATTATGTTTTGTGATTTGAAAAAGAATGTGATTTGAGAAGAAGATGAAGATAAAAGGGGGTTGGGTAGGGGAGGGGTGGGGTAGAATAGGTTGACATTTCTATTTATTTATTTTCTTTTTAAAAAAATTAGAAATAAAATGTGTTTGAAATAATTTTAAACAAAAAAATATTTTTTTAAATAATTTTGGGAGCTCGGTGCCACATGTTATTTTTTAAAAAACAATTTTTGAATAGGTAAAAGTATTCAATAAATACTAATTTTAATTGAGATGTCTAAGTGAATTACGTGGACAACTTTAAGGGACAATTGATGATTTAAGCCTATTTAAATATAATAGAATGGCAAACTGCCGTAAATACAATAGCATGGCCATACTTCTGTAACCTTTCTAATAAGTTCGGTCCTATTTTATTTATTAAAAAAAAAGTAGAAATTATATATGTCCCAAACGAGGGACTACCACAAAAAAAAAAAATTAAAAAAATTATCAAACTTGTTCACTTGTTAATCTCTGCTTGCACCTTCTCAATGAAACTAAGCATACTCTCTAATCCTTTCTCATCTGAAAAAAGAAGAATTAATTAACAACACAGAATATAATAAACATTAAATGAAGTTGAATTAATAAAAAAGTTAAAGAAGTTTACCAAATCTTGGTATAGTGTGGCCCCTAGGATGATGAATCACCACTGGATCAACACATGATTCCAACAGTTCAATCCCATACTTCTTTAGGTAATCTTTCTCACCTATAATGTTTCAATTAATAACCAGTAATTAATATCGTATATTTTTTTTAAAAAAATAATTAATCTTCAAAGTGTGAAAAGTAAGATTTTATCATTGTTGGATCACTTAAAAGTTATTATAGATAATTATTCATAACAAATATAACTAATCGCCCTGAAAATAAAGCATACCACCTGCTATAACATATTAAAACACATTTAAGAAAATTAGAAGCTTTGGATACATGTTGCGATAATAACATGTTGAAGTTTAGCAGCTGGACCCCCCACCCCCTCCTAAAAATAGGCATGTTGAAGTCATAAGTTTGGATTTTCTAGCTTATGCTATAGTTTAATAAGTCAATTGAAACAACTCAAAACTGCAATTAGTTATGAAACCAGAATTTTGGAATTGTTTGGTGACTGGATGACGGTTGGAATGTCTCACACAATTAACTATCTTTTAAACAAAATAACTAATTCTTGAGATTAATTGATATTCACAAGAAAATGTGAAATATTTCGAGATTGATATACCTTATACCATCGATCAAACAACTCCTCTTATCTAAAAAATCCTTTATATATATCAAGGCATATAATCTAAATATTCCTCCCAACAATAACCAATATTGACGTATTTATCGATCTAATAAGTTGGAACTATACATTGTGTTTCTCGACATGCCTTTATTTATTTAACAAATACTATAGTACTTAATTTGCATTCTTCCGTGAAATTTCTTAACAAATTCAATTTAATCGAGTCGGCCCAAATTGACCAGAATCTATAGTTGACTTGTCCTAGTTTTTAAAACAAACGTTTTAAAAGAAACAAAATAATGTGTTGTTCATTTTGCACAAAAATTTATGAAATAAATAAAAAAGAATCATACTACGTGTACTGTAAAATAGCCAAAGAACAACAATACAACGTGTTGAATTTTTTGCAGGAAAAAGAAAAGTACCTAAAAAATGAAGGGAAGGGCATGTAATTGCTGATGAATAAGCCTTTTCGGCCACAGATTTATTCTGAAATTTAGCACCTCCAATTATTATCAGATTTTTTATTTTTGGAACCTTTGTAAGTCCCACTTCCTGCCAATATCACACCATGTAATCATCAATTGTCATGAAAAATTTAATTGAACACAAATAATTATGACAGTACCATTGGAATTTTGATATTTTCATTTCACACAAAGAACTAAACAAAAATTTAATTTATCGCGTAGTGTGTACCTTAGCCTGCAACCCGGACAATCCTCCAGAAAGAATTGCCCCCTGAATTGTATCAAAAGACAGAGATACTCAAAATCAAATTGTAATACATCATAAATTTGAAATGTGAAAAAAGAAAAAGAGAAAAGTACTTGAAATGCAGAGAAGAAATAATTATTATAGTAGTATCTTTTTTTTAAAAAGCATCAACCTCAAATAAAGAATTTTATTCCACCTTTAACCGGAAATAGTCTAAATTATGTCTTTTTGCTTTAAAAAAACAATTGTTTTCATAGAAAAAAATATATTTTTGACGTAAATAACAGACCTTTTTAAAAAAATCAAATACTTCCAAAGTACATGCAAAAAACATTGAACCAAATTTATAACCAATCCAACAACGAATAAAGAAAAAAAATGACGAGAGGAGTTGCTCAGATGGTAAGCAGCCCTCACTTTTAACCTGATTGCGAGTTTAAGTCAACAAGGAAGCAAAAAGGGTGGGAGCTCGAGGGTAAAAATAAAAAATAAAAAAATAAAGAGAAAAAAAAAAAAACTTGAATTACCTGAGAAAAACCAAGAAGACCATCGAAAGGTCCATGCTTAATCATACATTCTTCTATGTATTCAAGACATTTATCAAAATTCTCATACTCTGTAAATTCCTGTATTGAAAAACAACAACAATTAGTTGTTAGATCGAAATTGAAGGAAGAGCTATGTGATGGAATTTTAATACTGAAAAAAGGAAGAGACCTTATTGAATTGGAACCACTCGTAATAGGGAGGGTCAAAGATGCCTTCAACTTCAGATTTGCCTTGAGATGGAAAAGGCGCATCAACAAAAACTAGATCCAATTTATCCACCACTTGAGTTGGCCATTTATCAAATATTTGCTTCTTCAAAATTGCTCCACTCGTTCGAAATCCATGAAGGCAAAGAAATCTGGGTTTCCTTTGATTAGTCTTGCAATCACCTTCACTTCCCATGGTGGCAGGCAACAAATATGTATATATATATTTTTATTTTTATTTTCAGAAAGTAAAATGACTCTGTTTTGTAGATTTAGAGAAAAGTCCGTAAGTGTAGGAGGAATATATATAGAGTGAAGGAGAAAGGGCGTCGTGCCAGAATTTTTTTAGGCGTGGGTTGGGGAACGCGTAGGATGAGTTGTCTACGGGATTTGGGGCTCGTGGGATATTCCGTGGACGGTAAAGCTCGACTCAAAAAGAGAAATATTTGGCCAGAATTTGGCCAAAAATGTAAAAAGACTAAAATATTCTTATTTTAATTTTTGCATTTATTTCCTTAATACTTTTCTCTCCAAACAAAACTAACCTTTTTTATATTTCCCAAACTCCTTGAACTACTAAAACACAAACTATTTGGCTGCCAAGGTAAATGAAAAAAATGTTTTTGTGTATATTTTTTTGTGTGTGTATAGTTTATCCGATTTATTTTTAAAAATAAATATTGTTTAGTTAATAAAAAATTTGTACGCTTTAGTTAAAAAAATATTTTTGTAATTTTGTTTTTACACATTAATATTTTTTCATTATAAACCAAATTATGTTCTACATATACATAAAATACATTCCTTCCTCTACCCCTTCCCTGAACTCAATTATGATCATAAGGTGCCAACGCGTACCTTTGAAAAATTATTTTTTCACTTAAAATAAACTACAAATGACTATCTTATCTACTTAAGATTATACTTAATTATTTTGTAATACAAAATTAGTAAAATATAGTAATTAAGTGTAGATTAAAAGATTTTAATTAAATTTTTCTTTAAATATAATCAACTAAATAGATTAGTCTATATAATGGATGTTTTTCAAGAGAAAAAAATTATTTTGAAATTTGGATATTTCTAAAAATAATTGATGATAAGACATATATAACTATGCCATAAATAATACATTAATTTTTTTATATTATAATCATTCCACACAAGAATTAACATATATTGAAAATGGTGAAATTATTTCACTACTTTTAACCATGAATAAAAAATCCAGTTATTCCAATAATATTAATTAAGTGGACATTTCAAAACAAATGAATAAAAGATCACTCAATACGTACTTATCAATTATAATACTTTAAAATAGATGTATTTTATGTATATAATAAATTACAATATGTTTAATGTGTATAAATAAAGTATAACATAACTAGGATATATATTTTTTTAATTTTTTTTATTTAATGTAAAATTTTAATATTTCAATAACGATAATGAAAACTCAAAATACTTAAGAATTGATAGACATCAGCACATTATAGAAATACATAAAAAATTTATTAATATGTAGTTTAATTTTTTAAAACATAATAACCAAACATAAAATTTAAATATGTAGTTAAATTTTTCAAAACATAATAATTAACAAATATGCAATATTACAACATTAATGTGTAACTATCTTGGGTTATTGTTAAATAGGATCTACACTTATGAACCATATGATTTTTAGTATTTCTTTAATGTGTTGATGTCTACCAATTCTTAAGTATTTTAAGTTTTGATTGTTATTATTGAACTATTTTACATTATATATAAAAAACTATTTAAAATGTAATTTAAATAATTATTTAAATAGGTAATTTAAATTTATTTATATAATAAATTCAATAAAATTACTTAATTTTATAAGTTCTTAATCAGTTTGAAACAAATATTAATTTGAGAGCAAAAAAATAAATAATAACATTGTGACTACAACTATGTATACTTAATATTTTAGCATATCATTTAATAACAAATATTTTTTTTATAAAACAACAAATAATACTAATAAAGAAAAATATATAAGTGATGAAACTTTAATCTAGTTTATGCTTAGCAAATTTGTGTTGTCATTATCATCGGAGAACTATGAAGATGTTTTTCTTTCAATTTTTTTTTATAAAAGTTTATTTTGAAATCATAAAGAACTTTCTATATCCTTTCCGTGTTATTATAATTTTTCAATGAAGCACCATCAATGTTTTTATCCAAAAAAAAATTGTATACGTCTCTAGTACTAAAATAATAAATAAAAATTAATTCTAATGAGTCTTTATTTGTGTATGATGTGATTCATATGCAATCGAAGATATGAAGACAATCACATAAGAGGAAACATGATGGTAGTTTGAGTTTTCTACATATTTTGTTCACATACATTCCGCGTATAATTGGATAAAATATATTTTATCACTAATTTTTTTCTAGAAAATCAATGCTTAACAACAACTCCTTTAAATAAATAAGAGTAATTTTTTAGCCAATTCGGTCAATTTTAGATTTATTTTTGAGTGTTGTTGATATAAATTTTTAATATTTAAATTTAGATATAAATTATCTTTTTCACGATTAGAAATTATAAATTTAAATAGATAATCTACACTTTACTCTCTTTTATACTTTTCAAAAAATTTCTTATCATTAAGAATAAGAAATGGAAAATAAATAAACAAAAAAAATAAGTAAAACGGGGAAAAATTTGAAATTGAAGAAGAGATTTTTTTTTGTATTTTTTTAACTACTACTGTAATATATATATATTATTTTTTATTTTTTTAGATCTTGAAAATTTCAAGGGAGAAGAGTGGGTGAGACTTATGTTTTCTTTGGTGAATTTTTTGGTTCCTTTCCCATGTTTAACTATGAAATCATCAATAATTAATCTCATTAATCATTTTCAATGTATTGGAAACATAATTGAAGAATCTATTTAATATTTAAGTTAAAGGATAAAAATGTCCAAAAATAAACTAGTTTATAGTGTGAACATGTCTTTTTTTCATTCTGGCCAAATTTTTATGGCCAAAAGAATTTTTTCTTTTTTTATATCTAAAATTTAAATTGAAATTATTTACTTTTTTAACAAAGAAGCAATTTATCTATTGCATGGCGTTCTTTTTTATGGTACACTATTGACATGTGAAGTCCTGAAGCTCATTAGTGAGCTAATCTCAACCCCACAACGCATGTGATATGTGAATCGAAGTGTAAAAAATTATTTTCTTGAACCTCAAACTTAATTAATTAGTGAATTGAAGTGTCAAACATGGTGAATATATATTATATATATATATATATATATATGGGAAATAATTGAAATTTCACAATAATAATATAACTTATTATTTAATAAAAAGTAGTCTTGAGAATAAATGAATATTACAACGATAATATATAAATATTAGTGCAAAAAATTAATACTTGAATCGTGCTGGAAACTGTCCTAAGAAACTATTTCAACGGTATAAAATGGTTCCTCGGGATTAAATAAACTTTCCCTATCTTAAATAGAGGATACAGGAATCAACGCATTAATTAACATCAGAAAGTTATTAATGGGGAAATAAAATAAACATTGATTAATTAAACGAGGGATTCAGAAATAGAGGCAGCATATAGATGCTTGTTACTCCGTTAGTAAAAAAAAAATGACACATTTATATATTAAATAATAATTTAATTATAAAATATTTGTGTTATCTTGATGAAATGATTTACAGTCACACAAATTTCTATTATTCATTTTGGACTATAAATTTAAAAAAAAATTCTTTCTTTCTTAAACTCCGTGCAAAATCAAACTATCTCACATAAAATGAGACGGAGGGAGTATATATTATAATGAACAAAATGAGAAGAATATATAGGGAAAGAGTGTCATGTAACAATGACAAGTGGCCTTGCCACTTGTCCAATTCCCTACATGCAACATGACACATGGAGAATGAGTTGTCAAGAGAAAAAAACGAGGTAATATCTCAGATGACCACTCAATTATAAACTATTTTCTCAGAAAGTCACTCAATTTTGATTTTTAACTCAAAAGTCACTCAACTATGAATTTCTTACTTACAAAGTCACTCAACTATGAGTGTTTTATACTTACAAAGGCACTCAACTTATTCAATTATTTTTTTAAAATTAAAATTTAATTAAATGAATTTTTTTATCTCTAACTAAAACTGTAAAAAGATGACCCACCTACTTAACTCGATCCGCTAAAAATATAATAGTGATCCTTTTGTTTTACCTTTTCCCCAAATTTAATAGTTAGGATTTATTATTTTAAGAAACTTTAAATTTTGTATGTTTTATGATTTTTTTTCTACACTATGTTTAATTTGTGTTTATAGGAACATCGATACAGTTTGAAATTTTTTTAAGCATGGTATGTTGACGATTTTTAAGCATACTATACTGACGAGGTTAGATAATTTTTTAAGCATAGTATAATTAGCAGTTCAAGTGGATGCTTATTTATTTTTAATTTTTTTTCTTAGAAATAAAAATTTGATCTAAGTAGATTTTAATTTAAAAAATTAATTGAATAGGTTGAGTGACTTATTAAGTAAAACACCCATGGTTGAGTGACTTTGTATGTAAACACTCGTAGTTGAGTGACTTTTTAGTTAAAAATCAAAGTTGAGTGATTTTTTGAGTAAATAAGAGAAAAAACATAAAGTCACCATTACAGGGTGTGTTTGGTATGAAGGAAAACATTTTCCGGAAAATGTTTTTCAATTTTCTCATGTTTGGTTGGGTTAAATGTTTTGGAAAATGTTTTCCAAATCAACTCATTTTCCTCAAATTTAAGGAAAATGACTTCCCTTCAAAACTTAAGGAAAACATTTTCCAAACTCTCTTCCAACTTCCAATTAAAAAAAAAATTGTTGAAAAAATCAATTTAGTTTGTCCCTACACTCAAACCAACCCCCCAAAAAAAATAATTTAAAAGTTTGTTTTTAAATTCAATATTTTTACCCACTCTCACCCTACTCCCACCCCCTACCACCACCCCTCCCAAAAATATATTAAAAGTTGTTTTTAAAAGATATTTCTAATTTCAATCTTTTATTTTTTACCCCCACCCCTACCCTCGCCCCCCCAGCCCCTATCAGCCCCCACCCCCTTCAAAAAGAAAAAAAATTAAGTTTGTTTTAAAAAAATATTATTTCATATTTTTACCCTTACTCTCGACCCCCCTACCCATTCCCCCACCCACCCCCTACCAGCCCCCGCACTCCCCAAAAAAAATAATTTTAAGTTTGTTTTTAAAAAATATTTTCGACTTCAAAATTTCATTTTTTCACCCCTACCCTCGACCCCACCCCACCCCCTATCAGCCCACCCCCCCACCTCCCAAAAAATTTTTTTAAGTTTTGTTTTAAAAAAATATTTTCGACTTCAAAATTTCATTTTTTCACCCCTACCCTTGACCCCCCACCCACCCCCTACCAGCCCCCCCAACCTCCCAAAAAAATTTTTAAGTTTTGTTTTTAAAAAATATTTTCAACTTCAAAATTTCATTTTTTCACCCCTACCCTTGACCCCCCACCCATCCACCCACCCCCTACCAGCCCCCCCCCCCCCCCAAAAAAAAAAGTTTAAGTTTGTTTTTTAAAAATATTTTCGGCTTCAAAATTTCATTTTTTCACCCCTACCCTCGACCCCCCCACCGACCCACCCACCCCCTACCAACCCCCCCCCCAAAAAAAAAGTTTAAGTTTGTTTTTAAAATATAATTCCGACTTCAAAATTTCATTTTTTCATCCCTACCCTCGACCCCCACCCACCCAACCCCTACCAGCCCCCCCACCCCCCAAAAAAAATTTAAGTTTGTTTTTAAAAAATATTTTTAACTTTAAAATTTTAATTTTTCACCCCTACCCTCGACCCCACCCCCTACCAGCCCCCACCCCAAAAAAAAATTAAGTTTGTTTTTAAAAAATATTTTCAATTTCAAAAATTATTTTCTACTCTAGTAAAAATAAAAGAAATTTTTCAAAAACATTTTTCATTCATAAATCAAACATAAAAAATCTTTTCCGAAAAATATTTTCTACTCACCAACCAAACATGGGAAAATAAGTCAAAATCCAACTTGTTTTCCAAGAAAACATTTTCTAGGAAAACATTTTCCTTCATACCAAACACACCCACAGTTGTTTTGGATTTTCAAAAAGACACCTTAACTTTGCAAGCGTCCTATTACCCCACAAAAGTAGTGAATATCTTTGTAAAATGATCATTTTGACCCATTTTCTCACTATGTTTGTGAACACTCAAATAACAGTGCGTGAAGGTCTATTTTAACTGCCAAAAACCAATTAAAAAATGCCACATTTCTACTGTTTTATTTATTAATTAATTAAATAATTAAATACTTCATCTTCTTTTCTTTATTAATTAATTAAATAATTAAATACTTCATCTTCCCCAAATTTGTTGTTGGAGAAATTTTTTTCAAACAAGTACTTTTAGGAATCAACAATGGTGACATCAACCTCGACACCAGGTTCAATGGTGATTGGGGTGATTTGCTTGACAACATTTGGGAAGCTAAAAAGGTCAATCCGCGCTCGTGAACCCTCAACTCAAACTTGTCCCATGTATTTGTGCCTTCTCCATAGGAAGACTTCCTAGGGATAATGTTAAGAACCTTTGTTGGTGTAACATCTCGCACCTAGAAACGACTATAAAGAGTTTAAAATATGAAAATATTGATTTTTAGAAAGAATAAGGAAATCTGGAAATTTTGTCTAAGTTAAGAAAGTGAGTTTTGGCCATTTTCAAACGGCCATAAATCCTAGCTCAGGAGGATTTAGGAGCAGATCTTGATATGGTTGGAAATCCCTGGGAGAGATCTTTCCAACCCCACCAAGATTGCACGATTTCGACATCGTATGAGTGAAATATGCATTTCGGAAGTTGGGCTGTTGGATTGAGGAAAGTTCCAATCCGAATTTAGGGAAGGGCAAAGTAGTCTTTTCTCTAATTAATTTCCTAATTTGATTCTAGGGATTTATTGGGGTAAAAACATGACTTAGTCAGTTTGAAGAATTGAGAAATACGCTTAGGGCTTGGAGAAGAGAGAAAAGAAGAAAGAAAGAGAGAAAAAGACAAGAATTCGTCAAGATCATCCAAACTTGAGAGTGGAATTCGTCGGGGGGTGATCCCTATTAAGGTATGTGAGATCTTTTGTGTTGGATTAGTTCACCCACACACCAACTTGTTTAAATCCAATTGTTTTGAGTTGTTTACATGTTGAAGAAGTAAGGTTCTTGAAGAACAAATTGTAGAATTCTTGTTGGTTGAGTTGTTGATGCTTGAGGGTGAGTTGATTCATGTTTCCGAGTTATTTTTTGAGTTAGATTGGTTTTATATTGAGAGTACAATCGATCCTAAGTGTTTGGGAAAGGCACTATGGAAGTTATGGAGGTTTAGAGAGGAAGAACGGAAGAGAAAAGTCAGAAGTCGCTGGGCAAAAGGGCTGGGGCGCCGCTGTCACGACCCGATTTCTCGAGTCATGATGGCACCTACTATACCCTACCAGTAGGTAAGCCAACCCGTAACCCAGAACATCAAGCAATGAGCGAAAGGGAAGAAACTAGCGAAAACAATAATCTAAACAAGAATAACAAGGCGAAAGCAACCCAAAATAAATATATACATA
The DNA here is from genome assembly GCF_900185275.1 of Solanum verrucosum. NCBI lineage: Eukaryota > Viridiplantae > Streptophyta > Magnoliopsida > Solanales > Solanaceae > Solanum > Solanum verrucosum. The sequence goes on from NW_026019954.1 coordinate 966,843, forward strand.
AATCCCTCCCAGAACCTGGAAGTCACTAGTACAGAACTATCTAATAAAGAGTACAAGTCCCAAAAGTGGACCACAACAAAGCGTGTCTCAAAGGCAACAAGACTAGCTAAAACAAAAGAATGAGACAGAACAAACCCCAAAACGCCAAGTGCTCGCCCTCGTCTTCGAATCACAACTGCAAAAGAAGGCTGGAACTAATCACCGTTGGTAATTGGTATTGGGACCTGCATCACAAAATAGATGCAGAGCGTAGCATGAGTACCAACACAACAGGTACTCAGTAGGCATCATAGGCCGACTGAGCAAAAAGGGTAAAACCAATAAGAAATGATAGAATCTAGACACAGAGAGGTCAAAGCGGATATGAAAAGAAAGCACACGAGCATACCAGAAACAAACTAAGTACACTAAACTAAACCTAACTGGACCCCCATATGCCCAGAAGGTACACTCGTGCGCAAGCTCAAATGAAACCTGAACGGACCCCCATAAGCCCGACAGGTGCACAGAAAAGTTAAGTCTACTGAGAAAGAAGGAAACCGGGCTCCCAGCCCAAAGTAACTAAGATAATCCATCAGACTCCACCCAGTCAGCAGTGCACTCCCAGCCCAGCTAGAAAGAGTGACCCTAGGGGGCACCCAACCAAACAATCTACTCCCAGCCCAGCTAGAAAGAGGGACCCGTGAGTGAGGTAGATATCGCGAGTCGTCCTACCATGCAGTCAGCTACCAGCCCAGCTAGAAAGAGCGACCCGGGGACACCCAGCCAGCAGCACACTCCCAGCCCAGCTAGAAAGAGAGGCCCGGGGGTGATCGCCGATATCACCAAGTCTACCCAGCCAGCGATACGTTCCCAGCCCAGCTAGAAAGAACGACCTCGGGGGTGATGGTATCTCCAATAGGATCCAATCCCACAATAACCACCGTGGAACGCCGTCCACTCTAAGAAATCACAGAAAAGGCTCCAAACCTATACTATCTCAATCCCACGCCTCTAGTGATGCACCAAACCTTCGACAATGCGCCGGAACCGCAGAATGCGAGGGAAAAGATACAGAAGGGCAGCAAGTAGCGATAACGCCTAATCTAAGGCTCAAACTATCAGACTCAAGTCTGCTATTTCAGTCTACAAGGAGTTAAGTCATCCGAACGACATCGGCAGAAAGTCAAGGCTATCCAGCCCACACGGGTCATAAATCTAAGGCAATACTAGCCTAACCTAGACTAAGGACATCATGCTTACGGTTAAAGATGAACAAGGCATACAATACAAAGCATACAAGCATACAATAACATTTAGCACATAGACATGCAACTCTACTAAACCGGTTAACATGATACTATACTCGAAATGTGGCCAATCGATCATAACATAAGGTATCTAATCAAAGTAAGGTAGTAAACTAGTACCCACCCCCAATTCACTCCAATCAACATGTTTTTATACAATTAAGCTCAATCTAAAATAAAGGAAAGCCGTAGCCTATCATAAGGCCGATTGCACGCTCTCCAAATCAATTTACCGGAGCTTTCCCTTTCCGAACAGTCTCAAAACGCTGCCCCGCTATCAAAAATAAAGTCACAACGTTACTACGGTCATTTAGACACCAAAATCACAACAAACGAAAACGGGTCAATTTGGGAGTCAAAACGGGAATCGTGGGACCCGCACCAAACTGTCCGAATTTGACTCTGTCAAGAGACCCTAAACAGCACCCCAAACTTATGTCCCAAAATGGAACACAATTCGAGGCTCAAAACATAGCAAAAACCAACAAGCAAGAAACCAAACTTTAATCTACTAAAAGAAACCCTACAGCAGCAGTCCAAAACTCGAAATAAATGAAAATCAAAAGGTGCCCAGCACTCTTTGAACACTCTACGATGAAGCCACGACAATTCTCAACACGTGGGACTTCGAATCACCCAAAACCGAGCTAAAATGAGTGAGATATGGCCAAAACAAAAATACCAAAAATAAGGACTCGAAAAAGGTACAGCAGTCAAGTTTCATCGCGAAATTACCTCGAACTACGCGCACCCAACAACTTTCAAACACCCTACAGCGAAGCCACCGAAAAGACGAAGCTCCCGCACTTCGAATCACCTAAATCGGATGAGAGATGAGAGAGTTATGAGAGTTTGAAGTTTTGGGAATTGTTGCTGGTTTTCTGCATTTATTGCAGATTTTCTGCAATAATTTCCAAAACTTAAACTACGACGGGGTGCTCCGATCTCGTTCAGAACCCCGTGCACGCAAACGAGATATGCAACCATACCAAATTCGATATTACAGACTCAACGGCGCAGTCGAAATTTCCATCAGAGGTCATTTCGATAAAAAGTGGATCCCACTTCCAAAAGCCATTTTAAGTCAAAACCCACAAAAGGGCTCGGAAAGATATCGAAAACCTCGGGACACAAAAGAAGGGTCAATCTAGACCAAACTCGATATTTCGGAGCTAACTGCACTGACGGAATTCTCATCCGAGCGCGTTTACTCAGAATGTTGACCAAAGTCAAAGTTAAGCCAAAATTTAAAGGCTAAAACGCCTAATCACACCGACTCACACTGAAAACCTCGGGAGTCATGTCGACCATGCTACTAGCTTAAAGTGACCCTTCCGGAGCTGATGGAATCGTCAGAATTGAATTCCGATGTCATCTTCTTGAACTTTTGATCGAAAATGATCGTTCAAGGTTCATAAGCTCCAAAACACAAAAACTCACACCAAGACCAAACGAACAGGTAACTGAACTGTCAGTCTCAGCAAGTCATAAATGACTTGGGATCGCTACAGGAACGCTATAAATGACACACAGAAGGCAAGACACAGAAATGACCAAGAGGGTCATTATAGTCGCGCCTGCCAGAGAGCCACGAAAACTTCTCTGAAGTTTGGCCTCTGGCGTGTCGCGCCAGCCAGACTTCTCTAAAGTTTGAAGGCTGGCGCCCCGCGCCTTTCAGAGCGTCAGGGACGCCAGTTCTCCCCTTTCGTTCCCCACTTTTTCGTACTTGTTCCTAAGCGATGTACCTATGTTTTCTAGTTGTTTCCAACACTCTAAGGTACATCTAAACATCATGAAATCATTCGTAAACATGAGATCATGAACCTTGAATCCGTAATCCAATTCAAGGAAAGTTAAGATCAAAGTCAAAGAAGTTAAGAGTCAAGTCTAGAAGTTAAGAAGCAAGTCAAAACAAAGTTTCTTGAAGTTTTCAGGAGTCTTTATTAAACGTTTAAACTTCGTTTTAAGGCTCAAGTTTCAAGTAAAGTAAAGAGTAAAGAGTTGAGTTCATTTCTCAAAAGTTATTAGGGGACTAAGTATTCCCAAAAAGTTTATAAATGTTTTCACATTTGAGCAAGAAAGGGAACATCGATTCCAAGGGAGCTTTTAAGCTAAGTTTTGAGTAATTACCTCAATTCAAAGAAAGAGTTTTGTTTTTACAAACATATGAGCTAAGTATATTTTGGGAGTAGTATTGAGCACCGATATGGGGATGCGAATTCATGTGGTGTCCACGTGGCACTGAACATACTTTTGTTAATTAGAAGGGTAAGTATGACCCAATACTTTGACGGAAAGGGTAATTTTGAGCCAGAATATAGTTTAAGGGTAAATCTGAGCTATTTCTGATAGTTTAGGGGTATTTTTTTAGCCTTTTTCGTTTTTAGAAAGGTTCTTTCTTCTAAGACCATCTCCAACCCACCTCTATTTTACTCTCCATTCTCTATATTTGGAGAGTAAAATAGAGAATGGGTTCTCCAACCACTCTTTAATTAATTCTCTATTCTTCATTTATAGAGAGGTGAATAGTAGTTCTCCAAATTTGGAGAACTACTATTCACACTCTCCATTTCACTTTTACATTATTTTATTTTATTTATATTATTTTGTAATTAACACATTATTTTTAATATAAGGTCATTAATTAAATATCTAACATTCGTAATTCTTTTTAAATGTAATATGACATTTTAAAAAATATATTATTTGATATACACTACTTTCATCCCAAATTAATAATATTTCAATTTTTTAAAATTTTCATCACTTTAATATAATTTGATATTATTATTAATTTTCACTATGAAGAATGCACAAAAGTAAAATGATAAGATGGAAATTTTAATTTAAAAATATAATATGTAACATAATTATTTAAATATAAGATAACAATACATAATAATTTTATCGCAACAATAATTCAGTAATCCGGTAGGTCGTTTCCTGATTTAACAATATTCGGAAAAAACTTAGTGTATGATCCAAAGAATTGTTGTGGTTGTGATTGCGGTTGTGCTCGTTGATTTATGTATTTTTTATGTAATTGTATTTCATTCATGATTTCACTTTTATTTGAATTGTCCATTAATTTGTATATTATATATTAACTTGCAATTTATGTTATTTAGAAATTTAGAATAAAATAATTTTTTATATTAAATAATGAATTTAAAAAAATAAAATTTTATATTATGTAAAAAATATATAAAGTGATTATTTTTTTTTTAAAAAAAGAGAAAGGATTTACATTATGAAATAAGGAAATGCAAATGAAATAGAAATAATAATATAATATTGAGGAGAGAGAAGAAGATTATTTTTTAGAGAGTAAAATAGATAATTGGGTTGAAGTTGATTGTCTGAAAAAATAGAGAACTCTATATTTGAAGAGTAAAATAGAGGGCAGGATTGGAGATGCCCCAACCGAAGAGTTTTTCTTCAACTTTTGACCTTCTTATATTTTTTATTTTCTATTATAAAATTAGAAGTTAAAAGAAAGAATCATTGAACTTGAAATATGGTTTATTTTAATTATTTATATTACTTATTAATCTAATGAAATATATTTCTAGACTATTAGTAATAAAGTACTTATCAAAATATATCGGAATATGATAGGGAGGGATTCTGGCGTTTTTGACTTTCAACATATTTCATTTTGACTTTCAAAATTGGTATACTTGTAGTTGTTGTCACTGCTTAGCTACTACCTTGCCACGTCACCCATCTCTTCTTCTAAAAACACGTTTAAGTACGGTATTAATTAAGATGTTAGTCTTTAACTCTTAAGATGTGAATATTTTATAATTCATACTATTGATATTTTTAATATTAAAATATATAAAAGTTCGGTTTATTTTTAAATCGATAAATATAAAAAATAATTTAGTACTACACTATTAAAATAATTTTAAATAATTATATCGTGATTAATAGTTATTGGTGTCAATTGCTGATTTGGGATGAATTTGGTTGTTAATGGTGTTAATGATAGTGGCTAATGATGTGAGTATCTAACACTAATTCGAGTAGTTGATATAGTAGTTGATGGTGGTGACATATAGTTATATATAGGGAAAAGACATAAATTTATCTCTGAACTTGTCTCGAAAAATCAGTTACACACTTAAATTAATATGACCTATTAAACACCTCTGCTACTAAATAGTGAATTTTTTTACCCCCTAAGACGTGTAGCACCACTCTCACAATGAGAGGTGTATCACACTTGCACCACATCAATGTCATGTCACTGCCACATCGGATGCCATGTCAAATTTTGACTAAAATTCTCCATATCATTCAATTGTTTCTTCTTCAATGAACACCACCATGAAACCACTACCATTGCCGCCATATTACTACCAAATCTATATATTTCACAATGAAAATTAAAATAGTCACCATAAATTTCACCACCTACGATCAAATCCACTATCGAAATATACTATCAGTATATCACCAATATCCCCATAAAAATTAGAAAGATCCACAACAAAATTTGACACTCATAAACAAACTCATCACCAAAATTACATCATCACCAGCAAAATGTACAAATCCACCACCAAATATCACTACCACCATTGTCGATATTGATTTTTTCTTCTCCACCACCTTCAATTCCCGCTTCTTTGTCACCCCACACCAACAAATCAATCATTATATTTTATTTTTTAAACTTAATCATCAATTTTATCAACCACCAACAAAGCCGAATAGAAAAATAAAATATAATGAAAATGGTGAAATCGAATAAGCATTAAAATAGGATATGATGTGGGGAAGAGGATTTTGGTTGAGGTATAGTGGAGTGGATGAAAATTGGGTATGAAAAAAATACGGAAAAGGGTAAAAAATACCCCTGAACTATGCAAAATAGATCACTTATACCCTTCATTACATTTTGGATAAAAAATACCCCCGTTGTTATCCCAAGAGATCACAAATACCTCAAGAGTTAACTACCTAAATTTTTTGTGACGTGGCAAGCCACATAGGACTAATTCCTCTACCTAAGCGTTGCCAACTTGGATTCACTACAAAAGATCTAAACCTTTAGCAGAGATAAAAGTCACCACAAAATCCCAAAAATATTGCCACTAAAGGTTATGAGTGATTTTTAGTGGCAACTAAGGCTGCAACAACCATTTCCTAGTATAACATATTTTTTAACAAAAAAAATATGATAATTAATTTTTGGTTGCCACCTAAGTTTCTAAAATAAATAACATGCACTATCAATATTAAAAACATCCAATATTAATACGAAAATCATCAAAATTACTTCTCGATTCAAATCTTCTACTACATAATGCATCATTGTACATTTTATGCATTTACATATGACATAAAAATAAAACATATAATGTCCTCAAACTCCTCCTTGATTGATATCATTTGTGATTTTTTTTTTTAAAACAATGAAGAAAAAACACAAAATTAGAATTTAATGTTAAAAATCAATTAAAACCCTTAGTGACAATATTCTGGGCTTGCTAAAGGTCTAGTTCTTTTGTAGTGAATTATAGTTGACAATGCTTAGGTGGAGGGATTAGTCCCACTTGGCTTGCCATGTCACTAAAAATTTGGGGTGTTAACTTTTGAGGGTATTTGTGGTCTCTTAGGATGGCGACAGGGGTATTTTTGATCCCAAAATGTAATGAAGGGTATAAATGGTCTATTTCGCATAGTTCAGGGTCAATTCTGATCCTTTTCTGAAAAAAAATAAAGAAGAAGAAGAAGATGGTTGGAAGAAGCATAGGCGTTGGGTGGGAGGTAGAGGGTGGAGGGTGGGGGTAGGGTGATAGTAAAACGAAGATTTTAATTTATTTTTTTACTTTATTTACTGTCAAATGCGTTTTTTTTTTGCCACGTTAGTTTTAGGAGGTAAAAAAAATTCATTTTTAAATAGTAAAGATGTTTAATAAATCGTCATGATAGTTTAAGTGTATAACTGACTTTTCGAGGCAAGTTCAAGAGTGAATTTATGCCTTTTCCCTTATATATATATATTTTTTTTTTCTCCCTTTTCCCTTATATATAGTATTAGATTCCAGGAAAATAAAGAAACAAATAAATGATCTATATTAATATTTAATTATACTTGGCTGATACTTATATTTATTGTTTTGGCGTCTTTCTCCTTGTAGTGTGGAACACTATTATAAATTTTCTTGCCATTCAATTTCTTTTAGTTTCAAATTTCAAACTAAAATAGCATATCTTTCATCATTTATTTAACTAATTAGAAGTGTCCGAGGAAGTGTTGACATAGTTTTAATATTTTAATTAGATTAGACGAGAAAAAGTTACAACAATAACATAATCAATAATCAATGAAATTTCATAAATTAGATCTCAAAAAATAGAATGTATTTCGATCTTATTATTGTCCATCGTAAAGGGAAATGCTAAATGACCAGAAAATTTGGTCAGAATTTGGCCAGAAATTTAAAAAGTCTATAATATCCTTTTTATTTTAAAATAAGCTGATCTTTTTTCTCTTCTTTAATTAAAAGGTATTAAAATTAAAATGGTAAAATTATTCAAAAAAATAAAATAACATAGTGTGAAATATGTTATTTTACCATTCTGACCAAATTTTCTAGCTAAAAGAATTTTTCCCTTCGTAAAAATAGATAGATTGTTTCTGAAAAGTTCTTGTGAAAGTAAGTTTTTAAAAGAACAACTTTCACATATAGCAAACATAAAAATTATATTTGTATGTTATAACTATAGTTTGCATAATTGCGCTCCATATCAAATTTTATGTTTGCTATGGAACTTTTGATTTGTATAATTCATTAGATACATCTAATTTTATACAAATTATTCAGTTTTGTATAAATTCATTTATACATTGTAATTTGTCTAATAAAATCTGTATTTGTATAATTATAAGTGTATAGGACAAAAACATATGTATTTGGATTTGTATATACACTTTTCTCCCGCTTTATACAAACACAAACATATTTTATATCGAAATGTATAAAATGACTAATTGTATACTGAAAATAGCTAATTGTATACCGAATCAAATGACAAAAAAAGGGGATATTTACTGCGAATTACAAATAAAATAAACTATGACTATAACATTTAATTTGAATTAATAGTTTGTTATTTCATACTCCCTCCATTCCATATTAAGTTAATTTTTGAGGTGTTTCACACCCTTTAAGAAAAGTAGATTTAGACATAAATTGAACCTAGTTTTCTATTTTTACCCTTATTTAATTATTGTCAAATTTATGATTAAAATAACTAAATATTAATTAATCACTAATTTCAAAACTAACTAATGAAGGGTAAAATTGGAAGAACACTCTAAAAGTAGTCTTAAAAACTGAACAATTAAGTTAATTTAAAAAATGAAAAATGTCTCAAAAATTAACTTAATATGGAATGAAGGGAGTACCATTTTCTCTTTTTAAAACTTGGTTAGGAATTTGTTAGTAAATATCTGGCCGCATGGCGTGCGTGTTTGTATTTTAATTTTTTTTAGAGGTGAACGGTCAATCGAAATGGACACATAACTTTATCCTGCGTGGCATCAAATCATTGGTTGAGCCTACCCATCAACCCAATAAGCAGGTGGGTCTACCGTCTACATCTGAGCACAACTCATATCACTTGGCAAATTAATAGCCGTTAGATTGTTTAATCGAACGGTGAACATGCACTCTCAATGTCATCCGATATACCAAATGAAAAAGGTAACAGGCTGTGACTCACAGCAATTTTCTTTTAACCGAACAGAAAATTCAAGTACTCGACGATCTTTGGCAGCACGGAACCAAAGTTTCATTCCTTGTACGATAGTTTCAAGTTTTTCTTAGGGTTTCGAGGTTCCTTCAGTATTCTCTTTCAATGGCTTCTAGCTCTCATAGAGGCGGTGATTTCTACGGTGCTGCTTCCTATAGATCCAGGTATTTACCGAAAAAAAGTTTTTTTATCATTTTCTAAATTACACTTTCTTTTGGTTTATTTTTGAGGAAATTAAGATGTTTTATGCGTTTGATTAATCAGAGATGGATTGAGTACGAGGCAAGTAGGTGGTGCAGATGAAATACAGTTGCGGATTGATCCGATGCACGGAGACCTAGATGATGAGATCACAGGTCTTCGCAAGCAAGTAAAACAGCTCAGAAATGTTTGTTTCCCTAACACTTTGTCTTTGTTTCCAATTTTGATTTTGTAGGAGAACAGCTATTGCATAACTGGTGGCGTTTGTAAGATTAATGTAAATTTCAAATTTGGTGATGTGTTCTTCTGTTAGAACATAATATTCATTAGAAAACCAAAATGAAACTTGCTAGGCTTAGAGACACGTAAACATGCTTCTCTAAGATAGTTGAAAAATCTCCTCGAGCAAATAGATAGCTGAAGTCTCTCTACGACCAAACAGAAATGTTGTGGCAGCTCTATCTTGGTGATCATAACTTTACGTATTTCAGAAATGTTGATCTTCTATTCATGAATCTAGGATTTTATATTTTGATCAATGTGTCCCTAAAATGCTTTTCAATTAAAAAAATTACTGTACTTATTAGGATTCCAAAGATACCAGTCCTGTTTACATGCTAAGAGTTCTTGAAAATTCTAAAATATGTTAGATAAAGTTAATGAATATGAGATATATGAATTTAGGACATCAAGAATGGATCTGATATAAATTTCACAAATTCATTTTGGATATTCATAAACTACTTTAGAAATCCAAAAGACTAAAATCTATTTAATAAAATTCGTTGTTTCAAAATTTATTGAAACATCATCTAACAATCTCCCGCTAGTTTCAAAATATGAAAATAAGGACAGTTCTAGTAATATAAATCAATGATGATGCCTTAACTTGATAATAAATCTGCTATTTTTAGTCTTCAAGTGATTGCTACAACTTACAATGGTAAAGCGAGACAAGTTATGTGAGAAGATTATTGGAGGATGGCATAACATCTCTTCAATATGTGCGTTCTTGGTCTAACTTAGTAAATCCTTTGTACATTACCTATAATTTTTTTTTAGTTAATTCGCTGTCTAAAAGATCAGACGAAGAGTTGGTGGTTGAATCTTGTAAAAGAATGATTATAACGCGTATTATAAATTAATTGTACTCAATGGATACTCTACCTAGTGATATGATCTTAGGTTCAAACTTCATAGGGATAAATAAGTGATATTGCAGTTCTTGAGCCTAATATAATTTTTTAATTTCCTGAAATATATAATGGATGTTGCATATTTTCTTTTAATGCTACTTCACATGGCTTAGTTGAATCACATAGTTAGTGTTTTAATGATCCAAATGTCGGTGGTATGCGGAGGATTCTCTGTTGACTGGTTAAGCAATTGATGGAGAGTGGAAACGGAAATTGAGAGTGAGTGTGTTATCTTTAATTGATCAAATCATCCTGGATGAGAAAATTAATTTCACTCATACTTTTGCATTTACACCTATGCATCAGCATCATAGGTGTGTCAGTTGCAATATCTTAGACTTAAATTTCAAACAGGACTAAAGTTTAGTATTTCTAGTTGAACATTGCTTTGGGTGTAAATCCTGAAGATCTTCATATATCATATGTCCTTATTAGATGCATCTTTTCCAATCCCTCATTTGTTGGCCCTACTTGCTACTCTCTCCGTCCCAATTTATGTGATAGTGTTTGACTAGGTGTGAAGTTTGAAAGGAAATTTTTTGAAACTTGTGGTGTAAAATAAGGCGTAAATATTTGTATGACTATAAATCATCTCAGTAAGGATAAAATGGAAGTTTAAAGCTAATTGTTACTAATTATAGAATTGTGTCATTCTTTTAGGGACTGAATACAAAGGAAAGAGTGTCACATAAATTGGGGATGGGATAGAGGGAGTATATTATATTTGTCATGGTTTCAATTTGTATACCTATTTATCCTTTTGCTTGTTCTTATAAATATTTTATGTTGCAGGTAGCACAAGAAATTGAGTCGGAAGCAAAGTATCAGAATGATTTTATTAACCAACTGGTATGCCATGAACTCATTCTCCCTTTTTCCTAGTATGTATGACGTCTTTAAGACATCTCAGTCACTTCTCTATATATTTCATATGCTTTAACAATAAATTTTAGTATATTAGAGCTTTTTTGGTATTTATTTTCTTATTACTATTACTAGATAACAATTTAAAATGAACCAGAATTATATTTAATCTTATAAATGAGGAAAAAGTTTTTAATTGCTTACCTTTTTTTATAGCCTTATGCCTCTCTTTCTCTCTCTTACCCTTTCTCCTTCTACAATCTGGGAATTGCAATTGTTATTACTATAACTCTCTTAGAAGGGGCTTGTTTGGTGTGAGGGATTAAAAATAATAGTGATGGGATAAGGAAATGGTGATGGGATAAATAAAATTTATGTTGTTTGGTTGCCATGTTTGGGATAGCTTATCCCACCATTTATATCATAGTGATGGGATAAGTTATCCCATATACATGGTAGGATAAGTTATCCCAGGATAAGAACTTATCCTGGGATAACTTGTTTCCAACCAAACGGGGGTGTACTTGTAACCTTCCTTTCCCTTTCCTTACCATGCCAGCCTGCCTGAATGCCTTCGTTGTTCTATGCTCTCTCAAGTTCTTTGAAAATATGTCCTTGTCCATCAACTGACTATGATAATTGATAAGCCCACTTTTTTTCTCCTTTGTTCTTGAGGGTAATGTGTTCGGGTTACTGGACAATAAACTGTTATAACTGTTGTATATTCAACTGATTCTAAATCTGTATGATGTATTTTCTAGGAGCTATCCCTTTTAGCAAACTAAAATGTTGTAGCTTTAGTTGCTTCAGGCCGTTAGAACTTAGAAGTACTAAACTTCCTAGAGTTAGCTTGGCATTGTTTATAAACATGTTGATTGGTTGGTCTGTCTGGGATTCTCATCCTGTATGCTTAATTTATTGATTATGGAATCATTCTTACTTGTATGTTACATGACTTCCCCATTTCCTTAAAAACTTACACTTATCCCTTTATCACAGCAAATGACATTGATCAAAGCTCAGGCAGGAGTAAAGAACAACATGAGACGGTTGAACAGGAGTATCATCCAGGAAGGATCAAACCATGTGATGCATGTGGTTCTTTTTGCTCTATTTTGCTTCTTTGTAATATATTGGTTGGCCAAGTTTTCACGGAGATAAGTGCAACCCTACTGTCTATGTTGGTTTGCTGTTTCCTGGTACAAGTTCTGATGAAGACACAATCTATTCGAGCCATCAAACAGATTCTAAGCAGTGGCAGATTTTTAGTGATTTGGGAAGCAAGGGGGGCAACTGTAGGAACTCCGGATATTAGTCTTATGTAAAGTTTCCTAATCTGTAGAAACACCATGGGTTGCTATTAGTTTAACCTTTTTCTTTTCATTTTATTGTTCTTTGTAATACTTGCTATATGACAATGACCATTGGGTGCTTGTCTAAGAAAAATGTGATTATGGTGCAATGGAGTATGTTGTATAATTCTTTCGTTAAAATAGCAGAGCCTGTTTTGCAGATGTCGGGCAAAACAGTGTATACATATGATTTTAACTCTTATGAAGTTTACCCTTATTTATGCTACTTAATGCTTTAACAGTAAGCTAGCAGGCACATGCTTTTGAATCATGTTGTTGCTTTGCTTGATCTTCAGAGGGTTTCCCCACCTTGCTTAGCCTAACCTGATCAATCACTCTCCTTGCCCATTCTGCAAAATAGGTTTCGTTATGTCCAACCATGCCATCTTTATGAAAAATAAAGCACTGCAGATGATCTTGTGGCGATGGACAATCTTTGCCTATTGGATCCCACCAGGCACCCTGATGTTTCATCCCCGATTGATCTGCCATCCAGTGGTGAGCATATTGTCCTACACCAGCATTCTCTAACCATCCTTTTGGGAAGAACTCCATTACACTGCTCTCGCGGTCCATGAAGAGCATATTTGTTAATTGTGCTCCATGTGGAGATGCAAAAATGTCAGTGTTGGTCAACACTTTCACCTGATAAATGACATTGACATTATTTCAGTGATTACCTGGATACTACTGAAGTTGCATGTAGTGTAATCTGAATCTTTGCTGATGGAAGTTTCTTGGTAAGATTTAGTTGAATATTTCATTCTGTAAAGTACTGCTTCATTGAAATTTCTGGGGTATACTGAATACTGATAGAAAGAAGGGAAAAATATGTACCTGGTCACAGAAAGATAAATCTTCCGACTGAACTATGTGCAGAATGCAGCCTTCAACTCGGGCACATTCTTTTGCAAATATATCAGTCACAGCAGTTGCATTCTTGAACGAGCGAGAACCTCTTCTCATTAATAGTGTAAGTCTTATAATTGGAAATCCTCTTTCATTCATCTCTCTACCTTTGCCTGCAGGATTAAGGCCACAGTAGCTCCTTGCTTTGCAGCGCAGAAGGTCGGACACCTTCAGCTTGTTCTCCCGCGTAATTTGGCCTAGATCATGCCTCATGACAATGGCTTTCTCAAAACAGTAAGGTACATCTCCTCTATCAAATCCTTCCACCTTGACTTCACCAAAACTAGCTTGCATAAGTTGTTGAAGCCATGATCCCATTCTTAATCTCAGTTCTCCCCAGTGGAATAGCACCCATCTTGTGGGCTTCAAGCACTCATTTTTCATTGACCATCTTACAAGAGGAGTCATTGCACATATTCCATGCCACAGATTTTCATGGTTGTAGTATGTGTCCGAAACAAATGTTAGGCCTTCCAATAGAATAGCAGATTCTGGAAGACTTCCTCGCCATGCCAAAGCATATGAATTCTTTGTGCCATCCCTAGTGTTCCTTCCTTTAAAGCAAAGAAGGCGTCCTTTGGATGCTTTGGAAGGGAAATACAAGTGTTCTGTCTCATTTTCCTCGAGTGTGTCATTCAAAGAGCTCATAAACCATGTGTGGCCAGTTGTGGCTGTTTCTCTAAATCTAAGGTCTACAAGGGGGAGGAAAGTAACAGAGGTTTTGAGTTCTTCAGTCATGGTCTTGATGACACCGGAGTAATTTTCTTGAGAAAGAAAACCCCATCTTTGGGATCTTGCTGATAAAGAGAACTCAAAAGGGGATGAATACTGGATTTGGAAAAGGATGATAACCAGGAACAAGGAGGAAACAAAGATGCTGATGAATTTTGTGGAGAAGCATTTTCTCTTGCTTTGTGTGCATAACTTGAGATGATCTTCCATTACCATCAGTTATGCTAGAACTGAATCTTTTTAACTAATTCTGTGGCAAATCTAGTCTCGAGATTGGAAGTTAATCTATTTGAATAACTAGTTGACGTAAAGCTAGTGTTAGCATTTCTTACTCAAGTGATAAGCACAGGATGCAAGATTTGGAAAAGGAATCCCCATATACAGACGTATGCTTTGTGGATATTTTATTTATAAGAAGGGTCTAAGGTCAGATGGAGCCATGTTTTGCGTTAGTTTTATTGTTTTTTAAGTACTTGATTTATAGTTTCGTCAAACTTGCATTAAATTGTTCACTAGTCACAACTAATAATAGTATTTTATACTTGGGGATCCACCTTCCATGGCCCTTATCAAGATCTATGCAGTATTCTGTAAGTTTCAGTGAGGAAATCCATTTGCGCAGTTGGATTCTTTTCTCAAGAGGAAAAACGGATATAAATGTTGCTTAATAACTACATCTCAGTCCGAAACAAGTTGGGGTCGGCCAAATTATTCTCGTTGACAACAAGGAAGCTGTTCTTGAGAGTATTGTGTAATCTTGACAAAGAAAGTTATTTTTGTCAAGTTTTGATTAAATTTGGCTATTACGTAGACTGGCAATTTTGATTAAACTTGGCTATTACGCAGACCAAATTGTTCGTCACGTCAAATAGTGCATCATAAATGAGTTCTATGTGTACCTTACACAAGTAGACGTAAGGTCTGTGTACACTCCACTTGTGGACATTATTTGTAGGAAACGGATAGTTAACATACAATAGAGCATTTTCTAGAGTTTAAACTGGGTGATAATTTTATCTTTTAATCTCTTCAATCAATCACCAGTGAAAATACTTACAAAACCAATACTTTAATAAGTAGAAGGTACATTGAACTAAAAAGAAGACTTGGCTTTTAGAGTGGATTTCTTCCCCAGAGTAACCAATTAAATATAATCTCAAACTTTACATAAAAACACATTGAGTTAAGTATTTTTCGTCACTTGTTGATTTCTATGGAGTAAATCGTTTGACTTGTACATGGAGCAAGTACTAACTTATTTCGAGTTACTACTCTATAAGCATGGTTGTGTTTCCATAATAATTTTCTAACAGCTTTGAAGCCCATGGAGAAATGAGTCCTTGTTCTATTAGTTATTTTATCCGTATATTTCATCCATGATTGTCTCAGACAGAAGTTATGGTTCCTATAGCCTGCATATTACTCCATTCGACGACCAATAATCTTAAGACTAAATCCCACATTTTGTGGTCTAAATCAACCTGGCTTAATTTTTTTTTACTGATTTCTTTATTTGGGCTTATCATCGAGGTGATTATGTCTTCTACCTCTACAGACTACATTGATGTTATACAACTTTTCATTTGTCATAGTCCACTGCCAATCTAGTCTTATTGGACCCATATTAATACTGAAGAGCTGCAAATGGTACCAAAAGACATGGATAGTGCCTTAATTCTTCTCTGTCCCCATTTCAATATGGATCCAATGTACGCCTAAGTCCCTAACTGTTACACTCCCAATGTTGAGGTATTAACAAGGAGGACTTCCTGGTTTGATCTTATTTGAAGAAGAAAGTGAGAGAATCTAACCATTCTGATTGTCATCACATATTCGATATAGAACAAAGACTGGCATCTATCTACCTTCTACTCTCCGTATCTAGAACTGGCACAGCAGCATAAGTGTGTTAGTTGCAATCTTAGACTGAATTTTCAAACAGGACTAAAGTTTTGTATTTTTAATTGAACATTGCCTTGAGTGTAAGTTATGTAGGAGTCCTAGAATATTTTTATACGATATGTTCCTTATAGGTGTGCATCTTCTTGAATCTCTCATTTATTGGCCTACCTGTTATATCATCTTTGTCAGGGTTTCAGATTCCTATCCCAAATTACCTTTTTGCTAGTACTTGTTAATAGTTCATGTTGCAGGTAGCACAAGAAATCAAGTCAGAAGCAAGGTTTCAGAATGGTTTTATTAACCAACTGGTATGCCATGAATTTGTTCTCCTTTTTTCCAAGTATGTTTGACATTCTTTTAGACCTTATTAGTCACTTCTCTATATAATTCATGTACCTTAACAAATAAGATTTTGTATGTTAGAGCTTTCTCCCTCTATAATTGTTTGGAATTTCAATTGTTATTATTGTAAATTTTTTCGAAATGCAGTGTACTCGTAACCTTCTTTTTCCTTTCCATCGATGCTACCATGCCAACTTGCTTGAATGCTTCACTGCTCTATGCTATTCGTATGGGTTTTATGGTGCTTTAACAGATACGTCCTTGCCAGATCTCCATGAATACATCAACTGACCATTATCAGCCTAAACCTGATTGCATTTTTTCTTTCCTCTGTTATTTAGTGTGCAGGGCGACGGAAATTTGTCAACTAACTATATATATTCAACTGATTTTAAATTTGAATGATGTTCTAGCAAACTGCTAACACTTTAGACTGCTTCAAGCTGTTAGGGCCATTAAACTTTCCTATAGAGTTAGTGTGGCAGTGTTTATAAACGTGTTGATTGATCGGTCTATCTGAGATTCTCATGGTGTATACTTATTTTGTTGATTATGGAAATCATTCTTACTTGCAAGTTAAATGACTTTCCTATTTCGTTAACAATTTACACTTTTTCCGTTATCACTGCAAATGACATTGATCAAAGCTGAACTCGGGTTAAAAAAACACGAGATAATTGAACAGGAGAATCATCGAGAAAGGAAACCAAACCATGTGATGCATGTGGTTCTTTTTTCACTATTTTGCTTCTTTGTGATCTATACTTGTCCACGTTTTCACAGAGATTAGGGCAATCCTATCTTCCTGTACTGTTTTGTTGTTTTCTGATGCAAGCTTTAGTGACGATGAGAGGAACACACAATAGGCATCGTAGAAATGCTAAGCAGTGGTTGATTTTTAGTGATTGGGGCCATCAAGGATGCAATTGTAGAAACTCGGAATATTAGTCTAATGTAAATTCTCCTAATCTGTAGAGGGCACTGAGGTTGCTATTAGTTTATCCTTTTTTCATTATAATACTTGCTATATGACAATGATTACTGTGTGTGTATCTAAGAATAAAGTGATTATTGTGCAATGGAGATTGTTCAATATTTCATTTCTTAAAACAGGAGCCTGTTTTGCTAATGATGTCTGGCAAAACAGTTTATGCATTTGATTGTAACTCTTATAAACTCTACTACTAAAGGTTCTACTCAATACATGAACAAGGCTAGCAAACACATGCTTTTGAATCATGTTGTTGCTTGTTTGCTTGATATGCAGAGGCTTGCTCCTGCTTCATTAGCCTTACTTGATCGATGACTCTTCTAGCCCATTCTGTAAAATAGGTCTCGTTGTGTCCAACCATGCCATCTTTATGAAAAGAAAAACACTGCCACTGATCTTGGGGGGATGGACACTCCTTGCCTACTGGATCCCACCATGCACCTTGATGTTTCATCCCAGATTGATTCGCCATCCAGTGGTAAGCATATTGGCCTGAGCCAGCATACTCTAACCATCCTTTTGGGTAGAATTCCATCACACTGCTCTCACGGTCCATGAAGAGCATATTCGTTAACTGTGCTCCACACGGAGATGCAACAATGTCAGTGTTGGTCAGCACTTTCACCTGATAAAAGGACATAAGTGTTATTTCAGTGCTTGCAGATGGATTTTTTTTGGTAGCTTTATCGAAATTTTCTGAAGTGACAACTGAGTACTGATGGAAGAAAGGGGAAATTGTGTACCTGGTCGCAGAAAGATAGATCGTCTGACTGGACTACGTGCAGAATGCAGCCTTCAACTCGGGCACATTCCTTTGAAAATATATCAGTCACAACAGTTGCATTCTTGAATGACCGGGAACCTCTTCTCATCAGGAGGGTAAGTCTTATAATTGGAAATCCTCTTTCATTAATCTCTCTACCTTTGCCTGCAGGACTAATGCCACAGTAACTCCTAGCCTTGCAACGCAACAAGTCGAACGTCTTCAGCTTATTCTCCTGTCCCATTTGACTCATCTCATGCCTCATCACAACTGCTTTCTCAAAACAGTAAGGTACATTATCTCCTCTATCAAATCTTTCCACCTTAACTTCACCAAAATTCGTTTGCATAAGTTGTTGAATCCATGATCCCATTCTTGATCTCAGTTCTCCCCAATGGAATAGCACCCATCTTTCTGGCTTCAAACATTCATTTTTCATTGACCATCTAACAAAAGGAGCCACTGCACATAACCCATGCCACAAATTTGTGTGATCATAATATGTATACGATATAAATGTTAGTCCTTCCAATAGAATAGCAGAGTCTGGAAGACTTTCTCGCCATGCCAAAGCATATGAATTCTTCGTTCCATCCTTCATATCCCGTCCCTTAAAGCAAAGAAGCCGTCCTTTAGATGCCTTAGAAGGGAAATACAAGTATTCTGCTTCATTTTCCTCGCGTGTATCGTTCAAAGAGCTCATAAACCAAGTGTGTCCTGTTATAGCTGTTTCTCTAAATCTAGAGTCTTGGAGTGGGAGGAAAGTGACAGAATGTTTGAGTTTTGCAGTCATCATTTCAATGACATTAGAGTAATTCTCTTGGAAAAGAGAAGCTCGTCGAGTTTGGGACCTTGCTGATAAGGAGAAATCAAAAGGGGACGAATACTGGATATGGAAAAGGATGACAACTAGAAACAAGGTGAAAAAGGAGATAGTGATGAATTTGATTGTTAACAATTTGTTCTTGTTTCGAGTGCACGATTTGAGATGATGTTCCATTTTCATTGAGTTAGAAGCATCAAAATACTATTTCTCTGGTTTTGAGGAGCAAATTAAGTGTCAAGATTGAAAGTTAAATCTTATATTATATAACCAGCTGACATAAAACATAGGTAGTAATGAGGGATTCCTTGTCAATAGTTTCCAGGTTTACAGATGTATGATCAGTTAATATTTTAGTTTAAACAAGTGTATAAGGTCAGAGATGGAGCCATGTTTTGCGTTAGCTTTGTTGTTTTTTGGTACGTTTTATCTAGTTTTGTCAACCTTCCATTAAATTCTTCACAGCCAAAAAAATATTTTATACACTTTCGGCTGCATTCACCTTCCATGGCACCTGTCAAGATCTCAAATTTCACAAGTTTCGGGGTGGAACCCTATTCGAGAATCTGTGTACAGCAAAATAATATACTCACCATGAAAAGTCTCATATTGTGTAGCATCTATTTGATGTAATGATATCCTTACTTCTTTTTTCCTTTCTCATTTTATCTTTTATTTAATAATCATATTTCAATATTTACCCAATCTTTTTATTGTAGCTTACCTCATACTCTTTTATTTATATATAAATTTATCTTTTAAATTATTGATATGTGATATTACATATGAAAAATGATGCATTACAATATATCAAAATATTATATTTATTAAAAAATAGTATAATACACGACGATATAATACAATATGATATATTACGAAACAATATCTGGCAACCTCCAAACAAAGTGTTAAGGAGTTATGAGTTAGAGGGTGTTTGGATTGACTTAAAAATTGGTTAAACCTACTTTTATTTTTAGAAAGTGTTTGGTAAGATTAAAAATAACTTGAAATAAATTAAAAATGACTTGAAATAAATTAAAACACAAAAGTAAATCTCTCATACTTTTTATGTTTAGACTTAAGAGTCATTTAAATTTAAGTCAATCCAAACGACTCTTACAACCTACCAGAAATTCTTCACGGGTCTTTCTTAATTGAGTCGGGTCGGGTGGGTCAAAGGATCGGTTTTCGTAATTGTGCCAAAGAACTAGGGTTATTTAAGTCAATCCGAGCTTGTTTAGGGTTTTTGCTATAATAAACCTTTTAGCCGCAGCGCCGTTCGTCTTCTCCAAGCACATCCGTTGGTGTCGTCGTCAGTCTGTCTTCGAGGTACAAAGCACAGCACATGTTTCTTCTCCTTTGTATGATGCCAATTTTATAGTGTATATCGGATTTCTCTCTTTCTTTTGGATACATAATGCATTATTCATGTTCGTGTAATCAAGCTTTGGGCTGGTATTGAAAATTGTATTTCCTGTATAGCATAATTGATTTATCACCATAGAAGGCGCTGTAACTTAATGCCGTCTTTTGTTTGAAGCACTAATTACATGTGTTGCTATTTGTATCCTTTTCTGATTGTGTTAAGAGTAGTTTGCTTTGCATTGTTTATCTTCACTTTGCTGCATTTCTATTCAACCATCCTGGATGGGCACAATTGGATTTTTTTTTTACGAATTTGAAATTTTGTTTGTTAAAATAAATGACAGAATTCTGATTTCATCCCAATGTGTGATCATTAAACCCTACATGTTTCAATTATTCAGATTTTAAAAAAACATTGTTATCTTTGTATACACACTTTCACAACCAGTACTTGGGTGTATTGATCTCCTAATCTCAATGACTTGAACTTTTTAAGTATATTAATATTTCATTTGATTCAAACTTTTGTATAATGTGAAGCTGAATGGTCGAATTTTAATTAGTTTTACCTTTATGGATGACTTTGCGTCAGAATACTTCTGTATTATAATCTATTGTGAAAGTGTGAGCCTACTAGCGCAGGTTTGCTTACCTATGAAAGAAGAGACTCTTTTGTTAGTGACTTGCACTTTAACTTGCTTTCTTTTTAAATTTAGGTGTTTTCCCCTTCTAAATTTATTTGTGTAAAGCCATTGTCAAGATGCAGAACGACGAGGGACAAAACATGGACCTTTACATCCCTAGGAAGTGGTATGTTTTTCTTACTTCCCAACACTTTTGACCAGATTCAGCTGCCTCTCTTCATCTACTTAATGAAGATGTTAGGTTGTCCTAGATTATTAATGTACTATTTGGATGCAGCTCTGCCACTAACAGGCTGATAACTTCCAAGGATCATGCATCTGTCCAGCTCAATGTTGGCCATTTGGATGAGTCTGGCCGATACACTGGCCAGTTCACCACTTATGCTCTCTGTGGATTTATTCGCGCCCAGGTATCTTCCTTGTTACCTTTGAATATCATGGTAGAGGAATTTGACCTTCGGATTGTTCTGAGTCATGCCAAATTTGTTTCTGTGTCTTTCGAATTACTTGTTTTCTAAGAGTGAACAATTCATTGTGCCTCCCGGGTCTTAAAATGCATAACATATCTTTGTATGTGTGGGGAAATGGTTGCTGTTTACATGGCTCACTAACCTGAGATGTGACTACCTCTCATACCAATATATCTTGCACAATTACTGGCGGTACATCTTTGGCTGGTTTTCTTGTCCCATTCTTCTTTCTGCAAAACTGAAACTGAAAATTGATCATCATAACTAGCTTTGGTATACTTTTAAAGTATTATTAACTCTTTGTTTATATTGCAGGCTGGCATTTTGCTAGATTATTATTATTCCTTGTCAAAATCTTTTTACAGAAAGAGAGATGCTTCTTTTTTAGATCTATTATTATATGGGTCTTCTTTGCTGGAATATTATCTTAGGATGATTTATGTTGTTTGCTTTTGACATTCATCATTTGTCTGCTACTGCAAATGACTTGAAAACACTTTTTGCAGGGAGACGCCGATAGTGCTCTTGATAGGCTCTGGCAGAAGAAAAAGGCTGAAGTTGGACAACAATGAGAGTTTTCTATTTGCTGTTACCATTCTTGAAAAATGAGAGTTTTCTATTTAGTATTGTATTACCAGCAGTTCTTTGTTGGTGTTAGTGGCTGTTCTGTTTTATGTTTAAAGTTCATATCAGACAAATGGAACTTGCTTGTTACTATTTTAGTGCATTAACTTGATTTTCTACCGTTAAAGAGAACTTTTGGCAAATATGTGCTGTTTACTTGGCACTAAACTTGTAGGTACCAAGTTATTACTCAGAGATGAAACGTTCTCTTATATGCTTTATCTATTGGTGTTGCAGCAAATTGCAGATATTTTGCTCTCAACTAAATAAAATTCTCTTCTTTACTACCTTGCGCACACTATATTTTTCCTCATTCATCAACAAATACCCTCCCCACCAGCACATGGTAAAGTGTGCTTTTAGAGCCTTCCTGATGCTAAATTCATGTCTTCTGCTCTTGTATTTGCGCCTTATATGTAGGTTTTGAACATGTGATGCAGATAGGACTTCATATGTGCATGTCTTCGTCCCTTTGGATAAAGAAAAGGATCTTCCTGTCTGTCTTAATCCTTTGTCCTTGAAGGAGCTATTTGTCAATTTTTTATGAAAGTCAAGCACGAATTGGAGGGATTTTATGGTAAATAGAGACGTTTGTATGTGGGTGTTAATGGTGAATATGCTCGTTGAACTACGCAAAATGATTCAAATCTACTTTTGAACATGTAATAGTTGATGGTAAGTATTCGATAAAAAACAACTGTGAATCTGACGTACTTTTAACAGCATGGATAAAGTTGATCCCAGCTTTGTAACAAAAGGTAAATTTAGACTAGACTTATTTCAAGTAGTTCAAAACCAAATTTGAACCCTTGCCTTGCTGTCTAGTATGACCCCCATGAAATTTCAGATTTATATTCTAAATGTAGGTATTTGATTAAAAAAATATTGAATGTATATCCCCATTTGAGCCATATCACAGGTGTTAATGTAAAATATTTTGTTTTATTGTAATTTACCCAGTGTTTGAATAAGTTTATCATCACATTTTGGCTCATCTCTATATGTTTAATAAATATCCAAAATTCTTATAAAAACCACAATCAAGCAAAAGAAATTAGTCACTCTCAACCTACCATTATCAACTTAATAAGCATTTTTAATTTGATCAAAATATTTACTCTAAATGTATAAATTCCTCAACATTTCATCCATCATATGTGGGATTGGTCAAGGATCGGGTTCTGTAATTGCACAAAATAGCAAGGGTTATTTCAGTCAATCCGTGCTGATTTAGGGCTTTTACGTACCAAATCCAGCAGTGGTGCTCGCTCACATTCTTCGGCGCCGTCTTTGTCTGTCTTCCAACTTGCAGGTACAATCTCGTTCTCGTCTCCTGTATTGTTTCTGTAATAATTTGGATTATTGATGTACGATTCATGTTCATGTAATCAAGTGCAATTGAAATTTGTATTTCCTGTATGGCGTTAATTGATTTAGCACCACAAAGATGCTGTATCTCAATTACATGTGTTACTATTTGGATCCATTCAACTTTTTGATTGTGTTAAAGTAGCATGCTGTTTTTGCATTTTTGAGTAGGATTTAATCTCCAATCAAGTATAAACGTTTGAAATCTCTCGATATTTCCTTTGATTCAAACTTGTATCATGTGGAGGTTGATGCTCCAAGTGTAATTAGTTGGATGCCTTTGAAAATGTCGAATTACTTCACGATTACACAATTAGTATCAGGTAGGCTCTCTCTACACATGAAAACAGTATGTTGTTTTGTTTTGTTAACGACATGCCTTTTAATTTGCTTTCCCTTTTAAATCCCAGGAGCTTTCCACTTCTAAAATCTATTAGCGTAAAGCCATATTCAAGATGCAGAACGATGAGGGACAAAACATGGACCTTTACATCCCGAGGAAGTGGTATGTATTTCTTTCTTCCTAGTAATACTTTGGATTAGAAGATGTATATTAGGTTTTCATGGACAATTAACATACTATTTGGATGCAGCTCTGCCACTAACAGGCTGATCACTTCCAAGGATCATGCATCTGTTCAGCTCAACGTTGGCCATTTAGATGAGTCTGGCCGATACACTGGCCAGTTCACCACTTATGCACTATGTGGATTTATTCGTGCCCAGGTAGTGCTTTTTTGTTACTTCTGAATATCACGTTAAAGGAATTTTCCTTCGGAGTCATTCTAAGCCGCTCTTTTTCTGTGCCTTTGGAATTACATGAGTGTTCTAAGAGTTAACTATTTATTGTGCCTTGTGTACTTTAAAAATGCTCGACTTATCTTTGTATGTGGAGCAAAATAGTTGCCATTTACATGGCTCACTAGCCTGAGGTGTCAGTTCCTATCATGCCAATACATTTCTGACTGTTTTTCTCATCTCATTTCTTTTTTTTTGGGAAACAGATAATTGAGCATTTGTAACATGTTTTGGTACACCTTAATAACAGTAATTAGCTCTTTTGCTTATATTGGTTGCTGTCGTTCAGCTAACTTTATCATCCCTTGTTCAAAACTTGTTACAGAAAGATATGATTCTTTCACTTATATTTTTGGAGCTACAATTCGGGCATACATGATTCTTCTTTTCTGGAATTATTATCTTATGATCTTTCTGTGGTGGTTTATCTCGATTCCTTTTAACATTCATCATTTGTGTGCTATAGCAATTGACTTGTCAAAACTTTTGCAGGGAGACGCCGATAGTGCTCTTGATAGGCTCTGGCAAAAGAAAAAAGCTGAAGTTGGACAACAATGAGAGTTTTCTATTTGCTTTTATTTATGCTGAAGTGTATACACTACCTTTCTCTTTCTCTCTTCGATCTTCTTTCCAGTTTCTCCCCATGCAACCTTCGTCTTTTCATTTCCTGGAACTGAGCATAATGTGAGTTATTTGTTTCTAAACTTTCGTGAGATTGAACATGGACTGAAGGCAATAAAAATCTTATTATTTTTCTCACTGCATAGTTTAGTTTATTTTTGCCTCTTAAAAGTTGCAGTTCTCAAGTCCATCCAGATCTTGCGTTGTGCTTCTGTGGCACATCCTTGATAGTTTTCAAGACCAAATAAAAGAGTTGCAGATTTCTCGTCTCCAGGAGAATGTAGTGTCATATACAAACATAAAATATTCAATCATTATGTGCAGAAGACATCGGTGATCTTATAAAATTCCTTGCAAAATGCCAAACGTCGTGTTTAAATGAACCAGAGAATAATCTAAGTTCAAAACCATAAATCCCCTGTTTTTCTTCATCTTTGCCATATTAAATTAGTTATCAGTTAAGATCATGGGATAGAATAACATGAAAAATTAACACAAATAACAATAACATTTTTATTAGAAGAAATGGCGTGCAAGATACAAATATTAACAATCAAATAATACAGAAGTTGTAGCTTTATGTATCGGCATTATTGATATATGTATATATCAACAAGAAGCTGCTGCTGGAACCATGACACGCTTCTTTTTCTTCTTATAAAAGCAAAAGAGAGCAATAGCAAATGCTATGAAGAAAAAACCGCCGATTGATACACCTACCGCTATAATTGTAGTGTGTTTTCCGCCTCCACCTGAAGGTGGGGAAACATCAATACTATTACTTGATGGTGGAGGAGGAAAGGTACTTGAAGGAAAAGTTGGTGTCGGAAGTGGTGTTAATGCTGAAGGAGGTGGACTTAGTTTTGAATAGGGGGTCGATGGAGAGGGTGTTGGAACTTTACCACCATCTGGTGATGAAGGTGCTAACCTTGGTGATTGTGAGTTTTTTGGTGGCATAGAATATGGTGGTACTCCTGGAGAAGAAGTTGGAGATTGCGAGGCATTTGATGGTGAAGAAGTTGGTGAGGGTGGAATCTTGGAACTATTGGGTGGTGAACTCGGAGTTTGTGGAGGTGAAATGGGACTTTTGGAAGAGTTCGGTGGTGAACTCGGAGTTTGTGGAGGTGAAATGGGACTTTTGGAAGAGTTTGGTGGTGAACTTGGAGTTTGTGGGGGTGAAAGAGGACTTTTGGAAGAGTTTGGTGGTGAAATCGGAATTTGTGGAGGTGAAATAGGACTTCTAGAAGAGTTTGGTGGTGAACTCGGAGTTTGTGGAGGTGAAGTAGGACTTTTGGACGAGTTTGGTGGTGAACTCGGAGTTTGTGGGGGTGAAAGAGGACTTTTGGAATTGTTTGGTGGTGAACTCGGAAATTGTGGAGGTGAAATAGGACTTCTATAAGAGTTTGGTGGTGAACTCGGAGTTTGTGGCGGTGGAGGAGGAGCATTGGTTGATCTAGGATTTGAACTTGATGAAGGAGGCGAAGGAAATAGTGGTGGTGGCAATGTTGGTGGTGTGGGTGGGTTTGAAGGTGACATATTATTACCACCTCCGGGAGGTGTTAAATTTGGAGGTGGGGTTATAGGAACTGCCACCGCCGGAGGTGGCGGTTTCGGATTATTCAACGGCATAGTAGGTGGAGGCGGAGAGTAATATGTATAAGCCATTGCAATGCGCTTATGAGATAACTTTTTTTCCTTCTTCCAACAGTGCTTAATGCTTATATCTTAATTATATGGGCAAGAGGTACGTATGTCCAATATGTGACTATATATAGTGTGTTATATTCCCTCCGTCCACAATTGTTTGTCAGGGTAAGGTCATGCACACCCCTCAAGGAAAATTTAATACAAGGTGTAATTTGACTAATATAACCCTACTATACCAAGAATACTAAAAGTCCACATAACTTTTCAATTGAACTACACTATTATTAAGGGCAGAATTGGAAAAAAGTGACTAACTATTTCTTGATTGTTTAAATTGACAATTAATCTTGAAGTATTTATGTATCATACTTGTAAAAGTTTCGAACTTCAGTAAAAATGAAGTTAATCAACGTATTAATGTTTGTCCTAATTTATTGTTTAGAGTTTATCAACTCTAAAATAATTGATTGTATAACTTGCTTTGACATAATTAGTTTTTGCTAATAAACGTAGGGTTGGTGTAATAATGATCATGGAGCAAAGCAAAGCCGCCTCAAAACAGTAATAATATGCTCGTGCTGCAATTTAAAAGCACAAACTCATTGTCCACATGTCTCTTTCTTTATAATCATAGAGCCGACACAATTAATTAGATTTGTAATTAAATATTTATAGATATTCAGTAATTTTTGTATATATATATAAAAGCTTTGTTTATTGGTTCACCCCTTAACCAATAAAAAAGCTTATATTTTGGCTGGTAAACAAATCTAACAGACAATTTTTTTTAAATATAACGAAACTGAGTTGGTCCATGTGCCATAATCTCCGATAAGGAAATCCAAGTTGTATTGTTTTACTCCTCTTTTATTTTTGGTTGATAATTTGTGCTACCTAGATTGAAAAAAATAGATAATTGTTCCCTATTAATCATTCCTCAAGAAAAATGGACAAAAGAGTAGTAGTTTGGAATCTCAATAATAACAAAGCCTTAACAAATTATAGTTGAACGTTTTAAATTTAATAAATACATTCTAAATTGTAAATAGCTTGGGTGAAGAATCTTTCATTTCTGTCTAGGAGTCCAACTTGAGCAAGTTTGTCTGCCGCCATAAAGTATTATAGCTTCTCTATAGCAATGATGAATTCGACAATTGATAAATAAAGTCATTCTTTTGTGTTGAGCATAAAAAAAATTTAATTGTGACAATTTTTTAACTCTTGAGAAGTTCAATAATTTTGGAAGAAGATGTTCAGAAGCATATATTTACATCACTTTGAGAAAGAGCTATTGACCAAAACAAGCTATTATTTGATTCAATTTACCAAAGTAATATGAAACTTTAAAATTTTACAAAACTAGTATAAACGTTGTTGGTAGTAACGTATTAGGCTTTATTTCATTTTAAAAAAATTAAAGGACCAAAAATAGTTGGGAGACGGCGTTAAAGAAGATTTACGTTACTAGCAGTAACGTTTTAGGCTTAAAACGTTACCATCAGTAACGCGTCTCTGCAAATTTGCCACTTTGGAATCTTTGTACCAAATTTCGTTATTACGAAGAACGTTTTAATGATAAAACGTTACTCCTAGTAAAGATTCTGTCGAATCAAATCACGTCTCCCACCTGAGAATCTTTGTATGAAATCTGACATTAAAGTCGTTACTATGAGTCACGTTTTAAGACTAAAACGTTACTCTGAGTAACGATTCTATCGAATCATGTCACGGGGCTCTAAAGATGTCTTATTGATTTGATCTGCCAATAAAACGTTACTGTACGTTACGTTTTAACTTTAAAACGTGACTAACAGTAATAACAAACTGTTAAAGTGTTCCTTTTACAATTTGACCACGGATTATTATAAGAAGCACATTCCAATAATTTTCTACAAAGCTTCTGTTTATGTGCCCCATTGTTGAATCAATACTCACAAAATTTTAATAGGTAAGTCTTGTCAATATGTTGTAATGTATTTATAAAAACATATTTTTAATAACTATAATGCATCTTATTTTTGTGTGTAGGATGTTTGATGGCTAATTTTGAAGATAACGTGGTGGTGAAATAATCACTGAAATGAATGAATTTCGATATAACGAATGTGCCAGAATGATTGTAAGCATGTCTATTTCGACCAACTACGTTGAATTAATTAAATTGTTGCATGAGAAAATGGGGACTGATGGTGAAAATATTCAATTGGATATTTCTGGAAAATATCTATGCTCATTTCAAGGTAACATTACAAGATTTATTGAGTTCAAAATTGAGAATGACCAATCTTTGCTACAATTTTTTGCCATTCCTCGGAAATTTTTGAACAAGATTGATATAAATCTTTTGGAGATGTATATAAAGATTAGACCAATAAATCAAGATAATTTATTTCGAATGAATGATCAACATGGTTATCATATGAATTTATTGGCTCAAAATTATGGATTTGCCACAATCAGTCAGTCTCATTATGCATACAGTGCAATACATGGTATCCATCAATCCTTTGGTGTAGGCCTTAACGAACATGAAAATCAATCATTTGTTGAATGCTCGAGTAGTCAAAGACATATGGAGAGTAGCCACAATCAATATGAAACCAGGTAGAGTAATCTTTTCATATAAAAAATACTAATTCTATTTAGTAGCATGAATAATTAATTATTTTCATTTTATGTATTTCATGAAATTAACTTTTTTTTTTTCTACAGATAAGATGAAGCTACCTTTGATTTGTGTAATGATGCACATGCTCAAAGAAGTGATGAAAAATCGGAGGAGGATGAACCTTCAGAAGATGATGGAGAGAGTAAAGCCATTAAAAGTGAATCCGATGAAGATATTGGAGATTTACCTCAAAATAATAGTGGGGTAAATCTTCAAAATCAATTTGATCAGGATGTATCTGAAATGCAAAATAATAATATACCTTACTTTACAACATTAGAGAACGAGCAAGATATTTTTATCTCTACTCCTGAATCCGAAATGAAATGTTGTTCTGTTTGGTCCGAGGATGCAAAAAAAGATTTAAAAAAAGATATGTGTTTTAGCAGCAAAGCTAAGTTGAAACGAGCTGTGACAATTTGGAGTTTGCGCAAAAATAAAGAATTCAAGGTTGTAATATCAACTAAGAGCATATGGACTGTGAGATGCATGTTTTTTGATTCATTGGGTTGTCCATGATTTCTTCGAGGTCGGAAGGTTGGAGGTAGTCTTTGGAAGATAGGAAAATATTTTAATAATCATAGATGTGTGATTGAAGGGCTTACAACGGGTCACACTAACTTAGATACCAATTTAATTGCATCTTTGTTTTTAAATCAAATATGTAAAAATCCCAAATTGTTGGTAGTGGATGTCATTTCTAAGGTTCATGAAAAATTTGGTCATCAAGTAACATATAAAAAAGTGTGGCTTGGGCGTCAACGTGCATTTACATTGGTATATGGTGATTTTCAGAAATCATTTAGTGAGTTTCCTAAGTTTTTTGCAGTTTTTCAATACTTTAATCCTGGAACAGTTGTGGAATGGAAACACAAAGAGTCAATGAGTTCGCCAGAGGTAAAAACTTTCAAGTTTGTATTTTGGGCTTTCAAGCCATGCATTGATGGATTCCAAACTTGTCGTCTTGTTATTTCAGTAGATGAAACTCATATGTATGGTAAATATGAGATAAAATTGTTAATTGCTGTTGGAGTTGACGGAAATGATAACATTCTTCCTCTTGCGTTTGCTATTGTTGACAAAGAGTCGAAAGTGGCATGGAAATGAGTTTTTAGGAAACTGACTACACATGTGATAAAGGATAGAGAAGACATATGTATTATCTCTGATAGGGCAAAAAGAATCTTGATTAGTTTATCAAAATTGTGGCAATTTCAGGAGCCTCGGGCCTTTCATCGATTTTGTTTAAGGCATCTTAAAAGTAACTTTCAATCTCAATTTCCAAACAGGGACCTCAATAATCTGATGTGGAGGGCTGCTACTGCTCATCAAGTAAGAAAATTTGAAGCTTTGATGTGGGAAATTCAAGAAAAAAATATAGAAGCATATGAATACCTCATGTGAATTCCATTGAACAAATGGACTGTTAGCCATGATGATGGAAAAAGATGGGGAGTATTGACAACAAAATCTTTCAGAGTCTTTCAACGGACTTCTAAAGAAAGCTCGAAGCTTGCCTGTCACTGCCATGGTTAGACTTTCATTGGAGCAAACCGTTGAACAATATACTCGTAGATGCCAAACAACTTACCAACTTGTTGAGCAAAATGAATTATGGACAAGCAGTTTCAAAATGAAGTGGGAAAAGAACTATGAAAGTTCAAAAAGACACTTTGTTTATGATTGGAATATATCCACAGGGGTATATGAGGTTAGATCTATACAGATTGATGGTACTGGTGGTAATCCTCACCGTGTTTCACTAAGTGAAAAAAAATGTGATTGTGAAAAATGGGCTAATTTGCACTTTCCGTGTTCACATGTCATGAAGGTTACTGAAAGAATGGCAGCACTAGCTAGAAATTTTGTCAGCGAACATTTCACAACAGAGAATTATGTTGCAACATATTCTGGGTCATTCTCACCGATTGGACACGAGGCATATTGGCCATCGCCAAGTTTTATAATGAGAAGTAATGAATTCTATATGCGTCCCAATCGATCAAGGACCACTAGAATTCCTAGTCAGATGGATCGTGATCCTGTAACATATGGGCGGGCTTGTGGATTGTGTAGACAGACCGGGCATGACAGGCGTCGATGTCCAACTCAAAATCAAACTTAAATGGGTAGTCTAATTATGTATTTCTTACTTTCAAACAGCTCTAATTATGTATTTTTTAACTTTCAAATAGCTCTAATTATGTATTTTACTTCATTTCAATTTGTATTTTCATGACTAAGTTCATAGTTCTGAAGCCTTTTAAACTTATACCTTTTAAAATGACACACCTTCTGGCAACACCTTTTAAAATAGGCTATGTAAACTTACATCACCATTCTAAATCCTTTATACTTTTGAAATTAATGTAATCTATTCACAAAGTGAAAATAAATACCCAGATCAAAAAGTGCAGTGATTATAATGTTAAGTTACTGTCACCATTCTGAAGCCTTCATACTTTTGAAATTAAAGTAATCTATTCACAAAGTGAAAATAAATACCCAAACCAAAAAGTGCAGTGATTATAATGTTAAGTTACTGTTACTAGAATACTAATTTACTAATTTTCAGTAGCAGCACCAAATTTTCAGCAGCATTAAAAATTTTCAGCAACATTAAAAATTTTCAGCAGTACTGGCTGCAATTTTCAGCAGCACCAAAAATTTTCATAACTTATTCTTTGCTTTTTTTTTTTGACATGTTGGATAGCATAGTGATCGCCTGTAAAAAAAATATAAATGTTCTATTATTCAAAAAGAGAGCAAAACCAAATAAAAAATGTAAGATGTTAAAACACTAGTCCCACAAGGCTTAAGTTTAATTTTACGCTTCTCCCTCCTTGAAGGTTCACTATCTTCAATAGTCGCATCACCGCCTTCATTTGCATTCTTTGGATCATTATCGTCCACATGATGATTCGGGTCCTCTAAATTATTAGTGGCATCAGGGGTCTCAATGTTCAGTGATACAGGCGATGAGGTAAAGTTTGGGACATTCTCAAAATATTGAAATTGATAATTATCAACGACATTCTCAAGTGATGAGAGATTTGGATGACTTGATGTTTGTAGAGTCTGTGGCATCACGTATGACATGATATCTGTTTGTGACGGTTGATATGTCATATTTGATGCCTGAGTGAATTCATGAGTACAACCTCTTGAAATGGAACCACTATTATAATTAGATGTTGCTTGATCATCTTCTGAGGCTACTTGGGCATTTTGTGTGGCCTGATCCATTTCAACATATGTTTGTCCTCTTTCAACAACACGTTCTCTTCTACCAGCAACACCATATTTTCCTCGCCTACGAACTGGGGGATGTAACTGGATAGATTGTACCACATCTCTTCTATAATCGGCTGACACATGAACCTTGTCAGCCTCATGAACATATTTCAAACAATCAGAACCTTGATCTCGCACCATTTTTCTAAATATGTATAAGGCCTCATATGATGGATTATCACCAAGTGTTTTAGCTTCATCAACCATTGAATGAATATGACGCACCTAAATAAATTAAAGTGAAAGTTATTTAATATAAAAGATGAAAAAGTGAAGATTTGTAGTTCTGTATGTATTCGTGAATCACTGTTGTTCAAAATGGTAAAGATTTATTTTTCCTAACACAAAAAGCTACTCCATTAATCTGATGATTTAGATCGGACTGTCACTTGAGCAATGAATTCACTACCAACTGAAATCTGCAAAAGATATTTAGTTATAAAAGTGCTACTTAATAAAAGTACTTACTACTCTACCACCATTCTTGCGAGTGGCCATTAATGTTTAGCTTTTTTTGTGCAACTGGTTATTTTCAATCATTCATAAAAAAGAAAACAACATCTACATCACCTCATCAGTAGCCCCACTTCACTACTCTCACTCTTTTAATTTTCCTATATATATTACCTTAGCATTTTCTCAACACTTAGCAGTGAACAAAGAACAATGAAAAACTTAGCAGCAACAACAACACTAAACAAAATAAATAACACACTAAAATCAATAAAGACAAATTTAGAAATTTAAGATATTGAGGTGACACATACCATAGTTTCATATGCCGTTGAATTAGGCACATAACCTTGTTGATTTTGAAGACGTGAATTAGGATTACCACTAACAAGACGAGTAATGCGCCTGAACCAAATAAGATATGGATCATCATAGTGAAATGATTCATTATTAACCGGTGCATCACAACTATATTGGAGGCATTGGTTCCAAAATGATAACCATTGTGCATGTTCCAACTCCCAATTTGCATTTGGTCTTTCCCGACGATCATGACGAAAGTGGTTGGAATCAAATGGAAACGAAGTTGGTATAGCTTGTTGTAGTCCAAATTGCCTCATAACACGATCAGGCAAATGAACCTCGACCACATCCCAACAAAAGATTGAAACTCTAACTCGCCATATGTTTCGTCCAGCGTGACAATAGGGAGGAAGACTCTCAATTAAGTCATCGGAATACGGTTCCTGACTGCATGAAAAAGGAAAAGAGCAAAGTGAGTCTTTACATTTACAATCTTTATAAATAAGTAAAAATTACAGTGTACCTGATCTTCTATCATAGAGTCAAGTGCATCCCTATAAACTTTCAACACATGTTTGGTAGTGTTCGTCCAACTAAGATGCGCAAACCATATAGTAGCATGTGGACCCCTAGGCAAACCAACATGAGAAATAGTTCTCGCATCTCTCTGGGCTACTATTTGAAGACTGAGGACAGTGACTTTCTCCCACGTCCAAATCTAAGAGAAAGGGTTTTAGGATTACATCTCTTAAAATTTTCATCCTCCAATAACACTACGGAGACAAATTAAATGAGGACTATATATAGGGAGAGAAAATATGATATGAGACACATATGTCCAAAACTAGTAACTGTAAGAAATATAAATAAATTATTTGTACAATTATTAGGTATACCTGAAGTAGTGGCAAAAATTCGGCTATCTCATTTTGGGTACTCTGTAAGGCTTTACAAAGAAAATGATATAAGTATGCCAAGGTCGCACTCCCCAAACTATAAGACCCAATTTTATCGATGTCCTCAAGCATAGACAAGTACATAAGCTTCAAATAACCACCAGATGTATCCGCCATCATCGTACCTGCAATCATCTAGAACATGTAACATCTTGCCTTCTGATTGACCATATCTTGTGTTGCCATGTTCTGCAACTGTGGTTGGCTTAACATGTGTGCATTAAATGCAGCGACCTTGATGAAATTTGTTTTGAAGTCATCACGAGATGGAACAAAAACTAATAATTTTTGACAAATATTTTGCCAATCCCCTATGGTCCTTATCATTTTGTTACCAAGTACTGGATCACCATTCACAAGTAATCCATACAACACCTCTACGTCCTGCAAGGTAATTGTTATTTCGCCTATTTTAAAGTGAAAAATATGAGTTTCGGGACGCCACCACTCAACTAGTGCGGTGATCAAACTACGGTCAATAGCGGGTCGATTAGATTTGTAAACACCATATAATCCAGATAATCTAATTACTTCAAGAACTCGTGGATGGATAGGATATTTCTCTATGAGCTTCCATAAATTTCCATCTTCTCTCCTCGTATTAAGAATCATATTAACATTTCCTTCTCATATATCTTGTGATCTATGAGTAAGTTGTCCCGTTAATACATTCGATTCTAATGGACCGGGATCCAACTTGTATTCACTATTATTAGCCATAAAAAATACCTATGGAATACACATGAAAGTAAACTTAAATGTTAGCCCAAATTATTATGTAATTTTTTCTTGGCAGCACACTTAAAAGTGAGGTAAAGTTAACAAAATCACATTTAGAAGTTTTAAGGTCATCCTCTTTAATTTTGAAGTGTACTGATATAAGATTAAAAAATTAAATTGCTTACTGAGAACTCTCGAGTCACCAGTGAGCTGGATCTGAGTGATGTTGGGTCGTTGGTATTCTGGTCAATTGCCGTCAAGGGTGACTACCTCACTGCAATGGTTACATACATCATATTGATGCAGTGGTTACAAATTACTACACCCAATCTAGTCACCTGAAAGCAAATACAGTTTTGTATTGTTCACATTACAAAAAGGAAGTCAAGTCTTACTGATAGAGCTAATGAAACACTTAGTTTAATAGTGCAACAATGCAAGTTTTACAATTTAGACTTCTAAGCTGAATTACTCATTAGCTACAAAAAAAAAAGGGTCTCTCTTGTAAAATTGCCTCATATCAAATATTTTAGAGGTAAGATTGATACTTTTTTCCATATAAATTAGAGCAGCTGACAGCGGCAAGAAATTTTGAAATTACTAAGTTAACAATGATAATATATGTAAGATACATAAAAAAAAATAGGCATACCTCATCCTTTTAACGATAAAGATGAAACATTTACAAAGGAAAATAATGACCCCTAACCATTTTTAAAATTACATTTCACCTAATCAAATCTAGATAGACAGAATTATGAACTGTAGGTCAGCTAAATTGTGGGAATATTAAGATGATTTCCAAGCATTTCTTCTACTATGTAAAGAGAAAACATACCTCAAGCATAAAAAAAATTATGTTCTATATTTTTCGAAAGATTTATGATAGTAAAGTTGTCATAAATCTCATTTTTCTGACAACACCGACGACGGCCGATTAGGCACAGAGCAACAAGGATTGGGAACGTCAATGAATCTAATGGGGAGGCTGCATAAGGGTTTTGAAACGCATAACATGGTGATGCGAACGACATCGTTTGTTTTAGTTTGGGGTAAGTTACTTTTTAAGCTTAAAACGTTATGGACAATAACGTTTTAACGTTAAAACGTGAATTTCAGTAACGTTTTCAGTCTGTTTACTACGTCAAATGTTTGTCCTTTTGTCATTTATTTTTTTTAATAAAATAGTACCTAATATGTTACTGTCAAGTACGTTTATACTAGTTTGGTAAAAAATTCAAAAAACATACTATTTTTGGTGAATTGATTTAAATAATGACTTATTTTGGTAAAAAATTCCATGAGAAATTATTTTAAAAAAAACAAATGAATTTATACTACATCATGTTAACTTCATATATTGGAACACTACATACTATTGTATATATTATGCAAATTGATGGCCTTTCGATAATGCCAATCGAGAAGTTCATCAGTCAACAACTTTGAGGAAAATAAACAAAGCAGTTCACTCAAACATTAAAGATCCCTATCAAAATGAGAAGTAAAGACAACCGCATTTTGACAATAATAATGACGATGTGTTCCTTCACAAACTGTTAAAAAAGAAGAGAAAATGTGAAGGTACAAAATGCAACGTAAAGACACCAGAGAAATATTGAGTGAAGGAAAAGGACAGATACATTTCCTGTAATCCTCAAGATAAAATTTCTCTTTTTTTGCTTCATTCTTCTATTGTTGGAAGAACATTGAAGCATATCATCAAAGGGGAGTTAACACCACAACCATGCACCTAGCAAGCTACAAATGGACCACTATTAGAAACTGATTTAATTTTGATATGAAAAAATTATTGCAGAAAAGGCAGCACCAGACTATCATACAACTAATGGCACAAGTAATACACCGACAAAAAATTTACATTTTGTGTTTCACCAAAAAGAAATCTTTCTTTCCACTCACAAACTCGACAATAATCAACATATACTAAGAGAAAAGGCATCACTTCCAACCTTATTCGAACTCACTCAATGATAATACATCACACGAAATATTTTAAAACGTAAGAAGAAGAAGAAGAAGAAGAAGAGTAGAAGATTAAAAAAAATTGTGGTTGAAAAAAATGAGAGGAAACCCTTCTATTTATAGTCAACAAAGGATGGTATGAACAAATATTTTTTGTGTCTTATCGGAAAAGTCATGACCTTTTGAGTAATTACAACCCTTTGGGAAAGTCACAACTTATTGAAAAAGTCACAATTCTTTGGAAAAGTCACAACTCATCGAAAAATCACAATCCTTCGAAAAAAGTCACAACTTATAAGAAATGTCACAACTCATCGAAAAAGTCACAACCTAAGTTAGGGATATTGTAGTAATTTAACATTCAAGTTAGGAGTTTATGCTTTTAAGGTAATATATATATATATATATATATATATATATATATATATATATACTTTTTTAACAATGGACTAAACCTATTTTTTAATCAATAAAACATGTTTTTGATCCAAATAATCATTTTAACTTCTATTAAGAGAGAGTTCATCTGTAAGGGTATTTAAATATCATCCCATGATAAATCATCGTTTCGGCCTTCCTTCTATTAACTCCAACACTAGGGCATACATAAAATTGGGCGAAATTCTGCGTCTTTAGTGATCTTTTAACACTTGTTTAGTCCATAGATCTAGAGTTTAATCAAGTCCTAATTACCTTAAGTTTTCACAATTAATGGTACATTGTATAATAATAAGAAAATAGGTTGTCCCACATCGACAAAGAAAGATTGATATTTCCTATTTATAAGTAATTAGAAAAGAACACTATTCGCCGAGCTTCATAACGTGGGCTTGTAACTTGAGTGAGGGCATTAATGTGGTGGAATGTTGGGCTAATCCAGAAGGTTGGACTTTGTGGGCTATATTCTCTGACCTGCCCTATCCACGCATAGAGTTGGGCCATGGAGCCCAAGCGAATGCATGGGCCGCTTGGCTCCTAAAATGGGGTGGACTGCGTGAGGCAGGTTTCACAGAGCAACGAATAACTTTCGTTCTATGCAGTGAAAGGATCATGAGTCAGTCATCACTGAGTCCAACAAAAGCCTGATGGGCTGCTCCAACAAAACCACCATTTTTGACATAATGTATATAAATTTCATATATCAAAAAAAATAAAAAAAAATTATTTATATTAGGGCGATAAAGGACATGTACGGTGGAGCCAAGACTCGGGTTAGAACGGTTGGAGGTGACTCGGAACATTTCCCAGTTGAGATGGGGCTGCACCAAGGATCAGTCCTTAGCCCTTTTCTATTTGCTTTGGTGATGGACGAGTTGACACGGTCTATTCAGGAGAGGGTCCCATGGTGTATGTTATTTGCGGATGACATAGTACTGATTGATGAGACGCAGGACAGAGTTAATGCGAGGTTGGAGGTGTGGAGACAAACGCTGGAGTCTAAAGGGTTCAGGTTGAGTAGGACCAAAACAGAATATTTGGGGTGCAAATTCAGTGATACGTTGGATGAGGCAGATGTGGATGTGAGACTTACCACACAGATCATTCCTAAGAAAGAAAGTTTTAAGTATCTTGGGTCTGTAATCCAAGGAAGTGGCGACATCGATGATGATGTCACACATCGCATTGGGGTTGCTTGGCCGAAATGGAGGCTTGCCTCTGGAGTCTTGTGTGATAAGAAAATTCCACCTAGACTTAAAAGTAAGTTTTACAGAGTGGTAGTTAGACCGGCCTTGTTGTATGGAGCAGAGTGTTGGCCAGTCAAGAACTCACATGTTCAGAAAATGCATGTTGCGGAGATGAGGATGTTGAGATGGATGTGTGGGCACACTAGGAGTGATAAGATTAGGAATGAAGTTATCCGGGAGAAGGTGGGAGTGGCCTCTGTGGTGGACAAGCTGAGGGAAGCGAGACTGAGATGGTTTGGACATGTGAAGCGACGGTGCGCAGACGCCCCAGTGAGGAGGTGTGAGGGGCTGGTTGTAGAGGGTACGCGGAGGGGTAGAGGTAGGCCTAAGAAGTATTGGGGAGAGGTGATTAGACAGGACTTGGCTCAGTTTTGCATTACTGAAGACATGACTCTAGATAGGAAGGAGTGGAGGTCGCGTATTAAGGTTGAAGGTTAGTAGGGCTAGCGTGTTGTCCTCCCTTGCAAGGGTATGGGTTGTTAGCGTTTGTAGTAGTCCTAGCCTTGCACTTGCAGTTCCTGTCTGTGATACCTATAGCCTTTTGTTGTTTACTGCGTTTCACTTCTCTCATTGTTTTATTGATGTTACTGTCTTCTTTGTTGATTATATACTATCTTTATTACTAGATGTTATGTTTTATACACTGTTTCCTCGCCTTTTACTTGGATTTGATGTACTTGAGCTGAGGGTCTCTTGGAAACAGCCTCTCTACCTCTACGAGGTAGTGGCAAGGTCTGCGTACACTCTACCCTCCCCAGACCCCACCTAGTGGGATTTCACTGGGTATGTTGTTGTTGTTGACTAGAAAAATTAAATAGTAAATTTGTCCGATACACACTAGTAACTATCATGAAAGTAGAAATTATTTAAAACATCATATAAAATAAAATTACATACTTAAATTACAAAGAGATCAGACAGGTGAGGTTTGAACCATTTCTGTTTGGGGAATTGGATTCTCCTCTTTCTTCTTATTCTTCTTGCTTTGTTTCATTTCACCATAGAAGTATGAAACAAATCCCCAAAGAGAGAGGAATATGGCAAGCCCCTTTGTAACTTGAAACGTTTCATGATATAAAATTAAACCTAATAATTCTGTGAGTGGAAGTAACAAAGCAATTAAAATTCCACACAGCAATGATGAACCATATTGGACTACTCCAACGATTCCTAGTGTCGAAAATTGCCAAATAATAGCACTCCATACTAGCACCAAATAATATTTAGCTTTTCCTAGCTCAAATTGGCTTGCCTCCCTCGAAATCGCCTGCAAAAATTGCAATCAGAGTTACCAAAACACTTCATGTTCAGTAGAAATTCATTAGGGAAAGGTAATAATTGATGGGTGAAATGAAG
The DNA here is from genome assembly GCF_900185275.1 of Solanum verrucosum. Taxonomy (NCBI): domain Eukaryota; kingdom Viridiplantae; phylum Streptophyta; class Magnoliopsida; order Solanales; family Solanaceae; genus Solanum; species Solanum verrucosum. Next base: position 1,006,935 of record NW_026019954.1, read on the forward strand.
TATTTATTTATTTTTCTTGTGGATATATATATAGTTCACTAGACAATTCTTCCTTTGTTTGTTATTGTTATTGTTTTTATGGTAGGTAAATTAAGAACCATTTTTGTTAGAAACATTTTGACTTGTAATAGTAACAGTAACACATACTCATTTGGTCATGCCTATCTCTGTTGATCAACCGAACATGAAAAATTGAAAATATTTCTCTCATACAAAACACATTCTTAATTTAATTAACAAAAAAGAGGGATGCATATATTTACCTGAAAATCCTTGTTTACAATCATTCCAACAGTGCAAAAAGTAGAACCAAAAATGTTAAGTATCATCTGAATCTCCAAAATCATAATGTAAGTTACATTTTTTTTAGCCTTGATGTAAATCAACTCAAGTAGAGGCAGAGCAAGCCCTGTTGAAGCAGCAGCCAAAAGTGTCATTACAAACCCCAAAACATATTGTTTAGTTGATTCCCCTTCTGGTCGATCACTCTCCGCTCGTAGCGCTAAAGTTCCCGCTCCAACTATCAATAAAACAACCGCATTCACCGAATACGCAGTCAATTTCTGCTTTACTATAAGAAAAGCAAATACCACGGTAAATCCGAGTTGTGCTGCATAAATAACGGTTGAAGTAGAAACAGGGAGTTTTGCGGGTCCCCACGCGTAAAGATAACCAGCTAGGCCAACTAGAATGCCTAACGCGGCTGATGATGTGAACTCCTGACGAGTTATACAGAAAAAGTTGGTATTAGAGCCCTGAGTTTTTAGACGGAAAAAATAAGGGATGATGAGAACAATGAGAATAATTGGCCATCCAATGCATGCTAGCCAACTCGAAAGCCAAATTCTTTGGCCACCGTGGAGGAAATAGAGACGTGAGATTAAAGGGCCACCACAATAGCCTATGCCAAGAGTGATACAATTGAGTACAAGTATAAATTTTCTCCATCTGCTGCTTTGATTATCCATTTCCAATTTTCTTGAACTTTATCTATATTGATTGATTTTTTTCGTCTCGATTTATGTGAAAATATTTAACTGTATATGAAATTTTTGTAATAAAAAATAGGTGAATTGGGTTGGAGGAAGTGAAAAATCCAAATCCAAGTAGAATAATAAATAATTGTGAGGATAAGTAAATGATTGAGGGATTCGTCATTGAACAGGGCAAAGTCGTTTTGGTATCATTAGGAGACGGAGCTAGAATATAGTTTATGAGTCATAAACTTTGTTTGAAATTCTATATTTCACTTGAGAAATTTATCGAGTTTGCATAAATTATTACACTTTAGAACTTTTAACTTAAAGAAAATTAAATTTTAAATTCATAAATTTCAAATTCTGATTCGACCCAGGGACGGCTCTTCCCTTTGTAAAATAAGGCTTATGCCTTGGGCCCCCAAATTTTTTTCAAAAATAAATTATGTGTTAAATTTTTTATAGAAAAAATTGATTATTTATGATAAAAAGTATATTTTTTTAAAAAAAATATTATTTTACTCAGTTTAACATATGTTGTCATTTGTTAAAAATAAGAATTAATAGTGAAGAGGGTTGAGCAAAGAGCATTACAAATTCTTTTTTATTTTGTTTCAAGCATTACAACAAACATATAGAAATGTGGTAAATCAAGGCATCATCTTCTTGTAGCAGATTCTATGGTTCTACTCTTATCTTTATTTAATATTTGTCAACTTTACTTATAGAATTATATTAACAATTCATATTATTATCACCTCACTGAAAGGATGTTTTTCAATACTGAGTTGATAAAATCTTACCTAAAATCGATAACTGAAAAAATAATATTAAATACTAATATTTTTCTCTAAATAGTGTAAGAAAAATATTTTTTGAATAAATACGTATACGAAGTTTATTTATATTTTAGGCCTCAAATTAAAATTTCGCTTTAGACCTCCAATTACTTTGAGCCACCCCTGACTCGACCTCGAACATTGTTTACAATGACACAACGGTTCTGGCATTAGCTGCTTGTTCTCTAAATTTTTTATCACTCGACTGTTCAGTCATAAGTAGGACTTGTCTTGTTGTCTCATTTGTTTTCTTCATAAGCAACAAGACCATTCACTTTATTTTTTTATTATTTTTCTTTGTAGAATTAGACCATGATGAGGCTCATGTAATTATTGTTACAATTTACAATAGTACCAATTCTGATTTAGCATGATTTTCCCTTTTTCACATACTAATGCAATTAATTTAGCGTCATGGATTAGCATCAAAGTCTGTTTTTATAACCCTGCAAACTTACACAACTAATTAGGAATTCAAAATTATTAAGGATATACAAAGAATCATTTAACACATTATTTTTTCATGCATAAATGTCCAAGTTTGAATTTATGCAGCATGTCAGAAAATTTTCAAAACTATAAATTCACGAGTCTGACGTTAACTTCAAAAAAGGCTAAAGTTACAATAATTTATGAATTCGGCTATGTCTTAAATAAGGGTCCTCAAATTGTCTATTTGTGAAGTTTCCCATTAAAATGTGGAGTATATATTATTTCACCTTCCTCGTTTATGTGAAAGTGTATGACTAGACAAGAAATTTAAAACAAATAAAAAGGAATTTACATGTGAGTCAAATATAAAACTCAACACACAAGTGCGGCATTTGATTGCTAGTTTACAATCCAACAATATTAAAACATGTATACTATATCAATTTATGTATTATTTTACGTAAGATAGAAGATTAAATAATTAAATCATTCCTAACTAATCTCTATACTCTAAGCATCAACCAAATGACCCCTTAGGATAAAATGATAATGTGAAAATATAATATATTGAATTTTAAAGAAAACACCTTCAAATTAATCAATTAAGAGACCTGGTTTAGGAAGCAGACCCAATAACATTGCCCAACAGAACCCAAAACATTTGAGCCCAACTAATTTTTCACTAAATAACTTGCATATTCTTTTGATATATGTAGGTAAATCTATAACCTTATTATATGTGTTCAAATATAATATTGAGTTGAATGGAAACCTTTCTGTTTTTTTTTAAAAAAAAAAAATTGTTTAAGGTCGACTTTTGGGTTGATACTTTTTTCGTAGGAAATGTTGGTTTTATCCGAGTGACAAGATACTTGTCAATAGGTCTGGATTAAAAAAAAGAAAAATTCATTTTTAGTATAGCTATTTATCGTTTTTTTGTACATTTGCTGCATATATTCATATTGATGATATAAAAATTATTTGTTCTTTAATGTTTGAATATCTTTAACGAAATTTTTGACTTAGACTATTGCCTTAACGATTTAACTATACAAATGATAAGATAGAGACCTCACATTGTCATAATTGTGCATCGTGCACACCCGCTATTTTCTGAAAGGTACTACACTTAAACTTTTTAAGTGTTGTTCACTTATTTGACTTTGGACAAATTGCTGATATTAATTGAGTTGACCTAATGAAAATGAACGTACCACGCGTTGAATCTAAAGTAAATGTAAATGTGTGTACAGAAAAATTATATTAATATTATGACCCTATGAAATATAATATTTGTTAGATTTAGTTATCCCAGTGGGAGAAAACAACATATCTAGAATTTGCATATTGATTAAGTGGTTTTGGTTCAATTGATCTTATTGTGTTTTGACACAATGTAAGAGATAGAGTTTTCAAGTTATTTGAATCCGGATATCCACCTCTTTGGACCATCATTTAATGGGTTTTCCCTCACAATATTAAGGACCATATGAAGTATTTAACGTTCTATCTTTTACTTGTCAATTTTAACATATTAAAAAAAAAATCTTCATATTTTACCTTCAACATCAAATACTTATTGCTCAAATAATTTATCAAGACCTAAGACTAAGTAAACACTAATTAATTATCTGAGTATTATGGTAAAATACATGTCATTATTTTTAAAAAAATATGTAAAGTCCAAAGTGGACAAGTAATTAAAGGGAACAAATAAAGTATTTTCTAGTGTTTACTAAGTAAGCAAAATATGTTACATCTCAATAGCCTTTATATGTGATCTAGCTAACAAAACACTATAAGGATGAGAATAATGAGATGGGTGGGGAGCAAGGTTCGGGCTGGCGGGGGTGGGATAAAGAAGGTGGATGGAGAGGAAACAATGAACTTAGAAAATATAATGTCACTTCTGAAACTTATTTTTCCTACTTCTATTATGGAAGACATTTTCCTTGAAAAAATATTTTCAAAATATTTTGACCTGTCAAACACGGAAAAATAGACAAACGTTTTCCTCCCTATCAAACACACCCTAAAGCATGTATGAAGGAAAACTTTCTTTGAGTAATTCTCAAGTAAATCAATTTTTTTAGTTATTGTTTTGTTTTTTAATCAGTAAACTTGTGGTTAAATCCCCCTCAACCCTCCAAAATATATACGTATTACTTTACTATTATATATACGCTCGGTTGATAGTTTCTTGTTAAATCACTACAACTTAAACTACATAAGCTACTCTTTTTTTTTTTTTTTTGTAGTTAATGTGAAATGGTTTCATATTTCACATATTCAAGTGATCCAACATATGAACAATTTAACAAACTAATCTTCTTTATAAAGATTTAAAATCTTTCGATTTTCCACTAATTTGATGGTGAAACTACAATCAGAGATTGGCAATAGTCGTTAAAGTTGAGGTATTAAAAATGTGTAGATTGACTAATGCCTAATTAAGATACCTACCTCACAATTAACTTTAATTAATTTCAACAAGTGTTAAGCGGTTCGATAATTGAGAAAGACAAATGGGTAGATATAATTTATGGTGCATTTTAATTCCTGTCTTTGACGTGACCTGCCGTTTAATTTGCATTGTTTTTTCGGATAAACAAATGAAGTAGCAAAAAAATAAACTTGACTTATATGCATAATATAAACAGCTTATTGGATTATATTATACTATGAGGGATAAACTTCATTCTTTCATAATAATCCCTTCATCAACAATTTGAGGGATTATTAAACAGGGTCTATTGAGTAGTTGTGGGGTAACCAATAAATTCTAGTCACATCTTTTAAATGAAGAACAGAAATTTGCACCTAATGATTAATTAATTTTCATACAAGTAGAACAAAATAAAATAGTACATGCATTATTTGGCCATTACATTAAATTTGCTACACAACATGTCCTGCGCCTGTTTGGCCCATATCTAATTGTTGAGATATTTGACTCTCACTTTTCTTTAACTTCATCTTCTTTTCCTTCTTCCCTTGTTCATATTCACCATAAAAATATGAAACAAATCCCCATAGAGCTAGAAAAATAGCTATTCCTTTTTCGGCTTGAAATTTTTCGTGGAACAAAATTACAGCCAAAACTTCGGTAACAGGAAGTAAAAAAGCGCCTATAATTCCAGAGAGTAAAGAGGAAGAATAAAAAATAACTCCGACTAACCCCATGAGGGCGAATTGCCAAATAACGGCACACAATACTAGTACCATATAATACTTAGATTCTCCAATTGCATATTGACTTGCTTCCCTTGGAATCGCCTGTCAAAATAATTAAGTCGTTATTGTTATTGATTCTTTCTGATCCAAGTTGAATAAATTCTCTTTATATATGGAAAAGCATAGAATTTTTTTTTTTTTTTTTTTTTTTTTTTGAAGAGAGTAAAGAATAGAGGGAAAATTCGTTCTTTTCCTTTGTCTGAACAGAAAGCACAAACCAAATGAATTTGTTCTCTTATTTATTACTTTCTCTTAGAAATTAGATGCGCATCTTGATTGTATGCAAACAAGAGCCGATTAATAGCTTAATTTACAGTGTATTTATAATCTCTTTGGTAAATCGGATATTTTATATACAAATTTCTTAAAATTGATTTAATATTATCTACTGGCATTCATGTTCAAAAAATGGCGCCCAAATAATGCATGTGGTTGAATGTTAGAGTAATTTACCTAAAGAAATTAGTGGTGCACCTATGTTTTAAAAATCCTAAATATGACGTTAATAATGCAAATGAAATTACATTGAACAAAAAGATTAGCTTTAGAAATAAAATTTTGCAACTCTTATTAATTTTCTTCCATTTTAATTAGTTTCCTAAAGAAGATGAAATCTTCAGTGTGATGTAAACATATCCAATTTTAGAAGTAACGCGGTACGGTAGGTCGATGTCATTTTCTAAAATAATTGCGCCAGAGGACAAATAATTGATATGAAAGGAAAGCAACAAGTTTAGACATTAGAAATGAGTCACAATAATGGTAAAAATATTAGCTTTATCAAAAATAGTTTTTCCTTTTCAAGTGTAAGATTTGTTTTCTACAAAAGTTTGTAAGGAATGTGATTATGACCCGAAAAATAATAATATCTACTACAAAAGTAGACGTAAAAAAAAAAAAGTCTCTCTTTCTCTTTTTCTCCTCTAACGTGCGTGAATAAGTTTATTATTATGCCTAACTTGTCAGATTTTATATTTTAGGAGTTAAATTATATAAATTTTTAAAATATACTTTCATCATATTAATACTAGAAGAATTGTATCTTATAATAAAGCTTGTCAATTGTCATATAACTTTCAAAAAAAATATAGGAGGCTCTATCGTTATTTAATGTACGGACGGAAAAAATAAATATTGACAGCTAGAAGTGTGTGTGTGTGGTGTGGGGGGGCGGGGGGGGGGGGGGGCGAAGGGGCTGGCCAGTCAGAACATGGGCAAAACAATTACTCCGTTGGTAGACTTTTCTTTCTTTTTGTTTTTAGTTTTTCTTTTAATATTCCTATTAAATTTTGATTAGTTTAAATTTATGTATACTTTTTACTGATTTTTTTAAATCTTCTTTTATTCAAAAGAGTTGTGATTTGTGGTAATTCTACTCGAGTTTATAGATATGTGAAATGAAGAAATTGATTATGTAGTTAAAAACATTTTCATTTTTTTAAAAACAAAGAAATAAATATTATTTTTCTGTTACAATAAATGAATTGTTTTTTTTTAAACCTGCATTTTTAAAACGATTAATTAACGAAGGACCTACCGTGTCAATATTCAAAAAGGCAAGACAGGTGGAAGATTATGATTGGTGTACTTATTCTAGCGGATGGATCACACTATTAACAAAAACAGGACAGAGTAGATAGAGATAGTGCGGATTTGATCGATTTTTATTTTAGAATTGAGTATTACTTATAATTTAGTAAATATTATTTAAAATTGTTAATCTAAATTTAAATTTTATAAAGTTAAAATTTAAGATTCGTTCGGTGACAATTGAAAAATGGTTTTAACCTTGTGAGTTTCAAAATCAGATAAGAAAATTATGTTTTATCTGAAATTGGATTTGCTGCAGAAATTTAAAAAGCCTTTGTTAGAATTGAATTCAGTGAAGAAAAGTATATGTACCTGGAAATCCTTGTTGATAATCATTCCAATGGTGCAAAAAACAGTAGCAGAAATACCCAAAACCATCTGAATCTCCAATACTGTAGTGTAAGTAACAGCTTGCTTCGCCTTCATATAAATCAACTCAATTAACGGCAACATCAATCCATATAACACCGCACCGATAAACGTCATCACAAACCCCAACATATAATCCTTCGTGGACTCGCCGGCCGGCCGGTCACCGTTCGCCCGGAGAGCTAAAGTCGCAGCTCCGGCGATAAGCAAAACGACGGAATTCGTCGAATACGCTGTCAATTTCTGTTTAACTATAAGCACAGCAAAAAGCGCAGTGAACGCAAGTTGAGTCGCGTTGATTAGAGCGAAGTTGAAACGGGTAATTTCGCGGGTCCCCATGAGTTTAAGTAACTATCGAGACCGACGATGATTCCGACGCCGGCAGATGCGATGAACTCTTGCCGTGTGATAAAGACAATTTTAGCCTCGGGTCCTTGAATTTTCCGGCGTTGGAAATAGGCTATGGCTAGAGGGATGAGAATAATTGGACAACCAACAGTTTGTAATACGCTGGGTATCCAAATTCGTTGGCCGCCATGAATGAAATAGAGTCGAGAGATTAAAGGACCACCGCAATTGCCGATTGAAAGCATAATTATGTTGAAAATTAGGAAGATAAGCTTCTTCATTTTCGATTTTTGGGTTTCTTATTTTGCTACTTGTTTATTTTGCTACTTGTTTATTTTGCTTTATGGTAGATGTATAATTGGAAATCTCCATGGTTAACTATTTATAACAATTCTAAATATTCCCCAACCCACGTTAAAATGCCGTTTAAGCAACAGTTTAAATCTCCTGTATCTTTCCTCTTGCTTCATTTTCTATGATAGATTAGTGAACTTGATGTTTTTTTTTGCATTAAAGGGGTCGTTTGGTAGAAAAATAAATAATGCATGAATTAGTAATGCAGAGATTAGTAATACAAGAATTAGTAGTGTTGGATTTAGTAATGCATGGTATATTTTTTATCAACTGTTTGGTTCATTGTTTCCCAACTTATCTTGTGTTTGAATTACAACTCTACAAAAAACTTCTTTTCAATTATACCCTTAATTATTATGAGATTTTTTATTTATGTAATCGGGATAAGGTAGATAATTGACGGACAATATTATTTTTCTATGGCTTTCTAACTAGCTAGGAGAAGAACAATTTTGTTGTCATGTTTGCTATTTTCTCACTTGAATTATTTAAGGGTAAATACTTGTCATCTTAATAAATTAATCACTTAAAAACGTTAATATTCAATTTAGAATAGATAGACCATCTACTTTAAAATCAAAAAGACGGTAAACAATAGTAAAATTAAATAAATCATCTACATTTATACATAAAAATTGCAAGTTGTAGTTTTAATATATGCAATTTATAAATGGTTTAAAATACAAATAATTAGAAACCACATATAAATCAACAAATAATATATTCAATTAAGATCACAAACGTCATGTGGTGATATATTCACATTTTCAATTAGTAAATGTTAAACAACTCACATTTTAAATATTATATTGATATGTATTGCATTTATTTATCAACAAACAACACTCCAATAAAAATTGTAAGCTAATTTAGTTAAATAAATTTACTAGTACAAATATAAAATATAAAATCAAGAAAATAAATAAAATGATTTTAGGGATATTTTTTTCTTTACATAGATAATCTCATGGTATTAAATCCAATGATTACTAATACCACCAAATGGAAGGTATCCTGGATTAGTTATACTTAGGTCCAAAAATTCTACCAAACATAGTACTAATTAATACGATACATAATACATGTACTATTTCTCCTAATACTTCCTACCAAACGACCCCTAAGGGTTGGGCTTGAACTCACGACCTCAAGGGATTTTTGCAGCCTCTCAACCATTAGACTAAACATTCGACTTGTTCTAAACACTACAACAAAAATAACTTTTAACGACAATAAATAGACACATTAATAAAAGTGCTAAAATACTTACGGCATTTGTTAAGTGGCATTAAATCCAATGTCGCTAAAGGTTTTAGTGACATATACAAAGAGTGCTAATTACCGCTAAAAATACATATTTAGCTGCAATTGAGCTATTGTCATTAATTAGTTGCCGCTAAAGATCATTTGTAACATAGTGAAAAGGTGTCAGTACTTATATATATATTTATTAAATTAAAATTTTACCTCTATATACATTGTAATTTTCCGGCGAAGGACACCCCTTGGGCAAGAATGGCTCCGCCTATGTCTGTATCTCTCTATGTATATATAGTAAGGTTAGATAATAAAATATAATATTGGATAAGAGGATTTAGAAATCGCAAATTAGAGTAAAAGGCAAAAGTGGAAGAAATTGTTCTATCTACTAATAGTGGTCAAATTGGCATATTACCAAATCACGCCCCTATTGCCATAGCTGTAGCTTGTAGATATAGGGATTTTGAGAATACGCCTTAGCGAAATTCCTTGTCGAGTAAGTTTTGACCCGCACGAAAGGCGTAACGATCTGGCCACTGTCTCGGAGAGAGGCTCGGTGAAATAGATATGTCCGTGAAGATGCAAACTATCTATACCTGGACAGAAAGACACTTTGAAGCTTCACTGTTCCCTGAGATTGACTTTGGGCCTTTCCTGCGCAGCTCAGATGGAAGGCGAAAAAGGGCTACTTCCGTGCGGTAGGGGGTGGGGGGACTGGGCAGATCATCTTTCCAATTTCAAAGATCTATCAAAGCCTATTAGAAATGAAGACCCCTGCTTTGCTTTCAAACTTTCCAACTGCATGTGAGTAAACTTCTACTTGCTTTAGGGCAATCTAAGCATGTTGGATCAATGAAATAGTTGAATTAGCTAAGATACAAGAAACAACCTCTTATTGAAATGACTTTAGAAAGTGCCTAACCTTTCTCCTTTGATCTGGTCCTTTTTGTAACCCAAAATGAACTTATTCTCTCTTCGTCTTTTGCCTTTGAATTGGATATTCCGATTAAAGCGAATTCTCTTTCCGTCCCTTATCATCGAGAGGAAGAATCGTTATCTATCTATATATCCATATATGTATAAACAAATGTGGTTCCACGGATCGGTCGATTGCCCCGCATCCTTCATTTCCAAGCTTTATTTCTATCGTAATTTTTCCATCTAGGCGTCTATTCATTCTTTTTGGGGGGTGTATAAAGTCACAGAGCGATTCAAGCATCTATCTTATTGTATTGACGCAATTAGACGATAAGGATTTCTCTCTGCCGCTCAAGTGGGATCAGATCGGGCTTTAGTGAGAACACTGAACCATTGTACATTTCAATTTAAATTAGAAATTTTGTGTCCAACTCTAATCAGCCCTTAACTACATATACATTTGGTCATATATGTATTATCTATTTCAACAAATAATACAAAAGAAGGAAGTTTGCTTGTAATTTTGTGCACCGTACTTATTTCTCCTATTATATCAGTAGTATTAACATTAGTATTATTCTCATAATTTCTTATTCTCCAATTTTTGTTACTACGTTATTTCTTATTTGTTAGTTATTGTTTTTTTTTATTGTTACAAATGTTAAGTTAATCTTTTGCCATTATTTGTAATTATGTTTTTTATATTTTTGTATATATTTTTTTCAAATTACTTTGATATGCTTTTTAAAAATAATATTTGTCTCTTCACGAGATAGTTATATAAGATTTGTATACACTCTATGATAATTTTAAAAAGACACATAAATTAAAACACAGAGAGCAATATATTTTATAATAAGTAAAACTAGTAACTTTGAAAATAAAATATTGAGTACTAGCTAAGGTTACTTGTTATATTAGGTTAATGTAAAGTCTTAAGTCTATAGTCTATACATTGCAAGTAGTATATGGAAGTTACATGATATTCTATATCTTATATTATGTCTTATAAATGCCTTAAATTAACAGTAATTAGAGTATTCAATTATGTTTATTGCATTAATTTATTGGTAGTGTGACATTCTGTGATGGTGGACCAGTCCTATAACAAGTGGAGTTCAGAACCTAAATAAGTGATATACCGTGAGTTTACGATATTTCTAATACATTTCACTTACAAGTTGTGTATGTCTAGGGCTTTTTTGTATTGTTTTTATGTGTTTTTATTGTATTTTGCAGGAAAAATGTTCAGGCACAGAAGTATAGAGACAGCTGAGAAAAATGCAGAAAAAGGGCATTCACGGAGGTGATCTATGGACCGTAGGTCCATTGATGGTCCGTAAGTGATGATCGTAGATCAGCAGGCAAGGTATGGATGACAAATCAGGGAAATCTGACCAAGTGTGGAACCACGGTGGCCATTGACGGTCCGTAGATTGATCTACGGATCGTACTGATCGATTCGTAGAATGAGACTGTGAGGGTTCCAGTACCTGATTTTTGAAGATTCTAAGTGTGGAGCTACGGAGGGGATTGACGGACCGTAGATTTTATCTACGGTCCGTCCTGCAAGTCTGTCGTTTGCTTCAGAGAAGCTGATTTTTGAAAGCTGAAATATTTTCTAAGTCCTGGCTGACGGAAGGGACTTACGGACCGTAGATCCATCGACGGTCCGTAAGTCAGTCTCGTGGAATAAAGACGTGTACCTAAATCCATAACTAGGGTTGTGGGAACCATGGCTTTGCAATTCAAGTTAAATTTCTAGGTTTATTATTCTCTTTACGTAAGTTCATGATTCCTTCATCTAAAACTATGAATTGTGTTCTTGCTAATATGGGTAACTAAATCCATAACTAGGGTTGTGGGAACCATGAGCGATTAACAAAGTATGAATATTAAATAAGCAATTTTTGAATAGTGGTTTGCATGCATTGATAATTCTTTCGTTTAAAAGTCTTTTTAACGAGTGCACGCGTTAGAACTCGCATTGTTGCTACTTGCCGGACCAAGGAGGTAATCAACAAGAAAACAATTATCAACATAGATTTAGTGTGATATTATCTAATAGGCTAGTGTCGATTGATGCGAAGTAATAACTAAGCCAAACATCGATTATGATGTCTAATATGAGGTAAAGGTAAGGGTTAGTAAGTTATACACACGTAGCCGGACCAAGGTGCAGGGTGAAATTCTCTAGATGTCGAACCAAGGATTTAGATATACCTAACTTATCACTTTGCATGTAATACACTAGGAAATGATTGCTATTATTAGGATTACTGCGTTATGAGCTTGTGGGGAACACGTATACCCTAGTTATTTCTCTTATATTGATAACAACCAAAGTTGAGTTTTGATTACTGATTACTTATTAAATTCTACTATTTGTTTCACACACACAAACCCACCTTTAATTACCTGTTTCTGGAAGTAATTTGACTAATTGAATATAATTGTTGGTTAAAATACAGTCTAAACCATTTTCCTCGTGGGATTGACCCCAACCTACAAGTTGGGTTCTTTACTTGATAACGATCGCTTATACTTCTGTAGGGAGGTGTAATTTGAGCGTATCAATAAGCCACAAAAACATAAAAGTGACCAAAATAAGCCACTACTTTAGTAAGTAACTAAAATAAACTTAGTGGAAGAAAAAATTCCACTTTATCTAATATTCTAAACGTTTTCCGTTAGTCTCATAACGTGTATATTTTAATATATAACGGAACTATTTCCTACACTTTATAAAATGAAACTATTTCTTACACTTTATAAAGTGTAAGTTTTTCTTACACTTTGTAAAGTGAAACTTTTTCTTACACTTTATAAAGTGGAAGAAAAACTTTTTTCTTCCACTTTATAAAAAGTTACTTTACCTTTTCACTTTCTTCTTCCTCCATTTCACTTTAATGGCTTCCAAACTTTTATCACTTTGAAGATTAACAGTTGATGGTCCCAATCCGACAACTGAAGCGGCCCTACACTAAAAAATCAAAATCTTGAAAGATTGGAGTAGCACAACCCGACAACATAACAATCTGACCCTACAAATTATATAAATTAGGTATTTTTTTCCATCTCATATTTTCATTACTTTAAAATGATGCTGTAATTTGTTTAAAATTTCAGCAAGTCTTATACAATGTGCATTCAATTACTAAATATTGAGTTAGAAAAAAAGTCTTTAATTCGAAATAAACAAAAGAATTACATTGTTGGATTGGTATTGCAAAGTAGTATTTGACTACTGTTGAATTACACATTTTCGTCTCATGTTTTTTTTTTAATTCTAGATAGACACTCATATTCATTTGTTCTTGCTGGCCTGTATTGACTTTACCATGTGCAATGTGCCCAAACTACCATTTAGATCCCATCAAAGTACAAAAAATAAATAATAGTAGAGTATTATTTTTATGCACATAAATTGTGTCCAGACCCTTGTAAAAATTGACTATAAATTGAGATTGCACAAATGGTTATATTCTTGTTAATTCAGTTGGTTACGTTTGTCCGCAAAATTGAACACAAAATTCATCAAACATATAGTCATCCCCCAATTGCTCCAATAAATGGTTCCATCTGTTTCTCTTTAGGTATATGTTCCTTTAGTGTTTTTTTTTCTATTTTATTTTCTTGTGGTTGACTCGACAAATAACACATTGAATTGACTTGCTGAAGTTAGATATTCTTTAGTTCTCGTACAATTGTCCGTTTGAAGATAGTTCACGATTTAATTTGTCAAGATATAATTATATTAAACAAATTAATAGAATTTTTCTTACAGAATATAATGGAGCGTGTTGTGAATCTTGGACCGATTGATCGTACACTTCTTCTCTCTCAGCATGAGCATAAATCAGAATTGTTATGGAAATGTGAGATATCATTTAGTAGCCTTATGAGGACGGCGCGCATGAATGATGCCTGGAATTCATTTTTTTTGTATCGACCTCATGGACGTGTTGAAGAGATATTACGTAGGTCAGGACTGTATGATGTAGTTTGTGTGAGCAGGATGCAGTATGACCGTGCCCTTGTTATAGATATGGTTGAGCGTTGGAGGCCAGAGACTCATTGCTTCCACTCACCTTTTGGTGAGGTCACGATTACATTCCGCCGATCGATTTAACAGGACGACAAAACACAAACCCATCAATTCATGGTTTAAAATTTCAGAACACATAGTTGAATACACCTTCAATGATATCGACACGCCGCTCTGTTTTCCATTCAACTATTGTTCCGGGATTGAAGTGTTTCAAAGCTTCCATGAACCTCGACAACTCCGCAAAAGAACCTTCCCAAGTACCATAGATTTTTTCAAAAGCACGCTTGCAATCAAGATAGGTTTTTCTTCTGCTTATCGAAATGCCATATGTTTTAAGAACGTTTGTTTTACAGTGTTTGATGGGAAACCTGAAAAGTAAAAATAATATTAATTATCAAATAAAAAATGAATATTTTCTTATTAAAGAAAAATCATCTAAGGATAAAATAGTACCTTGGCATTTTTTCTATATCAACACAGAGGACGTTAGCAATCATCTCAACATCCAAGTTGAAATGTCCATCGCGGCACGTACCCATATCACATGTATGTTCTTTAATGTATCTTCCAACTTTCCACATGTTAGTATGTTTATCATTAAAAGAAGTTAGCCTAAATCGACATCCTTGTTCTACACGTCTGCAAACAAGTTGCCATGATTTCTTTGTCGATTTAATAACAAATTACTCATCATTATCTTTAAATGTAGAAGCTTAAATGCTCTTTACAACTGCTTCTTTGAATTGAATAACATGTCTTTTTCAATATAAATAACATCATTTATGAAATCTTCCGGTTCACGCCACGTACGTTGTGATGTATATTCATCATGTTTATCGCCAAAGATATCTAGACCATCTGGGAGATGATCAAGATAAGGAATTTCATGATTACGAAACGGACTCATGGACATTGGTCTTGGCGACCGATTGGGCATTAAAAAATCATCATCACTAGATGATGCCTCACATTATCTCCTGATTCCTCGGCATTAGGCTAATCATCACTATCGCTAGCTGAAGGCGATCCGTAATTTGGAAGGTCACGATCATTGATATTCACAAGATCAATGGGATCATCCTGTGTGATATTTTCCCTATATATGTAAAAAAGTATAAATATTTGTCTCATGCAATTAACTTACTTAAATAAAAAATCAAGTGTTGGACATACCGATAATCATCTGCATCAAAAGTAGGCGAGACATGAAAATTTGAGGATGTCCCAACATTTTCCGTCATTTCAAAGTGTGAGGACTGACCAAAATAATTATCTAGTCCATAACTTAGAGCAATATTCCTATTTTGTTGAGGTAAACCACTACAAAATATATAATAATAATAATAATAATAATAATAATAATAATAATAAGAAGAAGAAGAAGAAGAAGAAGAAGGACATCGATCGATAAAGGAGAACGTTGTTGACTAGTCTTAGGCTCCTTCCTAACATAGATTTCAAGTATTGTTAACTTGATTTGATCTATGTAGTCATTTGGAACCCTCAAAAAGTCGGTTAACGATTCGTCATTATAGATAATCCACTCTCCAAAATTTACTTTTCCCTGTGATAAAAATAAAGTAGGGTATTTTCTGACTATAATCAAATTATAATCAGTATTGTTTATACCCATTCTTTTATAAATTGATGAAAGAAATTTATGATATCGGACATTAATTGAATATTTAGCATTGTGTTTGGGAGGACAATTATAATAAACGGTATTTCCGTCATATGTAATTTCGTCATCCCAATAAATCGAAATTCTAACTTTTGGTTTAGAAGACATTTTTTTTTTTGAGATTGAAATGAACAAATATAGAAGACTTTATGTTGTAGGTGCTATCAACTATGTTTGAACGTCCTTAAATAGCTATTGGAGGATTTTTCAGAATAAAAAAAATAAAAATATATAATGTAATAATTTTTTCAGTTTTTATGATATGTCAAATCAATATAATTGTATGACAAACACTGCAAAAGCTTCATAAAGAGATAGAAACGTGAAAAATATTCCTCTTTGTAAAACATATTTTTTTCTTCCACTTCATAAAGTGTAAGAAAAAGTTCCACTTTACAAAGTGTAAGAAAAACTTACACTTTATAACATGTAAGAAATAATTCCATTTTATAAAGTGTAGGAAATAGTTCCGTTATATATTAAAATATACACGTTATGAGACTAACGAAAAACATTTAGAATATTAGATAAAGTGGAATTTTTTCTTCCACTAAGCCTATTTTAGTTACTTATTAAAGTAATGGCTTATTTTGATCACTTTTATATTTTTATGGCTTATTTAGGTTCCAAACTCAACAAGTGTTCCTTACCAAATCAATTATTGTCCAAGCATTCTCTTGATATAAAATGATTAGTTCATGGTGTATATATGAGTTTTTAACTCTTTCTATTTGAGTTCTTAATATGAGCATAACTTACTCTATTTAAAAAAAAGTTATTTTCCTAAAAGAGTTTGAAGCTAAGTAGCGTGATTTTTTTATTTTTGATGTCACACTCGATTCTCCAAAAATGTACTATTTAAAAAAAATTATTCAACACGTACCCATTAACACTTTTAAAAAGTCCAAGCTACATAGACATATATCATAAAATAGGATGATATTCTTTTCTAATATATAAAGAGAAAAATATATATTATTATGGGAAAATTACGTAAAAAAAACAAACATATACAAGTTAATTAGCTAATATAGCTATAGTTTGAATTAATTATAGCTCACAACTTAATTTTAGCTTTAATTACGTCACATGTCTTCTTTTATACATATACAAATACAAATTATACATTTATATACAATTATATGACATATATACAAATACAATTAGCCTCTCTCCACTCTCTAACCTTTCTCACTCGCCTCTCTCTCCCAATCTCACTCGTCTCTCTCCACCCTTTCCCAATCTCTCTCACTAGATATACGAATATATATGTATATCAGTTATATATATACAATTATCTGACAGATATACATATACAATTCGCCTCTGTCCACTCTCTGCCCTCTCTCGCTCGCCTCTCTCCTCCCTCTCTTAATCTCGCTTATCAGATATACAAATACATATGTATACTAGTTACATATGTACAATTATTTGATATATATACATATACAATTCGATAGATATACATATACAAATTTCCTCTCTCCACTCAATGCCCCCTGTCGCTCGCCTCTCTTCTCCCTCTCTCAATCTCGCTCGTCACTCTCCTCCCTATAACATATAGGTAATTAGCAAATTATAGTTATAGAACATAATTAAGCTATTTTGTGATAGCTATATGCTAAAGTTGCCCTATTATTAATTAAACACCAAGATGCAATTTGCAAAAGTAGGAAAGTACAAATAAAATAAAATAAAGCGAAGGAAAACGAACATCTAGCCTTTTTGGTATTATTTTATTTTTTATTAATAGTTGATAAGCATAAGGTTGTATCTTGATATTGTTCTTTATAGCTAGGGTATGGTTTGGTAGAATAAAGAGTCGTACCGTGAAAAACTTTTACATGTGGTCTTTATAGCTAGGGTATTGATTTTGACAAGTCTTTAACTCCCATACTCGAAAGACAATCCGAATATGGTATAAACAACGCTCATTATTTTTCCTTTTGGTCTTCTCAAGTTTTTAACTTTTAGCTTAGCTTTTAGTCTAACTTACTATTACAGCAAATCTTTTCTTTTCTTATTCTAAAATGAAACATTTTTTAAGCAATGATATAGTCTTTTTCCATTAAATTTGTCATGATATTTCATTTAGACACATTAACTAAATTTTATTTTAATTTTATACATCATCTTCAAGTGTTCAAGCTCTCTAAAGGAAATCCTTGAAATCCAAAGGAACTGAAAATAGACACCACATCGATGTTCCGAACCAGTATAAAATATTTCATGTCAATTTATTTTCTCCTCTTTAATTGTCATTATTCTGTGAATCTATTATGCAGGAAGAGTCAACTATCCAGATAGGTCAGTCGACGATAATTTTAATTCACCCCCTCCCCCTATCCAACCCTCTCTTAACTTTCAATTTCATATTAATTAAACAAGTACTTCTAATGCAACAAAAATTAAATTTGTAAGTAACTCAAACAAGTCGTAGTCATGTGGACCCTATTAATAAAAGGCCAAATGCATAGACGGTCATCTAAAGTTGATTAAAAATATATATATTTTGACACTTTAATAAATTAAAACACGTACCTTTTAAACCAGCCTTTAGGTAAAGTGTATCTATTAAACTCATATTTGACACTTTTAAACTTGTCTTTAGGTACGGGAATGCAACTCTAAAGTTAAAACAAGACCAATAAAATTTTCATATACACAAAAACATAAATTCCTCATTCCCCTAGTTTTTCGTCTTCACCGCTAAAAAAAATTATATCTCCCTTTATTTCTTCTCTATATCTATATATCACCTCTCTTATTATCTCTTTCAACATTACTTTGTTCATTCACGTGCTAAAAATAAGTGGTGTCTAATAATTATGTGTTATATTCTATTTGGCCAAAATTTGAAGTGTCTAATATGTCTTATAATTTGTTTGATCAAATTTTTAAAAAGTAAAATTTAAAGTGTTAATTTATTATTTTATTTTTTAAAAATGTGTTTATTTATTCATTTTGCGTCCTCTTTATTTTTGGGATATAATACGAGATGGGTGTATGTACTTTGTGTTGGCGTTAGGAAATAGAGTGATTTTTTTGTTCATTGAGATTAAATTATACAATCTCAAGAAACTTCTAAACCTTTAACTTGTGTTAAAAGATGTCAAAATTTATATATATAAAAATTAAATTAAAATTTAATCATAATATAATTTTCAAACAAAGGAGCGTCGATTGACGCCCCTCACCCAAGGTGAATCCGCCCCTGAGTAAGCCACAACAAAAGCTTCTAAAGTGCTTTGCCATTTGTAAACTTTTTTTTTCCCCTTCTGTTTTGGGGTTTGTGTAAATTCTTGATTCAAGTAACTTATTTAGAAAGTACGTTGAAAAAGAAAAAAGAAGAAAACCAAACCAGAATTTACGGGTTGAAACGTTTGTTTGTAATAAATTTTAAAATGATAAAAATAATTATAATTATAAATAAAATATGATGAAACACATGTTTTGTTGATGAATATTTGTAAGTACGTACTTCTCTTTAAATTATTTTCGGAATTTTAGGGTTGCTAGTAATATATTTTGTGAATATAAGATGATTTGGACCTTCTTACGATGATGTATTTGATCGCTATAATCTCTTTATGAATATCTCGTGAATTTATGCAATTTTGATATTTCTCTTCAAGTGAATATTTATGTGTTTTACATAAATGTAAGCTAAGATTTAAGATAGTCTTCAAACTCTAATAAAAATTGAATTTATTTTATAAAACTTCGATGTCTACATCGTCTTTGCTTATTCCATCATGTGAATCATGCATTCTCAAAAGATCAGACAAAGAAATAATTTTTTTAATTTCCCAAAATAATTTCATGTGTAGCTATAGTATTTTATATTTTTTTTCCTACCATTAGGCGTTGATTGCACACATGTTTGGCTATTAAATATTTTGTTTATATTAATATATTTGGATTTGAATTGTATTCCCACTTCCACTTTGCTTTTCATGTACCTTTTCACAATCGGTCAAAAAACATTTTTGGTGCATATATGGCCTGTACTGGAATTACAATTATTTTGTGTACTGAATATTTTAAACACGATTAAAAGCCCGCATTTGTGTTTTATTTTGCTTTCTTTTGATTATATAGTGATGGTAGGGGTTGACTTTTTAATTTACTCTTTTTGACTTATTAACTAGTTGATCAAGGTAATTGGTTCCTTATTTTTTTCCTCATTGTTTGACTAATTAGTTTACCATTTTCTCCACGTGAAAGTGCTAAAGAAATACTCCTTTTAAAAGTTTTCAACTAGATATTGAAACATTTTCTCAGCGTAAAAAAGAACGATAACCTAATTTTTGTGGTTCTAAATTAAAGTTATGTCGAATGAATTAAAATATCCTTTGATGTTATAGTCTTAAACATGTCACGTGGAAAACTGAAATAAAAGTGTTGTCAAAAAAGAAAAAAAAATATTTTTTTTAAACAAACTAAGGAAAGCAGGTTATTCGTTTTTAAATGGATGGAGTAATAATTAAGAAAAAACGTATATTTGTTCAAAATAATGCATTTCAAGTTGTTGCTTTTTGGGTAATACAAGTAATTATTTAGACGGTACATGAAAAAAGGAATATTCCAAATGAAATGAACTAGGAGTATTTCTTCTTATTTTTCCCCCTAAATGAATTGAGCGGTTAACTAATTTGCCTCCCGATAAATATGGCATGCCAGTAGAAAAAGGCCAAATAAAATAAATTCAAGGCAAGGGAAAAATAACAACTATACTTTAATTATTGGTATATAATAATACTCTCTTCGTTTCACAAAGAATGGTCTAGTTTGACTTGACACGGAATTTAAAAAAATAAAGAAGACTTTTGAATCATGTGGTCCTAGATTAAAGTTATGTGAAATGTACAAAATTGTCCTTTAATCTTGTGGCCTCAAATATGCCACGTGAAAAGCTGAAATTAAAATATTACCAAAAAAAAAAGGTTCATTTTTTTTTAAACAGATTAAAAAGGAAAGGGAGTCATTCGTTTTTAAACAGAGAGAGTAATTAGTAGTACTTGATAAACATATAAGGTTGTATCTTGATTCTTCTCTTTATAGCTACTGCCTACTGGTATGGCTTGTAGAATTAAGAGCTATATAGCAAGTGGCGGAGCCGAAATTTTTATTAAGAGGTTCAGAATATGAAAAAACTAAAAGGGATTTAATATCTATTATCTATAAAATAAAATAATAAGCTGTGTAATTTCTTTTGGGCTTACATAAATATGTCCTTTAACTTGACTTCAAATTGACAAGTTGTAAAATGAATTTGATGATCTCGATCGGTCATCAACTACCAAATTAAAAATGAAAGAATAATCGAATATGGTATAAAGGACGTTTAAAGTTTTCCCTTGTTTGTTCTTTCTTTTCTTCTGCAGTTTCATCAACTTTCTAGTCAAAACTTGTATATATGGTCTAGTGTTAGATTTGTTTAATGTCATTAAAAAACTTGGAGTTCATACATTTTTTTTTATATATATTTATTAAAATCTGACAATCAAAACCTACATAGCCCGTCAACTTTTCAAAAAATTTATATTGATCTTTTTATGTTAAGGAAATCGATGGACATCCCTTAATTAAAATTGAGGGAAATTGTCGATTTCCTTAAATCGACCCACCATCTCCCAATATAGTCGAGTCATTGTTTTTAAGTAAAAAAAAAAATCGAAGTTTTCCATTGATTTTGGGCCTCAATTTTTAACGCTATCTTATCGATTTTTAGTAGTGATATCTTGTCCTTGCATAGTGACACTAGGGAGTAGTTGTCAAGTAACTGAAGGTGTATGAATCAACATACCAACAATGGAGAAAAACAGAGAAGATTCTGGGGAAGAAGAAGATATTTTCATTATTCTGTAACTGAATACATGTGCCTCTATATATACCGTACAAGTAGAAATGACAGCTCACTCTAACTAACTGTCTAACAATATTCCTAACTAATCCAGCTTAATGACTAAAACAAATTAATTAGCTTAGCCTCATAAACAGTACTAACTACTTTTAACTAATTAGTCAGTGTTTTAAGACTAAGGTACATTTGTGCATTTTCCAATTTCCTTTACACTCCCCCTCAAGCTTGGACCTATGAAGATGTTCTTCATTCCGAGCTTGGACATCATGTAAGTATGAGATGCTTTACCAAGGCCTTTAGTGAACAGATCAGCTGGTTGTTCTGATGAAGGCAAATAGGTTGTGACAATCAGACCATCTTGAATCTTTTCTCTAGTGAAGTGACAATCTATATCTATGTGTTTAGTCCTCTCATGAAACACAGGATTGGCAGCTATTTGGAGGGCTGACTTGCTATCAGAAAACAAGGAAACAGGTGTCTTGACTTGCACACCAAGTTCTTTGAACAACCCTATCATCCATATCACTTCTGCAACTGAGGATGCCATAGCTCTATACTCTGTCTCTGCTGAACTCCTTGAGACTGTGGCTTGTTTCTTGGACTTCCATGAAATAGGAGAACTCCCATAGTGCACTAGATAACCAGTTATAGATCTTCTACTGTTTATGCAAGCTCCCCAGTCAGCATCACAATATACTTTCAACAGATTATCACCAGTAGCAGACATCAATATTCCTGATCCTGGTTCATGTTTTACATACCGCACAAGTCTCATGGCTGCCTCCATATGAGACTTCTTTGGGGAATGCATAAATTGACTCAAGCTCTGTACAGCAAATGCTATGTCTGGTCTGGTTGTTGTGAGATAGAGTAACCTACCAATAAGTTGCTGATAGCTGGTGGGATCTGCTAGTGTTAAATCTTCAGAAGTTGATGGTACATGTTGGTCAAACTCGACTGTGGTGAGCTTTTGATTCTGCTCCATGGGAGTTGTAACTGATTTAGCACCTGCAAGTCCCATGTCAGCCACTAACTCCAAGGCATACTTTCTCTGATGCATTAAAATCCCCTCATCACTTCTGGCAAACTCAATGCCAAGAAAGTATCTAAGTTCTCCTAGATCATTGATCTTAAAAGCTGCATGCAATACTTCTTTAGTGTGTGAAATTATGGAATGATCATTACCAGTAATTAGTAAGTCATCCACATAAACCAAGACTATAGCAATCTTGTCACCTTCCCTCTTAGTAAACAGAGAATAATCACTTGAACCTTGATGAAAACCAGATGAGGTCAAGGCAGTAGTAAGCTTAATGTTCCATTGCCGTGAAGCATGCTTTAGGCCAAATAAGGACTTCAAAAGCTTGCATACTTTTCCAGCACTTTTCTCTTTCACAAAAAAACCTTCAGGAATGGTCATGTATACTTCTTCATACAAGTCTCCTTGTAAGAATGCATTGTATACATCCATTTGATATAACTTCCACCCCTTGACTGCTGCCAAGGAAATAACAGCTCTGACTGTGGCCATTTTGACAACAGGGGAAAAAGTTTCCTGATAATCCAATCCTTCCTTTTGACTATATCCCTTAGCTACCAGCCGGGCCTTTAGCCTCTCTATTTCACCAGTTGCCTTATACTTTATCTTATATACCCATCTGCATCGTATAGCCTTCTTGCCTTGTGGAAGAGACACAATCTTCCATGTGTTGTTATCCTCCAGTGCTTGCACTTCACACTTCATAGCATGCTGCCATCTAGCATCAGAGGCAGCCTCTGAATAACTGGCAGGTTCAGTTTCAGTGGAAAAATTTGCTACAAAGCTTTGATATTTTGAGGAAAGTCCAGTGTAGTCAACATGATTAGCAATAGAGTGCAAACATTTCTTGGAGCCAGTTTGAAGTACAAAGTCTTTGTGCCATATAGGAGGTCTTGAACCTCTGGCAGACCTTCTGATATTTGCAGCATTGTTTTCATTCACATTAACAATAGCTGGTATAGGGTCTGATACATCATTTTCCTGAGAACCTTCCATACTAGGTGAACCAAGAGGGGCAATCACAGGTTCATCACGTAAAGAGATGGGAATGAAAGTAACCAGATCATCATAGGAAAAATGATTAGTGGTAGAAACATCTTCTTTGTCATTCTGCAAGTCATTCTGAAATGGGAATATCGTTTCCATGAAAACCACATCTCTACTAACAAAGAAAGACTTATTTTCGAGGTCATATAACTTGTATCCCTTTTGATGAGAACTATATCCAACTAACACAGCTCTTACAGCTCGAGGACTGAACTTATCCTTTTGGATGAGAGTGGTGGCAAAACACAAACATCCAATGACTCTTAGATGTAATAAGGAGGGAAGTTTATTGTAGAGCAACTGAAAAGGTGATCTCCCATTCAACACAGTAGAAGGGATCCTATTTAGAATATACACTGCAGCCTCAATGCACAACCCCCAAAATCTACTTGGCAACCCACTTTGAAACTTGACTGCCCTGGCAGTCTCAAGTATGTGTCTATTTCTCCTCTCCACCACACCATTTTGTTGTGGTGTGTATGGACAAGAGCTCTCATGTACTATTCCATAATGTTGAAACAATTCTGTGCAAGCATGACTATAGAACTCCCCATCATTATCTGACCTCAGCCTCTGAACCTTCTTACCAAACTGTGTCTCTACCTCATTAAAAAAAAATTTTAACAACATCAACACATCAGATTTAAGTCTCATTAAAAAAACCCATGTCCACCTTGTGTGATCATCAACAATGGTTAGAAAATATCTCATTCCATCAAAAGTTTCCCATTTGTAGGGTCCCCATACATCAATATGTAACAATTGAAAACTAGAAGTAGATCTACTCATGCTATGTGGAAAAGGTAATCTGGTTTGCCTTGCTAGTGGACAAACCTCACAATTATTCAAAGTGAAAACAACATTCTTATTAAGATTCTGAAACATAGGTATTTTCCTAAGGACTTTCATTGGCACATGACACATTCTCTGATGCCAAGTAGCAGCATCTACCTCCTGTGTAACTGCAAAACATTTTCCAGTTCCATTCTTCTTGTTTCCTGCTTGTGAATATAGGGTATAAAGACCTTCCTCTTCTTTACCAATCTCCCTCACATTCCCAGAGATGAGATCCTGAATAACACAACAGTTTGGATAAAAAATGGCACAGCAATTCAAGTCCTTTGTCATTTGTGAAACTGACATAAGATTAAACTTGAAGTCTGGCACACACAAAACATTTGTTAAAACATCATTTCCACCTAGATGATAGTTCCCTGTGTGTGAAACTCTAGCTGATTCTCCTGTGGGCAGCTGTACATGGCCTGCATTTTCTATTAATCCCCTATCCAATAAATGTGTGTGATCTCCTATCATATGATTGGAGGCCCCTGTATCGACAATCCATTTTATGAGATCTGGGGAATGAGTAGAGAAATTACCTGCCATATGAGCACTACCATTGACATTGCCATGTCCACTAGCATGTGCTTCTCTGCTATCAGAAGTGCTTGGTACATGTGAATGCATGTCCTGTTGCTGCATGTGTGGATAACCAAGTCTAGGGTGCATTGGTTGATGGTGACAACATTGAGAGAAGTTGTCTTGTTGTTGAGAGACCATCTGATGATGATGGTGTTGGTCCTGAGGACCTGCACAATTAGCATCAATTATAGCAGAACTACCTGAAACAGGGCCAGTCACAACATTAGCTCTCCTTCTTCCTTTGAAGTCACTTGGATACCCAATAAGTCTGTAACAATCTCCCTTCACATGTCCAGTGAGATGACAGTGATCACATTTCTTTAGCTTGTTGCAGTCAGCCTTTACATGACCTTTTATGTGACAATAATCACAGAAAAGATTACCATTGAAATTCCTCTTTGACCTATAATGATCATCACCACTAGGTTTAGAAGTGTACATAGTTGTAGGATTAGAGGTCAGCACCCTATTAGTCCCTGCGACAATCCTTTGACTCTCATCTTGATTGACCGTTGCATAAACTTGGTTAACAGAAGGAACCTGTGGCATCATTAAGATCTGGCTTCTAGCTTGGCTATAACTATCACTCAATCCCATCAAAAACTGTAAAACTCTTTGATATTGAAGATGTTCAATGAATTCTCTAGATTTAGGGCAATCACAAGAAGGAGGAGGCATAATTGAATCATATTCATCCCACAAATCCTTGAGTCTAGAGTAGTATACAGAAACTGAAGAAGTACCTTGAATTGAAGTAAAAATTTCCTTGTGCAATTGGAAGGTTCTGGAACTGTTGATCTTGTCAAATCTCTCTCGTAAGTCCTCCCAAATCAAGTTACTATTTGAGCAAAATAGCACGCCACTGAGAAGATCCTTGCTGACATTGCACATTAACCAGGAGACTACAATTGCATTACATCGGTCCCAAAGCTTAGCCAAATCTCCTGTGAACTGATTCCTCTTGACAGAACCGTCAATGAATCCTAATTTGTTTCTCCCTAGCAGTGCAAGTTTAACAGCTCGACTCCACAATGTGTAATTGTCTGATCCAGTCAACATGATTCCGATCGAAAGAGAACCAGGAGCATCTGATGGATACAGATAGAGAGGGTGATGATAATCAATTGTAGTTGTAGCGTTCGCAGAATCATTTTCCCCCATGAATCCTAAATCTGGCAGAAAACCTAGCTGAAAATTGGCAGAAAATTTAGTAAACTAAGCGAGAACAAGCACACAATCCCTCGAATTCTTCACAGCATGTGAGCAATCCCCTCGATTTGCACCTGTCGTGGCTTTGATACCATGTCAAGTAACTGAAGGTGTATGAATCAACATACCAACAATGGAGAAAAACAGAGAAGATTCTGGGGAAGAAGAAGATATTTTCATTATTCTGTAACTGAATACATGTGCCTCTATATATACCGTACAAGTAGAAATGACAGCTCACTCTAACTAACTGTCTAACAATATTCCTAACTAATCCAGCTTAATGACTAAAACAAATTAATTAGCTTAGCCTCATAAACAGTACTAACTACTTTTAACTAATTAGTCAGTGTTTTAAGACTAAGGTACATTTGTGCATTTTCCAATTTCCTTTACAGTAGTCACTTATCTAAAAAGAAAAAAAGAAAAAAAGCTATTTTGATACCTCCTAGCATCTAATCTTAAGATGTGAAAGAGCATTTATTCATTTAGAATAGTGACTAACTTTGCAAGAAAATCAGCTACTCAATTATTTCAAGTATATGAGTTAGAATAATTATTTATACATTTTTTTTTGGTTCTATTCATTCATGATCTGAACTAATTCAAAAGTCTATCTGATTTTTATTTAACTAGGTTAGTAAATAGGATATGCTGAGAAAATTAACAATGAATTATCAAACGGGTTAGAAGAGGCCACTGAAGGTACCAAAAATTAATAACAGTAAAATACACCACCATTAAAGAAAGAAACCACCTACTCAACGGTTGAGTCCATTTCTTATATGCTTTAAACTCAATAATTATCGCAACAGTACACAATTTATAGAAAAACAGAGTGATAACCTTTATTTAACTTGAAAATCTGAGTTCTAAATATTAGTAATAAGACTTTTAACTATTAAAAAAAAATTATTTTGTCTTGATATGTTTTTTTTAATGCTAAACTTGGTTGAGTGATTTTATTGATACTAAAAATAAAGTTCAGTGACTTACTAGATACTTCCTCTATTCCTAATTACTTGTCTACTTTTAAATTGACACACATATTAAGAAAATAATTAATGACATAGTGAGTTTACCATTTTACCCCTATTAATTATGAAGTGGATGAAAAGTTCTACATTTTTCAAAGTAATTAGTCATTTGATTGAGGGTATAATAAGTAAAACAAATTTGTCCTTTCTTGATTTGTCAAAATGGACAAGTAATTAGGGACAACTATAACAGGAAAAGTAGACAAGTAATTAGGGACAAAGAGAGTAAATTCTTAAAGTTGAGTGACCTTTTGTGATATTAGCTCCAACGAGGAATATTCTAAATGAATTGAACTATTGTTTTCTTCCCCACCACACCACCCCAAAATATGAATTGGAAAGTTTACTTTAAATAATTATTAAAACAAAGAATGATTCGAGAAGATGGACCATAATGTCAATATTTGCCCAAGAAATTTGTATCTTTGCAAATTTAACTATATATATTTATTTCCACTAATAGTCGAAAGAAATTCCAAGCCCAATAGGCAATTTCTATATGTGATTTTTTGGTTGAAATTTTGTTGTGGTAGTGTAACTAGTGTTGCTGATTGGTCAGCTGGGAATGGCAAGTGCATTGTGTGGACAGGCTTAATTTGCTGGGTGTATGTATACTTGCAGCGTTCTTTGGTCGTATTGTTCCTTAGCTCTCTAGTACTGTTTGCGGAGCCTATATTGGAGTTTCTGGGGCAGCCAGAAGCAGTGGCTAAATTGACTGGAAAGGTTGCAATTTGGCTGTGATACCTATGTACTTGAGCTTTCCTTTCCAATTTACGTTGTTAAGGTTCCTGCAGTGCCAGCTAAAAACAGTGGTTTCTGCTCTTCATGTGGTTTTGTGTTGGATTTTTCTTTATAAATTGGGATTTGGAATTGTTGGGACTCCCCTTATTCTATATAAACAGTGAAAATGTCTGGATATACTACCCGTTTATATTAATTTAAAAGTTGATGTCATTTGAAAATTATGATGCCAGGAGATATAGTTTCTCAACGCTTACATATACAAATTGTGTGATTTAATTTATACTACATATATAGCTTGTTCACTTATGTAAACTGACTGACAAATCTCATTACAAAGAGCTCTCTCTTACAAAAATATTTTTCAGATATTTTTTTGAATCGATAGGAAGTCATATCTAAATACATACTTAAAAGAATATGTTCAGAAGTAGTTATCAATATATTACTCTCTTCGTTTTAATTTGTTTGGTTACTTTATTTGTTTAGTCAATTTCAAAAAAAAATGTTTCTTTTCTGTTATGGCAATTTTATAATTTTAACTATCTACATGACATGTTTAATACTAAAAGATTAAAATTTATTTTAATACATTCTACATAACGACTCGTTGGAGTTCATAAGATTGAAAAGTCTATTTTCATAAATTTTGTATAAAATTAAAATAAAGAGAATACATCTTTTCCTACCACACTTTTTCAAATAATAATTTAAACACGGAAGATTCGAGGAGATAGACCATAATAATTCCCCACTAATAATAATCTCAAAGACATTTCTTTTCTTTGCAAATCCAAGTATATCCAACAATATATGTCTTCCACTTAAGTTCAGTCAATAGGAAGATAAAACTCCTCTAATTATGTAAAGACTAAACCAAAGAAACACCTCTCTTTATGTGTCAACTTTATTCACGAGGATATGTATAAAATAGTTTTTTTTTTTCTGTTACAACAATGGATGATACTGCTAGTAAATTAAAAACATAAAATAAGGGTTTTGAAATTTTCTTAAACATCTGATTGGATTTTTGTAGATCAAATAGTATTAATGGATATAATTTCTTTTGCATATATTGATACATTAACTTTGACATTAATATACAAAAGAAGAGTAAAAGTGTTTAAGATTTTTTCCTGAAGAAATTTCCGTCTAGTGCAACTAATTTGACGAAAAAATTGTCAAAATTACTTTTACTCCAAAAAGTACCGAATGTCCATGTGTTT
Source organism: Solanum verrucosum (assembly GCF_900185275.1). Lineage (NCBI taxonomy): Eukaryota > Viridiplantae > Streptophyta > Magnoliopsida > Solanales > Solanaceae > Solanum > Solanum verrucosum. The sequence continues at coordinate 1,036,575 of NW_026019954.1, forward strand.
TAATGTACTCCAAAAAGTAAAAAGTGAGTTCGAAAACAAATTATGACTTATTTTTTCTAAATTTTAAATATATCTTCAAATTGAAGTTAAAATTTAATGGACAAATACTAATTATTAAATTAAACAAAAATCATTCCGAAAAAGACAGTAAAGTTTTGACAAATTCTTGTTTGGCTTTATGTGTTTTTTCTTTTGGTATTTTGGAGGAAATTTCACGAAACAAGCTAGTATATATGTTTAATATTCAATACAGTGATGATTTAATTTCAATAATTACATATTTTGTTCGAGTTTGTCTCTAAATACACTATGTCTGATGCACCTAACAAATGTATCTAGCTTGAAATTGTCTCTTTTGTTTGCCACTTCTCTCCTCTCTCGTTCCTCTCCTTTTTATATGTGTTTTATAATGTATCTATATTTTATAATTTTATGTATATGTATACAATATCAAAAAATGCACTGGTCTATTCAATATTAATTTCATCTTATGTATTCGATATTAATTTTATCGAGTGTATCTAATATCAATTTCATGTATTCAATATCAACTATGCATCGATATATTCATCAATAAGTTAATTAATATCAAATATGCGCTAATGTATCAATTGTATTTCTTCATAGAGGAAGAAGAAGAAGAAACAACAATAATGATTAGTTATTCTTAAATATATATTTTTCACATTGTATTATTGGTCAAGTTTTATAATTAATAGATAAGACGGGGGAGTAAAATATAAGACGGAATTTCTTAGCTACACATTTCTTAAAATGAGAGGGGAAAATCATTACACGATAACGAAGAATACTCTAAATGAATTGAACTGTTATTTTTTCCCAACCACCCCACCCCAAAATATGAATTGGAAAGTTTGCTTTAAAATAATTATTAAAACAAAGAACGATTCGAGAAGATGGACCATAATGTCAATATTTGGACAAGAATATCGTATCTTTGCAAATTGAACTATATATGTTTCCACTAATAGAAAAATAAAGTTCCACTAGTAGTGTAAATTAAAGACCAAAGAAATCGATTTTTTTTATTTTTTTTTAATATAGAAGTACCAATGCCTCTCTTTATGCGTTTACGTTATTCACGATGATAGAGTGGGTTCCTCTTGTTAGAACAATTTATGAAAACTCTAGAATTAAAAAAATAAAATATTTCCTTTTGGTTTTTGATACATAAACTTTGACAATACACAAAAGAGTAGAAGTGTAGAGTTTTTTCTTGAAGAAATTTCAATCTATCAACAAATATTTTGACAATAAAAATGTCAGAATAAGTATATTGTTATAGTGAAAAATACATTAATCATGAATGTCAAAGTTAAAATAGTAATGAAAAGTCGATAAGTTGACAGACTTATGTGTGTACGTAATTCGATTCTTACTGTTCCACTTTTCTTTTCCTTTCACGTCCCCAACTCCCCATGCAATAAAACTTTGTATTTGATAGTACTCAAGAACGTTTTATTTGTATAAAAAAAATCAATTTTGTATGTATAAACAATCTATCAAGAACTTATAATTGAGTAAAAATAATTGTGTTTCAGGACCCATAATTTAAAATTTCTGATTCCAATTTTGTTAATTATTCCTACCCTTTCTCGTCTGAAAAAAAAACTATCTTCTCAAGCCTCTTCCTTAATTCTGTATATAATTGATAAAATATTTTTTATACGAGGTGAAAACCTTCGATAACGGTGGTAATTAAACCCTCAAAGTCAATTTTGCATGGTAAAATTCTAAAAAACGAAAACAAATGAATAGGGGGACTTTTGTCCTAAATAAGTCGAAAGAAATTCTAAGCCCAATAAGCAATTTCTCCTTAGTCGTGTTACTATAAGGCCTCTTTCTAATTCCAATATCGGACTTCAAATCTAACCCATTAAATTTGGGAAAAACTACCTAACTAGACATACATCAGCACCATATATACTCATTTTACCTCTACTTTCAAACAATTACATATATTACCACTTTTAATATTTTATACCATATAATTTTTAAGATACAATAAAAGATACCACATCCCTTAAAATTAGGATTGATTAATTATCTTTATATTTAAAATTCACAATTAGTGTTTTAATAACAATCAATCTCCAAGCATATCAATATCTCCCCCCACCCATACTAATTAACGATTAGTCAACATTTTTACTCCTAAAATTGTTTATGCGGCCACCAACCAGAAGTTATGTACAAGTTGTTCATCAATTTCTTTCTTCTTACCTTCCTTAAATTAAATGTATCAATGCACGCATATTCATATAATTAATCTATAGCCTTTCGTTTTCAAATAGTTACTATCCGGAGATCACATCGACGTCGGGGGCGATTTGGAGGTCGAAAGGCTCAATTGAAAGAATGCTTTTTTTCGGTTGATCTGGCGGAGGTCCGTTAGATCTAATCGCAGTGAGCAATGAGCAACATCGATAAATTAAAAGTGAAGCAAACACCGCCGTGGTGAGATGTCCTGAGCAACCACTAACGCAATCGAAAAGTTTCAATAAATGGAGATTTACGCATATTTTTGATACATTATCAATGTATCTGACACATAATTTTTGTGAGTATATGTATCTAGTTTATATGTATCTAGTTTTATCAGTGTATCTTATTAAGTATGCATGTATCTAATCATTCTTGGGTATGAATTTTGATTATTTTTTTTTAATTAATGATAGACAAATACTCTACAATCGTGATTTGTTCCTAAATTCATGTGTTTCAGTTACATTTTATATTTAGATACAAATAATTAAATGTATCTCCTTATCAATATGTATTCGAGATACATGTTGTTGGATATAACATATGAAATTGATACTTGATACATCAAATTAATACTTGATACATCAAATTAATACTAGATCGTATAAATAGATACATGAATTAATACTAGATACCGTACACTGATGTATCTAAGTGTTTATTTTATTGGACACATCATATATTGATAATAAATACATCAAATTAATGAATTTATTATTTTAAGAGTAATAAGTTGAAATTAATCAAATTTCATAACCAAGATATACATGTTTTTGTCTTTTATTAATAATATTAATGAATTTATTATTATAAAGAGTAATAAAATGAAATTAATTAAACAAATATACACTCCTTGATTTATATTAAGGAATTTGATTAATATTTCCATAATTAATTAATTGTCCATGTGAATTAATTAAACATGTATCCCAATTTTTAAAATTGTTGGATACATGTATCTGACGAGTAATGATACATGTATCTAAAGGAACAAATATGGTACAAGAAGTAATTTTTGAAACTATCATGAATTCTAGTAATTATAACCTAAACTAGTGGGATTTATGTAGTTTGTTAAATTTGAGTATCTGTTAATAATTTTGTGAAAAAATTGTATACGTAATTACGTATATTATCACTAATTAAGAGTTCTTATTATATATTGCAGAAAAATACACTTAGATAAATATATTTTTTGTTATCAGATACATACAAATAGGGAGAGGCAAGCGAGATTGGGGAGGGAGATGACGAGATTTGCATGTATCCCAGATACATGTAAATCACACTAGATACATGTATCTGTATATATCTAATGTGATTCACATGTATATAAGCTACCATGTACATGAGAGAACGACAAATGAGATTTGTTATGTATCCCTGAACATGCGAATCCACTTGGATACAATTTATCTAGAACAAATTACACCTAAATTTGACCCTATGTATCTAAAATACATGTATATATACGTATCTGGAGGCACCAAAATCTGGTAAGATATGTAATATTGCAAACAAAAGTGTATATCTAAGTAATTAACTCGTAAACTAGTGGGATTTATGTAAATTTCCCTAATTTTGTTGGAGAATTGCCAAATATTTATTTTTTTAGGACGTATTATCATTTCAAAATTATTTAATATCTTGTCAATTTTTGATAGAAAAAAAACATATTTGGAAACAAATACTTCTACCCAAACTCAGGGGCGTTTGGCCATGCGATATGGTGTCATGATATGGAATCATGATATGATGTCATAATATGGAATCATGAGATGAAATTGAGGTTTTGTTTGGACATGCGATATTGAATTTTTGTGTTGTATATTTTCTCATAAACATAAAAATCTCATAAGTTGTAAAACTATTAAAATAGTCCCAATTGTTTATTCAATCTTATCAAATAAACAAAATTTATAAAATCGCATAATAAATTATTACAAAGCTATTTGTTCTCCACTTAAGTAATTGTTTCATCCAACTTTAATTTAATTAAAAAAATTGAACATAAATTGTAATGTACTAGTCTTTAATATAATCCTCCCACATAATACGGTCAATTTCCTCACGTTGAACTTGCATTTCTCGATCATGTGACCGAGAAGACGAATCAACATTGTTACTTTGAGCCATTTGTTGGTCAATATCATCCGCAACTATATTTTCATGCTCATTGACCATAAATATTTCATCAATACTTTGATATTCTCGCAAATAATTATGTAACACTGCACAACCTATGGCAATTTTCACTTGTGTATCAATATCATAATGGTTCATGCCTTGTTTCAGTATTCTAAATCTATTTTTCCAAGCTTCAAAAATCCGTTCAATCACATTGCGCAGAGATGAATGCCTATAATTAAACAATTCTTTGGGATTTTGAGGCTCTCTTTCACTTCCTCGGTAATCTTGCAAATGATAGGTCCTTTGTATGGAGCTAAAAATCCTTTTGTGTTTCGGAAACCAGCATCAACAACATAATATTTATCTACCAACAAACATTTTATTAAGAATTACTAAAAGCTTTGTGTAAATAAATAATATTTATTCTAAGGATGTAATTTAAAGTTACCATATGGCGAAAATGAAAATTGTGAGTTGGTTCAACAAGTACATTCTCAAGTACTTTATTATCATGTGCAGTACCTTCCCAACCAACAACAACAAAGGTAAATCACATATCAAAATCACAAGCACATAAGACATTTTGTGATGTTCTTCCTTTGCGATTACGATATGCTTGTTGCACCGGTTTATGAACCTCCCCTTCTATATATGTTCCATCAATCGCACCAACACAATCCTATCAAATAAAAAATACATCAATATTAGTTTAGTGAACATAAAATAAATTGGAAGCATTATAGAATGCACTTCATAAAAATAATGTGTGTAAGAGTAATAAAAATAGTGCTTCCAAGACAATGCAAAGTCATAAAATAAATATTATCTCTTTAAACAAAATTGATAGGAAATATGTAACTAAATACTAATAACTTACACATAAAATATAAATGTGCATTTATTAAGGCCATAAAATAAATTTATTACTCAACAAGCGGTTGGTGTGAGTTAAAATGACTAAATGTTGGTAAAAATAATAAATTTTATGTCGGTGAGAATAGTAAATTTTAAAAAGTAATGATGTGATTATAAGTTTTATTTACATATGAAATAAATTGTTAGTATATATAAATGTGGGGTTGTTTTAACAAAGTATAAACCCGTGAATCAATATTTGTATTAAAATATCTCAAATCATGATATGGAATTCCCATATAATTTCATATCATGGTTTTTAGAAAATATGAAATCACATCTCATGATATGGAATCATAAGATGGAATCAACGTAAAATCGCATATCTAAGTAGGCGTTTGGCCATGCGATACCATATCACAATATGGTGTCGTGAGATGGAATCAACGTTTGGACATGCGATTTTATGCTGATTCCATCTCATGATTCCATATCATGAGAGGTGATACCATATTCTCCAAAAACCATGATATGGAATCACCATGTGATTCCATATCATGATTTGAGATATTTTAATACAATAATTGATCCATGAGTTTATATTTTGTTAAAACAACCCCACATTTATATCTACTAACCATTTGTTTCATATGTAAATAAAATTTATAATCACATCATTACTTTTTAAAATTTATTATTCTCACCAATATAAAATTTATTATTACTTTAAATTTGGTGAATATAAATGATAAAGTAGAAATTCATTTGGTGAATATAAATGAGAACGAAGGGAGTAATACTTTTTTGATTTTTCATAATAAAAAAAACCGTCTTAATCTTATGACTAAGCATAATATTGATAAAAGACAATTTTCATTGGCGGTGCCGCACTTTCTTAACCTTAGTATTTGCAAAATGTTCGTTCTCATGACTGAAGGATATCAAGTCCAATTGATTGAGGACTTGGAAAAATTTGATCAATTAGTTATTAATATTTAGTCAAGTGGACTAGTTATAATTTTTTTGATTAAATTTTATTAGAAGTGTTTTTGACTCAAACTTGTGGTAACTTTTTAAAATTTCGTTATTCAATAATATTTAACTATTGATTTTTCTTGTAAATAGTTAGAAGTTAGTGATGTTTGTTAATTTTTATCTTAGTGCATTTAACTTCTAAGTTAATATTTACTCACTAATGTATGTTTTTTTTCTACTTTATAGGTTATTTGTAAGAGTAGTTGAGAGATATGGGCATATCAAGTACAATTTATGTTCAATTTTTTAAATTAAATTAAAGTTAGATGAAACAATTATTTAAGTAAAGAACAAATAACTTTGTAATAATTTATTATGCGATTTTATAATTTTTGTTTATTTGATAAGATTGAATAAACAATTGGGGCTATTTTAATAGTTTTACAACTTATGGGATTTTTATGTTTATGAGAAAATATACAACACAAAAATTTCATATCGCATGTCCAAACAAACCTTCAATTTCATCTCATGATTCCATATCATGATACCATATCATGATTCCATTTCATGATATCATATCGCATAACCAAATGGGCCCTAAATGTTGATTCCATCTCACAATATCATATCGTGATATGATATCGCATGGCCAAACGCCTACTTAGAAAACTTTGGAATAAGACTCAAGTGTCATTTCATAATTAAAATTTAAAAAAAGTACATAATTAATCCTACAATGCAGCCAAAAGAATATAATAAATGAATGTCACATGGCGTATCTGATAGGTCGTTTGCTTTAAACCTGTTACGTCGGAAGTGAAGAAAACCATTATTGGATCTCGTTTCCGATTGTCTCAATAAGTTTGAGGGCATAAAATCAAATGGTATAAAAAGGTCTTTTTTTTTTTAATCACAAGTAATGTAAATTTTAGTGAAAAATTATGATATAAAGTTAAAATAATAAAATTTAACAAAATATTATATAATAATATCGAGATAATGTCCAATAAGAGTTGTGATGGAAAGACAAGTACTTCTTCTTCCTTAATCAAAAGTTTCAGGTTCGAGTCCCTTGATACAAAGTCGTCTTTGTTAGGAAGTGTTCTACCCCAATCTTCCTTGCACAAATCTATATTTAGTCGAACTCCAAGATGAATACCAAATATTGGATTGAAAATCAAAAAAATAATATAAAATAGTATTGCCTTCAATTTGATAAGTTGATAAAATAAAAAATAATATAAAAATAATATTGCATTGAATTTGATAAGTTGATAAAATAATATTAAAATAGTATTAATTTATTGCATACTCAAAAAGACATCAAATATAAATTTGATCTTTTTATAAATATAAAATTCTTTTTTAAAAAATAAGTTAATTATTTTCCCAATCCAGCTAGTAATCAATATTTCCCGGTCAGTTTTTGTCTTTGTCAACGGCCGGCCGGCCGGCCGATGTACAGTATCTTCAGTCCGACAATATCGAGATTCGCAGTGATGTTGTCACTGAATAGAAGAACGAATTCAAACACACCCAATGAGCCCCTTTTACACACACAAGACACAGACTCGGAGGAAAAGGAAGAATCAAAAGCAGAAAATTTGGTGAAAAGAGCATGCCAAGAATCAAAGATGATATGGGAAATAGCAGGACCCTCTATTTTCAATCGATTGACCATGTTTTCTCTCACTGTTATCAGTCAATCCTTCGCCGGACACTTGGGTAACCGTGACCTCGCCGCCATTTCCATTGCCACCACATTCTTCATCTCCATTACCTTCGGATTCTTGGTATGTCTTACTTTTTGAAAGATTTATAAGTTTTATGCACTCATAGTCAGAGGCGAAGCTGGGATATTGAGTTTATGTGTTCTACATCATAGAAAAGAAAGTTACCATGTTATTGATAAATGTGGATTTTAAACATAAATACATGATTTGTGCTATAGCTACTTAGTTATGCCGAACCCATTTGTGCTCATAGTGTTACAAATAGTCAGATTGTACATTTTCTACCTTGATCATGTATATAACTTAAACTCGAAAATAGAAAGTCACCAAATGATTGGATTTTGCAATAAGAAATAAGTAATGAGGTAAGAAGTTTGATTAAGATCCATAAGTCTAATATAGAGGAAACTATCATCTACTTTATGTGGATTTTTGGTTAAAATTTTGTTGTGGTAGTGTAACTAGTGTTGCTGATTGGTCAGCTGGGAATGGCAAGTGCATTGGAGACATTGTGTGGACAGGCTTATGGGGCAAAGCAATACACTTTGCTGGGTGTATACTTGCAGCGTTCTTTGGTCGTATTGTTCCTTAGCTCTCTAGTACTGTTGCCTCTTTTTGTGTTTGCCGAGCCTATATTGGAGTTTCTGGGGCAGCCAGAAGCAGTGGCTAAATTGACTGGAAAGGTTGCAATTTGGCTGATACCTATGCACTTGAGCTTTCCTTTCCAATTTACGTTGTTAAGGTTCCTGCAGTGCCAGCTAAAAACAGTGGTAATTGCTTGGGTTTCTGCTGGGACACTTGCTCTTCATGTGGTTTTGTGTTGGATTTTTCTTTATAAATTGGGATTTGGAATTGTTGGGACTGCCCTTATTCTTGATATCTCTTGGTGGATTTCTGTGTTGGGGCTTCTTGGTTACATTGTTTTCGGTGGGTGCCCTCATTCTTGGACTGGTTTCTCTATGCAAGCGTTTGTTGGCCTTTGGGATTTTCTCAAGCTCGCTGTCGCTTCTGGGGTGATGCTACTGTATGGTTCCTTTTTCCTCATTTGTCTCTGTTATCAAGAACATAGTCACATTGATATATAGATTAATATTCTTTTAAGGCGTAGAAGTTGATGTTTCAGGTTGGAGAATATTTATTTTAGAGTGCTAGTTATTGTGTCTGGGCACATGAACAATACTGAGGTTGCAGTCGATGCGCTCTCTATCTGGTTCGATATTTTTATCGTATACTCAGCTTTTGTAAATGTTTTCATCTGCTTGATTTTGCAAGTAACTGATGTTGTTTCTTCCCCAGTATTACTATCATTGGATGGGAATCCATGATTCCACTAGGATTTTTGGCAGCAACAGGGTATGTTCGTCAAATAATTTTGAGTCCGTTTCTATTGTCTTATGGATGTTTCCTTTTGGCTTGCCAATAATAAGAGACGGAAACATGTAGCTTATGTGTATTTATCTTTTCTCTTCTGGTACATGAAAACGTATTAATGACATAAAAGAGCATATCTTATTTCTTGTTTTATACCATTGAAATTTTACTGGCTATAGTGCTGTAGGAACATTTCATCCAATAACCATTTTTATAAACACAGGGTACGAGTTGCAAATGAGCTTGGAGCTGGAAACGGAAACCGTGCAAAGTTTGCCACGAAAGTTGCATTGTTGAACACTTTAGCATTGGGAATTTTGTTTTGGTCAATTGTTATGGTCTTTCCTGATAAGCTTTCTATGATTTTCACCTCAAGCATTCCTGTCATTAAAATGGTGGGTGGATTTGCTTTCTTGTTAGCAACCACAATCCTCTGTAATTGTGTTCAACCAGTTCTTTCAGGTGAGAAATTTTAGGAGTTCAATTTTTATATATTGCTTTCAACTATCACGTCCAGAGGCGTATTTAGCTTTATGGCACCGCGTTCATTTGAACCAAGTACTTTTGACACAAAGTATATTTTTATGTGTATAAATTGATTAAAATAGCAACAACTAGTAGGTCTTAAGCACATTAAAATTTGAACCCATAAAAGTTAAATTTTAGATTCGCCTCTGATCGCATACTAAAAGATAAAGAGAGGAATTAGTAACCTAAAAATTAGTTATCTGATAAACCAGGTTATATACTCTTATAACATAACTTTACTTGACATGGTCAGTGTCTAAAGTATTTAAGTTAAATCCATCTTAAACCACTTAATACGGACATTCATATGAAAAGCCATGTATCATAGTAGTTAAATACTCATCGGTTATAATGTTTTCAGGCGTAGCAGTTGGATCCGGTTGGCAGGCACTTGTGGCATATGTCAACTTAGGCAGCTACTATTTAGTAGGAGTGCCCCTTGGTATCTTTTTTGGATGGTCACTAAACTTTGGATTAACGGTATGTGATAATAGTACAACATGATATTTTTGAGTTTATCTCCCTTTATAATATTAACTGTGGTGAAAACGACTACAATCTACTATACTCAAATGTATATTGGAGAATCAAGATGACATTAATCAAATAAATTTGCAGGGCTTATGGTACGGTATGATCATGGGGACAGTAGTTCAAACCTTGATTTTAGGGATTATGACCATCAGATGTCAATGGACCATATAAAGAGGTAAACTATCAAACTAGATAGTTCTTTGTTTAATATCTCTGTGTAGCTAAAGGCCTTCTACCCCATCTTAATTTCTATAGGAGTGGAAAAGCTCAAAATGGTCCCTTATCTTTGAGGTTATTCCCAAAATCATCTCATATATATTATATGGAGCACTATAGTCCCTTAAAGTTCACAATAATGGAGCTCATTTAGTAGTACTCCCAAACAGAAATCGTGATCTTTGAACAACAGAATTGGTTAAGTATCGAAGAAGACCAAATAACTCCTCAATTACACTACTTACTGTGATAACTTGACCCTAATCATGATCCACTGACCCTTTTTCTCATATATAAAAGCATCGTGAATCTTGTCCCGCACCATGCCACAACATGAACTCTTACTTTAAAACCTTACATGCACACAGATCTTGACAACTTGAAACTGGAAAGGAAAAACAAAAACCAAAGCTTACGAAAAACGTAAACTCATCTTAGTGATAGAATGAAGAAAATCTTTATTGTCTTATACAGTTTTACATTAACATGCACAGTTAAATTTTAATTTTATGTTGTACTAATACAATAGATAGAACTCCAAAAATGAATATATGATCTTCCTAAAAGAGAGTGAAGACTAGAAAAGCATTATAGGAGGAACAAATAAGGTAAACAAATAGCAAGTAAAATGAAAGAACGACATAGACACATCATTGTTTTCTCATGGATGATAGAACAATATAAGAGCTCTGTATATCTTGATCACTCAAGTGTTCTTTTAGAAAAAAATGTATTTTATCAAAACATCGGAAAATGGTCAAATTTGCTCCCCTAAAATGCAAAAAGGATCGTTTTTACCCTCCATTATACTATTCGTATTAAAATATTCCCGTCGTTACCTAAATGGTTCAAATATGCCCAGCCTCCGTTAGGCCTGTCCATGATGGATACTCAATCCCACGTGGCACTGACATTTTTATAAAGTGGGCGTCATGTGGCTGCCAACTCGGCGTCCCAACCCATTTTGATAAGATCACAGTTTCTGTTTGGGAGTATTAAATGTGCTCTCTTATTGTAAACTTAAGACACTATTACTGCTCCATATAATAAATATAAGGGATCATTTTTGGTCTAACCTCAAAGATAAAGAGACTCTTTTGGGCCTTTCCTCTATAGGAAGTTCAACTTTTTTTCTAATGGACATTCATCTTAGGTATGAGAATTTGAAATTCAAGAGGTAGATCAATGTTATCGCTCTTGATTCATTAAGGCTCATTGACAAAAGGTTCCATTCTCGCAGGCATAGTGAAAACTTGTTGTCTGCTTATGTTGGAAGATATCTATGCTATGTGTTGTTGTATAATAACTTTGTTCCAGTTTGTTTTTTTCTCCCCATTTAATCATCGGTATCCGAAACTCACTTGAGCACTCCCTCCAATTGCTTATGTGCTTGGCAATGGGAGCTTGCAGAGACAGAAACTGATGAGGTCTCATTAGATGGAGTGCTTCTTTTTACCCCTCTATTTTTTGGTGTTTTGGCATTAGGAGAGCAGAGGGGAGGGGAGGGGAGAGGTGATTAGACAAAAAATGACAAGCTTACCGAGGAAATGAGTCTTATACGAGGATATGGATCGTTCTTGATACTAATATTCTTTACTGTATTTTCTTTTCCTACTTGTTTGATATGCTTTACTTGATACGAGGGTCTATCGAAAACATCCTCTCTACCCCTATAAAGTAGGGGTAAGCTTACGTTCACTCCATCTTTTTCAAACTTCACTTGTGGGATTCAACTGGGTATGTTATTGTTGTTGTAGAGAAAGCAGAAGGGTGTCTGAATGGTATAGATATTGAATTTCTTGAAATATTTTTTTCTTAATCTCAGTTAGCTTCTAAAGTTGCCTTGTATAATAGGTTGAAATATTACCTGAAACATTTAGCAAAATCAATGACTCATAATTTTTCTGGAATTTGAGCAAAATTTTGGGTTTATTAAAAGTTAAGCTAGATAGGCCGATAGAGTTAATTGAACTAATCAACAAAATTATTATAAATTTGATTTATGGACAACATCTTTGTTATAAAGATTCTAATGTTAAAGGAATCATTACTGCAAGGAACAGAGGGGAGTATATTATATATATATATATCCAATCGACCAACTGTGTGTCCAATGTCCCAGTGGGGTTCCATATTAGAGAGATATTAACTAAATTTTGAGGAAATTTGTCCAATAATTAGAGTCCCTACATTTATTTTGTATATAGGTTACATGGCTTAAAACAAACAATATATGTGAAGGTTGTACCAAATGGTATCTTTTTTTTTCCCGGGTGTTCGAACCATTTTAGGGGTGATCGGCACCATTGGTTGTACTATTACTCTCCCAAAGCATAACAACATCAAAAAAATTCAAATTTTAAATTTCTTCTCCAAAATTTCAAAAATCTTTTCAATTTCGATTCAAAATCATTGAAAAATTGAGTTGATACATCATGAATATCTCTATTTTGTTGAGACATTCAAGAATATAAGAAAGTGAGGTGAGTTGAATCAGTCATTACAGATTGGAGATCGATGAGTTGAGAAAAGTTTGGAGATTTGAGACATTACAAAGACGAGTGTTGCTTTATCCCTATACATTATACTATAGTTGATTGATGTAAATCCTTATTCCATGAAAACTTTGAGTACGATCGGAATAGTGTTTGATATCTGTATTAGAGTACGATTAAATTCAAATATATGATTGAAAATTTCACATTGGAGGTAAAGCCGTAAATGGGTACTTATCACACCGTCACAATATATTTAATTTCAAGACACATTTTGATTCATGTTTTTGTAATTTAATGTAATTTAAATGTATAAATCTCATTTTTTGAGTTCAATGGTTACTAATCTGGAACAATCATTCCTCAGGAGTTTATTATATAATTTATATCTAGGGATGTTCACAGAAAATTGATAAATCAAGGGATCCATAAATCAAATCAAAATGAAAATTAAATCAAGCTGGAAAAAACTCAATACTTTTTTGGTTTGATTTTTTATATTAAAATCTGCGATGAAGTTTTATTTGATTCAATTAAACCAACTACACAAATACTATTTATTTATTTATTTTTATAATTTTACAATTTACACACACATATATAAATATTTGAAATTCTTTTATAATATACTACCTTTTATTCTTTTGAGCCTAAATTAACAAAATATGCAGAAAACAAATATTTAACTGTAGCATCTAGTAAGTAATAATAATATATAGGGAAAAAGTCAAAAATACCTCTCAACTTTGGTTTATTAGTTGAATATGCCCTTACCATTAAAATAGAACTATTTTTACCCTTGTCGTTAATAAATTTATCATTTGTACCCCTCTATGGAAGGAAATCCCCAAATTAATCAAAATTAAACTGAATTCTACCCATCAGTCTCTTCTTCAAATCCAATCCGACCCATTATAGCAAATACTCCAACTCACACTAAATTAAACCTCCACGATTTAAATAAAAAAAAAACATTGGATTGGATTGAACTTTGAAAAGATCTGCAACTTTACAACTAATTTCATGGATAGTCATTGAATTGGAGTTGAGGCTTTTTCTTCTTCTTCAATTGGAGCTGAAGTTTGAAGAACCAGATGTTCCACCATTTCAAAAAAAAAAAAAACTTGAGCTTAATCGAAAATATTATTTGGTTAGCTTGGGAAAAATAAAAATGATATTTGGATTTTCTTATTCTTAAAGGAAATAGATCGTTCCTTGCACTTCACCTCTGACGTTGTGCACATAAATGTCTGCATACACACCTTGCACTGGATATTCATGGCCTTCTTGTTCGCGTCAAGTTGGCCTCCTTTTGCGCCTTTCATCTTCTCGATGTTCTTCTCACGAGCCATCTTGGCTTTCTGACCGTTGCATCCATCCATTACTGCTGCAACGAACGTGAATTGAAATCCTAGAGAGCACCTTTGTTACGGGCGAAAAACAGTGGCCGGGATACGGCCCATTTGATTTGAATTGGATTTTAATTAAATGGGTTATGGGTCGGGTTATTGAAAATTCATTCTAAACAGATAATTGATTGAAATTGGGCAATTTGGGAGATTCCGTCCAAATCAGGGGTATATGTGTTAAGTTTGTAGACATCGAGGGTAAAAATAACTTTATTTTAACGGTAAGAGCATAGTTAACTAATCAATCAAAGTTGAGGAATATTTTTAACCCTTTTCTCTAATATATAAGTAAACATGCACATCATATATAACCTATTATGATTAATTGATACAAACATTTTAGAAGTAACAATCGATCTAAATTAAACCATAAACACCTAATACGTCGCCTTTGTTGTATATCTCGTTATCAAGTCTAGATTATATATCAAAACAAGTTGGCATCAAATTGCTTGAGAAGTAGCCATTTTCGATTTTGCTACATAATTGTCCGTTATATAAATATATACATACTATGCTTTTGCTTTTTAAATCGTTTACATTCTTAGTATTACTTATTACTTTTTTTTAGATTTTATCACTTTTATTTTATTTTTAACGATATTTTGTCATAATAATGACAATTACAGGTCAACATTAATAAATATAGTATATTCGAAATATCGTACGAGACAAAAAAGAAAAAGAAAAAAGACATGGTAGCAGCCTAGTCAAATACTTGTCAAAAATTGACATGAAACAGTATACTGATTACTGCGTCTATGTCTTCTTTTCTATAAAAGCCACATTGTACTGTCCCTTTGGTTGGCCCCGTTGAATTAAGAATTGAGAAAATTATGCTCAAACATCTAGAGCATATTATTAAATATAGTTATAATATTGATTATTTTTAATTTGTGGACATAGTTTTGTGAAATTTTGCTATTCGGTCTTCTAATTATATAAATTTAGAACTTGTATAATTCAATTACTGATTGTATCAATTTAGAATTTATATATCCTTATTGTAACTATTTGTATATAATTCATGAAAAAATCATAAATAAATTATCCTATTTGTATATTAGCAAGTGTAATATACAAAGCTAATATACAAACAGAGTTCTGTATAAATACAAAATTTGTATATACTTATGATGTTTGTATATTCACAAGTAAAATATACAAGCGAGCAAGCGAAATTACAAACCACAACCTCCATTTGTATATACTTAATTTGTTTGTATATTTGCAAGCGAAATATACAAACAGGCAAGTGAAATATATAAACGACAGTCTCCATAACAAACAGAACTATAGCTATGGAGCGCAATTACCAAAACTATAACTATAAAGTCTTATTATGTTTATTATCTTTGCTATATTTCATAAATTTTTATTTAAAAAAAATATTTTTGGATTTTTTTTTTTTAAGTTTAAAAGACAAAAATAAATTAAAAGTTCTAATTTATGTTATTTAAAAATAATAACTTATAAGCCAAAATCTATCCAAACCGGATTTAAGTAGCTAGCAAAGATGTTATGGGTCGTTTGGTGTGAGTGATAAAAATAAATAGTGATGGGATAATTTTTCGTATCTTGTTTGGTTGTCATGTTTGGGATAACTTATCTTCTAATCCCACCATTTATACCATGGTGATGAAATAAGTTATCATAGGATAGCTAACCATAGAATAACTAATCCTAAGATAACTTGTTCCCAACCAAACCATCCCTTAGTGTTTACTGAAAGACTGAAATCCTGCTAAAAGTAAAATAATATATAGCAGTTTTCAAATATCAATTGCTCTTGTTCACTTCAGAGGCTTTAATCACATAAATAGATCAGTCTAAGGGTGTGTGTTTGATATGGAGGAAAGTATTTATATTTTCGGTCCTAAATTAGATTTTCATTTATAAAGTTGATTAACTAATTTATATGGTATGGAAAATACAGATTTCAAGTTTAGGAAAATGACTTCTTGCTCTTTGTGTAGCGTTTCTTCTTCAGTTCCCTCTTCTATCGTGCATATGCTCATCATAAATTTGTTCTCTTGTTTTGTGATAATGAAACGTATCCACTTCAGATTCGAAATCTCTTCTAGTTCAAAATATTTGTCCATTACGATTAACCAATTTAATATATTTTCTAAATAACATAGAGAAAATAAATTTTGTAAGTAACATTCAGAATTAATTGTTTTCTTCTAAGCTTTAACCCTCCAAAACACCCATCCACTACCCACCACCCCTCCTCTCCACCGCTACCCCTACCCAAACCTCCACTCTTGTTGTTGTTTGCGTAAATCATATATAGATATTTTTAAGATGTATTTTTAATTGCTTATTAAATAAAAAAAAATAAGTAAACAAAATCACCATAAGATCATACATAAATATTTCTACCAAATACATTTGTCTAAGATCAGTATAACTTTGATTAATTTTATTGTAACAAAATTTGCTGATGAAATTGCAATTGAAGTAAAATCCTAACAAAAAACACGTGACGATTCAAATTGACAGCTGACGTAGGCACGTAGGTGGCCATAGATTCCCCTTTCTCATAATACTTAACTAGATCATATTATTCCATTCTTTGAAAAATAAAATGACATAATTTCTTCTTTAGTCTATTTCAAAAAGAATTATCCCTTTTTTTAGCAATATTTTAACTTCGATTTTTCACTATGTTTAAGGCCATAAAATTAAAAAGCATTTTGGTATATTTATTGTAACTTTAATTTAGAATAACAAAATTAAAAAGTCATTTTTCTTTGCTTAAACTCTGTTTCAAATTAAAGTAGACCACTTTTTTTTTAATACGGAGGGAGTACATCTTTTAAAATAGTTTTGGTTACTTACCAAGTATATATACGGATTGGATTGGATTGCATTGAATGAATAATTTAAAACAGATATATTAGTCCAATTAGGTTGAGCATAAAAACTTGCATCGTCATCGTTACTTTACCAATTTCTATAAAAATTCCCCCCATACAACTCTCTTTTTCAGTACCCTATTCTTATATCGTGGCTAATTTTAGTTCTTGTGTTACGAATGGGCAGCTATATCGACGAAAACCGGCAACCATTGTTGTTGGCGGAGGAAACCTCTGCGAACCGGTTGCCGGAGAATAAAATTGAACGAACGGAGGATGACGATGATAAGGATCTGAAAACAAGAGTATGGATCGAAACCAAAAAACTATGGCACATCGTTGGTCCAGCCATTTTCAGCCGTATAGCTACTTACACCATGAATATTATCACTCAAAGTTTTGCTGGTCACCTTGGTGAAGTTGAACTTGCTGCTATCTCCATTTCTAATACCGTCATTGTTGGCCTCAACTTTGGTCTCCTTGTATGTATCCCCTCAACTTCTTTCAAATTATTTTTCCTTATCTGCACATTTGAAAAACAGGGACGATTTATTGAATCTTCTTCATCAAATTGTTAAATTCTAATTATCGTAACACCCGATTCAAAAGTTGTATTCAAGTTACAAGTTCAAATTTCATGTTTGACATTTTTGTATTGAATTCCTTCCTCAAGTCATACAGTTACAATTCCATCCTTCAATTGGATCTTCATCATCAAAATTACTGACTTGCTTTTTGACATGGAAATGTAGTTAGGGATGGCGAGTGCATTAGAAACCTTATGCGGACAAGCTTATGGAGCAAAAAAGCACCATATGTTAGGAATATACATGCAGAGATCATGGATCGTTTTAACCCTCTGTTGTTTCCTTCTCCTTCCGATGTACACATTCGCTACCCCAATTTTAAAAGCACTAGGTCAACCAGACGACGTGGCAGAGCTATCAGGGGTAGTGGCGTTGTGGTTTATTCCGCTGCACTTCAGCTTTGCTTTTCAGTTTCCGATACAGAGGTTCCTTCAGAGCCAGCTGAAGACGGTGGTTATCGCCTGGATTTCACTGGCGGTACTGGCGATTCACACGGTGACCAGTTGGTTGTTTGTGTACAAACTGAATTTGGGGATAGTGGGAGCCGCCGTAGCACTAGACATATCGTGGTGGCTGCTGGTTATTGGAATGTTTATATACGCCGCATGCGGTGGGTGTCCAGAAACGTGGAGTGGGTTTTCGATACAAGCATTTTCGGGACTTTGGGAATTTTTTCGACTTTCCGCTGCTGCTGGTGTTATGCTTTGGTAAACATAAAAAAAATTAGATTTAGTTACAAAATTTGTCAGAAATCACTGCCAAGTAGTAATTCATAACTAACGGGATTTTAAATTTGTCATGGAAAATTAAAGGAAAAAAGTAAAATGAAGAGGTGCCAAATTCTATCCTTATTATTATTTATTTATTTAATTTGAAAATTTTCGTAGCTTGGAGAACTGGTACTATAGGATATTGATGCTGATGACAGGATATTTGGAGAATGCGACGTTGGCCCTTGATGCGTTGTCCATCTGGTATGTCATTCGTCGTGTCTCTTGTAATATTTATATGTGACATTTTAAAAAATATTTTTATAATTTAAAATATTTAAAATTTATTTTAGATTATAATTTCTTTTTATTTTAAACTTGTGTCGAGTCAAACGATGTTAAAGAAAGAATAATTTATTGAGCCTACAAAAGTAGCTACAATTTAATTGGAATTTCACATGCAATAGTTCTTTGTTTTGTGTTTCCCTTTGTTGCAGCATGAATATTAATGGTTGGGAGATGATGATACCACTTGCTTTCTTCGCTGCCACCGGGTAATTAATACTTTTCTTTTCTTTTATATAAAATAAAATATATTCTCTTATTCTCATTTTAAATGTTCTATAATCTCTGGGCAAATTGGTAATAAGATATTTGATTTTAATACAATTAAAATAACTAAAAAAAATGTATTGAAAATGAGTATACAAAGGAAATCTAATATGTATAAATAAAGGGTTCACTTTTAGAGATCTCATATTTAAAGTCTGAGAACTAAAAAATAAAATTTTAATAAAAAAATAACTACCTCTATTAAAGAGTCTTACACACTTCAAATTTAAATTAATTGAAGCCTTAAAAGCAAATACCCAAACACATGTGTTAGTCATAATATATCATTTCATCAAAATAAGTTTTCATTTTTAATTTAACGGAATTACGTCTACACATATGTTTTCTTTAAAAGAAGGAATAATGAAGTTAAGGAACGGAAGTCTCTTTGAATCGGCCAAATTCGTAAGAGTGATTTTTGAAATGATATTGGTAAAGTTGAAAGACTTTTTTATTGAAAAGAAAAGTAATTTCTTGTATTTGTTTAAATTTTAATGGATAAAGTTATTTGATATATGCGAGGGTGAAACGTAATAAATATTTCATAAAATTAATTAAAATATATGTAAATTAATTCGAACACTATAGTAATTTTTTTTATTTTAAAGAAAGAGGCACAGTAGGAAGTCCTTTGGGGCCTGAAAAGTGCTACTCCTTATGTTTCATTTTATATGATATAGTTTGAGTTGGTAAAGAGTTTAATAAAGAAATTAAAGAAATACTTTTGAAACTTGTGGCTTAAAATGAGTGGATAGTTGTTTGTGTTAATAAATCATTTCATGAAGAATAAATAAGTATTTTAAAGTTAAATTGTTACTAAATATAGAAAAATGTCAAGCTTTTGAAACTCACGAAAAGAAGTTGTTGGAAAACTATATGCACAGCGGAAGCATATTAGAATCATGCTTCTTACATGAATAATAGATAACCAATACGTTTATGCTAAAACACATATAATCATGCTAGAACACATAAACTTGCTGAAATGTAATACAATAATTACCTCTTGAAGTGTGATCAGATATCTTTAAGTGAATTCAAAAGTTAGACAACACTTTCATGGTCTTCTACGGTGATCCTAAGTTCACATCCGAACTCTCTCAATACTTGGTGGGCAAGTATCGAATAGAAAACTTATTCACTTTCTAGGTTAGAAGAAACCCTACTTATAGAAATTTCTTCCCAACCCAAAAAGGAGACCAAAGACACGTCAGATTTCTTGAAACAAAAACACACGCTACTTTCCTTCTTTTCCCTTAGAAAATAGGATTCTGATTTCTAGTTAAATATGGGCACTGTAGGGACTATGAAATTAATTACTGAGGCTTCCTATTATGGAAATAATTTCAAATAATTAATTTGAATTATTCTTACCATAATAAATTACAAATAATTCTACTAGAAATTCGTAATTGCACTGCTCTATTTATATTTCAAAATAATTTCCCATTAAACACTTATGAAATTTCCCATGTTAAGATTACATATATTAATCAATAAATTAAATTACTGACGAATTTAATTCAATGATTAATTTCCTTTAGAGCACGGCTTAACTTATTTCTTGTGTCGGATTCATAAATCCACGTGCAAGGTTTGACACGATGAAAGCTTATAAGCTTCTCAAAAAGGCATATCATCATTATCTATATCGAGACATGGATTCCATCAAGTAACATATTATTTCACCAATATATAAATTATCATCCAATCTACTAGTCATATTGACTCATATGAGAATCTCACCTTTTAATAAATCAAAACATTACTTAATATACGGAAAAGGGTCAAAATTGCCCATGAACTATGCGAAATAGACCACTTATACCCTCCATTACATTTTGGGATCAAAAATACCCCCGCAGATATCCCAGGAGACCACAAATACCCTCAAGAGTTAACACCTCAATTTTTTAGTGACATGGCAAGCCACATGGGACTAATCCCTCCACCTAAGCATTGCCAACTAAGATTTACTACAAAAGAACTTGACTTTTAGTGGCGACAAAGTCGCCACAAAATCCCAAAATATTGCCACTAAAGGTTATGAGTGATTTTTAGTGGCGACTAAGGCTCCAACAACCATTCGCTAGTAAAACCTATTTTTTCAACAAAAAAATATGATAATTAATTTTCGATTGCGACCTAATTTTCTAAAATAAATAACTTGCAATATCCATATTAAAAACATCCAATATTATTACGAAAAATAATCAAAATTACTTCTCGATTCAAATCTCCTACTATATATATATATATAATGCATCATTGTACATTTTATACATTTACATATGACATAAAAATAAAACATATAGTGTCTTCAAACTCCTACTTAATCGATATCATATTTGGTTTTTTAAAAACAATGAAG
Source organism: Solanum verrucosum (assembly GCF_900185275.1). Lineage (NCBI taxonomy): Eukaryota > Viridiplantae > Streptophyta > Magnoliopsida > Solanales > Solanaceae > Solanum > Solanum verrucosum. The sequence continues at coordinate 1,058,251 of NW_026019954.1, forward strand.
AAAAAAACACAAAATTAGAATTTAATGTTAAAAACTTTTAGTGACGATTTTCTGGGCTATTGTGGCGACTGTTGTTGCCACTAAAGGTCTAGTTCTTTTGTAGTGAATCCTAGTTGGCAACGCTTAGATGGAAGGATTAGTCCCACGTGGCAAGCCACGTCAACAAAAATTTGGGGTGTTAACTCTTGAGGGTATTTGTGGTCTCTTAGGATAACAGCAGGGGCATTTTTTATCCCAAAATGTAACGAAGGGTATAAATGGTCTATTTCATATAGTTCGGGGGCAATTTTGACCCTTTTCCGATTAATATATACAGATCATGATAGTTATATTAGGATTGAAAATATAAGTATATTTAATAGTTTAGAGAATATGTTTTTGTCAGTCAGTCTAAAACAACTATCTCTACTCGGTTCGATTCAATACCTACAAAATGCACTAGCACAAGAAATTGAAACTATACCGTTCCCATAATTAAGATAAATTATACATAATCTTGTGCTACAATCGTACCGATGGCATGTTCAATTTCTATATTAGATTGTGAATAAATAAATTTTATACTTATAAGAACGATGATTTAATCCTCGGTGTATATGCTAAAAACTCTATACACTAAACCATCTACTATACAAGTAAACAGACACCATAAATGAATATATGATCCATTAAAACGGAATAAATAATTATTCTATAATAAAAACTATTTTTAAACATATGATTAATAGTATATATCCCAACAATCTCTCATTTAGACATTTAATCATCACAATTGTTATAATGTACTATATCTAAATGCATGGTTAATAGTCTATATCCTAACAATCTTTCAATTAGATGTTTAGTTTTAAAAATTGTTAAAATATTAAATTTAAACACATGATTAATAGTATATATCCTAACAAAAGTAAATCATATAAATTGTATGACAACTTTTTTATTGAAATTTAAAAACCTACCATCACAACTTGTAGTTCTGGTCTCTAGTGAAGAAGTTGTTACGTGTTGGGAACTTGTGATGCATAACAATTGACAGAAAAACGATAAATTAAGAAAATGATGTTGTTGTCTCTTTGTACCATTTGATTTGTGGTCATAAAATATACAAAGGGATAGTGACAAACTGACAATTAGTGAATTAGACAATTAATTGTCAGTCTCAGTCATTTGTTTTACTTTTGAATCTTAATGTAATACTAATATATTCAAATTAAAATTATTTTGAACTGATAAACTCAGTGATTCATGTCCTTGTATTTTAGTTTTTCATATCTATCAATTGAACATGAAAGACACAAACAGCCAAGATTATTATTAGGTGTAATATTTTGTAGGTTTCTTTCGTGTCTTTATTAAATTCCATAGGATAAATTAAAAATTCAACTTTATACCTATTCGTTCATTTCACATTTATAAGCATAATATTATTTCTACTACGTACTGAAGTTGAGATTGTATGAAGTAATATATATTGTTACAAACTTACTATAGTAATCACAAACATAATATAATATGAATATTTATAATCAAAGATAATATCTCATATGATCACTTGATTATGAATTTGCTCTTCGAAAGTCAACTATATATATGGATTGTTCTCTCATAACGTCACTTAACTATATATGGATTTTTTTTCTCTCAAAAAGACACTCAACTTTGTTTTTTAATTTAAAAATCACTCAAATATGAAAACTTTACTTACAAAATCACTTGATCTATTTGATTGATATTTTCATTAAGATTTGTTGCAATAAAAAGATATCTACTAAAAATATAATATTATTGGACTGATTAGATTAATATATTACTAATTAGATCACGGCTCGATTTCTACTTTTGCACCCGTGATTAATCTGTATATGTTATGGCACAAATTATCAAGTAGATCACATTAGTTACTTTATTCTACCGTCTGCCACTGTATACATGATTTCTATTAATCCATTGTTAATCACCTTTTAAAAATAGGGAAACCAACTTATTTTTTTAACCATGTCAGAGGAATAATTTCTAAAACAACTTGTTGTAAAAAACAGATTGAACCTCATCTCGATTCTGTTTTACTTCTTTCATTTTTATTTGTTCAATAATTACAAGATTTATTTCACGTATGATTACTCAAATTTAATTTTATTATACTAAAGTCGCTTATTTTTTCAGAGTGAGAGTAGCGAATGAGCTAGGTGCTGGAAGAGGAAAGGCAGCAAAATTCGCAACAGCCGTATCAGTGATACAATCAACCATTATAGGGCTAATATTTTGTGTACTAATAATGATATATCAAGATAAATTTTCTCTAATCTTCTCATCAAGCTTTGATGTCCTAAAAGCTTTTAAGAAGATTTCTTACCTTCTTGCATTTACCATTCTTCTAAACAGTGTTCAACCTGTTTTATCCGGTAATTATTACGTTAATTTTAATTATGTTTCCACTATAATATATAAGAGTTTAACTTATATACGTTGAGGATCTGGTGAAAAAATAATAATAGAAAGATGATTTGTTTGTTACAGGGGTTGCTGTTGGTTCAGGGTGGCAATCAAAAGTGGCTTATATTAATTTAGGTTGTTATTACCTTGTTGGAGTCCCTCTTGGAATTCTTATGGGTATGGTTCTCCACACTGGTCTTGAGGTATGCTGGTCTCTTTCTTTCTTACGAATTTCATACTATTTTTATCATATAGTTACAAATTAATGTTTATTATAGAAGTGTATCTGTAATTATCTTATACATGATTTGATTCTATATATACTACCTTTTAAGCCGTTGGTCATTGTGGTCGAGGACTTGGGCGATGAGTCTGTTGATTACCCTGATATCATGATAACACGAGAAATTATTTACTCAAAAATTAATCTCTCTTTTTCCTATCATTATTCGATACAACAAGGGAGAATATATCGACAATTGAATTACATAATATTGCATTAGAATTAAGACTCCTAGCTATAGTTTAGTCGGCTGTTTGCATCCATAGGAATTAGAGTTGCATGAATAGAATAGTTCATGATTGGACACTGTATAATAATCGTCAATGCATTAAACGTAAATTCATTTTTATATTTAGAAAAATGTTAAAGAAAAATAATTGTGATTATGTGAAAAATAAATAATTGTGGTTATAGTTGTGACAATTTGAATTAGAGTTCTATTTGTGGTTATAAGTGAAAAATGGAATTGTAGGGCATGTGGGCAGGAATGATTTTTGGAGGAACAGCTTTGCAGACGATAGTACTGGCTTTTATAACGTATCGTTCTGATTGGGAGAAAGAGGTACCAAACTATTATTGTAGTACTTAATATCTTTTTTTCATGCAAATACAAAATTCTGAAACTTGTTTTCCCATTTTATGAAATCGAAAATATCTTAATAATAAGAATTAATATAGTTGTGCAATTTTTTTTGGCAGGCTAGAAAAGCTAGAATGCATGTTGAAAAGTGGTCCGACCCACCTCCAGTTAGTCAATCGTAGATGATGATGTTATTTTTGTGCAAGTGGAATTTGTTTAATGAATTGTATAACTAGATGAGGCATGCCACATTATAACCTCTAAAACTTTTTGGAAATGCTCTGCTGTTGCTGTTGTTGTAATCAACTCGTTGAGAATATAATAAACTAATAAAAATATTCTCTATTTAATAACTTATTTAGATGAGATAGTTATACACTTAAATATGATATGTGTCACATTCTTTTTTTTCCAACCGGCGGAAGGGTTTTTTCAAGTGATGGTATTGATTTAGGGATTATTTTACTTTTTAGAGTCGCCACTTGAAATAGAGTTATGGTGTTCCAAGTCACCTTTTTGTTTAATCCCTAATCATAAGGAAATGACTCTTTAATATGGTCTGCAAACTACAAATTCGGGTAAGAAATTATGTTGACCGATGAGAAGGTATTAGGTATCCCTCAAGTCTCGTGGTTCTAACACGGTCGCTTTTATTGACTTTTACTTAAATTATGATTATTTTTTGGATATATGTTTATAGGCCACAGTTTTACTCGCAATTTTTATTGTTGAAATTTTATTTGGTCTCAACCTAGATGAGTAACCGCATTCTTGGTCTTGACATTTAGAGACATAACTGTCTTCTTTTATCACACTTAATAATCTTATCCCTTTTTTTTTTAAGTCTCTACTTTAAATCAATGCAAATTAATTATATTATTGGATAAGGTGCGTCACCGCATCCTTGAGTTTATTTTAATGTTTCAAAAAAATATTTGTAACCACATTCTTAATTGAAACAAATATTTTTTAATGTGTCTAAATGTTTGTTTCAACATTAAAAGAAAATATTTATTTCTTATAAAGAAAAAGGAAATAAAGTAAAATACTAAACTTCTAGAATAAAATTTTGGATCATTTTCATATCATTTATTTATTTTATTATTCTTAAAGTTGATGTCAAAATTAAGCATACATGTTCTCAAACAACAAAACTATACCAAATTGTTAAAAATAAATCTCATTTTTTGATTGATAAAATAAAACAGCAATAACTTTTTTACTTATTTTTTGCCTAACAATTCCTACTTTATCAATATTATCTAAATGAAGACAAGAACAATGCCATGACCTTTCATTTTTAAGAGGTCACAACTTAACAAATAAAAATAAATAAAGAGAAAATAATCATCGATTAAAGCTACATTCATTCATTAAACAAAAAATATAACACTTGATTCATTCTTCATTTCAATCAAATTATGAATAAAATAAAAAATAAAAGAAAACTTATCATATAGTTACATCAAATTCCATAAATAAATTAATTTAAGGCAAAGTTATACCTCAAATGAGACGAGAGGGGTTGCTCAGATGGTAAGCACCCCTCACTTCCAACCCGAAGTTTGTGAGTTCGAGTCACCAAGGGAGCAAAAGGGTGGGAGCTCCTAGGGAGGGTAAAAAAAAAAAACCTCAAATGAAGAAAATAAGTACCGCAAAACCTTGATCGAAGCTCGATTAAAACACTCACAAATCTTTTGTAAATTGTATGTAACGGTTTATGTGTTGTATTTATATGAAAATAGTAATGAAGAAGGAAGAAAAATACAAATGTGTTGGTGAATTATAGAAGGAAAAATAATATAAAAATAGAGCGACTTTTTTTCTCTTTCTTTTCTGTCCGTTTTGTGTGTGTGTGTTGCTTTTCTTTGCTGATTCTTTTTTCTGTGTCGTGTTTGTGTTGTGTGTGTATAATATCGTAGTATGTAGTAGAGCACTGGGTAGTGTAGGTGGTGATGTGTGTCTGTGTTGTGTCGTGTGTGTTGTGCAGGTGGTGTGAGGGGAGAACTGGGGGTTAAGGTGAGTGAAGTGGGTAGAGGTTTAGGGGTATGGGTAGCTTAGGTTATTTTTTAAAATTAAATATATATAAAAAATAAATTAATTAGTTTGAACTAAAAAGTTAAATAGCCAATCTAAAAATATAATTAAGAAACATTGGCTTATAAAGTGAAATCTAAATTAAAAGAATATATATTTTCTGTAAGTTTTCATTATTTTTTTTTAAACAAGTGAAAATAAAACTTACCTTAAAAAGTAATTCTATTTTTGTTGTTTTCAAATCTTTTAAAATAAACTTAATAAAATAAGATAAAAGTCAAAATATTTAAGCTCTAAAAATGGTGTTAAACTTAAATTCGGTCAAAAATTACGTGTCTACGATATGCATTATACATTAATTATTTTTATACATTTCTCTATATATCGATAAGTAAATTCCGATCAGGCGAGCATCTAGTCGATCCTCGAATAGTTTTTAATTCCGATCGCAAACCTATTTCATTCCCTGCAATGAGCACAAGCAAATAATATCTATAAATTCAATTAAATTTTGCCTTTATAAATTATATCCATTTGCAGCATGTATACCTGTATTTATAGAAGTTTATGAAAAGATAGTTACCAAAGTAAAAGGAAATAAACTGAGTCATCCGATCAATAGTTAATTCGTTTGGTTAAATATCAAACCAAACGAATTAGCTATTGTTATTATCGGTTATCTCTTATCTTTCTTTTATGTTTTAATATCTCATTCCCTTCTTATTAAACCTTTTTTTTATGTTAATCTCTCCTAATTAGTTAGTGTGTTACTACTTTATTATGCTATTTTGTTTCAATCATATATCTAACAATATTTCATTGAAAATTCTTATCATATTAAAATAAAGCTTTAAAAACTAAATTCATGTGGTATTTATATTAAAAAAAATCCTCTACCTCCACCAATATTTCGAACATGCATTTAACTGATTTGTCTAAATATCACAATTCACAAGCCCAATGAACACTCAACCATATCTAAAAGAGCATAGAGAAAATTTTAAAATAACACATTTTGATTAACTGACCGTCAAATATGCTAAGTCATATAACATAATAACCAAAATCGCAATCAGACAATATTTTGATTACCAAAATTACTATTTTTCCTATATTTATTGGTCTTCTTCTTTCGTGAGATAAGAGAAAGAGAAAATCCTTTTTTATATTCTTCTAAGTTCTATATTAATCTAGTATGCTGAGTTTTCTTATTATGAATTTTCGTTAGTTTCTGACTCCTAGTTTATACTAGAAGAGTTTGTCTCTGGATACATTTATATCGATCGAGTGAAATATTTTTATGCACAATATCTTTAACACGCCTCAAGCTACAAGAATTTTTACAAGTGTTTGTGATGAAATACTCTCCATAAGCTTTCCACCAATATTTTGGTACTAATGCAATAGGACTCTTGCTTCTGATTTATCCCCTAACCATATTGATGTTCCTGAGTTCTAGTCTTTCTGGTAGCCAATGATCTAAGGGAGCTAGCAGTGCAAAGATACCCCCTCTTTCTCCCACTCAAGAAACTCATGTTTCTTTTACTTTCAGGCCACTAATTTTCCTTATCTGATATCATGATAACACGAGAAATTATTTACTCAAAAATTAATCGCTCTTTTTCCTATCATTATTCGATACAAACAGGGAGAATATATCGTCAATTGAATTACATAATATTGTATTGAGTTGGTTGGTTGTTTGTATCCGTAGGAATTAGACTTGCATGAGTAGAACAGTTCGTGATTGGATACTATATAATAACCATTAAACGTAAACTCATTTATATATAAAGAAAAATAATTGTGGTTATAGTTGTGACAATTTGAATTTTATTTGGGGTTAATAAGTGAAAAATGGAATTGTAGGGCATGTGGGCAGGAATGATTTTTGGAGGAACAACTTTGCAGACGATAATACTGGCTTTTATAACGTATCGTTGTGATTGGGAGAAAGAGGTACTATACTATTATTAAAGTAATTAATACTTTTTTTCCATGCAAATGCAAAAATTTGGAACTTGTTTTCCCATTTTATGAAATCGTAAATATCTTAATAATAAGAATTAATATAGTTGTGCAATTTTTTTGGCAGGCTACAAAAGCTAGAATGCATGTTGAAAAGTGGTCTGAGCCACCTCCAGTTAGTCAATCGTAGATGATGATGATGCTATTTTTGTGCAAGTCGATTTTGTTTAATAAATAGTATAACTAGATGAGGCATGCAACATTATAAGTTTATAACCTCTAAAATTTTTGGAAATGCTCTGCCGTTGTTGTAATTAACTCGTTGGGAATATAATAAAATAATAAAAATATTCTCTATTTAATAACTTATTTAGATGAGATGATTACACACTTAAACATGATATGCATTATTTTTTTATACATTTCTCTCTATCGATACGATAAATTCCGAGTGAGCATCTAGTCGATCCTCAAATAGTTTCTAATTCCGATCGCAAACCTATTTCATTCCCTGCAATGAGCACGAGCAAATAATATCTATAAATTCAATTAAATGTTGCCTTTATAAATTATATCCATATGCAGCATGTATACCTATATTCATAGACTTTTATGAAAAGATAGATGCCAAAGTAAAAATAAATAAATTGAGTCATCCGATCAATGGTTAATTCGTTTGGTTAAATATCAAACCAAACGAATTAGCTATTGTTACTATCGGTTATCTCTTATCTTTCTTTTATGTTTTAATATTTCATTCCCTTCTTATTAAACCTTTTTTTATGTTAATCTCTCCTTAGTTAGTATGTTACTACTTTGATGTTGTTTTGTTTCAATCATATATCTAACAATATTTCATTGAAAATCCTTATCATATTAAAACAAAGCTTTAAAAACTAAATTCATGTGGTATTTCAATAAAAAAAAAATCCTCTACCTCCACTAACATTTCGAACATGCATTTAACTGATTTGTCTAAATATAACAATTCACAAGCCCAATAAACACTCAATCATATCTAAAAGAGCATAGAAAATTTTTTAAAATAACACATTTTGATTAACTGACCGTCAAATATGCTAAGTCATATAACATAATAACCAAAATCGCAATCAGACAATATTTTGATTACCAAAATTACTATTTTTCCTATATTTATTGGTCTTCTTCTTTCGTGAGATAAGAGAAAGAGAAAATCCTTTTTTATATTCTTCTAAGTTCTATATTAATCTAGTATGCTGAGTTTTCTTATTATGAATTTTCGTTAGTTTCTGACTCCTAGTTTATACTAGAAGAGTTTGTCTCTGGATACATTTATATCGATCGAGTGAAATATTTTTATGCACAATATCTTTAACACGCCTCAAGCTACAAGAATTTTTACAAGTGTTTGTGATGAAATACTCTCCATAAGCTTTCCACCAATATTTGGTACTAATGCAATAGGACTCTTGCTTCTGATTTATCCCCTAACCATATTGATGTTCCTGAGTTCTAGTCTTTCTGGTAGCCAATGATCTAAGGGAGCTAGCAGTGCAAAGATACCCCCTCTTTCTCCCACTCAAGAAACTCATGTTTCTTTTACTTTCAGGCCACTAATTTTCCTTATCTGATATCATGATAACACGAGAAATTATTTACTCAAAAATTAATCGCTCTTTTTCCTATCATTATTCGATACAAACAGGGAGAATATATCGTCAATTGAATTACATAATATTGTATTGAGTTGGTTGGTTGTTTGTATCCGTAGGAATTAGACTTGCATGAGTAGAACAGTTCGTGATTGGATACTATATAATAACCATTAAACGTAAACTCATTTATATATAAAGAAAAATAATTGTGGTTATAGTTGTGACAATTTGAATTTTATTTGGGGTTAATAAGTGAAAAATGGAATTGTAGGGCATGTGGGCAGGAATGATTTTTGGAGGAACAACTTTGCAGACGATAATACTGGCTTTTATAACGTATCGTTGTGATTGGGAGAAAGAGGTACTATACTATTATTAAAGTAATTAATACTTTTTTTCCATGCAAATGCAAAAATTTGGAACTTGTTTTCCCATTTTATGAAATCGTAAATATCTTAATAATAAGAATTAATATAGTTGTGCAATTTTTTTGGCAGGCTACAAAAGCTAGAATGCATGTTGAAAAGTGGTCTGAGCCACCTCCAGTTAGTCAATCGTAGATGATGATGATGCTATTTTTGTGCAAGTCGATTTTGTTTAATAAATAGTATAACTAGATGAGGCATGCAACATTATAAGTTTATAACCTCTAAAATTTTTGGAAATGCTCTGCCGTTGTTGTAATTAACTCGTTGGGAATATAATAAAATAATAAAAATATTCTCTATTTAATAACTTATTTAGATGAGATGATTACACACTTAAACATGATATGCATTATTTTTTTATACATTTCTCTCTATCGATACGATAAATTCCGAGTGAGCATCTAGTCGATCCTCAAATAGTTTCTAATTCCGATCGCAAACCTATTTCATTCCCTGCAATGAGCACGAGCAAATAATATCTATAAATTCAATTAAATGTTGCCTTTATAAATTATATCCATATGCAGCATGTATACCTATATTCATAGACTTTTATGAAAAGATAGATGCCAAAGTAAAAATAAATAAATTGAGTCATCCGATCAATGGTTAATTCGTTTGGTTAAATATCAAACCAAACGAATTAGCTATTGTTACTATCGGTTATCTCTTATCTTTCTTTTATGTTTTAATATTTCATTCCCTTCTTATTAAACCTTTTTTTATGTTAATCTCTCCTTAGTTAGTATGTTACTACTTTGATGTTGTTTTGTTTCAATCATATATCTAACAATATTTCATTGAAAATCCTTATCATATTAAAACAAAGCTTTAAAAACTAAATTCATGTGGTATTTCAATAAAAAAAAAATCCTCTACCTCCACTAACATTTCGAACATGCATTTAACTGATTTGTCTAAATATAACAATTCACAAGCCCAATAAACACTCAATCATATCTAAAAGAGCATAGAAAATTTTTTAAAATAACACATTTTGATTAACTGACCGTCAAATATGCTAAGTCATATAACATAATAACCAAAATCGCAATCAGACAATATTTTGATTACCAAAATTACTATTTTTCCTATATTTATTGGTCTTCTTCTTTCGTGAGATAAGAGAAAGAGAAAATCCTTTTTTATATTCTTCTAAGTTCTATATTAATCTAGTATGCTGAGTTTTCTTATTATGAATTTTCGTTAGTTTCTGACTCCTAGTTTATACTAGAAGAGTTTGTCTCTGGATACATTTATATCGATCGAGTGAAATATTTTTATGCACAATATCTTTAACACGCCTCAAGCTACAAGAATTTTTACAAGTGTTTGTGATGAAATACTCTCCATAAGCTTTCCACCAATATTTTGGTACTAATGCAATAGGACTCTTGCTTCTGATTTATCCCCTAACCATATTGATGTTCCTGAGTTCTAGTCTTTCTGGTAGCCAATGATCTAAGGGAGCTAGCAGTGCAAAGATACCCCCTCTTTCTCCCACTCAAGAAACTCATGTTTCTTTTACTTTCAGGCCACTAATTTTCCTTATCTGATATCATGATAACACGAGAAATTATTTACTCAAAAATTAATCGCTCTTTTTCCTATCATTATTCGATACAAACAGGGAGAATATATCGTCAATTGAATTACATAATATTGTATTGAGTTGGTTGGTTGTTTGTATCCGTAGGAATTAGACTTGCATGAGTAGAACAGTTCGTGATTGGATACTATATAATAACCATTAAACGTAAACTCATTTATATATAAAGAAAAATAATTGTGGTTATAGTTGTGACAATTTGAATTTTATTTGGGGTTAATAAGTGAAAAATGGAATTGTAGGGCATGTGGGCAGGAATGATTTTTGGAGGAACAACTTTGCAGATGATAATACTGGCTTTTATAACGTATCGTTGTGATTGGGAGAAAGAGGTACTATACTATTATTAAAGTAATTAATACTTTTTTTCCATGCAAATGCAAAAATTTGGAACTTGTTTTCCCATTTTATGAAATCGTAAATATCTTAATAATAAGAATTAATATAGTTGTGCAATTTTTTTGGCAGGCTACAAAAGCTAGAATGCATGTTGAAAAGTGGTCTGAGCCACCTCCAGTTAGTCAATCGTAGATGATGATGATGCTATTTTTGTGCAAGTCGATTTTGTTTAATAAATAGTATAACTAGATGAGGCATGCAACATTATAAGTTTATAACCTCTAAAATTTTTGGAAATGCTCTGCCGTTGTTGTAATTAACTCGTTGGGAATATAATAAAATAATAAAAATATTCTCTATTTAATAACTTATTTAGATGAGATGATTACACACTTAAACATGATATGCATTATTTTTTTATACATTTCTCTCTATCGATACGATAAATTCCGAGTGAGCATCTAGTCGATCCTCAAATAGTTTCTAATTCCGATCGCAAACCTATTTCATTCCCTGCAATGAGCACGAGCAAATAATATCTATAAATTCAATTAAATGTTGCCTTTATAAATTATATCCATATGCAGCATGTATACCTATATTCATAGACTTTTATGAAAAGATAGATGCCAAAGTAAAAATAAATAAATTGAGTCATCCGATCAATGGTTAATTCGTTTGGTTAAATATCAAACCAAACGAATTAGCTATTGTTACTATCGGTTATCTCTTATCTTTCTTTTATGTTTTAATATTTCATTCCCTTCTTATTAAACCTTTTTTTATGTTAATCTCTCCTTAGTTAGTATGTTACTACTTTGATGTTGTTTTGTTTCAATCATATATCTAACAATATTTCATTGAAAATCCTTATCATATTAAAACAAAGCTTTAAAAACTAAATTCATGTGGTATTTCAATAAAAAAAAAATCCTCTACCTCCACTAACATTTCGAACATGCATTTAACTGATTTGTCTAAATATAACAATTCACAAGCCCAATAAACACTCAATCATATCTAAAAGAGCATAGAAATTTTTTTAAAATAACACATTTTGATTAACTGACCGTCAAATATGCTAAGTCATATAACATAATAACCAAAATCGCAATCAGACAATAATTTGAGTACCAAAATTACTATTTTCCCTATATTTATTAGTCTTCCTCTTTCATGAGATGAGAGAAAGAGAAAATCCTTTTTAAAATTCTTCTAAGGCCTAGAAGCCACTGAAATCTGCCTGTAAGGTTGCAACTTCAAGTAAACCGAATCTCCCTCCATAAATTGCCTATCAGACCTGTGTTTGTTAGCTTTATCCCTCATGCTTTGTTGTGCTCTAGTTAAATGGAGCTTGAGCAGTGCTATCACAACCTCTCTAGCTACCAAAGATTTATCAACCATGTCATTAGAAGACTCACCAGCCAAGTAAGGCAAGTGTATTGGTGGATTTTGACCATATAGAACTTTATAAGATGTACATTTTAAGGTAGAATGGTATGTAGTGTTGTACCACCATTCAGCAAGAGGGAGTTGAGTAGCCCAAGTGTGAGGACTATCAGAACAAAAACATCTTAAATATGTCTCCAAGGTTCTGTTAAGAACCTCTGTTTGACCATCAATTTGGGGATGGTATGTTGTAGATTTATGTAGTAAGATCCCCTGCAATGTAAATAACTCTTACCAAAAAGAACTCAAGAAAATAGGATCTCTGTCACTTACTATAGAAGCTGGCATACCATGCAATCTGAAAACATTGTCCAGAAAACACTGAGCTACAGATTCAGCAGTGTAAGGATGTACAATAGCAATGAAGTGACCAAACTTACTGAATGTATCCACCACTACTAAAATGACATCCTTCTCTTTTGACTTAGGAAGACCTTCAATGAAATCTAGACTGATATCAACCCATACACCATCAAGAACAAGTAATGGTTAAAGTAGTCCAGGGGTAAGTTGCCGTATCATACTTATGCCTTTGACAAATATCACATTTTAAAATAAAATTCCTAATGTCAACTGCTAATGACTTCCAGTAGAAGAGGGATTGTAACCTCTTAAAAGTTGCATCCATACCTCCATGACCGCCTTGTGGTGTTGAATGCCACAATTGAATAATGGTTTGTCTTAACTACAAAACAGACCCTACAACTAGCCTGCCATTGCACCTTAGTTGAGAACCAATCCAGGTATAGAATTTATAAGGCTTTGCTTGTAACTTAAGAATAACAACTTGCAACTCAGCATCAGATGTCCATGTTAGGCTAATTCTCTCCAAAAGTGTATCATTAGGAGTTAAGAGTAAAACAGCCAACAACTCAGCACTTTGATTTCTTGACAAGACATCAGTAGCCTTATTGTCAGTCCCTTTCTTGAACTCAATAGTAAAATCAAAGGCCATCAATTTAGAAATACAAGCAACCTGAAAATCAGTATGAATACTGTAACACCCCAGAAATTTTTTCGAACTAAGACTTGAACCATCCTTCGTTGTGAGTAGGATTTTACCGAGGAATTATAATTTCTTAAGTGTTAAGTTCACTAGATGTAGCACCTTGAGTTCGAAAAAGAACTAAATTGGAAATAGCAAAATCTGAAATTTTGCATGTTATGCTTAAGTATGAGTTTTGGGTCGACTTCAAATGACCATAACTCCTAGCTCAGGATGAGTTAGGTGTGCTACTAGATACCGTAGAAAAGACCTTTGAATTATCTTTCCAACACCACCGAGTTTGCTAAGTTTCGAGGTTGGATGAGTGAGATATGGCCTTTTGAAGATAGGCTGTCCAGTTAAGGAAAGTTAGCCGAAAATAAAGAGGGGTGTTTTGGTCTTTTCCTTACCCAATCAGATTTAATTCATTTTTAGTAATATTTTAAGGGTCTAATCCTATTAGGTTCAGTTTTATAATCCTAAAATACGCTTAGGGTTTTAGTTGAGAATTCAAGAAGAGAAAAGAAGAAGAGAAAAGAGGAGAAAAGAGAAAGAATGAAAGCGTTCGTCGAGATTCTTGCATCTTGTTGCGGATTTTCGCCATGGGTTTAATCCCTAAGAGGTATGTAAGCTTCCATAGTGTTGGGTTCTTTCACCCACACACCAATCATGATTTATTCAGCGTAATTTCGTTCTTGAAATTTAAAGATTAGAGTTCTTGATGAGTTCTTGATAAGTGTTCTTGAAGTTCCATTAAGTTTTGATGTAAGATTCTGCTTGGGTCAACTTTAAACGACCAAATCTCTTAAAATATTAAGAGTTACGTGAGCCATAACCTATCCAATTAAAGGTAATTGAATCTACTTTTCAACCCCACCAATTTCACGTCAATCCAATATCTGAGTAAAAAGTTATGACTATTTTAGTAACCTATACAGTGCTGTTACGAATTAGCCGACGGGAAAATATTGAAAATAATCGTTTTTGTCTTTTTACCTCCAAGAAAACCATCAATGAATTTCTTGACTAATTGAAAAGTTCAAAACAATCAGATTTTCATCTTCACTCATGAAAATCATAATTTTTGGCTATAGAGATTTTAAGAAACTAACTCGAGAATCTCAAGAAAGGTCTTCTTGATTGTTTTACCTTCAAGCTAGGGTTTCAAGGCTTCTAATCAAGATTCTTCAAGATTCTTCAAGAATCTTGTTCTTCTAGGTATGTAAGGCTATCATAGTGTTGGACTAGTTCGTCTCACACCCTACATCTACTTTCAGATCAGAAAAAGAGTAATCGAGGATACTTTCCCTAGATTTGGGTATTCTTGAGATAAGTTAATTTTGAGTTCTTGAATTCATGTTTCTTTTAAAAGTTCTATTCCTAATTATCGAATAGCTATATTGTTATTGAGATCCTTCATATCATGAATCATAACTCTTGAATTCATAATTTAAATTCAAGAGAGAGTTAAGAGTAGAGTTCAAGGAAGCCTATGAGTTCAATTGTGAATCCTTTGAGATCAACTATCGATTTGAACTAAGTTTTGAGGAAGTAAGTCAGAGAATGAGAAGAGTCACATACATGAGTTTTTATAATGTTATGTAGACCTACGAGTCAAGTCGTTCATGCCCATAAATTCCGCATGAACTCCATAAGTTTAGTATCTTTGAGAGGAGTAGTATCTTCAAGTTCTAAGTCTTGAGTATTGAGTTCATAATTCCCTTTGAGATTATATTTCTAAGCGTGGGACTATTACATGTTACCCATAAAGTCTTTGAGTTGAATTGTTCATGCCCATAATTCCGCATGAATCCTATAAGTCGAGCAATCTTGAGAAGAGAAGTATCTTTGAGTCCTTGAGTTGAGTCATTCATGCTCATAATTTCGCACGAACCCTCTGAGTTGAGCATTCTTGAAATTAGTAGTATCATTGAAGTTCTTGAGTTCCAAGTATTTGAGTTCTATTTATGGTTATTGAAAACCTTGCATTGAGTAGTTCATGTCCATAATTCAGTATGAACCATATTTTTAGAAGTCTTTTACAAACATTTTAACTTTGTTTTAAGACTTAAGTTTTGAGTTCAGTAAAGAGTAAAAAGTAAAGTTTGAAGTCCTTTTCTTCAAAAGTATATGGGGACTAAGTATTCCCAAAGAGTTTATAAATGTTTTCACATTTAAATAAGAATGGAAACTGAGATTTCCAAAGGGCCTTCGGGCAAGTTTTTAGAAAAGAGTAATAGCTTTCTAAATGAAGCAAACAGGGAAACTGAGGTTTCTAAGATAGCCTTTGAGCTAAGTTTTTGAGCAATTATCTCAAATCAGTAGAAAGAAGTATGTTTTTAAAACATAAGAGCTAGTATATTTTTGGGAGTAGTATTGAGCACCGATATGGGGGAGAGTTCAGACAACTCACAGCCTCCATAAACCATGTAGCCACCATGGGTAGAAAAGGGTCATACTTTTTAGATGAACCTTTTTCAAAATATACTAGTGGATCCATTAGACAGTTCAGGTCCTACACCTTTGGCCGGGTATAGGATGCGCTGGCAGCGTGAGGTAGATCGTTGTATCATCACTATAGCTCTTATGTGATAGTTGTCGGTTAGAGAAACTCCCACAGAAGTTATTGTATTTTTATATACATCAATTTATTATATTTTTATATACATTTCAGAGTTATGGTGTATCCTTGCATACACATAGATTTGACAGCATGTTTTTAAACAGTTTGTTTCTTTATATTGCACTTGTTTTAAATTGTTTTATATTGAAATGAGTTCAGTCATATTTAGTTGAGTATTCAAAGTTGAGTATCCAGAATCGAATATCATATCTTTGAGTCGAATATCATATCCTTGAGTTGAGTATCTAATCTCGGAGTTGAGTATCTTATCCTTGAGTACTTTTGAGTTGAGTAAGTTTGAGTTGTTTTGAGTACCCTTGAGTATTCCTTGAGTTGAGTAAGTTTGAGAAGAGGTAAGTATATTTCATTTCTATCAAGTTTCAAGCTTATGTTTATGTTTTAGAATTCCTCTTACATGCTCGTAAATTCCACGTACTGAGCCATTTGGCCTGCATCTTCTCTTGATGCAGACACAGGTATTCAGGATCATCAACAGGAGCTTCGTTGATACATCCGAGAGTTCGAGTTAGCTATGGTGAGCCTCCTTGCTTTCAGAGGATTTCATTTACCTTTCAGTTATATCAGTTGTTAGGATGTCGTGGGTCTTGTCCCGACTTCCATCTTTATCAGTTAGAGGCTTCGTAGATAGTCAGTATAGTTGAGAAGTTTGTATAATTTATTTTATTAAATGTTTTAAAGACTAAAGTTGCCTTTTTATGGCGAGTTGTATATATTTTATTATACAGAGTTTTCTTTGGACTTAAAGTTTGTATTTAAGTTTTATGAACTTTAATTTCAGTTTTTAAGCTTTATATGCTTGAATCAGTTTTCCGCTTGTAGTCAGCCAGGATTAGGGTTCGCTTGGGGACCAGCAATGGTCTTCGTGTGTCGGCCACGTCCAAGGTGTAGGCTCGCGTCGTGACAAATACTTTGTTTCAGGAGGTGTTTTAGTGCCTTTTGATCAGTTCTCACATTGAAATGTCTTCCTAATAGGTAATGAGACCACTTAGTAACTACAAATATGATGGCTAATAGCTCTCTATCATACACACACATAGCCTGATGTCTAAGTGCCAATGACTTACGGATTTAGGCAATTGGATGCCCTTGTTGCATCAAGACAATGCCAATTTCTGAACCACTTGCATCAGTCTCAATTATGAATGGTTTATCATAGTCGGGTAATGCTAAGACAGGTGCAGTCACTAGTGTATCTTTGAGAACTTGAAAAGTTGTAGTAGCACCTTCATTCCATACAAACTTATCCTTCTTCAATAATTCAGTGAGAGGTTTAGCAATAGATCCAAAATTCAGAATGAACCTCCTATAATATCTTGTTAAACCAAGAAACCCTCTCAGTTGTTTGATATTTGTAGGGACAGACCAAGTTTGTACTGCAGAAATCTTCTTAGGATCAGTAGCTACCCCTTTAGCACTGATGAAATGACCTAGGTACTCTACCTCAGGTACCCCAAAAGCACACTAAGACCCCTTGGCAAACAACTGATGTTGCTTCATCAAATCAAATACAGCTTGTAAATGGTTCACATGAGCTGACATATCCTTGTTGTATACCAATATATCATAAAAAAACCAGTACTGACCTCCTAATGAGTGGTTTAAATACAACATTTATAAGACTCTGAAATGAAAAAAGTGCATTTGTAAGACCAAATGGCATAACCAGAAATTCATAATGTCCTTCATGAGTTTTAAAAGTTGCATTGTCTTATAGGTATATGATTCCTTCATCCTTAATTGGTGATAACCAGCTCTAAGATCAATCTTAGAGAACACTTCAGTTCCTCCTAGTTCATCTAACAAATCCTCAATGATAGGAATATGAAATTTGTCCTTTACTATCAGTTTATTGAGATCTCTATAGTCTACACAAAGCCTCCAACTTCCATCTTTCTTCCCAACAAGGACTACATGTGAAGCATAGGGACTAGAACTAGGTTGTATCACACCTTGATTTAGCATTTCTTGTACTAGTTTCTCAATAATATCTTTCTTCATTCCAGGATATCTATAAGGCCTTTTGCTAACAGGAGTAACTGAGTCAATGAGTGGTATTTTGTGATCAAAGATGCCTTTATGATGGGGCAATGTAATAGGCATATCAAAGATGCATTTTTACTGTTTTATTAAAACAATTAAGGTAGGATGAATATCAGTACCTTGAGTTATTTGTATAGTGTTGCATTGTTAAGCAGAGGTTGCATCTGTCACCAAGGTAAGCATGAAGACCTGAACTGATTCATCACTCTTTTTGTTCAAGGATTTGGCCTTGGTGGTCTTGATTTGGCTACTGGCTCCCCTTAAAACATGTTTTTTTCCCAGGTGCACAAACTCAATAGTTCTATTTCTGAAGTCAAACAAAATCCTACCCAAAGTGTTTAACCATTGCACACCCAACACTATGTCAACATTCCCTAATGGTAGTAGTAGGAAATCAGAAGAAAAAGTTGTACCCTGCAGTAACCACTTCAAATTCTTACACACTACAGCAGTTTGAACCTTCATACCATCAGCTACACTTATTGATTGTTCATGTATAGGCAAAGCTTTACAACCTAACTTCATTGCCATTGACTCATCAATGAAATTATGAGTACTACCTGTAACAATAACCACAGTTGTTTTTTCATGGTATCCAGTTACTCTAATTGTTTGATAACCTGTACTTCCAGGAAATGCTTGTAAGGAGATCGTCATGCACTCATCCACTTCTAACACTTCTTCCTCCATGATTACCTCCCCATCTTCCAGAACTTCAACCAAATACAACTGTTTCTTGGATTTACAAACATGCCCATGCATATACTTCTCATCACACAAGAAACACAGTCTTTTAGCCCTTTTCTCATCCATCTCAGCAACAATCAATAACCTTCTACCAATATTACCATTACTGAATCTGTTAACATTTGATTCATAAGGTTTCTTGACAGTTGTGCTAGAAAAAGTCGGTTTTTGTACACCCTGAAACCTAGATGGAGTAGGGAGAATACCAGTCTAATTCCTGCTGGTTCTACTAATTCCCCAAGACTTAGCCTGAGCATCAAAAACCTCTTCCTGCAACTTAGCTAACTTGTAAGCTTGCATTCTAACAGCTTTGTTGAGCTCAAGTTTTAACCCTCACAGGAAACAACTGATAGCATTTTTGTTTGACAAATTAACTCCATTCAATAACCTATCAAACTCAGCTTGATATGTTCTAACATCCTCAGTTTGTTGTAGATTTTTATTAGCTTCCATGAAATCTTCAAATTCTTCCCCAAATCTTTCATTAACAGCCAACACATACTCAGACCAAGAAAGGTCTATAACTGAGTTCCTAGACTTCAAGTATGATCTATGCTAAGCAATAGCTTCACCATCCAAATGGATAGAAGCTACTCTCACCCTCTGATCATATGGAACTTCATCCATGACAATAAACGGATCCACCTTATATAACCATGCTCTCAAATCCGACCCCTAAAATCTAGGAAAATCAAGTTTAGAACATCGGGTAAGAAATTTACCATTAGAATTTTGGAAATCTCCAGTAGCATTGCAAAACCCTTGTGCTCTGTCTCCACCCTCAGCTGATTTTGCTCTATTCTGATCCATTTCCTTGTCCTTCTGTTTCGTATTTTCTAGGGCTTGCTTGATCTCCATTAATTCCTTATTTGTCTGTACATTTCTATCATTCATATTCACCATACTTCATCAACTTCTGCAATTGTTCCTGTATCTGAGACAATTTTTCCTTCATTTCCTTTGAAGATCTGTCTTGATTTTTGTCTCGAGCAACCATGATTTCTTAGCCTTGACCAGTAGCTCTGATACCAATTAACCCAATTATCAGTAATCGAAAGGATAATATCAACTAGTAGGATGAACCTCGAAGAAGAAGATAGCTATATCAGGGCAGTTCCGAGATAGAAGCTAAGAAGAACAGAGTAAAAGAGAGAAGGGGAGAATTATCATATATCATTCAATGATTTACAATTGTATTACATCTCTATTAATAGAACTAAATTGGAATCTAATGCTACAACTAACTAACAAAATAGCTGCTTCTAACAAACTCTAATAACAGTGAACAATAATAACTGTTTTGGTGACTAATGAACAATACTAACTACTTTTTAACATTTCTCATTATCTAAAGCATTGTATCAGATTTCCACCAATATTTTGGTACTAATGCAATAGGACTCTTGCTTTTGATTTATCTCCTCTTTCTCCCACTCAAGAAACTCATGTTTTTTTTTACTTTAAGGCCACTAATTTTATGGATTTCAAATGTCTTTCTTCGTAAGGTCTAAATTAGAACATAAAATTATCGAAATACCCTTGGTCATCCAATGAATTTCCGTCTTATATAAAATGATGATGATGAAAGCAAGATTAATTTATCGATATTTTTGACGATGTTAAATGTGTAGTTTTAAAATCACAACATATTTTGATGCATATATTTGTGATTTAATGTAATTGTCGTTAGACATTACTTTTCTTTTTAATCTATAAATCTCATTTTTCGGATCCCATTGTTACTAATCTCTTAACGATCATTCCTCATAATTTTATTATATCTTGGACTGTTCAGAGGAAATCAATAAATTAAGAAAACTCAATATTGTTTAGGTTTGAAATTTAATATATTATAAATTAATAAAATTTAATTTTGATTTTAATTTTAAACAAATAATAATCGGATAAAACCAATTATACAAATACTATTTAAAAATTACTATAATTTTACACTCAGACATATATAAATATTTAGGCAATTATAATATATTACTAGTACTTTATATTCTTTTGAGCTAGCCTAAATTAACATTATGTATGGATCAAATGTTAAAACGTAGCATCTAGTAAAGTATAAGATGCACGGAATGTATCAACTAAACATGATTAATTAATCTAATTATTATTATATAGAAAAATAATCAATTCAAACGAAATCATGAACCCCTAATTACATAGGTAATTAGGTTTGTCGTATATCTTGTTATCAAGTCATGATTATAAATCAAAACAAAGTTTCCATCCAATTGCTTGAGTTAGTAGCCATTTTCGATTTTGCTACATAATGTCCGTTCTATTTTTATGTATATACTACGCTTGTGCGTTTTGCCTTTTAAATTATTTACATTCTTATACTTGATTTTTTTAAAAAAAATTAAACATTTTCTTAACGATATTTTCTCATAATAATGGCAATGACATGTTAATTAACACTACTAAATACAGTAGTTTCTTGTTTTTTATTTTTTTTAATCCCTCCTTAGGAGATCCTACCTTTTTGCTCTCTTGATGACTCAAACTTACAATTCTAAAGTTGGAAGTGAGCGATATTTATCATCCGAGCAACTTCCTCTTGTCGATACTGTACTTTTGAAATATCGTGAAAGTACAAAAAAAAGAAGAAGATTTGGTGCCTAGTCAAGTACTTGTCAAAATTGAGACGCAACGAGTAGATTGTGTTTGCATGTCTTATCTACAAAACCCACATCGTAATGACTAATGTCCCTTTAGTAGGATCTGTCGAATTAAAAACCCATTTGAATCGATTTATTTTTAAGTGTTTTAAGTTAAAATAATTTTTAATTATTTTTATAGTATATGTAGAAAAAATTAAAAAATTAAATCATTTATTTAAAATTTAAAAAATAAAAATAAATCAAAAGTCATAAATTAAAATTTTTAATTTTGATTTATAAGCCAAAATTTATTGCTCAATCCAAACAGGCTCAAAGTAGCTAGCAAAGATGTCCGTGTTAACTAAAATCCTACTAACAATAAAACAACATATAGTGGTTTTCAGATATAAATTGCTCTTGTTCACTTCACAAGCTTTAATCACATAAATAATGATACAGAAGAAAATATTCTTTAGAATATCCTAAATTAGTTTACTTAGATCTAATTTGTCATTTTGGTGAATTTTTCAACTTTTTCTTTTTTTTTTTATCTATAAAGTTGATCTATCATTTTTTTTTTTTAAATACTTTCCTTTTTTAAAGAAAAGAGAAACAAGTTCAAAAATATAACTTTAGTTAATTGTTTTCCTTTAATTCTCCAAAACACACTCACCATCTCCCCATAGTCTCTCCTCACCACCCCCACCCAAACCTCCACTACTATTGTGTTTTGTGTAAATGATGCATAAATATTTGTAAGATAATATTTTTAATTACTTATTACATATAGAAAATTAAAAATAAATTATTTATTTTTCGAAATAATATTAATCTTTCCATCAAATTCACACCCTAAAATCAATTTAATTTTGATTAATTTTATAGAAAGAAAATTTGCTGACGAAATGGCAATTGAAGTAATCTAAAAACAAACAACCCGTAACAATTCAAATAGAAACTGACATAGGCATGCAGCCGTGGGATGACAATGGGGCGGATGCGGGGCGAGGTGGTTTTAAGACTATGCGGGGTAGAGTGGTTTTAAGGTTGTGCGGGACGGGTTGAAGTGAGTTTTTTAAAAATTAATGTGGAGCAGGATGGGTTGTGGATCTATGGGTTTTATGCGGGTTCAAACTTAGTTTTAACTTTTTACATGTTACAAGAGTGATAAAGTGTTGTTAAGATAATTTCTTTAAAGTTACTAAAATATTCAAAACGGTAAATGAAAATAGTTCAATAAAAACTAATACGATTTTTACATGCTTCCCAATTGACCTTTTAAATTTTTAAGTTATTATCTATTAAATTAATACAACTTAATGAAAAAATGAATTTATTTTTAGTATCAAACTTAATTTAAAAAGGCAATTATTCAAAATTTATGCTGGGCGAATTCATGTGGTTAGGTTTATGCGGAGCAGATTAAAAATAAAAAAAGTTATTATGTGGGAGGGAGCGAGACGAATTAAAATTTTTGCGGGTTAAGCTCAATCCAATCCGCTCCCGCTCCTCCCCATTGACATCTCTACATGTAGGTGACCTTAAATTCTCCTACCATAATATATATAAATAATTTTGAGATCATATATTTTGGTTATTTGTCAAATACAAAAAGAAAATTAAAAAAAAATCACTCATTTAGAAAAGCAAAAAAGAAAAAATAGTTTTCTTCCTTCCAAACACACCCTAAAACCAGTTTAATTTTGACAAAAAATTATTGAGAGAAATACGGTGATAAATTGCAAATGAAGTAATCAAATTCCAAGCAAACAGCCCGTAACAATTTAAATTGGCAGCGGACGTAAGCACTATCACATCCCTTTTTCGCGAACCTCCTGGATAGACGGTATCGATAAAAGAGTTTTTTCAATTAAGCTGACAGTATTGAAAATAAATTATTTTAATTAGGTTTCTATGTTTCAAATTATCTTTTTGAATCTTTAATCAAAAGAAAAATAATTCTTTATTTTGGTCTGTAAATTAATAATAAAAGATCAGGGAAGAAATCTTATTACTGAGGGGTATAAGACACACCTTGAGTTCGATGATTTTAGCATGATCGTTTTATTAACTTATATTATGTTAAACTATTTTTTGATAAAATGTATTATAGGTCATAACTTGCTCTTTTTTATAGTAGATTCGTCACAGCATACATACACAGACTTAGAGGCATAATTATCTTCTTTGTGAGAATATATTGCACATAATAGTCTCTATCTACATTTCTTGATTTAAATTAACAAAAGTTAATTACTAAAGAAATTTTGGCCAAAATACATCACCCTGTACATTCTTAAATTTTTGCAAGTATCTCAAAAATAATAATGTGGGACCACATTCTTATCGAAATTTTTTTTAATCGAATTTATACTTGTCTAACGTTGAAAGCTCTATATATCTTGACATTCATCTATTGAATTGTTAATGAACGTATGCAAAACTCTTCGTGGTTCACCCAATGAAAATAATATGACAATAACAGAATTAAGCCATAATTCTTGCTCGTTTCTACACTTCAAAAGATCCCAGTTAAAATGATTCTAATAACCACAAGATCAATACCTATTTTAAGCATATGGAGCTAATCAAATATAATTACTGAAGCACATTTAAGTGTTTTACTTTTAACTTGGCACCAAATTTATCGGTGAACTAAATTGCATCAATTTAGAAATGCAACTTTATAATGAGCCAAATTCCAATTCAACATGTCAATATTTTAATAAGACATTTATAGCTCATAAAAATGAACCTTTAAACATGCGAGAAATAATTACATGTTATATTTCAATATTATAATATTAAAATTAAACATAAATTTTAATTTGAGCAAATTTTGTAAAATTCAAATTAGATCTTATATAATCATAAAATTAAATTATACATGAAATTCAAGTGTTACCTTTTGTGAAAAATAATTCACAAAAAAAATCCGACTATAATAAGAAACTACAAATTCAAAACCGTAAAAGTTAACGTCAATTTCCAACATAATTCTTGGAATCATGTGTTTTTCTCTGCGTTTTTTTTTTCATGCTCTTTTTTCCTCTTGTTTTCTTTCCTAAAATGTGAGTAATAATGTGAATATGATTTGAAATAGTGAACATGAACGTTCTAAAAAATTGTGTCCAGATGCATCATGCATGGTATGTCCATCTACGTTTGTTGTGTATGGATTGTTGGTATATCGGGTAGATGTTTATCTTTTTTACTTCAATGGAAATGTTCAAAGCACACCTTC
Organism: Solanum verrucosum; assembly: GCF_900185275.1. Lineage (NCBI taxonomy): Eukaryota > Viridiplantae > Streptophyta > Magnoliopsida > Solanales > Solanaceae > Solanum > Solanum verrucosum. The sequence continues at coordinate 1,083,289 of NW_026019954.1, forward strand.
GTCAATTATCTTGATGTCGAAAGGGAAGAGGACAGAGTCTTACTTACTTAAAAGACAAAAAAGGGAGAGTTTCCTGTCTTAGTTTCATACCGTGTGTGTGCTGCTCCTATTGGTGTCTTTATACTTTGTTTGGATAGTTCATGTCGTATTGTTTCATAATTTATTATATTGTGTTGTATTTTATCGTACTGTATTGATTTAATGAATATGGTGTTTGAATAGATTGTACCATTTTTCATTGTTACATAATTCATACATCTAAAATTTGAATGATAAACCTACAAGAAAAGTCGGGTACGAGATAGAGCTACTATGAAAAGGTAAGGTAAAAGATGAAATATAATTATCAAATACTTAATTAATAAAGACAAAATCAGAAGAAAATATTAAGATAACGACGCGATCATACCAAATCAATCGTTACATAAAATGAATCTTTTCATCGTTATCTAACGATGAACTTAAACGATACAGTACAATAAATTCAAGTAACAATATTTAAACTAACAATACAATATAATACAATAACAACCATCCAAACAAGCTGTTAGTATGTGAGAGTGAATAATTATGGTGAGTGCAGAGCGGTTCTGGTGAGAGAAATTAGAATTAGTGGGGTGATTTTAATTTTTTTTTAAAAAAGAAATAAAATATAAAAAAATTAAATAGATAGAATCATAGAACTAAAATATAATTAGAAAAATATTAAAATCACTAACTTGTTTATTAAAAGTTAAATTAAAAATGGACAAAGTACTTATTACCCCCTGAACTTGAAGCTTTTTATTTGGTGTACACTTAAATTAAATTTTGTTTTAATTACCCCCCCCCCCTCCCCCGAACTTGTTTATTCCTCCGTCGCGTACACCTTATTGTCCACCTGGTGTAGAAATTGAAAACAATCTCTACTAGGCGCGTGAGGAAGTGATTTTTTGCCACATCATAAAGCTACAACAATAAAAAACGTAAAATCTCCATTTTTCTTTAACATTTGGCATATTTAAAACGAAAAATAGGGCAAAATGTAAATGAAAAGTAAAGGAAACAAAGATTAACACTTATTTGGTAAGAATTTCAGACAAATTTGAAATTTAATTGACCAACTTCACGTCTAGAAAAACCCAAATCCAGAAGGAGTTCCACGAAATCAGCCCTTATTCAAAAATAACTTTTAAACAATGAATTTTAAATTTAAGAATTTTTTTTTTGCCATATTAATTTATCTAGGTGGCTATTATTTATCCATGTGGAAATCCACATCACCACTTTTGCCAGCTGTTGCGCGCGTGAAGTCACAATAGGAGCAGGTGGCCAAAAAAGGTGTACGCAACGGAGGAATAAACAAGTTCGGGAGGTAATTAAAACAGAATTTAGTTTAGGTGTACACCGAATAAAAAGCTTCAATTGGATGAATAATTTAAAACAGAAAAACCAAACGAATCCAATTAAAAAACTTGCAGAGTCATCATATTTCCCTTTTCATTCTTCTATAAATTCGTCCCATGCAACTCTCTATTTGGTACGTACAAACTTCTTTTCTCGTGCCTAATTTTAGTTCTAGTGTTACAAATTAAATGGGAAGCGTTATCGATGAAAATCGACAACCATTGTTGTTGGCGGAGGTGACCTCCGCCAATTGGTTGCCGGAGAATAAAATTGAAAGAAGGGGGGATGAAGATGATAAGGATATGAAAACAAGAGTATGGATCGAAACAAAAAAATTATGGCACATCGTTGGTCCAACCATCTTTAGCCGTTTAGGGACTTACACGATGAACATAATTACTCAAGGATTTGCTGGTCACATTGGTGAAGTTGAACTTGCTGCTATCACCATTTCTAATACCGTCATTGTTGGCTTCAGCTTTGGCCTCATTGTATGTATACCCTCAACTTCTTTCAAATTTCACATTATTATTTTGTTTTCCTTTGTCAAAAAATTATACTCCATCAAGCATTTAGGATAAACTTGTATATGAAAATTGTTAAATTTCTCATTACGTAACCCAAGAAGAACTGATTCAAAGTTGTTTTTATTGAAAAACATATGCATAACAAAAGCAGTACAGAAACATATTGGTTATAAGAATAATAGATAACACATATGTTTATACTATTACAGATAAACTTTTTTAAAATTAAATTCAAGAACTACGTTTTGAAGTGTGAGCAGATATGTTGAATCAAAGTCCAAATTCTAATTCAACATTCTTCTGCAATATTTGATCTCTAATAATTAACAGTCGCGAACTCTTGCAATAGTTGGTGGGCAAGTATATATAGAACACTAATTAACGGTCGAACTGAAAACATATTTTTCTTTTCCAGAAATAAAAAGTTGAGTTCTAGTTAAATATGAGCACTATAGGATCACAAAATTAATTGTTGAGGCTCCCTATTATAGAAGTAATTCAAATAATTAATTGAACTATTCTTAGCATAATAAATTATAAATCGTTCCACTAAAGATTAGTAATTGCCTATATTTCAGAATTATTTATTAAACACTTATGTAATTTTCATGTTAAGATTACAACTACTAATCAATAAATTAAGTTACTGACGAATTTAATTTAATGATTTTTTTTTTTAGAACAATGCTTAACTTATTTCATATGTCGGATCAATAAATCCACTTGCAAGGTTTGACACAATGAAAACTTGTAAGTTTCTCAAAAAGACATATATCATCAATCTATATATATCGAGACATGAATTTCATCAACTAACTTATTATTTCACCATTATATATATTATTATCATTCAATCTACCAAACATATTGATCCATCGATCTCCGGATCTCACCTTTTAATAAATCAAAAGCATAATTAATATATGTATACATCTTATAATAATTATATTAGAATAGAGAATATTAGTAATTAGAAAATATGTTTTTATTAGTCAGGTATAAAATATACTAGCACAAGTCGGAACAACACCGTTCCCGTATTCAAGATAAATTATATTTAAGTTTAACAATCATACCAATGACTCGTCCAACTTTCATCCTAGAATGTGAAAAAAAAAATTGTACTTGTAAGAACTGTTGATTTATTCCTCTGTTTATAAGATAAAGCTCTATACATTAAATCATTTACTATATAAATAAATGAGCATATTAACAAATATATGATCTATTATAATTGCATAAAAAATTGTTCTATAATACATACATGGCCAATAAAATTTATTCCATTGTTAATAATATATATCCCAACAATCATAAATGTTGCTATAATATACTATATCTAAATGTATAGTTAATAATATATACCTTAACAATCACTCAATTAAATATTTAATGTTAACGGAGTATTAAAATATTATATCTGAACACATGGTTAATAAGAAGCTAAGTCCCAATCTTTCTTTTAAAAGAAGTTACAAGTGGCAATCCCTCTTCAATTCCCTCCATCAATTTCATTCAAATTTCAAATTATTTTTCCTTATCTGCATCATTAGAAAACAGAGACAAGAGGTCTATTGAATCTTCTCCATCAAAATTTCTGACTTTCTCTGTGTAATTTTTGACATGGAAATGTAGTTAGGGATGGCGAGTGCATTAGAAACCTTATGCGGACAAGCTTATGGAGCAAAAAAGCACCATATGTTAGGAATATACATGCAGAGATCATGGATCGTCATAACCCTCTGTTGTATCCTTCTCCTTCCGCTGTACATATTCGCTACCCCAATTTTAAAAGCACTCGGTCAACCAGACGACGTCGCAGAGCTTTCAGGGCTAGTGGCGTTGTGGTTTATTCCACTACAATTCAGCTTCGCTTTTCAATTTACGATACAGAGGTTTCTACAGAGTCAGCTGAAGACGGCGGTTATCGCCTGGATTTCACTAGCGGTGCTGGCGATTCACACGGCGATCAGTTGGTTGTTTGTGTACAAATTGAATTTGGGGATAGTCGGAGCCGCCGTCGCACTGGACATATCGTGGTGGTTGCTGACTATTGGGATGTTTATGTACGCCGCATGCGGTGGGTGTGCAGAAACGTGGAGTGGGTTCTCGATGCAAGCATTTTCGGGACTTTGGGAATTTTTTCGACTCTCCGCTGCTGCTGGTGTCATGCTTTGGTAAATTGAATTTAGTTATCAACTTCGTCACAAATATATTTAATTATTTTAATCATGACTAGATTTTTTTTGAAAAAATGAAGATGAGTCAATTCTATCCGATTAATCTTAACATTGATTTATTATTGTTATTACTAGTATTTATTTTATTTGAAACTCTTTGTAGCTTGGAGAACTGGTACTATAGGATATTGATATTGATGACAGGGTATTTGCACAATGCCACGTTAACTCTTAATGCGTTGTCCATCTGGTAAGTCTTTTTAACATTTTAACGAAATGATTTATAATATAGTAGTAATAAATATTTGATTTTTATTTTATATCACAGATTTAAAAGAGTTTTTTATAAAATTAAATCAAACATGTCACAAAAAGAATGATTTATTGCAATACTTTTCTTTGAATGTCTTCTTAATTTCTGGGAGAATTTAATGCAGCATGAATATTAATGGTTGGGAGATGATGATACCACTTGCTTTCTTCGCTGCCACCGGGTAATTGATACTTTTCTTTTATTTTACATAATATATATTCCCTTGAACTCATTTTGGGCAGATTATATTGGTAATAGGCTATTCGAGATTTTTGAGTTTAATACATACTTAATTGATTGATGCTTGAAAGATACCATCTTACTTTTACAAGTCAATTTCACACTTATGTACATGTATTATAATTTTACTATACTAAAGTCGCTAAATTAATTTTCCAGCGTACGAGTGGCGAATGAGCTAGGTGCTGGAAGAGGAAATGCTGCAAAATTCGCAGCAGCGATATCAGTGATATACTCTACAATAATTGGGCTAGTATTTTGTGTACTAATAATGATATATCAACAGAAATTTACTCTATTCTTCTCATCAAACTTTGATGTTCTAAAAGCTGTCAACAAGATCTCTTACCTCCTTACTTTTACCATTCTTCTAAACAGTGTTCAACCTGTTTTATCCGGTAATTACATTATTATTATTATTATTATTTCATAGTTCATACTAATATATAAGAATTTAACTTATATACATTGACGAGTAAAAATAATTTAATTAATAGAAAGATATTTTGTTTGTTACAGGAGTTGCAGTTGGTTCAGGATGGCAATCAAAAGTGGCTTATATTAATCTAGGCTGTTATTACATCGTTGGAGTCCCTCTAGGAATTCTTATGGGTGTGGTTCTCCACACTGGTCTTGAGATATGTTGGTCTCGTTGTGGTTGACGACTTAGACAACGAGTCCGTTGATTACTCTGATACCGTAAGATAGCACGAGAAATTATTTGCTCAAAAATTAATCGCTATCTTTTCTCTATCGTTGTTTCATACAACATGGAGAATATATAAACAAATGATTTTTGTGGTTATTATAACTTATAAGTGTAAAATGAAAATTACAGGGGTTGTGAGGAGGAATGATTTTGGAGGGACAGCTTTGCAGACGATATTACTGGCTTTTATAACGTATCGTTGTGATTGGGAGAAAGAGGTACTACACTATTATTATAGTAATTAAAATCTTTTTTTCATGAAAATGCAAAATTTTGAAACTTGTTTTTCCATTTTATGAAACCATAAATATTTTAATATAAGAATTACTATAGTGGTGCATGTTTTTTTTTTTGCAGGCTAGAAAAGCTACAACGCAAGTTGAGAAGTGGTCGAAGCCACCTCCAGTTAGTCAATCGTAGATGATGGATTTTCTTTTTTTTTATCAAGAGAAGTAATGTAATAAATATTGTATTGGTACGTGAAAATCATCCGACTTGTGAAAGTGAAAAATTACGACTTGCACTTCTTCATAAATAAATGTTTCAATTTTTACTAATAAAATGAATCTCATGAACAAAATTCAGATCATAAATAATGTACCCTAAGAACTAACTCTTATCTCTCTGAATTATCTTTAATTTGGAGTTAAAACTTATTTAAGGTTTACCTACACAATAATTCCAAAAAAGAAGAAGCTGAAAATAGGTACAATTACTCTATTACAATTCTAATACAATATCTGAATTTGAAAATTGTAAAACATATGAATATGAAATGATTTTTAAAATATGAGCTTTTGTATTAAGTCATACTTTGCTCGACTTCTACCTTTTCTTTTAGTATAAATTTTCTCAATGTTAGCATGTGAAGCTCCAACCCAATCCTCTATTTTACGACAACCAACTTCAACCCAATTCTCTATTTTACTTTCTAAAAAGGAATATTTTTCTCTCTCCTCAATATTATACTATTATTATTTCTATTTCATTCTTATTTTCTTATTTCATAATATAAATCCTTTATTTCTTTTTTCCCAAATAATTACTTTATATAATTTTTAATGTGATATGAAATTATATTTTATTCTAAATTTTTAAATAACATAAATTGCAAGAAAATATAATATAATACATAAATTAGGGGACAAATTCAAATAAAAGTGACATACAATTACATAAACACTCAATTTTCAAAATTATTACGTTGCTCCCATAAATGCTCTATTAACGCATTACGGAATTCAAAATGAGCATTTTTGTTCTTAATTTTTTTATGTCTAGCTAAAAATTGTTCAAACCGGAGATTTTCATCTACCACCATTTCTATAGTTGGAGTTGGAGCCTCTACGGCATCTCGAATTGATGCATTGAGATCACGTTCATCCTCAATTATCATGTTGTGTAGTATAATGCATGTGGTCATTATATCATGTAGCATTTCCTTTCTCCAAAAACGTGACGGTCTTGCAATAATTGCAAAACGTGATTGCAAAACTCTGAATGCACGTTCAACATTTTTTCGACACGATTCTTGTTTCATCGCGAAATATTTCTTCTTTTGGGAATGAGGATCACGAATAGTTTGAATTATTGTAGACCATTTAGGATATATACCATCAGCTAAGTAATAACCCATATCGTATTTTTTTCCTTGAATAACATAATGGGCAGGAGGCATAATTCCGCTAGCAAGATTGAAAAATAAATGTGATGACTCTAAAACATTAATATCGTTATTAGTGCCAGGCAAATCAAAATAAGCATGCCATATCCAAAGGTCATAATCAGCAAAAACTTCAAGAATAATTGTTGGTGATCCACTATGACCTGCGTATTGCCCAGCCCATGCCGTTGGACTGCATGCAATCTAGACTACCTAACATTCCTGGGAAACCACGCTGCTCACCAATGTGAAGAAGCCTCACAACATCGTTAGGTGTTGGTGATCTCAAATATCGCTCACCAAAAACCTCTACAGTAGAAACTATTAGTGATCCAAATGTTCGTGATTACTTGCAACGAGAACAACAACGAATACTTGAAAAAAGAAATCGACAATCACAACCGCAGTCACAGCCGCAATTGCAATCACAATCACAATCACAACAATTCTCGGAATCATATCCTAATTTTTTTCCGAATAGTGCTAAATCTGGAAACGACCTACCGAATTTCTAAATTATTGATGTGATCAATTAATTATTATATTATGTATTGTATTTTATCTTGTATTTAAATTATTATGTTATGTATTATATTGTATTGTTATCTTGTATTTAAATTATTATGTTATGTATTGTATTGTTATCTTGTATTTAAATTATCATATCATGTATTGTATTTTTAAATTAAATATTTTCATCTTGCCATTTTAATTTTGCGTATTCTTTATAATGAAAATTAATAATAAAATAAATTTTTATTATTCACGAAAATTAGAAAAAAAACTAAAATACTATTAATTTGAAATTAAAATAGTATATATTAAATAATATTTTTTAAAAATATTATATTACATTTAAAAAAGAATTATGAATATTAGATATTTAATTAATGGAATTATATGTAAAATAATATGTTAATTAGAAAGTAATAGAAATAATAATAAAATAATAAAAAAGTGAAATAGAGAGTGTGAATAGTAGTTCTCCAAATTTGGAGAACTACTATTCAATTCTCTAAATTTGAAGAATAGAGGTTGATTTGAAGGTGGGTTGGAGTGCCAATTTTCTATTTTACTCTCCAAATATAGAGAATGGAGAGTAAAATAGAGGTGCATTGGAGATGATCTGAGTCTCTTTAGTGTTATAGCAATGGTGGTGATGGTGGCCACTCCAGCAAAGATAGTGGGCGAAAGAAGAATTTTTAGAAAGTGGTGTCAATATTTATAAAAGGAAGAAAACCATTAATGCCAACGAAATCAAATAATGTCATTTCATTTAATATATCTTTTCATAGATAGTATCAATAAATATTTATATATACTCAGTAAAATTTTCTAAGGAACGTGGGTCTGTCCCTAAGGGAAGAGGAGCAAAGGATTGGGGTTAAGCAGAGCTTGAAGAATGAAGGAAAAATAAATAACTAAAAATAAGGGGAAAAAAACAAATAAAAACAAAGATTAGAAAATTATATAAATTTGACACATGGAAAGCAATAATTGGTGTGTGATTGAATAAGTAAAAAAAAGTGAATTTAGCTGAAATATGATATATTTATATCACTTTAAATTGTTCAAAGAAGTATTAGGACCTATAAAGTTTTCGTGTCTTTTGAAAAAAAAAATAGTTATAATTGAAGAGGGTAATTATGTATTTTCTTCTTAAATTATTAGATAGCTGGTAAAGACTAATTCAAAACAAATCATGAACCCCTTTTTAGGATTGAGTATAAAATATCAAAAATTGAATTATTGAATTTAATTAAAAAAAAATTATAATTTGATATAATGTTCAAGAATAAACTTATAGAACTACGGTATTAAAGTTTGAATTTAGAATGAGACATTAGTATCACTTCGTATTTGTACATTGTGAATATTAAATTATTTACTTAATGAAAGTCATATGTCAACAAGTCAATTACTCATTAGTATAAGTCAATAGAGAGTTAACTGCTAAACATAAACAATTCAAATGCATATATCTTATAGTTCTATCAATTTACATTTTTTGATGTCTTCTTATCGTACATTTACATAGAAAGATAAAAATAATTGGAGCAATAATATTAACTTTGTAATACAATCGGCTACAACTTCAATATAGTATTACTGAATACTGTACCAAATCAAAATTTGATTTACCGACTAGTACCATATCAAAATTTAACAATATTTGATATTTACTTTTAACTATCAATTACCAAATTATCAAATCCAAAATTTAAAAATCACGAATCGAATATCGAACGCCCACCCTTACCCCTAAATAAAAATACCGTTTGCCATGTTTCTCGTTATCAAGTCATGATTATTAATCAAAACAAAGTTGGCATCCAGTTGCTTGAGTAGTAGCCATTTTCGATTTTGCTACTTGTCCGTTCTATTTTTATATATACCACAATTTTGCCTTTTAAATTTTACATTCTTATATTTGATTTTCTTTAAGAAAAAAGTAATATTTTTTATCGATATTTTCTCATAATAATGACAATGACATGTTAACACTAATAAATACAGTATTTTCTTGCTTCAAAAAAATATTTTTTATTCCCTCTTTATAAGAGTTTTTATCTTTTTTGCTTCCTTAATAACTCAAACTTAAAATCTTAAAATTGAAAATGAAGAGTATTTATTATCCTAACAACTCTCTCTTATCAATATAGTAATTTTGAATTATTATAAAAGTACAAAAAAAGAAAAAGATTTGATGCCTAGTCAAGTACTTGTCAAACTAAATTTGAGACGCAACGAGTAGACTGCATTTGTATATCTTATCTACAAAACCCACATTGTAATGTCCCTTTGTTGGGATTGGTTGAATTATGAATTAGTTTAAATTGACTTATTTTAAGTGTTTTAAGTTAGAATAATTTTAAAATATTTATGTAGTTTCTATATCAATAAAATAAAAATAATTAGAAAATTTATTTTAAGTCAAAAAGGTAAAAATAAATAAAAAATCATAATTAAAAATTAAAAATTCTGATTTATAAACCAAAATCTATTGCTCAATTTTGACAAAATTTTATTGATAGAAAATACGGTGATAAATTGCAATGATGTAACTCATGTAAGCACTATCACACCCCTTCTTCCCAAAACCTCCGGGATAGACGGAGGATTTTTTTATATTAAGAGAAGAGAAGATAAATGAAAGATTAAAAAGTTTTTTCAATTAAAGTAATAGTATTGAAAAGAAATTATTTTATTTATTTAGAGTCATTATGTGAAACTGGGTGTCGGTTTTGAAATCGTCTTTTTGAATTTCTAATTAAGAGAAAATAACTTATTATTTTGGTTCGTAAATTAAAAATAAAAGGTCAAGTATGGAATTTTGTTTGGGCACCCCTCGAGTCTAGTGATTTTAACACGCTTTATCAACTTAAACTATCTTATTCTAATTTTGGATAAAATGTGTTACATTCCATATCTAATTGTTCGTATTTTTATTGTTAAACTTTTATTCGTTTCAATCTAAATGCATCACCACATTCTTGATTTTGACATACACCAATTTAGAGGCATAATTATCTTCTTGTGTGAGTACATTGCTCCTAAATAATCTCTATCTACACGTCATGATTTAAATTAACAAAAGTTAATTACTAAGGAAATTTTAGCCAAGATACATAACCTCATATATTCTTAATTTTTTAAAAATATCTATAAAAAAAATGCATAACTACATTCTTATCAAAACAAGATTTAATCGAATATATACTTATCTAATGTTGAAAGCTCTATATATCTTGACATTTGCCTATTGAATTGTTAATGACCATACGCAAAACTCTTGATGGTTCTCCCAATGAAAACAACATGATAATAACAAAATTGAGACATAATTCTTTCTCGTTTCTACACTTCAAAAGATCTCAGTTAAAATAATTCTGCTAACCACAAGATCAATACCTAGTTAAAGCATATAGAGCTAATCAAGTACAATGACTGAAGAACAATTAGATATTTTACTTTTAACTTGACTCCAAATTAATCGGTGAACTAAATTGCATCAAATTAGAAATGCAACTTTAATAATGAGCCAAATTCAAATTCAAGATTTCACTATTTTAATAAGTAATTTAAATTTATACAACTCATATAAAATCAGGAGATAAAAGATTTAAGATAGAAATGACTTTTAAATAAGTAAGAAATAATCACATGTTATATCAATTTTATTGTAAATTTAATGATATATGAGGTTCAAACATATTTCAATATTATAATGCTAAAGTGAAATACATATATAACTTGAGCAAATTTCACAATATTGAAATCAAGTCTTATATAATTATGAAAATTAAGAGTTACTTTTTGTGAAGATTAATTCACGAAGAGAAAACGGCTTCAATAAGAAATTGCGAACTCGAAACCGAATATTAAACGTCATTCTCCAACTTAATTCTTATAGTCTTTCTCTCTGCGTTTTTTTTTCCTACTCTTTTTTCCTGCTCTTGTGCGTGTGTGTTGTTTTTTTTCTTTCCTAAAACGAGAGTGCAACAATGTGATTATGATTTGAAATAATGAGCAAGAAAGTTTTAAAATATTGTGTCCAGATGCATGGTGTGTCCCTCTATGTTTGTCGTGTATATATATCCCTTGTGTGTGCGCTGTTATATATTGATATCTTTTAGTCATATAATTTAGTATGGTCAGTCAGACATTTTTTATTAAAAAATTATGTTATGTATATAAAAAATTATATAAGTAAAATATTACTTTTTATATTAATATATATTAAATCTTGAATACCTTTAATAAAATCTCAAATTTCGCCATTGCTTTTAGTATGAGAGAGTGAATTGGTGAACGGAGAGTTGTGCGGGTTAGAGTCTAATAAAAAAAATGGTGCCTTTTTTGTGTGAGGATGAAATGGGTTTGAGTAAATATTTATGTGTGTGTAGGTGATTTTGGAGTGGTCAGCCACCCAAAGAAATGTGCCAGTGAGAGTATTGGTGAGTGTGCGTAAATGAGAAAGAAAATGGGGGTAATGTTAGAGTTTGGAGTTAAAAAGGGTAAAAAAAATGAGTAAATTTTTTAAAAGGACAACAAAATTGAGGATCAAACCAATAGGGTAACATTTGGATAGAAGAGTGGATGTCGTTAAATTGTTGGTCGTAAGGTGTACACTGACATGTGCCAAGGCACATGCCAGTGTGCGCCTAACAATTGCAACATTAAACGTTTAAAAAATATTAATATTTCTTCTCCATTATTTATTCAATCGTTTTGTTGTTGTGTTTTCATGTTTATTTTTAGGACAAATTACTTAAGTACACAACATTACTTTACCTATTCTCAATATTTCCCTACTCTTTTACTAAAATACAAAAATCCCTTATTTTCCCCCAATTCAACTTAACCGGATACTTTATTAGTTTAAGTATCCGCCCGTTATTAATTAAAGTATCCGCGATGCTATATTATGCATCCGCCCGTTAATTTAAGTATCCGCTCGTTATTAATTAAAGTATCCGTGCCAACAACTTAATAATTTAAGTATCCGCCTTTTATTAATTAAAGTATCCGCGCTGCTATATTATGTATCCGAAAGACACTAAAAAAGGGATTTTTGGTAATTAATGAAAGAGTAGGGATAGGAAGTAATTTCCTTCTTATACTATGTGATTTGCCTAATTTTTACTTTTTTTTATTTAATTATTTATATGTAAATAAAAATGTAAGTGATGCAATTAAGTTTAGGGAAAATTGTACATAATGGCAAACTATTAATTCAAATTAAATGGTATAACCACACTTTGATTTAATTGTGTCCTATAGCAAACTGTTTGTCAGCGCCTCTCTCCCTCAAACTCTCGCTCGCCACTCTCCTCTCTCGCTCACTCTCTCTGTGCTCGCCTCTCTCGCGTTATACACAAAAGTGTATAAATTGTGTTTCTGTTTGTATAAAACGAGAGAAAATTGTATATACACATGCAAATACATATATATTCGTCCTATACACTTATAATTATACAATAAAAATATTTCCCTGCCCAGTTCTCTTTTGTCTTTCTCTCTTTCTCGTTTTATACAACAGAATTGTATAAATTGTGTTTCTGTTTGTATAAAGCGCGAGAAAATTGTATATACACATGCAAATACATATATATTCGTCCTATACACTTATAATTATACAATAAAAATATTCCCCTGCCCAGTTTTATGCTTGTATAATGTATAATTTATGTTTGTCAACGATTTATACAAACGAGAGACTAACAACAATTTATATGTTTCTGTTTGTATAAAGCGAGAGAAAATTGTATATACACATGCAAATACATATATATTTGTCCTATACACTTATAATTATACAATAAAAATATTCCCCTGCCCAATTTTATGCTTGTATAATGTATAATTTATGTTTGTCAACGATTTATACAAACGAGAGACTAACAACAATTTATATAAATGGTCTGCCAGCGAAATTATACAATTTTGAAGAGGAGCCAACGAATTATACAATTGCTTCTTTTTGTATATATGTATAGCGAATTATACATATATATGTTTGCTATGGAGCGCAATTATGCAAACTTTGCTATAGCATACAAATATGATTTTTTTGTTTGCTATATGTGAAAGTTTCTCTTAAGTTTATGTTATGAATCAGCCTTGGCCCAAGGTCAATAACTGCACGGATGCCACACAACTAGTTATTGGGCCGAAAAGAAGCAACAAAATTGAAAGGCCTTCACCAAGGTTGATTTGGGACCCAAACCCAATTAGCAACTAGGTAAAAGAACGACGGATGAGAAAGAGCGATTTATGAAAATTGTTATGAAGAGTCTACGTTCCCTCGTCCTCTTTCTGAGTATCTGGCCTTATTTCCAAAAATTGCTATTGTGTAATTGGAATACCCTTATGAGTTTATGCTGAGAATTGGGTTCGTCCGGGTTCATTATTGTTTAATAGTTTTTTTTATATTATTTGATAAAATTGGGGATAAAATATAAGGGACATAAAAAAAATAAAGGACAAAACTCATGGACAATGCATATTATTTTAGAGATTATCTGCATCGACACGATTACTATTGTTTATGTGTATCCGTTCCATACATAATTGATACGTGTGACCTTGTTATTCTTCGAGGGTTGTTGATGTCCTGCAAATTTTAATTTATTATTGAATTGTTTATACTAGAAATAGTTGACCGTAAAATGGTAGTGGGTTACCCCCACCAACGCCCTTATAAAATCCCAGAAGAAAATTACTAACTCTTATGCTCCGATAAAATGACAATATATTTAAATGATTATAAATTTCATATTTTAAAGGAGAATTGCGTGTAAATATTCTTTAGGTAAATTTTGATAATATAAAATAACTTTTATTTTACACTAAAAAAATAATATTCTCTTTATTATATTATTATTATTTTTATTTCATTTATATTTTCAAAAGCATTATATAATATAAATAATAATAAAATAATTAAAAAGTAATTTAGTATTGATAAATAGTGTTACATTTAATTTGATGGGACATTATTTTCACACTAAAATAGTATTGAGTTGAAATCCCAAATTAGTAGTTTTACACCAAAATAGAATTTGGAGTAAAAAATTAGTGTTCGATGGGATATGGTGAGCGTAAAAACTTGCGCTGTCATCATATTTCCCTTTTCATTCTTCTATAAAATCCTCCCCTGCAACTCTCTATTTAGTACTCACTTCTTTTCTCGTGCCTAGTTTTAGTTCTATCTAGTGTTACAAATGGGAAGCATTATCGACGAAAATCGACAACCATTGTTGTTTGCCTCTGCGAACTGTTTGCCGGAGAATAAAATTGAAAGAAGGGAGGATGAAGATGATAAGGATCTGAAAACAAGAGTATGGATTGAAACAAAAAAATTATGGCACATCGTTGGCCCAGCCATCTTCAGCCGTATAGGGACTTACACGATGAACATTATTACTCAAGGTTTTGCTGGTCACATTGGTGAAGTTGAACTTGCTGCTATCACCATTTCTAATACCGTCATTGTTGGCCTCAGTTTTGGTCTCATTGTATGTATCCCCTCAACTTCTTTCAAATTTCACACTATTATTTTTCTTTATCTCCACACTTATGATGAATTGAATCTTATTCGTCAAAAAATTATAGGCCATTAAGAACTTAGGATAAAATTGTATATGAATTGTTAAATTCTCGTTACGTAACATGAGAAAAACTGATTCAAAAGTTGTTTTTGTTGGAAAACAAATGAACAACAGAAGCATTTCAGAAACTTACGACTTGTGTGACGAATAAATAGCATACACGTGTATGCTTAGAATACATAGGATTGTACCTATACTAGAACACATAAACATGCTGAAATTAAATTAAAAAATTATACCATTTGAAGTGTGAGCAAATATATTGAAGCAAGTCTGACTCTAGTACTACGGTTTTCTATAGTGATCCCAAATTCACATCCGAACTCTGTCAATACTAAATAGCATACACGTCTATGCTTAGAATACATAGGATAGTACCTATACTAGAATACATAAACATGCTGAAATTAAATTTAAAAATTATACCATTTGAAGTGTGAGCAGATATATTGAAGCAAGTCTGACTCTAGTACTACGGTTTTCTATAGTGATTCCAAATTCATAGCCGAACTCTGTCAATACTTGGATAAATATAGAACAGTACACTTATTAATTTTCTAGGTTAAGAGAACTTCTACTTATATAGAATAGTACACTTACTCCCTCTGTCCCTAATTACCTGTCCACTTTTGAATTGACACACCTATATTAAGAAAACAATTATTGGCATAGTGAGTTTACCATTTTACCCCTATTAATTTGAAGTAGATGAATTAAAAACTTAAGATTTTCAAAAAGTTCTACATTTTTCAAAGTAATTAATTGAGGGTATAATAGGTAAAAAAAATATTTGTCCCTTCTTGATTTGTCAAAATGGACAAGTAATTAGGGACAACTAAAAAAGGAAAAGTGAACAAGTAATTAGGGACAGGGGGAGTATTAATTACTAACAAATTTAATTCAATGATTAGTTTTTTCTTTAGAGCACTGCTTAACTTATTTCATGTGTCAAATTCATAAATTCACTTGCAAGGTTTGGCACCATGGAACTTATAAGCTTTTCAAAAAAGCAGATCATCAATCTTTGTATCGAGACATTGATTCCATCAGCTAACTTGTTATTTCACCAATGTATATTCTTGCCATCCAATCTATTAGGTATATTGATCCATCTATGAATTTCACCTATTAATAAATTATAATGATAATTAATGTTAATACAGTTAACAATTTAAAGAATATATTTTTGTCAGTCAATTTAAAACATTTATCTCTACTCGATCTCGTTCAACACATACAAAATGTACTAGCACATGAAGTTGAACAACATTTTCCACATAATCAAGATAAGTTATATATAGTCTTTACAATCATACCGATAGCTCGTCCAGTTTTCATCCTAGATTGTGAACAAATTTTTTATACTTATAAGTATTTGTGATTTAATCATTTGTGTATAAGCTAAAACTCTATAAATTAAATCATCTACTATATATATAAATGGACATATAAACGAATATATGAACCACTAAAACTTTTATTAAAATCGTATAAACAATTGTTCAATAATAAATAAATGGTCAATAATATATATTCCCCGATTGATAGCGTATATTCCAACAATCTTCTACTTGAACTTTTAACTAGCATAAATGTTATTATAATACTATATCAAAATGCATTGTTATATGCTAACAATTTCAAACTGAAATGTTTAATTTTGACAACTGTTAGAGAATACTATATTTAAACACTCTCATATGATTAATAATACATAACCTAACAATTTTCAAAGTTACAAGTGTAAATTTCATGTATGACACTTTTGCATTGAATTCGTAACTTTGTCACCGGCAAAAATTAGTTACAGTAGCATTGAAGAATCTTAATAGCTTGACTATCAGAACTTTTATGTTGGTGAGAGTTGATTTCCTCATGCTCTTCAGTCTTCCCCAATTTTTTATTTTTCTTTTTTAAAAAAAGTTATAAGTGGCAATCCCTGTTCTATTCCATCAATTTCTTTCAAATTTCAAATTTCAAATTATTTTTCCGTAACTAGAAAACAGAGACAAAAGCTCGATTGAATCTTCTTCATCAAATGTAGTTAGGGATGGCGAGTGCATTAGAAACCTTATGCGGGCAAGCTTATGGAGCAAAAAAGCACCATATGTTAGGAATATACATGCAGAGATCATGGATCGTTATAACCCTCTGTTGTATCCTTCTCCTTCCGATGTACATATTCGCTACCCCAATTTTAAAAGCACTCGGTCAACCAGACGACGTCGCAGAGCTTTCAGGGCTAGTGGCGTTGTGGTTTATTCCACTACAATTCAGCTTCGCTTTTCAATTTACGATACAGAGGTTTCTACAGAGCCAGCTGAAGACGGCGGTTATCGCCTGGATTTCACTAGCGGTGCTGGCGATTCACACGGCGATTAGTTGGTTGCTTGTGTACAAATTGAATTTGGGGATAGTCGGAGCCGCCGTCGCACTGGACATATCGTGGTGGTTGCTGGTTATTGGGCTGTTTATATACGCCGCATGCGGTGGGTGTCCAGAAACGTGGAGTGGGTTTTCGATACAAGCATTTTCGGGACTTTGGGAATTTTTTCGACTCTCCGCTGCTGCTGGTGTCATGCTTTGGTAATTTTAATTTAGTAACGAATTTCGTCACAAATATATGAAACGTGTCCTTAATTAAATAAGAACTTGAAAAAAATGAAGACGAGTCAAATTCTATCTGATTAATTTTTTCTCTTTCTAGTTTGGAGAACTGGTACTATAGGATACTGATATTGATGGCGGGGTATTTGCACAATGCGACGTTGACTGTTGATGCGTTATCCATCTGGTAATAAATATTCAAAATTTATTTTAGATAATAAATTATTTAAAAAAAATAATTATCAAATCAAACATGTCACAAAAAAGGATACTAGCGTACAAAAGTAGAGAAAATGATCAAAATGGTCTTGAACTATAAGAATTGAAGTATTTTGATCCTTTATATATATCATCTCATCCAAATAATTCTTAACTAATGCATATGAAAAGAAGATCATTTTAGTCCTTAGTCCTAAAATTAATCAAAAAAATAAAAAAACTGTTAAATTTAATAGTGGATCGCACAACATGCCAAACTTTTTTTTTTAAAAAAAATAATTAAAAATTAGTAAAACCCCTTCTTCCTCAATTTGTTTTCTTTCACCATCACCATGGCACCTTGCTTCCTCAACTTCTTTCTTTCACAAGGTCATACTCCGTATCCTTGTAAGAAAAATAATACACACTACATTTGTTTCTTATCTTTCGTCAGAACAAAAATTTGAACAACTCCTATTTTCTTATAGACGAAGAAGAATAAAATCAAGATCGCTAAAACAAATGTGAATCAAGTAAATTAGTTAAACGATTCCATTTCTCCGTGAGATCACCATAAATAAATTCCTTTTAAGTTGTAACTAATTTTCTTTTTGTTTTATCCTTTTCAAAATTATGAGTATTTTTTTCCAGCATCTTTATTCATTCCATTTTTCAAATAAAAGGATTAAAACTGAATGAACAGAGCTAGAAAATAAAAACCTTAAGAAACTTTGTGTCTGTATGAGAGGATTTTATCGGTGGAAACAAAAATAGATCAATTGAAAATTGTAAAAAAAATGGTTGAAGAAAACTGATGGAGGAGAAGAGATTAGTAAGAAGAGGGAGGAAGAAAGGTTCCACCAAGTGTGGGACCCACTGTTAAATTTAACAGATTTTTTATTTTTTTTAGTTTATTTTAGGGCTAGGGATTAAAATGACCATCTTTTCATAGACATTAATTAAGGACTATTTTGATGAGATGATCACTTAACAATCTAATATGAGTTTCACGTGCAATACTTTTCTTTGAATGACATTCTTTTATTTTTATGATTTTCTTTATTTCCTTTTAATTTCTTGTTGTATTTTTGGGAGAATTCTTTGCAGCATGAATATTAATAGTTGGGAGATGATGATACCACTTGCTTTCTTCGCTGCCACCGGGTAATTTTTTGTTATATATATATATATATATATATATATATATATATATATTTAAAATAATATATTCTCTTATTCTCATTTTAAGTGTTCTATTATCTCTGAGCATATGTAGTAATAAGATATTAGAGATTTTTTTAGTTTAATAGGATTGATAAGTCTAAAATTGTATTGAAAATGAGTATAAAAACCAATCGGAGTGTGGTGGAATGATAAGTATTTCTTCATCATTAACCACATGTCTTGAGTTCAAATCCCCGAGGATACATTTCCTTTATTGGAAAGTGTTTTACCCACAATTGAGCCTGAAAAATACAAACATACAAGACTAGGCTAAATTCAAATTAAATCTTAGTTCTACAAGTCTATGTATCTACTCGTTCATTTCACACTTGTGTGCATATATTCAAATTTACTAGACTAAAGTCGCTAAATTAATTTTCCAGCGTACGAGTGGCGAATGAGCTAGGTGCTGGAAGAGGAAAGGCCGCAAAATTCGCAACAGCGATATCAGTGATATACTCTACATTAATAGGGCTAATATTTTGTGTACTAATAATGATATATCAAGACAAATTTGCTCTATTCTTCTCATCAAACTTTGATGTCCTAAAATTTGTCAAGAAGATCTCTTACCTTCTTACTCTTACCATTCTTCTAAACAGTGTTCAACCCGTTTTATCCGGTAATTACATTAATATTTTAAGAATTTAACATATATATATCAACGATCTGTAATTTTTTTTGAGTAATAATATAGAAATATGCCTTGTTTGTTACAGGAGTTGCAGTTGGATCAGGATGGCAATTAAAAGTCGCTTATATTAACCTAGGTTGTTATTACCTTGTTGGAGTTCCTCTAGGAATTCTTATGGGTATGTTTCTCCATACTGGTCTTGAGGTATGTTAGTCTCTTCCTTTCTTAGTACTAATTATTTTCTATTATTGCACTAGAATTATGCCTCCTAGCTACAATTGAGTCGGTTGTTTGTGTACGTAGGAATTAGACTTTAATAAGTAGAATTGCTCATGATAGGACACTATGTTATAGCCAGCCATCAATGCGTTAAAACGTAAACTCATTCATTATATTTAGAAATCTTAAGAAAATAATTGTGTGACAATATCTATTATAGTTTATTATTATTTGTGGTTATAACTTATAAGTGAAAAATGGAAATTATAGGGATTGTGGGCAGGAATGATTTTTGGAGGAACAACTTTGCAGACGATAATATTGGCTTTTATAACGTATCGTTCTGATTGGGAGAAAGAGGTACTAAAGTATATTACTGCAGCAATTTAAATTTTTTTCCTATGAAAATGCAAACTTTTAAAACTTGTTTTTCCATTTTATGAATTCGTAAATATCTTAATAATAAGAATAAATATAGTTGTTCAATTTTTTGGCAGGCAAGAAAAGCTAGAATGCATGTTGAAAAGTGGTCGGAGCCACCTCCAGTTAGTCAATCATAGATGATGATTTTCTTTATTTGATCAAGAGCAGTAAAGTAATAAATAATGTATTTTGTGTAAGATTAAAACGACAAACACAACTACTAATAGTTACATAGATCGAGAACACCTATGAAATACACAAAAAGGATGTGCGTACCTTTGTCTGCCGTAGCAACGAACAGCTGAATACAAGCTAGGCTGGGTCTTCCTCTCCTTAGGCTTATGATGGTTGGCACCTTATGGGAATACGTCTTTTCGCTTAAGCCAGGAGAGGAGATCTAACCTCATATTTATAGGTTTAAAAACCTTAAACCTAGTGGGCCTCCCCATTACGGACCCACATGCCTTCAACATGCATACACTATTGTCAACCCACACATATGACATGAAATAGATACAGGCCCATATGGAATCCACACAAATATACGATCTGTGTCTTGTCCAACCAATATTAACATTCAGCTCGTTTTACTAAAACGCAATAGTAAGTTAATGTTAAGTCCACATTTAATAAATAGTTCTAACATTCTCCCACTTGGACAACATTAACTTAACTAAAAAATATAAAAATAAAGAAATAAATATATGTTTTATAAAAATGACTCTCGAGCTGAATAGACAGTGGCCATAGACATATAGTGATGGAACGCCATTTCCAACATGGTTTAGTCAAACAAAACCATCAATACCGAAATGCAGTAGTACTTGAGTCACTCAACAACACAAGACCAGTCTACAATTACTGACATTGAAGTTAAGCAGACATAAACCAAATAGTGTGGTAGTGTAGCAAGAAATAGCTAACATGGACTCCAATCGAGGCTATTTCATTGTCGGTCCTTCAAACGATTTTTCATAACAACATGTACGCTTTAAATCAACATGCGTACCATAGAAAAATCGTCACCGTGATTTTCTGTTTCAACATGTGTGAGCACTAAAACAACATGTGCTCCACCAGAAAATCTTGAATTTCAAGGTTCATCTTTTCAGTCACATCATTAGTAAACTAAATTTCTTAAAGGTCTTAAATGGTACATGGATGATGAGGATAAAAATAGCCTAACCTAATTTATTTGAGATTGAAGCATAGTTGCTTGCATTTATCATGATATTCGAATTATCTCTACTCTAGTTTTTTTTGTCTTAAACAAGAAGTTTAGAACATGGAATAGACCACAAATGAGCTTTAAATAACCTCACCTTTGAATTCAAAAACCATGGAAGTCTTTTCAACAATATGAACTTCTTCTTCTTTGTCGTCGTCATCATCATCATCGTATTTTTCTTCTTTTTTTTGTTCTTGTTCTATTTGCACGTACTCTGCATATTCTCTGTCACAGTAAGTTAAATCAAATATTGAAACTAGGGATGTACAGGCCAAATCGTAAAGTCAAACTGAACCAACGAATCAAATCAAATCGAAAAAAAATCAGGTTTGATTTGATTGGTTTGGCGGTTGAAAAAAAAACCAACCACTATTGATTTGGTTTGGTACTAAAAGAAAAAAAGTCAAACCAAACCTATATATATATATATATATATATATATATAAAATTTTATTTGTTAATATATTTTTAGTTAGTTTATAGTTTTCAATGTTTATATAATTTATTTCAAATTTGGGCTTGGAATTTCAAAACAAATATTTTGTACTCATGTGAATTTTACCGTCTTTTCGAAAACTTCTATTCATTTAACATTTTTTAAGTTTAGTTTATCACACAGGTAAGTGAAAATATATTTGATCTTTTTCTCAAACATCGTATAGTTGTAAAAAATCAAAAAAACTGAAAAACCAAAAAAAACGAAAGAATCGACTAAAGCCGAAACTTGAAAAACCGACTTTACGTGGTTTGATTTGCTTTTTTAGATTTAATAAACCAGCATAATTGGTTTAGGTTTTTTTTAAATGAAAAACCAAACCAAACCGACATATATACACCCCTAATTGAAACATCAAACTCCATGTCTCCTTTATGTCTGAAAACCAACAAATCTCACTACAACACAATCTATTTTTAGCTACAAAATTTAAGCTACAAATTCGAAAATCGTGGCTATTATTTAGTAATAGCTACAAAAAATTTAGTTTTATAGCTATTTAAAAATTAGTAAATTTTCTTAGCCACAAAAATTAATTTGGCGAAGTTAAATCCTCATTTTTGTTACAATTGCTAATAATTGTGGCAATAATTATATGAATAGCTACAACTTTATTGCTACAATTCAATTTTATAGCTGGTTAAAAATTTTTACCACAAAATAAAAGTTATTGTAGCAATAGCAACTTTTTAGCCACAATAAATTATTTGAAACAAAATGATGTAGCTAAATAAATATTTTTGCTTCAAGGTATAAAAATTTGTGGCAATAGTTAACTGATATAGCCACAAGTATTTTGCTATAGTAAAATTTTGTAGCTAATGATTAATTTTTGCCATGAGTTGAAATTTACCATAGCAATAATAACCTTTTAGCCACAATAAATTATTTAAAATAAATTATTATAGCTAAATAAATATTTTTGCTTCAAGTTGTTAAAAAATGTGGCTAAAGTTAATGATATAGCTATAGATTTACTGCTTTAATAAAATTTCGTAGCTAATTTTTTTGGGTCACATGTTGAATTTTTTTGGTATCAATGATAATTATTTATCCATAAAAATTTAATTAAAACAAACTATTATGGCTAAGTAAATATTTGTTTTGCGTACTAAAAAGCATGACAATGGTTGGTTGAATAGCTATAATTATTTGTCATGACGAGATGATATAGCCACAAATACATCATTGTGTTAAAATTTTGTAGCTTATAATTATTTTTTATCACGGGTTATAATTGTTGCAACAATAATAATCTTTAGCAACGTCAAAATATACCTTTCTTGCATCTAAATATAACTGGACTTATTAATCATTCAATTCAATTTTACACAGTCTTATTTGTAAGTTTCAAATATAGTTCAAATAAATAGTTAATTATATTTTAATTGATTTTAATTAATTAGTCATATCAAATTTAAACAAAATTTCTCGAAGTCTCGCCTTAAACTTCATCCCGATCAAGTGCTTCCATAATTATTATTTGTCTCAAATGTGTTTCATTGAAGTAATACATTTATCGATCTATTGTAATTAGTTGCGTCAATCATTCAATACAATTTAATTTTATATATGATTTAATTTGAATAAATAAGTGATTATATTAACTTTGATTAACTAATTATAGAATATTTAAACAAAACTTTAACAAGTCTACTCAAGCTTCATCCTGATCAAGTGATTCTAGAATTGTTATTTGACTCAAACATGTTTCATGAGAACATTATCCATCAATCTAGTGTAAATAAAGGTATTAATAATTCGATTTGATTTTATGGGCATAATTTTAATAAATAGGTAATGATATCTAACAATTTTATTAATTAATTTATCAAACTTAAGAAAAGGTACTTCACTAAGTCTCGCTAAAGCTCCATCTTGATCAAGTGCCTCAAAAATTACTATTTTTTTGAGAATTTTTCTTTGTAATTAGTTTTGTTAATCATATTATTCGATTCAATTCAATTTTACAATGGCTTAATTGTAAGTTTCAAATATAAATTAAATAAATATATGATTATATTTACTTTAATTAATTAATTATATCAAATTTAAGCAAAACTTCAATAAGTCACACTTAAGTTTCATCCTGGTCAATTGTTCTGAGAATTATGATTTGACTCGCGTATAATATTCTGAAATAATACAATTATCGGTCTAATTTAATTATAGCTGATCATCATTCATCTCAATTCAATTTTAAAGAATCTTACTTGTGAGTTTCAATTATAATTTAAATAAATAGGTTATTATATTCGATTATAAGTATTTTGATAATTTTAAGTTTACTCAAACTTAATCTATATTTATGATACCTTTGTGATATACTATTAGTTTAAATTAATTAATAATTTTTATAAATATAATTATAACTAGTTGACCTAAGAATTTAATAATTGAATATAGTTAATATTTTAGTGTATGTATACCATTATTTATATCTAATACAAATTAGTTTTAAATAATACTCCATTTGTTCACTTTTACTTATCACTTATTTCTAAAATAGATTTTAACTTTTACTTGTCACCTTTGACATATCATAAAAGGGAATAAATATATTATTATTTTTTCATATTTTACCCTCAATATTTTCTAAATTATTTTTCAAGACATCATTTAATAGGGGATAGTTTGGTAAAATGCCTATATCACTAATTATTTTCTTAATATATTGTCAAGTCAAACTATGACAAGTAAAAGTGAACAGAGGGAGTCATATATAATAATTTAATAAGTTATAAATAAAATGAGTAAATGTGATTGTATATCGAATATAGTAATATAATAGTTTTACGGTTTTACCTAAAGAAAATTAAAACCAAAGCTTCTTTTTTATGAAATAATGAGGAGGGAAAACAAATTTAAAAGAATTCATGAAAAATATCCCTCCAAATCGTTTCCCTCTATTTTTGGGGCCTAATTACAGCTTTCTTTTCCTATTAGAGAGCAAAAATAAAAATGACAAAAAGAATTGGAAATCCAAAACCCTAAATTCTTTAAACAGATCCAAAATCCATTCATGAAGAGAGGAGCATCAGATTCCTTTATCTCAAATTCAGAAAACAAAGGTACTGAATTTCTATTGTTTCTTTAACTTATATTTAAAAACGCTATGAGTATAATGCGTATTATACATTTCAGTTTTAATATCACTATGAATATTCTATTAGCAAAAGTTTCTTGTAGCACTTGCAATGAAAATTCAGTATGTAGTATGGGTTAGAAGCTTTTGATTATCTAATAAAAGTAAAACTTGGATGTGAATGTGAAGGATATTTAGGGGTGAAGATTGAAGGGTGTTAGGTTTGTATCTAATGGGCAAATTAGTTCAAACATATGTTTATATATTATATATGATGTCCAATTTATATGGTGTAGTTTGAGTACTTGATTTGATGTTTAAGAAACAAAAATTGAAATTTGTGGTCTAATATTTTTATAGGTTACAATTGTAGTGATATAGAAGTATTGCATTACAAAAGTAAAGTAAATTTAGAAAGCTAATGATGAATTCTGTAATGAACTCCGTAGATTTATTTTATAAGGGAAAAAGGGTGTAACTTTTGATATCAACGATGCCAATTTCTAAATCGTTGTTGCTAGATGGTTTATTATTTTCTTTATATCTCTTAACATATTTTGGACTATATGATACTTGAGAAATATCTTTTAGTTTTACCATTGTTGTCAAACAAGAAAAATATGCAAATTGGCCAAGTCAAAAATCCTCAAAAATTGGTCATAGAAGATGTTAAAGGAAATTTTAGTAAAAATAATGTTTTTAGGTAAAATATATGATTATATGTACTCCTTAAATTCTATATATAATGTAATTATTTTTTCCTTTTGATACTATTAATTTACTTTATCAAAATTTTGCAGGTAAATTTGTAGAATTATTAGAACAACTTGGAGATAATGGCATGAGAAAAAGGAGAAGACGATGCCACTTAGAGCCTTAAGCAAGATACTACTATCGTAATAGCTCTTATAAAAGAATTATGTATTGTAAATGTTCTAAAATTGAAATATGTAATTATGTGAAACTTGAAATCTATTTTGGAATTTAAATTTTGTAATTTTGATCCTATAGTCGAAATTTTTGTGATTAATAATTCTTATGGCAATATCCTTCATTTGTAGCAATGGAATTTTATAGTTATGGCTAAATCTATATATAGATTATAAAAAATTATAGCTATACATTTTCATCTTTTAACTTTTATAGAAAAATAAACAAAAATAGCTAGATAATTGTGTATTTTGTCGAAAAAGTTGAATTCTTAGCCATGTATAAAAAAAGTTGTGGCAAATACTTTAATTCATAGCTATAAGTTTTCTAACTCGTAGCTAAATACAAATATTATTGCCACGAGACTAAAATATAATATAGCCACGAAGTAAGATTATTCATAGCAAACAAATCAAGTGTTTTGCCACAACAAAATATATTGTGGCTACCATATAAAAGATGCTACATAATTTATTTGTCGTGGCAAAAAATTTAAATGATTTGCTATAGGTATATATTTTGTAGCAAATTTTCTCTATCATTACAGCTACAACATCATTATTTTTGTAGCTATAAGTGTTAGTCCTTAGCCACAGATCATGTAAAGTCTGTAGCTAACTATTAGCCATGCTACATCTTGCTACGAATGCTACGGAAACAAAAGTTATAGCTAAAGTGTTTAGCCACGGACTTTTTGATATTTAGCTACGATGAATTTTGTAGCTATATACGCATTTTCTTGTAGTGTCTCTTAACTGCAAATCATTATCCTCGGCAAGCTTTTTCAGCCTTTTTTGAATCGTCAGCCATTCACTTTCACTAGCCACTTTTTACCAGCACTTTTTAGTATGACATGTTTAGTATTTTCATGTCCCTTCAAATACTTTTTAGGAATATTCTGCAGTACAACGATATGTATAAGTTTCAAATAAAAAGATAAAAAGAATATATAAGCAGAATAATCTTGTCCCTAATAGTTTTCATAGATTCATGGAGTTAATACTCCTTTGTTGCACATCTCAGTAACCTAGACTACATATGTGAATAACTGAGATTTAGAGAAGAGGAAAGAGGAGAAAATTGTATTAATCCAGAAACTGAAATTACACATATATGACAATTAAAAAAAAATGAATCCACAAAGTATATATAATTATGCATACATCACAAAAAATTATAGGGAAAAAAATGAGAAGTTTTACTTACAAGTTCATCCTTGAATCCTGGAAAAATAGGTTTGAAAAAATGAGGTTTCTGTTATCTCCTGTATTCAGATTAGCAAACCAGAAATAATAAAAGATGAAAAGAAAAACAGAAAGAACTATCCGAGTCCACAGAACCCACTGTGTGTCCTTAAGAAATTTAATCCCCTCAAATACAGAAACTATTTAAATTTCTTAAACTTGTTATCTCCTGTATTCAGGTTAGTCAAAAATACAGAAACAGAAAAAAGATGAAATTGACAGAATGATTTTTAATCCGAGTCCACAGAAACCACTGTGTTTCCTTAAGAAATTTAATCCCCTCACTGTACCCGAGGTTGCAGATTAATTCCTCCCAAGATAAAACGGAATAACCATTAAAGAAGTAGCGGTGCCTCAAACTTCGATAATTTCAACGAACTCAAAATGACAGCAACGAATCACACACACAGACACGATCGATCGATTTTGTTTTGTAAGAAATGTATGCAAAAGAAGGGAAGAATTTGATACAGAAAAATGAGAGAAAACCTCTCTATTTATAGTCAACAAAGGGTAAAGGTCACAACCCTTTGGAAAGAAGACAACCTTTCAGAAAGAAGACAACCTTTCAGAAAGGTCACAACACTTTGGAAAAGGCATAACCTTTCAAACGGTCACAATCCTTTAGAAAGGACACAACCTTTCATAAAATTCACAACCCTTCGGCATAGTCACAACTCTTCAGGAGAGTCACAACCCTTCATTTCCTGTTCACACCTTTAAAACCCAACAATCCCCCACATGAATAGGGAATGACTATTGTTAAAACATATGCATGAAAAACTGTGTGATTCGTAATTAAGGATTGATTGCCTCTGGATAAGTGGGTTTCCCTTTGAACTTTCCGTAGTGAACATATATCGGATATACTCGGTCAATTGGTAGATTTGATATCTTTGAACCGTCGAGCTTTGGTGTATACCTAGACAACATAAGTCACACAATCAACCCTTGAACTGTTTTTGGTTCTCATTGTTTTGTTCGTTTCAGCCATGAACACGTCTCGGTTTATAAGTGCGTAGAGAACTGGCCTTACCGGATTCTCCTTGAAGCGGCTTACACTTCACACTTACATAGGTGATTTCTAAATGTGTTATCCCGTAGATACACCATTTGATATACCCTGTATCAAACTTAGAAATCATTAAAAGGTCCTAATGCCTTTATCCTTGTTACTGAACATTGTCTTATCATGAGAATGAACCATAAAAAATATTTTGACAATGTTGAATCGTCATCAATGACTTTGTTTGATCTCCTTGAACCTAGATCTTGAGATCTCCAGTCTTCTAGGTAGAGTTACCGCCACAATGACTTGTTCTCGGCCATAGTACCATTCCCTTTGATAATCTATCAATTCCCTCTCTAGTTAGGCCTTTTATAAGTGGATTCGACACATTATTACTTTACATAGTCAATTATGATAATTCCACTAGAGAGTAGTTCTCTAACGATATTATGTCTATGTCATATATGACGAGACTTTCTGTTATACATCATGCTCCATGCCCTACCTATTGCAAATTAACTCTCACTGTGTATGCATACTGGAGCTAAAAGGTTTGGGCCAAAAATCTTTCAAGAAATTTTGGAGTCATTCAACTTCTTTACCGGCTTTATCTAGAGTGATAAACTCAGATCTCATAGTAGAGTGAGAGATACATATCTGTTTGGAAGATTTCCAAGAGATTGCTCCTCCACCAAGAGTAAATGTATATCCACTCGTGGATTTTACTTCATTTGACCTGGTGATCCAATTTGCATCATTATATTCTTCCAATACTGTTGAATATTAGTTATAATGCAAAACAATAGTTTTTTTTAAGTATGTTTTAAATACTCCAAAACTCTTTTCATTGTCATCCAATGAGTTTGATTGAGATTACTCGTGAACCGACTTAGTTTATTAATAGCATATGCTATATCTGATCGCGTACACTTCATGATATATATCATACTTCTCAATACTCTATCACAATCCAATTGTGAGTCACTTTTGCCTTCATTCTTTTGAAGTACAAATCTCACATTTATTGGAGTCTTGACAATATTGAAATCCAAATGCTTAAACTTGTCAAGTACATTTTCAATCACATCAGTAACTTCAATGTCTTTCATATCGAAGTTACTTTCTAGCATATGCGTAGTAGCATTTAAGTTAGAAATGTCTCTTTTGACGATCACAATGTCATCAACATAAAAACAAATAATGACCTTGTGATTTGGAGTGTCTTTAATGTAAAAACATTTATCACATTCATTAATCTTGAATTCATTTGCCAACATAGTTTGGTCAAACTTCGCATGTCATTATTTGGGCGCTTGTTTTTAGTCCACAGAGTGAGTTAACAAGTTTACAAACTTTCTTTTCTTTACTAGAACCACAAAGCCCTTGCATTGTTCTATGTAAATTTCTTTTTCCAATTTTTCATTTAAAGTAAAAATGTTTTCACATCCATTTTGACGAATTTGAAGGCCATATTTCGCAACTAGTGCAATTAACATTTGAATTGATGTAATCCTAGTTAGTGCTATTATCTGTCAAACAAGACTTTCTTATTGTCTAAAGCCTATGACAACAAGTCTATCTTTGTATTTGTCAATAGTTTCATCAACTTTCTTTTCCTTTTGTAGATCCACTTTGAATCCAAAAGTTTATTTACTCGAGGAAGATCAACCAACTCTCAAATATGGTTGCTCAAGATTGAATCTATCTTACTATTGACAAACTTTTCTCAAAGAGAATGAGTCCACAAAGGACATAACTTTTAGAATATATGAGACTCATTTTCAAGAAAAAATGTTACAAAATCAAACTCGTAGGAAGTAATTTGTCCATTGACATTTACTACGCCACCGAATCTCTTTATTAAGTACATTCTCCTTTGGTTCTTTCCAAGGTCGTTTAGACCCTTCACTTGACTATCCAACAGTTCGAACTTATGAACCATAAATCGACATGTTTTACTATTTGTAGCATATCCAATGAACATACAATCCAAAGTCTTAGGTCCTATTTTGACCAGTTTGGAAATAGTTCCCTCATTTCCATTTCTCATATGAATTAGACTGTATTGGAAATTGTTTGATCACTATCTTTCAAGAGTTATTACTTGTATAAACTTTAAGGGACGACAAACAATTCTCTATCAGGATACAACAAAGACTGAACAAACACAACTTTCTGTTGCTCCATTTCTTAACAAACAAACGTTTTTTTTTATTATTTGTTACTCCCTTTATTAATAAACAAAACTTTTTGTTTCTCTCTTTCTGAACAAACAATTTTTTTTCTCTTTTGCTATAATGATAGCACCCCCACAAATTTTGTGGTAAACCTGAACTTATAAATATGACATTCAACATTTCCTTCAAAGTTCTATTTTTTCTTGTCAACAATTTCATTAGATTGAAGTGAGAATGTGCAGTAATTTGATGGATAATTCCATTTTCCAAATATATTTCTGCAAAAGAAGATTCATATTCTCCACATCTACCACTTCTAATCATGACAATCTATTTATCCAACTGATTTTCAACTTCAGTTTTAAATTGCCAATATGTTTTCATTGCTTTATCCTTACCATTCAGTAAATAAACATAACAATATCTAGTGCAATTGTCAATAAAATTTATGAAACACTTTTTCCCACCACAAGATGGTGTTGACCTCATATCACAAATGTCAGTGTAAATCAATTTTAAGGTATTAAAATTCCTTTCAGTAACACATACTTGACATTTTGATTTATTGCACAAGAAGTTAGGCAAAACTTCTAAGTTGATCAGTTTTTGCAAGGTTTTGTAATTGACATGTCCCAAGCATTTATGTCACAAACAATTTGATTCAAGCAAGTAAGAACAAACAGAAATACTAAGTTTGAAAAGACCTTCTGTGAGGTAACCTTTTTCCCACAGATATTTTGTTCTTTACTTCTTCTTTTTTATAACTTTCTCAAATACAGATATTGTTTTAGAGTCAATACCTTGTCATATGTCCTTTTCAGAAGGACCTTTCCATAACATTCAATTTGTTATAGAATTACCCATGATCATAGTCTCATCGGTCCAATAAGGGCAATATGACCCAAATGTTTGTTTTACAACACAAACATAACATATCACTTTTCACCATTGTATGAGTCTATAAAATAAAAAATTAATAGACATATCTTTTCATGAAAAATCACAATATTTTAAAGTGAAACTTTTTCATCAAAGAATACAATTCTTTTCAATGAGTAATATAATTTTGTGGTTTCATACTAGTCTTATCATATACTAGTAAAGAGAGACTCAACGACCACAATATCAAATATACTCCAAGAATTTTGTGGGTCTAACATAATACAAGATTGTCATTAAATTTCATATCTTGTACTTTCAAATTTAAATTAGATAGTAAGTCTAATTTTGTCTTTATCACAAGTAAAGAACTCCCCACATTTTAAATATTTTTCAAGTATTTGAAATTATTTTTCACATATTTTTTCCCATGCTTACACATTGGCAACACGAAGCCTTCTTTTGGAGATTTAATCCATATAAACACCCATTCCAGGCACAAAAACCACTAATTTTATGTCACTAGTGTTTTTTTTTCTCTTTTTGCCACAACTAGACAAACCACTTAGTATTTAGAATACTAACAATAAATATTCAATCTTTATACAACTTGTTTCTAGTTTAACGATGAAGTTTTTATATTCTTCTAATCATTAACCGAATGAACCTTGAATTATGATGAAGTTTTAATATTCTTCGAATCAGTTTCACATTCAGACAGAGTAGTAAACCAAAAAGGTTTTAATCTCCATAAACCTCAAATACAACACTTTTTCGAGCTAATGATGAAGATTTTATTTTTTTCAATCATTTAGCCTTAATATTCCTAACGAAAATTTTGTACTCTTCAGGTCAAAATATTCATTCAAACAGAGTATTTAACAAATTGGTGAAGTTTCTACATTCTTCAAACCAATGCACAATTTGATTTGTTTGTGAAATTCTTATATTCTTCAAATCAAAAGAGAAAAAAAAAATCTCCAAAAGTCAAACACAATCAAATTTCACATGGAGTAAAAAACTACAAAGTTTTATTTTTCCTCCTCTAAACAGAATACATATTAATAATAATAAAGATATATTCTGAGATTATCACATAATGATCATCTATCCTAACATTTAAGAAATAAATTTCATAACTTATAAACAATAGAAAAAGAAAATATTAATCAAGGAAAATAAGAACCTGATTTTTACTCTCATTGAATCATATTCAATCTGTCAGCAATAATTTCATGCAAGTCACTTTTCTTGCTAATTTTTTTTTCTTTTCTCAGTTTCCATCATATTCCGATTTTCCTCAGAAGACATTGAGTTTCAACGAGAAACTAAACTCATGTTCAAATATTCTTAGGAGACAATATCTGTTCATTTACTTCTTCTCATAGTTATATAAAACCAAGAATATAGGAAAAACAATTAAAGTTCACATCTTAGCCTTTATGCACAAAATAACTTTTCTCATTGAAAAGAAAACTGAAGGGGTGCAATGCTTGAATGCACTTGGGAAGAAAATAAAAATAATCTTACCCATCCAAGGAAAACTTACTACAAAAAATATACTCGAACATATTAAAGTAGTACTAATTCATCCCAAATCTCTTTTATCATATGATAAAATAATTCTCTTTTTCTTCTTTTTCTTTCCCAATAAAAAGAACATAGAAAATAGAAGTAATTTCTTTACCACAGAAAATACCAACCATAAATTTCTTAATCTTGTTATCTCCTGTATTCAGATTAACAAATCAGAAATAATAAAAGATGAAAAGAAAAACAGAAAGAACTATCCGAGTCCACAGAACCCACTGTGTGTCCTTAAGAAATTTGATCCCCTCACTGTACCCGAGGTTGCAGATTAATTCCTCCCAAGATAAAACGGATTAACCATTAAAGAAGTAGCGGTACCTCAAACTTCGATAATTTCAACGAACTCAAAATGACAGCAACGAATCACACACACAGACACGATCGATCGATTTTGTTTTGTAAGAAATGTATGCAAAAGAAGGGAAGAATTCGATACAGAAAAATGAGAGAAAACCTCTCTATTTATAGTCAACAAAGGGTAAAGGTCACAACCCTTTGGAAAGAGGACAACCTTTCAGAAAGAAGACAACCTTTCAGAAAGGTCACAACACTTTGGAAAAGGCATAACCTTTCAAACGGTCACAATCCTTTAGAAAGGACACAACCTTTCATAAAATTCACAACCCTTCGGCATAGTCACAACTCTTCAGGAGAGTCACAACCCTTCATTTCATGTTCACACCTTTAAAACCCAATAGTTCCCTTGGAGGAATTTTCATGGAAGCCATAAAATATTGATGAATTTTTTTGTTGACAAAATATTACATAAAAAACTTTTCAAAATTTGTAGATTATAACCAAGAACATAAAAAGAGAACCAAAAGGGGTCGATTTATTTTTCTATCAAAGCACGTGGATCAATGCAGCAAATTTATGAGTTGTATTCTTCTATATATCACCTTTTACGTCTAAACTCCATACTTTCTCCCAAGTAGCCCTTTCTCTTGTCATGTCTAATTTTGTGTCTAATTTTCATGATTATGAAGTACCCACTCTACTGTTTATTGGGGTTCTTGCAGGGTGCAAGTGCTAATTTCTTTTGATTAATAAATAACTCTCACTCATACTCCTAGTTAAAAATTAAAGTAGTACTACTGTTTTTTTTTTGTTTTAAGTATATTAAATT
Source organism: Solanum verrucosum (assembly GCF_900185275.1). NCBI lineage: Eukaryota > Viridiplantae > Streptophyta > Magnoliopsida > Solanales > Solanaceae > Solanum > Solanum verrucosum. The sequence continues at coordinate 1,117,490 of NW_026019954.1, forward strand.
TGAAATGTGTCACATAAAATGAAACGGACAAAAGTAAATAGTATTTAAAAATTAAATAGCATGTTTAATTAAAAATACAATAAAATTGAAAAACATAATATAATTGTCACGACATGAGTGACAGAAAGCGGGTCTTTTCTCCTTTTTATTCACTGACCATTGCATACATATAATATTTTTAAAAGAGATAAATAATCTGAATGCCTAGTCCTTTTCTCTATTTTATTTTTAAGTAACTGACGATAAATTAAGGTGATTGATCTGTGAAAAGCATAAGATATATGTCACTCCCCGAGCCTACACCCCGGATGTGGCTGACACTCGAGAATCATTGTTGGCCCCAAGCGAACCCTTGGCCTAACTTACTTACTCGGCGGAAGACTTAATTCAACAAAGACAAGTCTATGTTATAAACTTGAATGTTATAATAGAACATTGAACTTGGTCATTAAGGCAAACTCAAGTCTTGACATAAGATAATGACAATGAAAATACTAAAGAACTAACATCTGACGTTCTATGAAGCCTCTAAAACAATTGAGATGGATGTCGGGACAAACCTCACGACATCCTAATGAAAAATAATTGAAAGCAATAAAAAGGAGTCCTCCGAAATGCAAGGAGGCTCACCAACTGACTCTGGAGTACTCATTGGATCAACGATGTGCTGGATGTCAATCCTAGTTACCTGTGTCTACATCATAATAAGATGCAGGCCAACTGGCATCAATACATTGAATGTACGAGTATGCGAGTTGGAATGCTAAACACAACATAAGCTTGAAAGGAATCTGAAGAACTTACCTGGCTCAACTCAACTCAACATAACTGAAGTCATTTCAATATAAAGCAGTTTAAAACAAGTGTAATATATAAAAAAGTTGTTTAAAACATGATGTCAACTTTGTGTGTATGCAAAGATACATATAACTCTGAGATGTATGTAAAAATACAAATAAACTGTGTATTTAAGAATACAATTACTTCTGTGGGAGTTTCTCTAACTGACAACCCTCACGTAAGAGCTACTGTGATGATACAGTGTTTTGCCTCACGCTGTCGGGGACATCTTATACCTTGCCGAGGGTATATGACCTGAACTACTAAGTGAATCCACTAGTCTATGCTAACAAGCACTAAAGGAATCATCTAAAAAGTATGACCCTTTTCTACCCATGATGGCTACATGGTTTATAGGGGCTATGAATTATCTGAACTCTCCCCCATATCGATGGTCAATACTACTCCCAAAAAATGTGATATTAGCTCTTATGTTTAAAAACATATTTTTTTTCTGTGATTTGAGATAATTGCTCAAAAACTTAGCTCAAAGTCAATCTTGGAAATCATAGTTTCTTTTCTTGCTTCATTTAGAAAGCGATTACTCTTTTATGAAAACTAGCTCAAAGGCTCTTTGGAAATCAAGGTTTCCTTTCTTGTTTAACTGTGAAAACCTTTTACTCTTTGGGAATACATAGTCCCGATATACTTCTTTTGAAGAAATTAACTCAACTTTTTACTCTTTGCTTAACTTGAAACCTACGTCTTTAAACAAAGTTAAAAAGTTTGTGAAAGACTTTTGAAAACTTTATAAACTGCTCTTGACTTGGCTCTTACTTCTTTTGACTTTGATCTTAACTTTCCTTGAATTGGACTATGGATTCAAGGTTCATGATCTCATGTTTATGGATGATTTCATGATGTTTAGATGTACCTTAGAGTGTTGGAATCAACTAGAAAAAAGAGGTACATTGCTAAGGAACAAGTACTAAAAGGTGGGGAACGAATGGGGAGAACTGGCGTCTTTGGCGCTCTGAGAGGCGCCCCCTCACAATTCAGAGAACAAGTTGGGGCGCGTTGGCTGACGCGGCTCCCCAAGGGTGAAACTTCAGAAACCCTTTTGGGGCCGCTGGTTGGCGCGACACCCCACCCCCTTCCCCAGGTGTTCGACGACTTTTCTTGCTCGTTTTTCATCTCTAAACCCTCTAAACTTCAATGGTTCTTTCCCCAAACACTTAGAATCATTTATACCCTCAATATGTGATAGATTCAAATCAAAATTACACCCGGAAACATGAATCAAATCGCAAGAAACTTCAACAACATAACCTACAAGAATTCAAACGAATTTCATCAATAACTCAAAGGATTTACTTTCAAATCAAACATATTTCGCTAAATTGAATCATGATTGGCGCGTGGGTGAACTAACCCAATGCTATGTGATCTCACATACCTCGTAGGGATCACCCCTTGACGAAATCCACAAGCTAAACTCGACGATCTTGAGGAATCTTGCTTTCTCTTCTCCTTTCTTCTTTCTCCTTTCTCCTTTCTCCAAGCCCTAGCGTGAAATTCACTTTTTCTAAACTGACAAAAATCTGACTTTACCCCAATTAAACTCCTTAAAATGAATTAAATAAGTTGGATAAGGAAAAGACCAAACTACCCTTCTAAAATCCGTTTTTAGACTTTCGTTATTCGAACAGCCAACCAAAGGGCATAACTCACTCATACGAACTCGGAATCGATTGCGCAAACTCGGCGGCATTGGAAAGATCATTCCAAGAGCTTTCCTACCATATTTGGAAGTACACCTAACTCATCCTGACCTAGAAGTCATGGCCGTTTGAAGTTGACCAAAACTCAACTTATTCTAACGTAACTAAACAAAATTTCCAGATTTTCATTCTTTCAAAAAATGACTATTTCCAATTATAAGCTTCTTCCTAGTTATTTCAAATTGCGAAATGTTACAATATATTTTAAGAAAAAACTATATGATTTGTTTTGTTAATTTCCTACATAACTAAATTAGGCCTACATTACAAAGTAATTTGTTGTAATTGACAAATTTTTGAAGAAGGAACGTAACGCATGTTATATATCAGGTGATCCAAATCTATATTGAAATAATTTTATAATATACAACAAATATTAACACGATACATATATTCTTAGATTCGATAAGAATGACGTAGCTCAAGAAATAAATTTATAAAGTCTAGTAATACGTTGTTATGAATTTAGATGGTTCTGAAATGATGTGAATATTGTTGGCTACCATTAATACAGGAAAAAGACAATATTGCGTGCAGACCTAAAGTGGAGGCACTTCATAATAATATCATAGAGTAGAGAATTAATGGACCAACAACCATAAATAATTATTATACTAGGAAGAAAATCCATGTCTAAAAAGTTATATAATTAAAGTTTTTCATGTCACCAAAATTGTCTCCCCAAAAAATTACCACGAATTATTTCCAAAAGGTCAAAATCTTTTTTCCAAATGATACCCTTTGTAATTAGTATATGATACTAGGATATCATCAAAACTATACAAGGAATTGACATTTGAATATTTTTGGGGCTTGAGGGCGTGAATTTAGAAATTGAATTTATGAATTCTAAATTTTAAAAATAACTTTTTTCTAATAAATGTATAGCAATTTGATTAAAATTATTGAATTTTATCAATTTGCTAGCTTGAACACTTACTCCAACCCTACTTGTGACAAAAAAAATTTGATATATTAAATGCATAAGGTAAGAAAGTAGAAAAATAAATATTTGTATGGTCAGACTATTCTATAATAATCTTCTTCAGTTTATAACATTTTATTATAGTGATCAACTTTTTTCTTTTAAAGTTATTTTTCTTGTTGTCTTGTATCACGTGTTCTCTATATATAACAATATTTCTTTATAGCAACAGCCGAAGAAACAATTTAGACAAACAATACCATCATAAAAAAAAATTAATTGTACATTCTTTTGATTGTTTGTATTATTTTGGGGTTACAAACTTAAAAGAGCAACTTTCATACATAGCAAATATAAAAATTATATTTGTATGTTATAACTATAGTTTGCATAATTGCGCTCTATAGCAAATTTTATGTTTGTTATAGAGTTTTTGATTGAGATAATGGCCAAAAGCCCCCCCCCCCCCCAACCTATATCCGAATTCCCAACTACACACTCATACTTTACGGGGGTCCTATTACCCCCCTGAACATTTTTTTTTACTTATTATCTCACCCTTCTAATTTGCTGACATGTCCAAGAAGGTGAGACCAACTCCCTTAGGCACGTAAGAACAGAAAATAAAACGTTAATAGCTGAAGAAAATTACATGTGTCAGTCCAAATCAGCTATATTAAATCTCCAACGGTATACTCTCATCTCTCCCAAAATCAAACTCTCTTTTTCTTCCTCCTTTTCTCAATTCTTCTAATAGTTGACAAATCTTCAACAATATATTCCTTCATTCTCTCCCAAATCAGCTTAAAACTTGATTTTACTTGTCAAAGCATTCAACTGTAGTTTCAATTTCGAAAAAGCTTAAAGCTTTAGGGCTTGTAATTTCTCTGATTTCATAGTTAGGGTTCAAAAATTTTCTTCAAATTCATCATTTTTTTGCTTTGTTAGGGTAAATAATGGCAAATGCGGACTTGAATAAGCTTTGTATGGAAGAATCAGACCCAATGCTTAAAGCCGTTGTGCAGTGCAAACATGGCGTTTTACTACATATGCAAACTTCTTGGTCGAAGTCAAATCCCGGAAGGCGGTTTTGGTCCTACCCCTACTATGGTGTATGTGATTTCTCTTGTTCTGTTATTTATTTTGTTGAATTTAATTGATGTTAATGTACTAATTTGATATTTCAGTCTAAGAATTGTAAGTTTTTTCGATGGAGAGACAAAGTAGAAGTCGACCCAAGATCAAAATTTATTCTCCCAAAATTAGTGAACAAAATCAAAGAGTTGGAAGAAGAAGTTTTGAGGAGGCAGACACAAATCAATGAGCAAGTGATCGACGATAATAATGGTGTAGGTTCTATTGGAAGGTGTAGGTTCTATTGGAATATCATTTTGTGTGTTTTGATTTGTGTTGTTGCTATGTTTATCAACAACCTATTCCAAAGTAGTGAATCAAGTATTGATCTAGTTGAATTGGCATAATAAATAATTACGTTTTGCTTTGTCATAGTAGGTACCCTATGTTAGATTTTGATGTAATAAGGAATTTTATTTTTCTTGTAATGCTTTGTATTTATGTCTCTATTTATGTCAATGAAGATTCCAACGGATGATTGTGCAATTGTAAATTAGTTATTCAAGCAAACAAGAAAACAGTAGAATGCTTTAATACATCATTTAGTCACAACCCAAAAACAAAAGGCATAGAGAAAATATTGTCATTGACAACCCAAAACGAAAATAGAAGTCGTTTAGTACTACTACATCAACATTCAACATCAAAAACTAAAGGGATAGAGAAAATATTGTTAGTTACAACCCAAAACAAAAACAGAATTCGTTTGGTACTAATACATCAATATTCTACATCAAAAACAAAAGGCTTAAAACAATGTTGCAATACTACATTTTTCATGGCTCCCTGGATTGACTTGGATTGTTTGAACCACTTCCTTTTGGTTTTTTTCTTTGTTGCTCACTCATTTCTTAAAGTTTTCTTGTTGATATTGCTGATTTCCCTTTCCATTTAAGCTTGCTTGCAGTACTTGGTTTGAAACCAATATCACCAGTTATGTCAGTTGATCTTGTCACTTTGGTTGCACCAGTAGAAAGTATCTTAAAGCTTGGCATGCCAGGCTGCACCCAATTTATGAAAAATAATTAGTAGCAAAAACTTAATTTATGAAGATGATTGATATAATTAGTAGCAAATACTCACATAAAATGCTTTGAATCCATTTTCAGCTTGAAACACACCCATTCCCATAATTGATTATCTTTTGTTTGGGATTGTGCTTTCACTTCCCCTGCCCCTTCCTCTTTTACTAGTAGTTGGCAATGAAATAGGTGGTGCTGGAGGTGTTGGATGTTCAAGATATGTAGGATGTGCAGAGGTGTTTTTCTTAGTCTTCCTCTTTTACTAGTAGTCAAGGAAGTTGCAGTAGGTGGATGAGGAGCACTAAGTGTTGTATATGTAAGAGGTGTTGGAGGTGCAATAGGTGTTTTTCTTGGTCTTCCTCTTCCCCTTTTTACTGGGGGCTCACCTTCTATTGATGGATTCTAAATATACAAAGAAGTTAGAAAATGATTATAGTTAATATCAATACAAGTAAAAATATTACCTTTGGTCTGCCTCTTCCCCTGCCTGAACCTGATGTTTTGCCTCTTCCCCTACATGAACTTGATATGTTGCCTCTTCCATTACCTGAACCTGATGGTTTCTCCCTTGCTGATGATTGAACATTTTGTGGACAACCTCTCATGTTATGACCTCTACCATTACAATTACTGCAGGTCATGGCAAGTCCAGTTCTAGGCAACTTTCCTGATTTCTTTGTTTCCCCAGCCTCTTTCCTTTTAAGCTTACTTGGCCTTCCAGGCATGCTTTTAATTGCAGGTGGTGCAATTGTTGGATTAGTAGATATAGGCCACATTTCCATGTTTGTGATTGGTTGAAGAACATTAGCATAGGTTCTCAAGTAAGTTTCCTTACTGTAGCAGCTATCAATATAGTGAACAAGATCACATTTCTTGAAGTATATTGCAGCCATAACATGTGCACATGGTATACCCTTTAATTGCCATACCCTACAGCTACAAGTTCTCTTGCCAAAATCCACAGTGTGTTGATATAGTCCCTCTCTCACTTCAAATCCAGCAACTCCATTAAATTCAATACTACAATTCATTGACCTGTCAATATTTTCTTGTAGTACCTTCAAAGGCATTGGAGAGAAATTGCACTTCCAAGTATTTGTAAACTCTCTTAAATTACCTATCATTGTCATCATCTTCACTCTAATCTCTTCAAGCATAGTAATAATTGTTTTGTGCCTTGCTGCCAATATTCATGCATTAAAACACTCAAACATGTTATTATCTACATAATCACATTTTACTCCAGTATTGAAGTAAACCTTACACCAGTACTCTATGTTGTAGTACATTAAGGCATCCATCATTTTTTTTTGGACCAAGACACTTCATCTTCTCTACATTGTTTCTTAATTGAGATTCAAAAATACTTTTGGCAATCCTCCAGAATTGTTGTCTTCTTTGGAGGCCTCTCCAATCCTTAGCCCAGTTAGCTAAGATGTGTCTAGCACACATTCTATGTTCTGCAGCAGGCAATAAATGTTGAATGGCTGCAGACAATCCCTATAAATATATGTAGTTATGTTATAATAACATATGCAACATTAAAACTAATAAATACAAATAAAAAATTTAAAAGTACACATATCTTTTGCATATCTGTAATCAAGGTGAGATCTTTACCATCTTCTAGTCCCAGATCAGTCTTTAATAGCTTGACAAATCATGTCCATGTATTTTTGTTCTTATACTCAACTAATGCCCAAGCTAGTGGCAACATCTGGTTATTACTATCCCTGGCAACAGCAACTAACAACTGCCCTTTGCAAACCCTTTTAAGGAAACAACCATCTAAACCTATGCATTTCCTACAATTCAAGAATGCTTTCTTCAATGAATCAAAACAAATATAAAAGAAGCTTCTAAATACAGGCCTACCAAGTGCATCAGGTTCATCAAGTTTAACAACACAAGTGGTTCCTGGATTGGTCCTTAGTAGTTCATCCTTGTAGTCAAGAATTCTTTCAAATTCAACAATATGATCACCCATAATATCTTTCAACACCTTAGCTCTTGCTCTCCTAACAGTAGTCTTGCCAACATGAACTTTAGGCTTCTTTAATTTGGTCTTGCAACTTCAAAACTCTTATACTTGGTTGCTCAAGGATTCTTTGTCTCAAGACTGTAGATATGTACTTTGCATTACACAAATAATTTCTGGTTGTTGAATTACAAATATGCTTTGGATTGTATGTCTTAATCATGAAATCATTTGTTGTGTTATCAAGACATGCATACAAAAGTCATGGACAACTATCCTTGCACCTAACTCTAACTCTTTTTGGCTCATTCACCCACTTCTCTACCTGAACTCTTCTTTGGACATCATATTTAGTTACTGCTCTTCTAAATTCATTCACATCTGAAAAGACCATACCCAACTGCCATACGACTTTCTTAGCAGTAGGGTCATGAACAATTTTCTTTTTTTTTTGTGCTTTTCCATCTTGTTATATTTACGCTTCTAGGTAAATTAACCCAACCAGAATCAGAATTGTCAGCATCGGAATTGTGTTCATCTTCATCACAACACTCATCTTTATCTATTTCAAAATTGTCAGCATCAGAACTTGGATAGTATGGCTCATCACCTCCTAACATTCCTTCAACACTTATTTTTCCTGTTTCAGTTTCATCAAAACCTAAATATGGTCCAGCTTCACCTATTGGTACCTCTTCAGTGTCAGCTTGTACTCTCTCATTTCTTTTTCTTCTTTGAAAAATCCTCTTTTCAGCCCTCAACTCCTTAACCTCCTCATGCACATCACTATCATAATATTCATCATCATCTCCAACTAATTCACCTTCAGTGTCAACACTCTCTTCAGTTGAGTAATCAGAACCATCTTCTTCCACTAAATCAGATCCAACTGGACCTACATCTATATCAGTAAGATCTACACTAACAGGATCTACAGTAGCTGGATCTGGATATGTACTAGCAGGATTTGTAGTGGAAGGATTTGTAGTATTGATTGGAGTTGAGGTAAATGATACTCTAGCAGCAGTAGCAACTGTAGTTTGAGGTGTTGTAAAAGGGTCCTCACTAGATAAAGTTTCATCACCAACCACAATGTTTGGACCACAATTTGGTTCAGCCCCTTTATTGAAAGTTGAACAAGATTCCTCCATATCCTCATGGCTAACATTTTCTAATAAAATAAGGCCGGGGTCTATAACTGCTTCATCAATCATATGTTTCACATATATCTCCACAATATCTCCATCTTCCAAAAAACAACATAGGTCTAAAATATCCATATCATTGTCTATATCTTTCAAAATGCCACTGTTAGGGGGTTTAATACTAAATGTGCAAGTTGTGGTGTATCTCAATTCTTTAATGTAGCCTCTTAATTCAAAATAGGACATCTTATCCACATCAACATCTAAAAAATTTGTAACTTGCCCACCCTTATATATTGGTTGTCCACTACTTAAATCTAACACCCCACCATGATACCATCTTAAGGTAACCAAAGTGAACCCACTCATCTCCTACCTGAATGGAATGAAAGAACAGAGAATATTTAAACTACACATTCTACACTAAACACACACAGAGTAGGTAAATATGAACATATCATCATTATAACAACGAAAATTGTAAACTTACTATGCCATAGTATCATATCATTACGAACATATATAACATTAAACGAGAAAGGAAACACTACATGGCTAACAATATGAAGATAATATGGTATAGATTGAACAATGGAATGCTATTATACCAAAACCCAGTTATTGCTCTTCATTTTTTTTGTCAATTTCATAACCCTAATCAAACACAATAATCAATATCATTCAAAATCGTTAGTAAAGAACTAAAAGAACTAACCTTTACTTAGAGAAAACTTCGACCCAACAAACGAAAAAAGCTAAACAAACCTTCCCCAACTTTCCCAGGAAAACTTCGATTGGAACAAAATCTCAGATCAAAGAGAATGGGGGTGAATTTGGTCCGATCGAAAAAAGGTTAGGGTTTAGAGAAAGAAAGAGGAAAATGAAAAGATTAAGGGAAATTCGTGGGTTCTGGGGTCCAGTTATTATGTGGCAGCGCGAGTAAACAAACATTTAATTATATCTTATTTATGTGGACATGTCAGCAAAGAAGGGTGAAATAATATGTAAAAAAAAATGTTCAGGGGGTAATAGGACCCCTGTAAAGTATGAGTGTATAGTTGGGAATCCGGCGATAGGTTGGGGGGGCTTTTGGCCATTTTCTCTTTTTGATTTGTATAATTCGCTACAAATATCCAATTTTATATAAATTGTTCAGTTTTGTAGAAATTCATTTATACATTGTAATTTGTATAATAAGATTTGTATTTGTATAATTATAAGTGTATATGACGAAAGTATATGTATTTGTATTTGTATTTGTATATACACTTTTCTCTTGTTTTATACAAATAAAAACGCATTTTATATTGAAATGTATAAAATGACTAATTGTACACCGAAAATGGCTAATTGTATATAGAATACGATGGCAAAAAAAAGAAATAATTGCTGCAAATTACAATTAAAATAAACTATAGGTATAACATATAATTTGAATTAATAGTTTGTTATTTCATATACTTTTTTCTAACTTAAAATGATTTAAAATGTGTCTATTATACAAATGAATATCCCAATGATTCAATCATGGCTCTATCTGACAAATGCCAACTGGTCATGTAGACCTTCAAGAACACCAAAATCGCTGCAAAGGCAGTGATTTCTAAAAAAAAAATTCACTACAGCGATTTTAATTTTTTTAAAAAAATATTTTGCCAAAAATGCTGCACGGGCAGCGATGTTCTTCAAAAAAAAATTGGACAAAATCGTTGTTAGTTCAGTGATTTTGATCTTTTAATGGAGTAACGGCGTGAAAACAAAATCGCTACGTCAGTAACGATTTTGCCCTTTTAGTTATAAAAAAAAATTGATGTGCCCTTTTGGATTTTTGTCAAATTTGTGCAACCCTTTAGGCTCTGGCTCCAGATTGTTGAGTCCCCTCCGAATTATCTTTAACTTAAACTTTGGAGTTGAATTTATTTAAGATTTTACCTTAAACATACTTCTAAGAAAGCTGAAAATAGGTACAATAACTTGGTCACAATTCTAATATAAAATTATCTGAACTTACAAATTGTAAAAACATATGAATATTAAATGGTTTTTAAAATTTGATCTTTTGTATTATGTCGCACTTTGCTCGATTTTTGCCTTTTCTTTTAGTATATAAATTTTCTTTCAGTATTAGTTTGTGAGCCTCTTTAGTGATAGATTGATCCGTAAAGACAAAACAGATTAGTCAAAGACATACAAAAAAAAAGTTATAGGATAAAGATTAGGAGATGTGATAGTCGTGTTGGAGTAGGTGTAAGTTTGGAATTAACTGGAATTTTGTAGTACTCACTCCCAAATTGTTGCTATCATTGAGGCCCACAGTCAGCGTAATTTGGGTCATAAGTTAGATTTTTATATTTTTGAAAAAAAAATGAATAGTTTAGATCTATTATTGACACTTTACACTTTATTTTATCAACATGAATGATGTTGTCTTATATTAATAGGGGTGGGCAGAGCATGGGTTAGAATTTCTGAAGTTGGCACAAGGATTCATTCAAACTCATTAGTTTTATTTCACGATTATTAAATTTAAAATCTAATTACCAACACTTGATGTACGTTTTAAAACTCATAAAGTTTAAATCCTAGATTCACTCCGACCCATATAAAATTGTGTAGCAAAAAACAAAAAGAAGTGGATAGCCTTTTAATAAAAGATTCTATACCAATATAGCGAACTAATCAAATTTATCATGTTGTCAATTCCATATACATTCTTAAATTTGAACCAAAAAGCTAGTAAATATTTTGGAACAAGAAATAGTAGGATTACTTATTAGTATTCACATTAAGTACACAACATCATCAGTTTCAACAACAGGACTGCAATTTCTATACACAAAAATGAGGCTTTTTCACGTATGAAAACCATATTCAAAACTATTCAAATAGGCTTCCAATTGCAAAAAGCCAAAAATTAGGCTTCTGGCCCACAATGACTACAGTCCAGCCCAGGCCTCTAGACAAAAGCTAAAGCCCAAAAATCAAATGTCACCAATTGACTTCTATGAAGCAGCAACCAAAAATTGTTGAATTTTTTCTCCAAATCTTTGTGATGACCAATTTAACTCATCACAATTCTCATCAACATTCCATAGTAATAAACCTTGTTTTTCCCTTTCATATTTCACCTTCTCCATATCCATTTTCTTTTGACTTACCATTTCCCAAAATAAATCATTTTTTCGTCGTATAAACAATTCATTCAACTTTTTCCTACATCCCTCTAGCTTTGACAAACACAATATCAACTCAGACAAATCAAGGTAACTCAATCTCGAAACTCGGCTCGATAACTCAACGAGTCGTATCAATATATGGTACTGCGTCGATCGATAATCCTCCGAAATTAATATCATAATTTCATGGACTAAGTCAATTTTTTGACAATATTGTGACTCGGGCGCTTCACATATTACTTCCACCAAACACACCAATGATTCCATTTCCGTAACGGAATTAGAAAAACTAATATTATTTCCCTTATGATTCTCAATTTTATCGAAATTTATCGATAATCTTGACGAAGGAGAAATATATGAACCCAATGTCCTAGACGTAATCATGTTACGTTCAAGGACATTAGCGTACCATCGTACCCACGACGATAGTTGTCGCGTTTCAACGTCGAATTTATCGTAAAACCCCGAAAGATTTAACGAATTATGGCCACCGGAGGATGGGAAAAAGGATACATGATCCTTGTATAATAGTGAACCTTTAGCCATAATGTTATGAAAAATGAATAGACATTTTAAGGCAACGTACGGATTTTGGGTACTATGAAGGCGGTCCATGATTGCGTCGATACATGCGTAAATGGCGGGGAGGGAGTGGTCACCGGCGGAGATGATGGCGGCGATGCGGTGGTTCCGTGGTGGAGATGTGGAGGCGTGTGTGGTGGCGCGTATAACGGTGACTTGGATTGATGAAACGCCGCGTTTTGTTGATAAGTTGGCTTTGAGAAGGGAAGCTTTGTCTTTGAAAATACCGATAATGTCCCTGAGTATTCTTTTTTTGCTCATAGTTTTGGAGGTTTTTTGCCCCCTTTTTCAGGGGGGTTTTAGAGATAGGAAAAATGAAATTTTGTGGAAGAAATAGAGAAATGAATTAAGAAGATGGAAAAAAGTGTGTATAAGACGTGTATATATAACAGCTTCTTGAAACGTTGTGAATTGCTTTAATTTGAAGTTTCAAAATTGTCGACACATATCCGTGTTTGAAATTTGAATTAATATATAGTAAGAAAGTGACATATGACTTTTTTTATTTATTTAATTAATTATGAAAAGGTTGAATAGTTCAAAAGGACAAATAAAGATATCAAACCAACAAAACGTATAAATTATTAGAATATTTTAAACTTATACTCCCTCATACTTTTTTTTTGGTTTGTCGAAAAAAAGAATATATTTAATACTTAATACGTTTTCTCAATTTTAACATATTTAATGATAACTTTAACACCAAAAGATTTAATAAATCACCATGCACATCTTTCATTTATGATTATAAAATTCAAAAAGTCTCACTTTATTTTTTAAATTTCGCGTTCAGTCAAATTAAGATAATTAAGTTGATCAAATGTAGGAATATTATTTCTAAGCGATGTTGGCCTAATGTATACGTGTAAACTTATTTTTTAAAGATAAAATATCATTTGAACATTCATACATTGATGAGAAGATAAAAGAATATTTCAATTAAAACTAGTAGTAATAAGTTTTTCTCAAGTGTCACTTAATTATTAGTTTTTTTTTTTTTCAAAAGAAGGATAATTAAATGTGGTTGTACTAAAATAATGCGAAGTGAGAAATTGACAAATGGATATGAGCAAGTGGACTAGAAAAAGATAGGCAAGGAAAAGGTCAGAAATACATAGGCAATGACTTTGTGTTTGGTAATAGGAATTTTGTGTGTGTACCTCTTATTATTAGCTTAATAAGGAGCCACCTTGACCTTACTAATTGTTGAAATACTTTGTCATACAAAATGGCCCCATATGACAAGTGACAAGGTCCACTCTTTTGCATTGAAAAACTAGAAATCATGTTTCATGTTCCATTTAGATGCTACGACTTCGAAATATATAAGAAACTTGATGAAAATTGCAAAACGAATTACTCTTTCAATAAGTTAAGTTTACCTTTGTTGTTGTAAATGTAAAACTTCATCAAATAAGAATATAAACTTTAATTTATAGTCTTACTGATAAATCTGATTAAATTATAGTATCCAAATAAATTAGCGAGAGACTCATGAAAAAAAAATGTTATCATACTTCTCTATCAGGCAAAAACCTCAAGGAAATTAAAGGATTTGTTGGTGCAAGACCTAAGTAAAAGCTCCAAGTAAACTAACCTAAATAGTAGGTCCAACTCAAACCCCATGCGACAAACCTAATATAAAGGGATCTCAACTCAAAATGTGGTGTCAAAAATGACTCCAACTCATTCGTTAACTCCAACTTTATAAAAGGATTGCACAACTAGTTTTATTTAAATTTAACTTCATTCATCAACTTAGTAAATTGTGCATCATCCATCGTGGTACATTAATTCTAAGTTCTACAAAGGAAATCTCAAATTAAAATATTTAAAGTTTTTGCAGACTTGATGTGATGGACACTTTGCTTGTTGCTAAAGTATCATTATAATCACTTTTATGAATAAGGCCAAGAAAAAGAACAATAACCAAATTGATTAGTATGATTAGCAGGTGGTTCGTAGTAATAATTCATTGTCCCTTATGCATCAATTCGCAGGAATTCTGATCCTAAACAATTTAAATTTCTACATTTCTATTCTTTTCCTCTGTCATTAAAATTGAAATGATCACAAGATAATATCATGAAAAAATATATATTGAATTTGAGTATATACAAAATTAGTGTAACAAAATTAACGTTAAAAAAGAATATCATACAAGTATCTCAATTACTTGAACTACCTAACCTAAGTTTATCAAACGATCGTTCACCACTACTATTTTTCTCAAAGATGCGATCAAATGGCGACTTAATAGACTTGAATAAATTCTTTGAAACCACCGTTATATCATCTCCAGCTCCGTTACCATCCTTAGAAGACCGGGTTGAACCGCCTCTCGAAAAGAAAGGTGGAACCGTTGTAAACCCCCACCGGCCTTCCTCATTAAACCGCTCATAATTTTCATGATTAATACGTGTTGAACCGGTTCCCACGCTACTACTTCTGTACCCTTTTGGCATACTTCTTTCACTTGGAAATAACGAGTTGGTTTGTGCTCGACTCGAACCCGAATTAATCAATTTCTCTCGAACCTCCTCTGGTAACCTCAACGTAAATCGCTCGCGATCTTCACCGGGTCGAACCAGTGAGTGACCCGTCGAGTGAGACCTTGGAAATTTTCCAGTAATTTTCGAATTTGCCCTTGGTGGACGATTATGTACAGGTGTTTGTGCAATATTTATCACTTCAGGTGAAGCGATATTGTTGATATCTATATTTACCTCATGGACCGAGTTACCGAATTCCGGGTCAGGTGACCCGGAATTCGAATAGTAACCCGGCGTGGCGATTTTTTCGAAATCCCTGGGGTCAGGGAGTAAATTGGCACGACAAACAGGGCAGTTAATATGAGAAAATAACCAAGCGTCGATGCAATTTGGATGAAAAACGTGAGAGCATTTAGGAAGAAGTCGAAGAGTTTCAACATCTTCGAATTCATTTAAGCAAATCGCACATTCTAACGCTGATTTCCCAATTTTGTGGTCTTTAACATCAGAGTAATAAAACATAGGGAAAGAGGTAATTACTACTGGGTCTAGTCCATGCGATCGAGCGCCGCGTCGTCCAGAATCTTCGTCTGCAAATTCGAAGTCGCTGGCGAAGCGGCGGTCGGCGCATTGACGGACGTAGACTGAAACAATTCCCATAGCGAAGAAGACACTGATAAGTGTAACTAAAATGATAGCTGTAGGTGGATTGATTTTTATTTTCGTATCGAATGAAAATGGTGGCGGTGATGGTGGTGATGGTGTTATTTCTGATTGCGATATAACACGCATCACGAGAAGGAAAAAACAGAGGAAAATCACGCAGAAGCCATGGCTTAGCTCGATTATCATCTTCATTAGAAAAAAAAAATTAATCAAATGAATGATCGACAAGTAATTGTCATTTGATTTCGATATGTTATAAGTTAAGTGCCAGACGTGGATCGAAGATATATAAATAAATAAATATATATATATATATATATATATATATATATATATATACAAGTAGGGGCATTTTAGTTAAGGACGTGGGGTTGGAAGGTTTCGTTTGTTTTAAGGGACATAGAGACAATTATGATTTCTTTTGACTAGTTGAGTGAGTTGGTGGCCGGAATGCGATTAAAGGCTCAAAAAAAATTACGTTGTATATATAAATACAGAATTAATCCCTTTGTTGCAGCAAAAATTAAGAATGAAGGTGATTTTGCTATACTTGTTTATAGTTGAAAATTCCAATTCGATAGCCTTTTTTGTGTATATTGTGTATGTTCCTCTTACCTTTATTCATATTTTTTATATGTATAATTTTATTTTATTTTTAAATGGGAGTTATGATTTTGCTACTGATTAAGGGTGAAATAAACTCTACTGATTTTTTATCCTACAATAGAAGAGTTAATCATTTGTGGTCTTGACAAAGGAAGGGAATAATTGGTTCGTGGCATTCATGTTTCCTACTAATTAGGTGGAACTAATCATTAAACGATTCAAAGATTTAAAAAGATTTTTCAATTTGTTTATTTTAGTCAAGTATTTGGGGGCAACTCAATCATTTTTCCTAAGAAATTACTTTAAGGGTTGTTTGGTAAGTGAGATGGGATAAGTAAGGATATCTTATAAGATTATTTCATTAATCCCATCGTTTTAATACAAATTGTATGATAATATAATCCTGAGATTACCTAATATTTGATCAACTCAAACATGGAATAAAGTTAATCTCAAATTTCATCTTGAAATTATTATACGTACCAGATACTTATAGTTTGACACAATTTATTTGAAGACCAATTCAACAAATCTTGGTAATATAAGATTAGATATTGTAATTCAATGGTAATAGATGGGAAAACGCCTTCAACCATATACTTTAAGTTACAAGAATCAAAACATAAGTGACAAATTAATTAGATGATTAAAACAAAGTTATATAAAGAACTTGTCTATTGACTAATTTAATCTCCCTTCTTTTGTGGCCAAAGATAAAAGGAAAAAAACAAATGAGATATATCGTCACTTAAAAATTCTCTCTAGGAGAAGAATTTTAATGAAAACACGACCTAAGATTAATTACACCCTGGGGCTGGGTGTCAGTTTATATGACTCATTTTCTTGTTTAATCATTGTCAAAAATAATGAAATAATTTATAGTGATATAAATATCTATGACTTATTTTAGATTAAAGAAAAGTAAAAATTATCTTATTTTCTTTCTTAATTTTGGTTTCAAATCAAATTATATCACATAAATTATGAGATTAGATTCAAAACTGTTGGTGTAAAATTTGGCAAGAAAACTTTCACTGGTCAAGGTAACAATGTTTGAAAAAACTGCTCTTGGCAGCTACGCTAGCTATGTTTTCAGCTGTAATTGACAAAAGAAATGGATAATAATTGCTGATTAAATTATTATCTGGTGCCAATACCTTTTTATCCCGACTAATTCAGATTTAATATTATGTAGGATCTATGTATGGAGGAAATGCGTTTTCTATTAGGAATTTCTTTTCTATTCAGACCTTGAATCCCGCACCTCCGGCTAGTTAAGAATTGAGATATCTCACTTATCCTATATCGATCGGCTGGTGGTCCAATAATTTTTTTTATTACAAAAATAACTACTCTTTACTAAATTAAGGAATTATTTTCACCAAATCATCGTGTGCCACTACATTTTAATTTATCCCGACTAATATAGATTTAACACCATGTAGGGTCTATATATGGAGGAAATGCGCTTCCTACTATATTTTTTTTCAATCTAGAACTCAAACGTGCATTTCCTAATTAAGAATTGAGATATCTCACTCATCCTATCATAATCGTTGGTGGTCCAATAAACACCTTTGATTACGACAATAACTACCCTTTACTAAATTAAGGAATTATTTTCACCAAAATCATTGAATATAAGCTTGCTTATTGAGTAAGTACTATCCTTTTATCTTTTACATCGGACTTGTAATATATTGATGTTAACATAGATTACTTCAAGTCCTTTCCCTTCTTTAAGTTAGCATATAAATTACAAAATAGAATTCTAATCATGAAATGCTGATGTCTTATGATGAATAATGACGTCTAAATTAATCTAATCATTGTTAAGTAACTGAATAACCATTTAAACCATATTTATTTAATCTCCGTATTAAGTAAAACCATTAACATATAATCATCGAATTGATTCACTTGCTAGCTTTCTGCAAGTTAATTAGCGTTAACCGTGTCTGTTTCTATGATGAATAAGTGGAAATTAATCAAATGATTGTTAAGTACTAATCACTTGTTATTCTAGTTGTACTTCAAGTATTATGGTGTTATAATTTTGCAAACCAAGAAAATGTGATCTTGTTAGAAATATTTTAAGTAAAAAATGGGATACCTTTTTTCAATCAACGGAAAAGGATCAAAATTGCCCCTGAACTATGCAAAATAGACCACTTATACCCTCTATTACATTTTGGGATCAAAAATACCCCCGCAGTTATCCCAGGAGACCACAAATACCCTCAAGAGTTAACACCCCAATTTTTTAGTGACGTGGCAAGCCACATGAGACTAATCCCTCCACCTAAGCATTGCCAACTAAGATTCACTACAAAAGAACTTGACTTTTGGTGGCGACAAAGTCGCCACAAAATCCCAAAATATTGCCACTAAAGGTTATGAGTGATTTTTAGTGGCGACTAAGGCTCCAACAACCATTCGCTAGTAAAACCTATTTTTTCAACAAAATAATATGATAATTAATTTTCGATTGCGACCTAATTTTCTAAAATAAATAACTTGCAATGTCCATATTAAAAACATCCAATATTATTACGAAAAATAATCAAAATTACTTCTCGATTCAAATCTCATACTATATATATATATATATATATATATATATATATATATATATATATATATAATGCATCATTGTACATTTTATACATTTACATATGACATAAAAATAAAACATATAGTGTCTTCAAACTCCTACTTAATCGATATCATATTTGGTATTTTAAAAACAATGAAGAAAAAAACACAAAATTAGAATTTAATGTTAAAAACTTTTAGTGACGATTTTCTGGGCTTTTGTGGCAACTGTTGTTGCCGCTAAAGGTCTAGTTCTTTTGTAGTGAATCCTAGTTGGCAACGCTTAGGTGGAAGGATTAGTTCCACGTGGCTTGCCCTGTCAACAAAAATTTGGGGTGTTAACTCTTGAGGGTATTTGTGGTCTCTTAGGATAACAGCAGGGGCATTTTTGATCCCAAAATGTAACGAAGGATATAAATGGTCTATTTCATATAGTTTGGGGACAATTTTAACCCTTTTCCGTTCAATCAAAATAGTAAGAGTGATGACAGGGTAAATCATGATTTTTCTTATATAACACATCATTAATTGTTGAGCCTGTCATACTTTTAATTATTGGATCAGTAGCTAAGTATATTGTAAGTTCAAGATATATTGGGCACATTAATCAAAATGACAATTCAGTGAAATTTGATTAATTCTTAATTAACTCCAATTACATATATGGATTCAAAGTGAAATCCTACATCACTTGGGATTTTACCATGTAATTGGATTTCATAAAATGAAATGAATCCACTTTATTTAAAGCCCAAGTCCCATGTTTGCTTAGTCCTATAAAGCTTTAATACTTGCAATTGTAAATGATCAAAAAGTCTTAAGTACTCCTTCGTCTTTAATCAAAGGTCTCGGGTTCGATCTTCTTGAGTATGGAGTCGCTTTTGTTAGGGAACGTTTTACCTACGTGACATTCCAATGCGAATTCGAATTAAGTTGGGCTTCAACACAAGTGCCGTATATCATGTGGAAAACCAAAAAGAGAAGAGGATAAGTGTACTTTAATTGGGCATAAAGTTTAAGAAACGTAAAAAAAAAATTAAAAAAATTGTGGTCTTAAATATAAGTTATAGAAATACATATGTTATTATTAATCATCTCGTTAAGGTACAAATAAAAAGTAAAAATTTAAATTATTTCAAAATATAGGTATGTATTTTCTTTTACAAAAATTGAAACTTATGGAGTATATTTTTTTGTTATATTAAAGCTACCAAGAAAAATTCTTGAGTATCATCTATTCCCTGGTTCATGGTTTTTCATCATCCAAGGATGGATATACTTGAGTATTGAAATGGACAGCAAAACCTGTGATCTGTGAAAGAATCTGAGCGTCCAACCCAAAACGTTAAGTCAATGGGTGGGGTGGATGGGACTGGTCCACGAGCTAAAATATTTCTATGAAGATTCTACCTCTTACAGACCAACTATTCTTTCTGCACCAAGTTTCAGGCCAAGATCACAACGCTACCCAATAGAATGTCAAGTTTCACAATGTATCATCAGAAAACATTAAGGCAATAGAATTATTTTTTCCTTAAATGATGGATATACTTGTTCAAGCCTTAGCTTAAATTCCATGGTTCATGCTTTTTCATCATCCATTGCCTCTGCCTGAGGTCCATTTACCTCGTCTGCAACAATTATAACATGTATGTCATTAGAATTAATGGGTTTTTGTTCTTTTACACGATGATCAATACAAAAAGATGGAATTAACATCATGATCTACGCTAACAACTAATCATAATAGGTATCTGAAATGCTTCTTTGACTTTTTTGGACAGGCTACACATACCAAGGATACAATTCCTGATTTACCTCTGCATGTAAATTTGAAATTTTTGCCTGAGTTGTTTCATTGCTTGCTCAAAATTCTTGCCGATGTGTTTGCTTGAGTTGCTCTGTTTCCAATCTAACATATTTTATTCCGTCCCAATATTTTTTTTTCCCTGATAGACCATACAGGTGATTGAGGATCCTGCCAACTAAACCAAAAAAAAAAAAAAATCTGCAAATAAATATCACAATAATAACTCTAAAAAATAATTAGCTAGTCAATAATGTTGTTATTTGCTAAATGTAAATTAATTTTGAGTACCGTATAACAAACGAGCATCTCAGCACCTGCCTCCATTGCTTTCTCATCGCTAACAGGGTTAGAATAGTATCTCTGGAATAGAGAGAGAGTGTTAATAGGCTAAAACTGAAATTACTACTAATTAATTAACCTACCTGACCAAATTTGTTGACGGATTGGTGGAATCTGGTGCGGTGCAAGACGTACGCCACCATTTATCATGCTAGAAGCTAAATGCTTTTGTCATAATATCAACTGTAGCGTGAAAAAAACGTCTTAACGGTGCCACCATACTTACTTGCGGAGATATCTACAACAATTGTGAATCTGAAATCACAAACTAATAGAGTAAAGAATATGGAACCGGAAGAGATTGGAATAGTAGTTTTAGGACTTGGGTTGGGTCCATAGAAAGGCCAAAGCCAAACAAGAACAGGATCAGGTTTAGGGATCTTCTAACACTTTTCCTTTCCTGACCACAGCTTTTATGTTAAGAGAAACAAGTGAGCTGAAGATTCTGTTAATAATGAAAACATCAGGAGGAGGTTTGCTTCAGAGTTTCACTTTACAAGTACTACCTCCAGGCTCCAACCCCATAACTTGGTAAAAAGCTTTAGCTCTTCTCTGCTATAACCGATCTTCAAGCATTATTGGGGATATCATAAACAAATTGCCATTTCACTTTCAAGGCTACAAATCATCTGCAGTAATTCTAGAAAAATATGTAGAATTTGCAACTCTGAGATGATGCCAAAAGTTTAGGATAGTCTTCACAAATGAATTTTGGCAATTTCAAGTTTTCATATCCCATTATTTTGTCAATTGTTTTGATGGGGGTTGACTAGTATAAAATACAAAGGACACATGCATGTATATGAAGATTTATTAAAATCCACAAACTAACATTACCTTCAGCCATTTGAATGTATATGAAGATTCATAATTATTTCTCACCCTAGAACTGAATTTTTTATGCTCCCATCCTTTAATTTCTTACACATTTAGTTATAATTCACAAACCTTGAGCATCAGGTTAAATTTTCTTGCCAAATATTATCGGTGAACAATGGTAAAAAATTATTGTTTAATAACTTGAAGTTATGACCTAACAAGACCATATGCTTCTTGTCAAATTCAGGACTCCACCATTGATACAAGCTCCATAGGAGCATCTTTCATATGTGGATCAATTTAGAGAAAATGAAAATTGTTGTTTATTGAAGACGTCAGTATGTATTTATATACAATGATGTGGCTAAACTAACTAACCTACTCAACTAATTAGTTATGTAACAAACTAACAAAATCAACAACTAACATGCTGACTCAGCATATAATTAGGCAGTAGTTAAGATCTTAACACTTCTGATGCCATTTTAAATAGGAGTACCTATATGCAATTCATTATCCATCAGAACTAATACACGACTTTAACTTTGATATATATAATTTTTGTTCATGATCATTATCAATATAGCTTACTGGCAATCTTAAATGAATTCGACACCTGGGGTTTCTCATTGCTCAACAAGCAGAATTTCGAAAGGAGGTAATACAACCATCTCCTTAGAGTGAGAAGCACTTAACCGTTGTCACTTCAAACCGATGGTAAAGCATTCCAAAGTAGTTGCATTACACCATTCTTTCCATCAAGAGGTAATGAAAACATACCTACCCTTCAAATCTGTAATTTTAAATAAAACACCCTCAATAAGTAAATCCCACAAAATCCTTGATATCTAGTGATTCCAATGAATATGATATTAAAATAAATCTGGTATATAACATAAGAAATTTTTATTTTGTAAAACTTGTGTAAAATCTCAAGGTTTTTATGCTAGCTTTGTTAATTACCCCCAAACATTTTGTGGGTCAATAAGTTTTCTAGGTTTTTGAGAGATTAGGAAGTAGGTCTAAGCTAGCGTTTTCCAAATATTCTTCACAAAAATTATTTGGGTGAAATTTCACCATGTATTTGGTCATAGTATTTGACAAATATATTTCACTTTTTTTAGAAAAATATGATTTATACCCTAAAAACTATCAAAATTAGCTATAAGTTTGTATTACAAGTCAATTGGATCTTCGCGCAACAAATAATAAGTAGTGTCCATGACACTGGAGCAATGTGATAGTTTGGAGTGAGTGCAACAAGCATCATTCCATACATCGTGAAGTAGACAAAGCACATGACTTTGTTACCTTGAATTGATTGTTCATCACTTTCATCAACAACCATATCATCACTTTCATATTCATTGAATATTTTATCACTACTTTGGTGTTCACGTAAAAAATTATGTAATACAACGCAAACAACTACTATAGAGGGTGTTTTTGTAAAAGATAAAAGTTTGGTGTAAAATTTCAATTTTTAAAAGATTCCAAATAATGAGATTTGGCCCAAATACTAGAAAAAACTAGTATTTGGGAATTTGGAATATTTGCCAAAAAATGACAAATTGTATGGACAAACACTATTTGCCAAAATTTTCTCTAAATATTACTTGGGAAATCCCTTAATTATATTTTTGTTGGATTTAATCTTTTAACTATTTTAAAAATTATCAATTTTAGTCCCTTAGTTATACACTTATCGTTTTTAGTCCTTTAAGTATTCAAGGTCCCTTAATTATACACTTACTAGTTTGATTTTAGTCCTTTAAATATTCAAAAACTTTTTTTTTTTTAAACAAAAATCCTCAACAGAAATAAGTACAAGCAAAGGGGGTTAGGTCTTACCTTGTCAATCCTATGAGGTAACAGACCTCTACTAATTAACAAGCATGAAGAAAATAAGAATTCAAAAACTTATTAAGTTTTATCTTTGTTCGTTTTTTTTATACAAATAGCTTTTGTTTATATTAACAGAACTCTTCGTGAAATTAAATCTTTAACGCATTTCTTAAGTTATTTATTTATCCCCGCTACTTTTTCTTTAAATTATTCTTATGAAAAACACAATAATCTCAACAATTCAAAATAAAATTAGTGAGTAAAGAAGATACAGATAACTACCTTTACAGATTGGAGATTCTCGTCTCTAAGTTCCCGATAGAACCTTCTCTTTACTCAAGAATATTTGTAATTCTCCTATTAGGCACACTTCAAACACTGCTTCTCTGTTGTACTTAGTCTATTATCAAATGGAAAAAAATGAAATTTATTAATCATTCGTATGTTCATTCAGATTCAGACGTCTTAATCTTAATAAAAACAAATGAGGCCTTAATCTAGAATATATTTCAACCAAACTGCTAACGGCAAGTTAACGTGTACCCTTCATTAATTATCTAAGTATTTTATTTTTTTTTACAAAAAAACACCCTACAAATGAGCAAGCGTCAGTTATATTGAGATAAGTTATGTTGGGATAAGTTACGTTTATCCCCACAACAACGCTTCAAACTCCTTCATTACCGTTGTAACTATTCCAACACTTGTTTCTATTTATTAAACACTAAGGGATCATTTGGTTTGAATACTAGTTATGCTGGGATTAATTATGCTGGAATAAGTTATACTGAGATAAGTTATGTTGGGATAAGTTACATTGAGATTAGTTTTTATTGCTTGTTTGGTTTGTCATATTCAAACTAAGATTCATTGTATAATTTTTTAGAATAAGTTGTTTGTTTACAAAAATACCCTCACCTTATTTAGTTTTTTTTTTTGTACATTTTCTTTGCAAGCTTTAGTTATTCATTCTTAAAAATGAAATTTCCATCTTATTTAGCTTAAATATTTTTGTGTGTACATTTCCATGATTGTGCCGTATGTTTAAAATTTAAACTTCATCTTATTTAACTTAAAAATTAAACTTTCATCTTATCTAGCTTAAAAATAAAATGTTCATCTTATTTAGCTTTAAAATAAGATTTTGATCTTATTTAGCTTAAAAATAAAACTCTCATCTTATTTAGTTTAAAAATAAAAATTTCATCTTATTTAGCTTAAAAATAAAACTTTTATTTTAAGTTTATTAAAGTAAAAGAAAATTTATTATTAAAGTTATCTACATTTTAATTATAGATAAAATATAATTTTTAAGTGAGTAATAAACTATTTAATGAAAAATATGTAATTTAGTAGTGGAGTGAACATTTTAAGAGAAATCAAAATATAAATAAACATAATAATTACGCAAATAAATTCAACTTATAATATATTCATAAATTAAAATTGTATTTATAAAATGTAAATTTTTAATAGAAAAATATAGTTATCATAAAAACAACGAATAATTAAGGTTGTGAATGTTATTATGTTGTTAAAAATTATGTTAATATGTATGAATGTAAAAGTGGTGTATAAAAGAGAGTTTAAGGGGGGTATTTTTGTTAATTTACCCACTTTATCCCAGGATAACTTATCCTGGGATTACTATACCACCCCCAGTGAGGGATAACTTATCCCAAGACTAATTGTTAATCCTGAGATAAGTTATCCCTACCTTTGCAACCAAACAATGAATTAAGGGCAACTAAAAAGTTATCCCAGGATTAATTTATCTTATCCATCACACCAAACGACCCCTAATTACTTTCTTTAAATGTCCATTTATAGGGTGGTGGTTATGACATGAATTACAAACATTCTCCAAGTATGGTGATAGAATTCTTCAAATCCAATAGACTTTTCAATTTCATACATGCATATTTGATCGTTGGATAGGGTACCACGCATTCTGTTGCTATTCTTAGGATCCGTTTGGCCTAAAAAAAAATTGGGAAAATTTTGGAAAGTGGTGTTTGGCCATATAACTGGGTAATATATTTGTCAAGAATATCAAGTTTCCAAATACTATAAAAACTAGTATTTGGGCCAAGTTCTAATTTATATATATATATATATATATATATATATATATATATATATATAAGAGGAACATAAACAAGGTGATGTGACACCTCTTTATGACCTCCATTTATATTTATCTTTTTTCTCCTTTTTTTGACTACTTTTCTTCATTTAATTATTTATTTTATTTATAATATCTCATAAAGTCTTTATTATATTCAAGTACTCAACTTTTCACCTCCCACTATAATATATCTTCTTTATTAGATATAATGTGCATATATTCATAACTCTCATAATTTTCAACTTTTCATATTCATAACCCTTAAATATTAAATATGAAACCTTATGGTATTCCTCCATTATTTTCTATATAAATTCATATTTTTTGTTTCATGAGATTCTATCCAAAGTTACCCTTCGTTTTCACCATAGTATTATATTCATGCTTTATTTGGCTTGAAAAAGAAGAAGGCTCTTGAATAGTGATAGGCTTTAGAAGTGGATATTGACAAGAGCATAGATAATTAATTAAGTATTGATTTCTTTTCCCTTCTATTTTTTTAATGATATGTGGTATTGTAGTTTTTTTTTTCTTTCTTTATTTTTCTCTCTTTTTATTCTTATATATCTCTATGATGTCTCTTAAATTTAATTTTTATACGAAGAAAGCTTTTGAATAGTGACAGATTTGTGAAGTGAATATCAACAAGCTAAGAGTGATGTCTCACTACCTTTGTTTGACTTGAAAAAGAAGAAGAAAGCTTTAAATATTGATAGGCTTGTAAAGTAGATATGACAAGATTTTAGACAATAATGTGTTTATTTTGTTTTTCCTTCTATTTTTAATTTTAATGATTAAAATCACAATGATATATGTATTGTATTTTTTTTTTCTTACATTCTTTCTTTCTTGTGTATCATTATGATGCCTCTTAAGTATAATTTTTATACAAACTTAAAATTTAATTCGAAGCACAACTAATTGAATTTTAGAAGTATGAGAGTTATTTGTTGTATAATTTCTATTTAAATGATTTGGTCTCTAATTTTTCCTCGTAAAAATGTCAATAAAAAAGTAACAAAATAAAAGATATAATAATATTATAACCAAACAACACGAAAAAACTTTTAAAAATAAATAAATAAATATATATATATATATATATATATATATATATATATATATATATATATATATATATCATTAAATTACAATTACTAATATAAATATATGAACACCGTTTAAATAAGAACACAAGGTTGAAAGACTTTTCACTTATGCTACTCTTATTTTCTTGGAATTAAAATATTAACTTTTGTTCTTCAATTGACAAATATTTCAAAATTTTGTTGTAATAAATCTCTAAAAAGGTATATGATTTTTTTGTTCATATTTAATTTTTCATAGCTATTTTTAATATCGAAATATCGGTATTATAATATTTTTATTACTTTTACTATAACATATTTATGAGTCTTAATTATGAGAAGGAGATTAGTTTTTATTGAGTAATAGACATCAATACTTCACATTTAATTTGTTTCATTTCTTCAATTGTTAAAAGTAATTATTAGCAAACTTAAATTTAATGAAGTTGAATCACTACTACTTTGTAGTTTGTATAGTACAATTCTTTTACCTTTTATAAATATGCGTGTGTGTTCTTTTACTTGTACAACGTGTAGGGAGAAAAAAAAAACAAAACAATAGTAGAGGCATTAGTGAAGGATAAACGACAGGGAAAGAGTATATGCCAGAAAAAAATGTAATTCAATGGTTATTTTAGTTTCTTTTTTTTTATTATTTTATTTAATAACAATTATAGAAAATATTTTTTAACTTTTATTTAGATTAAAAGAAATTATATGGGTCAATTGCCATTAAATGCTTGTATGTATGTGTATCATAATTTACCACAAAATATTTGCTATGTACATAGAAATGAAATTAATTAAAGGATATATATATTATAACTTATTGCTTAAGAATAAATTATCTCTTTTGTTCAATATTAATTGTTAAGTTTAACAAAAAAAAACTCATGTTGGCATTTATCTTGATAAAATAATATAATTAGAACAATTAATGTTGTTATAACTGGAGAAAAAAGAAGACATAACATTGATAGAGATCAACAATTATTTTTTTAATAAAAAAAAGGGGATAATTCATTTGGGTTTCGCTATATAACACTCACCTTTTCTGTAGTTTACGATATTACGCCTACATTCCTTATTTTAATTTTTTTGTAGCCATTCTTTAAAATTATTTAAAATAAATATAAATCAATTATAACTTGACAAATTTGCCCTTGTTTGTATTAATTTCTTCATATTAATGCATATTATTAAAAACATGACTTATTTAATAAATACTTTAAATATAAATCAACACAAATAAGTTTATACTATAATATATATTATATAAATATATATACACGCGTTATTTTTACCAAACAAAGATTCACACTTCTTCCTATTGATTTATTTTTAAGACTTTCATTTTATAAGTCATTTTTTAAAATAATGTGAATTAATATGAAGAAATTAATACAATAGGACAAAGTTGTCAAATTATAACTAATTTATATTTATTTAAAATAAATTTAAAGAATGGCTAAAAAAATCAAAATAAGGAAGGTATACATAATATTGTAAATCACAGGGCATGTGAATTTTGTAAAATTATCCCTTAAAAATTTTAATCACCGCGCAAAGCACGGACAAATTCCCTAGTATTTAGAAATTTTAAAAAAAATCAAAAATTACCTCAAAATTTTATATTTTATATATATATAATTACCCATCATTTATTAATTTCAACGAATATTAATCTATTAATAAATAACTAGATTATTCCTCTACCGATTAAACAACATGCATGCCTACCATCCATATTAAACATCTATATGTTGGGTTATAAAGGGTGATTAGGGCGTCATGCGGAAGCTTACAATTGCAAATAATATAGTTGATAAATTAGACGACACATAAAACTATAAAAGATATAATATTATTATTTGATATGACCATTGGTCTACATAATTAAAAACTAATAAAAAACATAAAAACTGTAGAGAGAAAATCTCCCCATAAACAAAACTCTTAAACAACTACATTGTGGATTATATTTGTTCTTTGTGTTAGAAGAAACAAACCTATATTTATAGAGTCCTAAAACCTTTTCTTATTAGAAAAAGAGTCCTAAAAGGAGAGAATAAACCAAATATGAAAGAATATTATATTTTTCTTCCAGTAAAGTAAAAACATTTATGGTAATGTTTTGTCTTTTCTTTAAGGAAAAATAAATCTTAAATTATGGTAAGAAAATCAGGGCAAAACCCTAACACTATATGTATTAAACATGCCCACAAACCATATTAAACATTTCTATCTATTATAAACAACATGTCCACCAACCATATTAAATGAACATATCTATCGATTAAACAACATGTCTTATGTGCATATGATTTTGACATGAGGTTCACCTTTGTTGCACCAGGCTGGGAGGGTACTGCCCCTAGTAGCAAAGTGCTAGAGAATTAAATTCTTGACTCATTGGTTAACTTTTTTTTCGCAACACATGGTATGTAAATTAGTAATTTCATTTTTTATAGTCTTTCAGAAAAGAGGAAATCAAGAAGAAGCATAAGTATGATTTGAATTGCATTTTTTAAAATTTGGTAGAAAAATATTACGTTGTTAATGTTGGTGTAAGAATTTCTAGCTCCGTACAAAGAAATGTGATAACATTTGCAGGATTACATGGGAAGAGAAAGAGAGCCTAAGAATGGCAAAGATCTATTTAACTATAGACATGCCTCTTTGCGTAATGTAATTGACAGAACATTTGGTGCATTGAAAAATAGATTCAGAATACAACGACAAGGCATAAATAACTATGAATTAGACATGCATGTGAAAATAGTAGTTGCTTTATGCCATATTATATAATTTTTTGCGTGAAAATTAAAGCAGTGATGGAATATTCACTGAATATGAACGTGATGATACGGTTAGTGTTGAAGATGATGGACAATCGACTTAGAGTAACAATATTGTTTTGTCTTCTCAATCATCTGATCTAGAAATGAAAGCTTGTCGGGAAGAGATTGTTCGTAGAATGTGGGGAGATTATATAAAAGAATAATTTGTTACTACCTTCTCCGAAAAAGTTTGAGTTCTAATTTGAGTGACGAAATAGAAAGAAAAAAAGAACAAAAGGAAATTTATGTCCTGTTTAATAATTGATCAAAAGGAAAAATAATTACCTTTCTGATCGTGGAACCAATGTAACTCAAGTACAGGTATTGGCATGAATATCAGACACATATGTCATTTATTTATTAATTAAAAAACTTGTTATTATTCAAAAATCTATTGGAGAATTGAATAGAAAATACCAAAATTTTCATAGATTTTAATTAAATTCTCTCCGGTCTCCACATGTACAAAAAGTGTTTAACTAATTTCAGTACCCTTAATTAAAATATATAGAAATTTTATAGTAGTCAACAAAAATCTCTTGAAGGAAGATCTTAATATTCAAGAACATGATGAGAGGGAGTTTTCGGATGGTAAGCACCCTTCACTTTCAACCCGAAGGTTGCGAGTTCGAGTCACCAAGGGAGCAAAAGGGATGAGAGCTCCTGGGGAGGATAAAAAAAAATAAAAAAATAAATTCAAAGAACATAAATTGAATTTACCTTTTTAAAGAATAACACATTTAAGGTACTAGAATCAAAAAGTACAAAAATCTCATATATTTGGCGGTTAATTATATCCTATTTCGAAAGTTATCTTAATTACTAAAATTTTGAATTTTTTATTGCTCTCGGATACATTCTTTAATTGTTCGATACATTGCAAATGTTGCATTACTTAATAGGAGGGATGTATCCGAGAGGGAATAGAGATGTATTCGAGAGGGGAGGGTGTTTCTGAGAGGGGATAGAGATGTATCCGAGAAGGGATATGGATGTATCCAAGAAGGGATAGAGATGTATCCGAGAGGGGAGGGATGTATCCGAGAGGAGATAGAGATGTATCCGGAGGGGATATGAATGTATCCGAGAAATTATTTATATATTTATGTAATTTTTCCTTACGCACAGCATAGTGGATATAACTTTCACATCCTCTAACCTTTCCCATAATCTCCAATGTTAATGTTATTTTATAACAATCTTTTGTATACCTTTATCAACACCGTAAATAAAGGCATAGAAATTCATGTGTACACTTGAACATACTTATTGAAAGAATAAAAAAGCTCTTCTCTTGTCTCCCTACTCTTAATTAAGCAAGCTATAATATATATAACTGATAAGGTATAAATCATACTACAACTTCAACATTTCATTTAGCTAACTAAGTACAAAACTTGATTCGACGAAGACAAAATACATCTATATTTCACCAAAATAGAGAAGTGATCTAACTCATAATAATAAAGTTATAATTTGTATACGCCAAACATAATACTATTTGAGAATCCAAGCAAAAATCTTTCAGAAATATTTTTCGATTAAAAAGCCGCAAACCAAAACAAAAGACACGACAAGGCAAACCTTGTCTTTGTTTTTCCCATTATCGTATTTTCAATCAATGTTGGCACAAAAATATTTTTCTTGTCCAAAACTTGATTCTTATTTTCTCTTCAACCAAAACGTACTATTTTCTTCTATGAAAACAATTTATTCATCTCTAAAAATATGGATTTTTACCCTACACATATCCAACAAAGCTCGCAACGAGAAAATAACCTTATAAGTTTTAATACAAATTTACACCATATAATATAATTGATGTGCATACATTATATATACACTTATTATACACAATATATTGAGTATATATATCGATGGCAATTACAGCTAGATGGGTGAAAATCTTTTTACCTAAAAATGTTAAGATCGTATTGAGAGTACCGATCAAATCAGCCAGCATAAAATTCAGATGAACCACCGGTTAAAATCATTTCTAGCCCCACAAATAACAACAATACAGTGAGAAAATTGATTGCTGTCTCTTTTCTTTCTTTGTATTATATAATTAGAAAAAAGGAAAAAAAAAAAGTACGTACCTATTTTGGTACTCCCTTCGTTTCAATTTATTTATCTGATTTTTAACTTGTCACAAAGTTAAATAAATGGGGGCGGGCGGGCAAAGGGTCCAAAGGACACGTAGCTGGGGAGAGTCCAAAATCTAATTGTTCCATTTTCCTTCTTGTTCATCAATTGGAAATCAAGACAAACCGGGCACTACGGTAAGAAGTGAAAACACCCGATCCCATTCCAACCTCGATATGTGAAATCGTCTTGCGCCATATGTACTGAGATTGTTCGGGAGACATGGTCCAAGTCCGGTGAAAAAATGAAATAAAAAAAAACTATGATGTCAAAATCTTGCGCCCTTATTAAAATAAACTAACCTTTAAATTTTATGATTTTAAACTAAAAATATATTAACATATATCATGTGAAAATGTTAGAACTAAGAAATTCATGAAAAGGAAATATTTTTTTAATGCAGATAAAAAAGAGAGTAAGGCAAATAACAATTAAAACGATGAGATTACGCCTAGGGCCAAAGGCAAAAGAGAAAGAGGAAGCCCTGGTTTTTCAGGTGATTTCACACAGAAAATAGTAGAAAGAGGTCCGCCGTGGTTTTAGCGGGCCTAAGGAGGAGCAATATTGGCCCACTAGCAGACATATCTTGTCGGGCTTGATGTGCTAAAGCCCATCCAAATGAATCCGACGAATTTCCGTCTTTTCTGTTCCCACACGTACATTATTATAGAGT
The DNA here is from genome assembly GCF_900185275.1 of Solanum verrucosum. Lineage (NCBI taxonomy): Eukaryota > Viridiplantae > Streptophyta > Magnoliopsida > Solanales > Solanaceae > Solanum > Solanum verrucosum. The sequence continues at coordinate 1,150,062 of NW_026019954.1, forward strand.
TTATTATTATATTTCATGATGTCGACTAGTATAATTTAGCCGTAGTTTGATTATATGAAAATAAAAGGGGAAAATATGTGTGTTTGGATACATTTAATGTTATACATAAAAATATTTGATATTAGATACATTGATAAAATTAATATTGAATATACGGAATGAAACTAGATGAAAATCATTTTTAATATATAAATATATGAAAATTGATGGACAAACATACAAATTAGTGAATAAGATAGAAAAGAGAGATGCAAGCGATAGAGTCAATGTATCCCAGATAAATCATACCTAATTTAACTCGCATGTATCTGAGATACATGTTACAGAAAATGCAATTAAGAAAACTATATTGTTCGACATGCAATTAGTACCAGTAATAGTCTAATGATTTTCCATCTATCTCGTTCGAATCGAGACCATCAAAAGTGTCATAAGAACTACAAGAATTCCATTTCTTTGATCTTTCTCCTTCGTAGGTAGGCTCCATCTTATTCTACTTTCCACTGTCTAGGATCGTACCTTGCAGAACAAGACCTGTGCCTTGTGTTATTTATTTCCTCTTAGTTGAAATATGCTACGTACGATTGTCTAAATTAAATTTACCAACAAATTTAAGGAAATGGCAACTTTTTCTTCTTGAATCAAGATCGATAGATCAATTAGACTAAATAATACATTTTAATAATTTAATCACCAACTTAAAATCATTCTTCCATTTGTTTGTTTGTCCCTTTATAGTTTTGTTTATGTTATGATTTTTCTATGGCCAATTTGAATGTTATTTAGTTCAAATTGATCCAATCGTTTATATGTGTTGACTTGTACTATGTTCAAATTAATCTGCCTATGAATATCCACCCAACAATCTCTCCAAATTTGGGTGAGTTGAACCTGCTATATTGATGATGGTTAAGTTTGATAATCTCAATTAAGAAGAAAAAATCTAGTGGAAATATGTCGAAATGATCCTCCAATCTAGAGGAAAATTCACAAATATTTTTTTATCGATTAAATAAGAATGTCACCGACATAATAAAAGAACGTTATTTATTGTTTAAAAACTTGGCTATTTAATAAGTTCACCTTCCTAATTAATGATGTGATTAGGATATTCTTTTTGTTGTTACAAGTTATAATTCACATTTTCCAACATATAGTTTCACTTTATGTTGTCATTGAATTAATAGTCATTAATCAAATTTTTTAATTACTATTTCATCTCTCTAATTCTTTTCCAACGACAGCTAACCTTTCTTTTTGGAAAAAATGCTGTGATTGGGTTGGGGTACAATGTGTTGCATTTACAAATTAAATTCTCTTTCGCATAGTTTAATTTTGTTAAGATTAGATTTAAGAAAAACGTTTTAACCAAAATCATAATGACAGATAGAAAAATATTTAAATCAGGCGTATTTTATGGGGTTTGACTGCCAGAAATATAGATTGAAGGAAACATTTCCTATCGAAAAAAATGAATTCCTTCATTTTTGGTTTTGAAAAATTATTTCAACTTTAAACTGATACTCTAATCAATTTCTAGTCATCATTTTAAATTTTTAATACTTGATATGTCTAAATTACACATCGCAATGATATGATATATAAAGTGATCATTGTTCAAATATAAAATTCAACAAGATTGGGGTTAAATTTCATAGAAGATATGGCACAACTATTTTTTTCAACAATCATTCTATTTCGAGTTGCGATCTGTGAACTGCTTATACGGCGCCACATAATGGATATGCTCCGAATCAACATCAATTTCTGATAACGAATTATTTACTTTATTTCAAGCTCTTTTTTGCATTTTTTACTTTGTTACTTATTTTTTAACGCTAAAACGTCATAATAATCACTTTTCTCTAACTGAAATTGTACAATAATGTTAACTTAAGTACTAGATAAGTAGTAGATTACATGTTTATCAATACTCGGTATAAATTTATTAGAAAACTATTTGATTATAATTATTAACATTATTATCAATCTTTAACAAATATTATTCTTGGAAAACATTTATCATCACTTCCAACCAAACGTAAAACAATTTCGACAGAATATTTTTGGTCATACCAAACGCACATAATTCACTTTTGATGTAGAATTTAGTGGACATGATTTATTTCATGTTCTTTAAAGTGCAAGATTATGACATTTTTGTCTGTTTCTCCTAACTTTCCTGTTTTATTTGTTTTTTTCAAAAAGAAAAAACAAAAAAGTTGAGTAAACGATCATTGATGAGGGAATAGATTTTCAGATTCAATGAAAGAAGATAATAATTTTAGTTTAGACACATTATTTTATAGCCTTTTTATCCTATTCACATAACGACAAACATCTAAGAATTTGGAAATTAATATTTTTATAAAGAATACTTGGAGAAAAAAAAATTAAACCCTTTGCTAAACAACTTATTTCAAACTTTGGTGATAAGAATACATATTTAAAAATCTATGGATGCTTTCATTTGTTGGACCTTTTTATGACTTTCTCTCACTCAAACTCAATTATTTATTAATTTAATCTAGGTTTATTATTAGATATACATCCCATTTGATTAATGACGTCTTGCATATTTGTGTCTTTGTCTAGTCTTTATTAATCACATCCATCACTTCTCTGTCTTATAATTTCCCCTCTGGAGAATATTTGCCCTCAATGAATAATCAGCTTTAATGATGTTTGCAGTTTGTATATTGATTTCAAATATTTTTATTATATAAATCTCAAGCTCTTGTGAAGTGGGTGATTGAGAAAATCAGGAAAATCATACGGGCTTTGTCCAAATCATATCATATCTCATTATGTTACAAGTGTATTTACGGGTAATTTACAGAAATCCCAATAGTTTAAAAGTTAATTATTTATATACATGCTAGTATGTAAGATTATGAATCTTATAAAATTTTGGTGCGTCCAAATACATGCGAGATACATGAGAAAAAATTATGTGTAATTTGTTCTACATAATCGTATTCAAGTGGATTTGCATGTATCTGGAATACATACAAATCTCACTCACCTCCCTCCCGTCTCACTCGTCACTCTCCTATGTATATGATATTTCAGATATATTTGAAATTCATCAGATATATAAAAATACATGTATCTAGTGTGATTCGTATGTATATGGATATATACACGAATCTCGCTCTCCTCCCTCTTGTTTTCACTCGCCTATCTCCCTATTTATGCGTATCTGTTAACAAAAAACCATGTATTTAGGTGTATCTGACATGAAATATGGATATAAAATTATTTTTTAAAACTATAGAAAAAAGTAGTAAATATAATAGGAATATTTGTGTAATTAGATAAATAACTAATTTAGCCCTGCAATTAGTATTAGAACAATTGTTCGATAGAAGGAGTACAAAGATAATAAATGGTTGGAGCTCCATTTACTACCTTAATCATGTCATGAAAGGTAGCTTGGAAACTAACACACTAGAAATGTGAATCTTAGAAATTGATTTGTGGATCGTGATTTGTGATAATAAGCTTTGTAGAACTTTGTTGGATAAGAAAATTATTGTGAGTATGAAGACGTCTTTGAGAGAAAAAATATGTGAATTAATTTATTTTAAAAAAAAGACGAAAATTTTAAAAATTTAATTTGTTCTCATTTGCCCTACAAGAACGTGCTTATCTAACGATCCAAACGACGAATGAACTCAAATGCTAGCACATAATCATTGTTATATGTACCAAACTCAACTTGTACGTATCTCATAATTCAACTTGCATAACTCATATATTTCAAAATCTAAAAGTGTTAATTGAGTGTATTGAGCTGAATATAATCGTCCAAATATTATTTAGGCCGACATGTGCTAAAATACAGATTATAATCTATTTATCTAAATTTTTACTAAATTGTTTTATTTGTTCTTTTTAAATTTTTAGTATCTAATAAAAAATCTTTATTATGACCAGAGGCGGAGCAAGAATTTGATGTTTGTGGGTTCTAAATTTTAAAAAAGAACAACATATTAATCTAATATAACAATCGTTAAATTACAAACATATATATATATATATATATATAAGCATATCATTAAAATTGCATTCGACAAGTTGTTATGTTTTGAAAATAGAAATGATCCATCATTTGGTACACTTTCAAATACTTCATTTATTAATATGAAGATTTGAGTTATTTATTTCAAAGTCCTAAAATATTATTTGGTAAAATGTAGATAAGTGTTATATTTTAGTATAGATTTTGAACTTTTTTTTTTCTATAATCCCAATATTATTTTAAGTAAAATTAAAATTATTAAATTCACCATTAATATTTTTGGGACCTAAAGGAAAAGTTTTACTTGCTTCATCCTTGAGTTACTCTTGCCTTGAAAGTTGAAGTTCCGAGAAGCAAACAATAAATTAATTAATATAATCAATTATTAATATGTGGAACGGTCTTAAAATCAAAGATTAAAAATAAGATCTCTGAATAAATTGTCATACAATGTAAGATAAATAAAAAATAAAAGAGAAAAGGGAGAGCCGAGGAGGAACTGAGAAGGGTAAATAATACTTACTGGGGCAGAGGTCTGCACTTTGACAACAAGCCGTAGCAATGAAGTAGGTAGTAAAAATTAGAACCCTAATTTTTTTTTAAAAATAATTTTTGGGTTTAAAGTTTTATTGAATGCTTCAAAAGAAATCAATAGTGAGATGTTGTTTTAGAGTATGACACTATATTTTTGTTACTTACAATTATCTATTTTGAAATTAACGGTCAGATATTGTTTTGGAGTATGACACTATTTTTTTATTTTTCTCAATCATCAATTTTCTGTTTTATTGTTTGAGAAAAGAGTTTAGGAAATTGTTGCCAATGGGGCTCGAACCCCCAACCAAAGACTCAAAACTGCCCACGCTCACAGTTACACTTTACAGGTGGCTTTCATGCCAAATCCCTGTAGCTTTCTTTATTCATATCTCTCTGTTTACCAAAAACTGCCCTTTTCTCATCTCTGTTAACAAGAAAACACAATTTTGGAAATTCTAATGAATTGGATTGGAAGTGCTAGAATTTTGACATTTCAAAAAGTGGATTGTTAAATTCAAATTGTGCTTCTTCTCCATCTGTGCATCTTTTTTAAGGATCAAATATTTTGGACTAATAGTATAAAATGAAAATAATTAAGGACATCACACGTACTCTTAGATCTTTTCATCATCTCCTTAATTTTGTGTTGAATGTAATGTTGGTGCTTAAGATCTTGGATTGGCCCCCTAACATAACCTCTCTGTTATGGCATAATCACCAGCACCAACTTCTATTTCCTTTTGTAGCTTAATTAATGAGAAAGTTAGAAATAACAGAACATGTGGGACTCATGATATGAGGCTCTTCACATGCAGAGGGTGAACCTAAGATTTTCAATAGGGGTTCAAAATCTGTAGAAACAGACACATGAAGTAGTCGAAGGAGGTTCAACATCTACTATATATACATATAAAATTATTTTAATCATGTATAAATAATATAATTTTTCGCCAAAGGGGATTCGGATGAACCGCGGTGGCTCCGCCCCTGTTCACATGTGGAACTGATCTTAAGATTGATATGAACACAAAAAACTTAACTTTATTGGTGCTGTCATGTTTTCTTAACATGTGTCTTGCAGTTGTTTACATGAATTGTGTATGCAAGTAACCGAGAAATGGATCACCGAAAAAGAATCTTCTATCACTCTTCGTTGTATTGCTTGTAAGCAAATATTTTAAATTTTTCAATTTTATTTTCCCCTTGATTTAACTGGTATTTTGCCAATTATATTTTAACTTTCATTTTGAAACTTACGAAATGACATTTAATTACTCTGTATTCCTTATACATAAAATCTCAATTTATTGGGCCCGTACTTGCAAGGGAATATATCATAATATGTTTCCTTTTTTCAAATAGTTCTAAAATAGCATTTATATATCACCCACATTTTCAGTAAAACTTTTAGACGGTTAACAATTCCATCATCATTTAAAAAGGACCTTTCACCATGCCAAAAGTACGTTAATTAGCCCATAATCCTAACTTATAATTATTATTAACATAAAAGACAGAAAGAAAATAAAACAATACTCCCATTTGACTATAGCATTGAAGTAGAATGCATTAGGCTATTTTCCTCCTTTCTAATTGGATTACATTAAAATTACCTCGGAGGCAAAGTTAGAGTTCTAAGTTCTAACTACGTTGGTTAAAACCTATATTTATATTTAGATATACAATAAATAAATATGTATAAACAAATCATCTAAAACCAAGTAAGATGTGTTTTTTTTCTAGAATTTAGAACCAATAAATTCAAGATCTGATTATGTTATTTGCACCGTCACCTTTTCGCAACAAGCCCTAGTTGAACTCAAAGATCAAGAAAAGCTGATCATTTATATTAATTCCTACTATGACACAATTAAAGTAATTAAAACTAATAGTAATAAATTATTTCTTGTAATTAACAAAGAATATGCTTCATACAGATGCCAACAAAAGAGCAAACAAGCGGCTTCCCAGAATTTGAGGCTCCTAACTTGGGAATTTCTTCAGCTAGTCCATAGGAACTATATATAAATATTTATTCTTTCTAATACAGTACTATTAATTAGCTTAAACACATGCATTAAATATATTTAATGTGTACGTACCCACATGACCATGCAGGTTTTAATTAGCTTCAAGCCTTGACTTTGCTTTGCGCTAACAACACATGCTATTGGGGTTTAACAATTGATTAATCTTAAAGTAAGGTCTCTTTTGGTTCTTTATTAGATGATGAGTTGTAATCATAACAAGGACATGATAGGTACAATTAAGATTTTTAGTGTATTAAAATTAAAGATATGTATATAGCTTAATTAGACATGAAAAGAAGGCTAGGTTTAGTAGTGTTTGTAATGGTGACAGAACCTAAATATTAATTTAGTATTTTAGTATTGTAACTATATCCATAAAAAAGTGCCAAATTGTTATAAATATATTATATTGTTGAGGTTCATTTTACAACTTTCTAGATAAGCTTGAAATCAATAGCAGATGTTAAATAACTTGGAATCTAACTTTCTCAGATTTGTAATAAAACAGATAACTTAAGCAAATAATTTACAACATATCTCAAATAGACAATTAATATTTATCGGCCTCTTTCTAATGTATAACACAAATTAGAGACAACGTAATTCTTGTCTCTAATTTATTTATTTTATAGTCTTTGTTTTATAACACAAATCTTAATTTAACTAGTAATTTGATGCTTAATAAGGATAAAAAGGATATAGTCTCTTAATTCATTGGGGCCTTAGGGCTCTTGGAGTCGTTTAAGAGTCGTTTTCTTTTTCTCATATACTCCTTTATTTCAATTTATGTACTTTAGTTTGTTTGAAGTTTCAACACAAAACTTAAGATTATCAATAATATTTCTAAATTTTGTTAGTTTGACTTGAACGTCTTTTTAACATAATAAATATCTTTTTAAAATTTCATGATTTTAAATAAATTATATTATTTTCATAAGAAACTATCATTAATGATAAAATGAGAATGTCGGAATAAAAAAAAAAGAGAGTGTTGAATTTATGACTTTGTGCTATGCAAAATTGAAGCAAACTAGAAGAAAAATACGATGCAAAATTTTAAAAGACCTACTTACGTATATAATGACAGCCAATAATACCACTTTTCTTTATAAATTGACATATTGATCAAAAATAAACTCAGCTTTCAGATACCTTTCATAAATTCATAACTCACAAATAGCATTGACTAATTAAAAAAAACATATAAGTGAACGAATTTAAGTTATATGATTGAAGTGCGATGCAAAAAGTCACTTTCCCTTATATTTTTTTTTTATTTTTTTTTGAAAAATATAATGTGAATTCTAAATCAAATAGGTCTATTAGAAAACAATATATCAGTCTCCCAAGATAAAAATAAAAATTGCGTATATGATATATCTTATTTTTTTCAAATCTCACACATTGAATAAATTATTATTATTATGGTTGTTTTCAAAGCCAAACAGACCTGATCACTAATAATGTTTAGCTTATTACTACATTATTGCTATTGTTTGAAATCTCTCTAGTTCATGTTCAGTCCCCTTCATTTCAGAAACCATTTCTATTTCCATGTCTCTTTTTTCTTCACTTTCCACTTCCACTTTTTTTCTTATTTTAAGCTTTACCAGAAATTTGTTCACGACAATTTTTCCATTTTTTTTTAAAAAAAAAATTACTATTATGATTTTTGTGACAAGGCAAAACTGATTTCACAAAAAATATAGAATTGTGCCAAAAAGGACAATGATCCAGACCACAAATTACAAAAGTACAATTTTCTAATAATTAATAATAGGAAAAGGACATAAACCTGCTACGAGGAAGAGTAATTTTCCAGAAAAGAATCCATATGACTTTCGTCATAGAAAATCACAAACGAATCATACACATTACATTTTTAAATAAAAAAATAAAAAAATCTAACTCTTAAATCAAGTTGCAGTAATTATCTCTAATCACACTTGCTAATCACCTCTTCAAGCCTAAACAGCTAAAAATTGTATTTAATGATACATTCGAAGTATTTTCCAGTTGTTTTTTTTGGTTTTATCCTTCAAATTGTGTCCCTTAATTAAAAAATATAATTAAAAGACGTGAAAGGAATGAAACAAGAATTAATTAGAGAGGAAATGAGCCAAATTAATATTCCATTGAAAAGGGAAATCGAGGAAAACATGAAACCCTAGAGAGAATGTCTTGTTAAGACAAGAGGATTTAATTTAATTAGTTAAAATAAAGCTAAAGAATGTTTTATTAATTAATGTAATTTGGTTAATTAATTAGTTTGATTGAAGAAAGAAAAGAGGACAGGAGTCTTGGGAAAGTAAGAAGGAAAGAGAGGCATCATCGTAGAAGATAAACAGAGTACTCTGTTACTGTTGATTAGTCACATGGATTCCTCTGCTTCAACTGATATATATTCCAAAAACCAACCTGAGCCACCTCATACTACTATTTACCACTTCTTTTTTCCGTCCATATTAGTTATCATGTTTCATTCTTCGACACTCAAATTATGAAACTTTTGATAAACATTATAAAATATGTTTATCAAAACAATATGAGAAAAGTTACAAATTGTACAAAGGAAAATGTTTTGTTTAAAGAAAATATTTTTTTGAAAAATAAATGAGTTTCTTACTTATTTTCTACTGTTTAGTAAGTAAGCAAGAAAACATTATTCCAATAGCATTTATATGTTATTTAGCAAAACGTTGAGATGGTGGGTGCACATTCGAGGGTGGCGGGGTGGAGGGATCGGGTGGATAGGAGGAGAAAATAAACTTGGAATGTCACTTGTGTAACTTGTTTTCTCTACTCTTTCATTACGAAAGTAATTTTTCTCATTTTTAAAGGAATGTATTCTCGTGAAGAAAATATAGTGCATAAATATTTTGACGAACTAAGCATAGGAAAATTGAAAATTATTTCTAAATTATTGAGTAGTCCTTTCATATAGTTTATGAATATCTAAATTTTAAATATAAAATATTGAGTTAATATAGTCTAATTAAACTTTTAAAATGAGGGGAATTGACTTTCATATAACAATTAATTAGGAACGAAAGAAATATTTTTTTTCTATTTTGACTTTAAATTCCGCACAATAATGTTTATAAGATGAAATTGACCTACAACAACAGATTGTTACAACTAATCAAATTGCACTAATGATGTAAAAACTAATTACACGCAGAGGAAGATATGGATCATTCAATAATTTTTGTTTAGAGCATGTATTTATGTTAAAAAATTCATATAATGTAAATAAATATTTTAGTTGCAAACTTAGTGATTAAAACAAGTTACTATAACTTAAACTAGAATCATAAATTTCAAATTCTCGCTCCATCGCTATTATTTTCCTCTCTCTTACATGGTATAGTTGAGTATAGACACTCAAACACAAGCAAGCTAGATGCAGAGAACCCTTTTTTCCAGATCTTGGTAGAATCTCTGAGCTATCATCAACTTTTCGTCAGCATTAGATTCTTTCTTTCATATGTTATGGGACAGGGTCCAACTATGACCAAATAAAACCAAAGCTATGCAGTATTTAGGCTAAACTTTTTTTTGCATATATCATACAATGCACCCACTTGGGTATAACTTTTAGGATATTAAATGACGATATCATTGGTCCCAATTTTAATTTCAGTTTGATTGTACATAGTTGACAATCCACTTCAATTAATGCTCTTATTTGTACATATATAATCTCATTATTCCTAATCATATTCAATTATTCAATCTTTGGGTAATATATTCATGAGGTCAAGATCAATATTGGTACTCCTTTGCCATATCATTTTTGATAGTTTCTTGGTTAGTGAGTTAATGTTGAATGGTACTTTAATTTACTATACTTAAGTGGGCTCTATCTACCTAAATTCAGCCTTGTTCGATAGTGTTTTAGTATGGTCACCTAAATTCCGATTGTTGTGGATTTAATTATCTATTCTATAATTCCTTCTACATTTCCCCTTTCACAGAAACCCCCAATTAATTATTTTATAAAAAAAGTATTTACAGACCATAGATATATATGATAATTGAACAGTACTAGAAGGTTAAGTTTTTTCTTAAAACTTGTTCTTACTTGTACTTTCCACCATTTTTCGCAAAGTGAGATGAAAGGCTTTGGCTAGATTTTCCAAGTTTTGCTTCTATAAGTTATTATCATCAAGAGAAGTTCTAGGTGCAAGTATATATATATATATATATATTTATTTATTTTTATATATGGAGATTAAGGTATATATATTATCGATGTAAGAAATTTTTATACAATCAAATCACTTTTTATCTGTTACAATTGGTTATCTATTTTACTTTTAAAATTATTATTTTATTTTAAGAAGCCTTATCTATAAATATTCTTTGAATAACTTGATATTTTTAAAAAACAATTACTATATATTTCTTAACACAAAGACACGTTTTTAATCAAAGTCACTCTAGCTCCGCCCTGAATGACAATAGTATTAATTTCATAATTCTAAAGGATTCGTTTATATAATACCCTTAATAATTCAAATTAGAATGGAATCAAAACCATATTGTAAGTGAGTACGTACTATTAGCACAAACATGTTTTTTCCATTTGAGCTTCAATATTTTTATTAGAATTTGATTAAATTTAAAATTGTGTCAAAAAGTCCCAAATTTAAGATAAAATACTTCATAACAAAAACGACAACGAACACGAAAAGACTCAAACCTAAAAGCTCTAGTTAAAGATAACCCTCCACCACCATCTTCGTTAAATATTGACACTGTATAAGATGTACATAGTTTAATTATTTATCTACTATTAATGTCATTTGTCTTTGGCCTGTATGGTTGGGTCCCATCTTATGTTCACCATCTTTGTGAATCTATATAGGGGACCATTTTAGTCATCAAACTTTCTCAGTACACATATTCAGGAGCTACTATTCACTACCCCCTCCCCCCGCAAACATCTTTTCTCTCTTTTTCCAACTTGCTTAGTGTCACGTGTGACATAATTTTGTGTTCATTTTGTTAGGTTAAATTCAGTGCTCTTTTTTTTCCTTCTCTTATATATAACACAAGCTCATTTGCTAGAAAGAAAAAAGTTATATTTGTTTTAGTCTTTCGAGAATTCTAGTGTTTGTGCCTTTGCTTGAAACTTCCAATCTAAAGTTAGGTTTCTTTGGAACAAACATATTTATTTCTCTTCTTCATCTCCTATTGTTGGTCCTCTTTTTTCTTTCTTACCCTTTCAAACAACTTTTCTTGACTATATATGTTATGAAAATAAAGTAAAAGAGAAAAAAAGGGTATTTGGGGTCAATAAAGAAAAAATGGCATTAGAAACAGTGATTTACAATCAAGAAACATTTGGGTACGGTTGCAAAGAGTACTACAACAATAATTTGGGTAACTTTAATTATAATTATGACTTGGATTTATTACAAGGCGAAGGAGGAGCTGGAGAAATGAGTTTTACAAATTTGTTGGATCATAATAATCGGGAAGAATCTTCATCATCGCCACCAGAACTAATGTACAACAACAATGCGAGAGAGTACAACATTTGGGATCCAAATTCTTCAATAGAAGATCATCAGCTGTTTATAGAAGGGTCACCGGCGGCTGAAATTCCGGCGGCGGCGGTCAGATCTGCCGCCAACTCCGGCCGCCGGAAAAGAAGACGGACGAGAAGTTGTAAAAACAAGGAGGAATTGGAGAACCAAAGAATGACTCACATTGCGGTGGAACGGAACCGGCGTAAACAGATGAATGAGTATCTTGCTGTTATTCGATCTCTAATGCCACCTTCGTATGTTCAAAGGGTATATATATTTTTCTCCTTTTTTCTTATATGAATATTTTTTATTTTGAGTTTTAATTTTTTAATAAAGTTGATGAACTTTTTGTAAATGTAAAAATGACAAAAACATGAAAAGGATTGACACCCCTAGCTATTTTTAACAAATTTAATTGTCTTTTGCCCTAAAAAAGAAATGAATTAATTGAACTACTGGTAAATTTTAGAAAGTTTTCATACAAAGGGATTTGTTTTTTGAAAAAATTCATGTCATGATTTATTGCATTTATTACTTAGTGTACTTTGTATTAGATGAAAATGTTTAATTGTATTAGTACTATTTATGTAGCTAGTCTTATTAATTATCTGTGGCGACATCGATAACATGATTTTTAGCTAGAGGTTCAACATATATATAGAAATTCACATTGTATATATGATTTTTTTCAGCTATGAACCTTTTCCGCCCCTCTAACACGGTTTGATGTGTTAAATTATGTGGGGTTTTTTAACAGTCCTTTTTGTTTTCTCAGGTTTTTAACTTACTGGTAAAATATAAAAGGAAATTATTGTTAATTAATTTCAGGGTGACCAAGCATCAATAATTGGAGGAGCCATAAACTTTGTGAAGGAGCTAGAACACCATCTTCAAACCCTAGAAGCACAAAAGAGAAGCCATTCTCAAAAACAAGAACACTCAGATAATCATGGCTCATCATCAAGTCCACTATTTGCTGATTACTTCGCGTTTCCGCAGTACTCAACTCATTCCAAGAGTACATCTCCGGCAGCACCAGCATCTATTGCTGCTGCCGGATCATGTGACTCTCCGTTAGCCACAGAGAAAATGTCGGCGTTGGCCGACATTGAAGTGAGCATGGCGGAGAGTCATGCCAATCTCAAGATACTATCAAAGAGAAGGCCAAAACAGCTCTTGAAAATAGTAGCTGGGCTTCAATGTCTTTGGCTCACTGTCCTCCATCTCAATGTCACTACTGTTGACCACATGGTTCTTTACTCACTCAGTCTCAAGGTTTGTACACTATTTCCTCTTTTAGTCAATTAACTTATATACGACGGTAGTATATTATTATGTCACTTAAAAGATACGTACTTGTTACTACTCATAATAAAGTAATTACTCCTACTTTTTAATAACAATTTACGTGACATTGATTGATTTGATACAAAATTAAAAAAATTAAAATGAATTGAATTTTCTTGAAATTAAACTATTTCAAATTATATATAGAAAGGTGACAAAAAAGGAAAGTGCGAGTACAACCCAATACAAATGTTATACTATTACATTAATAATGTACTCTCGATTTTCATTTAATTTGTCATTTTTGACTAGACACAAAATTTAATAAAAGAAGAGAGATTTTCAAAGCATATGATATTAAACCTATCATTTATAATGTGTTTATGATGTTTTATTTTTTAAAAAACCAACTAATAAGGAAATAGTTTGGTACAAAGATAGAAAGGAATGTAGAAAATGTTTTTTTTATACTTTCAAAGTATATTTTTTTTCCTTTTCTATTATTGCTTTTTTTTTTTTTTTTTTTTATGTTTGATTATTTCTCTAATTATGAATTGAAATTGGAATATGGAGCAGTTAGAGGAAGGGTGCCAGTTAACTACTGCAGATGAAATTGCTGACTCTGTAAATCAATTGCTTGGTAGAATCCAAGAGGAAGCTGCTTCAAGTTCATGAAAACAAAAACAACAAAAAGAAAACTCGGTTTTATTATGTGCGAGTTTTAACAACAATAACATATCCACTGAAGTCCCACAAGGTGGGATATGGAAAATGTGTGTGTATGTAGACCTTACTCCTATCTCGTGGAGGCAGATAGCTAGGAGTACGGGGTTTAATCTTCTCAAAATGTCCTCACTCTTTTTTCATTTCATTTTCTTTTAATTTGCTTTTTTTGTTATGTGGGTTAATTCAAGTTCTCTAGTACAAGATCCTAAATTAATAATGCCCATCTATAACTAGCTAGCTAGCTTTTGACAGCTTAATTATGAGTACTTTGTATCTTAAGTAAATCTGCAGTGGTTTAGGTATTAATTAGACAATAATTACTCTTCTTGATTTACTTTTTGTCTTTTTTTATTTTGCGAATTTATCAGGCTGATTTACTCAAATCTCCGCTATTATTTCATTTTTGCTATATTTTAAAAAATTGTGTACCTAGCTCTTGAAACTGATAAAATAATAAATTATCGTCTATCATCTAATTTTTTTTTTGTTTCACCGAGGCCTAATGTTTTAATTGATTTGTCATAATTTTATTTTTTTGTTAGAAGGGATTGATTTTTGGACCATGGTCTAAAGATCTATAAATGATGGAAGGAGAAAAATTAAGAAGATGATTATTTATCAAACAACTGTCCTTAAAAAAAAAGGACAACAGGGGCAATTTTTTGTATTAATTATTCTACAAAAGAGCAAATGAGAAATGTTTCTAGTCAAAATTGTCTATGATATTATATATTCGACAATAATATTCTGTCTGACCCTTGTGTTCCCATTGCAAAAGACAACCAACACGAAATAATGAACTCCAAAATATATTTTTCACAAGTTCAATTACAATTATTTTTTTCATCTCCGCAATGAAAATTACTAAAAAGTGTTGTTACGTGTCACTCCATATAAAATATAAAGTGATACTTATAATTATAGACCTATGCCTTTGGATGATTAGTCTAAAAAATAGGCAACAAAACCCGGGGTGGCCCAGTGGTTTGGGCTTAAAACTTTCATGTTGGAGGTCTCAAGTTTGAAATCCCCTGCCAGCAAAAGCAAGGGGTTTACCTTTTGGGTCGAGCTCGTCACAACAGGGTTGCCTAGTGCGAGTTATCTCCTATGTGGTTTGCGAGCTATTTTATAGGAGCGGGGGTTTTACCCTGTGTGCACTCAAAAGGTAGCGGCTGCGGGTTTCCCTTGTCATAAAAAAAATAAAATTATATATATATATATATATATATATATATATATATATATATATATTTCGTATATTTAAGTATGAATATGCATATACTATACATATAATATAGATAATCAGTCTATAAATTTTATATATTTTGGCCAATGCAATAAATTTGATTGAACGGTACATATTGATAACCATCTCAAATATAAACGTTTTTCACCCCTTTTTTTAAGGCCATACATTTCTTCCACTCCATTCCAATTTTAAGACTGATGAAAAAATGGGAAAGTTCATCCATGCCAATTGAAGATGAATTTCAATTCTATTGTTTGTCTGCATCCAACAACGATGACAATCGAACTACTTAACAAAGACATACATCTAAAAAAAAATACTACAACTAGCGTTAATTTCGCTTTAAAGCACTATTAATTATTTGACCTCAAACTTATTTGGAAAACTCGATTTCACACTTTCACTTCAAATTAGAATAGGGATATTAATTTCACCTCAAACTAAAATTGGGTGGGATATTGAAACATTGTAAATTAAAAGGTGAGACCAAACTTATGTATTTTTCCCATTTTAAAAATTATTTTCTTATAATGACTTAGCAATTGGTCGATCATGTAAGAATTTCATTTTACTTGTCCAAATTGTACGAACTTGAAGGAGACTAACTTGATCTATAATTTTGACTAAATAGGTGTAGTGGTAATTTGTATTAAGAAATTTCATTTTAATTCCTCTTGATCGACATAATAAACAAAAAGGCTGAAATCCACCACACGATCCCTTTCTCCTTTTAAAATCAGCAAAGTCAATTGAATTAATATCATTATATTTAGAATTACTAAAAAACTTTTAACAACATTTATATGTATGAAATAATTATATTATTGGCATTAAATAATGTAATGTCGCAAATTTTTTAAAGTATTGTAGTAGATGACAAGACCCCCTTTGACTTTCATACAGTAAGGTTAGCGTTTCTATATATTTACCTTATAGTTACTACTACCATGTAACCCCTTAATTACATAAGAAATACTACAGTAAAAAATTCTAAAGCCCTAATTATAATACTTCCATCTATTTATTACTAGTACTATTTAAATTAGTATGTCTTTGTATTTCTCCATGCAAAGATATGTCTAATCATAAAAGTGACATCTAGATACATATATAGCAGGCTCTTCTTAAAAGGTACATCAATATTATAACTAATTAATGTCACTTCTTAATTTTGAATCACTTATCATAATGTGTTGGATTAAAGGACTAGTTATGTTTTATTATATTCATAATTGCTTTTTGAAAATTAATACTTGCTGATTAGTACAACAAACAAAATCAAATATAGAAGAAAGATGTAAATGGTGCCAGCACCAAGCCTAAGGTCTAGCATTTTGATAACTAAACAATCATTACAAACTTTAATTATTGTTTTAACTGTATGTAATTACGTAATTATATAATTTACTATGAGTTAAAAGTATGTTTAGGAAGGTACGAAAGGAGACAGCTAGCCCATATACTCAAAGAACAGAATCTTTAAGTCATTAGTCAAATTAAAAAATGATTGAAAAAGGGAAATGAAATATGAACCATGCATTTGATACTTCACGAGAAAGAAAGAACCTGGATTTGACAAAAGTTAAACCTTATTCTTTTCATCACATGCTTTACAATTAATGCCCCAAAATCTAATTTCCCTTTTGCACAATGGACAATGGTTAATTAGAAGTAGCTAGCTCATTTTAAATGAGATATGGTGATACATGAGGGACAGCACACACTATTATAAAAATCATTCAAATTAAAGCTAGGAATATATGACAAATGGGTCCGGGCTAGACACCAACATTACCTCGATCTTGAATTATCAGCGTGCGTTACAATATACATATGCATATCTTGGATGCTAAGGGAAAAGACTACATAAATAAGTACCAGATAGATGATTTGAACGACATATTTTAAAGATTTTGTCAAGTCAATATGGGACGAGTAGAATGAAATGAAGGGAATACTCGTTACCTAATCCCCAATTAATTTTGTGCTTAACTTGTTTCCTCTAGAAAAAAACACAATTGTTGGTGTTTCGATCGAGGAGTAGGAGTAGAGCTAGGATACTTTTGACAAAAAATTACACTATTTATATATAGCTAGAATTATTTTTTATGTATACATAATATACGCTGAACCTCCTTTATTTTTTTCATATTTTAAATCTTTTTAGTGAAATGTCCAACTCGTGTCGAGGAGTGAGCAAACATAATAAAATACTTAAACATCCAAAGAATAACAAAAGGATATAAGGATGAAAGAAAGGTTAACGCTTTGATTTTTGTAGCACGTAGAGGATTGTGTCATAGCTTTAGGGGGTATTATATTACTTTTATTATATTATAGACTTACAAAAAAAAAGTGAGAAACTCTCTGTGAAAAAGTAGCTTATAATATACCTTTTAAAATTTCTTCTTCACTGCAGTTTGCATCTTCCTAGCTTTCAGCTTTTTAACATAAAGAAAGTAGAAATACAGTTTCTTATTCATTCATTTCTAGAAATTCTTAGTTCCCGCCATAATATAATATAATGTTTTTCTTCTGAATACAAGGACCAACTTTCTAACGCTTTTTCAAGTAAAATATTATACTACGTACTATTCAAATCTTGAACTTGACCACTTCACAGCAAAATGCAAAGATAGATATCACCTTTTCACCTTATTATAATGATATATTTCAAGTAATTTTTCTATTTATGAAAGCTCGATTCAATAGAAACGATAACAATAAAAAGAGGTGGTGTGTATGTAAACATAAACACGTAACATGACGACTCATTAAGGTCTTTATATTATCCTTGGAATCAAGGCCGCATTATTTTTCCTACTTTCGTTACTTTGAAGGAAAAAATGAATTTACTTGACCTACTGGCTACTCCAAATAAGATTTCTAAATCTACTTGGGATTCAACATTTATATGAAAATTTTGAACCTTTCAAAGTGCAAGTGAATGAATTTTAGGGATGTTTCATACATAAAATTATTGAAATAAAACCAAAATATATTTAGTTTGATTTAGTTTATTTTTTTCATTTTAGTTTGATTATTTGGATTTGATTTGGACTCTTATTGGACCTTCTCAAGGTGGTCCGCTAAAATATATATATAACAGTATATAGTTAAACTCTAAAAAATATCTATATAACAATATATAGTTAAAGTAATTTATATATGCATATACAGATTCAAATATTTATACCTTGAGAAAGTGTTAAATAATACTTAAGAAAAAATTCCAATTACCTAATTATGCACAATTACTCTCTTAAATCTTTATACATATATGGAAATTTGGGACCTATCGGTACCAACCTAATATTCTGGCATTCTCCAAACCCTTCAAGTAAACATCTTCATTCGGTCTAACTTAACCCAAAAAGCTAACTACCCTTCAAGTAAGTATCATTATTCGATCTAACTCAACCCAAAAAGCTAACTTTTATCGTGAAAATTGTTCAATTCATATTAAAAAGCTAACTCGTCCGATCCCTTAAAGGCCGATATGAGACTTTTAAAACCCCTCATATATCCAAGGTTGCTCTAATACCATATAAATAAATATGCCTTGGGCTAACTCAAGAAGAGTAAAGGATGATTACTAAAGCCATATTAAGAGTACTCTAAGGAACCATCCATCATCTTCGATTTGGGATTTCATTCATCACCACCCCATGCACGCTCTGACATAATTTGATATTGGATATCTGAACAATATATTCGAGATCCCAATATTGAAAGCATGACTCTGATACCATATTAAACAGACGCTGGGCCTAACTCTTTTTTTTTTTTTTTTTAACCGTGGTTTCCGGGCGTCGCTTTGCGAACCCGACTAGCTGTACCCACCGGGTCCCGCTGTTTCAAGGCGGGTCCACCACGGTTAGTTCCACGGGGCCCTGGAGACGCGGCCGATTTGTAATGCCTCCAGTGGCCCTGCTGGGGCTCGAACCGGCGACCTGAAGGACTTTGTCCCAGGCCTTTACCAGCTGAGCTACCCCTCAGGGTTGACGCTGGGCCTAACTCGCTAGCACACACAAACAATTTTTTTTTGTCTATATTCTGCATTTCTTCTCCTATATATGTTATATTGAAGTATTTTTTAACTTAGCGTAACAAATTGACTTTCATGAGGATTTGATGTGAAAAAAGCTGCAACTTTAGTAGCAAAGTTTTTTTTGTTTTTCCAAGAAGCAAATCAAAGCAAATTTGGATTTTGTAACCTCATGGTAGATTTGTTTTCTTGTCTCAATTAAACATCAAGTTCAAAGAATACAAAGACCAAGTCTTCAATATATAATCACACCTCTACTTTTTCTTTTTTTAACTTCATTAATTTACCTTTAACCCCAACCAATTAGCATGGCCCCGGTGCAAGAATGATAACACATACAAATAGAAAAATGGTCCAAATTATAAAGTGGAGGAAATTAAATTTTAAGATAAAACAAAAAAAAAGAGAAAAAATGGAAGTCAGTAGGAGAAGAGCATGCAGCCTATCAAACAAATTATAGGTAATTGATTGAACACTGCACAATGAGATAAAGAGTAGGAGGGACCAGATAGCTATTAGATTCTTTCCTCGTGTTTCCCCCAAACACATACTTCTATAAACTATGCAAAATATGTCATCACATTCTGGTAATGTCCATGAGTTCATGCAATTACTAGTTCAAGGTTTTTTTTTTTTTTTTGTAACTTCACTCAAGATAATAATACTCATCCTTCTTATTTTATTTTATATGAATTAGTTTAACTGGATACAAAAAATTAAGAAAGTAAGATTGTTTTAAATTAAAAATGTGTGTACTATGTCATGTGACTTATTAGTTCTTAGGTTGAAATTAAAGAATCAACAATAATAACAAAAAACTAATGTAATCCTACAAATAGGATTTGGAGAGGATAGACGTACAAAGATTTACCTCTACCTTTAGACCCATGACTCAAAAGAAATATAATCGATTAAAGAAAATCACTAAATATAAAAGTGACATTTTCAAAAATAAGAGTAAAATACATACTCCTATATTGAAAGAGAACGAATATGACTTACTCCTTTAAGATTATGAATTTGAGAATCTGTTTTATTTTTTTTATTTAAAAAAAATAATCAATAACCAGTCAATGTTACTTATAATTATGATGATAATAAGATGGAGTCGGTAGTTTTACATAGTTCCAAAAGATGTCATTTCCAGTTTCTGTGTGTTTACGTTATGATACACGATAAATGAAAAAGAAACTCCATAGATCTGCTGTTTATGGGATTTATTATTAGAAGGAAACAAAGAGAAATTATAAAGAGGGACATGAGAGTAAACAATGACGTGGCTTAAAGTTGTACTAATACATAATTAAGAAAAAAGTTCATTTAGCACGAAGGATAAGGTTTGATATCTCAAGATTAAACCAAAATTTATATTGCGTTTGATCGACCGAATAAATTTATTCCCAATCATATGAGTATAATTGAAATATATATCCTTAGTGTAGTACTTGTGTTAGAAAGTATGTTGTTTCAACCTTATAAACAATTACGGACTTTAATTATATCGATAAACTATTGGCCAAAGGATACCTAATTCATAACTTTCTCAATATTAATCAATTCATGCAATAGACATGGAATTTATTATCAATAAATGCCCAACCGACTGGAGATATTCTCATTCAAATGTGTCCATTGACTAATTGACAAAGATAAATATATTTATATATATTTGGATGAGATAAGAGTTAGGTTCCTAATTATTCTCTCAATTTTTTTAATTACTTCTTGATTTGAGTTATATATTTAAAAGGGAAACATCTCAAAGTCTCATGTTGTGCACAACTTACCAGATTCAGAATTAAGATCTCTTATTCTTTAATCCAATTTTAAATCTATATATTTCGTGATTGTTTGTTTTTCCCCTTTTTAAGATTTCTGTTTGTGTTTCTTGAGACTTCTGTGATGTTAACAAAGCCCCATCACCTGCCAACTTTCTGTATTTTGCACTTTATTTATAATATTAGTAATAATTGGTCATTGCCCACCATTTTGACTTAAACTTCTACCATATATTTTTGTCTGATGTTTACCTACACTGTTTAAAAATTAAATAATTTGATTTTTTAAAACAAACTACTAGTCTGCGTAGTTTGTGATGTTAATTAGCAATAATTGGATCTTAGATAAAAAGGTGTGGAGGACGCGAATTAGGATTGAAGGTTAATAGGTAAGAGCATGTCTATACTAGTAGATAGGAGTGCATTGTCTTAATACCCTTATCAGTAGTCATAGTCATTGTTTGTAGTTTTTTGTTATTCAATTTTATTAATATCTGTTTTTCCGTATAGTTTGATTGTAGTAATATATGATATTGCTATGCTACTATATATATGTGTTGCTTTGTTACTATGCTTTATTTCTTATGTTTCATTACATTTTTTTCTAGTTTGTTTTTGTCTTGAGGCAATTGGCTATCGGAAACAACCTCTCTATCTCACCTCTGACATATCCTTCTCAGACTTCATTTTGTGGGAATAAACTGGATATGTTGTTGTTATAGTTATTTTTAAAACAAATTACTATTTCAAATGTTCTTCCAATCCTATAAACAATAGTGCATTATTCACTTTGTTATGGGTATGACATTACCACACTACAATACAAAGTGGACATGGCAAAAACAGAAGATCAAAGGAGTGCAATTCATAGGTTGCATATATATATATATATATTGTGGTCTAAATGCCTATTCGAAGAAAAAATACAGTGGAACATATCGAGAGTTAAATCGGGGATCAAAGTTAGGCTTGATACTTCAAACTTTAGATACGTAATTATCGTCATACGAAATTTCTGACAAAAATGTGTAGAATTTGATTGTGAAAAGAAGGGCAAATCACATAAATCCCACTAATTTAGGTCTTAATTATTAAGATTCCCAATAGTTTCTAATATTACTTCCTCTACCATATTTTATGATTAGGATACATGAATCTGAATCCATGAGATACATGTATCTGGCGAATTTTAAAATTGAGATACAAAATTTATTTATTTAAATTAATTGGTTGTAACTTATTTCCTTAATTAGAGGAGTAATTGAGGATTTTCAAAATACATAGATAATTAATTTCATTTTATTATTCTTTGAAATAGTAAATTCATTAATATTACTAATATAAGATAAAAACATGTATATCTTGGTAATGTAGTTTGATTAATTTCAAATTATTACTCTTAAAATAATAAATTCATTAATTTGATGTATCTATTTTCAATATATGATGTATCCAACAAACTAAACATTTAGATACATGAGTGCCATACAAGTACATTCATATGTATCATAGAAGTATCTAGCATTAATTTCATGTATTTGTTATACGTATCTAGTATTAATTTTATGTGTATATATATATATATATATATTAATTTCATGTATCTTTTATATGTATCTAGTATGAATTTGATGTATCAAGTATCAATTGTATATGTTATATCCAAAAACATGTATCTCGAATACGTAGTAAACATATACATCTAATTACGTGTATCTAAATATGGAATATACAAAAAGAAGAAGCATATACATCTAATTATGTGTATCTAAATTTCATATGTTATATCCAAAAACATGTATCTCGAATACATAATAAGCATATACATTTAATTATGTGTATCTAAATATGAAATGTAGTTGAAACACATGAATCTATGAACAAATCACGACTGTAGAGTATCTGTCGTATCATTAATATCATTGTGTTGTTAAAAATTATGTATCCGAAATTTAATATATAGTGGATACATATACATGTTCAGATACCCCATTACTAAAAATACAACTCGGATCTTAATTAAGATTACTACTTATTGGATACACATGTTTCAAGGGCTATATCAAAGTAATGTTGGTACTACCACATCCATATCACAGTAACCAAAAAAAGTCTTAGAAGAACACCAGCAAACAAAACTCTCTACAATATTCCCTTTGATCCCTTTGCACTGTGGCATAACATAATCAAAACTAAGATCCATTTCTTTCGGAGACAAACAATCAAGATCCACTATGAATTGAAAGTTTTCTCTGTAGCAGTTATTGTGATTGAAACTCATGATAAATGAACAATACAAAATGATATTTGGGTTCAGGAGAATTTGTGGTGATGATATCTTGAGAAGAAGAGAGTAGATTAACTGTTGTTGAAATGAAATTGGAAGGTGAAATTCTTGAATCAAAAAGGAGGAGACATAATTGAGTGATAAACATGGGAGGGGAGAATTAAGAGATAGTGATTGATTTGGAGTGAAAGAGTTATTTAAGCAAATAATTAATCAATAATAGTTTTAAGGGATGTGGGTATCTAATAGTATTTTCAAATAATATATTAATATATGGTATAAAATACTAAAAATGGTAATATATGTAATTGTTTAAAAGTAAAGATAATATTAGTATATATAGTAGTGATGTATGCTTAATAAGGTAGTTTAATCCTGAAAAGAATATGTCAAATTATCTGAAGTTAAACCAAGTTAAATCCACCAGGCCTAATTATGTGGGCCTTGATAACAGATACCCAAATGATATTGGGCTGGACTCTTCCTAAGATAATATTCAAGGAAATTGAGATATTGGGCTAATGATATGTATTTTATTGGGCCGACTGTCAATGCAGCCCAAATTTCCAAAATTAACCGGTTTCGTCACTGGAAATCCCGGTTCGGTTCGACAGACCTTTTGAGCTTTATATAAATAGAAAGATCGGCGATAACTCGGCGAGTTAAAAGCTTACACCTTCGTTCTCCTTGCTACTATACGACTGCTTCAGGGTCCCTTTTCTCTCTCAAAGACTTATCGCGTAAGATTTCTTGAATGAATTTGCATTAATTTTGTTTGAATTCAGCTTTTTTCGCTTTAATCCCTTTTTGTATAGTTTTGATATAAGTCTTAGGGTTTCTGACTTTCTATTCATGTATTGACATGACTTTTAAAGCTTGTGATGTTAATAAAGCTATGATCTTTGTATTGGAGTTGATAAATAAATGTTTATTGTAGAAAATTGAATTTATGTTTTCTCCGCTAACCTTTTGCTGTACATTCTGCTGGAATGTTGGTTTTTTAAATTTATGGGTGGATGTTGTAATGTGCTGGGTTGTTCATGTGCTATCTTCTGGAAAATAAGTCAATTAACTTCGTTGAAATAGATGTTCGCATGATTAGTATAATGTAAACTTGATATCCGGAATGCTGATTTAATGAATACAATGGAAAGGTTTGTGTTTGGATCATTTTTAAGTTTGGTGCCCCTGTTGAAGTCTTGGATCTTTTGGTACATACCCGCAATGTTTTAAAGGCAAAGTTAGGAATCATGTCAGGGTGCTCCCGCGTGTGAAGCAGGCTTTAAATGCTCCAGGATGTCCATGAGGCTGAAGTCTTATGGAGCTTACTCCCCAGTAGTTTATGATTCTAATAAACTGCTATTTTTTTCCCAATAAGAGAGTTGCGCAACCTCGTTTCTTGCTCTTATTTTTTTCATTGTGATGGGCATATTGCCTTGAATTTCATGATTTGCTTGTGTATTATTGTTAACTTGACTTTAACTTTCAAGCCATATGAGTCATGATAGATAAAATGTCCCCTACCTTTTAAACACCAAGTACTTGGTATCTCTAAGTTCATGTGCCCACTGTTTCTTCTTTCTCCATTTTACCAACGGAATCTATAGTAAGTGAAATTGACCCATTTTACGAGGTCAAGTACAACATCAGTACATTATTAGCTTCAATCAAGGCGGCAACATTGTCATTCATGTCCCTTATAATGATAAATCAACCTGCAGTTGATGATTATAACCAATGTTCACCTAGGTTATAGTTATTTTGAAGTGGCTGATTGTGATCTTTGTGTTACTGGAACGATCTCTGTTTTTATCTAGTTGTTCTTTGTTCTTCTCTTTTTTCTCCCTTAACTCGTTTTCATCTCATTCTATATCTCTGCCATATCAAGTTATTTGGGGTGTGGAATCCCTTAAAAAGTTTTGAAAGGGATTTAACAGTATGAAACAAAGTACAAGGTTGCTGCAGTTAGGACTTTAGGTTGTTGTTATGTCTTAACGAATTGCATGAGATATAAGTTTTTCTGACTGGGAATTTGGCTCTATTTTTTTCTCGATGAAGATATGTTTTCTCTCCTTCATAGTTGAAAACGTGTTTTCTCCTATTATTCTTCCTTCCCCTTCCTCTCTCCTGTTCAATTTTATCCTAGAAGGTAATTTGATGCAGTTCTTATGGTTTATGAATTGATTGAACAGGTTAAGCAATATGGCTGAATTGACTGCAGAAGCCCAGCTTGTTCAAAGTTGAGTTCTTTTATTTAATGTACTTGTCCTCTCCCTCTTATCAATTCTATCAATTATTTTCTAACAGGGGCATGGCCTTTGACATTTCATCTTTAGAATTTTCGTAATTTTCTCGAGCTTCAATTCATGTTTGTCTCCTAGTTGTATTCCATTTAACATCTTGATGCTAAACTTGTTTTGAGATATTGAAGTCACAGATTAGGCCTAAGTCTAGCTCTTTCATTCTGTACTGCTGACATCTGGAGAAAATTTCTTGCTTCTTCATGATTCAGATAATTTAGAGAATGTCAATGGGTTCCAAACGATGCCCAAACAAGATACTGCATGCCTTCCTAACATGCAGATGCAGCCCGAAGAAATTGGTAGGAGACATCAATGCTCCTTCCATTCATGTCATTATCCTCCAATTATATTCATTATTGTTTTTCCAAGAGACCAGGATCACAAGAACAATGTTTTCACCTGTATGCTTCTGTTTCCAGAAAGGAAAGCTCGGGTGGATGCTGTTTGGGAGCAAATGAACAAAGGAGTGTCTACGAGGACCCTGTACTCCATAATAAACAAGCCTACCTTAGCATCAAATAAAGCTTCCTCAAAAAGTTCGTCAAAATCGTCATCTTCTGTGAGTATAAAGACCTCTACTCTACTATACAAATTGTATGAGATGCCCACGTTGTTACTCAGATTTGTGGTGTTGCATTCTCAACAGAGTTGGATGACAGTACTGGGATTGTCCCAAAAGAAGACATTAGAGCCTGGAAGAAGCACACCAGAGAAGTGCCTTAGAACTACTCAAAATGATACTAGCGAGGAGTCAAAGAAGCTGGCTGCTGCTGCTCTCTCTGCAGTAAAGGAGGCTGCCACAGCTGCTGCCTCTGCAAGCCGGGGTAAAGTGGTAAGTCTATTTTTGCTTGCTCCATGATACTTCTGTGGACTACTAGCTTTTCATTTTTGTAGCTGAAGAATTGGTTGTATACTCATAGAATGCAGGTGTATAGAGCTCTTTTGGCTGTAAATGGATTGTGATTCACTTTCTTTATACTTGAAATAACAACCTGGTGGAGAGTTCATATTTTTGCATATAGACTTCTTTTTCTTTTCTGTATGAGTGAAATGCTTGACACCGTTGTCACTTAAGTAACTACTCTCCAACACACACACCACACACCCCAAAAAAAAAAAAATAGAAAGAAAGTAGTCGCTGTCACTTTTGTGGTCTTGGTACTGTTTAACCTGTACATTTGATAGTTATTATTATTAGGAGAAGAGGTTGTGATAAAGGAGAAGAGGTTGAGAAAATTTGTGGAATGGTTACAATCAATTGTCCATCTGAACCACTTCATGGGAACTTCTAGATTTAATAATATCTCACTCAAGATGTGCATATGCTTCTCAGATTTGTTGTTGCCCCTTTGCGCATTCTTTACACCTATTCTAATTTTATAGATTACTGAGGTACGAGATTTTGCTGGTGAAGATGTTGAAATAAAGAAATACGTTGACGCCAATTCTGCAGAAGCATCTGATAAAGGCAAAGGCCCAGCACCACCTGCCTCTGCTGTTGACATTATCCTTGAACAAATAAAAAAGAAGCAGAAACTGAGTGTACTTGATAAGACAAAGAAAGACTGGGAGGGATTCAAGGGAGAAAATAGAGGGATGGAAGAAGAGCTGGATGCTTACAAGAAGAGTTCCAATCAGTATCTAGATAGGGTTGGTTTCTTAGAGCGTGCTGATTACCGAGAATTTGAGCGGGAGAGAGATGCTCGTCTTGCAATGCATGCTAAGAGGAAACCAGAAAGCATGAGAGAAGACTACTGAAAAACTTACCTTTGAAGAGATACTGGCACTTGAGCCCTGTAAAAGAAGTTGTGGCATTCTTCTTGCATGAAATGTGCATCAGTGGCTTTTGGAGGCCTATTCCTGTCTTAGATTATAAGTTTGTCCTATCATTAGCAAATATTGCAGGGGTTTTATGGGCTACATGTTCATGAAAGTGACTCCCAGTGACTCATGCTTGGAAACATGTTGTAATTTAACTTCTTTTACCCAATCCAATCCACTTAGTCGGTGGGGAAAAGATTAGACTAAAGAGCTGTCTTGCAATGTCAGGTTGATTTTGTATTGACAGTAACTAGGGGTGTACATGGTCGGGTTGGTTCGGGTTTTTCAAATATCAAACCAAACCATTTGTGTCGGATTTTTAATTTTATAAACCAAATCAAACCAATAAAACTCGGGTTTTTCAACCGGTCTCTGAAGAATTATTCGTCTTCTAACTAAAGCATTCTCTGTAGAATTATCGCAAAATCCAATATTTCCCTCAGACAGTCTGAACTCTGAAGTACCAAAAAAACATCACCATCTGAGGATAGGCGATGCAGACACTATTTTGAGTTTCTAACTACGTAGATTTTGAACATATAAATTAGAAAATTAGCATAAGGTTAATCAACTTTCATTATCCGAACCATTTTGCAGGTTACTGAACACGATCAGCTGATCTTGAGAGAAGAAGAATTGAAATAAAAGTTCAACATTTATTCGAATATAACAAGGAAAAGAACCATGTGAGTGATTTTCACACTTGGGACAAAGACGAAGAACTTTTGTTTCTGTAATTAGCTAGCGAATAAAAAATTGTCTGTATGAATGAATATACAATGAATGCAACCAGATGAGAATGGAAGGATCCTCTTTGAAACCTAACAATGACGTTATTCACTGTTAATCGTCGAAGGATCTATGCACCAGATGACTTTTAAGAAGAGTCCAAGGAGCTATGTTTTCTGAAAGGAACTTAGGGTGTTTCACAATGGAAGCACTGAACTCCGACTACGATTATGTCTTGAGAAAAACGACCTACCACCATAAGAAAATGATCTCTTCATCAAAACAGCTTCTTCTTTATGCTGAGTTGATCTTGAATTTTCACCAACAGCTTCTCCTCCTGACAACACAAATATACTATCAAGCCCTCTACTTGAACTAATTGATGAATCCACTGAAACTGATCTCCTCATTGATTGTACTTCCCCATCTCCACAACCTCTCTCAACTTGATTAACCCCATTCTCGCCAATCACTACCTCATTGTTACTATTCACTTCCCTCTGTTCATCGTTTTCCAGTACCCTTTCTTCATTGGCACTCAAATCAGCACCTAAATTCAGCTCGATTGGAACCAAAGCAGGTGCATTCAAACTGTTTGATAAAATGCCTGAACGACACAAAGGGCAATTTGTGTGTGATCTTAGCCATGTATCTATACAATAGATGTGAAAGGCATGTTTACAATTTGGGAGTAATCTAAGAGACTCATCATCTTGAAATTCATTCAAGCAAACAGAGCAATTTGTTCCTTCAACCATACCATCCCCTGTTTTATACTTGAAAATAGTAATCTTATTAATAACAGATGGCTGAAGACCCAAAGTGTTGATGTACCAAATGGGATGATCAATAACAGGAGCTCGATTTTCGTCGAAAAATTCTTCATCTTGTGTTGGTGGGGTACTTCTCCTGTTCCAGTTGAAGCAATTCTTGACAATGATCAAATAGTAGCTGACAAGAATGAACAAACTAGCAAACAAGGCAACAGATATTATCACATAAGGTGATATGTTCTGATGATGTTTGCTACTTAACTGAGGCTGCAGCCATGACGACGGCGGAGGTGGTGGTGGAGGTATGTAATAATCTGAATCTACATATGGATAACAAGCAGGACATGTTGAATCACAAACATAGATACAATCTGCAGATTGGTTTGTTATTATTTGAAATAACTTTCTGGTGTTTATCATGGCCATTTGATAGATAAAAATTGTGTCTTGAAGAGGTTTCTTGATCTTGGAAAAACTATAATGAAGTTAGGATGATTTAGGTGATTAGTCATTGAGATTCTTGTCAATAAGGTGGAGAAGTATAATTAGCCTGTTATTTTCCAAAGTTTTGAATAAAGACTTTTTAGAGGGCTTTCATTTTCATTTCAATTGAATATGTGAGGTTGATGGCTTTCTTGGAATATTTTATTTTTTCCATGAATAATTGAGAAACATTGATGTGAAGAAAAACTAGAGAGAATTATATAATAAGCATTTAATTAGTTGTCAAACATAATGACAGATAGTGTAGTATACTATTAATTTAAGCTAAATTCCACGAGGTTATTTGACCCTTGAACCTAATTAGTATTAATATTTTGTAGCCATATTGTATTCAGCTAGTCAATTTTCTAGTATACAATGGTTTCAACCGTTCAAGTATGGTATAAAGAGTTATATGGTTATGGTATTAAAGATGTTTACGCGATCAAGTCATTAAAAGGTGATTGCAGGTAACTATAGCGTTAATTGGTAACCAGAAATAAATGGTAAGTAGCCTACGATAACAAAATCATTATATTGATGGTATTAAAGAGTCATTACATTAAACAAGTTAATTGTAGAGTCATAAGTCGAAATGTTGAGTGATACATATGAAACATGATTTTGGCGGCTTAGGTGATAAATCAACATCAAGATGGTACCATAATTAGAATAAGCAAGGTTGTTTGCAAACGAATAATTAATTATCATATTATATATCAGGGTAGTGGGTATCTGTCGAATTCCTAAGCGTGGAACAAATAATGGTTATTAAATCTCAATCACTACTAGTATTAATTTTGTTTTGTCCAATCAATTTCTCTATACTTTTCCTTCTTATTTTGTTAATTAATAATATTGAGTTTTTTTGTCAAAAAAATTAATAATATTGAGTTTTATGCTTTTGCTAAAGCCAATATTCGTGAGACACAAAGGACGTTATATTATTGGTAGTTTCTCTCTAGGTTTTGTAAAAATGGGAGCTAAAATTTGGATTAGTTTAAAGATTTACTAGTATTGAATGGGTAAATTATCAAATTTAGGCCAGTAAAAAATAATTAAGTGGATGAAAGTGTTATAAACTTATAATTCACCCTCCCTATTTTGGGGTCAATTTGGGACAAGGCAAGATGAATTGGGGAGTGTTAGGTGAACTGAGCAATTAAGCCGATTTTGGAACCTCTATTTAAGACATAGTCGAAATTTATAAATTTTTGTAACAAATTCAGACATATATATGCGATCAAAGTTAGAAAAATTTGCCTATGAAGTTATAAATGTATATAATTTTTATTTTCTTTTATGGTCTCAAACTCCAAAACAGGTTGACCATAAATATTGAAGAATTTTGTTTAAACTAATAATAACTATATATATATATATATATATATATAAAATATGTATATCAGCTAAGTGGCTATTACATAGAGATTAAAATAGTTAGTAGCTGACTTGTAAAATTATGCTCCCACTCCTATTATGTCTAACTTAAAGTTAAGTCTTTCTATACTGGCCAGTGATTTGGGCTTGGAATTTACATGTTGGAAGTCTCAAGTTTGAAACCTTTTTGCCAGGGAAAGCAAGGAGTTTGCCTTCTGGATTGAGCTCATCGCACTGGACTTGTCTAGTGCTTGTAACTATCTTGTGTGGTTTGCGAGATATTGCATAGGAGCGAAGGTTTTACCCTATGCACATCCAAATGATAGCAACTACGGATTTCCCATTTTCATCCAAAAAAAATAAGAGTAAAAAATTAAGAGTCTGTTTGAATTGCTTTAAAAGTTAGTCAAACTTATTTTTAGTCATTTTTAGTTTTTTGAAGTGTTTGACAAGGTTTAAAATAAGTTTAAAATAACTTTAAAAAGGTTTAAAACCAAAAGTAGGACTTCCCTTTCTTTTTATTTTATTAACTTACAAGTCATTTAAGTTTGACCTTTTATTTTTTGATTTAAAAATTACTTTTTTTAAGTCAATCTAAAGGCAAGAAGTTGTGAATACTTTGGTAGAGATTTTGTTGCTATTGTTTGCGATTAGAGGAATCTTTGGACAATGAGCATGGACATGAACTATTTAATCATGTAGCCGTTGTGTGTGGCCCAATTGCCCCAATCTCATGACTCCAAGTTACAGGGAATTACAGCTAATGACAATGGAAATGGGTGGTCATGAATTTTTTTATATATTCTGCTTGCGTTATGGGCCAGCATTCACGATCAATAGTTAAAAGGGAAAATTGTATATAATAGCAAATTATTAGTTTAAATTAAATGCTATAAATATAGTTTGATTTAATTGTATCCCATAGCAAACTGTTGCTAATTCACCTCTCTCCTGGTGAATCTCGCTCGCCACTATTGTTCTCTTCCTCGCCTCTCTCGCTTTTTATACAAACACAAATGTATAAAATGCGTTTGTGTTTGTATAAAGCGAGAGAAAATTATATATATACATATATTTTCGTTCCTCTCTCTTCCCTCTCCCATATCTCGCTCGCCACTCTCCCAGATCTTGCTCGCTCACTCGCCTCTCTCACTTTATACAAAAACGCAAATGTATAAAATGTGTTTGTATTTGTATAAAGCGAGAGAAAATTGTATATATACATATATTTTTGTTCCCCTCTCTCCCCTCTCCCAGATCTTGCTCGCTCACTCACCTCTCTCACTTTATATAAACACAAATGTATACATTGTGTTTGTATAAAGCGAGAGAAAATTGTATATACAAATACAAATGCATATATTTTTGTCCTATACACTTATGATTATACAAATACGATCTTCCCCTGCTCAGTTTTCTTTTGTCTTTCTCTCTTTCTCGCTTTATATAAACACAGATTATACAATTGATCTTTTGTATATGTATACCAAAGCAAATTATACAACTACTATCTTTTGTAGATGTATAGCGAAATTATACAACTGCTTTCTTTTGTATATGTATAGCGAAATTATACAACTGCTTTCTTTTCTATATGTATAACGAAATTATACAACTGCTTTCTTTGTACATGTATAGCGAAATATACATATTTATGTTTGCTATGGAGCGCAATTATGCAAATTATAGCTATAACATACAAATATAATTTTTGTGTTTCCTATATGTGAAAGTTGCTCTAGTTAAAATTCGCTTATGAGGTAAGAAGGATCAAACGTTCAAGATCACTCATTTACGATATGACCAGTTTTATAAATCACCCATGACCCACCGATATATGGATTATATTTATAAAAAGTACACCACTAATGAAGCATATGTAGAGAGCTTCCTCGATTTCAAAGGTTTTCAAACCTCTTATTGTTAAGATGTTAGGACAAGTTATTGAATCCAAATTGTGTACTATATTTTCTCTCATGTTTTTTTTTAATCCAAGAAATCTGTAGTCGCTATTATTTGGATATGCATAAAATAAATCTACTCATATGTAATAACTCGCAAACCACATAAAAGACTTGAACCATATCAGAAAAGACCACAGCGACAAACTTTGACTAAGAAGGTTGATGGTGAGAAAAATCAATCCCAAGTCTCTTATATGAGAAACCACTCACCTAACCAACCCAACCCTTAGGCGTACTTTTTCTCTTATGTCATTACTCTAAAATTATCGATAAGTTGTTTTGTAAATAGTAGTATCATTTATGCATTTTAGGACCATTTTGATGTGATAGTTATACTTATTTTTTAGCAAAATTATTCCATAAACTGCGTCCACACTCCAATAATCAAGAAAATGCAATTTTTGGCCATTGACTTTTGGTAGATAAAAGAAAACGAAAAAACTAACCTATAAAGTTTAAGATTGTAACCCTTTTTTAAAATTACAGAGATAAATATAACTATTGTCACACCCCTTTTTCGCGCACGGCGGATAGGGTCTTTCCAATTTAAGCGACAATATTGATTAAGGGATCATTTTATTTGTTTCAGAGTCGCTAGTTGGAATTGAGTTATGGTGTTCCAAGTCACCTTTTTAAAATCCCTAATCAAAAGGAAATGACTCTTTAATTTGGTCTGCGAACCAGAAATTCAGGTAAGGAATTCTGTTGACCGAGGGAAAGGTATTAAGCATCCCTCGAATCCCATGGTTCTAGCACAATCACTTTTATTGACTTATACTTATTTTAAAATTATAATTGGATATATTTTTACAGGCCATGATTTGCTTATTTTTCAATTGTTGAACTTTATTGGGTCTCAACCTAGATGCGTAACCGCATTCTTGATCTTGACATTTAGAGACATAACTGTCTTCTTTGCATCACACCTAATAATCTATTTTTTCTATAAGTCTCTACTTTAAATTAATAAAATTTAATTATATTATTGAACAAGGTGCGTCACCGCATCCTTGATTTTTTTTAATGTCTCAAAAAAGATGCGCAACTACATTCTTAACCGAAACAAATATTTTTAACGTACCTAAAAGTTTGTCTAATGTTAAAAGAAAATACTTAATCTTTATAAAGAAAAATCAAATAAAATAAAATACTAAAATTCTAGGATAATATTTTGGATCATATTCATATCTTTTTATTTTTATATTTTTACTACTCGTAAAATTAACATCAACATTAAGTATACACTTTCTACTCAAACAAAACAATAACGGATTGTTAAAAATAAATCTCATTTTTTGTTTGTTAAATTAAAATAACAATAATTTATTTATTTATTTGTTTTTTTAGCCTAACTATACGTACTTTATCATTATTATCTAAATCAAGACAAGAACAATGTTACGACCCATTCATTTTTAAGAGATCACAACTCACGAATAAAAATAAATAAAATAATCACCGATTAAAGTTAACTTCATTCATTAAACAGAGATAGAACGACTAACAAATTATTCATTTCAATCAAATTATGAATAACACAAAATATAAGAAAACTTATCATAAAATTACATTAAATTCCATGATTAAATTAAAGAGATAAGACAAAATTGAACCTTAAATAAAGAGAATAAGTACCGCAAAATCTTGATCGAACTTCGATTAGAACATCCATGAACCTTTTTACAGATTGTATGTAGTGGTATATTTGTTTTGTATTTATATGAAAGAAAAAAAGGATCTGGATGAATTTGATGTATTTTTAAATGAAAATAAAAGAGATGTGAAAGTTTTTTTTTTGTTTGCTCGTGTGTTTTTGTTTTTGGGTTGTGGGATTTTTGGGTTTCTTTTTTGTCCGGGAAGTGGGTAGTGTTATTTTTTGGATTTCTTTTCCTCTTTTTTATTTTATTTTATTCTTTTGGTGTTGTGCCTCTGTGTGTGTCGTGTGTATTGTTTTATAGGGGTATGAAGTATTGTATGCTGTGTTGTAGTAGTGTGTGTAGACGTTGGGGTAGTGGGGTGAGTGAATGGGAGGAAAATTGGGGGTGTGGGTAACGTGCAGGTGGGTATGGGAATAGGTAGTTTTATAATTTTTATTATTATTTTTTTTAAAAAACATTAAATATATATAAAAATAAATTAAATTAATTATTTTAAATAGAATATAAGAAAAGCTGAATAGTTAGTCTAAAACTATAATTAATAAACCCTAACTTATTTATTAAAGATATTATGGCCAAATGACCCCCCAATCTATAACCGAATTTCCAACTACACACTTATACTTTACAGGGGTCCTATTATCTCCTGAGCTATTTTAAAATGGAATTATTTTCTCCCTAAAATGTCATTACCATGCATCTGTCTTGTGGTGAAATACACGTACTTGACACGTGTATTTCACCATTTAATGATTATTTTTTTTTAAAAAAGTTCTCATCCTTCCTCTTTCTTTCTTCCCCAATCATTTCTTCAACCTAACTACACTAAACATCATTTTTTACCTCAATAAATTTCTATATCTCTAACATTTTATAAAAACGAAAATTCAACTCACCTTTTCATCTACTCCGAATCTCAAGAGTCTAGAAGATAGCAATCCTAATTAATCAAATCTTTCATCCAACTAATTCAACAATTTTCCACATTTTTTTACATTTCGTTTGATTTTCTTCCTTAGACAATTTCAAATACACATTAAATAGGTCATGAACATTCGAGATCAGATTCATCCCTTGAAGATTTCGCCGACAGCTCAAAATAATCGCGGATGAGAAGACCAATTTGAGAAACCTCTCTCTCTTCCCCACTCTTTATTATTTCTCCCTCTAAAACTTTCATGATTAATTTATAATTTGAGTTTTTGATTTTGCTTCTTCTTGAATTTTAGAAGAACATGTAGGATCCTTCTTTTAAAATGTAGAAGAAATTGTTTTGTTTTAGTTTCTTTTATTAAGTTTGAAAATATTTTTTAAATATACAATTACTTCACTTTAATTTTGTTACTCTTGAATCCATCACTTTAAAAATAATAATTAATGGGTATGTTTTTTAAAACTAAATAAATTTAATTTGTTAGATATGTCCTAAATAAGTTTATTGAAAAATTATTTATTCATTAAATGCATTTGTTGTGGATAATTTTTATTTCAAACATCCATTGAAAAAGCTTCAACAATGATAATGGTGAAAAATGTTGTATAGATAAATAAGAAGAAAGAGATAGAAAAAAGAAAAATAGAAAAAAAACGAAAATTAGAAAAAAAAAATAGGCAACTCACTCTCTTCTATGTGATTCTATTTTTGTTGTTTTCAAAACATTTAAAATAAACTTAATAGAATAAGATAAAGGTCAAAATATTTAATTTAGATTTATATAATATTTAATCTCTAAAACTGGTATAAATTTTTAGATTCGATCAAAAATTACGTGTCTACAACTATTTTCTGTTTTTAAAACTATAATGAAGAATGTGTTTTTAAGTTGAATCCCTTCTTTTCTTTAAAAAAAAAAATGGTTTTGAGCTAAATTATTTTTATCAAATTTAAAAAAAAACAGGTTTACTCTTTAATTACGCAAGGGAAATTTGAACGGTAAACATACATGCAACGACTTTACATAACTTTGTTTATTTCTAACCAAATAAAAAAGTCTGACTTTTATTCATTGTGTAAAAACACAATTGTAATTGACTATAAGAACGAAATAAGAATCCAATAAAACAAAATAAGTCGCTTATTATTACAACATATTCAATTTTCAGTATATAACATTTTAAAAGTTTTTTCACGGTCAATAAAGTTAATTAATTTAATAAAATAAAAAAAGTGACAAATTGAACATTGTACTTCTATATAGACATACATTTGACCATTATTATCTTGTTTTATGGGTTTAGAACTTTCTTAGTACCTTCGTCGTAAAATAATGTGCATAGAATGAAGTTATCTACTAGTCAAATTTGCACCAAATGAAACAACTTGTAATATATTGGTTACTTTGCTTTTCTTTTTCTCCTCCTAATGCCTATACATCTATACTAATTATTAATTCAATTCTTTAATATAATATCCTTTGTGTGTTGATTTGTTCTTTCCTCCACGTGAATAGCACATTAGTCTATTAATTTCTAGATTACTACTAGTATTATAAAAATTTGCCAATTGACTTGAATCTCAACTCTCAAGTATTCTATATATATCAAGTTTTCTTCTCTTTGTAAAAACCCAAACATAAAAACTCTTGATTACCAACATATTATTCGATCCATAATTACATATCGATGACAAAATCCATTAGTATTTTGCAAAGTTGTACAAGTATGAACAATGCCTGCAAGTCCCATTATAGCTCTAATAGTAGTTTTAGCTTGAAAGAACTTAATCTCAAATGCTTTGGAGGCCAACAACATAGCTTG
This sequence comes from Solanum verrucosum, assembly GCF_900185275.1. NCBI lineage: Eukaryota > Viridiplantae > Streptophyta > Magnoliopsida > Solanales > Solanaceae > Solanum > Solanum verrucosum. The sequence continues at coordinate 1,187,433 of NW_026019954.1, forward strand.
TCACTTTTCACCTCCACAAAAGGACGTCTACATGGTGATATAATTAAGAGGTACACATAATCTTGTGTTTTTTCCCCCTTTCTTTCTCGATCTGTTTTGGAGCAACGGTAAAGTTGTCCCTCTTCTCTGACATATTGATAACGAATTCAAGTCGTGGAAACAGTCATTAATGATTTTCTACAATTCTACATCATGCCCCTTGGGTGCTGCCCTTTTCTGACCCTGCATGAACGCAGAATGCTTTGCGCACCAAGTTATAGGTCCTCATTTAATTTATTTTTTTTTTGCCTATAGGAAGTTTGTGGTATGCTGCAATGGTTCCTTGCCTACTCCTCCCTCTTCAAATCCATTGTAAGTTTAACATTTATCAGATCTGATCTCATCTTCTACTAAAAATATTAAATAAACAAATAAAAGTATAATTCAACTTCTCAAATAAACCTATTAATGGCTTTTAATAATTACTTTTTTAAAAAATCTTTTTTATTGGTGCAGGACTGGCTGGGTTATAGGAATCCTACTATCAATAGCTTTACCATTCTTCCGCCTCAAATGGGGTTCATTATTGCAAATCAAAAGTAACATTCCTAACCAAAAAGTTTACTATTACTACTTTATCGAATTTGATAGAATATCTCGTTTAAAATTTTAAGTTATAAGAGAAAAATACTTTATATACTAATTACTTAATTACATTATGTCCCATGCACACGACATACCTCCTGATCACTCTTGTATTATATTCTCCGATATATCATGTTGTGTTGTATACACATTATATAAACGATTATAACACATATTTTATTTACTTAATTATATTATATCTGGTGTCGAACAGATAAGGTGGAAGATGTAATAGAAACAATAGAAGAAGTGGTAGATGGGGTGGAGATGATGGCTGAGAAAATAGATGAAGTAGCTGAACATATTGGGAGTGTTTTACCAGAAAGCCAACTCAAAAATGTTCTTAAAGCTGTTGAAGATTTCTCTGAAGATACAGCTGAGGTTGCTCATGCTGCTGGAGATTTCATTGATCAGGTTTTTCTAACTACTCCACTAATTTCTTAATTAATTTAATTAAACACCTCCCTTAATTCCTAGCGTGCAAGCACTAATTATAACTTTATTAATTATTCTTATCTTTTACTTTTGGGGAGTAGGTACGTTTCAATTCTTGTTCTAATTAAAAATTTATTTCTTTAGATCTAGCAATTATTGACTTATACATTTCAAAAAGATAACTTTGGAAATTTAGATTAATTATCTTTAGTCCATAACACTTATTGATGAATTCTGATTTAGTCTTTATAATATAGAAATATAGAACACATTAAACTTTCAATTAGTTAAAAATTGTGTACTTTTGATGATAACCATATATTTGTGTATATTCACAAATTTACGATAGTTGTTAACAATTCCATCATTTAATTATTTTAATTATTGATGTATTATGTTAAATTTGTATTGTTACTTCATTTGACCGCTTGACAATAATTTAGTTTTATGAATAGTCAAATGTAATATATTTTCTGCCTAAAGAGATAAAAATACAAATTTTAATTAATTTAATGTTAAATGTGTTGAGTCAGACTAGAATCAAAATTTATCAAGAATTTAAGGATAAAAATACTATCATCCCTAGTTAATAAAATCGGTAATAGATTTGATATATGGATTAATCATCCTCTAATCTCTCTTCCAGCCAAGAGCCAAACTTAATTATACAACTATCACAGTCTGACCAAACAATTGCTTTAATATAAAGTTCATAATTTGATTAGCCTAATCTTCGATATAAACAAATTAAAAACTCTTCTAGTGTTCATCGACTATGACTTGAACATAAGATTATCATACTAATTAATTTGCTTTCTCCTTGAATTGTCCAAAGGAAATAGTCAAATAAACCAAGAAAATTTGCTTTCTTTTTAAGATTTCCTTTTCTAATTAACCATATCTACCTCTCAATAAATTAATCCTCTATCAAGATATATTGTTTAACTATTTTAATTATATACAGAGATAATATCATATTTTTTTCACGATCAATACATTTGACCAGTTATATCAAGCCACAATTACTTGATTTTTCATATCATACTATATTACATTTGAGTTAAGTTCTGTCGATCAACGATGTGCTAAATCTTTATACCATCAGATAAGATTGACCTATAACAATAAGTAACTCTTCATATCAAGTCGATATAATAATCCGAAAAACAAAGTGATAAAGATTGAAAACTTGCTATATGAGTTAAATTGCAATGCTAAAATATTTCAACGATCAATGTATAAAACTTTAATCCGTTAAATTTATTTGAAGAGTTTCTTCACTAATGGTGCAAAATAATGAAATTATATTTGTATATATATTTATATATAGATCCAAGGGGAGGACGTAGAGTTGGTTGAAGAAGTTGATTTGCCAAAAGAACAACTCAAAGATCTCTCAGAAAAAACAGCCAAGGTTGCTCATTCAGCTGAAGATTTGAAAGATAAGGTTTGATTAATTAATTATTCTCTTAATGATAATCTTTGTTAATTAATTAACAGCTTCCTGGTTATTAGCACACTTGATTATTAATTAATCCCACGTTACTTCTAGCTAGAGTGCAACTTTGAAACGAGGGATCAGTAACAATTTGTATTTGGTCAAAGTCACGATTTAAAATTAATGTTTGTTGACCTTTAAAAAGAAAAAAATAATCCTTGGGACTGATATTATTTTTAAATTTCTTCTTAAATCTCCTTTCTATCAAGGATTAGGAATCAAACTTAGACAACTATCATATAAAATTGCTTTAATAGAAAATTCATAGTTTTGTTAACCTTTATCTTCTTCAATATAACCAAATACAAATTGTTCATCAAGTTTGACTTATTCAATATTAGACTTTTATCCTACTATAATCTAATTTTCCTAGTTCCTCCATATTAGAATTGCATTTTCTTTCTCCTTGTCCAACAAGATATATATATAAAAAAAAAAAACAAGAAAATTATGTTTTCTTTTTTCAAATTTTCCTTTTTATAATCCTACCTATTTTAATAAAATCGTGTATTAGTTAATATCGTGTTTAAGAGAACAATACATAACACTTTTTTGTTTCAATTTATATGACGTAATTTGATAAAGTTTAAAATTAATTTTCTCTGATGATAAAATTATAAAATATTTAAAATTAAGTTATTTCTAAATATTATTTTTTGGGAAATAAACTAATATAAATAATATACGTAAATTATTTTGTCTAAATGCAGGTACAAGAGGTGGGGCTTAAAGCGGAAGAGATCTCAGAGAAGAAGTTGGTTGAATCCGCTAAAGAGGAGGCCAATAAAAGTTTATAACACCTTGTATTAAAATAAATATAGGTCCCTCTATATAGGTTTATAACACTTCTAGTCATTTGATTTTTGATAAATACTAATAGTAGTTTTAATTCTTGTAATATTTGATTTAATCATATTTACTTTTTAATTGGTTGAAATGTGTCTGATTCCTTTGCTTATATATATTCAATTAAGAGAAGAAGTTAGAATTTAGAGTTTATAGATTCTGAACTTATCGCCAAACTCATAGTCATCAAAGTTATTAGATATGCAACAACATATTGTATGTTTTTTATATGTCAATTATATATTTTTATCTAATTGTATATATATATTTTATCGGACTACATATATTTTATAAAAAAAGAATCTTATTATTTTTTGAAAAATATTAGTTTTTCTTTTTCTTCTACAATAACAACAAGTGAAATTTCACAAGGCATGAGGAGGATAGAATATATGCAGACTATACTCCTACCTCGTGAAGGGTAAGGAAAATAAGTTATTCTTCTAAAACGAGTAATTTTACTCCTAATTTTGTATCTCTAAATAATACTCGTTCCCTTTTATAAACAAACAATTCCTCCATGGATGGGCAATAAAAGAAAATCAGATATATATTTATATTTATTTATACTTATATAGAAGAGATAGTTTCAAGTCCTATTCAACATATCAATTTTCTGACATTAAATTAAAGTTTGGAGGTATTAAAGTCTTTTAAAAAAATTGCAAAATAAGCTTGCTTAAAAATGTTATAACTTTTGCATTGTTATTTGAACCTAAACAAGAGCTCTTAAAAAGATCCTCTTTTTTCTATTTAATTACAAACTATGCCCTGCCCATGGTGGATATGATGGGTCCCACTTCCTATTTGCCATAAATGTTATTAAGTCTTATAAAAGATTTTGCAAGATAAACTTGCTTCAAAAAGTTGTATTTCTTGCTTTGTTTTTTGTACCTCAGCAAGAGTTTTAAGAAAAGTCCAATCTTTTTTTATTTAATTACAAATACTGCCATGTCATTGAATAATAGGGAAAAGGCATAAATTCCCCCTTCAACTTATACCGAAAAGTCAGTTACACACTTCAACTATTATGACGACCTATTACACACCTTTACTACTTAAAAGTGAATTTATTTACTCCCTGAGACGTGTAACACCACTCTCACAGCTAGGGGTGTACAAACCGAACCATAAAGTCAAACCGAACCGATGAACCAAGTCAAACCGAGAAAAAAAACCGACTTATGGTTTGGTTTGATTGGTTTGGCGTTGAAAAAAAAAAACCGACCATTCTTGGTTTGGTTTGGTATTAATATAAAAAAAAGTCAAACCGAATCCAACCCAAACCAACATAATACATATATAATTTTAACTTTTTATACATAAAAATATTTATATAATCTATTTTGTAAATATTTTAAAATTAGTTTTATTAATTTTCAATATGTACAAATTAGATATATATTCAGATTTGGGCTTATAACTTGTAATTGGTGAAATGATCCAAGCCCAATATAAACCTAAAAATTAAAACTCTAGAAACTAGTCATATTCTCATTTCTCACTTTCCACTTTGCAATCTTTCCACTTTCCAGAGAGCTGCTCAATCTTCATTTGCTCATTCTTCTCATTCATCCACTCGTCTGTAGATAGTCAGGTATATTTTTCTTTTTCTTTTTCTTGCAAATGTAAATTTATCAATGAAGTTCGCCACTTACTTTTTCTTGCAAATGAGTAACTTTATTTTGAATCGTTGTTGACTGCTGCTACAAGTCTTATTTTTTTGTGTTTTGCTTCCTTAGATGGAGAATACGGTTGGAATTGATGTAGAAATGATTATCGACAGTCCTCCAGTTGTATCAATACCTCAAAAGAAAGGTAAAAGCACTTCTCATCTCCGCACTCCTCCCAAAAAGCAAAAAAGAACAACCCCAATAGATTCCATTCCTACAAATGGTAATACTGGGAGAGAAACGTCACAGATTTGGGATCACTTTGTTAAATTTATTGCTAAAGGAGGTAAACAAAGAGCAAAATGTAACTATTGTGTAAAACACTTTGCTGCTGAGACAAAAACAAATGGAACCTCTGTATTGTGGTCACATTTAAATGACAAATGTCTCAAATCTCCCTTTAGATTTGTTGATAAAAGGCAAACAACTTTGAAATCTGTCCCAATCAAAGTAGGGGGACAAGAAAATGGAACAAGTTCTATAGAAAAGGTTGTGTACAATGTGGAGGATATCAGGAGAGCCATCGCTGAATTTGTCATTATTGATGAACAACCATTTAAAGTTGTTGAAGGGGAAGGTTTTAAAAAATTGATGGCCAAAGCTTTGCCTAATTTTGAATTACCTTCACGGGTAACTGTGGCTAGACATTGTTTGAAGATCTATCAAGAAGAGAAAGAGAAGCTTAAAAAACTTGTCAAGAATCAACATATATGTATTACTAGTGATACATGGACATCACTTCAAAATTTGACTTATATGGTCGTGACTGCTCATTGGATTGATGATGAATGGAACTTACAGAAAAAAATTCTTAATTTTTTCCAAACTCCGGATCACAAGGGTGAGACTATAGCTAAAGGTATTGAAGCATGTTTGTTGGATTGGGAAATTGAAAACTTGTTTACAGTGACTCTAGATAATGCATCTGCCAATGATGCTGCCATTAAGCATTTGAAGGCACGTATTGATGATTGGAAAGGGGTCATATTGAGAAATGAATTTTTACATGTTAGATGTAATGCTCATATTTTGAACATAATTGTAAAAGAAGGTTTAGATGAACAAATTGAGCCAATTTCTCGCATAAGGAATGCAGTGAACTATGTCAAGTCTTCTGCTTCTAGGTTTGCCTCTTTCAAGTCATATGTTGAGAAGACTAAGCTAGACACTCATGGTCTATTAAGTCTTGATGTTGAAACTAGGTGGAATTCTACATATACAATGTTAGAAACCGCTGTAAATTTTGAAAAGGCCTTTGCAAGAATGTACGTGGATGATCATAACTATCGAAAGTATTGTCTTCAAAGTGAATTGAAAGGACATCCAACTACAAATGATTGGCAGCTTGTGAAAGGTTTTATAAAGTTTCTTAAAATCTTCTATCAGTCTACTTTAAAATTTTCAGGGAGCTTATATGTTACTTCTAATATATTCTTCCATGAATTTTTTAATGTTCGAAGTTCTATATTGAAGTACTCTTGTAGTGAAGATCTTATTTTGATTGATATGGCTGGAAGGATGAAGGTTAAGTTTGATAAATATTGGGAGAATATTGAGAAACCTGAGAATTTGAACATATTGTTGTTCATTGCCATTGTGTTGGATCCTAGGTATAAGATGCGATATGTCAATTTTATTCTTAGCAAATCATATGGCTTCTTATTGGGAAAATTAAAGGCAGATAATGTGGAAGGTGTCTTGAAACGTTTGTATAATCACTATAATTATTCTTCGACTGAAACTTTTACAAATAACATTGGAGGTGACACTAACATGATGGGTGAAGTTGATGATATATTGCATTCTCAATGGGAGAAACATTTAGAAAATGAGGAAAACATTGAAAAAAAATCTGAGCTTGATCAATATTTGATGGATAATGTAGAGAAGCCAAAAGATTTTAATATCTTGACTTGGTGGAAAGCTTCATCGAATAGATATCCAACTATTTCAAAAATGGCAAGGGATGTTCTTTCTATTCCCGTGTCCATTGTTGCATCTGAATCAGCCTTCAGTACAGGTGGTCGTATTCTTGATTCATATCGAAGTTCTTTATCACCAAAGACAGTAGAAGCTCTTATTTGCACTCAACAATGGATATGGTCACCTTCTAAAGAATGGAAGGTTCAAGATTATTTGGAGGAAGTTCAGAAAATTGAAGAAGTTGAAAAAGGTAATTTACTAATTTAATTCTTAATTCTCCATCTTTGATATTAATTTTCTACTTTGAAAACAACTTTATGCTAGTTGCGATCTAACAAAGTTGAGTTGACAAATGATTCAATATCTAATTACTCATTTATGTGCTAATAATTCTTTTCCTTTCAGAATGTCCAGGTGCTCCTTTGAGTATCGATTAGTTTAATGAAATAGCTTTTTGCAAATCTTTTGATATATAGGTATTTCCTTTCCCTTTATTGAAATGGCGTTTTATAGTTCTTTATTATCTAACAAAGTTAATTTAAAAGGCTAGTTACTTGTTCACGTGCTGATAATTTTCTTTCTTTCAGAATGCATGTCTAGGTGACCTTTTGAGTATATATTAGTTTGGATGAAGAAAATATGCAGCTGGATCATGGTAGTTGAAGATTATTGGAGTAGCTTTGCAGTTCTTTTGTTGGGTTTTTAAGAGGATATTTTACAAACATAATGTGAAGTGTTGTGTTTTTAATTTTCAATGTTAAATAGACTTATTTTTTATAAGATATTTGCTCCTGCTGATCATGTGAGATTTTGATAATCAAAACTTGTAGAAATCAGATTGAAATGAAATGGTTATTGAGCAGTTGTCAGGATGATGGGTTATTGAGTAGTTGTCAGGTGGCGTTTCTCTTTGTATCTTCTTCTATCTCGATGTGTTGTCTTCTGATGTTATAAAATCCTCATTCTGTGGTTGTTTGCTTTAGTTTGCTGTTGGGTTGATGATGTCTTAGCGTGATGGGTATTGTTTCTTAATTGTTCTTAGTCGTTTCCTTGAGTCGGCATAATATCGAGTTAAAAACTTTGAAGATTCGTGGTCTGTTGGCATTTTTATGCTACTTTTTTGAGGTTTTTGCTTTATTGCTCCCTTTCCTGGGTCTGTTGCTTAATTCTGTGATTGGGTCTAGTCGAAGCTTGTGGGTTTGCAGTTGGTATTGGTATTTCTTGGCTACTCTTTTGAGTTCTGTTTTTAATTAGCTCTAAGCTTGCCGTTCCAATGCACATAATTTCATATGTGCAATTGTGCATTGACTAACATATTCAATTGATGCCACTTAATGACATTCAGGTAGAAACTACAATTGTCACTTAACCAATTGAGTATATACATGCATTTATGTACCTATCAATACATATGGAGCCATAAGAGAAAAAAAAAACACTTGCATTCCACTTACAATAGTGAATGACTCTATCAAAGAGTTTAAGTAATTTGTTTGACAGCCAATAGATATGTGTAACATATGAAATGATTATGTCTGCATTAAATTGGCCAGAAACCAAATAGTTGTCCAAATGTAGAATAAAGGTTATTCTTGTACTAAAAACACCTCTAGCTTGTATGAAGAGGGAGAGATGAATATTGACTTCTCCTATTGTAAAACCTAAATACTCTTTAAAAAAACCGATAAAACCGATAAAATCGAAAGAATCGAATAAAACCGAAACCGAAAAAACCGATTTATATTGGTTCGATTTGGTTTATAAACTTAATAAACCGACATAATTGGTTTGGTTTTTTTTTTGATAAAAAACCAAACCAACCCGACCTATGTACACCCCTACTCACAGCATGTAGTGTATTACACTCGCTGCCACGTCATCGCCATGTCAGTGCCACGTCAAATTTTATAATTTTTTCTATTCTTTTTGTTTTCTTTTCTTTATTAATTAACTTTCTTTTTGTTAACTCTATTTTACACTAATTAATCTCTAATTAATTATTAAAATTCTCTAATAGTTGTATCTTTTTTATAATCCCACCCACTTTCTCTAATCTCATCGGAGAAATCATTCATTTGAATTTATACAAGAATTTTCTTTGTCTTCTCCGGCGAAGAGCAACCAACCCATCACCACCATAAGTCCACCTCCACAACGCCATTTGTTCTTCTTTTTTGACGAACCATCAGCCAACAACCACCACAAAACAGCCACTCAAAATCCAAATCAATCACCAACAAACACCAAACCAAACCCCCTTACCTTATCCCTTTGCGATTTTATTCTTTTGATTTGTTTTAAAGGTGCGTCGGCAAGCTCAAAGCTTCAGCCATGGCTCCGATGAAGTTCCAAAAAGCTCCATACTTTCAGATCTGAAAAATCAACAAATAATCTGGACAACCAACAACACCACTACTACACTCACGTCATTGTGTATCTTTAAGGTTGTGATGAAAAATAAAAAGTAGTGATGAAAATTAAAGAATGAAGAAGAAGAGGGTAATGGGTGGGGATGGAAGATTTTGACTTTTTTAATTCTTTTTCTAAAGGGTAATGGGAGGGGAAAGGAAGATTTTGATTTTTTAAATTCTTTTTTTAACTTTAATTTTTGCTGACGCGCCAGTTTTTTATTTATTTTTTATTTTTTTGCCACGTCAGTTTTAGGGAGTAAATAAATTCACTTTTAAGTAGTAAAGGTGTGTAATAGGTCGCCATAATAGTGAAGTGTGTAACTGACTTTTCGGTACAAGTTGAAGGGGAAATTTATGCCTTTTCCCTTGAATAATATGATGAACCTCACTTTTCTATTTGCCATAAGTATCATAAGACGTGGGCTTTGGTCCACTTCTGTTTTTTCCCTCTTCCATTTGGCATAAATTTCATAGATACTTTCTCCGTTTCTATTTATTTGTCAAATATATTTAATAAATCAAGAAAAAATTCTTTTTCTAAAATTCTTTTTCTCCTATTATACCTTCAATTTATTAACATTAAATTAATATTTTTTTTTAAGTATAGTGAGTAAATATGTTTAAAACTTTATCAATTAATAAGAGTAAAATGATAAACTCATTATACCAATCATTATTTTTTTAAGAGGTGTGTCAAGCCAAAATTTCACAAGTCAAAAGGATCGAAGGGAGTACATACTTCATCCGTACTTGTCCATTATTTAAAAATAATTTATTTATTTTTATTGTCAATTTGCATATATTAAGAATAATTTTTTTAGTATTAATTAACCTATAAATTATTTTTTTATTGAATATATAAGCCCAAATATGACAAGTAAAAATGAGCCGACTTAACATATTATGAGAAGAGATGGTAGAAAGGACAAAATAATGAGAAGAATCAATTATAGGAATCAAGGAAAATGTTATCCTCTTATTGGCTGAGAGTTTTCTCGAAAATCAATTCATATCCACTAATTATAATTAATAAAGTAAATAGTAAATGTTATCTTTAATTTTACTCTTATAATAATAAAATAATATTTTACTTGTTTATGTCATTAAATTAAGAAAATTAATTATTTTTGCCTGACTTTATCATTCTCGTTAAGTAATTCTATAAAATACTAATAGTCAAGTTAAACTCCTAGATAATTGAGAGTCAAAAATTAAATTAATTAGTACAGTATGCACATTTTATTTATTTTTATCCTAATTGTTATTTTAACAATGATATATTAATAATAAATTTTAAAATATAATTAATAAAATTATTCCGTAATATGTTTTTGGTAAAAAAACTAAAAATAAGAACCTTGATGACTATTGAAAAAAATGTATCATCTTTCACTAATATATAAATGGTAACACTCTATATGTGTACAAAGTGTCGCTTTAAGCATCTAATGGTATAGTGCTTCCATTAGTATAATAATTTATTATTTGACAATCAATATCTATTTATGGATCGAGAGCGTATTCAATTTTTAGTATGCAATATATGATTAATAATTACTTAGGATGTGTTTGTTAAGATTAGAAATATTATTTTAGAAATGATTTCTAGGAAAATAAATATTTTTCTTATTTATTTTCTTGTTTTTGATAGGTTGGCAAAAATTATTATCCTAAAAGGATTTTTATATAATTTAGACAAATACTATAAGAGGTGAAGGTAGAGGGTAGGGATGTGTGTGGTGGTGGAGATGAAGAGGGGGGGGGGATCCATATTATGGAGTAAAGATGAGGTGTGGTTGAAAACGGAGGAAGACATTATCAATGACGTAGGATATCATGTGTAACTTTTTTTTTCATACGTCTATTATAGAAATCATTTCCTCATTTTAAAAGGAAAAAAAATTATTTTCTAGAGAAAATATATTGCAAAGATTTTAACTAATCAAATATAGAAAAATTAACATTTTACATAACGAATACCACCTTAGAACTATCAAATTTCTTTTCTCCAATTTCACGTAAAAACAAACTTAATAAAAAAAAAATAAGGGAAAATTTTCAAAACAACAATATTTTAGCTTTTAATGGGACTCCTTAGCAATAGTTTCACTATTTATTTAAAATGTCAATATTTTAGATTGTTAAGGATTGAGTTATGTATTTATTTTATTTTGATTAATTTGAAAGAATACAAATAATTAATAACTGAATAGAGAAAATCATGGAATAAAAAAATTTCAAAAAAGGTAATTTTTTAAAAAAATTTAACATCAGTTACATTTTTGAAAGAGCATATGTTGCCATTTTTCTTTCTAGTGTTTTTTTCTTTGTTCTTAAGAATTTCATATTTTTTTTTGGAAACAGTAGTTTTTATTTTATATCTTATATGAGTGGAAGTATTGGAAAATTTCTAATGCCCTCTGTTTTGGATATTTAAATGTTTGAACTTCTTTGAATATGTGTTCATCCGAAATGTATTCGAATACCTAATGATATGTATAACTAATTTAAAATACAAAAAATGTTGGTATTGATTTATTATGAATACAACTCTTTGGCATTCTAGTTCAAGTACAAAAATAAAGGCAGTTGTGTAGTATATACCAAAATATAAATACAAATTAATTGTAGATCGAAATGATATTGAAAAATACAGTTGCGATGAATACATATATAATACATAGAATAAGTTTATTCAAAATAAATTGTATTTATATTTCAATACCCAATTTTGTTATATTATTATTTCACTTTAAATTTGCAGAAAGTATTTTCTAGCTTAGTTTTTATTTCAAATATCATGTTGTATTTCAATATAATTTTGTATATCAAACGCAGAATGAATACCAATAATTTTGTATTCCCCTTCTTGTGATGTATTCGTCGCACAATTTTATATATTATGTATTCATAAAATTATATTGCTTTAGCCAAATAAAATACAAAATATGTCTTACTAAGTTTGTATTTCAAATATCAGGTTGTATTTCAATATGATTTTGTATTTTAAACGAAAAAATGAATACCAATTAGTTTCCATTTCCCTTCTTATAATGTATTCGTCACAATTCTATAAATTATGTATTCAATCATAAGATATAGAATTGTGACGAATACATTATATACCTATTTAAATTACTACAAACTAAAAAAGAAATACAATATTTTAAAATAAAAAAACAAATGATGAGTAAAAGAAAAACAATTGACAAACAAAAATTAATAAGAATACAATTGTGGTATGAATACAATTCTGTAACCTTCTTCTTTGACTGTCTTTCTTCTTCTTCATCATCTACTATGTTCTTTTTCTGATTTTTTTCCATCAAAATCGAATCTGAATTTGTATTAACTTGTGCATTAGTAACCCTATAAGCAAAATGCGAAATTATTAAATATGTATGTATAAAAAAATCAAACAATATATGATGTATGTGTGCTAATGTAGTTACTACAATCTACTAAATCTCAAATATGAAGACAAAAATTTTGATAATTTGAATTTCGAAATTATCAAAAATTAGAATGTATTAAATATCAAACAAAATAAACATACATATGAATTTCTAGATTCTCCAAAATCTGAAAAATTAAAAGAAAATCACAAAAAAATTGAAAAAATTGAAAATCATAACTATTTGATGAATAACTAAACAAAATCACATAAAAATTAAAAAATTCGCTGAAAATCCGTAATATATAGAATCGGTGATTTAAACATCAAATCAAAATGGATAATGAAAATTACCTTGTCAATCGATAAATCTTTTTGAATTAATAAATAGATTTCATTTAACAATAAAGAAGATTTCTTGATGAACAACAATTTAGCACCTTGAAGAAAGATAAACTTGAAACGTGAAAGGTGGGGAAGAAACGTGAAAAGTGGGGAAGAAACGTGAATGGAGTTGAAAAAAGGTTAATGTGTATTGGTTTAATTTTTTTTTCTTTAAACGGTTATTGGTATATAATTTGGTCCAATATAGGACTCTTTCCATAAATAAAATTAATTTTAAATACTAAAATCTGAATACATATTATTTTATAAAAATATTGTCATTCTGCCATTTTAAATAAATATTTTAAAGTGTTGTTATTTTGACTAATTATGTTAGGTATTATGACTTAATTACTAATTTTACTTAATAATATTGGGCCCGTGCTGACACGGGCCATTGCTATCTAGTATATATATGGGAAAATTAGCAAATAAGTCAAAAAGTCTAACTTAATTAGTAAAAACCTCCATACTTTATAAATATTAGTAAAAATATCAAAATGTCATTATTTTGGAAAAGCTTATGTATCCTAATTTACTTCTTATTTTATCTCACCTTAATTACACATTTCCCAATTAATCCTCTATCATATGTTTAAAATAAAGGGAATATTTTCTCTCTCTCATATTTTCATCTTCTTCTTTTTTTCTTTTTTTTTTTGCAATATATTTACATCTTCCAATTCTTCTCCATTTCAAAATCCGCCTCTCTCTTCCTTTTTTTTTTTTTAAGAAATTGAAAAATATATTTATAAAGATATTCACACAATCCCTTTTATTGAGGTATGCATCTTTATTCGTTTTTTAAGATTTATTTTATGATTTTATTTTTGTTTAAAATTGTTGTATGTAGTTGAAATCACGTTTAGGATTTGATAAACTCTAAATCACGTCCAATGGTAGAATCTAAGAGAATTACTAGAGGTATCCAACTTAATCAACAATTTTCTATTTTTCAATATCACAATTTTCTACTTAGAACACAAATGACGACAATTTTGTATTTTAATTTGCTTGTTTTGTATTTCAATATCACTTTATCTACAAACAAGTTCTACTTTTTTTTTTTTGTATTCACCATAATGGCATACCAACAAAGTCACATTTGTATTTCAATTGAAATGAGTATTTATTGTGCTCATTTTGTATTTTAATCTCAATTTTCAATGACAACATATTTCTTTTTTATTATGTTTTCATCATAATTGTATACCAACAACTTTTATATTTTATGTGCTCACTTTACCATTCAAATTAAAATTGAATATCATATTGTGGTGCATATTTTACTGTGATCATTTTGTATTTAACTCTCACATTGTATTCAGAAAAGTTTGTATTTTTTTTTTGTGTTCATCATAATGACATACCAACAAAGTCAATTTTGTATTTCAATTGATGTGAGTATTTATTGTGCTCATTTTGTATTTCAATCTCAATTTCAATGACAACAAGTCTGTATTTCTTTTTATTATGTTTTCATCATAATTGTATATCAACAACTTTTGTATTTTATGTGCTCACTTTACCATTCAAATTAAAATTGGTATTTTACTTTCATAGTGAAAACTAAAAATTATATTCCAGTGATCAAAATTTTATTACATAACTGCCAAATATATTTTTCTTTTATTCATATTACAAAAATATTATTCATTGTATTACAATATAATCTAATCATTACATATGAATACGTTTAAAGAAAGATACAAGATTTAGATAAAAGAATAGCATACAAAATAAAAATAATACAATTTGTTGAGGAATTAATGATATAATATTCTAAAAAAAAATACAAATTGACTGTGAAAGAAATATGATACATCTATGTTTAAGAAATACAAATCAATTTGGCATACCAACTGGAATGACTACAAACTAAAAAAAATTACAATGTTCTTAATAAAAATATAAATGTTGAGTAAAAGAAAAACAATTGACAAACAAAAATTAATATGAATACAATTTTTGCAACCTTCTTCTCCATTCTCTCATTCTTTGCAACCTTCTTCTCCATTCTCTCATTCTTTGCAACCTTCTTCTCCGATTCTCTCTCTTTTTTTCTTCTTCTTCACGAAAGTCGATTTGGTTCTAAAAGCTGATCCGTTGAAGCCATGATTGGATATAAAAAATGTGATTTAATCAAATTCATTTCAACAGAAATTGAGTATTATCAATGAAAATTTAAAAATCGATACTAGAAATTTGATGAACAAGTGGGATGAGTTCATTGTGTTTTTTTTTTTGAATTTGTATTTAGTTTTGAATTTTTGTAACTGATGAGACTTTTAAGCAATTGTTCCTTTTTAAAAAAATTCTCTCCCCTAAATTTCTCCTTTCTATTATTTAATAATTGTATTCTTTAAATAAAACAAATAATAAAAACTTAAATAAGATACATATTAAACTAAAATTCT
This sequence comes from Solanum verrucosum, assembly GCF_900185275.1. Lineage (NCBI taxonomy): Eukaryota > Viridiplantae > Streptophyta > Magnoliopsida > Solanales > Solanaceae > Solanum > Solanum verrucosum. Next base: position 1,203,038 of record NW_026019954.1, read on the forward strand.
GACATTTTTACTAAATATTGAAAGTATTGACAATGAGTCCTATTAAATGTTAAATTATTGACATTTTGAAAATTTTCCCTATATATATATATATGATGTACAATTATGTATAAGAGGTCATATACACCGTTATACATCATTACAATGTATATACGTAATTTCATTTTCCTCAACGAGTCGATTTTTTTTCAATCTCGATCACCTCAAATCTCTTCTAAACATTTTCAAACTTTAGATATGAGCTCTCCTCGATATTTTGATTCTTTTATATTAATTAAAATGATTGATTCACATTTACAACATATCAAATTTTAAATTTTAAATTTTAAATTTTAAATTCTTCAATGACAAATTTAATTGACAGTAACTTAAATCTTCCTCTATACATCTCAAATCAACTCGTTCACACAAACAAGGGCAAACTACATAAATCCCACTAGTTTATGTCCTAATTACTAACATTCCCTATAGTTTCAAATATTACTTCATCTACCATATTTCATGCATAGGATACATGAGTTTGAATCTGCGAGATACATGTATCTACCGAATAGACAATTAATTTTGAAAATTTAAATTAATCAAATCCCTTAATATAAGGCGGAAATCAAGGAAGTATCTATATTTAATTAATTTCATTTCATTATTATTTGAAATAATAAATTCATTAATATTATTAAGAAAAGACAAAAATATGTATATCTTGATCATGTGATTTGATTAATTTCATTTTATTACTCTTAAAATAATAAATTCATTAATTTAATGTATCTATTTTAAATATATGATGTATACAACAAACCAAATACTTAGATACATAAGTATCATACAAGTACATTCATATGTATCATAGAAGTATCTAGTATTAATTTCATGTATTTGTTATATATGTCTAGTATTAATTTCATGTATCTATTTATATGATCTAATATTAATTTCATGTATCTATTTATATGATCTACTATTAATTTCATGTATCTATTTATATGATCTAATTTTAATTTCATGTATCTTTTATATGTATCTAGTATTAATTTGATGTATCAAGTGTCAATTTCATACACTATATTCAAAACATGTATATTGGATACATAGTATGCATATACATAGAATTATGTGTTCTAAATATGAAATGTAACTGAAACACATGAATTTAGGAACAAATCACGACGGTAGATCAGTATCTGTCATATCATTAAATCAAGAACAAAAGTAAAAAAATTCAAAATTCTTCATTCTTTTTTCTCATAAATACATATAATCTTAACTCAGATACACGAACTCTTAATTAGAGACATGTACACTTAATGTGTATCCAGCATTGTTGCACTTGATATGTACTTAATGGTGTATTTGTTCTATTAATTAAAGATTAGCGTAATTCTTTCATCTTATTTACGTTCATAGCTGGTCAGGACATCTCACCGCGGCGGTGTTTGCTCTCACCTTTTGATTTGTCAATGTTGCTCACTTTGCCTAGATCTGACGGACCTCCGACAGAGCCATTGCAAATTTCACTTTTTCGTCCCTTCGACTAATAAAATTTTGAAGAAGAAGGCCCTCAAATCGCCAGAGATGAAATTTGAGTCAACTAAAGAGTGAAATTGTTAGAAAAAAATTGTGACTAATTTGGCAGCAAAAGGCACAAACAAACTACTTGCAAATAACACTAATTGCCATTATATTGTAGCATCCTCTATACAATAAAATATAATTTTCTAAAGATATTACATTATTTGCATTGAATCAGGTTGTTTGCGACAGTTGATACTCGTTAATAAGTGGGAGGTGGGTGGGGGAGATTAGGGTTGGAGATTGGAGGAGATGTTGAAAGAGAAATATATTTAATTGTTATTAAAATGTTAATTGTGTAGTTTAAATGTAAGGATAAGTAATCAATCCTAATTTTAAGGGATGTGAGTATCAAATTGTATCTTCAATAATATATGGTATAAAATATTAAAAGTGGTACTATATGTAATTGTTTGAAAGTAGAGATAATATTAATATATATGATAGTAATGTATGTCTAATAAAGTAGTTTATCCCACAAACAAGGGCTTGATAATTAACGAAAGAAATGACGAAACAAAGGACAACCACCCTCCCAATAATTCTTGTTCGAAATACCAAAGAAAAAAAAAAGACTATATAGGTATATCTAATAATTTAAGTTAATATAAATCATTTCATTGATCTAAAATAAAGTGGGAGACATTATCATGTGCAATTAGTATCTCATGTCCGCCTCAACTTACTTGCCAAATATTAAGTAATTACTACGTTGCTTGAGCATTTGCTAATTTTGGAGTTAAATAAACATTTCATCCTAACAATCAATAAAAATTTCGTAGGAAATTAAAAGACGTGCTTCACCATTTATATTTTAAGATAATTTGATTGGTATATATACCATGTGATTCTCGTGGTTTTTGAAGGAGAAAAATGCTAGTGGAAGCTTACATGATTGACCACTTTTGTTTGAAAGCAAAGGATATCAATGATAAAAAAAATTTAATTAGAAATATATAATGGTACAAAAACTAAAGTAAAACCTATCTTTATTCTACTGCTATTTTTGTGCTACAATTTTTTTTCCAGAGTAGCTTTCACAGAAAGTTGGTAAGTAAAGAAAGGACTAAAATCAGGATAAACACGTGGGCAACTAGTAATATTTTATGTTATTTTTGTTCTACAGTTTTTTTGGTTAAATAAAAACCCACCACATTAGGACTAATATTATTTTCTGGGCTTCAATTAATGTGATGTAATTTAATTTGATATGAAAAAAATATTAAGCAATTCAAAATAAGAATTGCAAATGACTGTGAAAAGTAAGAGTCATATTTTGTTAAAAATCAAATTATCTTATTGAAACTGAAATTTTTGATATCATCATGATTTCATGATTCAATATTTAATACACAGTTTAATAATATATGTCGGAAAAAATGAGATTGCAGCTTAGGAAAAGTTAATTTGTTATATTATGATTCGGAAAGTTGATTTCTCTTATGTTCACTCAACTAATAGTTCAATATTATTTTAAAAATTACTCTGTTAATTAAAAAAAAGTTAAAATTCATCTGAGAAATCGATCCTTAATTTGCATAACGATTAAAGTGATGCACCTTCTTCAAATATATAGTAGGTCTAGCAAATGATTGTCCAAAAAAGAGAGGACACACCTTCAGATGCATCTTTTTTTCTTCTTTTTTTTCGTTTTATCTATATTTAACTTTTATTCGTATGAAAAGCAAGTTGGCGTGTTAGGTCTTAAAAGTATAATAATATGAGCTACTGGTCAATGATATAATACTATATATTCTTTATTCAAACCCATTCGTTCCCCATGAATTGACTATATTATATTAAGAAAGGATCTTTTTTATTATAATATTCCAAAGTGCAATTAATTAATTAATTAAGTAGAGTATATATTAAAAAAAAGATATCTGAACAATTATATTACTACTATGTAGCACAAATTCGACTACTTCAATGCACCTAATAAATGTGAGTACTATATCTATCTAAGTTGACTTCTCATTTGGCTACTACATTTCTTTCTTTCTTATTAGATCTATAAAGAATAGAGATCTTCCCAAAAGAAAAAGACTCAAGAAAATAAATAAATCTTAGTACAAACTATGTCACTAATTATGATCCCAGCAGCTTGTTGCATGTCAACAAATTTAGTTAATCCTTGCAGCAGCAGCAGATCTATAACTCAGATCTTCAATCCTTTAGTCAATTCTAAAATCAACAATGGCGATCGTGTTCTCACTGTTACCACCTCCAACAGATCTGGTGTTCTACGAAAAACTAACAAAAACACGAGGTAATTTATCTTACGATATTTTGTATGATTCACTTTTCTTTTTATTCTGTCTCAATAAAAGATATTGATACATTTCATAAGTTTCTTTTTTTTTCTTAAATTACGTGTTCAGTCAAAGTGATCATAAAAATTGTGGTGATGTATAGGGATTTAGTTGTCCATGCAACTGCTGAGACAGGAGATCTGCTTTCAAGTGTTGTTCCCTTTTTGCCAACTGGTGAAAATTCTTGGTATGAATTTTTTTTTTAAACAAGTTAAATAATGCACGTAAATTTTGAGTATTCTTACTTAATTTCACATAATAATTAAATGTTATTGGCAGGGTTAGCTGGGCTGTGGGATTAGGTGTAACAGTACCTTTGATAACAGCAAGATTATTAACAGTAACAAGTAAGGATCGGATAAATATATTTATTTTTTGGTATACTTTTTATTTTATTTATAAAAAAAAAAAAAATTGATTTGGGATCAACGTTCAATAGAGCAAGTTTCACTTGCGGCGGAGACGGTGGAGAAGGTGGCGGAAGCGGTGGAAAAAGTGGCGGACGATGTGGACAGGGCGGCGGAGGAATTTGCTGCGAAGCTGCCGGAAGGTGGAAAACTTAGAGGCATAGTGGAATCCATTGAACATTTAGCTGAAGAAACTGAAAAGGATGCTCAAATAGTTCAAGATCTCATGGACAAGGTTAATTTTGTCTTTTTCCCTCAATTTTAACTTTCACCTACTTAGCAATTCTTTTTAAAAATTATGCAATTTTAAAAAAAAAAAAAAATTGAGTTAAAAATATGTAATTAATATAAACACAGTATCATTTATTCAGATGATCAATCAAATTAGTGATAGTTGTTATTATACTGTAGAATAGATTTCGAATGGGTTGATTTCATTTTGATCCCTTTGTTATTGATAAATTTTAATTTCAGTCCTTAATGATTATGATATTTAATCTTTAATTACTTAAAATGTGCATTTTTAATCGCTTTGTTGATGAATATTTACAGAAATTAATCTTGTTTGGTATGATTGATGATTATATAGGTTGAAGAAGTGGATGAAAAGTTGGAGGCATTTATCTCTAATCAATTGACAGTGAAGGTACAAAATTCGTCAAATGATGGAAAAAAGAAATAATGGATTGGTAATTGTTGTTCTTCCACTTATTATACACTATGTATCATTTGTATTTTATTTTTCTTTAGATATAAGTTTGATTCCACTTGTAAAATATTGGCATCAATAAATATTTTAGTATGTTATTTATATCACTTTATTATAGAATCCACATGGTTCTACAGATGTTTTTCAGAAGTGTACTTATTAATTATTATATCCTCAACAACTGTATGCTCCACGGGGGAATTATTTATTTATCGAACAATTTGATAAATATATTAAAGTATATCATTGTATTACTAGCAGCTTGCTATATTTTACGATTTTTAAAGTAGAATGAAATAAATAAATAAATAAAGATATTTTATAGGTTGAAATATCTCCTTTAAATGTTTTATCAAATCTTTTATATGAGATAGTAATTTTTTTTTACCATATAAATGATAAAATAAATATTTTTTCGGAAATTAACTTACATCTCAAACCATATTTGGAGTTTCTAATAACTTGAAATTGAAGATGTTTGTGGCAATTTGTCAATCATTTTGCCATATATTTAAATTGCGACTATTTTTTAAACTACTTTGCTGGCTATGTTCACTAGTATAAAAGTTCTTATTTGGTATCATTTCTGTCGATTCAAAGTCAATTAGTTCGGGTAATTTGTGGTTTACCAGTCTAATTCTTGGGGCTACATCACGTGTTAAGTCTTTACAATTAATACGTAGTTTGTTTGGCCAAATTTTTAACACAAGTAATTTTCCATAAGTTAAAAAATGTAGTTTTCTCCTAAAAGTACTTTCTTGAAAGGGACTTTTGAGAAAATTACATTTAAAAGTATTTTGAATAGATTGCCAAACATGCACTAAGACTGAGTTTTTTAAATTACCCATAAAACATAAGATCATATATACTTAAGTCAATATATCTACCCTATTAAGCCAATGGAAGATTAATTCATATTGAAATATTATTATTGTCTCAGTGTTTGTCTTTGGCTTTAGAGGAGTTGTGACACTAGATAGGAAACATGATTTTACTATGTTTGAAATTTATTAATTTTCATGATGACTACTTTTTTGTTTTAGTACAAAGTTTTTATGTTTGGATTTGTTAATTCCCAAATTGTAATGCTTCTGTTGCTAGGTATTTACCTTTATAATAATTTCGTTATTTGCATGAAGACAAATTTTGATACAAATATTTTATTTGGATGTTTATTATTTGGTAAGAAGAAAAGGAAGCAAATAGGAACTTAACTTATAAGCTCACAAAAACTCGAAATTACAAAACCGATTCATTCAAAATACTTAAAAGAGTCGATGCAGTCCATATTTATTTGGATCAGTTAAAATTGCAATTTCTTAGATACAAAATTAATTAAGAATTTTTACGTCACTGAAGAAAAATCCTATATTACTAATATATGTACTTTTAAATTTTGTTTACCAAACGTAGCAATTACACTTTGTAGCAAATTTAATAATAAGAAGAAAAAGTCTAAACATGTCTCCTTATCTTTATACGGTACAATTACATACCTATTTCATACATAATTTATACAACACTTTATATATATATATATATAATTGTGAGTGAAATTTGAGGTGCGAATTCGTATAAAAATAAATACATATTGTGTTTGGGGTAAGAGGAAAACTTTTATCATTTTGATAATTATGGATCTTCTTCTGTAGATATAGAAACTTGTTCGAAGTTAAAATTTTCTTGCAAAGTTTAGTCACAACAACTTCAGATATTCGGACTTGAAGTATTGTCTTGTGAAGAATAAATTTTAGATATTTCTGCTTAAAGTTTGGTATGACTTGCAAAAGCCAAGTTCAAGCATATTTTCCTAGAATTGTGGACTTGACAAAGCAAATTTTAAATATTTTTGACTGAAAATTTTATCTAACTTGCCAAAGCTACCCTCAGACACTTTTACTAAGGTGCATGTAAAGATTGGTTGAAATTTTAATCATGTGTTTAAAATTAGGCATGACTGACGTACATATAAAAATTAGCTAAAATTCTAGTTATATGTGCCTGCTTATTTATTAATTTTTTTTGTCAAAAATAAATAAATATTTGTTCTTTGAATTTCAATAATCCAACACATAAACTCAACATCTTGAATCTACTACAAATAAACTCAAATTTAAACATAAGTTCAGCTCTATGTGAAGAACAAACTCTAATCATCAATTTGTCAAAACAACAATTAATCCAACAAACTATTTTGTATTCATTTGATTTTAATGTATGCGACTCAAGTTCATGTACAAACTGACTATAGTTTCAGTCAATGTATATCTGTATACATAAATAAAAGAAAAATATTTTTTTTATCTGAAATTATCTAAATTAGGTATTCATACAATAAGATAATGCAAAACGGGAGCAAGTTAAATGGCACGACCAAAATAGGACGCCGATGAAACTTTTTAATTTTCTCCCAATTGAAAATTCAAATGGACTCCGCTCTACGCCTAACCCTAGAACCCATGAAATTATTCACTTTTTTTTATAAAGATATTTTAATATTATTTAAAAATTAGTGTTTGATTATAAAAAAAATTCATATACAAGTTAAAATTTAGCCATTAATCAGTTTTTGCAATTTATAATTTTATGGCTTACAATAAAGCTTATGAAATAAAGTTAGATCATAATCTATGATTTTATAGATATTAGATGATAGTCTAACATTTTGTTAAGTTTCATAAAGGGAAAGGCATAGATTCTCCCCTGAACTTGTTCCGAAAAGTCAGTTACACGCTTAAACTATCATGGTGACCTATTAAACACCTTAACTATTCAAAAGTGAATATATTACCACCTTGAGACGTGTAACACCACTCTCACATTATGTGGTGTATTACACTCGCTGCCACATCAGCGCTACGTTAGCGTCATGTCATAGATTATAATTTTTTGTTTTCTTTTCTTTATTAATTAACTTTTCTTTTGTTAACTATATTTTACTATAACTAATCCCTAATTAATTGTTTTAATTCTCTAATAATTATATCTTCTTCCTCACTAATCCCACCAATTTTCAATTCTCATTTCATCGGAAAATCATATCCGGCCCCACCTTCACTATTGATTTTGTTCTTCACCACCACTATATCACCTTCAATTCTTCGTCTTCTCTATCACCCAACACCAAATATCACCACCACCATTATCAATATCAATTTTTTCTTCTTCACCACCTTCAATTACCTCTTTTAATTGTAACACCCTGTATCCTAGATAGACCAAAATGCAGATTTTGAGAAGTTACAGGTGCAACCCACAGACAGTAGGTCAGACCACGGCCCATGCTGGTGGTCTGTGGTTCACCACTGCAACCCCTCCCCAAACCCAGCTCAGAAAATCGGTCAAGTCTCGACCCACAAACAGACACACGGTTCGTGGTCTGTGTCCGTGGATCAAGACTCATTTACCCAGCCTCTGACACAAACTACGGTCGACTAGCACGGACCGTCGTTTGATACACGACCCGTAGGTCTCATCTGTCAATCACTCCGACAACAGTTAAGTCAGGGGTCTTTTGGTCTTTTCCTATTTCGTTGGACCCCTAAGCTACGTCGTTTAGACCCTAAATTATGAGGTTTTATTCAGTTTAAGCCTAGAAACATAACTATAACTTACCTAAGTCAAATCATTAATCAAAACTTAGAAAATTAGAACGCTAAGAGGAGAAAGAAGTCAAGAACCCTAGTTCAAGAACGCAACAAGTTTTCTTCAGTTCCAGCCCAGAAATCCGTGAAATTCGTCACCAGGTATGTGGGATTTCACTAATGGGTTCCTTTCATCCATTAGATCCCTAGTTTTCAGTCAGTTTCTTGATTCTCTTATTATGACTAGACATAGGGTTTCTTTAATATTAGAATTATTGGATTCTTAGCTGTCAGAATGATCCAAATCAGATTAGTATGTTAATATTCAGTTTATTGCATGAATTTCAGAACCTTAGCTATGTATTTCTTTAGTTCTTGAATTACACATACTAGGTCAGATATTTCAGCTATTCAGTTATACATGCCTCAATTATTAATGCATCAATATCAGTTTAATTGTTGCATACTCAGTTTTGCATGTTCAGTTCGAGCTATCGGTAACTTACAGAAATTCAGTCATAATGTGTTAATTACTTAATTCATTGGGAGTAGCATAATATCGAGTTGGACTAAGGTTCAGCGTACCCAAATAGTCCCAGAACTACTAGCCATGTAGGTTGTAAGTCCCCTCTATGGGCATCATTTCTGTGATCACGCGAGTATGTCTCTATACCTCTAGCAGGGTATATTGGGTCCTCTCGATGGGGCGTATATATCGGACTCCACATTTAGCTCATGTGGTTTTATTATCAGTTATTAGTAGCTCCCACAGTTCAATCAGATTCTATTGCATTGACCATTTATCAGTAGTTAGTATTCAGTTTCAGTATGTTATAAATTGGTCACTGCATTCAGTTATCTCAGCATTCAGTATCTATATCATGTTCAGATTATGTCATTGCTTATTTGCTTTATTCAGTTACATGTTATTCCAGCTGTATTCTATCATGCATGCTCAGTACCTTTCAAGTACTGACCCATACGTGTGCTACATCTTCTCGTGATGTAGGTTCAGGTTCTCAACAGTTCCCGATCTCTAGTTCAGCAGAATCAGTGGTGAGTCCTCATTCTCCGAGGACAATAGTCATGAGTCTCTTTTCAGTATTATTTTTAGTCCTTTAGTGTTTAGTTTTGCTGAACTTAGCTGGGGCTTGTCCTAGTATTTCTAGTCAGTTAAAGGCTATTTTTCAGACATAGTTAAATTCAACTTAGTATTGAGTTAATATCATCTTTGTATTAAACTCATCAGTTATCATTTATCTCAGTTATAGTATATGGGTATTCCCCATCTTTTCATTTTTATTTATGATTTAGCTCCCGCATTAGTTTATTATCTTTAGTATGCTCATGATCAAGCCAACAGGGTTAGCTTGAGATCATTTGTGGTCCTAGGTCCCGTGTCCACGTCTCGGGGATAATCTCAGGGCGTGACATTAATGTTTGTCACCCGCCACCCATCACCATCAAACCCATAAAGCTGCTATTACTACCAAAACGAAAAATTGATTAACAACCAAAACTTCTTTAACAAAGTCAAAAAAAGAAGAAGATAGAAGCAATCAATCAATTTTTTTCTAGATAAAATACAATTATTCACTAACAAATCTATGGGAATTAACCTAATTGCAAATCAAAAAAAAATTGTGCTCTAAGATTTTGATAAAAAATAAAGGAAAAATGCATAAGTACCCCCCAACCAATGCCTGAAATCTCAAAGACACACTTAAATTATACTAAGGTCCTATTACCCCCCAAACTTATTTTATAAATAATTTTTTCGGCCTACGTGACACTATCTTCAGGGCCCAATGCGTGTTGACAATTTTTTCAAGTTATCTGGTTGATAGTGCCACGTAGGCCGAAAAGGGGTAGAAAATTATTTATAAAATAAGTTCGGGGGTAATAGGACCTTAGTATAGTATAAGTGTGTCTCTAAGATTTCAGGCTTAGGTTGGGAGGTATTTATGCATTTTCCCAAAAATAAAGAAGTGTGATGAAAATAAAGAATGAAGAAGAAGAGGACAATGGGTGGGGTTTGAAGAAGAAGAGGTGTGGGGGAGGGGGGGGGGGTGGAAAAGAGGATTCTAAATTTTTTTTTTACTTTAATTTCAAATTTACGCGCCTATTTTTTTTTTTTTTTTTTTTTTTTTGCCACATCAGTTTTAGGGGTAAGAAAATTTATTTTTGAATAGTATAGGTGTGTAATAGGTCACTAAAATAGTTTAAATGTATAATTGACTTTTCGGAACAAGTTCAAGGGGGAATTTATGTCTTTTTTCCCTTTCATAAATGATATTTGCCATTTTAAAAAATAGAAAGAAAAATTTAACTAATAGTCAAAAGAACCTTTGCATTAATCATCTCCTTGAGTCCAACATTTAAATACACAAACAAATCTTTTAAGTTGTAACGGCTAGATCTTCCACTTCCCAATTCGAAATTCCAAACAATCACTATAAAGAAAAAAAGATATATATATATACAATTCAGACCCCAAAACCCCTCATTTCAGACCGCAACCGCTCTCACTACGCACAACTCTCCGATCAAATTTCGGTAGCCGGGAAGATCGATTTTCAATTCCCATCGCCGGAAACATTTAATCGGAGTTTACGGTTTGTTTGAAGTTTCAAAATGGATCTTTCGCAAGAGACCGAAGATTACATTCGTGAATCGATTGAGTACTCTCTTGGTCTCCCTGTTTCGTCACAAACGCTTCAATTAAAGCTTCGAGCATCTGAAGAATCCCTTGTTCGTCTTCGGAATCAATATTTTTCTCTACAAGCCAAATTGAAAGAGAAAGATGAAACGATTGAGCGCACTAGGGTTTTTACCTTATACTCTCCTCTTTGATTTACTTTAATAAAAATACTGAAATGTTTGTTTTAAATATTGATCTTCTTTTATTTATCTTTGTATATATAGAAAATTTCATATGCTTATGTTAAGATTTTATTTTATTTTGTGCTTCTTCTCTTAATTGTTGATGTTTTTACTTGTTAGGCTGAGTCAAGTATGAATGCTTCGGCACTGAAGAGGTTTGTGGATGAAAATCAGAGGTTGGCGGTGGAGTGTTCGAATTTGTTGGCTCAGTGTAAGAGGTGGGAGAAAGAGTGCGCTTTGTATGATCATGACCGTGAGGCATTAATGGATTTTGGAAATGAGGCAGATGAGAGAGCAAAGGAAGCTGAGATTCGTGTTTATGACTTGGAGGAAGAGGTTCGAAAGTTATCTGAAGAATTGCATTTCTACAAGTGTCAATATGAGACCCAAATGGTATGTAATTCCCCTTTTTTTTTTCTCTTGGTTCCCTCCCATGTTTAACTTTATGTTTATTCAATGTTATGTGGTGTTATTGATGAATTGTTTATAGCATTTATCAGGCCAACATGGGTGACTTCCTTTTAATTTTAAAATTTAATGTTGTTCTGAATGTACTAACTTAGGTCTCCAAAGTATTTACATAAAATGATTTATTGCATAAAATTTGGAACCAACTAAGTATGAACAGAAGTTGTGAAGAAAAATTAAGGGAGCTTATATTACAATGTCTAGTATGAAATGGAGGTTTGCATCTGAAGTTTAGTGTGATAACCTAGACTTAAAGGCAAATTCCATAGAGTGGTAGTTAGACCAACTATGTTGAATAGTGCGGAGTATTAGCCGGTCAAGAACTCTCACATCGAGAAGATGATGAGGATGTTGTGATAGGTGTGTGGGTCCATACTAGAAGAGATATAATTAAAATTGAATATAGCTAAGACAAGTCGTGAGAAGTAAGGTTGAGATGGTTCGAGCATGTGATGAGGAGATGCACATATGCCTAGTACGGAGGTGTGAGAAATTTGTATTGATGGATTTAGGAGAGGGAGAGGTAGACCAATGAAGTGTTGGGGAGAGGTGATTAGATATGATAGGACATAATTGTAACTTATCTAGGACATGACCTTAGATAGGAAGATGTGGAGGACATGACCTTAGAGAGGAAGATGTGGAGGACACGAATTAGGGTAGAAGGTTACTAGGTAGGAGTGTGTCCATACTAGTAGGTAGGAGTGCTACTAGTAGTCGTAGGACTACTCTTGTAGTTTCTTGTTCTTCGATTTCTGTGATTATTTATTATTTAGTGTAGTTTCTTTGTAGTATTATTTTGTTGTAGTACTATTATGTTACTATCTATTGTCTATTGTTCTTTCATTATGTCTTTTCCTAGACTGTTTTTGCCTTGTGCCGGAGTTCTATCAAAAACAACCTCTCTACCTCAGGTAGAAGTAAGGTATGCATACACTCTACCTTCCCAAGACCCAACAATGTTGGACTACACTGTGTATGATGTTGTTGTCGTATGTAATACCATTATGTACGTAGGTATGTTATGAAGCACACAATTAGTAAGTCTGGTCATCTTATAGCAATTATATTGCTTCTTCCAAGAAGCTAGTTTTCTTACACATTTTCTGATAAACATTGCTAATTGGTGGACGCTCTCAACTTTTTGCCCAAAGGGTACTTCAAGATATGTTGTGGTAAAGTTTCTAAATTTGCATCCCAGAGTACTTTTAAGAGATTCAGTGTAAGTTGAATGCATTTACTTGAAATAGATGATAACAGATGAATTTTTGCTACAACATTAATTATTCACATTATTTCATTAGGGTTTTTTATATCTACTCAAACATGAAAGGGGTTTCCGACCCAGAAAGCTTCATAGAGCTGTTTTATCTAGATATCATGAGGCTCACTGCTTTGTTGACTCCCCAATTTTTCAACCATGGGTTATGATGTGGTTAAATAACTCTGATGGTAGCGTACATTAAGCTAGAGGTCTCTTAAACCCTATGTTGTACCACTGTCTCCATTTTTAGGGTTTTAGGCATAAGGTCTCCACTTTTGGATTTTCAGAATTAGGTATACGTACGTTGTTAATTGCCTTATTCATCTATGAGTTATGATGTGATTTATGTATCTTTGATGGTGACTTACAGTTTGGTTTGAGGCCATTCTTGGCAACAATATGTCCATTTATTCTTGAAGTAAAAGTTATGAAGTCAAAAAAAAATCTCTGGTAACAATGTTTATTTAGGCCTAAGGTCTCTAAAACCTACTAGTGTCACACTTTTTTTTCTGATAAGATCTCCATTTTAGCATACACATATGTCTTCTATGATGTTGGGAGTTTGGCAAGCAAATGCATTTTTAACTATTCCCAATTTTTCATTAGGATCTTTGAAGTTGGTTCTGACGTGAGAAAGTTTTCGACCCAAATGCTATACAGCTATTGTATCTGGATAATATGAAGGGTTTGACTTTGTTGATCGTCTCATTCTTTAACCATGAGTTATGATGTGGTTGAAGTTCTTCAATGGTAGCGTTCGTTAGGCCAAGGTCTCTCAAACCTTGTGTTGTGTCAATGTCTCGATTTTAGGATTTTAGACATACGATCAATGTTATGTGAATTCTCCCATGTCGTTGTTGACCGGTGTTGACATGACAACATTGGCATGCCAGTGGAATTGTTGTTGTCTCTGTCCAGGTTCCGATAGGGAGTAATTTTTGTTCTCCATTTCCTGTAACAGAATTGGGCTTTTAGGCCCCTTTTCTATTACATTTTCCTACTACTCTTTATTGGTCTTCTTCTTTTTTGTTTTTGTTTGTACTACTATATATGTGTTAATGTAGAACAAACTAAATAATATTGTAGACATTTCAATCCTTATAAAAAAAATAGATACTTAACTAACAAAACATTATATTTATTTTGACTCTCAATGGCCTTTATATATTTCGGATCCTAGATTTATGTGATTTATGAATCTGACACCTAGATCCAGTGTCGGATACTGGTAATGTAACATAATATTAAGTAATGAAACTCCTGTCCAAACTTTTGGTGGTTATGAGAATGAGAGAGCTTATTGGTCTAATTTTATTTTTCCTTGATATCAGTAAAATAACTGGTGATTGCTCTGTGAATAACGCTTCCTTTCTCTTTCCCGGGATTCAAGTTGTGCCTTTTCATGTGTAACGGCCATTCAGATAATTAGATCATTCTTCTGAGGATATGCAATTAGCCCTCTGATTACTTGGAAACCTAACTAATTGGCTGCTTGGAAAATAACATGGTCAATGTAGTCGGTCAATTAGTTAGTTATAGATCCTATTTGATACATCTCTAGATTGCTAGAAGTAGAATCTTTCTTCTTGAGGCTAATAATTAGATTACTTTACTCATTCTTGAAGGATGACACAGCCACAGATGATGCTTCGTTGGAACAGAATCTGCTTGACAATTTGCTGGAAACTGTGATTGGTAGAGATGATGTTGCATCGACATCACATGCGTTTCTGGAGGCAAATAGTGGTGTAGAAGTTTGTCAAAGGTTGATGACGAAGTGGAAGCGGTGAGTTCAACTTCTGTTTCTCCAAATGCCTACAGTTTTGTGTTTTGTTTTAATTTTTAGCTGGGCGCCTTTTGCTTTGATAGATTGAGGCCATCAACACAAAAGGTTATTGCTCTGGTTGCTGAGGTCAATACTCTGCAGAAAGACAAGGAACATTTGAGGATAAACCTCCATAAAGCTGAAGATGAGGTGAGTAGATTTAAAGAGAAAGAAAGTGTTTGATCTCCTGCCTGCCTAGTAAACTAAGAAAAAAGGGATAATTTTCTGATTTTAGGTGAACATATTGTTTGAACAAAACAATGTTTTGGATGAGGCAAATAAAAGGCTGATAAGGCTGTACCAGAAAGAGAAACACACACCTGGTTCTGGTGGAAAACCTTCTTCTGGCAAGGTAAGCTTATACGAGTTTCTTTTAGTCTGTTCTTTTGTTTCCTCTCTATGTTGCGCTCATAGCTTAAGTTTTGTTTAACCTTTAACCAGTGCTCGCAGGGCAACAAAAGGAAATCAAGCCCCAAGATAAGCAGTCCAGTAGAGGGAAAACTTGATTTCAGCGAGGTTGATTCTTTGAGGCAGCCTTTATCACCTTTGCGATCAAACTCACCTGAATATAGATTATGCAAGAAGTAGCAAAAGAAGTTCCTCCTTCCTGACCAGTTGCAATTTCTTTTGATCATTTTAGTCTATTCTTGCATTTAAAAGTGTTGTTACGATTCTCGGTAACTGTAAAAAGTAACATATTACATTCTCATCTCCCTTATATAGCCTTGAAGAATTTGGTTGTTTTTCGCTCTTGTAAGGAAATTATTGTTAGTGCATTATGGATGTATTTTGCTTGTGTTATATTGGAAAGTAGGGAATTTTGGTTACTGATGGATGAATCTTGCGACTGCTGCATGTGTTCTTGTGTTAAAAGTCAATGGACATGATTTGCCATTGATCTTTCAATTTCCATATCCTAGTGTCGGGATGATTTTTTGCTCAAAATTCCTGCCATGGGACTGACTACTGTGGAGCTTGCTTGTCGAATCGTTAGATGTATGGAACTGTGAAAATGTTTTTTTTCAACAACAATTTAGTTCCAATTTTGTATTCCAAATTTATGTTTTGCTTGGATTTGATGGTGGTTGGTTGTTTTTGTTCTTAAAGGAGATCTTTTCTTTTTACCCTTTCTAGAAGCTCCCACCTTTTTGCTTCCTTGGTGACTAAGCTCAGAACCTTAAGGTTGAAAGTGATGAATGTTTATCATCCGAGCAAGTTCCTCCTTCCTATTGAATAGGAGAATCTTTCTTGATTTCTTCTGGATGAAAAATGTGAGTTTTTGAGTTTTGTTGTTAGAAAATTGGTCATTACCTTAGAGGAAAATTATACGTGTGTAGATCCTTGACGACACAAAGGAAGTTGGAATAAAAAAGGCATAGCTTTGGTGGTCATCACTCATCACAAATGGATTATATTATTTGCAGGCTTCTTTTTGAATCTCAGAAAAAGAATGGTTCAACATAATAACAACAAATTTAAATAGACAATCTGACTATATGAAAATCTTGATTGAATATTTTTTTAAATCACTCTTTTTCCGTGTAGTATTTTGGAGTTAATTTGATTAATTATATATTTAAATATAAATTAGAGTAAATTAATTTAATATTTTAAAAATTAAAATTTTAAAACTTACGCGAAAAACACTATAAGTTATCATTTATGTCCTAGACTGATGACACTTGCTCAATCTCTAATGCAAATTCGAAATCTTTGGAAGAACCAATCTCGAGAGGAGATGATTCATACTGGTGTGGAAGGGCTTCACATCGAACTTTCATTGATATATACAAAGACACTAAAACTAAACGTTGCACACCTCAGAGGTGAGGGGGACTAGATTTGAATCTCATTTACTATGACTAGTTTTGAACTTGGAGCCTCATGGTGCAAAGTAAAGTTCAAAATCATCCCTCCACAAAGTTCGCCTTTGCATGTTACTCTCTCCGTTCACTTTTACGAATGTTGAGGATAAAATAGAAAAAAATAAATAATTTTTCTTGATAAGTTAAAAATAAAGTGAACACATGAAATATGATATTATTCATATTTTATAATAGGGAAAAAGGACAGATATACCCCGAACTATCGTAAATGGTATGCGGATATCCTCCGTCATACTTTTATGACATTGGTGTTCCTATCGTCCAAAAACTAGAGCATATATGCCCTTCGCTCTAACAGAAGACTAAATAGGGACACATGGCACAATCTTATCCGTCGATCCGATATTTAATAAATATCGGGTCGGTGGATAAGATTATGACACGTGTATGTCCGTTAGTATAAAGGGTATACATGCTCTATTTTTTGACGACAAGGGCACCAATGTCCCAAAAGTATAACGGATGGTATGTGCATACGATTTACGATAGTTCAGAGATATATTTATTTTTTTTCCTTTATAATATTAAATAAATATTACCGTATTTAATTTGATTCTTGAAAAACTAATTTTAATTTTTTGGGAGGGAGGAAGCGGTTTATATTACCCTGAAAATTCCAGTTTATGACCCTTATCCAGTCGTAAACTATCCCCAACTGCAGCTGCCTTTGAATTGCCCATTTACACAACTCTTCCGCTTCATCAATGGCGTTACTTCGCTTACTATGTTATCCATCTCTATTTCCTTCTTCATCATCCACTTTGTTTCCCCTTCACCACCATTCTACAACTCCCATTTTACTATCCCCATCCTCCATTTCTTTGCGGACTCCTTGTTTCTCCCCATTAATCCCCATCAAAGCTCAAAGACCTTACCTTTACATATCCAATTGCTCTTCGTCTGCCCAAACTCCAGAAACTGCACAAGACCTAGAAGAACAATTAGAAGATGAAAGTTTGAAAAGAAGAGTGCTTGCTCAGAATGCTCCTTGGACCTATACAGCAAATGACCTTCGACCTCTATTTGAGAAATATGGCACTGTGGAGGATATTGAGGTTTGCACCTTTTTAAAATTTCTGCTTTATGTATGTAGAATTATATTTGTGAAAACAGTTACAAGGGTGCAGTATAGGGTTATAGTACAACAACAACATATCAGTATAGTTCCACAAGTGGGGTCTCGGGTTTGGGGAGTGGAATGTACACATACATTAACCCTGCCTTTATGGGGAGAGAGGTTAGCTATTATTTTTGTAGTAGTATTGGAAATTGAAAAGTTGGTTGACGTTAGTGTTATGGATTAAGAATTTCGGAAGGAAACTGACTTACTTCCACAGGTGAAAAAGTCTACTTTTGGATGGAGAAATTTTGTTTGTAATCAAATATTGGTAAGTAGGTGACATGATAATGATACTAGATGCAGTATAAGGTATGATGATGATTTCTAGTATTGAAGGTTGGAAGCATCGTCTTCATGTTGGTTGAATTTGGTGTTATGAATTAAGAATTGTGATTTTTGGAGAGGAAAATGACCTCTAACCATAAGTGAATGAAGTCATTTTTCCTTTTGATGAAGAATTGTTTTCAAGGAGATTTATCTTATAACCAAATACTGAAAAATGGTTTCAGGTGAAAAAATATTTTTCGCCATACCAAACTTGCCTGAACTCATTATGTTTCTTGAAGGTTCGATTATACTTTTTAAGTTTTTCTGAGATGGGTTAGTTGTCTGTTGTTTGTCCTCAAGGTTGCGATGTATAACAAGACAAGAAGCAGGGGTTTGGTCTTTGTCACAATGGGCTCACATGAGGAAGCTAAGGCAGTTCTTGAAAATCTTGAAGCGTATGTAAGGATTTCGAATGTTAACTCTTCCTGAAAAATTCTGTCACTATTTGACTCTTTTGAGATGAGTTTGGGTTACATTATTGGTTGTTAACACTTGACAGGAACTTGAGGGTAGACCTTTGAGACTTGCATGGGCTAAGCCAAAGACTGAGAAACCTTCTTCTCCACCACCATCCAAGCCGCTGCCTATACACAATCTCTTTGTGGCTAATTTACATTTTGAAGCAAGGTCTAACGACCTGCTGGAATTCTTTAAGGCTAATGGTGCAAATGTTGTTTCTGCTGAAGTCATATTCAATGATAATCCCAGAAGATCTGCAGGATATGGATTTGTTTCCCTTCATACCAAGGAGGAAGCTGATGCAGCATTATCCTCCTTTGACGGAAAGGTAATTTTGGGTTTGGCTGCTTGTTGTGATGAATTTCAGTTTCCATTTATTGAATGTTCATTGCGGTTCCTGTAGTTTATTTACTCTTTTGAACTTGAACCATGGATCTGATTAATGTCAAAAACCTGATTTGAGTATATCTTCATCCATAGGAATTTATGGGAAGAGCTATAAGGGTGGCACAGAGTAAAAGGTTTCTTAGAGAAGAGACAAAAAAGGCTATCCAGTCCCAAGAACTACCATCTGAATTGATCTCTGTGGCAGAATGAGCTAATGCTGCTGAATTTTGGAAGTTATTCCTCTGAGGAAGTGAGTTTCCATGACTTTTTGTTTGTATAGTAGAATCCAGGCAGATATCTTCAAAAAATTTGTGTCAGAAATTTTTATATAGCTTCATGTACGTTCCCTGTTCCTTTGGTTTCCTCTATTATTCGGGATTACTTTCTGTTTTCTATCTCTTCGTTTTGTTTAGAGGTGCGGAAAAAATGTTTAATCAAGTATAAGTTTCTAGAGAAATGTCCACTACGGAAATTGAATACAGTCCGAAGGTGACATCTCCTCTAAATTCTCATTGCAAGAGAATCACTACCGCTTGGCATATTCTCTATGATAATTGAATGCAGTCCCTACATGACATGCCATGTATCCTTCAAGGTCTCATTGCAAGAGAATCAGTATTTCTTTGTCTACCCAGATATCCAGATATATGAAAATGCGTGCTGGTGACCAGTGGCGGATGTAGAGTGTGTCCAGGGGGGTCATCCGACCCCCCTCGGAAAAAAAATTACACTATATATATAAGATCAATGTTTTTGTGTACGTGTATATAGTTAAAATTGAACCCCCTGAGCATATGTCAAAGGAGTAGCTCAATGGTTTATGGGGTTCAGGATTTCGCCTATGTTTTATTTGAAACCCCTTGATAGAATTCCTGCCTCCACCACTGCTGGTGACATATTGGTGCTTTGGGTAGTTGCTATGAAACAATATTTGCTCTGGCAAATTATGAATCATTACGGACTTCCCAGCATTTGATATGTTTGAAAAAAATTATCGACTTATTGTCCTTTTTGTTTAGAAGTTTGATTAAATCAATTCATTGTAGGATATTTTAGCAGATATATGATACTACTGAGTGCTGATCGGGGGTATGGAGTAGGATCATAGCTATCTGTTTCTTCCCGTGTATTAGTGTCTTCATTTTGTCTGTTTTTCCAACATATACACTCATCTCCTTAATGTTATGAACAAGCATTAAGTTTTAAGTTGTAGTTTTTCAAGATTAATTGTCAAACGTAGTTCTTCCATGTATCCTACTTAGGTGAACCCATTTGGTTATCTATTCCATAAGTAACATCCCAATACCGTAGGGTAGCTTACTTTGTCTCTGTTCACACTCTAGGCCGCATTTGCTCCTATTTCCTCGTACTAATATATAACAATTCATAAATGTGTAAGGTGCGTTGTGCTCTCTATTACACTTCATTTTCCACTTATTTGCACTATCACTTTCTTTTACATCTACTTTTTATCTTGACAATTTTTTTTGTCTGATTTTAAGTTCTTAGCACCTGTGTCTTGAATCAACAATTAAGAGATCACTTAAAACGTATGCACATCCTTCTTAGAGAGCACAAGTCTTGTTCTGAGGTTTATTGTTAAGTTACCAAGATGTTACTAAAAAGATACAAAAGACCTGCAGGGCATGGGAATGCAGTCAGTTACATCCTTCTTCCAAGTAAGTTCTAGAAAACTCATATATTGGCTAAGACCATCCACCATACAACTTCTACTCCAGAAATATAAATTTTAGAGGCAGTTATCCTTGATTCTGGAGATATGATTGTTCTGACTTTCTAAACGTGTCTTGTTCCTCTCTAGCCAAATGGTCCAGAATATACATAGAGGGATGGTTATTCTCAAAAAAAAAAAAAAGATACAAAGAGGGATGGTCCTCCAGATCTGCTTCAATTCTCTAGGAGTTCTTTGATGTTGCCAGCATTCCATCAAATCTCTTACCTTGAGTGGCATTACCCAATAGATTCTACATATACTTAGGAACAAATCCTAGCATTGTCTAGTTAGTTTGCAGAGTATGAGGAGGTGATCTACTGTTTCTTGGTCATTCTCACATAAATATCATCTATTGCACAATAGGAATCCTCTTTTCTGCAATTTGTTTTATGTTAAGCAGTCCCCCCAAAGAGGCAACCTACCCAAACCATACTGCCTTGACAGGTGCCTTAGTCTTCCTAATTGGTTTCCAAAGCCAGTTATCATCCCATTGATCAGCTTGCTTCATTAGTAAACTATAGCAGTTTGCTGACAGAGAAACTATTGTCTTTACTTGCTGCCTAACTGAGAGTATCCTGTTAGATTTGAATAATCTGGAAGGGATCCAGCATCTGAAGTAGGTTACAAAAGCCTTCTACGTCCCAGTCATTCAAGTTTCTCCTAAAGCTTAAGTGCCACACTGTGATTGAAAAAAATTTGACACCACACCATATTTGTTGGTACTGTATCACCATGAGTTCACCATGATTTGTAAAACTCATAAGGACAATAGTAAAACCTTCTCCACCTCCAGCCATGCTCACACTTGTTTCTTCTTTTATTGAAAAAACAGTTTCTTTATTATCCTCTCGTTCTCCATATCTTGTTTTTAATAATGCGAGTTAGTAAAGTGTAATCTACCATGAAAGACAAGTAGGGAAAGTCAGCTAGATTAAGTTGGGTTAGATCCTGGACTATCAATTAGTAAGTGAAGTGTCTTCTTTACCCAAATTAAATGTCACAACTCTTATAACAGGAGATACCACTTGAACTAGGCATTGTTTTATACTGAATGCCATTTGGGAATACAAATGGAGGTTTCCTTTTATGATACTTATAGAACCGTGTATAATCCAATGAATAATATATGTTCCGACAATCCAACTCCAAAAAGTAGGGCTCAGCAATGCGATGTACATTGTCATGGCATCGTTTAGCCCCTAACATGAAACTTAAATTTTGAAGTAGCTCTTAGTTTTATATCGCGGTGCTTCATGTCAATAGCTTTGTGGGGTTTGGGAATTTTCATCAAGTATAGCTCCTGAACTATAAGATAGTCTGTGGGATTACTTTCCAAAAACTATTCGTCCTGCTCCAAATTCAATCTTCCTGTTTGATTGCTGTGGATTTTAAAATGAGAGGTATATAGAAAGGCTATGGAAGCCTGCTGATGCTAATTTTTACCGTCCCTTTTTCTTCTTTTTTTAAGTACCTTTTTTGTCTTTAATTTCACCGTTCCCTACGTGAAATGCAATCACTGAGTTGTCTATTTTTCTCTTTCGTTCTTTCCCTTCTTCTCTGCAGTATCACTCTCTTCCGACCAAGGGCTGTCGATAGAGAAATGAAAAGTTCATAGTTTTGGCAGTGGAAGCTGTTGCTAGCAATAGGAAAAGGGCTGTTTATAAATTTGTCTTGACCATGTATCAAATTGCATGATTATTCCTTTTAGGAGTTTGTTGCTAAGAAGAAGAAAGTTGTTTTAAAGGCAAGTGAACATTTTAAGTGTATGAACGGTACATTTCCATAGAAATCACCTACATCCAAGCTGTTTGGTGCACATTACTTTTCAAATTTGGCCTTTTCTACCTATCTTGAATTAGCTTTGGTTTCTGCAATTACACATATTTGTATTCTTTATTTTGAGTAAATTTTTGAGTGTGGGACAACCTTTTTAAGTTTTGACATTGATGAATCTACAAGTAACATATAGGTTCATGTGAATTCAGTCTTTCTGCTCAGACATTGTATACATATTAAGAAATCTACTAAATTTCTCTATAGTATGTGATTGGAAACAAAGTTATTTTTATACATTAACTTGAGATTGTTATATGAATTCATAAACTTTAAATCATGAGTCCGTGTCTGAGTTTTGAAGTAACTTTTTGCCAAAAGTTAAGAGTTTAAGATCCGTTAAAGAAGGTACTCATCAAAAAGGAAAAAAAAAAAAAAAAAAAGGAAACCCACTAAGAATAAGAGTGATGTTGAAGTGCTACCAAAATTTCAGGTGAGATGTAACATTTGACGAGATACCATTTCTATAATTAGCCAAACCTCCGAATCCCATGTCAGAGACCTCGTCTTTTTGGTTAATATTTTCTATCTTTACTAAAACCAGAAAATTTGGATGCGTCATATTTGTTCCCCGTATTGAAGTTCCGATTTTATTTCATACTCAGTGTTCGAATATGAGACCTCATTGGCAAATGATCAAATTGGACAGCTAAAAAGGAGCAGGCGCAGGAGGGGAGCAGTTGGCCCGACCCTCTGGACCCTAACAAACCCAACAAAATTAGTTTCTAATTCTCTCAAAGACCCATTTGTTCATGGATTTTTGTTTTAAAATTTTGAAATAATATTTGGAAGGCATTTTTTAAATATAAATAGATGTTTGTTTTAATCTATTTGAACCACTATTTCAACTTCAAACTCCAAACTTGAAATATGAAATTCAAAATTTGAGAGACAAGTTTTTCGAGTTTTATCAAGTTTTCATTTACAAAACTTCAATCCTAACTCCCAAATACGTTTTTTCAACTAAACCTCAATTTATAGAAATGTAATGTTGAATTTGACTACTCGATCCCAAATAAGTTGGTCTCATCAACGTGTGATTCAAATGAAATATAATTTGAAGGAGAAATAACGCAAAGACCTCACCTTAAGAAATGATCATTAAAGGAGAATTAATTGACTTTAAGAATGATTCCAAAGATAACAATATTGAATTTGACATCTAAATTGTTGTTAGATTGTCTCACTCGGTCGTTTTATGAGTCCCCACTATCGTAATTTTTGTGCTGCTCCTATATCACCTTGTACACGTGGCTTCGTCATATTCATAAATATAATTTGAATCATAATATCAGAATTTAAATCGTCCAAATTGCAACTTTAAGATCAGTGAACTTTCTTTTCCTTATTTTGTTTTAATAACTGTGAGAAATTTTGATTTCAAGTTGTGATCTAAAATTGCATCTTCAAACGCAGGAAATAGTTAATATACAAAAAAAAAGTATGCGAATTTCTATAATCAGAAAATATGAACGGAAGAAGCAAAAATAAAATAAAATGACGACACACCAACAAGGTTGTGATGGGGGTATGGGGTTAGAGTTCCCTTGGAATGGAATTTGCCTTTATCAGAAAATTTTGAATTCAAAGATTAGGTGTATATATCGTTAATATTCTTTTATTATTATTTATGATATATAATTCAATGTTCTTCATGCTTCAACAATTTTATTGAGTATATTGTTTATCGTTTATTATTTTTATATTATTAATAATTAACAATAGGCATGAAAATAATAGCACTGTAGCGATGTGTAAGGAAAAAAAAAATCTAATTTAAAATCGCTGCTCGCTGCTAGGGTAGCGATTTTGTCATTGTGTCAGAGGGAAATCGCTTCGTCAGGAGCGATTTTGCCCTTTTGATTTTAACAAAATTTGATGTGCCCTTTTGAAATTTTTGACAATTTCTTTTGCCCTTTTGGCTCTGGACTCCCAATATAAATACTAGACACCAAATTTTTTTTATAAAAAAAATGATGACACTTTAATTGAGGTTGGCATGTGGCGGGACCCCCTAGTCACCTTTACACCAATTGTTAGGTGAATATTTTGTAAGTTTATACGAGAAAGACTATCCCTCATCCCTAAACAGAGGGTCAATTTTTCTTTTCTTTTTTATATTTGAAAGAAGTCTATTTATAATCATTTTAAAAAATAAATAGATGTGTGGGTTTTTTTTTTTTTTTTTTTTTTTTTTTCGGGTGGTGGGGCTGGGGGACGACCTTTAACATGTCTTTGGTTTTTCTACAAAATTCTTTCGAATTAATATATAAGACTATATATATAGTGTCACTTTATTCTAGCTAATTATGAGACCAATCTAATATATATTATCTTGAATCTTTTTATCTATATATCATTACTCCTAACATAAAGAGAGTCCATATATACTTTATATATGGAATTCCCCCAAGTTGTTCGAAAAGTGATCTTCCTACTCCCAAAAAGTACCTCTCAAAATAATATATATATATATATATATATATATATATGAAAGTTTGATCGAACATGTTATAGTAATTATCAAAATTTGATTTTATTTTTTTTAATTCATGGTGTTTAGTTATATAAAAGTTTGATCAAACATGTTATTGTAATTGAAATTTTTTGATGCATCATACATTTATTCTTTTCATATGATCGTGGGGGGTGGGGTGGGGGGTGTATGAAAGTTTGATCGAACATACTACAGTAATTAGCAAATTTTGATGATTCATACGTTTATCTTTTCATATGATCGTGACTCCTTTTTATTTATTTTTATTCATGGCGTTGAGACTTTAGGCCGAGGGGGTTATGAAAGTTTGATCGAACATGCTATAATTAGAAAATATTGATGACTCATACATTTATTCTTTTCATATGATTGTGACTCTTTTTTATTTTTTTGTATTCATGGCATTGAGACTTTAGATCGAAAGAGATTATGAAAGTTTGATCGAACATGCTATGACTCATATGTTTATTCTTTTCATATGATAGCGTTGGGACTTTAGGGGAGGGGAGGTTTGTAAATTAGCACTAATTAGAAATTAGTGAAAATGGTCAAACATATATTTGATTATACATGACTTGTTCTCTACGCATTTCACATCATGTAATATAATGTTTCAACCTCATGTTTTTCATCAGGCAAACAAGAATATCTTAACTAACATAATTCATTTCACCAACCTAATTCTTCAAGGCTAGAAACAAAGAGATAAAAGTAACCACTTTTTCAAGGCATTAGGTATAATGTATGTCAAACTGAAATTATGTGACATCTCCTTTACAACTATATATGCACCCCATTACAAAAATATTAAGTGACCCACTCCATTTCCTTTTCAATGCATTCTACTATATAAGAAAATCAAATCAAAGGCATTCTTCACTCAAAATTAAGAATACCAACTCTCTATCTTTTAGATTCATAAAAAAAAAATGGGAAAATTTTTGGGTGTAATTGTTTTGTTCATGTGTTGTGTTGTTCCAAGTTTGGCCAAAGTTTATACTGTTGGAGACTCATCTGGATGGGGACTTGGTGTGGATTATACCACTTGGGCTAGTGGAACAACATTGAATGTTGGTGATTCACTTGGTAAGTTTTCTCCCCCATATATACACATTTTTTTAAAAAAAAAAAATGACTTAGCAAATCAAGAAATTATCTTTACATATGAAAATATCAAGTAATGCACTCCCTTTATTCCGATTTATGTGACATCATATATATGAAATATTGATAATAAAAAAAAATGTTGATAAAATTTAAGAAAGATTTTTTTTAACTTTTGATTTGAAACAAACCTTAGATATACTATTAGAAATTTGCCATTTTCAGATTGCCTATTCGTCCATACGTCGTTGAAAATCCTCGAGGTGAATGTTACATTTTTGCCGGATACCGTTCAAAAGCTATAGATTATCTTGTAAAGATAAAATGAAAAATTTAAAGTTACAATTAAGTTGCTTCTAAATATAGAAAGATATTATTCTTTCTGCTACAATATGAAATATAAGTTCTAAAAAGAAAAAGTAAGTCACATACATTGTGTATAGAAATTAAACTCGTAATAGTAAATAATACTTTATTTTATTTTTGCAGCTTTCAACTATCCAAGTGGTCACTCGGTGGACGAAGTAAGTTCTAGTGACTATGCTTCATGCACTACCGGTAATTCCATAACGTCCGACAATAGCGGCGCCACCACTATCCCTCTCAAAACCGCCGGCACTCATTACTTCATTTGCGGCGTAATGGGCCATTGCAGCGGTGGCATGAAGCTCGCCGTTACAGTAGCAGCAGCCGGAGGCGGTGGTGGTGCAGGTGGTGGTTCTACCACACCGTCACCGGACACCACCACACCATCAACCGGCACCACCACACCAACATCCGGCACCACCACCCCTACTACTGCACATCCATCTGCATCAGTAATTTTGTCACCATTTATTCCTTTGTTAATTTCCGGTGTGGTTGCAATATTTAGTTATTTTGTTACTATTTAATAAGCTTAGCCAGGATAGAGGCAGTGCCATGTTGTGACCATTTTTTTCCCTTGTTACTTTGTTGATTTTATTTATGTTTACTGCTTTTTCTATTTGCTTTGCTCTTTGTAAGTGGTTGGGTTGATACATGTCTTGTTCTCACTTGTGATTTAATGGCATGTCATGACTCTTTTGGTAAAGTACTCCCTCGTTTCATTTACTTCGTTGTTTCTTTAATAGATGTTTTTACTTGTATATCAAACCTCGATTCAAACATGAGGAGTACGTTATGCTAATGCGCTTTGGATGACCAACATCTCAGGGTCATGAGTTGATGTGCACATTGAACTATTCATATGGTTGATAGACCTCACAACTCAGGCATAACGAGGCAATAATAAGAGAATTTTATTATATTTTCTCATATTACTTTAGTATCAAATAACTATATAAAATACGTAATAGTAGTCAATTTAAAGAATCATTCATAAGATTAGTTTTGGCAAAATACAATTTTAATTAAAACTTTCTAAAGGATTGTGTTAGATCAATAAGAGTCAAATAATATGAAACGAAGGGAATACTTGATGCATGATTATGATTATGATTTTTGAAGGTTCGTCAAAACAACATGTTTACATGATCTAATCAAATCAAAATTCAATTCATTAGGGATGGGTTGGGTCTTGTTGAGCCACCACAAATTAGAGCAACTTTCACATATAGCAAACATAAAAATCATATTTGTATGGTATAACTATAGTTTGTATAATTGCGCTCTATAACAAACTTTATGTTTGTTATGGAGCATCAGATTGTATAACTCGTTGGCAAGAGCTTCAGATTTGTATAATTTCGCTGGCAGGCCATTTGTATAAATCATTGGCAGTCTCTCGTTTGTATAAATCGTAGGCAGTCTCTCAATTCAATTTCATGTGTTTGTATATTTGTATAAAATTTGAATTTGTATACAATTGAATCGAAATAAAACATGTGTATATCAAATCTCTCTCTCTATCTCGCTTTATACAACACAAATTATACATTGTAATTTGTATAATCTATGTTTGTATAAAGAGAGAAAGGCAAAAGAGAACTGGGAAGGGGAAGATCTGTATTTGTATAATTATAAGTGTATATGACGAACATATATGTACTCGTCTTTGTATATACAGTTTTCTCTTGCTTTATACAAATACAAATGCATTTTATACATTTGTGTTTGTATAAAAGCAAGAGAGGCGAGGGAGAGACTGGCGAGCGAGAAACCTAGGGAGAGAGGCGAATGACAATTGTTTGCTACATGTTATAATTAAATCAAACTGTGGTTATAGCATTTAATTTGAATTAATAATTTGCTATTTCATACAATTTTCCCCACAAATTAAGTCCACTTCATAGTTCTAAGCCCAAGATTGTATTATATTGATCCAATATCCAAGCCATGTATCAAGAGACATAACATGCCTAGTAAATTCCAAGCCCAAATATTGTGTCTCTCAGTCAATAAATGAAGGCCCATTGAACATTTGATATTTCAGTCCCATCAAATACGGCATTATGGCATATGAAAATTGTATAGTTGCGATATTTAAGCTACCAATCAAATATTTTGCATTTCAAGACTAAAAAATCATCAATTATATAGGGAATTTGGACATATATAAAACATACATTGTACTTCACTGTTTATTGTCATTTAAAGTACTTATGTTACTACTGCTTTAATTTCAGTATTATCTATCTATACACTAATACAAAATGTTTAGTTTTGATGAAAAAAAAAAAAAACTTCGAATCTACAAATAATTGAAGTGTTGAAGGGACCAGTAATGTGTCACATCGGCCGTACTTGATGGTCTGTCATCTGGCAGAAACAAAACAAAATGGAAATAATCATATCAATAAAGAACTAAGCTTTACTTACTCCTAGGTATTTGTATAACGTGATTCCGACTTAATCGGCCCCCAGAAGCACATGCCGCACTATAACCAAAAGAAGTTGCTTCTACATACAGCTGTCAAACCACGTGTCTACCTAGCAATTTCCTACTGCTTTCTTTTTCACTTTTAGATAGTCGATTAACCGAGTTAAATAAATTTATTTATGATAATGGAACATAAACATCATAGTGCACCATGAATAAACAAAGAATCCATAACAAGTAATAATAGTAATAACAATGGTGATGATAATAAACAATAACCATAGTAAAAATCAAATCAATAGCATGTACGTAATCGTCACCATCACCCAAAGGTAAAAGTAAAAGAAGAGCAAAACGAATAATAAACATCAACGAGTAAGATGAACTAAAAATAAAAATCCTAAAATCATAAACATCTCTCTCTCTGGCAAATCCCAAATGCAAATATCTCCTCAGATCTAAAACATCAAAGACGCAGCGAAGATCGCTACAGCGGCAGATCCAGCAACAGCGACTCTGTTCAAGGATGCAGCATTTGGAGAGGAAGTTGGAGAACCGCTTGGAGTAGCGCCGATGGATGGAGCAAGAGCACCGCCGGCGGAAGGAGCAGACGCCGGAGTGTCAACGGTTGGTGGAGCTGGTGGAGATGACACTGGAGAATCAGAAGGTGAACTAGCAGCAGGAGATACTGATGGAGCAGATACTGGTGTAACAACAGGAGTTGGAGGTTTTGCTACCGGCACCGGAGATGGTTTTGGTGAAGCTACCGGAGAAGCTCCCGGAGCTTGAGCAAAAGCAGATCCGGTGACCAAAGCGAACATGAAAGCAACGACGATTATCTTCGAGTAAGCCATTTTCTTCCCTTTCTCTCTCTAGAACTTTTCTGTATTATATATTGTGATTTTTTTGTAGAGAGAGAAAGTGTATGTATTGTGGTAGAAGAAGAGTTGTAGAGACGAAGAACACCGCCACAGGGAATGGAGTATATATAGGAGGGAAATGATAACAAATTAAAATGAAAATGTTCACGTCTTTTGTTTCGGTGTTAAGATATCAGGAGCGTACACGTGTATAATTAGATGATCGAACAGATGAAGAGTTGCGAAACACTAAGGACCGTTTGATCAATTAATTATTCGCATCAATTATGGTTACCGTTATGATTGGCACGTTCTAAGGTGGAATTAAAAACTTTGTTTTTGTGTTGCCCACCTGGTTGGTGGGACCTCACAACGTTAGAGTGCTAATAATAGTCAACAGCGTATAGAACTTTAATATATACAATAATTAAAATTACTTGAAGATTAATATTTCTCTCTAGTATCAATATGTAGAAGTGTGGATTAATATGCGAGGATGTTACACATTGTATTAAAGTAGAGTAGATAAAATGAAAGTTTGTATTGTATGGATTGTGTGATAATTGTGCTATCAAATTCTAAATGTAAGTTTTATAAAGTGACGGTTAAACAAGCAATATATTGAATGAGGCGTAGTGTTGATTTGAAATGAATGTGTGGACATGTTAGGTTAGATAGAACTAGCTAGGAGCAAATATATGCGGGTAAGGTGGAAGTAGTGTTTGTGCATGGTGGATAAGATGAAAGAGGCGAGACTAAGATAATTCGAACATGTAAAGCAATGATGGACGGACACCATAGTGAAGAGGAGTGACAGATTGGCTATAGTAGGTATAAAAAGTGATAAAAAATAGCATGAAAAAATATTAAGAAAAGATAATTAAACAGGATATAAAACATCTTGTAGACCGCAGCTTAAGCTCAGACCCTAGATAGAAATTGAACTCATAATAGTAAATGCTTTTTTTTAAGTGTGTCAAAAAGCAAAACCACTAAATAACATGGACGAAAGGGAGAATTGTTTGCTGATTAAAGGTTATTAGCATAAACTTTACATAAAAGTTGATTAAGCATTTTAGAATTCGAAGATGGTCAAGAGTAGGAGAGGCTTTGAGATAAGCTTTCCCAGAAAATAAAATTGTGACCGTGAATTGTATCTGAGGGCGTTTCCTATTGGCTATTATCAATGAAATGACTAAAAATTATGAAATTTTAAATTTGAATTTCTCAAAATTTATTTTTATTTGTTTAAGTTTTGATAGACAATGTTACTTGTTTTCATTTTCTCAAGTCTTGATAAATAATATTACTTGATATTTTTATATGTTGGTGGGATATAGCATAATACCTGTAAAATCAATTGAAGCATGTATGAGTTGGCTTGAATCGAATACAATGATTATTAAAAAAAAAAAAAGAGGTGGTTGGTTCTTGCTCCCTCCATCCATTTTTATAAAAATAATTGTCCAATAATATTTGTTCAGTTTAGAAAATTAAGAGATAACTTATTTTTTTGGTCTATTTTATTGATTTTATTAAAGATTATTCAATATCTAATACATTTCTCAAAATATTATAATTTGATGGTATTATTTATTATTTTTTAAGATATATGTCAAAAGTGGACAACTACGATTGAGTTGGAATAGAAAACATAGTCATTATGAACTGCCGCAATCATGAAGAATAATTGCTCACAAAACTCACAAACCAGATGGCCAAGAAGCCAAAAAAAAAAAACGTAAACGAAACAATATAAGATACTTTTATATTTTAAAAAGTTCATTTGTGTTACAAAATTCGACTAATAAATATGATTATGTCCAACTTTTACAACTATTAATAGTTTAAATTTGTAATTAACGTCTAGATTATAACTTTAAATGATATTTTAGTAACATATATTTTGTGTCAGTCAGAATCAGAGAGCGAACCTTTTTGGAAAACAAGACAGGCTAAGGGACAGCTGTAATTAATGGGATAAGAGTAAAGGAAAAGAAAATATTAAAGTACAAAGTCGTAAACGTGTAAGCACACTATAATTTGTAAACTGGCCCTAGAACGTGCAGCTCCTTTTCCATCTCATATTCTTTTTTTTCTTCTTCGCCGGAATAAACGGTTTGATTTTGATTTTATTTTCTTATATGTTATGGATAAATCGTTCTCTAACAAAGGGAATTTTGTACTTAGAGGAATTTGAAATTAAAACATTTGATTAAGAATGAAGGAGTATTTAAGAAAATTTTGATATGGTGTAATAAATAAGTCGAAGTCAGACAAGAAAGTTTTTTTTTTGGCATAATACATAAACATGATCTTTAACTTGATGTCAGCTGGCAACTATGACCCTTAACTTTGGGTGTGCACAAGTAGACACTTAAACTTGTATAAAATTGAACAAACAGACACATTCGTCTTACATGGCACCCTACATGACAATTTTGTGTCCTACATGGTGTTCTACATGTATTATGTCACGTGGGACACGTGTCTACTTGTTCAATTTTATATAAGTTTAAGTGTCTACTTGTGCACACTTAAAATTGAAAAACATAATTGTCCGCTGAAAACAAGTTAATGATCATGTTTATGTATTATGCTTTTTTTTTTCCTTTCACACACCACAAGAAATATTTTGTTTTGACTGTTGTTTGTCCTTCCAAAAAATAATCCAAGGAAAAGTAATTTGCACAATACACGAAATTAGAGACGTGGTTCCAAAAACCCAAATTCAGTGAATTGATTGTGAAATGTAATTTACTAAGTTTCCTCTGTTTGGTCAACAACGTCGTATTCCGCGTAGGATCCAACAATTAAAAAAAAAAAAAACGTGTTTTGTTTTCATTTCTTGTCTTGTGGTTAATTACAATACACAATACACAACAAATATTGTTTGCTTTAAAGGGAGAATACCCTACGCATCTCCAGAAAACGGTTACTCTTCATCACCCGAAATAGTATTTTCTACGTCTCAAATTATTTATCATTTTTTCTCTCAAATTATTTATCGTTTTTTCTCTTTTATACGCCTCTTAAGAAAATATGTAATTAGTTCCAAAATAATAGTCATGTTTCCCTTTATGAGGGTCAAATTTTAACTAATTTTCAAAGCTAAATTTGATATATTTAAAGACTGTAGAAAGTACAATAAATTGTACAATGTTTCTTATATTAATATAATGAAAAAATACATCTTAAAATATTTACCAAAGTTCATATCGTTTAACTCTTAAAAAAGAAATGTTCTTGCTTTGTCTGCTAACAATGTTTACAAAAACAAACACAAGAAAATTGGTGTGTAAATAAAATGATCAGAAAGTTTAATTTCTTAACTCCTTTTTTGTTGGCTATTCGAAACATTTTATTTTGTTCCGAATGATTGAAACTTCTAATTAAAAATGAAAAAATGGGACTAGTTCACCATACTCTTTGTGGTGAGTGAGTTTATGATACCCTGCTACATTTTCTTTAACTTGTAAGGTAGCTTAAATCACCCTTCAAGATAAAGATAGAGTAAAGATTATTTTTCTGAATTTGTAAAGCCACATTATTGCTATACAACTAGACAAAATTTAGAAAGGATATATTTATTGCACGTTTTACCCGATGGACTGATTTTTAATTTCTTTTTATATAAATAAATTAATTTTTAATTTTTCCCCTTTAGCAACTAAACTTATATTCAATGAGATGTAGTTTTTAAAAAAAATTAAAATTACGTCGATGGATACAATTTATCAAATATTATAATACAAAAATATAAATTTATATCTCGAAAAAGTTATTTGTCACGAAGAGCAAAAGTGCAAATCACATTTTATTTGGTCCTAATTATTAAAGGTACGAGATGGGCACCAAAATTAATGGAAGTGAATCTAAAAGTGTGTAAAATTTTTACTTCCTTCGTTCGCTTTGATTTATTTATTATATCAAAATACCTTTTCATTTTTATTTAACATTTTTTTTCATATTAAGAGAGAAACAGGTATTTTTTTATGTTTTATTTTTCAAGATTCAAAACTACACAACAATTCATATGAATGAATTGATGGTAAAATATTTATTATAGACATCGAAATTTTGTGGGACTCTACAAAACAAACTCAATTTCCATTAGACTTCTTAGAGGCTATTATACCCTACACCCTAGCTAGTACATGCTTATATAAAAGGATAATATATTCTCTTTGCGAAGACATCTTGAAATTAATTTCATAAATTTAAAAAATATTTATAAAGAGATCAAAATGTGACAGAACTCTTCTTGACAACCAAATATGTCAGGAAGATCCACAATTTTTTTTCATGTAAATTAAATAAATTTTAAGTAGGTCCATATCACGAAAAATCTCATGATAAAAGAATAAAAATCAAGGGATAAAGAGATTTGTGCTCACATTGTTCTATCAATAAAATTATATTTCTTCATATTTTATTTGTAGTTGCAATTTATATTCTATCACTTTAAAAATTGTTGAAAATATTCATATTAATTATTATTCCTTAAGAAATACACAAACCGTAAAGTACAAAATAAATATGTATAAGTAAAAATGTTGGAAGTAGATTACAAAAACTAGTATTAAATTGTGTAAGGAATAATCAGGGCTTCAATTTCAAGGAAATTAGACACCATTTTGAACAGATCAAAATATAAAACAAACAGTTAAATCAAACAACCAAAAGAAAAGAATTTGCCATTGTTTTGATATATACATGAACTTTTGGATCTCTTTTGACATAAGAAAAGATATTAATATAGTAATTATAAAGGGGTTCGAAAATTTATCTTACGTAACAAGTTCAACTTCTATGTGACATTAGTATATATTCTAATCCTCATTGATGATTTTTTTGGTTCTGTTACTCTCCAGTATTGCGATAAATAGAATGAGATAAACACTACGTTAAGGATTTGTCTAATCATAGGAATTTGCAGGACAAATTCTTTTATATTGGTACTCCTCAACTATTTTGTCGTATAATATTAATTATTCATCGATATAAATGTATTAATCTAACTCTGTTCACTAAAACTTAGTTGTTAGGTCGCATTTTTGGTTGTTTTGAAGGATAAGTTAATTTTTAGTGCATGACACCAAGAGTACTTCTTTTTGCAAGTAAGAGACACTTGTAATGAAAGCATAAAATTGCCACTAAGAGAAATTACTTGGTTCTTTTGGCATGAGCCTTAAAAGGATATTTGATTAATCTCTATTTACTAACATAATGACATAACCGGCCTTGACCACAAACGTTCTAAATAATGATATTTATTTCTTGATACAGACCCATGGCATTAATATTATAATCTTAATTATCTTAACGTGTGGGATATAAAGTTACCTAAAATTATTGTCCATCAAAGTCAAATGTACAACAGATCATAGCACCAACTCATGAATGCTCTAGTTACCTAGCTAGTACTACCTCAACGTTTGAATATTTCTCTAAAGGTATAATATGTAAATATATTTTTAATTTGACTTCAATTGATATTTATGTTTTTCTTTTTATTTTGGATATGTACAAGTAAACATGATTTAAATTTGTATAAAATTGAACAAATCGTTCTACATGGATCCTACATGATAATTTTATGTCCTAGTGGCGTCTTATGTGTATTATGTCATGTAGGACAAGTGTGTCTAATTATCTAATTTTATATAAATTTAAATGTCTACGTTTGCACATTCAAAATTAAAGGACTTAAATATCTGTAAAAGCCAAGTTATATTTCCCGCGTGTTCTGGATGTCTATTTATTCACTACAAAAAAAAAGGAAAAAAAATACCAAGAGTATATTAACTTTATTTTTGGGAAAATGCATAAGTACCCTAGCCTATGCCCAAAATTCCTGAGACACACCTAACTTTTACTAAGGTCCTATTACCCCCGAACTTATTTTATATATACTTTTCTATCCCTTTTCGGCCTACGTGGCACTATCCTTGAAAAAATTGTCAACACGCGCTGGGCCCGCAAGATAGTGCCACGTAAGTCGAAAAGAGATAGAAAATTATATATAAAATAAGTTCGGGGGTAATAAGACCTTAGTAAATGTTAAGTGTGTCTTAGAGATTTTGGGCATAGTCCCCGTACTTATGCATTTTCCCCTTTATTTTTCAACCAAACTTGTGTGTACGTGACAAGTCCTCGACTTTACCTTAACATAAAAGGTTCTAAAATACCATGGAAGCTTTTAATTTTCGCAAAAATATATGCCGTGTATCACTAAAATAAACTTTAGTACTCATTGTAACTATATACTCCCTCCTTTCATATTTACTTATATTTATATTTGACTTGACACACTATTTAAGAAAATAGTAAATAAAACAGTAATTTTACTACTATATCAACCCTAATTATTACTACAAGTTATCTTATGTTGGGAATGAATTGGAAATAATTAAAAAGCATTAATAATAAGGATATAATTAGGTATAAAATTATAAATTATCTCTTGATTTTTTAAATTAGATTGACAAATAAAAATGAATATCTAGTTTTAATATAATGGACAAGTAAAAATAGACCGAGCCACATAGAGGTAGTATATATATAGGCAAGGTTCATCTTTTACATGGTTCATAATATGTAGTTAGAAATGCGTTTTTGGTTGTTAAAGTTTTTCTTTTTTTCTAATTAATTAGCAACAATATTCCAGTTCTTCAACCACCTATCTCCTAGCGTATAGAAAAGAAGATGGAAAAAGTTAAAAGAACAAAAGTTGGACTTTATTTTTCAACAACTCAAGTTAGGATTTTTTTTTTTGAAGAAATGCAAGCATCAACAAGGTTGAAAATATTGTATATTCATTTTCATTAACTATAAAGCTTTAAATTATAATTTCATAAAGTAAACTACTCTGATCGTCCCTCATAACTAACAACTAATTATTCTAAAAAAGTTATAACAGTAATAAGTCAGTAACTAACTCTCACTTTGGATAGTACTCCTGTGTCCCTAATTACTTGTCCACTTTTGAATTGACACACCTATTAAGAAATCAATTAATGACGACATAGTGAGTTTATCATTTTACTCCTATTAATTATGAAGTGGATGAAAAGTTCAACATTTTTCAAAGTAATTAGTCATTTATATAGTTGATGGTATAATAGGTAAAAAAAAATTGTCCTTTTTTTATTTGTTAAAATGGACAAGTAATTAGGAACAACTATAAAAGAAAAAGTGGACAAATAATTAGGGACAGAGGGAGTATGAAAATTAGATGTCTAATTAGGACTTTGATGAAAAGGCAGGAAATAATCACGCATGCAAAAAAGGGTATAATTTTCCAACTTGGTCCAGCCAAAAAAATGTAATTAGCCTCTGTAGACATTAATTTTTTTGGAACAGGTGTTCAATTCGAGTTGAGACTCTACAAGATGTGTTGAATTTTAATTAGGATTTTTAGAGGCTACTCAACTCTAAACCCTAGTTCATGCCTACATAAAGGATACTATATTCCCTTGAAAAGGTATCTCGAATATTCCGCAAATTCATGAAATATTTATAAAGAGATCAAATCCAAATCATCCTAGTTTGGAAATACGTCACTAATGACCCTCAAATTTTATTGAGAGTAGAATCAAGGGAGGAACAAATTGATACTCACAGTCTTGATTAATAAAATTATGTTTCATATATATTTTATTTGTAATTACAATTTATTTTCTATTACTTTAAAATTTGTTGCAAACAACCTCATTTCCGTCATTTGCAATATCACCATTCACCAATCACAAGTAATATAATCACTACCAGAAAAAAAAGGTTTTTTTGTTCCACCGCGTATCAATATAAAATTTATATTACAAAAAAATGATTTTTCTACTCATTTATCATCGAGCCATTGCACCTTCCTAGTTTTTCCTAGAGCAACTTTCACATATAGCAAACACAAATCATATTTGTATGCTATAGCTATAATTTACATAATTGCGCTTCATAGCAAACATAAATATGTATATTTCGTTATACATATACAAAAGAAATCAGTTGTATAATCTGCTTTGATATACATATACAAAAGACCAATTGTATAATATGTGTTTGTATAAAGCGAGAAAGAGAGAAAGACAAAAGAAAAATGAGCAGGGGAAGATCGTATTTGTATAATCATAAGTGTATAGGACAAAAATATATGCATTTGTATTTGTATATACAATTTTCTCTCGCTTTATACAAACACAATGTATACATTTGTGTTTGTATAAAGTGAGAGAGGCGAGTGAGCGAGCGAGATCTGGGAGAGGGGAGAGAGGGGAACGAAAATATATGTATATATACAATTTTCTCTCGCTTTATACAAATACAAACACATTTTATACATTTGCGTTTTTGTATAAAGTGAGAGAGGCGAGTGAGCGAGCGAGATCTGGGAGAGGGGAACGAAAATATATGTATATATACAATTTTCTCTCGCTTTATACAAACACAGATGCATTTTATACATTTGCGTTTGTATAAAAAGCGAGAGAGGTGAGGGAGAGAACGAGAGTGGCAAGTGAGATTCACCAGGAGAGAGGTGAAATAACAACAGTTTGTTATGGGATACAATTAAATCAAACTATATTTATAGCATTTAATTTGA
Source organism: Solanum verrucosum (assembly GCF_900185275.1). Lineage (NCBI taxonomy): Eukaryota > Viridiplantae > Streptophyta > Magnoliopsida > Solanales > Solanaceae > Solanum > Solanum verrucosum. Next base: position 1,241,672 of record NW_026019954.1, read on the forward strand.
ATTAATAGTTTGCTATTATATATAATTTTTCCTTTTTCCTATGAAAACATTACTATTTTTTATTTTCTCACAAATTCAATTAAAATATTTGTTTGAATAGCCTTTGATCGAGCATATTTCGGTGGAAAAATAGTGACTTTTAATAGTAAATTTAGCCTAAGTCAAGTCAAGCTATACCAGGTTTTCTTAATGTTCATTAACGATCGTTAATCATGGTCGAAAGTATCTTCAATTTTGATGCTAAAATAATGAAAAGATGTCGTAGAGATAATGTCTTCATTAGGAGAAACTGAGATTAGGAAAATTTGGTGCAAGAAAGGGGAGTAACAATTAAGGGGGTATCATATACTAACCACGAGTAGTATATATGTTTTTTTATTTTTCTTATTCATCTTCTAAATAAACTTATAAATAAGTCAGGAAGCGAATTATTCATATATTAATATTAATATAATTAATATCATATTTGATTGTAATTAATCGTTTTGTATCAAAATTCAACACAATCTCGCATAATTAAATTACGTATAAATTGAGTCAAGTTATATAATAATATTTTATGCAAAGTTAAGACACTTTACATAATTTTCTTCTTCCATTAAATTTTTTTTTATTCTAGGCACCCCACAAGCATCTTGCATGTTCCCACCTCCATTGTTTAGTGACAAGAAGAATGAGCAAAGCATGTGCAATCAGATGATCAGTGATTGATCCTAACATGCTATCCAACACAAAACCAGCAAATAGTACAATTGTCATGATGACAGTGGGGTCTAAGGCGAATTTAGGACGAGTTTTATGAATCAATTAAATTTGTTACTATATATATAAATAAATATCATATAAAATGATCATCGCCTTGATGTAAGCTATTGCCTCACCACTAAAATCGAGTCTTAGACAAACGAATCTTGTTTAACGAATAGGAATAATAACAATAAAAATTATCACCCTCTTTAGTGAAATTATATGAGCAAATGTCAAAATCAAGATATGTTATTGTTATGGGAACTATATGCATTTAGTAAAGTTATGCTTATTTTGAATTTACTAATTCAAGATCTTGAATTTGTCTCTTACTTCGGTCATTCACCATTAGCAATTTAATCATCTTTATGTATTCAATTACTACCAACACCAACTTATTTGAGACTGAGACGTAGTTGTTGCTGACGTATCCAATTACTCAGAGTGTATTGGCACTGTTTCTTTAATAATTTTAACAAATTGATCTCACTTTATCTTGTTACTGTGAGGTGTTTGTATTTCACTTTAATGTACCTAACTACCTGAACAAATGAGTTGGTTCTCATACTCTCTTTGTCTATGGTATACAGGTACTTCTTTCACCAAGAATGGACACTATGGAAAGAAAATTCCAAAAATATTTGCTTTATCTAGTTGGGATGTCATTCCAATTAAAGGATGATGTACATTCATAAGAAACATAACATGTTAAAGCCAAAGTATTATTGAGCCACTTTAACTTTCTAGGACAGTACAGCTGTTATTTGGGAACAAATTTCATCAAATAGGAAAAATAAGAAAGCCCTTAATACTGAGACTTGTTTAAATTAAACAGATGAATAAATATTAAAGTGTTCATATTAGACACTTTCACTTTAAATTTTGAAAATTTTTAGTGTGCGTTCTCAAGAGTTACGTAGACAAGTTGAAAGCTCAACATATTTCACCTTCTTTAATTATATACATTGTATATACCTCAACAAGCTGTAAAAACTAAGGTCAATTTCAATTGAGGCTAATTAACCTACTTAAAGAAAATGACATTATGAGAACAAAGTTTGAATTGAAGTGTCTAATACGAACATTTTAGTATGTATTCAGGTGCTCAATTACTGCATGGAATTTGCTCACAAATTAAGGGAGTAGGTAAATGTATAAAGGCTAAAGCCATAAGAAAACTACATGAAACATGCAGTTAACGTCAAAAACATCATATGGTCAGTTGATTGGGTAACAACTAACAAGGCAGAAGCTTTGACCTTTTTAAACAAAAGTACAGCAAATTAATGAATGTTGCTGTTCAGACAACGATTGGTTCGTCTTCCATAAATATGAATACCACAATTCATCCACAACAATTGCTCCTAAAACCATATACACATTGTTTCCATAAAACAAACCAAAAGGCAAAAAGCTAAAGTGTTTCACAACTTCTTTTTGACAATCTTTGAACGTTCAACTTCTTTTCTCAATTACACCATATCGAATATTCAAAAATTAGTTCTCCAAGCTCCAAATTAAAATGGAGCCTTAAACACCAATACTCAGCTGATGCGATGTTCAGATAGCAATAGATACACGTGGAAATAAATGTGGCACATCAGCAACATCTTCGTCTAGTTCCTCATTATGCTAAAGCCTTAATTTCACATTACAGAATACAAATATCTGATTTTTTTCATCTTTCATTCCATTCATATCTTATGTGCAAAATTGGAATCCAAGGCTCTGTTGTTTTGACTAGTTTGTGAGCATAGCTTCATCTATGAATACACATGGTTTTCTCTTCTACAAAATAATAGAATTCCTCAGCATAATACCTGCATCGATCAAATTCTTGCAAATAGAAGAACCACCTGCAAGTGAAACAAGAGGAAATAAGTGCCAAGATCCGACTTCTAAACAGGAAAAATTCTGCAAGGACACTATTTGCATACTGAACCATAATGATACATATATCCTATCTTCGATCCATTTCAAAATTAAGGAAAACAAGGTTCTACTGTTTTAACACCTACCAACCATATAAGGTACATCAGCTAGAGAATTGTGTTATTGTATTACATCCAAATCAAAACAGCTACTTACAAGAAAAAACAGACCATCCATTCAGTAAACCCCATCCAATTGATACAACGAGAAGTCAGATCCTAGTTTTGAGACATTAGGAAAGAGTCAATGGAATGTAACCAGCAGACGTACTTCCAACAAATTGATGAATCATAATCATGAAAGAAAAAGTGATGCAAATAAGGAACATAAAAATAACCTCCAGATTCATCTCAAAAAGAGCATAAATACTTCTCAGGGTTTGAACTCCTCTGAGAAGGGGTACCTCAAAAATTGTGAGGGGAGGTTCTCTTTTTTATTTTACTTTTTGGGTAAGACGGCTCTCTGCCCTGGTAAGACTGGCTCAGTAAGCCTAGAGTGACAAGTGAGCATCTGCAGGCAACTTTCAGCTTCACACTAGTCTCACCAGCAATGACACTAAAGCTTCTATACATTTATTTTAGAAAGATAACAGTTACTAAAGTTTCTATACACGATAAAAAAAATTAGGTTTATGAAAATCAAAAACTTCCAACATGGAAGCACCTCAAAATTCTTGAAGAGTTCATGAAAACTTATGCATGTTAGAGAAGGCAAGATGAGGGAAAGAGAAAGAGGACAAAGAAGAAAACAAGTAAAACGGGAATGCTAAGCTTAGCAATATGCAGAATTTGGCCTCATATCCCAAACACATTTACTTCCTTGACAGGAGGCTTATATGTTGCAAACTGAGACAATACATGACTTAAAGCAACTTGTAGCTTTAAGATATGATACAAGTAACTGGCAGCTTCACTTTCCAAAAAGCTTTCGAGCTTTTTTGCTTCATTTGACTTAAAAGTCCCTATTCAGCACCGTCTATGAATATATGCACCAGACTGTTGCTTGACAGCTTAGTAAGAAGTAACAGAAAAGCGCCTCATCTGACACAAATTCTAGTAGGTCATGAAGATCAAAAGATTCAACAAGGAAACAAAACAGATTACTGCAGTTCATATAAAGTGAGAAATAGGCTTCAGTATAACAAGGATATTGAGTTTACATGTTTTTGGACCTATAATACTTGATTCAGAAGTAGCTGGCACCTCAGGACAATCAAGATTCACTTTGTAGTAAAACAAAAGTTAAAACAGAAGAAATTCACAAATTTCCTTTGTTACCTCAATAACTTCCCATGTTGTCATCAAATCAATGCAAGGACAGACACTCTACCCAACGAACCAGTAGCAGCAAAGCACGTCCGGTAGCCAATGATACTCTCAAAAATTGGTCATTAGAGCACTTCTTTCTTACATGAACATTGACTATATCCCTGAACACTATTGGACTGAAAAAATAGCAGATGTTGCAGACGCTTCTGCAATTAAAGACACAGGTTGACGAGCCTGCAAACAAGCACCTATCTCGAATGGGCGCAGCTCAGATCCATCAAATAGAAGGTTTACACCAGGATATATCTCCTCTTTATTCTCAGCATCATCCTTTTCAACCTTTGCAGTAGTAACTGTGGGAGATTCCTCAATTGGCCTGGTGGCAGCCTCGTAAACAGGAGTCAGAGCATATGATCTGCAAATTCATATGAAAAGCATGATTACAGAAACTTAGAAAGAGGAAACTAAATGAGCCATTCGGAATTTCCAGCAATGCTTTTCTGCTTTGCTTCAGAAACAAAGTTACACAAGCGTCTAAGATGGTTCACAACAGCACATTATCCTCTATAGATTGGTTTTACTACTGTTCTTGTTAAAGAGCCTTTATTGTCCATCCTCTTCTTTTTTTCAGGTGCAGTGAGTTATCCAGATTCTATAGAGGCCTATCTGGCAGAGTTAGATTTCCATGAAGTATCAATAGAGAAAAGGATCCTAATTGAGAGATGTTAGACTAACTCAATATTCTAAAAATCAAGCAGTCATTTATAAATGTTCAAGCAACACAAGCCAAGTCTCGAGTTTAAAAACAAAATAAACTTTGCATGCAATCAGGTAAAGGACATCTAATTAGCTTCACCAGCTGCTTGGCATCCTTGAAAGTTAAATGCCGGAAGCAGGTTAAAAAGTTTGAATTCTTCTTCGCCGTCAAACTGGAAAGACTATATTGCATACCATTATGTGACATGGTCAGAGACCAAAAATGTCAAAGGCTTCCAGAGACCTACTAAGAAAGAAAAAGAGACTCGGATATGCCATGACATCAACGATTAGCGAACTATGTACATATCATGTCTCAACTCAATGAAAGTGCATATCCCGCAAGTGAACTGTTCCATATTTATTGTGTTTTAAGTGACAAACTTCCAGAGCTGGTCAAGAAACTGCTGCATGCTTCAATTGCAACATCAGAAGCCTTTTACCATAGGTTACTTCGAAATGAGTTATGTCCCAAGTTTCTTGTCCCTCTCTAAGCATGTTGAACACAAAAGGTAGCAGTTAGCATCTTATATATATATATCAGGAAAACATGTTCCCCACAATACACCGGCTCTGCAAGCTTCCCAAGAAACGTGTTCTATACCAAGAAACTTTACATCTCAAGACACCAATTACTCAATAATGATCATCAATGACTGTTTCTCCATCAGTCAGCAAGAGAAATGAATTTAACAAGGAACTCTAAGTAAAATACCCCTCCTTTATTTCATCCTACTGACAAGCAGCAAGAAAACATACTTGTATTTCCACAATGCCTACCTCTAAACCAGGAACATAAATTTATCCCAGCCACCCTTTCCCTAATTAGTTTCTGTCCTGATGAGATGAAATCCACAGGAAAGTGCTTGTAGAACAATAAGAAACCACCAGTAAGTTGACATCTTATGTCTCAGATGGGCAAATCAGTGTAGTTATCAGTTTCATAAGCGAATGATTTTCCAGATATCATGCTAATTACAAAAATTTCCACCTCTAAACTCATGAAATCAAATTACTGAAACATGGAAAGGGACCAGCAATCTGGATCAAAGTAAAATAAGTCCTTGACAATCTCCTGCGGCTTTTGGTCAAGGTATAAGAGGTCCGGTTGGCAACAACTATGTCTTCTGCTCCTAGTTTTAGTCTCACTCATTGCAGCACACAAGCAAACAAAATATTGTTCAGATAATTCATTTCCTATTTCAATAGTCAAATGGTTATTCAGAAAAATCTAATTTCATTCACATTATTATGTTTGTTAAAATGTTTTATTTAATAAATTATGTTTGTTAAAGTATTTCACCAAATAAGAGCCTCTTGTTACTTGTAAGCAATTTTATACAACTGTTTTTGCCTTTCCAGTTGCACTGTGGTTGCAAATAAAACTGTTTTTGCCTTTCCAGTTGCACTTTGGTTGCAATTTATACAGCTGTTTTTGCCTTTCCAGTTGCACTTTGGTTTTGTACAGAAGGTTAGAAAAGAATATGATTCCCTAACAATTTTGTGCTACAACTATCCTTCCACTGAGCTTCAGTGCGACATGCAATGCAAAAGTGATAAACTAGCTTCACAATCCCTTACTTAGACTCAAGACAGATGCATAAACTAGTAACAAGCCCTTTGAGGACAGCACTTAATTAGTCCACTATATATTACACATATCAAAGCTTAAGTGTAATATATCGGAAATTCTAAATATGAGAATATAGAAAGAAATGTATAACCAATCTAAAAAATGTGAGAGATTTATCAAATGCACCTCAGAATATTGCCATCAAAACTCAGAACTTCTGTTCGAGATCGCTGTCGATGAGCAAGTTTTAGTCTGTGGTGTTCGCTAGAGACACCAGAAATAGGAGAAGAGGGATCAACATTGGGGTTCCACCTTCCACTCGCATAGTTCATAAAATGCCGGGGTGATTCCTTTGGCTGTTCTTTCTGGTAAAGGAACTTCGCTGTTGGACCTGTGGCCTGATACTCAGCACAAACATCTCGCAATTTCTTTCTTAACTCTTGCATTGCATCATGGTGCTCTCCAAATAAATCTGTTTGGAGTAGTTGTGAGGAAACTAATCTCTTACATATACGATTGCACAATTTTGGACTAAACAGTGGAATACCGAATTCTACACTTAGTGGAACCCATTCATACGTATCATCATCAGGTGCAATATTTTCTTGGACTCTATCTTTGTAAAGTCTTAACAGGCGAATAAAACCAATAGTCCAAAAATTAAGTTTGTTAGACAGACTAGCTAATAGCGAATTCAGATTGAAAGTTTCTTTGGCAGACAGTCCTAGTTCCTCCCCTACTTGAGCTGTTGAACCATCAGAGTTCTTCAAGGGCAAGGGAATATCCAATGTAACAGTTTTTCCAGCCTCATCAAGATCATATCTGCTGAGGGGAAGCACAAGGACAGCAGACTGCTTGAGTAATGAGTTTATACAATGTAAAAGTATACTTCCTTTAACCAAATTCCCTTCAGGCTTCCCCCCCAAACCTCCAACGGAAGATCCATCCCATGACCATAGAAGTGCTTTATCACAGCCAGCTAATGGGGCAGGAAGCATTCTTAACAAGTGACCTTTCATCAGAACAACTGATAGAGGTCCAAAAGCTGTAGCAGAATATAGCACCAATTTCATCCAGGGTGTCATAGATGAATGGGAGGGAGGTCCAAAATGAACAGGGCCTTTTGGTCCTGGCAAAACTGAAGAAGGGGGGAGGGGAACCATGGATACAACAATGTCATAGTCACGCATAAACAGACGATCTAAAGTAGCCGGTGAGAGAGCAGCCAAGCTTTCACAGCGGAGTATATCCACACGGTATTTTATCTGTTTCCTCACCTCTTTATCAGCATCTAAGTTATCAGCAGATACTTTTTCATCAGTCTCAGAACTGATCTCCTGTTTTAACTCCCAGTCTGATTGATCTGTTTCTTCAGATTTTTTTCCTGATAGAGTTTCTTCATCCTCAGGCAATTTGGGTGTTTCAGAATTTAGCAAACATTCATTATTTAGCTCAGATATATCTTTAGGGGCATCTCCTGATTTTTCAGAAAATGAAATATCCTTTGTCAATGAATTAGCATCCTCACTTCTTGAAGACATAATGCCAGTCTTTTCTATTTCTTCAGCTGGAACCCCACCTGATGTGAGACATTCCAGGATGCACCGAAGACTAAACGCATGATTGGCAAACTCTTGCAGTTCACCTTCAAATTTGGCCCCCTCAAGTGTGCCCAAATCTTTACAAAGATCTGCAATACTAGCATGACCTAGTTTTCCCGCTTCATACAAAGTCACAGCATGAGATTTTAGACCTGCAAAACAGTTACTACAGACTTCAAAATGCATTGCAGAAGATATTGTGGAGTAAAACACTGATACTATGATACTGCAAATACAGAAATGCATCTGATAAAAACCAATGAACTTGAGATCCATCCATGAAACATGTCAACAGCATCAAAAGATGAAAACACAAATGAAAGATTTGGCGTACAATATATTTAGCAAATGGAAACAGTTGCACAACTTCAAGAATTTACAGTAGGGAAAACATCAAACAATAAGGTCCCTACAACCTAATCAGGAGAAAGATATTTGAGCTGCATAAGAAAAGTGCTCTAAACCCAGAACAAACAATCTTGAGCTGCGGCAGAAAGATGCTAATATCTAATTACATACAAACTTTTTTGGGAACATCTGTCATGTTTCCCAAGAATAAACCAAGCTTTCTCCTAGCACTTGCAGAAAAACTGGCTTTTACATATAACTATACTGTTCATTGGCAGTAACTCAGTAGCAATTCATTAGGAACTTCGACAAACATGAGTAGTTTCAGCTCACATAACACCAGCCATAACATCCACAACAGAAACTTCAATAGGTATACCGTAAAATTATCAGAAAACTCCACTTCGCTTACAAACACCAGTAGAAAATTGCCATTTATGATGCATTATGGAATTGAAACACCAATCCAGGACCAATTTAATTTATGGGGCTTGTCAAAGTTGTGTGAGAATACGGAACAGGAAAATACAGCTGAGAGAAGAGAAACCTGGTGATACAGATCCCATCATAAGATAAGACGTTATATTAGCATCAACAAGAAAAGCAACCCGAGCATAACCAGAACTCCTGCTATTATTTTCTGTCCATGGAATTTCTACTTGCTGAAAAGCACTGCCATCAGCAGACACGTTTGCAGAGCCCAAGCTGGCATGAGAACCATCTTCCTCGTCACTCAGAAGGCTCTTAGGTGACCCTGGGACATTAGGTTCTTGCAGAATAGATGCAGGGTCTATTAATTTCACAGCCCATCCCAATCTGCAAGCAAAAGATGCAGCTGCTTGAAGTTGAGAAAGATCAGCCTGTAATGTTGCAGCTAATTCAGCAACAGTTGAATTCTCACTTGAAACCACAAAAACAGCATACAGCAACCTGGATAATGAAGGTGACATATTATATATAGACCACTGTGTAAACCACATGGAAATATGATATGAGATTCCTGAGTTAATGGAAAGTGCCTTACTCCTCAATTGGATCTTCATAGGACTGCTCTCGGTTAGAAACAAATCCTTCAAGCCTTGAAACTGCAATGTTTTGTATATGAGCAACCTAAGATCTCAGGTAACAGAATTCGATAGATAGTACAAAAGTTGGAGAGATATTCAGAAGTTAGACGCAAGCTTTTGTTTGGTTACAATTGGAATGTTTAAGTAGACCCAACCGTAGACTAATTTAGGAATTTTTATGTAAATTTGGGTTCAGGGGTCAGAATTAAGTTAAATGAATATGATATATGCATGACATCATGTTGAAGAGAAAGCAATTGAACTCAAATATAAATGGACCACATAAGATGTTTGCTTGCATGGGATTTGAGGATAGGACCAACCAGATCCAAACAATGTTAAAGAATACCAACTTCTTATTCTGCATTCAGCAGGTGGTTGGAATTCGGAAAGAGGTCAGATGAAAGTAAATTTTAGGTGCAATATTCATTACCCCCATGTAATTTACTAGATGATCGTACAAAAATAAAATGAAGAAAGATTAACCAAGAGTAGTAAATATTGATGGATCTATTTCAAATATTACAAAAAGAAACATAAATGGTGTCTAAATGTTCGAATTACCTTTAAAACGATCATCAGGATAGACAGGAACATCAAAATAGACTAGTCCTCGCAGATGAAGACCCTTTATAATTTCAGGATTGAAAAGAATGAAAGAGTTTGCTTCTTCCTTGCAGATTTTATCTATTGTTGCTGTTTCTTCTTCAGTCAGTTTCTGTGAAAACAAAACTCATATGTCAATTGCAAAGTCAATAAGTCAAATAATTTATCTGTTTTATGATGGTGGAGTTCAGGCCAACTTGCGTACACCTCATTCACCTGGGTACATGCTATCTCCTACCAGCACAGGTACCAGGTAACTCTGCCTACCAAGGCTTAGGCTGATGGAAAGAAATCACCCAGTATTTTTTTTCTCTGGTGAATGTTTTCTCCACACCCTTGGGTGCAAGTCAAATGATTTACTTTTTCACTAATAAAAGTTTAGAAGCTTCAGAAATGTGAATGATTGAATGAGATGACAACTTGCCTTGAATTCTTCTAGCGTAAAGTTGACAAGACAAACTCCCCACCATGGCTCAATAACAAAGTCCACTGGCTGTGTAGGCAATAGTTCTTTCGCTATTGATTTATTAAGCTTCCACATAATTTTCTGCCAAGATCCAAAATAACTGAAATTAATTAGACGAACAAGAAGAAAAACCTTAGACTAGCCACAGAGCTCATAAGGGTGATATTTTAAATAAATCTTCCCTGAATACCAACAATTTGAGCAAAGGGACTAAGGTATCCGAATAGCACTCTTCATTTGTCTTTCTAGACAAAACATGTATTATTTTCTTTCAGTAGTAAATACTTTCCTCTTTTGATTTACCTCATAAAGAGGGGACATTAACAAGCAGGAGGATATACAAAACTTCTGGAAGGGCTGGAATGCTGCCAGGAGAACTATACCATAAACCATTATGTCTTCTTTTTTTGACAGTTTGTAATGAATGAACATTGTTTCATAAAAGTGAAATAGATATAGCTAACTTTAAAAAAAAATTGTTTCATGCTTCTTTTCGATGTAAAGAGAATATTCCCACATGTATAGATGACTGAAACAATTTGTTAGCTAAGAGTAGTTGAGCAAATTTTCATCTCTATACATATTTTTTTATGACCAAAAAATCTGTCGGGCCCAACCCTTAGGACCAACCGCAGCCTTTGAAACTCAGAGATAATGGGTACGTCCCTCTATGCTTCTCCACTTAAATACCAAGCTTAATTTGCATGGCACAAGGCTCAAATCTGTGGCCTAATTCACAAATCCCTAAACCTTTGCCACTTGAAGCCCAGAGGGCATCTTGATACATAGGTTTAACACCATCATGGATTCATGGTGTGGTGTCAATAAGATTCTGATTTATCACAAAGAGATCATGAAAGTGGGCATCCTTGTGTATGGGATTAGCAGAAATGAAACTCAAGAATGATTACTACTGGTAACTTTCTAATGTTGGTGAGTCCACCATGGATGATCACCTTATTCAGTTAAAGGGCAACATTGGAGGGTTTCACTAGCTAGTTAGGCCATTTAAGCCAGTACAAAGGGAAGAAATTCGTGATTCAGAAGCAGTGAAATAAAAATGGGAAAAAAATTTCTTTTCCAACAGCAAGTGAATTGATCTCCTGGCCAAAAAAGCCCGTGCCATGGATAATGTATTCGCTAGTGCAAATTGCAAGCATAGTAGTTGACTTGGTGCAGCAAATAGTGGAGAAAACTAACAGCAAAAGGAAATTGAGAAACGACGATGGATTCTATTTTCCAAATGAGATAAATTAAGCAGCAATGAAAACATCTATAATCTGCAAAATGGCAGTTTTTTTGTAAAGAGAAAAAGAATACATAAAATAATGAGTCAAAACTGTTCCGTAAAGACCCTAATATCATGACCAAGTAAGACATCACAAAATAACCCTAATTCTAAACACAATAAAACAGTTTTAAACCTAATATAAATCTTACAAAACCCTCCCAAAAAAGAACTACTTCCAGAAGTACTCTGACTTTCTAAATCCTACAAAACCGTCCCATAAAACACAACTTCCAGCAGTACTTTGACTTTCTATTCTACTCCTTGAATATTATAAGTTTAAAAAAGCCTGCTTTCATGGAACATCATAACCTTTATGAAAATCTGTCACGGTAAATTAGAACACTGGTAAGTTTTATTTGACAATACCTTAGATCTGCACTTGTTCATGATGTCAATAAATTCATTTCTTCCAATTCCAGTAAGCCGTAAGGCATCTGCAGCACTAAAATTTGGGATGCTATCATAGGGTTGCTCTGCAATCATCATAACAGAGAGTCAGAACCCCATTAGACTGGTAATTGCAAAGAACCTGAATTTCTGTGGAGAATCTAAGTGTCTGGAGCAAGAAGTACTTGTTAACACTTCTAATCCATAGAATTATGACATTGAGGAACAGTCAAATGCAGGAAACTGTGCAGAAATCTTGGTATAAGCATTTGACAGTAAACACCAAATAATTCTTCGACGGCACATGCTAAGTAGTATTTATTAAAGAGACCATATAGGGCAACATAGTGCATAAGACACAAGTAGAAATGTAGAATAGCTTATTAAAGATGAGTAAATGCTCCCTCCATATCAATTTAAATCACATCCTATCTGTTTTGAGATGTCCAAAAATGTTAACTTACTCGACTAACAATATTATCTCAAGAGTCTAGATATTTAACTATCCAGTCGTTTAAACTGATGTATTTCTCCATCTAACTGACTTGTTAACCATCGCTTCAATATTGTTATCCATTACTACTAATATAATACACAAGTCAAACTAATAAGAACTAATATCTTAAACTCCATGCCTAATCTAATGGTGTCAAAATGAGATGTACAACCAGCTCTTACAACGATTGCGCAAAAATGTGTACAAGAGGAACACAGACTTTAATGACGAGCATTCCTGACAAGAATGCTCATACTGCAGTAATCAGAAAAGGGGGAGCAGTTGATCCTGGATCATAAGCACAATAGAACTATTAAGCCCTTTCAAAGAGTTCTTTTCCAGAATACTAGTCTCAAACAAGTAATTAAACGTGCAAGCATTCCAGCTGCATATAAACTTGCACAAATGCCCAGAGGGAAGATATAATTTTTTTTGTTGAAAAGTGCAATCATCTTGAGCAAAGAGAATTTAGGACATAATCCAAGTACGCTATACACCGTCAATAGTCAATTCTGAACTAACATGATAGGAGGCTATACCGTTTTTCATGACTTCAAAAATCATGTCGCAGTAGTATCTGAAAGGAGACACCCTCATGACACGGCAAACATACTCCGCTAGGTGATACGGAAAAAGCTGCAAATAGAACACAATGACATCAAATTATTCTGCATTAGTCCTAAGGTGCATATATAAGGTATAACTTTCACAGGTCTTGAAGGAAACAAAGAATCAACATTTGACTAAAAGCTCTCCTTATCTTTAGCTGGACATCTCTTACTCTAATTCTTTCTCTTCTACTAATAACTTCTCTAACCGATGACATGTCATCTTTAATATCAGGAGATTAATAAGAACTAATTTAGCAGAGAGTGCACCAACTCGGTATAGGATTGTATGCTTCTTAAGCATTAAGGCATTAAGAACAAAATAGAGAACAAATAAAAAAACTAAAAGAACCAAGATCAAAGGATGAACGAGTCTATATAGGTTCGTATGTACTTATGTCCACAAGCAAGAGTCCTACCTAGGCCCAAAAGTTCCAACACACAATTCTTTTTAGTTCTTCCCAACCCCCACACAGAAAAAACGAAAGAAACAAGCAAAGAGACTAAATGAAACAGTTTTTGTAAGTCTTTCTTGTTCAGTAAATGATGTTAAATATTGTTTTTGTTACATCTTTTGATTCCCATCTCTCACAACCAAAACAAGTTTACTTTATGACTTGCAATTTGTATCTGTGAAACCAATACATTGTAAAATTTAAAAGATAATTCACGATTAAAACGACATACATTTTCAATATTTGCTAAGTAAGAACTTATGGAGCTACACACACTCTTGAGTCACAAAAAGCAGATGATTATCTAAGTTGAAGATATATCACATGAATACTGATTCCAAAATGTAAGACATGTCATGTAAGAAATAAACTGATTGAAACACTGAAAAGTGCATAGCTTCTTTAGTTGGAACTCTATCCACTTATTAATCAGAATAGGAAACCAAAAAAAATGTCTTCTTCTTGATTAGAACAAGAACTTTTTAAGGAGAAAAACTATATTAATAGTTAAAAACAACTTTTCTTCTTCTCTTTTGCCACTAAATTCTCAAAGTATGACTTATTTTTGAGTAGTATCTAAATCAACAACTTCATGGTACAAGGGATGAGAAACAATTTCCATGCAATACACACCGCCAAGTTCCTTCGGAGATACCGCAACATTTCTTCATAGTATTCAGCTTCTTTACACACTTTACGAGCAAAGCAAGTATTCCACATGAGTCTCTTTTTTATGCAATGTTCAATTATCCTGCATAAAGCCCATTCAGTAAAAAATAAGCAAAGTAAATTACTAAATGCAAGAATAGCAGGTGATGGTCCCTAAGCAAATAAATATTTATAATGAAACATTTACAAGTATTATGCTTAGCCCTGAATCAGTTTATGTATTCTAAATTCTAATAAATAGAAAAATGATCATTCTTATTGATCTTCGTACACAACAAAAATACTAAACCTGATTCAAAACTTAATGAAGCAAGATATTAGAGTGGTGTCTCTTATCTCGCTTTAACCTAATTCAAAGCCTCATGAACCAAGATATTGTTGTATCATATCTTATCTTGTCACAATGTAAATCCTATTAAGTAATTGATAAGCTAATCCCCAATCCCGAACTAGTTGGGACTGGCCGTATGAATCCTCTATATATCACCCTCTATTTGGACCCATTTAGGGGTTCTCTGTATGAATTCACTTGTGTGAGTGGTGGCATAGCCGGTCCAAGTCAGAATAAAGGAAGAGGATTGCGGAAGATCCAGCGAACAAATAGTCAACTTATAGTGAGTCCGCGATATTAAACAACAATAAAATAAAACAGAAGTGAATTACTATCACAAAATGCACATTATTGGGATCAAACTCTATCCTTAAAGTTCAAATAGAGTGTTCATGAAATGTTATAGCAGGTGGACCTCCTAAAACTCACACCAGACCTCAAAACATTCATGTCAAGAAAATGAACCATCTCACCACTCACAATTGTTTAGCATTTCACTTTCAAATAAACCTAGACGGTCATAGTAAACACAATTATTCCAAACTCATTACACATCATAACAAGTTCGCTCAAGAGTGATAGCCTCATGTACACTTGTTAACTTCAAACTTAATTGCAGACAGCCATACAAAAAGTTTTACCTGAATTCAATATATCCTACAAAAGTTCTAATAGATTGCTAGAAAGTTGACTGCATTGCATCATCCTAAAGTCCCCGACTGAACATATTTTCTTTCATTGAAATTGTTGAACAGCAAAACACCTCATTTTAAAGCTTAATCGGTTAGAGTTGACACACTTTAATTTAATCAATTAGATCTTCAACTCACGCCATCATGTGCCAGCCGGCATTATTCTTTCTCATCGGTCAAGCACGTGATTTATTTTAAATTTTGACGAAGGATGGTGATGAGATTTGAAACCATAAACTCCTATGTTGAAGTGTAAAGGCTTAAACTATTAGATTCCACACTTCTATTTACTTAATTATGTCTTCAACATAAACGTATTTGAAATCTTTCGCCCTTTGCTTTGATACGAGACACAAGAGTGAATCAAAGTGTCATAACTCGCGGAGTAACATAAACATGCTTACTTGAATTAATGTAATTATTAATAATAACTTCCAGCAATATAATTGGACAAAAGCAGTGGCTCCACTATAAACATGTTTTTGGAAAAATGAAAACCAACCTTTTGTGCCAATCTTCTTTGGAATTTAACGTGGACTGAAGCCGCTTCGGAAGATTCTCCCAGGGACATTCTTCTCTAATTGCTTTAAGTACCAACTGTTCCTCAATTGTAGCCGGTATACGCAGCATTTTTAGTTTTCCTCACTCACTCTCCAACTGCCTAGTCCCTGGAATTGATGATCTTCACATTTTCAACAAAGCAATTACAACAAACACAATGCTCGATCAGCCATTTAAACCAATGACTCTTCAATTTCACTTTGAACTAAAAGCAGTGAGCGAAAGTAACTGACCTGAATTCGGATCAAGCAAAGCTAAGGTACGGTCGAGGAAGCTTGACTGCTATCGGATCGGATCCTTCCGGCGAAGAGTGGCTGAGCTGAATTGGAAGAAGAAAAGAAGGAGCATGTAAAGATCTGAGAATGGTGACCGATTAATTGCAGACAGAGAGAAACTTCACAGCTGGAAAGTGGGACCCACTAACTCTTTCATAATTTCTTGTTCGCCGGCAAGCCGTTAGTCGCCGTTCAAATTAACCTGTAATTATATGACCATTCGTTTCATGATCCTGTAATTTTCAAAAAGAAAAAGGGTAAAACTTTTAAAAAGTAATCTTATTTTGGAAATCTATTTGCTTTAGATCAATTCATTCGAAAAGTATTATTTATTTATTTTTAATATTTGATAAATAAATTGCGTTTAAAAAAATGTTCTTTAGAGTGTGAATATATGAGAAGATATAGTATTAAGAATTTAAAATTCATTATGCAATCAGTATTAGTTAAATAGAAAAATAACTTTAAATAGTTTTTATGAAAATTTAAGTTTTTTTTGTTTTTGTTTAGTTAAACTTTAAAATATGCACTTATGTATATATTGATTTTAGTTAATATAAAATAGTTAAATAAAAAAGGAAAGAGGTGAAGTTGTATTTAAATATTTAATTGCCGCGTAGGTTAATTATATAATGAGTAATTAAGTAAGTATAATTTTTTTGATAAAGAAGATTTCCTAAGAAAAAATAATTTTTTTAAGTATAATTTCTTTCCAATAGCTAAAAAATATTTTTCTTGCTATTAAAAATACTTCTTCTTTTTTGTCTTTTGTCAAATTTCGCATTCCTCGTATCTCTACAATGTCTACATATACAAACAAGTTTAAAATTTTGACCAAACAAACTAAAAATGTAATCATAATAAATTATAGGAAGGTTTTCCTCGTAACAAATTTTTAACCAAGTTTCTTAAAAATAAAAGACTTTTTTTTCTAAAAAATATTATTTTTCTTTATAAAGGTGTTTGGCCAACAAGCATTAAACAACAACGGTATATAATAACATTCTCAACGAAATCCCATAAAATTGGGTCTAAGAAGGTTAGAGTATATGCAGACCTTATCATTACTTTATAGAGGTAGAGAGATTGTTTATGAAAGACCATCAACTCAAGTGCATCAAACTCAAGTAAAAAAAGAAAAATAAAACCATGGAGAAAGCAAAACAATGTCTATAAGAAAGAAATAATAACAACAAATAGTGTGATAATTGAAATACAATAAGCAATGTATGACAAGAACTACAAAGGCACAACTAGTCTTACAATATGCACTAAACCTTTGCAAGGGAAAACAACATTATATCCTTACTAACATAGACCCTAATACATGACATTCAATCTTTTTATATCTAAAGTCATGTCTTCAGTAAAATGAAATTGTATCATGGCCTGTTTGATCACCTCTCTCCAATACTTTTTCGATCTACCCATAGTCTTCCGTGTACCCCCACAATAAGCCTTGCGCGCTTCCTTATTGGGTGTCGACGCTCCTTCCCTACACATGCTCAAATCATCTCAATGTCACTTTCCTCAACTTGCCTCTTACAGAGGTTACTCCCAGTACCTTTTCCCGGATAACCTCATTCTTGATTGTGTCACTCATAATATGCTCACACATCCATCTCTTAAATATGCATCTTCTGAATATATGAGCTCTTGACTGACCAACACTCCATCTCTACAACAAAGACAGTCTAACCATCACTCACACAAGAAT
Organism: Solanum verrucosum; assembly: GCF_900185275.1. NCBI lineage: Eukaryota > Viridiplantae > Streptophyta > Magnoliopsida > Solanales > Solanaceae > Solanum > Solanum verrucosum. The sequence goes on from NW_026019954.1 coordinate 1,259,518, forward strand.
GTATATCCAAACCTCCAACCTATCAGTAACTATGTCCCGTATCTCATCAATCAATATTATGTCGTTTGCAAATAACATATACCATGGAACCTCATCTTGAAAAGACCGGGTCAGCTCATCCATCATCAAGAAAAATAAGAAAGGGCTCAGAACTGGTCCTGATATGACCCCCACCTCAACTGAAAAATGCTCTGAGTCACCTCCCACCATTCTAACCTGGGTCTTGGCTCCATCATACATGTCCTTTATCACCTAATATAAATCATATGGACATATTTATCCTTCAAACTAAATGACATCTCCCGGTACTTTTTCATAGGCCATTTCAAGATCAATGAACACCATATGTAGGTCATTCTTCTTTTCCTACGTTTCTTCACTAGTTTTCATACAAGATGGATGACTTTAGTAGTTGATTAACCCAACATGAATCTAGATTGATTCTTGAAAATGGACCCATCACCCCCTCATCTTCACCATTGTGTCTTAGCAATTTAATACTCATGTAATTGTTATAGTTTTAAATATCCCTTTGTTCTTGTAAAATGGAATCATTGTACTCCACCTTCATTCGTCGAGCATTTTAACCGTCTTAAAAATAACATTAAACAATTTAGTCAATCACTCCACATTTGCCTTGTTAGTGTTTTTTCAAAGTTCCAGCGAAATCTCATTGTGTCCGGTCATTTTTCTCCTTCTCATCCAACTAATAGCACGTATAACCTCTTCAATCCTAAGAAACATACAATACCCAAAGTCCTTTAGAGTGCGCCAATTTATCGGACATAATAACTTTGTCCCTTTTTTGTTTAAGAGTTTGTGAAAGTATTTTGCCACATTTGCTTAATGAAGGTCTCCTCCACCAATATAACAACGATAAGTCTTAATTTTTTTGTCAAATATTGCAGCCTCGCTTGGGTTTTAAATTGCGCACAGTAGTGCTTGCTTTAGAATGTTGTTTTGGGAAGTGACATTCTTTGAAAAAATATTGGTTTATTTAGGAGTGGCTCAAGTGTGTGGAAAGAAAAGCATTTGTTTTAGGCTCAAATAAATTTTTGAAGATAAATTTTATTATTTTACTTTTAACTTGAAAAAATGTAGAAAAATAAATAAATAAATAAATATATATATATATATTTATATAACTCAAATCATATATTAATAAATAAATATCTACCTTTTATCAAAAATATTTTAGAATTTTAAATTAAATAACTCAAATCGCATATTTATGAATAAATAATTTATAATAATATCCAAGGCGATATATTGCGAAGACATTGCGAATATCTTATTAGCTAAAATTAATTCGTAGTTTTATAAAAATCATGTGAGATTAATTAAAGACTTTAATGTTATTTAAGAATACCACACTAAAAAGACAATAAATACGTCAAGCCTTTGACTTATTTATTTAAGATCTTTTACGAAAAATTATTTTAGGCTACTAATTTTATTGAGACACTTTTTATTTAGTTATATTAAAAAGTAAACGGCCACGTGTTTGCGACATTGTCTAAATAGATGGGTAGATAACATCAAAAATTGATTAATTGAGCTATGAATTAATCAAAGAATGTAATAAAAGATAATTTGGACTTGTTCAATTCCTCCCAATCCTAATACATTAGACACCGTGAAATAGATAATTTTTTAGAAAAATCTGATAGAGGAGAAAAACATGAAGTAAAGTCCCAAAATTAAGTAGTAAGTATTAACACGTTCACTCATATTTTCAGTTGTATATAAGAATGCTCAAAATGTTATAAAGAATGTAATATTTAAATTTTTATTCTTTGGAGGTTACAATAACATTTATAAAAAAATGGTTTGAATCAAGTTGATCTTTTCTTTAAACAATTGCATCGGTCAATATACAATAAATTAAGTAATATATATATATATATATAAAACGTTAAGTCTTTCTTTGAAGTCCTATTTTCAACATAATAAATTATTCATTGTTTTGATATTTCGTATATTAGAAATTGTTAAAAAAATCTTTTTGGGCGCGATGATATCATATCACAATGACAAAATGATGAGTCGAAGAGCCCATTTTAGATGAGATAGGATCACAAATCGTTCGATTAGGCACTGATCTTTTTAGGTGCATTTAGACCCCGAAATAATAAGCATAACACCTGGGTAGAATAAATACTGTACAAGTTACAATGAAAATAGAGAAAATTACTTTACTTTTACAAATTTAAGGATATTTGATAAGACTAGAATGTCAATCCTCGGGCTTTATTTGTAAAGTCTCTATTCCTTGGTAATAAGCCCAAAGATCTATGAATTAGCCCATGCTTGACTAGCCAAGCAGACAAACGACCCTGCATATTTTTTATCTCTCCCGCATTTTTATTTGTATAAGTATTTCACATTTACAATGAAAATTATGAAAATTGACCCACCACTTCTTATTCTGGACAAAGGAATCCTGTAATTCACTAATTCGGCGGTGTTCTATCCTCAATTTTATTTTATTTTAGAGAAAATGGCCAAAAGCCCCCCAACCTATAGCCGGATTCCCAACTACACACTCATACTTCACGGGGTCCTATTACCCCTTGGACATTTTTTTTACATATTATTTCACCCTTATTTGCTGACATGTCGAAGAAGGTGAGAACAACTCCCTTAGGCGCGTAAGAAGAGAAAATAAAACTTCAAAAGTTGAAGAAAAGTACTGGTGTTAGTCCAAATCAGCTATAATTAATCCCCCAATGGTATAATCTCATTCTCTCCCAAAATCAAACTCTCTTTTTCTTCCTATTTTTCTCAATTTTCAATTGTATATTCTTTCATTCTCTCCCAAATCAGCTTAAAACTTGAATTTACTTGTCAAAACATTCAACTGTAGTTTCAATTTCGAAAAAGCTTGAAGCTTTGGGGCTTGTAATTTCTCCGATTTCATAGTTAGGGTTCAAAAATTGTTCTTCAAATTCATCATTTTTTGCTTCGTTAGGATAAATAATAGCAAATGCGGACTTGAATAAGCTTTCATAGTTAGGGTTCAAAAATTGTTCTTCAAATTCAATTGGAACGAAATATCATATCATGAAGAGAATGGGGGTGAATATGGAGTGATTGAAAAATGGTTAGGGTTTAGAGAAAGAAAGAGGAAAATGAAAAGATTAAGGGAAATTTTAGAGTTATGGGGTCCATTCAATACTTGGCAGCGCGTGTAAACAAATATTTTATTATATATGATTTATGTAGACATGTCAGCAAATAAGGGTGAGATAATATGTAAAAAAAAAAATGTTCATGGGGTAATAGGATCCCCGTGAAGTATGAGTGTGTAGTTGGGAATCCGGCTATAGGTTGGGAGGCTTTTGGCCATTTTTTATTATTTTTTATATTGAGTTTGCGGTAAACAAGATATTAACATCATTTATTATATATTTGTTACTAAAAAAAATTAAGTTTTCATTAAGAACGTAAAAGATTCTTAAGAACAACTAAATTTGTTATTTGTGAGAGCATTGCTCAAAGTAGTTTGTTCCTTTTTTTACATGAAGATTGAAATTTTATTATTATAGTTATAGATCACATGATTAGTAAAGTTGAAGGATGAGAGTAATATATATTCTGGATATTAATGAATAACAATATTAGATTTTGATGAAAGTTAAGTTATAACTTAAACTACTCAATTGTAGATTTTGAGAGTTTAAATTCAAGTTTACTTAAAGATAATTTAACTAATCGGTTAGAGGTAAGATAAAATTTATTCTTACTGTTATAATTTTTTTTTTATTAAATCACACTCTTTAGATGTTCGATAAAAAAATTTTAAAATGTTGATACATATTTTATTGCAGTGGTGAGCCTATATTATTCATAACAAAATTTCATTATGATTTTACGATCAAATTGTATTACATAAATACTTTCATTATAAGATTAATATTATTATGATTTTGAATTGATTATTTTCATTTTTAAATTTGTAATTAAGTGATTTAATTATAAGTATGTCTAGATATTTGTCTTTTATCTTGACTTAACATTCAAATATATTAATTAAACACAATTTACTTATTAAATATAAAAAAAAAACTCATAAATTTCTCAAATACAAACTTTTTTTTCTTCAGTTGTTTTTAATAGAATTTGACAAATCCGAAACGCGCAGAAACTTCAGTTTGTGTCGACTTTGGTCAGACAAATTTAAATATTATGCTATTTAAGGAAAATTTGACTTCGGCCGCCCTTTTCACGTACCTCATACTGCTAATTTAGGGCACGCTCGTATTCTGATTCTCTTTGCCGTCGCCGCCGCCGATTAATTCACCGTTTTATGTAAGCTTATCTGAATATTCACCTTTCATATATGCATTATTTATATACTAAATGGTATTGTATTTGACGTTAGGCATAAGCTTATAGAATCATTAATTTTCTAGCAAAATTTGTAAGTTTGGTTCGTTTGTTACTTCTTAATCCTCATCAACTAGAATGCACTTTTGTTTTAGTGACATTGTTAATTAAAAATTTGTGTGTTTGAGTTAAAATTTTACTTTTATGAGTTTAACTATTTTATTTTTTGGCGGTTTCAGTTAGTTGTTGATACTGACCTGGTGGAAGGTAGTGGCGTTAATGGCACTTCGTTTTGAGGTGAGCTTCTTTGACGTTTTTTTAATTTACTACAGAGATTTTGGGTGTTTCATATAAGTAGAAGCTGACACTTATGAAACTAGATTGTTGAATATTCATAAATTGTAATTTGTCTTAAAATAACAAATTATTGAGTATTGAATTGAAAAGGGTTCAAATGGTGAGGATGGATGTTGAGGGTTCATATAGCTGACCTCAATGTAGTTTGGGATTGAGGCATAGTTGTTGTAGTAAGCTGATGTTGCAATAGAACATTATTACGCTTCTAGTGTAATGTAATAGATTTTTTCATATGTGAATTTGGATCGACTGTACTCATCAAAAGAACGTGTCCCATCAACTTAGGATTGAGAATTTTAAGTTGCAATTTTGTGACAAAATAATAAGCTCGGTTAAACTTTGTCTGGGAAGGCCAGTCTTTTTACATCTCCAATTAATTTAGGGAAATCTTGATGGCAATCTACATCAGCTGTTTTTTTATTGCAGCTGATATGACATAGCAATGTAACTAGTCGCCCTAAGTTTTTTGTCTATTACAAAACTTTTGTTTGTTTGTTATTCCACTAAGTTACTGTGCCTAAATATTTCTGATGCCAGATCCTTGGGAGATTTAATCGTGCTCGTGCAGCTCAGCTTATACTCCCTCACTATGAGTGCCAGACACCTCTTTTCATGCCTGTTGGCACTCAAGGTAAGAGTATGTTAGGAGTTGATCGACAGGAAGCTCTCTCTTTCTCTCTCTTAATAATTTGTCATATTGTATCGACTCTATGGTTAAGTTCTTTAGATATTTGACAAACCTTAACAATTAGAGCCAGCAGTCTATTGATTCCTCTTGCTATAAGTAGGTCAAAAGTATAGGGTTTAGGTCTAATTTGTTTGAAAAAACAGTGAAGTTGTCTCATAATGGTCTGGTAACTGTGTCCAGCCAAAATTATTTTGACTTCCTCTATGTTATGCCACGGACATAATCAATCAATACTTTTGATTGAAACAAGACCGATGTGTTTGGTATGATGAGAATATTTTTCGACAAATGACTTATTTTCTGAAAAATGTTTTCCAAAACAGTGCTTCCAGTATTTGGGTTTTGAATTGGATCTATTTGGCATTGGGGGATGAATTTCACATGACACAAAGTACCTTTTACACTTTTTCTTAGTTTAAATTGTACAGTTTTACTTTACTTTTGAAAATATGGTGAAATTGCCCCTCCTTATCCATGGATGTAGGCATATTGGCCGAACCTCGTAAATTTCTGTCTCTTTATCTTCTATTGCCGTTATTATCGTATTTTGTTTTCCTGTTTCAATCAAAAGTATCAGTTAATTCTGTCTGCAGCTTAGAACTCTATACATTGTATTCTGCACTAAATCGGCTTACAGACTGTATGTTTGGAACTTTTTATGAGAGTACTTTTTATTGCTCTTCATACTTGTAATTATAGAAACTATTATTGGATTTGTTGATGATATGCATTTTGTTCTCATTGTCACCCATTTGAACTTTTCATATTCACAGGTACTATAAAGGGTTTGACCACCCACCAGCTTGAGGATATTGGTTGCCAAATAATCCTCGGAAACACATATCATTTGGCACTACGTCCTACCTCTGAGCTCATTGATGAGTTAGGGGGTCTTCATAAGTTCATGAATTGGCCGAGGGCACTACTTACGGACTCTGGGGGCTTTCAAATGGTAGTCTATCACTCTTCTGCTTCCTCAATGTTCACTTGAGATTTTTTAATTCGAAAAGCTATAACCATCTTTATTTAGGATGTACTAAACACATGTTTATCAGGAAGCCTATACTCCTTTGTGCCATATTGTTTCGCTATTATTCTTATGGATTTCATGCATGTCTTCAAAAGTTTGCAAAACTGGTTGTTTAGTGTCTTATGGTACCACATGAAATGCTTTGTTCTATATGATGTATTGTTTGACAATGAAAAAATTGGTTGCTTTGAAGAGCACTAGATGTCAAATGAGCTTAAAACCTTTCTGGTTGTAGGTATCCTTGTTGCATTTGGCTGATATCACTGAAAAGGGTGTCACGTTTCAGGTATTCCTTTTCTACTTTCCCATTTTTGCTTTATATCCTTATCTCTTTTGTTTCATGTGGTTTAATTTGTCACTTCCTTTTTGAAGTCACCTGTGGATGGAAAGCCAATGCTCCTTACACCTGAAGAGTCAATACAGATACAAGTAAGTACATTTTGGGATGTAGATATTCTGTTATTTATAGATCTTGTAGTTAGTAGTATACTATATTTGTATCTCAAAGTCATACTCCAAGCAAGCAGAATGTATAATAATTCCTAACTGGTGCAATCTTCACACACATGGTAGGTTAGTCCTTACAAAATTGTGTCAAGATGTGTTTGCTTCTATTCTCCACAGTCCGGGTTCTGTACAAGCAGATTGAGCTCGAGCCAGGAATACCCTCTTGTTTACAGATGCTTGACTAGACTTTTGATAGTTAGATGCTGAACTTTATGTTGCATCTCAATGTTTCTCAACTGTATCTGCAAGCACTGAGATCTATAAACTGTTGGAATCTTTGGAAACATTGCTGAAATTTGATATGCTCCATAGGTAGTAAATGTAGAAGGTTGATACGTGTAAACATATGACACCTGGGCCTAACTCAACCCCAAAAGCTAGCTCATGAGGGGAGGACTGCCCAAGTCCATATAAGGAGACCACCAGTCCATTCCCCAACCACTGTGAGACTTTTACCCACTCTAACAATAAGTTGAATATTTCATTAATATCACCAAGAAAGTGTTAAGATGTATAAAAGATCAGAGGACTGCTACTCCTTTTTAACAAAATAAGGAGTCAATAAGTCCATACCAAAATCCATATAATCCACAGCGATTCCTTTACACCACTAAGTCCAAATGTTCTAGACACAAAATTTACTCTATGAGCAGAATCAAATTTTCCCTTAATAAATTTACGTTTGTATTCCATCCAAGTGCTCCATAGAATGAATGCAGAGCTGTGCTACACAAAGCTCAAACACCCTTTTCAGCCCATGCCTGTGCTGGCTTTTTAACATCTCTTCACTGTCTTTGGCATAATCAACTGCACGTCAAAAAGATTCAAAAACAAGTTCCATACCTGCCAGCTGATACTGCAACAAAAAAAGGGATGTGATGTCTCACACAAATTGTTACACCAGTAGCTTCTGTTGCGCAAGCTAAATCCCCTTCTCTGTGAATCTTGTTGAGTAAAGCATGCCCCTTACCTGGCATGCAAACAAACCAATCCACTTTCAGGATAGCTTTACTTCTCCAAAATATCTTTCAAGGCCATATTCTAACCCCTGCGATTGTATGGAACATTGTAGCATGATCGAATCAATTACTATTTATACTATAGTTATAGAGAATGACATTCTTTTGGTGACTGCTCTGGTGTGAGTGCCAATGATTGGTAGTCCTGTGTTCCCTGCTTATTCTTTTTTGGTATGATAGGCTTTGTGTACGGTGTACACTTGGGTTCATCATTTGTAATTGGACAAGTTAATTATATCATGTGATGCTGTTTCCACTTGTTGTACTGCATTTACTAGTGTGTACTCTAGCTGCATAACTTCTGTTGAGCTGACAAAAGCTGTATCCGAGCTTTTGCTTCTATATCACCTACTCCCAATAATACTGCTGATTAGTCGAATCATATCTTTTCATCAGCCTGATATTTATCACTTTATGTTTCTTGAGATGCCCTTTACAACTGATTTTGCTTAACTTGCTGACTTGTCCAACACATTACAGAACAGAATTGGTGCAGATATTATTATGGCTCTCGATGATGTCGTGAGAACTACTATCACAGGTCCAAGAATTGAAGAGGCTATGTATCGAACTCTTCGTTGGATAGATAGGTGCATAGCAGGTAATATGATGGAGCAGGCTGGACATTTCAATGTGGTTATTTATCTTACTTAAATTCATCATTAATCACATTCAGTGGGCAAAAGATATATTTCTACAGAATCGGGTTACGACCAGCTGTAATGTAGGAATTTTCTCTACTTCTTATTCTGATGTTTTTTAGTTTTTGCCAGAAAGGTGGGAGGTATTTTGAGAATGGAAAGCCTAGGAAAGAGAGGAATTTGAAAACAACTGAGCCGTTAGCTTTTGGTTAATTTGGCACACTTTGATGATGAAAGGACAGAATTGGGTCATTTTTATGGTAGATGTGATAAGTTAGGCGGTAGAGTTGGATGAGATTATTATTGAATGTAAAATAGTCCTAAAATATTAAGCCCCACTTGTCATGCTATGCAATCAACTAGCAGTGCTTAACAAAGGTTAAGTCCTGTAGGCACTATTGACAGATAGTTGAGTAAGGTTCTCGGTGGAACTTGGATGTTTTGAAGTTTTTTCTTTTCAAGTAACTGTTTCTCAAAGTTTGCTTGAGAATTTCTCTTTCTAGTGTTAAACTTAAGAGTTTCTTAGCTAAAATTGCTGATGTACTACTACCAGATTCTCAATTTTGTGTTTTTCCTGCTTTTGTTTGTCATTGGCAGCTCATAAGAGACCACATGAACAGAATCTATTTGGCATAGTGCAAGGTGGTTTAGATCCTGTATTAAGGTGACTTACATTGTGACATCCTGTTGCTTCCGGGATTGCTTTATTGTTTACATAAATATATCTCATTTGACAAACTTTGTTATTTTTATTTCTTGTTATCAGGGATATATGTGTCAGAGGTTTAGTTGAACGCAATTTGCCTGGGTATGTTTGTTGTTCTGAATATGTACACTTTATCAAAAATGTTCGTCACCTTGTATGTGGAAACCTTAACGTGTATATATTTACACATTCATGTTCCTCTTATAACTTATAAAACTCAAAAGCAGCTTACCTGACAAACCAAACTAGAAGAATTGAGGTTCAACAATCAACAGAGTGAATGACTGAATTTACTTGTGTGACAGCTATGCTATTGGTGGTCTTGCAGGCGGTGAAGATAAAGACTCCTTTTGGCGTGTCGTGGCTCAGTGTACTGCTGCACTACCTGAGCATAAACCACGATATGTAATGGTAAATGTCACTCTTATGATGTTCCTTGGTAGATATAACTTGATGCCTCTATTTTCAAATTCTCTAGTTTTATATGTGATGCCTTCTGGCTTCTGATAACTCGACTGCTGTACTCCAGGGGGTGGGATACCCACTAGACATTGTGGTTTGCAGTGCTTTAGGTGCGGACATGTATGATTGTGTCTATCCTACTCGTACCGCTCGTTTTGGCACAGCTCTAGTACCTGAGGTAATTTTCTCTGCCCACTGCCTCTGTATGTTCATCACTTAGGCTCTGGATATCACACAGTGGCATTCTTTTGAAACCAATCTAATAATAATTCTCAGATTGCATGTAAGAAATCTATAACCGCTAATATTCTAACCCAACACCAATGTTTTGTGTATTCTTGATCTATATAGAAATCTTGTCTGATCTGTAAACACTGAGAGGGAGAGATGATAAGCATGTCGTGGGTCTAGTAATCTAGTAGTAGTTAAATAATGCTGAGCTGCTCAAAATTTCCTTTTTAGTAGAAACTCCATTTAGTTGAAATTGTGCACATGTGCTGCTCCTCCTTCCCTCCTGCCATGCGATAAAATTATTATTGACTACCTTCTTTAAATTGTTCATAAAGACTGGTAGTTCAATGATTTGAAAACTTTACGATGTTTTGAGAAAATCTGGTTTCCTCTAATTTATCATCTGATTTTATCTTTCTATTGTTAATTTAAGGTTTTTTTTTTCCTGAAATCTGTTCACGAATTTTCTTCACAATGTTTCATAAACTTGAGCACTGAAAACCAAACTCAAACAATTTATGATGAAAATATCATCCACCATTCATTATGAAGTGGAATAATGCCTTTTCTCTTATCGTGTCATGATGCAGGGAGTTCTAAAACTCAAACACAAGGCAATGGAAGATGATATGCGTCCTATTGATCCCACATGTGACTGCATGGTAATGTGAAATAGATGATGATCGACTACAGATGGTCTTACTTTCAATTTATACGATGTTTGAAATACTAGTCATCTCTTGACAGGTTTGTAAAACATATACGAGGGCTTACATTCATTGCCTTGTCACTAAAGATGCCATGGGATCTCAACTTCTGTCATATCACAACCTATACTATATGATGAAGGTACCAAACACTGAGGTTTTTAAAGATATTTTCATTTGTTTATTAGCTCAGCCATGACTTTGAGCCATTGAAATTATGCAGCTTAGCAGAGATTTGCACTCGTCAATTGTTGAAGGACGGTTTCCAGAGTATGTTCACTTATAGTTTAAAATAGATTTCTCCTCACTATTACAAGCTTTCTTTACACTTATCACTTGTCTTGCATTTCAAGATGAATCACTATCTCATTCTCATTTTCTGCTCTCTCATCCATTGCTTTTTTTTACCTTATCATTTGACATATTTGTTTAATTTTGCAGATTTGTCTGTCAATTTCTGCAGAAAATGGTAATAATTAATTCCACTCAGACAATGATTTCATTGAGTATTGCATCGTATTACAATTTTACTTGTTGACGACGTCTTTAAGGCGTTAATCACTTGAAAATTCTGCTACCTTTGCCTGTTTGTTTGCTGGTATATCATGCATGCATTTAATTAAATTACTGATACAAATATTTGTTACTGTAAATTGTGGTGACTTCTTAAATTTGACCTGTAGTTCCCCCAAGGTGATGTTCCTGAATGGGTCTGCAAAGCCATGGAGGTTGCTGGGATTGACATTTCTTCCTGCTGTGCTCCATTTTCATGGATCCCCAATAAAGTAGAAGATACACAAAATCAAGAAGTGAAACAGTAATTATAAACATTTTTTAACATAGGAGTTGAAGAACATATTTATACAGAATTGACGATAAGAGCAGCGTGTATTTTGTGCTAACATGCTGCTACAGGAGGACAGTCATTCAAGAAAATTTTGTAAAGGGTGTCGATTTTTTGCTAAGTAGGTGTCATTCTTCCTAGCTGTAAGAAATTATTCTGCACAACATGTATTTACTTTTTGTCCCAGAAAATTTTGTATTGAGCTCTGCTCTGTTCAAGGAAATAATTTCCTAGCCATCATAATATATTTTTCCTATTCCCTCCATTATTACATTAAATCCTTATAGTTTTTTTTCTTCGTCTCAACGAATGGGTGGATCTACAATATATATGTGCTGGGATTGTTCATTAATTTGGGTGGATCTACAATATATATGTGCTGGGATTGTTCATTAATTTGAGATCACGACAAAAAAATCATAAAATTTAAATCCTGAAACTGTCTTTTACCCGAGTCCAAAGGAAATAGTAAAGCTTATTTAAGATCACAAAGTGTTGAAGTGATTGGGCAAAGTCCAAGGAAAATATTCTGTCTCGTGACTTTTCGACCTAGAGCTTTGTACCGCACTCAACAAAACAAAAGAACGAAAGCAAAAAAAAAAAGTTATGGCTGTGATTAGTTGTAAAGAAAGAAAGAAAAAGTGAAGCTCAAAATTTTTGCTAATTGTGTTGTCCAACCATGCAAAAAAATTCTTTAAAATGAACTTTAGACATGATGCCAAGTAATTACTTTAGTGCACTCAAAGTAAGCAAAGAAAAAGAAAAAATAGAAAAGAAGTGCAATTGGCTAACATGTCTCTAACCTTTTTTGGGTATCACAATCTATACGAAGTTTACTTTGTTAACTTGTAATAGGAATTGAAGTGTGGAAAAGTGTTAGTATAAAGTTCTTAAAACAAAAGTTGATCTAGATAAGGAGGTTATAAAATTGAAACTTTTATTTGAATTTTTCAAGCAAGCTATTCATTTGTTTGCGTTAAGATTAAAATATCTGAATTTGAATCTATGTCTGAATAATTAGTAATAATTAAGATATTGTCAAAAAATGAAAATAAAGGAGGATATATGTAACAAAAAAAAAGGATATACCCAAAGATTTTAAATTTGTCCGTTCGTAAATAATACTACTAGTTTAAGTAACATCATGATATCACATCAAATCATTATTATTTTTTGTACATTTAGCTCTTTTGAGAACAAAATGGAGTACTGCATGGATTAAAGAATATTCATTACAAAATTGATAAAATAACAAAGTGGAGCTAGAACTGTGGTAATTTTTTATTTTTTTAAAAAAAATTACCAATAGATTACAAGTAACTTTAATCACTTCACAATGACATTTTTGATAGTTGTGGTCTTGTGGACATGACATTTCTAATCACACATGTTAGGATATGTATGACTAAAGTACCCTCAACTTTAAGCAAAAACCCATAATCGTCTTAGGGTTAGAAAGAAAAAAAATGGTAAATGGTAATTAGCATTATAGCATTAAGGTTTACACCTTGTTTGGATGGTTGTTACCCATGGTATTGTATTGTTAGTTTAGATATCATGTTTGTTTTGATTGTTACTTAAAGTTTATTGTGTCGTATTGTTTAAATTCGTTGTTAGGTAACGACACCCATTTTGTGTAACTGATTTGGTGTGATCGCATCGTTACCTTAATATTTTCTTCTCATTTTGTCTTTACTTATTATTTAATAATTCTATTTTATTTTTACCCTACCTTTTCATAGTAGTTCTATCATGTATCATACTTTTCTTGTAAGTTTATCATTCAAATTATGAATGTATGACATTATGTAATGAAGGATAACGATACAAACTATCCAAACATTATATTCATTATAATAATACAATATGATACAATACAATATAATATAATACATTATAAAACAATACATAATTACCGTCCAAACAAAGTGTAACATAGTTGATATATGGCCAAACACATATGCAGACCTTTAAACTTGTCCCTAAAATTCACTTTGACACTCCAACTCAACATTGTTCCATTTTAACCCTTCAACACAAATTTTTATGTTCCATTTTGGCACTTCTAAGTGATGTGGCAGAGAGTGTGCATCACACATTCTCTAAGAGAGTGAAAGACAAAAAAAAAGTATTTTTAAAAAAAATAATAAAAGATTACCTTTCAACTCTATTTCTTTTATGTACCATTTAACACAAAATACTAATTTTATGATTTCTTTATTTCTATATATGTTATTCAACAACAATTTTGCATTTTAAAAATCGATGATCATCTGTTAATTATTGTAAAAAATTAAAACTGACGGATTATCATTGTTTTTTTAATAAAAAAAGTAACAATTTCTTTTTAAGAGTTTTCCTATATTTTTGCGTGAAAAAAACCGACGAAAGTGCGTTGATTTTCTTTCTTAAAAAAATCAATGACAACCCAAAGAAGTCTATCGAGTTTCAACATTTTTTTGTAGTATTATTAATTAGCAATGAACATGAGTTTTTTTTTACTCATTTAGTTGAATGAAAAATTAGAAAGCTGGTATTTGAGTAGTCCAAGTAGACTAGATATGAAAAAAAAAATATGTGGTGTTATTTAAATTAACTAATTATTTTTTTAAAAAAAAAAAACCAACACACTTTCACCGATTATTTTTTCACACAATAATGTACAGAAACTCTAAAACAATATATATATATTTTTAAAATGATGCTCATCCATTATTTTTTAACACAATAATGGCATGTGAAGTACACACATCCCACTTTGTTGATTCTTTGGAAAGAAGTGTCAAAATGGAACATAAAAATTGGAGTTGAAGGGTTAAAATGGAACAAGATTGAATTGAAGTGCCAAAATAAATTTAGGGACAAGTTTAAGGGTCTGCATATGTGTTTGGCATTGATATATAATACAATCATTGTAGAATAGAAATTAATGCTATTATATGGAGTATATGATTATCCTAAATTAGAAACTGTTGAAATAATTGTGAAGGAAAATATTAATATATATGTATAAAATGAAAAATAACTCTCTCTTTTGGCGAGAATGTATTCTTTAAAAATAATATTTTTGACGATCAAATATGAAAAAATAACTTACTATTGGAATTTGTGACCTCGCGATTATTAACACGTCCGATTTTTTTTTATATGTTATGAAAACGCCAGATTATGTGCTAATTAAAAAAGAGCAATATTAACGACAAACTTCCCTTTCTTCCTACATCATTAGTCAACTTTTTTTTTTATTTTGATATTACGTGCAAGTATGTTTTATTCCTTTAATGTTAAGACTTAATTAATAATAATTGCGACCAATGGCACCAATTTGTTTTTTTTTTACAAAGATTAGTAATAATAATTTGAGACTAAATCTATCTGCCCTACTCCATAGCTACTAGCTAGGAGTCTAGGATTAGCATTAAATACAATTTAAATTAGAAGTTGTATGGAGTACTATCCTTTTTCTTTTCTCTTTGGTGTTCACATTGAAGTTCCGACTAAATTCGGATCACGCATAGGAGCAATTCCTAAAATGATTTTCTCCATATTCAGAGCTTAAATCTGATACTTCGATTAAGGATAGAATAGTCTTATAATCAGTACTACTGCACCACAATTCATATTGGTAAATGGTACACTATCAATAATCAATATTATGGATTTTCAAGATTAATTAAGATTTAAGAGCATAGTACTTTGAACACTCATAATTCAAACTGGACTCATTTTTAGTCAACCAGTTTGTTAATACAGAAAACAAAAGGCATGAATTTTTTGAAAGAAACTTTAATATGATAAGTGATATTTTACCAAACACGAAGTTTAAGTGTGTGTTTTAGTTCAAGCAGCTAAAATTTGGCCAAAAGCTATTTCTATATGGAACATGTCAAACATGTAAATTCGTGTCCTAAGCAACCTAAATGTAAATTTATTTGAGGTTCACTAATTAAGTATTATACCAAATGATTAAAAACAACACGTCACTCCAAGTTTATTGTGCGTATTGTCCATTTTGGTTGGTTAGATCTCACTCATTTGTTGGTTGGGTTCAAATCATATTGAGTCAAAAATATATTTACCGCGTGGATTTATGTTATGTTTTATATGATACTTTATTTTTCTCTTTTAAGATGTCATATATACACCCAAGCACTTATATTAATGTTTTTATTTTGGGGTGACCATGTTTAATTTTTATCCTTCAATATTACTTGTAGTAATAAAAAAAATGTCAAAAGTACTCTTAACATTGAAAAAAATAAATAGCAAGACACAAGTTGTAACTTATAATAAAAATAACAAGACATGACAAGTTAGGTCTTACAAGACATAAGTTCAATTTCAAAATATTATGCCTTGAGAAATTCATAACCGACGAATTAATATGCTTTACAAGACAAAATTTACAATGCACAAGACATAACTATAAGGGTCGTTTGGTAGAGTGTATTGGAGAAAATAATGCTTCTATTAGCTTGATGTATTATTAGTACCTTATTTGGTACACTTTTCTAACATATGCATAACTAATGCTTGTATTAGTAATACACTCTATTGTGTATTGAAGAGTGTATTACTAATACCATCTATTTATATGCATTAGTAATGTAATGGGTTCTAATGCATGCATTAACATTATTAAAGACATAATTGCCCTCAAAAACTTTTTTTTACATCCTTTCCATTATATTTGTTGAGGGTATTTTTGTAAACAAATATTTTTTTCTAAAAAAACTATGTAATGCATAATATTTTTAGTACACCAAACCAAACATTGTATAAAAAAATCTTATCATAACTAATGCAAGCATAACTAATACAAACGTTATTAATGCAAGCATTACTAATATACTATATTTTGCATTATTCTTATACATTTTACCAAACGACCCTAAATGAATGAAGGACCACCACATTATCTTTCTGTTTGTCTGGTTAAATATCACCAAACCTGCTTCTATTATAATATATTAAAAAAAAGTCAACAATGGTAGCTATCATGCATGGTCACAATTATTGAAGATTAATTAATTACGTCCCAATTTAGTTAAGATAATTATATATATGCTTCTAACATAAGGGGAACATTTGGTGAAAATTGTATCTTTTGCTAAAAATGGTTGATGCATTGTATCTATCTTCTCATTAGCCTTTAAATCATCTAACTAAGCCTTTAATTTTTACTATTACTTTGCTAAAAGTTTTGTTAGGCAAAGACTATGATATATGATTATTGTGTTGTCTAAATCCATCCATCTTGGGTACTCAAATTTTATTTCTTACATGTTAATTATGTCCAGTAAGATTAATGATTTGTTCGATTAACAAAAATGACTCCTTAGGTTTGAGGGTTGGTTCGAAATTATCCTTTAAAGATGTTCTTGAACAATTTTAGTCCATTAAGTTTGGTAAAAAATAAACACTTTTGATCTCCCTTATTAAATTTGATGACTAAAACAGTAAAAGAATAAAAAGAGAAAGAACACTTTACTTAAAAAGGGAAATTATTTACCAGCGGCTAATTCTTATTTTCGTACCCCTATTTTTAACTACTAACGTGCGTTTACTGCTGGTATCAAATTGGAAAAAGTGCTTTTGTGAAAACATAACTCAGTTACTACTTGATACCATTACTAGAGTATATATATACTCGGATGGTATCAAAGATGAAGAAGCAGTGATTCAGTGAAAACACTACTCAGTTACTACTACATAATTTTCGGTAAGAAATGATATACCTTGTTAAGTAACGGTTTAGTAATTAAAGTAGATTTTTTTTTAACTTACATTTAAATTTAATCTAGTATTATATAAATATCAGATACCACCAAATGGAAAAATGAGAGGTGAGGAGCAATATTTCTGGCTTCAATTGAGAAAAGACGAGCTTCAACTAATTCATAATCTACAAATTAAAATTATATAATCATTAATCACGTATTTCATATTAAATTTCAGGAGCTTCTTATTAGTGTAAATTAATTTTTTTACACGATCGAATCATCTAAAGGATATTTATAGATAAGTGTTTTTAAAATATGAGATCTTATAAAATCTAAGAAGTAAATTTTTTTACTTGCCATAATATTAAGGGCAATTTGATTGTGTAAAATTCATCTACACTGATAATATTGTATTACTCAAACTCTTCTTTTAGTTCTAATTCACTAAAATAATTAGTTTAGGTAAGTATTTAAGTTATATACATTGTCTGTGTAAAAAAAAAATTACGCCAACAAACCTCCTTTATTATAACAGATAACCTAATTTATTTTTAAAATTATAAATTATAATTTTTAAGGATAACATTTTATATATTCTTTGAATAATCAGATCGATCATAGTATTAAAAATTGAAAAGAAAAAAAAATAGATCAGTAGGAAGCGGGTAGCAATAATTATCTTATGATTTTGGTTTTGGATTTAGAAATATAGTAAGAAAATCATCGAAAGATGTGATGCAATGGATGAAGATGTTTTTTTTAATTAGAGATCTCGAGTTTGAGCCCTGAATATAAAAATATAATAGGAAGCACAAACCTCGAATAGAGCCCTACTAAGCTAGAATCCATATTTATCAGGCTTCAATGCTGATACGAAATACTGAGCGGAAAAACAAAAGAAAGATATATTAGGTAAAATTCTTCTATATATCTCACTGCCGATATAATTCTCAGTTTTACTATAACTTTATAATTTCGCTTATCATAGATAAAAATTAAAAATTATACATTATTTTTCTAAAATATAAAATCTTTAGAAAGAAATTTATAGTTTCAAATCAATGTCTTTTTATTCGATCAGTTTACTTAATTGTCAAAATTTATTTGAATGAGGCGCAAAAGTCATTCTCATTGACTTTTTAAAAAAGCCAAAATTGTTTGTCTCTCAATTTTGTTAATTTGTTTTATCATTCTTTTTTTACTCCCTCAGTCCTAATTTATGTGACACTTTTCATTTTTCGAGAGTCAAACAGTTTAAGTTTGATCGGAAATTGCCCATGAAATCTTCAATATTTTTGAAATAAAATTTATATATTTGTAAACTACGTAAAAAGTACTATAATTCACAATAATTGATAATTCAAAATGTTTAAAAGATCTATGAAAAATTTAAGGTAAAAAATAGACTTGTTTGAATCTTCAAATCCGAAAAGTGTCACATAAAATGGGACGAAGTATTATACAACCATTTAAGTATACATAATATCATGATCAATCAGTAATCAATAATATCAAATGATCAGTAATTTTGAACTACTTGCACGTCCTTATAAGAATGTTACTGACACGGTACGTGCAAGCTTCAAATATAAATAGTATTTCTTTCGTCTTAATTTTTGTGATATCATGAAATCTCACACAAAATTTAAGAAAAAAAAGTTTTTTTTTCAAAAATAATCTACGTAATCTAATTTTTTGAAATTAACCAAACTTATATATGGACGAACGGTTATATTTTCGTGGAGAACTTTTTATTCACGTGTAATGCATAATTGAGTTAATGAACTCGTTTTCCTTTTCCATATGTACATATTATATCTATGCGAGTATTAATGTATAATATATTGTTTATAAATTTAGTTTAAAAAGAAATGGAAGAGACGAAATTAGTAGAGTAAAATATTACTATGAGTTTAATTAGTAACAAATTAAAGTAATACACATTATCGATGTGGATAGTTTTTTACACTATATTAGATTTTTTTCACTTGTTGTAACACATAACGCATCTTATTTTCAAGATTTCAAATTTCATATTTTAAGAAATTTTCTCTGTAAATATCATTCCAATGATCTTACCGTTAAAAAAATATATTTATACTGACGATGTATAAAATTTAAAATACTACTTTGATTTAATTTTTGATTTTTCATCCAATATTCGGTATTCACATTAAAACTCGATTAAATTCGCATTCACGCCAAAAAATCATGATAAATGCGTTCCCTAACAGAGACAACTTTGTACTCAGGCAGACTTGAACCTGAAACCTTTGATTAAGAATAAAAAAGTATTTGTCCGTCTCCCATGCACCGTCCTTTGTTATCCTATTACTATAAGCTAAACGTACATGAATTGAAGGATGAAGAGAAGTCAAGATGTATACAATCACGTCTAATTACGTAGATAGTTGAATAAAGTGAAAGTTCTAGCAGTAGAAGTGATTCCGAAATAGGGTGGGGGGGCACAAAAATATAATGTGCGTTTTAAGCAAGTTAGTGGTCAATTGTTAGGTGCCTCCTCTGTCCTGTTATTGGACCCATACTACTCTTTACGACCATGCCAAAACCTACCTACCCTAAAATTTTCTTACTATCTTAATTCAATACCATATTCAATGCACGTTAAATTTTCTTTTCTTACTACTAGGGGCGTAGCTATGTTATGGCCAGGTGTTCAATTGACACTCTTCGTTGGAAAATAATACCATATATATATAAGTAAAATGATATGTAAAGTGATTAAATAATATATTTTGGACACTCTTGACGGGACAAAGTGTTGTAGCCCAGTAATTTTAAACGCCTTGAAAGAGCTGATGCTTAGGAAGTTCACGTGTTTGAATCTCACTAGCAATCATTTTTATTTTTGATTCCCTTTTTTGAACACCCTCATGAAATTCCTGACTCGGTCAGGCCATCATTGCTTGCTACCCTAATGCACGTTAGTATTCAATGAACGTTAATTTATCTTTCAACGAGAACGAAAACTTTGTTATAAGAAAAACAAGAAAATTGTACGTATATTCTATTGGTGAAGGTGCACAAGCGGATGGTAGGCGTACATGTTGAGTGTCTGGTTAAACTTAACAAATTTTTGGACTTGCACTATATATTACTTTAAGGTCAAGGACTAAAAATCTAAAATGATCACTTTTTTTACATATATAAATGACTATTTCGATTACATGATATATACAAAAGACTAAAATGATTAATTTTTCATACATCAAGTATTGTTTCAATTATGTGGTATAAAAATGAATGACTAATCAAATAGTCCAACTCTCATACATTCAGGACTATTTTGATCATTTTATTTTCTCGGATATTTAGCATGAATTAATTACTATCAAAAGACGAAAATGATTTCAATTTTTCTTATTGTGAATTATGTTCTTCAAAAAACTATATTGAATTCAGAGTTTAGACGACATGGATTTACAACCTGGTACTTGTAGGAAATAAGTCATAGTAATTTTTTTTGAGATTAACTACTATCTACTGACGATGAACAAGAAAATTACACAATCAACTCATTTTTAGAAATACTTATTTTTCTTCCTAGTTTAATTATATATTTTCACATTTAATGATTAATGATTTTTTTTCTTTCTTTTATTAAAACACGTTGAGGTTTATCATCTTTCTCCCTCTCTTCCCTACCTTTCTCATCTATGTCTTTGGATCTTCTTCTATCAATATCAAAATATTATGCAAAATTGCAGAAATGGTGTGTCTATTTTTCCAAGTGTAAGATTACTACATTTAATTTTTGGAATTTGTCCAATTTACTGAAAAGTTCTAAAAAGCATTCTCTAAAAATCATTGTTACCACAAAACATAAAATTCTTCAAACATTGGAACAAGAAAAAAATTTCTTTGAAATAACATTGAAATATTTTTTATACAATCGACTTTGAGTATTTACTAATTTAGATTCTGAAAAGGAAAATAATAATGAGTAAAAAAAATTATCATCTTTTTATCTTAAATTGCTTCAATTTTGTATGTCAATTGCTTTAATGGTGTTGACAGAGAATGAGCGTGAAAATAATAAGGATAAAGAAATCATGAAAGAATCCTTCTTAGTTTTGATAAGTCAAGTAAGAATTCTTAACAAACTCATATAATTAATTTAGAGTCCAAGTTACCATATAACACTCTTTTTATTATTTTTTAGTAATATTAATATTATGTGATTTTAAAAAAAAATTAATATGTACTTCTAAAAATAAGATGATAGTGTAATTTTCTTTTCCACCGTTGGATATAAGTTAATCTCAATTTTTTTGTACCAATTGGTGGCGCAACACACGTAGGACGTGAAACAATAATTTATATATTTACTTATAAATAGGTGGCATAGAACAAAATGAGGATTGAAAATAAAAATAAGGAATGTTGGAAAATAACAAAAAAGAGTGGGAAATAAATAAATTAGGGGGAAATGCATGTGATGAATTGCAGGGTCGGAAACAAAGGTTACACACCACGTGAGAAGGTTTGGTTGATCAGAAAAACAAATTTTGGCAGAAAGGTTGGTTACGTTACTAATTCTGCTCGATAGCCACTCACTCCTCTGCCTTTCCCATGCCTACAGCCTGGACCTTTTGCTTCCTTTCTGCCATCCACCCCCACCTCTCTGACAGTCGAAATTAGACTTTTAATCTTACGACGATTTCATATGTTAATAGGTGAATAGGAAAAATTATATAGAATAATAAATATTTAAATTATATTAAATGTTATAGTTATTGTTTAGGGAAATTTTAATTTGTACACTATAATTTTGTTCAATCTTGCTATTCGTCTGATTTGTATAATTCAATTCCTGATTATATAAATTCAGAACTCTGTATATGCTTACTCTAGCTATTTGTGTACGATTTATGAAAAATTCATAATAAATTATAACATATTTGTATATTGGCAAGCGAAATATACCAACGGAGTTCTAAAAAATTCCTAAATATATAAATACAGAATTTGTATATACTTACCCTATTTGTATATTTGCAAGCGAAATATACAAGCCGACAGAAATATACAACTGCAGCCTCCATAGAAAACGGAACTATAGCTATGAAGTGCAATTATCGAAACTATAGGTATAGTGTCTTTCTTTTTTTGTTTTCCACCCGGTGTTCAAAACCCACATTGGAGCTCCGACTAAATTTGGATCACGCACTGCAGGGTCCATTCGGGGGTGGCGCTCCCAATAGAATTTTCTCCATACCCAAGGCTCGAACCCGAGACCTCTGAATAAAGGTGAAACACTCCCACCAGTGCACCACAATCCATGTTAGTAGGTATAGTCAATAGTGTCTTATTATGTTTGTTATGTTAGCTATTTCTGAAATTTTGTCTTTTAATAAACCTTATTAATATGTATATATATTTGATAAATTTTTAAAACTAATATATTATTTGAACAAGATTACTGAATTTAGTTGAATCTGTCACGACTTGAGTCTACACCCTAGATGTGGTCGACACTCAAGAACCATTGTTGGTCCCTAAGCGAACCCTCATCCTAGCTGACCACAAGCGAAAAACTAACTTAAGTATACAAAGCTTAAAACATAATAAAATTCATGAAAACTTAAATACAAAGCTTTAACTCAAAAGAAAACTCTGAATAATATAATATATTCAACTCGCCATAAAAATAGGCAACTTAAGCCTTTAAAATATTTAATAAAATAAATAATACAGACTTCTCAACTATACTGACTATCTATGAAGCTTCTAACTGATAAAGATGAAAGTCGGGACAAGACCCACGACATCCTGATTAAACTGAAAAGTAAATGAAATCCTCCGGAAACAAGGAGGCTCACCATAGCTAACTCGAACTCTCAGATGTATCAACAAAACTCCTGTTAATGATCCTGAATATTTGTGTTTGCATCATGAAAAGATCAAGGCCAAATGGCTCAGTACGTGTAATGTACGAGCATGTAAGAGGAATTCTAAAGCATGAACATAATCTTGAACTTAATAAATAGGAAACGTACTTACCTCTTCTCGTACTTACTCAACTCAAGAATAAGATACTCAACTCAAAGATTTAATACCCAACTCAAAGATTAGATACTCAACTATGGATACTCAACTCAATAGACTCAACTCATTATACTCAAGGATAAGACAATAGTAAAAGATGCAATATATATGGAAAGCTGTAAAACTGTAGATAGCAACTCAATGTATTGAAAAATACAATAATATTCAATGTGTATATAAAATTACAATATAACTTTGTGGGAGTTTCTCTAACCGACAGCCACCACTATGAGCCTAAGTGATGATACAACGTCTTGCCCAAGCTGTCAGAACTGTCCTATACTTTGCCGTTACATAGGACGCCTTAATTGATGGATCCACTAGTCTATGCTAAAAAGCACTAAGGAATCATCTAAAAAGTATGATCCTTTCTACCCATGATGACTACATGATTTATGGAGACATGAGTTATCTGAACTCAAACTCGTTCCCATATCGGTGCTCAATACTATTCCTAAAATACTCAGCTCATATGTTTAAAAACATAATTTTTTCTTTGATTTGAGATAATTACTCAAAAATCTTTCTCTTAAAAAAGATGGTACTCAAACTGCTCAAAACTCTTTTGGAAATCTCAGTTTCCTCTCATCTTAAATGTGAAAACATTTACTCTTGGGAATACTTAGTTCCCATATATCATTTTAAAGAAAATGAACTTTAGTCTTAATCTTTACTCAACTCAAATCTTAAGCCTTAAAATAAAATTAAAACGTTTGTAAAAGACTTCTTAAAATATGGTTCATGCCGAATTATGAACGTGAACGACTCAATGCAAGGTTTTCAATAACCATAGATAAAACTCAATACTTGGAACTCAAGAACTTCAATGATACTACTCACTTCAAGAATGCTCAACTCATAGGGTTCATGCGAAATTATGAGCATAAACTACTCAACTCAAAGATACTTCTCATCTTAAGACTGCTCGACTAATAGGGTTCATGCAGAATTATGGACATGAATAACCCAACTCAAAGACTTCATTGGTAACATGTAATAGTCCCATGATTAGGAATATAAACTCAATAGTCAAGACTTAGGACATGAAGATACTACTCCTCTCATAGATGATCAATTTATGAAGTTCATGCGAAATTTATGGGTATGAACGACTCGACTTAAGGGTCTACATGACATTATGGAACTCATGTATACGACTCTTCTCATTCTCATACTTACTTTCTCAAAACTGAAATCAAATCGATTATGGATCTCAAAGGATTCACAATTGAACTCAAAAGCTTTCTTGAACTCTACTCTTAACTCTTTCTTGAATGTGAATTATGAATTCAAGAGTTATGGTTCATGATATGAAGGATCTCATGATGACAAAGTAGACTCATGAATACATTCTCCTCACTCTCATGCTCACTTACTTGAGTCTAGAAACAAGTTACTAGGAGTTGTAGAAGACTCCACAAAAGGACTCAAAAGGACTTTCTTAGAATGTTTGAAAAAATTCTCAAAACTTAACCCTCAACTCTACCTTGAATTTGAATTATGAATTCAAGGTTATGATCATGTTAGGTATGATTTAGGCGTTTAGAAGTATTTTAGAGTGTTTAGAATCAAAGGGGAGTAAAGGTATCTTTTGAAAAAACTCAAACGGACAAAACGATGAAGAACGGGTGGGGGCAGGCGACCCTGGCGCTCTGAGTGGCGTGGGGTACCAGCCCCTAAAGTTCAGAGAAGTGGTTGGGGCGCTCTGGTTGGCGTGACACGCCAGGCCCCAACCCAAAAAACTTCGACGACTTTCTTTGCTCGCTTTCTCACCCTAACTCGCCTAGAATCGAACGATTTCTTCCCTAATCACTTGGATTCGATTACTTAACATAATTACACTCTAAACTACTCAAAAACACTTAAATTACTAAATTTCATCTCAAGAAATCATTAAAACCCCAATACAACAAGATTTAGAAAGAACTTCAAGAACACCTATCAAGAACTCTAATCTTTCAACTTCAAGAATGAAATTTGTGCTGAAAATAACATGTTTGGCATGTGGGTGAACAAACCCAACACTATGAAAGCTTACACACCTCTTAGGGATTGAACCCATGGCGAAAATCCGCAACAAAACGCAAGACTCTCGACGAACGCTTTGATCCTCTCATCTTTTCTCCTATTTTCTCTTTTTTTCTCTTCTTGAACTCTCAACTAAAACCCTAGGTGTATATTTGGATTATAAAACTGAAGCTAATAGGATTAGACCCCTAAAGCATTACTAAAAATGAAATAAATTTGATTGGGTAAGGAAAAGACCAAAATACCCCTCTAAAATACGGTTTTGACTTTTCTTATCTAGACAACCCAACTTCTAATGGACATATCTCCCTCATACGAACTTGAAACTGAGCAAACTCGGCGACGTTGGAAAGATAATTCAAAGATATTTCCTACGGTATATGGTATCACACCTAACTCATCCTGAGCTATGAGTTATGGTCGTTTGAAGTCGACCCAAAACTCATACTAAGCTTAACTTGCAAAATTTCAGATTTTGCTATTTCCAATTTAGTTCTTTTTGGAACTCAAGGTGCTACATCTAGTGACCTGACCTTAATACTTAAGAAATTTTTAATTCCTTGATAAAATCTCACTCACTACGAAAAACGATTCGAATCTTAGTTCAATTTTTTTTCTGGGGTGTTATAGAATCTATACTCAACTAAGTAAGATTTACTATATAGATATAAAAAGTAATATTTAACTTGTACATTGAGGTGGATGTAGCATTACGATATCGTGGGTTTATCTAAACCCTAAACATAAGTACTTTTGAGTTGGATCATAAATTTATAGGGTAAGAATTAAATCTACTAAAATTACAAAAATAAGGGGTAATATTTTTAAAAATACAATAAGTTTATTACTAAAAATCATAAGGTTTATATTATTAGTTAGTTCTGAACCGATTTCCATATATGCATATAGGGGTGTTCACGATTTGGATAAAAACCGATCCAAACCGAAAAATTGAATCAAATCGATTAAATAAATTGAATCAAATCGATTAAATAAATCGATTTTTATTTGGGTTAGGTATGGTTTGATTTTAGATTTGTAAAAACCGATAGAATATGGGTTGGTTATGATTTTGTTAGAAAAAAACCAAAAAAATAACCGAACCGAATCGACAAATTATAGACATATATTTTATTATTATACATACATAATAAATTATTTTTATAAATAATTTTAAAGATCTTATATGTGTTTTCATCAAAAAATTATTTATAATTTACTTATG
Source organism: Solanum verrucosum (assembly GCF_900185275.1). NCBI lineage: Eukaryota > Viridiplantae > Streptophyta > Magnoliopsida > Solanales > Solanaceae > Solanum > Solanum verrucosum. The sequence goes on from NW_026019954.1 coordinate 1,286,084, forward strand.
AAAGATAAAATGTCCAAGGTGAGTATATTTATATATCTTATTGGTTTTATGTATATGAATGTGTCTATGACAATTCTTTATAAGATTGAAAATATCAATGTCAGTCATTCTAACTATTTTCGTTTTAAATGAATTGTTGTCACTTTTTTCACGTTTTGAATGAATTGTTCTTTTATTTTTGTCTATGGTTAATAACCAAATAACCAAACCAAACCGTACCGAACCGAAACCGATAACAACCAAACCGATAAATATATATTATATTTGGTTTGATTTGATTTTGATAATTTTAAAACCAATTAAGTTGATTTGATTTTGATTTTAACCAATAGACGATCCAAACCGACCCGTAAACACCCTATATGCATATTATATAATTTTTCAGCAACTGACAACCCATAAACTTATGTACTGGATCCACTACTATGTACAATTCTTGAATTTTATTTTGTATGCTGATACGGTAAAAATATATTTATACTATTAGGTAACTAATTAAAGAACAAATTTAAGTAATTGTCTCTAATAAGTGTGTCTAGTAGAATCTAAATAAATAAAATAATTAGTTATCTACTACCTTAGGTTAAAACACATTAATATTTGGGAAAAAAGTATGAAATATATCCGAATTTTGATCGAAATTGTTGTAACAATACCAAACTTTGAAAATGACATTTTACCCCTGCACTCTTTAATAGTGTATTTTAAAGGTATATATGTGTCCACGTGGACATCATAAATATTGCATCATTATAAATAGTAGCGTGTCCACATGGGCACATATATACCTTTAAAATACACTATTAAAAAGTGCAGGGGTAAAAGGTCCTCCATAAAGTTTGGTATTGTAACATCAATTTCGGTCAAAGTTGAAATATTTTTCAGACCCTTTTCTCTTAATATTATATGAATAATAAACTCTCCGTACTGGCAGAGCAAGTAGGGCCAAGAAATCCATCCGAAGTCCTTTTCAGGCAAATAATTATATTGTCTATAAAATTTTTGATTCCGTCACTGTATACGGCGAATAAACCGTGATTCTATTAGTATAATATTAGTATATGCTTATCTTCCGTGATTCTATTAGTATAATATTAGTATATGCTTATCTAGGTTGGATTATACATGGGTGGTTAGTTGTGGAGACTGTCATACAAAATTGCAGATCACAGAATTTGTGTGCATTTGCCTATATATGATAACGTCATGAATAAATTTTAAACTTCTAGGTTACCTATTCTTGTGCCCAATTGATGAAGTTTATTCCTTCTCTTATATATGACTAACTGAAGTTCACCCGTACTGTAAAGCTTGTTACTGGATAAACTTTCAAATCAAGAAACAATAACTTCTATTACATAAAAAGACAATATGGTGCATCAACTATTTCGTGTTCACTCATGATATAGAATGTGATAGTAACAATTTATCATAATACTAACATTAGTAACTGCTTTCACAGCTCAAGTCATAACCTGTAGGTTATACTCTACCGTTCTCCAATGCACCAATTAAGGTTCTCAAGCAAATGGAAATATTAAAATAGCAAATTTATGTATGTTGCAAAACAATTTGTTGATTGTCTTGTTCTAAAATTAGATCTGAAAAAACTAGCATGCAGTTGGACTTTCTGGAGCCAACTGGACAATTGGATTCAAATTTCACAGTTTGAAAGACATAAAAATCAAAAGAAAGAATATATAAAAAAAATAATTGTGGAAAAAAAAATAGTAGTAGTAGTAGTAATTGTCAAATTATAAAAAGTCATTTCACATCATTAAAAGAAGATATATAGCTGGGCAGCATATATAAAACTACTGTTGGTCCATACCTTTGAAAAGGAAAAAAAAAACCATATAAACTCTTTTATTTTTCTCTCATACAGAGTCTTCTCTTTTCTCTTTCTTAGCTTCTTCTTCTCTTCTTCTTCCTATTTATTTTGTTAGATTGATTGGTTAATGATGAAAAGCAAGTCCCTTTAATTTGTATTTTTTTCTCTATTGCTATTGAGTTTACCCCTTTTTCTTTCTTTTATTCATATCCACGTCTTTTAATTTAGCTTATTATTGTGCTATTCTAAAACATCACTATACAAAGATTTGGTGTTTTTGTATAATTCCTTTCAACAATTTCAAGTTTCACATTACAAATTTTCAAGTCCTGTGTTTTTGTCAAACCAAAGAATTAAGGAGAAAAACTAATCTTATCATCATGAAGAGGTTCAGTTTCTCAGATTCTTCTGGCAAATTGCTTTATCCAACTGAAGGTAATTATTACACTAAGTTAAATCCTTCTCTAGTTTAGGGCCGAGGCTTTCAAAGCCCGCCTTAAACCTACAAATTTCATAAAATTCAGTAACTCTAGTTCAAACTTGGTATTTGTGTGTGTTAATAAGATTTATTCACAATACTACATATGAAAATAGTCGGCGAATGTACACAAAAACTTATCTTTACCTTTGAGGCCAGGAAAGCTGTTTTCGATGGACCCTCGAATCTTACAAGAAAATATGATAACAAATAACAGGATATAAAGTAAATGAAGTAATAGACGTTTAAGTCCACTGAACTTCTAATAGGACTGACTGATCATTGTTTTCTTTATTTTTTTTGTGTGTGTGTGTTACATTGCAGAGAAAAATACAGAGAATTTGGGATATAGCAATGAATTTCAGGCAATGTTAGATGGATTGGAAGATGAAGATGGGATAGAAGAAAGTGGATGTGGAACAGGGAAGAAAAGGAGGTTAAGAGTGGATCAAGTTCAAGCACTGGAGAAAATTTTCGAAGTTGATAACAAACTTGATCCTGATAGAAAAGTAAAAATTGCACAAGAAATAGGCCTGCAACCAAGACAAATTGCAATTTGGTTCCAAAATCGCCGCGCCCGTTGGAAGACTAAGCAATTAGAAAGAGATTATAACATTCTCAAGTCCAATTATGAAGCTCTTCAACATAATTACACCAAAGTTGAACATGAAAAAGAAGGCTTGCGTACTGAGGTAATTATAAATCTTCCACATTTCCTTATCTAATAATCCCTCCCTCCGCCTATTTTTACTTGTCCAGTAGTGTAAAATCGTGAAGGTGAACGCTAATGAGTTCAGTCATTTATGCTTATGCACAATGATGTTTTATGTACCGGATTTTTTAGCTGACACTATGATTGTGGTTATTATCGAAATTGCAGTTAAAAGGACTGAAAGAGAAGCTAGGAGAGGAAACATTATTATCCCCTGTATTTCAAAGGCCACAAGAAATTCTGAATAAGTTGAAGAATTCATCAGATTCAAAAGATGGATCATCAGATAGTGATTCAAGTGGAGTGATGAATGAAGAAAATTACAACATTTCAACACTCAAATATCAACAATTAATGCCTAAAGTGTCATCTTACAATAATGCCCTTGATCATTTGTCATTATCTTCATCAACATACACACAATTAATGGATCCAAGGGCAAGTAATTCTACATCATCATCAATGAGAGCTTATAATAATAATAATAATAATAATAATAATAATAGTAATAATCAGCAGCAGCAACAAGGTGTTGGGAGAATTGAGGAGCAAAATGGTTTTACAACAGAGGATTCTTGCAACATTTACTCTGTTGATCAAGCACCAAATCTTTATTGGTACTTTAGTGACCATAGAAATTAGCTTTTATGTAAGTTAGTAATTTTCATCAATTTTAAATAACATGTAGCCTAAGTATTTGAAGCATCAAGAAGCTATTTGTGTTTTTTTTTTACAACCTTAATCATAGGCATTACAATATAAGTCTATAGATGTTATTTACTTAAAGAGATTAAAAAATGTAAAAATAAAGAAGAAAGGAATTGATCACAAGACTTTCACCTATTACCTATCTAAAGAATTGTTAGTAGACGAATTCAAAATTTAAATTATGAAGTCAATTTTTTAAATAAATTCGTCTATAAAAATTGTGGATTCAAATCTACTATTTCACAAGCATTAGGTTAAAATGAACCTGGTGAAAATTTTAGTTTGTTCAATAATTAAAGTTCTCGCAACTAATTGGTCACTCAACTAAGAACATTGACTGATTTTCTGAAAGAAGAACCATAAGCGTTATAAGTGTTATGAAAAGGGGATGGGATAAGATTAAATTAACAGTGTTATGTGAATAAATATACACATCAATATGTATGGTTGGGGGCCAATATGTCTATAAAATAGAAAAGTTTGTTTTGCATGATCATGTCATGTAGTCACTTTTGGTTGCATAGGCTACGTAGTCATTTGGGCACCCATGTGTGAGATGGTGACTTTTACTTGGAATTATAAGCACTGGTGCTTCTGCTTTAGTCACTATCTTCCAGAAAATGACTTCACTATACGCCAAGTTTTCATTTATACATCCATCTATTGTACAACAAAAATTGACTACATATGATGTGATCACATTTTGATAGAACCATGGAATTTAGGGAATAAGTTTTATTTATATAAAAAAAAAAAAAAACCACTCAAGTGGTGTATAATAATTAGTACGTACTATATATTTCTTTATTCCATGAATGAAATAGAAGCTCAACTGATAATAATATACTTAGTATAATCTCACTCAGCCTCAAAGAAAACCAATAAAGAAAAGAAGTGCTTAACAATTTGATATCTAGTGATTTTGATTAATTTTTAAGGGGTCTATTGCTAAAAAGAATTACTACTATTTTCTCATTGAATTTCCTGTCAGAAAAATGTTCAATGACTATTTTCATTGAATCGGTGAGAAATAAATTTCATATTGAAAAAATAGGAAGTTTTCCACTATTTTCAGTGAAAATCTATTTCGCTCCATGCATTTTCCTAGTTAGTTGATTCAGTGGGAAAATTATATTCTCTAATACAAATTTTTCATTAATTTGCGATGGGAAGAACCTTTGTTTTCTAACCGATTAGAAGCTAAATTATTTATGAGTCAAAATCTACATAAGTAATATCATTTTGGTAACTTGATATCTGCAAGTAAACTCTTTAAAATATGATATTTGTAATTTTATAAATAAGATAATTAACTATTACAACAAATAAAGATGACCCGATACATAAAAGCTTAGTACACTCATAATTTATGAATAACTTAAACTCAGTTTTAATTTATTAGTATATTTAAAATGGGGTTGGTGCATGGCTGTTGGGTGCCTAGCAAACCCCATGTGGTGGGTAAGAAGTAGACCATGACACATACAATCAAGTTGATGAAAAGCTATAAACCTTAGCTTATACATTAGCTTCTTGCCTTTGAAAAGGTAGATGTTTTTTTCTCCCCACACAAAATAATAAATGGAGTTAGGAACACTATAAACTGAACAATATTAATACTCAAAAAGTCTCTTGAATTTTCAGAGGTCACATGTCACATAATAAAAGGGTCATGATTTTAAAGTGAAAAATGATAAAAATTGAAATTGTGAATAAAAATTGGAATTGTATTTAATTTTTAGGAATTCAACTTCAAGGTAAATTTAGGAATTTTCCAAAATTTTAATGTAAACTTTGATTACTTTCCCTTTTCTCTTTTAATTTTTATTCCTTAATATTGAAAATGTTCTTCTGTTTAATTGCTGTTAAATTACAGATGAGTAAGAAAAGTAATGAATTAATATCTCAGGTGATCACTCAACTATGGACTCTTTTCTCAGAAAGTCACTCAACTTTTATTTTTAACTCAAAAATCACTCAACTATGAATTATTTTCTCAGAAAGTCACTCAACTATAGATTTTTTCTCAAAAAGTCATTCACCTTTGAATTTTAACTCAAAAGTCACTCAATTATGAGTGTTTTACTTACAAAATCACTCAACCATAGATATTTTACTTACAAAGTCACTCAATCTATTCAATTAATTTTTTAATTAAAATTTACTTTAATGAAATTTTTATTCCTAAGCAAAAAAAATAAAAATAAAAAAAAGTATCCATTTGTACTGCCAATTATACTATGCTTAAAAATATCCAATATCACCGTCAATATACTATACTTAATTATTTTTTTCAAACTGGAACAATGTTCTTATAAATACGTGTTAAACATAGTGTAGAAAATAATCATAAAACTCATGGAATTTAAACGTTCTTAAAATAATTAATGCTAACTATTATATTTGGGGGAAAAGGTAAAATAAAAGGATCACTATTATAATTTTAGTGGATCGAGTCAAGTAGGTGGGTCATCTTTTTACAATTTTAGTTAGAAATAAAAATTTCATGTAAGTAAATTTTAATTAGAAAAATTAATTAAATAGGTTGAGTGATTTTCTGAAAAAAGAATGCATAGTTGAGTGACATGCTGAGAAAAGAAATCATAGTTGAGTGACTTTTGAGTTAAAAATCAAAGTTGAGTGACTTTCTGAGAAAATATTCAATAGTTGAGTGACTTTCTGAGAAAATAATCAATAGTTAGAGCAGATAATATTTAAACTTTTAGATGAGATGCTCACACACTTTAACCGAGTGCAATATTTAAAACCAAATTCAAAACGAAGGACGAATTTTGTTCTGTTTTCTAAATCTGAGTCAATCCTCTAAGAATAATAATAAAGACAAATTCAAATAGAAAAACAAAGATTTATTCTATGATATGTACATAATTATTTTTGATTATTTCCTTTAATTTAAAAGTAAATTGGTCCATGTAAGGAAGCCAAAAGAGCAATTTGTAAAAGGAGTAGGAAGTGATTTTTTTCTTCTGTTTAAAGTTGGGTGGCCAAAAATCAAAGGGCTCAAAGGCCAAGAAGGAGAGTCATTTTCATGGCATCCAATTTCAGTGGGAAAAAGACACCCTAAAGCGGCGGTCGGTGGTCACTCAAAAATAGGCCCACTATCCATCACGACTTTACCTTCACTTAAACTGTTCACTTACCTTTCTCTTTCACTTCACATTAATTTGGACGGAATCCAAATACCATTCGCCAGTGCTTGACCAAACGAGTTGTTACCTGATTATTTGGGTACGTATCCATGTTATACTTCAATTTCGTTTATCAAATTAATCGATTGTGAAATCTTAATAGCTTAGTTGATTGGTTGTTGAACTCTCGATCCTTTCCTTTTCCCCTTTTCCACCCCAATTTTTTTAAAAAAAAAAGTAACTGAATCACGTACAAGTAAATTCAATTCTATTTTATATTAAAATAATTATAATTCATCTTATAATTATATATATGCAATGTATTTTTTTATTGAGAGGGGTTCAGATAAATTTCCTTGCTTCACCTAGTGAAATTTCTGATTTGTTATTGACATTAACAAGTGTAAATTAACATTCTTCAACTCATTTGCGATATTTAATTGGATACAAGTCACTCTTCAATAATAATTACAAGTATCAGCACTTTTTAGGAGCTGGATTGTCAAGAGTTCATTATTAGTCATTACCGTAACCTAATTATTTGGTTAAATCGAGTTTTAAAATTTTCTATAACAATTGCACGTACTTAAGTCTTAAAGTAGTTGAAATTTGGACTTAATTAGCAACACTTTGTCTAATCTATTATCTATCACATATAAATTCTCGCCTAACGTTACGTAAAGTCATGTATTCATGCAACGTTCATGTAAATTTTTTTAAAAAACTTTTTTTTTGAATTTTTTTGAAGAGAGAGACTCTAATAAACAATTATACTTGCAAAAAGCCTAATTCACGTGATATGAATATCCTAGCTTAACAAATTGAGCTTATAGTAAACAATTATTAGTTGGAGCAAGAATTACTAGGAAAATGAAGGAACCGATTCTGCACATCATTTTATTTTGTGATTAAAAAAATGAGAAAGATAATACTTCCTTTAGTTCATTTTACTTATCATGTTTTGTTTTGCATACTCAATAAAAATATTAACTACAGAATAAATTAACTAATTTAACTTAATTTATTACTTCTCTCAATTTAATACTCAACCAACTGAAGTACAGTAGAAAAGGCGCATATAATATAAAGCCTAAACTTTTTTTAAAAATAAATTGTTTTATTCAAGCTTTGTTAACTAATTACTATAAGAAGTCGTTGAGGTATAAGGTATAATAATATCATAATAAAATACATGATTATTTTATCTTATGTTTGGTTAGAGAAATTAGGTCATTCTTGGATTATTTATTTCACTATTTTTACCTTAGTGATATGATAAGTTGTTCCACGCATATACATAGTGGAATAACTTATCACGAAATAAGTAATCTCGGGATAACTTGTTCATAACCAAACGACCCTAAGAGAAAAAAAAAGCTTTTCGAACTTGCCAAATTATAATTTTCCATCTGGCTCCATCAATAGTAATATACAGTGTAGAAGAAAATAAAGAGCAAAATATCATAATACAATATAACCTTTATTATTCCATTTTTCAAAAAGCACTCTACAGTTCTCTGATCTTTTATTTTTCTCCCTGGTCTGATTCCCAATAGAACTACTGTATAAATTATAATTTAATTTGAAAAGACATACTTTACCAAAATTTCTCTCTTTTTGACTAATGCTCTTGACAGTGTTTCACTTTTTTGCGTATTGCCATAACATATTCAATGTAACAGACATTCAAATTTGTTTTCGACTAACAAGTAAGTATTTTAACTTTTAATGTGCACTACTTCAATTCATCTCCAACTTACAAAATAACCATCTAGACACCTTTTAAATTCATGTGTCACATCAGTGTCAAGTGTCCATGAGACTCAGTAAGAATGAGTTGGAGTGTTTAGTTACTGTTCATATCATATATATCAAGTTAAAGCGTCTATATATACACTCTCAAAGTTGAAATGTTTATTTGAGTGTATATTATGTATTATGTCTTTTGTATTTCTGACAATTTATTCCTGAGAACGGTAAGCAAAGCAACACACGTTGTTTCCAATTTTGTCTAACTTTTTTTTTTTGCGCAACGTACATAATACTAATAAATAATACAAACCGAAATTTATAATGCTTGAGCAGTGATGTGACACTATCCATTAATTTGAAATAGTTTATCATGCAGTCATTAGTATTACAATCCTTTGAAAGTTTATTAAACATCTTTTCTATAATGTCTACGCAAGAAGCATCGATGTCAAACATCGAATAAACTATCAAAATATTGAATTTATCAAAACATGCAGGTTAATAATTCTGGTTTGCTCTCTAAAGTTGTGCTTCACGATTGAATTGTCCAGACTCATTAACAATCTGCATTTAGAGATAATTGGGTTATATATAATTAAATGTCCTATTACTTAATTCAGTGGAGCTAGATATTATTTTGTTTGAGGAATTTATTTATTATTTTATATTAATAATTTTTGCATATCTTGCTTTCAAACCCAACAACCCTTTAGATCATTGTAGATTAAAATTATTAATGAATGATCACTCATATTCTTTTGTTTTTGTGCATTGATATACTAATTATTTTAATTATTTAAAAGATGTATGTTTTATTCATTTCTTAATTTGTTATGTTAGGGTCAAACTGACATTCAATTGATTTGAATGTGAAACATGTGTTTCATGAAGGCAAAAGAACACAAATATAATAAAATCTTTACTTTTAATTATATGAAGTAGATCGAGATCGATGTTGACGTTTTCTTCTAAATTCACATGTACCAAAGTCAATAATAAAATCTCTGCAATGTGAACTGAGTTATTCAAAAGAAAATACTTTAGCTTTTCTTGTTTGTTTTTTTCCCAAAAGTTTTTCAGTGAATTGCATTCCAATTTATTTGTTTACGTCTGGATTTGAGGTGCATTTTGTTGGTGACATGCATTCATGACCAGACATAATTTAAAAATAGGATTCGAATAATGCTGATTTTGAGCTGATAGATTAAGGGGTCGTTTGATAGGTGCTTTAGAGGTGAGTTATATAGGTATTAAATTCTGCATAAGTTATGTATAAAATTAATATGATATTTTATTTGCAATTTGAAAACCCGCATAACCAATTAATGTATGTTTAAGTTATGAGAGAATCTATGTGTAATTTAATACATGATAGATATTTGTATAATTAATACTTACATAAAATGATATATAGATTCCCTCATAACTAATTCCTAAATTATAAATACCTGCATAACTCTAACTATACCTACCAAACAAGCCCTTAGCAGCATGATTCAAACACATTTAAATACTTCAATTATAATTAGGTAGTTTTCCAAAAAAAGTTGAAGAGTTTTTGCACAAAAAATTCTAAATTTTAAGACACAAAATATTTTCTAAGACATCACACATGATAATGTACAGGGCCTCAACGGCCCAAGTAAAAGTGTTACTGGGCTGGCATTATTTCTGTTGGGCCTCTCTACTAGGTCCTTTTATGGGAAATTTCATAAATAACCACTATAATAAACTTAATTATGATTTTTAGCTACAATTTGCATATTTTTGGGTTATAGTTATAGCTTACTCGTTTGTATAATTTGCAGCTCATCTATATAATTTGCAGTTACGTTTGTATAATTCGCTTACACTCAAAACAAAACATGTGACATTCCCATTTTTGGGCTTTTTTCTCTCAATAGCCCACAGTTTTAAAGCCCGATAGCGCCTACTTCAATCCCTTTGGAGCTGTCTTCCTCTCGGTTCTTCCACTGGGCAAGCATCCTCAGCAGATACTGGTAATTATTTTACTTGGTTTCCATTTTTATATGCTGTTGTGCTTGAAATAATGGTTGATTACTGATATATATAGTGTTTTGTAAGCAAGAAATGTCTGGATTTTTTCTTTTTTCGTCAAATTCTATACGGTTTGTTTAGGTTTATGTATTTTTCTTTTGAAGTAAGGAGTCTAACTTAGAAAACTCAAGATATGCGGTCTGTGTAATGCGCAAAATATAGCGATGTTCATAGTATTGTTTGAAGGATACTAAATAGTTAAAATTAGTTCTATTAGAATAAAACGTTAAAATCGAAAAAATCGACTGAACCGAATTTTATGAAATTTCGGTTTCAGTTTTTTCGGTTGGTTTTGGTTTCAAATTTCAATATTTTTGTTATTCGGTTCGATTTTCGATTTTTAGCTAAGGAAACTCGATTAAATCTTAATTAAATTAGATATAATTACTTCAGTCTTTAGACCATGCTCCAGCCGGCCCATTACCCATAGCCCAGAAACGTGGCCCAAATTCCAATCAGAATTGAAATCCCTAACTCTCATCAGTTGTCTCTCAACTCTCATCTCTCAGCTCGTCGTCCGTCGTCTCTTAAGTTCAGGCCAGCCGTTGCCCACTGCTCAGTCGTCTTGGCTGAGTGCTCGCAGCCCGCAACTGCAAGCCGCTTCTCATTGGCCACTGCTTAGTGCTCGCTCGCGAGTCGCGCCTCGAAGGTCAGTGCTCATCGCGTCCCAACTCTCATGTTGAATACTTATATTGAATTAGTCAACCTCATACCTTAAAATACAGACCACAAGACATTTAAAACCAGATCATATTTGAAACTTCATGGAATCTCAAATTTGTTTCTTTCTGCTGCTGTCTCATGGACACTGGTTAATGCAAATTCAATTTGCAATGCTGCCAGTGCCTGCTGGTTGCTGCAAATTGCAATGCTTCCTGCTGGCAGCTGGACTTTAGTTTGTAACTCTTTTTATCACATGCATGTTTTTATTCCCCTAATGACCAGTGACCACTGACCACTGCTCTCCTTCAAACTTGTATTTGTATTGGTCTACCTAATTTATTCTTGAGTGAGCACGACGTTTTTTTCGGTGTCCACTATGAGTTACCGGTACATGAAGGGGTGTAGTATTGTTCTGCCAATGTCTAGTATAGCAGAAAAATGATCCTCCAACTGCACTTAAGAAAAGGAAAGAAAGGGCTGTGTATTTGTAATGAATATGTGCATAGAGTGAAAGGATGAATCTTTCTGATTCTAAGTTGTCTACTACTGTGAATGGGCGTAATCGTGAAGCAGTTACCTAGGTTTGGTTGGCAGACTCGATTTTCCACATATTGGAAAATGTACCATTATTTATTAAATTTGGTAAACCAAACCGAAATTGTAATAACCGAACTGAACCGAATTTATTTCAATTTGGTTTGGTTTCACATTTTTTTCTAAGCGGTGTGTTTAGCACCAGGGATTTTCCCACTGAAGGAGCTAAAGATAAGTAAGGGGGGTCAATTATATCCCCTTCATCCGAAAATACATGGTATAAGTAGGGCAAAAACAAATTTATACCCTTAACAAAAGAGAAGCTTCTAGGTATACAAATTTTTTTTAATCCCTTTGTTAGAATTCCTGGCATTGCCTCTGGATTTGCCTTGTTTCCATATATCCTCGTGACATGCTAATTATCTTTGCCTTAGGATATTGGGGTGATCATTGGAGGAATAGATTGCTGTGACGGTACTAATGGGTTAAAAAGTCAATGTTGATCACGACTTCGAAATTAAATCTTGATCATATTTAAAGATAGAATGTCCTTTTTCCACAATAATAAATAAATTTAGAAAACCAGTGATTAAGGGTTAAAAAGCAAAAGTTGCTTATAACTTCAAAGATTAAATCTTGATCTTATGCAAATATATAATATCCTTTTTTCTTTGTATTTTGTTGTCTCTAGGCACAATTCTTTTAATTGGAAGACCATACAATGCCGCTGGGACTGTTATTAGGTTTAGGGAGATCTTTCAGAAGAAAGCGTACTTCATCTCTTGATATTCTTACTACAAAAAAGGTTCCTCGGGGCTTCTACAAGGGAAAAAATTGCAAGCCTACTGGTTTTCACACTCGCAAAGGTTTGACATCTCTATTCAAGTATTGTGAACTAGGAGTGCTATTCTTTTGTCTTTTCTCCCTGTTTGAAACAGGTTTTCTATAGCTTTATGTAAAAAGATTATGTGGTTGTAGTATTAACATCTGACAAGTTATTAGGCTACAGCTTAGGGGATTTATATTTCTTGTTCGCTTGGCCCAGACCATGTTTGTCTAAGTTCATAATTTACCCATGATAAAGAAGTAGAATTACCGAATTCCTTCTCTTTGAAAGCTAAATATTCCAGCATTTTTTGACGCTGAAAATCAACAATTAAGTCACATAGAAACACACAGACATCTAAGTTTATTAATAATATTAGATCGTTCTTTCTTGTTCCAGGTGGTTATGTTATTGTGCAAGAGAAGCTGCCTAACTACGTAGTTCCAGATTTGACCGACTTCAAGGTACTTAACATTGACTGAACTCTTGACTAATCATATTTTCTCTGATCAATGTACTTTTCGATTGCTCACCTTCTAGCCTTTCAGCTTGATGAAGGGCAATCAAATTTAAAATTATAATAATTCACTGTTCCCATTTACATTCATAAAGAGCAGTGTTGTCAAAGGCGCACTTAAGCCATAAAGTGAGTCTCACTACATGTTGAGCGGTTCACCTCACTTTATGGGCACTTTGTTGTCGTCATCAAGGCTCGAAGACATACTTTACCTTGATAATGAGTGTAATCTTGAAGATGGGACACTAAACAACTGATATTTCACTTCATCATATTTTCTTCCAAATTTTTAGTCCATATACTTGTTATTTCATGCTTATGATTATTAACCTTGGACGAGGCATACAGATTTGAAGTTTTTCTCCATTTGTGCATTTTTTCATCAGAGGCCACACTCATTTTTGTTTAAATCCCCAAAGGACCTTGTAGCTTTTTTGTGCTTTTCACTTTTGATAACACTGATCAAGAGTGAGAGCCCGTTTGGATTGGCTTTAAAAAAAAGTAGTTTTTAAGTCAAAAAATAAAAAGTCAAACTTAAATGACTTTTTAAGTCAAAAAATAAAAAGTAGGGAAAGTCGTACTTTTGGTTTTTAACTTTTTTAAGTCATTTTAAACTTATTTTAAGTTATTTTTAACCTTGTCAAACACTCTCAAAAACTAAAAATGACTTAAAAGTAGGTTTGACCAACTTTTAAGCCAATCCAAACATGTTTGGAGTTTTCTGTAAATAATTTGCTAAAATTAAAAGAGGGCCATGTGCTTTCATTTCTTTTTTTACCCGTGTTTCCACCTCTGGTCTTAGCCCATTTTACGTTAGACAGTTCTGCTAGAACTTAGCAAGTTGATTGTATTCTTTTGATCTCTTTATCCTTTTTGCCATTCCAAGATTCTTTCTTCTGCAAGGGAAATCAAGCAGACAGAAAGAGAGCAAACAAACCGCTTTCCTCCTCATCCCATTCCCACCCTTGTTTAAGGAGGGAATCTCTGATTTTAGTATTTGAAAGCAGTTGCCTCTGTGTTCATATGTTCTTAGGATGTCTTGCTTTTGGATTTGATCATCTATAGTTTAAGTAGTTCTTGACAAATAAAAGATCTAGGAAACTGAAGAGAAATGGGTCCAATGTGCTTTTCTTTCCCCTTATTTCTTTCAATTCAATGCTTGCCCAAATGTACAGCATCAAGTTTCATCCTTGCAGAACCAACTGGAATAGGTTTGTACATAAGTCCTATCTCCCTTTAATGGACTTCAAGTCCTATTCAAAGTTTTGGGGTCCAACAAGTCGGATTCCTCCCAATTCTTTCGTAACTATGCCTGAATTCTATTAATTATATTTTGTTCCAATGCTGTCTTAAATTAGTAATTGGCTATCAGACCACCTAGCTTAAAATAGTCTATAGTTTGAAAAGGCTGTTTATGATAATGATAATAGTACTTTTTTTGGACAATGTAAGTAGCTAGTATATTGAAAGGAGAAATTTTCCAACAACAAGCTGGTGCTAAGTCTATACAAGTATCTGGAGAACCTATGCTTGCAGGGAGCAATGTGTGCAGTGTATTGGTAAAAATTTATCCGCGTCGAATGTTTACATCAAATCAATAAAGTTAACCTTATCAGTTAACAATTAAGGGAAAATACATTCACTTAACCATGGTTAAGTGTTAAATATGTATGTGAAAGACATGTGTCTTGCATTTATTGATTTGGTGTAAACACTTGGTGCAGGTAAGTATATACCACTGGGTTTTCTCCCAACCCAACGAACACTCCGAATACACAGACTGCACCTCCCCAATATCCCATTTTTATTCCAATGAACTAAACATCCAACAATAGAAGTATACCCACTGAATAATCCTGTATTATTTAATCTCCATATTATTATTCCGAGATAACTTGTTATCTACCAAACTACTCCTATGAGTTGTAATAGGTCTTAAAAGTGCAGCCCACAAGTAGGGGCAGAGCGCCAATCATTTTGGGAGCAATGGGTGCGGTGTATTGGTAAAAATTTATCCGTGTCGGGTGTTTACATCAAACCAATAAAGTTAATCTTATCAGTTAACAATTAAGGGAAAATACATTAAACATGGTTAAGTGTTAAATATGTATGTGAAAGACATGCGTCTTGCATTTATTGGTTTGGTGTAAACACTCGGTGCGGGTAAGCATTTACCCAGTGTATTTTCTCCCAACCCAGCTAACACTCCGAATACACTGACTGTACCTCCTGGATTATGATCTTCCTTTACATCAACAATAGCATACCTAGTGTGATCCCACAAATGGGGTCTCAAATGGGAAGGGTGTGTGTGCTCTCGCAGACCTTACCCCTACTTTGCGGGGATCAAGATCTGCCTTTGCCAATGAAAAAAAAGTGCTATCAGTAATTTTCCCAAATACTTGCTATATTAAACATATGTTTCTATCAGGCTCAAACCTAGTTTTATCGTGTCTTTCATAATCTAAAAGATGTCATGTAGAAACTTTACTCACCTTCTTTTGTTCTTTTCAATTTGTGGGAGAGAGAAAGGTAAAAGGTTGTTATGTAGCATAAATATATATTCTGAAGGATAACAACTTCTGTAAGTACTGCTACATTCTACTGACAGTGCCACAAACTGTGTTTCTTCTTAGGACACCTAGGAGTTCTTATGTCTCTTAGTCTCGAACTTTTGGATGGGTGATATCCTAATTCTTGCAGCTTGTTCTGTTTATGGTGATGAGATGGAATTGTGTAGAATATCTTTTTTTAGAGTAAGGTAACTTTGTATTAAAACCAGTACATAGGTGTACTGAAAAAACAATTTACAAATGGAATAGGTACAGAATATACCAGATATGAAACCAATCCTAAATGGTGCCTAGGACATCTAGGATTGATTCAGTGTCACTAGAATACAGTTTAGCGCACCAAAAACAGAAAAGCAAAATGCATTTTAGCTTAATATCCTGTACTAAACTCCTCCTATCCTCAAAACATCTTGTGTAGAATATCTCTGTGTGTAAACAATCCTTTATGTTATGCTGGACCTGTATGTTGCAATTTCGTTCATTGCTCGTCTAGTTTTCCTTCCTTTTTTTATTTTTAAAATTTTGGAGAAGCAATTATCTTGTTTCTGCACAGAAGGCCTTAGTGATATTATACAAACCAGTATATAAAAGATCAGTCATGTATAAGAACTAATTATCATTTCTGTTGTTCACACAGTACTGGAATCACTCATTTTGAGCTTTATTTCTATCCAAGAGATGATTAAGAAAAGTATATGAAGTTAAAACTTGATTGTAGTCAATTTGGAATCTGGTTATCAAAGCAATAGATGTGTTATTTCACTCGTTCCTACCTTTATTCTTTTTCCATGATGCATCTTGGATGAGCTAAAAGCCTTACAGAGTAGATATGATATAGATGTTTTACTAATTATAATTTCTATTGTTCACATAGTGACCGAAATCACTCACTTCCAACTTTATTTCTATCCAAGCGATGATTAAGGGAAGTATATAAATTTGGAGCTAGATTATAGTCAATAGGGAATCAGGTTATAAAGTAACAGCTGTTCTATTTCATTCATTCTACCTTTATTCTTTTGTCGTATCTTAGATGAGCCAAGAGCCTTAAAAGAGTAGATAATGATATAAATGCTAAATACATTGGTCAGCTAGAGGTTGCCAGTTTTACAAGACACTCTGTTAAGATAACACTATCTTGGTGTATTATTAATGAACTCTTTTTGATTTATCTAAAGAAAGTTGTATATAACTTTCAGTCTCTTCCAGGAAATACTTGTGATTTCCGTTGGGCCCACCAGCCCAGCACTTGCTTAGATCACCACCTTCTTCTGATTTGTATTTACATCCATGCACTTTCTTTTTGTCCAAAAAGTATCAAATATTTATACATTCTTTGGGTAATTCCATCACGTTGATCTTTTCCTCCAAGTCTTTTAAAATTTTGAAACAGATAGTGCTTGAGGTAGGTTAGAACTAGCAATTTCTAGCCAATGGATTAGGGCATGGACTTTTCAGCATACCCCAAAATGAGCTTAATTTTCAGTGATCAGATTGCACTTTGTTGTGTTCTGTGGTGCAGCTGCTTTCTCTCCTCTTAGCATTCAATATTGGAGGGAGTTCACTTTCCACTATTTTCCAAGATAGTGCTCCTCGTCTCAGCTTCTCTGGAAATTATAGTTGAATATACAGAATCCCATAAAGAAAAAAACATAGTCTATAATTTAGGTAAAAGAAACTACTCACTCTATCTAGAGTGTTGGAAAAAGTTTCAAGTGTTCACTAGATCGTGACTTTTTCATTTACTTGATTTCTGTGAAGTTGATAAAACCTCGCGATTGAATAATCCCTCTCTTTTCTCTTTCTTTTTCAGCTGAAGCCATATGTATCCCAATGCCCGATAGGAACTACAAGTGCAAGTACGGAGGCAAACAAAACTGCAAAATAAGAAAGAAAGGAGAAAAATGATGAACACTTCAAGGATATTTAGGTTTTCTGTGTTCATTTTCTAGCTTAACATGAAGATAACGACTTGTTTGATCCGTTACAACGTCTACTTTTGTTGGGATAAAAAAGTTGTCTTTTTCCTTTTCCCTTTTTAGGTACTCATCTTTTTCATCTAAACATGTCATGGGTGACATGATCACTCTTGTTTGATGCCTTTGTAGATTAACTAATACCCCCTTGGACCAGAAAACGGCGAGGTTGTTAGGATGGGAATAATTTTTGCAGCTTCAAAGCTTAAGTTTAAACAAAAGTATCTTTGCTGATTAGATTACATCAAATAAGATACTTAAAGGCACAACCTTTTCTGCAAAAAAAAGATACAAGGCGTGATATGGTAGGTGCACTAACTGTCTTGTGCTCTTCTTTTACAAATATTCCATTTAAACCAATGTATTATTTTATTGAAAATAACACTAGAGAATGAAATAGTATGAGTTTTAATCTGAAATCCTCAATGTATATATTTTCTTGAAATATAGACAAAGGCACTTGCAAATTTGGACATGTTTTATCCAAAAATATGGACACGTGGAGGTCATCCATTTCATTCGGAAAGCTATGAACTAGGTCAAATATGAGATAATTTGCTAATAAGAATGAAATAAAAATATATAACCAACGGATTTAAAATCTCGAATCATATCTGGCCCAGTAAATGATGATTAACAATTTGAATTCTAAAATATTTTTAAAACAAAAAATGACAACAACAACAATAACAGAAGACATGATTAAACGTGCAAAATTTAAAAAAAATCATATATCATACTAGTAATTATGAAATCAAAATAAAAATATGATTAAAAGATATACTAGCATAACAAGTTGAGGAATTTTGGTAGTCTGTTATTATGGTCGTACAAGAAGGATAATCGTCTAAATATAATTTATTACTAGTACTATAGACTATAGTATTAACTATTACTAAAATCAAAGTAGAATTAAGAGAGTCAATTTCCACGCTTGTCCCACGTAAGAAAGCTTCATGGATTTATGTCTTTTAGTCACCGACTCATCAAATCCCCCGTCAGTTATGGATTTACTTACAAAGTTGTATACTCGTTGTAAGAATTGGGTGTTGAATCGAGTATTTAAATTCTCGATTTGACTCGATAATTCAATTTTAGGTGATTTATATTCATCCGGCATTGATGGTAGTATAATTTCTTACTATTTCGATCAATGCATTTTAATGTATTATAATAATAATAATAATAATAATATATTTTGTTTTTTAAGTTACTAATATTCGAATAATTATTAGTAATAATCTTTTAACTAATTTAATAAAATATTATTTTGTGAATTTAAGTTAGAATTTTTTAGATTGTGTAGGGGGTGGAGTTAGAAGCATCCAATATTAGCTTTTGTTCAAATAGCGTATATATATTAAAAAATAGTATATTAAATACTCATAACACTTGAAATCATCGTTATAAAATTCAAAATTTATAAGATAAAAATTTTGACTTTGTCTGTGCAATGTTATCGTAATTTAATCAGTTATAACATTAATGTATGTGTCTATAAGGGTGTGTATTAATAGTTAATGAAATGAGTTGAACGGAATCAAACACTTCTCTTACACATTTTCCTAATTTTCAACTAGTTACAAATTTTCCAGCCGTGCATATTGGGCCATGAACCAGACTTTTCAAAAAAAAAAAAAAATGTCATATAACAGGTCAAAAAAGTCATTTTAATGAACCTCATTAGGAACCTCACATGAAATATCATAGAAGCCTCATTTGCCAACCTTTCTCATCCTATTTAACATTATTATAAATACCCACACAGCCCCTTCATTTCGAAGAACATCTAACTAAAAAAAATGGAAAATAATAGAAGGAGATTTTTCAAGAACTTTAGAGATAATCAAATGCAAATCAACAAAAGCAAATCAAAATCGAATTCTATTATATTATGCAAGAAGCATCCTAAGCACAAGCAAAATCCCGGGGTTTGTTCTGTCTGTCTTAATGAAAAACTCTCTCTGCTTTCAAAAACATCAAGAAGTAACACGACAACTCTTACTTCTTCATGTTCTTCTTCTTCTTCCTTATCTTCTTTGTCTTCATCTTCAGACGTGTCCTCATGTTCATCTCCAAACACTAATGTGCTCATGAAGAGTAGATCATTGGCTTTGATTATGAGAAGAAAAGAAGGTGGAATTATATTGGAAGATAATAGTATTGGGAAGAAGAAGAAAAAAGAAGGGTTTTTGTCAAAATTATTAAATCCTAAGAGAAATAGAAAGGATGAAGGATTGACACATTCAAGAACAATGAGAGAAAGGGTAATAACAAGATTTAGAATTACTGCAGCATGATATTTTTATATTTAATTTTTTTTTTATGAGATCTGTTGTTTTTTTAATTCTAGTTTAGCTAGGTAGATTAATTACACAAAATTAAGAAAAATATATATGAAGTATACATATGTATGATACTATTGGAATTCATTGGTGTGCTACGATAATTTGTAACTTCACCAAGTAAATGAAAAAAAAAGGTTATTTTTCATCAAAACGAGATGTTTCTTGTTCGTGTATTTGCAAAGCAAAAGAGAAATGATTTTGATGTAGTGATCATGTGGGAAACTATTACAACAACTATGTCTTGATCGTTTCAAATAAATTAGGATCGGCTAAATTCTTATTTCGATATTTAAGCAGGTATCATATTATTATCATCATTAATAATAAAAGTATGTTAAAAGCAATTCCCTAGCTATATAGATTATTTAAATAAGATACAATGAATTAAAGTTTCACAATAATAATCGCGATCACGATGAAAATTTTCTTTAATTCATTGTATCTTATTTTTAGTTAAGTATATATTGATACTGTAAAGATAATGTCACGTAGGAGTTTGAGTGGAAGTCTATTTGTATTTATTTACTGATTATTAGGAATCAATTTAGAAGAAGTCGTGTAATTGTATTCAGATTAGGAGTCCTTAGCCGTGACAACTTTGAAGTCCTATTCTTCAAGAAACTCATGTATATATATTGATGTATTCAGGCGAAGAATTGAATACAATTGAAAATCATCTTTAACATAGTATCAAGAGCCATTAAAGGTTAAACCAACCCACTATTTTTTTTTATATTTTTTTTTCATCGAGGAAAATAGATTTCATGGGTGAAACCAACAGCTCTTCCATGATGCCCTCGTCTTCTCCAAACCTCGCACATCAATTGCCTATGAAACTCACATCTTCGAACTATTTACTGTGGAAGACATAGTTTATGCCTATGATATTCGCATGTGGCTTGAATCATCATATTGATGGTACTACTCAAATGCCAACACAATTTTTGGACGTTACCAATACCAAATCCAATCCAGCATACACGGTTTGGTTACGTGAAGACCAGCTTGTTCTAAGTTGGATTGTTGTTTCTGTTTTAGAAAGTATTTTACCTCAGTTGCTCGGAGCGACGACTGCTCGTGCAGTTTGGGACAAACTTGTTGCTGCATATGCATCTGGATTAATGCTATACATTCGTGAACTCAAATCGCAGTTGCACACTTTGCGTTGTGACAATGTCAATATTGAGTTATATGTACAAAAGGCAAAGGGAATAACAGATAAGTTGGTTGCACTGCAGCATTCGATTTCGAATGATGATCTGGTAGAATTCGTTCTTGCTGGACTTGGACCTTCCTATTGTCCTTTTTCCAGGTCACTTAGCTTGAATCATGTCACGAGAAAATTACTTTTGATGCATTATATAGATTGTTGTTGAACGAAGAACTACAATTGAAAAGGGATGAAGCTCTTACAGTCATTGCGCCTACGGCACAATATACTCAGAGTTCCTTTTCTACCACCCGTAGACGTGGTAGAGGCCGAGGTCGTGGGGGTTCCTCCAATCACATCTTCCAACCGTCTCAAAATCGTGGGTCTCATAACTATGCACATACCAATTCTACATCATCTCAAGCTTCAGATATGTCTGCAATTATTTGTCATAACTGTGAATGTAAAGGTCATATTGCATGTGTGTGTCCATCTCCTAGGGGTAACACTAGCAATAAAGTTTCTGGACAACCAATTTCCAATTTAGCACGAACTTCTTCTCCTTAAAATTGGTTAATGGATAGCGGCACCACACATCATCTTACAGTTGATCTTGAAAACTTGGGTATTCATTCTGAATACCAAGGTCCTGAGGAAGTTACTATAGGTAATGGTTCTAAAATTCCTATTTCACACATTAGTAAGAGTTCAGTTGTTATATCTGGAAAAAGTTTCGATCTTGATGATATCCTACATGTTCCAACTGCTGCTCAAAATTTATTGTCTATTAGTTCTTTTGCTAAGTTTAACCAAGTTTCAATTGAATTTTTTCCTTACCATTTTTTGATTAAGGACTTGGCGACGAGGGACATACTGCACACAGGCCCGAGTGAAGATGGATTGTATTCTCTTCATGTGTTGAAGTCATCTACACCTGCATCTTATGCTGCATCTCTAGGGGTTGGCATGCTCATTTGGCTCATACATCACTTCTTACCGTTCATCAAGCATTGTCGTCTAGCGTCATTGTCCCTTCCTTTAAATCTTCTAGTTTATGTTCTACATGTGTTGTCAGTAAAAGTCATAAAGTTCCTTTTCGTGATTCTAGTTTTCAAGCCTCCGGGCCTTTAGACCTAGTTTGTTCAGATGTTTGGGGTCCTGCTCCAGTTGTTTCAAACGAAGGGTATCAATATTATGTGATTTTCTTTGATCACTTTAGCAAATATACATGGATTTATTCCTTCGTCTTAAATCTTAAGTCCTTTCAATACTTATGCAATTTCGTACAATTGAGGAAAAATATCTTGGTCGTCCCATTAAAAATTTTCAAGCAGATTGGGTAGGAGAATATCAAGTATTGATAAATTACTTGAGAGATAATGGAATTGTGCAGCGTTCCTCTTGTCCATACACCCCTGAACAAAATGGTTGTGCCGAAAGAAAACATAGGCATATTGTTGAAACTGGTCGAACATTGCTACATCATGCCAATGTCCCACATAAATTCTGGAAAAATGCATTTGATACCGCTGTATATACTATAAATCGTTTACCAACCCCACGCTTAAACAATAAAACTCTATTTCATATGTTATTCAACACTGATCCAGATTACTCTTTGTTGCGTGTTTTTGGTTGCCTTTGTTTTCCGTGGTTGCGTCCTTATACAAAGGATAAATTGTCTCATCGATCTAAATCATGTGTGTTTTTGGGCTAGAGTAAGTTACACAAAAGATACAAATGTTTTGACCCTGTTTCCTCAAAATTTTATGTTTCTCGTCATGTCATCTTTGATGAAAATATTTTTCCTTTTGTTTCACAGGATGTTGTGGTGCCTCCATCTATAACCAATGCTAAATCAGACCCTCTCAATGTTACCTTGCCATTTCAAAATTTTGTTTCTCCTTCCAATGTTCCACCAATGATGCCACAATCTTCAGTACCAACGTGCACATCAAATCAGCCTTCTCCCTCTCCATCTATAGAATCCTTGACAAATCCCAGATATTTGACATATGTTGATCCTATTACTGGACACACACATGCTATTGACCCTCCTTCACAAGATGACGTTTCTCATGGTGTAGCCTTGATTTCACCAAGTGTAGTTGCAGAAAATCCTCATTCTTCTAATACGAGTCACTCTGCTGATTTTGGAAACACTTCTGTCGTCGGTATGGTCTGTCCAGCAGCCCCTTCTTTGCAAAAAATGGTCACACGAACACAAACAGGCTTCTTGAAGCCAAAGAAACCATTCTCCATGTCCACTACGACACCAACATCGGCAATAGTGGAACCTTCTTGCCATTCACAGGCTATTAAGGATGTTCATTGGCGTCACGCCATGTCGGAGGAGTATAATGCACTTATTCAAAATGGTACTTGGGAACTAGTTCCACCATCCCTGTCTCAAAATATAATTGGTTGTAAATGGGTGTTTAAGAGGAAATTAAAGTCAGATGGTTCATTGGATCGCTATAAAGCAAGGCTTGTGGCTAAAGGATATCATCAACGATCGGGTCTCGACTTTGATGATACGTTTAGTCCAATGGTTAAGCCGGCTACCATACGATTGTTGTTGTCCTTGGCAGTGTCTCATCAATGGCATGTCACTCAACTAGATGTATCCAATGCATTTCTTCATGGGAAATTAGATGAGATTGTATACATGTCTCAACCTCTCGGGTTTGTTGATCCTACTCGTCCGGATCATGTTTGTTTACTTAAACGATCTCTCTGTCGTCCCAAACAAGCTCCGCGTATGTGGAACAAATGTTTAGCTGATATGCTTCTTTCTCTAGGCTTTGTGGGATCCAAAACTGATTCTTCTCTGTTATATTTGCTGAATGCCAATGTAAAGTTGTTTTGTTTAGTCTATGTTGACGATATTCTAGTTGTGGGATCTAATTCTGATCATATTGCAGCTCTAATTACGAATTTAAAAACTCATTTTGTTGTTAGAGACTTGGGAAAATTGTCTTATTTCTTGGGAATTCAAGCCAACTGGAAACCTGAAGGATTGCATTTATCACAAGGTAAGTATGTCACAGACCTCCTTAATCGTGTGCAAATGGGGTCGTGTGGTCCTGTCTCCACACCAGCTTCATCTTCATCTAAACTCTCCAATACCGGTGGATGTCCATTCCATGATCAAACTCTATATAGAAGTACTGTTGGAGCTCTACAATACTTGACGTTTACTAGTCCTGATATAGCGTATGCGGTAAATAAAGTATCACAATTTATGCATTATCCTATGGATTCTTATTGGGTTGCCGTCAAACATATTCTCCGTTATGTCAAGGCTACAACATCTCATGGTTTATTTTTTTTCTCATGGGTCATCCACCTTACTTCATGGTTATAGTGATTCGGATTGGGGATGTGATGTTGATGATTGCAAGTCTACCATTGGATTCACTATTTTTCTTGGTTCTCATTTGATTTCATGGGCTTCTCGCAAGCAAAGAGTTGTATCACGGTCGAGCACAGAGGCAGAATATCGTGCATTAGTTGTTGCTACCTCTGAAATGACATGGGTCGAACATCTCCTTCGAGAGATTGGTTGCTACAGCACCTCTCTTCCCATTCTCTGGTGTGATAATCTCAGTGCTACCTACTTAACGACTAATCCCATTTTTCATTCCCGAACGAAACATATGGAAATAGATTTTCATTTTGTCTATGACAAGGTTCGTGCGAAGACCTTATCAGTCAGATATGTGAGTTCCCATGATCAAGTGGCCAATGCTCTTACCAAGCCTTTGTCCAAGGTCCGATTTCTGGAGTTGAAGAGCAAGTTGACAGTCGTTCCACTCTCTGCTCAACTTGAGGGGAAGTGTAAAGATAATGTCACGTAGGAGTTTGAGTGGAAGTCTATTTGTATTTATTTACTGATTATTAGGAATTAATTTAGAAGAAGTCGTGTAATTGTATTCAGATTATGAGTCCTGAGCCGTGACAACTTTGAAGTCTTATTCTTCAAGAAACTCATGTATATATATTGATGTATTCAGGCGATGAATTGAATACAATTGAGAATCATCTTTAACAGATACCACACAATTCCAGGTCTTTTAAGACTATTTCCTTCTATGTAATTTTAAGTTTATCGACTATCCCATCCCCAATTTTCAGCACCTTCACTTAGTACCATAGTTTCATACTTACGGATCGATACCTCGATAGATTGATAAAAAATATGTTCAAATCATCTCCAACGTAACGACTTTCTCACATTTTATTCTCAATGTGTACTAGCTACACTTAAACCTTCTACGAATATAATCATTTTTAATATTTATCTAACTTAATATGTCCACACATTTATTTTAGCATCTTCACAACACTCGTATTATAATATATTTATTGGACTTTAACAAACCAGCATGCATTCACTACCATATAATATAGCCTATCCATATGAGAAATTATTCATTTCAAAATTCTCTTGTACTAAAATCAGCGAACAACTAGCTAGCTATAAAGTAAACTAAAAGATCACAAAACCAAATCTTTCTGTTCAACCTTTTTTTTATTTCTTTCTCGAGCCCATAAAGTACAGCTGCACACAGTTTCTAAATTTAAAGTTTTACGTAATTTGTTTTCGATATCAATGCATGTATGTTGGGGAAACTTGACCTCTTAAACTACTCAATTCATGCATCTAGTTATTCGAAATGAACTCCAATATTTATTTATAGTAGAAAAATAAATATTAATTACGAGACGTGTCCCTTTTATAATTAAGAATTTAATTAATCCACTGATTTTGCCACCTCTAAATTACAGTACACAATGGAGCTAGCTAGCTAGACACATGCAAGTAGCAGTAGAAAAATGGGAAAAAAAAGATTGGCAAATCATTGTACTTAACCCAAAAATTAATTAGCCAGATCATTATAGAGATCTTATACATTTGTAGTTATGTAGTTCAGATCAGTAAATTAGTAGAATACATTTTTATTATATATGAGGTTAATGATGAGACACAATATTCCTCACATAACACCAAAGTCCAAACTTAGCTTGTATGTACTGTTGCTAGGCTGTTATCATGCTGGTGAATGTGTCAAAAAGATCTCTCCAAGAAACTTCATCCTAATTATAAAAGCTACCACTGCAATAATAAAACAACGATAACATATTCAGTATAATTTCACAAATAAAGTTAAGACAGAGGGTTGGGTATACATGTACTACTAGAAATAGAGATTTTCTCCCACCACAAATAAGTGAGAAGTTTATGTTACAAAATATAATTTTTCCACTCATTTCTCATGAACCAGATCACTAGGAAAACACATAATGGAAAACAAATTATTATTGAGATACCGGAAAGCTTTCTAATTTTTCCATGTGAAAACACTACTATTTTTCCTTCTCATTAATTCAATAAAAAAATATTCAAATTTCAATAGGAAAATAGTGATTTATAAGTTGGGACACATATCCTAATTACCATTGCCTTTGTAGGATAGGAGCTTGTTTTCGATAGACCCTGCGAAATCGTTTTTTAGAAGTGAAGGGGAAAATGCAAGAGTAAAAACTATGATAAAAGAAAAATACGTACATAAACAGTATATATAAATATTAAACGATAATTAAAATATAAGATACATCGTAGCATATAAAATATTGTTAGCGTAATAGAATATAAAAGCTAACACTATTTAAATAAATCATCTGAATGGGTTAGTTGACAAGAAAGTTAATTTTTATTTTTCCCTTTTTCATCACTTATATATTACTTTTTCTTGTAAATTTAAAATTAATCAAAAGTTTTAACATTTTCCATGACAGCTAAGAGAGAGATATTATGAACCCTAGCTACTGTAAAGTTCTCAGCAATTTCCTCTACATTTTTTATTTATTAAAAGTTGAATATTATATAATATACTGAACGGAAGATTAAAGAATTTGAGTGCGCAGTAAAGTTGCTTAGTTTCATACATAATATTTTTACACGTTTAAATATATATAATATGTTTTCTTTTTAAAGTTGTTGAGAAAATGTATTAAAGTATATTATATTATAATCGTATATTCCAATTTTATAGAATTATCCTGTATACAAAAACTAAATGGGAACATAAAGAAACAAATAGGGCAGGTTTATAGTTGGCAAATTTGCTTTCTGATCTTGTGTCTAAGAACGTTACGTATGTAGCTACCTTTTTAATTAGCAGATGAAATTTTGTTAATCGAAAAATTACATTGTATTAAAAAATTGAATAAATGTGTATATAATTATTTTTTATTTCTCTTGACATAAATTTAAATCATGATTTTTTTTTATTTTCTTCTTAAATAACTTATTTAAATTTCTAACTTCATCACAGTCGTAAGTTAGCACATAGTCTTCTTCAGGGTCGTCTTAACCACTAGGCCACTAAAGCCATCGCTTGGGGCCTCATATTTTTGGGGCCCCAATTTAAATAAATATACTTATACATATTACTTAAAATTATATGTATTTTTAAATTTAAAAAAAAAACATGTAAAAAGTATAGAAAAACAACAAAATAGTTGTAAATTTTCCTCATTCTAAGGAATGAAACATTTTTTGAAAATAATTTCCTTAAGTGGGAAATTGTGTTTCCTTATTTATCTCCTAAAAATTTGACCTTATATTATTATTTATTTTATACTCATCTTTTTTATTCTCCATTTTATTATTTTTATTCTCAATATTGAACTCTCTCCTAAAAAAAATGATTTATTGTTGCTTACAAGTTAAAAAAGAACAAAATTTACTTTTGAGTGTCTTCTCCAATATCTTAAAAAGTGCAACAAGCAATCATTATATTGAAAGAACGCGACACTATTTCAACATTATTATATCAACTTATCGAATTCGTGAGCCATGTTTTATTATTCTAACTTTATTTTATTATTTTTCTTGAACTTTTGATTTTGTTAATATTCTTAGTTAGTAAGTATATATATTCTCGTTTTAGTTATTATTAAGAGAAATAATACAAGTAGAAGATTATGATTTAATGAAAATACTCAATTAAATAAAAAGACTTGATTCTTTTCCTAATGTGTATATTGTTTATAGAATAATGTTAACAATTCATGTAACTATTGCCTCGGTCGAAAGAAGTTTTTCGAAACTAAAATTGATAAAATCTTATCTGAGATCAACAATGTGAGATTGAATGCAATAGCTATATAATCAATTGAAAAGGAATTACTAAAACAAATCGATTAGAAAATAGTAATTAATGATTTCACATCTAAAAAGGCAAGAAAAATAGATTTTAAATAGATATATACATTATTATTATTTTTTTTGAAAAAAATAAAATAAAATATTAGGGTCCCTTTTTTAAGATTTGGCTTTAGGCCCTAATCTTGTTGAATCCGCCCTGGTCTTCTTCCTTTGTCTCTTTTACTTTACTTTATCTTGTGTCCAAAGAAAAAGGACCATAATTGCCATGCCAACTACTTAGGTAAGGCCAAGTTTGGTCCACCCCATTTTTTTTCTGTCGACATTTACACTATATTTTCCATGGAAAAGATTTATTTGCATTGAAACTATTACAATTATGCCAGCTCATACAATGACTTTATTAATGTATTAAATAAAAAATTGGGAGTTAGGGAGTGGTTTTGTAGACGAGGCGAAGCCACAATAATGAATACAAGTTCGATAAAACTCAGTAACGTTAATTTGAACTTCATATTTATGATTTAAAATTTATAAATTAAATTTTTTAGCTCAGGTACTATTTGCTTAGAATTCAAATGAATCACTCAACACATCACAAAGGAGGACTTTGAATGTAACTAAGTGAAAAAACTAGATTTGTTTGGTTGACTGAGGATCTTGTTCTAATTGGGCCTCATATTAGTCTACAATTAGACTAATTCAATTCAACTTTTCATTGATGGGACAAGCTAGAAAAATGTATTTTCTCTTTGGAATATAATTATGATGAAACTTACTCAGAAGACTTCAGGTCATTAACTAGAAATATCCTCAAAGTATTTAGTCAATGAGTTTAATTATCACCTTTAAACTTTTAAATAATTGAATAAATCACATCAAACAGTACTATTTAAGCTCCTTTAATAACTCAATAATAAGTGTATATTTCAATACTACTTGTTTGGTATATACTTGCACGTGTTTGAATCATTTTAACCTTAGCTAATTAAAAATTGAAGTAATAATATATGTGTTGTTTAAAATTTTATATTGTTAATTATAATTAAATTATAAATTTGTATATGAAAAATACATATTTTTATATTAATTGATTAGGTGTAAGAACATGTAATTACTTGTTTTGGGCCTTGCCCCTGCTCTTGTTTAAATGTTTCTGGGAGAAGCAAATGGCTGGGTCTAATTGAATGTTTTTTATTTTTGTATTTTAAATTTGAGGAATTGACACAGACATACAACTACTATATACAATTGGCAACATATAGCCTAATATTAATTAGCAATTAATAGTCCAAAAAAAGGAAGCACGTAATAGCCTAAAAGGAATATAACAACTTTTTATAGTTTTTTTTAACTATGTGCAGCCAACTAGCATTAGTTAAAAAGATGTGGGATTATTTTTTCTTCCTTATTTTTAACTCCTATAATTAAGGAAATTAGCTTTTCAGTTTCTTTAAATTCTCAAACTCAACTTTTTATCACTCTATTTTTCAAAAAAAATACTAAACATAGTTTACAACAACATAAATATATATTTGATTGTAATTTTATAATTTATTTTTTTATCAACCGATAGTAATTAGTTTATGAAAAAACGGTTGCCTATTTTTAAGAAATGAAAAAAATAATATTATTAATTAACCCAAAAAAAAGGTTATATCAACTTTTAAGGAAGGATTTTTTAAATTCTTTAATTAACTTATCAAAAGACGAAGACTACTTTTAAGGTAAAAAAAATATTATTAGTGTTCAATTAACGTGTATAATTATCAAATAATTGACAATAATTAATCAAATAATATAAGAGGCAATTGTTTTTATTAGAAACTGTAATAACACGTATGCAAAAATAATACAATAATTAAAGTTGCAATTACATAATGTATACATAAAAAAAATCCATATGTAAACACAAAAAATCATTCATAAAAATAGGAGTGTAAATTTTATTGATGTATACCATAACTGTAGCATGTATACATAAACTTATAATGTATACAAAAGAATGTTACCAACAATTATAGGTTATAACTATAATGAATACAAGAACGAAGTTGATATGATAAATGTACAAATTAAATTTTATTCATAAATTGTACATGTGATTTTTGTTATGTATATGGTAACTGCACTATGTATACATTGGTTTGTATTCATCTATGTATTCATTGGTCTGTATTCACCTAATAAATTTATATACATTTATTCAAATTGAGATTGACATTTATTGATATACATTGGTTTGTATTTATCAAAATCAACATTTTATTTTTTTACGAGGATCTTATGAGAACATTTATTACCCATGAAATTGAAAACAAAAATTCCAAATACTATAACTTGAACTTTTACCAAAAAAAGTTAATTTTTTTTTAATTTCACAAATCACAAAATTTCAAAATTAAGTGGAAAAAAACACTACATAATTATATATTAAAAGAAGATTTTGGGAGGATCAATGGATAAACATACATCCGATTTGCATAAACAAAGTAAATTAAGGAGAATAAGAAAAAAATTAGAAGAACAACAAATATACATATGAAAAAGATTTTACAATGAAAATAATAAAAAAAAGGATTAATAACCCTAATTTTCACAAAAACAAAATTGAAAAAACTTCAATTTCACAAATCATGAAATTCAACAATTAATTGGACAAGAACAAAATTATATATAAAAGATTCTTATTAGAAGTATCCATGAATAAATATATTGTTATATTTGATTTTCATAAACAAAGTGAATTAAGGAGAATAATAGAAAATTTGGGAGAGAAACAAATATACGTATAAAAAGAATTCTAGAAAGAAAATAAAGGAGATAAAAAAGAGAAGAAATCTATTTTAAAACGGTTGACAAACAAAAAGGAGAGATAAAAAAGGAATAATAAAACAATAAATTTTACCTTTTCAAGAAAAAAAAAGGAGCAATCAAACGTGTTTAGAGAAAAATAAGGGAAATAAAAATACATTTTTTAAGAAAAAGCAAAATAACTATTGAATGCCAAATAAATAAAAGAAAGTCCTTTTTTTGCCAATAAATTATAAATGGACTATTTTTTGCCAATTTAGTCTATAGGTTGTCATGCTGTGCCATTTATTAGTCTTTTATTTTTGTTCTTATTTCTTCTTCTTTTTTAACAAATAATTGTGGGTCAAAGTATATTTAAACTATATGACCTAATTTTGCAAGACCAAGGCTTATGAAACTTTTTTGTCCGACATAAATTATGTAATATCTATCTAATTCGAAAAACATAAACTCAGAGAATTGTTACCTCATCCGACATAAGCTGTGTAATATCTAATTCACAAGGCATAAGTTTACAGAAATTTTGTTTTGTCCAGGAAAACTTTTGTAGGAATTAAGGCATAGCTTTATGGGTTCTAAAATGACATAAGTTTATAGGAACTAAATTATTTTTATATTTTTTGGTTTTTAATTTTTGGATTAATTACAGAAATCTCACCTTTTAGTTTACTTATTACCATTATCCCCTATAAGTTTTACAAATCTCCAAAATCCCTCATTTTCACGCATCAGATTAGTGTATCTCGCGAATCAGATTAATGTATCAGCGCATCAAATTAGTGTATCATTTATAAAAATGTACATCATATTAGTGTATCATGTATAAAATGTAATGTATCTTACTTAACGATTAATGTATCTCGCGCATCAGATCAATGTATCAACGCTTATATTATTGTATCCGTTTGAGGGATTTTTGTAATTATAAACTTTTAAGGGATAGATTGTAATTTTGCCTTAAAAATATGTGATTTTTGTAATTACCCTTAATTTTTGTCCTTTACCGTAAAGTATGACCTGTGTAGGGCCACTCTTTATTTTTTGTGTCCGTTACACAGTGGGCTTAAGTTTCAAATTATTGAATTTAATCCACTAAGCTAACATGGACATAATTTAAATAGTAGCCTCAAAATGGGTCATTTCTTGGGAATGCCTGCTCTTTTAAGTTTTGTAATAGCCCAAATGAAAAATGTAGGACCAACTTTATATTGTTCAGATCAAAATCTTATTTATGAGATAGCAATAAAATTTAAATAGATTTTGTTTTATGACGCTCTTAAAATATTTCCTATTTAATAAACCTTGGGTAGTAATTTAATCAAATGGTTATGTTAAGTGATCAACCTGCCTAACAGTTCTTAGAAAAATGACATTATTGTTTATTTCCTTCTTGCATAGTTACTTGATAATGTTGTTTGTTTATACCTAATCAACTAGACAAAGAAACTTATACTTATATTTAGCAGCCTAATACAATTACTAGATTTATTTATATATTTATGGTCCAACAGAAATAAAAGGATTGGTTCCATATTTTGGTGTAAGTCAACTAATTCTCAACCATTATAGAGTGAAAAAGACATCTCCTCTAAGCAAATCCAATATGGAAAATTTTTGTTTTCTTTTGGATTAGTCAATTCAATATTGTGAAAGTTTTTAGTGGAAAAAGAACAAACTACTCGCCCCACAATCAAGGACAGAGCTAGAAGTCCGAGTACGACTTTTTAGAACTCAATAACTTTTGATCAAATAGTATATTTGTATCAAGAAGTTTATTAAACATGTACAAATATTAAGTTTGGAACCCATTTATTAACACTTGAAATTGTAATTATAAAATTCAAAATTCATAAAATTAAAATATTGGCTTCGCCTCTGCACACAATTAATTGTCACTCAATAGACTAAGTTCCATTTGGTGCTATCACATTATTTTTCAATTTTGGTGCTTTTCCTAGTTAGGTCATTTGGAGATTTTAGTGTTATTCTACCTTCCAAACAAGCACTAATGATGCCAATTAAGAAAAAATGAAGAAGGGTTCTCTTTCTTTTTTGTCCTTAAAAAAGAAGAATTAATGTAAATAACTGTCTAAAAAATATTAGAAGGGTGTAATATATTTATAATTCATATATAATATGTGTATAATTATATATAAACAATATATAATTTATGTATATCGGTTTTTAAAAAAAGTAAAAGGTAAATCCTGATATTTCTATAAAGATCGTATGCAATAATTTACATGTTTATTGACTCAGTTTGTTCCCCAATTTCTACTCCACCTAATTATATCATAATTTTACCAAGTCATGTAAGGCTTAGAAAATATTACCTTTAGCCAAGTCAATAGATTCTTTATGAGTAATTGTCTAATTTGCAATTGACTTTTGAATTAATTGAAGTCTTAAACACACGGTAAACCAAAAATACACTCTCTTTTTTTTGGATATTTTAAGTTGAGACTGAGTAAATCTCAAGAAAAATTCTAAAAAACGTATAATTTTTGGTGGGTCTGAAAAAAAAAACAGTTAATTGGGGATAATTACTCTTTATATTTGGAAAATAACTAAATAAAAATCTTAATTTCTTTTTAAGCCACACAACACATATGAGCTAGAAGAAATTTCATTTATTTTAGTACATTCTCCTGGATTAGCAAATCATTATCGTGGTTGGGACCTAGAAAATCTGAATATTGATTCGTCTCTATCCAAATATGTTTAATGTTAGGTTTTATTTGCTTCTAATAAATATTTAAATTGTTCAATTAGTACTCTAAGAAAATAATATTGTATGTCATCTTCTTTGATAAACTTGGCAACACACGAATAATATAATGTGTATATCCCTCTTTTTTTATTACTAATTTTAGCCCATGACATTCATTTTTCCTCCCCACGACAATTGAAATAACGTAATTCATTACGTATAATAAAACAATTTGCATATCAAAAGACTTCTCAATTTTTTATTTT
Source organism: Solanum verrucosum (assembly GCF_900185275.1). Taxonomy (NCBI): domain Eukaryota; kingdom Viridiplantae; phylum Streptophyta; class Magnoliopsida; order Solanales; family Solanaceae; genus Solanum; species Solanum verrucosum. The sequence continues at coordinate 1,320,323 of NW_026019954.1, forward strand.
TAATTAAACAAATAGTTCTTTTTTTTGGGACCGGAAAATGAAAATGTGTGTGCTAGACAAATAAAATGTTTTTTCTATTTTCCACTTGATGTTTGAAGTCCGTATTGGAACCCCAACTAATCGCGCACTGCAGTCTGCAAGGTCTATTCAAATGGGTGACTCTCCCAATAAGATTTTCTCCCTTGAAATTCGAGATCTCTAATTAAGAAGGAAGCAGTCTAACCAACACCACAATCCGTTTCGGTCAAATCAAATGTTTAATAACCCATTACAAGAATAGCACCAGTAATATCCATTACAAAATAGATGGTAGAGTTTAGAAGTTTTTATCACGTTTCAACGACTAATGGAATGTCACGATAGAGGTTTCATTGACTTTTTACTAGTTCAACATTCTAGATAGGTAGTATTTTTTTAGTTTTTAGTTTTTTTTTTGTTTGTAAAAACAATAATTCAACATATTGTTCCTATTAAAATTCTTATGTAATTAGGTATATTTTAATGCTCTTATCAACTACAGTACTTTAGACAAATAACATGTATAATATTGGCAAAACATGGAAGATATGTATGGTATTTAAACTTAGAAGGCATAAAATTTAGATCGTAGTGACACATTTTAAAATTATACAAGTCTAGACACAGAATTAAAGAGATCAATATCATAGCTAGGTTGTGCTATTATATTTGGTATTATAGCTAGAGATTAATATCGATGAACGAACTTAATTTCATTGCTTGTGCCTTAAATTAAGCAGCTAAATTTGAGGCAAATTTAATTGTTACACTCACTGATCACATGAAATTAAAGACACTACTTAATGAATCTCTCATTGAAGCGAAGTACAAGAAATCTTAGACAAGGGTCTTAATTTCCCCATGTGCATTTGTTCTTTTCTTCACAATTTAGTAGACAATATGCTTTTGAGTTTTTCCCCTTACCCACGTTTAGAGTAAATCTTCAATTTGTATTTTGATTATTATGTTCCTTAATTATCTATCTATTTCTCCTTAATTATTAAAGTTAATTTTGAATGTCAAAGACTTGTTTTTTATGTATTATTTATTTGAAATGCAACATCTAGCTACAATATGTAGTTCGTTGATTTTAATGAATCAAAGGATATTGTTGATGAAAATGATCTTATATTGGATCAGGATGAGAATCCTGTGCTCTTTATAATATTTGGACAATTCAAAACCCTTTGAGTTAGTTTTTAAAAAGCGAGTTAGACTCAAGATTTAATTTAATACATGATATCAAAGTCAAACACATTAGGTCCGGTATGTGGGGCCTTGGACCATGTGGGGGTTGTAAGTATATGCCCGGTCCTTGAATGTCACACTCCATACCATATAGTGAAACTCCGAATAAAGAATGTCCGGATTGAGGCAAGAATCATGGGCTCTTTAATCTTTAATTATAAGATTTGGACAATTTTTTTATTTATTTTTTAACTAGCTTTTAGAACGTGAATTATGCCTTAAAACTTAATTTGACAAGTAATACAATATGATGTGCCATATTATCCCCAACGTCCTTATGTGAGCAATGACTTGTGCCTAGTAGGTTTTTATTGAGTATTAATTACTGTATATAGAAACTAACTCTGATCAGTATATATAAATTATCAAAACAAAATGCAAGATACAAACTAAATTATCAATATATAAATTTATTGGTGCTTATTAAATCAAAATGTTATTTAATGAATTAAAGTAGTTTATGTTAACTATGAGAACAAGGTCTCACATGGATGGTAAAGAGCATTTCGATGAATAAAGCATTTTGTGTTAGCAAAATTTAAAGAATGGCCGTATTTTAAGGAATGTGATGTAGACCGTCTACCCAATTCAGACATTAGTGATTAGTAATTACTTTCACAAATTGAAGACTATAGGTCACACAAAGATAACTTTATTGTTGCTTCAAGATTCTTCTCAAAGAAGTCTTGTATTGATAGTATGAAAAAAACCAAACAATATCACACAGTGGTGCTAATTATATTCCCTTGTAGTGGTTGTCATTTCCTTTATTAGTTTTATTACTTCATGTTCTTTACTAATTTCAAGATTTGTTAAAACTTAGGCATAAATGAGTACCATATGTCGAATTAAATTTCTTCTGTAATAATGGGAGACACGTAGCTCACTTATACTGGCACTATTGAGGGAAGTATTAATATAAGGGGTAAGGGTCTGAAAAATACTCTAACTTTGGTCGAATTTGTTGTTGCGATACTAAACTTTCATGAGGACTTATTACCTCTCTAGACTATTTAATACCGTATTTTAAACATATATATTTGCCCACGTGGACATAAAAAATAATGCAAAATTATAAATAGTAATGTGTCTACGTGGGCACATATATACCTTTAAAATACACTATTAAATAGTTCAGGGGGTAAAAAATACGGTATTAAATAGTCTAGGGAGGTAATAGGTGCTCATGAAAGTTTAGTATCGCAACAGTTAATTTGACCAAAGTTGGGATATTTTTCAGACCCTTATCCCTATATATTAGTATTAAAGTTTTGTGGTTTTCTCTGTCCTTTCTTCTCCTTTTTTTTTCTTTGGATACGGGACTAGTATTGCTAGAGCTTAGTACCCAAAACCCCCAACTATTAATAATAATGGAAACTAATTACAGCATATAAATGCCATTCAAAAAGCCAAAAGCTTAACCCCCACCAAGCTCAGATAATAATTATCTGATACACGTGCTAGTAAAAAATAACAAGTAATTTATTGAATTAGTCGAGATATACACAAGATGATTATGATATCACATGAATTATTTTTAAAAAAACATGCGATCAATAAATTTATTGTGCTTCTCTATGTTTGAGAGTGCGAGACACGGCTATGCATGTGCTTTGGCATAATGTTGGAGCTACAAAGTGTAAATAGAAAATGAAAAAATATGATTTTGCTTCATATTCGCATTTCTCTAGATCATCAATAATATCTTTTAAACTTCGTTATTTTTTATAAAGCCTTTCACATTTTCTTTTATATTATGATGTGAGATTCGTCTAAAGTATCATCATATGTTCTCCAGTTTCTTCAAAAATATATTAGCCTAAAAACTTGTTAGTCCTTCCTCTTAACTCGCTACCCTCGTTGGTCCTCCTCTATCATGAACGTCACATTAATTATTTAATACAAACGCAAAATACAAATAATTTTATTTCCACAACAAGGTCACTCAAGCTTTGACGTCTTGCAGATGAAAAGGTATAAAGTATTTTTTTTTTTTTTTTTTTTTAAAAGAGGGCCCAAGAGTCACGGGAACTCAAAGAGAATAGTTGAAGTAAAGAATGCAAAGAAGGTTGCTTTTTTCCTTGCTATTTTGTACTCTCTTGTGAAAAGATGCAACTATGTAATACCACCTTTTTTTCTTCTAATAAATAATATCAGTACGAGTCTTCCACATAATAGGTGTGAGTTTAATATATATTTAGAAACAGTTACACTGCTTCTAATTAATTCGTATTATAAAATAAACTTTCACAAAATACTTACTCCTTAAATTAAAAATAATAATATTCGAACTGAAAAAAGATGTTTTTAGGCTGTTATAGCTATAGCTAAAGCTGAGTCCATACTTGGAATTGATCTAAATGATAATGGTGACAGATCAAGCCAAGCAAAACCAATTATGAGATTACAGGTACGTAATTAATTACAAATTTAGAGGCATTAATGGTTTCTTACAAATAAAGGAGAAAAATCCTGCAAGTATGTAAACAATTGTTTTTATTATTAATAATAGTCCAACTTTGATGACATTAGATAGATAGATATTAAAATTGATAAATGGTCCATACCATTATACAAAAATCATAATTATAAGCATATGTGAAAACAAATAGCAAGTCTAGTGCACATAGGCTTCCCATGCTTAGTACATACATTGCTTTTGGACTTCACATTTTGCACATAATATAATGAAAAAAATATATATACACACCAAAACGATAAATCTACGTTATTGCTCTTTTTATATAAATTCTAATTATTGATAATGACTCACGCAAAATATTACGTATGTATGAGCGCATTTAGACGCAATAGCTTTGATATAGCTAATATTTATAATTATATCATGCTATTAATTTTTAAGATTTTCAGTTTTTTGGTCCCTATCTAACTTCAATTCCTTAATAACAACATATATATTAATTATAAACATTTCTATGTCATTCTTATATATTCACCACGAAGATAAATAAATAAAAAGAAAATATTATTGTGTGTCATGATTCCGTTATGTGTCTATATTTTTGGAAAGACTTTACAACTTGTGTATTATTTCATACAAAATATTTACAGGATTCTTACCTCTTATAGGTGTAAAATAACTTCTTACATAGTTCCATTACTAGTGGATTTTTTTTAAATATATATATACACATATATAGTTTCCTTGTTGGATATAAAATAGAAAGGATAATGCCAATTTTTCTTGTGAAAACATAGACGTATTCTAAGGCATACATCATGTCAATTACTAAGATGGATATTAAATGCAACTAATAGCTTAGGTCATCTTGAGATCTGTTTTTATTCTGCCCCCCCTTAAATATTCGTTTTTATTTTCAAATATTTTATTACCATTTGAGGGAGGCTAATATAAAAATACTTATAGAAAGTCAAAGACAGAAACAAGCAACTCTAAATTATGATTGATATTGTGTGCATGTGTTTATATTTAATGACTCTTATTGTAATTTGGCTTTAAGCATTCTAATTTTTATTTAGACGTAAAAAAAAATAGATGAAACAAATGAAAGTTTTAAATGCGACTTTTTTTAAATAGATTATGAATGTCACAAGTTGATTTAACATAGAATCACTAAACTTTTATCTATTACAACGGCAAAGTGTAACTAATCTAATTATGTGATAGTATTTCATATTCATCAATTTTTAATATGATTTTACTTGCGTATATAATGAATTACGCAAAATATTATCATCGTTAATTCAAATAATTGTACATTTCACGTATGTTAATTTCTACACCTCTGGATCTAAGTATAATCAAGATTTTCTTAACTTAGAAAACTTATAATCAAGATTTTCTGTGGAAATTTATCTTAAAATTGGCACGTTTATTTGTTATATTTTGTGTAAAATTTTCAAATTTGACAGCTTGCTAATTCTCAACTATTTACATTGGAAGGAAAAGAAATTTAGTTTACGCATATCCTTATTTATTAATTTCTTAAAATTGGATTTTGATTTTCTTAGAGCTGATCGATTCAATCTAAATAGTAGTATTAGTAGTAAATTACTATTTCTCGTTCAGTTTTAATTGTTTATTTTACTTAAAACAAATGTCTATTTTTAAATATTACTCCTTTTATTTCTTAACATTTAAATGATTTATAATAATTAAAAGTGATATTATGCCAAGTCAAACACCTACTAAATATGTAATTAGGATTTTGAAATTTAAAGTGTTTGATTTTTAGTGATGAATAAACATGAATGATTAGGTTACAAAGAGATCTACTAATCCTGTTTTGACCCTTTTTACTTGGTGTGTCTCATTGTAATGGGTCCATTATTCTCATCCCTATCTCACTCTTTTTTCTTTTTTAATTTTTTGATTCGTTATCCTGTATTTATATTTCGATTAAATTTAAATTTATACACGAAAGTCCAACATAGGGCTTTCTAACAAAGGTGAATTCGTAACTTAGGAGGCTTGAACTCGAAAATTAATTAAGGATGAAATAGTAGTACTTACTGATCCACCTCAATCCGGATATTTTATTCTCACTCTTTGCTTAGTACCCAAAACCCCCAACTATGAATAATAATGGAAACTAATTACTGCATATAAATGCCATTAAAAAAGCCAAAAGCTTAACCCCCACCAAGCTCAGAGATTTCAACTTTCAAGAATCAAACACAGTTACGAATTCCACGCAACAAAGAATCAAAATCAGCCATACATAGCAAAAGGGTGTCTGGGATTTTGTGTATTTTGGGTTCTTGAAAGAAAAGGGTAGTGTTGTTGAAGATGCAGAAGAAAAGATGGAGAAAAGTGTCTATTGTGCGCAAGATGTTAACTTTTGCAATCGCTGCAATAGCCCTTATGGCTCTTCTATATGTTCATATCGAATTTCCTGCTTCAGAAGTTACCAAGTTGCCTGATAAACTTCCCACGGTACATTTCTTGAACTATATTGGGTTTTCTCTATTTTTGCTCGTTATGACTTTCTTTCTTTTACTAATGGAAACGGTGTCACATAGAACGAAATGGATATTGAAGATTCATATACCTGAAATCAGCTGAGTTGGTGTTGAGGTGTAATTTCTTGTTATGATTTATAATATTGGGTCTGATAAAATTTGTATTTTTTTAGGTTTATTTGACTAAATTGTTGATTAATTGATGCAATATGTTAACGGAACTTAACTGAACTTGAAGAAAACATAATGCAGGGAAGGCGAAAACAGGGTGAAATTATGAGCTAAGCTAGAAACTAGGGCTATTTCAATTTTTAAAAGATAGATAAGGGATTTCAAGTGGGTTTATTTGTTGATCTAAAATAAGCTGTAACTATCAATGCTAACTAGAAATTCAATTGTATCATTAATTTTCCCGATTTTGTCAATTTTTTCCTGTTTTGTGGTGATGGTTGATGCTGAAAATACTTTTTCAGTATTTCTTTCATTTTGACATTTGTTCGTGGTTATGGTTGTCCTTCAAGGTTTAGGTACTGATCTGGGGTGTTTTATTGTTATAGCAACATGAATTTTCATCCCAAAAGCTGAGTAGAGAACGAAGCTGGATTCAAGAACTTGCCCCACCCCATTTGCCAAAGGCTCCTCTCGCTGCTCGCAAGGTTTTATACTCCCTCAAAAAAAAATATTTCGATTTATCTTTCAACAGCTTACCCTGTGTAATCCCACTTTATGGGGTTAGGGAAAAAATATTCTTTCTTTAAGTAAATTGAGTTTATGATGGCATTAGTGTTTGGTCTGGTATGATTTGACATATGTTTGTAGACATTCGACATAGGACTATGTAAATATGTAGTTATGCATATTTCATGTTCACTCCTTTAGATTTGACAGTTAGATGTTGCAAGTCGGAATGGGAGTTTGGAAAAGTTATGGAAACCACCCCCAAATCGCGACCATGTTCCTTGTGTTGCTGCAAGTCCATTATATACACGTAAGCAATTCCTTGTTCCCATACAATCCAATATTTTTTTTTTGATAAAAGTAACAGGATACAATCCAATATTAGAGAGTAGCTTTGTGCTTTCTTGAATCAATTGTATATGATTTTTCTATGTTGCTTATCTTTATTTGCAATTTACCTCCAGCTCCTCCAGAGTCTCGAGGCTACCTGCTGGTTCATGCCAATGGTGGGCTCAATCAGATGAGAGCTGGGGTCTGTATTCTTTGCATCTCTTTTCCTTTTCACATATAAATGATGTCTGTTTCTCTTAAATTTCAGGATTATTATTTCCTTTTTTTCTTTCAGTATCATGCTCCACTGGAATATTTATGTTGTTGGACAATATACTAAATTTGAAGTATGTTTCAGACTGTTGAGGTCTCTCTTTATTTAAAGATCCAAATGACTAAAACATAAGTTTTGGAATTAATCCTTTACTAATTATTAGAAGTTAGGATTTGGTCTTTTGAAGGAAAGAACTTACTCAAAAAGTTTAGTGCTATGAGTTAACTTATTTCATTCATTTTTTTTTGAATAACTGATGACTGGTGATCATAACCCAAGCCATCTATCACCAGGGATTACTTTTACTCTGAGAAAATGAAGTTGTGTTTTGGTGGGAGGAGGATGAGTGGAAGTCTGTTATGTCAAATATGCATCTTTAATTACTCATACTCTAACTCAGTATGAGTTTCTTCAATGGATATGTCTTGTGTCCCTTATTTCTAGCATTTGGTTTACATTTCAAATCTTCTAGAAGACAATTCATCTCCCCTAAACCAGTATACATGTTAATTCGTTTCTTTATAAGGTGATTGGTCGTTAATGAATATTTTTTTTGTGGATTTGTGGATTTGTGGATTCATGAAAATTATGTCGTCTGTGTAAAGTTCACACAATGTATGCATAAAACATTTAATTGTCATTGTTTCGTGGCTTTCTGCTGAAAGAAAAGGTTGTTATGTTGCAGATATGTGACATGGTTGCTGTTGCTCGTATCATAAATGCTACCCTTGTGATCCCTGAGCTTGATAAGCGCTCATTTTGGCAGGACTCTAGGTGCGTAATGTCCTTAGTTAGCAATTTCTTTTTGTGGTTTCATGCTCATTTTGAACTGTTAGTTGCAAGGGGATCAACATCCTTTTCATCCTTAAGGATTGAGTGTATTATACTTGCTGCATAAACTGGGAAAATTTAATCTTCTATGCCTGAATTGCAGCAACTTCTCCGATGTCTTTGATGAAGACTATTTTATTAATTCTTTGAAAAACGATGTAAATGTTGTCAAAAAGCTACCGAAGGAACTGGCATCTGCAACTAAAGCAGTTAAACATTTTAGGAGTTGGTCTGGTGTGGATTACTATGAGGAAGAGATTGCACGACTGTGGGATGAATACCAGGTACATAAAACTAATCTGTGTACCAAGCAAGCAATAATGTTCATTTGTAACTAATGGATGCAGTCTAATCTCTTTAGATCATTCGAGCCGCCAAGTCTGATTCAAGATTGGCGAATAATAACCTGCCTCCTGATATTCAGAAGCTGCGGTGTCGAGCTTGTTATGAAGCCCTTCGATTTGCTCCCAAGATTGAAGCAATGGGAAAGGTCACCACTTATTGATGCTTAGTTCAAAAACATGTTCAAGTGTTTCTTTGCCTGATCTATTTCATTGATTCAACTTCTATTTACAGATGTTGGTTGATCGGATGAGATCATATGGCCCGTACATTGCTTTACATTTGCGATTTGAAAAGGACATGCTTGCTTTTAGTGGATGCACGCATGATCTATCCCCAGAAGAAGCCGAGGAACTGAAGGCAATTAGGTAGATTGTTATGACGTATAGTTATTTGATAGACAGAGCATGTGCTTGTGATTAATTGTTGGGTAAAATCTGACCTCTGCAAACAAAAGTTTGTCTGCTAAGAAGCAAGAACAGTTTTTAACAGGTTGAACATCAACCATATGCTTTCATTTTGCTTGGTTATTAGACACGTGTGAGATGCCTAGCTCACTGGCCTCCTATTTTGGTTCCTGTGGGGTTCAACTGTATAGTATACAAACTTTAAAATCACCAATTTCAATAAGTTAGTTAAAAGAAAAAGGTACATTCACAAAGAAAAGGATCTCTGGATGCAATACTGATTGGTACATTTCTTCTAAAAAGAAATCTATGATGTTGGTGCTTGTTTGTTTCTATGTGTAGTGATTGGCCTGAATTGGGGCCCTTCCCCTGTCACATCCACCAAGCTTTTAGAAATGTTCTCTCCTTTTATTTGAATTAGTAGCATGCCATTGACTAGATTGTTTGAATTTGTAATCCGATGATGGTCATTTCATTATCTTGATCATTTGTAGGGAAAACACTACATGGTGGAAGGTGAAAGAAATTGATCCTGTAGAACAGAGAAGTAAAGGCTATTGTCCATTAACTCCAAGAGAAGTTGGACTATTCCTTTCCGGTCTTGGATTTCCATCAAACACTCCTATATATATTGCTGCTGGAGAGATATATGGGGGTGATTCCCATATGTCTGATCTGTTGTTGCGCTACCCCTTATTAATGAATAAGGTATGCAAACCTTCCTTGCATTGTTGCTTAAAATGTCTTGGATGATTTTTGTTAGTTAGATATCTCACATGATTGTGGATTTTATGAATGTCATGCCCATGAACTCAAAAGTTATGATAAGTGGTAAAAAATTGAAGAATTTGAAATGAGCCTGTAGATAGTTTCAACACGATGAAATAATTTTATTGTGGGTGCTATCGAACACATCATATCACCACCCGAATTGATCCAAAAAAAAAAAAGAAACACGCAAAATTGGGCACATGACCCAGAACCTGATGGACTCGTTCATGAATCTCAAGGCAATACTTAATATGTTTAAACAAGCAATAGTGTCTCAACAACTTAAACATGATGATGAAAACAATAACCAAGACTTAACTGTAAGTACATTGAGTCAAGTCCATTTAGTACACAACTCTAGAGTTATTTTACATTCAAATTAAACTAAAATAAAAGATAAAAATAGTTCCACGTAGACTAGTGGGGGGATCACATGAAACTAATTCAAAAACTCGATGTGCTCAATTCTTGGCCTCAATGTCTGTATATGCATTTGAAAAACATAGCTAGTACAACTTAAGTTGGTCCAGTCAGCATAATAATCTGAACATTTCCTTAGAGTGAATTAGAATAGAAGCATCCAACAATTTTGCTAAATATTGATATTGTCATTCTTTATAGCAGTATGTGTGGATCTTTGTTTTTGTGTTATGCAAAAACAGTTTGTGCTCATCAGCAAGTGAATAGAACAGAACAGGGAAAAGATAATAGAATTTGTTTTGGATCTTTTGAAAGATTCGTAAAATTTTAACCGTAATCTGTCATAAAGAAATCGGGTCACTTGGTTATCCATTTCAAGCTCTGTCAATATTTGAAATGGCAATTGTGGTGTCCCCATTGAGATGAGCGAAGTCTCTAAAAAACTTCAGCTATCCGGACCAAATTAAATTCATTGTTTTTCAGTCAGGGAGTCCATCTTCTTGTTTGATGCTTCTTGAGATCCCAAAGAGAACTTATTTGGTTAGTCTGTTCAGGTGCTGAACCTGCAGCATCAATATTGGCATGAACCAATTGTTTATTTACCTTTTTTCGCTTATGAAGTTTAATTGAATATCGATATCGTGATTTCAATCTGCCAAGGCGTGTTCCTTCTGTTCTCGATCCCCTATGTATGTAGCAGATTTCCATGGAAGCCATATAATCTCAAAACAAAGTACTTCTGATCTATGTGATAGGCTCCGCTTACTTAAAGAGTGATTTGCATCTTTCTTGCAGGAAAAGTTGGCTTCTATTGAGGAGCTTGAGCCATTTGTCAATCATGCATCTCAATTGGCTGCCCTAGACTATATCGTGTCTGTTGAGAGTGACATATTCATTCCAACGTACTCGGGAAATATGGCAAGAGCAGTTGAGGGGCATCGTCGATTTCTGGGGCATAGGAAAACAATATCTCCTGATAGGCAAGACCTCCTTTCTACACATGCTATATCAGTATCTTTTAGTTCCCACTTAGTATTTAGTCTGCTTGGAGGATTATAACTATCTCCTGCTAATACTTTCATTGTAATCACCAGGAGAACTCTTGTCCGGCTTTTTGACAAAATTGACCAGGGTACGATGAAAGAAGGAAAAAATCTGTCCAATCGCATTATTGAAACCCACAGGAGGCGGTATGTCAAATGTAGAGATATTTTTCTGTTTGTGAAATATAATCAAGGTGCTGATGATGGTCCTGCCGATGTAGTGGTTATATTTCTATATGAATTCTAACAGTTATCTGCTTGCAATTATTCTTGTCCTATCTTTCCGGAGTCTGATGATGTATTCTTTGTTGTGTGTTTGGGAAAGGCTTGCAACTGGATGTAGAAGTTTTTTCCTTGCCCTGGCCAGTAATGAGTGTTATCTTTTTCGTTTCCATTTGTAGAGATGAAAACTGAAATTACAATTTTGAGTATTGTTTGCTCTTTACTACTTCTTCAGTAGATCTTTGAAATCTTGTGACAATTAGAGTGCCTGTTGGATCTCGGTGCAAGTATGTTGTTCCATCTGCATTGCATAAACTCATTTTTCTTATGGTCATTAGATTGAAGATATGAGAACTTTTGCCAAGAAACTATACAATGGTATCTGATCTATTTTTTTTTTAATTATTATTTTTGATTGTGCAGGCAAGGATCGCCAAGAAAGAGGAAAGGGCCAATTTCAGGTACAAAGGGGACGGATAGGTTTCGTTCAGAGGAGGCATTCTATGTAAATCCTCTACCAGACTGTTTATGTCGAAAGGAATCGTCATACATGAATAATTCTCAAAGTATCAGGTAGTTAAGATGACAACACAAGATCCATGTGTTGCATTAGTGCTGCTGTTTCAGTCTTATTTTATTGACGCTGGAGCAGGCAATGAGCTGATTAGCATGCGAAATGTACATATACAATGAGAAGAGATTGTTCCAAGTGACTTTATTGGTGTAGATGATTGAAGAAAATAGGTGTCTCCATTCAGCAGAGACAGGAGTTTGATTGAGATGAGGCTTTCCATGAGGGGGAAGTTGATCAAGTCAAAATTAAGAGTATAAATTGTCACACTTGTACAGATGGAGGGTCTCATTATGGAGATGTCTGTTTTCTTATTTACATTTAGCTCTTTATTTCCTTCTTTTTTGGGTGTATCTGTTTATTCTTAACATTCTCAACAAAAGAAAGTTAATCAATTCAACTCTCCCCCTAATTAGTCTCTTTGTACATGGTACTTGGAATTGAGCAATTTATGACTGCTACTTTTGGCTTAAATACAGTTACTCAAGAGTTGAAACACATGATTGAAATAGCAGTCCATTAAAATAGCAGTGCATATTTAACTGAATAACTATTTTCACAAATACCAAAGGTGAAGTCCATTTTCATCCTTTTTGATAACCAATGAAGCCCAGCGGGTACTTGACAAGCAGCAAACTATCATGAATTTCACTGCCTACTAAAATTACACAAACAATACAGGCTTACGTTTTCAATGAACTTGTGCGTTGAATTGATCTACAATATTGAAGATGAGACATCCATTAGGTCAAAGGAGTGAACTTCATAACCAACATAAGTGTACATGGATCATATATTTACATTCCGAGGAGCTACTTATTAGCAAAAAAACTGTTGAAAACTAAGTAGAAACATCACTTGCTACACTTCTTGATTTTACATGGATGATCAGACAACCCAATAGAAAACTTGAGCTCCCCACTTCCAGCGTTTCCAGGTTCCTTCATGTATTTCTTAACCAGTCTAGCCTTTCAAAAATACGACCTTACTCCAGCTTTTCCAACCAAATTTCCTCTCCATTGTCCAAACAAAAATACCTAGTTGCAATCTAAACAAATTTAATGAAAACTTCAAAATCTCTACAAAAACATCAGTAGCCTCCTGTCAAGGAAACATTCCCTCCAGATACTCATCCATATTCTCATTATCCGGATTATCAGATGAAGTTGGAGCCTTTGACCCTCTACTCCTTCCTTTCCTTCGTTCGTAATTATCATCCTCAGTATCATCATCACTTACAGATCTTTCATTTTTCCTTCGTTTGTAATTATCATCCTTATTTTCATCATCACTCACAGATCTTCCCATTTTCCTTCGTTCGTAATTATCATCCTTATGTTCATCATCACTCACAGATCTTCCCCTTTTCCTTCGATGCTTATCTTTCAGGTCTTCTCTAGATTGATCCTTCTCTTTCCTCTTTTTATAAAGAAGCTTTTCTGCACATCTCTCACAGGCTACCAATTTCACCAGGGCTTGTTTGTTTTCTTCTGCTTCAACATATGAAAAATTCACCTCGTAACTTGCTAGACCATCTCTCTCATTGCAGTGTTTGTTACCACAGACAAAATGCCCTTTACCAGATGTCACTTCCTTTTCGGTCCTCCATCTCAGACCAATCTTGCCACTCTTATAGTGTGTCATATCAGCTATACAATATTCTTTGAATAGCTTGTCATAGTAGCGCTTCACCAGCCTTTGCTCCCAAGATGGATTCATATCATCTTCCTCAGTTCGTATGAATCGGTATCCTTCTTTAAGAGTATCCTGATCTGTTCTAACAGGCAACTTTTCTTGTGTGGATCTCTCTCTTCCATAAAATCCAACATAATCATTGAGGAATTTCTTGTGGCGATCATAAGCATTCAGGCCTCGTATGTGATCTTGGTATTGCTGTTTTCTTGTTTGTCTATCAAAGATAGCCTGCTTAAGAGATCCAAACGAAGCCATTATTTCTGAACGGTGTGTGAAATCTCCCTGTTTATATCTTTAAAAAATGAGGACGTCAAAGGTTTAGGATTTAATCCACATTAAAGACTGCAAAGCAAGGTTTTCTCTACGTTGCTTTGCTTTACAAGTTTCTTGATATCCGTAAGTTGGTTGAGTTCTATGAGAAACCTCAGAAAATCAATAGTTTTGTCGTATGGTAAGGTATCCACAACTTCCTGCAAAAGTAATTAATCCAGTCAGAAAGCTAACAAACAAGAAGAATAAAAAGTATCAGCAAAGTCCATTACAAGGGAAAGAAAGACATAGAGGTAGCACAGTTACCAGCACTCGACAATCACTAAGTAGTGTTACCAATTGAGGGGCATGATTGAGATATTCTCACCAACTTCGTTAAAGAAAAATCCATATAAATTAACAAAAATTAAACATGTAGATAATATGCTAGTTTATCATAGTTTTCTGTTTTGAAAATGAACATTACCAGATAAACACGTTTATCATAGTGTTCTAAATTTTAATTAGTTTTTGAAGTTCAAGTACACAGAGTCAAAAGCCAGATTAAAACAGCTCTTACCAGCAGAGGCACTTAACAAGTGATTGTGTGGCTCATCTGCTTTCATGCAATCATACCGGATGCAAGGAAGTGTAAAGCAAATTTTGGCACAAAGTCACAGATCTCAAAACCTGATTATTATGGTAAAGGTAGTGGTCGTTGTATCACTATAACCATTTTCCTTTTAGAGCGCCAAAAAAGTTAGTTTAAATATTCTTACACAACGTAATACACTCAAGTCTGCATTAGTATACTTGAAATAACCAATCTAGTAAAATACATGATTTCAAAGTTAGTAGCAACTTCTCACTCTTTCACAGAGGTTCAACTATACATATGCTAACAGGAGGTGGTGATTATCAGATGGCCAATTGATATGGTTAAAACTATTTAAAGTTCGAATTTAGAGTAAATTGAAAAAGAACTTTTGCAACATCATTATTTGAAGAAATAGATGAAACAATTTGAATATTAGTCGAGTAATGGAGTAAAATAAAAACAAATATGATATGACAACTTTTACTTCCACAAGGATAGTGCATATGGTCTAGTATATCTAAAAATAAAGAGAAAATAGCCAAATGCCTCCCTAACCTATGGACCAATTTTCAACTACACACTTATATTTCACGGGGGTCCTATTACCCCCCTGAACTTTTTATTTTCGATATTTTGTGACCCTTAAACGCTGACCTGTCCAAGAAGGTGAATACACCTCTTGTAGGCGCGCGCGTAAGGGTTCAACAAAAAGACATAAAATGACTAAAATTGAATTAAATAGGCCATTTGGCAGTCTCTCATTGGAGATTATCTAATTAATTCATTTCTTTTTAATTCTTTCCCTTTTCTTATATCAAAAAATTGTTATACCCATTTCATGATTTCTTCAAGTTTTCTCAAAGTCCTTCAATGGTGGTCTTCTAAATTTTGCCTCTAGGAACTCCAAATCAGTTTGTAGCTACTGATTTATGCTTAGTTAATCATACATCAACCGTTTTAGCAACAACAATCACCTAACTCATAAGAAACTTTCATATATGAAGCTCAAAAATGGAGTTCAAGTTAAGTGGAGAAGGGTAGAGGGGCGGGCCCATTATCCACCGAGTTTAGAAGGCTGTGATTGGTCCAAAGGGCGGGTCACAGACGGATTTCTCGGTTATCAAAAAAAATAAAATGGAGTTCAAGTTTTTTCTTAAACCCCTCATAATTTCAGCAAAAAAATAAAATAATAAAAAGAAGTCTAACCAAAATGAACCAACAATGGTGAATTTGAAATTTCACTTTCTAATTCCATTCTACCAAATTTGTTTTTCACTCTCACATTTGTGAATTCTTATTTGTGGATTTTTGTTTTTGGGTTCGATTTCAAATTGAAAGTTTATGTAGACTAGCTATGGAGTTGTTCTTCTTCTTTAATTTGGTGTAGAGATTTTTTTCCTCATTTTCTCTTATTATTCTCTAAAGAAATCATTAGTATTTTGGAAAAACAATCTCTATTTGAAAGCATTTTTTGTAAATTTTAATTTCTACCTTTGATAAAAATGGAAACTTTACATAATCTTACAGGGGATGATTAAATTAATATTTTGATTAGGTTTATATTTTACAAGAAAAAAAAGAAAAAGAATAAAAAAAAATGAATGTACAGTGATTTATCGCGTGTGCTGCACACCTTTGACATAAAACTGATTTTGACTTTTTAGGGAGGTGATTATTCCATATTTAAAAAGTTTAGGGAGGTAATAGAATAAGTGTGTAGTTGAGAATTGGCTAATAGGTTGAGGGGGATTTTGGCTATTTTCTCAAAAATAAAAGCAATAAGTAACTATATGCTGCTAATAATGTGTATTAACTGTTGGTTAGAATAATCTATAGAAATGCTGAAAACAAAACATAAACTAGAATAATATGCAACATGTCTGAATCTCAACTGTGTCCGCATCGGATCCCAAAAAAATATATTTTTGATGAAGTAGCAAATTTCTTGAACTCTTAAAAACGAAGAACCATATTATGTAGATAGTCCTGGAAAGCAAAGAAATGCATACAAACGTATATTGTAATAATATATCTTTGTATACATTCAACTGAATACGCAATATCCCACTGAAACTTTACTTTAACTTGTATCATTAAAGGTCTTCCAGCTGATTGACAGACCCGATACTGGGAGTTGGAGTTGGGAATAACAATTCGCTCTCAGTTAAGTCCTTCTATGAGAAGCTTCTGGTCAGGGCAGAGGTTAGTTTTCCACATGCCTCGGGCTGGGTCCTAAGATGCCCAGAAACGTGTGCTTCTTCGCTTAGATACTAGAGGGACGATTTTTCTAGCACAGAATCTTAGGAAACAGAAGGTTGCATTTACGAGCTAGTGTTTTCTTTGAATGGAGGCGGGTGAGGATGCGGACCACATTCTGTTACATTGCAAATTCGCTACAAGGTTATGGGAGGATATCTTTAGATGGTTTGGTGTTCTTGGGTACTGCCAAGATCCGTGGAGATGTTGATGTTCAGCTGGAAGAGTGGAGCTAGGAGAAGAAGACACAAGGATTGGAATGTTACTCCTCTAGTTTTTATGTGGGTCGTTTGGAGGGAGAGAAATAGGGGAGCTTTTGAAGGGGTGGAGACGAGCTTTGCTCATTTGAGGAGTACTCTCCAATCCCTTATTTTCTTTTGGTGCACCAATGAAGTTCCTGTTTGTATAAAGAATTGGGTGTCTATTGGAGAGAACCATATTTTGTACGTTTCCCTTTTTTTTTTTTGGGTATACCTCATGTATATGGCCAAGTTGGCCCTGCTATTGTTAACAAAATCTTTTACCTGATCAAAAAGAAGTAAGTGGTCTATTGTTGCTGTCTCAAAAAAAAAGTGTTTTGATATATAAAAAGTTTTGAGAGTCATGTGCTTTACATATATGTTAGCAATTCTTTCGTCTACCAAGTTTCCTAGCATTCACAGTAGGACTCCTCTTCAAAATAGGGTTCCTATCTTACCTTTTTGATTATGTGATATATCTCTTAAGTAAAATAGTTCTAACAAAAAGAAACGCCTTGTGTGTACCAAGGCAGCATGGACTCAAACTGTTTTCCAATTCATCATTAAAGAGAATCTCCAGAATATTATTTGCTTATTTTGGATCCCCGAATTAATATCCTAATTATCACTTTGACATCTATACCACTCTCAACTCTACAACATTGTGGAAAAAGTGTGAAGGGCTTGTCTTTTATATCCTGATATCTTTTGATATATTGTTGGATAAGAATAACTACAAGGTGTATGCAAATACTCTAAGCTGTCTCTTCATTTAACATTGTTACCTTTTTGATTTAGACCCATTAATATCTTACGGGATTGCTAGGAAGGACTGGACCTTAGGTTTGACTGATTCCACATGAGAAGGCATCAATATTTCAACTATCTGTCTCAAATCACCAACTAATTGCTCGTATTCCCCGCAGGATAGGACCTAGTAGTTAGATTTGTGCAGCTATTATATATATATTACTCCAGTTTACCATCAAAGCTTTAGTCTTTATTTTTCCTTTTAAATTTTTGTGTTACTTTGTGGCCAGAATACAATATATGAAGCCGCAGCAACAAATTGAATATGAAGCAACTAATATTAACAAATTAGAAAATCTATATATCTGTTTCTATAAAGCAGATTGCATTTCCACAGGCTAGGGAAATGAACTCAGCACATGAAGCATGTACATTCATTGGTTCTGCACCAATTGTCTCACAACTCAACTTTTCTTGGACTATTTGAAGTATAATAAGTTTTTCTGATAGGAGAAAAAGAAATGCGAGACTCTATCAGTTCACAAGCAACACGCTTTAATTGGTCTTGCCAGCTTGCTTTATTTGTCTTGCCAGTCAAGTTCCTGACTGTTTGTTCCAAGTTCCACAATATAGGTATGCTGATCCTGTATTAACTATCCACCTCATTATTAAGCAATTGCAAGCTTTATTTTGAAGATTAGGTGAGGCTGTATGATTGTTTGAAAACTTTTAGTATTAGGTTCAGTCATCTTTAAGGTTAATGTACTTAGTCGTCAGGCCTCTCTACTCCGCAACAATAGACCCTACCTTCTGTCCCTCCTCCAATTCTTTTCATTCTTCATAATCTCTAAGGCTACCCACAACCACAGACTCAAGTTCAACAAACATAGAAGTTGCACAAACTGGAGGTACAACCGTGAAATACCCTTTTTAACACACACAGACATTAGTCAGCTGAGTGCCTTTCATAAGCCCCATCCGCCATAAGATTTCCTAAATTTCCCAAATCATCTACAAATCACAAATAAAATTCAGACAGGTAAAACACAGAGTAACCGAACTCTTTTGAGCAACTTGCACAGCTTCAATATCTGTTCATTTATTAATCAAAATAAGAAGTGTTTTGTGAAACATTCAGCTGTAGTAAGAAGTTGGTAATTTGTAACAACTACACCATATAACTAATGCTTGGAGTCGTTAATCATGAAGCAAAGAAGAGTAAGAATATTGTAAAATTCCAGTCTTTTTAGCTAAGAAAATGTAGTAAATGAAAGACGTTATTCTTCCCTCTTTATGCTACTATAGAACGGTATAAATACCAAAATGTAGCCGAAAGGTAGACATCAAACTCAAACAACAAACTATCTGTTTGCAGTCTGAAATCCAAAATCTAACAATATAATTTGCTTATGATGCTGCAGCTCCAACAAATCAAATCATTTAACCAACCATTGAATGCAGAGAGGTTGCTCGAAAGATCAAAACAAACTAAATTGAAGCCCTACTCCTTCGATATATCAGAAAGAACCCTATAAGAAGTTATGTTCAATTACCATAAGTACAAATTGGAAAATACACAAATTCACCAGTTTATAACCCTAGGTCCAAATCAAATACTCCGAACTGAAGAAAAAAAAAAAGGTAAATAGAGCAGAGAGATATAATACTGACCTGAAGATCAAGCAGGCGGAGATGACGAACAAAGATAAATGGCTCAAGATATCAAATTATTATCAATAGTGAATTTGAGAGAGACGGAAAAAAAAGGGCAAATTTCGGCGAAAGTTGTTTCTATTACCATAAATAAATATTTTTGGGTCTCCCATAAATTTGGCAAAACATGTTATAAATTGATATTTTTCTTTTTAGTAGGCAATTGGTCATAGAAATAAAATATATTCGCATTTTATTTGAAATTTTTTAAGAAGGAATTATGTTTAGTTATATATTTTTGCAAAGAAAAGGAAAAAGTATTTTATTTAAATTATAAAGAAAGGGTTAAAAAAAGACATTATAAGTATTTTTAAATTTAGAATCTAACTTGGAGTTTGGATAGGATAACACAATTGTCTTCAACACAACACAACTAAAGATTTTGAAGGCCCTACTCACTCATCACTATCCTCTCTCCTTCACTACTCCTTCCAACCATTTCTATCTTTCAATTTCTTCTTCTCCCCTGTGCTGCACACACAGAATCTTGAAATTAATAGCAACACAGAAGGAATGGTCTCTTTTGCTTCAACACTTCCCTCTTTGATTTCATTGATTCCTTCACCATCTTCCATTAGCAATGCCTCAAGACACCCTCCTCAACCTGTAATCCTCTCTCTTTTTCATACTTCTTTGTAATGCTGAACTTCTATGTGCTTTACCTCATGTTTTCTTGAAATTATTGCTATTGGGTTTTTTTAAAATCTTTACTTGCATGCTATTCTATTCATGATCACTTACATTTGTTTCTCTTGCCACTAACATAATAAAGATTGTAACTTTATGAGTTATTTTGTTAGTACAAGTCATGGAATGGATGGAAAGTTGAGAGGTTGGGATGAATGTTGCCCATTGTACGAGTTGATTTCTTAGATGATCACTCTTTTTATATTTGTTGTTGTTGAAGAAAATTGAAATCAAGAAGAATGATGATTTTCTGAGATAATAACTATTAATTGAGTGGTCTAAGAAATCAACCCCCATTGTACTAAGTGAATTTAATTTTTTCTCCAAAGTGGTATTGACTGTTTTTTATTTTCTTTTTTTGTTTGTGAGCAATGCAGGGTATGATTTGTTGCAAGTTTGGATCAGAGCTTAATAATGAGGATCGCTTTCATAGACGTGATATTCTTCAATCTGTTGGAGCAGCAGTAGGCATGGTGAGTCCCTTATTTCCATTTAAGCAGGATTTCTTTGTTGAAAGAAATGAGTTAAACTTCAACAATGTAGTGTATTGTGATCATCCAATGTGCATCTTGAACACATTAATTGTGTCTAACATGTTAACATTAACTTTCAACAGAAGAAATGAGTTGAACTTCAACATGTTGTCATGTAGTGCAATCCAATATGCACTGTGAGCACGTACGTTGTGTCTAACAATGAGTAAAAATGTCTAATTTCCAATTAAAAACCAACTAACTTAGTGCTGAAAAATAATGTTCACTACTATCTAGGATCTTTGCTTATATGCATCCTATTAAAGATCCAAATTCTGTAACACATGATTACTGTCAAAGGCTCTAAGGTCATTCGCTCTCTCAACCCTCCAACAGAAAAATTCAAACTACATCATATAAATTAGGACGGAGTGAGTAACTATTAGTACTAACAGGTTATACTTGTCTGCTTTTCTTTCTCTGACTGAAGGTAACTATACTAGTTTCTTCTCTATTTTCAGAATTCAAGGAGGCACAAACTTCTCCAGCACCTTTTTTTTTAAGAACTTATCATTTTAGTACAAGTTATCTTTTGGAAGAAAAAAGAAAGTGCTTACATGCAGATAAACTCAAAGTAGTCTACGTAAGATAGATGGAAAATTGTACAACTAGAGATAAAGTGATTGTTGAAAAAACTATTCAAATGCATATGTAGCTATAAATTAACAAATTTATATTGTGGTCAAATGTATATGCAGTTATAAATTTTACAAATTTACATTATGGACTGCTATCTCATCTAACAATATAAGAGTGTTGAGGTGATGATTACTTTCAGCTGTAATTTCTGTTAGGACTTGATAGCAAGATCCAGTACATTCATCGAAGTAGCTAATGCTGCTGATTTGATACAACGCAGACAGCGGTCAGATTTTCAATGTAAGCTTGGCAAAGTCTTCATTTTCTTCTCACAAGCAAATCTGGCATGCTTCATTTTAGTGAACTGAGATTCCTTTTTTCGTTATTTACAGCAAAGATCAAACTGACTCTTTATGATGCTATAAAGGTGAATCTTTAATAACAGATGCTAATAACTCAAGTTGAACATACAAATTCTAAAAGTTTTCTATACCTTATTTGTCTTTGTTTTCTTCCAGGCAAATCCGGATATAATTCCATCCTTACTAACTTTAGCACTTAACGATGCCATAACATATGATAAGGTCAGAGACCATTATCTCCTTTATCTTGACTGAGAAAATAAAAGACTTGTGTAATTGAGGAATATTTTGCAGGCAACAAAAACCGGGGGTCCCAATGGATCCATACGTTTCAGGTACTTTCTTTTCATCAACCTATTGCCTTGGATAAAGTGTTATACTCCCATGAAGTCAGATGTACCATTTTTGTATCTCCTGTTTTTTAAGTTGAAACTGGATAAAAAAGACTCTGGTCACAGTGGCGGAGCTAGGGGGTGGAAGGGGGTAGGGGCGGATGTAGAGGCCTAACTATGGGTTCATGTGAACCCAGTATTTTTGCTCACACACACACACACACACACACACACACATATATATATATATATATAATGAAATCTATTAAATAATCGTAAATATTTGACTGTTAAAACAGTTCTTATTGAGTATTAACTTGAGGTCGTTGTAGGAACTCATAAAAAATCATGAATCCGTCTCTAGAAGGGGGTTCATCGAATACCCTTCGCCAAAGAAAATTTATATATGTATACTAGATGTTGAATTTCGTGTGTCTATTTTATTTACTTTATGAATCTCTCAATGAAAATCTTGCTTTCGCCATTGTCTGGTCATGTTTTCTTCAATCCAAATGCATTTAAGTTCTCTGTTAGGTTTCAGGACTTCTACTCTCATAGACTCAAACTTGATGGAAATGTTATGGATATATGAACTGTGTTCATTAGCTTGGCTAATTATCTGCATCAAGTGTCATGTTATAGGATGAGATCTCACTTTTTGCTGAAAGTTGATTGACCATTGAGATATTACCTTGCCTTTTATTCATCTTTCTTGTACCCTTATTCCCTATGTGAAGCTCAGAGATCAGCAGACCAGAAAATAAGGGGCTTGTTGCTGCTTTGAATTTATTGGAGGAATCAAAGAAGGTTATAGATTCAGTTTCCAAAGGTGGACCAATCTCATATGCAGATCTCATCCAATTTGCCGGTAAGTGATTTTAGATCGATGCTAGTTTTGTTATATGTTTAGCTTTATGCTTCTGTTAAACAAGCATCATTAATATGAATACACGTTAGAGGAGTTTTACCAACAAATTCATGTTCTTGCTTAATTTATAAAATTGATGGGAGGTGGTCTGATGGATTTACTCATGTACCCACCTATAAGCAGCCTCTCAAATATAACAATTACCGAAATCTAGCATTGACTGTTATCTTCTACAATCTCTTCTATCCTACCTGTTTTCTGCTGCATTTCCAAGTATAGCGTTATTTAGTGTCCACATATAGTCCCAAGCTAAAATTGCACTGATAAGAAAAACTAATGAATATCATAAGCCTAGATAGATAACTTTAGGATTCTTTTGAATGTCATAATTCCCTCAGTTAATTTTAGCACCTAGCTGGCAAATTTTGTCACTTACGTTTTTTTTGCTTGATGCAGCACAAAGTGCAGTCAAATCGACCTTTATCGCTTCTGCAATTAGCAAATGTGGTGGTAATGTAGAGAAGGGAACTTTGTTGTACTCTGCATATGGTTCTAATGGACAGGTTAGCTTTCTTTGGATGTATTTAATTTCCCTGATTAGTGCAGAAACATTGTTATCTTTGAACTCCATGGATTTCCCCTTTATATTACTTAATGTCTTGAAGATCCTATTCTGAACTGATAAAACAAGATAACAGAAAATGTCGTGAGAGAGAGGCCATGAACACAGTAGAGGAGAGGCAATTAAAAGGGTGCTCAAACTAATTTATGTTCTTTCCACATCTGAATAATGCACAGTATAATATAACCTCAGTTTCTGATTCTTAAAGTTACAATAGAAACGTCAATTATATATCATGACTTGTGAAACTTCACTTGTAAAAACACTTTGAGCAAAATGAAGAGAAATGTCGATCATTTAGTACCTGTATGGTTATTCGATTAAGTAGTTCCTTCAGGTTATTTATCTCCAAAAAAGGAAGTTGTCGCTTAAGATTGATTGTGTATTTTTCTCTGTCCACAGTGGGGCCAATTTGATAGGATATTTGGGAGGTCAGATGCCCAGGAGCCTGATCCAGAGGGAAGGGTGCCTCAGTGGGATAAAGCAAGTGTGCAGGAAATGAAAGACAAGTTCAAAGCTGTTGGCTTGGGCCCTCGTCAGGTAAAAGAGTAGTTACTACTTGGGACAGCATATTTGTACATTTTGGACCTAGTTATGGTAACATCTCCTTTTGGAGGATAAATAATTGGGATCCCTTTAGCAATTCTTTCAAGTAGTATCACTTCCATGTAAATACTAAAAATGGGAAAGATAGGAGGAATGACCTTGACTAGATGGAGTAGACCCTCAGCTTTGCTACTGCTGCAGAATACTGCCATAAGCATTCCTCCATTAGCTTGTAATCCACATTGAACTTTGTGTCTATGTGCAGTCAGTAGACTGCCAAATTTCAAAAGCAAGGACAGAAAAAACATGTTCCCCTAATTTTTCATAACCAGATAAGAATGATGTATCAACTGAAAGTTAAAAAGTCTCCGGGCATGCACGTCCTGCTTGCTTAAAGAAAATAAAAACATTAATGTTCATCCACAATTACAAAGATAATATAGCTGATACTCTAGACAAACTGTAGAACAATTTACAGAAAAAAAAAACATTACTTTTATGTGTGTCCTTGTTAGGTGCCAAAAAATAGTTCTGCAACTTATTGAAAAAAATCAATTTGGTAATTGACATATTTTCCTTCTTAGTTTTGGCAAAAGGTACGATATCTATTTGTAATGTTTCCACCTGAAGTAACCGAAAAACAAAACATTAAGGTTCAATCCATCATTCCAGCATTTAGCTAATGATACTCTGAAGTCTGAACAAAGAGCTAAACAATTTACAAATGCATTATATTTTCTATGCATGTCTTTTGTCAGTTGTCAATAAGTAGTTTTGCATTTACCAACAAGATCAATTGGTAATGTTTTCTCTTCCCGTTATAATATCTTTATAGTGAATGAATAAGAGTAACTAACTATAATTTCAATGTCTGCAGTTAGCAGTAATGTCTGCATTCTTGGGTCCTGATCAAGCTGCAACAGAGACCCTACTCGCCAGTGATCCAGAAGTTCTTCCTTGGATTCAGAAGTACCAAAGGAGCAGGGAAACAGTGTCTCGAACTGATTATGAGGCTAGTAGATTCTCCCTACTTAAATTTATAAAAGACCTTTACAATATCTATGGATAATCAAATCAAGGATAAATAATAAGAGGCTATCTATTCGTGTGAATGCACCACCATCATAACAGTTCAACAACTCATATTAAAGCAACTAACTACCTGGAATATTTGCACAAAGACGTGCCATTGCCTCCTCTTCATTATCTCTCTTTCCCTTTGGTTTCCGTACACGTGATTAGTCACACGTTATTGATTGTATAATGTTAAAATAATACATGCTTAATGCTAAACCTTAACAGCAAATCTGTTTAATTTCAGGTTGACTTGATTACTACTGTTACAAAATTAAGCAGTTTGGGACAAGTAATAAACTATGAGGCATATACTTATCCTCCCAGGAAAATTGATGTTACCAAACTCAAGTTGTAGAAAGGTGGAAGCTGCAGTTTTTGCACTATGAATGCACCGCGCACAACAGAGATAAATATGCTTACTGGCAGATTAGTAACTGAGAGGTTTGAGAATTATTTTTTTTCTCACAAGAGGGGATAGGAACTGTTTAGTTTGAACTATATTTACAATAAGATCTTTCAGTCACATTAATATATGTTGTATATGTAGAGCCTCTATACATATTGTCCCCCAGCAGGAACAGGATTATTATTGTCCACAGGATTATCTTTCAAGATAATTCATGCTTTAATCAACAGCATATTTCATTAGAAGAGCATAATATGTAGTGTCTGTTTATTCTTTCGTGTTTCTTTTCAATGCCTTACAGCGCAAGTGAAAACAAGAGATTAAGGGGTCGAAGACAAGTATCGAATACAACATGACTCACAACCTGGCCAATCTTCTAAAATGTATTTTTTCCACAAGTGCTTTTAGGAAAAAGCTACATATTTAACTTATGAAAAACAATTTTCTATACTCACATAAACACTTATTTATTTTCAAAAGTTTGGCCAAACACCTCACTTTTTAAAAACAAGTATTTTTGACCTCCCAAAGCTTGACGAAACATGCTATCAATCTTTACTGAAAAAATAGACGCGCATGGGTTCAAATCCTTTTGTAAACAAGTCTAGTATCTAAGTAGAAAATGATATATAAACAAACACCTTATGTCAGAATGCCATAACCTCAAAGCAAACAGCGAATCTGCAATTTCCAATGACGATAAATATTCAACTTTTATATAAACTTAAACTCATCTTAAACGTCTGTCCAATCTACTGCCGAATTGAACATGAAAACTACTGAAAAAGATGATGGGAAAAAAGTATGATGAAAGATACAGAATCTAATATTAAATGTGCTTCCTGTTTCAGTTCTGTATATGTTTTGGTTTAATAATCTGAAGCCCACCCATGAATGGTCTCAGTGGCTCTGGAATAATAACTGAGCCATCTTCTTGCTGGAAATTCTCAAGCAAGGAAACTATCATTCGAGGAACTGCACATGCTGTAGCATTTAGTGTGTGAACGAACTGTGTCGGAGCTGCATTTTTGCCCTTTTTAGGACTTGCTGATGATGATTCGGGGCGATATCTTATTCCCAGCCGCCGGCTTTGATAATCTGTACAATTTGATGCACTTGATATCTGTTGAACAAAGAATGTAGCAGATTAGAATATTGTTAAAAGAAAATAAAGAATCAAGTTAAGGTAGAGCAGTGATTCAGTTGTACTAGCTTTGTCGAACCGCTCATCCAAACGATCCAATAGTTGCAGAAATTATGGACAGTGCAGCTCCACGTTAAATATGTGATAATTGTACATCTGGAAAAAAATAGACATGGTGTCATTGCCTACCTCACCATAACGGCCCAATCCTGGCATCCACGCCTCCACATCAAATTTACGATATGCTGGTGCACCTAGATCCTCAGATGCCATGTCCAGTGTCCTGCACACAGTATGCTTTGCTTATAAGAAATGGAGAAAGAAAAACAACTGTATGTGTGGTGCACAAAACTGATCAACTAATTAACTAAACATGCATAAATTGGTCCTCGTATATATGAAATTAAGATTCGCACTTGAAATGAAATCCAAGCGATGAGAAGAGCTCTTCTTCAATTTCAATGAGTTCTTCATGGTATGAATCACTTTCATCTGGCCGGCATAGTATGAACATCTCCACCTTGCTGAACTGGTGAACTCGATAAAGTCCCCTGCAGCCAATCACTGTAATTAATTACTTGATGCAGAAAAAAAATATATGTATGACTGTGTATGTGCTCACATATATAATTTTCAGCAGATTTTCCATTTTTGATGGACACTCAGTGATGAAACTAGGAACTTAAAGTACAAACGGTCACAGAACAACCAGATATTAAAGTAAATAATACATTTAGTGGGCTCATGGAATTTATATATGAGATAATAAATTAATAGAACCTGAACTTTTCAATATTTAGCAACTTCCATACTTAAATTGTTGGATGTCATTATTACCCCCTGTACTACAATGTTTCCTCCGAAATAACATCTTGAATGAAACTAAGTTAATGTGTGCATTTCTCGCGCCATACACATTTCAGCTTAAGAAAAAAGAAACCAAGAAAGTTGAATACGAAAAAGGAACAAATGGGGAATAAGACTAATTAATACGAAAAGTGGAGGGAAAATGCAATGTGGCTGCAGTTTTTTGCCTAATTTTAGTTCTCACATGTCACAAAGAGAGTAAAATCATTCTTCGATGCCACTTGGCATTCCAGGGGGGGTTTAAATTGGAAACATAGTAGTTTAGGGGGTAATACAACACCCCGTAGTTTAAGTATGAAAGTTGCAAAACGTGGATATGTATTATCTCTTTATAGCATATGTCATCATATATTATGTGAAGAAAGAAAGTATTTTTTTAAAAAGGAAGACAGGAAAAGAAAAGAATGACAGGAAGATAAGAAATCACAAGAAACCTAGTTGCAGCTCCTGCAGCACCAGCCTCCGTCCGGAAGCAATGCGAGAACGCCACATATTTCAATGGTAATGAAGACTCAGACAGAATGGAGTCCATATGTATTCCGCCTACTGGAATTTCAGCGGTGCCAATCAGGCACTGATCACTATTTTCGATGGAGTACACCTACCAGTCATTTAGTAAAATATCACTCATCAGCTAAATCAATTTAACCAATTCATTTCAATGAATGATATTGCTTCAGCTTCTCCTTCCCCCACCCCAAAAAAAAAAAAGTGAAAAAATCACAAAGCCTACCCAAAACAATGACAAACATGCCAAGAATGAAAAAGAAAAGTAAAATATACATAGTTATACATTTAACTAAAGACTAACATGTCGCAAGTAAGAGGTCCAGAATATGACTATGATTCATGTAAAGAGCTTGCTCTATTATCAATTAATAAATCTGCATATGAAGTTAAAAACCCAAACTATGGAGGAAAATAAGTCTCTAGCTTCAAATAACAATGTCAAGATCATTAAACTCTTCTTTCAGTAAACCAGGGTTACCTTGGTAGCTAAAGGTTTGGTTCGAGTAAAAACTTCACGTCACCATCAAAAATCAGTTCAAAAAAGAGAAGATATTATGCTCTTCAAAAAAAAATACAAGATAAACCATAAATTGGCTGTTGTGGTTATCTCTCAATCTGATTTTCAAGCAAAGTAATAACACCTATCTACAGACACAATGGCAATGTTCACAAACAGAAGTTGAAAAGGACACATCACAGATTGTGGACAAAATCATCCAAATGGCATCAACATTAATGAAAGACAAACCTGAGTGTTTGTTCCACGGGGTTGAAATCCGCATTTTTCCACCACAGATGACCGTACAATCTCAGGAGTTGTCAGAGGTGTAAAACCTCTTTTCATGGCCTCGGAAACTGCCCAGTTTACAAGACCCATCTCTAAAATAACTGCTTCATTCTTCAAGTAATAGAATTTCGACCCACTGACCTGAAAAACAAATTTAACTTAACCATAAGCAAGCTAAATCAAGATTTCCTATAACCAACTCATCTTCTGAAAGTAAGCAGTGGTAGCAGGTCAATTTGCCTATGTGGTATACAAACTTAATCGTGTCCAACGATCTTTGGATGCAAGCACTCTGCTAAAAAACAAAGTAGTGGAAGACCAACGTTCAACCAGCAAACACAATTTACTACCAGCTTGGCGTAACTGTATGAAAGCCAATGGCGGCTACAACATTAGGTTTGATAACTTGATAGCAGAAAGAGTTTGGGAAGAACATGGTCCAGTATGCAAAAGGTAACATGGTGAGGAAGAGACTGGTTTTTCTTTCAAAACAAATGGATTGTATTGATAATATATACAGCCACTAAGTTAGTTCTAGGTTACAAAACAAATGCCTTGGGTGAGAAAGAATACCTCAGCTGCAGCATCAAAATCAAACAGATCTAGCTCTTTTCCCAGCTGGACGTGGTCCTTAACAGCAAAGCTAAACTCAGCAGGCTTACCAACCTGAAATACAAGGAATGTAAATGAGGCTTGAGAAGGACCAAAACAATGTGGTCTGCACACCTGTGTATATCAAATAAGAAGTACCATTTTCCTGACTGTTGAAGAATCTTCCCCTCCTAATGGAACATCTGGATGTGTCATATTAGGTATGGATTGGGCTTCTTGCTGCAGCTCATCTGTAAGTTTTAGTAGGTCTTCTTCCAAAGTAACAAGTTCTTCCTTCAGATTCTTTCCTGATGAAAAATACAATTCACACAATGAATAACCTAGCCACCAAAAACTTCAAGGTGGACATAAAATAAGAAATGAACCTTCTTCAATGAGCTTCTGGCGTTCTGAGGGTTCTAGTTTTCCTTTCATCTTGTTTGCAACTGCATTTCTCTCTGCTCGTAACTTTTCAACCTCCTGTTATCTGTGAGTAACAATTAGCTAATATTGAGAACAACCAGTTCTACAAAAAATCATTCAAACATGTAAATGTGTTACTTCTATGAACAAATCGAAGCTCTAAGAATGCAACACAAAGCACTAAAAAACTTTGTAATAATCAAGACGATGGTAATGAGCAGAAATCCTGTTCCTTTTGTCATGTATCATTATCCTATAATGCAAAGGAGAGGGAAAGATGACAGGAGGAAGGAATCTCTACAGAGTACAGGGTCATATCTGGAATATAAATGCAATTTACAAGAAGTAGCTCTATAACACCTTTCCTAGACATGTAGCTTTACATATCACATCTATTGACTTCATTGCGTAAGATATATCAATCAATCCTCTCTTCTCGCTCCTCTTTTCTAACGTTCATTAACGGCTAATAGAAGTGTGTCCTAACACGGTCCACCTTTGATGGAGCCTCCGGGAGGCCATCTTCCGGCACATCCGCAAGGAGGGAATCACCATATTTGTGGGGTAAATGCTATGACAGAAGGAATCTCAGAGAAACCATCATATGCTTGTACAATTCCTGCTCCAGCAACAAATCCTACTCATCCTTCGACTTCAATTCGACAGGAAAGGGAAAAGGTCCAAGCTCGACACTCCGTCCATGATGGAATGCCGGTTGTGATCTTCAAAGCTTCTGAGGATTATGGAGTAATGGCTGATGAGTGTCGATACAAAATTGTGGGTAGATTCTCCAAAACCCGACCCCAAATTGACAAATCAGATCCCAATTTAAGGAGAAGATTATAATTAAGGGTTCTTCAAAAATTGGTGTTTACGACAAGTACAATGTTTTCATTGACCTGACAAATGAAGAGGACTTCAAATCAGTTTGGTTTAAGTGTGTAACTGAGATTGATGAGGCACAAATGTGGTTACAAAAATGGTCTCCTGACTTCAAACCAGAAGAAGATCTACCAATAGCTCCAGCATGGGTTCTTTTACCAGGTTTGCCCTTTCACTTACATACTTGGCATTATATTAAACAATTATTGAACTTTGTTGGAACTCCTCCTACTCTGGATGCTGCCACTAATGGGCGTACTAGGCCGAGTATGGCTAAAATCAGAGTCTGGAACCGAAAGGGCAAGAAAATTTGTCAAAAATTCCAAAAGGGAAACTTTCTAACGATCAAATTAACATCGTCTAAATTAGGGTGGCAGCCGCAAAGCGCAGGTTTCAATGCGCCTTACAAGGCGTAGGCTGTCAGAGCCTTGCAAGGCGCATGGCGGTTGCGCCTTGTAAGGCGCACTAAATCTGCATTTTGCGGCTACATTAAAAAAAATTATTTCATTTTTTATTTCTTGAAAGGCGCATTGATAATTTTTAATAAGCCACCATGTTTTTGTTAATGTTATTTTGACCCTACCATGTTCTTTTTTCTCAAATGACACTGAAACAATTTTAGGTTGAGTGGCCCACACAATTCAATTAGAATATCAAGTTGCATTACACAATTTTAATAAGTCTTTTTTTTTATTTATTTCTATTCTTTGTCTTGTATAGTTAATTATAAAAAATTTAGCATTATTTTTATGCAAAAAAAATGGTAGTAGTATATTGCTAGAAGATAAGCTTCATACATTTGTGGTAGTTTATTTCTAGAAAATTGTAGAGTTCAATAGACCACATGAAGAAAGAAATTACTTGAAGCAAAAAATTCTCACAACAACTTTTTTTATATAATTTGATATTATTGAGTATACAACATATAAGGGACATGATAGAAAATATAAGACAACACTTCTAGAGATTTTCCTTTATATTTTCTATTTGAAATCTCTAAATATTGTTCTATAATCCATGTCGTGGGCAAAAAACTGGTATGCTGGCAACTCACAAGCTTGGAAACACCTTCTGCTAGCAAGAGCAGTGCTTTGGACGACGAAAGGCGACAAGGGCCTGCCTTGAGGCGCTCGCCTTTTTGAAATGAGGCGCCAATTAATACCAAAAATTAAAAATATTTAATTGCATATATAAATATCTAAAATCTCAATAGCAATAACATATATTAGCAAATAATTCAATTCAAAAACTATTACGGCTAGATACTAAAAGTCTAGAGCTTTAAAGACCCAATAATTCAAAAGACAATTGAATTCACTTATTTATGGACAAATAAATACTATATTAATTACTATAAAACTAAATTAAGTAGGGAAGAAATAATTATAGAAGGATTAAATTTTTATTTTTTTTAAATAGAGACAGCAGTCAGCAGTGACAGTGAACAAAACAGAGCATAAAAAACAGAGCAGTGAGCAGCAGTTTCAGCTCGATTCACAATCCTGGGTTCAGCAACAAGAAACTGAAGAAAAGAAGAAAAAAAGAGAACTGAAGAGAAGAAAAGAAGAAAAGAAGAGAAGAAGAAGAAGTCGAGAAGAGAACTGAAGAAGAAGAAGAGGTCGAGATTCGAGAAAAACTAAAAAGAAGAAGAAAAAAAACAGGTCATACCTGGCAGCAGACTCGCGCGAAGGAGAAGAAGACGCTCGACTGGAGAAGAGGAGAAGAAGTCGCTACAGGAGACTGATGAAAGTTTGAAAAAAACCCTAATTTTGACTAATATTATCAAGTCAGACCTTATTTAAAAAAATTTAAAAAAAGGCGCCGCCTCGCCATCACCATCGCCATATTGGCGCCTTACGTCGCCTTTCTGACTTCGCCTCGCCACACTGTGAAAAGGCGTGAGGGCCTCGCCTTATCGCCTTTGGCGAAAGGCGAGCGCCTTTCACAACACTGAGCAAGAGATATGAGTGAAAATGCATTCGGTGAAAAATTAACAATGGTAAATGCAGTTTATGGTGGGATAACTGGACAGAAATGGGTGCTCTTGCCAACATCTGTCCAAACTTTATGACAAGAGACAATGCTAAAGCAGACGTAAAAGACTTCTTGAGAAATAACAGGTGGAATGTCCAGAAGCTCTATAACACATTTCCTAGTCATGTAGCTTTACATATCACATCTACTGGACTTGGAAATGATGAAAATAAAGATTATGCTATCTGGAATGATACAGAAGATGGTCACTATTCTAATAGCTCTGCTTGGAACTTGATTAGGAACCACAGACAGATCAACACTTTAGTCTCTAATCTGTGGCACAAATCAATTCCTTTCAAACACTCTTTTATCAGTTGGAGGATATTTTTTGGACATTTGCCTTTTAGAGGAGCTTTATCAAGGTTTGGGAACAATGAAGATGCGGATTGTGTGTGTTGTTTGGTACCACAAAATGATAGTATACAACATACATTTGTCGAAGGTAAGGTTGCTGAACATGTGTGGAAAATAATGGGTGCGCCTCTGGCTATTAGACATGATACAATGCCAATTAGAGGAGTATTCAACAAATGGTGGAGCCTTAAACCAAGAAATATGGTGCACAAGATGATTTTACAAGCAACACCCATTATGATATGTTGGGAAATATGGAAATCTTGGGCTAGTTGTAGATATGGAGAGAATGGTAAATTCTATCTATATCAAATGATCAAACAGTGCATTTGGAATATGAAAGCTGTAATTAATGAAGCCTTTCCCGACATAGCTATTGAAGAAAGCTGGGTCAATATTTGCAATAATGTGGAAAAGATTAGACCACTTGTTAGAAGCACTGTTGTTAGCCGGAAGAAACCAATTGCTGGAAGGATAAAGCTCAATACTGATGGCAGTTTCTACAAGGATACAAACAAGGCTGGTATAGCGGGTGTGGTAAGGAATGAAAGAGGAGATTTCATCATGACTTATTCTGTCCCGGTTCACAGTCAAAGCAACAACCAGACTGAAGCTTTAGCAGTCAAGTTTGGTGTACAATGGTGCATGCAACAGCAATTCACATTATTAGACATCGAATTGGACTCTCTCGTCATCTCCAACATGTTGATCAACAAGGATACCAACAATCTAAAGCTCAAACACATTGTGAGTGGCATCGTAAATCATCTCACTGGTATCCAGTATGCCATTTCTCATTGCTACAGGGAAACAAATCAAACTGCAGACCACCTTGCTAAAATGGCCTCTACAAGTGGAACTAGAACCTTATATCACTCACTTAAAGAACTTCATAGAGAGGCAAAGGGTCTACTTCAACTTGATAAATGGCAAACTCCTACTTTTAGGAGAAGATATGAAAAATGTAACTTCTTTGTTAGTTAAAGTTCTTTTTGGATATTTGGAAAGGATTGTCCATGGGCTACTTCCTTTCCTAGCAAGATTTTTGTGCAATCTTTTTTTGTAGACTTGAGGCAAGGTTCCATGTCCCCCTCTTGTCATTATACATATTTTTGCTACTTAACTAACATGGTAGGGGTCCAAGCCAAACCCCCCACAACCTAAGGTGATGGCTTAAACTTTAAAAAAAAAAAAAAAAAAAAAAAACAAGAAGTACACAGCAGAACACATCCATTAATCAATTAACAGCCACCTGATACCTATATCCGCAATCATTTTTGCCAAAAGTACGAAACACTAACGCTGAACTTCTTTAAAATGCAATTACAGTTGCCATGAGAGAGAAACACTAATTCTAAACTTCTTTATCATGCAATTTACACAGTTGGCGAGAGGGAGAAAAACTAATTCTGAACTTCTTTGAAACACAATTTAGACAGTTAGCAGGAGGGAGGCTGGAACTTTCCCAGACCAGCCATAAGAAAACAGGAGAGAAACATAAGAGAAATGTTCATACTCCTCATAAAGGATTTTCAAACTTATATCATGTCTCTGGTTATCCACATTATAGAGTCACATACAGGTGTCTTCTTCTGAATCCCATTTTCCATTAATTCCATTACAGTATGTATATATGTCCGTAAAATGTTAAATGTTCACGAAGATTATACAGTGATGCAGTAGCTACTGCTCAAGTTAACAAGTTTCACTAACAGCACAACTGAATTATGAATTTTGAATATAAATGCAAAATATCGAAAGGTTGAGACATTATCTTCAAAAGAGTGAACAACTGAGATAGAAAATTGACCTTCTGAACACTGAGCAACTTCTCGTAGAGCTCGAGAACAATCTCCAGATTAGCATTGGAGTTCCTATTCTTAATATTAACCGCAACTGACTCCTTATTATCTCTTATCCACTTGAAATCAATTGCAGCTTTCCATTGGGGCTTCACAACTATATTCACCGCCGCAAAATTTAGTATTTTAATAAAACTAAACTAAACTAAAAAAACGTCAATATAAAATTACCTTGATACTCGTCTGTGGAGGTGGCGGCGGAGGAGGAGGCAGTTTGGACGACGGCGGCAGAAAGGGATCTAACGGCAAGAGGGAACAGCGGCCTTGGATAGTAGGGCGTTAGACGAGAGGTTAGGGTTCTGGAGAAGTAAGGAATTGCAGCAAGTTTGAGGGAGTGGAGGGTAGTTCCGGTGAAGCAGCAGTGCAGTACCATAGCTCCCGCTGTCTGCTTCGTTGGTCCTGGTAAGGGGAAAGGTGTGACTGGTTTTCTTTCGCTAATTTATCATCCCTTTTTTTCTTTTCTTTTTCAAAATTATATTCTACTTATCCTACTATTTTTGAAGAAAAAATATCATAATTATTAATTTATTATTTAACTCTTTTTTAATACATGTTTTATATGGCATATCAAAATTAAAAATAGAAAAACTTTTTAAAAACTTTACAATATTTGTATTTTTTAAATATATATATATATATAAAGTTTTAAAAAAATCTATCTTAATTTTATAAATTAAGAAATAATTTAAGATAAAAATTTTAATAATATGAATAAATAACAAGAGATGTGGAGAAGAAGGTTTCTGGAAAAGAAAAATCAAGAAATGTGTTTGTGTCGAGCAGAATTTTATGTTGAAATACTCGTTTATATTATAAATTCTAGTTAAATATTATATGAGCGAAAAAAAAAAAGAATTTTCAAATAAAAAACTAGCTTTGTGTCTCATACATTTTTATTTTTAGTTTTGTGTTTTATACATTTCTAATTAAAAAAAAAATTGGCTTTGTGTCTCATAAATCAATATACATATCTATTATTTATCAAAATCACAATATGTATTATATTTTTAGTTTAATGGAGTAACAAATATATTCATATAGAAGAATATTGATGAATAAATTGCAAACATATGTATCAATATACATAGCTATTGTTTATCAAAATCATAATATGTATTATATTTTTAGTTTAGTGATAAATATAAGCATGCTTTTTATTTCAAGTTTGGACCACGTCTATATTTGTCATATTTTATCACTCACTTTGGTTCTTGGTCAAAAAATTCATGGCATATAGATTTTAGTATAACTTACATAAATCTCATAGTGTAAAGAGTAAATTACATTTTATCCTTAATTTTTTTTAATTACAATAATCCCTTAAATTTTGTACCTTCCGAATACATAAGTCACCATCCGGACATTAACTCACCATCCGGATACATTAATTCTAATACAAGAAAATTCTTTTTGTTGCACTAAAAAGGAATAAAATCTGAAAATTAATTAAATCTTATAAATTACGCTTATGTTTCTTCTTACCCTCAATCAGACAGAGGAAAATCCTAATAGAACAAAGAAATTCAAAATTTCAAATTGCTCCCCCGTTCAATGAATAAACCTTTCAGATTTGATTCAAAAACTTTTGTCGAAATTTTGGGTAAGCAATGTGAGTTATAAAGGATACAAAAGTGATGAAATTGTTGTTGGACAAACAATATCCTTTTGAATCTTCAAGTTCATCGAAGATCCTTTCAATTTTGATTCAAGATTCTTTCTTCTCCCAGTTCAGCGAAGATCCTTTCAATTTTGAGATTCAAAACTCTTCTTCTAGTTTATTGAAGATCCTTTCAATTTTGATTCAAAATTGTCGAAAAAATTGAGAAGATACATCATGAATATCTTTGCTACTTAGCAGTTTACTATTTGTGTATCTTGTTTAAATTGATAAGTATTGCATTTATACTAGATACATTAAATAAATAATTATTGCCCATAAGATGTTAGATTTGAAATCAATACATTAATGTGTGGTAGTTGCTATGTAATTGATACATTTAGTATAAATTCAAATTTACGTATCATATCTAAAAAAAATTAGTGCATGATACATTACTATTTATGTATCTCGCTTAAATTGATAAGTATTATATTTATACTAGATACATTAAATAAGTAATTATTGTCCATAAGATGTTAGATTTGAGATCGATACATTACCGTGTGGTAGTTGCTATGTAATTGATACATTTAGTATAACTTCGAATTTACGTATCATAGCTAAAAAATTAGTGCATGATACATTACTATTTATGTATCTCGTTTAAATTGATAAGTATTGTATTTTTTGCCTTGAAAGATATTTATAACGTAATGTATCATTTTGTAGATGATAATAATGTATATGATATAATAAGGTTGTGAAATAAGGATGTATGTAAGCTGAAATAAAGTGTATCTATAAATGTATCACAATAAATAAAAATTAAGTTATCAATTAAATACATGAACAAACACAATCCATTAAAGAAATTTGATTATGAAAAACACCAGAAAAAAGAGGAAAATATTAGATTGTATGAAATTTTGGTGAAATTGAAACTA
This sequence comes from Solanum verrucosum, assembly GCF_900185275.1. Lineage (NCBI taxonomy): Eukaryota > Viridiplantae > Streptophyta > Magnoliopsida > Solanales > Solanaceae > Solanum > Solanum verrucosum. The sequence continues at coordinate 1,357,935 of NW_026019954.1, forward strand.
ATATTATTATGGGAAAATTAGAAGATTAAGTAATAATATAAGAATCATAATCCGTTTTAATGAATAATTAGTTGTTAGAGTCCGTAACCAACTCAAATGAAAAAATAATAAATATTATATTCTTTTTTTAATCAAACACCCGAGGTGAGTTTTACTAACCAAAAATAAAGAAACCAAATACAAATACCAAACCCAACAGTGATTTGGAAATAATAGAAAAACAAAACAACTACTAAATCAAAAAAGGAAAAAGAATGAAAAAGACAAAATAAAAAGAAAAGATGACAGAAAAGGCACGAACTTCTACAAATATTATATTAATTATTAACAAATAATAACAACTACGGAGTACTACTTTTTTTTTTTCCTAATTTACGTTTTAGTGTAAAAAAATTGAAGTTGACATAGTTTATTTTATTACAAATTTTGGAGTATTTTAAAAAATAGGTAAAAGACTCATAAATATCTTTTTGAAACTTTTTTTTCTAAAAATATCCTTAACCTACAGAAAAGAGACTGATTTTGAATTTCAAACGTGAATGAGAAAATAACTACCAAGATTCCGTGACTAAAAATAAGGAGAGATTTGTGAAGTGAAATAAAGAAGGGATAAATGTTGGTTTTGGGAGTTAGGATTTATGTATCCAACGTTTGGGGGTTTGGGAGAAAAATAAGAGATTTTGAAATTTTTTACAACTGATAGGAAATAATGGAAATTATGGGGGGAAAAAAGGTGTGTATATAAATAATTTATCCTAGATTTCATTGATGTCTTTTGAGTTTGTTTGTGTCATTTTTGTTATAGTTAAAAATGTTTTTTGTTGTTTTTTTTAGAGAGATTTGGGAATAGCCCAACTGAAGGAAAATAGATAAAATTGAGATTTCAGAATTGGAGTATGAACTTGGAATCATGATATAAAGATTGGAATTATTCTATGAGAAACTTGTAAAGGAAACTCATCAATTGGCAAAGAGAAAGTTTTAAAATCCTAAAATTTGAAGTTAAGTTTCACATTTAACGATTTTAAAATTGTTATTAGTGATTAATAAGTGTTCTTTTAAAAGATTGGGTTTATCACGATAAATTCATATTTCAGATTTGAGGATTGACGTAAATTTTAGTTGAATGTGATTTTTTTTTTAAAAAAAAAAAACAAGATTGAAGATGAACAATTGAAGTTGTCCAACGAAACTCTATCAACAATCAACCTGTACTCATGAGCTTAAAAACATACTTATGTTCTTGTATCTTGAAATCACAACTAACGGCAATAATGTTGCGAATTTTCTCTTTACCACTTTATGTTGCTTTATATAATTGGAAATATAGTAATGAATGCATTGATACAAAATACAATCGATCAGATGTCGTGAATATAGTGATGCGTAACACACATTTCATATTTTTATATATGAGTTCAACTATCGATACATGTATCTATTATATTTTTATATTTTGCCTTAATTGGGTCATGTGTTGATATCAACAGTTAATAGTGATATATTTATTGAAATAAAGTTAAAAAAAAATGTATACAGTCAAAAGTGTACATAAAATATGTCTTTACATCAATAATGATATACTCAATGAAATATAGTTAAAACGAAAAGATGTATGCATCCAACAATGTACATGAATGGTATATACATGTACCACAAATCTGTTTACGATACATACACAATGCACTACACTAAAAATCACATTCATTGATTAAAGTACAAATTCAGTGCATCTAACAAAATTATATGTTTTACAATTTGGTTTGAGCAGAAAATAATATCTAATGGAATTAAGCGATCAATATAATTGAGTGAATATGTATATCAAAATTAAGTGAACAAATACGAGAAATTTGAGCAACAGAACAATAAATTTATGCACCAGATATAGTTTTAAGCCATTAGCTATAAGTCATAATTTTAAAAAGTATGGCTACTAAGGATAATTATGCTCCAAATTATAGTTGTTTGTTTTTTTATTTTTTTTACTATTATAAAAAAAAAAAGAAGGAAAAAACAATATTGTGAAATGGCTTGAATTTGAAATCATTAGTAATTGAGGTTAAATATATGTTTGTCCCTATTGAGTATGTTCAAATACGACGTACTTGCTGTAACGACAAATAATTTTTAACACATGTCCAACTATTCAATGAAAAAAAGATATTTGTCGTTAAACGGTCTGAAATGATCCAAATACGCTAGTAAAATTTGTTAAACTGTGTCGAAAAATTGTATGGTGGGAGAGGCACAAGTATGACTTGGTATGTGAGGTATTATTTTTGAATTAAAAAATTTGTAGGTCTCACTTTTCCTATTTAATATTATTGCTTCTCTCTCCTGTCTTACTTAATTTATGAATAAAAAATTATGTGGATCCTATTCGTTTTATTTGACATTGTTATTCTTTTTCCCATACATTTTACTCCACATTCGTTCACTTGTCCATTTTCTTTTCTTTGCCCCTTTTTTTTTATAAAAAAAATCTTTTATTCTTCTTTCCTCTAATATTTCAGATCAATTTTAAGGTATGAATTTTATTTAGTCAATTTTTTTATATCATTTGTATATTTTTTTTTTTCATATTTGATAATTAACAAATATATTATTTAAAAAAAATTAAATTACATAAAAATATGAGAATAAAAAATGGTGGAGAAAATTACAAAATGAAGAATAAAACCTTCATTTACGAAATAAAAGTCTAGATAGTCAATCAACTAAACTATTAATATCTCTCATTTGGTACATGTATTTAAGCATGATTGATTAATTTTTCACTTATCAAATTGAATTATTTCATCAATTTTTATATTAATAAACCATACCAAATTAATGAAATTAGATTTTTCGATTTTCTTAATTATTTTTATCTTGATTTGAAACATCTTACAATAAAATGAGTTTTATTTTTATGAAATATAATGTAAATATCATACTATTTTGTACCATTATTATTTATTTAATATAACTCATTGTAAACCGTTATATAAAAAACTATCAACCATAATGCCACAAAAAGGGGAAATATATTATATATATTAATATTTGTATATACAAAATATTGTTTTCCTTTTTCATGCGTTAAAGCTGATAGTGTTTATATAATAAATTGAAGTAGATATAATTGTATGAAATAGTGTGACATTTGTGTCATATTTCATAAAAAATAATTTAATTTCAGTGTAACATGTTTCAAATAGAACTTAAAAAAAAACTGAGAAAATTGAAAAACTTGATTTTATTGATTCATTGTGATTTGACAGTGAAAAAAAAACTAACCAATCAAATGTATATATACATATCAAATAAACTATTTTAATAGCTTAGTTGATTAACTATCTAAATATTCATTTCATAGATGAAAATTCTAATTTTTATTTGCAATTTCCTCCCATATTTTTTTCTTGTATTCTCAAGTATATATATATTTTTAAAATAATCAACGTGATATTTATCAAATGGAGAACATATATAAATATAAAATGATATAAGAAAATTGGATAAATAAAATTAACCACTGAAAAAACTGATTAAGAAATTAGAAAAATAAAAAGGTGAAAGGAAAGAAATGAGAAAAAGGAGGGGTGAGAAGTAAAGGTTGGAGAGAGAAATAACAATATAGAATGAGAAGGATAGGAGTGATTGGATCCATGTATTTTTTAATTCAAAAATAATGCCTCACATACCAAGTCATACTTGTGCCTCTCACACCATGAATTTTTTCAAACTGTGTCGGGTTCATTTTCTCAACTACCATCCAACATTGCTCTAAATCAATCATTATTGTTAACAATTATTTGTTCTCACTTTCAAAAACACTAGTTGAAAATTATTGTTACTGTGTCACCACTTTACCATTATGACACTACTCACGAAAAGACACATTAGAATTTCATCAAAAAGCTATCATTTGAATGATTTCTAATATATTATTTTATATATTCTCATTATCTCTATCATAGATAAAACAGTCATCCTTAAATAACGTTCCTTTAATTATGAAAATATTGATGCAAACAATTTAAAAAATAAATAATATTTTTAAGATTGGTTTCAACATCCTTAAATAACGTTCCTTTAATTATGAAGTTTTGACATTATTATTGATGGTTTGAGAAGGATTGAAAATGAAGTTGTGTGGATAAAAGATCAGTGGAAGTGAAAATTCAACTCTATTTGAGATGATTTAAGGCTTAGGAATTACTTAATTTGAGCTTAAGAGGATAGATGCATATATTAATGGTAATTGGTAAAGATTCTTGATTTTGAAGAATACGGTAGTATTATTTATCAGAATAATGACCACCCTTTTCAAAATTCAAGAGCAATTTTAGCAAGTCAAAACGGTAAATTTGTCAATTCATTACTTATTTATCATTTTTAATTACCAAATAATCCATTTTCAAGCACTATTTGTAGGGTTCAACAATAACAATACCTACTGAAATCTCATAAACAAAACTTGCGGAGGATAAAATATATGCAAATATTATCACTATCTCGTAAAGGTATAAAGATTGTTTTTGAAAGGTAATCGGCTCAAGTGCAACAAATTCAAGTACAAAGAAAAAAGTGACAGCGAAGAAAATATAGAAAGTAACAATAAAATAGTGCGATAACCGAAGCTCACTAAATAACATACTAAGATAGATTATTGTAACTACAATAATATAACTAGTACAATGACAAACACCAACCACCCTAAGCAAGACAACACTACACTACCTACTAATAATTTGTCCTAATACGTGTCCTCTATCCTATTTAAGGTTATGTCCATGATAACTTGAACCCGGGTCATATTATTTCTTATCACCTCTCCCAAATATTTCTTCAACATACCTCAGCCTCTCCTCATACACTTATAACCAACCTCTCGCACTGAAGCGTCTACACATCTCTTCTTCATATGTCTAAATCATCTTACACTCACTTTTCTCAATCATTTTGTCCACCACAAACGCTACTCCCATCTTATTACAACTATCTTTTTTCTAATCTTATCATTCCTAGTATAACCATACATCCACCTTATTATCTTTGTCTATACAACATACATCTTATAGACATGTAATTTTGGACAAATCAACACTATTTGTAGGATTCACTGAATCACTAATTAAACATTTAAATTTGAATAAATTTCAAGATACATTATACACGTAATGTAACATTCAAGTGATATCGCCCAAATATGTAATCGTTGTTGACGTGCAAGACAAATCATCTGATATATTTTAATTATCTTTCGCCATTTCAAATCATTTTAAATTTTAAATTTGTATATACATGCATAATCGTGTCAGGATTATCTTTTTAATCTCATGTGAATGTCACATATCAAGACTAATTAATGAATTATATGTTTAGGAGTAGGGGTGTTCACGGGTCGATTTGAATTGGTTATTAGTGAAAATTAAAATCAAATCAATTTAATCGGTTTTAAAATTATCCAAATCCAATATAATTCTCTATATATTTGTTATCGGTTTCGGTTTGATTTTATTCGGTTATTAATCATAGACAAAAATAAAAGAAACAATTAAGTCAAAACGTAAAAAAATGACAATAATTCATTCAAAACGAAAAATAGTTAGAAAGACTGACATTACATAACTTTTGATCATTAAATTTACTATGAATAAAGCTTCAAAATTCATTATTTTGACCTAGATTGAAGAGATAGTGACATTTTCAATCTTACAAATAAAGTATCATAGACACTCATATACATGAAACCAATAAGATAGATGTTCTCACCTTAGATATTTTTACTTTCATAAGTAAATTATAAAGAAATTTTGATAAAAACATATATAACATCTTCAAAGTTGATCATAAAAATAATAAATTATGTATGTATAATAATAAAATATATGTATATAATTTGTCGGTTCAGTTCAGTTATTCCTTAGAATTTTTTTGAATAAAATCATAACCAAGCCAAATACTATCGATTTTCAAAAATCTAAAATCAAATCAAACCAAACCCAACCCAAATAAAATCGATTTATTTTATCAATTTGGTTCGATTTTTCGGTTTGGATCGATATTTATCCAAATCGTAAACACCCTATGTAGAAGTATACAATAAATGAATGAATCCATAATCCATTCAAATACTCTTTAGAGCAACTTTCACATATAACAAACATAAAAATCTTATTTGTATGTTATAGCTATAGTTTGCATAATTGCGCTTTGTAGCAAATTTTATGTTTGTTATGGAGCTTTTGATTTGTATAATTCGCTACAAACATCCAATTTTATACAAATTGTTCAGTTTTGTATAAATGAATTTATACATTGTAATGTGTATAATAAGATCTGTATTTGTATAATTATAAGTGTATAGATGAAAATATGTGTATTTGTATTTGTATATACACTTTTCTCTCGCTTTATACAAACACAAACGCATTTTATACATTTATATTGAAATGTATAAAATGGCTAATTGTATACCGAAAATGACTAATTATATATCAAATCAGATGACAAAAAAGGGGATGTTTGTTGCGAATTACAATTAAAATAAACTATGACTATAACATTTAATTTGAATTAATAATTTGTTATTTCATACAATTTTTTCTACTCTTTATGAGTGAAATTTTCTTCATAGTGCATGATTATTAATTCAGGTCAAATTAGCTATAGTTACCTAGATTAATTATGTAATATTCAAGACAAACTAAATTATTATTATTAATCATAAATATAAGGAAAAATAACTAGAATACACAACCTTAGTTAATATATTCACAATAACTCTCTACTATTTTAAAAAATTTCAAAAATCCCTATTTTCCCAAAAACTAAACTACAGTAGATATATTATTATTAAAAATTCCAAACCATTAGTTACCACCCCTAAATTTACTCTCCTCTAATTTCTCCCACTTTACTGTTCACAAACACTTCCCTTCCAAAAGATTCTCCTCCATCTTCTCAACAGATTCATATTCCAAGTTTGAATTTCAAACTATTTCGCACTCCATTCAACTAATTTCAGAATTTGAAATAGGCAGTCTCTTCATCTTCAACTTTTTTCTTTCGTTTTTTTTAATTTTCTAATAATTCATGGATCATCCGTATTTTAGTTTGGGGATTACCTAAATAGTCAAAAACTAAAAAGGAGGCACATGCAAAAAGGCTCAAGAAAAGGGGTAGAAAGGTCGCCTTTGCCATATCCAGATCTGCACTACCAACGGTATGTATTTTAATTTTTTTTATTTTTTTTTGTAATTTTTTGTATTAACATGTAATGAGTTTTGTGTAAGAGTAAATACATTATTGTTAATTAAAAATTATTATGTATATTGATTAAATTCTTCATTTGTTACACAAAACCCTAATTTTTGATATATTTGTTTATTTATTACGACTAATGTATCAAAAAGTTAAAATTCAAATAATGAGATAGAACTGTTGATAGTTATTATTAATTTATCAAATGGTTGTTTTGTGTGTCATTTATTCATTTTACCAGAAAAGGCATTATTGGTCATTTTTTTTGTTTTCAAAAGTGTATGAAAGTTTAAAGTTCAAATTAGAGGATTACATGTATGTTGCAGAACAACATAATGTTTCATAATTTGGTTTATTGTTTCTATTAAGTATCAAGTTGACTAATTCATAATCCGTAGTTAGTATTATGTATCAAGTATAATTTTACATTTTTATGTATCATCTGAAAGCTTATTGTTTCTATAAAGTATCAAGTTGACTAATTCATAATCTGTAGTTAATATTATGTATCAAGTACAATTTTACATTCTTATGTATCATCTGAAAGCTTATTATTTCTATTAAGTATCAAGTTGACTAATTCATAATTTGTAGTTAGAATTATGTTTCAAGTACAATTTTACCTTCCTATGTATCATCTGAAAGCTTATTGTTTTTATTAAGTATCAACATCATATTTATAATCTGTAGTTAGAATTACGTATCAAGTACACTTTTACATTCTTATGTATCATCTGTAAGCTTATTGTTTCCAGGGCACCCTTGTTTCTATTAAGTATCAACATCATTATGTATCTTCTTTTTTTAGTGATTGAGGAATGTTCGTAGTTGCATTTGCTGAATTCTTGAGTGACAAAATCAACATGTCATATGATAGCTTTCGAAGTGATTATCTTCGCAAAAATATGCAACGCTGTTATGAAGTATGGTCTCGACAAGGCCAATGCTGGATATGTTATCGACAATGATGACCCTCCAAGGTTGAAGAGTGTCTTAAACCCAGTAGCAGAAAATGAACTTGTTAATGTAGGCTAGTTAGTTTTCTATGTTATTGTTCACAGACATATGCAATGCTTTTTGTTTTTTAAGATATATTAATTAGTGTTTTGGAGTATTTATTGCCCTTATAATAATATAGTTTTGATTTTGGAAGAGTTTTGAGGTTTAAAAATGTTTATTTTCGCTTTTAATTTTATGTTTAGTTCAGTTAGGACTTCAGAAATTATCTATCTGTTACGTGTGATGATAATGACATTTTTTATCTGATAAGTATGATAATAATTACATTAATGAAATTTTGTGACTGAAAAATTATGCACCACATTTCTGAAGCTTTTTTTGGACGAACAGAGATAAACAATTCAAAACTTGTATTTTCTAATTATTTTAGTGTTTCATATAGACTGAAACTGAATGTTTGAAACAAATAAATTTAGCCATATTTTGAGGGACTTAATAACGGTAGTGTATTTGGGGGATGTAATTAAATTTTCAGTTTCTAATTCCTTACCTCACGCAACAAACTGATAATCATACATCCAATATAATGTATCACACGGCGTAATGATGTATCCGATACTTATTAAAAAGATGAGATTTTTGTAATTTGTGAAAGAATAGGGATAAGAGGTAATTTTTGTTTTACACTATGTGATTTGCATAGTTTTACTAAAAATAATGCTGTAGACCCGATACTCCAAAAGGTCCGGATCCGGATGTTTGTAAAACGAAATGAGAAAATTTACCGACTTAATGAACCTTCAATCCTCGTGACACAATAAGAACCAATCAGAGAGCGAGTATATGTCCTCGCGGATCGTGTAGAAAAGTAACTCCAGATCGCAACCGTTCATTTGATACTAAGAAAACACAAAAAGAGCTACTATCAACCGTCGAACCGTACTTCTAAAAAGCACACACGGTGAAAGAAATCCTAACCAACCCCGGCTTTCACACGTTCTATAAATACCATCAACACAATAGATCTCAATCCACGTTTGCTCTAAACAGAAAAGTTCTTCGTCTACCAGAATTTTCAAGCTTTTTAGAAGCCTTCAACTTCAAGCAAATTTAAGGTTCGAGTTCTTGTTTCTCTTCTTTATTCATCAAAGTTAGTTTAATTTTGAATTTTAGTCATGATTTCTTCGTTTCGATTGCGATAATTTCTCTCTTTTCTTTTTTATTTTAAGTTTGAAATCCTAGGGTTTTGATTTGGGGATTCTTGGGACTACCGCTTCGTATAACTGGGTTTCTTTTTTCTTGTTCTTCTAAGATCTGAAATTATGATGAATTGTTCTCTTTTTGTGTGTTGAATTTGTATGTCGATCCAAATCTAGAGCACAGGAACCCTAGGATTCGTGATTTAATTTCATATGCTCAAATTCATGAATATTAACCGAAGATAATTATTATTTGCAGAAAATCAGATGGCTCGTACGAAGCAAACTGCCCGTAAATCTACTGGAGGAAAGGCTCCAAGGAAGCAACTTGCCACCAAGGCCGCTAGGAAATCTGCCCCAACCACTGGAGGAGTCAAGAAGCCTCACAGATACAGGCCTGGAACCGTTGCTCTTCGTGAAATCCGCAAGTACCAGAAGAGTACTGAGCTTTTGATCAGGAAATTGCCATTCCAGAGGCTTGTTCGTGAAATTGCTCAAGACTTCAAGACTGATTTGCGTTTCCAGAGCCATGCTGTGTTGGCCTTGCAAGAGGCAGCTGAGGCTTACCTTGTTGGGCTCTTTGAAGATACAAATCTGTGTGCCATTCACGCCAAGCGTGTTACAATCATGCCCAAGGACATCCAGCTTGCCAGAAGGATTAGGGGAGAAAGGGCTTAGAATGCCCTGCTTTGTCGTTGCTTAGATTGCTAAAGCCTCTTTTGCAATTCTGTTTTTTTTTTCTTTGTTCTTTAGGATATTCGTATTTGATAGGTTAATAGATATGGATGGTTGTGGATTACTGGCTATTTGACAATATATGGTCCTTTTTATTCGTATTTCTCTTGTCAATATACATTCAATGTTCCTCCTGATTATGGTTTCAGCAAGTTGCATGAAACCCTACCGGCTATAATAGCAATGCTCGATGGATTTCTGTTTTGGGATATCAATTTGATGTCATTAGAACCTTTCAATTACTCCGCTTTGTTGATGCTATGCTCTAGGGTTTGCTTATTGTGCTTGATTTTCTGGTGTCGTACCCCTTTAACTTTTTTTCCAAGCACTGTTCAATCGAACGCTTCTTAAATTGACTGTTTTGTTAATTACAACTTTTTTTTAATTGAGAATGCCAAAAGTTGTTGCGAGATGAGCACTTCTAAAGCTAATCGAGACTTGTTAAAATTTGAAATGTTCAAAACGTTATCGATTAACGAGTCTGAAAAATAAAAAATTACATCTTATCTGTTCTACTCTTGGGAAAACCAAACGGATTTGAATTGTTTTGTGGTTGGAATAAATAACAAAAAAGTTATGCTAGTCAATACTAAAAACATGTAATTTAATCGTGTTTTTTAATTGAATGATGGCTTATTTGAAATTTTATGATTCGTACAGTCCTTAATTATTTTAGTTCGTCCATCAATCCTAAATAAATAGGAGTAATTCAACTAGTCAACAGAACTGCCCTATTGAAGATACGTGGTCTAAAATAGTCATTTTGGAAAATTAAATATAATTACTCTTTGTATTCACTAAGTATTATACTTGGGGGGGAATAACAATTTTAGTCCTTAAATATTGGCATATTATTGTGATTTGAATCTTCTTATTACATGACTTAGCGCATTTAGCTTTTAATTAATTAAAATATGTTAATTGGTCTTTAAAGCTAATGAATGTTAAATTTTTTGATTAGGAATACAAAGTATTTAACAGATTCATAAACGAAGAGTTAAATAGACGTGTACAAAGAAGATGTAAAATAGGTACATTACGACATTGCCAGTCATCAATAAAACAATTGTGAAAGTAAATTAAATATTCAGTCCTTAAAGATAACACTTGAGTAGTGGTAGAAGTAAAAGGATAGGTGAGAATGAACATATATATGTTGCTTTAGACAGTTATCATCAAATCTATAAACTTTAGCAATTATTAGTTGAAGGTCAAATTTGTTAAGTTGTATAATAGAAGGATCAAAATCACAATAAGATAATTATTCGAGGACCAACATTACTATTTTTCCTATCTTTTTAATCGATAAGTGTGGAAAAGATAGCAATAATATTAATTTGAGATCAAAGGATAATTTAGTCAAATTATTCCTTTAAGTAATTTTATTTTCGCTCAAATTGTCTATTGTGATCTTTAAGTAATAATTATCTCAAATTAGTTATCACTTACAAAATTTAAGATAAAGTTAATTATTATTTTTATTTTATCCTCTGGAGTAATTATTTTTGTACTACAAGCACCTCTTATTCAAATAAAACAAATATTCAATGATAAAAAAAATATTTTAAATATAATTAACGATAAAATAATCTCATAGCTAATATTTTTTTGATAAACAGGTAAAAGAAACATGACTAAAATTTGAATAAAAGAAACTACTTCCTCTGGTCCCATATTAGTTGATCATTTTCCATTTGACATGGTACTTAAGAAATCACAAATAATAAAAAACTTTTTGAGAATTTTACAAATACACTTTAAAAAAAATTAATTATAAGGATAATATAGGCAAAAAAATAACTAATGATTCTTTGATTTAATAAGGTGGTCAACTTATTATGAGATATTTATGGTTAATATAATAATCAACTACTATGAAAAAGAGGAAGCATATTTTCAAGGAAAAACTACATAAATGAGTCATAAAGTCTAAAATAGTTACAAGTTCATACCCAAATCCAAAGTAATTTATGAAATACCTATTATCTCATAAATAACTACAACCCATACCCCTCATTCATTAAAATTGATAATTTTCGCTTGACTGATACTCAATATCATATATATATATATATATATATATATATATATTGTTGTGGTATCATTAAAGTTTCTTCTTCAGAAATTACTCATTCATCAATGATACTATAAGAGTATACATATATTTTAGGTATCATTAAGGTTTCTTGTTCAAAAATTGCTCATTAGTCAATGATACTATAAATGAGAAATTTCTGAATGAGAAATTCCTTAATGATTTCAATACAATATATATATATATATATATATATATATATACTGCTTTAGTATCAATTAAGTGAAATTATTATCCTTAATAATATCAATACATTATATGATATTGATTTAGTACCAGTTAAACAAAATTATCAGTCCTAATGATACCAATACAATATATGATACTGATTCAGTTAAGCGAAATCCGTTAGGGGTATATAATATAATTATTTAGTGGGATATGAATATAAATGAGTATATGTTTGTAATTATTTTACTTTTATGAGGTATTGACTTAATTTCCCCTATCTTCAAGGATTGTGAAAAACATATGACAAATAAAATGAATGGAATGGGTACATCTCTTATAAAAAAAGGTTTGGATGGAGGGAATAGTATTTTTTTAAATTTTGAACTAATTTTAATTTGACTAACCTTGAAAATATAAGGGTCTGTTTGGAAAGTCACCAGGTAATTTGAATTGGTGTAATTACTAGGGTAGTAATTATCAGCCTAGTAATTACACAGTCTAGTAATTACACTGACATGTTTGGTTGCCACAGTGTAATTACACTGTAATTACACATGTTCTGTTTGGATACACAATTGCAATAATAAAATTATAATAAAATTTTAAAATAAAAATTAATCATTTAAAATTTATACTAGACAAATAAGAAGGTTTCTAAATGACATTAAATTAAACATTTAAGATACATATTCTTTTTTGAAAATATATTAATTAATAAACATATTTATTGTAACTAATATTATGAAAAAATAATTGATTTATATTTTTTCAAATTAATATATTTCAATTGAATTGATCGTAACAACTAAAAGTATGAAGTTTCTATGAACATTGTGAAATGCATATTTGATAAAAAGAATAGTAATATATAAATAAAATATCATAAATTATTAAATGTTTGACAAAAATATAATCTATCAAGTCTAATTAAAAAATGACGTGCAATGTAAATTCAATATTACTAAAACAAATGAAACTGAAAATATAACATAAGTAATAAATTCAAAACAAAAAACTTAACATAATACTCTTATAACAAATTTCAACATAACAATAAATATGATTTGTTTTTATTTCTTCATAATAAAGAAAACGTAAGTCTATAACCTTACTTAACAATAAATTATATTTTAATTTAAAATTAGAATACTAATAAAATTATGCTAATGAGAAAATAAACATGACATAAAGAAATAGATAATACGAGAAAATTACATTGAGTCACGTAAAGTAAGGTTGAGAACAAGAATAAAATGAAATATAATAATACAAAATAAAAAAATAGACTTTTACAAATTTTTAGAATAATAAAAATAAAAATAATAGAAGTAAAAAAATAAAAGTAGAAATTAAAAAAAATGAAAAAGTAATCAGGTGGTAATTACACCATGTAATTACCAGTAATTCACAGCATCTGCTTGTGAATTGTAGAGTGTAATTACCCCCTGCCAATTACATCAATTACCTGACCAAGTAATTACCTATCCTTCCAAATAGGACAAGACAGTGTAATTACACCAATTACACCAAATCCAATTACCAGGGTGTCCTTCCAAACAGGCCCTAAGGAGCCGTTTGGTAGGATGTATTAATTAAAATAGTCCTTGGATTAAAATTTAATCCCCCTAATACAATGTTTGGTTACACAATTCAACTCAAACATACCTAATACATGGATAACTTAATACATCATATGTGGTCTTATCTAATACCAAGGATATCTAGGGATTACTAATCCCAGGTTTACTAATACTTGGACAAGGAAACGAAATGACTGAATTGCCCCTCAATTTCTATATACATCCTTCAGAATTGGTAAAGAATTCACGCTATTCTGCTTTTTGGCGCCTTTCCTTTTTCTCTCGCGGTCTTTTCTCTTCTATGGCTATGGAGAAGGCGTAGCGTGTAGGGTTAATTTCTGAACAACATCGTCACTATTAGCCGTGTAGGGTTTATACAGGTTTGAACTTTTTTCTTTTCTTCTTTTCTTTCGTTCTTGTTCCCAAATGGTTGTAAATAGGTGAATTGAAATGTGCTTGCAAATTAATTAGTATTTTGTGGGTTGAAAGTTTCTGAACAACATCGTCACTATTAGTATTTATGCTTAAAATTTATAGATTTCTGTTCATATTGTGTGTATTGATTTTGTCTAATTTTTATGAAAAACTTAGGTGTTATTATGGATCTTCAACATCTTTCGAGTACTGATTATATTATTCTTGAGGAGATAATGTGCCAACAATTTCTTGTAGTCCTTATTTGCCTTTTTATGGCTATTCATGGTCATTCACTAAGAAGGCAATACAGAAATGTGCATGAGATTAGGTACCGTATGAGTGTCCGAATACCAAAAGTTATTTCTCACTTAAATTGTATCATAAATGATAGTGACATTGTATGTATCGACAAGTTAAGAATGGATAGAAATGCCTTTCCTAATTTAGTTCTATTTACTAAGGATGTCGGAGGTTTGACTGATGGTAAATATATGTCAAGTAGTGAAAAGCTAGCAATGTTCTTAAACATCTTGGCTCATCACGAGAAGAATAGATCTATCAAGGTCGATTATATTAGATCTGGATGGAGCGTAAGTCAAGCTTTTAATGAATGCTTGAGAGCTATACTCAAACTAACTTCATTGTTCCTTGTCAATCCTAAACCGATCCTTGAAGATGAGATTGAAGATCGATGGAAATGGTTTAAGGTAGGTGAGATTTTTAATTTTAGCATTTGTATATGACTAAATAAGGTAATTTTACTAAGACTTCGTTTTAGTGCGAGATAACTCTATATTTTTTATAGGGTTGTTTAGGTGCACTAGATGGTACTTACATTCACATTAGAGTTCCATCTGAGTACAAACCAAGATACAGGACAAGGAAGGGAGATATAACTACTAATGTATTGGGAGTTTGTGATAGAAATCTCAATTTTACTTATGTGTTACCTGGTTGGGAAGGATCAGCTGCTGATGGTCGTGTATTACGAGACGCTGTAGTGCGGCGCAATGGTTTAAAAATTCCTGAGGGTATGCCATGTATATATGCATATAAGAACACAAAAAGAATGATGTATTTATTTTTTTGAAAAGGTAACTGTACATGAAAAGAATAGAAAGGTAACTAAATTTTATGTTTATATTATAGGTAATTATTATTTATGTGATGGAGGATATACAAATGGAAAAGGTTTTCTTTCACCTTACCGAGGGTATAGATATTGGTTAAGGGATTGGCAAGGTGACAACCCCCCACCTCGATGTCGAGAAGAACTTTTTAATATGAAGCATGCTAGGGCTCGTAATGTTATCGAAAGGGCGTTTGGTCTCTTGAAAGGACGTTGGGGAATTCTTAGGAGCTTTTCGTGGTACTCTGTTAAAGTTCATAACAGAATAATAAGTGCTTGTTGTTTGATTCACAACTATATCCGTAGAGAGATGGATGTGGATCCTTTAGACATGGATATGGAAGAACAGGTTGAGAATCAACCTGAACATATTGATGTTGTTGAATCGTCTGAAGAGTGGACCACTTGGAGGGATGAGTTGGCTCAATCAATGTGGAATGCAAGATCTAATCAGTGATGACATGTTAAGTTTTTTTTTTTGCGATGAATTTAGCTAACTTGGGCTTTTAAGGTCAGCCTTATATCAAAAGTTAGAATCTCTCCTCTGTTTCAGTGATCTAGTGATCTTATACAAGTTAATTGGGAGTCTTGAATCCTTTTTGTAACTTTTGGCATATGTTATTATGAAATTTGTGGTTTTCTTAATATGTTATAATTATTACTCTTCATCACTAGTAAATTTTGACTTTATTTTACAACTCCAATCTCCTAAAACTAAAAGAACCCTGCAACACTAGTGCAGATTATAATTTTTGAAAGTTGATAGAGGAAAAGAAAACTAAATGATAAGTATGCATATAGAGAGAAAGGAATTAGTATTGCTCTTCATATATTTGATTTCCAGCAACCATGAAGATGGTCATTAGAGAAAGGAACAAATTGATAACGTCTACATAAAAGGATATAGAGAAAGGAATTTACCTATGTATTGTAGACAATGTATCCACATGAAGCTAGTCAGTTTCTTGACATAATTCCACTTGTGAATGTTTGCACGACCACCTGTTGAATGCAATATCTTTTAAGCTACTAATCTGGAGAGCCAACTACTTCCTGAATATATCAGTTTCTCCTACATTTTTTTATTTATATAAAGTGTTTCTATAATCAGTTCTTAAGTTCATGATAAGGTTATAGATTTATTCAACTATTTAATGTGTGCATTATTGTTATTATCATTATAATTTTCTTCATATTTATTTTTATAATCTATTCCACAAGAATATAAAGGCAAAATGAGCAGTCAAACATCTTCCCACGCATCAAAAAGATCAAGAAATTCAACTCCTTCGACTAGAAGGACATGGACTGCAGCATAAGAACAAACTCTTATAGATGGATTAAAAGAGTTATGTGTTAATGGTTGGAGAGGTGATAATGGAACCTTCGAGCCGGGATACCTAAAGGAATTAAAATGTTATTTATGTGAACATCATCCTAACAACGGATTGAAAGGTGAACCACATGTCTTATCTAGAATAAGATATTGGAAGAGATGTTATGCAAGTATAGCTATGCTAAAGAGTCGAAGTGGATTGGGATTTCAATACGGTGATGGAGCTATAATAGTTGATGATCCCAAATTTTGGGATGACTTCCTAAAGGTAATTAATACTTTATTAAAGTTATTATAATTTTTTACACTATCTGCCTGATGCTTTTAATTGTTTAGATCTGCACTTCTTCACTAGGGAGTGAATTTGTTGAATATGTTTCATGTGGACTGTCCACGACTATCACTAGAAAAGTAAGCGTGCTTCTGCATCCACTTCAATAATATCCATCATACTAGCCTCGTGTTCTCACGGATAAACAAATGAATGATCTTGTTTCAGACTTTACGTTCCTTGTGTTCTAAATTTATGGACAAAAGTTGCGGGTAATCCTCGATTTGCCCTCAACTATAAACATTGATAGGGGATAACTAACCACCAATCTCGTCTATATTTGTCTTGTTCCAGAGTTGAATGTTGGTAAGGTTTAAGTCAACTACTGCTTTGGGAGTGCACACCCTGTCCCGGGCCACCAAAGCCTTTCTCGATATGAATTAGTGTCAACCCAAACATAGCTGCTACAGTGAGCATTAATAAGTCTTTTAGCTTGAATACTGAAAAGTTGTGTCCAATAAATTTAGATTTCAAAGATATCGATTGCACAACTTAGAGAGCTTTTTAGTTGTTCATGATTATAGTTATGTATTTATATATGTGTTCTCTGAAAGAGTTATTAACTGAGTAATATTATATCACTTTATTTTATTTTGTGATTATTTACTAGGTTGATCCAAATGCCAAAAACATGAATAAGAAAAAATGGCCGATGTTTGTGGATTGGGAGGAAATCTTTGGCAAGGATAGAGCAACAGGGGAGTTTGCAGAAGGCCTATTAGATGCTGTTGAGGAAATTCAAAGGAGTCAATCCTCAGTACTGTTTAACGATATGAGTTTGGAATTTCCTATTGATCTTGATGGCGATGAAGAAGCTGGTTCTAGTCATAGACCTAATGTGACTACGGGAGAAGCTGGAAATGCTACTGGAGCTGCTACATTTCCTGAAGCATCTCAAAATGAAAATGCTGGAACATTTGAACCTGAAGAAGCTGGATTTCAACAAACCAATAAACAAGGTGAGTATACCAAAAGGTCGTCTAATGTCAATGAAAAGGATAAATGCAAGAAAAGAAAAAAGATCCCGGAGAATGATTCTGAGATATTTCTTAAGGGTATGGTTGAGGTTATAAAAAACTTTACTGACAGTCAAGACAAACGAATGGGTGCCTTGATTGACAAGATTGGAAATCGTGACCAATCTGATCTTCGTGATCAAATTTATTCCATCATTGAATCCCCTATATTTGACTTGTACTCCACAGAGCAACGCATCAAAGCAACAATGGTTCTTTGTGATGACGTCAAAAAGATGGAATTATTTATACGCATGGGTGAACTTGAGCGTCAAACTATGATGTTTATGATCATCAATGATAAACTTTAAAGTATGGTAGACTGCAAGATAAGTGGAAAGTTCATTTTGCTAGTTTTGCTTAATTGAAGACCTTTAAATATTTGAGTGTAGTGTCACTTTCTGATACCTCAGATTATGTCCTATATTGAAAATGATTGGCGTAAGACGGACACGAGGACAATAGCTTTTGTGTAACTAGAATCTATGGAAAAACTTGAATGTGGTGTCACTTGTGATAAACTCAAATGATGTATGTAAATGTGTTTATTTGGCTTGCTTTTGTCAATTGATGTACATGATTCTCGCTTCTCCTTTTCTCAGTATATACTGAAATGTGAAATGAATGGATTTTCGATACGTATATTCTTTCTTTTGCTTCTTTTCCTTTGTTGTGCTTCACTTCAAAGTCAAGCTGATATAAGTGAGACTGAGTTGTCTGGCCTTCTGTATTTGCTCACTGCACTTATTTTGTGTGGTTATTTAATTTCCATATCGCTCTATATCTTTATTGAAGTCGCGGAAGTCCTACATGCATCATTCATAAATCAGGATATCAGTATGTACGATGATGAGACAGGAACTCCTGCTCAAGCTCATACTTTAAACTTAAATGAGGAGTTGGGGTAGGTTCATACAGTCCTTTCGGACAAAACTGGCAGCAGCTAAAAATAGACTTTGGATTCGCTTGAAACAGTTGAAAGAAACCTCAAACCTGCAATAAAGGGGTTCGTCTTTGGATTATGCAGCATTGTCTATGATAGATTGGCAAAGAAAATGTTTGAAGTTTTACAATGTTCAATATTTGGGATAGAGACAATGTAGCAGGAAAGCTTAAGGTGGCTTGCTCATGTTGCTTAATTTTACTAACTTTATATGAAGCTGTGATCAAACTATATTTCTTTTAACATTAGAAACTTCTGCTGCTGTCCACACTACTTGAACTTTAGTTTTATTTTATATTTTCTTGTTTTCTTAAGAGAGGAGGGAGGTATGCCTTGGTCGGGGTACTTAAAATAACGTCTTCTCGTTTATGACTTGAGACTTCCTCAAGTGAATTAAATTTGTTAAGCACTTCGTATTCAAGTTTTAAACGTAATAAATATGGTAATTACATGAAATAGATAACATAATAATTCAAGGGTAAAATTGGAAAAAAGTTCTTTTTTAAGAGTTCTAAGCCAAACACAAGATTTGAATAAGCAATAAACCAAACACTGGATAAAAAATAATCCCTGCATTGCTAATCCCTGCATTACTAATCCCTGCATTATTAATCCCTGCGTTACTAATCCCTGCATTACTCATTTTTGTACCAAACGACCCCTAAGTGTTTAATTCTCAATGGCCTCCCCACTTATTAATTATTTAACTTTTAATTTATCACCATCTTTATACTTGAACTTGATTTAAAAGAAAAAATAGAAAAGAGGGAGGCAGCTACACTCTTTTGCCCTAATCGCTTACACTCTCCAATGGCTAAGAATCGTCCCGAGAAAGAAGAAGAAGAAGAATCCGGCGAGGAGATGGAAGTTTCTTCGCCGGGGAACGCGGATACTGAATCGGGATCGGGATCGGGATCAGAATCAGAATCGGAATCGGAACCTGAACAAGAGCAACCCCCGAAAAAACCACCAGTTGCCGCTCCAAAGAAGCCACAACCTCAGGATGATTCTTCATCTTCTACTGAAGAGGAATCTGATTCCGAGTCCGAACCGGATCCCGAAACACAGAAACCAAACCCGGTTGTTAAACCCATAGCTTCCAAACCCATGGATGAGCCGAAAAAAGCTGCGCCTATCGTTGAGAAGAAACCTAAATCGAAAGCAGATGCTACTGCAAAACTCACTTCTCCGAAGAAGTCCACTGCCGTTGTCGGAGCTAAACGCCCGGTGGATGACGGTGAAGCTAAGGAATCGAAGAGGTCTAAGAAGAAACCAGAGAAACAGATTGAAACTCCAGTGTCGAAAACACCCACTGATGACGTGAAAAGGCAGTTGTTTCAGCGATTGTGGAGTGAAGATGACGAAATTGCTATCCTGAAAGGCATGACTGATTACAGGTCGAAGAAAAAAGCCGACCCAGTTGCGGATTTGAGTGCATTTCATGAATTCATCAAAAAGTCTTTGCACGTAGATGTGTCTAAGGCCCAGTTGCAAGACAAGATTAGGAGATTGAAGAAGAAGTATGAAAACAATGCTGGGAAAGAGAAGAAGGGAAAGGAAAGGACTTTCTCCAAGCCCCACGAGCAAAAAGCCTATGAATTGTCTCAAAAGGTTTGGGGTAAAGAGAAAACTGACAAAGTTCCAGTTGAAGTTGTTAAAGTGGAGAATGTAACTGCAAGTAAGGGACGAAGCAACAGTGGAGATGAAGATAATGGGGTTTTGGATGTAGTGAAGGAGGAGAAACTGAGTGCGGAGGTGGAGAAGACTGTGGAGGTTACACCTAATTTGAATTTGACATCGTGTGGGGGAAGTGTTGCTGCTCTGGAGAAGTGGCTTGAAGAGTATTCTGGGTTGCTTAGCATTGAGAAGTTGGATGAGATTAAGAAAAAGTCGACATCCTTGCAGGTAGCTGAGGCTGGCTTGTGCTTGAGGAGGGTGAATCTAATTGCTGAGCAGGGGGAGCTGATGCGCAAAGCTATGAATGCTTCTGGGATTGATATCTAGAAAGAGTAAACTATTTTAAGGCAAACTTCCTTTTTAGGTTTGTTTCTGCTTGTAGTTCTGTTAATTTCTCATTTTGTGTAGTTTCAGCTCATTGTCTTTACAAGTAGCATATTTTGGAGCTTGTTATGTGTGATTTGCTATTTGGATATAAACCATATTTGTCTCACTCTCTAGTAATTACAGCTGCTTATTTAGCATTTGAATGTTTGCCTGTTAAGTTTGCTGATTCATGGGTTAACAGAATCATAGTTGGTGTTACTCAAGGGCTTCTAGTTTGATGCTGTCATATATGTTGGTATGTGAGGATATATGAATTAGCTTTGAGTGAACTTCCTTCTTGGATCAGCTTATGTATAGAAGTTTTATTAAGGTTGAATTCCATGCATCTTTCTGTGCAATATGGCCACAAACATATTGGTTTCCTTGTATGACTAGGGATGTCAGAAAAGAACACCGTTAGAGCATTTGGATGTAGCTATTTTCTCAGCCTCTCAACCAATACTTTAGTTGGATGTAGTTCTTTCCTCCTCACATCAGTTTCTTAGACTTTGTAGATTTTTAATCTGCTTCTAGAACAGAAGAGTTTCTTAGAAGATAGTGTTCTTTACTTGAGGGAGGAAATTGGAAAAAAATACTTTCGTGAAGACACTTAACAGTAATAATAAGTGTTGGAGCAATGGAGGTTGTCTAAAATGCCATTGTAATGCATACAAAGATTTTTGATAAATGCTACTGTATTTTACTGGCTTGTTTTTAAGAATTTCAAGGATTCTAGCTCTGCGAGCAAAAGTCCAATGTACATTTGGCTAGCTGAGGGGATAGGGTTGTTCCTGCTTTGTCACTCTGTAGTCTTGATGGAAAGAATTCTGCAACTGCAACTAGGAAGTTCTTTCATCTTGGTTGTTTCCGAGACGAGGATATAGATAAGTAGATCTTGATGAATGTTAGGTACTGGAAATTTATTTTGTATCATCATCTTTGGATTTTTTATTTCAATATCTTGCTCCATAAGATTGGTTAGCATTTACTGCTTCCTCTGTCATGTTACTATGAGTTCATTGGACTGTTGCTGAGACTTGTAGCTTAAAAGGAAGGATTTGGTGGAATTGAGTTTTGGGGTGAGATAGTTTATGGTTCCTTGATTATTTTCCTTTCCTTTAGTAGCTCTTCTTCAACTAGGTCGGACGCGCAAACCGCTCCTCCTGAGTTAACTATGTTATTTGATGTTATCTGCAAAAAATAGTGCAGAGTAGCTTCGACTCAGAGGTAAGGAATTACCTCTGGAGTGGAACTTAGCAAGATCTTATTCAGGCTGTTATGGGAGACTATGTTTGAGTTGGCTTTTAGAAGATCTCTTGGATTTTATAGATTTAACCCACAATGTCCTCTAGTATGAGCATACTTAGTGGATCTCTATACCACTCTCTTTCTGTTCTATAACGGAGGGTCCACGTTCAACAGATTGAACTCACAGAGCACTTCAGGGCTCCATTCAAGAATACTTGGTGCCCTTTATGAAGATTGATGTAAAATTAAGGATGTGGCAGGGTTTAACTCTAAACGCAAATGACATTGAGCTTGTATTCATAGACCTCAATGCTAATGGTGATTCTCAAGGTTCAACGAATGAATGAAGCTATGATCATATATCTGGAAAGAGATGATGGTCATCTCTCTCCCTCTTCGTCAGTAAATTTGAAAATAATGAGTGGCAACTATCTTTGTGAGAAACTTCTACCTGCACCTTCTTGCTTCAATTGCTGTCCCTGATTCTAATTAGTTTTGAATTCAGAAATGTAATGCCTTCATTAAGTCCTGCCGTTCTGGTATCTTGAGTTCCTTCTGTTTGCACACCAATTTGGTTGTCTATTCTGTGTGTGTTCAGTCTAATTATGACATTTACTTTAACCTGTATCATCACACCGTATCCCCAATTTCATCATGTTTTTCTGCTAGTTACGTGTTCCTCTGGTGATACTATCCTGGTAATTCTTGATCATTTTGTTTACCCACTAAGAATTTTCTGGTTCTTGCTAATTCCGAAATGCTTGAAGACTTGGCGGACTAATGTGTTGCATAAACCAAGATTGCTGCCCATAGAGGCAAAGCTCAGGGGCAATCAGTTATTTGCCGAGGGAATTATCCCAAGTAAAACTTACTCATACTCAGTGTTTATACCAAGTTGATATATGCATGATATGTATTTGCACAAACTTTTAATACTTAACATGACTCATTAACATGCATTCTCACCCAATAATCAATTAACTATTGTAAGTTTACATCGTTTGGTGAGGTACTGTTATCCTCTCTACTCCTACTCAAACGTCAAGGAAAGACACGAGTCTAATCATGTTGAGGGTACTTACGCAATGATTCTCAAGAGTTCTCTAAAATCACGAGGGAGCAGCACTGAGTGCATGTACTAATGGTGATAACTGAAGTAATTGTAAAAAAGCTTAACACTGAATCGAGCATACTTCACGTTCAGAAATGCAGGTTTCATTCGTTGGTTAAACATTGAAACAATAGACTTATTCGTATAACCAGGAAGACAATGACTATAAACCCGATGAGCAAATATTTGGTATGAGCTAGGTGGCTGCAGATGCCCCTTGGAAGGAGCTAAATAGGAGGGAAATAAGCATTTATTTGTGTAATGATCAGTTCACATCATTTATAAAAATGTCAACAGCATTCCACTAGATGATTCATCACTGATAAGCTACACAAATTCGATGCATAAAATTGTATTTAGGAAGAGGATAACTCAAGTGATGATCCAAAATAACTTTGTTGTAACGGCAAACTCATTGAAGGCTTGAGCTAGATCCAATAAGAACGCCAAATTTTATTAGTAACAAAAATGGAGCCCCCATTCATTTGAGAATTCAGATGCAGCAAGGACGAGAACAATTTGGGTACTGCAATTTATAATGGTCCAGGGAAGGTTCCATTCTCTCTCTGCTCATTCCATCTGTCAACCTGCAGTCATATTCAAAAGCAACGAAGAGCACATGAAGCTGACAACATGAAAGTGTTAACGTCATGTAATAAAAAAAGAATCACCACCAGAAAGTTAATGAGTTACGAAGATATCACATGCTAACCATTAAAACAGTCTTAAGGACTGATTTGGTCTCCTGGAAAACACACATACACACAGCTGGTTTTTCTTTTGGCTAGTCCTTACTAGTCCACACTCAAACATTTGATCCTGGCTCTGATTTGATTTGTACTTAAGATCATAGCTGTAAGCTTTTCAAGCACATTTCAGCCATGTCCATCACAATACAATCACTACCCCGGAGGATACACAAATTGCTAACTTCACTTACATGTGACAACTAAAGGTGCTTGTTTACCACAAGATGGTATACAGAAGAGGGGATTATCATTATGTAGTAGATGATTCCTTTGTGAAAAAGTTGTGGAAACAACCAACCAAATACTGCTTCATTGTGTGTCTAGATCGGAACAATCATATACTGTTTCACTACTCTGCTACCCCTGAGCAGTTGAACCATTAAACGAACTAGCAACCAAGACAGATCAAGTTCTACTAGTAATTTCATGACTATCAATTGCTGACAACAATGCCCCAGCAATAATAAACACCAGAAACCACTGCTAACATCATGTAATCCCCACTCTTCACCACTAGCTTCCAGAATGTATATTTGATCGAGACAAAAACGTCTTTTTCAAGTAATATTGTGTGGCTGTGGTTAGGATGTCATTTTGCTGGCATATTACCTGATTGCCTCCTAACATTTTTAACTAGGATGACATATTGGGCCTCTTTGGATGGCCATAGGGATTTCAAATCCACAAGTCCTAGTCTTTTCCTACAGTTTAAACAAAAAGATTGTAAGAGTAAACTCAAATGCCAATGGATGTAGGTTCCCATTTCATGCTATATGAAATAATCTCCAATCATGAACCCAGATATTGGCACAGCTTGGCTCCCTTTGATAACAAAGATAGAAGAGTATCCATCTTCCTCTATACAGAGATAATGTGAGCAGGTCTATAACTGCTTCCTCCTTCCTTTCGACCCCCTCCCAATTTGGATTTTGCCAACAGTCTGTAACAAGTGTCAATCATGCTCTCCTTTATTCCCCAGATTCACTTGTTTTGTTGTCTCTAATTCACGATAGACATCTCTTTTGCTCAATTTTAGCATAAGTCAATTGTCTCTCGTGTTTTTCTTTATTTTGTCAACTCCCTCCCTCGCTACCAACCTAGCATCAATCAACTTTACCATGCCCTCCTATTAACTAGGAGTATTACTTCGCTTTCACATGTTGTAGTGGCTCTGCCGTTAATTTACAGAACTTCAGCTTACACTGATGTCAATCCTTTTCCTAATTTTCTTTTTAATTTTGAAATTTAAATTTGTACTCATGTTAGGTAAGTATATCTGACTGGATCTTGTAACATTATCCATTTGCTACACAAACTATTAAGAAGGCCAAGGATATGACTGTAAACAATTTTATTCAGTTTAAAACTAAACACACTTTCTACTTATACACCATATATCTAATTTTAATACGATGAAGCGAGCATTAAAAAGTAATGTATTTTGCACTAAAAAATCATATGATCCTCTGCATTACAATTCCAATATTACTTGTTCATTAGCCAAACGACCCCAGTGATAATAATTTCTATCAATTTTAAATTCATAGGCTCAAACCCATATTATTCTTGAATCTATCCATCCAATACTAAACATGAATTCCGTCTCATTAGTGGATGTCCACAATGTAATATATCCCACGTTTGCCAAAAGCTTAGTAAAACATGGAAATCAAGATTACTTAGCATACTAGCAAAAGCATATAAATATGGTCTAAAACTTTAAAACAAACATACCCATTCACCAGGGCAAAGGGATCGGTAGTACTTGGCAAACTTGTCACACTCAGGTGCACCTTCACCCTTTGCAGCTGTGCACCTGAAAGACAAACCAGTGATACGTAAGTGAGATTTTCTTATTTGATTAAAATAATACACAGAAAGAAACAGAAAAGAGGAATAGATTGTAAATAGCTGTGAATACTGACCGATGATACTCAACATATCTTGTAAAGCAGTGCCTCGTCTGATTTGTAGTAGGAAAGCGGAAGTCAGCAGGTGCTGTCTCAAGCTGATTGCCAATCATAATATAAACAACAGAAGACAGTCAATGCATATGCTATTGGCTAGTAAGATGGAGTCAAGATTGATGGTTAACTAAATCTAACCTTAATCTCAGGGGTTTCAACAGCAGACTCCTGATCTCCTGAGGTCTCATCTTCAGTACTTTCACTGCTTTCCTCACTGGAAGCCTCCACAGGAGGAGAGGCTTCAGCTGATTCAGTTACAGCTTCACTGCTTTCCTCAGGTGCAGGGGCAATTTTGATGCTCTCAACCACTGGAGTCTCCTCAGTTTTGGAAATAACTTCTTCAGCTGGAGCAGCTGAAGGGGTCTTAACCTCAGTTTCTTCCACCGGTTTTTCAGTCATGGGGGATTTCTCTTCGTGGTCTTTCAGTAAGTATTGCTGCAAATCCATGAATAGGGTAAAATTTGTCATTTGTAGGAAAAAAACTCTATCAAAGGCAAAGAAAAACTCAATGCAAAATAGTAATCCAAAGACTAGTATAATGCCCTGAAATTTTTAGATAAGAAAGTCAACGACGTGATTATAGCATTAAATCCTCATGTCAATATGGAAGAGTTAAAGAAATACAAGCTCCCAACTAGGTGAAAAAAAGATGTTAGAACACATTTCTCTACCTGAGGATCAATGCTAAGAGCTGCTCCAACAAAACAATGACGCGAGGGGCAAGCAATTTCAAAAAGGTGTGCACTTTGTAGGGTGAGCCATTAAGGGAACCATGCGAGAAGGATCACATTTTATGAATCTAAATTAAAAGATGGAAAAGAGAGAAAACATGTGGATAAAGATGGGTCCTTTTGCTTTTTGTTAGTAGGACTCTTCTCTAGTATGCTTCAGTTCTCCTTGTTGTCCTTTTTAAGGTCCAACATCCTGGCAGTAGAGGATACATATTACCAAGCAATGTGTACCTCTTAACCCAACCAGAGCAAGCTAGACGCCCCGCAGCAGGAAGCAGGAGCTGATAAGGTTGTTCATTACTTAGTTTAAGCACAATCCTATGTATTCACTAATGCTTTACTTCAGGATTTGACTTCAATAGTAATTCAATCACTTCTGATCAAAATTATCCTTTGGTGAAGAAATTCAAAGCAAAAGTAAACACAACTTTATTATGGAAATTTAACTTACAATATGCTCAAACAAATTGGTTACACACAGATCTTTAACTCCTTACACCTTTCAAGTTCCATCAACTGCTCGTGTAAATCAAAATCTCATTAACAGATAAGAAACGACTCAAGCAATTCTCAACATAATGAAATTCTTATAAATCAGAACTACTCCTAGTAAAATCACAATACTGGAGAATAACATCTTCCTTATATTTCTCCTATTTTCTTTCTCCAAAACTGACGCCTTTATTCAATAATAAATAAATAAATTCTCATTCACAAAACTAAAGCCAAATTGAAGATCGAGCTCGTGCGATCCTCTTTTTGCCAGATTCAAAACATCATAATGAATACAAATACATCACAAGTATTTCAAAAAACAAATTACGAACAAAGATAATCAATTATAATAAGAAAACGCAAACCAAATCGAAAGATGAAAATTGGAGTAGTAGTTGCTATTTACCTCAGATAAGGATGCAACATTTGAGGTTTCGACTGCGGCCATGGCTGAACTCAGCTGCGACGGCGGCCGATGGGCTAAACTTAGACCAAGACAATAGCTAATGTAGGTTTTCTGGTAGAATGTTCAGTTCGTCAGTATTGAGTCTATGGGAGCGATGGCGAGAGAAAATGGGGAAGCATCTGATCTGCCGTTTGAAAAGGCTCACATCTCGAGGTGAAGCCCATGGGCCTTGAAGTCTCTGTCGTTATTGGGCTGTATGACCCAATGAGTGGGCACAGCAAATCAGCCTAATTTGTCTCGTCTGAAATCTGTTTAGTAGATGACCTTTTCTCTCTCGCGCTAGTAACTTATGAATTTTTTAAAATTTATTTGAAAATTAAAAACAATTATGAAAAAAGTAAATTAATGCAAAAATTGACCAATAGTCTCTTGATATTGTTACTGTAAAACTGAATAATATATGAGCAAATATTATAGAATTTTCTAGTCTAATGTTGTCTAAAAAGGTTATTTTTCAAACACTATATTTACACAACTTTTTAAAATAAAAAAAATACAATTCAAATGGTGACTTAAAAATGAGACATTTTGTTGTAAATCATTCAATCCAACTCTATTTAAAACTAGGTCTATTGTTCCCTCGTTCAAGAAATTAGGAAATTTACCCATTGAACTTTTGACTATCACTTACTCCATGGGACAAACCTTTAATCATATCAACAATTTCATTGAAGCTCAATTCCTATAGAGTTTAATTCTCTATAATGTTGAAAAATAAAAACTTCTAATTAGTCCGAGGATTTGTAACATTTGTTAAGGAATGTATGACTAGTGTATAAGTAATGAATCTTCATAAATCAGAAAATGAGTTTTTGTACAAATATTCAGTAATTGGACAGTAAAATATCCCATGAATACATTATTAATTTTCCCTTGCAGTAAATAAAGAGTTTATATATATAATAGAGGATGACATGTATCATTTGTCCATCCAAATTATACAACGCAGTGATTTCCTTGTTTCAAGTAAGTCAAATGCTTTGTTAATATCCTCAAAGCTTACTTCATGCGTTATGAATCCATCCAAGTTCAATTCCTGCCCAACATACCAAAAAAACAAAAGCATCACATGTCATAGGGCGTATCTAGTATGGAATAAAATATTACCTTATACTAATATTTTTCAATTTTCCATGTTAATTTTATTAGTTAGAATATTTTAGAAAATATCTTTTCTAAGAAAATAAGTTTCTTAAAAATCAAGAAAATAACTTCCATTGTAAAGTATAAAAAACAAGTTCCATAAGTGACATCCAATGTTGATTGTCTACTTCGGGCCTCCCAGCCCAATCATAATTAAGGAAACTTACATTATTCAAATATTGATTAGCAAAGATGGGAATGTCAACTTTAGCTTTGACACCACCAAACATGGATCCTGTGATAGTTTTTCCAGCCGCCACCAGCTCAAGAGGGCTAATGCTTAATGGTGTACCATGCATCTCAATTCCAAGTAATATAGTTTTTCCAGTATCCTACAATATTGTGTACATATTTCATTTAAATGCTTGAAATACGGTATATTCTCACCTGAATACATGATAAAGTGTTCTTACTAAACACTTTTCGCTCAAATTTTGAATTTTTTTTTGTGTGTGTTCTCAAATATCAATTTATATGTAGGTAAGTAAATCACATAAAATATTACGTAATTAAGAAGAGTTTCGACTTTATTAGCCTTATTTATGTCTAAAGATAAATTTCTCTTTATTTGATATTTACACTATCTGTGTCATCTTCTCTTAATTGATGTGTTTGTAGTCTTCAAAAACTATCACTAAGGGTAAAATGAGAAAAAGATCAATGATGACTTTTGTTCAAACTTTTAAAATGATAAATAATTTTAGATAACTATTTTAGAAAACACGAGAGATAATTTGAATCGACAAATAATTTTTGTGAAGCCGAAAGTTTGAAGAAAATTAAACCTTGCGAGAACTAGTAAAAGCATCTTGCATTAAGGAGGTCAATCCAATACACTCAAAGCAATAGTCAGCTCCATCATCAGTCATCTCTTTTATTACCTGTCACAATTAATCAATTAATTATTGAATAATACAAATTAATTCGTAAATCAATTACTTATTGAATATATAAATATATAATTAAACAAACCTGGCTAGTGGATTTCTCACCACAAGTTGTAGGGTTAATAAAATCTGTTACTCCAAACTTCTTCCCTGATCATTATAATACATACATTTGAAATCCCTTTCAATAACAATTAACAATCTCTTCTTTTATTTTCTTATTTTAGTTTTATATGTGGGATATATGAAGTATATATGATTAAGCAAGTAATATAATACGTACCAATTTCAAATTTTTCTGGATTTAAATCAACACCTATAATTTTTGAAGCTCCACGTAACCTTGCTCCTTCCGCAACCTGTTACACATTATAACATGTGGTATTAATTGAGTTAAAGTGTCTGGTTGAAATTTTGTATGTCTCGAGATGTGAAATCGAACAAGTAGAGATGTCTATTAAACTATTCTAATATAGTTACCGCTAGTCCCACAGCTCCAAGACCAAATATTGCCACAGTTGAACCTTCTTCAACTTCTGCAACCTTCCATGCCGCTCCCAGTCCTGCTAATAACAAATTATGAAGGATGATTTTTATTTATGAAATCGCGGTTTTTTCAATTTAAAATTATGACGACATAATACATTTGAAACTCACGTTAGTGAATAGAGGTACTCTATCGTTTCAATTTGTTTATTTTTTGACTTGATACACAGTTTAAGAAAGTAAAGAAGACTTCTGAATCATGTGATCTTACCCTAAAGATGTGTAGAATGTACCAAAATATCCTTTTATCTTATGATTTTAAACATGACATGTAGAAAGTTGATTTCCTAGAATCTTTGGATAAAAACCAATAACATATAGATACAACTGAGAAAAAATAACTCATGGATATGACAAAATGTATGAAAATCTTGGATTCGAGCACTTTAAAAAAAATGTTACTAGTAGTAAGAGTTTTTCCCTTAATGAACCTTATGTTACTTCGATTCTTTAAAAATGTTATTGTATTTGTATAAGATCTTCCAAAGTTACCTACTTTAGAAGGATTTGACACACACGTCAAACAAACATTTTTAAGAAATCTAAACAATAAAACGAACCCGTAGAAACTCCACATGAAAGTAAAGAAGCTTTATCAATGGGAAGATCAGGGCTCATCTTCACTACATGTGTGACATCCACAACAGTATACTCAGAGAAGCTGGATACCCTGAGTGTATGATGCAAATTTTCTCCATTTTTATCTTTGAATCTGCTGCTTCCATCCCTTGGCATCCCACATGGATATTCAACTGAAAATTTAGAACAACCATTCCCTTTTTGGGACTTGCAATCTCTGCATTCTCCACAGTTCCTTTTAAATACTGGCACCACTATGTCCCCTGTTTTCACTTCCTCTACATTTTCCCCTACACTTTCCACCACACTGAACCATAGAAAATAAATAAATTAATCTCATATGCATCAACTATTAGAAAATCGTTAAACAAGGTGCTAAATTAGGTTTTGAGCCTAACTCACACCCCAAAAGCTAGCTCAAAGGGAGGAGGGTTGTCCAAGCCTTATAAGGAGTCCACCCATCTCATTAACTATCATATGAGACTTTTTGTCATTTTTTAACACCCCACCTCACGCCCAATGCTTAGCATCTGGTGCGTGGGCAATTTTAATTTTGGGGCCCCCAACATAGGTGAGATGGGCCTTGCTCTGATACCATGTTAAATTAAATTTTGGGTTTAACTCACACCTCAAAAGCTAACTCAAAGGAATGAAGATTGTTTAAGCCTTACAAGGAGTTCACTCATCTCATTAACTATCAATGTGAGACCTTTTGTCGTTCTTTAACACAAGGCACGTTCCTCTCTTGGGCGGTTTGGTCTAATCAAAGTCAACTGACACTCATCCAATATGGGGTTAATTAGTTTTCATAGGCTATCTTTTCTATTCGCTTTTCTATCGGATTACTTTCAGACCAGCCAAACCTTTAGATTGTTTAAGTAGATTTAGGTTGATTATATCATATATTCTTTACAATAATATAAATATTATACGAAATAAAAAATATCCAAACGAACGACGATGTGATTGATTGACTATAATTGGAAGCTTGGAGTCATTTGTTGATAGAGAAAGTAAATTACCCAGCTGCTTCATGACCAAGAATTCTAGGGAAAGCAGAAGCTGGTCCCTGAGGAAGTTAATTAACAATAAATTATGAAGAACATAGAGATTAATTAGTCTAATTAAAAATAATTTGCTTTTTCCAAAGTGGACTTACAGTTGATAATTTCCAGAAACTAAGATCAGACTGACAGAGGGATGTGCAAAGAATCTTAATCCTAACCTCCCAAGAACTGGGAGGAGCAACCTCAATTTCTTCAATGATCAGAGGTTCCCCTGCTTTTCTGCATACTGCAGCTGTTTAATTAAAGAAACATACAATTAGACAATATAATAATTACAGATTAATTAGGTACCAAATTGGATGTAATTAATGTTGAGAAAGAGAAAACCTTTGCATCTTATGGGTTTTCCTGCTGTTTGTGATGCAAAATTTGAGCCCATGACTTTTTTGTGATTTTCTCTAATTCAACTTCTTCAATAAATAAGACAATTTGGTATTTTAAATCATTTGTTACTTCATTTCTCGAAAGTCATTTAACTAATTTTTAAAGTTCAATCGAATAAGTTCAACACAATATTTTATAATTTAAATTTACATATTCAAAAGTACTATAGGCAACTAAAAGAAATAAGTATGAGGTTTGATCGTGGGAATTTTATATTTTATAAAAGATTTAGAATCTTTGTAGAAAATATAGAAAATTCAACATCTGCGTGTGAGGCGTAGGGGAGGTTCATGTGATTGGCCATAATAAAATAAAGTACACCTAATATGTTAAGTGAATTTCATATTTTAAAAGAAAGAAAAAGTGAAAAGCTTTATAAAATACGAATTAGGAAGTTGTTTGGTATGATTATGAAATAAATGAAGGTATTTAATAAGTTATGATACCTCATTATATATTATATATATTATAGTATAAATAGTGAGATAAATAATTTGAGATTAATTAATATCTTTAATCACGCACATGATAAAATAATCATTCATTTATCTCTGAATTATTATTGTTTATTCCTCATATCAAACTATCCCCAAGTATATTATTGTTGAGAATCGCAATAAATCAGTTGATTGACTATCTGAATTTAATTTTATTAGTGAGAATTCAATTCCACCTATAATCCCCTCTTTCATTTTCCCTCATCTATCCTAATTTATTTATATATTTTTAAAAAAGAAAAGTATACATTGTTGTTGAACTTAGTAAATATACTAGAAAAAGGTAACAACCATCCAAACAAGCATAACTCTCATTCATAGAACTAGAATTAAATTAAAGATACTTTTTTTCCAGATTCAAATCTCTGAAACGAAACGAGATAGATACAAAAGTATTTAACTCCTTTTTAGTAAATTAAATAATAGCAATAAGTAGAACAAACATCAATTTAATAAATATCCCAAAGCACAAACAAGATAGAAAGGTTATTAAAATAACAGGATTATTTTCCCATCCAAATGATACAACGCAGCGTTTTGCCAGCTTCAAGTAAGTCAAATGCTTTGTTAATATCTTCAAAGTTAACTTCATGTGTTATATATCCCTCCAAGTTCAACTCCTGCCCAATATTCCCAAAAACAAAGCATCAACTACTTATAAATTAATTTGGCATAGGAATAATAATACTTTTGGTCCCTCGTTAGTAAATTCTAAATTTTGATCCTTATGATACATGACGACTACAATACCATCATAACATATATAAAACATTGGTAATTAAAATAAATTTATGTGAATATTCACAAACGGCAAACAGATAAAATGCACATTCAATTAATTGAAAAAGGTTAGATATTGTTAATCAATTAAATGTCATGACAAGGATTAATTAAATCAGAGTTTATTAATAATCGAACTACCAAAAGTACAATGAACCTTTTGGAATTATTTATGTGGTAGCTAGGTTCGTTAGACCTTTTTAGTATATAATATTCACAACGATAAACTAAATTTAGAATTATTTGTATTGAAAATGTGTAATAAAATAACAAGAAAACTTACATTATTCAAATATTGATTAGCAAATAAGGGAATGTCAACTTTAGCTTTGACACCACCAAACATGGATCCTGTGATAGTTTTTCCGGCCGCCAATTCATAAGGGTTAATGCTTAACGGTGTGCCGTGCATCTCTATTCCAATAATTACAGTCTTTCCAGTACCCTACCATTATATATCAACATGAATGTTTAGGAGATATATATAATTCGATCTTTCGTCTCAAAATAAGTGTCATCTTAATAAAAATCACATCTATTTATAACAAAGGAATCAATAAATATAATGTGTAGTTTGTTAAATTATACTTGTTTGATATAGTAATATATATCTTTTGTGATGCACACTATTAAAAAAATGAAGATGAAAAAAATATATTTTTGTTTTGAATTCAAAAGGTCATCACACTATTTTTAGGATAGAGAGTATAAAAGTTCATGTTCAAAATTTGTATATTATAACTTTGAAAATTGCACAAATTATAATATAATTACAAATATTTTATTTATATTTGTATAACATTGAAATTTAAAATAAGCTTGATGAAAACAATAAGACTAGTGGGGATTTAATTTATATATCATGAATCAACTTGTTTCAAATTAGGACATTTAGAATCAGAGTTATGATTTAAAGTTTATGAATTTTGAATTTTAATCTTTAATTTACTGAATTATAAATTAATAATCCATAAATATTTAATAGATTTTTAAGACAAAGACAAAGACAAAATTTAATTTAAATCAAAACTATTAAAATCGATCAAACCCTTAAAAAGATTAATTATAAGAAGGGAAGTAAACCTTGCGAGAACTAGTAAAAGCCTCTTGCATTAAGGAGGCCAATCCAATACATTCAAAGCAGTAGTCAGCTCCACCATCACTCATCTCTTTTATTATCTGTTATCACTAAACTTAATTAATAATTTAATAACTCAAATTAATTGGTAATTATTCTTTTTTTCTAGCAGAAATTAAAGAATGAAAAAACAAAAAAGTTAAACAAACCTGGCTAGTCGATTTCTCACCACATGTTGTAGGGTTAATAAAATCTGTTAGTCCAAACTTCTTCCCTAGTCATCATACATTTGAAAATTGAAATTCATTTTTCAATAACAATTACTAATATTTTATTTTTATTTTAGTTTTTTGTAAGAATGATTAAGCAAATAATAATACGTACCAATTTCAAATTTTTCTGGATTTAAATCGACACCTATTATTTTTGCAGCTCCACGTAACTTAGCTCCTTGTACGACCTGTTAAATTGTTTATTACGTACAAGAATAATTTACTAACTTCAAAATGTTATAATAAGGTGATCAAATTACAACTTTCATAGGCTACAACCTACATGTTTCTTTATTTGTTGGATATAACACAAATCCAACAAATAAAGACATTTTATTGGATCTATTAATATATGCGATGAATAGTCAATTAATTAAAGCAAGT
The DNA here is from genome assembly GCF_900185275.1 of Solanum verrucosum. Taxonomy (NCBI): domain Eukaryota; kingdom Viridiplantae; phylum Streptophyta; class Magnoliopsida; order Solanales; family Solanaceae; genus Solanum; species Solanum verrucosum. The sequence goes on from NW_026019954.1 coordinate 1,393,528, forward strand.
TAAATAGCAGACCTGATTTACAAGATTTTATCCTTATGGACCCCAATTTGATTCCTTCTTGACTCAAATCATCTAGATGGGACCTCAAATTTGAAAAGGAGAGGATTCACTTTGTTTTATTGAGTAATCTCATATAATATAAATCATTCCTTATTTGAAAAAAAAAATACAAACATATAATGCGTTAATATCTGTCTTTGAAAGAGAGAGGGGACAGAAAAAAGAGAGGGCCAAAAGTAGTAAAACGTGATTAATCATTTTGTAAAAGAGATCGTCTATACAATGTGATGATCGTTAATTAAAGTATATTAATAACTAAATTGAAAATGACTGAGAGGTGCGTTTGTATTACTACTATGGAAACACAACCTCATGAGTAAGTTAGTATAAAAATTTCAAATTTTACTTACAATATACTTAAAAACAAACCACTACACCAAAAATAACAATTAGCTATTCGTTGCTAATATGTCGTAGTAATTTTTAATCATTAATTACAAACTTACTGTTAAATAATATTAGTATATTGTTTGGCGATAAAAATTAGCTGTAGTTAATTTTTTTCCCTAGTGAAATAAAATTCATGTAGAAAAAGCATAATTATTTGTTGAACTTTATTGTCAACACATAAATGGAATTACCGCTAGTCCCACGGCTCCTAGTCCAAATATTGCTACGGTGGAACCTTCTTCAATATCTGCAACTCTCCATGCAGCTCCCAGTCCTACAAAAATAGAAAAAAATAAGCGCCTGAAAAGTATAGTCTAAACTATTAAAAAATTAAGTGTGATATTTGATTAAAATCACAACTCAACATAAAATATGGATAACTCTTGCTTTAAGATGATGCACGCTTTTTGTTTAACTCATTAATTAAGGGCAACACTTTTATATATATGTTATGATACACAAAAAAGTGATTGACCTTTTCATTGATCAAAAGGCCACACTTTGCAAATATGTAGTATTAAAAAAACATATTTGTTTAGAAGGAAATGGATTGAAACAAACCTGTAGAAACCCCACAAGAAAGTAAAGAAGCTTTATCAATAGGAAAATCAGGATTCATCTTCACCACATGTGTGACATCCACAACAGTATACTCAGTAAAGCTGGAAACACATAATGTATGGTACAATTTTTCTCCATTTTTGTCCTTGAACCTGCTGCTTCCATCTCTTGGCATTCCACAGTAAAAATCCTCAGGGAATTTTGAACAAATATTTCCCTTTGGACACTTGCAATCTCTACATTCTCCACAGTTTCTTTGAAATACTGGTATTACGATGTCCCCTTCTTTCACTTCCTCCACATTTTCTCCTACACTCTCCACCACACTAAACAAAAAAGAAGAAGAAGAAATTTAACTCATATGGGTGAATTTATACCATTAGACAGTCTGTCTAGCGGTGTTTTTCACTAATAATAAAATAAAAATCCTGCATACGAATAAGTACAAGCAACGAGGGCTAAACTTTAGCTTACCTTACCATTTCTAATGAGGTTATGAACTGAAAATCATAAGGGTACGAGATGTTCAGAGTATGAATATAATGGAGACGAGAGGAATTAAGCATTTTACTCAACAATATGCATAATCATATTTCTAATTTAATTAAAAAAGAAACTATATATAGAAGCAAAATTAGCAATTTTTGATAAAGAAATTAAGCTAATTACCCAGCTGCTTCATGACCAAGAATTCTGGGGAAAGCTGAAACTGGTCCCTGGGGAAATTAATTACAATTTAGCAGTAAATTATGAAGAACATAGAGATTAATTTAAAGTATTATTGATAAACTTACAGCTGATAATTTCCAAAAAGTAACATCACTATGGCATAGGGAAGTACAAAGAATCTTAATCCGAACCTCCCAAGAAGTAGGAGGAGCAACCTCAATTTCTTCAATAATCAGAGGTTCCCCTGCTTTTCTGCACACTGCAGCTGTTTATTTCAAGAACAGACCATTAACATGATATTCAAGCGTGATTCGTATGTAATTAATACGAAGAAAAAAAACAAGAAAGAGAAAACCTTGGCATCTAATGGGTTTTCCTGCTGTCGCTGATGCAGAATTCGACCCCATAATTGTGAGTAATGTTCTTGTTCTCATCAAACTTCTTTATTATATATTACTTAAATAATTTTTCTGTTGCCACTACTTTTTATCAAAAAGTCAAAAACAGAGAGTAACATTTCTGAATATGGTGAAAGTTATTAGTTTCGTTTTAAAATTATTGATAATATTAAAAAAAGGAAATTTTAGCAAATAATTACTATAATAAATTTACTTATGCTCCATAACTATAGTTTGTATATTTATAGACTATAATTATAGTTTAAGCTACCTTATTTGTATAATTTGTGGGTTTGTATAATTCACAGATTTGTATAATTCACGAGTATATTTGTATAATTCAGTTATTTTTATATAAACTAGAAATAACGAATTTATACAATTATAAACACCTGAAGTGTAAACAGTTATACAAATTATATTATACAAAAATTACATTATAGAAAAGTTATACAAATTTCGAATTATACAAAACTAAAAAGCTGAGACGCGTAATTATAGCTAAAAGTAGGTCGCAAATTGTAATTAAGGCAAACTATAGCTATGTTAAGCAATTAACTAGTATATGTTTGATTATATACGTAATTTTCCCTATTAAAATTACTTGACTAACTAAACTCAGATACACTCTAAAGTTCGATCCATCATATGACGTAGTAAGTGATCTCAAATTCTTATAGTAGCAAGAAACTTTCAATAAAAAATTGAGATTTTTAATAAGATTTTCAATAATTCGAAAATGAAACTAATAATTTGCGTCAAATCCAAAGTGTTTTCAAAATTTCTCTCAAAGTCAATGTCCTTGTAGATATATTTCCTTCATCTCAAATGATGTAACGTGATTTTTAAAAATAATTCTTTGAAACTATTTATCATTTCAAAAATTCATGACAAAATTAATTACTTATTATTTTTATATTCTAACCTTAATTGTAAAATGATACATCTTCAAAAATGAATAAACAACTCAATTTGAAAGAGATGGCACATATGTGAAGTACATATTAAATTATTATAGATTATATCTTAGAATATAAATAAGATTAAAATAGTAAAAAGAAAGCAACGTTCTTGGAAGTTAGAGTGCTTCACTCTTTTGTTATTAGTGGGTTCCTTCACAAAGCCATTTTTAAGTAAATAAAGGATCTTTTTTAAATTATTGTGTTTTGAATTCCTTTTACTTATCCTGAATTGGATATTGTCTTTTTTTTCTTAAAAAAAAAAAGGGTTTCTTAAAAAAAAAAAAGGGGTAGAGGAAGAGAAAATGAAAAGGGAGAAAATCTAATTTTTCACTAATGAAGTAAAAGTTTAAATACTTAATAAAGTGATCTATTAAATTTTTTCAAAATTTTGTATCTATTCGTAAAAGATATTTTCAAAAAGACTTTTCCGTAAATAGTGTGAATAGATATATTATTTTTATCTTCAACCTTTAAAATAATGATCGAAATTATAATCTCAATTACATGATTAACTTTAATAAAATAGTATCAATCATGTGAGACACGTTTCCTCATAAATCAAGTAACTAAGAATTTCTAATCTCGATAATGAAAGTATTTAGAGTCATTTTTAAACAAGACAAAAACACATGAATATATTCACAACTTGTTGTTGTGTTTTTGTTTTTAATGATTGACTCTATTTCCGCTAACTTTTTATTTGTACTGCTTTAGATTATTTTTCAGCTGACTGTCTATTTAAAATAATTTTCTATTCCAAGATAATGATAAAATTTACCTATATTTTAACCTCCTCAAACTACATTTGGAGAAATTATACTATTTGCTGCTTTTTCTTCCTTATGCATTGTTTTAGAAAAAAATTCGAATTTCATTTTCAACCATGCATTCATAGGTGGAGTAATATTGTTTGTGTTAATTTTTTAATATATTTTTAAAAAATAATAATTAAACAGACACATCTATTTAAAAACTTTTTTCTGAAAAGTCAATTTTCAAGTTCTTAAATATATATATATATAAAAGAATTCTCATGAAGCAACGTAAGTTAATTTGATGATTAATATGAATATTTTACCATAATATTTATATTATTGATGGGTAATTTAGGTAAAATTGATTTGTAGGATAAGTAATTAATGTTGAAGATAAATAGGGGAAACAATTAATTATTTTTTCTTGATGTATTAAAAGTGAAAAGTTCATTTTTAAAATACTGGACAAGTAAAATTGAACAAAAAAAATAAAATCTGATTAACAAATATTTATTTACAAAAATATCCTACACAATTATGATGGAAAAGATGTTAAAAGAATTTCAAGGTGTAATTGGGTCTTTAACCATACTAATGCATGCATTAAGTCCATTTACATTACTATTACCTAAAAATCCATGATAATAGTAATACACACTAGAACATTGGTTATACATAACATAAAGTACCAGATAATATATTACTATACACAGAGCTAGTATATTCATTATTTTTGCTAATACACTCTACCAAACGACCCATTTACAAAATAAGGGACCAAAGATATGAACCAGAGTCCAGACATCTACACCAATGGAAGGAGGCTAAGGTCACTTACATTGTTGGGCTAATTTTGGGTATGGGCTCCATAGAAGCATCTCAAGCCCACTCTAAGTCTCAATATAAAACTTTATCACATATTTGTCAAGCTTATCAACATAATTAATGTCTTCATCAGTACACTAAATATTAACCCAACAATTGAATTTGCAATGTTGAGATCAAGAAAATTCAAACTTATAAATGGAATTAGAACACTTCAATTAGAAATTTCAAACTTATAAATGAAATTGAAGTGTTAATCATTCATAAAATTTTATGAAAAGATCATTAAAACAATTTCACTCCTTGAATAGTAATAGTAACATATATTGGTTTATTGAAGTCTAATAAGCTTTTTCAAGAGTTTATAGAAGTATATTTGTCATCTTCTTTAGTGAGTGTCCATTTAATCAACACTTTGCCTCCCGCGTCTATGATGCACTTTACTTGATCCAGATCTCGAGTCTTCCTCTCTCGAGACTTGACAAACATGTACAACTTCTTTCTATGCATTTATCCCCTAGTTCACGTACAAATATTCAAGACATAGATAATTTTAAACCTTTTAACTATTCTAAAATAAAGACAAATATATTTATGAAGAAATTTTAAATAAAATACACTAAAAATATGTGATAAATGAACAAATAAATATTGCATTCTTCTTATAAAAATGAAAATGTTATCTTAAGCACTTTCATATTGGTTATTTTCTTTGTTTGTTTTTTTCTTTATAATTTTCATTTCTCAATTGGTGGGGAGTGGGGTGAATATGAATTATATATGCAAAAGGAAAATAAGCTTATAAAGTTGCTTGCCACATCCTTGAGGAAACATTGGTTAATTCTTTATTGAAATTGACAGTTAAATACCAATTATTGGGGTCTAAAGACTCAATAACTTATACACAACAAGTGGGGGGGAAAAGAACAAAAAGATACGTAAGTTTCTAAATGGAACTTTTTTTTATTTTTATACCTCAACGCTAAAAGAGTTGTGAATATTTTTTTTACCATCTTAAAAGAATCAGGTAAGAATCAATCTTCTGGTCCATTGACAATGACTTAGCAACCCGTTTGATGTTTTTTTCTCCATTATTTGGGTGTCCGATATCTGCATTGAAGTTTAATTAATTTGTATTCGCATTGTGTAGGTCCCATTTGGATGAAAATGCTCCCTATCAAAGATTTTTCGATATTCGAGGCTCGAGTTCCAAACCTCTGATGAAGATAACAACAATCTCATCCACTACATCACATTTCTCAATGATCCATTATATCTTGATTTATAGTTCCTTGAAATTAAAATTTTATCATTGTATCATTTATGGAAATGTTATTTTTTTGGATCATCACGTAGATATCGTCCTTATATTTAAATAGTAGTGTAAATTAGGAGTTGTTCAAACAAAATCAATCAATAATACCAAAGTACCAAACTAACAAAGCAGTGTTAAACCGGAAAAGAGACGACTTATGAATTGATTTGATTCGATTTGGAGTTGAAAGAAAAAAATACAATCATAATTGATTTGGTTTGATTTTAACTGAAAACGTCCAACAAAAATTAAATTAATAACAAACATTAAATATACCATTTTAAAAAAAAAAGTATATATATTGCAATTAGTGAGTATTTCTTAAAAACTTTTTCATAATTGTGATCTAATGTCTTCTTATAAGATTTTTAATTTGTTATAAAAAATTGTGGATCATGATCTAATATTCATAAATTGGAAGAGAAATAAAATGAGAATCATATTTACCACTCCCTCCGTCCCATTTTATATGTCATCCCTTTTTATAAATAATTGGTCCATAATACTTGTCATTTCATAAAATCAATGCATGAATTAGCATATTGTTCCTTTTTTTACCCTTGTGAGTTATTAGCATTGAAAACATACATTTGACCAACTTAGAAAAGTTAAGTAAATTATTCATGTTCATTGGTTAAATTAATTAATCAAAATAAATTAATTTATATTTATTGATTGAAAACTTGAGTTCCAAAATAAATAACTAAGGGTAGAAGGGTAAAATTACATCATTTCTTAATGCAAACAAAGTAAAAAAGTGACATATAAAATGGGACGGAGGGAGTATATAGTTATCCCAAAAACGAAAAACCGACAAAATTTCACTTCATCATTATAGATTTTAAAAGAAATATCGAGGACACAAATTCAAAAGCAATACTCAAAGATAATTAAGAAAAAAAGTGCTAGCTCTTTTAAATTCCCACCATCCTAATATCCTATAATATTCGTCACCCTATAAAAGTTGTGTGCTTGTGAAGTCGTAAATAATCCACAAAACAAAAGGTTTTGTGCATTGTATTAAACAATTACAGAATTTCGAGTTCACATTGGTTTATATCCACGAAGATTTTATAGGTTGAATATGATTGCCTCTACTCTTAAATCTTAAGTTTCAGATTTGATCCCTCAAAAATCAAAATGAAAATGCAGGTGAATTCGAATTTATCAAGGATCTCTATATCAATATTGAACATCATTTGAGAAAGCAAAATAAAGCATCTGATTAATATTTTGATGAAATTAATATTAAACTTGTTTTGGTATTTGTGTTGAGGGAAAAAAGAAGAAGGTATGGTCACATTATTATTACTAGTAGTACTATACTTCTATTATTGAATTTTGACTGGTTGTTTAATTATTTTACTTGATAGGGAAAATTTTAATAAATAACATTGGAACTACTGTTTCATCTCTTTTTATAATGAAGGATTGATTCTATTATGGTATAGTATTTGGAAAAGACTCCACCACAATTCTAATAGTAAAAATATGGGGAATGAGACACAAAATGTTAGACAAATATTTACGTGTTAACTGAAGCAAGTATTACTAATTGAATAATTTCGACTTGCACAAAAAAATATATTATATTTTTCTATTTAAAAATGTATTTTTGAAAAAGTTAATTCAACATATAAGATGATCAAACATCGAAAAACAATTTTATCACAGAAATATTTTTTGAAAATACATTCTATATTGTACTAAATACTAAATTGACATGTCTTGAAAATTCATCTAGTGATGTGTCTCTCAAAGATTGTTAAAATATAATTTGAATAATAAACCAGAATTATTTTTGCTCAATATCACAGATATAGGATTAATTGTGAAATGAAAATCCTTTGAACACAATACTTTTATGCTTTATTGCTGTTTCCATAATATTTTGAAAATGGTCAAACATAATTCGGTCAAAAATAAATTTGACTCAGTCAAAACTTGCTTTAATGTAAAAATAGTGAATCTAATCAAATTAGGATAGCTAATTAGAGTCATTGGGCTTGTAACCTTTGGTAAATTAACCAATGCAAATGAAAGTAATCTTAATTAGGTTTCTGTAATTACATGTCGTATTGGAAACAAATCCACTCCAAAGGGTCATTATTATTACTAAACTACTACTGGCTACGTCTTTTTAACTATCATTTTAGCTATAAAAAAAAAAGTGCTATTTAAAAATTTTAAATTTAAAATTGATAAAATATTATTAAAATATGCACAATATTTTTTTAAAAATCAATCTACTTTTATTACATAGGAATAAGTTAGTAAACTACAATTTGTATTTTTATTTTTTAATAGACATTAAAAAGGCTTAAATGAAAGTTAAAATGGAGCAGAGAGAATATCGTTCATAAAGCTAAAATAAAATTAATTTCAACGGTTAATCTAAAAATAATGGAAAACCATTTATTGCCTCGGAATTAAGTAAAGTATTAACTTTATTTTGCTCTTTAAAGCCCAACCAAATTGTACCATAAATCAATAATATCGAATGAGCATAATAAGACCGTTCAGATGGTAAGAATTGATTACATTTAATTTCAATTGAATTAAGTTATATACACGGCAAATTATTTTTTCTACACTAGTCATACTATAATTTAATGAGTTATTTATTATTTTAAGGTTCATTTTATTTTTTTAAAAATGATTTAAAGAATATTGGCTGCAGTTTCTTTATAAAACTAATCTAGTTGTGTAAATAATTTTTTTCCCAATGATCTCTATTACACAGAAGATAAACAAAGAAAAGTTGGTTTGAAGATAATTAGATGTCCTGTTCAAATCGAATATAATGACATATATCATGTCACTTGAATTTCTAAAAAGATATAAACTTTATAATATAAGATATATATGGCTTTGTCCAAACCGTCCATAAAAACGAACACAACATTTGGTACCTACTTAAATACTTGTGTAATTAATCACCAACAACGATTATGGTGTAGTTGTAACTTTAAGTATTATTTTAGAGGTCTTGGATTTGAGTCTCTTCGAATACACATTCATTTTTTAGAAAATACTTTACTACAATATAAAATTTTTTGACACAATCTGAATATAGTCGAACTTCAATATGAGTATGAGATACTAATTTTTTTTGTTTAAGATGAGGGGATAAAATTAATCAAAGTATCACCCATATGATAACGGTGGACCCCGTTTAGTCATTCATGGAATTGAAGTAACATTTTAAAATGTATTGACTAACATTAGAACATAACGGAGTTTCAATAATTTTTTCTCTTTTTTTGTTACAAAGTTTGTATGAGAAAAGAAAAAATAGAATAAGTTAAAATAAGTAGTTATATAATTAGAAAAGAGATAAAATACGACAAATTTGGGGTTAAAATATATATTATTATTATTTATTATTAAGAGGAAGCAAGTAAAACATACATATTTAAAATAAATAAATGATTTTTGTGTAATTATGCTATTAACGATTTATAATTATCTACAAAAGACTATATTTTTACGCTTTTTGCCTGTTTGCCATATTAAAATTGTAGGGGATACTCCCACAAATAATCAAGTCCAGAAAAAAAATTAAGATAACGCAAAATTGATTTGCATCAAATAAAATGTTCAAGCTCATAGGTAGTTTTAGATAGACATAATACATAACAATTATTCAAATTTAATTTTAATTTGAAAGTGTATATTTAAACATTTTAATTTAATCTTAATTCATTTTTACTATGTTCGATGGACACTTACGATAACGACACATGATTTATAAGGTGTTAAAAAGATATTTTCACGTAAAAAACGAGTTGAGGTGTTTAAACAGGCGAAGTTAAACTAGAGAAGCAGACAAAAATAAAACGTAATCACTCACATAAAGCCCATTCTTATCTTAGCAAAAACTGATATCACACGCATCTTTTCTCATCACAATCATCATCATCTTCTTCCTCTATGCAACTCACGAATCTACGGTGTATCCTCCCCTCCCCCACCAGGCTCCATTTTATACTCTTTAATTAAAACCCTTTCATTTACAAAGCCCCATTCTCTTCTTTTAAGCTAAAATCCCCATTTCCCAAAGGTTAAAGCAATACAAATCTGCCCCCGACCCCCTTAGTTCCATCTTTTTCTTCTTTTCATTCACTTTCTTTACTTACTGTATCAAGTTTGAATCTTTGTAATCTTCATTACTACGACTTTTTTGGTAATATAAAAAAAGGGAATATAGTATAATTTTAATTTGTTGCTCTGTTTTTAGTGGAAAATAATAATAGATACTCTGTTTTTATATAATAACCCCATTTCTAGAGAGAGAAAGAGTGGTTTGGGGAAGCTCTGCTGCTCTATTGTTTAATGGATAAAAGCTGTAATTCTTCTGGTGAGGGTGATTCTACTGCTACTTCAGCAAGTAGTAGTAGCAGTGGTAATAGAGATATGTATTTGAAGCACCTAAACAAAATCTCTCATAAGATCTCGAAACCCATTAGAAAACCTATGTTTTTTGAAAACCAGAATCCTCCGCAGGCGCAGACCCAACACGCTCCACCGCCTCTTCCTCCTCCTCCTCCTCCTCCGCCTCCTCCAGCTGGGCAGCAAAATTTGCACCCTCAGCCACAGCAACAACCGCCGGTGTATAATATTAACAAGAGTGATTTTAGGGATGTTGTTCAGAAGCTTACGGGTTCCCCTGCTCATGAAAGGATTTCGACTCCTCCGCCTATTCAACAACCCAAGGCTGCAAGTTCACGGTTGCAGAGGATTCGTCCTCCGCCGCTTGCTCAGATAAGCAACCGCCCACCTCCGTTTGTGAATGGTTCTAATAACGCCGTTGCTGGTGGAGGTATCGGTGGGTTTGTTGGCGGTCAACGGCCTGTTCAGGTACAGCCGTTATCTCCTCTCCCACCGTTTCCGGCGGTGCATGCGTCGGCGGAATCGCCGATCTCCGCTTACATGAGGTTTCTACAGAGCTCAATCGCTTCTGCTTCGACTGATTCCGATTCCAAGCGATTCTCTACTGGGCTATCACCACTAGCTCCGCGGTGGAACAACTTCGGTGCACCGCAGCAGCAGCCACCATTTCCGCCTCCTCAGCCGCATCAACAGAACATTCCTCCGCCACCGACAAACTCCTCCTTTGTTTTACCACCGTTTCCTGCTTTTCCCTCATCGCCACTTCCGTTTGGGTGTTTGCCGTCGCCAAGGTCGCCGTACGGTTTGCTATCTCCCGGTCTTCTGCTTTCACCGTCCCGTCAACTAGGGTTTCAGCAGCTCCCTTTGTCGCCGACACTTCCAGTGGCAAGCCCGAAGTGGAAGGGTATTTGAGGAATTTCATAGAAACATTAAAAAGGTAAGTCTTTTAGGAGTTTTTCAAAAAAAAATTGTTTTGTTTTTTATAATAGGAATATAGTTTATAATTTGTACATTTTGGGGGAATCATTGGATTATATTGAAGAGTAGAGTCTTTTATGCCCAAATATGATGTAGCTAGCTATTAAATGGCTAATTAGGGGTTTGTTTTGTTGTACATGAATGTTAAAAGAGATAATTTTTTGTTTGTTCATTCATCTCTTCTTATCATCTTCATTGATAAAATAGTAAAATACTGAATTCTTTGTGATCAACTTAATTCGATCTTTAAGTTCCATTGATTTAGAATGTGAACTAAATTGTATGTACTTGCCGATGGGATATAATGGTGATGTTTGGGTCAGCTTGTGTTAGTCTTGACTCTATCAAAGACATTCTTTCTTTGTGATACCGTGGTATTCAAGCAGCTCGTGCTTATCCGGACTTTATCAAATGTATTTCTTTCCATTGGCAAGGTGTGTGCAAACTGGTTTGAACACTTCTTTATCCAAGTTTCTCTGAGCTATCTCAATTAAGGGGAGGAGAGCAGGGGAGTGGTATTTAATAGAGCAACAAGTTCAAATTATATTATACATTTGCTTCTGTACTGATTCTGTGTTGTTTTGATTTGCCTTTAGTAGGGTACTTGTTGTTTCTCTTTATTTGAGGTATTTCACTCAGATACTTCCATATTACTAAGCCTACAATGTGGTATGCCTTTTAAAGTAACGGGTTAAGTTTTTAAGAACTTGATTATTTCATTTTCCAACTTTAAGGGGCAGGAATTGAGGCCTTATTTCTAGCGTTTGTGAGTTTATCACTAGCATTGTTTCATGCCATAGACCCTATTCGTTGTTGGCGTTGGATGTGGTTGGTGTAAAATGGTGGTTAGCGATAATGTTTGCTTGGTTTCTCAATTGTGTTTTATTGGTTCATGCTACTCTCCCCATTCCAGTGCAGTTTTTTTTGAAATTACAACATAGAATTAGATGGCAGGCACACTTACTTCTCCTTTGTTTAGTTCAATATTTTACTCCAAGGAAAGTTCATACTTGATGATCATGGTCACTTGAGACTCTCTGCCAGTTGTACAGAGTGACAGTCGTATAGAGTGGCGTAGACAGGATTTTCGGTAGAAAATTTCATCACCATCCCTTCAAAGATTGTGATTTGAAGTGTAATGGTGAGCTTTATTAAACATCACCTGTAGCATGAACGTTGTTTTTGAAGTACTAGTTCAATTGAAAAGATAAAAAGTTAGTGACGTGGAGAAATTGGAGTAGTTCTTTTGGTTGATGATTTTTTTATGGAAAGAGTAGAATATGTGGACCTGTGTGTTGCTCTATTAATTTTGAACCTCCTTTTGACTGGTTGATTTCAAGGAGAACTTATTTTTTGTGTGGTTGGAGACATTGTTGTGGGGCTCTTCAGATGGTCTATTCCCACTCAAGGTTATGACTAATGACTCCCATGAGCCAATTTCAATCAATTATCTGCTTTAGGCCTAACCCATTGCCCATTGGTGGCTCTTTAAAGTTGACATTAATTTTCACTTAGACACTTTAACTGGGCAAGGTTCATTTTAGACACCTTAGGTCGGGTTTCACTATGTCATTTTGACACTTTTTGCTTATATGACTTAGTGAGTGTAATATACTTGTTGAGCGCGCCTGAAAAACCTATTTAGTCGATTTTTTAATTATTTTTTCTTCTTCTTTCCCATTTTTGCAAACTTAAATATCCAACATGGTGAATAAAAATAGTTCCAGGAACTATTTTAGAAATTTAGGAATAGATCCATTTCAAGATTAAATATTAAATTATTCATGATATTCTTTTTCTTGAAAGAATTAAATATTTAAAGAGGAGTAAGTTTAATTTTTGGTGAATTATAAACCTCCTAATTAGGGTAAAAAAGAAAAAAGATATATTTGAAGAAGACACTAATAAAAAAGAAAGAGTATGTAGGTGCCCAGATGTTTTAGCAAAAAAGAGATGGGGTATTTAGAGAAGACAATGGGGTGGGGGACCGGGTATGTGCAGATTTTTCTGCAAATGAGTAGGGGTATTTGGAGAAGGCGGGGGGAGGGGGCAGGTGTTTCTGCAAATGGGTATGGGTTTTTGGAGAAGACAATTGGGTTGGGGGGGGGGGGGGGGTCATGTGGGGATTTTATTGATTTAATTTGTTTTAAAAAAAATATTTGGGAAAAAATCCACGTGTCATTGAGTCATTGGTTACTTTATATTTTTAATCAAAATTCATTATCTACAAATTGTTTTTGACAAATGTCGTCATTTAATTCGCCACTTTACACGTCATTCGCAAGTGTAACACACACCTCATATATTTTTGTTGATTGGCAAAAGAGTGTCAAAATGACACAACAAGACCCTATATGAAGTGTCTAAAATGAACATCGCCCACTTGAGGTGCCTAAGTGAAACTTCGTGTCAACTTTGTGTCAACTTTAAGGGGTCACCGATGGATTAGACCTTTGCTTTAAGAAGGAAGAGCAACCACATCTAAATGCCATTTTTTTAATGGAAAAAGTTTCATGACCTCAGTTGTGTAAGATCGAGACGAGTTTAAATGGAGCGAAATGAGCAGTGAGAATATAACATAGTTGATTTTGACTAGTTTGAGATTGAGGTATAATTGAGGTTGGACTACACTTCTTTTTGCTAGCATTTGAGTATAGATTTTGAATTTCTTTTGAGAATGTGTGTTCAATTATAATTTTTGATTTCAAACTCGTATGTTTTGAGAACTTTAAAAAATACTTATAAATTTGACATAAAATTATCATTTTTAAAATGATAGATTATGTATTATCCTAAATCTTACATAAGTACATAGCAACATATTTTGATAAATTATAAATAACACAATTAGTTACGAAAATTCACAAGTGAAGAAACAATCTCTTTACTACATAGAAATTGATTGTGATCATAAATAGATGATTTTTTTAAATTAAATATAAAAGTTTGAATTAGATTGAATGCAACTAAGCAATGCCTCAAAAATGAAAGAATCCATTTGGTTATTGATTTTGAAAGCAATTTTTGGATCCATGAGTGAGATTGATTGGGGAGTGGACAGGGGCGGATCTACCCTATTAGAATGTTTTGTTTACAAAGATCTCTTGATTCCTCGCGGCCGGGCCGGCTTGGAAGCAAGCTACCACGTACGGTTTTGAAGCCGAGCCTTTCTAGCAATGGGGCCTAGGGACCGATATGATGATTGGTTTAGGTAGGGCGGCCGGCCTACTACGGGCACCTGTAGGGATTAGTGTGTGAGACCGCAACCCCTACTGAAGATAGGTCGCCAAACTACGACCGAGAGTTTCGCCTTTTGAAGCGCCAGTCGCGTAGGGCGACCGGGCCAGGTCGAGTCCAAACCCTTTCTCTCGAGTATACCCATTACCACTCATCGTAATATAGATCTATATCCAATTCATTTGTTGGTAATATACTACTATTTTTAATTAATGAGTGTTAGAATTTGTTATTTTGGCCTCTCACATAAGCAAAAAGAAATAAAAACAAGTTTGTTTTGGCCTTTTCAGCGAAGTTAAGTATGAAGAATCCACAATCCGTCCCACATCAATTTCTCAAAAATCTATTTCAACTCGCCTCGCATATGATGCCGTGCCCTGCATATTTCAAACCCTCCCCGTCCCGCAAAGCCTTATGATGCAAAAATATCACTTCCGGCAGAACATGAGAGGTAAGGTAAATCAGGTATTGTACCCTTTGTGTGTCTAGCCAGTCCAAAGAAGCATTTGAGACACTCTTATTATTATTAGTTGTTAGCGTAGATGATAATGTTAATTCCATCTTGTTGTATATTGTCATCGTTCAAAAGAACAAAAACCCATAAGTTTGATGGCATACATGTTACTATAATTGTTGCAGGCAACGCATATGGAGCTCAAGCCAAGGAAAATGGATGATGATAAAGTAAGCTAATTGAAGAAGTATATACATCACTGAAGGAAAAATTTACTGGCTAATTGATAAGATATCGGTTGATTTAGTATCAGATTAGTAATTACTGGATGGTTACTTGATGATGTATATATAAATATTGGCACTCTTTGTTAAGTTGTATATTTTATGACACCAAAATCAGTAAGAGAGAAAATGATCCGTTCTTAACTCAAGAGCCGGGACTAATATAATTCTGCATGTTAGATAAAACTTAATCATCACGACAAATTACTCTTTAGGCCCTGTTTTGTTTGATTAAAAACTCTTCTTCGAATATATGTTTGGCCATGAAATTTTGGAATTCATTCAGAAATTTGAAATATACTAAAAAGTTTGTTTGCATATTTTTTACTTCCACTATTCACAAAAATTCGAAAACAACTCCAATTTATAGTAATCGCCAAACAACTCCAATAGCCATAAAATTTACAAAAAAAAAAAATTACTTTGAAAACAATTTTTTTTTTCAATTACTCACAATTTCATGACCAAACGCCACCCTATGTGTGCTCACATGGGTGTAAGCTATTCTACAGAAGGGCTTATTTATTCTTGGGAAAATTGTACATAATGACAAACTATTAATTCAAATTAAATGGTATAACCACACTTTGATTTAATTGTGTCCTGTAGCAAACTGTTTGTCAGTCGCCTCTCTCCCTCAAACTCTCGCTCGCCACTCTCCCTCTCTCGCTCGCTCCCTCTGTGCTCGCCTCTCTCGCTTTATACAACAAAATTGTATAAATTGTGTTTCTGTTTGTATAAAGCAAAAGAAAATTGTATATACACATGCAAATACATATATATTCGTCATATACACTTATAATTATACAATAAAAATATTCCCCTGCCAACGAGAGGCTAACAACAATTTATACAAATGGTCTACCAGCGAAATTATACAAATCTGAAGAGGAGCCAACGAATTATACAACTGCTTCTTTTTGTATATATGTATAGCGAAATAGACATAGTTTTCAATTGTATATGTATAGCGAATTATACATATATATGTTTGTTATAGAGCGCAATTATGCAAACTTCGCTATAACATACAAATACGATTTTTTTGTTTGTTATATGTGAAAGTTGTTCTTTATTCTTTACTAAGAGAAATGGTCGATATGCTTTTTGAACTACGTGAAATTATCTAAGATGTGTCCCTAATTGTTCTGCTGGCAACAACATTGGTATTAAACCTCCAATAACATCGTCCCTATCCCCAAGCCTAAAATGGAGATCAAATAATTAACAACTTCACCAACAAAATTGAAATTTCTAAGGCCTATGTGCAAATGTGCCTCTAGTTGTTAAAATAACTCAAGGTCAACTATGACACTAATGAAGATATTTAGATCTGAAAGTGATATTTCACCCCTAACCATGACTTACCCAATGATTCTTGGGAATTTTTCTTGATAGTGATTTTGTTGCTTGTATTAATGTTTAAATCGACAGTCAGAAGCTCAAATCCGTTGATTTCACAGCAAACTACTTGTGAAAAAGGATGATAAGACAAAAATAAAGCTTTATTACTTTCAAAAACAGATTGTTGCGTTTCACTTCTGTTGTATTTGATATGTGAAGTACACAATAACAATTCAAAAGCTTTAGTTACCATTAAGAGAACCTCTTAATGGAAAACATCAAGATGGAACCACATTGAAAAAAAGAAACCTCTTAACCTCAACAACCACATTAAATTAAAAGATGGAACTTTTAAAACATCAATATAAAAGTTGTTTGTTGCCAATAAGAGAACCTCTTAATGGAAAACCAAAATACTAGCAAGGAAATTATGATAATCAGCTTCTCCCAATTAAAACAACTGGGGGAGAAGTGAAAAGCAAATTAGAGGGTTTCAATTCCCCTCAAATTTTTTCTTCAGGTTTGGGATCTTCCTTGATTTCATCAGCTCCATCATCCTGCAAACCAAAAGTAGATAGAATCATGAATAACATCAACACCACAAACACCCCTTGTCAAAAAAACAAGCATGATATAAAAATATTTGTAAGATCATATGATTATTACCTGCATATCGGAGGTCCAGAGAGTGAGATTGTCACGAAGAAGTTGCATGATCAAAGTGCTATCCTTGTAAGACTCCTCTCCCAATGTGTCCAACTCAGCAATTGCTTCATCAAAGGCCTGTTTCAATGGAAGAACATGATATCAAAAGGAAGACACTTTTTTTCGCAGCTTTTTGCTGAGAGAACAAAAGGTATCGACAAATCTAAGATAACCTGGAAGTTAAAAACATCTGATCTATATGGAGATTTTCTTACCTGTTTGGCAAGATTGCAAGCACGGTCGGGAGAGTTCAAGATCTCATAATAAAACACAGAGAAGTTAAGAGCCAGTCCAAGTCGGATGGGATGTGTTGGGGCAAGTTCAGCAGATGCGATATCCTACAAGCATTGTAGAAAATGAGAAAAACTGAACATGAACAAAACAAGATTGTTCATACCATAAACAAGAAATCATGGCTAATTAAATAACATCAGGCCACAATTTATTTCCAACTCTCGAATCAGCAAAAGGTCAATTACTCACAAACACAAACAAACAAATTCAGCAATTTTCTCTGCCAGAAACATATTTAAACTAATAACCCAGTCTACATGAGGAGAAAATCCATAACCACATACATATCCCAAACAACATCAATTAACATATACTGCGAGCAAAAAAAATATTAAGGGCTGAAATGTTATCTATATACAAGTACCCTGCAGTTGTGAATCAGCAATAGGTCAATTACTCACTATGGAGGAGCATTTCATTATATTATGTTGCTCCTTCATTAATTAACTCCAAATTATATTATACCATAAGTCATAATATTATTGTTATGCGAAAAGTCTCATAAATAGAAGATCTACTGAGAAATATACAAATTAGGAGGCTCAAATCTGCAGCAAGCAGATCCGTAAAATCTAATCAAATCGATAAACAGATCAAACATTATCTAAATAAAGCAAATTAAAAAACAAACCTGAGCAGCTTTGTAGGCAGTGAGAGTACTCTCAGCAGCCTCCTTACGTTCAGCACCGGTCTTGAACTCAGCCAAATAGCGGTGGTAATCTCCTTTCATTTTCAGGTAAAACACCTTAGAATCACCAGATGTTGCAGAAGGAATAAGCTTAGAATCAAGCAATTTGAGAAT
Source organism: Solanum verrucosum (assembly GCF_900185275.1). NCBI lineage: Eukaryota > Viridiplantae > Streptophyta > Magnoliopsida > Solanales > Solanaceae > Solanum > Solanum verrucosum. The sequence goes on from NW_026019954.1 coordinate 1,411,953, forward strand.
GCCATCACAGATCTTAGAGAGCTCGTTCTCAATCTTAGATCTGTACTCGCGGATAGAGTTAACATGTTCCTCATTTCCTCTAGACTCTTCCTTTTGCTCGATCGATGAAATGATACGCCACGATGCCCTACGCGCTCCGATCACATTCTTATACGCGACGGAGAGAAGGTTTCTCTCCTCCACGGTTAGTTCTTCCGAGCCAAGGGAGTTGGAGACCTTCTCCATGAATTCAACCATCTCTTCATACCTCTCGGCCTGCTCCGCCAGCTTTGCCATGTATACGTTCTCCTCACGCGCCGTCGGTGCCACCGCCATGTTTAGATTTTTTTTCTGTGTGCTCGGAAATAAGTTTTTTGAGATCTGAATGAAATGAGAGAGTTTTTCGATTTTCTGAATTGAATTTAAAATTGAGAGAAAGAGGGCTTTTTTTGAATTGAGAGGAGTAGAGAGATTTTAGGATTTTGTTTTTACTTTTATTTTTAGAGTGAATCTAGACCGTTGAATTGGTAAAGTGATTGACAGCAGGGATTTGAGCTGTATTTAAAGGCGTAAGTGGGGCTGACTTGGGCTTGGGCCTAGGCCAGTTGTTCTTGGGCCATAATTGGGCTTACATTGATTATCACGTCTGGCCCATTGTTTTTACCACCATTTGTAACATTTAGCTTTTGTTGCTTTTAACAACTTTTTTAAAAAAACAAAATTGTGTATGTTGTTTTTAACTACACTTTGGCAATAAAAATTATTCATTTTTTAATTTAATTTTCACATTATTTAAAAATTCATGTTTGGTCACGAAATTCAAATTTAAAAACAATTTATAACATGAATGTAATTTCGTTCGATATATTACTACAAGAAGTATAATCAAACATAACTCAATTTTAACATCGACTTTATAAAGTTCAAATAAAATGAAGATATTTGGAATCGGTGTACGGCCTTGTAAGTGGTAATCCAATGAAGTCCTTGCAATTCGAAATTCTCATTCGTTTTGTATGTTCCAAAAGATATTCTAGAAATCTAATTCTAAAGTTTGAATTGAAAAAAAAAACAAAACAAAAATGAAGTAGACACTACTACTAGCTTTCTAGAACAGTATTAGTGAAGTTCCCGACGAAATTCTAATTTATTCAGCGGGAATATTGAGGGCATGGAATAAAACTTTTGTTTCTAAGTGGCCAAGTTTGCCTACTCTCAATGTTATCAACAAATTTTCGATAAATATTTATTCGAATTGAATATTTATATCATATTCATGTGCCTCCAGCTTTATAGGCTTATAGTCAGGAGCGGAGCTAGGTGGAATTTTGTGGGTTCGGATGAATCTAGTAATTTTTTTGTAGTAGAGTAATTTGTGAACCCCAACAAAAACTGATCGACAGCTCAATGATAAGGAAAGGAAAGAAAATTTAGAACTCCCAAACTCTTAATATTGGTTTCGCCTCTGTTATAGCTATACTAGAAAAATTAAAGGGGTTGAAGAAAGAAATGGGGAATGTTAGTGTCCCTGAAACATGCCTATTCGTGCATGAAATTATGTTGAGTGATACTATAACTTTGCTAAAAAAAAACACATTCATGAATGAGGTGATTTCTTTTTTATATATTTAAATTTTTGCATAATACATAAATATCTTCTTTTAACTTTGCCTCAATTTATATTTATATTCTTCAATTTTTGGTGTGCACAAGCAAACATTTAAACTTGTGTAAAGTTGAACAAATAGATACACACATTGTATATGACAATTTGCATCCTATGAGTATTATGTCAATCAACTTTATACAAGTTTTAAATGTCAACTTGTGCACGCACACCCACAATTGGAGGATATTATATATGTGAAATGAAATCAAGGTAAATGACACATTTATATATTATATTTTAGATCATTGTCTGATAAAATTACATTGTGTTAATAGAAGATATCACATGAAATTAATTAGAGTGTATGTGGGTTGATTTAAATTAATGCAAACGCCACAGCTATAAAAGGATACATCCTATACATTGCTTTATACGTTCAATTTTTTATGGACAAAATTACTTTATATTAAGTTGTTGGAAAATAATAGCTATCAAGATAGTTCGGAAACCTCATTCATAAGAATCCATCTTATACACTACTATTTTAATATATTATATAATATTAGTTAAGTGATAATCATATATAGTAATATATTAATATGATGCATATAATGCACCCACGTAGTATGTAGGAATTTACTTTTCATATTTTTATATTAGAAGAAGAAAAAAAAGTGGAGTGGGGGGTCAAATGGAAAGGTCCCCGCCATTTTAGGCGAATGTAGTGGGTGATGGGCATGGACGGTGCGAGTTTGTTCGTTACCGTGGTCCACTACATGCGGTTCCTATATTTTTGCTGAATTTTAATATGTATTGAGGTAAACTGTCTACGTCTTATATTTTTTTAATATTTTTTTTGAATTATATATAATATGAATATGAGATATTTTAGGCATAGATTTAAAAATTTTAAATCAAAAATAATTTTATTGTGTATCTAAAAGTCAAATCATACTTAATTGTCTAAATGAATTCAATCAATTTAAGCAATTTTTGATACACTCCCAGCCCTTTAAAAAAAGTAAAAAGAAGTATAAAGCTATATATAAAGTGTACTTCCTAATTTTATCTTTAGACAAGATGCCTAGGAAAGAATGGGGATAATTGCTTTTGAAAATCCACAAATCAAATGGAGGATAGTCATATCATATGAACTTAGATGATATTTTTAAGCAAGACTCTCCAGACATGTCCAACACCACACTAATCGAATAAGGTGAAAGTTTAGGGATGTACAAAATCGAATCGAAAATCGAAAAAAAAAAATTGGACTAGTGGTTGGTTTGACTTGGTTTGGTGTTGAAAAAAAATCCGACTATATTTGGGTTAGTTTGGTTTTAACTAAAAAAAACCAACCCGAGACCAAACTAACTCGACATTATATATATAATTTTAAAATTTTAATTCATATATAAAAATATTTACTTTGATATAATTTTTAAATATTTCTTATACTTTTTCATAGTTTTTATCTTTTAATATATTATTTCAAGTTTGAAACTTAGAATTTTGAATGGTTCCATAAAGATTATAGTACATAGATGTTGGTAATTATAATAAAACTTAAATCAAAATCAAATTAATACTAATGCAAAAAGAAAATCAATTTAACACTAAGAATGACAATAATATTGAATATTTGTTCTTTGATTTTACATTGGTTTAGACAATTAAAGTACATAATTTAATTTTAATTTCCTTTAATATTTAGTCATGTAACTAATACTTATTAAACTTATTTTAGCTTTGATTTAGTACTTTTAAATTATGATCATTTTCGTTGTGACTTGTTAATCTGCAATATTTGTTTTACGTGATTCCTTTATTATTATTTTTTTTTGAATATTTTAGTGTCATTAATCATATCATTGTTTGTGTTGTATTCTTAAGAAACACCTTAGATAGTTATATTTTGGTATGACTGAAGAAATATTTGAAGTACAAGTAAATTATATGTTTGTATGAATACTTTAGCGGAAAAAACCAGAAAACTCAAAAAATCCGAAAAAATTCAAAAAACCCGAGTTTTATTGGTTTGATTTGGTTTATAGATTTAAAAATCCGACACAAATAATTTGATTTGATATTTGAAAAACCCGAATCAACCCAACCATGTACACCCCTAGGTGAAACCTTACCGGCTTCTCACCCACCCTGTTGTGATATGACCATGTTAGTACCACTGTACAAAATAATTGTATGCCTATCGTATTAGTATATGTTCAATTGTTCATCGAAAAAATTTCAGAAATAGCAAAGATAATAGATATAATAAGGCTTTATAGATATAGTTTCGATAATTGTGCTCCATAGTTATAGTTATATTATTTGCTATGGAGGCTGCAACTTGTATATTTTACTTGTTCATTTGTATATTTCGCTTGCAAATATACATGATAAATATTTACAAATGAAGGTTGCAGTTTGTAAATTTTGCTTGCCCGTTTGTATATTGCGCTTGCGAATACACAAACAAGGTAAGTATGTATAAATTCTGTATTTATACATTTATGATTTTTTTTAGAACACTATTTGCATATTTTGCTTGCCAATATACAAACAAGAGTAATTTATTATGAGTTTTTCATACTTCGGCCATAGATTTCCCAAGTAATATTTAGAGAAAAATTTGACAAATAATGTTTGTCCATACAATTTGCCATTATTTGGCATTTTTTTTTGGCAAATATCCCAAATTTCCAAATATTAGTTTTTTCTAGTATTTGGGCCAAATCTCATTATTTGAGATCTTTTAAAAATTGAAATTTTACACCAAACTTTTATCTTTTACAAAAACACCCTCTATATAGTTGTTTGCGTTGTATTACATAATATTTTACGTGAATACCAAAGTAGTGATGAAATAGTGAATATGAAAGTGATGATATGGTTGTTGATGAAAATGATGAACAATCGGCTCATGGTAACAAAGTTATGTGTTTTGTTTACTTCATGATGTATGGAATGATGCTTGTTGCACTCACTCCAAACTACCACATTGCTCCAGTGTCATGGACACTACTTGTTATTTGTTGCAACGAAGATCCAATTGACTTGTAATACAAACTTATGGTTAGTTTTGATAGTTTTTAAAACTTATGGGTATAAATCATATTTTTCTAAAAAAGTGAAATATGTTTCCCAAATACTATGGCCAAACACATGGCGAAATTTCACCCAAATAATATTTGCCAAAATTATTTGGAAATCTATGGCCAAACGCTAGTTTCGTATACAAATAACTAGGGTAAGCATATACAAATTATGGATTTATACAATCATCAGGATACCGAATAGCAAAATTTTGCGTACTATATTTAAGGATTAGAAATAATTGAAACCATAGTTGTATTACATAATATACTCTAGATATTTGTTATTTCGCGTAATTTTTCCTTGTTCGTATCCTAATTCAATCAGCCCATTATTATGGGCCTCCTCCATTGTTTTTGGTGGGCTGACCCATGTTTTAGAGGGTCTCATTTAGGTCCTAAATAGTAGCTCCTCCATTTCAATGGAGTATTATTGTTTACTTTAATTTTTAGTACATCTAAGAAAAATGTCATTTTCCATTTACATAATGAGTAGTTCTTTAGTCTCAACTTTCCACAAGAAAAAATTGTGACTGTAAATGAATTTGCACTAGTTTCATAAGTGGTTGACAATTTTAGCATTCTTTTACGTGAATATACAATTATATGTATTGACATATATATCATGTATCATTTGTATGTCATGTGTATATCATATATATTTTACTATATGTACACTTGTACAGTAATTCATGTGACATAAAATTGACATATGCACAAGATAAATATGATAAATAGTGACATACATATGATATTTAATAATTTACCACTAGATCACCACCTGAAAATACCACAACCATCCATTTATAAATCACCTTATACAATTACTACTCAAACTATTATTACAGTAGACAATTGCTATTGGGGAGATTTTCGGTTAGCTCAAGATTGTTATGCAAGATTGAAAGATTCAACTAAAGAAAATAAAATTAGAAAGGAGAATGAGATTTTCTCATTTTATTTGGATTGATTACAAATGACTAAGAGCCTGTTTGGATGGGCTTTTAAGCTAGTCAAACTGGCTTAAAAGCCAGTTTTTGACTTATTAGAGTGTTTGACAATTATCAAAGTGGCTTATTTTAAGTCAAAAATGACTTATTTTAAGCCAAAAGCCAAAAGCTAAAAGCTAGGGGAGGGGAGCTTCTTTTTTTTTTTTTAACTTAAAAACCCTTTTATGTTGACCAAGTATATTACCTTTTTGCCCTTAATTCTTTTATACAATTTCCAAATTGCCCATATTGAATTATTATTATTATTATTATTATTATTATTATTACTATTACTATTATTATTTTTATTATTATTATTATTAAATTATTATTATTATTATATTATTATTATTATGTCTATTATTATTATAATAATTATTATTACTATTACTATTACTATTATTATTATTATTATTACTATTACTATTACTATTACTATTATTATTATTATTATATTATTATTATTTTATTATTATTATTATATTATTATTATTATAATTATAAATATTATTATTATTATTATTACTATTACTATTACTATTACTATTATTATTTTATTATTATTACTATTACTATTATTATTATTATTATTATTATTTTATTATTTTATTATTATTATTATTTCTGAAATATGAATTTATATTCCTCTTATAAGGTGGTAAAGAAATATGTGAATGATAGAAAAATATTATTACTTATGGATGTAAAACATAAATTAATTTTGTTTTAATTTTTTTTAAAGTATAAAAACCTTAAATTAATCAACTTTTTATCATGTTAACAGCTTAAAGGGTATTTCAGACATTTTGATAAAAAAAATTGTTTACCAGCACTTATTTGCCAAACACATCAACAACTTTTTTTCCAACAGCAACACTTTTATCCAAACACATAACTACTTATTTTAAAAATAAGTTCCAGCACTTTAAAAAGTTACTTTTTTTAAGTTAATCCAAACGGGCTCTAAGATTGTATTTATACAAAAAAAAGGGGAAAATTACATGGAAAGACCATCCTTAAGACTTAACTACATAAATAATAGTACTTTTTCAATATTACAAATATGTAGGTTTTTTTTACATATATAGCAGTTTAAAGAAGTTGAAAAGATAATAATGATTATTATTAATATATATATAGATATATTAATTATTAAATAAAAAAGAGTACGGTTGGTTCCCACTAATGGGTAGTTATCAAATTTTGTACGGTTGGTTCCCACTATTGGGTATCAAATTTTACATTTCTTCTGATATAAGCTTACATTATTGTTTTTCCTCATAGTTCAGGTAGGAATTTTATAATATGAATTTGACACCAACTTATAAAAACACTTGTTACCATTAGTTGAAGTTCATATATTACCTTGTCGAACTTGAACGCTTAACTTTGAACTGAAAATTCTCCTTGATGGCAATGTGATTTACAAATCTTGGAGTATCTCCTTTTTCATATACAACTGACCTTCTCTAATGTATTTATGAAATTTGTTGTCAATTAGACCATCCTCGTTAATTTCTATTTCATCACGGGAGTAGTTTCCATGTATTGGCATAAGTGATTGAGTGAGTTCAACACGTTGTACCAATTGCATATCTTGGCTAGAATTTGAAGTTGAATTATTAGGAATCGAATTTGACAAAATTTCGTCACAATTTCTCCTTCAATGTTATACATAGAGGAAAAATCAGTGAAGCAACTTTTTCTCTTCAAATCCAAGTACCATCTCAAACTCCTATCGTTGTATATCTTCATTGGAGTATAATTCTGCTTCACGGAATATTTAATTTCAATTGTATCCATGAAAGCATAAATACCAAGTATCTTCATTGTTTCATCAAGAATGGTATCAAAATTCGAACTCTCTTTTAGTGTCAAGCCACCAACTATGATATTGTTGAAATTGTGTTCATTATCCCATCCACCGCTGTGTTGAACCAAAATTACAGTTTCTTCTTCCATGACAGAAATTTAGATTGGTTAATATGAGTATTTTTCAGTTTGAGAAAGAAAAACAAACTCGTAGTCTCGTTCGCTTTATATGTAGAAGGAAGAGATCATCGATGTATTAGAATTAAAGGAACTGAAGAGTTTGTGGTAGCTTGAATCACTACTTTATTTTACCCATGATCTATTCAGAATGTAAAAAGGCTATAGAAGTAAATATTAAATATGTCATAATTGTTATTCACTGAATATGGCCATATATATGTAATTATTTATAAAAAAGTGTCTACTTATGTTTTTTTCCCAAAAAAAAGATACCATTGGTAATTAAAGGTCCTATATCGTTGTACGGTCTAAAATTGTGTTCCAGTTTGATCAAAGAGCCCAAATTCAAAGGAGCAGGACCAACATGAAGAACTCCAATCAATTTATCCACCAATCTAATCACAACTAGTGGCAACTTTTCTGCAGATTTTACAGACGTGACCAAACTTTTCTTCTCTTTTTTACATATAATAATAAAAATATGTACCTGGACTAAGTTTTAGATTCCTATGGGTAAATTCTTATTGAAATTCACCAATTAAAGATTAAAGTAAAAATTCTTCCTACCCACTTGATCCGACAATAGTTGAACAACGTAGTACCTGCCAAGAATGTGTGTCCAATAAACTCTCAGCTAGTAAACCTCTGAATATTTTGAACCCCTTTTGCTCTTACTGTTGAATATTGTCAATTCTGTAAGTCAATAACAGTAGTGGAGAAAAAAAGTTTGATTCTTTCTGAAGAATCTGAAACCCCTTTTGTTTTTTAATCTTGATGATGGAGCGTTATGAGATAGTGAAGGAGTTGGGTTCTGGTAATTTTGGAGTAGCAAAGCTTGTTTGTGACAAGAACACTAAAGAACTCTTTGCTGTTAAGTTTATTGAAAGAGGCCAAAAGGTTTCCCCTCTTTTATAACCTTAAATTTGATGTTTTTACTCCATCTAGGGTATTTTATTTATTTGTTTGTTTGTGTTTTGAGGTTGTTTGCAGATAGATGAACATGTGCAAAGGGAAATTATGAATCATAGATCATTGAAACATCCAAATATAGTGAGGTTTAAAGAGGTATATGTTCTGCTTCTTACTAATGGAATGAATCTTCTTTTATCTTTTTTCTAATAATCTGCTTTGATTCCTATGGGGGTTCTGGTTATTGCTGTCATCAGGCTTACAAGGAACTTTCATTAAGTTAAAGATCTTTTTTAAAAAAAATTTCTTGAAGAATGGAGATAGCTTCACATTATGATATGATCAAAAGTGGTAATGGATCTAATTACTAGAACAGAAGATCTGGTTGGTAATAACAGTAACAAGATTCTTATTGTTATGTGCCAATTGTCCCTCATCGGATAAAAGAGAAATGAGAAATGCTAATGAGTGTATAGGCCAAATGAGCTCCCCACCTATCAGACTAGTCTTTTTGGTTGGCCTCTCCTGTTTGGTCTATACCAACTATGTTATGTTATGATATGATTTCTTTTTGAAGAACTCTATTGCTCGCAATTAAATGCAATCGTATCTTATTGATTGGATTGAAAGCAATCAACTTTTTTTGATAGTAGCTCTAATTCAATGATTTGCATATTATTTTGTGTTTGGGATTGTTGATGATAGCCAGGATTACAGTGGCTGTTCAAAATTGTAGCTAAATGGCAAACAGACTTATCAATTTTGTTTATAGTTTGTTTTTTTACATGAATGGACTTAACATCTCCAGGTCTTGCTTACACCTACTCATCTAGCAATAGTAATGGAGTATGCTGCGGGAGGAGAGCTCTTTGCGAGGATCTGTAATGCTGGAAGATTTAATGAAGATGAGGTAAGGACGATACTTACACCAGATACTGCAATTAGTCTTGGCTTAGAACAAACAAACTGTGTATTTTTCATTTGATTTTATAACCTTTGCGTATGGTAGTCAGATCTTTGCTGCCTCTTTACTTGGTTGGGTTGGGTAATATGCCTGTCACATCCATGGTAAAGTAGTAGTCTACCATGACATTCATACGGTCCTTTGATGTGGGAAGTCCGCTGGGTAGTAGTCTACCATGTCATGGGCTCTGTTGATGAGTGAAACTAAACTCTTAATTTCCAAGAATGACATCTTATAAGTTGAAAGCACAGAGTGATATGCAATGAGAAGTGTCCCTTTAAATATGTTATCACTTGACTATCTCCTTGTGTTTATGTCAGCTCTTCCGAGCAGACTCTCTTCTAGTTTAAATCATCTCAGTGGCTTGATTATGTTTATTTTTTACTCAGGCAAGGTTCTTTTTTCAACAACTGATATCAGGGGTTAGCTACTGCCATTTCATGGTACAACATCAATACTTCTCTTGCTGTGAACTTCCTTCAGTCCTCCTTTTGGGACTTAGTATATCTTTGGTCTTCCGTTGCAGCAAATCTGTCATAGAGATCTCAAATTGGAAAACACACTACTTGACGGAAGTGCTGCACCACGTGTCAAAATATGTGATTTTGGGTACTCCAAGGTTACTGATCTTTTCTCGAGGTTTTAGTAATTCTTACATCTATTCAAGATTTAAGCTCATATAAAATTGCTGCACTTGTTTGCAGTCATCCGTGTTTCATTCTCAACCTAAGTCCACAGTGGGGACACCTGCTTATGTAGCACCAGAGGTCCTAACAAGGAAAGAATATGATGGAGAGGTGCTACATCTTTCTTCTTTGTCATAATATTTGTCGTATACACTCATGTCTCCTCCTGTTAATTCTTGAAACTATAGCTTGCAGATGTTTGGTCCTGTGGAGTCACCTTATATGTAATGCTGGTTGGAGCTTATCCATTTCAAGATTCAAGTGATCCCAAAAACTTTACAAAGACTATTTCTGTGAGTGATGACAACATAATCAGATTTCTAGTAGATGAAAAAGAAGCATGCTTTACTCTGAATTTAGTTTATCAGTTTGCTGCATTTATTGTTCATGCAAGTGTGAAGCATTGAAAAATTTACTGCAACATTATGATTGGCTAGTTTCCATGACAGAAAATACTCACCGCTCGCTACTCAATTCCTGAGCAAATCCAAATTTCCCTTGAATGCCGCCATCTCATAGCCAGGATTTTTGTGGCAGACCCTGAGAAGGTAATAAAATCATATGGTCTTCTGCGGATCATAGAATAGTTCATGCGTTGTGTCCAAGTGAAATATCATTATCAGTAATTAACTCATTGTCTCGATATATATATGTATTCTGCTTAGGTGCAAGGTTCGTTCCCACCAAAGGCCTTCCATAAACTAGCTTTCTTGTTTCTTGTTTCATGTTATATTGCGAATATAATGTGCGAAAACCATAAATGCATGCTGATTATACTTTTGCAGAGAATAACCATTCCAGAAATTAAAATGCATCCCTGGTTTTTAAAGAACTTACCAGTGGAACTGATGGAAGGAGGAAGTTACCAATGTGCCGATGTAAATAACCCTTCCCAGAGCATGGAAGAAGTTTTGGCGATAATACAAGAGGCTAGAGTTCCTTTGCTGGTTGGAGCACATTCTTATGGGGGCAGTATGGAACTTGATGAATTGGATGAAGCTGATATTGAAGATGTGATCGAAACTAGTGCTGATTTTGCTGGTCTACTGTGATGTGTTACACAATGCTGTAATTACCATTAGGGTGAAAGAAAAGAGCAACTGGTAACTGCTGTAATATCCTGAGTAGACACTCAAGAGTTCACCCTATAATTTGCTGATAGTTTTTTTTTTCTTTTTCCTTTTGACTAAATGTGTTTACTACTTTTGACATCTTAGAAACACACTTTTACCCCAAGATTACACAGTTTTGTTTAGATTTCTGGAATTAGATCGTTTAATTTTTTTTTTACACAATGTAGAGTTTTAGCGGGTGATATTTTAGCGTATATAACATTCATACAGGTGAATACAGAGGGATTGACTGAAGTTGCTATTAGCACCCAGTTCTCAGTTTAGTTGCATAGATGAGCTGTTTTTGAAAGCAGGACGTCAAATGAAATTAATAAGAGGTCGTAAGAACAACCGGTCAACCACCAAGCCTAAGCCTGTGTACCGACTCCACAATCATTGTTTCAAGTTTATGGTAGATAATAAATTTTGGCAAAGTTTTGAAGAAATGATCAGTAGGAAAAAGGGAAAAAAATATCAATAAATTACCTCAAACAAATGTTAGTGTACACACGATTGAACTTATTCAGCATTCATCAATAAAACTGAAAGATAAAAATTAAAAAGAACAAAAGAAGTTCAACAGGAGCCTGTATAACTATTAAGATCTCCCCATACAGCTTCCTCGACTTCTTCCCATGATTTTGCCATCTTCAGTTTCTTCCAAGTACTGAAAATAGCTCCCAGAACATTTTCATCATGCAAAATACAGTAACACCTGTACAGATAGAATTCATTGAAAGTGAGTTTAAACCACTACTCCATGTACGAATAATGTGCGACAGGGGAGTAGTAATAAGTCATATAGAATCAATGGATTCATGAAAAAGTAAAGCCCATTGATGACATATTTTATCACAATTAATATTTTTTTGGCTAAATTAGGGATCAAATGGTATATAGTTCATTTGTTGGTAGCTTGGAGCATTAAAAGCACGCCTCTTACTTACCAATTAATTGTTTGCATTAATTGCACGTGAGGGGTTATTTCTTGGTTTCATCCAGTCATAAATAACTTGATTAGATAATAGTAGATAGAAACAACGGTTGTAAGGAGTCAAGGAGGATGCGGTTCCAATCTGTTCTATCTTCATCCACAAAGCTCATGTTGGCTAACATAGAGAACATCCGGAGACTCTAGTTCTAATAATTGACTAAAACCTCCACTGAATGATGTCAAGTTCAAACTTCTAGTGTATTCAGCATGTTAAACAGTAATGCGGCGTATCTAATGACTTTGAAAGTGATTTAGGGGTCTGATTGAGAATATGATATTGGTGGAGAATCAACAATTCTAAAAATGACAAATCATGCATTGATTTGGTGAAGGTCGAGGGTTATGAATTCTAAGGCATGGGTTTATATGTTATCAAAACACGTCTTACTATCTTCATATGGTCGGATATTGTATAAGCTCTGGTAGTGCAATTTAACTTTGAAGAAAAAAATGTCTCCAATTGTTTAATGAAAACCAATGACAACAGTATAGAAGAAATATGACATGAGAACATATTACTCACATGGCTCGGTAAGAAAGTCTCTGAAATCCATTGCTTTTAGCTGATGCATTCACTCCTGTTTTAACAAATGGAAGTTTATAGCTATCCAGAAACTGCTTCAGTAAATGTGGATCTCCTCTAAAGATATCCAGGTGTATTGGGATTAAGTCAGCAATTGGGTCCCCTGAGAAAAAATAACTGGTTACTAATCACAGAAACTCAAATGTTTAAAAATAAAATGCAAGGAATCAGCATTTTACAACTTTTCGCATATGAGGTTTTTAGTGATGCAAGGATTACTGTGCGAACTCGAGTGATCTACTTGTAGTTAAGTGATGGCGGGTGTAGTATTTTCACACGAAACTGCCAATTAAATATGCACCAAAAAGCTTCTCTTGTCAAAAGTCAGAGAAACCACCCAAAATAAGGTAAAACCTTTTCTTTTTTTAAAATAGACCCACTGAGATTTGTTGATTAGCTCTCACGTTAAAATAAGTAAAGCTAATCTTCAAAATTCAAGGAGGGCAATATTCAATTGTACATTAGAATCGGTGTGCCAAAACATACAAGAAAATAAAAGAAAATAGTTTTTTTTTTTTTTTTTTTTTTTTGAGAATTGGTAACATTAAAATAAAAGAAAATAGTTCACAAATTATACTTACTAAGCAGTAACTTTGGAGTACCTACGAATATGACTCTGAAACTTTTCTTTTTGTTTATTTACTTATTTGTTTAAATAGGCAAAACCTGCCTCTTAAACTGGTGCCAAACTCTAAGATCCAATTCAGTTCCATATTAATTTCCATTTTCTTTTCTTTAGCTATTTCTTTTTGTGCTAAATAATCATTGACAATCTAATATGCACCATAAACTTAACCAGATTCATATGACATGAACAATAATAAAACAGTTCCTTTCATAGACATATCTTAACTTCTACAAATTATATATTATTAAGGGACAAGTAGTAGAGGACTAATACAGTACATATAGGAACATGGTTCATCCATCTGGAAAGGAAATAAAAAACAACCAGCAGACCAAGCCCAAAAAGCAAGTTAATAGTTGCTCAATAACTCACCAACAGATAGACCACTGAAATCGAGTATATGAGTAGGTCTCCATGTACGTATAGGCTCACTCAAATTAGATCCATTTGCAGAAACATTGTCAATTAACTCGGGATCATCAGTAGTCCCTCCAGAGCGAGAAGTAAGGGAACACGGTTCCATGTGGATATTGTCATCCATCACATCGGAGTGTATCCAGGTACAAGATCTGACTCCCATGTCAACCTTAAATAGGAGACCATAAACAAGAATCAGAGAAATGCATTTTCATCAGAGAATGAACATAAGTGCCATTGTCACTAGCAGGAAGGAAAAAGGGACAAGAAACAATGAAGTGTCTTAGCCAATTGAAGGAAGTCTAATCAACTTCATCTTTAAATATAAGAACCTTTTGGAGGTCATCAGGGATGTATTCCTTGACTTTCTCAATCAGCTCTCTAGGAATTGGATCACCCCTACAGATTGAAATAGAAAAGTCTCAGATACAACTATGCAGTAGCAGCTCAAATCTACGGTGCTTGTGCCAGCATATGTAAATGCACAGGAAAAAACTCATGTATAGGTACCTCACACTGCAATAGAGTAATACAGCAGTACCCAACACATACACATTAACAGGCAAAAGAACTGTCTGAACAGAATTTGTTCTAATAAGGAACAAAGAAATTTTTTGAGGAGCTTAACAAGAGAGTTGAACATTAATCCAGTAGAAAACAAGCAGCCCAAAATCCAACACACAAATTAATAGGAAGTGTTTGTCTAAATATAATTCTTTCCCAATTCTAAATAAGAACTGAATATATCACGTCCTTAATGTGGTGTAGAGGAGAGTTAAGCTACGGTAATATGCCTCCTCTACCATCTTGGTGATGCAATATATAAGTAGTAAAGAAGTCGTTAAGGATTTCTCAAATCAAGAAATGACTTTACAAGGTACTTTCTTTGTCCAAATTTAGGTATCTCACGGAATTTCAAATTGAGTTCATCTTTATAAATTATTTCACCACAACTATTAAGGGAAGAGTTGAATTATATTTTTGTGTGTATAGTGTATACATATGTGTGTGTGTATTATCAATAGAGTTGGAACTTACTATATTTCAATCAAAATTAGTCAAACAAGAAAGAAAATTGACTTTTTCGAGACTTTGAACATTATCTGAAATAAAAGTGGATCTCAAGCTACGGCTCTGGTCACACAGTAACATGTAGGCTGATCTGACACCAAATGAAGAGACAACCAAGAACAACCCCCCTCCCCCCCCCCCCCCCCCCAACAAAAAATAATCATATATAATCCCTGACATAGCATTTACACTGATGTAACACTAATCAACCCAAGAAATTCTCTAATGAGTCGTTTGGTTTGAAGACAAGTAATGTTGGTATTATTTCTTATTGACTGTTCGGTTTGTTGTATTAAAAATAACATGCATTGCAAAATTTCTAAGAAAGAAGTTGTTTGCTTACAAAAATACCCTCCACCTTATTTAGGTTTGAGGGACCAGAGGGGTAATTTTTGTCATTTTCAATGTTTAATCCTGGCATAACTAGTTCCGGTACTATTATTCCACCCTCTAGCAGGGATAACTTTTTTTTTCTTTTCAAAATTGGGGGTAGGGGAAGGGGAAGGGGATTAGAACACTCACCAACAAGGTGAAAATTCAAATATTCAACCAATTGAGCTACTAAGATTCCCCTGCGGCAGGGATAACTTATCCTGGTACTAATTACTAATCCTAATATAACTTATCCCAGGACCATCTATGCTTGTCCAGCATACCAAACGGTCCTTGAGACACATGGTCTCAAGCATCACAGTCAAAGGCACAAAGCCATGCGAGCAGAAGCAAGAAAATAAGGAGAACATTTGCTACATAATATTGAGACTTTAGAATGCTGCTTTATGATCAACAAAGTATTCTGTTGTTAAATGTTTACCATTTGGTCAAGCGATCACAAACATCCTTCTTTTTTCTGTTCAGTGTTTTCAGGAATAAACTCCACTCTGCAGGGACACAAATCTTGTCCTCGTCATCCTCGAGATTCCCATTAGCAGTGGGTACTGCTTTCTGCTGGGTTTCCAACAATGTTAAATCATTCAAAGCTGGGCACGGCACAAGATGAAGGTTGCGCATTTGTTCTCCCAGGAACGAGGCCAAATTTAGAGTGTCTTCCCATGAGATGGAATCTCTTCTGCAAGCAAACACAAACTAAATGAAAAGGGGAGGAACATCAAAAAACAACTGCAAGTACTTCATATAAATGATACAGGCAACTGTAGAAATCGATTTCACTAACATTTGAGCATATATTTTCCCTTTGCATCTCTGTGTTATGACATATGGACATATTGTTGTGCCACTGCCAGTGCTTACTAGTTCGGCTAATGACATCCCGGCTTTTCTATAATCAAGCTGCCTTTTACTCCATAAGCCAAATGGATAATCAGCTTGCTCATGTTCCACAAGGGGTCTAAAATTAGCAATCACCTTTGGAATTCCTTTGCCATCCCAACACTGAACCTTACACAAGCCATTTTCAATAAAGAGAATCCCACTGGATAAAACATTAGGAATGTGATTCCTCAAAGGGGAGTTCATTTTCTGGAGTGAACTGTAAAACTCGAGCTACAAAAGATCAAACCAAACTGAATGAATAAAGTACAAAGAAATATATCAGCTGGAAAAATAACTGCCAGAAGTACAGATATACCTCAGTGCCCAAAGAATGAAGACAAGCTTCTAATCCCTCTTCAACAAGTATTTTTATAACATTGTCCCCAACTAGATAAACCTGTACAAAGGTATTACCACTTGTTAGGTTAATGGTTACAAAACATCTTTGTAATAGAAAAATTGATCTTCCACCCTTTCTTAAGCATCTCAACTTTAGCATTAATTCATTGAGATGAAAAAAGCCTACTTGAGTATTGATGAATAAAAACTTCAACACTTTCACAAAGGTAATGGTGTCAGGCGCCAATAATAACTAAAAGTTTCCTTCAACTTCAGTCTAGATAAAAAAGTGACACTAATGAAATAACCACATAAGTAGAAGATCCACTAAGCACAAAGACTTACCGGATTGCTGCCTGTTCCAACAGGAAGCCTCTCATCATCTGTAGGCAACGGCAACCCATGGAAGGTACAAATTTCTGTCGCGTGTGCGTACCATCTATCAGCATTCAGCGCCAGACAGGCTCCCTAGCAGAAGTGATTCTAAGGTCATAAGCAATAACTGAAGCTTAAATTACACAAAAGGTGACCCCGATGAGAGATGACCAATTATTGATCTAACGCCTCATTATGCAGAACATTTATAACCTGCGACTACATGTGATCAGCTGTGCAGATGAAAAAGGTCAAGGTTCCTGCTATGCAGCTACATAAGCATATATAAATTCATCAGCCGTAATGTCTCATATGATGTAGATCCAAGGATTTTGGAGCATTCTTCCATCCACCATGAGATTGGAGGATTTAGAGGAAGCATGGCCTCAAGGTCTAACGTATGTTCAAGTGGTGCTCAAGTGGATATTTGAAGGAAGGGTGCCAAGCACCAAAGCAATTAGAAGGCCAAAAACATAGAAGCTGCAGATTTTTGCTACAGTGAAGACCCAATCATGAAGAAGGCAGCATCATGAAGGCCGCGATCGTGGGTCCCAGATCAATATCATGTCCTATAAGTTATATTCTGCATTTGGCCAATTTCTGCAATTTCATCCGAATTCCGTTCTACCCTTATGTCTAGGGACTCTTAAGGTATTTATAATACTAAGAAAAGACCTAGTGTAAATAGTTCCTTCCTTCCCATTTTTAGGTAGCTAACTCTGAACATGAGATTTCTCTTTAGAGGTGATGGTTGTATGCCATAGTTGATCTGAACTTGCAAGGGGTGCTTCCAAGTAAAAATTTTCCACTTGAAGTATCTCTATAGTTTAGGTTTTTCTTGTTTGCATAATAGAGTGTTTATTTGATACTGAATGTTCTAATAATTGCTTTCTAGTTGGGTCTATTCTAAATTCCTTATCGTTTTACTATAATTCTTGATATCCCTATCCCGCTCTACATCATATAATGGTTGATACAAATAACAGGATTTCCTTTTACATGTAATTAGAGCCATGAGTTAAGACAAAAGGTTTGATTTGATTAAAAAAAGAGAAAAAAACACTAACCATAAACAAGCAGAGAAGTGAACATATAAATACCTTCCATATAAGGTCTCTAGTCTCTGTTTTTTCAACCCAGAGCTTTGATAACCACTCTCTCATCTCTCGCTGCCCTATAGAGTTGCTTGAGCTCCATAACGAAGTGTAGTGATCTTGCTCTTTATCCAAAAACATAGCTAGGAAATTTATGTCATAAGAAAATTCCACCTCTGTCAAATCTATGCCTTTAGAGACACCATCTATAGTACTTCCATCTTCTGAACTTCTAGGCTGGTCAACTCTAATCCTCTTATCTTTTCTTGACAGGTCAGAGCAGCTCAAACCACTTTCTAAGGACAACATATTTTTCCTGACATCCTCAATACTAATGTCATCTAAAGCAAGAAGCCCAGCACGACATACTCCTTTATGTCTATAACCAGGCGCCATATCCAGACACACAAATTCAAAGTTCTTGGAGTTCACAAAATTCTGTGTCACAGCAACAGTAGTCTCTAAATTTAGCACGCAATGCCACCATCCACTTGGGACAAATATTGTTTCCCCAGGCAGTTGAGTGCACTCTATTGGTTTGTCTTCCTCAGCAAGAAGAGGGTAGAAGTCCAGCCACCACTGGATGAACACGACAGAAAACAACACATGGCTCAAGTAAATGAAAACCAATCACAATATTTGGCAATGTAGAAGCAAATTATTTGCATCTCAAAATCATTAATACCTGCAAAGATGATGGGCTGTCAATATTGACATCACCATCTTCTTCATTTACATGCACTGTTACTCCTAAAGGTACTCTTCCAGGGGGATATAATGCCCACCTGCAAAATAAATATTAATAAGGGCCTTTTTTTTGTCTCCCAACAAGTATCACAATGGTGATTAATCCACTACTTTCAAACTACAGGAGAAGAAAAATTCTTGGACAGTGTAAAATGAGAATACACCAAAATATTTCAAAAGCTCCAAATGATATTTATTACATGCTATAAACAAGCTCAAATCTACTTCTGAAATTTAAAAGCCTCCAAATTTTTTTCCTTCTTTGCTTTCCTCCTTTGGTGGGAGGACAAAGGAGCGTCACAACTCAAGAAGTGGAGAACTTAGCACCATGTCTTAACATTGGAGAACTTTGAGCAAACAACATCAATCTAGTTCTATAAGCAAGACTAGCAGCAGCAAACCAAAATCTATAGTTTGTCACCATCCACTTCTTTGGTGAGTTTCTTTTTAGCTCATTCCCGCTCCAAGCTATCATATATATATATATATATATATATATATATATTCAAGTGCACATTTCATGAAATAACTTTGAGGAAAAAAGTGGAAAGCTGATTTAACTAAGATTTTCTGTAAAACTTGCCCCTTCTGCATATACCCATGAACCTACCATAAAATGCAGAAAGTATAATCTGCTTATAGACCCAGAAGGGAAGAGAGAGCTTAAGAAAGCGTCGTTCAAAAGTATGTTTTCTAAATGAAATTCTTATTTAGGTTTTTCTTTTCTATCTTTGACTTCTTTTCTTCAACACTCTGGCAGCAATTTTCTGATCAACCCAACTATCTCCACCCACAACTGAGTGAACCAAAAGTGCTTCCATTGCTTTCTACCACAACTTCATCATCGATCAGGGAGTTTATCAGCAAGCACTCAGGCAGTAATGAGTACGAGTTTGATTGGTCAAATTATCACACAAAGCATGCATCAAGTGAAGCATTCAGCAAGATCCTGAGACAAGATGACTGGCAAGTGATAGACTGGTTCTCATAACATACCTTTTACGGCCACATAAAAGTGTATTCCAAGCACTAGTTAGGGATGGATCAACATGCCAAGAGGCACCAGACCTCTCTGGTCCCATAATGAGCCATCTGAAGGAAGGTCGCTGGTCCATGTCCAGCACATCAAAGAAGTCCTCTTTGAACATATTTGGAACAGTGTACTCCTTCAACAACTCTGGTGCAGCTTCCCCAAACTGAGAGAAAGTAATTCAAATTAGAACAAACTGTTGTCGGAGAACTGTACAGAGAAGACAGCAGGATTGGAAAGGAACCTTCTCGTCGAAAATGTAAAGAGGATCCTCATCATGCTGAACTTTCATATATGACACATAGTCCTTCAGTTTCATCCTAATTTTGTGACGACTTCTTTGAGATAATTTAAATGCTGTATCTCCATATTTTTTTAAAAGCTCCTCTGTTGTCCATGTAGTCCTTGCAGGCCAAGTGTCGGCTAATCCACCAATTAAAACCTGTTATAGTGTAAGCAATAAGCTTGGTGAAGATCATAACATATTCATTTTTGAGAAAAAGATCATGACATATTCATATGACATGTCTATCAAGAAAACCATGCATAAGCTATCAGCACATAAAAAAGGTTCAGACAGATTAAGGCCATTTCTTTGCCCCTTTTTCAAGAATGACACGTGAACAGCATTGGTCAAATGCTAGAAATGCCAAGTAGACTTAAAGAGAAAGATCCAGTTTATATCAATCAATCAACTAACCCTCAACCCTAAGCTAGTTGGCGTCTAGCTATAAGAATCCTCGGGATAAGTTGATGAACTCAATGTATATAAGAAAGAAAAGGAAGGGAAAGACGGAGCAAAAATAAAGGAGAAGAGAAAAAACAACAAGAAGTAGCAGCAAGAATCACTATATAATTTTCTTTTGATAAGTAAGAATAAGCAAGTGATTTGTTTTCTGGTACACATGTAAAACTAATAATTACAAGACAGTAGATTCTACCTTCATCTATTCAAATCTCTGCTTTGACTTGGGAACAACTATAAGTAACACTTGACATGTTAAAGTAGTTAAGTAGAAATGGGTCCAAAAGTGGCATAAAACCTATGTTGCTCGGACTTTTAAAAAATGCCAACGGGTGCGTGTTGAATTCTCCAAATTTTTTGTGTATTTATGGAGAATCCGACACGGGTGCGGCATCGAAAGTGAAGAATCCGTGCAACTTAGCATAAAACTAAGTTAGTTTTCGAGTGTTTACTACATTGATTTCTGATACTAAGAGATTCAATCAGTGCTAAAGATAATAGAGTAAAGGTGTCCCTTTAAGCAAAGTAGACACAATTGTGGCGCGACTTAGAGAAGAGAATATATGACATAGTTTGACAAAGACAGTATAAAGGGAAGGAGGTAAAATGACTTGAAATGATGCACACTGAAACATAATTTTATCACAGCTTTTATTTGACAAAGATAGCAAATACAAAGACAATCTAACAAATTATCAACAATCTAACGACTACTCCATGTGCTTCAAAAGCATTTATAAGTTGCAAACACCATACCGGTTTCTGTCCATCATACTTATCACGAAACTCATCTATAGAAAGGTTCTTCGCTCTTTCAACATTTCCGGTATCATAATAAAATCCATTCAATGATGTATAGCACCGGTATAATCTACGATAAAGGAATAAAGAGTTGAATCCTGCAAAGTTAAGCTTCCATTAGCATATTATGTACAGTAGCATTGCGGAGTTGAAGAATATCCAACAAACCAATAGCAATATATATTACCATTGAAGTGTAGCGGTTTCTGGCAGGATTCATTATTTTCGAAAGTCACATTCAATCTACATCAACGGGGAAAATACAATGAGCTGACTGTCAGAGAACTTGAATCTAGTCAATGAAGGGTAACTACATTGCAGAAGAAAATACTATGAATAACCATACTGATCCAGGGCTGTTCTTTTCCAGGAGCCTTTATACTGAAGCTGACGATCAGCAATATCAATGCATAAGCTCATCCATAGGGGCTCCTCGTTGCATAGTATATACATCACACTGCAAAACAGTAAGTATTTGAAGAAGGTATGGGAAAAAGTGGGCACTGAGGTTTCCCTTAGGCTTACTCTGAAAAATGGAAGACACTGACTTCAAATAAGGAGCTGTATCTCAGAAAATCATATCCAATCAAAAAGCTCGGCCTATTGACTCTAAGAGTGATTAACAGGTATAGGTGGCACAACCATTAGAAGTAGTAACTTCGTCATTATCATCCGCAACTTTGTTAAGCAGATAATCCAAGTATTAAATCATATTTCTACAAACATGCTTACAAGTAAATCCACGGTAATTTGATCACACAACAAGAAATAAGCAAACTATTTGCATCTACCCGTCCATAGACCAGTGATAACCGAAAACGATAAAAAAGAAACAGCATAATCAGTCATTTATCATCTATTATTTAAAGTTTGAAAATTTCCTACTGTTTGTTACCAACAATCCCTATTGGACTGATTTTGTGCTAGAAAAAGAAATACGCACACACAAACACATCGAGAAGCCTAAGCTGCTGCACGAAAACAACACAAAATGCACATTCTACTATATCATAGAAATCAAATAAATATTGAACACACCTATGTAAGAACAAGGAAAAAACACCTGTCCTTTTTGTCATCTACTAGTTAAATTTAGCAAGTCTCTAATGCTATAACCAAAATTCTCTCCTAAACTAATTTAGTATGCAAAAAAGAAATGAATCGCACACACAAGATCAATATTCCACTAATTCAGAGGAATCAAATAAAAACTAAACAAAAACCGATAATTTAGAAGAAGCAACGAATCATGCAATTGAATGAATTAAAGCTTAGCTAAATTCAAAATTAACACTCGTCCCTATCTATATATAATTAGCAGAAATTGAGCTCTAATCCAAAAGTTATTGAGCAACCCTATATTGAAAACTATATTACAAATAGCACATTCAAAAACATAAAAAAAAATACACAAGACTAAGTTTTTGGCAAAAAATATCAGTTGGAGAATTGAACGAACCTGCTAACACAGGAAAGTCGAGCGACATCGCGAGGAGTGAGATAAGTCAGTATGGAACACAGAATTTCGTCGGGAAGAATGCGGAGGTCACCGAGAGCCGCCGGCCTCCGATCAGTTTGGTCAATTTCCATCGGCGATGACTCTGGTCGCATTTGCAATTGGGGATTTTTCTTCTACTCAGATTTCCAGAATTCGATACAATAGTTTGTTAAATCTGCCGCGTAAAACTTAAGCAACAAGCCGAGCGCGTTGGATTATTCCTTTCTCCTTTTTGCTAAATTTATTTATTTTATCCTCTCTTTTAGATTTCTTAGGCGTGGCAAAAACGTGTCACATTCAACAAAATTGTTGTGTTATCCAATTTTAGTAATTTGAAAATTTTACAATATGCTTTATAAAAAAAAAAAAAAAAAAAAGCCTTATGGATTGTCTTAAGTTTCTGAAACGGCAAGAATTCCAACCTATAAAGCTTTTGAATAAGATTTGGCAGAATGAAATAAATAATTACGAATTCAGTGCATTGATAATATGTTATTATTTTTAATTAAGGACATACTCCCTTCGTCCACTTTTATTTGTCATGTTACGTTTTTTGAAGGTCAATTTTACTAATTTTCAAAGTTAAATTAGATTACATTAATTCGATATATTAATGAAAAAATTTAGATATTCAAAATTATACAAAAAGTATTAAAAATTGCAATTTTTTTGTATATCAATATGATGTTAGTCAAAAAATTTAAACTATGAAAATTAAAAATAGACGAAGATAATAACAAATTAAAATATATTTGGTAATGCAAAAGTTTCTTACGTTTTTTTTGTCAATGTATATAATTCATTAAATTCTCTTATAATATATTCATGTCACGAACACACCAACTAATAATGTATATCTTTTTCTCTTTTACCTTATGTATCTTATGTGTTTTACATCCTGTTGAATTGGATATCTTGTTTTGTTTCAAAAGGAATTGTATATAGAAAAGACATAAAGTAACATTTGAAGTTGTTCAAAATTTTTAAAAAGACATGTTAATTATGTAAGTGTCTTATTATTCTTAAATAATTTGAATTGATATTATTACATTATTTTTCGACTAATCTTAAATTTTAAAAAATAAATATTATCACACACCAATTATTACGTGATACATGTTAATTTAATTTAAAATATATATATATATATATATATTTCATTTTAATTTTTTTTATCAATTTTTTTCTTTGTTACTTTTTAATTTTTTTCAAAAAAATATTTTTAAATTTCACTTCACCTCCCACCCCCACTCCGATGCTCAAGCTGACCCCCTCCGTCCTTTTTCTTTATCTCTTTCTTCTTCTCCTTCACATACCAACCTCACCTCCACTCACATTCAAGCTGAGCCCCTCCCACATTTTTTCCCTTTTTTTTCTTCCTTTTTCTTTAGCAAACATCCGTTCTTAATAGTAAGATTATTTCTTTAATACAATACTATTTTCTAGACCTTGTTGAGTTATTGATAACAAATCTAATTATTTTTTCTAAATAAATTTAAAATTTTGAAGTTATCATCAATTAATTTATCTCCTTTTCATGTAACTTCAAAATTAGAAAATGATAATTTTGACAGAATCAGTGAATTCTCCAAAAATTGAAAGAAGCTTGAACTCAGTTACTAGAAGAAGACACAAAGCTTTTGTTGTGTCACTTAAGTTATATAGGAATTCCTGAGCCCAAGAGTTAAGAATAACAAGTTTTTCCTTACCCAAAATTGAATACCCGCTTAGAATACCAAACCAGATGATATTTGTTGAGAAGTGCAAAATCGTATCCATACGATTCTCATTTTGTATCGTGATTAATTGATTGAAATTCGGATAAAAAAAAATAAATGATACATTTTAATCATCTTGAAATCTAATGGGTTTATCAAATAGTTCAAAATGTAAAAAAAAAATATTAGATAAAGTTTTTAAAATTGAAGAGAGTTAAACTAATAATAGTAAAAGAAGGAGGATGAAGTTGTGGTAAAAATTGACATTAAAAACGAAGAGTTTCAATGGAGATGACAATGAATTTTTGAAGAAGAAATATGAAAGAAAAAGGGAAAATAATAAGGGAAAAAAGGTTAAAATAATAAGAAAAACAAGAAAATATATTTTATAACAAAATACTTGTAAAATTAAAATTATATTAATTAGTTTAGGTTGTTCACGCTCTTTAAAAGAGTGCATACACTCTCTATGACATATGAACAAAACACTCCCATAATTACAAGAGCAACAAAACACCCCATAATTAACGTGTTTTTTTGAAAATTTGGAACAACTTCATTTGTCACTTTATTTCTTTTCTCAATTGTATATCTTAAACAATGTATTGCATTTGACACATATATTTACAGTAAGTTGAAAGATGATTAATTATTACCCCTCTATTTGAAAAAAAAAATCACTTTAAGCATATATTAGTTAATTATTTTCTCAAGTATTAAGAAAATAAATAATTCGAATTTTTCAGAATTTAATTGATTGAGAAAACATGTGACATTATTGTTATACTTGTAGATGGTACATATAGATATTTATTCCATGTGTGTGGCAGAGTGGATGTAGGTGTCTCATGTGTTTTAAATGCTTAAATATAGCTTTAAGTCATCGATAGCTACTTAAAGTTGTCCACATATTTCACTTGAACACTTCAACTAAGACCTGTACCTATTGAACACCTAGACAACAAGAAATTTTACCTATTAAACCCTTTTTGCTGACATGACAAAGTATTTGTACTACACACAAAGAGAGGAGCGTGAAAGCATAATTCTTTAGCAAAAAAAAAGAAAAGATTTTATATCTTCTTCTTCTTTGAGAAAGCTGCCCTCACCATTTTTCCATTGCAAGTTGCAGCCATCACCACTCACAATTCTTTCTTCTTCTTTTTCGATTTTCAGCCGTTCTCTTTCTCCAATACACCAGCTTACCAAATTGGTTGTTACCATCCACAAGTCTACCATCGTCAAACGACCTTAGCCTTTCAAACAGCCAACCACACATTCAAATCGGCCACCTTAAGTTTTTCGTTGGAAAAAATGTTATCTCTGTTGCCACCAAAAATATTTATCCCTTGTTCATCTCTTTTGTCAAATTAAACACAAACATAAATTAAATATAAATCTTAAAACAAAAGAAATACAAAAAAAAAAACGATGAAGTGGAGATTCCATTTCATTGACATGGTTTGTTAAGCAAATGTCATTACATAAAGACACACAAAAAAAATAACAAGCAATCAGTGATCGATCGTCATCTTACTTTAGTGTTCATTATTTCCGGCGAAACTCCATTTTTTCCGGCAAGAATAATACGAATTTGAAATTATTCTTTGACATTATTAATGTATTCAAATTCTAAAAAACTCACAACTCAAGAAGAAGAAAGAATATCAATAAATCTAAATTGATGTTTGAGGATAAGAGTACGATTAAAGAATGGCCATGTATGGTGTTTTGGGAAAGGTTCAGGCGAAAGAGAAAAGGGATAAGGATGGTTTTCTTTTTTCTTTTCTTTCTAAAAAATACTACGTATAATTTTTCCTTATAATTTATTTTTTATTAGTTATTTTAGGCCCAATACCATGTGTCTTCTTTTGGTTAGTTACTATGCCACATCATTCGCGAGTGTATAACATACACTCTCTTATTTCAGCTGATTGTCTATAAAGTGTTCGATGGGTAAAATTTTTAATTAGTCGAGGTGTTCAATTGGAACAAGCCTAAGATGAGGTGTCTAAGTGAAATTTGCGGACAACTTTAAGTGGCTATCGATGACTTAAGCCTTAAATATATATATAGATTCTGGGATATCTGCTAATAAATGTTGTTTTTTATTCCTCATGTTTATTTAATTTTTATTTGTTCACTTTAAATTCTTATTAAGAAATAATGATTAATATGAATGTTTTACTACAATTTACATATTAATTAATATGTAGTTTTACGTTTTGAGAAATAATTTAGACAATAAGTTGTTAATATTGAAGGTAAAACAAGAAAAAATTTATATTTTCTTATTATGCTAAAAATAACAAGTAATAGTGAGAATTTATTCATATATACCGGACAAGTAAATTATAACATCTTCTGTAAATGATGTATATTATTCACAACTTTATTTATACGAGTGTTTTGTATTTGATAATTTGATGTAAGACATCTTGCTCCTAATTTATAGTCAACTTTTTTGCCTTAACTTCTAATTGAAAAAAATAGGTACTCTAATAGTGTTTTTCCACTCATTTAAATTGACAAAGGGATTGCTTAGATGGTAACTCATACTTTATCTCTAACATTGAGATTGTGAATTCGAACCACCAAAAGAAAAGAATAAAAGGAGTGATAGTTGTTAAGGAGGGGTAAAAAAAGAAACTTAAACTTAAATTCAATTTTCACATCTGAAATCTAAGACTTGCAAACTTGGTAAACAGGTAAGGAATATGTGGAAAGAATCTATAGGTTAATATATAAAATTGATTAATACCACTATATATCTCAATATATAACATGTTTGATTGAGTAGTAGGTGGCCAAATCCAACATATAATTGAAAGGCATATTCTCATTTGATCTGCCTATGCCAACAACCAAACCCACCAACAAAAAATAGAAAAAAAAATCACTTATTAGAGAAAAAAAAAGTACTAAAAGAATATCAAGTTGATGGTACTATACACTATGCACACACTTGTCAAATAAAAATAAATTTAGTAGATAGATATAAGAGTAACTTCCTTGCTTTATTGCTTAGTCTCACCAAACTCTCATTACATTAAAACAATTTCAGTATGCACGTAGCGCAAACATAACATATATCCTCCAAATAGGATTTAAGAAAATACAATTTTTAATACAAACATTCATAATATAAGTGAAGAAGTAAATAGAAAAAGGCAGTACTTGAACATTTCCAAATATCTATTGCCCTAAAACGCTTTGCGATCCGAGCCTCCTTTTCCTCAAACGTTCTGCGATAATGAATGAGAGCTCAAGGGATTGAGATGCATTGAGCCTAGGATCACAGTGGGTGTGGTAACGTGAGCTCAGATCATCAAAGGTCACAGTTCGTGATCCACCGATGCACTCTGTGACGTTTTGGCCTGTCATCTCCAGATGAACTCCTCCTGGGTGGCTTCCTTCTTGATCATGAACATCAAAGAATGCTCTTACCTCGGCCTGTTGCAAGAAAGAGTCATGTGAGATATCTGCTTTGTTTTACTGTATTCGCAACTGTAACATAGGATCTCAAACTTCCAATCAATTTTTTGGAGGGACATAGCAATGAAAAAGCTTTTCATTGTAAAAAAAATTGGGCCCGATAATCAAACTCATCGAAAGGGACACACAACAACCAAACCTACTAAAGTAGTTGCATACATTTTCTAAATCCACCATCAGTATAGAAAATATATATATTCTGTTGACTGATTCACTGAAGAAAAACTTTCCAAGCTCCACCAACCCACCATGCTCACTTTCTTAATCATGATCTTGCCAAGAAATAACAACACTTCTTCCTAACAGCTACCCATGTTCTCATCATTGATGGTCAACTGGTCCATTTTGTATCACAATGAAAAAACCTTATTAAATGACTACTAGTTTTTAGTCTAGACCCCACATGTGGGATTATAGAGTTTTTGTTTGTTGTTATTAGTTTTTAGTCCTAGTCTTGCATTGGTTGGAAGATCCATATCATTCAGCTTATCAAATGATGAGAGTAGTTCAAGGGAGTGGACCCATTGAGCAACCCCCAAGTGCAATGAATGTATCATACTAGAACTTATACTTTGATTTTCTGAGTGACCCTTTCAATGAATTATGAGAGTGCATCACTTTATTGGGTGCAATTATTGATCAGTGCAGGCAAACTATGCAATTTACTTTAAGAACTATTTTACGAATTTAAGGGTTGTCCAATATGAGTTGCCTAGTAAACTATGCTTACTTAAGAAAATTGATACAAGGATATGACAAATTAAGGTATTTCTGAACCTGGCGCGAATACTTACCCTGATGGAATCAAAAGGTCGAGTTTTTAGACCACAAGGAGCCTTGATGGTATTTCCGTGCATAGGATCAGATACCCAAGTCACAATTTGTCCTGCTCTTCGGACTGCCCTGATAAGATGAGGAAGTTTAACCCTCATGTTTTCTGCTCCCATTCTGGTAATTATTGTAATCCTTCCAGCTTTGTTTTGTGGGTTCAAAATCTCAATGAGCTTGACCAATGCACTTGGGTCCATCTTGTCACTCACCTGCAACACAAATTCTCGTAAGCCCCCAAATTCAACATTCACAGAAAGAAAAAAGAGAAATTTAAAGTACAGCACTGCAGTCACCTTAATACCGAGAGGGTTGGCAATTCCTCTCAAGAACTCAACATGGGCACCATCCAACTGCCTGGTTCTCTCTCCAACCCAAAGGAAATGAGCAGAGCAATCATAGTAAAGGCCAGAAGTTGAATCCCGACGTGTTAGTGACTGCTCATAGGGCAAAAGTAAGCACTCATGAGATGTCCAGAACTCAGTGGTTTTCATAATAGGATGGTCCATTGTAAGTCCAGCTGCAGTCATGAAACCAAGGGCCTCATCCACTCTACTAGCTAGTTCACGGTACCTACCATGTCAAAAGTTGCACTATTAACCCACAAAACTAACCACTCAACAAGAACTATCTTAGTTAGCAAATGGAGATCACTTATTAGCTAGTCCTGTATAGCATGCACAAAAGAGCACCTTTTATATCCAATATGGTACTAAGCTCTTTAGAAAACTTCTTCGCATTTATGATGTATTTTGTAAGTGATAGGAAAAATTCAGTAATTCCCTAA
Source organism: Solanum verrucosum (assembly GCF_900185275.1). Taxonomy (NCBI): domain Eukaryota; kingdom Viridiplantae; phylum Streptophyta; class Magnoliopsida; order Solanales; family Solanaceae; genus Solanum; species Solanum verrucosum. Next base: position 1,441,707 of record NW_026019954.1, read on the forward strand.
TCAAGTGCATAATAGAAGTGATACAAGTTGGTGCATACCTATCACCCTGCTCACTATGCTCTGTGAAATCCAAGTTCCACTGATTGATCCTCTGCATGGCAGCATATCCTCCAGTAGCGAAAGCCCTCAACAGATTCAAAGTAGCTGCAGATTGGCAATAGGCCCTGATCAGCCTCTGGGGGTCAGGAGTCCTGGACTTGACATCAAATGCATCACCGTTGACATTGTCTCCCCTGTAACTCGGCAGCTTTACACCATCCTTCTCCTCAAATGAATCTGATCTTGGCTTTGCAAATTGCCCAGCCATTCTTCCAACCTATACCAAAATTCCCAAGGAAGGATCTTGCTTAATACAGGCATATACTTGAACATAAATCACTTTAAAACATGGAAATCGACAAATAAGTAAACTATTAAAACAGAGTATGATAAAAACAGTCATGCCAGGAATCAAGTAAGATTCATTTCCAGCAAGATTTTAAATTAGATCCATATGTGGTACAATTGTAAAAGGTACCTTACCATATATATTCATTTTACCAAAATCCCACTTAATCTAAGCAATCTAATAGCCTAAAAAGTACATATAAAGTTAAAAGCTTACAGGAACAACAAACAAGCAAGAATCTAATAGAAATATTTTAAATAGGGTATCAAATTAAAACACAGAGAGAGAGACACAAAAGCCAAAACAATGGTAGAAGAGAAAAAAAGATTTAACCTTGATCACAGGCATCTGACCGCCAAACATAAGAACAGCACCCATTTGAAGGAGGATTCTGAAAGTATCCCTAATATTATTAGCATTGAATTCCTTGAAACTCTCAGCACAATCTCCTCCTTGTAACAAAAACGCCCTTCCCATAGCAGCCTCACCAAGGCGTTCTTCAAGGCTCCTAGCCTCACCAGCAAATACGATAGGAGGGAACTCATCGATCGTCTTAAGAACAGATCTAAGCTCCTCTTGATTTGGGTATTCCGGTAGTTGAAGCGCCTTCTTAGATTTCCAGCTATCCACAGCCCATTCAGTTTTGGTCACAGCCGGAGCCGGAGCCGTGGTGGCAGTGGCCGCCGGTGGAGAAGACTTGGAGGGCTTATCGGAAACAATGGGGTTTTTGTTAGAATCAGATGAATGAACAGCTGAGATAGGTTGAACAAATCTAACGGTTTTGGTTGAGTTGTTGGAGAAAAATGCATTCTTTAAAGGAGAAGGCAAAAGGGGTTGATTTTGAACCAAAGATTTGTTGGGGAGAAGAGAGTTGGTAGTGCTAGTAGTTGAAAGAGCCATTGCTATTTTGTGAAAAATACAAATGTGAGAGTTTATGAAGCGTAATTTTCTCTTTTTGGGCACCTTTTGTTATGGAGAGAGATGAATGGATGGGTACCTGAAGAAGAGAGAGCAAATGGAATGGGGTTTTATAAGGAGGTTTTTGTGTATGGGGAAGTGGTTGGAAGGAGGAAGGAGAGAATGGTACAAGTGGACATTAGTTAGGTAAAGGGTATTTTAGGAAAAATATATGTTACTCAATTTCGACTGCTACAAAGTCTATGTACACCTACTTAAAAATCTCATTTTCATTTAAAATATACTAATTAAACTTAACAAAGTGAAATACCATCCTTTAAAATAAGTATTTTCTTCTTTCAATACTTTCTTATAAAACACTCGCTTAGCTACTTACGAAATTTTATATTTCTTTCTATGAAAACAATTATATATGTGTTCAAATTGATTAGAGCTCCGGCTTTCTTTTCTTTCACTTTTATGAAAAAAAGAAATGGAAAAAAGAAAAATTGAATTGTATTTCTTGAAAGAGAATGTTTTCTTTTTGATTAACGGTCTTTTGTTATTTTGGATTTATTTTTTCATGATGAAATTTTCTTTTTCTATAATTATGCTCACTCTTTTACGTTTCAATCCATAATTAAAAGTATATTTACTTATCTGTATTGAAATTTAAAACATGACAAAAAATGAAATCAATTAAGAAATTCGATTTTAGTAGGGCATCAAAGATATGAAGGTAAGACAATGTAGACTAGTCTAATTTGAGGAGAAGTGGAATTGTGAATGTTGCAGCATAAGAAAAGGACTTCAACCAGTTTCTGATGTTGGAAAAAGAAAAAAGTCAAAGTGTAAAATGTCAAAGATCTTGGGGTGACTAAAAAAGCTAACGAGATGGTTTTGGCTAGATCGATCGAGCATTCGTCATAGCAAGGAACGATCATTCAAATGTAGAAAAGAAGCCCACAATCGATGTAAAAATAAATTCATAACAACTAAAAGTCAATATGATACCTTCCTCATGATGTTAATCAATAATTAAAGTGCTTTGCATAAATTTCAATGTTCAAGACAAAAAAATGAGAAAAAAAATCGATGAAACGAGTGTTCTCACAAAGAAAATCTCAAAACATAAAGAAGAATTTTAAACTCAAAATATTAGAAGGTGCAATATTAATACAATTGCTTCGAGAGGAAAGGTGAAACAAACAAATAGATGGTGAAAAATTTCTCATCTTTTGTTTTCTTGTTTTAGGTTTTGAATTTTTGAAAAATGATTTCAAAATTATTCTAAATATGTTTTTTTCTTTATATTCAAATTTTAATTTTAAATTACAAGAAATTTAAAAATATTCAGAAGTGTTTATTTAGAGCAAGCGGAAGCGTGGCAGCCTTATATTATTGGGGGTCTAAAGTTAAGTTTTAACGAGAAGCCTTGGTTATTTTATTTTTTTTGTCAAAAGAAAAAATATATAAATTTCATATATATAAATGAGATCAAGATTTGAATGTCTCACTAATATGATCAAGAGGTTTTTTTTTTTTTTTTTTACCATTGTATCAAATTTTCAACTCTTCTCTTTTTGAGTTTTGAATAATCAATTTTATATATTTTAGTTGACATATTTTATATAATAAATTGTTAAAAAGACATATATTACGTTGTAGAAAATGTCTAAACAAGTGGGTTTTAAACAAAAACAATATTAAATTTTGAAATAAAATAGCATGATTTTAAAAGTTGATAGTAGATTGAATATTTGTTCGATCTAAGTACTAAAAAGTGATTCAGTATTTGTTCTAAAATTTACTTACTAATTTAGGGGCATTCTTTCTGATCAATTAGTTAACTATTTTCTTTTAGTGATAATTAACCAAAAAAGATAAATAAAAAAATATAGCCTATTGATAGAAAATGGAATCCTAAAAAAATAAGGGCTCTAACTTTAGGATTTACTGTACCTAAAATCACATCTGAACGAAAGGAAATGAGAAAATAAATTCAAATATTAAAATAAAAAATATATAAAACTTCTATCCAAGGAGACTGAACTCGAATTACCATTTACCTTGAGAAGAAAAACATGCACTACAATAATAATTGCCATCTTTCTGAATACTTGAAATCGTCAAATAATTTTGACCAAAGCTAAAAACAAAAAAAAAGGTGAAAACAAAGAAAAAAAAAAAAAAAAAGGAAAGAAGCAAACTTAACACCATGCTCACCAACCCAACCCAATCACATCATGTGGAGCTAGAATTTTCAATAAAAATCGTTAATACATAAGAAAATCTAAAAATATGAAAGAGCTAAAGGAGTTCAAATATTTATGTTTGTTTTTGCCTATAATGTGTTTTAGTTACTATTATTTGAAGATCAAAAAATATTTTTTAAATTATAATTTTTTAATATATATTTATAATATTAAAATTGTGACTTAAGTACTTTTTATATAAATTATATTAATTTTTCTCCAAATTAAACTACGCAAATCAAAAGAAAAGATAGTGGGTGCTTGTGAGAGCAGAGGTGGAGCCAAGATTATGAGTTTGGAGGTTCTAAATTAATTTTTTTGGGAGGTTCACATGTTAATATACATATATTTATTTAATTTTCTAATACAAATATAGGGTCTATGAAAAGCTAGTGAGTTCGTTCGAACCCATAAACCCACCTAGATCTGCCTCTGTGTGAGAGTGGGTGTTTGCATTTAATCGAATGAATTTCAAATGAACCATATTATACTTCTTGCTTTACTTGTTTTGTTTATAATTTGTATATATGTATAGTGTGTGTCCCACCCTTTGAATTTAAAAGGGGTGGGGTGGGGGTTGTCGGCCCTTAACATATATGTTTAACTAAGAGGATTAGAGGAGTAATCAATATTTGAATGCCAGCTTATGATTTAATTTACTTAAAAAACCATAAGAGCCCATTGTGAGTTTATTAGGTGAATAAGCACTAACTCACGCAATATAAATATGCACTTAAAATTTGAAACTTAGTCATATGTAATTAAAGTTGATAATTTAATGTGAACAAAGCTAGCGCCTAGCCGTGCTTATTCATTTTATGTAATAACGCATATTAAGTTAAACTAATATATTATCTTTGTTTACCAAAAAAAAATTGTAATCAAAGTTGGTAATTTAATGATTTACCAACTCTATTTTATACAGCTTTTTTTAGAACTCTAGTCTATATGTATTTCCTCTACTTTTCAACTTTTTTCTTCCTTCTTGTGGATAGGATACCCAAAACCTGTTTGTTATTTTTTTTATAATTTTTTTAGTTTTCACCATAGTGCTCCACTTTATGTGTACACTATATATATAGACTATTATTTAGTGAGTTAAATTTTTTTGCTTTGCCTAAACTTTTTTATAATAATGATCTTTAAAGTTTTATGCTTAAGATATTAATGTCCAAAGTGACACAGGAAGTCGAAAATTTTGACCAACCTCATATACGTTGAACCTCCCTTTATTTTTGAAAGAAAAGAAATATTTTTCTTGCGATGTCACTATTCTTGTACATAATTATATTTTGGTAAATTGTTGATGTCACAATGTCTTCATCAACTTCACCAACTTATGAATCTCTTGACTAACAACAACAAAAGGATCTACAGTCTTCAATTCACCAACCCCATTTTCTTTATATTATATTATATCTTCCCTTATTATTAGTAGTAAAGTAATGGAGTAGTAATATATAATATCCATTATATTTTGGCAACTTTACCAACCATTTGTTGGTCCTCTTTCTAATGAGATATATAGCTTATCTTCTCCATATTAAATAACTGGTCAAATTTCAAAACTATATTGAACTCGTTTCCAAACTTTGCATAAGAGCAAAGGCGAATTAAAATTTTGATTTTATAGGTTTGAAATTTTATAAATATGAGTTTAAACAATTCAAATTGAGTTTTAAATTAGATATTTATACATATTTAATGAATTTTTCAATACAAATACGCTATTTGAACAAAATCTATAGAACTTGACGCATGTGTGCTACTAGCTTTGGCCATGCATAATAAGTGACATTACCAAGATGATTTCTAGAGTCTAATAAGAGATATTACAAATAGGTAGTGTGTGGATGGGGGTGGGGTGAGGGGTGGGGGAGCTACCCTAAAGAGAATTGTATCATTTGTTAAGGTGTTACAAAAGCCTCTTGTACAAGTCAATATAAGCAAAGCCTTTTTGTCATATGCAGTGAAATTTTATTTTATTTTTTGTTTCAATTTATATGACTTAGTTTGATTTGACATAAAAATTAAGAAAGATTTTTTAAAAAAAAATTGTGATCTTAAATACTCCTTCCGTTCACTTTTATTTGTCACAATTTGACTTGACACACCCATTAAAAAATAATTAATGATATAGGTATTTTACCAAATTATTCACTATTAAATGATGTCTTGGAAAATAAGTATTTAATGTTGAGGATATAACATGAAAAAAAATATTTAAGAGGCAAGTAAAAGTAAACAGATGGACTAAGTTATAACTATTTATATGACTATAAATTATTTCATTAAGTATAAAATAAATATTTTAAAATCAATAGAAATGTACTATTTTTTTTAATTGATTAAAAGAAAAGTGAATTGTATAAGTTGGACCGTGGAGTATTAGGAATTGTAAATGAATAGAACCACATTTATGTGCTAAATAAAGAAAGAGATATGTGGAAAAATGAAAATCGTCTTAAAACTTTTTTGAGCTGGTATATTCTATGACATATCCGTCCACTTGTAATTTCCTAGTCAATGGCATGAAGAAGAGAATTATCAATTAAAAGAGTTGTGGTAGTTCTGAGGTAGCAGTAAACATTTTTTCATTCCGGAGTGAATCTGGATTTAGTCGGGCTCCAATGTGGGTATCGAACACTGGATGAGAAATAAAAAAAAAAAATCATTTTTTAGTTATGAGTTTTGAGTACGAAATTGTTTTTGTACAAAAACATTTTTTCACACAATGTAGGACTTGAGCCCTAGTGTAACTAATTTTTTGTTTACTCTTTCCGTTCAGTTTTACTTGTAAAATATTTTCTAATTTGATTTCATACTTTTATTTGTTATTTTTGACAAATTAAGAAAGTATATTTATTTTTCTTATTATACCCTCAATTTATTTACATTAATTTAATGTATTTGAAAAATATAGTAAGTAAATATGTTGGAGCCCTATTAGTTAATAAGGATAAAATGGTAAACTTACTATACTAATTATTAATTTCTTAATTGATGTATCAAATTAAAATTTAACAAATAAATTCGAACAGAGGGAATACTAAGCATCGGCTGAGAATTTTTTTTTAAAAAATAATTAAAAAAACTGAATATGAAAGATCCATGACAATTATCAACGGATAATGTATTTAATGTGTCTATCATTTTCTTGCTAAAGACTTTATAGGTAAGTGCCAATTGAATTATGATTTCCATGTTTGTAATAAATTTTGCCCAAAAAAAAAAAGAATGGAAAGATATTTAAATGATATTAAATGTTATAGCTATTATTTTGGAAAATTATGATTTGTAGTTATAATTTTCTTAAATTTTGCTATTTGTTTAATTTGTACAATTCGTCTGATTGTATAAATTAGAATTTTGTATAATCCGATATCTGATTGTATAAATCTCTAATTTTAATTCGTATATGCTTACCCTAGCTATTTGTATAGGATTTATGAAAAAATCACAATAAATTATCTTGTTTGTATATTGGCAAGCGAAATATACAAACATAGTTCTGAAAAATTCCTAAATGTATATATGGAATTTATTTACTTATTCAATTTGTATATCCACAAGCAAAATATACAAACGGGCAAGTGAAATATACAAACAACGTTCTGAAAAATCCCTAAATGTATATACGAAATTTATTTACTTATTCTATTTGTACAAATGGCGTGAAATATACAAATCAGGGCCTCCATAGTAAACGAACCTATAGCTATGAAGGATAATTATCGAAACTATAAATATAAAGTCTTATTATATCTATTATGTTTTCTATTTCTAAATTTTACTTTAAAAAAAAAACTTTATCTTGACATAAATTGTTATCATTTCATAAAAGAGAGGTTGAGCAGTTTTAGAATTATTTTATACTTTTATCAAATTATATTTAAGTTTCTTTTTTAAGAATTTTTTTTTGCATTGGGGGGGTGCACATAATTTATTTATTTTAAGATGCAAGAGAAAATTAAATACTCGGTCAAGTTAAATCATTGAATGTTGAGCATGACTCGATTACAAATTGAGGCGTGAGACTTTTATAACTAAATAAGGAAACAAAACTATTTTCATACCGTTCAAATTGTTCGAATCTATTAGAGATACTTTATCCAATAATTCATTATTAAAAAGTAAAATTGAATTGATTACCTGATAATTTTTTAATAAAATTATTAAAAATTGTTAACTCAATAGCAATGAATCAATAGTATTTTGTTCGATTTGATTTTTACACACACCTAAAAATAATAATATCAACATATGCACTTATTACTTTCTGTTTTTTTAGTTTAATTATGACATGTTTTTCTTTTTAATCGTTTTAAAAAAATAATAATGTATTTCTAAATTTGTAAGATAATTAGTTTTGCCTTTGTCGATTTATACTTAGTAAAAAAAAATGGGAAAATGCATAAGTACCCCCCCAGTCTATGCCCAAAATCCCTGAGACACACATAACCTTTACTAAGGTCCTATTACCCCCCTGAACTTATTTTTTAGTTAATTGTTTACCACTTTTCGGCCTACGTGGCTGAGTCCGTGATTTCACCTATGTTAAGCGCGTGGGTGCAGCTTTTAGACGTCACTGACCAATAAAAATTGGTCATGTGTTAAAATAAACTTGGAAAAAATAAATATTAACTCAATTGTCTTCTTCTTTATTATTGTTCTTCACTAGTATACGTACCCACGCGTTGCGCGGCTATATATTAATTTAAAATTATTTTAATTTAATAAAATATCAAATACTTCAAATATTTTTATATATTTTCCTTTATTACTTTTATGTTGTATTAATAAACTAATATTTTTCATATTAAATATTTAATTTTTTTTCACATGAAATGTAAAATATCATAAGATTAAATGACATGTTAGTATATTTTGAATATTTATTTTTCGAATCCAAAACATTCTTTACATTCTGAAATTTGCGTCAAACTATAATAGAAAAATGATTTAATATAGAGTGGATATAAATAATGTAATAATAACACATGTACTTGCTATATACATTTTCTTATTAATCATTGAAAATAATTAATTAATCAGTTTGTTATATTATTTTTTAAAACATTAATTTAATCTCTTAAACTTTCGCAGAAGAAAATAATAATTTAAATTTTAATCAATGATTAGATGTCGAGGAACTTATCAATTTTTCTAGTATTCTAATATAGTAATTATTGCGTAAATTCCTGTTATGACTATTATAAAATTTATCATGATTTTTAATACTTATTATTTTAATACAACATGTAATCTTTACTTATTATTTTCTTCCCATTGTTATTTTTGTTTAATTATATTACAAATAATACTAACAACAATTTCTTTTTTTATTAATGTAAAGATAATTTAATATAACGTGTAATTTTTACTTACTATTTTCTTCCCAATTTTATTTTTTTAATCATCTATAAATAATAGTTACAACAATTTATATTTTTATTAACGTAAAGATTTTGAGTAATAATTCTTCTTATGTTCTATTAATAATAATGATCGAAATTATTCACTATTAAAGTTTCTACATAATTGATATAAAAATTGAGGTTGCATACAAATAAAAACATGTTTGAACAAACAAAATAATTATATGCACTATTAGAGAGTACCTTCTAGTCTTATAAGTATCCTACAATTATGATAAAGTTGGAAAAGTGTAACTATCTATAAATAAAATAAAATTATATATTTAATATTTACAAAATTTTACAAGCCCAAATTTGAAATAAAATATATAAACATTGAAAGCTATAAACTAACTAAAAATATATTCACAAAGTAGATTATAAGTAATATTTTTTTATCTATAAATAAAATAAAATTATATATATAATATTTACAAAATTTTACAAGCCCAAATTTAAAATAAAAAATATAAGCATTGAAAACTATAAACTAACTAAAAATATATTAACAAAGTAGATTATAAATAAATTTTTTTATCTATAAATAAAATAAAATTATATATATAATATTTACAAAATTTTACATGCCCAAATTTGAAATAAAATATATAAACATTAAAATCTATAAACTAACTAAAAATATATTAACAAAGTAGATTATAAATAATAGGATAACTTTTTGAAATTTTGGGAAGTGTAAAAGCTACTTTTTAGAAAGTTGAAAAAATGAGACCCGGCGCGTGTTGAACAAAGTTTTCAACCTATTTGGTTTATATTTCCACGTAAGCCAAAAGTGGTAAAAAATTAATTAAAAAATAAGTTTGGGGGGGTAGTAGGACCTTAGTAAAGGTTAGGTGTGTCTCAGGGATGTTGGGCATAGACTGGGGGGGTACTTATGCATTTTCCCAAAAAAAATTATAACCATACTATTATTATATTTGTATGTTATAGTTATAGTTTGTATAATTGCGCTCCATAACAAATTTTATGTTTGCTATGGAGCTTTTGATTTGTATAATTCGCTACAAACATCCAATTTTATACAAATTATTCAGTTTTGTATAAATTCATTTATACATTATAATTTGTATAATAAGATTTGTATTTGTATAATTATAAGTGTATAGAACGAAAATATATGTATTTGTATATACACTTTTCTCTCGCTTTATACAAACACAAAACACATTTTGTACATTTTATATCGAAATGTATAAAATGACTAATTGTATACCGAATCATATGGGAAAAAAAGGGGATGTTAGCTACGAATTACAATTAAAATAAACTATGACTATAACATTTAATTTGAATTAATGGTTTGCTATTTCATACAATTTTTCCTTTTAAAAAATTGAAAAGAAACAAAAATATCAAAAGAAGGTGCTAAGAATGTAACATCAAACCTAGAAGAGTGGACGGATAGCTCCAGTTTCGTCATAAATTTTAAAGTTGAAATTGAAACTTTGAATTTTTTAACTTACGTTTAAACATGTATTTCACTTGAGGAAAATTTGATGTTTTTATGGTGGAAATCAATTTAACGCAAAAACTTATGTGGACTAATTTTTTGAAAATTTGAAAATATTTGAAGATCATATTTTAAGAATATGATCAAGTTTCATATCAAATAGATATTCAAAAATAAAATTTTAAAATTTAATCCAAAATTTACAGACAAACGTCCCCTTCAACAACATTGTAATAGAAGCTAGAACCAAACTCATTCTTTTAAGGGAAAAAGGGTAAATATACCCTCAAACTATCGTAAATAGTATGCAGATACCCTTCGTCATACTTTTGGGACATTGGTGCCCCTGCCGTCTAAAATTAGAGCATATATACCATTTATACTAACAGACATACACGTGCCATAATCTTATTCACAGATCCGGCATTTATTAAATATCGGATCGACGAATAAGATTGTGCCACATGTCCATATTTAGTCTTCTGTTAGAGTGAAGGACATATATGCTCTAGTTTGGACGACAGGGACATTAATGTCCCAAAAATATGACGGAGGGTATCTACATACTATTTACGATAGTTCGAGAGTACATTTATCCTTTTTCCCTTCTTTTAATTCTGTAGCCCCACGACTCACGAGACTCTTTACTAGTTCTGTTCCTTGTTTTGTTCAGGAAAGACTGCCTTATTTTTATTGAAAAATTGATTGAACTATTTAATTTTAAAAGCTCTGTTTCTAATTAAAAGTATCAACATACTGCTTTATATATATACTTGATAATGTGGCCCGTGCTATAAATGATATGTTTTGGGGCTAATAATCGAGTTTTGGAAGCGATTGTTTGCGTGGATAAAGGAATAAGTTTTTTTTATCACAAACCTGTAGTTTCTTTGACGCTATTTAAGGCATAATAAGACTACCTACATACAACATTTTTGAAATATTTTATGTTGTTAATTATCATGATTTATAGTATTTTTACGATAGATTCACTTCAAGAATCAGTGGAAGTTTTTTGTATTTTTTTCAAAACATATTTTATATTGTCAATTATCATGATTTATAGTATTTTTACGCAATTTTTAAATATAAAAAAAATTAAAAATAAGAAAAATAAATTAAAATGGACCCAATATATGTTATTTTTGTTGTCTCAATTTATGTGACACAAGTGAAATTTGGAGAGTCATCCAAATTTTCATATTTTTTTAAAAAATGTTTTAAGTTATTAATTATTGTGATTTATAATATTTTTATGTAACTTTCAAATAACGTACATTACTGGTCACTTTGTCCTAATTTATGTGATATGGATAAAATTACAAAATTAACCCTTTTAAAATGTCTTTCAGATATTTTAAGTTGTTAGTTATTATTATTTATAATACTTTTTTGGTAATTTTAAAATGATATTTGTTATTTTTTCTGTCCTAATATATGTGGGCCTGATAGAATTCTGAGAGTCAACGTTTTTCATTATATAGCTTTTAAATATTTTAAATTGGTAATTATTGTAATTTTTAATGTTTTTTAAGTCATTTGTAAATGATATATATTGTTTCCTTGATTGGGACTTTTCCATTTGTGACACATATATATAGATATTTGGTGCCCGTGCCAGCACGGGCCCAATTAATATTAATTTTTTTTGTTTTAATTTATGTGATATAAATGGAATTTGAAGATCAGTCAATTTTTTATATGTTTTCTTAAAAATATATTTGAAGTTATTAAATTGTTGTCATTTATAGTATTTTTGCGTTAGTTTTGAATAATATAGGTTATTCATGTTTCAATTCACGTGAATAATCATAAATATTTTCAGTAGTTAATTTATTGTGAATTCTAGAAATTTCGACGTTATTTTCAAATAGTACATGTTACTTATTCTATTCCAATTAGTTGACCAAATTTCTTATTGATTTAAAAATATTTTTAATTGCTAATTATTGTGATTTATAGCATCTTTTATGTAACTTTTAATAATATATAATTTGTTCAAATTCATATGACAATGATAAGATTTCAAGAGTCAACGCAATAAAAATTTAAATTTTTAAAAAGGTTGTACCTCTAATATATTTTGTAGCTAAAATATACGCTCTCCGTATAAAAGTGCATAGAGAGAGTAATAAATAGATAATTAAATTTCAAGAAGTTTAAAATAAAAAGTTGAAAAAAATAATTAGATAGACAACATATATTGAAAATTGAAAACATATAAATAATAAATGGGCCCAAATGAGGTCAAACTTTTTGGCTAATAAAGTAGTAGGTAATTAATGATGTTAAATTGTCCAATAATATAAATTTTAAAAGTATAACCATAAAAGAAGAATGTATAACACTATCAATCACATATGATCCAACACTTGTCATGTGCTAAGTAGTAGATATTCCCACTTATTATATATAGTAATATTGTGTGCAAAATATCCGGACTCCACTATAAATATTAAATATCGATCACACAAAGGGTGGGGTCATGCGTCGAACCTATTTACACTAAAATTTATGAGCGACTATGTCAACTGACATTATTTGGCCAATAGCAGTTCCAACATTTTGTGCACACCATCGCTGTAATTTGCAAATATTGAAAATGTGACCGGAAAGGGAAAATACAAGTTTTTTTTATTGTTCACGTGCTAGATTATTTTTTTTTAAAAAAAATATGTGCATGTCGTGTTGTATTATAGGGCGATACTCAATCTTAACAAGTTAAGAGGTATAAAGGATTCCCGCAAAGAAAGGTCTAGAAAAAGTTAATGTAAAAGTTTTAAGGTTTTATTTCTTAAAAAAATTTACGGATAAGGGAAGGGGATTAGAACATGGTGAATTGAGCTCTCATTAACAAGGTGATAGTTCAGGCAATCAATTGAGCTATTAAAATTCTCCCTTTTAAGAGTATAATGTGTTTTAAGTAAAAAGAAAAACATGTAAATTAACACCATTCCTATTTTGATGGTCCAGTACAAGATTGACTGAAAATCAGAGATAAAAAGGCTAACAAGAAGTCTTTTTCTCTTTAATGGCTCCGTAGATACAAACAGTACGATAGATATTTTATAGTGCTAGACCAAACTTACCAACGATCAATTGAAAAACAATATCTCAACTAGCATAAGCCCATTATCGACTATTCACGTAAGCTAATTCCTAGTACTTAATATTCATGGTTTTCTCTTTAAGTTGTTCTTTATTTTTCGCCCTTAGCAATAGGGATGCTCAAAATCGAACCGTAATCGATAAGTCAATCGCAAAATTATTTTATTGATTTATTGGTATTGGATTATTGAATAAACGGTCGATGAAAGGATTAAAATTTTATATTTAATGGCTTATTAGTGTGGGGCGGATTATTCAATTTCCTTATCGGATAAACCATTAACCCGTTAAGAGTTACCATTCTTACAATTCTAACTTAGGTATATTAACATCATTTAATATTTTCCATAAATAATTATATACTGTTAGTCCTAAAGTCTTAAAACCAAAAATTTGAAAGCCTATTTACTTTTCCATTATCAACTATTATATTACTATTAATCTATATATTTTTTTGTAATATAGAAGAATTTTATAATTTAATTCCATTTAAAATAGTGAAAATAAGTCATTTTTTAAGGTACGTTCATGGAGAAAAAAGGGTAGAGATTGACCGATACACCATCTGATAACTGCCTGATAACCGCTAATCCATTATCGAACCAACTGATAACTTATAGATTGGCTAGTGGATTAGTAAATCTAAAAACTGATATCATATAGACCATACCGTTAAGCAAAATTATCCGCCCAGTCCGTCTAAGCAGCCTTACTTAGCGATGGAACTTATGCCTAGGTGGACATATGTTCTTTAAGAATGTGGATCCATACCCTGTGATATATTATAATATGGAAATATAAACTTATATCCCGCGAAAACATTGTACATTGAGAAACAAAAATTAAAGATCACACAAAATAAGAGCAAAAGTAGAAATGGCCCAATACCGGATCTTAGACAATCGTCCAATGGACATGCCCATTATGGCCCATTGTTATGAACTTTTTGGGATTTCGAAGCCCAAAGTCATATACTTGACGCTTTGTTCTTAAATAATGAACTTCCAACTATGATGACTTAATCTTTCAATTTTTAATCATAAATCGAAGGTTGATTTATTTTTTAATAAAATAATGTTTAGATAATTAGAATCACCACAAAAGTTTCAGAAATCACAGTATTTAATTTCAATTATTTAAATAATATATAATTGTAATTTAAATATAAAAAAATGATTAGAGAAGATTCATATAGTCGATCACAACTTATTTATGATTGTGATACAAGTGTCAATTGTTGTTTGTTATCTAAACAATATATGAAAAAATTGTTTGATTTCCTAGGCAGTACTCTCCATCCCAAATTATTATATGATGAGATTTGACTGATTTCAGAATTTAATTAGAATAAAAGAAAGAATTTTAAAATGAAATAATCTCATGTAAATTGAGATAAAGAGTGTAATTTATTAGACTCTTGTGTAAATTAATACAAAGACTAGTATTTTTTGCACATTTTTTTTCACTTGTGCAAACTTTACTCTTGTGTCATTTTAGATGATTGTTTGGTTGGTCAGCTAGAATTAATACCACATGAATAGTTTGCATTTATTCAATAGTTGGAAAATAATATAGCATTATAGGTATATTTTTCGAGTAATATGATTTGATTAACTAATATTAGGTAGAATGTATCAGTTGTAAATTCATTGTTAAATGACTAATTAACCGAGAAAAATAGAATATATAATAATATACTTAGTGTAATTTTACAAGTGTGATCTGAAGATGATGGTGATTGATGTGTATGCAATCTTATTCCTACTATGTGAATGTAAAGAAGTTGTTTTCGATAGACTCCACTCATATAAAGCAAAGCAAATTGGAATATGAATAATCTTTTACTTAATAAGTTTTAACATATAGTTCATTCTTTTCTTTTTATTTGCTTGATTGTTAAGTCTGAAAAGTTGTTTGCCAATTTTATTACAGATGTCTGGGTGGTGTAGTCGGTTATCACGCTAGTCTCACACACTAGAGGTCCCCGGTTCGAACCCGGGCTCAGACATTTTTCATTTTTCTTGTTTTTCCCCCTTACATCATCTATTTGGTTTTCATTTATGGGTAGATTTAATGGTATAGGAAGGTTATTGTCTCAATAAAGTTCAACACAAATAGGACTTAAGTATGAGTCTGGACATGAATTGGTTGATAATTTTTTCGGTCCATATATTAATTAAGGTATTTAGAGGTTGAAATTGTACGAGACACAATAATGTAATCAAAGTTTACTCCAACTTATTTCAGATTTCATATTTTACATTTCAAGTTTAAAATTTAAATAATATCCGAAGCAATCTCCAATTTATTTATTTTGAATATATATATATATATATATATAGACAAACGGGTAAGATCCTACGGATCCAATATGCTCTATTTTGGGTACCCAAAGATATCCATTTATCTTGTACTTCTCTTTTTTTCTTAAACATATTCGATAAAATTTTATAATTTTATATCAATATAGTATTGTAAAACAAACAATTTCCAAATCGAATAAACAAATAAATATTACAAAATAATATTACAATATCTTTCCTTTTCTTTTTCTTTTATGGCAAATATATATAATTTCACACGAGTGTCTTGCATTTTGACGTTTTTGGGTCCCACATAGCAGGAAGCAAATACTTTCTCCCATTCACACCCGGCGCATTATAGCTAGCACCCGTTTTTTTATCCAGCAAAACCTTACCCGGATATCCAGGAAATGCACCCGACCCGAATATCCCGGTGCAAGCAGACACAGCTTCTAAAGGCGCGTTAGCTGGGCCTTGAAAATACCCGCCATCAAACGGGTTCGTAACGGTACCCGCCAAAACAGTCGCCAAGTTAATAATCATTCCGTCAACTCCCACGTCTCCGTTTGGTGCAACTAACGGCGTAATCTGTGGTCCCACAATCGGCTTTTGGAATGGCCACGCGCATTGACCCGGACACTGACTCGCCGAGTTACCCACCCATGCATACGCAAATTTACCCGCTTTCTTCAACCGGGTCGACCCGTGCATGCCACATCGGTTCATGCAGAAGTCGTCGACCCCCACATCCGTTGCTGTCAATATGACAGCGATGGAGTTGACCCGAGTAGCTTTAGAAGCCAAAGATTCGAGTTGAGGGTCTTTCAGATATTTTCCAAGGGAATATTTTTCGTCGAAAATTTGTTTTCCTAGGGATAAAACCGAAGCACCACCTTTGTACGCCTCGGTGGTGCTCCACCACGAAGCGACAGAAGGTGGTGACGTAATTTTCTTACTTTTAGGGTTAAGAGATTGGATGAAATCGACGATAATCAAACGTTGAGCAGGAGTAAATTTTCCGTACCATATAAGATTAATCGTAACGTTTCCTTTTAATAGAGCCCCTTTATGGTATTTTAGGACAAGGGGTTTTTCTTTAACTAGAGCAAGTATTCTTGAATTGGCTAAAGAAGGAATAGGAACAAGAACAAAGAGTGAAAATAGTAAGATGAAAATGGTTATCATAGGCTTAGTGGATCCCATTGATAAGAATATTGTAAGAGAATTGTTTTGTGTTGTGAGTTTGACAATTATATTGAATTATGTCTCTCTCTATATATATGAGGGAAGATAGTTGGGAAAGTGTTGAGAAAGTAGATAAAATAAAAAAGGAAGATTTGGTATTGTTGAATAGGTGATGAGCATGTTGGGGGCCTGATGAAATAAGTATGAAAAAAAATGACG
Organism: Solanum verrucosum; assembly: GCF_900185275.1. NCBI lineage: Eukaryota > Viridiplantae > Streptophyta > Magnoliopsida > Solanales > Solanaceae > Solanum > Solanum verrucosum. The sequence continues at coordinate 1,458,950 of NW_026019954.1, forward strand.
ATTGAATAGTTGACCTAAAGAATATTAATGAGCAAATTGCATATTTTTAGGTTGAAACCGTGGGATAGTAGCTAGTATACTAATTACAAATATAAATATACAATAGCTAGTTTGGAAAAATGGCAACAGGTGAAGGTATTTTTTGGGTAAGGGAGAACATTTCAGATTAATTAGTCAATTCTCCCCAATTCCTATATATATTATATATAAAAATGTATTTAGGAACATATTGTCTACTCTGATATGTCAATCTAGGATTTTAACTTAGAGACTTAGAATATAAAAATATAGTGTCAAAGATTTTAACTTTGAAATCTCAAAGTAAATTTCAAATCCCCTAAATCACTAAATCAATCTTAATTATGCCTTATGTTTATCGGATTCAAAATCCATATATATATATATATATAGTATTTTTTTTATTGACGGAATTCGACCCGACCTCGTAGATCCGCCCCTGGTACGTAGTATGAATTGAGAAATTGAGGAAAATTAAATTTGAAGATATAGAAGACTGCTGTGATTATCCATTAATCCATAGAAATTCACCTGATCAGTGTCACTAATCTCCTTTTGGTTTATCCAAATGTACAGCTTAGTTTGCGTAATCTAGGTTGTTGATCATCTGATTAAGTACTAATTAAAAACTGTTAGCTAGCTACTAAATAAGGTGGTCTGAACTTTCTGGATGAGCGCTTGACTTTTGAGGCTATTGATCTTCTGGAGTTTATTACTCCCACTTTGCTTATAGTAAATAATTGACACCCCATTTCAATTTGAATAAAGCATTTAAATTATATATACTCTCATATAATATAAATTTTAAATTTAATCGATAATATGATATACTACTCTACACCGTTTCTAGCTATTAGCCTTTGCATATACTCCATGTTATTAATTATGATAGATCATCTTGACTTGATCGATGAAAACATAAAAAGATTAATCTATTACTCTTTCGTTTACTTTTATCCGTCTATGATATTAAAAATATATTTTTATTTTTACTTATTATTTTCAGTATAATAAAAAAAATATTTTCTTATTTTATATTCTTAATATTAATTACTTATTCTTTAAATAAATTTTTAAGATCTAAGACTAAACGTCTATTAACATGATTATTATGATAAATTAATAGTTATTTCAATCATTATTGTTATTTAGAGGTGTGAAAAGTTCAAACTGAACAAATAAAATTAAAACTTCGAAACTCTTGAAGAAAACTCAATTAAAATGAATGATGCTTGGTCCATGCAATGAATCAAGTTAGTCGTTGCTCATAAAGTGTATCCCTTTCGGTGGCTTCCAATTGTAGGAGATGCATTAATTAATGTAAAATTGGTTGTGACTTACTTTCCTTTTTAATCCATCCTATAAAGAATGACACATTTCTATATTAAGTTACAATTTAACTTTAAAATATCTATTTTACCCTTAATGAAATGATTTAGAGCAACTTTCACATGTATATAGCAAATACAAAATTCATATTTGTATGCTATAGCAAAGTTTGCATAATTGTGCTCCATAGCAAACATAAATATGTATATTTTGCTATACATATACAAAAAAAAAACAGTTGTATAATCAGCTTTGGTATACATATACAAAAAGATTAATTGTATAAAGTGAGAGAGACGAGTGAGCGAGCGAGATCTGGGAGAGGGGAGCGAAAATATATGTATATATATACAATTTTCACGCATTTTATACATTTACGTTTTTGTATAAAGTGAGAGAGGTGAGTGAGAGAGGCGAGTGAGAGAGCGAGATCTGGGAGAGTGGCGAGCGAGATCTGGGAGAGGGGAGAGACGGAAACGAAAATATATGTATATATACAATTTTCTCTCACTTTATACAAACACAAACGCATTTTATACAATTTGCGTTTTTTGTATAAAGTGAGAGAGACGAGTGAGAGAGCGAGATCTGGGAGAGTGGCAAGCGAGATCTGGGAGAGGGGAGAGAGGGGAATGAAAATATATGTATATATACAATTTTCTCTTGCTTTATACAAACACAAACGCACTTTATCCACTTGCGTTTGTATAAAAAATGAAAGAGGCGAGGGAGAGAACGAGAGTGGCGAGCGAGATTCACCAGGAGAGAGGTGAAATAGTAACAGTTTGCTATGAGGTACAATTAAATCAAACTATATTTATAGCATTTAATTTGAATTAATAGTTTGCTATTATATACAATTTTCCCAATGATTTATAGTCACACAAATTTTTGTCACTCATTTTAGATCACAAATTTTAAAACGCTTTCTTTCTTTCTTAAATTCTATACTGAATCAAACTAACTCACATCAAATAGGACGGAGAAAGTATTAATTAACCCAACACGTTTTCATACTATACAATTTGCAACCTTAATTAAGAGTAGGGAGTAGTTAACAAATGTCAAAAAGGAAGCGAGGAGGGCCCGGCAACAAATTGAAGATAGCATGAAGCAACGTCCATATTTCTAAAGAAATTTAATTTACCCATTTCTAAAACGACGAAAGAAGTGATTTTATTAACTTACCCTAGCTTGTTTGGATGATTGTTACATGTTTACTTTAAATAGAATACTTATTTTAATTACCAATATGGGTTGTGATGCACTGGTGGGAGTGTTTCACCCTTAACCAGAGGTCTCGGGTTCGAATTCTGGGTATGGAGAAAATTATGTTGGGAGCGCCACCCTTGAATGGGAACGGCAGAGTGCGATCCGAATTTAGTCGGAGCTCCAATATGGGTTTTGAACACCGGGTGTAAAATAAAATAAAAGATAAAAAAAATACTTATTTTAATTGTTACCTAAATTTTATTATGTGTCATATTCTCTATTACTTCTTTAGAGTGTATATCAGTATAGAGAAGGTGATAGTTATCGTCCAATTTATATAAGAGTTTTCCACCTCCATTTGGTCATGTTGTTGAGATGCAGTCATCTCAAGGCAGCAAGATGTATGGTATAGGCCTCCGATTTTATATTTGTTAAAGTCCTTTATGGATTACTAGTTGGAGCAAGAGTAGTGGCTTATTTAGAGTTACATTATAATTTATTCTCGGGCATACCTGTTCACAAAAGATGGCATGAGACATCTATCCACGGCAAGATGCATGCAATTTTTTTTGAAACATTATAATGCATATCTAGGAAATTGTATCGTGTATATAAATCAAAATCTTATGTATACATATATATAGAATTTTAAGTACACCCTTAATCAAATTTCTGAATTCAACATTACTTGGATGTGCAACTAATTGAATTTTAAGTACACTCTTGAATTCAACATTACTTGATGTGCAACTAAATATATAATTATGTTATGGTAAATAAATTAGTAAGTCATTATAATTACTAGCCTAGGAATTATAGAACCTAATAGTAGTACCTTAGATTTTCAAGCATGCCTTAATATTTAAGAAGAGGGTTAAACGAACATTGAATTAGACATTGACAAACTCTCTTAATAATACTGTAGTATATCTAGATAGCTATTCATAATTCATGAGTAATTAAAGCTTGGTCAAACACCAATCAAGGCACTGAATGACTATTGAGTCGACAACTGTAACGACCTGTTCCTGTCGTTATAGAAATGCCAATGGGGAAAAATTTGGGGCCGGAAAACTTTTTCGTAGTATTTGGATGTTGCCAACCTTATCCAGATTTGGACGAAATCGGAGTCATTGAGCTGTAGGGAAATCTGGTAACAATCGGGTGAATTATTTATGATTTTGATTACATGAGTGGTTAGATAACTCGTTAAGGAATCCGTATGACTTTACGGAATTGAATTCGGGCGAGTAGAACTCCCGAAATCGATCTTAGCGTAAAAGGTATTTTCTGAGCATCGTTGGTTAGAGGTAGTGAAATAAAGATTTTGGAATTCTTTAAATAGCTCTCTGTTTCGTTCAACCCGCCTTGGCGGGGCCATTGTAGCGGGGTGGTGACTGCTGTAGCGGGCCAGACGCGACTTAAAGTCATAAATAAACCCTTAAATGATCTTATTTGGCACTTTTCGAATTCAAGGGTGAGTCAATTCTTTCGGGCTACCATGAGTTCTCTTTCGTCTATGTCCACCATTTCCAGACCTAGACTATGTTCTATTAGTTATTAGTACATTAGTTGGGGATCGCATCCCTTCTTGTTTAGACTTGGTTCATTGTTAGATGTTTTGGTACATTGACTTTCAGGTTCTAGATTATTTCTTCCGCATTGTTTAGTTCTTGTTAGACTTTTGTTGGAGTTTATGAGAACTCCTTATTAATTTCCTTAGTATTTAACTTGTTTTCGTAACTTAAATGCCTTAATTTTGGTTTAGTTGCTTGGTTTGATTTGTAGGTGGTTCTCCCACTGAAGAGTTAGTGTGGGTGCCAATCACGACAGTTTGGGTCGTGACAACAACTCGATTGAGTTACATAGACATGAGTATATGATATATACTCTCTGTTTTAATTTATTTTTTTGGTTCGTTTAAAATTGAATGTTAAACTCATTCTTTTGTTAATTTTCAGTTTTAATTTTAGACATGACATGTTACAATGTGTTTGGTATGGAGGAAAATATTTTTCAAAAAATATTCTTCAATATTCCTATGTATGATTTTGACAAATATTACTCTGGAAAACAATTTTTTTAACAATGAGAAAATGACTTTCCTAATGAAAGTAGGAAAAACTAATTGAATAAGTGACATTCCAAATTTATTGTCTCCTCCCGCTCACCCTCACACCCAACCCCTATCCCTTAACTATACAGCTCACCCTCACACCCCTTGACCATACCCCTATCCCCATTCCCATCTCATCTTACTTTTATAATATTTTGCTAGATAACATATAAACGTTCTTGGGACATTTTTTAATTTAACACTAGAAAATAAGTAAGAAATTAACTTATTTTTCAATAAAATATTTTCCTTCGTACCAAACACACCAAAAATTTTAATTTAAAACCATAAATTTCACAAGTCTTATTTCATTTCTTAATAACATGTCAAGTTAAAATTAGATAAAGAAGTTGAAACGAGAAATTATTAATTTTTGTTACGGAGAAGAGAGACAAAGTAAGGTAGCATCCAGTCATCCACAATTAAACGGTGGGTAGAAGGCATCAAACTTATTGAGCCGTTTGTTTGTACGTTCATTTCCATCAAATCTTCAATCTCTCAACCAAAAATTTAAATACTGGTTTGGTATCTGTTGACTACTTACGTCTACTTCCATTATGATTCGTATGTGCATTAGTTGAACACAATGTCGATTTTTCTTTTTAGGGGTTGAATCGAAAAATATGTTTGATCGTAAAATTTTGAAGTTGAAGTTAAATTTTAATTTATTTTCAGAATTTGAAAAACATCAAAAAATATGTTTACTTTATATTATTCACAAGAATTGAAAAACAATTGTATTAATAGCATAACACAACAATTTTCAAATTTAATTTTTTATTTTGAGAACAAAAGCTACTTTTTTATTTTTCACAATAAAATATGGACAAATGACTACTAATTCTTCAATAAAGTGATATTTCAAAAAAAAAAAAAAAAAAGAATTTTCGCAAATAGTCACTATAATAAATTTAATTATGCTTCAAAGCTATAGTTTGCATTTTTTCGGGCTGTAACTATAGTTTAAGCTATCTCGTTTGTATAATTCACGGGTACGTTTATATAATTAAGTTGTTTTCGTATAAACTCGAAATAACGAATTTATACAAACTCAAACATCTGAACTATAAATAGTTATACAAATTATATTATACAAAATTACATTATACAAAAGTTATACAAATTATATTATACAAATTCAAAAATATATAAATGTACGAATTATACAAACTCGAAACTTCAACCTACATTATTATCACTGAATGTTGGTCGCGAGTGATAATTAACTAAAACTATAGCTATGATGACTAATTAGCTAGTATATGTTTACTTAACCATGTAATTTTCCCAAAAAAGATGGGAGGGAAATTAATAGAAATTCCACTAGTTTAGGAACTAATTACTGAGATACACACTAGTTTGCAATATTATGAATCTTTTCATATTTTTGTGCATTCAAATACGTTTAGATACATATATATCGAGATACATGGGATCAAAATTAGGTGTAATTTATTGTAGATACATTGTAGCCAAGTGAATTTGCATGTATCTGGTATACATAACAAATGCCGATTATCTCCCTTCCATCTCGCTCGCCACTCTCCTTTGTATCTGGCATATATGTATCTAATGTGATTCGCATGCATCTGAGATACATGTCTATCTCGCTCGCCTCTTTTTCTATTTTAGTGTATCTAGTAGCAAAATACACGTATCTATGTGTAGATATCTTCCTCAATATATGAGAGAAAACTCTGAAAAAGTGGTAAGATACATAATTATTTGAAAGAATATATATGATTAGTATACGCGGTATGCATGTATGTCTAATCAGGTAGTTTATCAAAAAAAATAAAAAATAAAAAATAATGGCAAAACGGTCCTTATATTTAAGAAAGAAGGAGTCAGGGCCAACATTTGCCAATGTATAATTTACATAAATCACATAATATTAAGAGCTAAATACATAAATCCCATACTGGAATTTCGGATACATAAATCTCATACATCAGGAGACATCTGGATACATAGGGGAAGGATGTATCCGAAAGAGAAGAGATGTATCCGAGAGGGGATAGAACATTTGGATACATAGGGGAGGGATGTATCCGAGAGGGGAGGGATATATCATAGAGGGAAAAAATGTATCAAAGAGGGGAGGGATGTATTCGAGAGGTAGAGATGTATCATCGAGAGGGGAGTGATGTATCATAGAGGGAATATTTGAATTTTTTTTAAATAATAGAGAATTTTAAAAAGATTATGATAAAATAAGATATGTATTTAGATAATTTTTCCTTTCACAATACTTTCTTGTGACAGGCCTGGGCCATCAACATATTTTAGGCAAATTTCAATGAAAAGGCCCAACTAGTTAGCACGACGTATAAGAGCACAATCTTTAGTTCAATGATTTGTACGAAAATAATAATAAACCCATATTTTCTACAGAATTTTGATTCACATCTAAGAGTGATTACAAAAGGAAGTTACTTTTATATGTGATCAGGTCTTAATTATTACAATGTCTCAGTTGAAGCCATTAGAATCGATTGCAAATCTTTTGGTTTTTTTTTTATCAATGGTTGAGAATATCATTAAATAATAAAAGTGTACTTTCTCTAAAAGCTTAAACTTTTAGATGAGATGGTCACACATTTCAACATGGTATCAGAGCAGGCAAAAGTCCTGACATCGAATCTCACCGCTACCTAAAATTAAAAAGAATTTTCACGTGATTGGCTCATGAAAAAAAATCAGGCCCGCACGTGGCGTGCTGAGAATATAATTAAATAATAAAAATGTTCTCTCTGACAACATTTTAGTAGAGATGATCACACCTTTCAACATCAATTAATAAATGGTCATTTTCTATTGCAATATACATCCCAAATTCTTATTATCCTTGTCAAAAAGAGTTTCTTTTCTAGAAAGACTACAAATTTTTTTTCTTCTTTTGTAATCAATACCAATTTGCTATGAAATAGTAGAATACATGTAACAAAAAATCAGGAATAATTTTATTTATCAATCGATACGAAAGAATATGAATTACATAGAATCAAAGAATTTCCTATTAACTAAATTTCCCTTAGTACAACTCTCTTTATAACTAACCCACTAATTAATTAAAAACATAATTTCTTCAAACCAAAGTAGAACATGAGGATGTGGAAGGGTTAAATAACGCCGGTAGCAAGAACTTCCTCCCATTAGCACCATGCGCATTGTAGCTAGCACCAGTAGTAGGATCCACCAACAAATTGCCAGCGTATCCCGGGTAGGCCCCACTCCCATAAACTCCAGGACAAGCTGACGCTGCCTCTAGTGGCGCGTCAGCTAATCCTTGATAGTAACCATTTCCAAAAGGGTTCGTCACGGTCCCAGCCAATAAGCTAGCCAAGTTTATCACCATCCCATCCGAGCCCACATCATTGTTGGGTGCGACCAGGGCTGGACCCTGTGGTCCGTAGATGGGTTGGTGAAACGGCCATGCGCATTGATCTGGACATTGCGTCTCCGAATTACCAACCCAAATATAGGCAAATTTGTAAATCTTCCCCTTGGGAGGGGTATTGTTGGGACTCAAAGAAGATCCATGTGTCCCACATCGGCTGGTACAGAACCGATCAACGGCTACGTCAGACGCCGTTAACACAATGTTAATTGCATTTTTTTGATCGCCTTTAGCTGCTAATTGTTTAATATGTTCATCTTTAAGTGATTTTCCAAGAGAATAACTCTCGTCGAATATTTGATTACCAAGTGATAGAAATAAAGGAGATGATTTTTTGGATTTTAGTAAACTGAAATATTTATCAGTCGATTTCCACCACGTGGCTACAGATGGTTGGTTGGGAGAGATTTTTGTTGAAGAAGAGGATAAAGAGGTGATGAAATCTGAGATAATTGCACGTTGATTGGGCTTGAACTTGCCATACCAAATAAGGTTAATTGAGATTTTACCAGTAAGAAGAGGGCCATTATGGTAATGGAACTTATACAGATCAGTTTGTTCTTCAAGTTTCCTGGTTGCTACACAGAAATGAAAGAAAGAAAGAACAATTGAAAGTTGAAGTAAAAAAGAAAGAGTTGTATTGATGAGAGAAGCCATTTTATTTAGGTAATTATGAAGGAAAAATAGTTGAGAATTGGTGTGTGAGTGAGTGAGTGAGGAGAGGGTGTTAACTGTGTTAAGTATATATAGGGGTTAACTAATGAAGATGAATATATATAATTAAATAGAAAAGAGTGTATTTTAATAATAAGAGATTAGGAGTGAATGTGCACATAGATCACAGCAAAGTTACAGCTAAGATTGAAGAGGGTTTTAAGAGAGCCAACTGTCACAGCAAAATAACAAAAATGAAGTTGTGTTTGGTCGGTCATCTTTGTGGAAAGAATCGAAAATGACAAAAGTGATAACTGTCAAACCACGGCATATCGCGCGCTTATATCAGGTTTTCTTTTTTCAAATTTAAATATAATATAGAGTACTCACTACTCACAATTGAGATTTATTAAGAATGTACTACGCTTCGATTTACTGATATTTTGAAATTTTAAATTTGAATTTAGAAATTTTTAAGTTATTTCAAATAAAATTTAGATATTTGAAAATTATGGTATTATATATCATAATAATAATTTAAAATAAAAGTTATTTACAGAAATATCAATAAATAAAAAATTGATTGACTCTTGAAATTTTAACTGTGCGGTTCTTAATTATGGTTTCTTAAGGACAAAGGCGAAATCAGAAGTTAAAGTTTATGAGTTTGAAATTTCATTTTTTTCAAAATAAAAATAAAAATTATCAGAATAATAATTTGTACGTCCAATAAATTTCTTATACAAATACAAGGTTTTGATCAAAGAAAAAGCGGATAAGTAATATGAGATAAAATGAGTATAATTAAGTAAAATTCATTTATTAATCTCATACTACATGTTCCGGCACGTTGCTTACTTAAAGTCCTAATGTTTTGCTATTAAGCAAATGAAGGAATAAGCTAACCACCATTTTGAGGAAGTAAAACCGTTTTCCTTCTCCTTTTTAGTTCCAAGCCAAACAAAGGAGGAAAATAATGCCCAACATTTGTTACGTTGAACTCTACTAATTAGAGGCCAATAATACAATGATAGGCAATTTAATTTAGTGTATATCTTAGCATTATTAATTCAGATCAATTAACTAGGCAAATTAAAGGATTAGTTGCGCCTAAGCAAATTATAATGGGGAAAAGTCCTTTTGGCCAGAATGGTATTTTACCTTTTTGAACATTTTTATCCTTTTAACTTTAATACTTTTTTATTAAAAAATGGAAAAAAATCAGTTTATTTTAAAATTAAAAAAATATTAAAGATTTTTTTAATTTCTGGCCATTTAGCATTATCCTTGTAATGGTGAATAACATGTGGAAATTTTACGAAAATAGCCTTAGAGAAGCCAATAATTTGGTGGGCTATGTTTCCAGTTTCGACCAGGCAAAAGAACAATATACATCTCTGGCATTCTTCCAAACTTCTCTGAAAGGATCAATGAATTAGAAATCAAGCAAGTATATATGTTACTTTGCCCTCTCTGGTTTTTTTGTCCAACTTAATTCTATCATTTTCTTTTTTTTGTAGGGCTTGGATGTCAATTGTCATGACAACTACTATATTATAAGATTGATGGTTTTTAAATAATGCACAATTATTATGAAAAATGGGAAGGAATATTGTTGTATTTTAATAAATGCAAATAATTGAAGAGTCATCCAATTATTTAGAGAAATGTATTATACAAAGATTTTCTTGAACTTTTGCCATTGGGTAAGGAAAAAACCTCTTTTTGTTGGTGAAAATAGAACTTCAAATACTTACCACCAATGATTGTAGTGTAGTGAATAAGGTTGCGCAAGGAGCACTTCCCCTAAATGGAGCCCTATGTGGTACGGATTCGGATTAGTCCAACTTCAATGCAGAGAAAAAGAAAACTTGAGATACTTCTTTTGTGAATTTCCACAGAAATATAGTCGAAATAACTAAAGATTTTGAAGTGAAGCTGTAAAGTATTAGCTACTCCATAACGCGTTAAGGGTAGAATTTAAGTTTTGACTTGTAAAAGTAATAACTTGACAGGGCAGGTATTAAGAGGGTACAATCTAGAACACAAAAATAGGTGGCAATTGATACACATGGTTATAATTATTATTTATAGTTACAGTTTGGTGGATCTAACATTTGCATGTTATACATGTTAGCTCATCCATCAACAATTATGACAGAGCCAAGTGGGAGCAAGGGGTTCATCTGAATTTAAGATTATAAAATTTAAAAGTCTTTCAACTATTTCGATTTCTATGTCAAATCAAAATAAATTTAAAATTGACTGAGTATATTTTACTCCGAGGAGACTGGAATAGGAACACTAATGAATGAAGTTAATTGTAAGTTGTAGCAGTGAAGTCAATTGTGAACTGTTGAGCCGCGGAAGTAGTAACCGCTATAACTTAAATAGGAGTAAAGTTTTGTTAAGTTGTGCAGCTAGCACCAGTTAATCAATCATGGCAACGCGTTTTACTTTAACTCACTTTTCCTCTCTCTCTCTCTCTCTCTCAATTGTAGTACTACTATACTATATATATTCCCCTTCTCTTCTCCTAAATTCCATCCAAACTAGTAAACTACTCTAAACTTCCATCAAAGTTTTCAACATCTCCTTATTGTTTTTAAGAAGAGAAAAAGAAAATGTCTTCTTCCCATTTCATTTTATCACTTTTTGTATTGATTTCTTTCATCAATGTGTGTTTTGCTTCAAGAAAGCTCAGCGCTTTAGTCCAAGACCCACAAATGCAGCTCCTGGAGTACCACAAAGGTGCACTTCTATCAGGCAAAATCTCTGTTAATCTGATTTGGTATGGTAAATTCAAACCATCTCAAAGAGCTATTGTATCTGATTTCATCACCTCTCTTTCTTCTTCAACTCCATCTAAAACCAATCCTTCAGTAGCACAATGGTGGAAAACCACTGAAAAATACTACCATCTCGCCAATTCTAAGAACACACTTACCCTCTCTTTGGGGAAACAAGTTCTCATCGAAAATTATTCCCTTGGAAAATCACTGACCCAGAAACAAATCGTGCAATTGGCATCAAAGGGTGAACAGAGAGACGCCATTAACGTTGTTTTGACCGCCTCTGATGTTGCTGTTGATGGGTTCTGTGTCAATCGGTGTGGAACTCATGGGTCTTCTAAGGGTGCAGTTATTAAGGGCAAAACTTACAAATTTGCTTATATCTGGGTCGGTAACTCAGAGACTCTGTGTCCTGGTTACTGCGCCTGGCCATTCCACCAGCCTATCTACGGACCACAAAGCCGACCATTGGGTGCACCAAACAACGATGTGGGTGTTGACGGTATGGTGATCAACTTAGCTAGCTTATTAGCTGGAACCGCCACAAACCCATTTGGAAAAGGTTATTATCAGGGCGAAGCAGATGCGCCGTTGGAAGCTGCATCTGCTTGTCCTGGTGTCTACGCGAAGGGTGCTTACCCAGGCTACGCTGGAGATTTATTGGTGGACAAAACAACAGGTGCAAGCTACAATGCACATGGTACAAACGGAAGGAAATATTTGGTTCCTGCTTTATATGATCCTGCTACATCTTCATGCTCCACTTTGGTCTAGAGAGACGAACAGTATTTACATAATAGGATATTTATAATATAGTTGAGCATAGATTTGTAAGATACAATTTGTTGATTCATTCATTTGTTTCAGATTATGATAATATACGATAAAATTATTTTGCTATGTCTATATTACCTTCTAATTTTGTTTTCCTTGCTCAATTGATTTAGTTTTCAAACAAAAACAGGTAATGCAAATCAACAATATTTTGGGAATTCAGCTTAATTAATTAGAGATGTTCAATTAGGCCAAGGCTTATTAGTTGCGCACCTAAGAAAATTATTAGCTTTACATTTTATATACTGTATAAGACTTGGAAGAACGTCTATTAAGCATAAACATGGAGAAGCCAATTATTTAGTAGGCTCTGTTTTCGTGTTTTACTAAATGCTAATAATAATGTATAATTGAAGGAGCTGCCAATATATTTAATTGGAATATGCAAGCAAATTGTTTTCAAGGATTTTTCACTTATTCCCCCGCTAGGTGTTATAGGATATAATTTGCTTTTTGAAATTACAAGTATAAAGGGTAAACAAAAAGAAATACGACACCATATGAAAATATACACTGAAATGAGTTTCAATTGAAATATAATATGATTTGAAGGTGCATTTCCGGTTATTTTCACAAATTTAAAACCTGTACATATTATTTTGTATGACCGTAATTTAAAATTTTACTCTTTTCCAAGTTGAACTGAAATAATGTACAAATGCCTAAAAACTTGGAGTGAAGCTGTGTAAACTGCAAAGTGACAGCTAGTCCATAGCGCGTTAGTAATTATAATGGACACGACGCTTTGAGTAGAGGCACATAATATAATTTAAGTGGTGGCAGGGACATAACTAGGAGAATGACGAACCCACTTTCTCGTAGACTATATATTTGTATTAGAAAACAGGGTCAGCTCTATGCTTATTTGAATAAGGCATTTGCCTTAGGTCCCCCAATTTTAGGGAACTTAAATTTTTACTAAGAATAAATTATGTGCTTATTTTTTTATAGAAAAAAATAATTATTTATAATGTATATATATATTATAAATACTATTTTATTCTCTTTAATCCCATTTAAATAGAAGAAATTAAGAAGAAATATTTTATTTTCTTACACTCTCTACACTAATATTCACATTATTCTTTTAACTCCTATTACACTCTCTTCTTTAAATTTTTGATAAGTTAGAGTAGTACTCTGTTAAAAATATGAATCAATAGTCAAAAAGTGTTGAACAAAGCGAATTGTAAATTCTTGTTCTATTTTTTCTTAGATTTTCAAGCATTATAACAAACATAGTAAAATATGGAGTATACAAATTATCAACTTCTTGAATCAAATTCTATGTTCTAACTCTTATCTTGAAATTTGCCAACTTATTACTTATACAAGTATGTTAGCAATTGATATAATAATTGCATGAGTAAAAATATGTTTTCAACGTTGAATAGATAAAATCTTGTCTAAAGCTAATAATTGAAAAAGAAATCGAATAAATCATTTATAAAAAAATTATTAAGTATATATACTTTGCATTTGAAAATGTAAGAACTTTTTTTTAAAAAAAAATAATGGATATAAAGTTTATTTAGATTTTAGTCCTCTAGTTGAAATTTCGCTTTAGGCTTCCGATTGCGTTGAACCGCCACTGTTAGAAAATTAAATAAATATGCATGTACACTAATTTGTGAACATTTAACAAAACCGATTGAAAGCTCAGTGATAAAGAATGGGTCGTGAAAATGCTTCTCACGCTAGTGTTCATCAAAAGAACTCCACTATCATCAACAAAAAAAAAAATTCTTAAAAAAGAAGAAGAAGAAGCATGTTTTGCAATATATCTCTTTTCTGGTGAGTGCGTGAATATAATGGTGACTTTAGTACTAACCTAGTATGTATTAATTACTTCACTCACAAGGCAGGTATGAGGATTGAGGAGTGGGCAAGGGAGTATTAACTAGACAGGGCGGTATGAGAAATGGGCAATCTACAACATGTCTAAGACGCGGCATGTATGTAAGCTTATCCATGAAGATCGAATTCACCACCATTTGATAAATTGTGTACTTCGAAGGAGCGGATTGATTCCCTTTACTTTTTAAAACATATTTTGGACATACCCTCTCCATTCCTATTAAGGAATAATAGTTACCAAAATTGATCTAAAACTTAAAATAGTTACCAAAATTGATCTAAAACTTAAAATATCTTTTCCTCAAATAAACTAACAATGAAAATAAAAATGTATGAAGTAGTTGTGGGGATGTGGGTTAGTATATTTACATTGCTATGTTTTGCACATTTCTTTCAATATTTTGACTATCACGAAAGTGGTGGTGCAGCAACACTAATGAAGTCAATTATAGCAGTGAGCGATACCCATAGTAGGGCCGTGGAAATAGAAACCGCTATTAGTTGGCAGTAAAGTTGTTCTCTTCCTTATTTTACACAGCTACTAACACTTAATGCCAAACGCATTTTATATTAAAGTCAACTTTTCTACTTCTTCGCACCTTCGTAACAAGCAAAATGCACTCTTTCAATTGCTTGCGCTATATATAATCCGCCTCTCTTCTCCAACATCCAAACTACTCACACACTCAAATTTCCATCAAAACTTAGAGCTTCTATTTTTACAAAGAAATACAAAAGGAACAAAATATGTCTTCTTTCAGTTCCAATTCGACCCATTTCATTTTGAAAATCTTTCTTGTTATTTCCTTCTTTAATGTGTGCTTTGCTTCAAGAAAGCTCACTGCTTTAGTACAAGACCCACAAATGCAGCTCTTGAATTACCACAAGGGTGCACTTCTTTCTGGCAAAATCTCTGTTAATCTGATCTGGTATGGTAAATTCAAGCCGTCTCAAAGAGCTATTGTATCTGATTTCATCACCTCTCTTTCTTCTTCGACTCCATCTAAAACCAATCCTTCAGTAGCACAATGGTGGAAAACCACTGAAAAATACTACCATCTCGCTAATTCTAAGAACACCCTTTCCCTTAATTTGGGCAAACAAATTCTCATCGAAAATTATTCCCTAGGAAAATCACTGACCCAGAAGCAAATTGTGCAATTGGCATCAAAGGGTGAACAGCAAGACGCCATTAACGTTGTTTTGACCGCCTCTGATGTCGCCGTTGATGGGTTCTGTGTTAATCGGTGTGGAACTCATGGGGCTTCTAAGGGTGCTGTTATTAACGGCAAAACTTACAAATTTGCTTATATTTGGGTTGGTAACTCAGAGACTTTTTGTCCTGGCTATTGTGCTTGGCCTTTCCACCAGCCCATCTACGGTCCACAAAGCTCACCATTGGGTGCACCAAACAACGACGTGGGTGTTGACGGTATGGTGATTAACTTAGCTAGCTTATTAGCTGGAACCGCTACAAACCCATTTGGAAACGGTTACTACCAGGGCGAAGTAGATGCGCCATTGGAAGCTGCCTCTGCTTGCCCTGGTGTCTACGCCAAAGGCGCTTACCCAGGCTACGCTGGAGATTTATTGGTGGATAAAACAACAGGTGCAAGCTACAATGCGCATGGTACAAACGGAAGGAAATATTTGGTTCCTGCTCTATATGATCCTGCTACATCTTCATGCTCCACTTTGGTCTAGAGAGACAAACAGAATTTACATAATAGGATATTTATAATATAATTGAGCATAGATTTGTAAGATACAATTTGTTGATTCATTCATTTGTTTCAGATTATGATAATATACGATAAAATTATTTTGATGTCTATATTACCTTCTAATTTTGTTTTCCTTGCTCAATTGATTTAGTTTTCAAACTGTTGAGGATATACAATGATCTAGAATATTCTGTTATACATGTGTATAGTAAGTTAGTTACTAATTCTGTTAGTAGGTTAGTTGTTAAGGCAGTTAGTTAGTTTACTATATAAAGGATCTCTTGATCAATATTGAAGTAACTTGAATAATACAATAAATGATCAATCTCCATCTTCTCTGCTTCTTATTCTTCTTCTCCTCCTCTTTCTATCTTGAATACTCAGTCTATTATTTCATTACTCTATGATTCATCATGGTATCAGAGCTTAGCCAACAGAGTTAAGCTGTAATCGATCTTGAAGGAATTGTATACTCTGAAGTGTGAATTTGTGATCTCTAAATCGTGATTCTTAGTGTTTTTGCATTTATCTACTAAAAAATCAGTAAAAAGTGGTAAATACAACAGTCAATGATGCTGCAAATCAACTGAACTCAACAGCTGCAAATGGAGTTCCTCCAATGATTCAAGGATTGCAGGCTCCGGTAGACTTCAATCATCCCCTTTACCTGTCCAATTCAGATGTTTCAGGTATGACTATCATTTTGTTTCAATTAAAAGGAAGTGAAAACTATGGGGTTTGGAGTAAGTCTATTAGGATTGCGCTATTAGGAAGAAACAAGGTGGGTTTGGTCGATAGATCTTGGAATAAAGAAAGGTTCCCTGTTGAACTGTGGGGTCAATGGGAAAGGGTGAATGCCATAGTCCTATCTTGGCAGATGAATTCTGTCTCAAGTAGTCTTCTTGGTGGGGTAGTGTATGCCACTACTGCTCAAGGTGTTTGGCAAGATTTAAAAGAAAGATTTGATAAGATAGATCGGTCTAGAACGTTTAATATCCATCAAGAAATAGCTACTATGTCACAATGAGTTCATTCTGTATCAGTCTATTTCACTAAGCTAAATGAACTATGGGATGAGTTTGAGTCTATGGTTCCCTTCCCTGCATGTAATTATGAACGATCCAAGGATTTTATAATGTACCTACAGAGGCAAAAGCTCTATCAATTCCTTATGGGCTTGAATGATACATATTCTCAAGCAAGAAGTCAAATCTTGGTAATGGTACCTCTACTATCAGTAAATGCAGCCTACTCAATGGTGATGAGTGATGAGAGTCAGAAGAGTGTAGCTCAAGCTATTAATGCCTTAGGATTATTGGGTGCAATGCCTGGGAATTCTGATGTAGCTATGTACTCCAAGTCTACTAATCAAAACTATCAAAATAGTTACCAGAAAGGAAAAAAAAACATATACATCCAATTATAATCCTAATGTAGTATGTGATCACTGTAAGTTAAAGGGTCACTTCAAGGTGGATTGTTACGGATTGGTTGGGTATCCACCAGGGCATCCAAGACATGGTGAAGTGAAAGGAGGGGTTGAGAATAAGTTGTACAACTCTTATGATAACAGATACAAACCAAGAAGGGCAAGTGCACATAATGCTGCTATTTCTGAAGAATCAGACACACTTGACTCTACAGGGCAACATATGCCTCCAAGGTTCACCTCTGAACCAATGTTCACTTCTGAGCAATATGAGCAAATTTGCAGAATGCTGGAACAATAAACTTAGCCAGTGTCAGCAGCTAACATGTCAGGTATGAATTATACTCTTGAAAAAAACTCCGGTCCACCTGAATGGATCATTGACACAAGGGCTACCAACCACATGACTTCAGATATAAAGCTTCTTAATAAAGACTCTATATTTGATTCTGTGAGTTCCTAAGGAGTGGCATTGCCAAATGGGGATGTAGCTGTGGTCACACACTGGTTCTAGTCATATCTCACCTAACAATACTATTCTTGATGTGTATCATCTGCCACAATTTAAGTATAATCTCTTATCTGTTTCAAAGGCAACTAAGCAACTCAATTGTTCAGCTACCTTTTATCCTAACTTCTGTGTTTTTCAGGATCTCTACAGTGGAAAGGTGAAGGAGATTGGTAGAGAAAGAGCTGGCCTTTACTATCTACTGAGTCATCAAAATGTGACTGGACAGAGCAAAAATGCATATGTGTTTTCTGTTAAGAGAAGTCAAGCTACTACTGATCAAGCTACTATAAAATTGTGGCATAATAGGCTTGGTCATGTGTCATCTAGAGTGTTGTGTCATTTGTTTCCTAGTAAAAAATCTTACGTAGAAGATATTATTGGAAAGTGTTCTATATGTCCATGTGCTAGACAAACTAGGTTGCCTTTTCCAATAAAATCACCTAGTTTTAGTACGAATCCTTTTGATCTTGTGCATATTGATGTGTGGGGGCCTTATAAAGTGCCTACTTGTGATGGTAAAAAATGGTTCTTAACTATAGTGGATGATTTTTCAAGAATGACTTGGGTGTTCTTACTTAAGCTTAAATCTGATACTCTTGTTGTTATTCAACATTTTATTGCTTATGTTAAAACACAATTTGACACATACATAAAAATGATAAGAACTGATAATGTAACTGAATTTGTGAATCAATTGAGTGCTGAGTTACTAGCTAAGTTAGGCATCATACATTAAACATCTTGCTCTTATACTCCTCAACAAAATGGAATTCCTGAAAGAAAACACAGACATATATTAGAAATAACTAGAGCAATAAGATTGCAAGCTAATATTCCTCTCAAATTTTGGGGTTACTGTGTAAAAGTTGCAACTTACTTGATTAATAGAATGTCTTCTACTATATTACATAACATGTCTCCATATGAAAGGCTTCATAATAGAAAACCATCTCTTACACACTTAAAAGTGCTAGGTTGTTTATGTCATGTAAAGATACTACATGAACAAGATAAACTAATGTCTAGAACTAAGCATACAGTGCATATGGGATATTCAGAAACAAAGAAAGGTTACATTTTATTTGATCTAACTAACAAAAAAAAAAATTGTTCATAGGGAAGTAACTTTTAGAGAAGACATGTTCCCTTTCAAAGCTACTATGGATACTCAGTATCAGTTATTTCCTCTAGTGTCTCAGGAGCTGATTAAAGACAATGCATTAGAAACCTTTCAAGTTCCTACTATACATTCTAATCAGACTGTTGAGGAAACCTCACAGGGTGTAGATCCTCTAAATGATGATATTCCAGTTGTGCCTGCAACAGTAACTGCCTCTAGGAATATTCAGCTTGTACCTGGAAGAAAGTCATGTAGGGGCAAACAACCCCATACATGGATGAATGATTTTGTGTCCTTAAGTATCAGTGAGAATGTGCCTCATGCACTATCCAACTATCTATCCTATGTTAATATCTCTACTAAATACCAATGTTATTTGTCTCAGTTCTCTAACATAGTGGAACCTACAACCTATGAAGAAGCTGTGAAGGATCCTAGGTAGGTAGAGGCAATGAAAGCTGAAGTGTCTGCTCTTGAAAGCAACAACACCTGGACAGTGGTATCTCTATCTGAAGGCAAGAGGCCAATTGGATGTAAGTGGATATACAAAGTAAAGTACAAATCCACTAGTGAGGTTGAGAGGTTCAAAGCAAGGCTTGTAGCAAAAGGTTATAGCCAAAAGAAGGGCATTGACTATCAAGAAACATTAAGTCCAGTGGTTAAAATGGTCATACTAAGGACGGTGTTATCTGTTGCAGTATCCATACATTGCATGTTCACCAAATAGATGTTTTTAATGTTTTTTTACAAGGTGACTTGGAGGATGAAATCTACATGTCCCTTCCTCAAGGATTTCAGAGTTAGGGGGAGAGTGTATGTAGACTCTCAAAATCCTTATATGGATTAAAGCAAGCACCAAGACAGTGGAATGCAAAGCTATCCAAAACATTAATCAATTGTGGTTTCAGACAAAGTCAGTTTGATCACTCCTTATATATCAAGAAAATAAATTAAGGAATAATTGTTGTGTTGGTATATGTAGATGACATACTTGTCACTGGAGATAGTTTGGATCAAATCCTAGCAACCAAGGAAGCATTACACAAGAACTTTAAAATGAAGGATCTTGGTGAATTAAAGTATTTTTTGGGCATAGAATTTGCAAGGTATTATAATGCATCAAAGGAAGTATGCCCTTGAGCTTATATCAGAAACTGGACTGAGTGCAGCAAAACCATCATCCACTTCTATGGACACAACTACAAAACTAACTACCACTAAATATATAATCAGCATATCAAAGAAGGTCCAAGTTCAAGTAATGAAGCACTAGCTGATCAAGGGGCATATCAAAGACTTATTGGAAAACTTTTATATCTTACAGTAACCAGACCAGACATATCCTATAGTGTTCAAACACTTAGTCAGTTTTTGCAGACACCAAAACAGACTCACATGGATGCAGCACTTAGAATAGTCAACTATATAAAAGGAAAACCAGTACAAGGGTTGTTACTATTGAGCAACAAGAAAGATATTCTCACAGCCTATTGTGATGCAGACTGGGCTGCTTGTACCTTTTTCAGAAAATCTGTTTCAGGATTCACTATTCAGCTTGGGGACTCATTGATCTCATGGAAGTCAAAGAAACAGTCCACTGTATCTAGAAGTTTAGCTGAATCAGAAAATAGGAGTCTAGCTTCCACAATAGCTGAGTTAACTTGGATTGTAGGCCTTATTACAGATCTTGGAGTTCAAGTTCAACTACTAGTTACAGTATTTAGTGACAGCACAACAACCATTCAAATGACTGCTAATCCAGTGTACCATGAACGGACCAAGCACATAGAAATAGCTGTCATTTCATTAGGGAAAAGATTCAACATGGTCTCATAAAGACTCAGTATATATCGACACATGATCAATCTGATGATGTTCTAACTAAGAGTCTAAACAGAGTTCAACATGTCTATTTGATATCCAAACTTGGACTGGCTAATCTCCTTGCAGTACCAAGTTTGAGGGGGAGTGTTGAGGATATACAATGATCTAGAATATTCTGTTATACATGTGTATAGTAAGTTAGTTACTAATTTTGTTAGTAGGTTAGTTGTTAAGGCAGATAGTTAGTTTACTATATAAAGGATCTCTTGTTCATTATTGAAGTAACTTGAATAATACAATAAAGGATCAATCTCCATCTTCTCTGCTTCTTCTTCTTCTCCTCCTCTTTCTCTTCTTTCTATCTTGAATACTCAGTCTACTATTTCATTACTCTATAATTCATCACAAACAAAGACAGGTAATGCAATTCAACAATATTTTGAATATTCAGCTTAATTAATTAGTGATGTTCAATTAGGCCAAGGCTTATTAGTTGCGCACCTAAAAAAATTACATGGAAGAAGGTCGATTAAGCATAAACATGGAGAAGCCAATTATTTAGTAGGCTCTGTTTTCCTTTTTGACAAGGCAGATGAAGAAGTATCTATATCTTCCAAGTTACAATTATCAAATAAATGTATCGACAGTACCAAATAGAATAAGACGAGAGGTTGTTTTAATTATCCTGAAATAATTTAACCCACCATGTGTATGAAATAACTAATTCCATCACTATAGTATAAATTGTAGAATAAATTATTTCAAACTTGACAACCAAACAAGACACCAAAATATTATTCCAGAACTACTTATCTGTATCCCTCATACCAATGGTCCCTAAAGTGACATCTGGTCCATAACGCGTTAAGTAACTATAATGGAAACGGCGCATAATTTAAGTGGTGAGTGCCTGAATATAATAGTACGTACCTAGTATGTATTAATTACTTCACTCACAAGGCAGGGTATGAGGATTGAGGAGTATTAACTAGACAGGGCAGGTATCAGAAAGTGGTAATCTACAACATGTCTAAGACGCGGCATGTATGTAACATCGAATTCACCACCATTTGACAAATTATGTAGGGTTGGACATATAATACCGAATTAAATTTGGTATTTGGTAATTCAGTATTTAGTATGGTATTCGGGAGTAAAATTTTAGAATTACGGTGTTTGAGTATGGGTGTATGAGACATTAGAATCATTTGGTATTCGGTATTTCCACGAATACCAAATTAGTTACTTAATGAAGGACATATATCAAGTAGTTAATAACTCATTAGTACAAATTTAAAGAGAAAGCTTAATACTAAACATAAATGACCCAAATACATGTCTTTTAGTTGTGTCAATTTACTCTCTTTTTTTATGTCTTTTTACTTGTTGATCTTCTATTATATTGTGCCTCCACATAGAAAAATATAAATGCAATAATATTAACTTTGTGATATAATCGACTACAAATTCAATGCGGTATTACCGAATAAGTTTGATTTACCGATTACCGAATAAATATTTAAAGATTTAATATTTGATATCTACTGTTAACTATCATTACCAAATTCAAAATTTAGAAATATTAACTGAGCGGTTTCTCTTACTTTTTATACAATATTTTGGACATACCCTCTCCATTCCTATTAAGGAATAATTTTACATAAGGTGGTCAAATTTATGTTTTGTGATCCCTCCATTCCAAACTAGTTGTGACGTGTCATTTTTTGATAATCAATTTGACTAATTTGATTAGATTAATTCGATACTAGTATTTTGAAATGGAAGGACTAATATTAATGCAGGAGATTTATCAAACTGTTTTTTCTAACCCTAAAATAACTCTGTTTTCATTAAAAGGTCACCGGAAAATTAGTTGCAAGTTCCTATTATAGCTACAAAATTAATCTAAAACTTAAAATAGCTCTTCCTCAAATAAACTAACAATGAAAAAAATAAAATGAATTACCTAAAATTGGAAACAGATGAAGTAGTTATCAATTTTTCAGAGTAGTTGGTAATAGGTTATTTTGGGGAATGGGGATGTGGGTTAGTATATTTACTTTACTTTGTTTTGCACATTTCTTCCAATATTTTGACTTTCACGAAAGCAACACAAATGAAGTCAATTATAGCAGTGAGCAATGCCCATAGTAGGGCCGCGGAAATAGAAATCGCTTTAAAGTTATTTTGATCTTCATTATGTTGCACGTTAATGCTAAACGCGTTTTATTTTAAAGTCAACTTTTTTCCTTCTTCGCACATTCGTAACAAGCAAAACGCACTCTTTCAATTGCTTGCGCTATATATAATCCGCCTCTCTTCTCCAACATCCATACTACTTACACACTCAAATTTCCATCAAATACTTACAAATAAATACAAAATATGTCTTCTCTCACTTCCAATTCGACCCATTTCATTTTGAAATTCTTTCTTGTTATTTCCTTCTTTAATGTGTGCTTTGCTTCAAGAAAGCTCACTGCGTTAGTACAAGACCCACAAATGCAGCTTTTGAAATACCCCAAGGGTGCACTTCTTTCTGGAAAAATCTCTGTTAATCTGATTTGGTATGGTAAATTCAAGCCATCTCAAAGAGCTATTGTATCTGATTTCATCACCTCCCTTTCTTCTTCAACTCCATCTAAAACCAATCCTTCAGTAGCACAATGGTGGAAAACCACTGAAAAATACTACCATCTCGCTAATTCTAAGAACACTCTTTCCCTTAATTTGGGCAAACAAGTTCTCATCGAAAATTATTCCCTAGGAAAATCACTAACCCAGAAACAAATCGTTCAATTGGCATCAAAGGGTGAACAGAGAGACGCCATTAACGTTGTATTGACCGCATCTGATGTTGCTGTTGATGGGTTCTGTGTTAATCGGTGTGGAACTCATGGGGCTTCTAAGGGTGCTGTTATTAACGGCAAAACTTATAAATTTGCTTATATTTGGGTTGGTAACTCAGAGACTCTGTGTCCTGGCTACTGTGCCTGGCCATTCCACCAGCCCATCTACGGACCACAAAGCCCACCATTGGGTGCACCAAACAACGATGTGGGTGTTGACGGTATGGTGATCAACTTAGCTAGCTTATTAGCTGGAACCGCCACAAACCCATTTGGAAACGGTTACTACCAGGGCGAAGCAGATGCGCCATTGGAAGCTGCATCTGCTTGCCCTGGTGTCTATGCGAAGGGCGCTTACCCAGGCTACGCTGGAGATTTATTGGTGGATAAAACAACAGGTGCAAGCTACAATGCACATGGTACAAATGGAAGGAAATACTTGGTTCCTGCTCTATATGATCCTGCTACTTCTTCATGTTCAACTCTAGTCTAGAGAGAAGCAGTATTTACAAAATAGGATATACTATAATCGAGCATAGCATTGTAATATATGATTTATTGATTCGTTCATTTGATAATATTTAACTTTTACTAATCGCGTATAGCATTATAACTTGCTCACAAAATATTTCAAGATATGCATTCTCTAGAGTTGTGATAATATGTTTTTCTACAAATTGAACAAAATACAAAGGCAAACAAGGAGAGTAAATGCCTTAGTAGTTCTTTATTATCATGGATAATCTTACAAACCTCTCCTAAGGTCTTAGCTTTATAACCTTAATGAACAGTTTATTCTTAAATCGGAATGAAAGATGATAGTGAAAAACTTTATTAACACCTAATACAAGTTAACTTTATAATAAGCATTATATCTCCCATTTGTTAGCCACCCTTTGATGAGCATAACTTGTACTTCTACCATTCATACATTTGTAAGTCATGCTTGGCTAAGGCCTATTTTCATCTAAGACTATTATAATTTGTCATTTCAATATTGTTCTCAATTACATTCCGTGTATAGGCCTTGTTCCATAATTGTATCATAGTGCAAAATTTGCCTCTACAGTTTGACGACTATCTTGGGAATTCAGATCAATTGATTATTGATCAATTCATACATTTTCTATGTTAGACTAATTGAGAAGCCAATAATTTAGTGTCTCTTTTTCTGTTTCGACTAGGCAAAATAACACTATAGATAGCTGGCATGTCTCCAAGTTTTATTTAATAAATGAATCAACACAAATTGCATAAGACAAGAGGTTTGATATGACTAGAAATCAGTCATATCTAACTTGTATTGTTTTGTTCTTTGGTAGGGCTTGGATGTCATGACCAGTTGACAACCATTATAGGAATTGATAATGCTCAATGATGAACAAGCTGGGAGGAATGTTGTGTTGTACTAAATAATAATAATAAATTTCTTTTACTATTCAGCATAATTAAAAAAAAAAAAATCCCTTACACTGAATTAGCCTGGTGCTCATAGGATTACTTTTAGAAATTAGATATGTAGTTTGTATACAAAAAGAACAAAGACAGCATATTGTCACGGACTTAGACTCACATAAAGCTCCGTGGTTTTATTGGCAAAGTGGCGGTCCTGACAATATGAAGAAAAAAAAAATACTGAAATGAACTTCAAATTAAATAGAGCTCTTCGTCCCAATTTATAAGATCCGTAATGTCAAATTTTGAGAGTAAAATGGAACTTTCTTTGACCATGTTTTTTAAATATTTTTGAATTGCTAATTATTGTGTAAATTTTAACTCAAGTTTTGTAAAGATCTCATGTACTTCCAATGTCAAGGTCGAAATTAGGAAGTTTGACTCCCAGTAAATGAAAATTGTCACACAGAAAGATAGAGGGAATAGTAAGGTGCAATATTTCCTGTATTCCCAAACTGTTTAACACTTGAACATATCTTTTTTGCAATTGTAATTCATCAAATACTGCTGTTTTTTCCATCTTCCACAGAAATTTAGATGAATATGGAGTGAATCTGTGAAAAGTGGCAGCTACGTACTTCATTACGCATTAATAAACATGGATATGACGCTCTGAGTAAAGAGGCGTAGAATTTACGTACCCAATACTAGGCTACTAGCATGTATGAGGAGGAAAAAATAGGTTGCAATTGGTAATAGGTTTAGTTGGGGGAGGGGGATTTAGCTTTCTTTTGAAACAAGTTGGTATTGCTCTGTTTTGCCCAATTATAACAATTAAAATATCAATTAAACACTAATGAATGATCAATAAAGTCATGAATTGGAATAGTGATGTGAATAGTTGAGCCGCTGTAGTAGTAACTGCTGCTTATAAGTTGACAGTTAAGTTTTTTCTTATTCCTTATGCATGTGTTGCACTTGCAGCTAGCTCCACTTAATTTAATTGCCAACGCGTTTTTAGTTAAAGTCACTGTAACCTTCTTTCTCAGCACCTTCCCAATAATTACACCCTTCATTCCCTTATATATTCATTCTTCTGCCTCTCTTTTCCTACATTCTATCCAAACTTAATTCATTCAAGTCTTTTACTTCTCACTCACCATTAAAAAAAATGTCTCTTCTCTGTTCCAATTCGACTCATTTCATTTTATCACTTTTTGTATTGATTTCTTTCATCAATGTGTGTTTTGCTTCAAGAAAGCTCAGTGCTTTAGTCCAAGATCCACAAATGCAGCTCTTGAAGTACCACAAGGGTGCACTTCTTTCTGGTAAAATATCTGTCAATTTGATTTGGTATGGCAAATTCAAGCCATCCCAAAGAGCTATTGTATCCGATTTCATCACCTCCCTTTCTTCTTCAGTTCCATCTAAAACTAATCCTTCAGTAGCACAATGGTGGAAAGTCACTGAAAAATACTACCATCTAGCTAATTCTAAGAACACCCTTTCCCTCTCTTTGGGTAAACAACTTCTCATTGAAAATTATTCCCTTGGAAAATCACTGACCCAAAAGCAAATCGTGCAATTAGCATCAAAGGGTGAACAGAAAGACTCCATTAACGTTGTTTTGACCGCCTCTGATGTTGCTGTTGATGGGTTCTGTGTCAATCGGTGTGGAACTCATGGTGCTTCTAAAGGTGCTGTTATTAATGGCAAGACTTACAAATTTGCTTATATTTGGGTTGGTAACTCAGAGACTCTGTGTCCTGGCTACTGTGCCTGGCCATTCCACCAACCCATCTACGGACCACAGAGCGCACCATTGGGTGCACCAAACAACGATGTGGGTGCTGATGGTATGGTGATCAACTTAGCTAGCTTATTAGCTGGAACGGCAACGAACCCATTTGGAAACGGTTACTATCAGGGCGAAGCAGATGCGCCATTAGAAGCTGCATCTGCTTGCCCTGGTGTCTACGCCAAGGGCTCTTACCCAGGCTATGCTGGTGATTTATTGGTTGACAAGACTACAGGTGCAAGCTACAATGCACATGGTACAAATGGAAGGAAATACTTGGTTCCTGCTCTATATGATCCTGCTACATCTTCATGTTCCACTTTGGTTTAGACCTTAGAAATACTATAATCGAGTATAGAGTTATAGTAACATATTCTAGTATATGATTTCTTGATTCATTCATTTGTTTGAGATATGATAATATATACACTTTGCTAGTTCTATATTCCTGTTAATCTTCTTGGTTTCCTCCCCCAATTGATTTAAGAGTTCTTATTTTTCTAACAAAAAAGTAATGCAACTCAACATTATGTAATGGTAAAAATTAAGCAGGTATCGACATTTAATAAAAAATAATAATAAAAGGGAATTAATAAAAGACATGATTTTGCATAAAATCGAAAGAAAGCTATTTGACTTTCCAGACATACTTTTTGTTTGGAAAATCAGCCGAAACGAAGGGTGTGTTTGGTATTGAGGAAATTATTTTTCATAAAAAATAAATGTATTTTTTGTGTATTTGATAAACGTGGAATTCATCGACAGACTCTTAAAATTGGCACCAATTTTCACTTAGACACCTCAAATAGGCTTTGTTCATTTTAAATATCTCAAGTAGGGCCCCGTTATTTCATTTTGATCCTTTTCTGACAATCAGCAAATTACAAAGTGTGTGTAATACACTTGCGGATGACATGACATGACATGATGACTAATTAGAAGTTGACATGTGTCATTTGACCGTAAAATATAATAATTATAAAATAAATTATTAAAAATAACAACTAATTTTCAATAAAACAAATAAATAAAATTACCTATTTTCCACCACTCCCACCCCCACCTTACATCACCCCGCCCACATCCCATCAACCTTACTTCCGTCATTTTTGCTTTCCCAAACCTCCCACCATTTTTGGTTATTCTTCGATTTTTTATTAAAAAAAAATCATTAGATTTTAATTCTTTTTTTCTTTTTTCATTTTAAATTTGATTTTAAGAACCATTTTATCGATAGTGAGGTGAGGTTCTGACAAATATGACATTCTTCTTCTATTTATTTATTTTTTTAAAAAAATGTGTATTTTTTTCGAATAAATGTTTTCAAAATTAGTGTGATGATTTGTTAAAAAATTGTTCTTGTAAATGTTTTTAAAATTAGTGTGATAATTATTTTATTTTATTTTTTCATATTTTGTAAGGTTTTTCATCATGATTTTTCATGGTGGAAGGTGGAATAAGTGGTAGGGATAAAAAGTGAAGAAGAAGAAGGAAAAAATAAAATAAGAATAAAAAAAAAACACTCCTCACACGCTCAAAATGGGTGCAGCACACCCAATGTGTCAAGTCAATAGAAAGTGTCAAAATGACACAGCAGGACTCAACATGAAGCGTCTAAAATGAACAAAGCTTAGTTAAAATGTCTAAGTAAAAATTAGTGTCAACTTTAGGGGGTCACCGATGGATTCAACCCTTGATAAATAAGAAAAAAAAGTAATCTATAAAACATTTATATGTAATCTAGTGAATAGTGAGGCATTGAAGGTGATAGGTGTTAAATGGTCAAGGGTTAGTATTGAAGGACATTGGATGGGTGGGCCAAAATATAACCCGTAACTTTGTTTTTAGAGCGGTTAAATCTTTATTTAAAAATTGGTTTATACATACCATAATCATCTAACAAATATTGCATATATACCCTCCTTTTGAGAAACAAACATATAATTACAATGAACATTTTTTTTAAAAATCTTAATTTTGATTTTTTTTAATTCAAAAAATGTTTTGTGGCTTTAAGAAGTTTTCTCATCCATTTTTTTTTAACTTTAGACCGACCCAATTGAAAAAAATTCAACTCCTCTTTTGTTCAATAAAAAAATGGTTTCGAGTCGGATCTGCACCAGGTACGGAAGGATCTTTAACAATTCTCAATTGGTTAAAGTTGACTTTTAAGGATAACACCAAATAGTCCTGAGATTAAATTTTAGTGTCACTTAATTTGTTGTTAGGCTGACAAGTTCGGAATAACTTATTCCGGGAGTAATAATTAATATTAGAATAAGTTATCCCGCCCCTAAAGAGTAAGCAAAAAAATGAGCCCTCCTTCACTATACAGACGGCTTTTTGATGGTAGGGTTGTTGTGTTGAGGTGCTTGAGGCAGATTAAAAAAAAAACGGTTGATTACTCGGATTGATTCTCGCATCCCCCCAAAAGGATGGACGAGTTCGATTTGAGTGTTCATCGATCGGGTGGATCTATATGCTTCGGGGTGGTGAGACGAGGTGTAGCGCAATCTGATCAGTGAAAACTCCAAAATCCACATTGGTTTTTCTTCCTCTCCTTTCCGTCGAGTGACTTCGTACCTCTCCTTTTAGGCGAGCAGTTAAATGACAAAGATATCCCTTTAAATCCTTTTTATATACATCACTTTTCACATTAATGAAAGGTATTTTTATAAATAAATAACTTGTTCTTAAAATTCATACAATACATACAACAAATCAAACACTCTATAATAAATAATCTCAGTATAATTTATTTCATCATAACTTATATTCAAATCAAACGACTCCTTACCATTTGTTAGATCCGACATCCATTTTCTTATCATCATATATTAATTGTTTTTGCTCTTCACGAGCTTCTTTATCTTGTACATCGGATAGTATTGGTTTCTGCCAAAAAGAAAAGGATAAGAGAATGGGACAAAGTAAACAAGGTGTTACATTAATTAATGAAATGGAGTTTTTTGTGGGGACTATGAAACAGTATGGCAGACAAGACTACAGAAGAGAACCTTTCGGCGGCAGAAGTCGCAGCTGGCGCTCGCATCTACAATCCGTGCCCACATAAAACCAATGCGCGTCTTAACCTTTACGTTATCGACAACTTCTATTAAATTCTCTCATGCAATATTTCCAAACCTAATTAGAATTTAGACCCACAACTTTATAATAAACAAATTCAGAGGCGGAGCTAAGATTAAGAGTTTGAGATTCTAATTCAATTTGTTTGGAGGTTCACAAGTTAATATACATAAAAAATTTTAATTTTCTAATATAAATATAGGGTCTATGATAAAGCTAGTAGATTCGTCCGAACCCATGAATTCCACCTAGCTCAGCCTCTGTTAAAACAATAATGCTAACTTAACAACCTTATACATGTGCCACATACTTTGGATGTTCTAGATTTTGCCCCTTTTCTCATAAATGCTCTACTCTTAAGTTAATGGTACTTGATACTAAAGTCACTATTACAACAGCCAGTTCAACTTGTTGCTACTCAACACAATGTACCATTTTCATTATATTAACGCCTAGTGGAGCAGGTAGGTGCCCCTTTACACCTTCACCTGCTCCTGCCTCCCACTTTTTTGTGTTTTGCTTCTCTTTGCTAAGTCATTTTTAAATCACATTTTTGACATAATAGTACTAATATCTTCTCTGTATACAAGGCTAATCAGTAGCTGATTAATGTATAACAAAAGAGTTATTTTTGTCTTTGCATAAACGAGATTCAATTGAACCATCTTACCATAATCTATCTCTCTCCTTAGTATTTATTAGTAGATATATATGGAGACAGATGAGACATGTGCACATGACAAATCATAAGTACGATGGATAGGGAGTAGTCAAATTTTCTATAAAATATATTTCAAAAATAATTAAATTCTACGTGCCCATGGTAAAGAATTCTCTAATTTCCACCATACTTTTCCCGTAAAAGTTGCTTCTTTTTACTTGTCATGAATAATTATCTATAACTATCTTTTAAAGATAACACTCTCTGTGTCCATCTCTTTATTTATTCATCATACAAAAAATAGTTGTTGAGTTTGAAAAATCAAAGAATTAAATTTAATATATTCAAAAGGTAATATAATACTCCATTTGTTTCTTATTACTTGATCATTTTTTAATTGACACACATATTAAGAAATCAATGATTGTCATATATAGTGAGTTTACCATTTTTTCTCTATTAATTATGAAATGGATGAATTAAATATTTCAAATTTTTAAGATGTTCTACCTTTTTCAAAGTAATTAATTGAGTGTATGAAAAAATTATATTTTCTTGATTTGTCAAAATGGATAAGTAACTAGGGACATAACGAATAATATTAATCCTATTATTAATTATTTGTTGAGGTGTGTGCCAAGTGAAATTATTGTTGGAGTCTTGAAGAGAGGAAGTATAATACTGTAACTCTTATGAACACAAAACGAACATGCAAATACTCTTTATATCTCTAATTACTTGTTCACTTTTTTTTTTTTAGTTGTCTCTAATTACTTGTCCATTTTGACAAATTTAGAAGGAATAATTTTTTCATCCACTTCATACTCCCTCCATTTCAAAATAATTGAATTGTTGACACATTTTTCATTTTTCAAATTAACTTAATTGTTCAATTTTTAAGACTACTTTTAGAATGTTCTTCCAATTTTACCCTTCATTAGTTAGTATTGAAATTAGTTACTTAATTAATGTTTATGTTGTAAAATGAGAGCAAAATACTATAATACTAAACAAGGAGGTAAGACAAATAGAAATATTAAGTAGAAGTATTCTTTGAACTTTTTAAATATGTATTTCATTAGGGTGAAAAGACTACCCTTTTATAGGATTTAGAAAACACCCTTTTACATCCTTCAATCAAATACGTTAGCACAACTTTTACATTAAATAGGTTCATTACGTTATGTTGTTGATGAAAAGAAACATCCACAATTCAATGGTTTTATAACACTCCCCCTTGGATGTTTATAGATAATGTGCCTCGTTAAAACCTTACTAGGGAAAACCCAGTGGGAAAAAGCCTAGTGAAGGAAAAAGAGTACACACATCTTGTAATACGCCTTGAGTGTTGCCTCATTAAAAACCTTACCAGGAAAACCCAATGGGACAAAACCTTGGCTAAGGAAAAAAGAGTACAACTACTCCCCCTGATGAAAACTTTATTTGATATCTCGGAGACGACGCATTCCAATCTTATATCTTAGCTTCTCAAATGTTGACGTTGGCAATGCCTTAGTGAATAAATCTGCAAGATTATCACTCGAACGAATCTGTTGAACATTTATCTCACCATTTTGTTGAAGATCATGTGTGAAAAAGAACTTAGGTGAAATATGCTTTGTTCGGTCTCCTTTGATATATCCTCCCTTTAATTGAGCTATGCAAGCAGCATTATCTTCATACAATATTGTTGGAGTCTTTGTTTGCACAGAAAGACCGCATAATTGCAAAATGTGTTGAGTCATTGATCTCAACCATACACACTCTCGACTGGCTTCATGAATGGCAATTATCTCTGCATGATTTGAAGAAGTAGCAACTATTGTTTGCTTCATCGAACGCCATGATATAGCCGTACCTCCATATGTGAATAAATAGCCTGTCTGAGATCGAGCTTTATGTGGATCAGACAAATAGCCAGCATCTGCATAACCGATCAATTCTGACTTGGATGCATTAGAATACAACAATCCCATATCAATTGTTCCTTGAAGATATCTGAATATATGCTTAACACCTTTCCAATGTCTTCTTGTTGGACATGAGCTGAATCTCGCCAATAAACTTACTGCGAAACAAATATCTGGTCGGGTATTGTTGGCCAGGTACATTAGTGCCCCAGTAGCACTAAGATATGGTGTTTCATCACCAAGAATCTCTTCATCCTTTTCTTGAGGTCGGAATGGATCTTTATTTATATCGAGAGATCTCACAACCATCGGGGTACTCAATGGGTGTGATTTATCCATGTAAAATCGCTTCAAAACCTTTTCAGTATATGTTGATTGATGGATAAATATTCCATTTTTCAAATGTTCAATCTGAAGGCCAAGACAAAATTTTGTCTTTCCAAGATCTTTCATTTCAAATTCTTTTTTCAAACACTCAACGGCTTCTGAAAGCTCTGTCGGAGTTCCAATGATGTTCAAGTCATCAACATAAACAGATATTATTACAAATTCAGATTTTGACCTTCGTATAAAAATACAAGGACAAATAGGGTCATTCTTATACCCTTCTTTTAGCAAATATTTGCTAAGACGATTATACCACATTCGCCCTGATTGTTTCAATCCATATAAGGATTTCTGAAGCTTTATTGAACAACTTTCTTTTGAATTTTCATATGCTTCAGGCACTTTGAGTTCTTCAGGGATTTTCATAAAAATATCGTGGTCTAGTGAGCCATATAAATAGGTTGTGACAACGTCCATTAGATGCATTTCAAGCTTTTCATGAACTGTCATATTTATTAGATACCTGAAGGTAATTGCATCTACCACAGGAGAATATGTCTCCTCATAATCAATGCCAGGTCTTTGCAAAAATCCTTGTGCCACAAGTCGTGCTTTATATCTTACGACTTTACCATTTTCATTGCATTTTCGCACAAAAACCCATTTGTACCCCACTGGCTTGACACCTTCAGGTGTTCGGACTATTGGTCCAAAAACTTCACGTTTTTCAAGTGAAGCCAATTCTGTTTGAATTGCTTCCTTCCATTTTGGCCAGTCATTTCTCTGTCTACATTCATTGACAAATCTTGGCTCTAAATCCTCATCTTGTTGCATTATTTCAACTGCAACATTATAGGCAAAAATATTATCCACCACAATATTATTTCGATTCCATATTTTTCTCGTCGAGACATAACTTATAGAGATTTCCTCATTCTCATTATTTTCTGGTACATGGACCTCCTCTTTGGTGTCATCATTTATTATGTCTCGGAGCTCTTCATGCGCAATTGCCTCCATATTATGATTATCTTGATCATTTATTCCTTTCCTTTTCCGAGGATTTTTATCCTTGGAACCAATTGGTCTACCACGCTTTAAGCGTGGTCCAGACTCATTTGCCTTAACATTTTGTCCTATCGGGATATCAACTCGAACTTGAGCATTAGCAGCTGGGATATATGATTTAGTAACCCGTGGAAGGTTAGTAAATGCATCCGGCAGTTGATTTGCAATATTCTGCAAATAAATTATCTTTTGAACTTCCAGCTCACATTGATTTGTTCGAGGGTCTAAATGAGACAGTGAAAGTGAATTCCAATCTATCTCATTTCCCAACTGCTTTTGTTCTCCCCCCAATGTTGGGTATACTGATTCATCAAAATGACAATCAACAAACCTTGCCGTAAATAAATCTCCAGTTCTAGGTTCCAAATATTTTATAATAGAACGAGATTCATACCCAACATATATCCCCAACCTTCTTTGGGGACCCATCTTTGTGCGCTGTGGTGGAGCAATTGGAACATATACCGCACAACCAAATATTCTAAGATGGGAAATGTTTGGCTCCTGACCAAAAACCAATTGTAATGGGGAGATATCATGATAACTGGTTGGCCTTATGCGCACAAGTGCCGCTGCATGCAAAATAGCATGCCCCCAAACAGAAACGGGCAACTTTATTCTCATCAACAATGGTCTAGCTATTAATTGAAGACGTTTAATCAATGACTCTGCTAAACCATTTTGAGTATGAACATGTGCAATAGGATGTTCAATTGTTATTCCCGTGGACAAACAATAATCATTAAATGCCTGAGATGTAAATTCACCAGCATTATTAAGACGAATTGTTTTTATTGCATAATCTGGAAATTGTGCTTTTAACCTTATTATTTGAGCCAACAACCTCGCAAAAGCCATATTGCGAGTTGATAATAAGCATACATGAGACCATCTTGTAGATGCATCTATCAAGACCATATAATATTTAAATGGTCCACAAACAGGGTGAATAGGTCCACATATGTCACCCTGTATCCGTTCCAGAAATGCAGGGGATTCCATCCCAACCTTAGCCACTGATGGTTTGATAACCAACTTTCCTTGTGAACAAGCAGCACAAGAAAATTCCTTTGATTTGAGAACATTTTGGTTCTTCAAAGTATGTCCATGTGAATTTTCAATTATTCTGCGCATCATATTATAACCGGGATGGCCTAACCGGTCATGCCAAATGATAAAATCATTAGAACCAGTAAACTTTTTGTTTACCACGGCATGTGATTCAACTGTACCAATATTTGTATGGTACAACCCAGAAGAAAGTGCAGACAATTTTTCATGCACAATTTTCTTCTCTGCATTTATTGTAGTAATATAAAGGTATTCAACCTTTCCTTCATTCGCAGTCTCAACATGATAGCCATTTTGGCGAATAACCTTGAAACTTAACAAGTTTCTTTGAGACTTACTACAATACAATGCATTATCAATTACCAATAATGTTCCTTCAGGTAGTAATAAGGTTGCTCTTCCAGAACCCTCAATCAATTTTGTACTACCAGATATTGTATTAACATATGCCTTTTTCATTACCAAATGAGAGAAATATTTCTTTTCTCTTAGTATCGTATGAGTTGTGGCACTGTCCAGAAGGCACATATCTTCATTACTCATATTGAATCCAACTGAAGACTGGAAAAATTTATTTATCTTCATAAAAATAAAAATACATAATAAGAAGTACGAAATTTAACAAAAAAAAATCTTAAGTACATAAACTTTAATGAAGACATAAAAAAAAAACATTATTCATTTTCCAGTTTAATTATCAATCTTCAGTTGCGATCCCTGAAGAAGTCCTCAGCTTCTAGATGAGTAATATCATCGAGCCCATCAAAAGCATCATCTTTCAATGCTAAATTCGCCTCAACATTCTCATCATATTTTTGAGAAGACCCTGCCTGAGCATCATCTTTGAGAGTCAAATGTGACTCCACTCGGGCATTATAAGAGGAGGCACCACCTTTATTCCCTTTCCTTTTAAAGGAATTTTGATACAGCCTGACAAAATGCTCAGGTGCCCGACATTCATTTTTCCAGTGACCTTTAAGGCCACAACGATGACAGTGATCGCCCTTGCCTTTTAAAGGATTATTTTGAGAACCCATATTGTTCTCCCTTTTGTTATGACCACCACCTCGACGATTATTATATCGTCTTTTGCCTTTGCCACGTCCACGCACATTATCATGGCCCCGATTATTTTGTCTTATTTCAGACTGGCCGTGTGCTTCTACCCCGTGGGCCTCCGGTAATGGAGCACTTCCAGTGGGACGGACTTCATGATTTTTCATTAAAAGGTCATTATGCTGCTCAGCCACCAGAAGGCATGAGATTAATTCAGAGTATTTTTTAAAACCCTTTTCACGGTATTGCTGCTGTAATATCATATTAGAGGCATGGAAAGTAGTTAGCGTCTTTTCCAACATGTCCTCATCTTTTATAACTTCCCCACATAATTTTAATTGGGAAGTGATTCTAAATACAGCAGAGTTATACTCAATTACGGTTTTATGATCTTGAAACCGTAAGTGCATCCACTCATAACGAGCCCTTGGCAATACCGTTGCCTTGAGGTGGTCATACCTCCCTTTCAAACCTATCCACAATTCAAGTGGATCTTTCATTGTTAAGTATTCAACCTTCAGGCTTTCATCAAGATGATGACGAAGGAAAATCATAGCTTTCGCTTTATCCTGACTTGATGCCTTATTTCTTTCGATTATACAATCACCAAGACCCTTAGCGGTAAGGTGAATTTCAGCATCAAGTACCCATGACAAATAGTTCTTTCCAGAAATGTCAAGTGCCACAAATTCAAGCTTTGATAAATTCGACATGATGAAAACTATCATAAAATAGTTGAGTTAATAGCATGATTTTGATTTCTTTATAATGAAAGATAAATTAATATTTCAAATGATTAAGAATTAGTATAAAATATATCATATGCATGAATATGGGATGTTACAAAAGCATGTAAACTCATAAAGTATGAAACGGTATATATTCTAATTATTTTACTATATTTATTACTAGTTCAATAGTTAACAACGCCAAAGCTACCGTAAGATTTTAAGTCATATTTAATATAATACTATTATTCTTTATGACACACCAATATTTATCATAAATTTATGACAAGAAATTAAAATACTTACGATTATTCTAACTAGAATGTTATCATATATCCTAGTATTTAATTTAGAGTTATAAGTTACTAGCATATAAACAACATAAAAATATAAACCTGAAACGTATTGATTATTATGCCTAGTAAAGTATCATACAAATACCTAAAGCAAGTTATATATGCAGTAATTAAATCGTTGATCAAAGACTTATGTAAGTCCTATTAGATATGTTATAAACATATAAATGTATACCTGACTCGAAAAGAAAATTGATTAACTTTTTAGGGAAAAAGATAATTCCGAATTAGGTCTTAATTGGTTAGAGATTCGTGCTGATAACGTGTTGTAAAATGAGAGAAAAATACTGTAATACTAAACAAGGAGGTAAGACAAATAGAAATATTAAGTAGAAGTATTCTTTGAACTTTTTAAATATGTATTTCATTAGGGTGAAAAGACTACCCTTTTATAGGATTTAGAAAACACCCTT
The DNA here is from genome assembly GCF_900185275.1 of Solanum verrucosum. Lineage (NCBI taxonomy): Eukaryota > Viridiplantae > Streptophyta > Magnoliopsida > Solanales > Solanaceae > Solanum > Solanum verrucosum. Next base: position 1,496,489 of record NW_026019954.1, read on the forward strand.
TTACATCCTTCAATCAAATACGTTAGCACAACTTTTACATTAAATAGGTTCATTACGTTATGTTGTTGATGAAAAGAAACATCCACAATTCAATGGTTTTATAACAGTTTAGTTATTTTAATCATAAATTTGACACTAATTAATAAGGGTAAAAATAGAAAGTTATGCCTAATTTATATTTTAATCTTCTTTATTAAAGGATGTGAAACACCTCAACAATTCAATTAATTTGAAATGGAGGGAGTAATTAATAAAGGTGAAATAGTAAACACACGATGTCAATAGTTATTTTCTTAATAAGTGTATCAATTTAAAAATGGACAAGTAATTAAGAACATAGGAGAGTAACTTAATTACATGTTGAAATGTAAATGGGATGAGTACGGTGTGAATTAATATTAGCATTGATTGCAATAGCGACAATCCCCCATCTCTCATCATTGTGCATTACCTAATAGTAACGACTGTCATGGACGAAGAATAAGTTGGGATAAAAGGGACATATGCCAGATTTCTAGTTACTACCTCTTCATCTCTTATTATGTACTTTTGTCGATCACTTTAACTTGTTTAGTTTTTTTATTTTGGTTTTAATCTTACGTTAAATACTTATTCTTAATCATTTTTTCAAGTTATTAATGAAAAAGCACCAATAACGAGTATCATAATAAAATATGCAATTCATCTATCATCTCTTTTTAAGAATATGCAAAATCTGCTATGGACCAATAAAAATGAATGAAGTACTCCTATTTAAGTTGTTCCATTTAGAGTAATTGGAACAGGGTAATTATATTGTTTTGCGACTTTTCAATAGATCCCACTAAATCATTGGCTTCTCGATGGAATATATGCCTTATCGCCAATTTTTTCCAAATTTTACATATAAAATGGTATCCTTACAACTTACTTGGATTTTTTATTTTATTTTTTTTAGTTAGGGATAGCGAGATTAGGAAAGGAAACTAACAAGATAAGTATTTCAATAGCTAATCAATGGAGCTATTAAAACTCCTTAATAATTTTCTTAGGTGCAACTAATTCTTCAGCTACTTTACCAGTCGCGCTCAATTCCCAAATAATGTAAAGCATCTAACTAGGAGCTGAATTTCGGCGAATTATGTGTAGTTGTTTATACATGTACCACTTCTTTTGTGATTATTATTATCCTTTAGGACCTGTTTGGCCATAGATTTCCCAAGTAATATTTGGAGAAAAATTTGCAAATAGTGTTTGTCCATACAATTTGTCATTATTTGACAAATATTTTTGGCAAATGTCCCAAATTTTCAAATACTAGTTTTTTTCTAGTGTTTGGGTCAAGTTGAAATTTTACACAAACTTTTATCTTTTACAAAAACACCCTCTATAGTAGTTGTTTGCGTTGTATTACATATTTTTTTACGTGAACACCAAAGTAGTGATGAAATATTCAATGAATATGAAAGTGATGATATGGTTATTGATGAAAATGATGAACAATCGGCTCAGGGTAACAAAATCATGTGTTATGTCTACTTCACGATGTATGGAATGATGCTTGTTGCACTCACTCCAAACTACCATATTGCTCCAGCGTCATTGACACTACTTCTTATTTGTTACAACGAAGATCCAATTGATTTGTAATATAAACTTATGGTTAGTTTTGATAGTTTTTAAAACTTACGGATATAAATCATATTTTTATAAAAAAGTAAAATATGTTTTTCAAATATTATGGCTAAACACATCGTGAAATTTCATCCAAATAATATTTGCCAAAAATATTTGAAAATCTATGGTTAATAATACTCTTGTAATTGTAAAGTGTGACATTCAATCCTTTTAATCTTGATGTAACTTAAAAACAATTCTTAACAAATAGTTTGAATGTTTATTTGTTCTAAAATTTGGGATATTGGTTAATAATACTCTTGTAATTGTAAATTTTCGGATATTGCATAACAGAACAATGAATGAATGAATCGATAGTAACAAAATTAGTGCACTAATTTTCTAGACCAAAGTGGAGCATGTGAATGTAGCAGGATCATACAAAGCAGGAACCAAGTATTTCCTTCCATTTGTACCATGTGCATTGTAGCTTGCCCCTGTTGTTTTGTCCACTAATAAATCTCCAGGATAGCCTGGGTAAGCGCCCTTAGCGTAGACACCAGGGCAAGCAGATGCAGCTTCCAATGGCGCATCTGCTTCGCCCTGATAGTAACCGTTTCCAAATGGGTTCGTAGCAGTTCCAGCTAATAAGCTAGCTAAGTTAATAACCATACCGTCAACACCAACATCGTTGTTTGGTGCACCCAATGGTGGGGTCTGCGGTCCGTAGATGGGCTGGTGGAATGGCCAGGCGCAGTAACCAGGACACAGAGTCTCTGAGTTACCAACCCAAATATAAGCAAATTTGTAAGTTTTGCCCTTAATTACTGCACCCTTAGAAGCCCCATGAGTTCCACACCGATTGACGCAGAACCCATCAACTGCAACATCAGAAGCGGTCAAAACAACGTTAATAGCGTCTTTCTGTTCACCCTTTGATGCTAATTGCACGATTTGCTTTTGGGTCAGTGATTTTCCAAGGGAATAATTTTCGATGAGAACTTGTTTGCCCAAAGAGAGGGAAAGGGTGTTCTTAGAATTGGCAAGATGGTAGTATTTTTCAGTGGTTTTCCACCATTGTGCTACTGAAGGATTGGTTTTCGATGGAGTTGAAGAAGAAAGGGAGTTAATGAAATCGGATACAATAGCTCTTTGGGATGGCTTGAATTTGCCATACCAAATCAAATTGACTGATATTTTGCCAGAAAGAAGTGCACCCTTGTGGTACTGCAACAGCTGAGGTTGTTCTTCTAATGCAGTTAGCTTTCTTGAAGCAAAACACACATTGATGAAAGAAATCAATACAAAAAGTGATAAAATGAAATGGGAAGAAGACATTTTCTTTTCTTTTTAGTACTATTACTCTAGGAAGACTGTATTGAAATTCTAAGTAAAAGAATTGTAGTTTGGATGAAATACAAGGGAATAGAGGAGGGTTATTTATACAGAGGGAGAGGGGAGAAGGGGGTGTGTTTGTGTATGTAATGAAGGTGCTGAGAAAGGTGGAAAAGTGAAATTAAACAAAGCGCGTTGTCATTTTCATTAACTGGCTGCTACGCAACACAAGAAAGATACAATCTTTACTTCTTGACTTATCGATTACTACTCTCGCGGGTCGCTGCTCATCATTGACTTGGGATTAATTAGTTATCTCGGAATAAGTTATTTCACATGTATATGATATACTCTTTTTTCATAATTATGGTATAAATGGTGTTATAAATAATTTTAGGATTGTGTAATACCTTCCACCAAACATATGATAGATTATTATATTTTATGCTTCACATCAAACGACTCATTATTCTATTGAGTCACTCAACAACTTTCTTAACAGAAAATAAGAGAAACACAAACCAATGTAGATATGCTAGTAGCTTGTTTCAAAAGAAAGATAACCCCATCAAAACTATCACTAACAATTTCGGAAAGTTGAAATTACAATATTGCTGCATGACAGCTAACATTTGATAGTAACATATTTAAATCAAACTATGACAATTTGTCTTCAAAAATTGGATTCAGAATAGTTTTTCAAACTTTCACTCGTTAAATTTTTTTTTTTTAAAAAATCTAGTAACAAAATGCATATTCAAAAACAATGGCGTAGCTAGAATTTTCAATAATGAGGTTCAAAATCTGAAAAAATAAATACATGACGTAGCCGAAAGAGGTTCGACTTCTACTATTTATACCTAAAATTATATGTTAACTATGTATAAAGTATAATTTTCCGCTGAAAGAGATTCAGATGGACCCCTAACTATAAGGTGGCTCCACCACTGTCTAAGAATAATTTCAAGATCCAAAAATTTATAACTTCAGCAATTTAAAATTTTAAATTTCAAAATCTGTTGCCAAATTGGTAGAGTACTTTTTAGCCTGATATTTTCGTTTTTCCTCTTAAAAGTATTTTTCAAGGAGGAATAGTATCCGGATAGTTATTCCTATTTAGTTTAATTAATTTAATCAAATGCGCAACTATACAATTGGAAATGAAGGATCTTCACTGCTTGAGTAAGCTTTCTTATCGTTAAAAGAAAATCAAAACTATTATTAAATCACAAGTTTTATATTTAAATCTTTGAAAATTCCCGAATTATATTGTTCTCATCAAATTATAACACTTCCTAATGTGCCAGAGAAAGTGGTTTCAATCTCTAAAAACTAATGAAGCATAAAATTCATCAATGTGGAACACCCAACAACTAATTAGTCCAATTTTTTTTAGTATGTAACTAAATTACACATAACTAATAACTAATACATGTATAAATAAATGAATACATAATTTTTTTTTCTTAACCAATCTCTACGTTACTAAAGTTTCTACCTGCCAAATGACCCTTAACTTACTCTGCGTAGGCCACCAGGTTGTCACAAGGAAAGGTGACTATATCTTTCTTTTCAAAAAAATCGATATTTTCTTTTATTTATCTAATCTTAATAGTATTTTATTTCCTCAGCCTAACATTGCATATAAAATAAGAGTGGAAATAAAAAAGGGAAATGTGTAATTTAGAACTTAGCTTATGGCCTATGGGGTATATCCAAACACCTTAACTATCTATATTTTATTTGACGGGCCTAATATACTCCGTTAGACTTTCCTTTGGATAATCTTCTTTTAGGCAAAATCTTAAATGGCACTTAGGATTACTGTTTACCAAACAAATTACCAATTATTACTAATATTAGCAAACAGTAAAATTGCTTAAAGTAATGAAGAATTGGACAGTATTTGTGAAAGCAAACCGAAGAAATTTGCTCTTCCATTTTCAACCTCAAACAAATAAATGAATCAAAAATTACAGTATTTACTATGCTAGATTAGCTTCTTCTTCTTCTTCTTCGTGTACAACTGGTACTACATTACTACGATTATTTTTTCTAGACTAGAGTTGAACATGAAGATGTAGCAGGATCATATAAAGCAGGAACCAAGTATTTCCTTCCGTTTGTACCATGTGCATTGTAGCTTGCACCTGTTGTTTTATCCACCAACAAATCTCCAGCATAGCCTGGGTAAGCGCCTTTCGCGTACACACCAGGGCAAGCAGATGCAGCTTCCAATGGCGCATCTGCTTCGCCCTGGTAGTAACCGTTTCCAAATGGGTTCGTAGCGGTTCCAGCTAATAAGCTAGCTAAGTTAATCACCATACCATCAACACCCACATCGTTGTTTGGTGCACCCAATGGTGGGCTCTGTGGTCCGTAAATGGGTTGGTGAAATGGCCAGGCACAGTAGCCAGGACAAAAAGTCTCTGAGTTACCCACCCAAATATAAGCAAATTTGTAAGTTTTGCCGTTAATAACTGCACCCTTAGAAGCCCCATGAGTTCCACACCGATTGACACAGAACCCATCAACAGCAACATCAGAGGCGGTCAATACAACATTAATGGCGTCTTTCTGTTCACCCTTTGATGCCAATTGCACGATTTGTTTCTGGGTCAGTGATTTTCCTAGGGAATAATTTTCTATGAGAACTTGTTTGCCCAAATTAAGGGAAAGAGTGTTCTTAGAATTAGCGAGATGGTAGTATTTTTCAGTGGTTTTCCACCATTGTGCTACTGAAGGATTGGTTTTAGATGGAGTTGAAGAAGAAAGGGAGTTGATAAAATCAGATACAATAGCTCTTTGGGATGGCTTGAATTTGCCATACCAAATCAGATTGACTGAGATTTTGCCAGAAAGAAGTGCACCCTTGTGGTATTTCAAGAGCTGCATTTGTGGGTCTTGCACTAAAGCAGTGAGCTTTCTTGAAGCGAAGCACACATTAAAGAAGGAAATAACAAGAAAGAGTTTCAAAATGTTATGAGCAGCCATTGCTGGTTTTCTATTAGAAGCTTATGAAGAGTATTAAAACAGTGTAAAAGAGGAGCTGTGGAATGAGATGAGATTGTTATGAGGAATGAGGGGTATTTATATAAAACAGTGAGATTGAGTCATTTGGGTGTGAGATTATTTAAATTATTTAATTAAAGAAAGCATTAAAATAATTCATGGAGGAACTTGCTAAGAAAGTGACAATTGCTAAAATCAAACGCTATACACTTTTAGGTGAGGATGGAAAAAACTAGCTTTAGCTTGTTTTCGAGCTAGATAGGTAAATAATAGTAATACTTCCTCGTTTTAAAAAGAATGGTATAGTTTAACTTGATACGAAGTTTAAGAAATAAAAAAGACTTTTAAATCTTATAATTTTAAATTAAAATTATGTCAAATGTATAAAATTGTCTTTAATCATATCACGTGAATAGCTGAAATTAAAATGTTATAAAAAAAAAATATCAATCTTTTTGAAATTAACTAAAAAGAAAATGATGCCATTTTTTTAAACGAAAAATAGTAATACTTATAATATCAGAACAAATCAAAAAGAGCAATACAGCTTAGTTTACATCATTTGCTTTTGGTCCATAAAAGTGGTGCCTGAACCTGCAGGATCATATGGATAATAATAATTGAATAACAGCAGTGACAATAAAAAGCAAAGGGTATATTGGGGATTTAAAAGGTACAGAATTTGAGACGTTGAGACTCTACTGGGTGCTTTAAGCAAAAAAAGAAAAAGAATAAAAGGGTATTCACAGGCTGGAAAATAAGAGGTATTGTTATGGGGAAATGTGTGTGGAAATATGACGAAATGGAAAAGAGTCTAGCTGGCAAAAAAGAAGTATCGAGAAATGTGACTGACCATTTTTGTTTACCGTTCATTTTTACTTGTTCATATTTGATATATTACGCTCTTTACAAGATAATAAATAGAAAATGATAAATTTTCATCATATTTTACAAGTTAAACATATAAAATTAAATGACAATATTAATATATTGAACAAGTAAAAATGAACGGAGAAAGTCTATCGGAGTTGGGTGAGGCTACTGGCTAGTTTAGTTGACACAACAAAAGTCTCGTGAGATGCATATATGACTGCAGTGCAGCAGCCTAGTTAGAGCTGAGCGAGCTGTGAAATTGAATAATCCAGCTGGATCTAGCTATCACGTGACAACTGTTATTTCCTATTTTGTAAATTACTTTCTTTTATCCACTTCTTTCTTTTTCTTTCTCTTTTATGCTTTATGCTCTTTTGCTTTTTAGCACTTCTCTTTTTAATTTTTTTCAATTATTACAGTATATGTTTTCAATACAGATCAAGATAAGAAAATTGAAATATAGTAATTCACAAATTAGTGGAGTATTTTGAAGTGAGAGAAAATGAAAAATTAACTTCAGAATTCTGTTATAATTACTAAAACTAGTACTAGAAATTAACATTGTACCTATGATCACGTCCATCTTATTTGAAACAATAAATGAGATTAAAGGACCACTACAAAAACTTAATGGAAGTCAGAACTCAGAACCATTTAGTTCTTTGTGATTGTTTGGTACGACGGAGGAAGGATAGTAATTTCGAGATAAAATATATGATTATTTTATTTTGTGTTTGTTTATGGGTATAAGTTTGTCTCAAATTGTAGTAGGTTATTTTTTTATATATATATATGAGGGGATACGTAATTCCATGAGACATCTAAATGAATAGTATAATAATTTTGTCTATTCCACCCTCCATACAAAAACAACTCCAGGAAAATGAACTCTAGAGATAATTACAAATATTTTGCTTGAATAAACTCATTATACATAAAAGAAAATAAACACTCCCAAGTTATTCATCGAATTACAAAATGCTGCCAGATTAATTATATAATGTTAATTGTATGTTCTCAAGGAAACCATTCTCTAATCCCACAATAATGTAACTGGATTAGATTATTATATTGTGCATATCTATATATATATATATGTAAAATGGATAAACTAGCTGTTAATTTTTTTGTGCAGTAAGTGAGTATCCAGAAATGTGCGCATCCAATGAACTCAGTAATCAAGAATGCTAATTAAATTTATTTTAATTTTAATTTTTCACACTTACCAATTCTTAGTTGTCCGGTACATTGCACACTATATGTCAGATGACACTCCATCACTAAGATAGTATATCTTATAATTAGGCAATTGAACAAATACAGCTTATATTAGATGAGATAAAAATTAACTACTTCCTCTGTCTCATATATTTTATATTTTTCTTTTCCATGTTTCTTAAGTAACTTTAAATTTTACTATTATAAGTTACACTTTATTTAAGAATAAAATTAAGCTAATCTTATTTTCAGAATATTTAATATTTAAAAAGTATTTGAGACAAATATTTTTAATTACCTTGATAACTAATACGAAACTAAGGGAGTATCAATGCTAATGAAATTAGTCACGGATACAATAGTGCAATTTCCTTGGTGACATCACACTACGTTTGAACAATTATATATGTATAGTTTTGAAGCATATTATCAAAAAACATCATGGGGAAACTAGAGACATTTTCAAAGGTATCACGTGCAGTGTTTAAAGTTCAAGAAATGAGGTTCACGGGACATTTTTTTTTTAAAATCTTAAATTCATAAGATAAATATTACTTACTATTTATATCAATTGGATAATGTAAGATTTGCTAACTTTCTCCCTTTCAACTTTTTTTTTTTTTTTTTGGCAATTGGATGAGCCGATAATTGTGAAGAGGGAGAGATATACGTACTAATATTTCACATCACAAATATACGTTATTTAATTTTTGAAGATAAAGTGATATATGAACATGTGAATTAAATAGTTAAGGTGTGTAGGAATGGGAGTTCTGCATAAATACACGAGCCAAAATTAATAATAGTGTTTACTTTTACTTGTTTTGAATGTATTTTATGCGCTCCGCTAAAGAAATAAAATATATAAATTGTATATATATTTTATCTTATGTGATGGTAATATTATTTTTTTATATAATTGTGGTGTTCGAGCTAATTTTCGTGCACTTCAACTAACTCTACGAGATTCTTGCCATTTCTTACCAACAATAAAATATCAGAATCCTCGGAGTTTTGAGTTCTCAACCTCTTCATCCACCTCTTGGTTACCTTGATGCCATATTTGATAGTAATACTTATGAATATTAGTATTTCAAAAAGTCTTGAAAAATAATTTGGGCAATGTGTTAAAAAATGATAAAACTCTCACATTGATGATTAACAAAATGAGTGGACTCTTTAAAAGGCTTGGGTAATCCTTCTTCCTTTGAGCTAACTTTTGGAGTATGTTAGGTCTAACACCTAATCTAACATGATATCAGAACAGGATCCATCTCACTCAATATTGGGGGCCCTAAAATCAAAAAAAAATTCGCACCAGATGCTAAGCATTAGACGTGAGGTAGAGTGTTAAAGAATGACAATTTCATGTTGGTGGTTAATGAGATGAATTGACTCCTTATAAAATTTGGACAATCTTCTTTCTTTTGAACTAGCTTTTGGGATATAAGTTATTTCATACTATGAATGATTAATATAAAAAATAAAATTTAAAAAATATATTATTTTTGTATAATAGATGAGTAAAAATAAACAGAAAAGCAGAAAATGAGAGAATAGATAAAGTATGGGACATAATTTTTTCTTTTTAATCTATTTAAAAGAAAATGTTATCTTTCTATTATTCTATATTTAAAATAATCTAATTTTTAGTATTAATCTTTGCCTCCAATGAAAAAATCTGTAACCACAAAAATATGTTACGCCAGAAATTTTAAAGTCCACTCAAGAACGAAAAGTATTACTCCGTACAAAAGATTTAAAAAGCAAAACTATATTATTATTATTATTATTATTATTATTATTATTATTGTTATTATTATTATGCGGTCTAGTTGCAATGCCCTAAAACCCCGGTAACCGTGACTTGGAGCTAAGAAATGAGCGTGTCTCACGGATGTTTCATATTCTTTTCTCAAAATTATAATTTCCAGCTGTGGATACACCATCCTAATAGTACTATTTAAAATCCCTATGTTTCATTATTCCTAAACATTGCTTACCTCATATTTATTTTTTATTTTTTTTAATTATTACGAGGGAACCTATGATATTTTTTTTAATTTTTTTTTGATGTTGTTCACCATGTGTTTAGAGTCTGTATTAGAATCTCGATTAAATTTAAATCATCCACTTTAAATCCATTCAAGTTAGCACTCCCTACAAGATTTTTTTTTTCATTTCAAACTCAAATTAAAAAACTCTAATTAAGAACGGGACAGTCATATTATTGTACCACAATCCTATTTATAAGATTCTTTAGTATTATTATATATATTATATATATGGTTGAGAAACTATAAAAAACTAAAAAGTCTACGAGGAACGTACTACTTTGAATTAGAGCTTAACTAATTACTTATGATATCCAGCATCATCTTAGCTGTAAATGGTCCAACAATTTAGGAACTTTTTGTCTATATGTACCTAAATTTTAAAAAACTTCTGGAAAACTCTGACTATATGGGTCTAACGCCTTGTTAGTTTGCAGCTGGTACAATATTGTATTGGCGTTTTATTATGTAATAACACACATAATTTAAATAAATATAGAATTTGAATATATTTATATTTTTTTGTCGTTATATAATACTTACATATCAGTCATTCAAAAAATAAACGTAGAAATATTTATTATAAAAAAGAAGTTAAATGAGGTATATAACAAAACTATTAAGAGCAAAAAGAAAAATGAAAATAATAATAATGTAATTATATGATCACAATAATATAATCGTTTCACAACATTATAATTTTCTGTTAGTACATAACGATGAATTTAATAGTATAATACATAAAATTTACTTAACATTCAAAATTAATATATATTTAAACTAACACAATAGTAATAACCATCCAAACAGCTGATTTCTTAGTGTGAAGTGTGAACAACTGGATTTCGTTATTCCTAATATATTTTATCCTCATATAGACTATTCCGATCCCTTGCAAGTGTTTTAGTTTGAGATGTATAACTTACTAGTTGTATGGGGTAATTGATTAAAAGAAGTAAATAAATATCAAATATATATTTAAAAATAGTTTTAGAGGTTGAATTAAAATTTATAAATAAAAAATATATGTATTTTAATTTTATATAGAAGTGTTAAATATATATAATCAGCGGCCAGTGTATTTGACAAAAACGATGCTAATAAATATTATTTTATTTTAAACAACCAAAATGTCCTTAAAGTAGTTTTTAAAAAATTATAAATATAAAAATAATTTTACACAAAAAAAGGACCACTTAATGATGAAAAAAGGTGTAACAAAATTTATTTGAGAAAAATACAAAAAAATAAAAGATTTGATCAAACCACAAGTACTTATTTAAACGCAAAATTCATAATTTAAGATATTCGACTTATGACTTTTAGTTGATATTGATTTATAAATACTTGACTTTTAAGCATTTATGATGTGTGCCGAACACGTAGATAATTATAAAATGTTTATAAGTTGATCAAATTTATAAACTTAGTTGAATAGCTTGTTAGCGAGTGTTTGATCATAAACTTTTTATACGATCTTAAAAGATTATCTTTACAATATTTTTGATTTCTCCAAAACTTACTAGGACCAGTTTTAAAAGGAATTATTTTTAAAAACTCAAATTCTCGATTTTCAAATTTTGAACTTTAAAATCTACGGTCAGGCAGGGCGTATCTAGGAGGGGGTCATCGGGTTCACGTGAACCCATATTCCCCTCCCGAAATCATGTATAGTAGTGTTATACTTTTTAAAAATATATTTAAATATAGATATGTGAACCCATAGTTGAAGTATCATACCGTGCGATTATGATTGGGTGCACCTCTCTAACTGAGGTTAGAAATTTGAATATTTTTATTTATCTCGTTTTATTTTCCTTTCTAAAATTGTTTAACGCCTCTTTAAGTGGCTGTTTGGATAGGTAAAAATAATTTTGGACCTATAATTTTAAAATTTTAACTATTGTTTAGTGATAAGAACCTAAATGTTAAACCGATCAAATTTATATCTTAAATCCACCTTTTCGTAATAGTGCACCCATCATCTCAAAATCCTGAATACGCTTTTGCGGTCGGGTCAGGTCAAACGAAAATTTACTGTACATACAACTAAATATGCCAGTTAAGCACGTGAACAAGACCTTCTATGGTCAATCGAATTGAATATTTTTTTTCCCTAAAGAATCTTAATTGAATTAAATACAAGAAAATGTGAGATTGAATATTTGCAGTTGATGCATGCTTGAAGTTATAGAGGGATCCAATGCGAGGGAATATCATTTACTCTGCCTTACATCTTACCTGCCAAACATTTTATCTCTGCCATTTGTCTCTTCTTTTTTATTGTTCTACCAACACTACTTTCTATAAATTAAATTTTATTTTATTTCTACGTATAATTTAACTTGTTGAATTTTTTTTGTAAATTTAACTTGACTTGTACTAGAACAAAGAAAATTGAAATTCAGATAAAAAAAATTATTTCTATTGTTTCACTTAAATGTGTTCGACAGATGCTAAAGTCAGATAGAAAGTTTATATACTTAATTTATTTTTCAAGTTGCTAAGTCCATTTGTTACAAAAAATATTACCACCTTCAATTATCTTTGAAGTGACTAGATAAATGTAAGGGTTTGTTTGGTTTGTGAAACAAGCTAAGTTATTCTATGATTAGCTATTTCAAAATTAATTATTTTGGATTAGTTATCTCAATCTTAATGTGGAATAAAAATAACATTATAATCTCGAAATAACTTGTCCATAATAAAATTATTCGGTAATTTTATCTCAACCAAGTAGAGGATAAACTCTTCCTAAAATTGATTTTGAGATTAATTAATTATTTTCTTTCATACCAAATGCACCTTGTGTTATATATGACAATACTCTTATGGAATGTTTGGTACGATGCATGTATAAACACAAATAGTTTTGTGCACACCATGATACTTCAAGGATGATTTTAGCCTAATACTTTAAAATTTCAGTACTGTTTTATTCCTTATTTGGTTACTAATTCTCGTATATAGTAAACACCAAAGTAAGGAATATTTTATATTTGCCGGATCAAGGAATAATAATATTGATATTGATTATCTATAAATAAAAGAACAAATACATTTTGAGGTCCTATGAACCTTTTTCCCTTAATATAACAAATAACACCATCAATAAAAAATAATATCTTAATAACTCTTCTCAATATACTAATTTTGGCGTAACTTGTGTTCAAACTAAACTATAAATTGAGACATCCATCCCATAAATCATACTCTAGTAAATATTTTAAAACATTACTTCAACAGTGTTGTGCCTTATCTTATGAGTCGTTAATGTTATAACTTAGAAGTCAAAATCTTGTTGTCTCTCCACTTGCAATGGCTAAATCTATGGTGTAATCAAATTAAATGTGTGTTTCTGTCTCTACCTTAAGATAAAAATTTCTTTTTTTCTTCTGTCCAAATAAAATTTCCCCTGTTTCCTTTTGTCCTAGCAAACATATTATCTTAGAAATATACTCCATTTCTATAGCTTAGATATGTAGACTGCACGAGTGGCCACTGGCCAGCTTGTCGATTTTTGAAACTTCATTTCCTACGTAAGATTTGGATATGCATGCATTTAATAACATGTTTTTTTATTTTGACTAAGCAAAGAGGCCCTGCACGACACTGCCTTTTTTAGATTATATATTAAAGATGGATCTAACATGTAATATGAAACTTTTAAAAAATAAACATATATAGTGGAATCTCACAAATAGAATTCGAAGAGACTAAGATATACAAAAACCTTATCACTATCTTTATAGGATGGAATATGAGGCTTTCAAGTGATATATTAAGAAATTCATATAATTGGTTTTACATTCGGTGGTTGATCTCGGTATATATTGGAGCTCCGATGAAATCTAAATCATGCATGCATTATAAGGCCTATTTTGGAGTGACGGTCTCAATAAAACTTTCACATACCTAAAATTGAAACCCAAATTTAAAATATTAGATTAAAAATAAAGTAATTTCATTACTGTACCACAAGCCATATTGATATTTATGTATGTATATATCTTAAGAGAAAGTTCATAGAAGGGAAGATAATAGCTAACAAATTATTATAACTCATATCATATGTTTGACTTCAAGTTTCATTAATCACATCTACTACATTAGCCACATGTGTAGATTTTGACTTTTTTACATATTAAATTAAATTAATAAGAGAAGTAGATAAGATAGGACCAAGTGCTAAAGGCTATAGCTGCCCCTGCCAGTTAACATATTTTCCCTCTAATTGGCTATTGCTTTGGGTCATGTCTAGAAAGTAGTTAAACCTTTTCGTCTACGAGATACTTGGGTACGTATTACTTCAATTGTTTCAACTTGTGTAGCATTATTAATTAAGTGAACATGAATTCTATTATTTTTTAATTAAAAAAAGGATAGTGAAATTGGTGGTGTATTTCAACATGTTATTTCCTCCGTCTCAGTTTAAATGTCTTATTTTTTAAAATTTATTTCAAAACGAATTTATTTTCCTACATTTAGTAAGTTTTTTAAATCCAACATCTTATATGACAAGTTTAAAATGAGAAAATTCAAAAGTCTCTCCTTATTTAATTTTATAAGTTCATACTCAATAAAACTAACACAATTAAACTGAGATGGAGTGAGTGCGAAATTTCTATAGCTACAAAAACATATCGCACCTATTTTAATATAAATTATATAGATTTCCATCAATATTTTAAATATATAGTATCTTATCATATTGACATAAGAATAATTACAACTTATTAACATTTAGTTTTAAATTAAGGAGTTAATTTTAAAAAAAATATATTCAAATGAGAAACAAAAAGTACCATATAAATTAGATCAAAGGTTTTGAACCAAATAAACATTGGGAAAAAACAAATGATTATGTTCTATAAATTCTAATAATAATCTCTAGTTCGAAGAAACCACAGTGAGTGTCTAAAGAGTGTTTTTATGTGTTGGTATACAAATCAAAGCTGTCTGGTTTCCTTTACAATTAACAAACATAACGTGGATAATAAATGGCTTATACATCGATTTATGTACATTTAGTACACGAGTGGGCTTCTTAATATAATATTATTTTACTTATACAAATATATAAAATTTAATAATTATATAGGAGTCTTACTTCAACCTTTAATTTTGAGGCAGATCCACGAATCAAAAAGTGTCAAAAATATCACTATCTAAATCAATATATACTGAGTTTTAGTAAATCCCTAAAGGTAGGTGAGCCTCTGCCTTAGTAATACGTGTTACATATAAATTTATTGCAAAATGCAATTATTGGTTGTACATGAAATTGACGTATAAATTCTTCTATTTTCTATTTCTTTTCTTTTTTTTCTTTTTTGTATACTTCAATCAATGGCAGTTCGAGTAGAGGCTGTAGGTCGTTCAAGAATTGAAGAGAATAGTTAATTAGTTATGATCCTATCCAAAAATTTGACTACATGCAAGGATCTTTATTGAAATTAAATGTTGAAAAAGAATTAATAAGAACCGAACAAGTTGATTAGTCATCTCAAATATTCAACATATACATGCATGGATTAAAGATACTATGTAGATAAGAGGGAGTTGCTCAGACGATTAACATTTTTCACTTTCAATTCTAAGGTTATCATGAGTTCGAGTTATTAAGGGAGCAAAATAGAAAGGTGACGACGTATGAAAAATGTATGTTCAATTAATTCATTAAAAAATTGAAAATAAAATTTTATAGAGAAAAACAAGTTGCTTAAAAATAATAAACATGACTCCTTTATGGAAATAGCGAAACAAGCCCTAAAAATGACATTATGCATTGATTGTGTCTTATCTATCCTCCAACACACATCATCTCACATCACCCGGTAGCCCCCGTCCCACAACCCAACCATCACCTCCCATAATATTTTTTCTAGATCGATACAATACTTTTACGATAATATTTTTGCTAGCGTACCAAACGCAATAAATAAATAAAAATCGACCTCTTATCCTTAAAAAAACATTTTCCTTCGAACCGAACACACCCAATGTATTAATTTTCGACATCAGCAAACAAAATCTAGGAACAGGTGAATGAATGTATATTAACAAAATAAAGAGAGATTAAATTGACATGCTACCACAAATTCAATTACTTTAATAGTACTACTGCAAATAATTAAATAAATTGCGCGTTTATTATATACCTAGCACGATGCTATATTAGTTGAACGTACATGCATGCATTGTCAATAATTTTCGAAACTTGTTGTGGTATGGCCTTGCCAACGACCCATAATTCATTTAATTTATTCTCCCCACAAAGTACAGGAATGCCCATAATGCGCGCTTAGATTCACTGCATTTGCATAGCTATTCTAACTTAGAAACAGAAAACAGACCTTTTTCAATTTTCGGGATTTTCAACAAAAAAATACTTTTACTTGTCAAATATTTCCTAATTTGATTTTTTTTTACTTCTCATTTTTGACAAATCAAGGTATTATACCCTCATTTTATTAACATCGAGTTAATGTCTTTGAGAAATGTAGTGAGTAAGAGGTTTTTTGGATTGACTTAAAAGTTGGTCAAACTTACTTTTAAGTCAGTTTTCGACTTCTTAAAATGTTTGACAAATATAAAAATAATTTAAAATAAGTCAAAAATGACTTAAAATAAGTTAGAAAGTGTATGACAATGTTACAAATAACTTAAAATAAGTTTAAAATGATTTAATTAAGTTAAAACCAAAAGTAGGTCTCCCTCTACTTTTTATTTTTTGACTTAAAAGTCATTTTAATTTGACTTTTTATTTTTGTCTTAAAAGCTACTCTTTTTAAACCAATCCAAACGGGCTCTAAATATGTTTAAACACTACTACCTCCGTCCACTTTTAATTGTCATAGTTTCATTTTTTAGAGTCAAATGATAATGACTTTGACTTACATTTTACGACGTATTTTTCATCATATTGATATGCAAAAAATTGAAATTTATAGTACTTTTCGTATAGTTTTTTAATATCAAATTTTTTTATTTGAAATATCAAATTAATGTAATCTAATTTAACTTTGAAAATTAGTCAAATTGACTTTCGAAAAGTACAACATGACAATTAAAAGTGGACAGAGGGAGTATCAATTAATAAGGGTAAAATAGTATACACACTATACCATTACCAATCATTATTTTCTTAATAGCCGTCAAGTTAAAATTTGACAAGTAAAAAGAGATGGAGGGACTAATTTGTTTTTTTATCTATAATTTGTAGATAAAAAAATCTATAATTTGAACTTTATGAGTTCAAATTTGAAATTTCACACAATATATTTGATTTATTGAATCAGAAATTCAATTCCAGGTTAATTTTGCATGCATGCACTCATAGCATACATTTTACACAAGTAATCGGCTCATAAAACCCCACTACCCCCAATAAAACGATTCTTTTTGTGCAGTATTTTTTTTTTGTTTCAAAATAAATGGTATTTTATTTTGTTTTAAAATAAGCGGTGGTATAGATAATTGAGAAATGCTCTTCCAATTTTATCATATTTGAAATAAAGAGGGTTTTATATATCCAAAGAACTACTAAAGAGTTACATTTCTTTCAAAAGTATTTATTAATTTTAGGGTAAGTTACTAAAAACAATTCTTATTTTCCATGAACAATTAGTTTCTCAAGGGATGTGTCCAAAACATCACTTACATTAAAATGGAGGGCGAAATACTTAATTTAACTTGATTGTTTTAGTTAGTGAAAGTTTTTCATCTAATATATTTTCAAGAGCTTCCTAATTTCTAAATTGTCTGACGTTAAGGTGGGTTAATCTTTTTCCATTTATCCAGTAAAAGCTTGATACAAATTAAATCTTCTATATACTCATTTTTCATTTTTACATAATTGTATAGACTTTGATTAATATTTTAAGATATATTTTTGCCATTATATTAATATATGAGAAGAATTATTAACTTATACTAATATTTTCTGTATAGTTATCGACTAGCTAAATTTTAAATTTTAATAGTAAATTAATCTCATTCAATTTAGATTTGAAAATTAGCCTATTTGACTCTCATAACTCAAAATGCTACAAGTAAAATTGAACAGAGAGATCTCAATTCCGATATGTTGTTTTATGTCACTCGATGACTTGATTATGATATTCTTATTTTAATACACAAAAATAATAATGAATCGTTCTGATATATTTCCAGAATTCATTATTGTATTTATCCGTCCAACTTCATTAGTTATTTTAAGTTTCCCAAAGCTAATTATATCAAGATTCGAGACGCATATCCCCTTCACCATAAGCAACTCCAAGGTCCACCGCCCCTTGCTAACCTTAATCTAAAGTCGTGCATTAAGAAATTGTAGCTCTATATTAGCTAAAGATTATACTCCAGACTCAAATTATCTGTTATAATTTTTAAAAATTATAATCATTTCGAAATATTTGTCATTTTAAAAGTTCAAAATTTTTCATAATTGATGCCTTGAAGACTATAAACTTATATCCTCAAATATTTTTCATGATTAATGTTTTTTTAAAGGGCATGTGAAAATAAAAAACATCACTATAATTTGAAACAGAGGGAGTATATGGTACATATTTTAGGTTTCTTAATTAGGACAATTGTTTAATACTGCTTGCATAGCGTCATGCATGCACAAGCTACATAATTTAAAAACAAAAGCTTCTTGGAATAATAATTAAATTAAGATGTTAAATCTCTATTCAAAACATTGATCTTTTTGAGATACTACTAAAGAAATTGAAAAATTACGTCGACTTTTCTTGGGAAGAGCTTAGAACACATGCTCATTGCCCACTTGACACACTACCAATTCCTCTTTGCAACATGTAATCTATCTGATTAGATTCCTATATCCGCCATTCAAACGTGTCAAATGAGTTGGATTGAATTGAATTTGAACGATTAAAATGAAATGAATTAATAAATGAATGAGTCATTAGTTTAAATTGCATCGCATCCCAATTTTGAATTATTATATACACCGTGAGAGCCAATTTATAATCTTTCTGCTCATTAAAGCAACATATGAAGATTGAATCCCCTACTTTACAAACATATTCATGCATCTCATCATCTATAAATACCCTCATCACTTCACCCCATACCTATATCCAAATTCATAATCCAACTTTTTTTTAAGAAAAAAACTTCATTTACTCTATATACATTTCTCAAATATGAGTTCCTTTGACTATTCCAAAACCCCTTATCCACTTCTTGTTCTTGTTTTCCTCAGCTTGCTCCATATTACTTATGGAGCAAGAAACTTGTTTTCACTATATCAACCACCTTCAATGAGTCTTACGTACCATAATGGCGATTTATTAGAAAGTGAAATAAAAATATCCATTCTTTGGTATGGAAAATTT
Source organism: Solanum verrucosum (assembly GCF_900185275.1). Lineage (NCBI taxonomy): Eukaryota > Viridiplantae > Streptophyta > Magnoliopsida > Solanales > Solanaceae > Solanum > Solanum verrucosum. The sequence continues at coordinate 1,515,945 of NW_026019954.1, forward strand.
TCACCTGCCCAAAAATCTATTATCGTTGATTTTCTCCGATCTCTAAATTCTCCTAGTAAAATTTGGTCACGTGACACACCTACTGTTACAAAATGGGGGCAAACTATTCAGACCTACTTGACAAAAGCGGGTAAAAAAGAGACCCGTTTAGTTCTATCCAATCAATTCACGGACGAAAATTGTTCAATTGGAAAAACCCTAAAAAAATCCCAAATATCAGAATTGGTTCACTCGAAAAAAGGTGAATTAATTTTGGTCCTAACAGCCCAAGATGTTGCAGTTGAAGGCTTCTGCATGGGCAATTGCGGGTATCACGGGTCGGGTCAAGGAAAAAGATCCGTTTTCATATGGGTGGGTAATTCAGCGACTCAATGTCCGGGTCAATGTGCGTGGCCGTTTCACCAACCTATTTACGGACCCCAAGCCAAGCCGTTGGGTGCACCAAACGGTGATGTTGGTGCGGATGGCATGGTTGTAAATATAGCGAGTCTTTTGGCTGGAGTAGTAACAAACCCGTATGGGAACGGTTACTACCAAGGCCCGGCTGAAGCCCCGTTAGAGGCGGCTTCGGCTTGCGCCGGGTTGTACGGTAAAGGGGCTTATCCGGGTTATGCGGGTGAGCTGCTTGTGGATTCGATAACGGGTGCAAGCTATAATGCACATGGTACAAACGGAAGGAAGTATCTATTGCCTGGGCTTTTTGATCCAAATAAATCAGCTTGTTCAACTATCGTCTAGGACAATTCTATTCGAAGATTGAGCACTCTACATTTTTACTTTTAGTTATGTAAATTTTGTTTATATATGTAGCTTTTTAACATTTACTTTTAGGAAAATGTAATTTTCTGTGTGTCGTACTTGATATATATTTTGTTACCTTTGATACGACGGTGTATGGTGTTAGCTATAAACGTGGCATGATATTTTTGTGGCTATAAAAAGTCTGTTTAATATGTAGTTGTTTTGTCTATGGTTGAAAACAATCCTGCTACAAGTTTAATAAAATGATCATAATTGTTTAAGGTCGAAAATAGAGAGAATATAATAGTGGGCCGCTGAAGAAGCATATTGTAAATTAGAAAATTAAATAGAATGACTACTTAGTTATGTTATTAATTAAAAATGGCTTAATTATCATTAATTTACCAAAAATGGCTATTTTTTCATTTAACTAATGATTAAAATAAGTCCGAGCTTCGGTCTCTAATCTTATTTTTCTCTTTTCCACTCTTAAAGTTTGATTATTATTTTTTATATTTGTTTCCGATTAATTGGCTATCCCTTTAAATTTTTTAATATAAGAATCATAGGTCATTTTTCCTTCTCTCTTTGATTTTGTGTATAATAGTGTAGATACATTATTTATATATTACATATACATAGTTATACTTTATTCATACAATATAGATACATTGCATATACAGGTAAATTAGTGACCGGGATGTTTTGGCCCATTAGCTGCAAATTAGTTAATTTTGTATATATAGTTAAAACTTGGCCTTGGTTAATGGACATGAGAATAAAACTTGGGCTATATTCCCACCTCACGTTTATTAGTTTTGGGCATCAGATAGCCCAAATACAGAACTTCTTTTAAATTTTTGACATAGTGTAGTCAATAATACTCATCTATATAGGATTTTTTGTGCTCTAATAATGTGTTATACTGAAAAGTGTGATATATTATATGACCATTTCATTCTAATGATGCAATACTTATGTGATACATTAAAAAGTATTAGATATACATTATTTGATATACATGATTTACATTATTTGATATACATATTTTGTGAACTAATCTCTCTTTTCACATTGCCCTGTCCCACTTTTCTTTGCACTTCTTTTCTTGGGTGGTGGTGTTTGAATAAATTTCCAAGAGTAGTGAATTATTGAAGACTTACTCAACTTTAAGGAAGATAATTTTATATTAGGAGTATTATTAATGAGTAGATATTATGGAACATGAAATTAAAAAGAGAATTGTTACCTTCCTATTATAAAATACAGGGTACTTTTTTCCTCTACCTTTATAGTGTAAAATCACTTGCAATTTTATTCTCAAAAAAATCACTTGCAATTTAAGGGTAGTATGACATAAGTAAATATATGAGCAATATTGAGTTATCTAGCTCCTACCAAATATATATTATTTGGTTTTGATCAAGATGAAGATGAGGACGAAAAAGCAATTGCTCAAAACTAACCAACATGGATTGTGGTTTAGTGGTGAGAATATTTTATCATTAATCAGAAGTTACGAATTTGAGCCCTAGATATAGAGAAAATCTTGTTGGGAGCGTCATTTCTGAATGAGTCTTGCAATGCGCAATCTGGATTTAATCGAGACTCTAATAGGATCTCTGGACACCGAATGAATAACAAAAGAAAAAATCTCAAAACTATGATTTTATGGTAAGGGAAGTTTCAACGATGAATTAAAAAAAAAAGTTTCTTACTTTTTTTTTTTTTAAAAATTGATTCTTTTGGTTAATGAGATTAAGGATAATAATGTTACAATAAAATATGAATAATTTTATCCTGCATTTGGTTATGAGTGTTAGTTGAATTCAAAATTATTTTATCTTGTCATTCGTGATAAAATTGTGATATAATTAAGGGCCTATAATTAATCTCATGGTCCATGGATATCCTAATCTACCCCATTCCATCAATCAAAGCGATCCTAATTCCTAATGTTGTGGACGCCTTGTGGGTATCATCCCCTTCCAATTATTTTGCTTTTCAATATTTAATTTGTTTTACTTTATTATTTTATGTAAAAAAAAAAAGAACTACAAAACATGTTTTCTTTAAGATTAAAAAATCACAAAATGAAGTCACATATTTTCTTAGGATTTCATATATGTCTCTTACGAAAATAAATAAATATATAAATATAACGAAATCTATAAAGGTGGGGCAAAGATCACAAAGTCAATTATTCCAATTATGTTTTTCCTTAAACTTCTTAAGATTTTTTCTCGAATGACAATCTCTTCGTAAGTAATTAGCTTGTAATCATATAGTTTTTTTTAATTATTATTTTTACTTTTCTTTCCTTATTACTTGTTGCGCCAGTAATTTATATCAACTTTTATATATCTTCATTTCAAAATAAAAAGTTATCCTGATAAAAGTTTAGTCCACTATGTAATTATAGCTCCAATTAGTTATGTAAACTGTGAATATCTCGCTAATCAATATTTTTTATTCTACTAGAATAGTAATTATCCGTCATTATATTCAAATTTTTATTATTTATTTGTTATAAAAAAAGCATTTAATAATAAACGAGTGTATGACATCTCCGAGATTGGACTTCTCTTAATATATAATAGAGAAATTTTAAATTGTATTAGATGAATAAATCAATGGATTATAATTCTAAAAGAGCGTATGACATCTCCAAGATTTGGACTTTTCTTAATATAATATAGAGAAATTTATATTTTATGTAATAATATTTTCGTGTTGTAGTGATTTTTATTCTAAAATATATATAAATGAAAAAGCAATTACAACAGATTTCAAAATTAATAAATACACTTATTTGACACACAAAAACACGCATTTTAGATACAATAAAGCACACCAAAAAATGAGATCAAACTTTCAGAAAAGTAATTTTTTATTTCTCAAAAATAAAGTTCCAGATCATAATAAAAAAAAGTAAAAAACGAAATTAAAATTTCAAAAATGATTAAGAAAATAAAAAAACAAGATCAAAACAAAAAACTTATAAAATAAGAAAAAGTAAATAAATAATTAATTGATTGAACCAGATTAAAAATTGCATGTTGAATCAAGATTTGGATAAACTCTTTTACTTTTGGTGATGAAAGTTTAAAAATCTTTACCAAATGATTGAGAATAACGAGGAGGAAAGAAATATGAAGAAGGATAACAATAACAATAAAAATAAAAATCAATTAATTGAAAGAAAATCAAGGGACTGAATTACTATATTTATGGAAAAATATTTTGTTATTTAATTATTAGGACTTTTAATTTTATTTTTAAATTAATTTTTTTAGTATTCTTTACATATTGTTAGAATCTAATGTTATAAATCAAAAACTAGAAAGTCGTGTTAAGATTAGTAATAGCAACTTTTAAATACGTTATTTATTAATTTTTCTTAATACCAAATCACGTTTGGGAAACAAATTTGAATTGTGTATTTAATGATCGGAATATAATTCCATAGACGCTTCTAAAGCGAGTAAAGGAAATTAGATGAAGAAATTAAAGGAAATGGCCAAAAGCAGTAATTGTTTTAAGGGAAAAGGGTCAAAAATGTCTTTAAACTATGTGAAAGGAACACAAATGTCCTTTGTTTATAGTTTGACTAAAAAATGCTCTTGCCGATAATATTTTGATTAAGAAATGCACTTGCAGTCAATACTTTGGTCAAATGGAGGGAGTAACTAATTATTGAAAGTGGTCCTAATTTTTTTCCACTTATTTTTTTTCTTTTCCACACTTAAAATTTGATTTTTAAAAAATATTATTTTGAAAAATTTGTTATCTCATTAAATCAATATTAAATAATGGCCATTTTTTCGTCTTCATTTGATTTTGTGTATATATTATATATAGAGAAAACTATACCAATCAATCTTTTTTAACATATATATCAAACAGTTGGGTTTACTCGGTGCACACAAAGTGCTCATCCGAAGGTAGAGCTGTCAAAATGGGTTGACTCAACCCAACCCAACCCTAACAGGCTAGAGAATTAAATGAGTTAGGACGGGCTGACCTTTTTAGTTAAAGGGCGTATAAAATAGCAGTCCAACTCATCCCTAAACGGGCCACGGGTTGGGACGGGTTGATCCTTCAACGAAAAAATGGAAAATATTGGCCTCTTAGAAAGAGTATCGAACGTTGATGTCTGATGAACACGACATCAATATACAGAAATTCATTCATGAATTACACATACTTCAGTGAATACTTACAAAACAAAAATATAACTGCCAAGATACAACATTAATAAGATTCATCCGAGCAAAAAACATTACATGATCACTATTTTCATAAACCAGACAATAAAGGGATAGCGGAAAATAAGGCATAAAAACAAAAGTAGAAGATGTCAAAGATTCATAGTAATAATGGAGTAATGAGTTTGGGCTAATAAGAAAATTTAATGGGCTTACGACCCTAAAATGTAAAAGACGTGCAAAAAAGTTAGACTTGATTTTATATTGATATTTTAAAAATATTTATTGACAAAATCTTAACAAATAAAACATTGCATAAAATATATATAATAAATATTTTTAAAATTCATAGCCCATGGACTTGTCTCTTATGCTTGCGGGTTAGGCATACGAGGCTAGCGGATTGATGTTTGCGTAATCAAGACACAACTTCCAATTCAAGTGTTTACGATCGTATAATAGTAATATAACCCAATCGAATGGGTTGGGATTGAGTCCCAAGGGAACGGTTTCTGAGAATTAAGAGTCAAGCGCGAATATGCTAGAGTTAACCATAGCTAAAAATATTATCAAGTAAAAACATGATAAATCAAGGGGTTGACACGAATGTCAATTATCAAGGGGGGTTTTGCATTCAACTAGTGAACAAAAACAGTGAAAATATAAAGATGCGAATATAAGGAGACGAGATTCTTGGGATGTGACAGGAATATGGGATAAACTACTCAATCGGATAAATGCTATTGATAGTCAATTGCTGAACATTTGTAACTAGGCTAGACATTAGTGAGGGGTAAATTCTCTCTCGAGCAACTTACCCCGAATCAACTCGGTTTCTCTCGAACACCTAGTTGCCACTTTTAAGCACAACCTCCGCCTTAGCTCATTCACTCTCTCGAGCTGAATGTGTGGGAAAAGACCTAGGATTCACTCTCTCTCGAGCTGAACCCACGACGACCCAATAATCACAGGCTATCGATTTAGTAGTCTTAGTTTTAAAACCTCTCTCTCGAGCAAGCCAAAAATACTAAGATGAAATCGTACTTGCAACAACAATCCCATTAAGTTCAAACATAACAACTAAACGAAATCACATTTGAGCCAGTGCACAAAGGTTCAGGGGTGCAGACAAAGGTCGAAATAGAAGCTTTTCAGCGACATCAAGCTTCTCGTCGAAAATTACATAATCAATCATCAAATAGAGCATGAAATCAAAGGCGAAATGGGGACATTAGGTGAACCGCCGAGTGGTTTGGCGAACTCGACCTAGCTCGCCAAACGACCGAACATGCCTATTTTCAATCCACTTCTCGAATTCAACCCCGCAACCCATGAAAACAAAATCAAAGCATGCACTAGTACAATTAAGGTCGGACCCATAATACCTAAGCACAACCCCTTGAATTTTAATCCAGTTTAAGGCATACAATTACGGGAATTCAATAGTCACTACTACTCGAGCAAGATTATCAAATTAAATCATGCATGTAAACAATCTAATCCTATCAGGCAGGATCATAATACTTCAACAAGATTAGGCTATTGCAAATGAGTATAACTTTTGAGAAAATAAACTCAGTGTATAAAAAAGCAACATTTGGTGTTGATTAAGAGAAGATTGAAACGCTAGACGGTAATGTAATCCAACTCCGAGCACAAATCAACACTAAACATGTGAAAGTATAGGAACTAGCGTGCGTGCGTGAGTTTGGGAAGATAAAAAGTGAGGAAAAGTGAATGAGTTTGAAACTTTTAAACCTTTGACTTGCAAAATCATCCAGTTTTTCGCCCGTTCGACGACATTAGTCGAACTCGCCTATCCACTCGGCGACACGTCGAGTGTTCATTTTTCTCGCTGAATTTTACAGGACCCCCAGTTAGTGCGGGGGTCGCAACGACGGTATCCGTCGGGATTACTGTCATGGTCAGCGACTCGCCAATAATTTCCTAGGCTCGCCGAGTTTTACAGACTCCAATTTGAAGATGTCTTGAGTCAAACAGTGGATTAGGTCGGGCTCGTCGACTAGACCTGTTGCTCACCACCCTGCAATTTTTGAACACTTTCCACACTTCAACCTGTACAAATAACACATCATTATTTTACCAAAATACAAATAAAAGTAATAAAGGGGTTTTGGGTTGTCTCCCAAACAACGCCTTAATTAACGTCGCGGCACGATACAAGTCCACCTTCAAACTTCATTCTTGGGGTTTACCATAATGTCACTAGGCAACCCCTCTTTTTGTCTCGGATTTAGGTGAGACGACATCTGACCCATTTGGGTCTCCAGCTGATTGATTGATTCTGAATAGGAGGTAACGGTCTGGCTAAGGGTCGACACGTCTTCTTTTATTTCTTTCAAGATCTTATCTGACTCCTCAACTTTGTTGAGGATACGAGAAAACATATCTTCAGACCTACCACCCTCCGAATCCTTTGACTTTTGGGGCTCGTGGGGAGGCACATACCTATCCTTTTCCCCATCCTTCCAATTAGGATTACTGTCTCTCCATTCACGCTCTTTCCAACTTTCATCTCTAGCCCAACCTTGGTTACCACCCTGCCTTGGGTAGTTTAAATGATAACCACCGCCTTGGTTGGCTAGGAAGTTCACCTCTTTATTGTACAAAACATCAAACTTTTCCTCTTCAGGATTTGCACACCCTATATCCACAGCATTGACACCTCGAGCACCAGCTCCCATGACATTTTTGGACAAAATATCAAGTTGTGTCATGATTTTAGTCATGTTTTGGTCTCTCTCTTGATCTTTTTCCATCTAATCCTTGGTCAATTTGAATGTAAGAGGGGAGAGTTGGTCTTCACGGGTGTACCAAACACAATTTATCGTGGTCATGCCATCCAATAGCTGAGCTGCTATCACGTAAGACTGTTTCATCAAACCTCCTGGAGAAAGTTAGTCAGCAACACCCTTGTTCACTGAGTTTAGGCTCCGATAGAAATACTGCAGCAAAACGTTGTCAGGCAAGCCATGAGTTGGGCATTGGAGCTCCAACTTCTTAAATCGCAGCCAAGTCTCATGAATTGGGTCGCCCTTCAAACGCTTAAAGCTTTAGATACTGTCCCGAAGAGTCATTATATTCGAAGGAGGGAAAAATTGCATATTAAATGCAGTGACCAACTCTTCCCACGAAGTTATTGAGTCGCGTGTCTATTCAGCTAGCCACTTGCATACTTCTCCCATCAAAGAGAATGGGAGCAACCGTAAACGAACCGAATCTTGGGATATATTTTTGAAGGAGAATGGTCCGCACACATCCACGAAATTTCAAATGTGCTCATGAGGGTCTTTATGAGCCAATCCACTGAAAAGCCCATTTAGTTGCAAGAGTTGCGACATAGTACTCGTGATGTGGAATACATCATTCCCTTCGGCCGGAGGCAAGCGAATGGCACCAATTGAGGCTCATTTACATCGTTAAGATTTTCGATGTTGTCTTTGTAGACATGTATTTTTGACCGAACTTAAAATTTTACACCATTTTTAGAGCTGAAATATTTTTATAAATATAAATTAATATTTTGACTTTTCTCTTATTTTATTAAGTTTATTTTAAAAGATTTGAAAACAACAAAAATAGAATCTTTTTTTAAGGTATGTTTCATTTTCAATTGTTTAAAAAGAAATAAAAGATTACAAAAAATCTATATTATTTTTGAAATTAAGTTTTTATAAATAAGCTAGTATTATTTAATTGATTTTACATATATAGCTAGTTGACTTTTTCTTAGATTTTTTATTAATTTTAAATAATTAGTTGATATGTTATTATAATTCTTTTAAGAGTAAAGTAAAACTAAAACTAAAAAAATAAAATGAAAAAGAAAAAAAACCTAAATAATCTAACCTCCCATACCCCACCACTCCCATATACTCGCCCCTATACTACTATATTCCCAGAAAAACCTATCAGCAACTAACAAACCCCTATACACGACTAAAAATTAAATTAAAAAAAAAACAAAAAAAGAGCCACACCCCCACGTATCTAAAAAAAGAGGACTCCTATATATATCACAATACATCACCATCATAAAGCATCATCAGTTATACGGAATAACAGTACAAAAAAAAGAAGAAGCAATACACTTTAAGTCAGAAAGATTTTTTTGTGGATTCAAGTTCGTGGCTCCTTAAAGTTAATTATAATTAACTTTGGAAATCAGTAGATTATAGCGGTTTCTTTTATTGGAATTAAGTTTTACGAAAAGGTAATTCTAATTCCTTATATAGTTCAATGAAATAATTGTTCTGAATTCGATTATGATGTTATTTAGTCCTTAAAATTACATGTATTGTTATATGCCACTATTTTATGACGCATATCATATTGTTGATTGCATGAATTGCTACTGTTTAAATTTGCTCATCGAATTATTTTTACACCTGATGTTAATTTAATCAACTAATTTGATCCAAAGATGGTTGTTGTTTACTCCTAGTTTTATTTCAACATGTTTATGTACATTTATTTGATGGTACAAATTGACAACTTCGTTTATGACTTTAATTTAATTACATGTAAATTGGTTGGAGATTCTGTATTAGTTATCATTTAGAGTTTCTGGAATTTAATAAATAAATAATATTGCCATACTTATGGAGACAATTAATTATTAGAATAATTTTTATCGTATCCGAAATATTAAAAATGGAGGAGATGAACATTAATTCATTTGAGTGAGTCATTAATTCATCAACGTGAGATAGTTCTTTTATTAGTAATTTCACACTATCATCATTTGGTGAAGAAAATTATTATATCACTACGTATATTATTTTCTCTCAATTAGTTTAAAGGGAAAAAATTAATTAAAAAATAATATATAGAATTAAAAAAAATAAAATGTGAGCAAAAAAAAATAATATAATAAGAAAAGAAAAAATAGTGTAGAATAGAGAAAAAAGAAGATTAAAAAAAGAAGAAGAGGAACGGATTGTAAAAAAAAAGAAGAGTAAAAGTAAAATAAAAATAAATAAACATCTATTATAAAAAAGGCAGAAACAGAAGAAACAAAAGATGAAATTGAATAAAAAGTAATAATAGTAAAAATTAAAGAATAGGTAAAATAAAAAAGGGAAAACAAAACTTAACCAAAAATTATTTAAATGGAAAAAAAAAGAAGAGAAACATTTTGTTAGACAAAATAAAAATAAAATAAAATAAAAGTAAGAAGAAGAAGAAACAGAATGTTAAAAAAAATAAAAAATAAAAAATGAAAGTAAAAGCTATAAAAAAATAACGTGCAAAAAAAATTGAAAAAAATAAGAAAAAAATTTCCAAGAAATTGGTCTTAACCTCTTTAACATTTTCTTTTTCTAAAATTAATCCTAAATCCCGTAGAAGTTTACCTCCTATTATAATTCAAATATCGACTCCCACTAAAACGACAATACTAAAATTCTCCGGACTCCAAAAAATCTAAACAAGATAGTTACAATAAATCAAAGAAGGTGGACATAACTAAATGTATAGCTAATAAGTATACTATATCCAAAAACTAAGTCAAGCCAAGATATAAGTCAATGAAGCAACTGTGCTAGAAACACGGGACTCGAGGGGTGCCTTACACCTTCCCCTTGGTCAATAGAATTTCTTATCCAGACTTCTAGTTTGCAGACCATTAAAAATTAGAGTCAACTTCCTTTTGATTAGGGGTAAAAATTAGGTGACTTAGAACATCAAAACTCAATTCCAAGTGGCGACTCTGAAATAAAATAATCCCTTTTCAAAATGTCACTTTAATTGGAGAAACTCTATTTTTCAAACACCTCATTTGGGGAAAATAGGGGTGTGACAGATGGCGACTCCTGCTGGGGATAACCAGAATTCGAGCTTCAAAATATTGACTTGCGTATGACTTTGATCTTTATTTTTATTATTCTTTTTGGATATTGTGTTGTTAGTATAATGTGTTATTTTCTACTTGTTTATCGCTTTGATATTATGTGAATTGTTATATATCTGTCTCTCCTCGCGCACCCATCTGAGTCTTCTGAGATACTTTATTCGGAGATGCGATTACGCTCCCGAGCCATGAGATACCAGAGATGCGGCAACACTTCTGGGAAGGATTCTATAGTAACACATGTCTTAAGATGGGAATGACTAATAGTGAGGCCGGAAAGCCCTGCTACCGGTAAGCTATCCCTTCCCGACTCGAGTAGTCCACTCGTTTTACGACCAGTCTAGACACTCATTCCATTAGGTTGCTAACTTAGTAAAATAAGTCTCAGCGATGATTATCCATAATAGGATTCGATTTATCTGCATCATGCATATTTTTAAACTAATGGGGCTCGACACAAGGGTCGAGTCCTTCTAGGATAGGTATCCCCACTTAAGACCATCATGTACATTTTTTGTTCTACTTGTTGCACTATTAGGAAGGCTATACAAAATGTCGACCGGCTTTGGATGAATTAATTAAAAAAAAGAGAAGGAAAATTCTAAATATTCAAATGTCTTAGTGTCCTTCTTTTATTAAACACTTTTACTTTGTCAAAATTTGTACTTCTTTCATAAATATAAGATTATTTTTTTTATTATTATTATTACTATCATTTTTATTTTATTTTGAAAAAGGGGTAAAGATAAATTAAGAAAAAATAAAATAAAACCAACTATACTATTTTTTTTTTAAAGTCTAGCAGGATTATCTAATAAGAGGGGTTTAGACTACAACAAAAAGATTTGAGTGCTTATTTTTCTTATGTGTTTTTTTTTTTTTTTTATTTATTTTTTCAATCACTCTTCTTATAATAATAATTATTTAGAGTAAAAAAAAGAAAAAATAAGAAATTTATACTAATTTTGTTTTCTCCTTTCAACTCTACTCAGATTATTTAATAGGAGAAATTTTATTTTTTTTAAAGATAAAATAAAATAAAAAATGTGATGGTTTGTTTTCCTTAGTGTCCAATCATGTTTTACTATTATATATAATAATTTTTACTTTATTTTTAATTTTATAAAAAATAAAAATGTGTTTTATTAAGTCCTAATTTGTCATTATCATAATATAGGAAAATATGAATCCATATGGAAAGGGAGTTAAGAGGCCAATGGAAGATCAATCACCTCGCGTCATGATATTAGATAAGGCTCCGACACTTTTGAAGGCATGGTATGAAAATATGACGAATCATGGGAAAAGAGTGGTGTTCAAACGCTTGGGATTTCTACTAAGCCTTTTGTTTGTTGAGCCACGACGGGACTTGATAGAAGCACTAGTTCATTTTTGGGATCCAATAAAAAATGTATTCCACTTTTCTGACTTTGAACTCACTCCCACACTAGAGGAGATAGACGCATTCATAGGAAGGGGTAAAACTCTTCACGAAGGAGAACCTATGATACCAAAACATATCAGTGGTAGGAGGTTTTTGGAGTTATTGCACATAAATGAGAATGAAATAGGTGGTTGTCTTGATAACAGATGGGTTCCGTTAGAATTTTTGTACAAAAGATATGGGCGAATGGATGGGTTTGAGTTATATGGAAAGAAACTTCGTAATAACGGGTGTTGTTTGACCTGGGAAGCACACAGTTATGATGCCTTCACAGTAGCTTTTTTGGGGATCATGGTGTTTCCGAAAAGGGGAGGAAAGATCAATATAAATTTGGCTGAAGTCATTACAGCTTTTGAGAAAAAGCCTAATATCACCCTCGTACCCATGATTCTAGCAGACATTTACCACGCTTTGACAATTTGCAAGAATGGAGAAGATTACTTTGAGGGATGCAATATGTTACTACAACTATGAATGATCGAGCACATTCGTCATCACCCTTATATAGTGGACTTCAAAGTAGAATGAAATGATTACATTGGGGGCCACGAGGAAAGAATCAAAGATCATAGTTTTCCGAAGGGTATTGAGGCTTGGAAGAAATACCTCAATAATCTGACTGCTGATAAGATTGTGTGGAATTATCATTAGTTTCCATTAGCCGAGGTGATATACATGTCTACCTTTCGATCGTTCATCGTCCTAATGGGCCTTCGAGGTGTCCAACCTTACATGCCACTTAGAGTTATGCGACAACTTGGTCGACGCCAATTTTTACCACCTAATGAAGATATGCGGGAATTCATGTATGAGTTTCATCCCGAGATTCCTTTAAGGAAATCAGAGATATTCAAGATTTGGGGGGATGCATGCTCTCAAGTCCCCACGATAGGGTGGAGGATCGCACCAAGGGTGAGGTGGACCAAGCATACTTAGAATGGGTTCATGATCAACCCCCTCCTAAGGTATTGCCAGAAGGATCGGTGAAAGGACCTGTAGATCGAGAAGCAGAAATTGAGGTTAGGATTAAGCAAGCTTGCCTCGAAGTTGAAAGAAGCTATAGATCTACTCTGGATGTCTTGAGTAATGACCTGAAGAATGCTAAAGAGGAGTTGGCCCAACGTGATGCGATATTTGAAGTGAGAGTTAGAAAACATCGTTCTACCATTCTGACCTTACAAGAAGACTTGGGCATTGTCACAGGCGCTATGGAGCAACAAGAGGAGGAGTATAAAAAAGAAAAGGTCTAGCTCATTTGCACACAGTCTATACTCCAGAATCAAGTTAAGGCTTCTATGGAACGGGAAAAGGAAATAGCAAGGCGTTTTAGTGCATATCAGGCAGAATGTGAGGTTGAGAGAGGTCAAAGGATAGCCGAGCGAGATGCACTCCACCTTCAAATTGAAGAGCTCCAAGAACAGAGGGAGAATTTGACGCATGAAGTCAATACTACTCGACATTGGTTACAGAATTGTTATGACAATATAAATGAAGCCAGAGATCGAGTACTTCAACTCAGGGATGCACTCAATGATGTTTATGGTGGTTATCTCCACCAGAATGATGAGAGGTTGGGCCGCCAGGCACATGTTCTTGCTCCACATCTACCAAAAGCCTTGGCTAGGATTTATTAGGGTCTTGGGGATGATTGAGATCTGAGGATTTAGTTTCTTTCCGAGTCTGTTTTCTTTTCTTAGTTATTAGTTGTTGCTTTTATTTATTTATATTTTCGCTAATCATTTTGAGTCTATCTTAGTCTTAGCTACTTCTATTCTCATGTTTTATTCAAATCATTGTGTTAAGAATATTTGAAAATGAATGAAAATGATTTACTTTTGGTCAACTCATGTACATTTATCATTCTAAAAAAAATAAAATAATAATAATAATAATAAATAAATAAAAAATATAATATAAAATAAAATAATATTATTATCTTTCACGAACTACGTAATGATCTGATTCATGTTCAACATGATACGTAGGCAACCCTCAATGGGTTCGATCGAAATGCGTTTCAAAATTATTCAAATAAGTAAAATATAAGACTAAGAGACATAATCAAGTCGTCTAAAGCCGGGATGAAACATAAAAGCCTTCCGAAACTCATTTTAGAAACATAAATAATTTAGGTGCATAACATACAACGTGTGATTATCGTTTGCAAAACACTAAACCCTAACATGCTTGTTTTTTTTGTAAAAGAAAAAAAAAGGAAAGAGAAAGAGTTTTAATGTTCCCCCTTTTTAGCGCACAACCAATTGTTCCCCCTTCTTATCTGCAATGGCGTGCGCCACTTCCTCAAAATCATCCATCACCCCCACAAATTCACCAAAATAAAACTAGAATTCCTTTTCGTCCTAGAAAAGAATACAAGAAGGGAAATGGAGCTAAGGATGAGTTCACCCCTATTGGAGAATCATATGCTAGCTTGTTTCAAAAATTAAGAACGTTGAATGTTTTGAGTCCTATTGAAAGAAAGATGTCGAATCCTCTTTCGAGAAATCTTGATTATTCCCAACACTGCGCATATTGTTCTGATGCCCCAGGGCACAACATAGAAAAATGTTGGTACTTGAAAAAGGCAATTCAAGATTCGATCAATACTCGTCGAATTATAGTTGAAAGCCCAAATGGATCGAACATCAATCAAAATCCACTGCCCAGACATACTGAAACAAACATATTAGAGATGATGAATGACCACGAAGAAGTTGCAGTCCCATACAAGCCAATCCTCAAGATTGAAACTGGCATGGAAAGTTCAGCAAATGTCATTGACTTAACAAAAATGATTCCTTCAGGGGCGAAAAGTACGTTTGAAAAGTTGACCCCATCAAGCGCACCCATCCTAACTATATCAGGAGCACTTGAAGATGTTTGGGCAAGTCATAGAGAGGCAAGATTGGTTGTTCCAAGAGGGCCAGACAAGCCTATCTTGATCGTGCAAGGAGCCTATATTCCACCTGTGATAATTAGGCCAGTGTCCCAACTTCCAATGACTAATCCCAAGGGTGTCCCTTGGAATTATGAGTCTGCCGTCGTGACATACAAGGGGAAATAAATCAATGAAGAAGTAGATGAAATAGGAGGAATGACTCGTTCAGGAAGATGCTATGCCCCGACTGAATTAAGGAAAAATAAAAATGATCAAATGCAAGTTAACAGTCCAGTCACTGAAGGGGAGGCAGAGGAGTTCTTAAGTAAGATGAAATTGTCAGACTACTCCATTG
The DNA here is from genome assembly GCF_900185275.1 of Solanum verrucosum. Taxonomy (NCBI): domain Eukaryota; kingdom Viridiplantae; phylum Streptophyta; class Magnoliopsida; order Solanales; family Solanaceae; genus Solanum; species Solanum verrucosum. Next base: position 1,531,443 of record NW_026019954.1, read on the forward strand.
TGGAACAGTTAAGGAAAACTCCAGCCCAAATCTCTTTGTTGTCAGTGTTAATACATTCAGATGAACATCGTAAAGCGGTAATGAAGATTCTGAATGAGGCACATGTTCCTAATGAAGTTACAGTGAGTCAGTTAGAGAAGATTGCTGGGAGAATCTTTGAGGTAACCTTCCGCGGAAGGTACGGTTCATAACCAAGGCCTCCATATCACTGTAAAGTGTGAGCTTTCATATGTCACTCGAGTTCTAATTGACGGAGGGTCTGGGGCAAATATTTGTCCATTGTCAACTCTACAAAAATTGAATGTTAATGTTGAAAGGGTACGACCTAACAACGTATGTGTTAGGGCGTTTGATGGGTCCAAAACAGATGCCATTGGGGAGTTAGAACTCATACTAAAAATAGGGCCTGTCGATTTCACCGTGAATTTTCAAGTGCTAAATATTAATGCATCCTACAATCTATTGTTGGGAAGACCATGGGTGCATAGGGTTGGGGCAGTCCCCTCTACGTTGAATCAAATGGTTAAGTTTGGATACGATCGACAAGAAGTGATCGTTCATGGTGAGGGGGATCTGTCAGTCTACATAGACTCTTCCCTCCCTTTTATCAAGGCAAATAATGAGAATGAGACACTGGTTTATCAAGCTTTTGAGGTAGTGGTTGTTGAGCATATCCTCGAGGGGAATCTCATTTCAAAACCACAACTACCCATGGCATCCGTGATGATGGTAAATGAAACGATGAAGCATGAGTTTGAACCAGATAAAGGCTTGGGGATCTTCTTGCAAGGGATAGCTTATCCAGTGAGTCCACGAAAGAGTCTGGGTACTTTTAGCTTAGGATACAAGCCTAGAGTCGAGGACAAAATGAAGGCCAAGAATCAGAAGAGAGATGTATGGTCACTTACTAACCCTATACCACCCATATACAAATCTTTCCTCAAAGTCCGCACAACAGAATCTTCTGAGTCACCACTCCAGAGCCAGTGCTGGAGGTTCACGAAGAATTGATCAACTATTTTCAAGATTTATTTGTCGAGGCTGATATGATTGAACTCGGAGAAGGCACTAGCGACAGAGATGTGCAATTCATTGGTCTTGATGTCCAGCTGAACAATTGGGAGGCCACTCCTCTCCCTATTAAGAATGAGTCTTGGTAGTCTGTCTTGTTTTTCTTTTGTCATCCAATTTATTCAAGGGTTGTAATTCGGATTTTGTCTTGTCGTTTTATTTGAAACTCTCTATTTTTCTTTTCAATAGGATATAATTGTGTTTTTATTTCAGTCTAATATATTTATTTTGTTTTCTTCTTACAGTTCTTTCTATGCCGATTCAAGTGATATGACATGCATGCAGAATTATTTATCGGATCTTAAAATCCAATCTAATCTTCGACCTAAACCTGTAATAATAAGTCAAGAAATCGAATATGAGAAAGACGAAGTATTTGAAGAAGTAAGCAGGGATTTCAAATTTTTTGAGAATAAATCAAACCCAAATATGAGTGAAACTGAGAAGATAAATTTAGGGAATCATGAAAATATTAAAGAGACTAAGATAAACGTACATGCTCGACATCAAAAGAAGGATATAATCTAGGCTCTATTTGATTACAAGGATGTTTTTGCGTCATCTTATGATGACATGTCTGGATTAAGCACTGACATGGTGGTTCACAAGTTGCCGATTGATCCTAAGTTCCCTCCAGTAAAGCAAAAGTTGAGAAAGCTTAAAACTGACATGAGTGTAATAATTAAAGAGGAAATCACAAAGCAACTTGAGGCCAAAGTCATTCGAGTCGCTCAATATCCTTCTTGGTTAGCAAACATCGTACCTGTCCCTAAGAAAGACGGCAAAGTTCGAATGTGTGTTGATTATCGTGATTTGAACAAAGCAAGTCCAAAAGATGATTTTCCTTTGCCCAACATTCATATTTTGTTGGATAATTGTGCTAAACATGAGATTGCATCTTTTGTGGATTGCTATGCGGGTTATCATCAGATTATTATGGATGATGAAGATGCAGAAAAAATGTCTTTTATCACTCAATGGGGTACATATTGTTATTGAGTCATGCCATTTGGGTTAAAAAATGCGGAAGCAACTTATATGAGGGCAATGGCAACCATGTTTCATGACATGATGCATAAAGAAATCGAAGTTTATGTGGATGATGTGATAATTAAATAAAAATAAACAATCAAATCATGTGCAAGATTTAAGAACATTCTTCGAAAGGCTTCGCAGGTATAATCTCAAGCTTAATCCTGCAAAATGTGTATTTAGGGTACCGTCAGGAAAGCTTTTGGGGTTTATAGTCAGTCGACGAGGTATCGAGTTACATCATTCAAAAATAAAAGCCATTCAGGAACTGCCACCTCCAAAGAATAGAACTGAGGTTATGAGCCTTCTCGGCAGGTTAAACTACATCAGTAGATTCATTGCTCAACTCACAACAACTTGCGAGCCCATTTTTAAGTTGTTAAAAAAGAATGTCACAGTCGAATGGACCAAAGAATGTCAAGAGGCTTTTGAAAGGATTAAGAATTACTTATTGAATCCCCCTGTGTTGGTTCCTCCCGAGCCGGGCAGACCATTGATATTATATATGTCAGTACTGGATAATTCTTTTGGATGTGTATTGGGGCAGCATGATGGCACTGGGAAGAAAGAGCAGGCCATTTATTACCTCATCAAGAAATTTACCGTTTATGAATCGAAGTACACCCTTCTCGAAAGAACGTGTTGTGCCCTAACCTGGGTAGCACAAAAGTTGAAGCACTATCTTTCATCTTATACTACTTATCTCATTTCTCGTATGGATCCGTTAAAATATATTTTTCAAAAGCCCATGCCCACGGGCAGGCTTGCGAAATGGCAAATATTACTCATAGAGTTTGACATTATTTATGTGACGCGGACCGCAATGAAGGCTCAAGCCTTGGCAGATCATTTGGCAGAGAACCCTATTGATGATGAATCTGAACCACTTAAGACCTACTTTCCAGACGAAGAGGTATCATGTATCGATGAAGTTATTCATAATAAGGATCAAAGATGGAAGTTGTTCTTTGACGGTGCTGCTAACAAGAAGGGAGTTGGGATAGGAGCAGTTCTTATGTCTGAATCAGGGGAATATTTCCCTATAACAGCCCAACTTAGATTCTATTGTACCAATAATATGTCAGAGTTTGAGGCTTGCATCTTGGGTTTGAGATTAGCTGCTGACATGGGTATCCAAGAGTTGCTAGTGCTAGGAGACTCAGACTTACTGGTCCATTAAATCCAAGGAGAATGGGAGACTCGTGACCCAAAGCTCATACCATATCAACATTGTTTACAAGATCTTTGTCAACGGTTTGTGTCAATAAAGTTTAGACACATTCCCAGAGTTCATAATGAGATTGCTGATGCATTGGCAACTTTATCTTCGATGCTTCAACATCCTGACGAAGCTCATATCGACCCTTTGTACATACATATTCGTGATCAACATGCTTATTGCAACTTGGTGGAGGAAGAATTTGACGGTAAACCTTGGTTCCATGATATTAAAACATATCTTCAGTCCGGAGAATGTCCTACTAATGCCACTAGTAATCAAAAAAGGACTATTCGGGGACTAGCTAGCGGTTTTTTCTTAAGCAGAGGCATATTGTACAAGAAAACACCTAATTTGGGTCTTCTAAGATGTGTAAATGCTAAAGAGGCTTCAACAATCATGATTGAAGTACACTCAGGAGTTTGTGGACCTCACATGAATGGATATGTTCTGGCAAAGAAGATGCTCCGAGCAGGTTATTATTGGCTCACCATGGAGCGGGATTCTATACTGTTTGTTCGTAAATGTCATGAATGTCAAATACACGGTGATTTAATACATTCTCCTCCCTCCGAGTTGCATGCGATGTCTGCTCCATGACCTTTCGTGGCATGGGGAATGGATGTGATTGGACCAATAGAACCAAAAGCGTCGAATGGTCATAGGTTCATCCTAGTGGCCATTGATTACTTTACAAACTGGGTGGAAGCAGTAACTTTCAAGTCTGTGACCAAGAAGGTCGTGGTGGATTTCATTCATTTCAACATCATCTGTCGATTTGGTATTCCAAAGGCAAGTGTTACCGATAATGCTGCAAATCTCAACAGTCACTTAATGCAAGAGGTATGCCGTCAATTTAAGATTGAACATCGAAATTCGACTCTTTATCGCCCAAAAGCAAATGGGGCTGTAGAAGCCGCCAACAAAAATATAAAAAAGATACTTCGTAAAATGGTGCAAAGTTCTCGACAATGGCATGAAAGGTTGTCTTTTGCTTTGTTGGGTTTTCGCACTACAGTTCGTACGTCAGTGGGTGCCACCCCATATTTGTTGGTATATGGGACTAAGGCAGTTATACCTGCAGAGGTTGAGATTCCATCCCTGCGAATTGTTGTAGAGGCTGAAATTGATGATGATGAGTGGATCAGAACACGCTTGGAGCAATTAAGTTTGATTGATGAGAAGCGATTGACATCAGTATGCCATGGACAATTGTACTAGAGAAGAATGGCATGAGCATACAACAAAAAGGTGCGTCCCAGACGTTTTGAAGAGGGTCAATTAGTGCTGAGACGTATTCTGCCACACCAGGCTGAAGTCAAAGGCAAATTTTCTCCGAATTGGAAAGGACCATTCATTGTAAAGAAGGTATTATCCAATGATGCTCTTTACTTAGCAGATATAAAGGCAAGATGACAGAAATGGTCATCAATGCTGATGCTGTGAAGAGATATTATATATGATGTGATTTTTCGATATTAGAAACCCTTATGTTTGGACTTGACATTTCAAAGGTTGATGTAATGGAAATTCTTGGTTCTGCGTCTAAGTATTAATTCATATGTTGTCACCCTTGTTGAAAGTTAATTTACTTCCTTGGTTCTTCTGCTTCCTTGGCTCTTCCATAAAAAAAGAAGGAAAAAAAATGAAAAAAAAAGAAAATCAATCAATATGAACTACATTTGACCTGATTCTTATTTCGATAAGATACGTAGGCAACCCTAGTATGGGGTTCGGTCTAACCAAATAAAAAATCCAAAATTCCATATTTGTAAAAAACTGGGGCAAAGGTCATTTTTTTATTTTTTTATTTTTATTCTTTCTATCCCAAAGCTAAAGTCGATCCCATCATTTAAAGTCGTATTTGAGACTTCATCTTATCATTTCTTTCTAACCTTGTACAAAAGTTGGATAAAGACCTTTGGATCAACCTTTGAAGTGTCAAAAGTAAGTATGTTAAAGGTACAAATGATGAAACCATGAGAGAGTCTTATCGGTGAAAACCCTAACTGGGCATCATAAGGCGAATGCGAGTTGAGAGAAACAAAAATGAGTGAGTCTTATTGGTGAAAACCCTAACTGGGCGTTATAAGGCGAATGCGAGTTGAGAGAAACAAAAATGAGAGTCTTATTGGTGAAAACCCTAACTGGGCACCATAAGGCAAATGTGAGTTGGGAGAAACAAAAATGAGAGAGTCTTATTGGTGAAAACCCTAACTCGGCATTATAAGGCGAATGTGAGCTGTGAAAAAAAAATAAAATAAAAAAATAAAAAAATGAGAGAGTTTTATTGGTGAAAACCCTAACTGGGTATCATAAGGCGAATATGAGTTGAGAGAAATAAAAATGAGAGAGTTTTACTGGTGAAAACCCTAACAGGCACCATGAAGCGAATGTGAGTAGAATGATTCAAAGTGAAAGAGTTTTAGTGGCAAAAACCCTCGTGGACATCATAAGGCGAATAAGAGTTTGAAATTAGTTATGACTTCGTCAAATAGTTGGAACTCCACATCAAGATTAGATGATTAATAATGGTTGATGAATAGATTGGATGGACAAATCGGGTAATCAATTCAAATTGCATGTCATGATCAGTAGAGTCGGCTACCACACTCAGATAAGTTTTTCTTTCTTCCTCTTTCCAAAAGAGAGTTTTCATCGAATCATTTTCTGCTATTCTCGTGTAGTATATATTTTTCTTCCACTTTTCATTGCTTTGTTTCATATGTCCTTGAGTCGAGTTTATGTCAAGAAAGTAAGAAAGGATTTCAAGACTTGTTACAAACTCTAAATTTGTACAAGGCAAAGCATCAGGCCAATAAGTTATCATCTGTCGGCAAGTTTTGGATTCAGAAGAAGTCCATGATTTGATGAAGGGTAAACAATGAGTGTCGTGACATAAAGGGAGATATTGGATTTAAGTCCCTCAAAATGAGCAAATTTGGGTGAAAATACAATCAATCAATAACGAGCATTGGGCGGTTGGAAAAATGTAAAACACGATAAGTACTTGAGCAATCCTCGTCAAAAGGCATAACCACAAACCAATCACCACGTTTTTAAACTCACAAATTTTCTTTGTTGAAGCAGGGGCACAAGTTTTTTCGAGATCAAAGATCCAAAAACCTAGATGTTCAATTTAGTTTACGAAGAGCTAAATGGCAACATTGCACAAGAATTATAGTCTATATTGGGTAAGTATTTGTTTGTCTTATTAGTCTATGGAACATAGTGTAGCAAGGACCCTCCTGAATAATGGGACGTAGTATAGCAATGACCCTCCTGAACAATGGGACGTAGTATAGCAAGGACCCTCCTGAATAATGGGACATAGTATAGCAAGGACCCTCCTGAACAATGGGACGTAGTATAGCAAGGACCCTCCTGAACAATGGGACGTAGTATAGCAAGACCCTCCTGAATAATGGGACGTAGATAGCAGGACCCTCATGAACAATGGGACGTAGTATAGCAAGGACCCTCATGAATAATGGGACGTAGCATAACAAGGACCTCATGAACAATGGAGCGTAGTATAGCAAAGACCCTCCTGAATAATGGGACGTAGTGTAGCAAGGACCCTCATGAATAATGGACGTAGTATAGCAAGGACCCTCCTGAATAATGGGACGTAGTATAGCAAGGACCCTCCTGAATAATGGGACGTAGTATAGCAAGGACCCTTCTGGATAATAGGACTAGACTAACATAATTTTATTTAACCGGTTCATCATGAAGAATGGAGTTGGTGTAAACACGCATAAGCCCTCTAAAGAGTACATCGCGACAAAGTCAAATCGTTCAAAGTCTCGATTTAAAGCTAAGCACCATCTTTTATTTATCTCACAAAATTTTCTTATATTAAACTGGGGCAAAATTTTGTGTTATTAGTTTTGTTTGTTTTAATTCAGGAATCTAGTGATAGAATGGGGTCAATCCACATTTCCAGCTCAGGATCTTGGATGGAAAAGAGTGTAATTTTCAAGATCAATTTCGATTGAAGAAGCAGCAGCTCATTCTAAAAAAAAAAAAACAGTCAATAACCAAGTACCAGTAAAAGGGACCTACCTGGAGAAAGACGTTTACCTTTGAACTCATTTGAGATGAAAATCAATATCTCATAACTCAAGAAGCACGAAGACTCAAGTCAAGGTTCAAGAGAAGCTACATAGATAGGGTCGTGTACTTGTATTTCCATTAAATTTTTCGTCTTTTATATTCATGTAACAATATGAGTCGTGAATTGGAGCCTCAAGGGGACCTCACTTGACTTCCAACTCATCATTTCATCTCCTTGAACTACACGTGACCTGATTCTCTTATAACCCGGGATATGTAGCATGTCCAAAACTAGGACTCGGTCGCACATTTTTCTTTTCGAATAAGAGTCCGATCAAAACTTGTCACGTTGTCTACTTCTTTGTCTGAAAACTCTTTGTGTTTCCAGTCAAAGAGGGGCAAACTGTAGACACGTATTTTTGACCGAACTTAAAATTTTACACCATTTTTAGAGATGAAATATTTTTATAAATATAAATTAAATATTTTGACTTTTCTCTTATTTTATTAAGTTTATTTTAAAAGATTTGAAAACAACAAAAATAGAATCTTTTTTTAAGGTAAGTTTTATTTTCAATTGTTTAAAAAGAAATAAAAGATTACAAAAAATCTATATTATTTTTGAAATTAAGTTTTTATAAATAAGCTAGTATTATTTAATTGATTTTATATATATAGCTAGTTGACTTTTTCTTAGATTTTTTATTAATTTTAAATAATTAGTTGATATGTTATTATAATTCTTTTAAGAGTAAAGTAAAACTAAAACTAAAAAAATAAAATGAAAAATAAAAAAAACCTAAATAATCTAACCTCCCATACCCCACCACTCCCATATACTCTCCCCTATACTACTATATTCCCACAAAAACCTATTAGCAACTAACAACCCCTATACACGACTAAAAATTAAATTAAAAAAAAAACAAAAAAGACTCACACCCCCACGTATCTAAAAAAAAGAGGACTCCTAATATATCACAATACATCACCATCATAAAGCATCATCAGTTATACGGAATAACAATACACAAAAAAGAAGAAGCAATACAGTTTAAGTCAGAAAGATTTTTTTGTGGATTCAAGTTCGTGGCTCCTTAAAGTTAATTATAATTAACTTTGGAAATCAGTAGATTATAGCGGTTTCTTTTATTGGAATTAAGTTTTACGAAAAGGTAATTCTAATTCCTTATATAGTTCAATGAAATAATTGTTCTGAATTCGATTATGATGTTATGTAGTCCTTAAAATTACATGTATTGTTATATGCCACTATTTTATGACGCATATCATATTGTTGATTGCATGAATTGCTATTGTTTAAATTTGCTCATCGAATTATTTTTACACCTGATGTTAATTTAATCAACTAATTTGATCCAAAGATGGTTGTTGTTTACTCCTAGTTTTATTTCAACATGTTTATGTACATTTATTTGATGGTACAAATTGACAACTTCGTTTATGACTTTAATTTAATTACATGTAAATTGGTTGGAGATTCTGTATTAGTTATCATTTAGAGTTTCTGGAGTTTAATAAATAAATAATATTGCCATACTTATGGAGACAATTAATTATTAGAATAATTTTTATCGTATCCGAAATATTAAAAATGGAGGAGATGAACATTAATTCATTTGAGTGAGTCATTAATTCATCAACGTGAGATAGTTCTTTTATTAGTAATTTCACACTATCATCATTTGGTGAAGAAAATTATTATATCACTACGTATATTATTTTCTCTCAATTAGTTTAAAGGGAAAAAATTAATTAAAAAATAATATATAGAATTAAAAAAATAAAATGTGAGCAAAAAAAAAAAATATAATAAGAAAAGAAAAAATAGTGTAGAATAGAGAAAAAAGAAGATTAAAAAAAGAAGAAGAAGAGGAACGGATTGTAAAAAAAAGAAGAGTAAAAGTAAAATAAAATAAAAATAAATAAACATCTATTATAAAAAAGGCAGAAACAGAAGAAACAATAGATGAAATTGAATAAAAAGTAATAATAGTAAAAATTAAAGAATAGGTAAAATAAAAAAGGGAAAACAAAACTTAACCAAAAATTATTTAAATGGAAAAAAAAAGAAGAGAAACATTTTGTTAGACAAAATAAAAATAAAATAAAATAAAAGTAAGAAGAAGAAGAAACAGAATGTTAAAAAAAATAAAAAATAAAAAATGAAAGTAAAAGCTACAAAAAAATAACGTGCAAAAAAAATAGAAAAAAATAAGAAAAAAAAATTCCAAGAAATTGGTCTTAACCTCTTTAACATTTTCTTTTTCTAAAATTAATCCTAAATCCCGTAGAAGTTTACCTCCTATTATAATTCAAATATCGACTCCCACTAAAACGACAATACTAAAATTCTCCGGACTCCAAAAAATCTAAACAAGACAGTTACAATAAATCAAAGAAGGTGGACATAACTAAATGTATAGCTAATAAGTATACTATATCCAAAAACTAAGTCAAGCCAAGATATAAGTCAATGAAGCAACTGTGCTAGAAACACGGGACTCGAGGGGTGCCTTACACCTTCCCCTTGGTCAATAGAATTTCTTATCCAGACTTCTAGTTCGCAGACCATTAAAAATTAGAGTTAACTTCCTTTTGATTAGGGGTAAAAATTAGGTGACTTAGAACATCAAAACTCAATTCCAAGTGGCGGCTCTGAAATAAAATAATCCCTTTTCAAAATGTCACTTTAATTGGAGAAACTCTATTTTTCAAACACCTCATTTGGGGAAAATAGGGGTGTGACAGTCTTGATGGCCTACTTGGCTGCCATTGCTGCCGTTCACACTCATACTTTCGGAAATATTCACACAAACAAACAAAACTAAACTAAAATTAAGAAAGTAAACTATGACTAACAAAAGAAAAATTTGACTCAACTCGAAATTCTGAAGTAACACCACTCCCCGGCAGCGGCGCTATTTTTTTATGTTTGCGTAATCAAGACACAACTTTCAATTCGAGTGTCTATGATCGTACAATAGTAATATAACCAAACCAAATGGTTTGGGGTCGAGTCCCTAGGGAGCGGTTTCTGAGAATTAAGTGTCAAGCGTGAATATGCTAGAGTTAACCATAGCTAAAAACATTATCGCATAAAAACATGATAAATCAAGGGTTGACACGAATGTCAATTATCAAGGGGGGTTTTGCATTTAACTAGTGAACAAATATAGTGAAAATATAAAGATGTGAATATAGGGAGACGGGATTCTTGGGATGTGATAGGAATATGAGATAAACTACACAATCGGGTAAATGCTATTGATAGTCAATTGCTGAACATCTGTAACTATACTAGACTTTAGTGGGGGTAAATTCTCTCTTGAGCAACTTACCCCAAATTAACTCGATTTCTCTCGAACACCGAGTTGTCGCTTTTAAGCACAGCCTCCGCTTAGCCCATTCACTTTCTCGAGCTGAATGTGTGGGAAAAGGCCTAAGATTCACTCTCTCGAGCTGAACCCACGACGACCCAATAACCACCGGCTATCGATTTAGTAGTCTTAGTTTTAAAACCTCTCTCTCTCGTAAGCCAAAAACACTAAGATGAAATCGTACTTGCAACAACAATCCCATTAAGTTCAAACACAACTACTAAACGAAATTACATTTAAACAGCAAATAGACTAACAATAAGCAATACCCAACATGAAATTTAACTCATATTCTCAAAATCACACCCCAAGAATTGGGGTTTTAGCTAGACATAGAAAAAAAGGAAGAAAATGATACCAAATCGAAGTAACATCAACTGGGTATGATTTATATTCACTTTAAACGAGTCTAGGATGAAGAATCTTCAACACCCACTTCCAATTTCTTGGTATTGGAAGTCTTCAAGGGCTAAGAAAAAATGTTCTCTACTTGAAAACTTAGAAAAATAAAATGTTGTATCTGAATTTGCATACTACGATAAAAATTCAAACTAATATTTATAGTAGTAAAAAAAATGTGCTATGAAGGATCACTCGGCGCAGTTAGTCGGGATCGTCGATGCACACGGCGATCTGCCCTTTGGTCTGCTTCATCGCCTTTCAGCTTTTGCCTTCAACATCTTCACGTTCTGGATCATTGGGCGATATAGTACTGCTTCGCGGAACTGTTCGGCGACGCGTCGACAACTCTTTTTCATCGCCGACTTGATCTTTTCCTTCAGGCCTCAACACTCTTGAACTTTGGGCGAGGTTGAGGCCATTCGGCGACTCGCCTAATGCATTAGGCGATTCTCAGACCTTCTTTTCTTCGTCTTTTCAGCCGTTTTGTTCCTTTTTGCCAAGTAGTGTCCATGCTTTGCCTCAAACTCCAAATACCTGAAACTTAATGATTTACATCAGTTATTGAGACAAAATATGCATTTGAGGACACTAATTATATTAAAATGAAGCCCTAAATGAGTCCAAATTGTGGACTCATCACGGGCCAAATGAGGCTGGGCTAAAAAGCCTCGTTCCTAAATGGGCTTACAAAATTAAGCTCAACCCCACTTAATTCATGGGTTGAGTTGGGCCGGCCTAGCGGGCCAAGCCCATTTTAACAGCTCTATCCGAAGGGCAGAGGTTGTGGTAGAAATTGTAGCGGCTGTGAATTTATTTTGAAATTCCAAATTAAAAAAAAAACAGTTTTAACAAGATTTCTGATTTTTCGTTTGTTAGTACACATTTACCTACCAACAAAATATTAAAAGAATCTAAATTTGTGCATACAAATCTATCCGAAGAACTATAACATTGCTAGTACATATCCACAAATACTCTAAGTAAGCCTAATTTCAGTGAACTAAACTTCAATTTTTCATATTAATTAACATAGTAGGAGTTTAATTTGGTTAATTACATTGTAATTAAAATTAAATTAAAATTGATATCGCTTTATAAAAAGAGATAGTACCTATTACCTAACTTTCAACTCAGAAAATCAAGTAAAATCAAAAGACAATTCAAACATGCTCTAAAATTATATTTTTGGTGTTAACTTAGTAGAGCGAAGCTAACTTTGACCCTACCCTTAGATCACGATGTAATTTGTATGCCAAACTCAAATTAAACTATACCTTTTACTTATCAATGATCAATGCAGGTTGGTAATTTTCTTTCTTTTTTTAAAAGAAGATGAAAATCCTCAAATCATCTATAACCTTATTTTTTACTATGAATAAAATTTGGAGTTAATATCAAAAAAAGAAAAAACTCAAATGTTGTCCCACTTGCAATCACATGATTCATGAGTCATGACTGATGAGACCAATCACCAATAATTATTTCTTTAATTAAAATAATAATCCTAAGTATTACATTGCTGTAATCGAGAATATATGCCACGGTCCACGGATCTGATACTTATATATGCTAGGAGTATTTCTTTTCGTAAAAAAATAATGATCTAGTTTTTTTAAATCTATTTTAAAAAATTATTTTTTTAATAATATTTTAATTTTAGTTTTTCACGTAATAGATTTAAGGCTACAAAATTTAAAAATACTTTACAAAATTAATTTTTTTAAACTTTATTCCAAATCGTTCTATATAATATAATATCCTCGTGCATTTCAATTTTGTCGATTTGCACGCATAGCATGGTACAATTTTGTTGATTTGCACGCATAGCATGGTAGGAAGATATTGTCTAATTAACATGTCGAGGATTGAGAGGTGGATTTATAGTCAATATTATTTACTTGTTCGTTATATTTAAAATAAAATTTTATTTTATTACTTGTAAATTTTACGTATCAAATAAAAGATAATTCTCCTTCTTGTTATATTCTTAGGATTACGTATTAATTTTAAATTAATTAAAAATTATACATTAGTGGACATCATTATAAATATACATTTTATCTTGAATGAATAAAAGTGAACGAAGAAAGTATTTTTTTAGATTAAAAAATAAGCAAATCACTGCCTAAAACATGAAAAAAGATACGGATCACCGTCCCTTAAATAAGTTTGAGTAGTAGCTAATTAACCTACACCTCCTTAGCCGTTCTCGAGGGGAATTTTTTTTAAAAAGTTTTAGGGCTTCTGGTTGTATTGAATTCTTCTCTTCAATCAATTGATGGTTTTTTATTTGCTTTAGCTATCATAGTTTTGAATGGATGAATTAAGAAATTCACTTATTTTTTAAAATTAGAGGGATATAAATTAAAATAACTTTAATTAAGATTTTTTTTCCTTTTTAAGTTGATATAATTCTCATTAAAATTGAATTAGAAATGGGTCAAGAATATTTTTTTTTTAAATAAATTAAATACCTTGATCTTGTGAAACATCAATTATTTTGAATTAACTTTTAAAAACTAAAACATCAAAATTCCGGAGGGGAGGGAGCTATTAAATTAGTCTTGTTAATTAATATAGATAAATATTTTAAAACATAAATCGAAGAGTAATTTGTCAATATTATTCTTTTTGACTTTTCCCAAACTTTTCTTAAAACTTGAGATAATCCCTATTTGAGATTTAAAAATAAATTAAAACCCTATTAAAAAGAAGGATAAATCTAATAAATAAATTATTATACTTATATATTCTTAAAATTTAAATAATTTATTTATTTTAAATTTATAAAAATAAATATCATCAATTCATTTATATAGAACACAATATACTCTTCTCTCCCTCGAGGTCACATGAACCATGCTAGATAGGACCAATTAACAATCAATTTAAATGAGATAATCTTATGTCAATTATTACATGTTGCGTTGAACTTGAAAATGATTTAACATTGATCTACTCCTCTATGTTCCTAATTATTTGTCCACTTTTTCTTTTTTAGTTGTTCCTAATTACTTGTATATTTTGACAAATCAAGAAAAAATAATTTTTTTTTATCTATTATACCCTCAATTAATTACTTTGAAAAAGGTAAAACTTCTTGAAAATCTTAAGTTTTTAATTAATGCACTTCATAATTAATAGGGGTAAAATTGTAAACTCACTATGTTAATAAATGTTTTCTTAATAGGTGTGTCAATTCAAAAGTGGACAAGTAATTAGGGACAGAGAATATTAAATTTTAATGTGTTTTTGATTGTTGTATACTACTTTTATTATTGTTATTGCTTTTTTTTTAATAGACTTTTAACTGTTTTTTGTTGAAGTGTTTTATATTATTCGGAATAACTGCATTTGAGATGAGAATCTCTCTGAAATAACCTTCTATCTTCACAGAAAAATGAAATATCAATGTACATTCTAGGTTCTTATTGTCGTGTATATTATTAATTAGTAAATTTTTATCAGGCAGGCGGGTCAACATTTTTATAAGATTATTAATTACTCCATATTTATAAGAAAAATAATTATAATTATCTAATAAGTAATCTTGTTTAAATAATTTTTACATTATTATGGTATAAAATTTAAACTCTGTGATTCCTTTATTTCCCCCATTAATTCTAACAGATCACAATTTTTTTTTGCAGCATTTGTCTCATAAGGTGCCAAGATTCAAATCAATAAACAAAAGCCTATTACCACTAAAAGCACCCCTTTCTTCCCGGTCATAAAACTACAGCTACTTAAAATATGTTTTTTTTTTTTTTTTTACCATATTAATATTGCAAACAGTGGCGTAGCTACAGCCCATACAGCTACCAAGGGTGTTCAAACTGGACACTCTTGTCGAAAAATTACGTTATATATATATGTTAAATTTTAAACTTGAAAAATATATATTTAAAGTTGGACACCCTTGACAAAAGCTATGCCTTTGATGCTGTGATAATGGTTGTCCATTTGAATGAAGGAGTTTCGAATTTAAATCCCAAATAGCACACCCTTAATAAAAATTATGATATATATTAAATAATCAATAAGATCATATATTAAATAACTGTTTAAACTAGTGAATTTGGTTGTTCCAAGATCAATACATCCCACCAAGAGAATCAAGTAGTTTTGTGCATAAATTGTTTTAATAAACATTATCTTAGTCATGGTTTAATAGTTGATAAGAATCGACAAAGACCTTTACGTATACATTTCAGAGGGCAACGACCAAGATAATTATCATTATTTTTCAAAAGTGTATATGATACGCTAACTGTATGATATATATTTTTTTCATTTGAGAATCTCCTTTTGCAGTAGGTGGGTGGGAATAGTGACGAATAAAATGCAAAGAATAAAAGTAAGTTTAATAAGCTGGGAGCTAGCGACGGAGGAAAAAGAAGGAAACAACACACACTATTAAAATATTAGTACTATATTTTTATTAGAAAATGTTTAAACGTTATTTCTATGTATATTTTGATAGAGTTAGTGAGAAAAGAAAATATAGTACTTTCTTCTCTATTTGTTTGATCTATTTTGACTTGTTGTGGTGTTGAGAATATTATTTAACTAATAAAAGTGTGCTCTCTCTAATAACTTAAGCTTTTACATGAGATGATCACGCACTTTAACAGAGTTTAACAAGATAATATAAATTTTTGAATTTTGTGATCTTAAATTAAGGATATATCAAATGTATCAAAATATCTTTTAATCTTGTGATATATATATGTCATGATCTTTGGTTAGGAAGGAAATGAATGAAAAACGATGGTTTAATTTTTCATTAATTGGCAGTGAGAAATTAAAAGCTTGTGCTGCTAATTGTGTTCACTGTCCAGGTGTTAGAATTCAACTTTGACTGTTCTCCCCTTTCAAATTTTCTTGCTTGATCTTTCACTTCACAATTATCATCTCACTACCTCTTCTATAAATACATACCTGCACATTCTTCAACCAGCCAAAATCAAACCAATCTATTTCCCCTTCTGAGACAAACAATAAGCTATTATGGGTTCCATTGGAAATCATAACAAGCCTCATGCAGTTTGCATACCATACCCTGCCCAAGGCCACATTAATCCAATGTTAAAATTAGCCAAAATCCTCAATCACAAAGGCTTTCACATCACTTTTGTCAACAATGAATACAATCATAGACGTCTCCTTAAATCTCGCGGCCCTGATTCCCTCAAAGGTTTGCCATCCTTTCAATTCGAGACCATTCCTGATGGCCTCCCACCTTGTGATGCTGATTCAACTCAAGATATTCCTGCTCTGTGTGAATCCACTACCAAAACTTGTTTAGGCCCTTTCAAGGAATTGCTTGCAAAGCTCAATGACACTTGTTCATCTAACGTCCCACCTGTATCGTGCATCATTTCCGATGGTGTTATGAGCTTCACTCTAGCTGCTGCTCAAGAATTAGGCATTCCTGAAGTTTTCTTTTGGACTCCAAGTGCTTGTGGTTTATTAGGTTACATGCATTACCACGAACTTGCTAAAAAAGGATACTTTCCACTTAAAGGTATACTCTGTTTCATTTGTCCTGTTTTAAAATGGCCCCATTTTTATATATGTTTGTGTTTTAACCTTTGTTCTTGGGGAGATTGTAGATGCAAGTGACTTAACGAATGGCTATTTGGAGACCGCTTTGGATTGGATACCCGGCATGAAAGACATACGTCTGAGGGATTTACCAAGTTTCTTGAGAAGTACAAATCCAGATGATTTTTTGTTTAACTTCCTCATCCAAGAAACAGATAGAAGCAAATCGGTTTCTGCTATTGTAATCAACACATTTGATCCATTAGAGAAGGATGTTCTTGAATCACTTCAGACACTTCTTCCTCCGGTCTACACGATTGGCCCCCTCCATTTTCTTGTAAAACATATTGAGGACAAGAATTTGGAGCGCTTGGGATCCAATCTTTGGAAAGAGGATCCAAAAAGTGTAGAATGGCTTGATTCCAAGAAACCAAATTCTGTTGTCTATGTTAATTTTGGGAGCATTACTGTCATGACTGCGAACCAACTTATTGAATTCGCGTGGGGACTTGCCAATAGTCAAATGGAATTTTTATGGATCATAAGACCTGATATTGTATCAGGGGAAGAAGCAATTCTTCCACCCGAATTCATGGAAGAAACTAAAGAAAGAGGCATGTTGACAAGTTGGTGCCCGCAAGAACAAGTCCTTAGCCACCCTGCTATTGGAGGTTTCTTGACTCACAGTGGATGGAATTCGACCCTTGAAAGTATTGGCAATGGTGTGCCAATGATCTGCTGGCCGTTCTTCGCGGAACAACAGACTAATTGTTGGTTCAAATGCACCCAATGGGGAATTGGAATGGAAATTGACAATAATGTAAAAAGGGATGAAGTTGAAAGTCTTGTGAGAGAGTTAACAGTCGGCGAGAAAGGTAAAGATATGAAGAAAAAGGCAATGGAGTGGAAGAAATTGGCTGAAGAAGCGGCTGCAAAACCAACAGGATCATCTTATGTGAACATAGACAAATTGATCAATGAAATTCTCCTCAAACATTAGGTGGTTGATTTTCATTATTTCCTATGTTGGCATCATCCTTTAATTCTTGTTTCCCTTTTGCTTTTTTGTTATGTTGTAACTTGGTGTTGTAATATGTTCTAATAATGATAAAAGAGAAACAACTGTTGTTATATACTGTGGGGTCCAGCCCCATTGTTCCATTATTGACTTCAACAATTGCTGCATGCAATTGTCAATGGTTGGCAAGGTTGGCAAATTGCAGTGGCAGCAAATGTTGAGAAACACAACAATTATAAACTTTCGGTGGCACATGAAATTGTTCTTGGAAGTAAATTCTAGAACTAAAGAGAGGAAAAGAGAGGAGGAGAAGAAGAAGAAGAAGAAGAGAGAAATTATGTATTTGTTTTATTAACCAAAGAACTTAATCAGAGAAGGGAAAAAGCTAATTTTACAATTACACCTAAGCCTCTCTTATATAAAGTACTTTATGACCGTTACTATCTAACTAACCTTGGAGTTAGTTATAGACTAACTACTTTTAGGAAATACCAACACTTCTTTCATTTTCTCTCAACACTTCCCCTCAAGCTAGGAAGGGGAGAATATATCACACAGTCCTAGCTTGGAATTAAGATAGTTGTGTTGAACTCTAGTAAGCCCCTTAGTCAACATATCAGCTGGTTGTTCTTGTGTTGAAATGTAACTTGTAGTAATAATTCCTTGAAGTATTTTTTCTCTGATGAAATAGCAATCAACATCTATGTATTTTGTCCTCTCGTGATAAACAGGATTTGCTGCTATTTGCATTGCAGACTTGCTATCACTGAAGACACTCACAGGGAGTGTTACCTCACTTCCAATTTCCTTCATCAAGCCTAGTATCCATACTAGTTCCGCTATAATAGCTGCAAGACTCCTGAACTCTGCTTCTGCAGAACTTCTGGAAACTGTAGTCTGTTTCTTTGACTTCCAAGATACTATTGAATTTCCCAGCTTCACAAAATAACCAGTTACAGACTAGATAGTCTGTGGACAAGATGCCCAATCAGCATCACAATAAGCACTGATCTTTTCTTCTGAACTGCTAGACAAAAGAACTCCTAACCCTGCCTGATTTTTGACATACCTTACCACTCTAACTGCAGTTTCCATGTGTGACTTTTTAGGACATTGTAGAAACTGACTTAGAGTTTGTACACTAAATGCTATATCAGGTCTGGTCATTGTTAGATAGAGCAGTTTCCCAATTAACCTTTGGTATGCCCTTTGGTCAGTAGGAGGATCATTACTTGATTTCATGTGCTTGACATGTTCATCAAACTGTCTTGAGGTGAGTTTCAGGTTATAGTCCATGGGAGCTCCAACTGGCTTCGCTGCTCCTAACCCCAAGTCATCCAATAGCTCTAATACATATCTTCTCTGATGCATCAGTATTCCTTTGTCAGATCTTGCAAACTTAATACCAAGGAAAAATCTTAATTCTCCTAAATCTTTTATCTTGAAAGCTTTTCGCAAAGTATTTTTGGTTTCCTCTATCAGCTTCAGACTATCACCAGTGACCAACATATCATCTACATATACTAATACAAGTATGACTCATTCAGGCGTCTTCTTAATATACAAAGAGGGATCATATTGACTTTGAACAAACCTGAACCTCAACAACACCTCTGACAACTTCGTATTCCATTGTCTAGAAGCCTGTTTTAAACCATATAGGGATTTGACTAGTCTACACACCTTGTTCTCGCCCTGGCTTGCAAATCCCTAAGGCAAGTCCATATATATCTCATCAGTCAGGTCACCATTCAAAAAGGCATTATAAACATCCATCTGATGAACAAACCATTTTTTCCTTGCTGCTGTTGCCAACACAGTTCTTACAGTTTTCATTTTTACTACAGGAGAGAAAGTCTCTTTAAAATCTATACATTCTCTTTGATTGTACCCTTTTGCAACAAGCCTAGCTTTAAATCTTTCTACCTCACCTGAGGCATTATACTTTACCTTGTACACCCATCTGCACCCAATAGGTTTCATGCCTTCAGGTAAATCAACCACATCCCAAGTATGATTGTGATTCAAGGCATCTACTTCCTCTTTCATAGCCTGAACCCACCTTGAATCTCTACTTGCCTCTAAGTAGGAGGCTGGTTCAGACACTAATGAATAGGCTGCTACACATGCCAAATACTTTTTTGATAACCTCTCATAAGAGACATACTTAGACAGAGCATAAGGCACATCTTTGTGAATGTTTAAAAAGACAAAATCAGTCATCCAGATTGGTGTTTTCCTGTCTCTAGTTGACTTTCTCTGATCTTGCACCTTGTGAGATATGTCTGTATCAGTAGCCTCTTGTGTCACCTCATGTTGGTTACTCTGAGAGTCTAAGACTACATCTTGTGAACCTGTAGATTCATGACTCTCATCATCTATTTCAGGAGTAACTTGAATTGTCTCATCATTTGTAATTGTGTCACTTAGCCTTTTTGACTGATCACTCACAGGAAACACACACTGAGGCTCTTTAACAGCCTTATTATGTTCCTTAAAAGTAAAAATATCTTCTCTAAAGGAGACATCTCTGCTTACACAGAAGGACTTATTTTTCATGTCATACAAGACATACCCTTTTTGAGTATCAGAAAACCCCATAACCACAGTAGGCTTTGTTCTAGTCAACAATTTGTCATGCTCATTAAGTACCTTAGCATAACACAAACACCCCACTACTCTCAGATGATCATAGCTTGGCTTCTTCCCATACAACCTTTCATATGGAGTTTGATAATGTACAACTGAGCTTGGCAACCTATTTATGATGTACACAGTTGCTAACACACAATTCCCCCATAACACTATTGGAATTTCCCCTTGAAACCTTAGTGCTCTTGTTACTTCTAAAATGTGTCTGTGCTTTCTTTCTGCCACTTCATTTTGCTGAGGAGTGTAAGCACATGTTGTCTGATGAATAATTCCAAGGTTTTTGAACAGGCTACTGCACAGTGAATTCACAAATTCAGACCCATTATCTATTCTTATCATTTTTACTACCTTATGAAACTGTGTCTGCACATAAATGACAAACTACTTAACTTGGATAAAAACATCAGTCTATAATTTCAACAAAAACACCCAAGTTACTCTCGAAAAATCATCAACAACTGTGAAAAAGTACCTATTACCATTCATAGTTGGAACTCTATAGGGACCCCATAAGTCCATGTGCACAAGTTCAAAGCAACAAGTAGTTTTAATAATGCTAGAAGGAAAATACAACCTAGTCTGTTTTTCACTAGGACACACAGAACACTTTTTTAGTCTATTATCTATATCCACATATTTCTCTATAGATAAAACTTTTTTTAGTACACTAGAAGACACATGTCCAAGCCTTCTATGTCACAAGTCCACTTCTGCTTGAGTCTTCTTCTCTAGAGTATTTGCAACTAATGCTTCATTTGCTCCTTCCTTGATGGACTTCTTAACACTCTGATCAGCTAGAAAATATAGCCCACCATTAATCATTCCAATTGCTCTCACCTTCCCAGTGTAAAGATCCTGGAACACACAGAAATCAGGAAAGAAACTAACTGAGCACTGCCATTCTTTGGTTACTTTAGACACTGAGAGAAAATTATAACTAAACTGAGGTATATGAAGAACATTAGAGACATTATTTCCCTCAGACAAATAACTTCTACCCACATTAGTCACTACAGATGTATCACCATTAGGAAGACAGGCCTTCTTTACTACTTCAGGTTGTACTATAGAAGACTCATCAAGCAAACTTAACTTAGACACTATGTGATGTGTAGCCCCTGTATCTATGATCCACTGTTTTGACTCAGAAGACGGGAAGGAAACACTGCTAATACCTGCAACATTTGCCACATCTGCTGAACCAGTTTCTTGAGAAGGTGACACACTGCTTGTGTGAATCATCTGCAGAATCTGATTGTATTGCTCCTGAGTGAAGACTGCTTTACCCATTTGACTTATCATAGACATATGTACGTTAGACCTTCCTTGATCACCTGTCTTTGAACTGGCCTGAGTGTCTTGTTCATCAAACTGACCAGTTAACACATTGTAGGCAGCTCCTCCTTCCAACTTTTGTTTTCTCTTCGTTTTAAAATCAGGAGGATAGCCATTCAACTTCCAACAATTCTCTCTACTATGACCCCTTAGTTTGCAGAAATCACACTGAACATTGTAGTTTTTCTTAGGCCTTTGTCCCTGACTTCTTGCGTACAAAGCCACTTCAAACTCTTTCAAATGAGTTGTTGGCCTTACTCCCAACACCCCAGCACTTGAAACTCTAGCCCTATGACTTTCATCACTCACAATCATGGCATAGGCTTGATTTACTGAGGGCAAAGGGCTCATGAGCAAGATTTGACTTCTTGCTTGAACATACGAGTCATTCAACCCCATCAAGAATTGAAACAACTTCAGTTTCTGAAGATGTACCACAAAGTCTTTCGATTTATCACAATCACACCCTGGTGTTGGAACTAGTGCCTCAAATTCATCTCATAAGTCTTTAGGTTTTGAGAAATACTCACACAGACAGACATATTTTCTTGACTCAAAGAAGCAATATTCTTGTGCAGATTAAAAGTTCTCACACCATCAACTTTATGGAATCTTTCATATAGATCATCCCACACTGATTTAGCTATCAAGGCATACATTATACCCCCAAGTAATTCTTTAGCAACAAAGTTCATTATCCAAGCCAATACTATTGCATTCACCCTCTCCCAATGGTTCCCCAATTCATTTAGAAACTTATCTTTAGCACAAGTCCCATCTACCATACCCAACTTATTTCTACCCAAAAGGGCTACCCGCATGGATCTATACCAAACTGAGTAATTTTCAATACATGTAAGTTGAAAAGATATGATTTGGACACCACTGACCTCTGAAGGATTAAGAAACAGAGGATGATTATAGTCAACCACACTGGGCTGAGATCTGCCATGGCTAGTTGACCCTGTAACTTCAGTTTCTGTACTCACCATTGTTACACACTCCAGATCTTGAATCACACTTGACACCACAGTTGAAACCTCCGACTATAGGATCGAACAACTAGCAAGAAACTCTCGCCTAACGCTCTGATACCATGAAATTGTTCTTGGAAGTAAATTCCAGAACTAAAGAGAGGAGAAGAGAAGAGGAGAAGAAGAAGAAGAAGAGAGAAATTATGTATTTGTTTTATTAACCAAAGAACTTAATCAGAGAAGGGAAAAAACTAATTTTGCAATTACACCTAAGCCTCTCTTATATAAAGTACTTTATGACCGTTACTATCTAACTAACCTTGGAGTTAGTTATAGACTAACTACTTTTAGGAAATACCAACACTTCTTTCATTTTCTCTCAAAAACACAACTTTGACATATTGTGTATGGTGTTGAAATTTGCAACAACAAATTTCTTCTATAAATATAGAGAGTTGTGAGGTTTCCATAGACTATACAAGAAAATAATCTGTGAAGAAAAATAGAGTGTGAGCGATATATTTAGTAAGGTGGAAAATCAAAAGAGTGTTATTCCTTTTGAGTGTGTAGTAGTCAGTTTGAGTATTGTATTCGTGACTACACGGTGTAAAATTCCTTACTATAGTGATATTAGTTGCTCCTCTTGGCCCGTGGTTTTTCCCTTATTTAGAAGGATTTTCATGTAAAATTCTTGGTATCATTATTTTTCCATTTTATTTCTATCATTTGACCATATATATTTTTGTGTTAGTCCGCGTTTACCCAACGAACTAGTATCAGAGCCAATGTTTTATCTGAGTAAGCTCTGTGGTTGCAGCACATTCTGAACTTCCACATCAGAAAAGATTTACTTTGGTTTGCAATAACTATATTTTTTTGGGGGAAACGATGAAAATTAATACAAGTAGAATAGTTACTTTAAATGGTGTTAATTATGCCATTTGAAAGGGGAAAATGAAAAATCTGCTTTGTGTCAAGAATTTTATCAACCACTATTATCACTGTAAAACCTGATAATAAAACAGATGAAGAGTGGAATCTGTTGCATAGACAGGTGTGTGGATTCATTAGGCAATGTGTTGACCATAATGTGTTGAACCATATTTCTGGGGAAACACATGGTCGAACCCTATGTGAGCATCTTGAAAGTTTGTATGCTCGGAAAACTGGCAATAATAAAATGTTCTTAATAAAGCAGATGTTGAGTTTAAAGTATCATGATGGTTCTCTGATAACAGACAATCTGAATAATTTTCAGGGGATCATGAACCAGTTATCTGCTATGGGCATTAAATTTGATGAAGAAATTCAAGACTTGCTTCTACTTAGATCCCTACCAGACTCTTGAGAAATATTTAGAACTTTATTATCAAATTCTGCTCTGGATAGTGTGATCTCAATGGATTCTGCCAAGAGTAGTGTCTTGAACGAAGAGATGAGAAGAAAATCTCAAGGTTCTTCTTCGTCGAATGTCTTGATAACTGGCTCCAGGGGGAGAAACAAAACTCATGGTTCTCAAAATAGAGAACCAAATAGGAGCAAATCCAGTGGCAGACTTAAGGATATTGAGTGCTATCATTGTGGCATGAAAGAGCACACAAAGAAGTTCTATAGGAAATTGAAGAGGGAGAACAAAAATAAAGAGGAAACTAAAGAAGATGGCAATGAAAATTGCCTTGCCACCGTCACCATCGAAGATCTTATTACCGTCGTTGATGCAGATATGATAAATATTGCTTGTGATGAGTCAAGTTGGGTTGTGGACACTGGTGCCGCATCGCACGTGACATCAAAGAAGGCTTTTTATCGTCCTATACTCCTGGTGATTTTGGAACCTTGAGTATGGGTAATGAGGCTGTTTCTTGGGTGGTTGGTATTGGTATAATTTGTTTGGAAACTAGTGTTGGACCTAAACTATTTTTAAACAAAGTGAAACATGCTCCTGATGTTCGTCTGCACCTGATTTCTGTTGGTGTTTTGGATGATGGAGGATATGTTAGTACCAACGGCGATGGAAAATTTTAACTCATTAAGGGTTCCTTGGTTGTGGCTCGTGGTAACAAATGTCGTGGTCTATACTGGACTACGACCTCTGCTTGTGTTGATATGGTAACTGCGATTGAGAGCGATAACTCTTCAGTGTTATGACACAAGAGGCTTAGCCATATTAGCGAGAAAGGACTTAATGTTTTAGCCAAGAAGAAATTACTGTCAATTTTCAAAAATCCTAAATTAGAAAAGTGTGAGCACTGCTTGGATGCTAAACAAAATAGAGTTTTCTTTAAGTCCTACCCTCATTCAAGAAAGACAGAGTTGGTTGAATTGGTGCACTCTGATTTATGTGGTCCAATGAAGACAAGGACATTAAGTGGTGCAATTTACTTTGTCACTTTTATTGACGACCGCTCGAGAAAACTTTGGGTTTGTGTCTTGAAGACTAAAGACCAAGTATTTGGTGTCTTCAAGCAGTTTCAGGCTTCAGTTGAATGAGAAACTGGAAAGAAACTGAAATGTATTCGTATTGATAATGGTGGTGAATATTATGGACCATTTGACGAATATTGCAAGCATCAAGGTATTAGACACCAGAAGACTTCTCCTAAAACTCCTCAGCTTAATGGTTTGGCTGAGAGGATGAATAGGACCTTGATGGAAAGAGTTAGATGTTTGCTTTCTGAAGCAAAGCTGCCGAACTCATTTTGGGGTGAGGCTTTATTGACCGCTGCACATATTATTAATATATCTCCTGCTGTTGCTTTGAAAAGTGATGTACCAAATAGTGTTTGGTATATAAAGGATGTTTCCTATGATCATTTGAGAGTATTTGGTTGCAAAGTTTTTGTATATGTGCCGAAAGATGAGAGGTCAAAGTTAGATGCCAAGACAAGGCAATGCATCTTCATTAGATATGGCCTTGATGAATTTGGTTACAAGTTATATGATCCAATTGAGAAGAAACTCGTGAGAAGCCGTGATATTATTTTCATCAAGAATCAAACAATTGAAGATATTGACAAAGCAAAGAAGCTAGAATTTTCAAGTTTTGATGGCATAGCTCATCTAGATGAAGTTCCTCACACAAGTATGCATGATGTTGTTGGGCTTGATGATCATGGTGACGCCCATAATCATGTATCGAATCAATATGTTGATGTTGATAATAACAATGATATTGTTATTGATAATCCTCATGCTCATAAAGTTGTGGACGAATCAAATATTCTGCTTAGGAGGTCCATAAGACAACGGGTTCCTTCCTCTCGTTATTCACCCAATGAGTATGTATTACTCACTGATGAGGGAGAACCTGAATGCTATGATGAGGCCATGGAAGATGAGCACAAGGATCAATGGATAGAAGCCATGCAAGATAAGATGAAGTCTCTGCATGAGAACTACACTTATGAGTTGGTAAAATTTCCCAAGGACATGAGAGCTTTGAAGAACAAGTGGGTGTTCAAAGTTAAAGTTGTAGAACACAACCTGAAGCTCAAGTACAAAACTAGATTGGTTGTTAAGGGATTTGGTCAAAGGAAGGGTATTGACTTTGACGAAATATTTTCTCATGTTGTCAAAATGTCCTCGATTCGTACAGTTCTGGGTTTGACTGCTAGTCTTAATTTAGAGATTGAGCAGATGGATGTGAAGACGGCTTTCCTTCACGGTGACCTAGAAGAAGAAATTTATATGGAACAACCAGAAGGCTTCAAAGTAGAAGGTAAAGAAAATTTTGTGTGCAAACTCAAAAAGAGTCTTTATGTCTTAAAACAAGCTCCTAGACAGTGGTATAAGAAGTTTGAATCTGTTATGGGGGAGCAAGGCTATAAGAAAACTTGTTCAGATCATTGTGTATTTGTACAAAAAATTTCTGACAATGATTTTATCATCCTTTTGCTGTATGTGGATGATATGTTGATTGTGGGCAAGAATACTTCTAAGATTGATGAGTTGAAGAAAGAGTTGTGTAAGTTTTTTGCTATGAAAGACTTGGGTCATGCCAAACAAATTTTGGGCATGAGAATTACTCGTCTCAGAGATGAAAGGAAGATTTATTTGTCACAGAAGAAGTACATTGAACGTGTACTAGAGCGTTTCAATATGAAGAATGTTAAGCTTGTTAGCACACCTCTTGTTGGTCATATGAAGTTGACCAAGAAGATGTGTCCTACAGCTAGAGAGGAAAAAGAGAGCATGGCCAAAGTTCCATATTCCTCCGTCGTCGAAAGTCTAATGCATACAATGGTAAGCACTAGACCTGATATTGCTCACGCAGTTGGTGTTGTCAGCAGATTTCTCGACAATCCGAGAAAAGAGCATTGGGAAGCTGTGAAGTGGATACTCAGGTATCTTATAGGAAGCTCAGATGAATGCTTGTGTTTTGGAGCATCAAATCCAATCTTGAAGGGCTATACAGATGCTGATATGACAGGTGACCTTGATAATAGAAAATCCACTACTGGATATCTGCTTACTTTTTCAGGGGGAGCTATATCATGGCAGTCAAAGTTGCAGAAATGTGTTGCACTATCTACAACTGAAGCTGAGTATATTGCGGCTACTGGGGCCGGCAAAGAGATGATATGGCTAAAGCGATTTCTTCAAGAGCTTGGTTTGCATCGATGGAGTATATTGTCTATTGTGACAGCCAGAGTGCAATAGACTTGAGCAAAAACTCTATGTACCATGCAAGAACAAAACACATCGACGTTAGATATCATTGGATTCATGAGGAAGTGGAGAGTGAATCATTTCACATAAAAAAGATCCACACAAGTGAAAATCCTACAGATATGCTGACCAAGACGATACCGAAAGACAAGTTCGAGTTATGCAAAGAATTTGTGGGTATGAGCTCTCTTTAAAGAAGATGAAGATACCTCCTTCCAGTGAATGACTGGAGGGGGAGATTTGTGGGGTCCAACCCCATTGTTCCATTATTGACTTCAACAAATGTTGCATGCAATTGTCAATGGTTGGCAAATTGCAGTGGTAGCAAATGTTGAGAAACACAATAATTATAAACTTTCGGTGGCGCAACTTTGACATATTGTGTATGGTGTTGAAATTTGCTGTTGCAAATTTCTTCTATAAAAGGAGATTATTAGCTCATTTGTAAGATACTAATTCATAGAGAAAGAAAACTATAGAGAGTTGTGAGGTTTTCATAGACTATACAAGAAAATAGTTTGTGAAGAAAAATAGAGTGTGAGCGATATTTTTAGTAAGGTGAAAAATCAAAAGAGTGTTATTCCTTTTGAGTGTGTAGTAGTCAGTTTGAGTATTGTATTTGTGACTACACGATGTAAAATTTCTTACTATAGTGATATCAGTTGCTCCTCTTGGCCCGTGGTTTTTCCATTATTTAGAAGTGTTTCCACGTAAAATTCTTGGTGTCATTATTTTCCCATTTTATTTCTATCATTTGACCATATATATTTTTGTGTTAGTCCGCATTTTCCCAACATTTACTACTACATCAAAATCTTTTGGTCCCTTGCAAATTTTCCAACTTGTACAGCTTTTGAATTACTCAAATATTAGAGATATATAGTCTAAAATATATACATATATCAAGAGAAGTAGGAGATAGCGTCCATTGGGTAAATCTGTGTCAATATTTGAAGGGAAAATTTTCCTTGACATGTAAGAGCAAGATTCATCGAAACCTCATCCCTACGGAACATTGCAAGCAGCACGGGAGGTTCATAATGAATCATACAATTCAGCATTATGAACACAGATCAATACATACACGCGAGATCTGTTTGCCATCGATTTCTTTCTCTTCTCCGACCTAATTGGGCAATAATTTAACGAAAGTGTATTTGTTGTACGTGTACAAACTGGGTATTTCATGAAATACAAGTCTCATACAGGGAAACACACGTTTTTTTTGTGATTTCTAGTGATCATACAAGTGTATCTCATAAGATACAAGTGTGATACATTGAAATAAAGTGTGTGTGTGACGTTTTGGGGAGTGAAGACAGTAAATTAACGTGTATGTATGTTTAATTTTTTAGAAGTTGAAATTTATATAATAACAGATTTGCAACTTTCTTCTTTTAAAGATTTTTGTTATTTTGAAATAGATCCACTTTATTATTGTGTACATTTTATTTTACCTAGATGAATTTGAGTAATAAAATCATATCTCTTATTTTTCTTTTGTATGAAAAAAATTCGCGCCGAATAAAATGCTTCCTTTTATCCTCCATTGAATAAAATTAGGACTAGTATCTTATTTTCTCATTAATTTTATTTTGAATAGTTGATATTATGATTCTTTTCATAAGAGTAATTTGAAGAAAAAGTAACGGGAAGAGAGAAATAATTGAAAAAATGGGTGAAATATTTAATTCCACGAGTGCATTGGATTCGTTAATAAAAAACTAAGCTATTTCTATATAAAAATTGGGCAAAGAGTCAGAGGTCAAACCTGAAGTTTTTTGAATAGTTAAAGACTAAATCGATAAGTAAGTGTATATTTAAGAGACTATTTCAGATCTACTCCCGCAGGTAGGGGTGTCCAAAAACCGAACCGATAAAATGTTATTGGTTTATTGTTATTGGGTTATTGAGTTAACGGTTTTTTAAAAAAGATATTGGGTTATCGGTTCGGTATTAATTTTTAATATTGGGTTATTGGGTAAATCGATAACCCATTAAGACTAGTAATTTACTACTTTTACTTGTACATAAATATTATATATTAATCTCAATACCTTAGTAGTTACTATCTTTGTCCTTTAGCCTTCAATTCACACTTCACAATGACTTTGAGTTCACAATTTCACATTATAAATAACGCTAAAATCTAAAGTAAGAATCTCATTCCTCTTAATTTCTCTTTGTGTTACGCTTGTATAGTTTTTTCACGTTTGTTATTATTGTTTCTATTTTTTGAGCATTTGTAAAGTTACATTATTGTGTTTTTGCATCAAATTTATTAGAAAAGTCATATATTTGTTTTATAAGTATTTTCTTATTGGTTAAATCGAAAACCGAATTGTTAAGGACCAAAGCCAATAAAAAATATCTTATTGATTTGGTTATTGCTTTAACATATTTAAAAATCGAAAACCGATAAACCGAACCAATAATACATAAAATTGAACCGAACCGACTGATGCACACCCCTACCTGTAGGTAAGGTACCATTTATGACATTTTCTGCTACTTCATCTTCATTTTGTTAATCGCTTAACTTTCAAAACTTACAAGTTCATCTCACTATTTTTCTCTATAAATACTTGCACATTCTTCCACTAGACAAGATCAGACCAATATGCTTTCCCCTTTAGATATGGATTCCACTAGAAGCACACATGAACTTGACAAGCCTCATGCAGTTTGCATACCATACCCTGCCCAAGGCCTCATTAATCCAATGTTAAAATTAGCCAAAATCCTCAATCACAACGGTTTTCACATCACCTTTGTCAACACTGAATTCAATCATAGACGTCTACTTAAGTCTCGTGTCCCTGATTCCCTGATTCCTGATGGCCTTCCACCATCTGATGCCGATTCAACTCAAGATATTGCTTCTCTAGGTGAATCCACTACCAATACTTGCTTAGGTCCTTTCAAGGAATTGCTTGCAAAGCTCAATAATACGTGTTCATCCAATGTGCCACCTGTCTCGTGCATCGTTTCTGATGGATTTATGAGCTTCACTCTAGTTGCTGCTCAAGTTTTCTTTTGGACTCCAAGTGCTTGTGGTTTATTAGGTTATATGCATTACCGCGACCTTGCTGAAAAAGGATACTTTCCACTTAAAGGTATACTCTGTTTAATTTGTCCTGTTTTATAATGGCCCTTTTCAATTAGTGTGTGTGTTTTAACTTGTGTTCTTTTATGTTTTTGGGGAGATCGTAGATGCAAGTGACTTAACAAACGGGCATTTGGAGACAACTTTGGATTGGATACCGAGCATGAAAGGCATACGTCTGAGGGATTTACCAACTTTCTTGAGAAATTACAAATCGAGATGATTTTTTGTTCAACTACTTCATCCAAGAAACAGATAGAAGCAAATTAGCTTCTGCTATTGTTATCAATACATTTGATCCATTAGAGAAGGAAGTTCTTGAATCACTTCAGGCCCTTCTACCTCCGGTCTACACAATTGGACCCTTGCATTTTCTTTTAAAACATATTGAGGACCAGAATTTGGAGTGCTTGGGATCCAATCTTTGGAAAGAGGATTCAAAAAGCGTAGAATGGCTTGATTCCAAGAAACCAAATTCTGTTGTTTATGTCAATTTTAGGAGCATCACTGTCATGACTGCGAACCAACTTATTGAATTCGCATGGGAACTTGCCAATAGTCAGATGGAGTTTTTGTGGATCATAATGCCTGATATTGTGTATCAGGGGAAAAAGCAACTCTGCCATCTGAATTCATGGAAGAAACAAAAGAAAGAGGGATGTTGATAAGTTGGTGCGCACAAGAACAAGTCCTTAGCCACCTTGCTATTGGAGGTTTTTTGACTCACAGTGGATGGAATTCGACCCTTGAAAGTATCAGCAATGGGGTGCCAATGATGTGTTGGCCCTTTTTCGCAGAACAACAGACTAATTGTTTGTTCAAATGCACCCAATGGGGAATCAGAATGGAAATTGATAATAATGTAAAAAGGGATGAAGTTGAAAGTCTTGTGAGAGAGTTGATGGTTGGTGAGAAAGGCAAAGATATGAGGAAAAAGGCAATGGAGTGGAAGAGATTGGCTGAAGAAGCTGCTAAAAAACCAACAGGATCATCATATTTGAACATACACAAGCTGATCAATGAAATTCTACTCTCCTCCGAAACCACTAGGCAAAAGTAGTACTAATCAATAGTTGGTCGGCTTTCCTTTTTCTCGTTATGTTGTACAAAATAAATGAAATAAAAATGCTCTCTTGCACCCTCAAAATGTCCTTTTTTTTTAGTAACAAATAATATATTGTGTGTAGTATCCCTAATGTAATAGCTACCTAAGTTATATATAATAATTTTCAAACTCTATTAGGGACCGTTTGGTAGAGTGTATTAGCAAAAATAATGCATCTATTAGCCTTTTGAATCACTAGTATCTTGTTTGATATACACTCTATTGTGTATTAAGGTATGCATTGCCAATATCATGGATTTCTAGGTATTAACAATGCAATGGTTTTAATGCATGCATTAACATGATAAAAGACCCAATTGCCCCTCAAAATCTTTATTACATTTTTTCCATAATAAAAGTGGAGGGTATCTTTATAAATAATTTTCTTAATGCAATACATACTATTTTTAATGTATCAAACCAAATAATGCATTATAATAATCTATGTATAATTAATGCAAGCATAACTAATACATGATAGACTCTGGATAACCATAGATCCTGAAGTAAAGGTTACATAATTTTCAGTGTCACAACAATAATATACACTTTTACAATTATTATTGACATGTGAAAAATATATGCAGTTGCTTCTGATGAAGATATCATATTGACTTTTATGGTGTGTTTGGTATGAAAGAAAATATTTTCCGGAAAATGTTTTTCAATTTTCTCACGTTTGATTGGGTAAAATGTTTTCCAAATCAACTCATTTTCTTTAAATTTAAGGAAAATGACTTCCCTTCAAAAATTAAGGAAAACATTTTCTAAAACTTCCCTCCAACTTTAAATTACAAATTTTTTTTGTTGAAAAAATAAACTTAAAGCTTTTTTTAAAAAAAAATATTTTCAACTTCAATTTTTAATTTTTTTTACGCCCCCCCCCCCCCCCAAAAAAAAATAAAAAAAAAATTAAGTTTGTTTTTTAAAAATAATTCTAATTTCAAAATTTTATTTTCATCCCACCCCCAACCCTACCCTCGACCCCACCCCCCGACCATCCCCCTTACCAGCCCACCCCCCACCTCCAATTTTTTTTTTAAAAGTTTGTTTTTAAAAAATATTTTAAATTTTAAATTTTTATTTTTTCACCACAACTCGCGATCACCCCCCCCCCCCTCACATCAGTCCCCACCCCCCTCCAAAACAAAGTTTGTTTTTAAAAAATATTTTCAATTTCAAATTTTTATTTTTCCACCCCACCCTCACTCCCCTACCTGCGACCCTACCCCCCCTCCAATTTTTTATTTTTTCACCCCACCCCACCCCCTCCAAAAAAAATTTAAGTTTGGTTTTAAAAAATATTTTCAATAACCAGAAGAATTTGCATGGCTAAAATTTAGAGTTATGGATGGAGAATCCACAAAATTAGAATCAGAATCCCCTTTTTTATGAATAATCCTAGGGATAACTTTCTTAAACATGACAATTAATACCTACAATCAATTACTATTGCATAACTTTTTGCCTAAATTAGATATAACATTCAATTTTGATGAGAGGGAGTTGCTCGGATGGTAAACACCCCTCACTTCCAACCCAAAGATTGCGAGTTCGAGTCACCAAGGGAGCAAACGGGGTGGAAGCTCCTAGGGAGGGTGAAAAAAAAAACCTTCAATTTCAAAAATTAAAACTCCAAAAAAAATTGAACGACAATACAAGAGGGGGTCAAACATAGGCTAATAGTTAGAGAAATTGACGGGTAGACATCAACAAACCATCAAAAATTTAAAAGCGAAAGAGAAAAAATAGACACTATGGACGAATATTTTTATAGAACTCAATATGTAAAACTAATAAATAGAAAGTAAATCATCTTTTATTCAAAGTAATGAAGAAGAAGAATTTTACATAATCAATAAAAAAAAGCACAATTCAAAAGAATCGTGTATATGAAAAAGAAGAGAAAAAAAAGGGAGAAAAAAACCACTTCCCAATAAAAAAGGACACCATGTTGCCATCTTCTAAAATTATTTAATTTAATTAAAAAAGAACTTCCCAATACGTGGGCTACTAATTGAAAATTTTAATTTTTTTAATTTTTTTTTGTCAAAAAAATAAAAGAAGGCTATATGTTGCCAATTAGTAAAGGCATAATACATATATTTGACCTTCAACTTGGCTTCAAATTTTAACTTTGACCTCCAACTTTCATAGTGCACAAACAAGCACTTTAACTATCCAACCTTTTAATAAATAAACACGCGATTTTTGGAGCCAAGAGCGTGAAATGCACACGCTGCCATGTGTATTATTGAGCCACTCAATGGCTGCCAACTAATTAAACACTTTACACCTCCATTTTAGAACTAAAAAAAAATAAAATTAATTAAAGGTAGAGTTGTCATTTCAGCATTGTTTTCACTGTTGTGTGCCTCAAAAATTACTTCTCACTCGCGCCAAATGCGTGCACATCACGCGTTTTGCCAGGTAAGACACGCATGTTTATTTATTAAAAGGTTGGATAGTTAAAGTGTCTATTTGTGCACTTTGAAAGTTGGAGGTCAAAGTTAAAATTTGAAGCCAAGTTTAAGGTCCAATATATGTATTATCCCATTAGTAAAATAGGATGTCATGTTGTGCCATTTACTCGAAAGTTTAATGTTAAAGTATTGCCAAAAAAGGAAAGTAGTCATTCTTTTTGAAACAAACTAAAAAGACAAATGGTTTATGGGCAATATATGGCCATTGACTCTAGAAAACTTTGTGATTTTCAAATACTCCAAAGTCAGTGGTGAACTGACGGATTCAGGATTTTAAGGTTATGAATGCTCCTTGGCTACCAATCACAAAATATATGTAAGCAGTCTTATGACTTGTCATAAAAAAGAGAATCATATTTAAATACAATTGAAGAAAACTTAATACGAAAAGCTACAAAAAAAATTTTTTGAATAACGAAAAACTTTTTCAAGAAAAACTAGTGGGAATCATCTTGAGATATAACAAACACAATCAGACAACCACTGCACCAGTCTATTTATTATTTGAACGCTCACTCTTAAATTTTATACCATTTTTTCAAATTTCTATCTAAATATATACAGTTTCAATACGAGATTAATGGGTGCTCGAGCACAAGAAATATCCTATATGGGTCCGTCCTTAAATTTTATACCATTTTTTCAAATTTCTATCTAAATATATACAGTTTCAATACGAGATTAATGGGTGCTCGAGCACAAGAAATATCCTATATGGGTCCGTCCTTGTCCAAATTTTTTTGAACTTTCATGATATGATCTAATAATGATGGGAAGATACATAAGTTTTCCCCAAAACTTTTCCTGAAAACTCGGTTACATATTCTAAGTAAATCTTTTACCTCTTTATGAGTAATTCTTTACCTTCTTATTTTTGTCAAAGTGAATTTAATATCCCATAAGAGGTGATCGGACAAAAAATATGATATTAATTGCCTAAATTGCATATTATATACGCCTCTTAATTTTGTGATTTAGAAATGATATACATTCTTTTTTAAAGTGGCACACATATACTCTTACTGTTGCACAAATAACCCAATTTTACCATTTTCGGCTAACGAAAGTAAAAAAATTAATTTTTTATTAAAATAATTTCCATACAAGGGTATATTTGGCCTTTCTAGAAAAATTCAACAGTATATTTGATCATTCTCATCCTTGAAATTTTTTGGCCTTCTTTAATTCAACGACTAATTTGGAATTATCATCTCTTACAAAGATTTATCAGTCAATAATAGTAGTAACTAGTTATTTTTTAATATAATATTTTCACATACATGTGAACAAATTTTTCATGTCGAGCATGAATATGTTTGGGTCTTTTCCTAAATATAAACTTATGAGTAAAGTTATATATTAAAAAAAATTAAAACTATGATTTGAAATTAAGCTTAAAATTTGGATCCCATATCTTAACGCCTACTTAGCATCAACAATTTGACTTCAGCTAATAGTACTGTTGAAATTGAGTAAGGAATTTGGAAATTTCGATTTTTTATTACTCAAGCATATTATACAATGAGTCAGGGGACCTCCTATTTATACAAATCAACAAATGCTAACAACTAACTAATCAGCTCGTAATTAACTGATAAGTAGGGGGTGGCAATTTCAGCCCATATTAATGAAATGAGTCCATTTTGTCTATATTTAATGACATGAATCATTCATATTTTAATGTATAAATTTTACGAATCACATAGATTTAAGGAAAAAATACAAAAATCTCACCTTTTAATTTACTTATTACCATTATCCCCTATAAGTTTTACAAATATCCAAAATTCCTCATTTCGCGCATCAGATTAGTGTATCTCGCGCATCAGATTAGTGTATCATGTATAAAATGTACATCAGATTAGTATATCATGTATAAAATGTAATGTATCTTACTTAACGATTAATGTATCTCGCGCATTAGATTAATGTATCAACGCTTATATTATTGTATCCGTTTGAAGGATTTCTGTAATTATAAACTTTTAAGGGATAAATTGTAATTTTACCTTAAAAGTATGTGATTTATGTGATTTTCCCTTTTAAAAGTCTCTACAAATATGGTCAAAATGGATTAAATATGGGTGTCCATATTGACCCATAATAGATCAGTTAGTTTTTCACTTCCACTCAAAATTCTTAATTGTGCTAAAAAATAAAAAAAATTAATATTAATTTTTAAACTTAATTGAAAAAACAGTTTTTTTTTTTTGTTTTTGGAAAACAAAAACTATTTAGGGGTAGGCTGCTGGAAGGGGGGCACCCTGGAGGGTGGGGGTGCCTGGGGGAGGGGGTAATTTTTTTTTTTTTTTTGAAAAAACAGTTTTTCTTTTGTTTTTGGAAAACAAAAAAAAATTAGGAGGTGGTTGGTGGAAGGTGGGGGGGGGGGGGGGGTTCTCGGGGGAGGGGGTAATTTTATTTTATTTTTGAAAAAACTGATTTGTTTTTGTTTTTGGAAAACAAAAAAAATTAGGGGTAGGTTGGTGGAAGGTGTGGGGGGTGCCCGGGGGAGGAGGTAAATTTTTTTTTTGTTTTTGAAAACAAAAAAAATTTAGGGGTCGATTGGTGGAAGGTGGGAGGGTGTAGATTATTTTTATTTTTTTTGAAAAACAGATTTTTTTTTTTGTTTTTGGAAAACAAAAAAAAATTAGGGATAGGTTGGTGGAAGGTGGGGGTGGGAGGTAATTTTTTTTTTTGAAAAACAGATTTTTAAAAATGAGTTAGAACCATTTTACCCAAACCATATTTGACCAAATCCATATTAACCCATATTTTATTTGGG
This sequence comes from Solanum verrucosum, assembly GCF_900185275.1. Taxonomy (NCBI): domain Eukaryota; kingdom Viridiplantae; phylum Streptophyta; class Magnoliopsida; order Solanales; family Solanaceae; genus Solanum; species Solanum verrucosum. The sequence goes on from NW_026019954.1 coordinate 1,568,297, forward strand.
TGGATTGTAATCCAAACCATTTTTGCTCAATCCATATTCAATCGATCCAAATCCGATCCAATCCAACCATTTGCCACTCCTACTGATAAACAAACTTTTACAATTAATTAATTGATGCCTAACTAACTTCTTGAACCAACTAACAAACTAACTACTTGAACCTTTATCTCCAATATCTGCCCTCAAGCTAGATGTACTGAAAACATTCATGCTGAGATCTTCCCGGAGCTTTGCTTTTTTGATTTCCAAGATATTAGTGACTTTCCAAACTTCAATAAGTACCCAGTGACTGACCTCGTGGTATTGGGGCACGCAGCCCAGTCTGCATCACAGAAATCAGTGAGTTGGGCCTGTTTCTTAGAACTCATAAGCAAAACCAGTCCTAGTGCTGCCTTGATATGTCTAAGCTATTTGTATAAAAATTGGGCAAAGAGTCAGAGACCAAACCTGATGTTTTTAAAATAGTTAAAGGACTAAATTGATAAGTAAGTGTATATTTAAGGGACCATTTCAAATCTACTCCTAAAAATAAGAGACCATTTACGACATTTTCTACTATTTCATGCTTCATTTTGGAGTTAATATCTCAAAAGGTCACTCAACTATAAAAATTTATGTAGTAAAATCATTAAACTTTATTTTTTATCAGTAAAGTCACTCAAGTTAGAGTTTTTATCTTACAAAATCATTCAACTTAGAGCTTTTATCTTACAAAATCACTCGCCCTAATTTAACTTAAAAAAATTTAACACGACAAAATAATTAACTTTTTATATTATACACGGATCCCACAGATACACAAAATTCATTTTTATACCAATCCACTGACAAATTAAATAACGAATTCAAATAGATGATTAAATATTTTTAACGCGCATTTTAGCAAGAAATTGAACTCTGAAAATGTTATTAATGTTATAAATAAGAGAAAAATTACTGTTACTAAAGTAATAAGAAAAAGTTGGCCTGGCAAAAAATATCACAGTAAAGTCAAAATATTCTAAAATATGATATCAAATAAATAACTTATTGATAAAACAAATTTAAAGTCAACGAAAAAGAAATAAATATTGCACACGCATTTGGTATATACGGTATGATAATTGATACGTGTTTCAAAAATAAATTTGTAAGTATCATTTAACTACAATTATTAATCATAGAAAAGAGCTAAAAATGGCAGATCTCACGCTAAAATGCTAGCTGAAAATATTTACTTACCGATCTACCTAAATACAATATTACTGATCTACTTAAATACATTATTTTAATTTGGGAGTGTGTGGATGGGATAAAAGAAATTAGTTTTCTTTAATTTTGTTTATTTGATTTGGTTGAGTGATTTTGGAAGAAAAAAAATCATAAGTTGAGTGATTTTATTGATACAAGATAAAGTTTAATGATTTTACAACATAAATTCACATAGTTGAGTGATTTTATTGATACAAAATAAAGTTTAATGACTTTACCACATAAATTCTCATAATTGAGTGACCTTTTAAGATATTAACTCTTCATTTTGTTAATCATTAACTTTCAAAACTTACAAGTTCATCTCACTATTTTTCTCTATAAATACTTGCACATTCTTAACCAGACCAAAATATCCTTTCCCCTTTAGAAATGGATTCCATTAGAAGCATGCATGAACTTGACAAGCCTCATGCAGTTTGCATCCCATACCCAGCCCAAGGTCACATTAATCCAATGTTAAAATTAGCCAAAATCTTCAATCACAAAGGCTTTCACATCACTTTTGTCCACACTGAATACAATCATAGGCGTCTACTTAAGTCTCGGGGCCCTGATTCCCTCAAAGGCTTTCCATCTTTTTGATTTGAGACCATTCCTGATGGCCTTCCACCATCTGATGCCGATTCAACTCAAGATATTGTTTCTCTTGGTAAATCCACTACCAATACTTGTTTAGGTCCTTTCAAGGAATTGCTTGCAAAGCTCAATAATACTTGTTCATCCAATGTGCCACCTGTCTCGTGCATCGTTTCTGATGGATGTATGAGCTTCACTCTAGCTGCTGCTCAAGAATTGGGCATCCCTGAAATTTTCTTTTGGACTCCAAGTGCTTGTGGTTTATTAGGTTACATGCATTACCGCGACCTTGCTGAAAAAGGATACTTTCCACTTAAAGGTATACTCTGTTTGATTTGTCCTGTTTTAAAATGGCCCATTTTTATATATATTTGTGTTTTAACCTTTGTTCTTGGGGAAATTGTAGATGCAAGTGACTTAACAAATGGGTATTTGGAGACGGCTTTGGATTGGATACCGGGCATGAAAGGCATACGTCTGAGGGATTTACCCACTTTATTGAGAAGTACAAATCCAGATGATTTTTTGTTCAACTACCTCATCCAAGAAACAGATAGAAGCAAATTAGCTTCTGCTATTGTTATCAATACATTTGATCCATTAGAGAAGGAAGTTCTTGAAACACTTCAGGCCCTTCTATCTCCAGTCTACACAATTGGACCCTTGCATTTTCTCTTAAAACATATTGAGGACAGGAATTTGGAGTGCTTGGGATCCAATCTTTGGAAAGAGGAACCAAAAACCGTAGAATGGCTTGATTCCAAGAAACCAAATTCTGTTGTTTATGTTAATTTTGGGAGCATCACTGTCATGACCGCGAACCAACTTACTGAATTCGCATGGGGACTTGCCAATAGTCAGATGGATTTTTTGTGGATCATAAGGCCTGATACTGTATCAGGGGAAAAAGCAACTCTGCCATCCGAATTCATGGAAGAAACAAAAGAAAGAGGGATGTTAACAAGTTGGTGCGCACAAGAACAAGTCCTTAGCCACCCTGCTATTGGAGGGTTCTTGACTCACAGTGGATGGAATTCGACCCTTGAAAGTATCAGCAATGGTGTGCCAATGATCTGCTGGCCATTTTTCACGGAACAACAGACTAACTGTTGGTTCAAATGCACCCAATGGGGAATTGGAATGGAAATTGACAATAATGTGAAAAGGGATGAAGTTGAACGTCTTGTGAGGGATCTAATGGTCGGCGAGAAAGGTAAAGATATGAAGAAAAAGGCAATGGAGTGGAAGAAATTGGCTGAAGAAGCTGCTGCAAAATCAACAGGATCATCTTATGTGAACATTGACAAGTTGATCAATGAAATTCTACTCAAACATTAGGTGGTTCATTATCTATTTTTTCTTGTGTTGATATCAGCTTGTCAGATCCTTCAATTCTTGTTTTTCCATTTTCTGTTATATTTTAACTTGGTACTGTAATAGAAATACTATGATCCAAAAATAAAAATAAAAATATCTTGTTATTTTCTATAACTAATGTCTTAGGCATTAGATTTTTTAATACTTGGTTTTGTTAAACTGTTCTTAAAATGAATACTCTACCTCTAGTCTCTAATTTAATTAAGTAAAAACTAAACTAATCTTACCACTAAAGGGGCAAACCAAATTTTCTTCAAACATTAGGCATTAATTAATTAAAAATAATAGGTGGTTCATTTTTAACTTTCATGGGTTTGAGAAATGTAAATAGGTTATATCCTTAATTTAAACTTGTTTTAGGTTGGAAGAGGTCTTGAGTTCAATTTTTGTTTAGAAAACTTTTGTCAACTAAGGTCATTTTGTTTAATATATCTCTTTATACATAGTATTAATATATATATACTTGATAAAATTTACGGAGGAAGAGGTGTGCTCGATACTCCTTCCGTCACGTGGATCGGCTCTGCAACTTGTTACTATGATAAGATTCTAATAACGATAAACAAAAATATCACTCGCTACCTCAAATGTCTATTGGTCCCCCATGCACGTGACACTATTATATGCTTTGTAATTTCCGCTCGTGACAAAATAGAGTCCCACAACTATTGATAGCTTTCATTGATGCATAATAATATATTTGTAAAAAAGAAAAACTTAAAAGTTAAACTTTTTGAAACTACAAAAAATTATTAGATTTTTTAGGAAAGTTTTTGAAATGATCTATTGTACTAGTATCTTACAGATAGATCTAGAAGTTCTATATTCTTATTAAGATAGCTTAAAGATAAAATTGTCTTGATTTTTCTTATAAATATATCTAAAATAATTTCTATAATCTCATATTCAAAATCTCCCTTTTCCTTCCAATATAGTTTTCTCTTCTTTCTTTGAATCTTGAGATCCTAGTTAACAGAGGCGGACCTAGCTTCATAAGTCGGGGTGCACGTGCACTCGTTAACTTCGAAAAAAATCATGTCTATATATGTATATTTATCTTGAGAAACTGACAGAAACTAGGATATAATTAGCATTTCACCCAGGGGTGTTCATGAACGGGTTGGTTCGGATTTTTCAAATATCAAACAAAACCATTTGTGTCGGATTTTTTAAATTTATAAACCAAATCAAACCAATAAAAGTTGGGTTTTTCAACCTCGGGTTTTTTCGGATTTTTTCAGGTTTTTCGGTTTTTTGGGTTGTTTCGGGTTTTCCGGTAAAGTATTCATACAAACATATAATTTACTTGTAGTTCAAATATTTCTTTAGTCCTACCAAAATACAACTATCTAATGCGTTTCTTAAAAAAATAACACAAAATATGATATGTTTAATTACACTAAACTATCCAACAAAAATAATAATAATGAAATCGCGTAAAACAAACATTGCAAATTAACAAGTCATAATGAAAATGATCATAATTTAAAAGTACTAAATCATGCTAAAATAAGTTCAATAAGTATTAGTTACATGACTAAATATTATAGGAAATTAAAATTAGATTATGTATCTTAAATGTCTAAACCAATGTAAAACTAAATAACAAATATTCAATATTATTGTCATTCATAGTGTTGAATTGAATTTCTTTTTGCATTAGTATTAATTTGATATTGATTTAAGCTTTATTATAATTACCAACATCTTTGGACCATCCAGAATTCTAAGTTTCAAACTTGAAATAATATATTAAAAGATAAAAACTATAAAAAAGTATAAGAAATATTTAAAAATTATATCAAAGTAAATATTTTTATGTATAAAATAAAATTTCAAAGTTATATATATAATGTCGGGTTGGTTTTTCTAGTTAAAACCAAAACAATCAAAATATAGTCGGGTTTTTTTTTTCAATACCAAACCACTAGTCGGATTTTTTTTCCGATTTGACTCGATTTACGATTTGGTTCGGTTTTCGGTTCGATTTTGTACACCCCTAAGTGCACCCATGAGAAACATATGAGTGTTCTTGTGCCATTGGTACAAGGCAAAGGAACCACCCATGAGATATCGAATCCAGCTAGAGCACTATTTCATTGTTTTTATTTTAAATTTTACTTAGAGATCATATTTGGTGCACCCGAAGTTTTCAAATCCTGGGTTCGCCTTTGCTAGTTAACGATCTTTAACTAGCAAGAGTCTCCTCAATTATACTTTTCTTTTGTTATTCTCTATAATATCCATTGTTAAATTAAATAAGTGATCGAACTCATTAAAAAATATTTTAAACATAGATTAATTAGTTTACTAATTTCTTTCAAATTTAAGATGTTTTCTTTGGTTTTTTTTATGTCGACTTCTTTTTCCCATATAATGTTGTAGTGATCGTAGTTGCATATATACAAATTTCTTCGGTTTGAAAGAATATGAGATTGGATATTTGGTTTCAATTAGTGGCAAAGTTCTGTTTGAAACATTATAGAGAAAATGGCCAAATGAGCCCCCAACCTATTATCGAATTTCCAACTATACACTTATATTTTACGGGGATCCTATTACCCCCCTCCCCCCCCCCCCCAAACTATTTAAAATTAAAATGATTACCTCCCTAAATGCTTATGTGGCAAAGTGAGTGAGTGTATTTCTGAAAACCAAAAATAAATATTAAAACTTCATTTTTAATATTCTTTTCATTTTTTTCCTTTTTTTTTTTAATTTTAAAAAGGAAGCCAAATTAAAACACCCAAATTAATTGAAAAATCAAAACAAACAAAATCAAATGAAAAAAAAAGCTACAGAACAATTTGAAAACTAAGTTCCTTTCTTTCTCGAGCTCCAAGCGACGGTCAGATGCCTGAGCACCGCCGCATTGATACTGGAAAATTGAGGTACAGAGTTGAAGCCAACCTCAATCACACCAAACTTGAAACTCCTATGAAATTGTCAGCTATATAACTCCCATCATCATATATCTGCCATGGAAATAGTACAAAAAGTTTGGATAGATTTCATCCAAGACAACTATTTCATCTCTAATTTATTTTCTTCTTCTTAGAAACTTAGTTGAGCATTCATGTTTGTCACGCCCCGAGCCTACACCCTGGACGTGGTCGGCACTCGAGAACCATTGTTGGCCCCAAGCGAACCCTTGGCCTGGCTTACTTACTCAGCGGAAAATTGTATGCATAGTTATAATGATCAATTACTAAACTCACTTGAATAATAAGATAACTTAAGAATGTTTAAAAGTCAAACATTCAACTTGGCCAAAATGGCAACTCAAGCCTTAACAAATGAAATGAAAATGTAAAGACAACTGAACTACTAACTGTCTATGAAGCCTCTAAAACAAACAGAGGTGTCGGGACAGGACCCCCGATCATCCTAACAACTGAAAATTAGAAAGCAAATGATAAAAGGAGCCCTCCGGAAAGCAATGAGGCTCACCAACTAACTCTGAATGTTGAACCTGATCAACGAGGCGCTGGATGTTAATCCTAGTTACCTGCGTCTGCGTCATAATAAGATGCAGGCCAACTGGCATCAGTACATTGAATGTGCGAGTATGCGAGTTGGAATGCTAAACATAACTTAAGTTGACTTGACTCTTCACTTTACTTGACTTGACTCTTAACTTTCCTTGAATTGAATTATGGATTCAAGGATTGTGATTGTGATAGGAAAGATCTCATGATGTTTAGGAGTGTTTGTAGATAGCTAAACATGAGAAAAGATCAAGAAATCACCATCTTGGAACAAGTTCGCGACGTGGAGCTAATTTTTGTTCACTGGGGGAGCAAGTCCGCGACGTGAACTTGTGTGCCAAATCCCACTCGACTTCTCCCATCTTCGTTTTCCAACCCCAATTCACCTAATCTCGATTATTGTTCTCAAATTCATTTTAGATTCTGATACCCAACATATGTACTCAAGAACCTAACTCAAAGCAACTCTAAAACTCAACGTAAAGATCTCAGAAACTCCTCAGTTCAGCCCAATTCAAGAACTACATTCAAATTCAAGAATACATATCAAGAACATCAACTTTCAAACTCTTTTAGGACGAATTTCGCTGAACTAAACATGTTTGGCGCGTGGGTGAATGAACCCAACGCTATGAAAGACTCACACACCTTGTAGGATTAATTCCTTGGCGAAATCCACAACCAAAATCGATCGTTCTTGGTGAATCTTTCTTTTCCTCTTCTCCCTTCTCTTCTTTTCTCTTTTCTCCAAGCCCTAGCGTATTTTGGTAAAAGAGTAACTGATCTAATTCTGATTACACCCTAACTAAATTACCAAAAACGAAGTAAAACAATTGGGCAAGGAAAAGACCAATCTACTCTTTAAAAATCCGGATTGGACTTTCCTTATTCAAACAGCCCAACTTCCAAAGGGCATAACTCACTCATATGAACTCGGAATTGCGCAAACTCGGCGGCGTTGGAAAGGTTATTCCAAGAGATTTCCAACCATATCTGGAAATATACCTAACTCGTCCTGAGATAGGAGTTATGACCGTTTGAAATTGACCAAAACTCAACTTATTCTAACTTAACAAAATTTCTAGATTTTCATTCTTTCCAAAAATGACTATTTCCAATTATTAGCTTCTTCCTAGTTATTTCAAATTGCGAGGTGTTACAATGTCAGCCATCAAATTTCACCATCACGATATGGAAATCACCACCATTACAATATCTATCAACACCACCACAAATCACAGATAGAAATCTCCTTCCCACTCTCCACAATCAAAAACTATTAAGTAAATTACTTTACACCCATTTCAAAATCAACTATTAGTCATTAAAACTCCATTGAAATACCATTTTGAAGATATTGTAACAAACTTTCAGTCAACAAAATCCATTCAAACAACTTAATAATGATGGAAATCTCTAAAAAAAAAAGTTCTCAAAATTTCCTCATCGGAAAAGATTCTGACATGGACAATTTATTTTTTAGGTCAATTAAATTGACATTAAATTTTATCATTTATGCACCTATTCCATGACCATGAATTTAATAATAATTTTAGATTTGATAAAAAAAAGAATTTAAAAAAGGGAAAAAAGAAAAGAAAAATGGCATTGATGTGTTCAAGGATTTAAAGAAAAGGAGGAAGAGAAAGAAAAGAAAAAAAGGAAAGAAATGTCAGTCAAAAAGGTAAGAGAATAAAAAAGATAAAAAATTACACGTGTCAAACGCGTGGATTTCACTGACCAACATAAATGTGGTTGTGACTTTTTAAGGAGGTAATAATTTCATTTTTAAATAGTTTAAGGGGGTAATAAAGCCCCTGTAAAGTATAAGTGTATAGTTAGAAATCCGACAATAGATTGGGGGCTCATTTGATCATTTTCTCAAACATTATATTATATTTGTGTCAAGAATCATCTTCAGTTTTGTCTACAAATGATATGAACATATACAATATCGCACATACATATGTATAAATAGAGTAAAGCTATTTTTAAATAAATATACAAAATATTGTAGTATTTCTTTTTATACCCTAATTTATTAATTTAATTAAACGAACACTATTTTATGTATACCAAAATACATCAAAATCATACAATGTATTAATATCACATACGAACTAATTTTGGATTCTGTCCACATTATTACATTTTTTTTTACTATGCCTATATAGTGATTTTTAGGGAAACCAATATTATGCTCAGTATGATTTTAAGAGAAGATTGACTACATAATTAATGTCAATATTTTTAAATATGTTTTTGCTAAACATGTTTTGGGTCAAAAAGATTTCAATTTTATGTAGGACTAGTGTATGTAAGGGTGTAATAAATTGATTTGGTTCGATTTTTTAATCAAAATCAAATCAAACCACTTTTTTTGTTAGAGTTATAGATCATAAATGAAGTTTTGGTAAATCAATGTAGGTCTGGTAATAATTGACAAACATATAGTATATTGAACATATCATAGTTATAAGATTTGGCTCCCTTCCATTACCACTTTCCTCCATTTCGTCAAGTGCACATCTAGATGAGAGACATGTGTCTTAACAATAACTATTCAATGATGTACGCGTTCAAACACAACCAAATTTTAATTAACAAACACAAAAATGTTTTGTCCGTCTCAACTCTCAAAGGTCGTATTTACATAATTTAAAAATAAGGACAAATCTAAATGATAACCTAGTTTTTAATTATTTTTTGCTTAAACTAGACGTAGTGTTAACCGTAATGGTTGGCCGTGCCATCAGCCATGTTAATGGATTGGTACGTGTGTCCATGATGAACTGTGAATAATATATCGGTTAGAGTCACAAATAACTCCTATATTTGTTGGCATATTTCACTTTAACATCTTAATAAAATATATATTTTTGCTATTAGATACTCCAATTTTATTAAATATATTTTTATTTAATATTTTTCTGATTATCAGTCAAAAATAAAAATGTGTATAATATACACGCACATAATGTGACAATATAATGCATTAAATTAAAATAATTCTACACCCTCACTCAAACCCAATTTTTCTTCTTCTCCATCATATGCTGTTTGTTGGAATGTGGTTGGATAAATTGGTGACTGAACAGTGCGATAATATGAGAAGAAAAAGGAAGAAGAGAGAGATTTGTTGAGAGTGATAAAAGGAAGTAAATTTTTTTATAATGATGTATGGTGATGAGGGATAAAATGTTTATCATTATATCAAAAGTTATAGCTGATAGCAAAAACATAATTTTATTTCTTAAGTAAGTCTATTAAGACTCAAGCAAACGTTATGTTCTATCATGACTCAAGCAAACGTTATGTTCTATCATGACTCCAACCAAAGTCATACGTTTTGCCATAGGTAAGATGTTGGTGTTACCCAATACTTACCACATGCAACATGTTGATCTTGAGAATTGAACTAAAACCTCAGCTCTGATATTATTTGTTATGATCAAATTTTTATCATCATACCAAAATCTATAAATGATAGCAAAAACACAATTTTATCATTTAACTAAATTGACCAAAAAAATATGAGGTTTGATCATGATTTCGATCCAGGCCACCTTAACCCCGTGTTTGACATTAAGAAGATGTTGATGTGTAGCTTAATGTTTATTTGAAAGCTAACAATTATTCAACATTTTTTTGGAAACATTGGGCCAAAATTTTGCAACATAAGATCATCTCCAATCCCACTCTACTTTACTCTCCATTAATTATATTTGAAGCGTAAAATAGAGAATTGAATCTCCAACCACACTCTAAAAAACTCTGTATTCTCTATTTATAGAGAGTTGAATAGTAGTTCTCCAAATTTGAAGAACTACTATTCATCCGCTCTATTTCACTTTTTCATTTTATTAATATTATTTCTATTATTTTATAATTAACATATAATTTTTTATAAAAGACTATTAATTAAATTTCTGATATTCGTAATTCTGTTTAAATGTAATACAATATTATTTAATATATATTTCTTTCATCCGAATTAACAATATTTCAAATATATTTTTTTTCAATTTTTGTTAGTTTAATTGATCATTTGATATTATTATTAATTTTTATTATAAAGAATGCACAAAATTTAATTGATAAGATGAAAATTATAATTTTAAATGATACAATACATAACATAATAAATTAAATATAAGTTAACAATATAATACATAACATAATAATTTTAAAAATCACAAAAATAAATTTAGTAATTCGGTAGGTCGTTTTCAAATTTTACAATATTCGAAAAAAAAGTTAGTGTATGATCCAGAGATTGTGCTTGTGATTACGGTTGTGCTTGTTGGTTTCTTTTTTCAATTATTTGTAGTTTTTCTTTATAATTGTAGAATAAATATAATTTTATATGAAATAAATAATTTGAAAAAAAAAATATAACACAAAAATTATATAGAGAATTATTTTGACAAAAGAAAGTATGAATTTATATTGTGAAAAGAAAATAAAATAAAAATAGAAATAATAATATATATTGAGGAGAGAAAAAAAAATTATTTTTTGAAGAATAAAATAGAGAATGAAGTTGGAGATGGTTATCTCCTAAATACGGAGAATAAAATAAAATGTAAGATTAGAGATGCACAATGCCAAGTAATTTGCAACACGTGGTGGGGGGTAAGGATTCTGGCCAAAAGCTTTATACCTCATTATGAAATTTCAGTAGGAGTTTGTCTTTTTTATCCGTTAGTAATATGTCATTATAATTTATGATGTCGCAACATGCAGATTTGGACAAAACTAATAGTAAGGCCATAATGTCATAGTACTAAATTTAACATCTCATGTTTAAATATTTATCTCAAGATTTTGACTCTTTTTGATAAATACCATCTATGATCTATATATATATATACTAGTTTTACGGTACATGCGTTGCACGTGTGTATCATATCATATAATATACTATGTTGTAAAATAGAATTAATATTACTAAATTAAAGTTTTTTAGTAAATAATTATAAATGAAAGAATATTGGACAAGTCCTTTAAATGATTAATACATATTTTCATAAAGTTAATTGTTTTTTAGATAAAAATGACCAAGTATCATTGAAACATTTCAAAATGCATTCAAAAAAATTTAATATGGGGAGAAAGTGATATTTCTTAGTATTACTGTTCTTTACTTTACTCAATTTGGTAAACAAACTTAACCAACAAACAGAAAAATAATATCAAGATAAAAAATGACTAGCAATAACTTTTCCTCTTGAGGCTATGCCTGTAAATGATGGACACCATTTAAGTACAATTATTCTCTTAGATATTAATACTTGAAATTTAATATGTGCATTACACTAAGAATGATTATCATATATATTTTAATATTTTATCTTTAAATGTGATATATCTTTTACAAAATATTATTATTCAATTAATATTTGAGTAAGGTTATGATATAGATGTAATTTTACAAAAACAAAAGTGTACCTATATAGTGAATGTCAATACTTTTATAAGTAGAATGTTATAGAGAAAAATATATTATGTGAAAAATTAGTTCTAAAGAAAATTAGGCCGTAACAATGAAATGTTATTATAATGAATGATAGTTAAATAGAGATTTGAGTGTATGCCAAATATTTATCTTGATCAATTTTTTGTTATATATATATATATATATATATATATATATATATATATATAATTTAATATTAATATATGAACAACATCACCTATGGTAAAAAATATTTTATTTCTTTATATTTCTACCTTATCTTTGCGAAATTGTAGTCTTCTCCTTTATTTAGCCGCATACATATCATATAGTTGTTGTCTAATCCGAGTATCTAGTATTTTATAGATGTTGTATCGTGATATAAAACATTAAACTTTTTCAATTAAAAAATTAATAGATGAATAAAATTTAATGTATTATTTATAGAATTTTTAATTTGATTTAAGATCATTTTATGATCAATCGCAATTTTCTTGTTAATTTTATATAGCTAGCAAAGAGTGTATGTTGTGACATAACATTTTTTTAGATCAAAATGAACACAAAATAACATGAAATTCATACTTAAAAAATCATACTCAACATAAATATAAAAAAGTAAAAATATGTGGATCAATTCATAGACAATGAAGAAGGAAGACGAAAATATATGTGCATGCTATATTCACCCTAGTGTTCCATTTGATTGAAATCTCTTGCCACCAACATTTTACTTTCTCCGTTAATTTTTACTTACATATCTATTAAAAAATAATTATTATCATGGTTATATTATCATACTATAAGTAAAAGTGAAATCTATTTTTAAAATAGTAGACTTAACATCAAAACTACTAATTCAATGGACTACATTGATGCCCGATGTTTTAGTAAAATTAGGAAGAAAACTCCTTCATTTGAGGTAAAAAGAATAAGAAATGAAAATACAACGAAGAAATATCTTACTACAATCATGTGCCTTTTTTGTATTTATTTATTATTATTGTCTCTCCCACATCTTTATCTATTTAATTTATTGAAAAAAATAATCCATAATGTGTGTATTTAAATTCTCTCTCGAATGAAAACACAAAGAAAATTATTCAAGAAACAAAATAAGAAAAAGGGATAAAGGTCTGAAAAATACCCCAACTTTGGTCGGATTTGTTGTTGCGATACTAAACTTTCATGAGGACCTATTACCTCCCTAGACTATTTAAAACCGTATTTTAAACATATATATTTGCCCATGTGGACATAAAAAATAATGCAAAATTATAAATAGTAATGTGTCCACGTGGGCATAAATATACATTTAAAATACACTATTAAATAGTTCAAGGGGTAAAAAATACGGTATTAAATAGTCTAGGGAGGTAATAGGTCCTTATGAAAGTTTAGTATCGCAACAACAAATCCGACCAAAGTTGGGGTATTCTTCAGACCCTTATCCCTAAGAAAAATAAATGAAAATTCCAGAAGATTTTTGTGTGAAGCAAAATTCATGGATAATTGCATATTTCTTTGTTCTCTTCTTTTCTTCTTTAATAGAAAGTTAGTACCTAAATTCCAATGCTAAGAACTTCTGTGAAACATATCAATGGATTGTGGATGAATCATTTATGAAAATTTTAAATGATTTCAAATTGTCATAGAAAAGAGATCCCCAAGAATTTATAAGGACTGAATGATTGTGATTTATGACCGAAGAAACATGAATGTTGAAATTGTTGTGACTATTCGTAGGAAATTAGTTTTTTTAATTAATAAAACATGTAGGTTAATTGAAAGAGTATTAATGTTCTAAAATGATATAAATAATATTGATGTATATATGTGATGAAAATCATCAGAGGAAAATATGAGTGTGAATTGATGAATGATTTGCTTCAATTTGTTCACCGACTCTTTCTTATGTGGTACCTCTAATATTGTTGGCTTTCGAACTTGATCAACTATTGCAAATAACAGTTGAGATTTTTAAGAAGAAGAATAGAAAACCTAAAAAAAAATTGTAGTTTAAAAGTGAATTATAGTTTAAAAGTGAGAGGAAACTCCTCTGTTTATAGCTAACAAATAGTAATATGAATATGTTCTCATAGTGCCTTATCAGATCAGTCACAACCCTTCAAAAAAGTCCCTGCTCATCGAAAAAGACATAACCCTTTGAAAAAGTCACAACTCAACGGATAAGGCACAACCCTTTGGTAAAGTCACAACCCTTTGAAAAAATCACAATCCTTTGAAAAAGTCACAACTCATTGAAAATGTCACAACCCGTCAAAAAAGTCACAACCCTTTGGAAATGTCACAACTCATCGCAAAAGTCATAATCTATCAATGTGAAAAGGTTTCAACTTTTAATATAACATAATAAAATAAATTCAGTATTTTTAATTGGAGGTATTATAGTAATTCAACATTTATGTTTGGAAATTCATGCTTTTAAGGTAGCATAGATAGATAGATATGCAGCCTCTTCCTCTAGCAAATACTATACGAATTCTGGCAAGCATTATACCTCATTTAAGGTTTTATTTTTTGTTTCTCGTGTTTGGTATTCATATTATTAGAGTCCAACTAATTTAAATTTGCACGCTAGGTGGGGCCATTTGGAAGTAGCCCTCCTATCAAAGATTTTTCTATATTCAAGACTCAAAATCGAAACATTTGATGATTAATTTAAGAAACAACCTCATATGCACCACATATTTTGATGATTAATTTAAGAAACAACCTCATATGCACCACATATTTTGATGATGTCATTAAGAAATTTCAATGTGACTTTGTCCTTGTTCCGCGCCGTTAGTAATATAATGCATATTTGAATAAAATCAGAAGGCCGGCAATTACGTCGGTAGTACGTTAACATCTAGTGTTAAAATACAATAAGAGCTTGTTAGGTTGGGGAATACGTTATCTCGGAATTAATTATCCTGGAATTAGTTATTCCATGATTATTATCTCATCTTACAATCTCGGGATAACTAATTTTATCGCAGAATTAATTACACCAAACGATGACCTAAGATTTTGACTCGTTTTAACTAGGTCGTCTATAAAATGTACCCACTCTCTTCCTCTTGCAAAAATATTTCACTCAAATAAGGAAACCAAAAAAAAATGTGTTCCATTAATGCTGAAAATTCAGACAAACCTCATGCAGTTTGCTTACCATACCCTGCTCAAGGCCACATTAGCCCAATGCTAAAATTGGCCAAAATCCTCAATCACAAAGGCTTTCATATCACCTTTGTCAACACTGAACACAACCATAAGCGTCTCCTTAAGTCTCGAGGCCCCCATAGCCTCAATGGTTTGCCATCTTTTCGATTCGAGACCATTCCTGATGGCCTCCCACCATGTGACCCTGATGCCACTCAAGACATTTCTTCTCTTTGTAATTCTACAACCACTACATGTTTAGGTCCTTTCAAAGAGTTACTTGCAAAGCTCAAAAATACTAACGTACCACGTGTATCGTGCATCGTGTCTGATGGTTCAATGAGCTTCACTCTCTCTGCTGCTCAAGATTTGGGTATTCCTCAAGTTCTCTTTTGGACTCCAAGTGCTTGTGGTTTATTATGTTACATGTATTACCGCGATCTTGTTGAGAAAGGATACACTCCACTTAAAGGTATACATGTCCAATCCCCTGTATCACGGAAAAGAGTAAAAAAATGCTCTTGAGCTATGCGAAAATTTACTCTTTAAACTATCTTGTGGCTTTAAATTTGGTTTATATCATCTTTGGTTGATCTTCTTTGGGAATTGCAGATGAAAGTTACTTGACAAATGGATATTTGGATACAAGTTTGGATTGGATACCAGGCATGAAAGGAGTACGTTTGAGGGATCTTCCAAGTTTCCTAAGAACTACAAATCCCGAAGAATACATGATCAAGCTCATCATCCAAGAAACAGAGAGATCAAAAAATGCTTCTGCTATCATTATCAATACGTTCGAGACATTAGAGGGAGAGGTTGCTGAATCACTTCAAAAACTTCTTCCTCCAATCTACGTTGTTGGTCCCTTGAATCTTCTTATGGAACATGTTGTCGATGACAAGAACTTGGAAGGCTTGGGATCTAATCTATGGAAAGAAGAAACCAAGTGTCTAGAATGGCTTGATTCCAAGAAACCAAATTCTGTTGTTTATGTTAATTTTGGGAGCATCACTGTTATGACCGCGAACCAACTTATTGAATTCGCTTGGGGACTTGCTAATAGTCAGATGGAATTTTTATGGATCATAAGACCTGATATTGTATCAGGGGAAAAAGAAATTCTTCCATCCGAATTCGTGGAAGAAACTAAAGAAAGAGGGATGTTAACAAGTTGGTGCCCGCAAGAACAAGTCCTTAGCCACTCTACTATTGGAGGGTTCTTGACTCACAGTGGATGGAATTCGACCCTTGAAAGTATCGGCAATGGTGTGCCAATGATCTGCTGGCCGTTTTTCGCAGAACAACAGACTAATTGTTGGTTCAAATGCACTCAATGGGGAATTGGAATGGAAATTGACAATAATGTGAAAAGGGATGAAGTTGAAAGTCTTGTGAGAGAGTTGATGGTTGGTGAGAAAGGCAAAGATATGAAGAAAAAGGCAATGGAATGGAAGAAATTGGCTGAAGAAGCTGCTGCAAAAACAACAGGATCATCTTATGTGAACATAGACAAATTGATCAACGAAATTCTACTCTCCGAAACCACTAGACAAAAGTATTACTAATCAATAGTTGGTTTTCCTTTTTCTCGTTATGTTGTACAAAATAAATGAAATAAAAATGCTCTCTTGCACCCTCAAAATGTCCTTTTTTCAATTTTTGGTAGTAACAGATACAATATATATACACACTACTAAATACGATGCAAATATCGACGGGCATGGCCCGTCGATCTCAAAAAATCAAGGGAAAGCCAAGTTTATCCATGTTTTTTTAACAAAATTAATAGAAAACCTATGAGAAAATCTACGTAGTTCCCTCTATTTTGTTTGAAGTGAATTTAATACCTCTAAAAGGTGACATGACAAAGAATATAATACCGATTGTCTAAAAGCGTGTATTGTGTCCCCTCAACTTTGAGATTTAGAGTTGATATATTTTTTAAAAAAGATGACACACATATATAGTTATTTTTACACAAATAGTCCATATATATATACCATTTTTGACTAATCTTTCTCACACGTGAATTTTTTTGGTCTTCTTTAATTCAACAACTAATTTAGGTTTATTATCTCTTACAAAGATTTATCATTTAACAATACTAGTAACTAGTTATTCTTTAATATAAATTTTATACATGATGAGGATAATTTTTTCACATCAAGCATGAGTCTTTTTTCTTTTGCAAAGTTTAAAATATCTGTTTTTTTGCAAAATATAAATTTATGAATCAAATTTTATTTTTTAAAAAA
This sequence comes from Solanum verrucosum, assembly GCF_900185275.1. Taxonomy (NCBI): domain Eukaryota; kingdom Viridiplantae; phylum Streptophyta; class Magnoliopsida; order Solanales; family Solanaceae; genus Solanum; species Solanum verrucosum. Next base: position 1,585,876 of record NW_026019954.1, read on the forward strand.
ATTAAAATTTTGTGCAAATTTCATATCTCAAATCAGATATTCTATAGTGAAACGCCTACTTAGCATCAAAAATTTGAATTGAGCTAATTGTACTACAACAGATGCTTTATCGGCCCATATATTATTAGTTTGTGATAATGCCCAAAATAATAGTCAAAAACTTGTGACTTTCAAATATTCCAAAATTTTGCTGAACTATCAACATAAGCAGGAGATAATAATGCCCATGTTTCAAGTCAGAAATCCAAATCATCAAAATAACAGGCAACAGAAATATTGTACTAACTAAATTTATTTTCGAAAGGTATAAAACATAAGTAACTTCTAAATTAAGACTGAAATTTCAGAGACATATTTTAATTAAACTAAGGTCTTATTATCTCCTAACTCATTTTCTTGTAGTTTTGCACATTTTTTGCATACGTGGCACACTCTATGACTCCACGTAGTTGAGACGCGTGGGAGATGCCACATAAGTCAAGGTTGAGTTAGGCCCAAGATCCATCTTTACATGGTATCAGAGTCGGACCAATCCATCTTTACATGCCCATTTAGAAGTGTTTACGCTCTAGTTGAGGTCTGGGCGTGTAGGCGAGTGTTAAGAAGTCTCACATCGGTAGAATGATATGAACTGGTCTCCTTATATGGACTTGGACAAACCTCTCCTCATAAGTTAGCTTTTAAGGTTGCGTTAGACCCAAAATCCATCTTTACATAAGGTGTACAAAATTACAAAAAAAAATAAAAGGATTCAGAAGGGGGAGGGGGGGAGTGTAATAGGACCATAGTCTAGAAGGGTACTTATGTCTTATCCCTTTTCGAAAAGAATATGTGTGGCTGTGTGAGACGTTTCCTTCAATTTTTGTGTGTGAGCTTTAATAATGAACTCCCTCAGTTTCAATTTATTTGTGTGAGCTTTAATAAATTTAACAATTCTTTAATTTAAATTTGTCATATGATATGGCTATGACCACAAGATTAAAAGGCATTTCTATAAAATTTAAGAATCTTTTATATTTTTTAAATTTTTTATGTAAAATCAAATTTTATAATAAACAAATGAAGTAATTATAAACAGGTTATTACTAGTTTATCATATAATGTTTATCAAGAAATATACCTCTAATTACATAACAGATGACCCATTATATAAATTTATATTTTGCACGACATTGTATAAATAATTATCTATAAGTTTGTGCATACTCTTCCTCTTTCCAAAATAATAGTCAATATATATCTTTCGTTTCCCAGCACTTTGAGATAAGGAAAATGTGAATATTAGGACGTAACAGGTTATTGTAGCTTGTTGGCTTTAAGCAAGTTTTGTTCACTTATATATAGAAGACTAGTCAACACATGTTTATTCTTTTTATTTTAATTTATATGAAGATATTTGATCGGCATTTTTTAAAAAAAAATGAAATTTGTGAGTTTGAACATGATATGGAATGATGAAATAAGAAGTTTAAAATTTAATTATTTTCAAATGTAAAATAGTACTATATTTATCGAAATAAATAACAGAAAGAAAAGAATATAATAAAAATGAAACAGATTGAATGTTCTTTTATTTAAAGTTTGAATACTTGAATGATCACTCAATTTTTAGTAACAGGTTGTGTGAAAGCATAAAGCTGCCTAATTACAGGACTTGTTTACTAAAGTTCTTTATTGTGGAAAGGGATAATATTGAAGGCAACTCAAGGACTTTAATGCTTGAATTTTCACTTCACATTTTTATATCTTTTTATTTTATAAATGAAAACTTTGATTGAACCCATGACTGAGATGTTCAAACTGATGAGGAACACAAACGTAACTTGGAGGTACAATTCAATAAATGATTTTGTGCCGACAATGGTAAACATTTTTTTCGGAAAACAAGTTCCTAAAAGTAGCGAAACAAATTTCATAAGTAACATATTTAAGTTTTATTGTCTCTGCTCTCTAGCCACCCAACAATCCCAACCCTCAACCCTTGACCGCTCACCCACCCCCGCCATCCTTGAATCCCCACTTCCCATCCCATCTCATTTTTGTAGTATTTTGTTAGATTATATATAGTGGCGTAGCCACATATAGTATAGAGTGACTAGTCGAAACACCCTTGGTTGAAAAATTATCATATTATATTAAAAGTGGAAAGCTTCCAACTTCAAAGTTAGATTACCATTTTACCTCTATTCTAAATAAAATATCTAATTAATTAAATATTAAATAATATCATATATATTATACTAAATACTTAAAGTGGGAAGGTGTTAAGTCCAAAGTTGAATCAACTTTTAAATGAGAAAGACATTAAGAAAGTATGATAATGAATAAATCATGGTTTCAAAACCCTTCATTTCTAAAATTAAATTTTGAACTCTTTATCTTTTCATTTTCTCAAATTGAATTAAGAAAAACATTGGTCTTGCAAACTTATAAATTAAGACATTGGACAATATGAGATAAATCATAAGAAATAGTAGTGTTCAATTGTTGATTTCAAACTTTCTTTTATTTGATTCCTTCTTCTAAGTTGCTCGGACTCTTTATTTTTGGTGCAGCAACCGTGTCAACACGGCGTGGGTGTGGGTGTGGGATCCGTGTCCGATTTGGTCAACGGATTTTGGGTACTTTGCCAAAATCGATGGGGAAAGTTTGGACAATTTTAATGATTCCTATAATCAATACAAAGCTAAGGTGAAATTGAAGAAAATGGAATACCTTTTACATAGAAATTTCTATGTCACTCCTTTTCATTTTATCTCCTTCCATGTTTCTCCTCAAGTTCTCCATATAATATCTTATAATTTAGATTTTATAACTCTATTTTTAGATACTTTAATTATTTTTAGGCGAATCCCTGCATCCGTATCCATGCATGGATCCATATCGCCAAATCTTAAAAATTAGATCATGAAGGATCCGACCTCTAGATCCGCACCCGTATCGAACATCCGCACTCGAGTCCGAGCAACTTAGTCCTTCTTCATCTATGTATTTTCACATTTAATTATATTTATGTTTTTCATTTTTATCCTCTCTCAAATTTCATGACTTCATAATTGCATGACAAAATATAATTATTATGATTATATGTGAGAAGTCTGATGATTCATTATATTTGTTTGGTAAGAATCTCTTCTTTCTTTACAACAATTTTTAGATTGCATAATATCAATTTCTAAACTCTCAAAATTTATTGATTATGTGGAAGATGTGATGAATACATTATTGTTTGGGACAAACGTGCAACGCATGTTCCCAAAGACTAGTACTAAGTATACATGTCAAAAAATAATTCTCATACATATATATTGAATCTTGAACATCTCTAACGAAATTTCTAGCTTGGCCATCATATATATTTTTGCTTAATCATCAAACAGTAAAAATAAATAAGAAACCACAGATTTTACTTGCATACAAGTTGCACTTGTTTTCTTTCTTAACTAAATATCTATAAGTTTCAGCAGACTCTTCCTCTTTCCAAAACAAAATAGCCAATATATAGCCTTCGTTTTCCATCACTCTGAGAGAAGCAAAAGATAAGGTAAAAAATGGCTTCCACTGGTGCTGAACTTGATAAGCCTCATGCAGTTTGCATACCATATCCTGCCCAAGGCCACATTAACCCAATGTTAAAATTAGCCAAAATCCTCAATCACAAAGGCTTTCACATCACTTTTGTCAACACTGAATACAATCATAGGCGTCTCCTTAAGTCTCGAGGCCCTGACGGTCTCAAGAACTTGCCATCGTTCCGTTTTGAGGCAATTCCTGATGGCCTTCCACCATGTGATGCTGATGCAACACAAGATATTATTGCTTTATGTAAATCAACAGATACCACTTGTTTAGGTCCTTTCAGAGAGTTACTAGCCAAGCTCAATAATACTTGTTCATCTAAGGTGCCACCTGTCTCGTGCATCATCTCCGATGGTTCAATCAGTTTCACTGTAACTGCTGCCCAAGAATTGGGTATCCCGCAAGTTTTCTTTTGGACTTTTGCTGCTTGTGGGACTTTAAGTTACATGCATTATTGTAACCTTGTTGATAAAGGATACATTCCACTTAAAGGTATTCCCTGTTTTTAAATGTTCTGCCTCAATTTTATCTTCTTAAAGGTATCCCCTGTTTCTTGTTGACTTAGTTTTATTTTATCCTCAGATGAAAGTTACTTGACAAATGGGTACTTAGAGAAGACGACTTTGGATTGGATACCGGGTATGAAAGACGTATGTTTAAAGGATCTTCCAAGTTTTCTTAGGACTGCAAATCCAGATGATTTCATGCTTAACTTTGTCATACGGGAAACGGAGAGATCGAAAAAATATGCTTCTGCTATTGTTGTCAATTCATTTGAGGCATTAGAGAAGGAAGTTCTTGAATCACTTCAAACACTTGTTCCTCCGGTGTATGTAATTGGACCATTAAATTTGCTTGTGAAACATGTTGACGACAAGGATTTGGCGGATTTGGGATCCAATCTTTGGAAAGAAGAACCAAAGTGTCTTGAATGGTTGGATTCCAAGAAACCAAATTCTGTTGTTTATGTTAATTTTGGAAGTATTACTGTTATGACTATGAACCATCTTATCGAATTCGCCTGGGGACTTGCCAATAGCCAGCTGGATTTTTTGTGGATTATAAGGCCTGATGTTGTATTAGGAGAACAAGCAATTCTTCCACCCGAATTAGTGGAGGAAACTAAAGAAAGAGGGATGCTAGCAAGCTGGTGCCAACAAGAAAAAGTCCTTAACCACCCCGCAATTGGAGGGTTCTTGACTCACAGTGGATGGAACTCGACCCTAGAAAGTATTAGCAGTGGGGTGCCAATGATTTGCTGGCCGTTTTTCGCAGAGCAGCCAACTAACTGTTGGTTTTGTTGTACCAAGTTGGGGATTGGAATGGAGATTAACAATAATGTGAAGAGGGATGAAGTTGAAGCCCTTGTAAGAGAGCTGTTGACCGGGGAGAAAGGCAAAGAGATGAAGAAAAAGGCAATGGAATGGAAGATATTGGCTGAAGAAGCTGCTGCAAAACCAGCAGGATCATCTTATGTGAATATAGATAAATTGATCAATGAAATTCTTCTCTCTCCTAAACACGCGATCGTAAAGTAACATTCTCTTTAGCAAACAGATATACTGTTTGTTTTTTCAATTTCTTTCAGTATATTGTATTATTGCAACGCTATGCATCATTAATGGGTTGTTGAGTTTAGCTTGGTTGAGATATATGATAATGTATGTTTCCTTCTATCAGTATATTGTTGATACTATAAAAGATCTTACACTAGTATAATTTTATCGATTGTAACAGATTATTGTTTTATTTTTCGAGTTACTATTATACAACCGAGCTATACCAGAGACAGGACTAATGTTTGTACCACTTTGACTAGAACTATGTGTAAAGTGTGCTACAGAGGGACGGATTATGGAAGCTGAAATAAGAAATTCGAAAGTATAAACTATACAACAAATGTTTTACCAAGTACCATCTGCTGCAAGTTGTTTTTTTCTTTAATCTAGAGACTCCGGATCAAGTTTATTTAGAACACAAAAAACCAGAGAAGAAAAAGGTACAACATTATTTCAACATGTCAATCTACTGGAAGAAGTGAAGAACCTTTTGGCGATAGCACTTCCCTAACCAACTTGTCAAAATTCATATAAGATGATCCATTTGGAGAAGTGACTGCTTCTTCTGCTAACTTCTTCCACTTCAATGCATTTTCTTTCATCTCTTTACCCTTTTCTCCAATCATCAACTCTCTCACAAGTTCTTCAATCACTTCCCTCTTCACATTGCTATCAATTTCCATCCCGACACCCCAACGATTACAATTAAACCAACTATTTGTTTGTTGATCTGCAAAGAAAGGCCAACACAACATTGGCACTGTTGACACCCAATTTTGACCCTCCCCAATATAAATTAATCATCGAGCTTTCTAAATTCTAAACGATTTGAAATAATTGGCTTTATAAAATTCAAAATAATTTTCAAGTCATTTTAAGTAGTTTTGTCATTTTTATAAATTTCAAAATAATAAATATGATATTTTATATAGTTATGTGTCTAATTAGTATATTTTATGAATGTTCGAAAATTGCCTCAAAACGATTTTAGTTTTATTTAAATATTTGGCTATTTGGTTTAAATTAATTAACTTATATTTCGAGTTAACTAGTTTATAATTAAGTTAATTATTATATAATTATGTGTCTAATTAGTATATTTTATAAATATTTGAAAAATCATATTAAAAGATTTTTATTTCTTTTTAGCTAAGTGTTTTACTAACTTAGTTTAATTTAAATCATAATTATGATTTTGAATTAATTAGTTCATGTTTAAATTAATTATATTATTATCAAGTTAATTATTTTATTTCGTTAAGAATAAGAAGCTCATTAATTAATTAATATTAAATTCATCTTATTTATTATTTATATTTTTCGGCCACATTCTCCAAACAAATCTGATTTGGTTAATTTCGTAATCCTAATCGGTTATAATTACAATTCTTTTGGCCAAATCCTCAATTCAAAACCTAGCCATTTTATTATAATTCTAACCATTTTCCCACCTTGCATCCAATTCTTTTTAAAGACTAAAATTGGGCCATTTAATTCCAACCCAAATTATGCTCCAAATCAGCCCAACCAATTAATTCCAACCCAACCCCATCATTTTCCAGCCCATTCCAACCGACCCAAACCTCCAACAATACCCAACACTTTTTGTTTTTTTTCTTCTTTTCTATTCCAACGTTAACAACAACAATCCACCACGATGCTTCCTTCAGCATTATCAGTAAACCCAGAATTCGTACAGCAGCAGGCAGCAGAGAAAGAGGCACACATTTTCTCCCCTTTCCTCTTTCGGAATGGGGCGAAAATTGCAAGAAAAGGTGTCTCTCCAAATTGGTGAAAGGTTTGGAAGTTTGAATTTTGAAATATGTCCTTTTCTGTCCAAATTTTGGACCCATAATTTCCCCCCCAATCAGCCCTAAAAATCTCTATATGTATTCCTTTTTATTCACTGTAGTGGGGAGAGAGTCGGAAAGAGGGGAAAATTTTGAAGGAGATTATAGTTGAAAAAAAGAATTACAGTCAAGTAAAGGGGATTCTTTTGGGAGTTGGAAAAATTTGTGTTAGAGACAATCGTTAGAGAGGGACGCAAGAAAAACTGAAACTACAAAATATAAATAGGAAAAATCATAATAGAGTGTTAGTGTTAGTATTGCTGAAGTTTCTGGGTTATTTCTTTGCAATCCAAATTTTTCGTTGGAATTTCTCACTAGTGGTGGAGATAGCGCTTCTTCTTGCTCGTTTCGTCTCGATTCACTGCCCGAAAAAAGGTAACGTCTCTCCTTTATAGCATTCTTCCCGTCTCTTTTATTTTTTATGTGATATTTCTGATGCCGGAAAGTCTCGTTCCATAGTTTGTCTAGTGTCCGGTATAGTTGGGTTTGTAATGTTCTAATGCGATCTACGCACCTGGGCGATTTTCTCAAGTCGATTTTAACGTCTGTTGGTTATCGGTTTCTCTGTTTGAAACTTGCCGTATTACTCTTCTTCTCAAATTTGTTAAGTGTTGATGCTTGTCGGTTAAGAAGTAGCTCAAACCACCCTTCAATAACTATGAACAAATTGGTCTGGCAATGCCTTTGAATTTGAATGTTCGTATAAGTTTAATCCTCTATTCTGTTCTAGATTGATTTCATTTGTAGATTTATTTAAGATTACTTGCTTCGGTGCTATGGGATTGGTAAATCTTTTCTTGTTTCAATAGTTGAATCGATGTGAAAAAGGTTTTTTTTGTAGTTATTTAAAAATGCGATTTATTTATGATTAAGATCATAACTCAAGTATGAGAATATATTCATCTTGATATAATGTTGCTCCCTCTGTTTACATTGGCCCATTTTTGTTGTTTTAATCTTAGTTCCGTCGTCCATATAAAATGAGCAGTTATCCGTGCTTTTAATTTGGGCAATGTCTTGACAGTGTTATTTCTTTCTTTTTTTTAGTTATTATTGATGTGCTTTATGGTGCTAAATTACGAGAGATATTGCTATGTCTCGTCGTCTGCCCGTTATGTGTTGTTAATTAATTATCCCGTAATGTCTATCCTCAATTCATTAAGTGTTTGTCATGTGCCTGCAGTTCTGTTTTTTTTTTACTAAATCCATCATACAAGCATGTTCATACAGTAGCTTTTGTTTAGCTAAAAAATAAAATTAAAAAAATAGACTAAAAATGTCCATGTTCTTTTCTTAATTGAAGTGGCCCTATCTTCTAAAATAAGTTGGATTATTTGGTATTTATTACGTTGATTGTTCCATTTATTTGTTTACTTATGATTCGAATATTGCACTAAAATTTAAGAAACTATCCAACTCTAATTCGTTTTCTTTTACCTTGTTTATTCGCATGCAAAATATGCCCGAGTTCTTCATGAACTCCTATCCTCCTTCCCTTGCATTTCGAGAGACGTTCATTTTGATTTAATAATTTAACTAAATCGGTCATCTCTTAACAAAACTTAACGAATAAGTTTACAAAATATTTTGTTTAGATAATATTTCATAATTCTATTTTTCTCCCTTAAATGGTCCTAACTAACAAAATAGTTCAATTTTGCAAGTCAAGCTAAGTTAAAATTATTTTAGTCAAATAAATTAGTTGTCGGATAACCGCATTAGCGGATATTCTAGGTGCTTTAAAAACCTTCCTAAAATATTAATAGGAACCTCGAACCCCCTTAATAGTTTTCAATAGATTTACTGTTTTAGTCTTTTGAAAACAATAGTTTTCTTAATTTTTTCTTAAAAATTAAGTGGCGACTCTCTAAACCAGTCTTAAAATATATTTTCCTAATAAAACAGGCACACCATATGATATACTCTCAAAAGTCGAATTCCATCCACAGTGAGTTAAAAATCCTCCAATTGACGGATGACTTAAAACTTGTTCTTGAGGACACCAACCACCTAATAAACCTCTTTCCTTAGTCTCTGCGAGAAATTCATGTGGAAAAATGGCTGAATCACCCATGACTAAATCAGATCTAACGATCCACAAGAAATTCATTTTAGAATTTGAAAGTCCCCACGCAAATTCAACTAACTGATCATTGCTCAGCACTGTAATACTTCCGAAATTCACATAAACAACAGAATTTAGCTGCTTTGTGTCCAGCCATTCGAGACAGTGAGTATCTTCTTCCCACAGATTTGAACCAATTGATTTCAAATCATTGTCTTGAGTTAGATTATTCAACAAAGAGTGAAAGGGTCCAATAGTATAACTAACTGCAGGGTGCTTGGTTGCAATTTGTTTCATAACATCACTCTCTAACGTGTCGAAAGTGTTCAAAAGGAGTGCAGAGAATTTGTGAATTTTGTCCATGATTTCTTCTACTATAAATTTGAGTACAATATAGTTTGGTTCATTGACTTTGGCTCTGATGAAGCTTGGCAAGTTGTTTAGACGGATGCCTTCCATGCCAGGTATCCAATCTATAATCGTGTCTAAATGGCCATTGGTCAAATAACCTTCATCTGAAATTCAACAGTTAAAAAGAAATTGTAAGTATATACTAGATTAGAAATTGTAAAAGAAATTAAACTTTATTTGGTACCTTTTAGTGGAGTATAACCTTCCAGCACAAGTTTAGGATATTGGATGTAAGCCAACAAAGCACCACCACTACATGTCCAAAATCCAACATTGGGAATACCTAATTCCTCAGAAACTTGATGAGTGAAGCTCATACCAGCATCAGAAACTATGCAAGTAATAGAAGGGAAATTAGAACTAGCGTTTAGTCTCGTGATGAGGTCTCTGAAAGGAACCAAACACGACTTCTTACATGCCTCACACAAAGACGGAATGTCTTGTGTGGCATCCTCGTTAGAGGGAGGAGGGAGTCCATCAGGGATGAACTCGAAACGAAAGGAAGATAGGCCATCAAGGGCATTGGGACCCCGGGATTTGAGTAATCTCAGGTGATTGAACTCTGTGTTAACAAAGGTTATATGAAAGCCTCGGACATGGAGGAGTTTGGCCAATTTCAGTATAGGGTTTATATGGCCTTGTGCTGGAAATGGAATGCATACTGCATGTGGCTTGGACAATATGGATTCCTCTGCCTGGCTCATATTGTGAATATTGGGATGGGCTGTACAAGGTTTTAATCAAGCTTACTCCCTTTATATAGACCATTTGGAAATTACAATCCAATGATCTTGAAAGTGGTTGGTGTTGAACTTTTGACCCCTGCCTGTCCCATGGAGTAGTCACCATAAAGATGCACGATGCTACGCAAATTAGATATGAAAGATACACAGTGACCCAACTTTTGCTAACATAATTATTGGCCAAACGGGCGGCATATATGAATAATAACCACCCACCGACAGCAGAAGCTCTTTGATTATCTACCAAGATTGTTGACAAACCCTCGTCAGTTTAAAGTTTTGTCCATGAAGCAAGGGAGTATCAAAAATTCAAGACCACACACCTTCAAGGTCAATTTTGTAAATCACTCTTTACCCTTCAATGTCTTGATGAAGATTTTTCCAAGCACGTGCTGAGGTGCCAAAATACCAAAAATGAATTAATAGATAGTAGTCAACCACGCAAACAAATTGGTAGATTAAGGGATGAGTGCTGCTTTATATAGATGAAATAATTGAAAGATGACAGCAAATATATTTTTCTTTAGCTTGAGGCCAACATTAGAGCATTAAGTTTGTTTGGGGTTGATTGGTATTGTTGCCCACCTTATTCAATGACAATAAATAATTTCATTTCCAGAATTGGTAATTGGGTGGAATTTAAGAAGAATCTCAAAGCCTCAGATAAGAAACACGGGAAATATGGATTTTTTTCATTTTTCGTGTGTTATAGTCCATTGATTTTGAAGTTGGAGGGGGGGGATTTGATCCAATAGAAGGAACAATGGTATTTTAAAGTTATTTCTAATACGTTATGGGCATTTTTAATTGTTTTCCCTTTTAAAAATGAAATATTTACCGGTTAGGCCTCAACCTATGTTGCTCCGCTTCCATATCCATGATCCATATAGGCATGTCACATGCACTTGAAAAAAATCTTCACAAGACAATGAATTGGTCTGAAAATTTGAAAATGTCATTTTTTTTCTCTTTCAATTTGTAAGTGGTCATAAGAGATTATAGTGTTTTTCTAGAAAGAGTGGAAACGTTTATTTTCATCCATTATTGCATGTGCAAAGTACAATTTCGAACTATTGGACCTTAACATGTCAATGAAATGTAAGAAATTTAAGGTGAAAGACCTTTTCCTAATAGTACATGGCTAACCAACTTGTCAAAATTCATACAAGATGATCCATCTGATGAATTTATAGCTTTTTCTGCTAATTTTTTCCACTTCAATGCATTTTCTTTCATCTCTTTACCCTTTTCTCCAACCATCAACTCTCTCACAAGTTCCTCAATCACTTCCCTCTTCACATTGCTATCAATTTCCATCCCGACACCCCAACGATTACAATTAAACCAACTATTTGTATGTTGATCCGCAAAGAAAGGCCAACACAACATTGGCACACCATAAGATATGCTTTCAAAAGTTGAATTTCATCCACAGTGAGTTAGAAATCCTCCAATTGACGGATGACTTAAAACTTGTTCTTGAGGACACCAACCACCTAATAAACCTCTTTCCTTAGTCTCCGCAAGAAATTCATGTGGCAAAATGGCTGAATCACCCATGACTAAATCGGATCTAACGATCCATAAGAAATCCATTTTAGTATTTGCAAGTCCCCACGCAAATTCAATTAACTGTTCATTGCTCATCACTGTAACACTTCCAAAATTCACATAAACAACAGAATTTGGTTTCTTTGTGTCCAGCCATTCGAGACAGTGAGTTTCTTCTTTCCATAGATTAGAACCGATTGATTTCAAGTCTTCGTCTTGAGTTGGATTATTCAACACAAAGCGATGTAAGGGTCCAATAGTATAATTAACTACAGGGAACTTGGTTGCAATTTGTTGCAAAACGTAGCGTGTCAAATGTGTTCAAAATGAGTGCAGAGAATTTGGGAAATTTTTTCCACGATTTCTTCTATTATAAATTTGACTGCAGTATAGCTTGATTCATCAGGTGTGGCTCTGGTGAGACTTAGGCATGTTTTTTAGACGTATGCCTTCCATGCCAGGTATCCAATCTATAATCGTGTCTAAATAACTTTCATCTGAAATTCAACCAGTAAAAAGAAATAATAATTAATTTCGGAACGTTAGTACCAAGTACTAAAATTTATGGATCTTAATAATATCTATGAACTATACTCAACGAACTTAGAGGTCTAAGCTAGAACTATGAGACTACCAACTTAACTATTTTACATTTTCTAGGTCTTCCTTAAATATTTTTCTTAATCCGTATGTTATATCCTAACAATTCATTTAATATGGACCGGAGAGAATAGTAAATAAGACATGTTATTTTCGTACCTTTTATTAGAGTGTAACCTTGTTCCACAAGTTTAGGATATTGTGTGAAAGCCCACAAGCAGTCCAAAAGCGAACATTAGGAACACCCAATTCCTCAGAAACTTGCTGAGTGAAGCTCATACCAACATCAGAGACTATGCAAGTAATAGAAGGGGAATTGGAATTATGATTTAGTGATCTGGTGACGAGGTCTCTAAAAGGGGCCAAACACGTCTTCTTACATGCCTCACACAAAGACGGAACGTCTTGTGTGGCATCCTCATTAGAGGGATGGACTCGAAACGAAAGGAAGGTAGGCTAACGAGGGAATTGGGACCCCGTGATTTGAGCAATCGACGGTGATTGAAATCTGTGTTAACAAAGACTCGGATATGGAGGAGTTTGGCTAATTTGAGCATAGGGTTAATATATATGGCCTTGTGCTGGAAATGGAATGCATACTGCATGAGGCTGATTCATATTGCCCTGTTCTTTTTTTACTCTCAGAAATTGTGAATATTAGACGTAAGGGGTTTGCTCACTTATATAGACCACTAAACACAAAATTTCTATCACTTCCAATTTAATTTAAGCGATGTTTGATTCTGCATAGATATATAGTTCGAGAGAAAAAAGAGTTGATGAAAATTGTGATTTAATTTAAGCGATGTTTGATTCTGCATAGATATATAGTTCTAGTATACGTACCTGTGCGTTGCGCGGATAATATTAAAGAAAGTAATTATGTTATACATCATGTGTTCAAATTTTTTAATATAAATTAGTATATCAATAAGTGAAACCTATTAACGTATGAGTTATTATTGCATATTTATGAGATGATTTGCAAAGCAAGTTTTTGTACTTCTTGACACATCTTAAACACTTATAATTTATGAAAAAAGATCAAATATGATACAAATTTATCATAAAATTCTCAAGTTGCAAAGAATATGCATCAACTTTAAAATCTAAAATTAATATTATAAAAATATTACATAAAAAAATTTAAGCATGATAGGAATTTAATTAAAAACATAGCATTTAAAAAATATTAAATTAAAAAATTTATATAATGAAAATAATAATAAAATATTTGTTGATCATTTTCTCAGTATCACTCCACTTAAATAACCTTAGTCATATATTTTCTTTTTACACAAAATTAAAACTAATAAATACACTCAATCGATTTAGTAATTTAAAGTAAAATTTGAAATAATAAGGAGGCACTTGACTACTCAAAATCCTCAACTGAACTAACATTATCTCTTTTATTTTTATTTTATATTTTAATTTAATTTTTTTTAATTCAATGATAAATTATTTTTTGTGTGTAGTAAGTGATAGTTAAATTGTAGTGTTAAAACTTATTTTAAGACTACTAATTATAATTAATTATTAGTAGGTTGAGGAAATACTCAAATTGAAAGTCAAAGAGTCTATTGATTTAGTTGCCTATAATTATTTCCTCTTAATATAATATACGCTATAAAAAGGGAGGCATGAACGTGTTTGCTATAAAGGAGGAGCAAAATGGAGCAAATATTTAGGATCAGTCTGACAATATGATTTCAATTAAAATTTTGGTTATATTGTGCATGTTTGACGGTATTTTGAATTATTATAAATCAGTTTTTTATGTTATTTTTTTGTTTTAGATTTTTTTATGAAAAACATTTGATGGATAATTACTTTATATAGGAAAAAATAGATTGAAATTTAGCTTTATCTAGTATAGAGTTAGTTTACGATTCAAATTTTAAAAAATCAATGGTAACTTCCGATTCAAATTCAAAATTCAAAAAAATAATTATATTTAGTAAAATTTATCTTTATCAGTAAGGTAATTTTAATAAACTTTATGTTTCAATTTTTTATATATATTTTTATATTTAGAGAATAAAATTAAAATATTTGATGGAAGGAAAAAATAAATTGAAATTTGGCTTTATCTAATATAGAGTTAGTTTTCGATTCAAATTTTAAAAAATCAATGGTAACTTCCCATTCAACTTCAAAATTAAAAAAATTAATTATATATAATAAAATTTATCTTTACCTGTAAACTAATTTTAAAATACTTTATCTTTCAAAAAAAAATTTATATATTTTTATATGTAGAGAATAAAATAAAAAATTTGATGGAAAATTAGTTTATATAGGAAAATATAGATTAAAATTTGGCTTTATCTAGTATAGAGTTAGTTTTCGATTCAAATTTTAAAAGATCAATGGTAACTTCCCATTCAAATTCAAAATTTTAAAAATTAATTATATTTAGTAACATTTATCTTTATTTGTACAATAATTTTAATAAACTTTATCTTTCATTCTTTTTTTATATTTTATAGTTGCAATATAAAACTATACCAAAAAATAAGTATAAAAATTGGTTGACGTCCAAATTTGAATTTTTATCTTTGAATTTAAATATATACTATATAAAGAACATAAAATTTGCCAAAAACTAATAATAATAATTTTTGGGAAGTTTTCACATGTTTATTAATAAATAATAATAATAATTTTATTTATTACTGAAAATAATAAATAAATTCTTATTAATTATTAATATAACTATGAAAACTTCCCCCAAAAAAGAAGAAATAACACACTCTATAACCTCTCCTATTATACATACATACACACACACACACACACATATATATTATTTATTATTATTATTATTATTATTATTTAACAATTTATAAAGAATGATAATTAGCTGTGAAACGTTAGTTTAAATATTTTATATAAAAAATGATAATTACCCACAAAATAGAGTCCGTACGATGTAAAATGTATATAACTTAAATATCTAGTTGAGGAAATCTGCAAGATGGACAAATAAAATTTAACACCTTTATAATAAAATCTCGTTGCACAACCCACATATCTTAAATTTCATTTGAAATCAATAAAAACAATTATTAATATTGATTGTTTATAAATAAAAATTTGTGAATCTTAAATTATAACTAATTATTAATTAATCTAATTATGTATTACTATTTGGATGAATGGCAAATGTTTCCATTATTTACAATTTTTCGTTCTTTCCCTTTTAATGGTTAATAATTAATAATATTATGCTTTTCCTTTATACTTTTTACTGTAAAAAATAAAAGTATACTTATTATAATAACTAATTAAGATTTTAAAAATAATAACTTTTACGCATTATTAAAAATAAAAATATTTGTATGAAAATGAAACAGTATTATTTTTTTATTATATATAGAAGAGTGAGAAACAAAGAAAATGAGTACCTATACATTTACAAAATTTGAATTTTTTTTTTCTATATTAATAAAATATTATAAATCTGTTAAGAAAATGAGTACCTTTACACATACGGAAGTATATTCGAATGTCTGATTTTCATCTTAACTTCGCCAAAAGTATATAAAATTTTGCCTCTCCAACCTCAAATTTTCTTCCTCAATAATTTTCTATTTTATTGTAATTTGAATATGATTGATATTTCTTTATTCTAAGAAGTCCAACTATATGTCATTAGATTTTATTGCAACTCATCAATTATAAACAATATCAAAGATTCAAAACAACACATAAATTAGAATCAAACTCTCTAAATTTAAACAAAGTACAATTCAAGTTATGAAATATGAATCAGTTTGTTATTCTTCCTTACTTATGAATTTGTTATCTGCATTTATTTTCTCCCTTTTTTTCTGTTTATCTTCTTTTCTATCCTTCTTTCTTTAATTCTCTTTTATTTGTTTGTTAAATTGAAAAGAACAATTTTTTTTAACAAATGTTAGTAAGGATTTATATAAATAAATAAATTGCATGACGATGTAGATCACCTTTCAATTTATAATTCAAACTTTCAATTCATATTAAAAATAAAATGAATAAAATTAGAATGAAGAAAATGAATTCAAGTTTGGTGACAATAAGAAAAAAATATCAATCTGTAATACGATCATCACTCATCTGCATATAAATTTCTCCTTCTTCAACTACATCTATTCAACACCAAAATTGCTTGATCCCATCTTCATTAAATGATCCTCTTTCTTTGATTATTTTTTTTAAAAAAAATCAACTGATCATCTTTAAGATCTAGAGCTTTCCAAATAAAGTGCAGTTATTGTTAATGTAGCAACATAAACAAAAGAAAAATAGAGGAACTATGCAAACACGTACCTTTCCATGAATGAATGATAAGGATTATCATTGCTTTGACTCTCCTTTATTGAGCTACATTTTTTTTTTCACCAGAAAAACTAAAGAAAATACTGACTGAATTATAATGTTAAGTTTACTTAATGATACGGTTGATATTTTTGGGAATAGGAAGTTAAGCAAGTGGGTGAGGAATTTTAGGGACAATTATTTGTAGTTAAAATTTTATTTTTTAAATATTTTTTTTAAAAAAACGAATAGATAATTAGATAGATTTAGAGATTGTGTAGAAGTGGGAGTGTGTATTGAACAGTTTTTTAACCGCAAATTTAAATTTAATTATTAATTAGTAAAAATAATTTTATAAGAAAATGCATCAAAATTTCTAATTGGTTACTTAGGTTTTTTATATGTTGAATTTTTTTTAAAGAGTACATGTTTATATAATAAAAATTAATTAAAGTTTTAAACTATTCAACGAATGAAATGGTAACATAAAAATTCTTATAATTTTATGTTTGTATAATAATATATTTATTTACAATTTTGTACATTGCATAAATATTGCTTTTAAAGTTAATAAACGGTAACTTTAAACTATTTTATATAACTGTTTTTTTTTATTTAAAAAAACTGTTTTATATTTTTGTTTTCTTTTTTAAAATTGAATATATTATTTAAATTAACAAAAGACAATTAAGCTATTTAAATTGAATTTATTATTTAAATTAACTAAAGATAATAAAATTCAAGAAAAAATGTAGTGCTGACATGTGTCATTTTTTCTTCTCCTATTATATATAGATAGATTCTTATAATTTTATGTTTGTATAATAATATATTTATTTACAATTTTGTACATTGCATAAATATTGCTTTTAAAGTTAATAAACGATAACTTTAAACTATTTTATATAACTGCTTTTTTTTTATAAAAAAAAAACTGTTTTATATTTTTATTTTTATTTTAAATTGAATATATTATTTAAATTAACAAAATATAATTAAGCTATTTAAATTGAATTTATTATTTAAATTAACTAAAGAGAATAAAATTCAAGAAAAATTGTAGTGCTGACACGTGTCGTTTTTCTTCTCCTATTATATATAGATAGATTTTTATTTTTTTTGAGAAGGAACAAGTGTGGATTTTGTGTATCACTTATTTTTTATTTTTTATTTTACTAAGAAATTTTCATTAATAAATAAAAGAACCTTCGAAGAGAAGAGTACAAGCAAGGGGGGTTACACCTTACCTTACCGATCTTATTGCAATAATAAAACTCTACTACTTAACAAGCATGAAAAAAAAAAAACTAGAGAAAACTAGGTATTCTATGATCATCGTAGAGTTTATAATATTCTCTATAATGATCTTGATTCTTGAACTCTTCTTTTTTTTTTTTTTACTCTTCCTCTTCGATTGATATCTATTGATACCGCCAATTGTATTTATATGTCAGAAAAAAATTGTGTATCTGAAAAAATTGATACATCTATTATCAGATTATATTTGTGTATCAAAAAAATTGATACACTTATTATTTAAAAACTCTATATGTGTATATATTTAGGAGTGATACAATGTTTCTAATAGTATTTATGTTGCAAATTACAAGAATTTTGCCTGATTCATGAACTTATCGATATGTATAAGTAAAGTCTGATTTATTGGCTAGGTTGTTAGAACATTTCAAAAATGTCAATGGGTGTGTTGGATTCTCCAAAAATAGTATTAAGTAGTGTATTTTTGAAAAATCCGACACCATGTGGCATCAAAAGTGAAGAGTCGACGAAACTTAATTTTTTTTGGAACAGGCAACGTCCAGTTATACTAGTGACACCATTGCAACCAGTGAAGACTCCTGTTTACCCCCATGGACAAACTTTCGTCACGTTCAGTAGTTTCAAGTTTTGTCCATGAAGTAAGAGCGTATCATAAATTCAAGACCACCCACCGTCAAGGTCATTCTTGTAAATCACCCCGTTAATATTTTATGAAGACTTTTCCAAGCACATGCTGAGGTGCCTAAACACCGAAAATGAATTAATAGATAATCCACCACGCAAACAAATGGGTAGATTAAGTGATGATTGCTGCTTTATATAGATGAATAATTGAAAGATAACAACAAAGTACTCTTTTTTAGCTAGAGGCCGATATCAGAACATTAAGTTTGTCTTGGGTTGATTGGTATTGTTGCCATCCTCATTCAATGAATTGGGAATTGGGTGGAATTTAACAAGAATCCCAAAGCCTCAGTATTTTAATTGAGGGACAACAGGTGGAAGAAGCGCATGTTTGAGTCATTTCTAATACATTAGAATATTTTTTTATCTAATAGGTGGAAAGGGTTTGGAGGATACGGAAAATTTGATCCAATAAAAGGGAAAATGGTATTTTCAAGTCATTTGCTCAGCCTGCATGTCATCCGGATGTGTATAGGCATGTCACCTGTGCTTGAAAAAATATTCATAAGACAATGACATGGTCTGCCAATTTTGTTTAGTATAAATTATGAAAATGTCATTTTCTTTTTCTCTTCAATTTGTAAGTGGTCATACGAGATCATTTCCACCCAAAATAATGGTGTTTTTCTAGCAAGAATGGGAAAGTTTATTTTCATCAATTATTGCAAGTACATAATACAACCTTGGAGAAACATGACATTCACAAAACTTAATCTTTGAACCTCTTGTCAATCTGATGTAAGAAATTTAAGGTGAAAGACCCTTTAATTTCCTAATAGTACATGGCTAACCAACTTGTCAAAATTCATGTAAGATGATCCATCTGAAGAATTTATAGCTTTTTCTGCTAATTTTTTCCACTTCAATGCATTTTCTTTCATCTCTTTACCCTTTTCTCCAACCATCAACTCTCTCACAAGTTCCTCAATCACTTCCCTCTTCACATTGCTATCAATTTCCATCCCGATACCCCAACGATTACAATTAAACCAACTATTTGTTTGTTGATCCGCAAAGAAAGGCCAACACAACATTGGCACACCATATGATATGCTTTCAAAAGTAGAATTCCATCCACAGTGTGTTAAAAATCCTCCAATTGACGGATGACTTAAAACTTGTTCTTGAGGACACCAACCACCTAATAAACCTCTTTCCTTAGTCTCCGTGAGAAATTCATGTGGCAAAATGGCTGAATCACCCATGACTAAATCGGATCTGACGATCCATAAGAAATCCATTTTAGTATTTGCAAGTCCCCACGCAAATTCAATTAACTGTTCATTGCTCATCACTGTAACACTTCCAAAATTCACATAAACAACAGAATTTGGTTTCTTCGTGTCCAGCCATTCAAGACAGTGAGTTTCTTCTTTCCATAGATTAGAACCGATTGATTTCAAGTCTTCGTCTTGAGTTGGATTATTCAATACAAAGCGATGCAATGGTCCAATAGTATAATTAACTACAGGGAACTTGGTTGCAATTTGTTGCAAAACATCACTCTCTAGCATGTCGAATGTGTTCAAAATGAGTGCAGAGAATTTGGGAATTTTGTCCATGATTTCTTCCACTATATATTTGATTATAATATAGCTTGGTTCATCAACTGTGGCTCTGATGAAGCTTGGCAAGTGTTTTAGACGGATGCCTTCCATGCCCGGTATCCAATCTATAATCGTGTCTAAATAACTTTCATCTGAAATTCAACCGGTTAATTGTAATTAATTTCGGAATGGTTAACTAGGGATGTTACCAAGTACAGTTTAATATCTATAAATGGACACTCAACGAACTTATTAACCTTTTAGGTAACTTTAAAAAATCTATAGACGGTAGTTGAGTTAGAATCCTCAATCTAACAATTTCAAATCCTGACTACGCCTAATCGTCTAAAATAAATATAAGACGTTGGTTTTCATACCTTTAAGTGGAGCGTAACCTTGTTCCACAAGTTTAGGATATTGTGTGAAAGCCCACAAGGAACAACCACTAGCAGTCCAAAAGCCAACATTAGGAACACCTAATTCCTCTGAAACTTGTTGAGTGAAGCTCATGGCAGCATCAGAGACTATGCAAGAAATAGAAGGGAAATTGGAATTATTATTTAGTCTGGTGACGAGGTCTCTGAAAGGGGCTAAACACGACTTCTTACATGCCTCACACAAAGAAGGAACGTCTTGTGTGGCATCCTCGTTAGAGGGAGGGAGTCCATCAGGGATGGACTCGAAACGAAAGGAAGGTACGCTAACGAGGGAATTGAGACCCCGGGATTTGAGCAATCGACGGTGATTGAAATCGGTGTTAACAAAGGTGATATGAAAGCCTCGGATATGGAGGAGTTTGGCTAATTTGAGCATAGGGTTAATATGACCTTGTGCTGGAAATGGAATGCATACTGCATGTGGCTTGGATAATTTGGATTCCTCTGTTTGGTTCATATTGCCCTGTTTTTTTTTTGTTTGTTACTGAAATTGTGAATATATTTTCTCACTTATATAGACTACTCAACACAATATTATCTAACATAGATAGACTTAATGTTTTATAGCGCGCTCTCTACTTTCTCTCGCTTCTCTTCCTCTCTCTGTCTCTCCTCTCTCTCACTCTCTCCTTTTTCTTTCACATAAGATTTATCTAAACCGACTTTTCTATAAAAAAAAAATCTTGTCATAGTCACTAAAACTGTACATATGTATAAACAAAATATCACTAGACACAAAATATGTATTTAATGTGTCACTCTTTTTGAAACTTCTTTTCTTATTTGATTGACACATATTGATACAGCAAATTATAATTATATATCAAAATATATATGTGTGTAATAGAAAAAATTGATACATCTATTATTAGACTATATTTACGTATTGAAAAAGACTATCAGAAAAATTATATAGATGTATTTATTTAGGGGTGATACAATGATTCAAACATTGTCTTAATGTTTTTTTTTTTATTTGAGTATAAAAAAAGCTGATACAATTATTATCAACCTGTATCATCGGGTGAATATCTATAAACTAAAAACATATACTCTCTCCGTCCCATTTTATATGTCACCTTTTTCATTTGCACTTGCATTAAGAAATGAGGTAATTTTACCCTTATGCCCTTATTTAATGTTTTCTTAAGGCAATTTTATAATAAATGATGAATATGTTAGATTTCAAAAACGGAAAAGGGCCAAAAATACCCTTGAACTATTTGAAAGGTTCAAATATCCCTCATCCACCTATTGGGTTAAAAATGCCCTTCAGTTTATCTTTTTGGTCCATTTTTACCCTTAAAACTAAGGGAAAAGGGTCAAAAATGCCCTTTAACTATGTGAAAGGAACAAAAATGCCCCCCGTTTATAGTTTAGCTCAAAAATGCCCTTACCGTCAATACTTTGGTCCAGAAATGCCCCTATAGTTACAAAATGGGTCAAAAATGCCCTTTTCCGAATAAATATTTTTTTTTCTTTTTAAACACACCTTCTTCCTAATTAAAATATTATTAAAGAACACTATTCTTGTTTTCTTTTTTGTAAAATCACTTTAACAAATAAAAATGTAGTAAATATTTTTTTTCTTCTTAATCTCATTATATCAATTAAAATAGAATAACTTCATGTACCATTTGGACATATAATATAGGGAAAAGGGTCAAAAGAATGGTGCAGTGCTGACACCAATCCACATATTGCAGTGCTGCCTTTGCACCCTGATCTCCGAGCCAAGTTTAACGAGACTGCTGCTTGGGAATATGCACGAAGCATGGCAGGAAAATCTTATGGTTATCACAACCTAATATTTAGTTGGATAGACACAATTGATGGAAATTACCCACCACCTGTGGATGCTCATCTGGTAGTGCATGCTATTTTTGTCTTGCCATTTTTTTGTTTGACCTATTATCTTGAAGGTGGTCCATACATACCCTTACTTAGTAAATCCTCTGGTTTGCGAGTATAGTCATCTCTGCTTAGGCTAACTATGTCCTATCAAAAAATAAAAAAGATAATCACAACAAACAGCTAACTTATATGTCCAAATGGTACATGAAGTTATTCTATTTTAATTGATATAATGAGATTAAGAAGAAAAAAAATATTTCCTACATTTTTATTTGTTAAAGTGATTTTACAAAAAAGAAAACAAGAATAGTGTTCTTTAATAATATTTTAATTAGGAAGAAGGTGTGTTTAAAAAGAAAAAAAAATATTTATTCGGAAAAGGGCATTTTTGACCCATTTTGTAACTATAGGGGCATTTCTGGACCAAAGTATTGACGGTAAGGGCATTTTTGAGCCAAACTATAAACGGGGGCATTTTTGTTCCTTTCGCATAGTTAAAGGGCATTTTTGACCCTTTTCCCTAAAACTAATACCCTTTTATTTTTTAATTATTATTTATTACGTGGCATCTTCTAATTGGATAAAACTAAATTCTAACCCATTAAATTTTCCTTCATCCGCCCCGACCCATATCTATAGCCCCATGACCCAAACTCAATTGAAAAGAAACATCTCTCTTTCTCACTAAAGCTATTTCAGAACCACCCATCAACTACAAGAAGAAGCATTTTCAGCTACTTCAACTGCTGTGTGAAAGCTTGAAGTTGAATAGGATTGATTTTTGTGTATTTTTCTAACTTTTCTATAATGATAATGTTTCAAGGTGACTTTATGATAACTCTTCTAAGAAATAACAACTTATTTTGTCTTTTGAAGATTGTGAAAAAAAGAAGAAGCTATTTCAGGACCAAGTTAAAGAATCAAGCACCTTAATTTGATGTATATGTTTCTTTCTTAAAAACTACGTATCAGCAATCCACGTCTCTGTCAATTTTTTAAAAGATGTTGTGGTGTTCTTGGTGGTCCGTGGTGCAGGGAGAAAGTAAACTATCATAATATTATGCCCAAATACAGTTGTTAGCTAATCTTTTTTTATCAATTGATTAATTATGTAGCAGGGCATGTGGGTGATCATTGATATTAAGTGTAGTATATTGTTTTTCATGTAAATTTTTTTGGTACACAATTTTCATTCCTGCAAGAAGCTATTAGGATTAATGGAGAAAGAGAGGTTAATATATCCTTTATTTTTAATGGGTTTTAAATTGGGTTTTGGGTTATGGGCTATGGATATGGGTCAGTGGGTAGAGGAAAATCTAATGGGTTGGAATTTGGTTTTATCCAATAGGAAGATGCCACATAATAAACATTAATAAAAATAATTAAAAAATAAAAGGGTGTTAGTTTTAAGGGTAAAAATGGACCAAAAAGGTGAATTGAGGGGTATTTTTAACCCAATAGGTAGATGAAGGGTATATTTGAACCTTTTCAATAGTTCAAGGGTATTTTTGGCCCTTTTCCGTTTCAAAAATATAAATGCATTTGGTTGACTATTTAAATTTTAGAGTTTATTTTTGGAGGCAAATTTTTTCACCAATTGATCCAAAAAAATTTAAAAATCAAGTTTTTCCCACCTCAATTTTCCTATATATTTTGTGTAAAATGTTTTTTTATATATTTATATATAAATTCTTAAAGCAAACATGACAACATCACAAAATTCCTTTGAACTTTTTGAAATGTCATCTTCTTTGATAAAATTTGTTGAAGCTTCAACTTTCAAGATTATTTTTGAATTTTTTTTCATCTTTTATTTTTAATTTGTTTGTTGATATTTTTTTTCAAAATCAAATTTTATAGAATAAGTAGTGAATAAAGAAAGTAGTTAATTAATGAATGAAGTACTCTCCCAATGAAATTAACTACTTGTAGATTTTCTAGGTTAGTCAAAGTAAATACATTTTCAAGATTAATTAATTAATCTATCAAGGGTATAATGGGCAAAATATGGTAATTTATGCATAAATTTTATAAAATGACATACATTATGGTCCAGCTATTTTTAGAAAGTAATGACATATAAAATGAGACGGAGAGAGCAGTGGCGGACCCAGGATTTTTGCTGAGTGGTTCAAAGTATAAAGAAGAAGTTCAGGTAGTAACGCAAGTGTGTGGTGAGCGTAGTAGCCCCTCGGCATGCTCTTTGTACAAGAATCATAAATATTTCATTGGTTCATAAAAGTAAAGACTAAACTAATCAAAAATATCGAGGACAAAGATACATTGATGAGAATTTTAGCGGATCAATTGTATTACATAAAATAATTCCTAAAATGCGTGAAAATTAATTGATGAAAAAGGGAGCGAGACGAGGAAGAAAGATATTTACCTTATCATGCTAAATATAACATACTTTATTATACCATATTAAACATTTCTTTCTACTTTTATCATGCTCCATCGAGCATTCTTAAAATTTCTTGTGTTTTTATACATTTATTTTGTAATGTTTTACTTTAGTTTTCACTTTTTAAAAATTTTAAATTTGTATCCATTCAATCACATATTACTATGAAAATCATCAAGATTCTCTAAAAATGTGTAAGAATAGAGTTACTAATAATATAATGCATATTCAAAAGATAAATAAATAACATCGTCAATTTTTTTAGTTCATATAGTTCAATTTACTAGGTTAGTCATAATTTGTAAAAAGACAAATAACGAATAAATCAAATAAGTTTAGTTTTCATCCCTATAAAATAGAATTAAAAATATAAAATAATTTCATGAATTCTATAAATTAACATTTTTAAAAGGGTGTTAACGATATTTAAGTTTCTTCATTAAATTTCATCTAATTTACCTTTTTTTTAAAAAATATATATTTTATCTCAATTTCTAGTTAAATATAATTTA
This sequence comes from Solanum verrucosum, assembly GCF_900185275.1. Taxonomy (NCBI): domain Eukaryota; kingdom Viridiplantae; phylum Streptophyta; class Magnoliopsida; order Solanales; family Solanaceae; genus Solanum; species Solanum verrucosum. Next base: position 1,611,255 of record NW_026019954.1, read on the forward strand.
TCATTTTTAAAAGATTTTTAATTTCAAGTTAGTCTATGAAAAAGAGTTATGTTGAAACAACATGAATAATAGATATTAAAATAATAAAAAATAAAAATAAAAATAAAAAGAATGTGTCTAATAAATTTAAACAAAAACAAATTAAAAAGAAGAAATGGAATAAAAGGAAAAAATAATGAAAAAGAAGAAGAAGATCTAAGCCCAAAAGTTACATTTTCCAAAGCATTAAAAAAAATAGGGGGAAAATGTTGCCCAAGGGACTTGAACCCGTGACTTAGGGGCACATCTTGAACCACTTATCCACTGAGCCAAGCTTGTACTTTATATTCAGGTGGTTCATTTTAATATATATACCTATAAAATCAGAATTTAACATTATATATATAGTGTAATTTTTTGATGAGGGCGTTCGGGTGAACCCCCTGGAGTCCACCTAGGTCCGCCCCTAGGAGAGAGTATCAGTTATATTAGATTCTTCTTCACTTTTGAATCTTCTCTACTTCTTCGATTGATACAACTAATTGTATTTCTCTATTAGAAAAAATGTATCTATGTATTAGAAAAATATTGTATTTGTGTAGAAGAAGAAACTGATACAACTACCATGGTATTGTATCTGTGTATCAAAAAAAAAATCGATACAACTATTTTAGGGGTGATACAATATATATTTGTGTCTCTGTGTATTTATATTTTAGTTTCAAAGTACCCCTTGAGTTAAGCTAATTAATATAATCTTTGAATGCAGGTCTTTGATACGACAGCTAGGAGCAATGCTATATCACGTATTTAGAAAGAGAACAGGGTAGCGAAGATGCTAGAAACCCTACTATTTCTGAAGGAACATACCACGGCTAATACTCTTATCCGTGGGGAATGCTCTTCTAACTGTGTAATGTATTCACTGATTTAACTTTTTATTAAATTCTTATTTACCAAAAAAATAATATTTGAATCTATGTGGGAGATTTCGAAAGAGAGGCGAGTGAAATTTGGTGAAGAGAAAGATAATGTGTGTGTATGTATATATATGTGTATCTCAATTGAAATTCAGATACAAATTATATGTAATATTTAATCTATATTTCTAGCATCTCTTATCTCTCATTCAAAACTTTTGCTCGCTTCTCTCCTCTCTCTTGATCTCATTTGTCTCTCTCCTCTTTAAAATTATTGCTTTTTAAACTATCATGTTATGCGGAAACTAATTACCATAAAAAATAAATTGTTTAGACTCAATATATTGATAACTTGAAAAAGGTTTATAAGTTACCTGGTATAGTTCGTAAAAAATAAGAACCAATAGCCAATGACATAAAATTGGCTTTTTATATTATAATTTTCATAATATTAAGCAAGCTAAAGAAAAGAAGAAGATATTTTGAGGTCATATCAGCTGAGTTTATTTTAAGCTGAACTTATTGATGATCATTTAAAGTTAATATCAATTTTTAGTTAGACATTGATACCCCGTATCATTTTGATATTTTTTATTGACGTGACATATTATATATTGCAATAACTCAAGGCACGTGAAAAGCTTCTATTTTTTCAAAAGTAAAATTATTTCTCCTTTTTCTTGACCCTTTCTCCCTTCCATCATCCACCTACTCTACCACCATCATATCTTTTGGAATTTTACGGGAAAACAAAGAAAAAGTCAATTTTTTGTACAATGTTTGAGCTTAAGGCTGTGTTTGGTATATGTCTAGTAAGAGAAAACGTTTTTTCAATTTTTCATGTTGATTTGTTAAAATATTTTAGAAAAACAAATTCCTAAAAAATGAGTAAAATGATTTTTCCAATAGAACATATTTCCTATTAATCCATAAGTGCTATTTCAAGTCCATAGTTTCCTCCCATCCACCCAACAACACCCAACCCATCACTCGTGAACCCCCACATCCCATCTTATCCCACCTTTATCGTAATATGATATATTACATATGTTTTTGGGATAATATTTTTGTTTACATATCAATATTAGAATTTAAAGAAAACACTTATTTTTTCAAAAAAGAAATTTTATTTTTTAAAGAATAACGGGAGACGGGAAACAAGGTAAGAGTTCGATTACCAACCAACTGAGCTGAAAACATTTTCCATTGAAATTCTTTCCACCACGCCAAATACACCCTTAATCGTAATCATCTTGGCGTCAGAATAATTTATTTACAAATGCACAACTTAACAAAACAAAAGAGTGATATTATTATTATGAATTAAAAATGTTGGTTAAAAATAATTGAAGTTGATGACGGAGAATTAAATATGGAAGTTGGTGGATCGGGTCCTTTCATTTCGTTGCACACGACAAACGAACAAGACGCTAAATTACAATTAATGATCTCTAGACAATGACAGAATGGTTTTTAAATTACTCTAATTAGAATTGACATAATTGAGATTACTAAAAAATAAGAAATTAATTAGAGAAAATCGAAGTGGATTTAAACTATGTAAATGTCTTATGCAGCCTATTTAAAGAATATTTCGAAGACCAAGGTGTATGTGAAAGAACAAAATTGATGGGCCAACGGACGGTTGCACAATATACTACTTATTAATGGAAAATAAAGTTAGGAAAATTAGGAATTTTGTCGTAAGAACTTGGAGTTAACATCTCAAAAGGTTACTCAACTTTGAGAATGTATCTAGAAAAGTCATTAAATTTTATTTTGTATCAATAAAATCACTCAACTTAGACTTTTATAGCAAAAAAATCATTCAACTAAATTCATCATTAACTAAATTTTAACATGATAACATAAATTATTATTTATTCTCAAAATTAAATGACCTTTCAAGCTATTAATTTTGAGAAAATGGTCAAAAGCCCTTCCAATCTATAACTAGATTGGCAACTATACACTCATACTTTACGGTGGTTCTATTACCCCCGAACATTTTAAAAGTAGAATATATAACTCCTTAATAACTCACCCCATATAAGTATTAAATCGTGATGGACACGCGCTCGCCACGTAATATATATTTTTTTAATGTATAAAAATCAATTAAGTACTATTTTGTTTTCTTTATCTCTAGGCATGGCATCAGTCACCGGCCGGAGTCTTCTCTCATCGACCAAAATTTTTCATCAATTTTCATCTAAATTTTTCTCGATTCAATCTTCAAAAATTCCCAAAAAAAATTCAATAATCGCCTAATTACCCTTCAAAATCTCCATTTCTACACCATTTTCTCTTTTTTCCCCGATATTTATGAAATTTCATTCAAAATCATTAACAATTCAATGCTCCAAAAAATCGATCAATTTTGGGGATTAAATTTTTAGATGTAGTTAGTTTAGTTTAGTTGGGTAGAAATCTTTAAAATGAAGATATTGTAAGATTTTTGTACTATTCGATATTTATTGTAGATTTGATAGTCAAAGCTTTATCAGATCTGAAAAAGAAAGGTAGATGTAATACCTAACTATTTAAATTTTGTATTTATGCTTGAATCTGCATCTCCTACTTTAAAAATCTTGAAGCTACAAAGGAAGTGACAATGTTAGTTTAAGTGGTGTTTCACAGCGAAATTGATGGTTGATGGGTCTGTTCTCACATAGTGGAGTAATAATAATTATTTTCGGTGTGTTTTTAATTGAGCTAATGCGAGACGTATGTGATTTGAAGGTAAGAGGGGGCTTAATGATGTTAGGCCGATAAAGACGGAGACTTGATGGTGGATGAGTGAAGTTCACATGGTATCGCCACCGCTGGAACCCATGTTGTTGTTGGTGTTTCTTCGTTAAAGAGAAAGAAGAAAAGGAATGTTAAAAGTAAAAAAAAAAAAAAATTATTGACATAGTAACTTTATCATTTTACTCCTATTAATTATGAAGTAGATGAATTAAAAACTTAAGAATTATAAGAAGATCTACATTTTTTAGAGCAATTAATTGAGGGTATAATAGGTTAAAAAATTAAAATTGTCATTTCTTGATTTGTCAAAATGGACAAGTAATTAGGAACAACTAAAAAAGGAAAAGTAGACAAATAATTAGGGACAAAGGAAGTATAAATTAGGTTTATTAGCACACCTATAACCAAATATGTATGTAGGGATGGCAATGGAGCGGATTGAGTTTAACCCGCATAATTTTTAATCCACCTCGCATAACAACTTTTTTCATTTTCAACCCGCCCCGCATGAACCCGCCCCACATAACTTTTTTAATATTTTCTTTTTCTAGTTAAGTTTGATAACAAAAATAGAATTCATAAAAAGAAATTCATTTTTTCATTAAGTTGTATTAATTTAATATGATAGTGACTTAAAATTTATTTTTTAGAGGTCAATTGGAAACATGTAAGAAATTGTAATATTTTTTATTGAACCATTTTCATTTACTATCTTGAATATTTTAGTAGTTTTAAAGAAATTATTTTAATAAATAATGTTCTATCACTCTTATAACATGTAAAAAGTTAAAATTAAGTTTGAACTCACATGAAATCACATATACCGTAACCCGCCCCACCCCACATTAATTTAAAAAAAACCCACTTCAACCCGCCCCGCATTCCACCCGCCCCACACAACCTTAAACCTGCCCTGCCCCGCATAGCCTTAAACCCACCCCACCCCGCATCCGCCCCGCCCATTACCATCCCTATATGTATGCTAAATAACATAACGTCTAGAAAACCTCAAGCTATGTTATCTCCATTTTTTAACAGAATCAAAATCACCTAGTGGTTAGCAGAGGATTGTTGTGAATCTTACCGCCACACAATATTCAAAAGATACGAAGATCTTGATTTGCAAAATTCAAATTAAATAGATTTTAAAACATTGGACACAATGGAAAAATGAGAATTAATTTCATATATGAACATTTAACTTAATTCGCAAAACAGATTTTATTTTATTTATTTATTTATTTTAGAAGTTAATATCATTCAATTTTAGGGATAAAAAATAATTTATTTTGTCATGACAAATTTTATTTAATGAGATATTTAGTTGAATGATTTTATTGATATAAAGACTTAAGTTGAATGATTTTATTGATACAATGATTTAAGTTGAGCTATTTTATTGATACAAAGTAAAGTTTAATAACTTTTCTAAATAAATTTTCAAAGTTGAGTGGTTTTTTGAGATATTACCCCGTAGAACTTGGCCTAAAATTTGTCATAACCCACGTTTTTTTTTAATATCTAATAGCTCGAATATATTTTACTTTCTAGAAATTTTGTCATGGCAATATAACGTGGCAAGAAAAATAAATAATTAAAAGAAGTTAAAATATTAAAGAAAGAGGTTTCACGTTTTTAAAAATAACTTTTTTACCTTTATATGTGAAATTATTATCATTTAGATAGATATAATATTTAATTTTTAGCAAAAATTATGAATTTTAAAATGTATTTTTATTTTCAAAATGGAAAAAAAAATTATATTTGAAAATTAGTATTATATTTGACTGTGAAATAAATTAAATTTGTTTTTGAAATTTTATGAAGACACAAATTATGATATAGCATTAGGCTCCCTATAATTTGTTACGTTCGAAGAACAATTTTTTATTCAAAAAATCAAATTAAATAAATACAGATTATTTTTGTAAAACTTATTTACGAAAGACAAAATATCAAAATCGGCCTTTATAAGGATCATCTACGAACTAACCTATTACAATCTTTCGAAGCCCAAACAAAAAAGTCCGTTAGAACATTAAAACTTACTTTGGAGGACAATAAGTTGTTATAGTCTACACAAGAGCACAAATACATGGGAACATATGTATGAAACGGCGTATCTTTATACAAATAATCAGACAAATTTATTATATACTTTTTAAATAAATATACAAAAATTAGACACTAATTATATATAATTATACATATATTATATATTTGTCTATTTTTTATTCAAGCGGTAATTAGATGAGTGATTTGGGACATCAGTTCAAAACATTTGAAACAAGTATATGTAGTACAAAACTTAAAAAGAAACAAATCTCACCAAAATCATTAAGGAAATGTAAAGAAAAACTTCATTAAAATCATTATGTATAGTAAGTTACTTTAGATGTATATGGAATTCGAAAAACTGGTGATATACAAAGTTTAGAAGGGTTTGCAACTCGGTCCAAAATAACTTTTACATAAAACTAAAATGGAAAATAATTTTTACTCTTTTACATGTCAATCTCGCTCATCGAAGGTTAATTTGATCAACTTTTAGAAATAAAAACAAATACTTTAATTCAATTGTTAAACTTTAAAATTTAGAAACTCAAAAACTATTCAAATTTAAAAACATACATTCAATTAAAAATAAATATATTCTATTTGATTTAATTCCCAAGATTCAATTTTGTTGATCCTTGATGATTGAATAAATAGCAAAGATATTCAAATAGAGAAGCACTTCTCAACAATTTAGAAAAAATCATAGTCTAGAGACTACTTTTTTATTAGTACATCTCTTCTATTTTCGTACAAAAGCGCGAATTATATGGAGATTTTCATGCACAAGACCTTGATGGCTCTTATTTTAAAAAGACAAAAATAAGGGCATATATTTTGATACGTTTACTAATTTGTGCTATAAGTTGCAATTCATAACGCACAAATATACCTATTGATAATTCTTCTTAATTCAAATCCTAAAGAAACTCCAATGTGCATATCAAACGAAAAAATTTCCTGATCTCTGAAGTTCAATTCCATCAAATGAATTATTTGGCCCGTGACCTTGACCAAACGACGCGATATGATCCTTCAAAGATCTCTTGTGTTTAAAATCAGAACCACAAATACAAAGCCAACGTTTACCACAATTTTTTTCGTGTGTTCTCCAGTCTCCTTTAACAGCCAAACACTTGCCACATTTTCTGCAGACGAATCGCTTTGTCCCGTGCTTCCTCTTGTAATGTGTTTGTAGTGTTCGAAAATCCTTCAATGGCTTAGCCCTAGAATGATTTATGTTGTTCTTGCACCCTTCTTCACAACAGTAGCATGGAATCCCCAACATGGCTTTTGGTTGTGTTCCTTTAAGTGATTCTGGTCCTTTTCGATATTGTGAACCATGACCCCACATGTGCATCTGCTTTGTAAAATGAAATAGTTGAATAATTGAAAAGATTATTCAGAAATATACGTTCAAATGTTGAGAACTAAGTCATGTGTTTTTTATTGGTGTACAGAAGATGTTGAATATTTGTCTACTATGTAGTTGAGACAGACAAATTAGGAACTTCTTTTGTTAGACTTAATTCAAATAATGTTGATGCTACCACGCAACTTATATTTGCCTTTTAGCTAAAGAAAAAGAATATAGTAATGAAAAATAATATGCGAAAAATAAATAATGCACATGAAGATTGTTGTAACGATTGAAAGTTTTGTGATTATTCAGAAATATACGTTGAAATGTTGAGAACTAAGTATCATGTGTTTTTTATCGTTGTATAGAAGATGTTCAATATTTGTCTACTATGTAGTTGAGACAGACAAATTAGGAACTTCTTTTGTTAGACTATGCTAGCAGACACCTCATATTTTCCTTCAACAAAAGAAAAAGAATATAGTAATGAAAAATAATACGCGAAAAATAAATAATGCACCTGAAGATTGTTGTAACGATTGAAAGTTTTGTGACAAATGTGACATGAAAAATGGGTGAAGCCAACAAGAATTTGTGAAGGAGTTGGTATCCAATATTGAGTGGCTGCTCCAATAATATTTCCATCACTTTTGTTATGATCAATTGGAATATTATTATTGCTAGAATTTGGAAGACCGATGTGTAAGGCAACAGTCACATCATCTTCATTCTCCCAATTAGGGTTTTCTTGATAATTTGACATTTTTTCAATATTCTGATTAGATGGTTGAGACAAACTAAGAAATTCAAATGCATTTTGTGTTTTATCTGCAAAAAAATCAAATGGTTCAATTTGATTTTCAACAGTACTAGAAGATGAAGCAAAATATGAGTGTTCCATTTTTTGTGTTTTTTTTAATGATAAAACCTAGTATGAGTGAAAGAATGAAGTAACCTATGATATTTCAAGGTGTTTTTATAGGCCTAGGAAGAATGTTTGTCTTTAAGTTTGATTTTAAAAGTTATCTTTTAGAGGGAAAAATTGTGAGAAAAAAGACACTGGAGAAAATGGGGTACGTTGTTGGTCGTTGAATGTAAACAACATTAATTAGTAATTTATTTTAAGGGAAAGGATAGTTAATCTTAGCTGCTTGTCAATTTTATCTCCTTTTGGTATACAATGTAATAAGACTTAATTGTGGTGGACCATGGCTTCTATAATTTGCATGAGGTTCACTGCAGCGGGATTTAGATTTATGGCAACATCTTAATCACCAATATTATTTAAATTTAAAGTTTAATTAGTTATATACATTAATGTAAAAAAAATTATATCATCGATCAGGTCACGCAAAAGATAAACTATTGCTTACATATAGGTCTTATTATAATGTGGGATCTGTTATTGGTATATTTGTTAAAATCATCCAATTAAATTTAGTATTAAAATAAATTTGACATGACAAAATTATTTTTTATATCATGCTAATTTCACTTTAAAAAATTCTTTTAAAGATTAAAAAATAATTAAAAACAAATTAAGCCCTTGCCTTTCCATTTCAAAACGTAAAATCAGAGTCATAATTCAATATACTATTACGGACTCTGATCTTTCGGGAAGAACATAGAATAGTAGAAGATTCAGCATGCAGAACACGACGATCATTATAAATTCACGAATTAAAAATATTGTAATATACTCTTTCCCATAACTTCTCATACAGTACAACAAATCCATCCAACAAAATGGATCATTACAGAAAGTCCGCACATTGATGGATTATTTTTTAGTAATTTAACTACTCCTATTTTTTCCTTCTAATAAATAATATCTAAAAAAATCAGAACAAATTACAGTAGTTAATTTACATAGATAATAGGATTTCTTTACATAAATAAAATCATTTAGATTAATTATTATTCTTTTTGGGTACTTAGTTAAATTAATTATAATGAAGTATTAATTTTGAGACATTTTTATTATTATTATTTAATAATGAACATGACATAAAAAATATTTTAATTATAAATTTAGTTGAGTGCTTTTTTGAAACAAAGTTCTAAGTTGAGTGATTTTATTGATACAAAGTTTTAAGTTGAGTGATTTTATTGATATAAAACAAAGTTTAATGATTTTGCTAAATAATTTCTCAAAGTTGAGTGACATTTTGAGATATTAACTCCTTACTAATGCATGTATTAATCCTCATTTTCATTAGTGATTCTCTTAATAACGTTGAAAAGAAAAATCAATTTTGGGATAGGCGTGTGCCGGGGAGACAATCATAAATTTTATAGTATATTAAAGTTAATTTAATACACTAACCAACTGTATTTTTAGATGTGGATTCATAAGAATTGGTCCCAAAATAAATTGAATTTACAAAAATAGAGATAGTGAGTAAGAAAAGTTTTGAGAAATGCAGGTATCACAAATAGGAGGCATTAATTAATTAGTACTAGAAAGATTAATTAATGTTGTAACAAACTTACATAGGTCAACCATGAAATAACTCTGTGTTTAGTTAATTATAGTAACTTAGGTCCATCAGTGACATCCCCTTAGCTACATATTGACCTGAACTTCTTAGTTTTTGGATGTAAGTTTCATAGAATATGAAATATTTACTGACCTATTGACTTACAAGAAGTAAAAGGAAAAAAGTCTTTAATATATTGAAAATCTTAATTAGGGGTGTATTAATTTTCAAGAGAAATTATCACTTTTTGTATCCCTAGTAAGCAATGACGAAATCAAGAATTAGTAAGCAATGACGGAATTAAGAATTTAATACAAGTCTAGCATAATAGACAAAAATAATAATTTAACATTTTAACTGATTTATTTCTATACATATATAAATAATTTTTCATTTGTTTTTGTCATAGAGACTTCATTTCTATGAGATCAAGTCTTTAAGGTTCAATAACCATCGATAGAAGATGAGCATGTACAAAAATATTCAAATCCTCGTTTGTAATACTCCATTTTGATAAGCATCTACGACTTGGTTGGCTAACCTATAGCAGTGTTGAACCTTACAAGTAATAGTATACTTGATATATGTTAAATATATGAGTAATGATGTTCCTCATTTGTTGTAGTTGCCTTTGATCATCTCAACTACAATTTTCGTTATTCCAAAGTATTATTAAATGTTAAGTATAATTTCATTATTAATTATACTAAAACGAGAGGGAGTTGCTCAGATGGTAAGCATACATCTCTTTCAATCAAAAGATTTTATGTTCGAGTTACCAAGAAAACAAAAAGGCTGAAAGCTCCCGAGAGGTAAATTTCACTTCAACAAATAAAAAGACCATTTTAAGAAACTATTTTTTTTTCATTTCTATCCTTTTAACTTGGTAAATAAACAAGGAAATCAGTAAATGATCATAGCCTACTACACATATATAGGATTAGGAATGAGGAAACATCAAATAAAGAATACATATATAATAGGACAAATTAAATAAAAAAGGGGGTAATATGTCATAAATTCGTTATTGAGAGCTTAATATTTCCGCCCTACTGTTGGTACAGTAAATAAAAGGATCGATCCATGTTTAGTAAAAATGAAAAATAAATAAATGAACAACAATTGAAAATTAAAGAAATAAATAAAAGATGAATTGGCCATGTAATAATATCTCTGAGTAGTCCAATCAGCCATTTCTTCTTGTTGTTGAAATCAATTTTGCCTTGTGGGATGCATGGACCAATTAAGAAAAATTAATGGATAGACTTTTTTGAAAATAGAGTAAAGTCTCGTTAATTCTTTTTTTTTTTTGTTTTGTTAAAGATTGTACAGTTTTTTTAAAATATTATTTTCACCATGCTTGATGACTTGATAGATATGCTTTGATGATGATGAACTTGATTGTACTCTCTTTTTATGTATTTGGACTCTCAGTAGTCACTGCCCCAACTTCTGTTGTTTCAGCTGTGGTTTGCTGAGGAATTTGAGATTCTGCCATTTACAATTATACACAAAATATCAGAGTTAATATCTCAAAAGATTAGTCAATTTTGACAATTTACCTAACAAAGTCCAATACATATAAAAAAAATTGTCTCTATCTTCAAAAAAAAATTAGGGGGTGGGGGAGGGGATACGCTGGAATTCGAGCCCCACCCGTTGAAGGTAAAGATAAAGATGTGTACAACTTTTTAAAAGAGATCATTCGTAAGTAATCATAAGAGATAATTTCCTTTAGTTTTCTATTTATTGATCTTGTTGTCATTAGCTACACATTATGTATATCAAATTATTTAGCGTATAAAACTAGTTGATAAAATAGAAACAGTGATCATGCTGTAATTTACTAAGTCTACACGGAGTAAGTTGTTTTTGTATTAATTTCATGAGTTAATAGCTACAGCTGGAAAATACACGAAAAAGAATATTAAATAGGAAAATAAATTTAAAATCATAATCTATGGAGTATCATTTATTTCACCAATCTATTTGTAGCATGTACTTCCCTATTTGGCCATCAATGTATAATAAAATATTTATTTTTCATTTCTCCAATTAGGACTCTCTTGAATTTTAACTTATGTTTTTCTCCCTCGCTCCGTTCATGTTTATTTGTCTATATTTTATTTGACATATTCTTTAAAAATAATAAAATAAAATAATATTTTTACTATATCATTTCTAATTTTTTAATTTTTTTTTATCATTTCTTATTATTTACTAATAATAAGAATAAAATATGTATAAATTGATAAATTATCTTTTAATTTAATATATTTATTTTTAATATACAAAACAGGTAAAAATGGACAAAGGAGTATCTCAATTATACTAAGTTGCTAACTGCTAAACATAATCGTCAATAGGTGCACCTGATAATTCTTGTGACATATTAATTGGAGTCTGCTACCTAATTATCACAACCTTTTAATTCATATATGTTCATCAATCATCACCATACTATTATTCGGCTAATTAAGAGTTCTAAAACAATTCGTTTTTAACAATAAATTTAACAGTGTTCGATAAAATTGTTTAAAAGTGCTTCAAAGTATATTTTTTTAATACTTTTAAAAAATATTTCTTTAGGTAAAAGCTTAACTTTTGAAAAATAACTTCCACTACACTTCAAAAACAGATAGTTTTTCCTCAAAAGCTTGGCTAAACACTTAACTTTTTGAAAACACACTTTTAACCGTTCAAAAACTTGATCAAATAGGCTATTAGTCAGAAAAAAAAAAGCATAAATCCTTCCAAATTAAATAATCAATCTTGTCCAAACTATATTATAAAAGAGTGGTAACCATTGAATCTCCTAAATGAGGACATACACTGAAAGAAGAGGAGGGTGACTAGTTACATGTTGTACCTAAAATAGCATAATTTTACATTATAGTGGGGGGATTCATATATATGCATTATATTCAGCCACTTGATTCACTGCCTATTGAGAACCATCCATTATATATATATAGTCCTAGATAATTGTATAACCCAATCACATGCATTTACTGTTATTTTACACTCATCAGAAGAAAATACACACACATGCTTCCCTGGCATATGATTTTCATTTGACCCATTGATACATCACTACCTTGCCCAAGACAGCTCATATGTCACATGCTTAGGCTCCCCCACATGCCCCTCTCTATCTTTACACTAATACCTTTTCACATTTTATAATGTTTACAACTATAACATACTGCAACAATTATTCTGGATTAAAAGTATAATCACTTTGCATCTTTTTATTATATATTTATAATAATTGTAACACATCTTGTTTAGTGTTTCTTCTCCAACTTTAGGTAAATGAGTTAGAATTCAGAGTTTAAAGTTTATGTTTTGAATTTATTACTATTAAATTCATAAATTATACTACTATGTTACATTTTCTGATTCAAATATACGATCGCCTAAGCAAAAAGCTATTAAATTCGTCTGTATCTAATTTCACCCTTGATTGTGAGAACTTATTATGTAGTTTTAACAATCAAGTTACACACAATATATTGTTCCTGATATTTAAATGTTTTCTTAAATAATTTAACTCCTATATACACCTTACTAGAGAATTTCTATTCTATCACGTCACTCAAAAGATAATTAGAGATAAACATTCATAATAAGTTAAAGTGGATTAGTAACCTAGATATAAATTGAGAAAGAGTACTAACCAGTAGTAGGAGAAGGAAATTGAAGCCTTGTAGGTGCAGCATGAGGAGGAGGAGGGTGTTGGAGTAGAGGTGGAGGCGGCGGAGTAAAAGAGGCAGCATCAGCTGGCAAGTGATGAGCAGTAGCAGCAGTAGTAGTAGTAGTAGGATAATAAAGATAAGAAGCAGTTGGGCCTTGAAAGCGTTGATGATGATGTCCAGTAGCTGCTGCAGAAAATGCTCCCCTTGATCCCTGCATCGAATATCCGTAATAATATGCAGGAGATGGTGATGATGAACTTCCATACATTTGCTGATAATAATGCGCTGCTGCTGCTGCTTGCTGGTACGTCCCTGGATTGTACATCCCCGCGGCCTGTTCATCAATTCAATTTCACTCTATTGTCATTTTCAATTACCAGTTTGACACACTCAACGATAGTATGTTGGATAGACCAAGGGAACTTACTTGATGGTAATAATCAGGAGGGTAAGTTGCATACCTGCAAAATATATATTTAAAAGAAATGATTATGTTTAGTTACAAGTGGCGAGTATTTCAACTCTAAGATTATGTGTTCGAGTCACCAAAGGAATATATGAGATAAAAGTACTCCATTTATAATACAACTTCAAAGGTGCATATTTTCTACAATTGAATCAACCATATTATACGTACATACATAAAATTACATTAAAATGTTTAAGATATATAGATATATAGTACAAAAATGAAACTTGGAAAGTAGCTTTCACGTATTAAGTACTCTCAACATGTTACAAGTTAAGTGAGACAAAACAATTAATGGAGCGACAAGCACCTCTCTGTACCAAACGTTGGAATTACGTATACATAAATGCAACACGGTACCCTGTACTGTATAAGTCGACATATTTTAGTAGTCGTATTTCAAACAAAATATAGTTATGGTTTACGAATTATATACTTACACTTACGAGACAATGACGGAGACAGAAATTAAAATAAGGTGAATGAAAAGCTAATTCATGGTGATGATTAAAATTAAAGCAAGGTAACGTATTATTATTTGGAATGGGTTATTGAAAGAGTGCAATGTACATTGTCAGATATCATATGGTAAGTGGTATAATATTGCTAGTTACTTTGTTCCAGTACTCGTGCTACCTATAACATTCACGCCTTTGATCAAAGTACAAGCAAAATTGACCTAAAGCACAAGGTTTGTTCAGCCTTTTTTGTGTCACATAAAAAAGAGAGAAAGAGAGAGGAGAGAGAATTATCAAAAGTAAACAAAACAAGTTCGTTGTGGGCATGTAAAGATGGTCGGATCACTAAATTAAATATATATGCTCTTTCCAATAGCCTTTTGGATGAGTGGTGTTGAATTGAAATCTGACTAAATTTGAACTTGTATATTGTAAGGTACAATTTTTTGAGTGCCACTACCAATAAAGTTTTTATTTCATTCTCAAAAACTCGAGTTTGAAACTTCTAAATATGAAGCAATTCTAACCACCATAACCCATACTGATTGGTCACACGCTTTAAGATAAATGGAACACAAAAAAAGAAAGGACTAAGTAGTTAAGTATTTAACAATGAATACTTTGCCAGTAAAAAGTGACAAAAAAATATTGCAAGAAAATGTTGAAATAGTAGTAGAGGAAAAGGTATCGAACTATACCAAAATAAGAAGAAAAAATATATATTTGGTTAGAAAATTTCTGCAAGTCAAAAGCAAGCAGATAAGAAGAAAAAATATATATTTGGTTAGAAAATTTCTGCAAGTCAAAAGCAAGCAGATAAGAAGAAAAAATATATATTTGGTTAGAAAATTTCTGCAAGTCAAAATAGCTCTGGTCAAGCCTAATTTTCATCTTTAATTTTTCCAAAAAAAAGAAAAAAGTAAGCTAATTGGAGTTTCCTTATAAATTCCAAAACTCTCTTTTCAATCACTCATATTAGTAGTAATTTTCAAACTATATAAAACTTTTTAAACTAAAATTTATAAAAAACATTGAAATATATGATCATCTTATTTTAAAATTAATATATTATATAATAAGTTTAGACTGGCCAAAATTCAACACATAAAAGAAAAGCATTGCACATTGTCTGCAACTGACAACTCATTGCATAGCAGTCACCATTTATCAATTTTATTTATTATTGATCTGCCTATACCAACCTGCATTCAATAAAATTACTTCATGATATATATATATATACTATTTCTTTCCTTTTGTATGATTATAAAAAATTAAGACATACGATGACGACAACACAACATCAATGTGAGGTTTTCAGTTGTTATACCACTGGCAAATGCCTGCCCATTTTTATCACACATCTTTTTCTTTCTGCAGTATATTATCAGATCATGGACCATCATATATATATTTATTTATTTCTCATTTAATTTACTAATAATTGCCCAAAAAAAAAAATTAAACCAAATTAATTATACTTACCCATATGGTGAATATATCATAGGAGCTGCAGGTGGTGGATGTAATGGCAATGGTGCTGCTGCTGCTCCTGCCACCCCACTATAAGATGATGATGATGCTCCTTGTGGAATCCCCCCTCCTTGATAAGGATTCCCTCCTTGTCCCCTACCTTTAATAATAACAATATAATTAACGTAATTACTCCCTCCATTTTTTTATTTTTTTTAAAAATAAAATAAGAATTAAGAAGGCCGGTAAATTATTTATCGATTCAATAAGCTATTAAGATTCTATGTATTTCTCTATTTCAATTCATGTGACATAATTGTTGTTATTGTATATACGTACAATGTGTTGGGATAATCGAGGAATGAAGTTTGACTAGTCAAATTAGACAATCAAACAGACAGAAAAAGATGAGTACCTCGAGGTGGTGAAGGACGAGGCCGTCCAAGAGAAGCGATGTTACAGTTAGCTCTTCTACCATCAATTACCGGATTCGGGTTATCACAAGCCCGTCTAGCAGATTCCGGATCACGATAAGTTACCTGCCGTACCAAAAACAAAAGCATCTTGTATTCACACAAAATTGTAAATGATCGATTAATTAAAAAAACAAAATGTGAATACAACTTACGAAGCCATATCCTTTAGATTTGCCGGTGTTTTTATCAGTGATAATGACAGCTTCAAAAATCTCTCCAAATTGCTCGAAATACCGGCGCATTACATCCGTTGGAGTCTCCCATGCTAATCCGCCAACGAAAACTTTTGTGTAAGTTGTGTCCCCAAATGGTGATCGATAATGTTGATACGCCATTAATGCATCTAAAAACTTCCAATTAAACTAGACTTGTTATTCAAGCAATTAGAAGATCGATAATATGGAATGGATAGACAATGGCATATCTTGTTTGTACTTATTCTTCTTCTTCTCCTGTAATGTCTACTTTTTTTTTTTCTTCTCTCCCTTTCTCTCAGTCTTGTAGCTAGCAGAAAAAGATCATGGAGAGAGAAAAAGGGTGGGAAGGAACAGATATAACTTAGTGGGAAATGTTTATAAATTATTGCTGATGTTTAACAAATAGGAGGAGAGAGAGGGATTCGACAGCTGCAAACTCTTAAGGCAGATAGGGTGTTGGGCCCACAAAACCAAATTGACGGATTATTTTTGTTCAATCGATTCAGTAGCTTATGCTTAAATAATATATTTATATTTAAAAATTTATCTAATAAAATATAAATATCAATTTCAAAATTTAGTTATTAACACTTGAAATCATAGATATAATATTAAAAACTTGTTAAAATTCTAATTTTACTTTTATAATAATATTAAAAGTATTGAATTCAGATAAATTGATGTTGAGGGACGGGGCAACGAATGACAGCTGCGCGACTAGAAGCACTTGACTCTGTCCACTCTGTCTAAGCATTAAAAATACTCTTCTCTCTATCAATAGTCTACTCTGTTCTTTCTAATCTCTATAAGTTGTTTTTGTTGGATTATGAAAGATGATTAGGGCGTCATATGGAATTTTAGTAAATTATATGATGGTAAATCAGATGATAAATAAAAGTATATTAAAAATATATTATTAATATAGTTTGGTCAAACGACCTATATATTATAAAACTAATATAATATTGAAAAAAACATAAATAAGTCTAGGAGAAAATCTTCTCATAAACAATTTTCTAAACGACTACATTGTGGATTCTATTGTGTTCTTTGATATGAGAAGAGGGGTCTTCAATTTATAGATCTTCTAACTTTTCATCTAAGAAAAGAATAAACCAAATATGAAAGAAAATTATATTTTTCTTTCAGAAAAAAATAAAAACATTTATTGTAATGTTTTATCTTTTCTTTAATGAAAAAAATAAACTTCAAATACGGTAAGAAAATGAGGACAAAACCCTATAGTTTTATCGTTCTCTTCTTTATGTTTTCTTTTGTATAATTTGGCCACTGTCTTAACCCCTAACTCATTCTCATTTTTTCATTAGTTTACATTATTGTATTGAATAATAATTGTTGTTATTCTATATAATAATCAAGATTTTCTTGAATATGTAGGTGGAATTTTGATAATGGGGGTCCACATACTTTGAAGATTGTATACAACTTTTTTTAAGTATCATTATTGATGACGTTGTACTAGTTGCAAGACCAGTTGGGAGAATCGTATTCCCTTATTTAGTTAAACCCTAATGAACCACCCACATTTGGTTTTTATTGTGTACTAACTAAATTAAGACCTTCACAATCAATGGTCCACCCTCCTCATCATTAATTTTACCATGTTTTTGGTTCTGAGCATTTACTTTGATCCGGTTTAACTACTCCTATGTATTAATTGATGATATACAATATTAAAATCGTAGCAAAATAATAAAGATCACCAAACCTTTAGCCATTGTTTTGAGATCGTTCTCTATATTGATATTTTGATTCAAGAGTCTTCCATGTATTCATCAAATGCCTCACTCTGAATGGTTTAGAGTTCGAGAAACTAGTAGTTTTCGTGCTTAGAAACCCTTGAACTGAATATCTCATATATTCATAGTCATTTTTCAGTCAAGAATAGTTTTGAGAAGTTATCATAGGATTGATTGATACGAACTATTTTCATGCTAAATCGAAATATTGCACTAATTAATAATCTAGTAAAACGATAACTAACCTGATATTATAAGTTTAAAAAGTATTAGCATTATTAGTATAAATATATAACTTAAATCCTATTTGAAGACATTTTGCCTCTTCTATATTGCTTTTTATGGAGCAGACAAGTCATTTCTTCACAGTATGATTGATCGGACTAGCTATCTTAACTTTGTAGTATAATTTCATATATATAGAAATCGTACGTAAATATTCTGTCTGTGTGACAATGGTCCGATGTTTTCGTGATCACTTCAGGACTATTGTTCAATTTATTAAAATAAATATACACAAAATAAAAATATTGTTCAATTTAATATAAAGTTCAAGACCCTTATCAAAAAAGAATAGAGAATAATATTCCTACACATCACCCCACGTTCTCTTAACGATTCCAATATTCATAGTAAGCTGTTACATGGCCAACTGTCCTAACAGCCCAGAAAAAAAAAACATGTCGTGAGACCAGTTAAGATCCCTTTGACCCTAGTAGCCTATTTTCTTCTTTTCTATTACCCGCTCTGTTTCAATTTATATGAGTTGATTCGACGTGAACTTAGATATACAATTTTTAATTGTACTAAAAGTTACTTATGATAGTAGTAATTAAGATAAACAAATTAGAACGGAGAGAGTATAATAATACTCCACATACTAGAGGAAAAAAGATGAAAAGAAATCATTCTTTTTTCTCATTATAGTACTCCCTTCGTTCTATTTTATGTGACATCATTTGACTTGACACGATATTTAAGGAAAAAAATGAGGATTTTTGAAATTTGTGATAAAAAATAATCCTTAAATATTTGTATGATTTCAAAATTGAATTGTTTCTAGTTATAGTAAAAAGATATTTTTTAAAACGAATTAAAAAAGAATGAATGTCACGTAAAATAGTGAAACGGCGGGAGTATATAATTTGTTACCAAATGAGGGGCTGGCGATAAAACCGAAAGTATCTGGACTCAACTTTAAAAAGACAAGTATAACAAAACCGTTAGTATAATGATTAAAACAGTCAAAAGTTATATTAGTCAAACTAGTTTAGAAAAAGTTAATCTTTATACCAGGCTAATCTTGATTTTGTTAATGTATTTAAATATTACTGGAATATGTTAATGGATGCCCATAATGTTCTCCACATCCTTTCTCTCTCTTTCTTTATAACATACTTATAATATATGATAATATATATAAATGCACGCAGTGATATGGTGAATTCATCAAATACGAGTAGATGATGACTTTGAAGAATTCATCACCTGCATTGGAATTATATACTTTTGTCAATTTATTGCTGTATACTCTTGCAATTGTTCTTCTGTGCATTTTTTTTAAAAAAAAAGACATTTTATTACATGGTTTATAATCCTATAAAACACACTTGTCCTTGTATTATGCTTTTTTGATTATTATCTCATTTATTTTGGATAGACAGAATTATTCGATACCAACTAGCTTGTTGATAAAAGATAATTATTATTCGTACTATGAATTAAAGTATGCACAAATTGTCATATTTCAAGTTCATAACACGCATTGTTCATTTTGGATTTAGATAGACGCTTACAAGATTTATCATTTTTGCACTACGTTACACATTGATCTCAAAAACAAGCATATCATGCATATAAAACTTGAGTTATATCTTATAAAATTGTTTACGTTTTTCTCCTATTATAATGGAAGAATCATCTAAAGTGTCGTATGAATCGCATCCTTAAAATCTTTCCCATTTGAAAGTTTATTAATCATCCGCCCTTATCAATTTATCCTCCTTTAATGATATCACACAAATGATCTAAACAACTCAATTATAAAGAATCATACATTCCCAACGAAAAGTTAGTTTAAATAATCAATGGATATATAGAGAGAGAGAAAAGAAGATGTAATAACCAACGGGTATTTGTGGTGGAATGGTAAGTCTTTAACGAAAGGTTTTCGGGTTCAAGTCCTCCTAAGTACGAACTCGTCTTTATTAAAGAGCGCTTGAAATTTTTTAGTATAAATTCGACTTTAATCAGACTTCTATGTGAATATCGAACACGATTAGTCAGTTTCTCCCTTCCCGATAGAAGAGAAGGAAGTCATAATCCAAGGTTGTTGCCAGCGTTAGAGACGAGGAGACAGCTAAAGGGTCCTTCATAGTTTATGACAAGTGTACGAGTCCGTGAACTGGCAGTCACTCCACGTGGGGTCCTGTCACCTATGAGCTGGATTTCATCTACCTTTCTCCCCGTTTTACCCCTAATAACCCCTCTTTCTTTTTCCCTCCTAAAATTAAATACCAATATCTTTTTTCAAAAATAAAATAAAAAAATTACTCAACCAAATAGTAAAACAGATTAAAGGAAATAATGAAGAGAACATAGTTGTTAATAAGAAAAAATATTGCAAAGTCTATAACAAAAAAATAAAAATAACAATAAAATAGTGTGATAATCAAAACTTATTAAGCTTATTATATGTCAATTTAATTTGATGGTGTAGATAAATTTATAATATCAATCTATCAGTATATACACCACATTGAGTACCCTTAAGAATAAAGATGAATTAATATATTTAAATACACTCTTTCTATTTCAATTTGTTTTCTGATTTGATTCAACATTGAATTTAAGAAAAAATAAAATTTTAGTCTAAAGATATATAGAAATATATCAAAATATTGTTTAATATAGTGGTCTAAAGATACTATATGCAAAATTAAAATTTTAAAAGTTAATATATATATATATATATATATATATATATTTTAAATGAACAAAATAAATAATAAAAGACAAACCAATTGTAACAAAGAAAATAGTAGCTAAATCACTATAACAGAGGCCCTAGCTATAGCAATACTGATTTATTGTTGTTTTTCTGCAAGACATATTTACCCAATAATTAAAAATGGTTCTGACAGACCTTAATACGTGCTATCAACATTCGTCTCCTCTATAATTTAGTTTTATCTTGTATCATGTATAATACTTATGTCTCTTAAGGGTTGTTTGATTCGGATATTAAATTATCTTATGATTATAATTTTTGGATTAATATACTCTGTTCAGTAGGTGAAATAAAATAATATCAAATTGAATGATATAAAATGATATATTTAGAATTGAGTTTGGATAACACTTATACTGTGTTTAATTAAAATTATAATTTTATCTTTGGATAAATTTATAACATTAACTGACATAGTATAAATTTAAAATTAAAATTAACTTGAGATATCTCATAGTATTTCGTGTATCAGACTATGGAGGTGAAGTTTGACATAACAAATGAAGGAATATTGATTCTTGCATGCTACATTGACAGTAGCAAAATGTTTGAAATAAATAACAATTCTCACAAACGATCTGCACTTCGTTTAATATTGCTGTGAAGAAAATTAAACGACTATTATTTTTCAAGGTATCTATTCCACTTAATCAATTACCATCAATATAAGTATTAATATAACTGACTTTTAAAAAAAAACATAATATAACTGTAAACAAACTATCAACGTATAAAATTAAAATTACATTTTAATTTGGCGAGCAAAGGGAGCCAATGAAAGGTACCCATAGGGGCTGAGCTAGCTTTCAAAATATGATTTAGCTGAACTCAATAATTTTGATTGAAATTCTATACTTCTGTTTTAAAAAAATCATTTAATATATACTCGATCAGTTAAACAATTTAAAAAGATAAAAGTTTTAAATTCATAAACTTCAAAAGTCGACTTTGCCTCTGATACCCAGTAGTAATTAAAACCCCACAAATGAATGCCCTCAAAAGGCTGCAAATAAATGTGTAAGCATTGGCCATATATAGAGCCCCATGGTTGAGTTGTTTTGAGCAAATAAAGTAAAATTACTAGATATTATTGTTCCTCAAGGAGATCCACTTATATATAGATGGGGTTGATATTTCATTTTCAATTATTAATTCTCCACCTCAAAAGAAACAATTGTGTTTCTCTCTTATCTTTACTCATTCTTTGCAAAGCAGCTTTCAATTCCAGTTGGTGCTTATAAAGCTAAATTAAAGCCTGTGCATATTATAATTACTTCATTTTTCACCTAAAAAAACTTCTCCCATAAAAACCTAAACTAATTTCCTTCATCATAGTTAATATGTTTTCAACTATCTTTTATCGATGACATAATCCTAGATAGAAGAATATAACAATCAATAAGGATTAAAATTGAAAGTTAACAATCAGTGGGGCCTTATCTAATTTTCCTTGTCAATATTGTTATATTACTCATATTCTTGGTTTTTTTTTTTTTTTTTATCCGTAAATGTTATTTTCTTTGTTTCGATCATACAATATTGTATTACGTGTTATTGCTACTGTTGATCTCTTCTTGATTATTAATTATGTTCAACATGACTGCTTCAAAATTGTATTTTCCTTTTTTTTTACTTGAATTTATCGTCTTATATACACCACTCTACCAACTACCAAGTCAGATTTGATTATTTGTGCGATTACAATGAATATGTTATTGTTATAGTAATGCTCCAATTATTATTTATGTTATATATCTACCAAACATAAATTAATTGCTATCCATGTGGGTAGTTAATTATATATCTGGTGTAATATTGGCTGGACTACATTTAGAAAATAAAATGGAAATCTCAAGTAATGATCGTGTCTTCCACTTTTAACACTTTCTTGAAATTATAATTAAAAGTTCATGAATAAAATTGTTGGCACGAAATAACTGGATTATAGTCACTTCAACTTTAATTAATTGGTTAAAATTCATTAGAAACTTCTATATATGTCCTATATATATATATATTCTTCTAAAGTTGGTACTTAGTACTCTCAGAACATTTTGAGTACTAAAAAGCCATTTTTCGAACAAAAATGTTCTAAAACATGCCTACGAAATAAGAAATTTTAATGACGATCGTGCTCGTTTTGACCTAGTCGTGCAATTGTTAGGCTAGCTCATGTGACACGACGTCAATGAAAATGTCTAAACTGAACTTGTGAAATTACACTAAATATGTTATTATTGTTGTCACTAACAATTAAGCTACGCTTTAACAATACTTGAGAAAAAGCCTTTTAATTATTAGCAACTTTTAATTTTTGACAAAATCACTTAACTGTTTTTACAATTTTTAAAATCATTTATGTTTCCAGATTTTTGTAATTCCTAGGATAAACATCTTTATTAAAATCGTCAAATGATTAAGAGATTTCATGAAAAGATATTGATACTCAACATTGGCACGTTCTTTCTACAGTTGATATGTTAGAGATTTAATGCGATATTTCAAAAATTAAAAATATTTGAAAATGCATTTTTTTTATATTGAGAGATTAACTCTAATAGGGGTGAGTAGACGTAATATTCTGGGCAAAGTTCAAATCATTGAAACACAAAAAAGATACTGAAAATATAAGAAAATCTTAGATTTTATTGACATATTTTGAGATTGTGCGAGCTAGACTCAAATCAAATAATATTAATTTTGAGTTACTATTGATGAAGTTGTATAATTGAAACCTTTCCTCTATTTATTTAATTAATTATATAAACAGTTTTTAATACAGGAAAACATTCTTACTAATTAAGCGTGTAAAATGTGTGGATTGGTAGACCGACATGATTTTTTTACTATAATTACATAATTTAATGTCGCATATTTATTATCTGACAATTTGGTCCATGCTAAATTGATTACGATTGAAGACTCAACTTAGTTATTAATCAAACATAATTTTAACCCTTAACGAATTCAAGCTCTAAGCACGAGTCCTAAACTTAATTAGAAGTTACATTATCTGCAAGTCATTTATTTACATGGAATCAGAGCAGGTAGAGGCACATTAGGATCAAATATCATCGCTACTCATCAATCATCATAAAAAATAATCTTCACGTACTTGGCTCATGTTTTTTTTTTTTGGAAAAACAATCAGCAACGCAAATGATAAGGTGTGTTGAAAATATAATTAAGTAAATAAAAATTTATTTTATTCGACGACGTAAATTTTTAAATACATACTTCGACATGCAAGATTCGATGTAAATATGTAAATTAAGCAAATTAACGTTATAAAGAAAAAGATAGAGTGTAAGATGAAGTGATAGATTGATTCACTATTTCAAACTTATTTTCTTAAATTTCACATAATAATATGTGGCCTGCAGTACTAGGTCTTTTTATTATTATTATTATTTAAAGAAATTAAATGTTTGATCTCATTAATTGTGAATGATTAATGCATTCCAGACTAGCAAGAATCATCCATCGTACTGACCTAATTGAACTTCCAAGCCATAAACCAAAACCACAAAAGTACTACTACAATAAGTACTATATAATAACTAAGATATATAAATATGTTTATTTATTTCACTACAAAAGGAACCCCAGTTACCAACAAAAAAATTGGTTGGCAAATTGATCAAATTGGTTGACAAATTGAGTTACCAACGAAATGCCAACTTATATTAATTTGTTGCTAAAAGGCTCGTCGGTAAATATTACCAATCAATTTTAATTTGTTGGTAAACTTACCAACCAAAAATCAGTTGGTAAACACTCAAAGATGTTACAAAATTTTGAAACACGGCCCTGAAATTTCCGTTGGTAAATTCACCAACTAATTTTTTATTAGTATATCGTTAGTACCTTTACTAAAGAATTGAAAAGGAGTTAGTAAATTTTTTTCTTCATTATTCGAATCCATTGGTAATACGTTGATAATTATAGTAAATTTTTGTTGGTAATTTACCAATAAATTTTAAATACTTTTATTTTTTTTGGTTTTCCATCCGGTGTCCGGTACCCCACACCGGAGCCCGACAAAATCCGGATTCACGCCGGGAAGTCCCACATTGGGGAGTAAAGCGCTCCCTAACAAAGCCGACTCCGTACCCAAGGGGAATCGAACCTGAGACCTCTTGGTTAAGAATGATGCAGTAATTACCACTACACCACAACCCTTGTTGGTAATAAATTTTAAATACGTTAGTATGATTATTTGTTTTTCTAATAAATTTAATAATTGATTGTTAGTTTGTTGGTAATATATCATTCAAGGCGACTCCGTACCCAAGGGGAATCGAACCTGAGACCTCTTGGTTAAGGATGTAAGAGTACTTACCACTCCACCACAACCCTTGTTGGTAATAAATTTTAAATACGTTAGTATGATTATTTGTTTTTCTAATAAATTTACTAACTAATTGTTAGTTTGTTGATAATATATCATTCAAGACAATATGTTTAAAATATTATTAACTGAATGATTATCCAATAGCAAAATATTTTTTAATTTATTGCATTTAAAAATCTAAGAGCACGAATATAAATCCAAAAATACTAATATCAATTTTATTAATCATATTTGAATGAAACAATGCAAAATCTATGATAACGAGTTAAATTAATCTCAATATGACACGTATCATTATATCAAAATTTTTAATTTGAGCAGGTTTACCAAAAATATTGACCAAATCTAAATTTTGGCCAAAATTTAAAAGTTAAAACGTCTAACAACACAAACTGAAAATGGAAGCCTCAAAACCTGAACCAACCATCCTATTAGATATAAAAATGACCTTCCAAAGCTAATCGCGCTGACGAAATTCTCATCAGAGCACGTTTACAAAAAATGTAAAGCAAAGTCAATTTTTGACCAAAAGTTAAAAGTTAAAACGTCTAACGGTACAAACTGAATATGAAAACCTCAAAATCCAAATCAACCATCCTATAAGACGAGAAATGACCTTCCAGAGCTAACCGCGCTGACAAAATTCAAATTTGAACATGTTTCCCAAAAAAATTGACCTAGTTCAAATTTTAGCCAAAAGTTAAAAGTTAAAACGCTTAACGACACAAACTGAAAATAAAAGTCTCAAAACCCGAACCAACCATCCTATGAGACCAAAACTGAACTTATATGGCTAACCGCGTGACAAAATTTCAATTTGAGCACAATTACCAAAAATATTGACTAAAGTGAAATTTTGGCCAAAAGTTAAAAGTTAAAATACCTAACGGCACAAACTAAAAATGGAAGCCTCAAAACCCGAGCCCTCTATCTTATTACATCAAAAATGACTTTCTGCAACTAACTGCACTGACGAAATTCTCATCTGAGCACGTTTATCAAATATATTGACTGAAGTTAAATTTTGGCCAAAATTTATAAGTCAAAACACCTAACGGCACACACTAAAAAAGAAAGTCTCAAAACCCAAACCAACCATCCTATTAGATAAAAAATGACCTTTGGAGTAAATTACGCTGACGGAATTCTCATCTGAGTACGTTCACAAAAATATTGACCAAAGTCAAATTTTGACCAAAACATAAGATTTAAAACACCTAACGACACAAACAAAAAATGGAAGCCTCAAAACTTGAACCAACCTTCTTGTTAGATCAAAAATGACCTTTCGAAGCTAATGACACTGACAGACTAATCTGAGCACGTTTACCAAAAATATCGACCAAAGTCAAATTTTGGCTAAAATTTAAAAGTTAAAGCGCCTAATGACACAAACTAAATATGAAAGCATCAACACTAGACGTTGATTTACCAAAAAGTTTAACTTCAATTGATAAATTTACCAACTATTCAAATATAAGTTAGTAATTAATAATTTACCAATAAATTTTATCACAGTTGGTAATAGTTACTATTCAACTAAACATTCATATGTAATATTATCAACTAATAATTAATATGTTGGTAAATTTTACCAATGGATTAATGATCGGTTGGTATATTACCAACTATTTTGATGTTAGTAATTTACTAACTACAATCTTTATTCGTCGGCAAAATTTTCAACTAATTGGATATTGGTTGGCAAGTTTACCAACAAATTACATTTCATTACTAATTTACCAACACATTTATATTTGGTTGGTAAATTTAACAACACAATCTTGCCGTTGGTAAATGTTTGGTTAGTAATTCATTGGTAATATGTTAATAAATTATATAAACATTTTTTTGTCATATTTACCAACCGATATATACTTCGTTGGTAATATTACCAACAAAAGGTGTGCATTAGTAATATTTCAGTTGGTAATCCATTGATAAAATGTTGCTAAATTTGGCGCCATTTTTTCCCGCCGTATTTACCAACTAAAATACTTAGTTAGTAAGATTTTGGTTGGTAATCTGTGAGAATTTCGTTGTTAAGTTTTAAATTATAATTCAGTTAGAAATATGTTGGTAATTTGTTAGTAGAATACTAACCAACTTAAGTTGTTAATAAAATCTGTTGGCAATTTAGGGTTTTTTTGTAGTGTTTTTGGACCACGACAATCTAATTAGTACTGAGTTGTCATTTTTGGTACGTACAATTTTTTTTTGCTATACTTGTCGACACACTGTATTTAAATTAAAGTTAGAAAATTCAAACTAATTATTGATTTGGATTTTTGGTAGTATATATCTCAAAGAAACATCGTTAAAGCTACTTGACTATATTATGCTAGAGTGCCTAGAGAACAAGAATTATTAGCTTATTTATTGTCGATTGAAGTAAATAATTGTAGTATTTCATCGAATATGTCTGACGTTGATCGAAATATCCAACACATTTAGTCATTACATGAAAAGACCATTCAATAGTGCGTCAGACAAAGAAATGAAAGTGCTCTTGATATCAACAAAAGAGTTTGAGGAATTTTGATTCTTTTATTTATAACAAATCGTGTGTTACATATACTACAAGAAAAATGTGAATTACATGGGAATTTTTCTAGGGATTAGTATGAAAATTCGCATGAAACTTATTTTCCTGCAAATTTTCATACTAATTCCCAGGAAAATCCCATATAATTCACCCCTTTCTTGTAGTGATAATTTGTCTATATATTATAGACTAGAAGTGAATATAATATGTAATGTGAACTATTCTTAGTAAGAAGAGAGGAGAATTTTTGTATCTATCTTTAAATACTATGGAAGATATTCAAATTCAATCTCTTAACATTTTTTTACATAATATTGTAACATAACAATAAATATGAAAAATATCTAAATCATTAAAAGTAACTAATAAGAATCAAGACAGATCAGGATTCAAAAAGAATTCAGAAATACCAAAAAAGAAGGGAGTTTATTAAGGGATTCAAATGAAATTATATACATGTAGAAAAAGTTGTGATTAATTTATTTTATTCACTTTAAAACTTTTCGATAAAGGAGGTTCTCTTGCGATGCATATGACAAAAGAGTAGAAGGTGCGTAATCTACCTATATATTGTCACGGATGAATTAAACGTGAAAAAATATTTTAATTTATCGAGGTTACTAATTAATAATTAGAGTTGAGAGGGGAAAAAAGTTTAATGTGGACATATTTTATTAGGCAAAAACCAAACAACTCTCAATGAAGACAACAAAATACAGAGTTTTTTGTTTTTGTTTTCAAGATCATAGTTCAATACTACAATATAGTTCTTGTTTGTACTATATACTTTTCTCAAGAACGTTTTTTATTTGGCATTGGCCTTTTAGTATGGGAAAACTACACTGTTTGAATAAAATTTTAAAAAAATGGGGAAAATTATATTATATCACTACAACAAATAAAGAACTTTGCAGTAAGTATTTAATTAGTAATGCTAATATAATTACCATTATATTATATTTTGTAATAATAGTAAATATGAGTGTTTATAACTAGCACTATATATATATATGCCGCTTAACACTTAGGTGACTCTACACGCTGTAACATTAACTCAATTGCACTAAAAGAAAAATCTATAGTCACTATATATCTCTTTTATTGTAGTGTATAGTCATCCATCAAAATAATATTCAACAAATATATATATATGACATTTTTAATAAATATTGAAAGAGTGGCTAAGCGGTCCTATTAAATGTCAAAATATTGACATTTTGAAAATTTTCTTATTCATATTCTAATGTGATATACATAAAATATACACTTCTAATTAAAATAAAAATTTATATATTTAACTAGAAAAATAAATATTTTGGCCAATGGGCCAAATATGTAACTTGTCCTTGTAGTATTACTTATAGAGGAATTTTCAAAAACAACTCACGTTTGACCATTATTAGACCTCATTAGCGACAAATTTTCTATTTACAATCTCTAGCAATAATTTGCGTTTGATATACAAACTTTCACATATAGCAAATATAAAAATTATAAATGTATGTTATAGCTATATTTTGCATAATTGCGCTTCATAACAAATTTTATGTTTGCTATACAGCTTTTGATTTATATAATTCGCTAGATATATCCAATTTTATACAAATTATTCAGTTTTGTATAAATTCATTTATACATTGTAATTTGTATAATAAGATTTATATTTGTATAATTATAAGTGTATAGGACAAAAATATATGTATTTATACTAGATATGAAAAGGCTCGTTAACGGGCCCAATATTACAATTTACAATCATAAATATATAAGGATTAATTACTTGAGTGGATTCCTTTTAAAAAATAATTACTTATTTTAAACATACTCTTTAATTATTACCATTTATAACAACTTCTTTAATTTCTCTCTTTTCTCTATCTCGCTCTTTCTCCCTTCCTTTCTTTCTTTTTTTTCTTTCTGTTATTCATTCTCCCTTCCTTTCTTTTTTGTTGCTCTTTCTCCCTTTCTTACTATTGCTCTTTTTCCTTTTTTTTCGTAGAGTAGTCAATGATTTTAGACTGAATAAAACTTGTATCAATAATTAATTAGACAAGTAATTTAATCGTAACAAATAAAGAGACATAAGAAACTGCAAAATGAATTAAACTTGAATTAAAAATATATTACAAACATATTAAAGTTGAATTATTATAAGAGAATCAAACATGAATGCAAAATGTAGCAAACAAAAGAGCATTCTTTGATCTGCATATAAATTGAAAAAACTTGTATCAATAATGAATTAAACAAGTAATCCAATCGTAACAAATCAACCAATTAATTGCAAAATGAATTAAACTTGTATTTAAAAGTGTATTACACAAATATTAAAGTTGAGTTAGAAGAGAGAATTACGCATGAATAAAAACATGTAACTAATGAAAGACCAGACATTGACCTATTTAGTAAATTAAACTTGTATCAATAATGAATTAAACAAGTATCCAATAGTAACAAATAAATCAAAAAAACTGCAAAATGAATTAAAATTGTATTACACAGTATTAAAGTTGAATAAGAAGAGAGAATTAAGAATGAATGGAAAACGTAACTAACGAAAGACAAGACAATGATATCTAGAGTTAATTAAACTTATATCAATAATGAATTAAAGAAGTATCCAATAGTACCAAATAAATAAAAAAAACTGCGAAATGAATTAAATTTGCATTAAAATTGTATTACATAGTATTAAAGTTGAATTAAAAGAGAGAATTAAGAATGAATGAAAAACGTAACTAACGAAAGACATGACAATGATCTATAAACTGAATTAAACTTATAAGTTATATCAATAATGAATTAAATAAGTATCCAATAGTAACAAATAAATCAAAAAACTTCAAAATGAATTAAATTTGAATTAAAATTGTATTACATAGTATTAAAGTTGAATTAGAAGAGAGAATTAAGAATGAATTGAAAACGTAACTAACAAAAGACAAGACAATGATCTATAAACTGAATTGAACATATATCATTATTCGTGAATAAAACATGTATTATATGTATCTTATAAATTATTTTGAATTATGTAAGAAGATTATATATTTGAAATATGTAATATAAATATATTGTTCATGATTTTAATTCAATTTTAATACAATTATGAAATAGATCTAATTCAACTTTAATACAGTTGCAAGAAAATTCCAAACTCTTCGTCTTCTTCAAGTTTTAATTTGAAATTTCTCATAAAATCAATGCTAAAGTTAATGAATCTCCCTTAAATTAAGATATAAACTCCAAAATGTTATTTTCAATAATATGGAAGAACAACTTATACAAACGCATCACACTTTCGTAAAATCCAAATAATGAATTCAAAGCTTGAAGCTTTTTAATGGTCATCAATGGCTTGCTGCTGCAATTTTAGAGATTTGAAATCTCAATTTGCACACACAATTTTGTACAATTTTTGGTTCTTTGTATTCTTCTCCTCGTGATATTTTCGGTGTAAATCGTGCAACATGGATATAAATCGATTTGAAGAGATGAATATTTAAAGATAGTTATTTGAATTAAAAATTTGAAGAAGAAGAAGAAGAAAAAAAAAGGAGAAATCATATGTAGAGAAAGAGATGAATAAATAGGAAGGAAAATAGGTCCGAACTTGTACAATTTTAATTCCATGAAACTGATAGATTTAGTTAAAAAGAAATTATAGTCATAAATGGTAAATATTTTCTTAATATAGCATATCTAAGTGATTTACCCAATATATAAGCGGTTCCAATGTATTATAAGTATTAAATTAGTTTTTTGAAAAGAAAAATTGTCATCAATATTTTTTTTAATAAAAACGCTAGTAAAATGATAATAAAAATCATACTTTATAATAAAATATTGTTATTTTTATCAAATAATATAACTTATTTAAATTGTTTTAATTAACACTACAATATCATATGATCCAATGGTTATTTTAACAGAATGCCAAACATACACATTCGATTTAAAAAGTTAATTTAAATTTAATGGTTTTTTTACTCATCTAATGATAATAATTCAACAAACAATTTGAGTGAATTAATCTTATTTACTCATTTGTGTTCTACTTTTTCTTAACCACATTATCACTTTTCACATTTAAAGTAGTATAACCATGAAAAAGAAAATTAAATTGTATCTTATTTCATAAGATAATAAATATTATATTTGATTATTTATTTTTTATAAATATGAAAAATAAATTAACACAAAGAAATAGATAATCTTTTTATTTCACTTTATTTATTTGAAAATCAATGTCGGATTATAAAAATTACAAACATACCTTAAAATTGTATATGAAATTTGAAAAACATTCAAAACTTTTTTAATACTTTAACTATATTTTTTTAATCAAATTTTATCCTAAATTATTAATTTTTATAAAAATGGCTCCATTTTAATTTTTTCATATTTTATTTTATTTTTAGAAAAAACATATTCAAATAATCAAATATTATTTGCAAAATCAACAACTTAACACAAATTCAACTTAATTTTTCTTAAAAAATAAATTGGATTTGTTTTTTGTAATAGTGTGTAGTAGTTCTTATATGAGATATAATCTATGACATTATACGTTTATTTATTTTGATATATTACTCTTTTTGTGCAATTTAGTTGTATGTCTCAGGTAAATTAGTCAAGTATTTTTTAGAAAATGAGGAATGTAGACCATATTTAAAAAGATATGATATATAATTTAACTTGACCTCACTTAACATCTATGACATTTAACTTCCAGTGTGCACATGTTAGTATTTAAACTTATATAAAGTTAAACAAGTAGACACATGTGTACTACGAGACATAATTCACGTAGGACGCCACATAGAATGTCGCATAGGACATGAATTATATCTCCGCGTAGGACGTCAAGTAGGACACATGTGTCTACTTGTTCAATTCTATACAAATTTACGCGTCTACTGTGAACATCCAAAATTGGAGGGCATTGATGTCAAATGAAACCAAGTTAAATGACATATTTATGTATTATGCCTTTTAAAAAAATATATTTATATTTTTTATATAAAATTTGACCAAACATGACTTTAACTATATATTTTTTTAATAAAATAAAAATTATATTTTCATGACCGAACCACATTAAAAAAGGAAATGATTAAAAAGCCTCAAATTTAAATTTTGAATATGAAAAAAGTCTCATTAAAAGTGATAAGTACATTAAAAAATAAATAAGAATTCAAATTAATAGTAACACTCTAGTACGTATATACAAAATCAAATGAGAAATTATTATTTTTTTTTAAAAAAAATGTGTGGTCTTGAATGTATAGACTTTTGAAGTGAATCAAAAAATGGGGTCCATGTTTTAACTTTGCATTGATTTCATTTACTCCTCCCAATGTGTTGGTACATGTGTGACAATTGGAATCCACAACTTAATGGTGGATACATTGGAAATTACATAACTTTTGGCTGTATTTTTGGAATGTTCAATACTCTCAATGCACAATGTACACTTACATTAAGCTTGAAATTTTATTAAATTGACAAAACTGCCCTTGGTCGTCTAGGGCTTCACATTTCTATATAATCGAAAAATTTGTATATACACTTTTCTCTCGTTTTATACAAACACAAACACATTTTATACATTTGTATACCGAATGGATAATTGTATACCGAAAATGACTAATTGTATATCGAATCAGATGACAAAAAAATGGGATGTTTGCTGCGAATTACAAATAAAATAAACTATGGCTATAACATTTAATTTGAATTAATAGTTTGTTATTTCATACAATTTTTCCTATAATGTATTAATCATATCTTCAACAAATATGACTAGAAACTATAAAAACAAAATAACTAATTTGAGTAAATCATGTGACATAATCTTTTCAAATATGGCAATTGAGCTAAAATCACACTCTAAAATATTTAAATCTCTCATTACCCTTTTCAAATATGGTAATTCAGCTAAAATCATTTCCTAAAATATGTAAATCTTTCAGTTTGAAAGAGGAATCCAAATTTCTCTTTCATCTATTTGGAAGTATTTGATAAAATTATAGTATCTAACTACACATTTGATATAGTTCAGTTTATACACCTTACATTCAAAAACTATTTAAAAGGAAACTAAATAAGAATATGCTTGGAGTATTACGTTCTTTTCAATTAACTTTTTTAAAAAAAATTGAAATACTAAAGGATGTAGCATGTCAGGATAAACATATAAGTCACTGCTAGAGTAACGAAATTTCAATTTAGGCTTAAGTGATCTGTGACGCCTTAAAGTTGTCCGCATAATTCACTTAAGACACCTCAATTGAGGCTAGTATCTATTGAATATTTTTATCTATTTAAACTTTATTCCTATTAGACACTTTTCGGTAATCAGCAAAAAATGTAAAGTGTGTATGACACACTCTCGATGACATTGTAAAATGTTTAATGAAAAGATGACACGTGACAAGTGGGCCCCAAAAATTATAAAAAATGATTTTTAAAGTTTAAAAAATAAAAATTATTTCAAATACATTTCAATCTTTTTTTCTTATATATAAAAATATTGAAAATAATAACACATACTATCCAACCCCATGCTACCCCACCCCCCTTTCTTCTTCATCTTCTTCCCTAATTCCTGTAACATTTCATTTCTAAACCATAATGAAACTCAATATCTTATCAAATTATTTACCGATTCAGTTTTTTTTTAAAAAGAAATTCATACCTAATACGTGAGAGAAATATATAGAGAGAGACACATACAAGAGTGATGAAGAAACGAAGTTTGTTGACGGATAATCATTTCAAAATGGATTGCAAAAGAGAAATCAAGAGGGCTCAAATTAATTTTATTGAATTCTTTGATATTATTTTTTATAAGTTAAATGGGTTTACATTTTAATTTTGAGTGGTGAGTTTGTTTGAAGATGGCCGGAAATGGACCTATCAGCTAAATTTTTTACTCCAATGTCCAAAAAATCTTCTTTCGTTTTTGAAGATCCAATGCAGGTGTCTTTGAGGTGAACAAGACGACTGAAAGCGGAGGTGGGAGACTTTTTCTTTTTGCGATTAAAAAAATTATTGATTTAAAAAATATTTTTAAAAAATCGTTCAAGTCATTTACTATGATAAGAATCAATGGAAGAAGAAAAAGTGACGTTTTCTTGAAAAAAAATACGATTTTAGAAATCTTCACGCGCCAAAGGAAAGTGAAAAACACTTTTTCTGCCATATCAGTATTTTGTGTTTAATAGGTATACATTTTGAACAATTTAGGTGTTAAATAAGTACTAGCCCTAGTTGAGGTGTCTAAGTGAAATATACGGACAACTTCAAGAGGCTGTAGATGACTTAAGCCTTCAATTTATTAGCATAAAGGGGTGGTGGCGCAGTTGGCTAGCGCGTAGGTCTCATAGCTTCTGAGTAATCCTGAGGTGGAGAGTTCGAGCCTCTCTCACCCCAAAAAAAATTTTATTTTGCATTTTTATAAGGAAAAATTACTGATGTAACACAATTTTGTATAAATTTGTATTACAGAATAAAAATGTTATAAGCACCTCTTATACACTATTATATATCGAGTGTATAAGCATTGTCACACTTTTATAGATGATTTTGTTTTTGAATATACAAAAATATATTTGTTAAAAACTAAAGATGCCTTTTGACATGTTTTTAGTTTATAAATCTAAAGAAGAAAATCAATCAATAAGAGGATCAAAGTTGGGACCAGACAAATGGTGAGTAAATTACTTCAAATTTTCTTTTAATGAAAATTTAAAAATAATATATACGTGACTCATGAGACAACTCTTCCATATTTTTAAAAATAAATTAGTGTAGCAGAAAGAAAAAATGATACCTAAGATTAGAAATCGAATGAATAACTTGAGTAAATTAAAATAGATTGAAAACATGTTTAAAAATATAAAGGGAAAACTAAGCAAACGTCTCATAAATATATAAATTAATTATAAATATATACCTCTACATTGATGCCCCTAAATAATTACAATAGATATCTCAACTGATATTAAATCAATATACAAAAAAATCAAAATCGCCAAAATGAATAAACCAGGTCATTTGACAGAAATAGAAGGCTTTTTCCTTTCAAGAAAGGCCTATGGAGTAAAGGGAAGTAATTTTATTCTTGGAAGGAGTGAACCTATATAAAATAGAAAATGAAATAAAAATATTCCATGAATAATTAGAGCCAATAATACAAAGATAATATTAAGCCTTTTTCAATATAGAAGTACAAATATGACTCTTCTTTAAAATTCGTGTATATTATTCATAGCATAATAATTAAAGTTGGAATGAAATTTATGTTTATGATAATTTGTTATATAGAACCTGACAGGGATTTACACATGACTTAGCATAATTAAAAGAGTTATTAATCACATCAGAAATTTCAATTGTAAAAAAGAAGCTAGTACAACAGAAAAAAATTATGAATCACATTCCTGCAATTACAAATAAGCAATGGAATTATGATGTGACATTAAGATCCAAAATATTTAGCAATAGTGCAAAACAGCATAACCAATTCTCAACTACAAATAAAAAAGTAAATTGAGTTTTCAAAATTCTTCAAGTAGAATTTAACAAACCACACAATAATCATACTTCTGATAAAATGAAACATGCTATCATGTCAGCTGATAAGAGAACAAATCCAGCAAAAAGATGAGATCAATTAAGAAACTTCATATATATTGTTGAAAACAAACCAAAACAAGGAACATTATGTTTTTGAAAATCTGCGTAAAATATCCCTCAAGAACAGAAGTCAAAATTTAGAATACTAACATTTCATAATAAAGAAGACTACTAGAACAAAACAACAGAGCACATAACATCTAATGAATCAAGCCTCAACCCTCTCAGGTGCTGCCTCTTCGGTGGCGTAGACAATCACCTTATTGGCAGGTTTTGCCAGGATATCAAAGTACTCTTGGAATGGAGATTTGGTGAAGCGAGTCTCTTTCCAGAAATCTGGGGTCAGGAACCCGTAGGTCTTCATTAAACAATCAAATGTCGCCTGCATACATAATATGAGTGGCATCAGACTAAAACACACAAACAGCAAATATATTGTAAATGAGCAACAAAGAAATCTAATACGTTTTATGATATACAGGCATGGTCACCCCTGTTTTGGATAAAAATAGTACTCTAGCTGGTTACAGCAAAAAGTTGAGTTATTCTGCAGTCCCTTCCATTTAAACAAGGTCTAAGATGGTGTTTGGATCAACGATAAGCCAATCCAAACACCCTCTACATAGAGTCATTTTATAGCTTTTTAAGAACAAAGTACTTATCCCACATTGCAGCACAAGTATTGCAGGAAATGGTAAGAATTGATAATGGTACAGCTCCTATCCCACAATTTGACTTGCTCAACACTGTATTTGAACCCAAAACACACTGTCCCAATTTCAACACTGTATTTAATCACAACACACACTGTCCCAATTTAACCAATACATCAATACTTTCGGAACTAAACTAAACAATCGTGTTCTGGACAATGACAAGATTTGGAACTATAAGGCTAACAATTGTGACTATCTCTGTAATAATCTACAAAGTTCCAGTGCAATTTTTTCTAATATTTGGGAACTTTGTAGCCAAATATTGATATAGATATAACTTTCTTATAGAAAAGACCATTTTTTTTATTAACATAAAAATTCATGGCTATTTACAAAAAGTTCTATTTAGTGCCATATTAGCTATTTTAAACAAAATGTATAGCCAAATTAACTTTTATGTTAAATTATAATGTTATACGCATCAATTCTTATGCTATAGTAATAGAACATACATGTAATAGAATCATGACACAATTAACAATAATGATATTTGCAAGATCTGTTAGAAGATCAAACCTTAACGAAGTTTCCAAGGGTTTTGGTGGATCCACGAGAAGATGTGAAGACATCTTCAATACCAGCAAACTGAAGGACCTTCTTGGGGACACGAGCAGCAACAATACCAGCACCACGAGGAGCAGGCACCATCCTCACAGTAACAGACCCACATTTCCCTGTAACCTTGCAAGGCACAGTGTGTGGCTTCCCAATCTTGTTACCCCAGTAACCTCTCCTCACTGGAATCACTGATAGCTTAGCCAATATAATTCCTCCACGAATAGCAGTAGCCACTTCCTTCGAGCACTTAACACCCAAACCAACGTGACCATTACCGTCACCGACGACAACAAACGCCTTAAACCTGGTTCTCTGTCCGGCACGGGTCTGCTTCTGAACTGGCATGATTTTCATCACCTCATCCTTGAGAGATGGTCCGATAAGAGTATCAATGATTTGAAACTCCTTGATTGGGAGTGAGTGAAGGTAGATTTGCTCAAGTGACTTGATTTTTCCATCTTTCACGAGCCTTCCTAGCTTTGTCACCGGAACCCATTTCTCCTCCTCTGTTTCACGGCGTGGACGACGGCCGCCACGGCCTCTTCCACCGCGGTCTCCACCTCTACCACCACGTCCTCCAAATCCACGACCGAATCCTCCTCTCTCCCCTCCTCCTCTCTCCGCCATGATTGTAAGGTATTAGATTTACAGCTAGGGTTTAGAGAGAGTGTGTGAGAAGATGAAGAAAACGGATTGTTAGGTTTATAAGGGAGCTAGGGTTTCATAAAATGGGCTTGAGGGAAATCAAGTCCATATGGAACTGCAAGTTTGGCCCATGATGCTACAAGCCCATAATAGTTTGCAATTTTTAGCAAAAAGTAACCAAATAATTAAAAGAACAACTTTCACATATAGCAAATACAAAAATCATATTTGTATCTTATAGTTATAGTTTGCATAATTGTGTCTCATTGCAAATTTTATCTTTGCTATGAAACTATTAATCTGTATATTCCAGGATTCATTCAAAGCTATATATAATTTTATTTTCTAAATAAAATTAATAAAAGGCTGTAAATTCTGTTACAAAAAAGGAAGACAATCGCTAAACTCACGCAAAAAGATCTCTTTCCTTCTGCGACTTCTTCATCAGTAGTGACTCCATTGTAACTAAGTACACGTAGGGGTGTGCATTCGTTTTTCGGTTCGGTTTTGTGTTATTCGGTTTGGGTTTTTCGGTTTTTGGTTTTGAAAAAGTATAACCCAATCCGAACCAAAAAAATTGGTTTGGTTCGGTTTTTCTCTTTTCGGTTTGGTTTTTTTCGGTTTGGCTATTTGGTTATAACTTATTTCATAACTAATTAAGAACATAATCAAAGTTATATTTGCATGCTTAAAAAATAAAAATTCCATGTAAGGAAAAGTAATAATATTGAATCTCTTAAATATCTTTTCCATTATAATCACGAGTAAAACATTAAAACACAATACTATCAATAATTTCAATGAAACTAACTCTAAACTCTAAAGTACTATCACTTAACACAAATCGCATCAAGGTTGAACCAGCAATTCAACTCATGTCTTCAATTAAGATCTCTTAAACCTGAAATATGATGAAAAAACTTTTTAGAAAGAAGTAGATGAAAATTTCAAAAGCAAATAGCACGCAAATAAAATAAAGCAAGAAAAAAGAGCAAACT
This sequence comes from Solanum verrucosum, assembly GCF_900185275.1. Classification (NCBI taxonomy): domain Eukaryota; kingdom Viridiplantae; phylum Streptophyta; class Magnoliopsida; order Solanales; family Solanaceae; genus Solanum; species Solanum verrucosum. Next base: position 1,650,800 of record NW_026019954.1, read on the forward strand.
GCAAAAGTAAAAAAGTTGACTAGCGCCGCTAATTCTAGTTCAGCTAATTTTTTTTCATGAAAGTGCAAGTAATATGTGATATTTATAGTTATAATGTAAAATATAATGCCTAAAATTTAGTGAAATAGGATGGCAGTAATTTGATATGGGCCTAAATATTACGGTAATTCTGAATTACTAGTACTCTACGGCCTACATAGTAAATCTAAATAGTATAAGTGTAATTATTAGTCTATATATATATATATATATATATATAAAATTCGGTTTTTTTTGGTATTTCGGTTTTCAGTTTTCTAAATCCGAAACCAAACCAAAAAACCAAACAAAGTAACTTATAAATCCAAAACCAAACCAAAAATCCAAAAAACCAATCCAAATTACAATTCGGTTTGATTTGGTTTGGTTTTTCGGTTTAATCCAAATAGTGCACACCCCTCAGTACACGTTTGCCTAGAAATTTAACACCCTGAAAAATAATACATATACAGTTTTACTCAAATATACATATATACATAACTATGACTTATTGTGTATAAATATGACACAAATACAGTTAGCGAATTGTATAAAATAATATTTAATTCAATTTATCCTATACAAGTTTTATAAATAAGATTATACATTATACAACACATTTCAATTGTATAATCATTTGTATTGTATATATATAGTGAGATTATTGTACTTTTATTAATGGAGAAAGTTTGTATATTAAACCTAATGGCTAAAAAAATACAAATTTGTATAAATAAACATATAAAAAAGTACATATAGTCATTCTGTATAACACTAATTTTATCTGAATATAACATAAACATGTTTTATGTGGATATTATATATTATACAAAACATTTCAATTGTATAATTGTTAATATTGTATATATGGTAAAATTGTTATAATAACTACCGCTATTTATACAATAAGTTTGTATAAACAAACAGCTATAGGGCAAAATTTTACAGAGACTAATATACAATTGTAACACATACAAATTAATGATTATACAAATACCCGAACTTCTTCATGTTCATCTTGCTCCAATGAGCGAGAAACAATTTTAATATACAATTGCTTTATACAATAAGTTTGTATATTAACCTAATGACTAATATACAATTGCTTTTCCTTTCCTCTTCTTACTTGAACTAGTATCGTACTGATCTTTGTCACCTCCTTCAACATTTCTTCGATTTTGCACTAATTTCACCCAATCTGATTGGGTCATTCTTAAATTTGGATCTGATGTCTTTAATTTCTTTGAATTTGTCTATTGAACCTACAACCTCTCCAAAATTCTGAGTTAGACCCAAGGAAAATGTTCATCCATTGTATAAGTGAAAAATATGTATGGATTATGATTTCATATGAAAGTTAAAGAATTATGGGAAAAATTGGGGAAAAAAAGTCGATTTAGAGGTTTTGGCGGTACCTGAAATTTTTGAAATCGCATAGTAGTGAAGATTTGAAATTTAAACTAATTTTGTGGAGAGAATTTAGGAGAAATTGAAGGGTATGGGAGAGAGGAAAGAGATGAACTGAATTGTATAAAGGAAATGACTTCCATTTTTTTCTAAATTTATGGGACCCGTCAGTAGCAAGATATGCGAAATTGTAGCTACTCAAAGGAAATAAATGGAACAGTAGCTATATTATTTATTTTCAATTAATAGTTTGTCATTATGCACAATTTTCCCTAATTAAAAACCAGACATTTTGAGGAATAAGTATCCTTTTTCCTAATTTAACTCGTCTACTAGAGCATCGTTTGGTTTGAATACAAATTATATTGATATTATTTTTTATTGACGATTTAATTTGTTGTACTAAAAATAATATACATTCTAAAATTAAGTTATTTGATTGAATAAAATATTCATTCTTAAATATAATGACCGTGATAACACCTATGTGGCCTAAGTGCACCAGTAATTTCCACAAAATACAGAAGCAATAATTAAGTATGCTTTTTACTAATTTGAGTAGTATACTAAGAATATAATTGTTTTCCACCTCATTAAAATAGGAAGAATTGTACTCCAATTATATAAATTAATTTTCACAGATATCCTAGAAACCTAACGGCATATTTCACATTGTTTAGTCCTTAAAATTAGGTATTCAATTTTTTTTGTTCTTATTTTATAATTGAATATCCTTTAAAACATATATCGACATCAAGAATGTGAACTAGTTGTGAGTGAATCGGTTAAAAACCCTAAGGTGTCACAATTATAACTCAACAAATATAAAAAGTCATTAGATGCCATGGTCCTAAAATGGCCTTTTTTTTAATGTTCATTTATTGACAGATATTTGGTTTATAATCTTCGAGTCAGAACTAAGGCTCCTTAGTTTCCGAGCAACTCTCATCATATTTGGTTCATTTGAAATGATATACTAATTAGTTTGTGAATTTGCTTGTTACTTTGATGAGATACAATTACAGTTTGAATCTCTAAACTATCCATAAGGGTTGAGTTTGTGAGCTTAATATTTCAGTGAACGAGGCCCGAGTTTCTCCTGAGTCTTGAAGGTCCATAGTTGTGGGAAGGGGGAAAGTTCATTGGGGCCATGCTTTGTGTCATCGTAGGGACAAACACTGGACGCCCTTGCTGGACATGAAAGGGTTGCCAAGAAAAGAGGAGTGGATTGGCATTGATCAACTCCGGAGGAGTGAAGAATGGAGTTTGCACTAACTTGTACATGTTTGGGTATGGAACTAGGTGATGTCGTAGGTTCCACAGTGTTTGAATGGTTTGAAGAAAACTTGGAACAAGATTGGGGGCTAGTGGGTCTAGCACATTTGTCATCCACATTTGGTTGACAAAGTTCTCTGTTGCTATTGACAAAATATGGATTCAACTGAACTCAGTAATTTTGATTGAAATTCTATATTTGTCTTAAGAAATTCATTTGATATATATTAATTATCAATTTCGATCAATTCAACAATTTAAAAGGATGAGAATCCCTCCGCCCCCACTAGTAATTAAAACCCCACCAATGAGTGCCCTCAGAAGGCTGCAAATAAATGTGTAAGCATAGGCCATATATAGAGCCCCATGGTTGAGTTGTTTTGAGAAAATAAAGTAAAATTACTAGATATTATTGATCCTTAAGGAGATCCACTTATATATAGACTAGTTTTTGGGTATGCGTGTAGTCAAGTGTACTCATTACTATAGTATTTGACAATCGTGCTCCACATAAGTCCTTAGACATCTTATTATAATGTTTGACTTGTAAATATTAAGTATTTATAGGATTTATGTTGCACTAAAAAGTATAAATGATGGTGGATATAGGAAGAATATTTACCAATTAGTGTTACACATATAATTGTTAGAGTAAGAGTGTTTGTTTGAAAATTAAAATAGTTATCTAATTTTATATGAATCATTGATAATGAACTTTATACTTTTAGATCTCTTTATTATTAATTAAAGAGGCAATATATTGATTCATGAGATAATGAACTGATTAAAAATGCATGTATAGTCATTTAACATATTTGCCAAATATTTCATATTATCCATGTAAAACACAAATGATATGCATATAATAAAATATCTAATCTTTCATTAAGATAATTTTTAATTTCATTTGGAAATAAGAAATATAATATTGTACATGTTCCATGCCAATAATTATATAAAGTCTAAATAAGTAATATCTATTTAATTGTAATCTAGACACAAATTTCTTTATATAAGCAGAGAACATATTTAACTAAAAAGGAAAAATAAAATAATACATTATAAAAGAACATTTAAAACTGAAACAAAAATCACTTACAAATGGTCATATCACTATAAGCACTTTACATTAAAAAAAAAGTACAAATAATTCATTATTTTGTTGTAATTCATACAACATAATAAAAAAAAAGAATTATGTTCTTTCAAACATTCTTAACAATTAATCAATCAATCAATTATAACGTCTTTGATCCAAATACTACAATAATGTTATTGCCCTTAACAGTTCTACAAAGATTGATTACAACTTTTCTTCTGCGGTCTATGACTATGACCAAAAAGGAAATCAAAAAAGAAGAAAGAGATGATATACCAAATATGAGAAAATAACCCTTAATTTATAAGAGAGAATTGACATTAACATACTTTAGTAAGAAGATCAAATATGAGATTTGCAAATTCATTTCCCTTTCTAGGTGACTTTAAATAGGAAAATCTTAGGTGAGGGGAGATGAAAGAAAAATAAATAAAAGATGTCTATCAGTTTCCTACTTAATTAGGAGTCTTTTTGTCTTCTTAATAATAATTACTTATAAGTTGGTGCCACATAAAATGGGACAGAGGGAGTATATGATTATAGTAGGGTAAAATCGTAATTAGACTTTTAACTTTTTTTGTTCCCACTTATAGTAATATATATGATAGGATATGATTATAGTAGGGATAAACCATAATTCAACTTTTAACTTTTTTTTGTTGTTCCCACTTATAGTAATACTAGTTTTTGGGCACATGCGTTGCACAGGTGTCCCAATTTGTATAGATTTTTTTAAAAATTATAAAAAAATATTAAAACATGTGTATAATGAGTATATAAATCAGAAGAAAGAAGTACAAGTTCAATTTGATAAATAATTAGTCTACACAAATGACTTGATTGTTCAATTCATACAAAATATTAGAGATTGTACTGTAAACTTGTGAAATTGAACAATTAAATTTAGCTAAATAGGTATTATGTGTAATGAGATAACAAATATATGGTTATATGTACAAGTATAATATGCATCTAGTATAATTCCTATTCGACGAATAAATAACTACAAATAAAAAAATATTATACACGATAAGACTTCAAATTTTATAATTTGAGTCTTTGTATGGTTGATAATAATTCTTGCTTTGGTGACCATAAATTTTATACATTGTGTAGCTTTTTAAGTACTTTTTATGATTTATTATAATAAAAAATAGAAATAAACGTGCAATGCATAAATACTATCATATTTTATCAAACACTATATTCATTTATCCATTACAATTATTTAGCTAAAGTTATTCTGTTTTATAAATCATTTGTTCAAATTCAAATGAGCAATTGAATGGTACATATTTCAAGACAAATCAAGGGTCTTATGTTTAACAAAAAAAATAAGGGTCTTTTTACGGATGGCAATGGGGCGATGCGGGGCGGGTTGAGCTTAATTCGCATAATTTTTAATTTGTCCCGTACTCCCGTCCTATCCTGCATAACAATTTTTTTTTCATTTTCAACCCACCCCGCCCCACATAACTTTTTAATATTTTCTTTTTCTAGTTAAGTTTGATAATACAAATAAAATTCATAAAAAGAATTTTTTTCATTAAGTTATATTAATTTAATAGGATAGTGACTTAAAATTTTACTTTTTAGAGGTCAATTGTAAACATGTAAGAAATTGTATTATTTTTTATTGAACCATTTTCATTTACTATCTTGAATATTTTAATAGTTTTAAAGAAATTATTTTAATAAATAATGCTCTATCACTCTTATAACATGTAAAAGTTAAAATTTAGTTTGAACTCACATGAAATCACATATACCCGCAATCCACCCTGTCCCGCCTCACATTAATTTAAAAAAAATCCCCGCTCCATTGCCATCCCTAGATCTTCTACTGCCGTTTAGTTAGAATCGCAATGACTGGTGATTGAAGAGACCAGTAATGACTTAAAAAATTAATTATGTAACTGAATTTATTTATTAACCTCTCTTAAGAATTATTTAAATTGATAATGAGTTAATTTATCTCATCCGTTAGATTCTGCCAATAACCAACTCATATAAATGATCACAAGTTAGGAATATGTGTCACCCTCATAACAAATAGTGGAGAAGTAGCAAAGTCAAACTAAATTGTGCAATACTTACACCTTTATTTTAGCTAAATCATGGCATATCACACTTGCAACAAAATTTGAGTGCGCTTCACCGAGTTAATCCCTAGCTTTATCATAGATATTGATTTGATCATTTTTTTAAATAAAATTTTATAATATCGCTATTTATAGGATAACAATATAAAATATCAAATGATATTATGAACATGACTATTAATATAATTTAGAAGTTATGATAATCAAAATTTATGTGAATGATGAAAATAAAGACAAATAAATTTTTATATTACATAATATAAATAAATAAAAGAGCAGCAATTGACACATGCATTTTTTGTAAAATATTAAAAATAAATAGGGAAAAAAAATCTTTTGAAGAACGTAGTCCTTTGAAGCTGGACTACCAGCGACTCAAAAGTTTTAGAAAATTGATACCTTTATCTTGAACAAAATGACTCCTTATGCAATGAACCTATGACTCTTCACTATCCCCATTTATCATAATTCTTTACTGCATTTACTACTCTTCGTTGGTAATTAATTTAGAGTTACAGGTTATTAAATTTTATTGTAACCTATGGTTATACTATTATTATTTTTTATCAGAAAAGGTGAAGTATTAATTATTGAGCCATTTAATATTGTTACAAATATAAATATATTTTTTTTAAAATTACTTTAAAGTAAATTATTGTGTTATTTATTAAATGAAAAAGCAATTTTTAAAAATGATTTTAAGAAAATAAATTAATACTTAAGGATATTTTTGTAATTTAACTTTTGACTTAAATTCTTTCTATTTTTAGTAATATGATATATGATATGATATGATATGATGATATGATGGGTTGATAGTTCATTTTCAATTATTAAACCTCCCCCTCAGAAAAACAATTAGGTTTTTCTCTTATCCTTTACTCATTCTTTGCAAAGCAACTTTCAATTCCAGTTGGTGCTTATAAAGCTAAATTAAAGCCTGTGCATATTATAATTACTTTATTTTCGCCTAAAAAAATTACGGACTGTATCACATAAGTTAAAAAGTGTATAAAATTACTTAAAAAATAGATTTAATGATAATAGGACCTTAATTTAGTTAAAGTGTATATGTGATTTCAATCATAGTATAAGGTATTCTTGTGTCTTATCCCTAAATAATTAAATAAACAGAGAAAAATATAAGATAATAAATCAATACTAAGTAAGAGATAATATTCTAAAATTAAAAGATTTGTAACGGTAATACAATTGAAGGGCAAACAACATAAATCCACTAGTTTAGGTTCTAATTACTAGTATTCAAAATAATTTCAAATATTACAAGAAGTAATATTTGAAAAAGCATGATATATGTTTAATTAAGATTGTAACTAAAATGCTTAATTTAAGTAGAAAATCACTTCTTTAACAATTTTTGAGTATATTTAGTCTAACAACTTCTAAAAAAATAAAAAAATATAATCTAATTTCTTCCATTTATTTTCGAGCAACAACAAAGTAACTTTTCTTTTCAAAAATTCAAATTTGTTTCTCTGAATATTGACCTTCCTCTTCCAATATCTAAGATATGTTCATCTTCCAGTTACACGTATCCAAGATATGTTTCTCTTCTATATACTCGTATTCGAGATATGTTCTATGTGAAATATGTTCCTTTTGAAAATATGTAACATAACAACTTCCTAAAAAAAAAGATTATATAAGATAATAAATATAGTAATTAAGAGATAATATATTTATTCTATAATTAAAGGATTTGTAACTGTCAATATAATTAATTTCTTTATTCGTCTCTCAATTTATTTTCTACTTCCCATAATCAGTATTTTTTCTATTTTCTGCGATCTGCACCATTTCATTCTTTTCCATTTTTCCGTGATCGTCCTCTTTTTTTTATTAAAAAAAAACCAACTATTGAATTATTTTTTTGGTCTTCTTTAATTTTAATGAAATATGCGTATTGATGTTTTTAACCGTCAATTTGCATTTTAATACTTTTTGCACCAAATTTTGTACATAACTAATGTATTGTGGTCTCAAACAAATGGTTCAAGTACTTATAACTATGGCATATAATTGGTTCATTAATTGATTTCAAACAAATGTTTCAATTACTTTCTCGTCAATTTGATATATATAGGTTTCATTAAACGTATATAATTGGAATATGCTATATAATTTTGATTTAATTTGTGGTTTCAGAAAAACTGGTCTTCTATATTAATTTGGTATGATATGGAGTGTTAAAAAATAAAATTAGTCAATTATATAGTATTGATATATGTTCAGGACTCAAAAACATTTAATTAGATAGATCATGGACCACCTAATTTATTTTGTGCTGATAAATATGATCGTTTGAAGTTGACTAAAGTAATATCTCATATTGAAACTCAATCGTTAAGAAAACTTTCGACTCAACTTTGTGCAAGGGAATTCTAGTGACCTTAATTCACCTCCAAAATCATTCCCACCCTAAAGAATTGACCACCTTAACACCTAAGAACAATTAAGAATCACTCGGTACGATCTTATTCACTAATGAAAAATGGTTCGAGTCTTAACTTAGAAATTTTTGGGTGTTACATGAGTAGCCTCTAAGAATCATGAATGGAGTTGAATACATCTTGCAGAATTCAACTAAAATTGAACATGTCATGCAACTTGCAGAGTCCTACAAATTTTCAATGTCTACGGTGATGTTAAAAAATAAAACCAATCTATGATATTGATATATTTTCGGTTTCAACAAATGTATATAAATTGCTTACTGTCAATAATTTTCTTTTAAGTAAAAGTGTATAAAAAATGATGTTTGTGTGAATATTGTTTGTATTATATAAAATGTAAGTAACCTAATTTTAAAAAAATTTAGACATCACCAAGTAATTTAAGAAAAATTGAAAACATGTTTTAATATAATATTAATACCATTGTCATACTGGATTGAAGTCATGATTGAAAATCTTGCTTACATAGTAACTCGTAAGTAATAAATTCAGCAAACACATGTGCGTGTGTGTATATATATATATCAAGAGATTATAGAGAAAAATTTGGAATTTCAAGTAATGGTTAAGAACTTAAGATTATTATCTTTTTGCAATATAGAATTAAAATTCTTGTAGTTAAACAATTACCTTGGTAATTTTCATAAATTAAATAATAAAAAGTATAACTTACATAAATCATATTTGTCTTTAAATTAAATACGAAAATAAAATTTAAAAAAATAGAAGACCCATAAAACTAAAATTCCTAAATTGTAGTCGGACAATTACCTTGATAACTCTCCGCAGTTACAACTACTGTCCTCCAAAATCACACTTCTCTAGAGAGTTTAGTCGGAGTTTCTGTTATATTTCTTTCCGCTTTTTTCTTTAGAGAGCGGATAACACAATTGCAGGTATTATTCATCTTTAGTTTAGACAATTTGGTTTAATTGATTCCTTTTTAACATCGATTTGCTTAGATTCTCTGTTATTTTGTCACAAAAATGTATCATGATGAAATCGGTCAGGATGATTTGTCTAGAAAAAGATCCAAACAGTATCATCGAAATGATGATGAATCGAAGGAAGGCAAACTTCTTCGAGGGATATTGAACAATTTAGAATTTAAACTCAATTTACTTAAATCCAGATGTACAACAAAGTTTGATCCAACCGTTTTTGGTGTTGCTGAAAGTATGAAGAAGAACCTGGGCGAGATTCTGAAAATGAAGGATACACATGAGCGATGTGAAGATAAAATATGTATGGTTTGTTTGTATCAATTTTAGTATTACTAATTGGCATCAAAGTATAAATATTTCAAATTTTATTTTGGTTTATCAGTTTCAGAGGAGAATAGGGAGACAAAGACTGATGCTGAAATTCAGAAAGATGATAGGGCGGAAAATTGATGGTATATCTTACATTTTCTGTTTGCTTGTGTTCGTATGTGCGAATAGGCTTTTCTACGTTTTAAAAGGATTTGTAAAGTTCATATCTTCTCATTTTCTGTTTGCGTGTATGTGTATGTACAAAGAGGTTTTTCTACGTCAAAAAGCTTTGTTATTTGATTAGTTGGTGATTTTCTGATTTATTTGTTTGAGTAACAATTTATGACGTTCTAAAGTTCATATGATGTCGTAGATGTTCTCTTTTCTATTTGCGTGTGTATGTATGTGCGAAAGGGCTTTTCTACGTCAAAAGGCTTTGTTCTAACTTTTCTAATTGATAAGTAATTGGTGATTTTCTGATTTATTTGTCTATCTAAGAGCAACGTTCTATAGTTCATATGTTACCATAAATGTTCTCATTTTCTGCTTGAGAAGGCTTTGTTCTACCTTTATCAATTGTTAGTTTGGTGATTTTCCGTTCCAGTCAGAAATTTGAGCATAACAATTCCATTAAGTGAAATTTGGGTATCTAATTGAAACTATTTTGAAATAAATTAGTTTGAATGGAATTGGGAGTTGGATTTCGTTTGTTGTATGCAAGTGAAACAAGTAATAAATAGGGAAATTGCGAGATTGTCTACTTTATTTACACTGCATTCTCCTTCAATGTAGCATGTGTTTTAACTGACTGATAAAACTAAAAGACTATATATATATTTCAGTTATTCAAAGAGTATAAACTGCAGTTGAACAGTGCTGAAGAGTTGAATAAAGGCAAAGTGGAAGTTGATGTTGTTGCTGATCAGAAGGGGGCAGAGGAGAGAACTACACTGATTAGTACACGGATTTAATTATTCAAATCATTATTTCAATATTTAGTTGGACCTGCATATTTCAGATTTAATTATTATCATTTTTTCTAGCAAAATGATTGTATCGATCATATTACCTGATTTGACGAGACAATCCATTTTAATCTAGAGTGCTTATTATCCAAAATTGCATTTGAAGCATCACTTACAGCTAATTAAATTAACCAAATATATAAATGCAGAAGAGGGTCAGAAATGAGAGTAATCTGAACTACATATGAGCAGGTTTGCCGTGACAGAAAGCTTATTCATGGTGAACCAACCTTAGAGCAAAAATCATTCTCTAGTTCACTTTCTGCGCTCAAGATTCAGCAGCAAATTATTCGAGGGGAATGACTGTCAACTTGTTGTCTGTTTGATCAATTAAGCACTTTCCTTAGATCATTGATCCAATTTCTGCTAAGTGCTTAATCATACATCCGATTTCAGTCATTGAGTCAACTCTGAAATCTTTTCATTTTTCACTAATGGGTAGTTTTTATCTTCCGTTATAAGAGCTGACATCCATTTGTGGAAATAAATTCATAGAGTTTATTACTGAAGTTGAGTTATACTCTTCTCTTACTCCAAACAGTTGCTTTCATTGACAACATAGGTGTATTTCACCTCTTTTTTGACTTGCAGAACAAACCTGATTTTCCTGTCCAAGTCCAAGGACCATGTTTGTAATGGACTGTAAGTTTCGGAAGTTAAGAGTCAGATGCACAATTTGAAAAATGATCCTACAGTTGTATCAATTAGTTTTGGTCCTGAATCAACTAGCAACGCATCAACCCCAACTCTTGCTGCTCCCCTTGTGTTTTTAGTTGCATTAGATATCAAATTCAGCCTAAATTTTCTTGATTGCACCTTATTAATAGCAGCATGTTGGTTATTGCTATCACCTGTAGCATCTACATTTTTTTGTTGTAATATCTCTACAGACTTAGGACTTGGAGCTAATCCTGGATCATTTGAAATCTCTAAAATGCCTTTGTTTTCAATAGTTGTTTGATGCCATTATTACCTATATCAACATTCATTGAGTTTGTACGACTTTGCTCAGAAATGTCAGCAATGAATTATCGATATAAAATAGTAGTTTTACTTTGATAGACATCTACAACCCTTTTTTTTCACTTAATATTTTCCTCGCATCACCTTGATATTTTTCACTATTGCTCATGCCTTTTAAAGCAGCTTTAATAGTATCAATAATTTGTTTGTTAGTTTGATTTCTTTTCAAGATCAAATGACAACTACGTTCATTATGACCTTGGTGCTTACAATAATTGCAATACAAAGACAGATTATCACAAACGATAACTAAAAACCAATTTAAAATTCTAATTGTGTCATACAAAATTGAGTCCAAGAAAGTAATCTATTTTTTCTTCTTCAAAATATCACCCCCAAACACCTACTTTATCTAGTGACTTTTGACCTACAATAAGAATTAAAACTTAGCCTAGAAATTGACACGTGGGATACAAGCCCTTATTCATACACGTGCTAGGCGGTTACAGTTACTCCCTGCAAAAACCATACTTACACAGAGAGACTTCAGTGGATGCTTCTGGTATCTTTCTTTCAACTTTTCTGTTGGGCGCCAAAATCCCCTCTCTCTCTTCAGAAAGCCAAAATCGACTCTCTCTTTTCAGAAAGCCAATAAACAATTCATCGACCTCATTTTTGCCGATTTGTTGAGGGCTAACTGACTCCATAGCTAAAAACTTAATGGACGTCCATAAAAAATTTCGGCAAAAATAAGGTCGGAATTCCGGAGCACCAAAAAATTCATAGACTATAGCACATGAAAATTGACAAAATGGGGGGTTTTCCTGCTCTGAGGATCGTTTGACCATGAAAATAGGCCATTTTGGCGGTGAGGGCCAACTGGCTCCATAACTAAGGTCTTAACGGACGTCCATCTAAAATTTCGACAAAAATGAGGTCGGCATTCCGAATCACCAAAAAATTCATGGAATATAGCACGCGAAAATTGGCAAAATGGGGGTTTACCTGCTATGGGGATCGTTTTACCTTGAAAATGGGCCATTTTGGCAGTGAGGGCCAACTGACTCCATAGTTAAGGTCTTAACGTACGTCCATGAAAAACTTCGACAAAAAAAGGATAGGAATTCTGGATCACCAGAAAATTCATGGACTATATAGCACACGAAAATCGGCAAAATGGGGGGTTTTCCTGCTCTGAAGCTTGTTTGAACTAGAAAATGGGCCATTTTGGCCGTGATGGCAAACTGGCTCCATAGATAATGTCTTAACAGACGTCCACGTAAAATTTTGGCAAATATAAGGTCGGTATTCCGGATCACCAAAAAATACATGGACTATAGCACACGAAAATCAGCAAAAATGTGGGGTTTACATGCTCTGAAGCTCGTTTGACCTTGAAAATGCGTTGTTTTGGCCGTGAGGGAACTCTGGCTCCATAGTTAAGCTCTTAATGGACGTCCATGAAAAATTTCAGCAAAAATGAGGTCGAAATTCAGGATCACCAAAAAATCAATGGACTATAACACTAGAAAATCGGCACAATGGGGGGTTTACTTGCACTGAGATTCGTTTGACCTTGAAAATGGACCCTTTTTGCCGTGATGCCCATCTGGCTCCATAGATAAGTTCATAATCGACGTCCCTGAAAATTTTTGACAAAAATGAGGTCGGAATTCCGGATCACCAAAAAAGATAGTGAATTATAGCACATGAAAATCGACAAAATGGAGGATTTACTTGCTCTGGGGTTCGTTTGACATTGAAAATGGGTAGTTTTGGCTGTGAGGGAACACTGGCTCCATAGCTAAGGTCTTAATGGACGTCCATAAAAAATTTCAACAAAAATGAGGTCGAAATTCCGAATCACCAAAAAATTCATGGACTATAGCACACGAAAATTGGCAAAATGGGGGGTTTACCTGCTCTGGGGCTCGTTTGACCTTGAAAATGGGCCATTTTTACCGTGAAGACCAAATGGCTCCGTAGCTAAGGTTTTAACGAACGTCCATGTAAAATTTTGACAAAAATGAGGTCAAAATTCTGGATCACCATAAAATTCATGGATTATAGCACACGAAAATTGACATAATGTGGGGTTTACCTCTGAGGCTCGTTTGACCTTGAAAATGGGCCGTTTTGGCCGTGAAGGTCAAATGGCTCCACAACTAAGGTTTTAACAGACGTCCATGAAAATTTTTGGCAAAATGAGGTCAAAATTCCGGATCATCAAAAAAGATGTTGAGAAATAACACACGAAAACTGATAAAATGAGGGGTTTACTTGCTACGGGGTTTGTTTGACCTTGAAAATGGGTCGTTTTGTTTGAGAGGGCAAACTGGCTCCATAGCTAAGGTCTTAAGAAATGTCGATAAAAAATTTCTGCAAAAATGAGGTCGGAATCCGAATTACCAAAAATTCCATTGAATATAGTATACGAAAATTACCAAAATGGGGGTTTACCTGCTCAAGGGCTCGTTTTCGTTGAAAATGGGTCGTTTTTGCCGTGAGGGCCAACTAGATCCATAGCTATGGACTATATAACACACGAAAATGGCAAAATGTGGGATCACCAAAAATCTATGGACTATATAACACATGAAAATGGCAAAATGTGGGGTTTACCTGCTGCTTGTTTGACTTTGAAAATGGGTCATTTTGGCCGTGAGGGACAACTGGCTCCATAGTTAAGGTCTTAACAGACGTCCAAGAAACATTTTGAAAAAAATGAGGTCAGAATTCCAGATCATCAAAAAAGATGGTGAACTATAACACACGAAAATTGATAAAATGGGGGGTTTACTTGCTCCGAGGTTTATTTGACTTTGAAAATGGGTCGTTTTGGCCGTGAGGGAAAACTGACTCTATTGCAAAGGTCTTAACGGATGTCCATAAAAAATTTCCGCAAAAATGAGGTTGGTATTTCGGACACCAGAAAATCCATGGACTATTAAACACTAAAATCGGCAAAATGGGGGGTTGCATTCTAGGGATCTTTTGACCTTGAAAATGGGTCATTTTGGCCGTGAGGAACAACTGGCTCCATAGCTAAGGTCTTTACGGACGTCCAAGTAAAATTTTAGCAAAAATGAGGTCATAATTCCGGATCACCAAAAAATCCATAGAATATAGCATACGAAAATTGGTAAAATGGGGGGTTTACCTGCTCCAGGGGTGGTTTGACCTCGCTAATGGGTTGTTTTGGCCGTGAGGGTAAACTGACTCTATAGCTAAGGTCTTAGCGAACGTTCACGAAAACATTTTGACTAAAATGAGGTCGGAATTCCAGATCACCAAAAAAAGATGGTGAATTATAACACATTAAAATTGGCAAAATGGCGGGTTTACCTGCTCTGGGGCTCATTTGACCTTCAAAATGTGATGATTTGGTCGTGAGGGCTAACTGAAACCATAGCTAAGTCTTAACAGATGTCCAGGAAATTTTTTGGCAAAAATGAGATCGGAATCTAGATCACCAAAAAGTCCATGAACTATAGCACACGAAAATTGGCAAAATGGGAGGTTTACCTGATCCGGGGGTCTTTTGACCTTGAAAATGAGACATTTTGGCCTTAAGGGCCAACTAGCCCATAGCTAAGGTCTTAACGGATGTCCACGCAAAATTTTGGGGAAAATGAGGTCGGAATTCCAGATCACCAAAAAGTCCATGGACAATAGCACACGAAAATTGGTAGAATGAGGGGTTTACCAGCTACGGGGTTAGTTTGACCTTAAAAATGGGACATTCTGACAGTGAGGGTCAACTGGCTCCATAACTAAGGTCATAACGAACGTCCATAAAAAAATTTGGCAAAAATAAGGTCAGAATTTCAAATCATCAAAAAGTCCATGGACTAGCACACAAAAATTGGCAAAATGGGGGGTTTATCTGCTCTGGTGCTTGTTTACCCTTCAAAATGGGACGTTTTAGCTGTGAGGGCCAACTGGCTCCATAGCTTAGGTTTTAACGGACATGCACGAATTTTTTTTGGAAAAATGAGGTCGAAATTCCAGATCACCAAAAAGTTGATGGACTATAGCACACGAAAATCGGTAAAATTGGGGGTTACCTGCTCCGGGGCTCATTTGACCTTGAAAATTAGATATTTTAGCTGTGAAGGCTAACTGAATCCATAGATAAGGGCTTAACGGAAGTCCACGAAATTTTTTGGCAAAAATGAGATTGGAATTCCAGATCACCAAAAACTTCATGGACTATAGCACATGAAAATCGGCAAAATGCGAGGTTTACCTGATTCGGGGCTCATTTGACCTTCAAAATAGGATGTTTCGGCGTGAGGGCCAACTGGCTCCATAGCTAAGGTCTTAACAGGCGTCCACGAAAAATTATGGCAAAAATGAGGTCGAAATTCTGGATCACCAAAAAAACCATTGACTATAGCACACGAAAAACGACAAAATGGGGGGTTTACTTACTCCAGGGTTCGTTTAACCTTGTAAATGGAACTTTTGGGCCTTGAGGGCCAACTGTCTCCATAGATAACGTCTTAACGGACGTTCATGTAAAATATTGGCAAAAAATGAGGTCGCAATTCAGGATCACCAAAAAAGATGGTGAACTATAGCAAATGAAAATCGGTAAAATGGGGGGTTTACCTGCTCCAGGGGTGGTTTGAACTCGAAAATGGCCGTTTTAGCCGTGAGGGCAAACTATCTCTATAGCTAAGGTCTTAGCAGACGACCACGAAAATATTTTGGCAAAAATGAGGTCGAAATTCCAGATCACCAAAAAAGATGGTGAACTATAGCTCATCAAAATTGGCAAAGTGGAGGGTTTACCTGCTCTAGGGCTCATTTGACCTTCAAAATGTGATGTTTTGGCCATGAGGGCTAATTGAATCCATAGCTAAGTCTTAACAGATGTCCACGAAAAATTTCGGCAAAAATTAGCTCGAAATTCCAGATCACCAAAAAGTTCATGGACCATAGCATGAAAATCGGCAAAATGAGGGGTTTACCTGATCCGGGGGACGATTGACCTTGAACTTGGGACGTTTTGGCCGTGAGGGTCAACTGGCTCCATAGTTAAGGTCTTAGCGGACGTCCACAAATTTTTTTGGCAAAAGTGAGGTTAGAATTCCAAATCACAAAAATGTCCATGGACTATAGCACACGAAAATTGGAAAAATGGGGGGTTTACCTGCTCCGAGGTTAGTTTGACCTTGAAAATGGGACGCTTTGGCCGTGAGGGCCAACTGGCTCCATAGTTAAGGTCTTAACGGAAGTTCACAAAAAATTTGGGAAAAAATGAGGTCGAAATTCAAGATCACCAAAAAGTCTATGGACTATAGCACACGAAAATTGGAAAAATGGGGGGTTTACCTGCTCCGGGGCCCATTTGGCCTTGAAAATGGGACGTTTTGGCCGTGAGGTCTAATTGTCTCCATAACTAAGGTCTTAACGGAAGTCGACGAATTTTTTTGGCAAATATGAGCGTGGAATTTCAGATCACCAAAAAGTTCATGGACTATAGCACACTAAAAATGGCAAAATGAGGGATTTACCTGATTCGGGACCGTTTGACTTTAAAAATGGGACGTTTTGGCTGTGAGGTCCAATTGACTCCATACCTAAGGTCTTAACGGACGTCCACGAAAATTTTTGGCAAAAATGAGCTCGGAATTCCAGATCATCAAAATGTCCATGGACTTTAGAACACGAAAATCGGCAAAATGGGGGGTTTACCTGATCCGGGGACCGTTTGACCTTGAAAATTGGACGTTTTGGCCGTGAAAGCCAACTGGCTCCATAGCTAAAGTCTTAACGGACGTCGATGAAAAATTGGCAAAAATGAGGTCGTAATTCTAGATCACCAAAAAGTCCATTGACTATCGCACACGAATATTGGCAAAATTGGGGGTTTACCTGCTTCGGGGTTCATTTGACAATAAAAATGGAACGTTTTGGCCGTGAGAGTCAACTGGCTCCATAGCTAAGGTATTAATGGACGGTCACGAAAAATTTGACAAAAATGAGGTCGGAATTCCAGATCACCAAAAAATCAATGGACTATAGCACACAAAAATCGGCAAAATGGGTGGTTTACCTACTCTGGTGTTCGTTTGACCTTCAAAATTGGACGTTTTGGCCTTTAGGGCCTACTGGCTCCATAACTAAGGTCTAAATGGACATCCACGAAAAAATTTGGCAAAAATGAACTCGGAATTTCAGATCACCAAAAAGTCCATGGACTATAGCACACGAAAATTGGCAAAATGGGGGGTTTACCTGCTCCGGGGACCGTTTGACTTTGAAAAAGGGACCTTTTGGCCGTGAGGTCCAATTGGCTCCATAGTTAATGTCTTAACGGACGTTCATGAATTTTTTTTGCAAATATGAGCGCAGAATTCCAGATCACCAAAAAGTCCATGGACTATAGCACACGAAAATTGGCTAAACGGGTGGTTTACCTGCTTCGAGGCTCGTTTAACCTTGAAAATAGGATGTTTTAGCCGTGAGGGCTAACTGAATCCATAATTAAAGTCTTAACGGACGTCCACGAAAAATTTGGCAAAAATGAGGTCGGAATTCCAGATCACCAAAAAGTCCATGGACTATAGCACACAAAATTTAGGAAAATGGGGGGTTTACCTGCTTGGGGACAGTTTGACCTTGAAAATGGGACGTTTTGGCCGTGAGGGCCAACTGGCTCCATACCTAAGGTCTTAACGGACGTCCAAAAATTTTTTAACAAAAATGAGGTCGAAATTCCAGATTACCAAAAAGACCATTGACTATAACACACGAAAAACGGCAAAATGGGGGGTTAACCTGCTCTGGTGTTCGTTTGACCTTCAAAATGGGACGTTTTTGCCTTGAGGGCCAATTGGCTCCATAGCTAGGGTGTAAACGGACATCCATGACAAATTTTGGCAAAAATAAGCTCAGAATTCCAGATTACGAAAAAGTTCATAGACTATAGCATACGAAAATTGGCAAAATTGAGGGTTTACCTGCTCCGGGGCTTGTTTGATCTTGAAAATGGGATGTTTTGGCCGTGAGGGCTAATTGAATCCATAGCTAAGGTCTTAACGGACGTCCACGAAAATTTTTGTCAAAAATGAGCTCGAAATTCGACATCACCAAAAAGTTCATGGACTTTACAATACAAAAATCGGTAAAATTGGGGGTTTACCTGATCCGGGGACCGTTTAACCTTCAAAATGGGACGTTTTGGCATTGAGTGCCAATTGGCTCCAAAGCTAAGGTCTAAACGGACGTCCATAGAAAAATTTGCAAAAAAGAGGTCAAAATTCCAGTTCACCTAAAAGTCCATGGACTATAGCACACGAAAATTGGTAAAATGGGTGGTTTACCTGATTGGGGACTGTTTGACCTTGAAAATGGGATGTTTTGGCGGTGAGGGCCAACTGGCTCCATACCTAAGGTCTTAACGGACGTCCAAAATTTTTTTGGCAAAAATGAGGTCGGAATTCCAGATCACCAAAAAGTCCATGGACTATACCATACGAAAATCGGCAAAATGGGGGGTTTACCTGCTCTGGTGTTCGTTTGACCTTCAAACAGGGATGTTTTGGCCTTGAGGGCCAATTGGATCCATAGCTAAGGTCTGAACTAACGTCCACGAAAATATTTGGCAAAAATTAGGTCGGAATTCCAGATCACCAAAAAGTCCATGGACTATAGCATACGAAATTGGCTAAATGGGGGATTTACCTTCTCCGGGGCCCGTTTGACTCTGAAACTGGGACGTTTTGGTCGTGAGGTCCTATTGGCTCCATAGCTAAGGACTTAACGGACGTCTACAAAAAAATTTGGCAAAAATGAGCTCGGAATTCCAGATAACCAAAAAGTGCATGGACTTTAGAACATGAAAATCGGCAAAATGGGGGGTTTCCCTGATCCGGGGACTGTTTGACCTTGAAAATGGGATATTTTGGTCGTGAGGGCCAATTGGCTCCACATGTTAGATCTTAACGGACGTCCACGAAAATTTTTGGCAAGAATGAGCGCGGAATTCCAGATCACCAAAATGTCCATGGACTATAGCAACCGAAAATTGGCAAAATGGGGGGTTTACCTGCTCTGGGGGTCGTTTGACCTAGAAAATGGGATGTTTTGTCCGTGAGGGTTAACTGAATCCATAACTAAAGTCTTATCGGATGTCCACAAAAAATTTGGCAAAAATAAGCTCGAAATTCCAGATAACCAAAAAGTCCTTGGACTTTAGAACACGAAAATCGGCAAAATGGGGGGTTTACCTAATCCGTGGACTGTTTCACCTTGAAAATGGGACATTTTGGCCGTGAAGGCCAACTGGCTCCATAGCTAAGGTCTTAACGGACGTCCAAGAAAAATTTGGCAAAAATGAGGTCAAAATTTCAGATGACCAAAAGGTCCATGGACTATAGCATACGAAAATTGAGAAAATAGGGGGGTTTACCTGATTGGGGACCGTTTGACCTTGAAAATGGGACGTTTTGGCCGTGAGGGCCAACTGGCTCCATACCTAAGGTCTTAATGGACGTCCAAATTTTTTTTGGCAAAAATGATGTCTGAATTCCAAATCACCAAAAAGTACATGGACTATAGCACACGAAAATTGGCAAAATGGGGGGTTTACCTGCTCTGGTGTTCGTTTGACCTTCAAAATGGGACGTTTTGGCCTTGAGGGCCAATTGGCTCTATAGCTAAGGTCTAAACGGATGTCCACGAAAAAGTTTGGCAAAAATGAGGTCCGAATTCCAGTTCATTAAAAAGTCTATGGACTATAGCACACGAAAATTGGCAAAATGGGGGGTTTACCTGCTCCGAGGCCCGTTTAACTTTGAAAATGGGACGTTTTGGCCATGAGGTCCAATTTGCTCCATATCTAAGGTCTTAACAGACGTCCACAAAAAAATTTGGCAAAAATGAGCTCGAAATTCCAGATCACCAAAAAGTCCATAGACTATAACACACGAAAATTCACAAAATAGGGGGTTTACCTAATTCGGGGATCGTTTGACCTTGAAAATGGGACATTTTGGCCATGAGGGCCAACTGGCTCCGTAGCTAAGGTTTTAACGGACGTCCACGAAATTTTTTGCAAAAATGAGATCGAAATTCCAGATCACCAAAAAGTCCATGCACTATAACACACGAAAATTGGCAAAATGGGGGGTTTAGCTGATTGGTCATCGTTTGACTTTGAAAATGGGTCATTTTGGCGGTGAGGGCCAACTGGATCCATACCTAAGGTCTTAACGGAAGTAAAAAAATTTTTGGTAAAAATGAGGTCGTAATTCCAGATCACCAAAATGTGCATGGAGTATAGTACACGAAAATCGGCAAAATAGGGGGTTTACCTGCTCTGGTGTTCGTTTGACCTTCAAAATGGGACATTTTGGCCTTGAGGGCCTTTTGGCTCCATAGCAAAGGTCTAAACGGACGTCCACGAAAAAATTTGGCAAAAATGAGGTCGGAATTCCAGATCACCAAAAAGTCCATGGACTATAACACTAAAAAATTTTCAAAATAGGGGGTTTACCTGTTCCGGGGACCGTTTGACTTTGAAAATGGGACGTTTTGGCTCCATAGCTAAGGTCTTAACGGATGTGTACGAAAAAGGTTGTCAAAAATGAGGTCGAAATTCCAGATCACCATAAAATCCATGGACTTTAGAACACGAAAATTGGCAAAATGGGGGGTTTACCTAATCCGGAGACCGTTGGACCTTGAAAATGGGACGTTTTGGCCGTGAGGGCCAACTGGCTCCATAACTAAGGTCTTAATGGACGTCCACGAAAAATTTGGCGAAAATGAGGTCAGAATTCCAGATCACCAAAAAGTCCATTGTCTGAATAGGTCTCACCTTAGTGGAAATAGTTTATTCATTAAATCCTTCAATGTATGGTAAATCAACAATATGTTTTTTACGTTCCCAAAAGCATTAGGAAAATCAAAACATATTTCTTTTTCTAATTTTTCTTGAAGATTAGCTATCTTAGTAACTATCTCCGGGGTTTTTTAAATCTGTTCGATTCTCTTAACACGAATTTCATCCTTTAAAAAGGTGATATGTTGTGAAAGGTTATTAATTCTGAAAACAGTGTTTTCTCTTACAAAATTACTTTCATCATGTGAAAGGGTTTTAACAAAAGGCAAATGTAAATCTTTTCCAAGAATAGTAGTACTAATACCATCAAGGTTAGTAAAATAAGGTTTTATCTGAGTGATAAAAGGTATTCCAAGAATGATATCTTCATTGATATGTTCAGTAATAACAAAATCATTTGTTAGACAAATGCTATTATTGCAAATATGAGCGTTAGAAAGCTTATAATTTATTTTCAAAGGTTCTCCTGTAGCGGAGTATAATTTTGAAGTACTTTTTTGTAAATACTTGGTTGGAACAATACCTTTTACAATGCAATTCCTATCTGCACCACTGTCAAGCAAAGCAATTTTGTTAATCACAAAATGTTTACTAACGACTATTTTTACAGGTATATGATGACTCTGAGGTCTAATAGAAGAAATTACCATTACTCCTGGTGCTGCAGAAGTAGAAGTGTCATTACCTGTATTGGTAACAAAAGGTTCAACTAAATGATCATTATTGATATTGGATTTTTGTTAAGAGTATACGTATTTAGTATTATGAGCAGCTAATTACATATACTGTCTAAGGCATGGCAAAATTATTTTAATGTTGTATTTTAATAATTTTAGGCATACTGTTCGTATATGTATTGTCTATTTTTATATTTATCATATTCCTATATATTGTTTCTATAATTGGTGTGAGGTATTCGTTCTTTCCTAAGTGTATGAGGTATCCGATTAATATCCGAAACATACGTTGGTCAGCCATATTCTGTAAGGTCGTTGTAGCTAGGAGGGCATTTAGACATGTTTGATGGTGGTCCCGTAGCTAAGATGACTGTAGGAAAAGAACTATTGTAAAACCAAGAGAACCTCCCTTAGAAACTCTATTTGGATCTTTGATATGTATTTTAATATTCCTTATATACTTGCAGCCATGTCTTTTATTATTTCTATACTTATTAGAATACATTTTGTTCTATAAGTCCATTAGACAGTATTTTTAATCATATGGAAAATAACCAAAATATTTTGAATAGTATAAACTTATCTTCGCAATCTACAAAGATTGCTAAATTAGAAAATGATTTATAAAACTGGAGCATACCAGAAGAACATATTAAAAAGATTTACCACTTAGGTAATTTTAGTTATCTTACTCGTCGTAATATTAAGACTTGTGAGTCTACTATTGCCATTAATAATTCTTTAGAAATTATTCGTTTCCTTAAAGATAATGATATAAATCATTATAAATCTGATTACAATTATTTGCATATTGGTTTAGTGCAAGTTGCAGTTAAGCCTCTCTTTAGAAAAGGTCTTGATATTCCTATTTGTGTCATCCTTAGAGATGGCAGGTTTTTGAATTTTGATGACTCTATGTTAGGAGTTTTCTGAGTAATCTTGCTGATGGACCAGTTTACTTTAATTGTTATCCTAACTTCTCAGTTGACATTAATGATCCTAATGTCATGGATTCCTTGACCCTCAATGTCAAAACCAAAAACTTGAACAACAAAATCAATACTCGTGAAATAGCTATTATTTACCGAGTTTATTATCGTCTCATGAAAACTCACCTTGCTCCTAAGGCTCGTCATACGAGTATAAGAGGTGAGACTATGCTTATGGAAGCCAACCATGAACATAGTTCCATCTTTGTTCCTTGAACTTTACAATGGAAAGATATACTCTCCAGTAATGATTGGCGTTTTGAAAACATAACTCAACCCTTTGCTTCACACTCTGAGCGATCACAGATCGAAAGAGTTATTCAGTTTCCACAAGGGTCAATAGAACTCAAATTCTTAGACAATCCGACAAGAAGATCTTCTTCGAATCGAAGGTCGTCCTGGTCCCCTTCTACTTCGTGTACCTCAAGACCCGTTCCCAAACCACCTTCTTCTTCAAAAACCCCGAAGGAAGCAGAAGCAGATGATGATGAGATTATTTCTGTTGCTGACAACATTAAAGGTAAAGTCACAGGAGTAGACTTTTCAGGTAATGTACCCAAAGTATTTTACCAAGATATTCCAGGTAGTCCTACTGCAAGTGAGATGGAACCTCCTAAGGAAAAGCCATCTTGGTTAGGAATGCTCAAGGTAAATAAAACCTTTGAACCCAACCCAGACATCCTGCAAGAACAATGGACTCATCCTGACAATCAAGTAAAGAGAAAATGGTATGTTTCTTCTTATACTCTTAAGCAAAGAGAATCCTTTAGAGATTTATGGATAAAGGACATGAGAAGAATTGGTTGTGAAATTGAATTCTTCAAATGGTTTGAAATGACTGGTATGATTGAAAATTGTACTGAGTCATTACAAGTTATCATTAACAAATGGTACACTGCTTCTAATAAAGTTGTTGAATCTATCACCCCTCCTCTAGAAGGAATTAACATTCCTATTGCAGGTACAGTAATCAAAGTTTCTCCCTTTAAAGAGAAAAGTGATAAGACAGGTGGAATACTCACATCTGCAAACATTGACCGGGTAGTTGAACAAAACAATTACTCCAACCAAATTCTTCATATTATCTCTAGACAAATAGAAGATACTAAACCTAGCTTCAGTGGAAGACCAACCCCGACTTCTACCTCTTCCAACCATAGTATAGAAACCTATCCAGGATTCAAAATCCCTGGATTTTCCAAAGAAAAGTTCCCAAAGCTTTCTGATACTTTTGAAGTAACCGGAAACATCATTGAGAAAATCAATGCACAACTCAACAACTTCAACATCTCTGTAAAGGAGGATAAAACATCAAAAAAGGTTTCTACCCTCCAAGAAGAACCCAATTCCAAAGCCTAAGAGAAATCCAATCTTCTCCAAAAGCTTGCCAGTAGTCGTTTTCACAATATGAAAAACTACCATAATAAACCATCTTTTCCAGACTTACAGTATGAGGAAAATGCCTTTTTATCCACTTCCTCTTACGAAGAAAGAAACATCACTGAATAGAATATTGATGGCCTGGCCGAGCATCAAGTTTACAATAAACTCCATGAAATGGGTGTTGCTATTACTGCATATAAAATGTGTGGGTCAGCAGACAGAGATGCTGCTAATATGATCATTGTAGGTTTCACAGGAATGTTGAAACATTGGTGGGATAATTATTGCACTGATGAGATCAAGCAACTCATTATTAACGCTACTGCAACATAGACAGTTGTAAAATTGGAAGGTAAAGTCTCTCATCTTTGTATTTACAGATATTCTATTTTGAGACATAAGTTGTCATTTTGGCCAGATTTGATCAGTTAAGTTGTTTTATGAACTTATATTGTGTTGAATTAAGTCTTCCGCTGAGTTAAGTAGCCAGGCCAAGGGTTTTCTTGGAGCCAACAATGGTCTCCGAATGCCAGCCACGTCGAGGGTGTAGGCTCGGGGCGTGACAATGTTTCACAAAAATTGTAGGTTTATATCTTGAAAACTAAAGATCAGGTGTTTCAAGTATTTCAAAAGTTTCATGCTCTGGTAGAAAGAGAGACGGGTCAGAAACTAAAACGTCTCTGAACTGACAATGAAGGTGCGTACACTTCAAGAGAATTTGAAGAGTATTGTTCAAACCATAGAATCAGACATGAAAAGACAGTTCCTACAACCCCACAACACAATGGTGTAGCTGAGAGAATGAATCGCATCATTGTTGAGAAGGTGAGAAACATGCTCAGAATGGCTAAATTACTTAAGTCATTCTGGGGTGAAGTAGTTCGGACAGCATGTTATCTTATCAATCGTAGTCCATCAGTTTCATTGGAGTTTGACATTCTAGAGAGAGTTTAGACCAATAAGGAGGTGTCATACTCACATCTAAAGGTGTTTGGCTGCAAAGCTTTTGCACATGTACTGAAGGAGCAGAGAACCAAGCTAGAAGATAAATTAGTTCCCTGCATATTCATCGGATATGGAGAAGAAGAGTTTGGGTACAAACTGTGGGATCCTGTAAAGAAGAAAGTCATCAGAAGCAGAGATGTAATTTTCCGAGAAAGTGAAGTTGGAATTGTTGATGATCTATCTAAGAAGGTCAAGAAAAAGAATGGTACAGTCCCTAATCTTGTTACCATTCCTTTTACTTCTAACCATCCCATAAGTGCAGAAAGTACGATCGATGAAGTTACTGAACATGAAGAACAACCTAATGAGATTGTTGAGCAGGGGGAACAACTTGGTGATAATACCGAGCAAGTGGAGTACTCGGAAGAAGAAGAGCAATCTCAACCTCTGAGGAGATTAGAAAGACAAAGGGTAGAGTCATCCAAGTACCCTTCCTCAGAGTATGTCCTCATCAATGATGGAGGGGAGCCAGAAAGTCTTAAAAAGATATTGTCTCATCCAGAAAAGAGTCAATGGATGAAAGCCATGTAAGAAGAGATGGAATCTCTACAGAAAAATGGCACATACCAGCTAGTTGAACTTCCAAAAGGCAAAAGACCGCTTAAGTGCAATGGGTCTTTAAACTCAAGAAAGATGGAAATGGCAAGTTGGTCAGGTACAAAGCTTGATTGGTTGTAAAAGGCTTCGAATAAAAGAAAGGTATTGATTTTGATGAAAGCTTTTCACCTGTTGTCAAAATGACTTCTATTCGAACTATTTTGAGCCTAGCAGCTAGCCTAGATCTTGAAGTGGAGCAATTGGACGTGGAAACTGCATTTCTTCATGGAGATTTGGAAGAGGAGATTTATATGGATCAACCAGAGGGATTTGAAGTATCTGGAAAGAAACACATGGTGTGCAAATTGAATAAGAGTCTTTATGGGTTGAAACAGGCATCAAGGCAATGGTACAAAAAGTTTGACTCTTTCATGAAAAGTCAAACGTACACAAAAACCTATTTTGATCCATTTGTATACTTCAAAAGATTTTTTGACAATAATTTTATTATTTTATTGTTGTATGTGGATGACATGTTAATTGTAGGACAAGACAAAGAGTTGATTGCAAGGATGAAGAGAGATTTGTCCAAGTCATTTGACATGAAGGACTTGGGCCCAGCACAACAAATTCTAGGGATGAAAATTGTTCGAGAACAAACAAAAAGAAAGTTGTGGATATCTCAAGAGAAGTACATTGAACGTGTACTGGAACGCTTTAACATGAAGAGTGTTAAACATGTTAGCACGCCTCTTGCGAGTCATCTGAAGTTGAGCAAATAGATGTGTCCTACAAAAGTTCCTTATTCTTCAACAGTGGGGAGTTTGATGTATGCAATGGTGTGTACAAGACCTGATACTGCTCATGCAGTTGGTGTTGTTAGCATATTCCTTGAAAATCCTGGAAAAGAACACTGGGAGGTAGTTAAGTGGATACTCAGGTACCTAAGAGGTACCACAAAAGATTGCTTGTGTTTTGAAGGATCTGATCCAATCTTGAAGGGCTATACAGATGCTGATATGGCAGGTGACCTCATAACAGAAAATCCACTACTAGATATTTGTTTACATTTTCAGGGGGAGCTATATCATGGTAATTAAAGTTGCAGAAGTGTGTCGCACTCTCTACAATCGAGGTAGAGTATATTGCAGCTACTGAAGCTGGCAAAGAGATAGTATGGCTGAAACGATTTCTTCAAGAACTTGGATTGCATCAGAAGGAGTATGTCGTCTATTGTGACAGTCAAAGTGCAATAGACTTGAGCAAGAACACCATGTATCATGCAAGGACAAAGCATATCGACGTGAGATATCACTGGATTCGTGAAAAGATAAAGGACGGATCTTACAGGTCATGAAGATCCCTACTAGTGAATACCCTTCAGATATGCTGACCAAGGTGGTATCAAGAGACAAGTTCGAGCTATGCAAAGAACTTGTCGGCATGCACTCAAGCTAGAAACTTAGAGCTACCTCCTTCAGGTGAATGGGTCTGGAGGGGGAGATTATGGGGTCCATCCCCATGTGCCAAACTTTGAACAATTCTCACAATTTCAAAGGTTGACAGATTTGGATATACATGTGTTGATTTATTTTTCAGCTTTCCTCAAAAGTCGAATGTTGGTAACATGTGAAGAAGAAAAAAAATTGTTTTTCTTCTGTAGCATATTTGGAGGCTACTGCATTTGTTCTCTATAAAAGGGAGGGTCATTCTTCATTCTAAAATGCACCAAAAAAACAAAGGAGAGAAAAGAAGAGTGAGGCATCACAGAGAAAAATAGTCTGTGAGGAAAAATAGAGAGTGTGAGCAATATAGTAATGAGGTGGGAAAATTAAAAAAGGATTATTTCTGTTGAGTGTGTAGTAGTCTTTGGAGTTTTTACTCAGACCTACAAGTGTAAAATTCTTACTATAGTGATATTAGTTTCTCCTCTCGGGACGTGATTTTTCCCTTATTCAGGAGGGTTTCCACGTAAAATTTTGGTGTCATTATTGCTGTTTTTATTCTTGTTGATTAACCGTATTGTTGTGTTCCGCTTTTATTGCTTTTATTACCGCAAATATTATTTCTGTTGCGGGTTTATTTCCAACAATCAGGAAGAAGGCAAAGTGAAAGTTGATACTGCTGCTGATCGGAAAGAAGGCAAAGTGGAAGTTGATACTGCTGCTGCTGATCGAAAAGAAGGCAAAGTGTAATTTGATGCTACTGCTGATTGGAAAGAAGGCAAAGTGGAAGTTGATGATGCTGCTGATCGGAAAGAAGGCAAAGTGGAAGTTGATGCTCCTGCTGATCGGATAGAAGGTACAGTGGAAGCTAATGCTACTGCTAGCCTCAAAGGGGGCAGATGAGAGAACTAGACTAATTAGTACATGGGGAGCAACTTTGGGGAGGAGAGCAAGAAGTGAGGTTTAGAAGGATCTTAATTCACATCCCATTTACAAATTGTCTGTAATAAAAATGAAGTAGAGAATATTAGTTGATGTTGAGGTTACAAACGATTCCTTTTGGCGTTAAATTTGTTCTTGCGGTCTGGTGAAAAAAAGGTGCAAAAAGTATGTTAACAGTTCATTGAACCACAAAACTGTTAGATATATCCTAGTTACATTGCATAATGATCATATTGTTGCTCAATGAATATCTCTGCTTGACACTAATTAGAGCATGAAGAGCTAAAATGCTCATTCAGTTCCCTGGCTACTCCTAGAAAGCATGTTGGTTAAGTTGAACTGCTCGCTCTACACTCATCTTCCTCTTCCGTGTAGTCTGTAGACACTTTATGTGCAATCTATGTGTGGTAATCTTCCATAGAAAAAGATTAGTTGAGTACTATCAAGTCCCAAAAAAGTAACTAGACGTAGAAAATGGAAGGATCATGCTTATTATGTTTCATGTTGATGCAACATTAAAAGCTTAATCTCACTTTCATTGTGCGCAACAAACTTCTTGAAGCTGCTCGGAAGATAGTGATGAGTCTTCTTGTCTAGAATGATATACAGTGCTGGCAGGGGGGTTGTACAGTGTGCCGAGGGGGTTCATCGATAAAAAAATTACACTATTGATTTTTCTGTTTACGTGTATATATTTAAAATTGAACCCCCTGAACATACGTCAAAGGAGTAGCTCAATGGTAAACTGGGTTCAAGAAAGCGCGTTTTGTGGGCTTGGTCGCGGGTTCGAATCTAGCGAGCAGCAACCTTTTTTTTCTAATTTTGAAGCGTTTTTGATGGCTTAAATTTTAAGTGTTTTTATTAAAAATAAATAGAACGGTGTTTCATTAATGACTAAAATTTTATATTTTAAATCTTTAATTGAAAAGTCAACAAATAAAAAGCCCTCTCTTTTCTAGGGATTTCAATATTCTATTTTTTCCTCCTAGTCTTCTCTTTCAACTAGAATACTGCCTCTCGTTTTGCTGCTCGCCTGATGCCTGCTCCTGCTTGCTGTCGCTGCTCGCTGCCGCGGTGGTCCTCCGATCTCCGCAGATCATTTCATTCTATCCTCCATTTGTGATTCGACCATTGATGGCAACCTCTGTAAGTTCTTGTATTTTTTATTTTTTATTTTAAAAAAATCAAAATTCTATATGTGCAATGTGCCAAAAAGATTTTTTGTGAGTTTTTGCTTTGATTTGTGTTTATTGTCAGTCTTTCTAATGTTAAAATTGTGCTTGCTCTCCATTTGCACTTTCAGGAGCCAGAGACAATTCTAAAGGAATTGAAGAACTTGTAGAATTTTTGAATGAGTTGTGCTACTTTATTATCATTTTATAGCTATGTACTTTAAATTTATTTCTTATGATAAGTTGGAATTGTAAGAAATTATTTGAACTAAGGATTTTTTTGTCAACCCGTTTGTTATTCAATCCGTTCATATATGATCTGACCCGACCCGTTTATTTATGGCTATTATTAGTGTGATTAATTTTTTTTTGAACCCCTCGATAAGATTCCTGGCTCCGCCACTGAGTGTTGGGCATCAAGTTAGTTTTTCGCTATTTCATTTAGTTGGAATTATCATTTTTTTCTAGCAAAACGATTGTATCGATCATATTACCTGATTTGACGAGACAATCCATTTTAATCTAGAGTGCTTATTTATCCAAAATTGCATTTGAAGCATCGCTTACAGCTAATCAAATAAACCAAATATATAAATGCAGAAGAGGGTCAGAAATGAGAGTAATCTGAACTACATATGAGCAGGTTTGCCGTGACAGAAAGCTTATTCATGGTGAACCAACCTTATAGGTAAAATCCCTTCGTATAAGATATGACCCGAAGTACCGATCTTATTAGGTAAAATGCCTTCGTATAAGATATGAATCACTTTTCCAAGTCGACAAAGTAACGATTATTTCATCACCTAAGCATGCTTCTCAATTATTAATCTCTTTTCGTTAGGTGTAATAAATTTCAATTTCACGTTTGCATAGTAAGGTTATGAAATCCACACGAGAAGTAAGTAGACAGATTGTTTATTTTTGTATTGTTTAACCATTTCCTTTTTTTTTGTAACTTATGCCATCGATAGAAATACTGTTTTTGTTTAGATCAATTCTTTTTTTGTACGTCCATGGATGAACCTTAATATATAAATAAAATTATTTCGTTTTAAGAAGAAAAAAAAATAATTCAGTGACTAGCAGGATCTGTTGAAAATCTTCATCAATTAGAGAATAATATTCATAACCAAAAATATAAAATGAGTAATGTTTGTCAATAAAGTATGCTTTGAAGTTTGAACTATGAACGTAATTTTGAAGTACACAAATTACCATAAATTCTTAATTTCTCAAAAAGAAAAAAAAGTTATGGAGTAGAAACTTCAGTATGACTATGAAATATAAACTTAATTAAATTAAATTAAACAGAAACAGAAAACCAAGCATCATTAAAATGTACTTGTAGCTTATGGCTCAATTGTTATTCTTCTTTCAGCCAAACGGAACACGCAACGTAACATTATATAGAACATTTTAACTTGATTGATTAAATAGATCAAGTGGGAGTAAAGGTCGGTAATTGAAAAAACTAACAATAATGTATATATGAAACATCTGACGGAGGACAGGTCGAGTAGGACTAACAGACTTCTAGGTTGGTAAACTGAGGTGCATATGACGTTTTAGAAAAATCTCACATCGGAATAAGAGAAGAAAGTAAAGAGTTTTGTAAAACATAACTCAAGTTTCACATGGTATACACACTTTTAATGCTAGATGTAGTGTTGCCATCGATGTTCTCATTAATTTTCTGTTTGAGAAGGCTTTGTGTTGTACCTTTTCAATTGATAAGTTGATGATTTCTGTTCTGAAGCACTTTTGTAGTGTTTGGGTAAAATCTACTTTATTGGACAACAAGTAAGATGTCACAACGTAACTTTGCCAACAAGGATCAACTTCACTTGTATTTCTTCAGAATTTCATATTTGTACTTCTAAATACTCTATTGTCTCTCACATTAGTTACTACATTTGTACAGTTGATTGAACCATAAAATTGTTGAATATATATATATATATATATATATATATATATCCTAGTTATATGGTATAATGATCGCTCAATGAATATCGCAATTTGACATTAATTAGAGCAGATTGAGCTAAAATTTTCATTCCCTGTTGGTTACTACAATATGAAGTTGTAAAATCATTTTCCACTTCCATGTAGACATTATATGCAATCTGTGTGGTAATCTTCCAAAGAAAAGGATTAGTTGAGTACTATCAAGGCCAAAAAAAGTAACTAGACGTAAAATATGAAAGGATTATACTTATTATGTTACATGTTAATCCTCATATAAATGTTGTTCATTAGGATGAAATTCTTTTAACAACTTTGTTTACCTCGAAATGATAAGATAAGTTTCAGTTGCTGGCTGCTGCATATATAACTTGACTATTTTCATCAAGTGGATTTAATAATCTAGATTGTGAATATTATATACAACATAAACATTATGTCTACTTAAAATGATAGTGCAATCTGTAGTTAAAAAGTTCAAGAATGAATTATAACTACTCCATCTCACAGAATAACATATAGCTTCCTTTTCCGGTTAAGTACATAATATTATTAATTAATATCACAAAGGGGTGGTGGCGCAGTTGGCTAGCGCGTAGGTCTCATAGCTTCTGAGTAATCCTGAGGTCGAGAGTTCGAGCCTCTCTCACCCCATCAAGCTTTTTTTTCCCATTTTCAGTGGGCCGGAAGATCTGTAATTCATCGGTGACGATATTGTTATTGCAGATGAGCGGATGGTTGAGTGTTATCGTGAGCTATTTTTTGTTGCTGAATGTTCCATTCTCGTTAGAGAAATCATTAGTATCCATATCTAAAATAATAAGGAATTTGAAAAGATCTCTTCTATTTAAAATTGTAAGTGATCCTAGAAGACCATTTTTTCTCTTATAACTAAAGTAACATTTGTAATTGGCTATAAATTAAATCTCCTCAACTTTTGTTACAACAACTACAAAATTTTGTTCCATCCACTCTATGAATCCAACCGGCCTTTTTATTGTACAAGAGATTTAAATATATACTACGATTTCAAGGAGGAAAAAATAATTTGAACTTTATGAATTTTGATTTCTAGTTTTTTTAAGTTACTGAATTCTAAATTAATAATTGATATATATTTTAATAGATTTCTTCAAACACATACAACTTTTTGATCTTAACTTATTAAGTCCTGCTTTACTCGTAAGATATACTCTAGCTCGGCCCCGTCTAAATAACTTTTTCCACCCATATAAGTGCGTACTTGCATGCATATGATGAGCAAGACTACAATTCATCCATTATCCTTAGCCTTGACATCAGGCATTTTCCAAATATGGTAACTATTATAATTACTTGTGTTTCTTTATGAGTTCCATCTGATATTGGTTGGTGTATTCTTAAATGTTTTGCCTGTTTTTTCATATTTTAAACTCCCATGATTTTGAGTACTTATTACTTCCCATGTCTGTTTATAATCATCAACTTCGAGAGAAGTGAATTGATTAGTTAGTATATTTAGGATCTTACAATATATGCTCAAAGTCAAAACCTAGGATTCGTTTGGTTTGATTCATTATTAAATCAAATATTCAACCAACAAAGATTGTGGTGGAGTGGTAAGTATTTCTTCATTCTTAAACAGAGATCTCGAGTTTGAGTTTCCAAGTATAGAGTAGCTTTTGTTAGGGAGCGCTTTCCTCCAAATGTGGGGCGGCTTCCCAGTTTCCGACGTAAATTCGAATTTATTCACGCACCAATATAGGTACCGAATACCGGATGAGAATATTTTATTTAGCTATCCAAATTAAGCATTGTTCCAATTGAACATTTAATCAACTACTAATAAAGTGTTTCAACTAGATAATTTTGAAACTATTTTTGTGTGTGGTGTCGTTCATATTGTTAAGTTAACCACATAAAATATGTTATCTCAATTAATTACACATATTTGCCTCAATTAGTTTTAAAACTCAAGGCTTGTTCTACTTGAGGTCGATGTGTATAATTAAAGCAGATGACGTATTTCATTTGGTTAACTAATTAACTATCTAATAGACGAAGCAATATGTACAATTTCATTAGGAAATACATTTTTCTCATTTTGAAGGAACTTATTTTCCTAAAAAAAATACTTTCTATAATATTTAGCCAACCAAATATGAAAAAATTGAAAAACATTTTCAAGACACCCTTAAAGAAAGACGTAATGACCCGTTTGATCATGTGACAAAGACTACTTACCATTGTGGGCTAAACTAAACACATTGAATGTTGGTCATGAAGAATAAAAAGCACATGGAAACAAGACTATTAGTTAATCGATCCCACTCTGCTCTACCAAAGGTGTGAATAAAATGAACATTTTTTTATGGGTGGCAAAATTAGTTCACGAAAACATGACTGCTCCATCCTGTTTAAGTTTGGGTGGGTCGATAATCTCACTTATTTTAGTCAAATTCTTTTAAAATTTGGGTTGATATGCACCTTAAATTAATTCATGAAAAATCTTGTCAAATATTTCAAAAAGACAATTGTTTAAGTTTAATATGTTATATATAGTTATAATAAAGAAAAAAATATAGTTTTATTAGATACTAAACAATATAAAAGAACAAACAAAGAACCTAAACTATTTGGTACATCTTATTTCAACCCAAGTAACTTTTGGGTGAGTCAAACCAATTTTGGCCTACTTAAATCAAGTCAACTCATCAATTTGACACATCTAATTTTTGGGTCATTGACACTTATGCCCTTGTTTTTTGTTGGTCTTTTAACTTATCACCCATTCAAAAAAAAATATTTTTTCGCAGGACGGTTATGTCTTGCATGACTTCAATTTTTAAAGAACGTATATCCCATTAGGCAGAACTTAAGTCGCTAAAGGGAAAAATGTAAAAACATAAAATATGAGGGGCAAAAGTTAAAGACCAATCCATTTTAAAGATAATTGACATGCTTATTTGCTAATTTTCATGGTGACCTCATATGACAAGTTAGAATATTATCTTCGATACAAAATAATGATTTTGATTCATCAATTTCATGTCCTTGGTTGAGGAAAGAGTAAATGTAACAATCACTTACCATGTTTAATTTCTTGAGGAAAGTGTCAAGATCTCATGCTTGTTAATGCCCATATTATTCAATGTACACATAAAATTAATTTCTATTACATTAATTAGACGTCACACATATGATATATATGATGCAAAAGAAAGAAACCACATGGGTAGTATACTTGAATTATTGTTTTCTATGACTAAAAAAAGGATAGGAATTAAGACCCTTTAGGGACCCCCATGCCTACACATACACAAGCTTCTTTGTCACTAAGAAAACAATTTGCCTTGTAAATTAAACACTGCACATGCAACAGACCTTGAGGCTATGATAGGGTGGACAATGGGCCTTTATTTCCATGTCTACGTTTCATTCATGAAAGACATTACATATTTCTCAATCATATGAATTTTAACTTACATGTACTAATAATATTTAAGGATTAGTACACTATTACACTAAAAGAGAAAAAAAACCTACAGCAATAAATATGCACATTAATAAAAAAAATGTTAAAGACTTTACCAGTATAATTAATAGTCATTTAATCCAATGTCTTTACAAGCTTTAGCGGTATTTATAAAGAATGTTAAAATGTAATTGTCACTAGTAATTGCAAGACATATTTCAAACTTTTTTGTTTTTGAATGAGGTGGGGGGGGGGGGGGGGGGAGACCGTAATAGTATTGTAAAAATTATCTGATACTATGAGTACATAGAAGTTGAACTTTTAGTAATGGCTATTTGGATTTGTTGAAATACAAAGACCTTAGCTTACATGTCATGATATCGTAAAAGAATGAAGTTAGGATTCAAATATCCCTAAAAAAAATCATTTACGATTTTAATTTCACTTTTGCACTATATGGTTATGAAAATTCACAAGAAGTAAGTAGACATATTGTATATCCTTGTATTTTTTAAGCATTTCCTTTTTTTTGGTAACGTATGCTATCGATAAAAATACTTGTGAAACTATTTCGTTTAAATCAGTTTTTTTTACGTCTATGGTCAAACCTTAATATATAAATAAAATTCTTTCGTTTTAAGAAAGAAAAAAAAAGGTTCAATAACTGGCATAACCTGTTAGAAATCTTCATCAATTAGGGAATACATTAATTCATAACCTAAAATATAAATGAGTAATGTTTGTCAATAAAGTATGCTTTGAAGTTTGAACTATGAACGTAACTTGAAGTACACAAATTACCATAAATTCTCTACTTCTCATATTTTTTTTATGGAGTAGAAACTTCAGTATGACTATGAACTATAAACTTAATTAAATTAAATTTGATAGAAATAGAAAATCAAGCATCATTAAAATGTACTTGTAGCTTATGGCTCAATTGTTATTCTTCTTTCAACCAAAGGTAACTTGATTGATTAAATCTCCAAGTGGGAGTGAAAGGAACAAATTCTAAAGGTCGGTACGTAACTAAAAAAACTAACAATAATGTATGAATCCTCTAACGGAGGACGGGTCGAATAGGACTGACACACTTCTAGGTTGGATAATCGAGGTGCATGTGACATTTTAAATGAATCTCACATCGGAATGAGAGAGGAAAGTAAAGAGTTTTATAAAACATAACTCAAGTTCACATAGTATACACACTTTTAGGGCTAGATGTAGCGTAACGTCCCTTCCACCCCACCTACCCTTTCTTCTTTAAATGTTTCGTAAAACCAAAATCGTCGAGGTTTAAATTTTAGATAAATTTAAAATGTTGCCAGAAACATCACATTCCTAAATAGATAGAGCTTATTAATTAGTGTCTTTAACGAATTGGCCAAATGAGAAAGTCAAGAATATGTCTCATTTTTAAATAAAAATAAATAAAATGAGTAGTGAGTGGTAATGGGTGTTGTGCGAGTCAAAATCACTTGATGAATCTCCATCCCTTCTACTATATAATATAATGCTTAAATGTTATTGGCACATTGCTAACAAAATAGATGTTGATTCAACCTTCTCATAATACCATTCACATGGCCTTTTTATTAATTAACTAACTTTTTTATCTCTTCTTGATTTTTTTTTAAAGACCTACTTAGCTACTTCTTTCCTTAGAAAGACTTAGGCTTCGTCAAATTTCAATTATTATGTATGATTACTTTTAGATTTAAATCTTAATGATTTTATATTTTATTATTGAGTAGCTTTTTTATGTCACACTCATTTAATAGATTTGAATAGATATATAAGGTTAAGGCTTATAATAAAATTTTAAAACCATTTATTTGTTACCCGTTCAGGATTTCTGTAATGATCAATGATATTTCACAATGACTAATCTGTAATTACTTTGTTACTAATTGTTTGTCACCACCCACTGTTGTTAACTGTCACCGTTGTCATTCATTATTATCAGTTACCACCAGAGACAACTATTATTATCAAACATCACAATTCACAGTTAGTCATAACATCTATTATTTATAATAATATTAATCACCATCATCACTGTCAATCACCATTATAATCATCAATTATTGCTATATCTTTCATCATCACTATTAGTTATTACTATAACCGTCAACTATTGTCATTAACCACAAGCTAAGCTACTACCCACAATTATCACCACCCCAGTTTGTAGGGAATAGGGATGTGCATAATAATAATACGTGCGATATTGAAATTTTCGATTCGATAATTTTTGGCTGTGTGAATTGTAGAAAATTGGCAATTCAAAATCGTAAAGCCATAGGACCGACAAAGCACAAATTAAAGGTCTCTTTCTGAATTATTGTTTCAACATGCTTCAAGGGTTAGGTCCAATGCACAATCATTATATATATGGTTGATCCATAATTTCATCACATTAAAACAAATGGGGTTTATTATTTATTTTATTTTTAGATATTTTAAAAAGTCACAAATTGATCCAAGATTCTTATTTAGTGCTATACAGATAGACAAGTTTACATAGTTCTTATGAGGAAAAATTAAAAATAAAAATAGTTGAAATGACAAAATAGCATATGTAAAACCGCGTACAAATTAAAGCAATTCTTTCGATGATTCTAATGTTATCATGGCTGACTTTTACGTAACTAATTTTGTCCTTTTTCATGCATATATAATAATAATAATAATATATCAGAAATATATTATTTATTTATAAAGAAAACATTGATTTGTTCCTTTTTCTTTTACTTATTTTACAACTTGGCCATGTTAGCATTAAAGGAGGACATACATCTTGTTTTTCTATATATAGTAAAGTAAGTATTTGTAAAGTACTCGACTTAGCTTTCTAATGTTGTTACTAGGGGTATCGACGACTTTGATAAATATAGATTTAAATAAAATAAAAAAAAATTATTAAATAAATTGATTTTTTTTTAATTTTACATTTTAAAAAATAGATAATGTTTGATTTGTTTTGATTTTGTTCAAAAAATATTGAATATTTTATACATATTTTTTATAATTATATATACATATTATATTATTTTTAAGAATATTTTTTTATGCGAAAAATGTAACACTTTAATGAAAAGGAGCAAAGATATGATGCATCATTTATTTGTGTAGTGATATCGGTAGCTTATGCATTGTTGACTAATGTTGATTAGTATATTGGATTCGCTAACAATATAAGCAGACATAATTGAAGTTCTGGTAGTATGAATTATAAGATGCAAAATGGCACGTAGATAATTCATTTCCTTTTTGAAATGAATTATTTTTTTTTTTCTCTTGTTTGAATGAATCATTTTTTTTTATTTTTGTATATGATTAAATTGAACCAAATTGAAATTGATAACAACCATATCAATAAATGTATGGAATATTTAGTTTGATTTTAATAATGTAAAAATTAATTTTAATTTCGATCAATAACCGATCAAAATCAACTCGTAAACATTTCGATGTTACATAACATAACGAAACCAAAACACATGAGTTGCCCCAATGTACCATTTTATGTCATGTAGATTTTGGTACGTACATCATGTCAAATAGAAATTTCAAATTAGTTGTCGATTAAGAAATGATCCTACAGTACATGTGAAATAGTTTGTCGACTAATTAAGAGGTCACAATTTAAACTATATAATATACTGATCAATTCAAATTTAATGACTTGACTAGTACTACTAATCCAATTAGATTTATCCCTTCGATAAGATTTTATTTTCATAATTAATATTATTATATTTATAATTGAGTGTTAATTTTTTAGTTCAAATGCATATGAAAGAAGCAAATAATTAGGAGAGAAATGACGCGTAAAAACTTTAAGTTAATCACTACAAAACAAGAAAACCCATACTTAGGTTGTCCATCTTGCTCCCTACTAATAATATTTTTAAATTTCTTAGATTTGATTGTTATAAAAATAAAATGTTCCCTCAACAGTCAAAGATACAGAGTGGCAAAAAAAAATCCACTTGAAAGTTCACTGTTGACTTTCCACTATTTTTAAAAATTATTATGTCTCTTTTAATCATTCTATTTCTAAACTTAATCTTTTTAATCTTGGGCTACCTAAAAATATTTTAAAACTTACTCCCTCCGTCCACAATTGTTTGGCAGCTATACTAAAAATAGATGTCCAAGATTAATTGTCAATTTAAACAATCAAGAAATAATTAGTCACTTTTTTCCAATTCTGCCCTTAATGATTGTGTAGTTCAATTGAAAAGTTATGTAGACTTTTGGTATTCTTGATAAAGTAGGGTTATATTAGTCAATTTACACATTATATTAAATTTTCCTTGAGGGATGTGCATGACCTTATCCTGACAAACAATTGTGGACAGTATACTAATTAAAGAGCCACTAGTAATTGAAAAAAAAAGAAGGGGATATTATAACAGCCCAGAGGCCAAAGGTTTGTTTTGTCTTTACTAATTTTTGGGAAGAAATGATATTTCTTGGTAATTCACAAAATAAATAGAAGAAGATAATCTTTTATATCGAGTAAAAATGATCATTTCTGATAAAAAAAATAAAACTGTAAAACTAAAAAAAGAAAATGTAAGCGACCTACAAGACTAACTATTTTTGGGTCTTATTTTTGGTTAATTTTTTCAATTCTTGAATTTGTAATTATCATCTATTTATACTTTTGAATGGACAAATGACCATAAAATGTCAATGTAATTTGTACATAATAAATTGCTATGAATGTGGGAAAACGATAAATAAAAAAATGAAGATAGGATACAACTTATGTGTGCATTATTTTAATAATTTGGTTCGAGTCCTTTCAACAATAAACTGAAAATTATACTCTATTTTTTTTTCTTCAACAAGAAAATTGTACTCCACAACTTGCAGTCTGGATATGGAATTTGTACAATTTATATCATTCCATTGCCAAACTAGAAATGTAGGCCACTTTTGTCGGTGTACATATACTATTAGTTTTTAAAAAATTATTATTTTTTAGTTTACCGTTTTTAATGAAGCTCATTTACACCAAATGTCATTTATGGGAACAATTTATATGACCCTGAGTAGTACTATTTCATTGGTTAAAGAATAATATTCATAATGAGTTCTTTCATCTTCTTTTTTTCCTTTTACTAACTTTTTTAAGTAATGAAGTTATCGATTCTGAATATGAAGGTCAAACTAAATCATTTTCGGTGTGAATTCTATATATTTAAAGTGGTAATGGTGTGCAAAGGGCATGTAAAATGAAAACCAAGAAAAAGAAGTGCGGAGGTAACTATATAAAAAGTGGAATAAATCAAAGTTATTTAACCATTAAATATATTTAAAATGTATTTGAGAAAATTATAGTAAAAATAAATTATTTGACTTTCCAAATAATAACATAGTAATGTAAAGTGAAACAAGGAAACATCAAGAATTGAGTGTCCAGTATAATTAATGGACGCGGTGATAAATCGAGTTTGTTGATCAGTGGACATTAAACGCAATTAAATAAAAGGGTGATTATTCACATACAAGAAAGATACTTATCGAAAATGAAGATTTATTTACTTTTTACGTCTATTTTTTACTTGTTAAATTTTAAAGAGAGTGAGATATTCATGTCGAATATTTTTTATTTTTTTTGTCATTTTATTTTTAACTGTAATTTATTATATTTATGGTATATTACATCAACATTATTTAATAGTAATGGTAAAATAGACACAACGTGATAAGTTATTTATTAATTTTATAAACTGGACAATTATTGTTGGATATCCCAAAATTGTATAGTGGATAAGAAAAGATGGACGGATGGAGTAATTTTTTCATTAATATAGATTAATTATACTCCTATTTTTGATGAGATTCATTAATTATTGGTGTATGTCCTACCATTCCAAAGCCTAGTTTGACTTGGATTTTTCAAACCAAAAAACACACCTAATGGCAAGTCATAGAATACACACCTATTGGTCAATGAAGCTCATCAAATTTTTTTGAACTCAATAACGTGTTATCTCAAGTCCATATCATACATGTCTTTTAATATTTTTGCACACCCAAAAAAATATAATAGGTTTAATCATAATTCACACTATTTGTCTTAATTACGTACGTTGACCCCTCATTTAACGTAGACAATCTAGACAAAATTTGACAATATCTTGAGGAAGCTTTTAGACATATTATTAGTATTAATATTTGTTGTAAATTGTAGTTGCTAATTATCCTTTTAATTAATTTAATTCGTATTGCCACAAACAATATCTTTGAGAAATACAAATAACGACTCTTCATGTTAGGTAAAATGTAGCAACACAATTTCTATCATTGATATTGAAAAGTTAAGAATGAAAACGAAAGTACATTTACTGGACACTTTGTAAGTGTCCTATTATTTTCCATTAATGGAAAGAGTGAAAGGACCATCAAATTTCCCTCATTAAACATATAGATTCAACTACTCCAACTTGTTAAAAATAAAAATAAAAATAAAAATCTTTCCTAAGAGCTATTATATTGGGAAAAGAGTCTGATATACCCCTCAACTTTGTCATTTAGAGCTGATATATCCCTCGTTATGAAAGTGGTTCATATATACCCCTACTTATATACAAATGACTCACATATACCCTTTTCCTTTAACGGAAATGGAAAAAAAAAATTAGTTTAATTTTTTATTTTTTTATTTTAAAAAAATAAAACCCCATATGAGTATATCTAATTCTCCTCAAACATATTTTTTCGACTTTTTTTTCGTTTCAAAGATTAATTTAGATTTATTATTTTGATAGTCAAATTTATTTATGTTTCACTAATATTCTTGTAAAACTTATTATAGATGACCAAATTTTTTTCTTCAAATACAAAAATTAAATTACAATAAAGACAAAAAAAAAATAGTTTTAAATTATAATATAGACAAAAAAAATAGTTTTAAATTTATTTTTTTTACACTAAGGAATGAAAGAAAAAAATAAAATAAGAATAAGAAACTCAAACAATTATAATCAAAGAAGTAAAAAAATAACTTATGTATGAAAAAGATTAAAATATACCTTTAACTTTGCTAGAAGAATCATATATACCCCTAAATAATTTTTCAGAAAATTAAAAGTAAAAATATAAATTTAAAACTATTTTTTTCACTTCCGTTAAATGAAGGGTATATGTGAGCTCATTTTTTAACGGTAGGGGTATATGTGAGTCGTTTGTATAACGGTAAGGGTATATATGAGCCACTTTCATAACGAGGGGCATATCAACTCCAAATGAAAAAGTTAAGGGGTATGTCAGGCCCTTTCCCTTGTTTAAATGCAAGAACAGGTAAAAAGAAATAGATCTTGGCCTAATTTAATCTCAAAACTAGTTTACGACAAGAATAAAGATTGTTCAAGTTCATATAAGGAAATCATTCATTTCTTTTTCATCTGATGTGACATTCTTCAAAAGAGCAAGAAATTTATATGAGAAATTGCTTCATTCCGTATTAACTCTTCTTAATGTTTATGGTCTTTATTTGTTGGTAAGTCTGCAAAATTGTTTATCTCTCTCGAGTCGTGTCTAATAATGATTTCTTGCAAATACTTACTTATAATCTTTGATAATAGACCTAAGAGGGGTAAAATCCCCCTCTTTTATAAGTCTAATATAAAGAAATCCGTCTCACTCCATTTCTAAATCTCTATATCCAATTCTCTTGCTAATTTTAGTCCTTATTTGATGCTCCATAATTTCATAGTGGTGCTTGAGGTCGACTCTCAGTTTACTTGTTTTCAATTTGGGTGGGGGGGGGGGGTTTCAAATCCTACCCGTTCAACCAAATCTGTATTTTAGC
This sequence comes from Solanum verrucosum, assembly GCF_900185275.1. Lineage (NCBI taxonomy): Eukaryota > Viridiplantae > Streptophyta > Magnoliopsida > Solanales > Solanaceae > Solanum > Solanum verrucosum. The sequence goes on from NW_026019954.1 coordinate 1,693,672, forward strand.
TCATTTCAACCTAAGTAATTTTTGGGCGAGATCAATAACTCATCTACTTATTAACTCAGTCCATTTGACTCAACCCAAATTTAGTTCAACTCATTTATTTGACACCTCTAATTTCAATATTCACTTACCTTATCATTTTTTAAAAATCTTCCGAAAGCAACATATCTAGTTTAGGCCCTCACTTTGCTACCAATATTTAATTCAATCAATCAGTTAACCTTGATTGGGGGAGAGAAATTCAACTAATTTATTTTCAAATTCAAAGAAAGTGAAAATACCGACAATGTTTATATAATTAAATGGAGTAGTACAAAAAGGAATTTTACTTTTGTCGATCGTTCAATTTTCGAGATATTAGAATACTAAGAATTAACAACAAAATGAAATGAAGATTAGTTAAACAAGTTCGATTATCGATAAACTAAGATTTTAATTAGAATTAAAACCCGTGAATTATATTGTCAGTTTAAATTTCAATAATGAGCGCTGATAACCTACGACGCGCCCCACTGTAACTTTTTTGTAGAGCCAACCGACACGTTAGCTACGGCGCGTCACCGACACAACAAACGCGGCTGGCTTAAATGGACCCCACCAACGAATTTATGAATTAAATATGAAAATTCCGTCTCTCTATGAATGCATGTGACTTTTCTGAATAAATTAATTATTAAATTTTCTCCACTGAATAAATTCTTTTGTTTCTACACATCTCTGATCTGAATTTTTTCTTTTCTTACCTTATAAAAAAATACTGTGAAAACGTAGTACTTATTTGTTAAAATAATCACTTCTCAATACTAATCTTGTCTAAATATATAATAAAATAGAATAAAATCTGGTGGGAATTATACTCTTGTAGCCTCCTTATTAAAAGTTCCAATAATTGCGCCTTAAAGTTTAAATTTCAGGGCAAAACAACATATTCGCTTAATTTGGTTAAAATGTAAACAACACACAATTTGGTTAAAATGTACCTAAGATTTGAGATTACATTGAATATATTGTTATCGTATATATTACGAGCATTCAAGTGAATTATATGTAGTGTAACAATAGGCCTTACTATGTTCTGACTATAGTATATTAATTGTCTTTTTTTTTCGTTTACACAGTTCAGAGTAATTTAAATAATAAGGGTATAATTTTATTAGTTTACCTCTCTTGACAATTTTTTTATGAAACTTTACACATGTATGAATTAATAATAAGAATAAAATGAAAAGTTTAATTAATTCTTTTTTTTATCTTATAAATAATTTAGAATACTATTTTTTAACATAATGAACAACTAATATAAAATTGAAAAGTGTACAACCATAGTGGTCAATCAATTCCCTTTTAACTCTTTGAGATCGACTATTCTATTTTAACCTCCTATCTTTTCTTTCTCCCATTTAATGTCACTAATAAGACCATCAGATGGTTCATTCATGTGACCGCAAATTGGGGTCACTTTTAATTTTGCATATTTTTTCACTAGTCCCACTGAATTCTTTGGCTTTTCATGATGAAAAATAAAAATTATACTGCATCATTATTTAATATCCAAGATGTTGGAACCTTTTTTAAAATATTTTCTTTCTTTATTTTTAGTTGTTCATTTTGTAATTTACGTTCTTTGAAAAAAATGATTAGTACTTATGAATTTTTATCATAATATTCATATTAATTGATTCAATCTTTAAAAATAATTAGAGAAAAAAGATTAACGTTAAGGTAAAACATAAAAAAAAAACTTTTGATATTCTAAAAGTGATTTGTAGGTAAAAGTTAAAATATAAATTTTATTCTCTTTAGTTCATAATAATTAAATTTGCAAGGCAATGTACACCTATTACACTATTAATTTATTTTGAACATTGTAAAAGGGCTTAAAAATTTAATTGTTATGAACTATCGATAGTAATGATATAGTAGACAAGTAAAAATAATCAAACAAAGTATATCTCAATTGGTTGTTTATTTTGTTGAATCGACAATCAAATTTTTCACTTTTAATTATATTTCCTTTCTTTTTATTTTTTATTTTTTATATTTATCTGGTGTTTGGTATTTGCATTGCATAATGTGGGGAAGCACTCAAATTCCTACTAATATTTTTTTTTCTTATTTAAAACTCGTTATTAAGATTTATAATAGACAACAATAGTTTCATTTGCTACATCAAATCGTTGATATATATTTCCATTTCTTCCTTTTTCCCCCAAAACAAGTTAGAGGAAACTTATGAACCAGTCCTAGCTAAGATGTGGAGAAGTTTGTCGGCCAATAAAATTGAACTAAATCGACCGTCATAAATTCAGCTAGCTGTGATTAATTAAGTACAACAAAAGACAATCTTGTTAGAGAAATAAGCATTTTAAACTAATTATTCCTAATTTACTCTTTTGATATAGACAGCAATAAGTAAATCCCTTAATTGTCTCTATAATATATACACTACAATCTATATCAATTTAATTCTTGGCTCTTTTTTGGGTTGAAATGAAATCATATCGTCCGTGTTCATTTTTACTAGTTTAATATTTTAAAAATAATTTTTTAATAAATCAAGGAAAAAAATTATTTTTATTTCACTCTTAACATTAATTATTTATTTCAAAATTTAATATCAATATATATCAATTAATATAAATATTATGATAAAAATATTTATATTAATCATTATTTTGCGGTGAAACATACCTTAAAATGACAAAAGATACAAAAGGGGTGGGACATGTATGACTAGGATTCACGGATATATAGTTGTACAAGAATATAAATATATAGTGGTAGTAAAGCCCTTCAAGATTTAAAAGTGCATTTTTTTTTTTATATAGTACAAGATATTTGATCTGCTTACCTATCAAAGGGGATAGGAATTTGTATTTACCAAAAAAGTCTGCTGTTATATATATATTCATCATCTTCTCGATTTTAACATTAATTTTGTGGAGCCTACTGCCTCCTTCCATCCCATCTTCATAGCTATCATGCTTTAGTAAATTTAGAGAGGAAGATCAACTTGAGTCGTAGTGCACTTGTGAGACTGTTTTATTCTTTATAACAGGTCTCAGGTTTAAATTTTGCGTCACTTCCAAATGAGCCCTGCAGTGTGCAAGGCCTTGCAGTGTGCGATCCGAATGATGTTCGTGCGTCACCCCAAATGAACCCTGCAATGCGTAGCTGAGCCTTGCAGTGTGTGATCCAAATTTAGTAAGGACTCCAATGTAGGCTTCAGACATTCTAGAACTAAAAGAAAATAAATTATAGAGGGATGTTTTTTTTTTTTTTTTTTTAAAGTCAATTCTTTAAATATTCATCCAAATAAATTTCTTAAATGTCAATAAGAACAAAATGAAACTTTTGTAGTTCCTTTATCATCATCAAAAGATGTTTTGCCGTGGCTAGAGTTGTTTCTTTTCTTAATTAGACGTCTCAGTTTTGAGTTATAGATATGAATATTTTTTTTATAAAGATCACTTTTTTAAATGAGTCTTACGTGACACGAATTTAAATTAAATTGAAATTTAATATAGATATTAGAAATTGATGTACGGTGATCTTACCCTAGAGTCACCATGCTTATACTGTACCACAACTTACTCCTTATAAACTACACACTATTGTCTTTTTTTCTTTTGTGGTGAAATTTTTATCAATTAATGTCATATAATCTATAATATTATTGTATCTAAATGGTCCATTCTACTCCCATATTATCTATGCATAGACAAAAAATAAAAAATAGATAGGCAAGTAAAGAGACAATAGGAAGCTGCAAATCCGGCGCAAGTTGCTATCAAAATCCAGATCTACTCTTAAATTCTCATACCCAAAAGTCTTTTGATAATGGTTAATTATAGAATTTAAGTTGTACAATAATTTATTTTACATTATAAATATAATTTTATTTGTATTACAAATTAGGTACTACTATTTTTAACTTGTTATAAATGAGTACTTAACATTTTTTATCAAGTAAAATACTTCTCAATTTACATAGTTTATTAAGGAGTGAGTGTGTCAAAATTAAAAACACTACTTATTTTGACACATTCTTTAAGAATTTTTTAATTAAATATGTATTTTATTAAAGATATTTTTGAATTATAAATGTGTTTACTTACTCTCTTTCCATTCACTTTCATTGTCCATTATTTCAAAATTAGATTCATTTTTTACTTGTCACTTTTGATATAACAAGATTTTTTATTTTATTTTTATTTTACGCTCAACACTAATTATTTATTCCCCAAATTATTTTTAAGATCTAAGATTATACATCAATTAATATGTATATTATAGTAAAACACTCTTATTAATCATATTTTTTCACATGTGAAACTTAAATGGACAAGTAAAAGTAAATTAAAAGGAGTACTATTTTTGATATAAGAATCATGTAAAATAAAATAGATGTAGTCGTAATTCTTACTCCCCTAATTTATTATAATTCTGAATTCACCCTTATTATCAATCAAATTTAATTTCGTAAATTCATTATTTTATTATTTACTTTTTAAATGTTGTGTTAAATCGGACAAATAAAAATGGACTGAGGGATTAAGAAAAAAAATTAGTTAGTGATAATTGATCTAATGGTCTTCACCCACCAGTTGAAATTAAGACGAGTAAGTGAGTGAGTCGGTTCCTACTAATTGCGTCACTTTCAACAAATCTTTAAATAATTAAGAATTACAGTTGCTATTTGAACTCTCTACTCTACTAATCACTTTCTCTCTCTACTTTTAACTATATTCTGAACTGTGTATACCTATTTCACAACATATAGCTTCTTGATTAATTATTTAATTAGTAGTACTATTAACTACTACAACGTATTAATTAAAAAAAATAATTATTTCATAGACCTCATATATATGAAACGCCTTCCCAAGAAGAGTAGATTGAAAGAGTGCTTTTTTTTTTTCTTTCGTTTTCACGGGTGAGCACCTGTAGTGATTGGATCCATACTTCTACTGCATTATATTCTCAACCCCTTTTCTTTCTCTCTCTATTTTTTTGTTCTTTCTCTCTCTAAACAATCCAAAATTTGTTTCGAATGTGAGAGAAGAGTGGGAGCTCAAGTTCAGGAAGAAGACTGGGAATTCTTGATTTGTGGGAATTTGATAGAAAGTTGAAAGCTTTTTTGCTATTAAGAAACTGGGTTTCATTTATTTTTTGGTTTAAGGTATTCAAAACCTTTCTTTCTTAGCAAATTGTAACTATTTCTGGTTTTTTTTCTTTTTTTTCCTTGGTGGGTTTTGCAAAAAGATTCCATTTTTGGCTTCTACTTATTGAATTGATCTAAAATGGGAAATGGGGTGTTTTGGGTTTTTTTAGTTTTTTATTTCCGTGTTTGTGTAGTATACTGAACTGACTTTACTTCCATTTCTACTCAACTAAATCTCATATTTTACTTGGTGGATAAGGAAAGAACTTGTTCATAATGTTTATAGTGGCATAAGCATTTAATATTTTAGTAGAATGTATCTGCTTTTGTTCTACTGTTTCTTAGCATTTGATTGTTTTTGTAAGTAATACTGTTGTGATGTTCATTTGGGGGTCCATGGATCTAGTTGGAAAGTGTGATTTGATCTTGTTCTTAGAGATAGAGTTTATTTATTCATGTTATTGTTTATTTATGTGAATAAAGTTTTGTTCTTGGTATATCTTTTTTATAATTTGTTCTGCTTGGGGATTATCAGGTTGGAATATGTCAAGGCCACTCCATAGAGGTGTGTCAGGTGGGGGGAGGTTATCAGTTAATGGCCCTGATTTCTGGGATGACTCTCAGATGAAAGATAAAATAGAAAAGGAAGATTTGGAGCGTAATCGCTCGCCTGGTGATCAGACTTATTCACCTACCAAATTCCTTTGCCGGATTCTGTTTCCAGATAATTCTCCTTCAAAACATAATTTGGGTGAAAATGGCTTACTTTCTGATCCATTTAGCCCTGGAACTGGAAGAAATAGACTTAAGTATGCTTTGGGTTGGATCAGGCTGAGCTTAGTTGGCATAGTACTTCTTGCCCTTACTGGATCCTTTTGGTGGACAGTTTCGATAACCTCCTCGTCGAGAGGTCATATATACCATGGATACAGGCAGCTTCAGGAGCAAGTAGTATCGGATTTGAGAGACATTGGACAGCTCTCTCTTGGTGCTGCAAATGTGAAGGATATAGAATACTGTCCTCCTGAATCTGAGAACTTTATTCCATGTTTCAATGTGTCAGAAAATCTTGATTTGGGCCTTTCTAAAGGCGAGGAGGTTGACCGCCATTGTGGACCTGGTTCAAGACAAAATTGCTTGGTACTTCCCCCTGTTAATTACAAGATTCCTCTTAGGTGGCCTACCGGTAGAGATGTCATTTGGCATGCAAATGTTAATATTACTGCTCAAGAGGTACTCTCCTCTGGAAGTATGACAAAAAGGTGAGTGCAAAATGCAAGTTTCTTTTGCTTAACTATGATTGTATTATCTGCTCCTTTGCTTATTTGTCTCCTCAAAACATGCAATGTTAGGTTGATGATGTTGGAAGAAGAGCAGATTTCCTTTCGGTCAGACTCTGCCATGTTTGACAGCATTGAAGACTACTCACATCAAATAGCAGAAATGATTGGGCTACGGAATGAATCAAACTTTGTACGAGCCGGGGTAAGTGGATTCTAATTGTTGGGACTGGTTTCTGGTGTACTTCCACTTGTGCTCCGTAGTTCATCCTTGTATTCAGAATTCCTTATCACTTCCTACTACTTGATTAAAAAAACCATCTTGTGCTAAAATTCCATTGACCAGTGAAATACGGTTTCCCTTTGCTTACTATATGCATATCTGGATAGTATACTTATATTATTTCCGTATATTTTTGCTGTAGTCCTTAAGAAAGCTTCTACAACAACTAGATCTCATTGAATTTTCGTTTAGATTTCTCTTCCGCTCTTGAAGGACTGCTTCTGTCAGATTTGGAAATGTTAGTTCTATTTTCCTTTTTGTCCGGTGCCATTAAAGTTGTATCAAACTCTAACTACTTGATACTCTTGCTTCCTTTTCAGGTCCGAACTATCTTGGATATTGGATGTGGTTATGGCAGTTTTGGGGCACATCTCTTTTCTAGCCAACTATTGACCATGTGTGTTGCAAACTATGAAGCTTCAGGCAGTCAAGTTCAGCTGACACTTGAAAGAGGTCTTCCCGCAATGATTGGATCATTTAATTCAAAGCAATTGCCGTATCCATCTCTTTCCTTTGATATGATACATTGTGCGGAATGTCATGTTGACTGGGATCAGAAAGGTACTCTTCAGAATTATGTACTTTGTTAATATTCTTAGTTCTCTTTATCTGGAAAATTTTGTATATGCAAATGGGTAGAACCTTGTTTAGGTCTCACTTTCATATGAACTAGTTACCAAGTGATGTTTCATAATTCATGCATGGATTTAGGAACATACAAGACATTGCATCAGGGGATTTTAATTGGAACAAGTGAAAACTTGACAAGTAGTCTTTTTTCTCAACATGACTGTGCTCCTATACTTGAATTATTTAAATCAGTTGTGATGCAGTTCCAAGGCCATTCCCTTGGTTTCGCTGCTTGTATCCTGAAGAAAAGGTATCTGACATAAGTTCATAGACATCAGCATATAGCAAGTAATCTTGATGTCCAGTATGTTCTCATACTTCCATTTGTAACAAAAGTTCGGGAAGAACTGAGTTTATACAGGTTCTTTCAAATGTTACATCACTATTCACTGAAGACTAACAAATCTAAGGGGAGGAAAGTTGGTGCTTCCTTTAAATGGTTGTTTCTTTTTTATGACCGATGTCCTGGTCAACTTGCCACACCTCTATTGTTGTACTGTATACCTGTGACCTCCCAGCACAGGTATCAGCTAAGTCTGCCAACCAAGGCTTAGATCGATGGTAAGAAATGAAATCACCTAGTGTATTTTTTTGCCTCCGCTTTGATTTGAACCCACGACCTCATGGTTCTTCTCCCACTTCATTGACCACCAGTTCATACCCTTGGCCCTTGGGTGCAACACTTCTCTTCCCTCTTTGGAACTGCTAATAACTATTACTTGATGGTAAGAATTGAAATCACCTAGTGTTTTTTTTTTGCCCTCTGCTTTAATTTGAACCCAAGAGTTCATGGTTCTCCTCCCACTTCATTGACCACCGGTTCATACCCTTGGCCCTTGGGTGCAACACTTCTTTCCTATTAGGATCGGCTAATAACTAGTTCTTCCTATTGGGATGTTTTCCGTAAGTTCACCATTATTGTAATTCTGCTTCGTATTACTAATGTACAAGTTAAATCTTGTATACTATCATTTATTAAGGCCTTAATAATAACTGAATTGTGGTGCAGATGGTATTTTTCTTGTTGAAGTTGATCGATTGTTAAGGCCTGGTGGATATTTTGTCTGGACTTCAACTGTTACGAATACTCAGCGCTCCGTCCGCAACAAAGTGAACCTGAAAAAATGGAACTTTGTCCGGAATTTTGCTGAAAGTATGTGCTGGGAGCTGTTACCACAACAAGATGAAACTGTTGTATGGAAAAAGACAAGTTTAAAGAAATGCTATTTTGCAAGGTGTGCAGACCATGTCCACATATCTTCATTTCAATTTTTATTTCCCAACCCTCAATAGGTCATATCTTTGATCAAGTGGCATGTAAGCAATGATTGTGGGACTATAAAGAGTTGCCTCTGTTTACAGGAGACCAGGTGTTGGGCCTTCTATCTGCAGTAAAGGACAGGACATTGAATCCCCATATTATCGACCTCTACAAGCATGCATTGCTGGAACCCAAAGCCGCCGGTGGATTCCTATTGAAGAAAGGACAAAGTGGCCTTCTAGGGCCAAATTAAACTCCAGCGAACTTAAGATTCATGGTAATGGGGTATCCTCATTTTCAAAAGTTATAAATGTGGAACACTTTGTTACATGATGTTATTTAGTTTCCTCTGAACATCTATTGATAGTGCTCTGTGTTTTATTAGGTTTGTTATCTGAAGCTCTTGCTGAGGATTCCCTTAACTGGAATTCAGCAGTTAACAATTATTGGTCACTTCTTTCACCTTTAATATTTTCCGATCACCCGAAGCGACCTGGTGATGATGATCCTTCTCCTCCCTATAATATGCTTAGAAATGTGCTAGACATGAATGCCCATTTTGGTGGTTTGAATGCTGCTCTGCTGGATGCTAGAAAGTCAGTGTGGGTCATGAATGTTATTCCCACTAGTGGGTCTAACTATCTTCCCCTAATTATCGACAGGGGATTCGTTGGTGTTTTGCATGATTGGTAATTTCTCTTCTCTTTCTCTAGTGAAGGAATCCACTGGATAAATATCTAGTCTTAATACATGCAACATTTTCTAGTTACATGATAAAGAACTCTAGATGCATAAATCTGTCTGTAAATTGAATTTGGATGATAGCTTCTGATCGCCCTAACTCTTTATGTTTCCTAATAATTGCCATACCTCACAATTCATATTATTTGGTTGAACAACACTTATCACTTTTCACAACCCGTTGGCAGATGTGGATCCAAAATTTGAAGTTTGTGGGTTCTTATAATGATCTCAAATTAATATACAGTATAATTGAGTTCACAGTCAAATATTTATAAATATTTAATGGATTTCTTAATATATATCCATGGTTTTGTGCAAAAGCTATTGTGTTTCCGTGAACCCATATATTGTGTTCTAGATCCATGACTACTCGTTGGTTCCACGATCTATATGGTTGTAAGTTGTAACTAGGTTCAGTGACTAAATTTCCTTCTCCAAGACAGCATCTTTCCGCAGAGTTTCTTTGCCCCTATTTACATGAAAATAATTTTTAGCTTTGGATTTAAACACTTACAAGCTGGAGAAGTTTATGCTCACTAGTAACTCATTTTTTGTGATTGAGATGAAGAGGGAGCATGTATATCATAAATAAGGAGCAAAGTACTGATGACTGAGTAACATGTTTGCCAGTCTAAACTCTTGCACTTCTATTGACTTTCTGGGACTTTCATTTTATCCACTCGAAAGAACTTGTAGGTACTGGTTTGTGCTTGATCAATTGTATTTCTGGTGTTAAGGGAATACTGTATTGTATAGATAGTTGGCAGGAATCATACATGCTTGTAGATGACTCGTGTTAACACACTTAGACCAACTTCTAAATGCTTTCAACATCGACTTGTTTTCAGTAATGAAAATGTTGACTTAAAGAAACAAGGTCGATTGCAAGTCACATAAAAGCAGTTCATCTTGATTCATAAACTTTATCAAAAACAACTTCGTTTTATTTGTTTATTTAATATCTTTTGGGTGGATTCTGTGACTAATTTTGCTTTCTATTTCCTTTGCAGGTGTGAGGCATTTCCAACATATCCAAGAACTTACGATCTGGTACATGCTAATGGACTTCTGTCAATGGAATTTGGCCAACATAGCAGATGTCTGATGTTTGACCTGTTTATTGAGATGGATCGTGTTCTTCGTCCGGAGGTATGTATATTTGTTGCTACACTTTGCTAGTTCTTATTTTGTAATTATGCATCACTTAGATGGAGTTCTTGATAGTCAACAAGTAGTGACTTGTCAAGCTCTAATGTATATAATGGTGCAATAAGACTAGAATTAAGATAACTCTATCATATGATTCATCCACTTCTTTTTTACAAGCAACCGAAATGTGGTTCTCGGAATCAGAGGGAGGTCTTTAAAGTCTTAGTGGGATTTGGGTTGCAAAAGGAGTTGTATGATTCAGCTCCTGTTTTCCACTCGCATAAGTGGCTACACTGGAAGTCTTTTTCTTAGCTAGAGAGGCATTGAAGTGGGCTCCATAAGAGTACAGAACATAGTGGTGTGATGATGCAGCATATAATGCCCCCTCCAATAGCAGCTCTTTTTCTTAGTTTATCCTTTCCTATCACTAGTTATTCCTCCCTTTTCCCTCTCGTCTTTTGTTATAAGCATCCTTTTCTTCCTCCCACTCATAAGCACTGTATTGCAACTTTGAATGAGGCCGTACAGGTTATTATGGTATTCGCTCTTTGCGACCTGAATACTATGCGTACTTATGGCATATCTATAATTTCTACCTGAACATGCCATTTACCCTTTGATCTTGTATGCCAAAACACGTTCACCCACTTTCAGCTGTTTTTAATGTACCTGAATGCTGAGCAACATCAACATACTCTTGACTGGTTTTTTCTCTGTCTGCTAACCACTATTTGCATGCTGCAGGGCTGGGTGATTTTACGCGACACTGTCCCTCTTATTGAATTAGCAAGATCTCATGCAGCACGGTTGAAATGGGACGCGAGAGTTATAGAGGTAGAAAGCAGTGATGAGAAGCTACTAATTTGCCAGAAACCATTTTCAAGAAGACAAGCTAGCTAAAAATTGGCAAGGATCTCAAGATTGTAGATGATAATAGTCATTTGTTTGTTGGATCATATTATTAAACAGCAAAAATTTCACACAGAAAGGGCGGTAACGAAATTTTTTGGACAGTCAGAAAAGCAAGAGAGCACAAGAAGAGAAGACAACAGAATGGTTCTGCAAAGGGACCAAAACCACAACTCCTATGTAGCCGTAAGGTGTACGTAGGGCCATGTAATTACACATTTGAGGCACAGTGCAAATGGGAATTGTTTTAGGGCTATAGTTTTTTCCTTGTGATGTCTCATTTTATTATAACTATACAAGCAAAAACCATATGTTGATTGAAATTGTGAAGGTATTATAGAATAAGGGCAATCCTAGCTGCTGTAGCATATCTCAATTGTTTTTGACTCCTTTACCTCCACATTTTTCCTTTTTTGATAGTTCATCCTTGATACTCTGGCAAGTGATTCCAGTTCATTTTCTCATATTTTGTTGGTGATATTTTACGGAAAATATTCTCCTCGACAAAAACAAGTTCCTTAAAAATGAAGAAAATGACTAGAAAAACAAAAAACGCTCTACACCAATTGTCTTTTTCATCTTCCAACACCTCATAGAGTCATAGTACTTGTTCTAAACTATATACAAATGTTTTTTCTATCATTAACCGGAAATTGTCTTAGTAATGGGATACAACCTTAAGTTGCATTTTTAACGGTAGATATGCAGAATTTCAATTACTCAGATATGAATGATGATATAAAGTCATCTTTACGGATAATTGACTTTCTCATGATTCACAATGTTCAAAATTAACATAACAAGTAAGTGAGAAACTATTATTAAACTTGTTCGATCACCAAAAGGATCATCTTTATAGATTGGTTGTAGTACTGCAGATTTCGCAATTCAATACTAAAAAAATTTCATTAGAACACTTGAAAATAAAGTTTTGGTAACCAATATTAATTGCGTGAGTCAAAATATTTTACCCAAGTTAGTGATGCCTCCACTCTAAAACAACAACCGACCTTAGCTCAGTTGGTAGAGCGGAGGACTGTAGTGTGTTCATAGCAATCCTAAGGTCGCTGGTTCGAATCCGGCAGGTCGGATTATTATTTTTTAAAACTCATCTCTTTCTTCTTCAATTTTTTTTTTATCTCTTTCTTCTTCATTCTTAAACCCTAATTCCACCATTGAAAAACCAGAAACTAACAATACTCAAATGACAATTTGGCGTCTCTTTTGTACCAAATCCATCTCTATTTCTTCCAATTCAAAAACTTCACATTTCTCCTTAAACCCTAACTCAACTTTCTCTCAATTCACTTCCCACTTCAGACAATTTTCCACCTCCTTCCTCGTCACCAAAATCCCAAAGAAATTCCGCAAGAAACGAAAGAAAAAGGAATCCCCACGTACCAAATTGGTTCAAACTCAACCAAACATCAATCCCCATTTCGAAAACATTCTTTTTGGTGATACCCATTTCAGATTTCTCACTAAAACCAAAGAATTCCTCTCCAAACAACCCCATCATGTACTTCCCCTTGACGATGCCGGAAAACTCCACCAGCAGCTGGGGTTCCCACGTGGAAGAAAGGTTGTTCGATCCCTCCAACGACACCCTTCAATCTTCGAAATTTATCGGCATAATGATGGTAAGATGTGGATTGGTTTTACTGATTTCATGGAAAAATTGTTGGATGAGGAGGGTAAAGTAATGAATGAAATGGAAAGTGATAGAGTTAGTGTTGTTAGGAAATTGTTAATGATGTCGAAAGATAAGAGGATTGCTTTGAGTAAAATTTATCATAATAGGCTTTTATTTGGTATACCTGAAGATTTTAGGGATAGGATAAGGAAGTATGAGGATTATTTTAAGGTGGTTGTTGAGGAAGATGGGAAAAGGGTAATTGAGCTTCTGAAATGGGATCCTACATTGGCGGTGAGCGCGTTGGAGAAGGAGTATATGGTTGATGAGGATAAGGTGAAGAAGGCGTTTAAGTTTCCAATAAAACATGGGAAGGCATTGGATTTGGATGAAGGTGATGAGAGGAAGTTGAATTTGTTGTATACATTGCCATTGGTTTCGCCTTATTCTGATGGGAGTAAGCTGGATTTGTGGACAGTGGAGGCGGAGAAGTTTAGGGTGGGATTGATTCATGAGTTCTTGAGCTTGACATTGGAGAAGAGAGCTTATATACACAACATTGTGGAGTTCAAGGAGGAGTTTTGTCTTACGAAGCATACTTATCAGATGCTCTTGAAACAGCCTCGGACGTTTTACTTGGCTGGTACCGAAATGAATTGGTCTGTGTTTCTTAAGGATGCTTATGGGGAAGATGGGGTTTTGCTAAATAAGGATCCACAGGTGCTGTTCAATGAGAAACTTTATAAATATGCAGACATGAAAGTATTGAAGCCAAGCAGTGATGTCTATGAAACATGAAAGGTTGAATTAGCTTTTGATGTCTAGTGTAACTTATGGTGATGATGGAGCATCATAGAGCAGAATTTACATGGAGGATGTGTATGGAGAAGGCGGGGTTTTGCTAAATAAGGATCCGCAGGTGCTGTTCAATTATAGATACGCAGACATGAAAGTAATGAAGCCAAGCAGTGATGTCTATGAGGCATAAAAGGTTGAAGTAGCTTTTACTTCTAGTGTAACTTATGGTGATGCCGGAGTTTCATAGAGCAGAATTTACACGAAGAATGCAAAAGAAGAATTATGGTGGACCTCATCCACCTATATTATATATCAAAGCAACATAAATCTTGAGGTATCTAGAGTTGTTTCAAACTCTTGTTTAGCATTTTCCTGCTGCCTATTGTTTCAGCTGTAAATTGTAATCATGCCTGTACTCTATCATCTACAAAATGTAGAGCACTATTGCATTCACAATGTAAAATCTTACTTATCAGAAGAAGAAATTCTTTGTTGCCAACCATTGCATTTGATTTTATAAGATAATATCCAGTATTCTACTTAAGGGGCTAGCTATGTATTAAGCCTTAGTTTAACCATGACTCTATGAGTAAAATCTCTTTTTAGTTCTCTCTATCTGCATGAAAGTTACAACCTTGCATAGCCCAACTTCCACAGTTTATCTTGTATTGTCATTCAATTGCAATATCTTCATTGACATGCTGGTGCTCTGAGCTGGTATGATATGCATATTTTGTGAAGACATGCATACATTGAACTTGTGCACAAGTTAGTTTTGACACTACCATTATTTGAAGAGACATGCATCAAGGAAAATAAAACTGTCCTTTATTAGGCCTACCTAACCTTTGATGACAAGCCTAGGATTGACCTCCTTTGTCTTAGTATTATGGTGGTTCAATCAATTTATCATATCCCTTTTCATAAATTATCAACACATCTAACCTATGCTACTCAGGCTTTTCAAAAATGTAGATGGGTTCGTGTCAAATCCTCTAAAACTATTAGATTCTTGGAGATCCGATAGCAACATTTGCGTAGAGTCCAAACAACATACTAGCTGCTAAGGTAATAATTTCACTTTTTTTACAAAAATATACTTCAGTGACAACCAACTTTTTCTCTGGAATTCAGTGCCCTTGTTATTGCTATGAAGCCAGAGCATAGGCTTGAGGAAACAGTCTTCCATGCCAATTTGAATAGGAAAGACGTGATTTTTTTCCAGATATCGTGTGTTACTTTCAGATTTCTTATGTGTAAAATTAAATACGGATTTGTAAAGGACTACAAAATCAATTGGTCCAGCACAAGGAAATGGCGATAGCCGATATGTATTAAAGAAAGATTTCTGGTTATTTACCTGTCAAAATTAGTGGGTATTACTTGTTCAATTCGTTCTTTCAATGGAAAAGGATAGCCCAAATAGACAGAATTAACACTGTGAGCTGCTTAGCGCTCTTAAATATTCTAAAAACAGAAGGTGTGGTCTTAAACAAAACACATCTTTAAAGTTTAAAACATATGATTTATTAGTTTGTTGATGCTTTCCGCACTATTAATGAGTGGTCAATTTTGTCAAAAAGTTGTTATACTTTCCAATCTAATACGTCTTCTTTTTAGTGGTTATAGTTGAAATAAACAGTCCACAAAAAGTTGGAAATTTAATGACTCCAAGAATCATGCTTCTGTGGCTCTAAATTAAATAAAATATCGACCCTTGAGATTTTGACGTAATTTACGCCTTTTACAATGCATATTTTGGATTGTCTCTCCTCTTTAAGTCAAAGATTCTTCTCTCCTTTTACATATTTTTTTTTCCCCTTTTTTTATTATAAAGTAAATGAATGTATTGAACTTCAGCTGCTAAACCTCAAATTTACTACTGTTTGGTATATAGTGTTTTCTATCTCCTGGTCAGCTTACTTAATGGGAGAAAAGTCACCCTCTATAAGAAGTGGTCAGGGGCCATCTAAGCCTCATCGTCGTTGGACCTTGTTATCGTGTCAAAAAAGAATGTTATAGCGACCTTGTGGGGTCCTCCACGGTTGTTGACCTTGTGGTCAGGGGCCACCTGATGGTGCGGCCTCCTAAATTGTTAGATTCATCCTTGGACCTTGTTTGTTATTCTACAGAAAAAAGAATGTTATACTGTTATAGATTGGATGTTAATGTTATTGTTATCCTAAATTGTACTGAAGATTTTTCGGTCATTTCACCTTTGATAAATTGGATGACTAACTACAAGAAATGTGATGGGGATGAATGAGCGTCTCAAGTTTAAACTCTAGGTATGAAACAAGGAAAACAGTCTTTACTTGATCTCTAAGAATGCAAGAAATTCGAGTAATGACATGGTTAAACTGAAAAAAGAAATTGGAATGGATTAGTCAAAAAATTTAACTTCACATTTCCATTGCCTTTCCAATTACAACCAATCCTTTAAGGAGCAAAACACCACAATTTGCTTTGGACAGCTTATGTCTATGATATGCATTTCTAACATAGATATTACACAATCTGTCAGCAAGATACTCCTCAGAAGTGTACTTTACTTGCGAATGAGTGAAAAAAGCAGGTTATTGATAGTTGTATTACTTCATAGAAAACTAAAAAGATCTAATACAAAATTCAATATCAATCAGAAGCAGAATAGGAGTTCATTTATAAAGGTGCAAATCAATGTTGGAAAACATGCCAAATTGAACAATCATACAAAGCCATAACTACCTTGCTTTCAAACAGACTTTTCAGAATGAAATGCAGAATGAGGAAGAACCTCCACAACTTTTAACATGAATGTCTAAATCACTCCTCTCTTTTGATGAACAAATTAAAAACAGATAAACAAAATCGAAACACACTGAAAAAACATGCTTTCTCGGATTACACTGTCCAAAAGCATGAAGCATTTTGGAACAAGGAGATACTAGAGCAGATAGATCACTTGGCCTTGGAAGACTGAAGTTGAGTTCGGCTTCTTAGCCTATGCCTGCTCTTTTGAGAAACACTCGTGCTGCTCCTATGCACGCTTGCAGATGAAGAAGCTCCGGTGGTTACCTTCCTGGTTGCTCTTCTATGAGTGCCCCGAGTGCTACTGCCCAGTGCTGCTTTTGCAACTGCTTCTGTTCCTACATCCCGTGCCTTTTGGGAATTAATTGGCTGTTTGTTCAAGTAGGCTAGTTTTGGGAGCAGGCTGCAAGCTGCCTTTCGCAGCTGGTCATCACTTATATTGATCTGAATTGGATTTCCCAATAGATTTAGAGCCAGAAGAGAGTTGTAGTTTGCCACAAGCTGACCAAGCGCTTTAGTAGTAGTTATCTTGTTGAAGCTCAAGTCTAGAACAGTCAATTTCAGAAGTCTGTGCAGCCCTTCAATATCACTTATTTTGTTACCAGCGAGGTAGAGCTCTTTGATGAGAGTACAATTCGACAAACCTGATGCAATTTGAAGACAAATTCACATATTCAGGAGGTTGTTTAAGGACGTAAAACTCGGATATTTGTGAGTCACTAGACAATACAGTTTATCTTTGGTGGAAGGTCAAAGGAAGCCACATACCTTGTCCAATTCGAGAGATTCTGTTGTAACTTAGGTCAAGCACGCGCAGACGTGTCAACTCCCTGAGTCCTTCAATTGTGTGGATCTTGTTCCTTGATAAATTGAGAACATGAAGACCCTTTGGTAGTGATCCCGGAGTTATTTGAACTGCATTGTCCAAGGAAACATAAATTATGTTAATGGGGCTTTCTATGACCATTTCCTTTAGTCTAAATTAGTTTAGTACTAGTTGTCCTTCGATTACATACCTATAAAGTTGCCTGATAAATTGACAGATCGAAGGCTACATAAGTGTGATATAGCAGGGATAACTTTCAGACCAGCGCCCGCGATGTGAGCAACCGTTGAGGAAGAATTGAGAGATCGGATGACTGTATTAGCATGTGCAACCTCTTCTGGGACATTCATATTTGGATATGGGCTGATGAGAGGTGATTTACCAGCATCGGGCGAAGGCGAGATATTAACCTCATCTTCAACATGATCATGTTCATCAATTAAGCATGGTGGATGACTGGGAAGTTCATTCACCCATTCACTGATTCTCATAAACCTAGAGGATTCTTCAGGGAAAGCAACCCACTGGTTCTGTGGCCAAAATCCGCTTACTCCTCGGAATTCATCCAAAACCTCCTTGCCCTTGTCATTCCGCCCTTTGTTCAAGGATTCTGCTGTGAACGAACCAGGAGATCCCAAGTTGCTCAAGTCCATGCCTTTCCCTAGTTCTAGTGTGTCCGAGGAATACCCACCCTGCTGGTTTAGAGCAGTATTAGCAAGGATTGGTAGTTGTTGGATACCACCTGTTCCTTGTACATTCCTATGGCTCCATAGGAACAGTTTCCACCACAATTTTCGGTTTCTGGATGGTAGGAGTTGGCTTGAAGAATGTTTCTTCAACATAACTTTGTCAGCACTGCAATGCGTCAACACAGAAGCCGGACTTCCTAAAGTCATTTTCTCAGCTAATCTCCGCATTTCATCAAAAGATTTGGACTTAGAGAGTGATAGCTGCTCACTCAATTTATTAACCATATCCCTCATTGCTAAATCGGAGCAAGAGCGTTGCAGCTTCGGAGAAGCCCAAGATTCTACTTTACCAAACCCCGGATCACTAATGTGTCCACTTTTCACAACCTCCACAGCCTCTGCATCTTTCTCAGATTTGTTATGATCCTGTTCATTCATTTCACTTTCAAATGAGCAATTACGACGAATTCCTTCATTGAATGATTGATCATATTCTCCCCCTGAGCTATGAACACGTGCTTGAAGATCAAAATCAGAGTTATCCCTTTTCATTGACAAGCTTTCATCATGCTCATCTTCCCCTTCATAAGCCACCTCTTCTAGATCTCCCTTAACAGGACTTTCATGATTAGCCACCTCTTCTGTATCTCCCTTAACAGGACTGTCATGATTCATCACCTTAACATTGCTCCTAGAACTCCCAAAAGGTAAAGGAACAACAAAGGAAGACAATTTGGAGTCATCTGTTTTAGCACTAGAGTTTACAGAACCTTCAACTAGTACAGCCACATCAGTAGTTTTTTGAGCTCCCTTCTCCCCTAAATCAACAAAACATACAGATAAGCTAAAAAATTACTGAACTTTGACATGCATGTTCAAACTAAAGAAAGGCAGGGCAGTATTAAAAATTGAAACACCTACCTTATCTTTCTTGCTTCTTCTCCCTACTGGACCACAAAAGCAATTGCAAATTGCCATATCTTTCACTGCTACAAATCAAATTCTTTCCTTCAATCTGTTAGCTACTCCTTTCCAACAAATCTCTCCACCCCCACAAAAAAAAGTTTTGATCTTTGAAGCTTCCCAATTCACATATCAAACAAACAAGCAAAAAATCTCAAAAAGATTAAATCTTGATGTCAAATTAGCCGTAATCAATAGGCAAACGCCAAAGCAATGAAAGAGCCCAATTTGACAAATATGGAGATGAAGAAAGGTAAGTTAAAAGTGAAACTCCAAGAAGTATCCTCCTCCTAGCCTCAACCCTATCCCATTCACAAGGGGTTGAGCCCTTCACTGGAGTGTTGGCCAGAGTGTTAACTACTGCTGCTTCTCTCCAGAAGCCTCACCAAAAATCAATCCCCTGCTCACACAAAAATCAAAACAAACACCCATTAGAATTCCAAACTAACTACAGATCCTTACCACAATCTTGGAAATCTGAAAGTAAATACAAAAAAGCTGGAATCTTTATAAAGTTCAGAAACTTTTGCGTACATTACAAGCAGAATACATAGGTGTTGTCAATCAAAATTGTACCTCTGAAAAGAAAGAGTAAGCCAGGCTGTGACTTTGAGAGAAGAAAAAACAGAACAGAATATCTGCTGCTGATAAATCCGAGAAGAATCAAGAAATGGGGTTCAATTTTGGCAGTAAAGAATGAGTCTTTGTTGTTTGATAAAAGAAAGTCAAGAAGGGAATAGCGGTATTTTGTGAAGAGGTGAGATTAGAGAAGGAAAAGCGATGTTAGAAGAGACTAGAAATAGCAATATAAATTTTATTACAAAAGAGCGATATATATGTACGCGCAAAATACACGGACTGAGGCAACCATCACCTGCGCCACACAACATGCTGAGTACTTCTTTAAATCGGGTTCGAATCCTAAATACGGTGAAAATTCTATTCGGAATGTCATTTTAATGTATTTTGTGTCCAATTTGAATATAATCAGAGCTTCCATAAAGGCTATGAATATCGGATAGAAATTGTCATTTTAATGGATTTTGTGTCTGATTTGAATATAATCAAAGCTTTAGTGAAGGCTATGAATATCAAATGGGAATTGTCATTTTAATGGATTTTGTGTCCGATTTGAGATAGAATTTTTTTTTTTAAAAAAAGGTTCTTTAAATAAAATAATCCTGTTAATTTTAATTTATTGTCATATTTTTGTTTTTAATTCATTTATATATATATATGATATATCTAAGATAATAAAATTTAAAATTTAAAATTATTTTAATATATTTAACATATCTTAGAATTAAGATTTCATTTTTTTTAATTTTTTAATTTCTTAAATTTCATATTCCTTTTATCCTATTTTATGTGACATCATTTCTTTTTTAGTCGGTCTTAAAAAGAAAGTCATCTTACTATAATTAGAAATAATTTAATATTAAAATTCCTCTTTTATTCTTAATAAATGAATCTCAACTACACAAATATCCAAGAATTATTATAAATTGCAAGTTTTAAAACTCTTTTTTTAAACACTATATCAAGTCAAAAGTAGAAAAATAATATATTTTGGATTTTTATTTTTATTTTTCATTTGTGTTCAGGATAGATGAAAAATGACTTTCATTAAAAATCGTTTCTTTTTCCTTAAAAGAGGAAAACATTTACCTTGGAAATATTGTTTTTAAAAAGTATTCCAGCCGTTCTAAAATAAGAGTAGTTTTAATATTTAAAAAAATATCCTAAAATAATTATTGCTTTAAATATAATATAAAAATATATTTGCTTAATGTATTGTTAAATTCAAAGTCTCGTATATAATTTAATCTATAGACAAAATATTAAATTGTGGTCCAATGTTTTTAATAACATAATGATTTCTTAAATTTGTTATCTGCTGGCAAATGATAACGTAAATCTTTAATTATGTTTGTCCCACCCTCCTCAAATATTACCTACTTTATTCAATTGTATCCAACCACCCTTATTAGTTATTAACATCAGTAAATTTTGTTAGTTAATCAGCACAAGTTGTTACATTTGAATAAATATTGTTAGTTGTAGTCTTGTAGAACTAATCTAATAATTAAATTAGTAGAATATTCAGTTTGTTTAATATTTAATTGTAAGAGGAGTATACTATTTTATTTACGTGGCAATATAAATTCAAAGTCTAATATTTAATGACTTTTTTGTGCAAAAATCCAGATGATTTCTTTCTTTGACTTCTTTTAACATGTAGTATAACACATGGATCATGCACTTATAATTAATAGCTCAACTTTAAAATAGTCATATATATATATATATATACTAGATATGGGAACCCGTATCAGCATGGGGCCCAATATATGTTACTGTTTCTGTTTTAATTTATGTGGTACATATGAACTTTGAAGTTAATCAATTTTTTAGTATGTTTTTATATATTTTAAGTTGCTAATTATTTTTATTTAGAGTATGTTTTACGTAAATATATTATAAATCACAATAAATAACAAGTTAATTTTTAAAAAAAATTATAAAAAATTCATTGACTTTTGAAATTTCATTTGTATCACATAAATCAGGACAAAGCGAGTAATATATATGAAAATGACATAAAACGTACTATAACTCACAATAATTAGCAACTTAAAATATCTATATATCTATATTTCTCCCAATTTATGTAGTATAGATGAAATTTTGAAAGTTAACAAAAACTTTTTATATGTTTTCAAATATTTTAAGCTATTAATTATTATAATTTATAATACTTTTTACATAAAAAATTTATTTATATAAAGTATAAAAGAAAGAATTTTAAAAAAGGAAACATAAATGTTAGAAGGAGTCCAATCTATGTTAATTTCTATGTTTTAATTATTGTAATATCGATTGAATTTGGAGAGCCAACTAAATTTTTTTAAAGGATTTTTTTTATAAATTTTAAGTTGTTAATTATTATAATTTATAATATTTTTATTAATTTTAAACCAATATATGTTTTTTCTCTGTCTCAATTACATGAGACATATGGAATTTGGAGAGTCAACTAAACTTTTAAAATATGTTAAGTTGTTAATTATTATACCTTATAGTACTATTATGTGATTTTCAAATAAAATATGTAATTTTTTAATTTCAATTTATATGTCATTGATATAATTACATATATTGAGTAATGAAGAATTAATGTCTAAATTATGTGACACCTATGAATTTTGGAGTGTAAATCAGATTAGTTATGTGATTTTAAAAAATAAAGCGGTTAATTATTACAATTTATAATACTTTTTATATATTTTTTAAATGATATATATATCTTTATGATATTGATATTAGTATTATATTAAATTAAATTTTATTATTTTTAAATTTATGATCTCAATTGTCAGCCTATGTCACATTATAAAATGTTCCAAAGTAGATATCAGATTTACAAAAATGTCGATGCCAGCTAAAGTAATAAAATAATATCTAAGGGCATGAACCTATATATGTATATATAAAGCTGAATATAGACAATCTGATGTGGCATCTCTCTATGATCAGTATTTCTATTCATCTTTTTTCTCCTTTTTTTGACATTTTATCTTTGTTTTGTATTTCTTATTTGTATTTTTTAAAAAAAATATTTAAATCATACCCGATTAATTATGCCCTTTATAACATCCAATACACTAATATAGATTTAAGTAAATGAAAATGGAAGATGAAAAGATAAAAACTATTCATTTTTCATAACTGCTTATAATTATTTAGCCTATAAAATAAAAAAAATAGTTGACCATTTGTAACAAATAAGAACAAATTTCTTCACTTTGGCTCTTCTTCTTCTGACGATGATGATGATCAATATATGGTATCAACTTCTGTCGTTAAGATGTCCATTAAATTTCTAGGTCATGTGACTTTTTTAACATAAGAGAAAGAGAGAATATCTCATGATTCTTGTGAAGACATTGATGTAAAGAAAGAGATTATGTAACAAAAAGTTCTTTTCAAAATAAAAGACTTTTTGAAAAAATGTTTATTCCTCCTACAAGGAGAGAAAATTCATTGTGGTTGACAAATTTATAAGAAGGCTGATTAGTGTTTCAAAGGGTAAGAAAAATTATTTGGAGAAAAAATCATTCTATTTATGAAATTCGTATCAAATTAGGAGGAGAACAAGCAAAAATTGATTTTGTGATTTGAAAAGAGAGAAAATTAGATATTATTTCTTTCAACCTCATTATTCTTCAAATTTCTTTCTTCTTTTATTTTGTCTTGATTTTTTGTATCTTTAAAGTTTTTTTTTCTTATTTATCTTTAATTAAAGTTTATATATATTTTCTTAAAAAAGAATTTAAAAAGATGATCATATTTAGTTCATTTCCTCATCAATGCTATTAATCTCATAATTAGTGTTATTTATATTATTTTCTTATTTACTTTTTTTCTTTCATTTAATTATTCATTTGAAGAAATTAGTTATTATAACTTTATAAGAATTACACATGTATTTTTACATAATTGATTTGTTATTTTAAATTTTTTTGGATCATTCTTCATCTTAAAGTTTCTATCCATATGTAATCATAAAGCTAAAATAGAAAATGTGGGATGACACCTTCTTAGCAATAGATACTTATTTATTCTTATCAATGTTTCTGACATTTTTTGTTATTTTTTCCTTAAAATAATTGTTGCCTCGATTTTTAGTTTTAGCTTCTTCTTTTTTAGCATTTTCTAATTTTAAAAGGCTGGAAAATTTATATTGAAAATTTACAAAAAATAAAAAATGATTTATTTAACTCCTATCATCATCAATATTATTATTAATTTGTTTTACTTCTTTTCTTAATCTTCATTTCATCATTAATGTAATTTATATCATTTTCTTAGATATATATTTGTGACATTTCTTAGAAGTTAGGATTATTATTTATTTAATTTTTTAAAATTTTGAACTCTTTTGTCATACTAAATACAACATGTTTTATTGTAATTACATTTAATAT
This sequence comes from Solanum verrucosum, assembly GCF_900185275.1. Classification (NCBI taxonomy): domain Eukaryota; kingdom Viridiplantae; phylum Streptophyta; class Magnoliopsida; order Solanales; family Solanaceae; genus Solanum; species Solanum verrucosum. The sequence goes on from NW_026019954.1 coordinate 1,717,776, forward strand.
ATTAATGAATATGTTGTACGAATGAAAAGAAAATTATCATTTCACAAAAACAAAGGTTAAAATATAATTTATTATGATTAAGGAAAGCTAAAATTATTATTCCAATATCCATAACCATATATAATACATTAAAAATTAATTGAAAAGCTGTAAATGGAAAAGGAATCACCATTTAAGGAATCATTTTTTAAAAATTTTTGAATCATTTCTTCTTCTAAAAGTTTCTATCCATATGTAACAATAAAGTTAAAATAGAAAATGTAGTGACACCATTCTTAGTAATAGATACTTATTTATTTTTATCAATTTTTTCTGACAATTTTGGTTATATTTTTCTTTAAAATAATTATTGCCTCGATTTTTTTTTAAAATTTTTAATTTTAAAAGATTGGAAAATTTATGTTAAAAATTTAAATAATAGAAAAAATGATTTATTTAACTTTTATCATCATCAATACTACTAATTTATTTGACGTTTTTTCTTAATCTTCATCTGATCACTAATGTTATTTATATAATTTTCTTAAATCACTTATTTATTTATTTTAACTCTTTTATATATATGAAGTTGGATATGTAAATGATGATGTGACATTTCTTAGAAGCTAAGATTACTATTTATCTAATTTCTCAAATTTTTTAGTTATTTTGTCATACTAAATACAATATGTTTTATTATAATTACATTCAATATAGTAAACAATATGTTCTAGGAATTAAAACAAAATTATCATTTCAGAAAATAAATGTTAAATTATAATTTTATTATGATTAAGGAAAGATAAAGATATTATTTCAATATCCCATAACCACATTCAATACATTAGAAATTAATTGGATATAACTGTAAATGAAAAATGAATCACCATTTAAGGAAAATAAATGTTTGCAATACCATAATAATTAAGGAGAGAGTAAGATATTATTTTAATATCCTAATTCGGAACTTTTAATCTACTACTCAATTAAAAAGAAAATGCATTTAATAACATTAAAAAGTTATTAGTTTAATATTTTTTTCTCATTGTAATAATTCAATTCAATCAAACTTAATTTTAAAGATAAAATAACAGCTTCATTTTAATTGTTATCAATATATTTTAAAAAATTATCGTGAAAAGGCTTTTCTTGCACCTTATTTTAATTTTCATATACTATTATTAATTTTTCTGTCATTTTTCAATGATTTTTTATTTCGATTTAAAATTTAATGTTTATTCTTAAAACTCTGATGGTACAATTAAGGTGGAGTAGAATATAATAAATGATGATTCTTCTACTAAATAAGAAGATATAACAAAATTGAAAGGGTGAAGTTTTTTTTTTTTTTTTAAATGGATAGGAAATTCTATTAAGGTATCATTACGTCATCATTCAATATATTTTTAATATAAATTTCATTTGCTGATGCATTTGTTTAGTACTCCCTCTGTCCCTAATTACTTGTTCACTTTTCCTTTTATAGTTGTCTCTAATTACTTGTCCATTTTGACAAATCAAGAAAGAACATTTTTTTTACCTATTATACCCTCAATTAAATGACTAATTACTTTGAAAATTGCAGAACTTTTCATCTACTTCATAATTAATAGGGGTAAAATGATAAACTCACTATGTCATTAATTGATTTCTTAATAAATGTGTCAATTTAAAAGTGGACAAGTAATTAGGGACAGAGGGAGTATTACAATGCTATTTGACATTATGAGATATTTCTTAGACATTTAAGGAGAATGGTACACCGGATTATATATTATATATTATATATTAAAGGATCAACTTCATGCAATGGAAGAATTTGTTATTAGCAAATATATTTTAACTTATTTGATAAAAAATATATTCTTCCTCATTTAATAGATGTAAAATTTGTGAAGCTTTATTTTTTTCACAATATTCATATTATTAAAACAAATAATAATATTACGATTAAACAATAGAGTAAATATAAAATTAATCAAAAATATTTAATTTTAATGATCGTGCGAAGTGCGGCCAAGTTCTCTAATTTAAAACAAAAAAGTCAAATTTAAATGGGTCTACTATAGAATTCCTACAAATCCAACTTCAAAAATTATGTTAAAAATGGAAACTAAAAAGTGAAATAAATTTAATTGAGAGTTATCCTTCGTCTGTCCCATTTTATGTGACACTTTTTATTTCTCAAGAATCAAATAGTTTAAGTTTGACCATAAATTTGCATATGATATCTTCAATTTTTTAAAAATGAAATTTATATATTTGTAAACTACGCAAAAATCAAAACATTATAATTCATAATAATTAATAATTCAAAATATTTTAAAGATGTATGAAAAATTTAAGATGAAAGATAAACTAAAGAGAGTAAAAGGGGAGAATGGAAAGTAGAAAAAAAGAATAGTTCATCTTTTTGGTGGGACTCAATGTACAATTTCTATAGCTTTTAGTCCAACTCTTTAGTGCAATATTGGTCCTCCCAAACTCCCATTTCTAAATAGGAGTAAAAAAAAAAAAAAAAAAAGAGAATTGGAATAGTGAAGACATTGAAAATTGTAGGGAATTATTTGTATCTAAAATATTGAAACACATGCAATCCATATGTTGATTCAACAATAAAGTAGGCCAAACATATATAGTACAATTCATGATCCCTTTTGTACAATTTAATAGTGCAATGTTGGTACACCTCAACTCTCACTTCTAATAAGTAGTAATATATATATATATTATTTTATTTTTTATTATTTGCATACATTCATAAGCATAGTTAGTTTGATGGTTTAATTTGACCTTGATGTATCATTGAATATTTATTGTATTTTAAAAATTATAAATTCAAAATTCATTAGTTATTAATGAAAGTTCTATTTATTTTTAAAAAACCGATATATGTAATTGAGTTGATGGATGGTACGTTGCATGCTACTTATATAATTCGACTTTTAAATAATTCAATCAAAAACATGTCAAAAACTATGAATTCAATATTTATTAATTTTTTAATAATTTTACATACACATACAAAAAGTCCCACTAAAAAAATATCGGATTCGATTCAAGTTTCAACCTTTACCTTACATCCGCCCTGTCCACATGGTGCATGCTAGCAATATTGTTCAACTTTTCATATAATTCGAAGTAAGACAAACTTTAGTGAAATTGGAAAGTACTTTCATGACCAATATGGGTTGTGGTGTACTGGTAGGGGTGCTTCATCCTTCATCAGATATCTCGGGTTTGAGCTCTGGGTATGGAGAAAATCTTGTTGGGAGCGTCATCCCTAAATGGGCCCTGCAGAGTGTGATCTGAATATAATCAGAGCTCCAATATGGGCTCCAGACACCGGCGAAAAACCAGGAAAAAAGAAGAAGATACTTTCATGAAATTAGTTAAAATATTATTCTCCGTATCTCAATTTTGTGAAACTGTTTGATTTAACGTAAAAAAAAAATGAGAAACTTTAGTGAAATTGAAAAGTACTTTCATGAAATTAGCTAAAATATTATTCTCCCTATCTCAATTTCGTGTTTGACTTAACATTAAAAAAAAGATTTAAATTCCGTTTAACCATTTATATAATTATAAAAGAAGAATTTTAATTTTTTTTAAATGACATTTATTTCTTAAAATAAACAAATTAAAAAGAGGCAAAATATAGTGCAATGTAGAAGGTGACAATACTTCCGGAAGCTAACCCAAAAAAGGAAATAAAATAAAGATCACAATTATTATTATTATTATTTTAATTAATTAGAAACAAATACTCCACTTTAAAACTTTTAATGAGAATACTTTTAATGGGTCCCATAACCACGTGGCGAAGTAGTACGGTTTTTGGGACCAAGTTGACAATAACAACTCCATTACTGTTCCACGTGCCCACGGCTGAAAACGTTAATGTCATGAAAAACAGAAACGGTGTCGTTCCGTACGGTGTACGACAACAAAATTAAAATAAAAAACGTCACTGTGAAGGATGTGGTACAATAGATGAAGATGTTTTTATCTTAGTTAAAAATTTTAAATTCAAGCCAGGGTATAAAAATATTGTTAGTAGAGTGTTTTCCCGAATAAAGCTTTACATAACACTAATTTAAAATAATCGAATTTCAATATCTGACACATAGCGAAAAATCCAAATAAAAAGACGTTTAATAGGATCAAATTTTAAAAGCAGCTTTTAGTAGATTTGAGGAGCCATTTTAAATCGTATTCTTATTGATAATTAAATTTGGAGATAGCTACACATTCCGCTAAATCTTTATTTGATTCTCATGTTTTTTAACTAACAATTTGGCTGTTTGTTTTTTGTTTTCATTAAATTTAGGTTGAATTTAATACAATTTATTTGTGAATGATGAATAAAATAATTTTGACTGTGTTTTTATAACAAGAGAATGGTCTAATAGAGGTCGTTTGGTGGTTAGTCAAGAAACGAATTATTCATGTATCATAGTATTTTATATGATATTTGGTTATTGATTTACAATTTTATATAATTAAATGTGTATAAATTATAAGTCGATTATTTTATGTTTAGTAGAAGATGAAATAGTTAAAATATATATATAATTGAATGAGTACTAGTACATATAAATACTGGGTTTAATATTATTTTGTGTAAGAATATTATTTTTTTGAGAAATAAGAAGAAAAGGGATCTTTAACTTCTTATATTTATTTGTATATGTGGCCTGTGGGCTACATTTACTATACTATTGGGAAGTAATGAACAAAATAGTAATTGAATACCTTGATTTTTCCTATTCGTTCGAATTTTATTTATAGGAGATTAAAGATGAATTTCCACTTAGCACGTATACTTCTTCTTTTTTGTTGTTGCAAAATGTATAATCCTATTTTCTCCACACAAGAGTTTATTTCATGTTTACAAATTACAAATAACTTTAAATGAAAATGAAGGGGAGAAAACTAAACTTTGTGCCTTTTAGCTTCCTACATAATACAATTAAAAGGGTGATAAGAATCAGGTTGTTAAGCCACGCAATAAAAGTTGTATAAATTATAGGAACCACATATTATAAGTACTAAATAACATCCTATCCCTTCTAATTTTCTATTTACCAAAAATCCCTTAAAAATGATGTTTGCGGGATACATAGCGTTGTGCACGGGATACATTAGGTTTGATACATTCCACATAGCGGGATACATAGCGTTGTGCACGGGATACATTAGGTTTGATACATTCCACATAGCGGGATACATAGCGTTGTGCACAGGATACATTAGGTTTGATACATTCCACATAGCGGGATACATAGCGTTTGATACATTCCACATAGCGGGATACATAGGGTTATGCATGAGATACATGCGGGATACATAGGTAAAATAAGGGATTTTTGAAAATTTTGAAATAAGTAGGGATAAATGGATATTAAGGTAAGTAAATGAGTGTAGTTAAGTAATTTGTCCATAAAAGTTTGGCAAAGATGGAGATGATAGTGAGGAAGAGTGTCTATTTTCATGAGCAAATTTAGATTTATGTTGGAACATTTTAATATAGAAGTCACTTGGAAAATGGTGGGGATCGATATATATAGGAGAGAGATTTACATATGGTGTTTGACCTAAAAAAAAGATTATGATAAAGTTTCAAGAAAGGTTCTATAAAGGTGCTCGGAAACTAGAGGCGTACCCATGGCATAAACCAAGGCAATCAGGGGCGGACCTAGAGATAGTAAGGGATTCATGAACACCATCGGAAAAATATTACATTTTATATATAAGGTATTTTTAATAACTTTTATGTCTTTATATTGATTTTGAACCTCTTGAATGTAAAATTAGAGGTTGACTTAGTGGTTGAAGGATTCAAAACTCACGTAGAGGTTCCAATTTCAAATCTTAAGCTCTACTCTTTTTTCCTAACCCTCTTAATGGAAATTTCGGATCCGCCACTAAAGACAATTAATTATGGACTTCTACCACTAATTCAAGACACAAGATAAGATTGTGCAGGGGTTACATTAGGATGAGGTGATATGGTCTATGTTATTTATAGATAATATAGTACGATTGACTAAACTTGCGCTGGAATTAACACGCTATTTTTTGTATGAAAATTTTTTCCAAGAAAATATTTTTTTGAAAAATAAGTAAGTTTCTAACTTATTTTTTAATGCTTGGTTGTGAGTGAAAAATATTTTCTAATGTATGGTTGGTGAGATTCAAAATGATTTTGGAAATTGTTTTTCTTATCATTTTTTTAAGGGAAGTCATTTTCCTTAAATTTGAGAAATGTAAGTCGAATTAGAAAATATTTTTCAAAGCATTTAAGTCAACCAAACATGAAAATATTTTTCCTTAAATTTTTCTTACCTTTTTTTTTAAGGGAAGTCATTTTCCTTAAATTTGAGAAAAGTTACGATAAGTTGTCAATGGTGGAGTCTTGTAGGTCAAAAGAATTTTTAAAAAATGATTAAAAAAGTCGCGAATAATAAAAAGATTGATAGCTTAATCAATGGCTAGCCAACATTGATCGATCTTGGATTATGAGGAAGAGTCCAAACCCCATCTACAGTCGAGGCTGCGCTATGAAAGGTCCATTACCTTATTACCCCACTTGGGTCATAAACCTCCGTGACAAGGCTCGGTGAATATAATTCAATATAGTGAAGTTATAAAGGAAAGTTTTACTTTTTTAGTTGCCGGTGTAGGATAATTTACTTAGTAGTAATAAATATTGTTTCGTGTGATTAAGAAAAATCCAACAGTGTATAACAACAAAAACAAACGGCGTTTATGAGGACAAAAGCAGCTTTTAACATATTTGAGGAACTATTTTATAAATCTTATTCTTATCAATTTTTTTAGGAGCAATCAATCAATAACTAAAAATTTGAAGATTCTGCTAAATCTTTATAAGATTATAATGTTTTTTCACCCATAATTTTAGCTGTTCAACACTGCTAAAATGGTTTGCTTTTTAAAAAAAATATAAATTAGGGGTTCAGCCGAATTTAATAATTTTTGTTCAAATAATATATTTATCTAGAAAATTTCATTGAATATATTCTCATATTAAATTTAGAATCTAATAACTGATGTTTAAAACATCATTTAAAAAATTTAATATCTAAATTTTTTGAAACCTTTTGTTTTGTGTATGATAAAATGTCACTGACGATGAGGTATGATAAGTTGTCAAATGTAGAGTAGAGTACGTCAAAAAAATTAAAAGAGGTAATTAAAAAAATCGTGAATAATAAAAAGATTGATAGTTTAATCAATGGCTAGCCAACATTGATCGATCTTGGACTATGAGAAAGAGTCCAAACCCCATCAACAGTCGAGGTTGCGCCATGAAAGGTCCATCACCTTATTACCCCACTCGGGTCACAAACCTCTGTGACAAGGCTCGGTGAATATAATTGAATCTAGTGAAGTTATAAAGGAAAGGTCTACTCTTTTATATAGCTGTTGGTGTGGGATAATTTACTTAGCAGTAATAAATACCGTTTCGTACGGTGATTAAGAAAAATCCAACGGTGTATGACAATAAAAACAAACGGCGTTTATGGGGACAAAAGGTTAAGAGCAGCTTTTAAAATATTTGAGAAGTTGTTTTATAAATCTTATTCTTATCTATTTTTTCAGGAGCAATCTGTCACGGACTTAGTGTCTCAGTAATGTTTCGTGCGGCACTTGACAACTTACTCACGAATCTTTCACGATCTTGTAAGCTCAAGTAAGCCCTTTGAAGCTAGACCGCTAAGAGAATGCAAAGAAAGACTTTAAAAGATTTGGAAAGCTTTGGAAGAAGGCTTTATATTGCTTGGAAGATTGCTTACAACTTTCTTGGATTTCTTGCAAATGAATGTCTCATCTATTTATACTACAATTTAGGGGCTAAAGTGTAATTTAAAATTACTTTACAATTTTTTAAAGTATTTACACTTTGATCCCTCTCTAGAATTCTCTATATATTCTAGGATCTTCTATAGTCTTCTTGAAAAATCTAAGAGGTTCTAGAATTCTCCATAAGCCTCTCCACAACTCTAGAATCTTCCATCCCTATCTGGATGCAAAATTTGAATAGCAAAGTGGCGAGACATGACAATTCAATCAATAACTAAAAATTTGGAGATTCTGCTAAATATTTATATGTTTTTACCCACAATTTTGGCTGTTCAAGACTGCTAAAATTGTTTGATTTTAAAAAATATATAAATTCGGATGAATTCTAATACAGTATGTTGTGATTTGTGAATGATGAATAACATAATTTTGACTTTGTTTTCCTCACAAGAGAATACTCGATCTTAAAGTTTGTTTGGTGGTTTGTCACGAAGCGAATTATTCATGTATTGAAGAGTTGTTAAAAAGGAAAAAAGACACTTTAAATTACAGAGAGAGTATATATTAAAAAAAAACTTTAAACAACGTATATACGCATAGAGCATGCTAAATATAATCAGTGAAGGAGGTAAAAGCTCAATTATTGGTTCGACCGAACTCAATAATTTTTGCTAAAATAATATATTTATCTAAAAAAATTCATTGAATATATCCTCATACTAAATTTAGAATCTAATTATTAATACTCAAATCATTGTTTCAAAAATTTAGTACCATAAAATTTAAATTCTAACTTCCCCTCCAGTATAGTATTTGAAACAATCCAATAACCAGTGGCGGAGCCACGTTACAATGAGGGGGTCCGATCCCTCTTCGGCGGAAAATTATATGATTTATAAATGGTTAAAATAATTTTTTTAGGTATATATAGTAGATGTCAAACCCCCTTTGGCTACTTCGTGTGTCTATTTTTTTAGATTTTGAACCCCTTACTGAAAATCCTGGCTCCACCACTGCCAATAACCAACCAGTTTTCGTGCAATTGAAATTGATAGTACTATTGTGCATGAAATTTGAATGATTTCTTTGCTCAACTTTTTTAACATTAATATACACATGGAGCATGCACTGTTAGTTCGCCTTTTAAATAATAAATCAAATTTGGAACATTTTATTTTGTGTGAAATTGAATATCATTAACTTTGGTTATTATATTATGTTTCTCTTCTTCATTGTTTTCAGAATGACTTTCTTATAATTATTTTGCTTTATACTTGATTTGGGGTATGTGTTACTCGAACTGAAATTTTATCAAAAATAATATTTTTAATTTCTACCTCTCCTCAGAAATAGAAATAAGGTATGCGTCACTCTATTATTTCGCGACCAAACTTGTGAAATTACATTAAATATATTTATTGTTGGTTTTTTATACGCGAAATGAAGAACTTTATGGCATAACAAGCCAAATAATTAGAAAAAATACAACAAATAAAAGGCTTCAATATATTGGAAATTTCCGCCCTGCCAATCATGCCGTGTTGGCGTGTTCTAATTGAACCTTTAATCTCTCTTTTTTTGCTGAATTTTTTCCTCTTTTAAGGGTGTGTTTGGAACGATCGAGAATATTTTTCATAATACATTTTTTTTTTTATAAATAAGTTAATTTTTTATTTTTTATTTAATATTTAATAAGTAAATAAAAAATTATTATCTCAACAACAATCTAGCAAAACACCGTAACGATAGAAGGCAGCTGGTGGTAGTGTGTGTATCTGTGTATGAAATTCTAACAGTTAGATAATAGAAATGACAGATAATTTAAATTTTAATAATGAAATAGGGTATCCTTTCCAACGTCCAAGTGCTTGTTTTGAAGTGCAATTTGGTTTAGTCAAAAGATTTCACTTTTTTAAATATAATAAAGGAAAAGTCAAAAGTAAACAATCAAGTTGTATGAAAATTTTCCACAAGATGTTTTTTTGTTTTAATAAAGAAAAAACATTAAGGTCTTATTATAGGGTCTTTGTCTGTCGTAGGTAAGGAATAGGTCCACATGCATTTTGCTTTTTGTTCTTTTTAATCCGTTCCAAAAAAAAGTCACCTTATTATAATTAGAAATAATTTAATTTTTTTAAAAAAATTTACTCTTAACGAAATTATTTATAACCGCACAAATATCTAATGATTATTTTAGATTATAAGTGTCAAAATTTCTTTTTTTTTTAAAAACATCATACCATATCAAATGATATCTCATAAAATAAGGCGGAGGGAATATTTTTTTCGTTGATATAAACAATCACCTTTTGTTACCATTGTCTTGTTTAAAACAGTAATTCATTTTCATGTTTCACAAAGTTGCTACTATTGTTTGACCTGGTATGAAAAGAAGACTTTGAAAATGCATGTTGTAATACAATAACGGGGGACATGAATTTGATCTAGACTTGTCCGTTATTGATTGAAAATAAATATTTGTAAACTTAATATTGAAGTATGTTTTAATACAAAAAGTATGGTAGTTTAGATAGGTATGATGTAACTTGATATACTCAACCTTTTTCTCCTAGATCTCTCTTGTTTCTCTGCTTCCTCCTGAATTTCGCTCGCCTAGTTTTTGATTCAATTATATTCATTTATATAAATTAATTGTATTGGTGATACAACTTGATACAATGAATACAACATGTATTCAACCTCTCTCTTGTATGTCTCTCAAATTTCGCCCGTAATATATATGTAACTATAAATCATAATTAAGTCAACTATCTATTAATTTTTAATTAATCTCCAATAATAGTCATTTTGAAAAGTTACTTTTAATGATAATTAGTTGGGACATTTGGTGAACTGATTAGATTAGCAACCCTTCAAAGGCAAATATGGCCTGGCCCAACTTTAGGTACTTTTGAACCCCATTAGCCAAAATAATTCATTACATAATTAGCCGCATTGGCTCTCATTCCATACCATCCAATTCGGTCGCTAAAAAGGTGCAATTTACTAAAACCAACCCACTCTATTTTACCCTACATTTTTTATATTTGGAAAGTGAAATAGAGAATAGGAAATTACGCGGATAAGCAAATATAAACTAGTTAATTATCTAACATACCTATAGTTTGAATTAATTGTGGCTCGCAACTTACTTTTAGCTATATTTTCGTCGCCTCTCTCCTTTCTTCCTCTCTCTCACCTCTCTCCTCTTTTAAACAAATACAAATACAGATTATCAAATACAAATTATACATATAAATATACAATTGTATGCCATATATACAATTAGCCGCTCATCTCTCTCCTCCCTCTCCCAACCTCACTTTCCAGATATACAAATACATACGTATTCCAGTTATACATATACAATTATTTTGACAGATATACATATACAATTCGCCTATCTCCACTCTCTGTCCTTTCTCCTCCCTCTCCCGATCTCCCTCGCCTCTCTCCACCCTCTAACATGTAGCTACAAATCGTAATTAGCAAACTATAACTATGGAGCATAATTAAGCTATTTTTTAGTGGATGTATGCGAAAATTCCCCTTAAATTGGGTAGGGGTGGGCGTTCGGTTCTTCGGTTCGGTTTAATCAAATTTTGGTTCGATTCTTTGGTATTCGGTTTTAGAAAAGTGTGCACCATATTTCAAACCAAACTAGATCGGTTCGGTTCGGTTTTTTCTACTTCGGTTTGGTTTAGTTCAGTGTTTTAAAATCGGTTTTTCGGTGTCAACAAAAATAAAGAGAGAATATGATAAAGTAACAATTGTTATTCACTTCAAACTTCAAAGTAACAACTAACTGTCTAACAATAAAAGGTAAGAACATCAATTTGTTGTTCTCACTTCAAAGTGACAACATAAAATGATAAAAAAAAGTCGAAAGTAGAAACACCAAGTTGCTGCTCAAACTTGAATTAAATTGAGTTTTGTTTAGTTTAGACTTTAGGTCTTTGGGGTTTACTAATTTGTCATTAAGATTTTTGCTATTTAAGTTTAGGATCTAAATATAAAAATTGAAATGGGCCAAGTAAAGTTAAAAATTAAGTAATATAATAAATGCTTTTAAATTTATTTAATAAAACTTTGGTTCTTCGGTGCACCGTAGTTTCGGGACCCTTACACCGAACTCCGAACCGAAGAACCGAAGTTCCGGAAAAAAACCCGACACCGAACCGAAACACCGAAGAACCGAATTTTTTCGGTTCGGTTCGGTTTTTCAGTATTTATGCCCACCCCTAAAATTGGGTCACAAACCACACTCTAAAAAACTCTCTATTCTCTATACGCATAGGCGGATGACATATGACATAAGATGGGTGTTTTTAAATTCACTTAATCAAGTAGAAGGGTGTTTTTTAAGGCTGTTAATAGTTGGAGGACTAAAGTAATAATTCACGCCAAGTTTAGGGGTGTTTTCAATACTTATTTCAATACAAAATAATTTTTTAGAACTAAATAACTCTAGAAATAAAACCAAGAGTCATAAACTTCAAATTCTTGCTTTGCCTCTGCTATCAGAAACTACAAGTAGAATCCTCAAATTTAAGAGGAAGAAGTTTGGGCCCTAGTGTTCTTCAAGAAGACACACTCGGAATTAACAGGTCAATGGGCTTTAGAATTGAGGGTCTGGAAAGAAAAAGCTTGGAAGAGGGCGGCCCATATGCTTGTGCTCTATACTTGGGCCCAATGACATCTCCCCTTTAAACTAGATTTACAAGATTGACTTAAAAATGAGAGATATTAAATTTTTTTAATCCATTTTTTTATGGGCAAACATTAAGTTTAACAAGATAAATGATAATGAATGTGTCGCACTGACTATAGTTTTGACATTTGACCTTGAAAGTAAAAAAAAAAATCAAAAAAAAATCACAATAATTAATGTGGCGAACTTTGAATAAATGTTATCTTATAAAAAATTAAATATTTCTCTCTGGTTTATGAATAAAATTGACTAATCTTACAAGTGATGTTAATTGTGTACTAATAAGAGTTATGATGGAGCAGTAAGTATTCCTTTATTTTTAATTAACGATTCGAGTTTGAGTCTTCTGGGTATGAGATCATATTTGTTAGTGGGAGTTTTACCTCTTAATGTGAATTTTTCCGACGTTAATCCACATTTAATTGTATTCCAATGAATATAACGAACACAATGAGAGAAATTAATTAAAAAACACTCAATAGTGTAAGAGCCCGTTTAGGTTAGCCAATTAAACATAGTTGATATTGAGTGTTGAAAAATATTTTTTTACTTATAAACAAGTAACTATGAATTTGAATAAAAGTTTTGAAACTGATAAATACAACAATAACATACCTATTAAAATCTCACAAGTTGATTTTGGGGAGTGTAGAGTATACACAGATCTTATCATTAGCTCGTGAATGTAAAGAGACTATTTTCGAATATTATTTCTTAATAGACGTAAAAAAAGAGTAAAAATGACAATTACAATAAGTTTGAATTTTAGGGTGTGACCTAGTGGTTTTGGATGCTTATTGGTTGGTTAAGTCCGAATTTATCTATTATCGATTCGATTTGTCGATGTTATAGATATGCTAAATCGATAACCAAGAAAATAAGATACCCATTACCAATTTTTGATCCTTAACAATTTAATATTTTATTTAACCGATAAAAAATGTTCATCTAATTTATTTATTCTTGCTTTATCACATTCTCATCTATTCATATATAAAGTAAAATCTCACTAAATTAATACTCGGTACATTAATAATCTCTCTAAGATATCGGTCCCGACTTAGGTCAATGAGAAAAATCACTCATTTCGATAAGATGATATATTTTCAAAAGACCCCTCTATAAATATATGATTCCATTAATATTATAAATTAATAATTATTTAAAAGTACAAATATATCTAAGACTATTTAGTGAAATATGATTCAATTGTGTTTTGTTTTTGTTAAAATTTAAATCTAATTGAAGATCATCTCTAATTTTTCTCATTACATTCAAAAGTTTTAGTATTGTCACGACTACAAATCTTTTTGAGTGCATGTGGAATGATCTCTTTTGTACACACATAATGTTTTACATATTTGATTTGTCATTATTGATTTTGTGACACCTTTTAAATGAGAAGCCATTTTTTAATATAGTTTCAAGAAATTTCTTATGTTGCTTATATAGTTTATTCTCTTACCATCACACATTGAATATTTTTAGTAAATAAATAATGAATAATATTTGATTATTAAGAAAAAAAAAATATTATGTATAATGAATTTCTGTGTACAATGAATCATTGAATTGTTTAATTCATCTTACAATTAATCATTTAACTAAAGAATATATTACAATGAGTCATATACATACATTATACTTAAAGTATAATGAATTCAATAAATATGATACATAATTCAATAAGATACAATGATTTTGACATATTCATAATTTCACATATATTAAGTAAGATTTTTATTATATCTATTAATTTTCCATATCTACATTATGTTCAATAAAATAAATTTACAATCTTGAGTTTTTAGATTCAAATCTTAATAAAAGATATTCCAAAAGAGAAATGTGAATATGAATTTTTTAGTAGACACAATTACCTGATATTATGGTAATCTAATAAATAATCAAAACCAAATAACCTATATATAAACAAGTTCACAAAACCAAACAACAGCTTGAAAAGTAAAAAAAATAAAAATCCATTTTCCCTCCCAAACTTATACAAATCTTTTTCATGGCTTCCGTTACCAACGATTCTTCTTCCTCCACCGTAGCTGACGGAGAACTTCAATCAAAATCAATCCCAACCGTTGATCTCCGCCTCCTTTCTCAATCTGAACTTTACTCTCTCTCCCTCTGTTCCACCACCGATTACAATCCTTGCCGGGATGACGATTTCATTATCCCTAAAATCGACCGTTCTGTTTTCAATGAATCCGCTGCGTCCCGCAAACAAACTTATTCCCGTATCCCCTATGCTCCCCCCTCTTCCTCCACCTGTAGCCGTACACCTCATCCTCCATCTCCTAACAATGGCACAGAGAATTCTCAAGTCGTTAACCTTATTAAACAGCTATTCGGGTATCCTACCGATTCAGTACCTAATCAGATTGATCATTCCGATTCCTTATCTGCTCCCACGAATGTGCTTGAATTGGCCAATGTGGGTTCAATTCGGCAGAAAAAGAATCGAGGTCGCCCTCGGAAGAGCGAGAATGGCAGGGCGAATAAGGTAGTGAAGCAGAGTGTAGTTTAAAAATGTAGTTCATTTATGGTAGGCAACTGGATTTTGATCATTGATGCATGGGATGATGATGATGAAATAAATGAAGGGCTCGTTTGGTTTGAATACAAATAAGATAAGTTATACCAATATGGATTGTATTCAGAATAATATGCATGATATAAATTTTTTAATGGCAAGCTTTAGAGCCCCCAAATCAAACCGGCTTTTTGTTATTTATTCTTAAAAATATTTTTTTTAAATTTTATTTAGCTTAAATATTTTTTTGTGTGCATTTCATGATGGTATGTATGTATTTAAAAATAAATTTTTCTTTTTATTTACATTAAAAATAGAATTTTTCACCTTAAGTTTGTTAAAGTAAAGGAGGTTTTATGAGAAATCAAAATATAAATAAACATAAGAATTAGTCAATTAAATTTATAAATAAAAATTATATTTATATAGAGTAATTTTTTAATAGAAAGATATGAAGAATTATCATAAAAATAAGGAGTAGTTAAGATTGTGAATGTTGTTATATATGATATTAAAAATAATGTAAATATATACATGAATGTGAAAAGTGACATTTTAGTTTTATCCTAAAACTATTTGATATTATCCTTCACACCAAATGATCCCGGAGTGATTTGGTAGTGACTTTTTCATTGGGAGTTTGAGTTATACAACTGGCGTTTCGTTTTACCATAAACCAATAATCAAAATAATAAGATATTTTTTTATCAGTTTTTGATTTATCGATTTTGATCGTTTGATTTTTTATTTAACCAATAAAAAAATATTTATAGAACAAATATATTTTCTTCAACAATTTTACACGACAAAACAATAATATAACTTTACAAACACACATAAAATAGAATAGTAATAACTACCATGAATATTACTATTTAACATGACGTAAATTTTGAAACTAAGTTATTTCTTTACAAAAAAATATCATTCACTTTATTTTTTATTTTATTTTCTTGGGAAGCTTTAGAGCTTCCAATCCAAACAGGCTCTTAGTTATTTATTCTTAAAAATAATTTTATTTTATTTTATTTAGCTTAAATATTTTACTGTTTGCATTTTATGATGGTACTGTATGTAATTAAAAATACAACGTTCTTTTTATTTACATTAAAAATAGAACTTTCCCTTAAGTTTGTTAAAGTAAAAGATGTTTGGTGAGAAATCAAAATATAAATAAACATAAGAATTAATCAATTAAATTTATAAATAAAAATTATATTTATATAATGTAATTTTTTAATAAAAAAATATCAAAAATTATGGAGTAGTAAAGATTGTGAATGTTATTATACATGTTATTAAAAATAATGTAATTATGCATGAATGTGAAAGTTTAATTCCAAGACTATTTGATATTATCCTTCACACCAATGTTCCTGGAGTGATTTGGTAGTGACTTTTTCATTGGGAGTTTGAGTTATACAACTAGCGTTTCATTTTACCATAAACCAGTAATCAAAGTAATAAGATATTTTTTATCAGTTTTCGATTTATCGATTTTCGTCCTTAATGGTTTGGTTTTTTATTTAACCAATAAGAAAATGTTTATAGAACAAATATATATCCTCCAACAATTTGACATG
Organism: Solanum verrucosum; assembly: GCF_900185275.1. Lineage (NCBI taxonomy): Eukaryota > Viridiplantae > Streptophyta > Magnoliopsida > Solanales > Solanaceae > Solanum > Solanum verrucosum. The sequence continues at coordinate 1,734,421 of NW_026019954.1, forward strand.
ACAAAACAATTATATAACTTTACAACCACTCATAAAATAGAATAGTAATAACTACCATGAATATTACTAATCAAGGATAACACGAGAAATTAAGAGGAATAAGGTTCTTACTTTAGGTTTTAACCTTTTGTATAATGCAAAGTTGTGAACTCAAACTCAAAGTCACTATGAAGTGTGAATTATAGGCTAAAGGACAAAGACAATATCAGTTAAGGTACTAAGATTAATATTTTATATTTATATAGGAATAAAATAGTAAATTACTATAGTCTTAATGGGTTATCGGTTCACCCAATAAACTAATATTAAATATCAAAATTCAAATGATAATTTGAACTTTTATTATAAAAATCATTAAAAATTCATTAACTCATTAACCTAGCAATAATAAACCAATAACATTTTTTCAGTTCGATTTATTGGTTTGATTTTTGCACATTGGAGTTAGAACATGGGAAGAGACCTTTCCACACTCCTATTGGAGTCAGAACATGGGAGGAGAAAGATTAGGAGAGATAAGGGTGGGCATAAATATCAAAAACCGAACTGAATCGAACTAATTCGGTTCTTTGATTTTTCGGTTCGGTGTCGATGTTATTTTTTTAGAAGTTCGGTTCTTCGGTGTAAGGGTCTCAAAACTTCGGTGCACCGAAAAACCGAACTTTTATTTTTTAAAAATTAAAAATTAAAATATTTATATAAATGGGTATTCTCTTAACTAAAAATTAAAAATTCAATCAACAATTAAATCATTCATGAACAAATCAAAGTAACACCAAATGTACAATTCAATAGTTAACTTGAATTATTAATTTTCAAGAGAAACTCAAACATATTTCTACCAATGTACATTATGTAAAGGAACCATCTTCATACTTGTTTTTCTTGATAAATTGTTGGAGGCACAATGTTCTTGCTAAAGACAAATATAGTCTTTTAGTTAGCACAATAAGTGTTCCACGGTAATATGCATCATTCCTTAACATAGTTTTAAATTTCTAAGTATCTTATACTATATCCTTATTTTATTTTTCATTCACACCGAAAAAATGATTTTAAAATACCGAACTAAACCGAACCGAAGTACAAAAAACCGAACCGATTTAGTTTGGTTTAATATATGGTGCACACTTTTCTAAAACCGAAAACCAAAAAACCGAACCGAAGTTTGATAAAACCGAACACCCACCTCTAAGGAGAGACATTGAGCTGATTTGAGTGAAAATAATAAACTAAGGAGATAATTAAGTGTGTAAGACTCTATTTTAGGAAATAATTAAGTGGTAGAATTCTATTTTAGGAAAATAATAAAGTCGAAGGACTTTATTTTATGGAAATAAGAATAAATTAGGAAGATAATTAAGCGGCTAAGACTCTATTTTAGGAAAATAATTAAGTGGTAATCTCTATTTTAGAAAAACAATTAAGTGAGAGGACTTTATTTTAGGGAGATAATTATGTGGGAAAAACTCTACTTTAGGCTATTTTAAAGAAGTGATGTATTTTAATGTATCTGAATCCATATGATATATACAATTAATAAATGGGAAAAGGACAAATATACTCCCGAACTATTGTAAATGATATGCAGATACCCTTCGTCATACTTTTGGGATATTTGTGCCATTGTCGTCCAAAAACCAGAGCATATATACCATTTATACTAACGGGCATACACATGTCATAATCTTATCCACTGACCCAACATTTATTAAATATCAGATCGACGGATAAGATTGCGCCACATGTCCCTATTTAGTCTTTCGTTAGAGTGAATGACATATATGCTCTAGTTTTTGAACGGCAGGGGCACCAATGTCCCTAAAGTATGACGGAGGGTACCATTTACGATAGTTCGAGGGTATGTTTATCTTTTTTCTCATTAATAAATAATTATTTAAAAGCTTAAATTGAATTAGTAGATATGATATAACTGTACATCTAATTAGTCATTTTTTCCAAAAATACTTACAAAACCATTTAAAAATTGTTAGCCTAATAATTCAATACCGATAAATTAATACTCTAATATTTTTTTCAGTTCGATTTATCAGTTAATTCAATTTTTACATATCTACTTATAATCAAGGAAGTAAATTAACAATCTTAATTTCTTAGGTTCAATTCTTAATAAAAAAAAATGTGAGTGCTAATTTTTTTAATGGTGATTAGGTGTGTTCACGATTTGAATAAAAATCGATTCAAACCGAACCAAATTTATTAAATAAATCAATTTTATTTGGGTTAGGTGTGGTTTGGTTTTAGACTTTTAAAAATCGATATTATTTGGGGATATTATGGTTTTGTTCGAAAAAATCCAAAGAAATAACCGAACCGAACCGACGATATTATATACATATATTTTATTATTATATATACATAATATATTATTTTTACAAACAATTTTAAAGATCTTATATGTGTTTTCATCAAGATTTATTTATAATTTACTTATGAAAGCAACAATGCCAAGGTGATAATATTTATCTTATCGATTTCATGTACATGAGTGCCTATAACAATTTTTTATGAGATTGAAAATGTCATAGTAAATTCAATGGTTGAAAGTTATGTAATGTCAGTCATTCTAACTATTTTTGTTTTGAATTGATTTTTGTTACTTTTTTGCTGAGTTATTTCTTTCATTTTTGTCTATGGTTAATAACAGAATCAATCTGAACCAAAACCGATAACAACTAAACCAATAAATATATATTATATTTGATTTGATTTGGTTTTAATAATTTTAAAATCGATTAAATTGGTTTGGTTTGGATTTTGATCAGTAACCGATCCAAACCAAATAAAACAGGCCTATAACCTATTACCTCACTCTGCTTCTTCTTCTTCTACCAATAGAAAGAAGTTCACAAAACCAAGCAACAGTTAAAAATTCCTTGAAAAGTAAAAACAAATCGATCTTCCCTCCCAAAACTTATACAATTCTTTTTTCATGGCTTCCGTTACCGTCGATTCTTCTTCCGCCACCGTCCCTGACGGCGCACTTCAAGCAGAATCAATCCCAACCGTTGATCTCCGACTCCTTTCTCAATCTGAACTTTACTCCCTCTCTCTCTGTTCCACCGCTGCTTTCAACCCTTGCCGGGACGACGATGTCATTATCCCTAAAATCGACCGTTCCGTTTTCAATGAATCCGCTGGGTCCCGCAAACAAACCTATTCCCGTCTCCGTCTTGCCCCCGCTGCTGCCGCCTCTGCTTCCTCCTCCGCCATCCGTAGCCGTACACCTCACCTCCGTAATTCTCCTCACCCTCTTCAGAATCCATCTCCAAACAATGGCCCAGCGAATTCGGAGAGTTCCCAAATCGTTACCCTTCTTAAACAACTATTTGGTTCGGGTACTCAAAAGAACCCTACCGATTTGGTACCTATCCGGGTTGATTATTCCGATTCCTTATCTGTACCCTCGCATGTGCCTGTTCCCGGGCTCGAATTGGCCAATGTGGGTTCAGTTGGGCAGAAAAGGAAACGAGGTCGGCCTAGGAAGAATGAGAATGGTGTCCGGGTAGCTGAGGTTAAAGTGGATGAGGTAGTGAAGGACATTGTAGTTTATCAAAATGTGGATGATAGCGATAAAGAGATCATGAATAAGGATGGTATACTAGTGGATTTGGCAGTTCTAGGAGCATTGGTGGATCCGTTTGGCCTAGAACTGAGGCGGAGGACAGAGGGGTTGGGGAGTGCAGAGGAGTTGTTAGGGTTTCTGGGGAGATTGAATGGGCAATGGGGGAGTACGCGAAAGAAGAGGAGGATTGTGGATGCAGATGAGTTTGGGAGTGTGCTGCCAAAAAGTTGGAAGCTTTTGCTTTCTATTAAGAGGAAAGAAGGCCGTTCATGGTTGCATTGTCGACGCTACATAAGGTTTTTAGAAATGCTTTTGTTTCTCTTATTGCCTTTTGTTACCTTTATTGATTTTCTTGCCATGAGTGTTTTATGGTTAGGGTATTAGAGAACTCTAATTTGGCTTTAGAGTTTAACCATAAATATTGAGCAAATGCACTTGAACAGAAAGCAATGATACAGAGGATTCATAGAACTAAATTTAACTAATTTAGGATTGATGCATAGTTGATTTTTTTGATCATTTATGGTAAGCAACTGGATCTTGATGTCTCTAGGGACATGATTCTCATCAAAGCCTAACATAGATGATAATGAAATAAATGAAGTGATTTGGTCGTGACTCTTTCATTGGGAGTTTGAGTTATACAACTAGCGTTTTGTTTCCTATCATATTTATTTGTTTTGATAACAGCAACAACAACATACCTAGTGTTATCCTTTGGGGAGGGGTGGTGGTGTGTACACAACCTTTCCCCTACTTGTGAATGTAGAGAGGTTGTTTCCGATAAACCCTCAACTCAAGTAAAGCATAATAAAAACCAGTATGGAAAGGAAAATATAGTAGTGAAGCAACCATGCTGAAAGATAATGGAGAAAGAATAGTAGCAATAACACATAATACGATAATCGAAGCAGAGGAACAATAAGTAATAATAGAATTGAAGGAAAACATGCATATGCGTAATAATAGCAAAACTGGTGAGGGAAAATAGACAAAGCTTGACTACCTCTTAATCTTCTACCCCAGTTGTTGACCTCCATATCCTTCTATCTAAGGTCATGTCCTTGCTAACAAAATGGTCTGAAAAGATAACACAAACTGGACTTGTCCAAATTATGACAAGACTCTAGCAAGTCCAGAACATCCAACACATCAGTTGCAAAAGACCCTCTATTCCGAAACAAAAAATTATGAATACATTTAAATTTTGTAACAGCTACTCATTCCCAATTCCCACCATAGCATCTTTTATTCCTTTCTAGCTATATAGTCCATGCTATGCACAAGGGGACTGTCCTCCAAAGCTTCTTCTGTCTCCTGACAATTCTTTGTGTTTGCCAAATATGAGTAGCTCTCTTAAATTTGATGACATTACCCAATGAACTCCAAAAATGCATAAAAATATAGATCAAATCTGCCATGAAAGCTACTATAGTAGCATGTAATCCACCGTTTCACTAGCATTCTCACATAAAAGCACCTGATGCAAAGAATAAATCCTCTCTTCTGCAGCAAGCTACTTTGGTTGGTAATTTAGTCCTACATATCAATTTCCTAGGCCATTCTTTTTCACATTTATCGGGATTAGATTTTCTTGGCGATACAATTCATAGGTTTGTATGCCTAAAACTTCTTCACTTGTTTCTATTGCAACTTTATAGAAGTTACTCCCTCATTTCATTGTCTTTGTTTGCCTAGGCTCAAAGTTTAAAGAATGTATAGAAGATTTTGAATCTCGTGGTCTTAAATTAAAGGTGTGTATAACATATGAAATGTGCCCTTTGAATCTTGTGTTTTAAACATGCAGTATTATTTCTACAAGGAAGTGCCATTAAGGGTAAAGTGATTGTGTTGGAATTCAAAAATTACTAAACCTAGAAAGTTGATGTACTTCACGAAGCAAACTAAAAAGGAAAGTAAGACACGTATAATGTAACAGTGGGAATATTTGCTTTGAAAAAGGTTGATGCTACTATTTTGTATACAAATTAGAAAAATGAAATTATTTCTAGAATTCTTTTGGTAAGTAAGAATTTTATTTACCAAAGGGGGATCACTACAGTTAAAATTATTGGAAGAATTTGTCCTTACAAATATATTTGAATAGAATGTAAATTTTTTGAGAAAGGTAACTTGTATTATAAACAAAAGAATACATAAGGAGTATTCTAGTAATACTTACACCCAAAAGTTGCAAAAAGCAAAGAACTCCTATGGAGGTCATAAGAACTCTAAAATACTAGGAATATCCTCTGCATCTTGAGGATATTCATATTTACTCCAAAAAAAAGAAAAGAACCAGGCAATTCTGCTTCAGATTCTGCATAGAGCAGCTCTTGTTTTTAAAACATCTTTGGTTCCTCTCCATCCGTATAGACCACCAAATGCAGGCAGAGACAATCTTCCATCTCTCCCTGTGTCTTGTTCCAACAAGCTAGAGCTTCTTTGATGTTCCTCGGCATAGTCCAACAGATTCCCCTTGAGTTGATGAAAATCTGCCACAACTTCGCAGTCTCTCTACAAAGTAGAAAGAGATGATTTATTGTCTCAACCTCACATTCACAAAACCAACACCTGGAACAGATTTGCATACCTCTTTTCATGAGGTTGTGTTGAGTGAGTGCAGCCTGATTGGCTAACAACCAAGTGAAACATGCTATCTTGAATGGTATCTTGACTTTCCAAATCATCTTCCAAGGCCATCCACCTATATGAGTACCAGGTCTTTGTGAGCTTCTATAAGCCAAGCCAACTGAAAATTTGCCTTGCTTATCTGGATTCCAGAAAAGATTGTCCTCATTTGTGTTTAGATCTTTGCATTGCTCTAGAATGTTGAGTAGCTCAACTATTCTATTGACCTCCCAATCATTTAGGTGTCTTCTAAACCTTAGATCCCACCCTTGATTATCTCTCATTTCTCTGATTGTAGCCTCTTTATGAAGGCTCATGTTGAACAAAATAGGGAACCTATTTCTCAAAGTCACCTGATCCACCCATTTGTCTTCCCAAAACAAAGTCCTTCCACCATTCCCTACCTTGATTTTGCATTTGTTAAAGAATTTGATCCATAAATTTCTGATGGATCTCCATACTCCAGATCCATAGGGTTGTGTGGACAGGTTGGTGATCCACAAATTCTCCACACCAAACCTAGCCTTTATTGTTTCCTTCCAGAGAGCTTGTTCTTGTGAGGCAAATTGTGTGTGTATATATATATATATATGACTTTGCTTTTTTCCTTTTCTGCAATAACCTTGTTCAGTTTGGTCTCTTTGATGTCCTCAAGCACATTTATAGCCTATTTGACCAAGCTTTTGACAAGTTAAAAACCTTTTTTTTATTCCGAAAGAAAACACTCTTTTTGGAGATTGGAGATATTTGGCAAAAAATGAGAAGTGCTTTTGAAAGCAAAAGTAGTTTTTTGGTGTTGTGGGAGAAGTTACAAACTTCAGCTTCTTGTAAAAAGTAGAAGCATAAAATTTACTTATTCGAGGCAAAAGCATCCTTACCAAAAAATTGTATTTTTTTTTATGACAAGGGAAACCAGCTACCCTTTGGGTGCGCACATGGTAAAACCCCCGCTCCTATGCAATAGCTCGCAAACCACATAGGAGAGGTAACCTGCATCATGTTTATACATTCATAACACCTTAAGGTTACTTTTTCCAGCCATCTCCTTTCATTTTCTCCAATAGGTTCTTCTTGTTATCATAATTTGCAATTGCTGACATTTGTAGCTTGAACAAAACCCAAGCTTATCCAACAGTGTACACATGATTTGGAATTAGTATTGTGATATTTGTTTACTCCTCTCTCTCTCTTATATGCGTTCAATTTAGATGACGTAAGACATTTGAATTTCTCAGCCCTAATGGACGGCAATTTGGCACATGCAAGGAAGTCTCTTCATATTTGCTCTTTCTTCATGGTGAAAGGAAGGAAAATCTTCCAACATATGCGAATGGCAGTGGAACTGTTGAGATCACCAATGCATGTGCTTTGGTTAGTGTAAGCTTAACCATTTTTTTAAAAAAATAATACATTTTTTCTGGTCCTGCTTTATTTTCCCCTTACATGGAGCTTTGATGCATCAAATATGTTTCAGACTTCAGATCTCAGAATTCAAGATGGTGGCAAAAAGGAAAACTCTGTTTTTCATAACTCATCCCCTGCTGTTGGTCATGGGGAGTTGCAAGTTCTAGTGAATTTTGGAGAACTATCGGAGGTCCAAGTAGGAGATCTCTTGCACTGTGACAAATGCAATGTGACGTTTAATAATAAGGATGATTTATTGCAGCACCAGTTATTTTCCCATCAGAGAAGGAGATCTAGAAATGGTGGTCAATCCATTACTGACGGGGTAATAATTAGAGACGGAAAATTTGAATGTCAATTCTGCCATAAGACATTTGAAGAAAAGCATCGATACAATGGTCATGTTGGGAACCATGTTAAGAAGCAGGTAAAGACTGTGGATGGATCTCTTCCAATCAAATTGGGAGGGGGTGTTGAACCTGTGGTGTCTAGCAGAGCCATGCTGAGGGATCCCATTATGCAGGATTCAGTTGTTTTGCCAAGGAACTCGACAGAAAATGCTGGTGTAATTACAGATGCTGGTGACAATCCTGCATCAACTAGTAAAATCCAGGAGGAGGATCACATGGAGACTGACGATAGACTAGAAGGTCTGGGTGAGGCTATGGATACTGCCCGTAATAAAACTACTTTGTGTTTAAGTTTTGAAGCATTTACATTCAATAACAATGATAATAATTATTGTGGAACACCACGTGACTAACTGTTTGCTGATATTGCAGCTGAAGGAACCAGTAATGGTTGTCATAACCAGGAAGGGAGTTCTGTGAGCCGTTCCCCTATTTCATCGAATGAAAAAACATGTGTGGATATAAGCAATGTAATTGTCGGCTCCAACATAGAAGAACCTGAACAGGAAGGTTTACTTTGTTCAAATGACATTGTTGATTCGTGTGGTGTTAGTATGGAAGATGGCAATTTTTTCCCTACAGTGGATGAGAGCAAAGTAGATGGTAGGTCTGTAGATACTGAGTCAACAACTGTTTTATGCAGTAATGCCAGTCTGCCGGGTGGGAATAGTTTGATAAAAGCCAGACAAATTCCACATACTGAAGATCACTCAGGGAAGAACATTGATGATCTGAATGGTGTATCCTTTCTGGCAGAAACATCTAAAGGAAACAGAGATTTAAAGAGCAGCACAGGTACCCCATCTTGTGACAAGGAAGGATCCACTGTAGATTATGTCGGAGTTCTTTCTGGTTGCGTAGGTGAGCATAAACCTAGTAGCATGATGTCTGATATGGAAAATAAGGAGTGTGGCAGTCTTGTTGATTCAAATGACAATAAGCTGATTATGAAAGAGGACAATTATGCATTTGTTCCACATCCAGATAAACATGTAAATACAGCTGAAAGAGATGCGGTTGATGTTTCTGCTTGCGTTCTAGAGGAGCTTGGACAGAAGAAAGGTGATGAGAGTAGTCTGCTTTCTCCGGCATGTGACAAGAACAGTGAGGTTGAATCTCTGATTTTTAATGATTTGAAAACAAGTGCAGATGAGCCCAAGATTAGTGAGCTGCAGAGTGTTAGAAGTAATAGTGACAATCATGCTGTGAAAAAAGTTGCTGCCAGTGACATAGAGAAGGAAAAAAGTCTTGCATTCTGCCCGCTTTTTCCGGCCATGAATGCAAGGGCATCATGTGCAGAAGATGACTATACCAAAGTTTACCAAAGCACACTGGAAGGTAATGATCTGCAAAGGTCTGCAAGTGCATTGTTTTCTACAACCAATGTACCAGAAGCTTCTACCAAGGAATATACCATGCACAGGAGCTATAACAACTCTTTGAAAGAATCTAAATTTGATTGTCTAGAAAACCCTAGACATCATGATCTAAATGTTGTTTTCGACAATTCTCATGTGGATCTAGGTGTAAATTTGAACTGCACAACTTTCCAACTTGGCATGGAGGAAACATATGGCGTTCAGGATAATCTCCAGAAAAGATTGGAGACCGATAAACATGGAGAAGTAGGGATTGATTTAAGGGATTCGTCTTTCAAGGAAAAAGCAGGGGATTTTGGAAGTAATTTCAACACCGATTTTCATAGTCAATTGTGGAATGAACACAAATTAGATGAAGTTGATAACTCTGGAAAGAAGATCATTACTAGTTTTGGTTGTGGAGATGCCAAACCTAATGAGGATGTCATGGCTGGAAGTATTTGGAGAGTGGGTGTAGAAAATGTCATGCAAGGTGGCTCAGCAGACAATTCAACCTCAGTAGCGCAGTCATCTAATTGTTTCCAGACTTATGATGTTTTGTCAGATAAGGTATGCAATATAATATATTGGACTAATTTTCTTTCTGTATATATATAATATGTGTGTCTGACTATTTTAGTTTGAGAAATATATCATACTGCCATGCATTTGAAGAAAAATGCTATAGCATATTAGTCAAGTAGTAGTTGCAGTTCTCTTTGCATATACTCTTAATTAACCAATTTTCCTATTAGAAACGATCAGAAAAGACTTGCAGATATTTTTTTAGTTATGAAGAGTGTTGTGAATTTTTTAACCATTATATTCGATAACTTATCATATATTTCTTAACTTGCTATTTTGGACAGGTTCCCAATCTTTTTGGAGAGAATGAGAAGTATGATGGCAACACTGGCTTTGATGGGTTGAACTCAGACAGAAGTGGACCAGTGGAATATAGTTTCATGAGTACACAAAGTTCAAATTCCCTTCAAGAAGAGCCTCGAGTTTTACCCTACGATGTGGATATAGAACAAGGATTTAATTCGTCATTTTGGCTCGGAAAAGACAATTTAATGCCAAATTTAGCTGGCAGTAATCAGGTGACTATGGTATGCGTTTGGTGCAGAAATCTGTTTTATCAAGATTCTAACCAGTTAGAAGCTGGTTCAATTGGTGCAATGTGTCCAACCTGCAGTGGGAGTACTGCAGGGCAGTTTAGCTTTATGTAGCACTTGTTATTGAACATAGATTTCAGACAGTGGATTAGGTTAAAGGGAGGTATTTTGCTCATCCAAAACTGGAAAACAATTAGAAACTCCAGATTGATGTTAGTTAAATTAGTAGGTAACCTTCCCTATTCTTTTGACTGAAATAAGTCAAACCACCAACTGTGTCTTAGAGAAGATAATGAGATTTTTATCTTCTTTAGTCTTTTTTTTTTTTTTTTTTGAATCAATGTAGTCCCAGTTTTCTGTTATACACAACATGGTAGGATCAGGATCCATCAGTCGGACCAAAACATTTCACGATTTTTAGATTATTAGGTAGTTGCTGAATGCGTCTCCGATTTGAGTTGTGGATGGGAGAATATGAAGAAGCAACTTTGATCGGTTAGCAGCAGCATGATGGAGGATGGATGAAGAAGCTATTTTTGAGGTCAGTTTGCAGAGATGACAATGATATCCTCCCCTACCGGTATCTCATTGAGATTCTTCTTTCAAGTGATTCTCTTACTGTTTACTACTTTGGGCATTTTTAAGTTTTCTGGTAGAAGTTGGTTTTTGCAGCTGTGTTCTATGTTTTGTATTTTTGCCTTTTGTTTACTTATTAGACAGGCAAACACAGTAGTTGTTTAGGTAATGCAGCTTAGCAAGTAATGTGATTCTATACAATGCTCCCTTGACTGACAAGCTTGGATATTATTAGGTTTGAAAGTTCCACTTTTGGTTTAGTTTTAGGTTTAGATCAATCAAAAATACATTAAGTTTTGTGGATCTTTTGATTTTCAACTAAAAATGCCTAATACTCGTATCCCTTTTTGTTATTTTATTGGGTGTTGGGGTGGGGGGCTGGGGGTTGCTTTATAGCTGGCTTGTCAAGTTCAAGGATTAACATTTTGTTTGGTACAAAGATTAGTAATTAATAATGTAGGGATTAGTAATGCAGGATTTAATAGTACAAAGATTATTTCTACCAAGTGTTTGGTTCATTGTTTTCCACCTCATCTTTTGTTTAGATTAAAACTTTATAAAAAAACTCTTTCTAATTATGCCCTTAAATTATTATGTAATTGGGTTAAGGTAAATAATTGCCGGATGATATTATTTTTTTATGGCCTTCTAACTAGCTATGAGAAGAACAATTTTGTTGTCGTGTTTGCCTCTTTTTTTTCACTTAAATTATTTGAAGATAAATAATTGTCATCTTAGTAAATTGATCCACTTACAAAATGTCAATTTTTAATTTAAAAAAGATAAACTATCAACTTTTAAAATTGAAAAGACGGTAAACAATAGTAAAATTGAATAAACCATCTACATTTACACATAAAAATTGCAAGTTGTAATTTTAATATGTATGCAATTTTATAAATTGTTCAAAACACAAATAATTAGAAAATCACACACACACACACACATATATCAACAAATTATACATTTAATTAAGATCACAAACGTCATTTGGTGATATATTTTTCTTTTTAATTAGTTAATATTAAACAACTCACATTTCAAATATTGTATTAATTTGTATTGGATTTATTTAGTAACAAACAACTCTCTCTAAATAATTTGTAAGCTAATTTATTTAAATAAATTTACTAGTACAAATATAAAACATAAAATCAAGAAAATAAAAATAATAATAAAATGATTTGAGGAATATTTTTGTCTTTACATAGACTTATCACATGTATTACTAATACCTCCAAAATGAGAGGTATTAGTAATACATCCTATAATACCATGCAGGAGGTAAAATTAAACCATGGATTATTTATACATAGGCCCAATTTCCTACCAAACATAGTATTTTAATAATGAGTAAATTTTAGGTTTAGCAAACATAAAAATCATATTTGTATGTTATAAGTATATTTTGTATAATTGCAATCCATAACAAACTTTATGTTTGCTGTGGCTATTAATCTGTATATTTTGGTATACATATACATAAAAAATATGTATTTGGGTCTATTTGTATATTTCGATATACAAATGGGTCCTGCATTTGTATATTTTGGTACTACAAATAGGTCCCGCATTTGTATATTTTGGTCTATTTGTATATTTTGGTATACAAATGGGTCTTGCATTTGTATATTTCGGTATACAAATGGGTCCTGCATTTGTATATTTTGGTATACAAATGGGATGGCAAAAAACATGAAATGTTTGTTGCGAATTACAAATAAAAGAAACTATGGCTATAACATTCAATTTGAATTAATAATTTATTATTTTATACAATTTTCCCTTAAATAATACCACACATAATACATGGCCTATTTATTTTAATGCGGCCTACCAAACAACACACCCCTTAATAACAAATTTAGTCAGTTAACTCTCAATTAAACAAGTACTATAGGCTTCCTGTAAGTTAGAGAGTAAAAAAGGGAGGGGGGGGGGGGGAGTTTGATGCGTTCTATATAGTACATAAAATAAATTTTCTGTTTATTTTTTTGATAAATAATTCTAAGGAAGTTTTAGTTGATTTAACATCAAAGTACTTATCAACACCTTTTTATCAAACACACTAATGGAGTAATGACCTAATATAAATTTCACTTCCTATTTAAACACGTAACTTCATATCTAGTTTCTAACACTTATATCAACTTCTTCTAATTAGTTAATGTATGGCCAAAAAAAAAAATAGTGTATGAAGTTTCATTCAGTTAGAAAAAGATATTTGTATATTGCACATGATTGTGTTTTGCATATCTATTTTTGTGTAGCATAGATAAATTAAAGGTGGCCTCCAAGTTGACATAGTTTTGGGACCAAACTTTCTATTGGGAATGTGACTCATTTTCTCACTAAAACTTAAGTAAAAGCTTAGATTTACAAATAACTTTCTCTCTTCGTTTGAATGAATTCTATAAGGTTCAACTACTTAAATTCATATTTTGTATATATATGGAAAAAAATAAACTTGAAAAAGTAATATGTATTTGTAATAAGATTACACTTATTTTACCCCATTAATTTTAAATCTTGCATGTATTTTTTATTGCCAAAATTTCAATAAATTAATAATAATAATATAGCTCAAGCAACTTGTTGCTCATCATTGATGTCAACTACCAATCATAGTCTTGTAGGCCAATAATTAGCTGTGTAACATTTCTTATTTTTAGAATTTGAGTTTTAAATTTATTTCTTCATTCTGTTTTTAACTCTATAATCTCATGATTGAGCAGGTAATATATATGCTTCCTTTTTGTTTTGTTCTTTTGCAAAAGATTCATGGAATTTAGAATGTGGTTGGTGTTAGAATTATTAGGTATATGATAGTATTTGTTTGATTTGATATTATCTTTTGTTTACAAAATATGAATAAAATTTTACTTTTAATTTTAATTTCAAATTATAATTTAAAATCTCAAATTATTTTAAAAGTAGGATTTCAAATACTAAGTTGTGAGTTCATTTTTTTTTAAATAATGTAAATTTGATTCATAAATTTATAGTTTACAAAAAAAGGCTCATTATTGTAAATCTTACCAAAAAAAAAAAGTTGTTTGTACCATTTAAAAAATAATAATTATAATTAACGAATAACTAATTATTACTATTGTTGATTTTCTAGACCAATAGATGTGAATTTGAAAATTTGTAATAACATATAATCACAATCATTTATTTATAAAAGTAATATAGAGATATGTGATGGCAATGGGGCAGTGATGTGCAGGGCGGGGCGGGTTGAGCTTAACCTGTAAAATTTTTAATCCGTCCCGCTCCGTTCACATAATTTTTTTTATTTTCAACCCGCCTGCATAGACGCACCCCGCATAATTTTTTCAATATTTTCTTTTTCTAGTTAAATTTGATGCTAAAAATAAAATTCATAAAAATAAATTCATTTTCATTTACTATATTGAATATTTTAGTAGCATTAGAGAAATTATCTTACTAAATAATGTTCTATCACTCTATAACATGTAAAAAATTAAAATTAAGTTTGAACCCACATAAAGTCGCATAAACTACAAACCGCCTCGTATAATTTTTAAAAAACCCACTTCAACTAGCCCCGCAAGTCTCCCGCCCCACACAATCTTAGACCCGCCCCATCCCTTATAGCCTTAAACCCATTCTGCCCTGCATCCGCCTCATTGCCATCCTTATGATTTGCTAATGCGACGACTTAAGATATTTCGATACTTTGTTTATGAATTATAATTTGCTCATTCGATAAGATTATATAAGAGTCAAGAAGTTTGGATTATTTTCACAAATTATGGGTTTTTCTATTTGTGTTCTCTTTTTCTTCTATTTTGATGTGCTTTATTTGTGTCAAACTTCTATTATAAACAATCTCTTTTATCCTCATAAATTAGAAGATAAAGTTATACACACACCATTTTTTATAAACCTCATCTATAAAATTTACATTATCATTATAAATATATAGGATTTGTTAAAATAAAGATTTATTAAATCATAATTAGTTTTTTGGTCCAAAAGAAGTTGAGAGCTTCGATAATTTTAATGCATAACCAGCTTAGCACAATAAAAAATATCTAGGCTTAATTTCATATAAAATATACGCACCATAAAATTATAGTTTTTCTTTTAATTTACCCTTCCTTGAAGGTGTTCTAACGACTCTTTTCAAGTTAATGCTATGGATTTTGATTTGAGTTGATAAAGTCTGCATATACTTTATGTTTTTTTAAATCTCACTTCGTGAAGTATTACTGAATAAAATTATTATCGTCTTAGTATATTATTCTGATTAAAAATTATATAGTAACAATCATTTAGGTATCAATAAGAGTTGTAATAGAGTAATAAATATTATTTTTACTAGGAAGCTCTTTACTTGTTAATTTGTGATTTTTTAATACGAAATAAATTTAATCAAGCTTTTATGTAGATACCATTATATGGAATATTGGATGAAAACAAACAACCATTTTGATAATTTTCTCTAGTTTCTTTTGGTGTATGTATGTATGGACTGACTCTACATTTGATATAACACGTGTGGACTCTGCTAAAACAGTTCCTCAATTTCTAATACGACTCACATATCATTATCACAAATAATAATAATAATAATAAAAAAGAAAAAAAAAAAATCAAAGTAGGAAAAAAGGTTTGATATATCCTTCAACTTTGTTATTTAGAATTGATATACTCCTCGTTATGAAAGTGACTCATATATACCCATACTTATATATAAATGACTCACATATACCCTTTTCCTCTAACGGAAATGAAAAAAATTAATTTCAGGTTAATTTTTTATTTTTTTATTTTTAAAAATATAATCCCGTATGAGTATATTTAATCCTCCTCAAACATATATATTTTTTTAACTTTTTTTTTGTTTCAATGACTTATTTAAATTTATTATTTTGCTGGTCAAATTTATTTATATTTCACTAATATTCTTGTAAAACTTATTATAGATGACCAAATTTTTTTCTTCAAATACAAAAGTTAAATTACAATATAGACAAAAAAAATAGTTTTAAATTATAATATAGCCAAAAAAAATAGTTTTAAATTTTTTTCTTTACACTAAGGAATGAAAGAAAAAAATAAAATAAGAATAAGAAACTCAAATAATTATAATAAAAGAAGTCAAAAAATAATTTATGTATGAAAAAAATTAAAATATACCTTGAACTTTGGTAGAAGAATCATATATACCCCTAAATAATTTTTAAGAAAATTGTAAGTCAAAAATATAAATTTAAAACTAAGTTTTTCACTTCCGTTAAATGAAGGGTATATGTGAGCTCATTTTGTAACGTAGGGGTATATGTGAGTCGTTTGTATAACGGTAAGAGTATATATGAACCACTTTCATAACGAGGGGCATATCAGCTCTAAATGACAAAGTTGAGGGATATATCATGCCCTTTTCCCAATAAAGTATAACAAAATCAGCAAAATGTACAACTACAGAAACACACTGGTCCATTTATACAGAGTGGATTTTGATGTTCCAACAAATCCCAACAAAGCCAAAAAAAAAAAAACACTGTTTTTATCGTTTAATAAATTTTTAAAAAAAAATTAAAAAAATTCTATCTCTACTACTACTATATTCTCCTCTCAAACAAAAATCTGGAGCCTTAACGCTAACATGCGCTGGGCTCTCTTTTCCACCGCCGCTGCCACCGCCACCGTCGATTCGTCGATCTAGGGTTTCTCTCTTGGTGGGTTTCGGAAAATTTCTGATCCAATTTTATAAGAACAGAGAAATCTCTTAGTTCTTGAAAAATGGGTCTTTTAAGTGCTTTTGCAGCTGGGTTTGTGGTTTTATTGATGGTCTTTGAAGGGATGGCGTCGCCGGAGACTGTTAATGTGTCGGTTCGTTCAGTTTGCCCCTTGAAATCTGTTAAAGATTCGGTTTTTATGGGGTTTCAAGATTTGACTTGTCCATTAGATGGGATCCAATCTTCTTATGTGGCTGACGTTATTCAGGTATATATAATTTTTCTTTGTATTGTATGTTGTACAATATTTTCACCTTTTTGTTTGAATCTGTTGGATTTTGGGTGTTTTACCTTGTTAGCAAGGAGAAAAGGTAAAATTACTTAACTAGTGGGGTACAAATTGGCAGATGCAGTAAAATTTATGTTTTTTTTTGGATGTTTAGTGAATAGGTGGTGATGATTCTTGTCTTTTTGAGTTGAATTATGGCAAAGTAATAAGTAAGTTATTTTATGGCGTTATTTTTGGATGATTTGCATGTTTCTAGAGAGTGAAAATTGTCTTGGAGATAACTAGTCCAGAATTTTGAAATATTTGTGACTTTGTTGCATACTTTTTAAGTTCTGTTTATAGTTAGGGATTTCGACTAATTGGACCGTGTGTAGGATCAGCATATGAAGAAGCAAGAGTAGGATAGAAGGCCTATACCAAACTTGTTCTGATGAGTTTGAGCTTTTAGATGAGACTCATGAACCCTCTTGGTTTCATGTTTGAGTATTCAAGTCATATATATAACAAACTGAGCTTCTGCCGTGTTTATTTGTTAATCTCGAAGAAATAGTGAAAGCTGCATTAGGCTGTGTGTCTGAGCTTCAAATGTGTTGGTTTGTGTAGCTAAATCTTATTCGGTGTAGAATGAATTTACTAGTTTTGTTAAATGACTGTAGTGCTTTGAGAAACCAAATATTTGGAATGCAGAGTCTGTGGATATGTTTCAGTTTTGTGGCACCTTGAGCTACCCAAATCAAAATGCGTTGAAGATTATTTTGCATAGTCATGTTGGCGTCAGCCTTGCCCTTCACCTAATTTTTTAAGTTGGCTTTATCTAGTATTGGTGGTTAATGTGGTTATTATGCTTCATATATTTGTAGATTTGTATGCTTTTTTTGTTCAAGGTTTTGCTCAACCGTGCATCTGCAATGTTAATGTGTCATGGGCGCTTGCTTAGAGCTGAGACCAATGATACGCAAGAGCTAGTCTAGGTCATTAATTTTTTCCAGAGGATTCGTACTAAGTGAAAGATACATGACATGTGTGGGGTTTAGGTCTTCATTCATTCACTGCAGGAGGATCCCACGCCATTGGATCATCATGCATTTTCCCTAGGGTGCCCAAAGGAGAAGCAATAAACCCAATTTGTACTGGTGAAACAAGAAAAAAAAAATGAAGAGCAAAGTTGCTCATGCCCTTACCTTGCAATTATTCTAAATATTACAATTTTTTTTATCTATGTACCGCTCCGCATGAATCTAGAGTTACAATATGGAACCTTTTTAGATGTAAGAGTACGTGAGTATCGTGTCAAGACATTACAAGGTCGATGCCTTGCAATTATCAAATTCCACATGTAGGGGAAGTTAGAGTGCACCAAGTTGAATCACTTTGGCTGTTGAATGTGAATTACCAGTGGGTACACCCTGTGTCATATGTTGAGATATCAAAATTCTTTTTGAAATTGCTGCCCTCCTCCATCTCCATTTAACTTCTTCCCTGTCTTCTTATGATGTGAGGTCAACATACATAGGATCTGCCCCTGCCCTCACCCACAGAGGATTGATTTTATTTTTCATTTTTATTTCTTGAGGAATTCTAATGGTTCTGCATTTTATTTTGAAGGGAGATGAGCTGTCATTGCAGAGGGCACTAAATATGATTCACCGAAATACACATGATTATGTTGCTTTGCTTTTCTATGCATCCTGGTGTCCTTTCTCTAGAAGTTTTAGGCCAAAATTTTCCATCATGTCTTCTTTGTATCCTTCAATTCCCCATTTCGCAATTGAAGAGTCAGCTGTTAAGCCAAGGTTAGTGTGAAACTAATGTTATGCGTCGTATTGCTTTCTCTATATTGTGCTGACAACTAAGAATGTCCTTTCAGCACTCTCTCAAAGTATGGAGTTCACGGGTTTCCTACTCTCTTCCTTTTAAACTCAACAATGCGCATGCGGTATCATGGCTCTCGCTCCCTTGATTCAGTGATTGAATTCTATGGTGGCACTACTGGTAAGCGTGTCTGTTAGATTGTATTATGGTGTTTGAATTCAGTGCCCCTAAAAACAAAATCCGTATAGATTTAAGTAAACCTTACCCAATTCAACCCCCCAAATTCTCCAAAAAGAGAATTGCCTGATGGATCCTGAGAGTTTTGAAAGTAAGAATGAATTGACATTGGTGGTAACTTTTTCGCTTTTGCTAAGGTGGTTTTGCATAATGCACATGCATTTTTACATTTTCTATGCCTTGCCTTTTCTTTTCAGAACTTCCATTTCCCTCTCATAAATTGCCTGTCTAATCTATTTGATATACATGCGCATGTGCAGTTAACTGTATTTTGTAGCTCCGAGTAGGTTTCAAGCTAATGCATGTTACATCAGAATTGTGAAGTATGGTGTCCATTTATTTATCTTTTAGGAATGTAGCTTATTATGCTCGGCCATCGTTCAGATCTTCTTCTCCCTGCTGTTTGACTTTTCTACTGCTATCAAAGTATTCCGAAGTTGTTTCTTGTGTGACATCCACTACTATGGGAAGACTCTTGCTTAAGTTGCCTCTTTATCTTAAGCCTCTTTTAAATATGAAACAGGTTTTCATAGTGCTTCGGTGGATGCCACTTCTCTTGGCAAAATGGGATGCTCCTCAAATCTTTTGAAACTGCATGGAAGTGACCAGGAAAACTGTCCATTCTCCTGGGCCAGATCTCCTGAAAACCTTTTTCAGCAAGAGACATATTTGGCCTTGGCCACTGCATTTGTGCTAATGAAAGTACTTTATATGATATTTCCAGCTTTACGTAAGATTGCTCAAATTGGCTTGGGAGGTTGCATTTTACAAATAAGAATAAGAAGCTTGTGGGAGCTTCCTCTGCTATATCTGAACCGAGCTGTACAATTATGTAATTCACTGAAGGAGCCATGCAAAAGAAGCAACTTGCAGGAAGGAGCTATGAACGCCAAGGCATGGGCTTCTAAGTCTTTAGCGTCTGTCTCATTTGGAGAGTCTAGCGCTAGCCGGGTGGAACCAGTAAGTTCAACTCACTAATTGCTTTGATGGCCATATCTAAAATCATAGTGCTCTTTTATAATTGTTTTAGCCACCATAATTGGTGCTGGTTTTATCTGATTGGCACAGCGCTATGCAATATCAAGCTTTTGAAACGATCTGCTTCAATTTGATGTAATGTAGATTAGAATTTTTTTCTCACCGTCAGAGAAATAATGTACCACATTGTATATAGCTTTAACTAATAGGCAGAGCTTTTGAATTCAGATCCGTGTTTATTTAATTAAATCAAGACACTGTCTAGTTCCTTTTGTATGCTAAGTTGTCTTGATTTAGATCCTTTGTGAAACAAAATTCAGGTAACTCATCGAAACTCAGTACACATGTTTTTGCTTTCTATTTCTAAACACTCTGCGTCTAATGAGAAAAAGTGCAGAAGTGATTAAATCTGTTTTGATGAATTGCTGGGAAACGATACACAATCCAGGAAGAGTTCGGTTGGTCCCAAGAAATGGTGAGCATGAAATGCTTTAACTTTTAAAGTTGTTGAATTAAACAAAGTTCTGAGGTCTGCCTCGTACTCGAGGATTCTCGTTTCCTATTATACTGAGTGTTGAAGCTTTTGTATGTGATATGGTTAGTCTCTGCAATCGGCCTCATGTTTTACTCTAGGATAGTTAAAATAACTAGAGGATCATATTTCGTAAGGCATAAAACATAATTAGACTGTCCCCTTTTCCTATTTTAGGCATTCAAAGTGGTTGGCAACTGACAAATAGTGATTTTTTTAAATCACTAGGTACTCTGCCTTTTGGTTGTTGCTTTACTGTGTCACTTTTGAATTATTGACACACTAACTATGCACTTTTGACCTTGTACCATAGTATTAGGTGAAAATAAGGTCCTTATCAAAGAAAATATGAAAAAGAAAGTGTATGCATCTTAATCATGAATAAGGCTGTCTTATCTTTGATTTCACCTCGCAAAATCCTTGTTCACTTTTCTGGGCACTCGAATCCCTCGTTAACTTGAAGAGTTTAGGTGTGTCCTGTAAAAAAAAAACTATTATGATGATGACACGGATTGAGCTTAAATGAAGCAGCGATGATTCATGTAGTTATATTCACTGGTAGTTGTTGCTCGCCGTGCTCCTTGTCTTGCTTCACAATCTGATTGTGTTAGTTGGTGAAATGCCGAGTTTTTGTGATTCTCACCTAATGGCTTAGAATCTAGTACTATGCATGCTACTTCCCATCAGTAACAGGTATGGTTGAATAGTTGAGATATGCAAAAAGAATCCAATAGCACTGTTGGAATGTATGCGTCCACGTTTTCTATGAGACCAGGTCCTCAGCATAGTTACAATAACAGAAAATAAACAAAGTGCTGAAAGTAAAGAATGCACAACAACTTTACGTGGAAACCTCCTTGCTCAAGGGAGTAAAATCACGACCTGACCACTTTTCAAACTTCTTTCACTAATCCTCTCCAAGCAAAAGTAAAAGCAAGTTTACAAATCGAGATTAGCCTACTAATCCCAACTCTAAGTAATACCTCCTATTACTTAGATGAGCCAGAGCAGATACAACACTGCCCACTAAGCTATCACCCCTAGATAACTTAGACTTTGCTAAGGGGGTACAACACCGCCCACTATACTAATCCCGACCGATTAATATAGACTTTAGAGTAAGACCCTAAGTTACCCTTAACCTAGTTCTTACAATGATTCACACAAATTTGAAACGTTTTTTTCACAAAACGAATCCTACAATGTAAGCACTATTACAAGCAAACAAAGTAACAGCTGGTACAAGAAGCTTTTGAAGTAATCGATTAGATCCCTTGTTGTTCTTGAAGCTCTTGAAGTAATCGATCAGATCCCTTGCTGTTCTTGAAGCTTGAAATATTTCTCTCTTTTAATGAATGAATGATGTTGTTGTATTTGGTTTAGTATATACCATAAAAAGTTATTACCAAACGTACAAGCAACCTCCTTGATTCTGATTGGTGAAGTACTCTGCAGCTTCACCAACTTTCTGACGCAGACAACTTTTACAGCTGTACCGCACTTTGACACTGGACGAGCATACTCTGCAGAGGACCAGGTCCCTGCACTTGTGAGGAGATCATCAAAACACCAAAAGGCATAAGCTCTTATCAATTTCCCCCTTTTTGATGATGACAAACAACCTGCATAACTCCTCACATGAGTGAACAGACATTCATTCAATTGACTCAAGTTTCCCCCTTAATTGAACAAGCAACCTCGTCGCTTCTGATTGGTGAAGTGTTTTGAAGCGTCACCAACTTTCTGACGCAGACAACTTTTACAGTTGTACAACATATTGACACTGGACGAGTATACTCTGCAGAGGACCAGGTCCCTGCACTTGTGAGGAGATCATCAAAACATCTAGGAGCATTAGCACTTATCATTTCCCCCCTTTTTGATGATGACAAACAACCTGCATAACTCCTCACGTGAGGGAACAAGCATTCATTCAAATACATAACAAATTCCCCCTTTGTTAGTGCACCAGTAACAACCACAGTTCGTTCCCCCTTAGTTCAATGCCCCTAACAACCACAATTCGTTCCCCCTTAGTTCAATTCCCCTAACAACCACAGTTCGTTCCCCCTTAGTTCAATGCCCCTATTCTTTAGTTCAGTGCCCCTATTCCACAACCAACTTTACAACAAAACTTCCCCCTTTTGACATCATTGAAAAGGTGAAGCAGTAAACATATTCAAGTTAAATGCAAGGCAATAAAGAATCCAGGACCTTGGGCCACACAGAACATGTGTATGTAAGCATAAAGCGAATATTAAGCCACACATGAACAGGGGAGAAACATAAATAGCATTAGATCACAAATACTGACCACTGTAGTCAAGCAAAACAAACACAAAGCCACAAGAGTTTTAATCAGGATTGAAGAACAAAAAGGGAAACTAAGGAAACAAGACACTTTTAGGACAGAAGGGGAAAGGGATTGAGGGTGCACATAAATAGAGACAGATGCTCATTTGCATCCTCATGAGCCTTTGATAAGCTGCATGTTGAGAGTCTTAACTTCCTCACTGGGTGATGCATTTGTCTTCAGTAACCTTTCATTTTCATCCCTCAACTTTTGCAACACCTGCTCATTTCCATCGCTGGTACCAGGTCCCTTCGAAACTGCCTTCTATAATTCAGACCTCAATGAAGCAATTTCAATCTCTTTTTTATTCAGAATCTCAGTAAGATCAGTCACTTCCCGTTTAAGAGTAGCCTGCTGCTCTAGAACATCTGTCATTTGAGATCTGCACTTAGTTTTTCCTTCAACACACTAACATTCCAGCATAATGGCAGAGAGATTGATCTCTTCAAGTTCATCAAGTTTCTCTATGAGAAACAGATCAGCAGCAGATGCCACTATTTTTTTGTTTTGGGCACTAACACCTTATTGATGAACTCAAAAAGCAATTGATATTTCCCTTTGAGAAACCTTTTCGATAACCCTGCATTCTTGACATCTCAACGTTTTGTGGCAAGTGCATAAAAAAGATTTGATATTCCAAATTTGGTTAGAATGTCAGGGTCAAAGACTCTGCCATTCAAAACCTTTTGGTTCTCCATTGCCGTTATCCGCTTCTCCCTTGTCATTTTCTTTTCTTCACTTTGATTTTGCACCCTAGAACCTGGTCCCTTTATGAGTTTTAATTTTCAGCCACCTGTTTTCTAACTTTCTCCCTTTTCACATGAGATTTCTTTACAGCCTTCTGGAGTAAAAAAAGAGAAGTTGAATGAACTAAGATTTTCAACTTCTTGGGAGATAGGGATCTTTGAAGAAGAATTAGAGTTAGACATTTTGAGAAAGAGAGAAAAGCTTTTGGAAAGGGGATTAGTGAATTTCAACAAGAATTGTTTGATAAGATTTTGTAATTTGATTCACTAAGAGAAGTAGTATATAAAACCAAAAAGATATCGAGTCTTCAACAGTAGCAACCTTTGGTTTAAAAGCGAAAAGACATCTGAAACTGACGCGATGAATGGGCGAGGGACATGTGGCAGTGATGTTGACATACAGACAGTGTAGTCTAAGTGATACTAACCTCAGCAGGACCAGGTCCCTTTTTCAGTTTGCAACCCTGTCAGTATGATTTAATCTTCCCTTCAACTAGACACACCATGAGTGTATACCTACATTAAGGTACCAGAAGTGAATTCTTAAGTGACAAGCATTAAAACAAGTATAGATACCTGGCCTCCGTAACATAATCTAAATAGAAGATTTTTGTGCAAACTTGTCACGGAATCAGGTAATTTTGTGCATCCCCAGCCTTATCTTGCTTTTAATGAAACACTCTTTACTCAATGACTTTGTAAAGATATCAGTCAGTTGGTCCTCAGTCTTACAGAACTTCATCACCACATTTTGCTTCTCAACATTGTCCCTCAGGAAATCAGTGATGATCCAGGAAAATGTGTCATGCCTGATGTACTCTTTCGATCTACAAGAAAGCCTGCATAGTCAGCATCTGCAAAACCAATTAGATCAAGTGAGTCACCTGTTAGGTAGAGGAGGACCAGGTCCTGAGTTCCCTTCAAGTATCTCAGGATACGTTTAGCTATCTTTAGATGGGATTCCTTTGGTGCTGCTTGAAATCTTGCACTCATTCCTCAACTCCATCTTCATCTAAGTCAAGCTTCACACTTGTGCTCATGGGAGTGTCAAGAACTTTTGTCTCAATCGAATTGAACTTTCAAAGCAGTTCCTTGATGTATTTCTCTTGACATAAAGGCTGAATATGCAACTAGATTTCTTGTCCTGGATCTAGTTTGAATTCCAGAGTCAAGTGGAGAGATGAGATTGTCCAATGGATATGAGAATTGATGTTTCCATCCGGACTTTATGATCAACTCTTCTTCGATTTCAGCATCAGATTCAACATCATCAGCTTCATGATTTTGAGATGGAACCTTCTGGGTAGTATCAGAGGGACCAGGTGTTCCTGTGAGATCTGCAGCAATTTCCTTTGCAACCTGTTTGTTTCCAGGATTTAGGATATCCTTGTCTTCCCTTTCCTTGATCAGCTCCTCCATCTCATGGTATCCCTTCATCACTCCTCCTCAGCTTTGAATTCTAACAGGTTCACACAGATTCATGTGGAGAAGTTCCAAAGGTCTGGTAGTGCTCACACCCTTCTTTGCCTTGAAAGAAAATCTTGTTTGTTTGCCTTTTGCACAGGCATCACAGATTTTGTCATTTGAGAACATCAGCTTTGGTAGTCCGCGGACCAGGTCCCCTGCAACAAGCTTGTTAAGTAAAGAGGTACTTACATGACCCAGTCGCCTATGCCAAAGATTTGCATCATCAGTTTGAGAACTTAGACATGACAAGTTGTCTTCTTCAGTAGAATCAAGATCAACAACATACACATTCTTGACTTTTTTTGCAGACATTACAATTTTCTTAATTGCACAGTTTGTAACCACACACCCTTCAGATATGAACTTGACTTCATTTTTCCTTGTCGCAAATATGATACACACTTTAGAGATTAAACTTCAAACTGTCCACATAGTGTACACTGTCTATGGAATGATCTGGAGTTCTTCCTATCTTGCCAATACCAAGAATAAAACCTTTCTTTCCACCGCCAAATGACACACTACCACCTTGGTGTGCTTCCAAAGAGAGGAAGTTTAGAGTATTTCCAGTCATATGCCTTGAGCATCCACTATCCATGTACCAACATCGACTGCTCCCTCTCTTCTGCACAAAAATCACTTATTAGACTTGGGAACCCACTTCAGACGGAGTTCCCAATAACTATCAAAAGGCTTAATAAGAAACCTTCCTGTCCAGGGGGCAAAGTGTTCTTACGGAAACGATAACGGGGACCAGGTCCCTTGAGTTCCCTTTTATCATTGTTTTTAGATCTGACAAATTTCTCATGCTTTTCTTTTGCTTTTCTCAGAGTCACACACTTTTCTTTTAGATGACCATTACGCCCACAGTGAGTGCACAACAGATTGTCAGATACATACACATATTTGCTATGAGGATTATAAGGAGGTTCTATTGGTCTACGTCCCAACCTTTTCTTTCCATTGAAACTATGATTAGACAGATTAGAGAGTATCTTAGAAGAGTTAGTCCATTTTAGAGAGTGGCTTAACTCCTCCTTGACCTTACTCAGATCCTTTCTCTGTTGAGAATTTGTTTCAAGAGAGCAACTAACTTGGACTCAAGGATTTTGAGCTTTTCTTCCAGTTCTTCCTCAAGGATGCTAAGCTTTCTCTTTCCACCTACTGAGGTACCAGGTCCCTCACTGGGTTCCAGACTATCATTCTCGAGGATGCCTATCCTGATACTCAGTTTAGACATGAGAGCAGAATTCTTATCTTCACACAAACTTAATTTTTTATTCCACATTAAGTTTTCAGTGGTTCGTTCATCAACACAATCAATAAGCAGAGCAGCAAGTTTCCTCAAATTTTCAATAGGCAGATTATCTAGATCATCTTTAAGATAAAAAAGAGTTACCTTATCTGAATCCTCTTCATAATCAGAATTTGCCATTAATGAGAAGATGAAATTGAAGACATTTTCATCTTCTTTAATAGCCATCATTGAAACATCTTCATAACTTTCTGCATCTTCTTCTGACTCACTTGAATCATTTCCCCATACAGCAAAGGCTTTTCTCACCAACTGATTAGCATGAGCCTTTCTCAGAGCACTGTCTGGGACCAGGTCCCTCTTACGAGGTTTGAAGTTCTGAGTTTCCTGCTTCTGGCTGGGACAGTCCCTCATAAAATGACCAGGTTTGCCATATTTATGACAAAGGTCATTTGCGTTTGCTGCTCTGCTGGTTGAAGCCTTCTTTTGAAAGACGTCATGTTTCTTGATGATTTTCTAAAACCTTTTAGTAACATAGGCCATTTCATCCTCCTCCTGAGTCGCATCATTTTGTGAGTTTTTTAGAGCAATGAATTTCTCCTTCTTTCCCTCCTTCATGTTTGTCCCCTGCTTTTTGTTCAACTCGTAGGTCTGGAGATTTCCAATCAGCTCATCCATGGAAAGTGTCTTAAGATCTTTTGCCTCTGTTATAGCATCAACTTTGCTTTCCCATGACTTGGGAAGAATCTTGAGAATCTTGCGAACTTGTTTACTTAAGGGAATGGGCTCACCTAAGCATCTTAGTTCATTGGTGATGGAAGTGAATCTTGAGTTCATTTCAAAGATAGTTTCACCTTCCTTCATACAAAAATTCTCGTATTGAGTCGTAAGCATATCGACCTTAGACTCTTTTACTCGTTGTGTTCCCTCATGGGCTGTTTGGAGACAGTCCCATATCTCTTTGGCTGATTCACAGGCAGAAATTCTGTTGTACTCATCGGATCCAATCCCACACACTAGAATCTTTTTTGCTTTATAGTTCTTCTCTATCTTTTTCCTATCCATCTCATTGTACTCCTTTCTAGTTTTGACAACTGTAGTGGTGAGCTCTCCATCCTTCACTTCCTTTGTAGGAATATATGGTCCATCAAGAATGATGTCCCACAACTCAGTGTCCTCAGCGTTGATGTAGTCATGCATTCGATTCTTCCACCAGCCATATTATTGACCATTAAAACGCGGTGGCCTAGTAGAAGACTGACCTTCTTCCATATTAGGTGGAGCAGCCATTCCTTTTGGATCTTTTCTTTTCTTGGTGTTAACCAAAACGAAAAGTACCGCTCTGATACCACTTGTTGGAATGTATGCGTCCACGTTTTCTATGGGACCAGGTCCTCAGCATAGTTACAATAACAGAAAATAAACAAAGTGCTGAAAGTAAAGAATGCACAACAACTTTACGTGGAAACCTCCTTGCTCAAGGGAGTAAAACCACGACCTGACCACTTTTCAAACTTCTTTCACTAATCCTCTCCAAGCAAAAGTAAAAACAAGTTTACAAATCGAGATTAGCCTACTAATCCCAACTCTAAGCAATACCTCCTATTACTTAGATGAGCCAGAGCAGATACAACACTGCCCACTAAGCTATCACCCCTAGATAACTTAGACTTTGCTAAGCGGGTACAACACCGCCCACTATACTAATCCCGACCGATTAATATAGACTTTAGAGTAAGACCCTAAGTTACCCTTAACCTAGTTCTTACAATGATTCACACAAATTTAAAACGTTTTTTTCACAAAACGAATCCTACAATGTAAGCACTATTACAAGCAAACAAAGTAACAGCTGGCACAAGAGCTTTTGAAGTAATCGATCAGATCCCTTGTTGTTCTTGAAGCTCTTGAAGTAATCGATCAGATCCCTTGCTGTTCTTGAAGCTTGAAATATTTCTCTCTTTTAATGAATGAATGATGTTGTTGTATTTGGTTTAGTATATACCATAAAAAGTTATTACCAAACGTACAAGCAACCTCCTTGCTTCTGATTGGTGAAGTACTCTGCAGCTTCACCAACTTTCTGACGCAGACAACTTTTACAGCTGTACCGCACTTTGACACTGGATGAGCATACTCTGCAGAGGACCAGGTCCCTGCACTTGTGAGGAGATCATCAAAACACCAAAAGGCATAAGCTCTTATCAAGCACACATTTGATCTAGTCAGCGTTTGCGTTTGATGGAAGTGGCTTTGTAAATGCACACGGTTGTTTAGAGATAAAGCTCATAATAATAGTTCTTTATATTCAAATTGTCACTTTTCGCTAATCAAGAGTCAATTCACGTAGCCAAAATGATCCAAGTATATAGAAAAAATGATATCAAAATAGTCCTTACTAATAGAAGAGGTAATCATTTTAGTTCTTCATATATGTCAAGTAACCAAAAGTCTTTCTAAATTTGCACAGAAGAACTAAAATAATCATTTTCTCCTACACTCCATTTGAGATACATGGTATATATAAAAGAACTAAAATCATTCAACCACTACATTAATGATCATTTTCTCGGTTAAATATTACGATGAAATTTGGTGTAAAGAAAAATATAGATCACAGCTTAAATTTGATTAGTCTAATATAGTAGTTTTTAATTCTTGAAAGTTGCATAAATATAAATTAGATTTATCAATATAAAAAAGAAGGTCTTAGTGTGTTAGAACAAGTACTCTTTTTATCAATTGGTAGTAAACTTGACCCACTTTTGGTTTTGGTCTTCTAAAAGGTTGGCCTTTTCATTTAACTGGAAAGTTCTCCCTCAACATTCAAGACAATGTATAAAGACCCCATTTTTATTACCATTACTATTATTTTTATATATTTATTTTGACTTTTTATCCGATGTCCAATAGTCACATTAAAGTCTGCTAAAATGAATTCTCGTCTCAAAGTTCCCATGTTGAGGGGTAGAACAATCCCTAATAAAGATGATTATGTTCCCAGGAAGACTTCCACGTGAGACCTTGATTAAGAATGAAAGAATACTTATCACTCCAACACAATCCTCGTTATTGTTATTAAAAACTTCCCTATCAGAAGAACAAATTTGTCTAAACTTGGCCTATTTTTCTTGAATTGAGGTAGTAGCCAAGTACATGAATTTCCACCTGCGAAAAATAAAAATGAAGATTTATCCACTCAAAAACAATTATTATCACATTTACTATAGTTTTGTTTAGGACGTGTACCAAATATATAGGTTGTGTTCTATTTCGTTCTAGAGCTAGATTTGCCTCTTTCTCTTTCTAACTTTTATCATATTAGCTTTCGCTATTTCAAGAATTTATTTTGCTTCTTGAGAATCAATATTTCTAATATCCTTCTCCGAATTATTTACCAAATTAAAACAATAATCTCGTTAACATTTATTCTAGCAAAATCACTCATCACATCCATTGTTAATGATTGATCATTAAGGCGTATTACAATATTTATATATCGATAGGTGCGACAATAGGGCGTGATTAGGTAATCCTCATTCCCATATGGATTAACAAGCTTATTATATGTAATCAGATCCTTTTATAATAACATTTTACTCTAAAATTTTAAGTTTTCTTAGAAAGTGATCTTCCTGATTTTGATATATATCACATACTTTTTGTAAGTGAAAATTACAAAAATGTGGTGAGTTGCGAACTAATGAAGTAGGAAAAGCAACCTTCAAGGATCTTTTGATACATTGGATTTGTTAATGTCTTAAATCAAACATGAATAGAGTTAATCATGATCAATTAAATTTTGAAACTATTATCCTTATATGATGTACCATACGACAAAGTCGAGATTGCAATTGAAAGATGTTAAATAAGGAAAAAGTTGACGTTGACAAAGCAGTTATTTGAGTGGCAACCAAACATATACTAATTGATGACTTGACTGGGCCAACCTACCACGTTAGTCTTAGCTAATTTGAAAGAAATGGTCATTCAATGGTAGTTGGGACCATCATCCTTCAATTCAATCAACTTGCTTCTTTCATCATTCAATTTTTGGCAATCAACTTGCTTCTTTTTCGGGTTTTGCTTTTGGAATCTACAAGCAAGTGTTACATCATTTAGCTATAGATTCTCAAATATTTTTGGGAATCAAGGCTTAACGTGTGGTTGGTCATAGTTTTTGAAAACATATAGTAATATATAAATATGCTTTTTAACTTGATCTTAATTGAAGTCGTCTATTAAAAAAAAATAAAAAAAATAATAATAATAATATAAAATTGAAGTCGTCTATGTTAATCTTCAACTTTGGGTGTGTACAAATAGACACTTAGGATCAGTGGCAGAGCCACCTTACAATTAGGGCTTCGGCGGAAAATTATATGATTTATACATGGTTAGAATAATTTTTTAGGTAGATATAGTAGATGTCAAAACCCCTTTGACTACTTTGTGTGCCTAAATTTTCAGATTTTGAACCCCTTATTGAAAATCATGGCTCCGCCGCTGCTTAGGACCTGTTTGGTCATAGATTTCATTGTGTTTGTCCATACAATTTGTCATTATTTCTTTTAAAAATTCAAATTCTACACCAAACTAATTTTATCTTTTACAAAAACATTCTCTATAGTAGTTGTTTACGTTATATTATATAATTTTTTACGTGAACTCCAAAGCAGTGATGAAATATTCAGTGAATATGAAAGTGATGATATGGTTGTTGATGAAAATGATGAACAATCGGTTCAGGGTAACAAAGTCATGTGTTTCGTCTACTTCACGATATATGGAATGATGCTTGTTGCACTCACTCCGAACTACCACATTGGTCCAGTGTCATGGATACTACTTGTTATTTGTTGCAACGAAGATCCAATAGATTTATTGTGGAAGTAATGATAGTTTTTAAACTTATGGGTATATAAATCATATTTCTTAAAAAAATGAAATATGTTTCCAAATACTATAGCCAAATTTCATCCAAACTTTCACCCCAATAATATTTGCCAAAAATATTTGGGAATTTATGGCCAAACGCTAGCTTAAATTTGTATAAAATTGAATAAGTAGAAACACATGTCCTATATGACAATTTGCATAAAATACGCTCGAACTAATTCGTAATATGTCACGGACACATATGTGTCCTGAATGCTATGATTCTAATTCACCCATGTACTTTAATGTTATATTGATGCACCCAAAAAAAAAAACTTTGATGCTGTACCATTGGTGACAACAACAACGACATTTCAGTGTAATATTTCATAAGTTAAATTTAGAGAAAATAGAGTATATATAAATTTTATCCTTACCTCATAAAGATCAAAAAACTATTCTCCGCTCAAATGCAACAAACATCAGTGCTAACGAGATACATAACTTTATGGACAAAGTACTTTAGAAGCACTAGTGCTGATTGCTGAAGAAGGGCATGTGAGGACTGAGGAGATAAAGATTAGTTTTGACTTTTGATTTAGTTTTTGGACAAGATTTATTAAGAGATCTTTTCAAAAAAATTATTCTGTCTTAGGATTAGCTTTTGGTTAAAGGCACTAATTAGTCTTCTGAAAACCTATTTTTTGATCCACTTGGTTCAAAAATATTCGTAATATTTGTTATTTATCTTATATACGTTCTTTGTTAATTTATTGATACTGTTATATTTTATTTTATTATTGTATATCTGAAGAATGAGATACAGATTAACAAGCGTAAAAGGATAGATTTGTCTATTAATTTACACGCATTGATGAGACGACGATATAGAAAAGAAAATATACCCTTTGTCGCTCTCCTTATTAGTTATTACTTAAAAGTAAATAAGCGATACATATTTTGAAATTGGTGGGATTTAGGATAGAATCAAATGACGAATGCACTTGCGGTTAAGATAGGTCTTGCATTCTAAACAATTAAAAAGAAGTCTAAATATTTCTCTTGAGTAACAACAACACTTTTTAAGGGATAATTTAGACAATTTACATAGTTGAATGATAATTTTGATCCTTTTTTCTTATTAAAAAAAATTATATATTGAAAAGCTTCAGTCCTTAATAAATAAAAATATAATAATTATACTATAGTTGACCCAACCATTAACAAAAAACAAATTGAATCATTTAACAAGTTTTATAGTAAATTTGAACGTGTCCTTTTCCTAATTGTAGTGTTCTTCTATACCACTCACTTTGCTATTTTTTATTCATCGTGCTTAGGTCAAATTAATTATTATAACGTATATGCATACAATTAGGACAAAACATATGCTAAATCAAATTCATTTACTTTATGATCTGTCTCAAATCCTATCACTTTAATCTTATTAGAGACAATTTTATTTTAGGGAGATTTGATAGGCTAACATCAAATTTGTAGCATGTACTTTTTGATATTTACCAATAGCTATGTTGTAAGTCAAGTAAATATTATGTAATAATTGAAGTATCGTCTTGAGCAATAAAAAATGTCTAAATGTTAAGTTCAAATCTTCCTTGATGTGACTTCCATTGTTTATGCAAGATCTACATTTGATATTTTATTAATTGTTCAAGAGATTTTTAAAAGCAAAATATAATAATATAGCTTAGGGCAGGTGCTATTCAGTTGAATATTTACCCTTAACATTTCACTTGTCGATTTTTAAATATATTGAATAATTTAATCGATAAGATATTGATTGATTTAATTAGTTCTCGATTGACTTATTTGTTTATCAATAATAACTGATAAGAAAAGGTAAAATTCAAAAGGTTTATCGATGAATAGTGTGAAGCAAATTAAGTAAAAAAAATATGACTGTCAAATTTATTACTTCTATGCCAATTGCTAAATAAGAACACACAGTAGCAAACACAAAATCTTAGAAAACAAAATTCAAAAGATCAAGGTAGAGTTATGAAGGACGAACACAATGCCTAGTTAAAAAAAAACTATTCAAAACATATCACACCCATTTATCACAAACATTTACTTCATGAGTACCAACATTATTAAACGAAAGAAAACAAAACTAACAACGTACCTAATTATTCTCACCAAATAGGCACACAACAATATTACTAAGACCACCATTATAACTAGATAACGAACCAACAAGAATTGTGGTAGAGTAATAGTTACTCATTTATCTTTAATCAGAGATTTTGAGTTTGAATTCTCCTAAACATGAAGTTTTTTTTGTTAGGAAACACTTTACCCCCAACGAGGGACTTTCAATGCGAATCAATCGAGCTTCAATATAGATATCAGACACCAGATGAAAAAAAAACTAGAAAAGACACTCCAAACAAATTAAGCAGAACCCCTCTTACGTTATAACTTTATATAAATTCCAATTTTATATATATATAAAAGGTATAAACATAATATAATTATTCCTAACGTGTAAGCGATTTGTCTAATAAAAAAAGTTGAGTAATATGTATTGTGCATCGTTAAGTCGTTAATTGTAAATTTTAATCTGTTTACTAATGGATAATTCAATAGTCCAATATTAATAAGTTATGAATTGATTTTGTAGTTGAATTATTGATTTTGATTCGATTTTAAGAAAGACATGTATATACTCTATAAGCATCACAGATATTAGTATAAAATTTTGAACATCTTTCCGTTTTAATATTGGTGTTAGTCCATATAAAATATTTTAGTTAAATTTCGTAGAACTATAATTTATTTATTTTAAAAAAAAACTGAAAAATATTTTATATAAGTAAATAAATAATTTTTTTGCGTTATTTTTATTTTTTATCATCCGACAAAATTCAAAACAGTTACAGTAAAATCTTAGTCAATCCGACAGCCATGTGACCGACAGCTTCCTGTTAACATCGTGCTCTGCACGATCAATCAACGGCTGAGATTCTCTCTAACCCCATCATCAACGGTCCAGATTTGATCGCCGGCGATTTGAGAAATCCAAGGTAGTTTTAAGCGCCCACTGTTCCTACTAAAACCAGTATCAAGTACATCCCCTTTGAAAGCAGTTACCAAATGCCGCATAATCTAAAAAGAAAAAAAAATTCCAATTATAAACTTTAATTCTAAAAAAGTGTTTTAACTATACACTTAATTATAAAAATATGATATATATTCTCGTATGTCTAATAGGTAGTTAAATTAATATAATTATATAAAGTATGTAAAAAAAATTAATCATATGAAGGTTAATGCATATATGATATAACTAAGGAAATAATATGTTTTAGGTAAATAACTTAATTATTTAATAGTTGAACAACATTTTCAACTTATTAAGGTATTGATTATAATTGTTAATTCTAATAATGTGTTCTAGTTTTTCACACTTTTGACTCACAATTTAAAAAATATTATATATCTTTTTATTTTTCTGATAGATAGTTAAGTTAATTAGATAAAATACGTCATTTAGTTATATCCTTGTTTTAATAAGTCATAAATTCTAGATATTTTTTATTTGAGAGTGATACGTATAATTATATGAGATGATATAGTTTTTGTGATTAACTTAACAGTTTAATATGTGAGTTTTGTTTTAAAACTGAAAAAACTTGATTAGGAATTGGAGTGTTGGATTAAAACATGATAGTAATATTTTAATAAGTTAAAAGAGGGCCTTAATTTAGTCATTTTTTTGTGTGTTAAAGACAAATAAAAGGGGAAAAGAATAGTCCAAAGAAAAGGTGAAAGTCTTCACATATAGAAGAGAATCATCATATAATTCAATTCAACAAAAGAAAATAGGCAAAGAGAGAAGAGAGAGAGAGAGAGAGAGAGAGAGAGAGAGAGCAGAAATGGAGAAGGAAAGAGAGAAACAGGTTTACTTGGCTAGGCTGGCTGAGCAAGCTGAGAGATATGATGGTATACATTTTTCATTTTAAATTTCTTTCATTTTTGTTGTTGTTGATGCTGCTGTAGAAATTTAGTATCAGTTCTTTGTTTTTTTCTTTGATTTCAAAAGGGGTTTTTTAATTATTTTTTTTGGTTGCAAAATCTTGAAAAAAATACTGGGTGTTTTTTGGTTGCAAAATCTCTAGATTTATTTCTTTTGGGGTTTAATTAATTTTTTTAGTTGCAAAAAATTATTGTTTTTGTCTCTAGATTTTTGTTCTTTTGGGATTTCATAAAGTTGTGATCTTTTTTGCTCATTTGCTTTGTTTCTCTATACCCCTTTAGTATGTAGTTGCTGATTGTTATGCTAGATTGTCTTTTTTAACAAATTAGACTGGAAATTGCCTTGAACAGTTGTTGATGTTCTATAAAAGATGTTTTTTTTCTTCTTTATAACCATGGTGTCTAGTCAGTTTGCGGACATCTCGACTAATTCAATGGGGTAGTTTATACGATCCACCAACACTGATACCGGGTAATTCTATCCATGAAGTTTGGACACATAGGAAGAAATCACCTTGTGTTTTTATCTCCGCTAGATATGGACTGAATTAAAATGCCCTTTAGAGGAGAATGATTTTCTCTAAGAGTAGTGGTTACTTCTTGAGATCAATTGAGAGAGTTTTTACCAAGGTGTAGTGAACATGAAACCTATTGATGAATAATTTGGCTTTTATTTGAGATATCTATGAGCACAGATGTCAACTAAAGTGAACTTGGAGGAAAATCACTCGCCTTTATAATTTGTTGTCTAGGTTAATCTAGTTTTTTACACAGCAGGACGGACATATATTTGTTAGGTTGTATGTAGTACTGCGGTGGAAAATACCGTGGAAGCTAATGTGAATGCACTGTCGTTTTGCGACAAATGGGGTAATATTATATGAGGTAGAAACACATCTTATGATTGATATATGGTAGTATAACAGAAGGCAAAGTTTCAAGGTACCGGATGTCATGTTGAGAGATGAAAGTCATTCTGATTATGATCTCGGATGAACATTATAACGTAAAGTGATGAGTGGATAAAGGGTCATTTGGCTTGATCCCGTTGGTTTTAGTCTATCTTATCTAATCTTTTTTTTAGAGGCGAAAGAACTATTGTGTGTAGAGCCAAATAGTATAAAAGAGAGAAAGCTTGAAGCTTTCAAATTGATGATAAGAAGTGATGTTGAGCATACAGGCAGGCAATACAAATGAGAGAAGACTTGAAGCTTTACTATTCATAATTAATAAGTTTGTGCAATCTTTAACTTACTACTACTGTTCGGTTTTCTTAAAGTTTGATAAATATGTGATCGTGCATTTTCTATTTGTTGTCCCAGAAATGGTTGAAGCAATGAAGGCGATTGCTAAGATGGATGTCGAACTGACTGTTGAAGAGAGGAATTTGGTGTCGGTTGGGTATAAGAATGTAATTGGAGCAAGAAGGGCTTCATGGCGGATACTGTCTTCGATTGAACAGAAGGAGGAGAGTAAGGGTCATGAGCAGAATGTTAAGAGAATAAAGACTTACAGGCAGAGGGTTGAAGACGAGCTTACAAAAATATGCAGCGACATTTTGTCAGTGATCGATGAGCACCTTGTTCCTTCGTCCACTACTGGAGAATCTACTGTCTTCTACTATAAGATGTAAGTTGCTGACCTTTTTACTTGCTTTCTTCTCTTATTTGTGATGGAGATTAATACATTTTGTTTCCCGTGTGACCCTGTTTTTAATTTATCTGAGTTAGATGTCTTTCTTCCCTTTTATCCCCAAAAATTGATTGATGAACTTACAAGTTTACCTCCTTTTACTTCACATCCAGGAAGGGAGATTACTATCGCTATTTAGCAGAGTTCAAAGCAGGGGATGATCGTAAAGAGGCGTCTGAACAGTCACTTAAAGCTTATCAGGTTTCTTTTGTTCAACCGCTTTCAAATTTGGCTCAGATGTTCTTCTACGTCTATATAAAAGATCTGCAGCATTTGTTTCTTATATTTGTTGTTCATGATTGCACATTATTTTTATATTTTCTTTGGTTTTATGTCTTGTTCCTAATTTAGGTTATTGCTCTATTTTTGTAGGCTGCTACTAACGCTGCTAGTACAGATCTTGCTCCTACTCATCCAATCAGACTTGGACTCGCGTTGAACTTCTCAGTTTTCTACTATGAGATTCTAAATTCACCCGAGAGGTTAGATAACAACTGTATGGACAGAAGCTAAATATGTTATGACTAGACAAAAGATATTTTAACTTATCATTGTCCATCAAGTACACCCCTTGTTTCTTGTTCCCCATTTCATAATGAAACGAGCTTGGAGATACTAACTGGGGAACTTTTGAAAATGATTTTCTCATCAAACTGTGAAATTGTGAATCATTTGATGATATTGAGCTGTTGCCTTTTCAAATATATTTACACAGAGTTTCAACGGATAATTTTGGTAATCTATGAGTATTTGACATATTTGTCTTCCTGCTTTGAAATCTTTTCTTCTTGAGTTGAGAGTCTATCGGGCGCAACCTCTCTACCCCACAAAGGTAGGGGTAAGGTTTACGTACATCCTACTCTGTCCAGACCCCACTTGTAGGACTACACTGGGTATGTCCTTGTTGTTGTTGTATTGAGTATTTGACATTTCTTCTTTTTCTTTGTACATGTGATCGTGCCTCGGGAAGGTAATTTAACTTGTGATCTGCTTTTATCAAGAATACTTCCCTTACCTAATTTGTTTCTCTTTTGTTTAATCCACCTCCTACCAGGGCATGCCACTTGGCCAAGCAGGCATTTGATGAAGCTATTGCCGAACTTGATAGCCTAAGTGAAGAATCCTACAAGGACAGCACCCTTATCATGCAGCTTCTAAGGGATAATCTCACTTTGTGGACATCAGATCTTGAAGAGGGAGGTACGTACTTCTTATGGGATGCTTCAATGTTTTCTAAGTTAATTCGCTTTCTTATGGTTGTGGACAATTATGAGCTAGGTTCAAATGCCTGTTACATTTGGTAAATATGGGAAAAGGTGTTGCTTTTGCAATTAATTTTTGCCTTTTTATGCTGCATAGCTCCATAAAATTAATTTCTGTTGACTGTAATATATATTGATCCCGACTTACAAGGGATATATGACGAGAGAAAACAAAGAGCTGATTTTGAATCCATACCAACGAATAGGATCTATTGAAATTAAACATAAAGAAGTAAATAGTTACCGATTGAAATGACGTTGATATGTGATCATTTTGTCAGGTGAGCATTCTAAGGGTGATGAGCTCCAGGGAGAGGTATGATTTCTAACCGTTGGTTCAACTTCAATATCACTGTTATATTCTTGTTGAAATGATCCATATACAACTAGGTATAGCTTGGACAATTGAAGCCTGTCTTGTCACGTTAATCGCCTTTTTCTTTTTCATGTTTACAGAACTAGTTGAAGTTCAAGAGGTGTCGGCGAATCATTGTGATGCTGGCTCCTCAGAGACATGTTTGCTTGTGGAAAGTCTTTGTTTTTCATATAATGTTCAGGGATTCATGCCTATTGGCTTTGTACTTTCTTCTTCCATATACATAGACATTCCCAGAGTTCTTTTCATTTTCAGTAAAAAAAAATTGCTGCTATTGTTGCATGATGTGAATGCTCTATTCGAAATATAGCTAAATTTAGAGGTGGAAATTGAGCAGGTTGGGTCCAAAGTCCAAACAGGGCTATCCATCAGGTATTTGAAATTTCATTTGCAGAAATGCTTGTGATTCAGACAAATGATTACTATACGTCAAGGGATCGTGACATTTTCATGTCACAGTGTGGTGGCTTTGAATGGCCTTTCATTTTACGAAACCCAGAAAGAAATCGAGATTTGAGAACAACTATGGTAGTTGTTAAAATTCTTTTATAATAGTAGTTAAAATGTTTCTTAGGATGGTGGTAGAGCAATAATACATGAATAAAATAGCAAAAAATGGAGATGATACATTATGACCAAGTTACATTATGGTAGGTAGCATGTGAATCATGTTTGGTCCTGAGAAGGAGCAGTTTTTGTGGTACCCAAGAGAAATGCTTTCAAAGGCTTATGGAAATCTTTTGGTTTCTCATAAAGAAAACCATGGCCTGCATTCTTAATGACTACCATCTGAGCATTCTCCCCTAAATGCCTGCCCAAAAATATTCAAAAAGTCAGTCACCAAGCATGATTCTATCACACAATATATCCAACAAAATTAATCGAGATGTATGAGCGTAAACATGTATAATTATGTCTATCGAGCTAGGGGATGTAAATATTTTGACAAAGTGCAAATCAAAATTTCAACTAACCCAGTTGGGGAAATGAACCTTTTCAATCTGTGGCCTAGTTCTAAAGGAAATATTTTGTCTTGATCTCCCCAGACTATTAATGTTGGCTGCAAAATAAAGAGCAATATTAGGAAAAATTCTTGATACATAACTTGTGGGATATTATGATGAAAATATAAACTTATGTCTAGCGAATGAAGACAAGGAAAAGGGAAAAAACCTGAGTGATCTTAGGTAGATCAGAAAGCTTTCTGTCTTTTGCAATTGCAAGAAGCAATTCTTTCTTCTCCTCTACATATTGTGTAAACATTTCCTGCTCATATATAACACACCCAAAATACTCATTTACTATTTCATTACAATATGGAGCAGTATAAGAAGAAACAAACAAGGGATTTTTATATATCAAATTTACTTAATTTTTCCTCACTATTTTAATGCTGACGTGACACATAATGACATAAATGTTGGATGGGTTTAAATGATCATTTTTGTAAGTTGGAGTATTCAATTAAGATGATAGAGACAAGTAATGGTGTTTAGATATGCATACTCAATTAGTGGAGTATTAATTACGGATTAATACTCTATGATTGAGACTATTACATGAGTATCTTTCGTAAGGGGTGCCTAAAACCCATAAAGATACATAAATATATGGATTGAGGAACACATTATTAATACGTCACTTGTGAATTGTTAGTTATTATTATCCTCTAATACATTAGTTTAATCTTCGATTTTTTATTTATTTTTGATAAAAGACGTCAATGTCTTTAACCTCATTTGGTTTCCCTGTTTAATAAACTCAGATCTTTCATCAACAATAATATAACATAAATTGGTTTAGGTAAACAACACATGAAACGTTTCATTGGAGGCACCTAGTCGGCCAGAAATTGCGATAGCAGGGCCAACAGGAAAGGGAAATATTAAAAAGTATTTACTGCTTTTGAAAAATTTACGTTAAGTAGTCCAATATTATACTTGGGAAAAATTATTATATATAATATACTCCATCCGTCCCATTTTATATGTCATCTTTTTACTTTGTATTTGCATTAAGAAATGATGTAACTTTACCCTTCTACCCTTATTTAATGTTTTCTTAAGTCAACTTTATTAATAAATGACAAGATTAATTAATTATTCTATCAATGGTATAATAGGCAAAATATGGTAATTTATGCAGAAACTTTATAAAATGACAAGTATTGTGGTCCAGCTATTTATAGAAAGGGATGACATATAAAATGAGACGGAGGGAGAAACAAACTGTATAATGGTATATAAAAGATGTTTATACACAATATAGGTTAAATCCTAATTTTTATACACAAAATTTGAGCTACGTAGCGACCATAAATTGACGTGGGGAATTTAATTTTGTAGTCCTTTAAATAATTAAATATTATTTTAGTTATATGACCTATTTCATAAAAGATGGTAAAACTAACACATGAAATAAATAAATGAAAAATGAATGATTTTTATAAAATTATTTTTGTCTATTGCAATTATTAGTGGGCATAATTGATTTTTTTTCATTAATTTACGCATGGTAGGATCTTGAGGGCGTGAAAAAAAATTAAAGAACCTAATTAAGTGAGGATTTGGCATTTTGCACAAGTGGATGATTCACTTTAATTTCCTCGATACTTTTTGGAAAATGCAAGAAGAGTCTAGTATTAATAGTAATATACAATATTTTTTGTCTATTTTTATTTGTCCACTCTATTGTTTTTGAGATATCTAATAGTAATAATACTTATCAAATTTATAAAATTAATGAATAATTTATTATTTCGTATCTATTTTACTTTTGCTATTAAATATTGTTCATTTTTCAATATTTAGATGAGTAATATTTAATAAATGTGATTTGATAAAATTACCCCTATCATTTAAGTCAATTATAGACAGAGGGAGTATAAGTTATAGTTTTGATTTATTTTTATTATTTTAACTTAGAATAAATATTTTAATTTTTATTATCTTACCCAAACATTTTAAAAATATTTTAAAAAGCCTAAAGTAAGCCGATCCAAATAGAATCTAACTTACTATATATCTTTGAAATTATCCCTTATTAAAATAATATTGAAGAAGATCCTTATGTAACCTATCTCAAGGAAAAAAAAAAGTTTTTATTCCATACTTGTATTTTACGCTAGTATATAATTTGCTTTCTTGATTCATGTTGTAAATATAAATTCCGGATGTGAAATAATCCTTTCTTATTATAAGATTTCACCTATTATATAAATTAATACAGTATTTTTTTAAAATTGTAATTAGATCAAATAGT
Organism: Solanum verrucosum; assembly: GCF_900185275.1. Classification (NCBI taxonomy): domain Eukaryota; kingdom Viridiplantae; phylum Streptophyta; class Magnoliopsida; order Solanales; family Solanaceae; genus Solanum; species Solanum verrucosum. The sequence goes on from NW_026019954.1 coordinate 1,776,352, forward strand.
TATTGTAACATTAAATTGGTATATCTATTTCAACGGCCCGTCAGAACGCATTCACTGTCTTTGCTTCTCAACAACATACAGTTGAATTTAAGAAGAAGAAAATACTACTCCCTCCATATTACGTGAACTAGAGCATACAATTTTTAAAGTAAAATTAGTATATCCTAATTATATAAAATATTATAATTCAAAATTTTCGTTAATTCAGACAACATTTATTTTAAAAATGAAAAATCAATTTTTAATTCTCCAATAATGGAGGGATGAAGTGGTGCTAAATCATAATTAACACAAAGTTACCATTCTTATCATTTCAATTTACTGTGGGATTTTGATGTGATTTGCGAAAAATATCAAAATATCTTTTTAATTTCGTAAACTTTTAAACACTAAAAGTGAAAGGGATATATTTTTTAAACGACTAAAAAGGAAAGTAAATAAAAAAAAAGAAAAAGAAGAAGAGACTTACATCAATGAAGTCAGTAAGCAAGCAAGACGGCAACACTTTGGCCGGAGCTTTAACAAACGTGTAACCCATAAGCTCTCTCATTTGCTCCGGCGTCTGCGGCAGCAGAATATTGGCCGCATCCTCCACACTACTCACCGCAAACAATCCTTCTTTCAAATCCTTCTCCTCCAGACAAACTCCGGCGCAGCAAATCACCACTTTCTCAACACAATCCCCAAATTGCGCCGCGAAATCATACGCCACAAATCCGCCGTAGCTCAGCCCTACAACGCTCATCTTCGTCACCGAGTTCGCCTCCATAACTCGCTTCACACACTGAGCTTGAAACGACTCAGTCCGTTCCGGCCGAGTGGTGTACGAGTCGCCGAAGAAGAGTAAGTCAGGGACGTAGACGTTGAAGTGACGGGAAAGGATCCGAACCGTTTCGCTCCATTGCCACATGGAATTGGCTCCGAAACCGTGGATTAGGACCAAATCGGGTCGGGTCGGTTTTTTGGATTTGGGTACCCAGCAATGCATGATGGTACCATCTTTGAGGTCAGTGAAAGTAGATCGGAGTCCACGGCTGCTGAAAGTGGATTTGAGGCACCGGTTTTGAGTTGCGGTGAAGCTAAAGCACTTGGGCATCACTGAAAAATGCAAATTACAAAGTTTTGTGTGTGTTTTCAGAGTTTGAGAAGAAAAATTAGAGGTTTATGGGGAATTGTTATGAAGAAAAAGGAAAATGGATGAAGAATTTTCTATATTTATATGAATTATTTTGAGGTCAAAAGGAATGGTCAAAAACATAGATGAATGTGTGTTTTTGTTTTGAATACTATTGAATAAGTAAATTTCTTTTGTTGTTGGCTCCTCTTCATGTCTTAAGCATGAATATTTTGGGGAAATCAATTAATTTCTCTCACTCTATTATTAAAACAAAATTTGATACTCTTGATATTTTAACATATTAAGAAATTTACTTCTTCCGTCTCATATTAATTGATCAGTATACTAAAATAGTTATCCACTTTATTAAATTAAGAAAACATTAATTACATTTTTCTTATATTACCCTTGCAAGTAATTTTTTTTTTAAAGTGTTCACGTTTATTTGTAAAATTCTCAAGAAATTTTTTTAAGGGGTGAATTAATAAATTTGTCTTCTCATTTATAATTTCTTAAGCATCATGCAAAATGAAAAATGATCAACTAATATAGGATGGAAAGAGTATTTTTTTTTCATGTTAAACCGTTAGTATTAATTAGTTATTTTTCTAATCATTTCCAATGCTTAACACAGCTTAATGATAAATAATCATGTTAATTATTGTTCTTCTAGTCAATATTAGTAAATTATTAGATTTTGTCAATATTAAGTAAATTATTAGAATTTGACACACAATTTTAAAAAAAATATTTAAGAAAAAAAATTAAAGGCTATTTTTTTTGAACTATTTTATAAAAAATTTAAAATAATTAACAACCTCATTAAATAATTTACTTAATATGAACTTATACCAATAAAAAGTTTCCTCCAAATAAGTGCTCTAGAAATCTTTGTTGACAAATAATTTGGTACCAAGTTGTTTTCTTAGGAAATTTTGTTTTTTTTCTCTCATTTTTTTTAACATTAACTTTAAAAATATCATTATAAGAAAATGACATCGAAAAGCAATTTCTATATAAGAGTGTCTAAACAAATACTATGCAAATTGGTTAGAGTACATCAAGTGATACTTATTAATTATTATATATATCCGTTTGATTATAAAGTTATTAATTTTTTATTTTATTTAAAACTTAGTGTTTGACTATAAAAATTTCAAATCAAACTTAAAGTTGTATTTTAAGGAGTCTGGAGTCAAAAGGGTAATAAATTTTTTCGAAAAATCCAAAAGGACAACAAAATTAATTATCAAAATTAATCAGAGTTCCAATGTGGACACCGGACACTGGATGGAGAAAAAAAAAACTCTTTCATGGCCAAAGCTATCTAATTGACTTCGAAATGATAATAAACCTGAGAAAAGTAATTCTCAGTTGGGCATAAAATAATTTTTAAATATTATCTTTTACACGTTTTATAGTATTGCATTGGATTATTATAGAATACAATTCAATGTTGTTGAGCTAATTTGGCTTTTCAAAAGTATTAGAATAAAGTGGTTTAGCATTCGAAACTTCTTGAAGACTTGACAAGTCATTAAAAATATAAAATGATATTACAAATAGAGCACCATATTCTTTTTACTTTTAATGTGGAAATTATAAGGAGTTATTTCGTAAAATAATTCTCCATTTTCCAATGGTAATCTAACGTCTTCATCATAAGAATATTCTTGTGTTTTGATTTGAATTCTTTTCGTGGACTTTTATATCTTCGTTTTTTTTTTCTTAAGAAAAATCCACTTGCTAGGCTAGGTGTCTAGGGGCTAACTTATTTTATTTATATAATAATAATAAGAAATATATAAGCAGCGGATGTTAGATTTTATCTTACTAGTTCTATTGAGATAAATATTTTTTTTATAATTTCTTGTTTTTCCTCGTAAAATGATTGTTTTTCTATTATATGATGTGTAAAAGTCATTTGCAATTAGTTCATGGTAATATATTGGGTGTGGATAAACTTATACGTCTTTCAATATATGTTAATTTTGTTTCGATTTTTTTATCATATTTAAATTTCTTTTTTTCATAAAAAAAATGACAATTGTTATCCATCCACAACGAAGAACCCAATTAATATGCTATCAAATAATTACATTTAATATCCTGATTAAAGAAATAAAGATGTGCACTAAAAATGCCTATATATAAACCATCTCATTAGAGATTTAGAGTTATGTCATTCTATATTTTTCTTTTGATCTTTGGTTACAAAAGTTGATGAGCAATCTTGTAATGTAAAATTTTAGTTTGTTACAACAATTAGGTTACCATATTTTTAATTTGATAATACCAATGTGCGGAGAAAAACAGATGGGAATTTTTCAAGCATTAAAAGCGTCGGCACGTCAGCCACATAATTTCCATCTTTAAATGTTTGGTTACTTACACCTCTACAAAATTAAAAAATTAATAACGGACAAAATTTTATAGCTACATGGTAAAATCTTATGCTAATTTCATTTAATTATGGATTAGTAATAAGCTATTAGCAATTCAATTAAATTCAGAATTTTTTAATAATAGATTAGTTGAGAATTATCGACACCTTTCATATCTAATTTTATATTTTCTACTAGTATTAGTGTTACTTATATGATTATTCAGAACAAAGTTTTACCAGCTGTTCCAACTTGGAATAGAAAAACAGTTTAGTGTTATCATCATGTCAACATAATTGTTGCAGAAAATTTTCAGTATTTTAATGCAATAAAAACGAAAGAAAACAAAATTAAAGAAAGGGCAAGGAATCGGATATGGGTTCAGTGAGTGGCTGTCGTTAAAGGAGAACAAAACTACATCTACATATTTCCCCGATCTCATATTATTTGTCATTTTTCACTTTTCGAACCTCTTTTAAGCAATTACAAATAAGAAGGATACTATTCATTGATATCAAGATATAACAACTACTCAACTAGGTACTTTTTGAAAACTTTGTAATATTTATACTTTTAAAAATAACAATGTAAAAGGTAAATTGATTTTTTAATTAATTCTAGCTTGATTTATAAATTGATAAATAATTTAAAATAAATATTTTATGAACGAAATATTGAAGTAATACGTGATGAAAGGAGTATTTTTTATGATATTTTTATAAATAAATAAACATTAAAGATGGTCCATGCTTACTTTAATGTGAATCGTGTCTTCGTGGAGCTCCATGCTTTCTCCTTTTAAAAAATTTATTGTGTAATAAATTACGTGCATATTTTACGAGATATATAGATCGACATATTAATTTAAGATTATACTATTTAATTTTTTAAATTACTTTTCTAGTTAAAATAGGACAAATGAATTAAAATACATAGAATATTATTTTATTTCAATACCATTCTTATTTCTTTTTAAGGGTAAACAACACAAATCCCACTAGTTTAGTACATAATTACCTCTCTTCCCTTCAGGTTGCATTTTAATTATCACCCCATATACTCATTTAAGAGTAAATATTACGATTTTTAAATCTACTTTTAAAAAATTCTTGCTTATAACAGATTATTTACGGGTTATGACATATCAATTAAATTTAATTTAATTCTAAAATCAAAGTATATTTATTTAATAAATTATTAATCTATTTAAAGGTTTTTATTATTAATTAATAATAGGTAATTAATTTGATTTCACTTCCTTTTTTTAGAACTAAAATTTTCAGTTACTCAATTTTAGGGATTTTCTCCATACACATTTTCTTTCCTTGTTTACCGTTACCATCCCCATTCGTCAATCCCACTCCCCTCCCCCACACTTATTCACTCCTACATGCCACAACCCACTATCCCACTTTCACCATTGTTTCTCATCAAGTCTAACTTCAAAATAGTCCACCCCCTCCCCCACGATTATTCATCATCATGTTTAAGAAACTCATTGAAACTCCTCGAAAGAGTCCCAGATTTGATGGAACTTCAATTGATGATGTTCATGCTCCATCGTTCAATATGTTATCCCAAATACCCCCGCCTAAAACTGTTGAAATTTCGGCGACTGGTGATTCCTCTCGATTGAAGAATCAAAAAGATAAAAATAATGAAACAAAGGAAAGTGCGATTCCGGCAAATCAAAAAGGGAAGAAGAGGAAGGGGAAAACACTTGTTGAAACCCCTCCTGATTCTGATTCTGATTCCGATTTCGATTCGGATTTTGTTAGTCAACAAATGTTGAAGTTGCTCAAACATCAAAACCATCTACAAGAAGAAAAACAAAGAAGAAGGAATCGGAATTACCAAAATACAAAAACCCCAAAAAAATTGTAAGGGTAAGTACTTTATTTAATTTATTTTCACATTACTCAAAATAGTTATTTTTTTATATCACATTATTCTTATTATTGTTTTCAAAACAATTGTTTGTGTGAAATTTGTTCCAAATCTGAAAAAAATGTTTATGGATTTGACTATAAAATTTGGGTGATGTATTTTGTATGAATTATGAAAAAAATGTTTTATGAATTTGACTATAAAATGATATGAATTATGTATTAACATTAATGTTATTGTAACTTAATTGTGTATAAACATATGAATTATCAATAATGGTGTTTTTGACATGGGAGCTGTTGAAATCGATGCAAAGTACCATCGTGAAAGGTATGCCACAATCCTGTGGCATTATGGAAAAACAAAGAATGAGGATGACACTATCACTACTGGTACGGTTGCTAGCAAATTTGGTGGACCTCACATAGCAAAAGAACATGTTTTGGATACCACCAATTATCCTACACCAAGACCACCGACAAGAAATTTGAAATAGTTCATTGCAGCTTCTACTTTTTAAGAATTACATATTATTTTTTTTAACTTTTGGATAATTTTTTTCTGTTTAAGTATTTGATGATATATAATACCATATGTTATCTTCTATTCAGATACCATCTACACATGAATTAATATTTGGCTATTATAATTTCAGAACACTGGTATTATACAGACTTCATACAAATTGGATTCACTATTTTAAAGTATCATTGTGTTTCTAAGTAGTAAACTCATTGGATGAAACGTGTATGAAAACTGATTTATACGTATATAAATATGATTTTAATATAATGGGTTGAATATTGTATGAATCGTGATATGATTTTTATATACAGATGTTATGAATTGTGTTTTCACATTTGTCTGATTTTCTTTTGAATATTTATATGGTATGAATGATTAAATTGGTATGAAAATGATATCAATTGTCAAACTAGTGATATTTTCTAAAAATGATATCATGCAGTTTGTTATAATGTTTGACTATTATAATTTCAGGACACCAGTATTATATAGACTTCGTACATTTCGGATACACTATTTTAAAGTATCAGTATGTTTCTAAGTTGTACACTCATTGGATGAAACATGAATGAAATCTAATTTATATGTATATAACTATGACTTTAATATTAAATCTTGGATATTGTATGAATCGTGATATGATTTTTATATACAAATGTTATGAATTGTGTTTTCACATTTGATTATTTTCTATTCTACACATGTTGTTTGAATGAAAACTGAATTAAATTTGATTAATATGTGTATGACCATAACTTAAGCTAGAGTTGGAATGAAACATGAATACAATTCGCATGCAGTTTGTTACAATTTTATTTATAATATGACACCAATTGAAAATCAAATTAATATTCATGATAACTTACATTAAATACTCCGGATACCAAATGAACTCCATAATTACCTTCTTATAATTATCACTAATATATACAATATCTTTAAACTAGAATAAATTTTATTTGTAACAGTATGCATTCTGTATGGTTACTGAATGAACAGTGTATAAAGAATGAACAATATATTAAACACTAAGCTATAATGCACTTCAAACCAATTATGTTTCATATCAAAACAAAATATTAATATAACCAATAAAATAACCAGTCATTAGTTTTGCACAGGATAATTTGAACATGTCTTCCTGTTGTGGCCAACTTGACGACATTTACTGCAGGTAACTTTAGACCTTTTAAATTTCACTCAACAAACCGCTTCCAACGTTCAAGTTGCGGTCTTCCTACCGTTCTCTTTGGACTATCGCAAGGGAGATGTTCATATATAAAAATCATTATAATAACAATAAAATTATACCCACTTATCTTTATTTTTTCATACAAATATCATTCAGACAGTACATTACAAAACACTTTTCATACTCACTAAATACACATTTCAAACTCACTAAATACACATTTCATACTCAGTTAATACACATTTCATACAACAATCATCATTCATTCTAAAATACATACATTTCGCTCGTACCAAATACTTCATTACTATCAAACAACTTTAAACAGAAATGACAAAACTAATATAAACACTAAAATTACAAATTTAATACCAACTTAAAACACTTGTCATATAATTCGTCAAAATTTCAAATAATTTTTTTTTACAGATTACTGAACACACTTTCATACAAATTTCAATTCATTTATTCTATCAAATTCATTATCAACTTAAATCACTTTTCATACAATTCGTCAAAATTCTAAATAACTTTTTTTTTATAGATTACTGAACACACTTTCATACAAATTTCTTTCCATTTATTCTTTCAAATTCATTCAAAAATATACATTTAATTTATACTTTAAGAAGAAGAAAAACAGTATTCAAAACAACCACAAAAACAAAAAATCACTAATACTATAAATTTCACAACAGCTAACAAAAAGTGATATCACCTTAAATATATTGACGATTTACAGTTTTATCATTTTTTTTTCATTTCACTGTAATTTAAAAACAAACAATAAACAATAATAACTACTAACCTGAAGGATCCCATCTTCCCCCATGTTTAATTAATATTGATACGTTGTTGTCCATCACAACAAAATCAATTTTTTTCAAATATTAAAAATAAACTTCAATTACTTGATACTGGGAATTTTTTCTGGCAGAACAATTAAGAAACAATGAAGAGAGAGAAACGTTGAAAAAAAGAGAGATAAAATCTGATTTTTATTTGATTTTAACTAATTTGAGTGAATTAAGGATACTGAATAATCTTAATTAGTTTGGATCCCTTATTTCGTGCCAATTATTAATTATCTACACTAAATTCAAATTAAATTAATACCACAATTTCAATTTTTTTTATGTTTTTACCATCACTTCCATTTTTCTTTTTAATTTTTCTTTTATTTTTTTTAAACAACTTTTTTCAATTATTAAAAACATTTTTTTTTCATAATTTGTTAGAACCTGAATTTTTTTAATGTTATAACTTGAAAGTCTAAATCTACTGCAATAACTCAAAAATATTAATATAATATATGTCATATATGAAATTTACACTTTTTAGAAGTTGCAATAACCCAAAATATTCCAGTTACAATTAAGCATGAATTCCTTCTTAATTTATGGCTATACAATCCTTAATTAGATATGTTTAATGATATGTATCTGAGTATCTAACTAACATGAATCTCAGATACATTTATCTAGACGCGATAGATACATGTATCTAAGGTAAAAAATATGATAGGATTTGTAATTAAAATTCTTCTATTTTTTTATAAGATAGTTTATCTTACTATTGAATAGCTACATAAAGTATCAATAGTTAAATTTAGATTTTAAAATATAATTAATAAAATTAATTTAGTTAATAAAGTTTTAATTAGCAATATGAGGAGCGGAGCGGAGTCAGCATATAATTAGGGGTTCATCCGAACCCCCTTCCTTCGATGAAAAGTATTACTATTTATATATGATTAATTTTTTTTTATGTATATTTAGTAGATATCGAATTCATTCAATTAGTTAGTGTGTTTACTTTTTTAAATTTTGAACTCTCTTATTAAAATATTTAGCTCCGCCACTGAGCAACACATAAATTCATACATCATAAACATTACTCAAACGATGTTAGGTAGAGAAGTTGTTCATGGCCATGCCATTATAGATTGTCACTTGTCAACAAAGTGCCGTTTCGAAACCTAAATGACGGCGAAAAAGTCAAATGAATTAAAAGCACAGTTTCTTTATGCGGAATAGATCATTAGGGGTGGACATTCTATATTCAGTTCGAAATTTTTAAATTTTGGATTTGTAATTTGGTAGTTGTTAGTTAAAGTTGATATCAAATATCAGATTTTTAAATTTCGATTCGATACGACATTTGATAATGTTGTGTTAAAGTTGAAGTCAATTGTATCACAAGGTTATTATTGTTGCTTTATTTTTTTTATTTTTTTTTAATATAGAGGTATGATATGATTAAAGATCAACAAGTAAAATGACATTTTAAAAAATAAATTAACATAACTAAAAAACATGTAATTGAGTTGTTTATGTTTAGTTTTAACAATAATAATAGAAAAAAGTCTTTTAACTTTAGCTATGAACTTATTCTCATGAGTAATAGACATGTTGATATATGACCTTTAAGTAAATAATTTTTAAGAAATAATAAATGTTAAATATTACTAATGTCTTATATCAAACCCAAATTCGAATACCATAATATTAAAATTTTACTCTCAAATACCATACCAAATATCAACTTCTCGAATACCATAATATTAAAATTTTACTCTCAAATACCATACCAAATATCAACTTCAAAAACTTCAGTTCGACATGATAATATGATTTTCGATATTTTATGTCCCACCCTAATCAGGTATCACTATTTGAATTCTATATAAGTTAAGTCAATCGTTATATATATATTTTTTCACACTTTAATTGTATAATTAGTTTAACGTGTTATTTTTTGTTGTAATCTAACGGGAAACAATAGTTAAATAGGACTAAAAAAGCCATATGGTGGAAATATTTCGTTAACAACCGTTCTACTCAACCTATATTAACGAAGATGTGGTAAAATAGATGAAATTGTTTATCCCTATATTAACGAAGATGTGGTACAATAGATGAAATTATTTCTTCCTACATTTACAAAGATGTGATGCAATAGATGAGATTGTTTCTCCCTATATTAACAAAGATGTGGTACAATAGATGAAATTGTTTCTCCAATAACTAGAAATATTTTAGTACGAATATCAAACACCAAATAATAAAAAACAACAAAAAGGTTCCGATAAATATTTATAGAGTCATGACATGCTAGATGAATTTAAGTTAAAAAAAGCTATGATTGAATTAAGGGAAAAGCTATAGATATCTTTTGAGCTATAATTGAAGTTTAGTGACACTTTATTTTTATGGAGGTACTAGTATCTCTTAATTTTTGTTTTAGCACAGAATGAACATTATACACACATTAGGACGTGTAATTCCATAATCTTTAAAATTAATCAGTTTTTTCTTTTATTCCAATTCCAATATATAATACATTCAACCAAACCCAAATGTTTAAGATGAGAAATAGGTTTAGAAGATAGAAAACAAATATTTATAAGTCAAAAAAGACCAAAAGTACCAATTCACCTAATTGCAAATATCCTCAATTTAAAATAAAATAAAATAAAATACCCCTCAAATAGTCCAAGAAAGTATATTTTTTTTACCATTATCCCTTTATAAATTCTGGGTTTGAATCATAATAGTTTAATAGATATTCTAGATCACAAGTTTTTGTTGAGAATAAAAACTGGAGAACTTTTTTTTAGTTATTGTTTCAAATTGATTACTAAGACTTGATAAATGATATTGTTACTGAAATTTGAACACGATTATGCCATTACAATTTAAGCTTTTGATTTTTATTTGAAGTCTGACTAATTCAAATTCGATATAACACAAGAATAAATGGCCATAAGTTAAATGCAAACATAAATATTGTATATTTGCATTGGTTTACACCATATTCAGTCGACAGTATAAACTGTTAATTCCATGAAAAAAAACGTTCATGATAAAAAAATACCAATCTATTTAAATTATTATCTACGGCGGTAGCTTAGAAATAGCAAAAAAAGCCAATCAAATAAAAATGTTAATAGTTCAAAGAAAAAATGTACCAAGACGAAGTAACCCAGAAAAACAAAATCTGGGGATAAATAAACCTTCGAATTGAAATAAATATATGCCTCCAGAACAAAGCTACAAGAAATCGATCTCAGATCTCTGCCCTTGTAGCTGAAAGAAGAGGCATTTTTAATAACAAATAAAAAATAAATAATTTATAAAACTATAAACTCTAAGATTAACAATCGATTTCATTGGTGGAAGCTGCTTTCTCTCTTTCGTTTTAACAGAATACAGAGGCCATTATTTATAAGGGGTGGGGCTAGGGTTTTCTTATGAATCACCTTTGATGAAAAAGGCCTTGTTGTTGATTATAATAGCAAAATACTACCTCAAGTTTCTATTATGTTAGAAAGGCCCATCACTTTGTAATTATGTGTGTTTGGCATGGAAGAAAAACATTTCTCATTCCACGTTTGGTTGTATAAAATTTTTGAAAAATATTTTATCAAAAATAAGTAAATATTTACCAAACATTGGATAATAAATAAGAAATCAACTTGTTTTAAGAAAATAGTTTCTAAAAAAATATTTTTCGTGGGAGATATTCTCTATCTCATTAGTTTTTAGAAATTATTGGCGATCTTCTTTTTTTTCTTCTCGAAAAATTTAAACTCAATTACGCTTAAATTAACAAGAAAAACAACTCATAACAACAAAACAAAAACTATAATAAAACAATATGATAATTGTGGTATAAGAAATAACAAATAGAAAATCGAAGGTTAAGAAACTACAATATTAAGACTACTAAGATAAATGGACAATAACAAGACAATGCATTTGCAACCTATAAACCTTCTATCCTAATTTGTGCATGATACCATTGAGAGTTGCACACTTTTCGTTCCAATTTTATGTATATATATATATATAATTAAAGTTCCACCCACAATCGATATACCTACCATAGGTTGATTTAATATTTTTTCATCTATTTATTTCTTTATATTTTAAGCCACTTTCAATATACAGACATTAGGATCCTAGTAGATAGGTAATCCACTCTAATTTGTTTTTGAAGTTGTCTACTAATGACTTTCACAGCTGAGCATAATTTGATAATAGTGTCATCCTCTTAGGGCTATTATTAAAGATTGCAAATATGTATTACAAAATGAACAAATCACTATCATATACACACATGGAGGGAGGGAGACAAATCAATATGTAGATTTTTTGACGAACGAAAGTTACAAACATGAAGAAGATCACTCAAGGATGACGGAGGGAGGCAAATCAATGTGCAGATTTTCTGATGAACAAAGGTCACAAACATGAAGAATATCACTCACGAATGACGGAGGGAGGCAAATCAATGTGCAGATTTTCTGACGGACAGAGGTCACAAACATGAAGAAAATCACTCAAGGATGAGAGAGAGAGGCAAATCAATGTGCAGATTTTCTGACAAATGAAGGTCACAAACATGAAGAAGACGCGCTCAAGGATGAGAGAGGGAGGCAAATCAATGGGCAGATTTTCTGACGAATGAAGGTCACAAACATGAAGAAGACGTGCTCAAGGATATGGAGTTAACCCAACTCACAAACTTTAAGCCATATAGCTTATGAAAGATATTAAGAAATGTATTTAGTTTTCCATTGTACCCAAAAAAGGAAAAAAGGAGTAGAGATGTGGAGGTTGTGTTTTTGTTAATAGGAAGAGAGACATGAATATTGCAAAATGATTTATGAGAAATACTATCCTTCCCAGTTTCCATCTACTTTACAACAACAACAACATGTCCAATGAAATCTCACAAAGTGGAATCTGGGAAGGATAGAGTGTGCACAGACCTTACCACTACCTCGTGGAGGTAGAGAGGCTGTTTCCATCTACTTTGGGACTGAGAAAACAGAACTCAAAAAACATTACAAAAAATTTGTCTCTCTACCTGGAGATGTAACAATATAAAACAAGATTCTAGCGACGAATGGACAAAATTACTACTACTAAATGAATACGAGATGTGACTAATACTGAAGGATAAATGAAGCATTTTCCCCTCTTTCCTGAGGAGAAGTGAGACAGAAATGCTCTTGTTCTTTAGAAAGGGAACATAAAATAGAAAAATAAACAAATATCATCGGTATCAACAAGCGTTCATCGCTACTTACAACCATGAAAATGCCAAAACAAATTTACAGGGGGCTCCACTTACACATACTCCATTTGTAAATGGAGATTTAGACCTATTCAGTTGCTTAAGAAACAAACACCAGATGTACAAGACCCAGAGACTAATAAGGCCTCTCTATTGAAGTAAAAATATTGAACTTCACATGGCCTGCTAGCTTCACTATCTACTTTTAACTTGAACAAATACATCAGACGATGTAAATGACCATTCCGATTGTTCAAATGAACTATGTTTACCTGATTAACAAACGCCTTTTCTTTATGTCTTATGGTTTTTTCTGTCATTCAACTACACCAGTCTTCTCCCAAGTTTCACACAAGCGGTCACAATTTCGATACCCTTGTACATTTCTAGATTATACTGTATGCTAGTCACACTTATTTATCTGAAAGTATTAAGAATATGGTATGACAAGTTTATCACCTAAATTTGACGACAACACAAGATATGTCATCTTTGCTGTCTCTCTTCAACGCTTCAGCTGTTAATTGCTTGGCTGCTTTCTGGGGATCTTTAAAGCCTCTAGCTACATCAACTGCCTCTTGATTAGACATCACCTGAATTAATATAAAGTCAAAAAGACAAACTCTTGATGACAGTTCATGCATCAGAAAACTGAGGAGAAGACGCACCTTCCAGAGACCATCGCTTGCAAGGATAAGAACATCACAATTGACATCAATGTGCATATCAAGAATGTCAGGATCTGATCGTAAATGTGATTTGAGACTCTTATCTCCAAAAGCACGGGAAACAGCTAGCTGCCCGTTCACCCTTGCAACATCCCCTGATAAAAATGCAGAAAAGTCATCAATAAAAAATACATCAATTTGTTTCCTGAAGAACATAAACCAATTTTGGTAATACTTCCAGACATATAGAGTTTCACTGTTAGACCCTTTGAACCTCCATCACACCAAAAAAAACCTCCACCACACCAAAAAAAACCTCCACCACTACTACTACTTGACTAAAATGCAAATGCAGTGAATGGATGCAGATGCATGTGAAGCTACTATGGCCAGCAGTGTAAGCAGAACATGTTTCTGCACTAAAGAGCTATGTTGCTCAGACTCTTCAAAATGTTGCCACACTGTCAGATCCTCCAAAATGCACTGCTTTCGAAGGATTCATCATGCACCCGGTGGCATTTTTGAAGAGTTTGAGCAACATAGCTAAAGGCAGAGAGTCAATTTTAGCTAGTTGCAAGAAAAATGAAAGGATATGCAAGTGCTATAAATACAGATAGGCTCAAGCAACAAGATTTCATTCCAACGAGCAGAAGTAGAGTTACAAGTTTATACACCTACTGGCTGATTACTGAAGTGAAAGTCCCCTCTGTTTACACTAAATATAAAAGTAGCCAACAATTCTCGACCAGACAAGAAAAGAGAAAGGAGAAAAGAAAAAATGGAGACAATTAAGAGAACAAATAGGAGTATCTACAGCTACTGAGCTACCTGTATCCTCGTACTTGCAATTGATTAGAAGTTCACTGACAACAATCAACAGTACCGGTAAAAATTTAACTGTAAGGAACTTAGAGACAGATTACAGTATTAATGATTAAGTCAGGGAGTTGGTGAAAGCTGTTCGCCTATTGTTAGGGATATTCCAGGATTTTAAGACAATAAACACAAAGTTTTCCAAAATCTCAGCAAAACGCTCAGATGTATAAGGAAAGTCATTAGAAAGGGTTTTCCAAATCTTTAGACTTTTTAGCTAAGATAGGAAGCCTATAGTAATAGAGCTATCAAACCGAGTAAACGCTCATCTGCATGCTCTCAAACCACAAGAGCTTGAATCAATTATTCAACAAATGATGAGCGGATTTCACTGATCTCATGAAGATTTGTCAAATAGTTGAAGGGACATTGTATGAGTGACAACAAAACAGAGTAAGTCCAGGGACTAAAACTATACAGATAAAGACAGATCCACCGCTACCTATGTGGGACAACCAACACGGTCATACCGCTTAAACTAATCTTGCATCCTGTCGAGAGTCGAAAGAAAAGAAGAGAACTCTTTTTGGAGTTGGTCGCGTTACAATCTATAAGAAGAGCTCCTTATATAGAAGCCTTATGTCACATACAAAAGGGTAAGCAATTATTCTGTACTCCTGACAAGGTAAGTAAATATGTATTCAACGCTTTTGTTTATAGAAATGTGTCAAACTTTCTCTAATGGTACAATAAGGAAATTTTCTCTCGTAAGAGAAAGTTGAGAGAAAATGGCAATAAATATACCAAGCATGTCCCTAATTTATGTGATAGATTGAATAGGGACAAATCAACCACAAGCAGCTATAGAATGGAAGCATAGGCAATCTAAGTTGTGCAGACTCTTGACGGTGTCGCACCCTTGTTGACACAACATGGGTGTGGGATCCTTACCCGATATGGGAAATCAATTTTCAGTACTTCGACCAAAATCGATAAGAGAAACTCGAGACACGTACAATGATTTCTGAAGTCAAATAAAAGCTAGGGTGAATATATAATTTAAGCATATGTTTTTTTATTGTTTAAAGATATTTGTATTAAAACCTCGGTTAAAAAAGGTGCTATAAAGATATTTATTAGAGTTTTCAAATGAACACTTAAGGCCTTGAAGTGAGGCGCAAAACATGTTGAGCGCTTCGGCTCACTTAATGCGCACTTTATGTTGTCATCAACTTTCTAAGACATACTTTTCCTTCTCAATGAACATTTCTTGAGAAAGTGACACTTCACAATTAATATTTTACTTTAGAGTTATTTGTTTTTCAATTTCTTTGTCCATATATTTCTTATTCATGCTTATAATTATTTTATTTTATGACAAAGGAAACTCGCATCCGCTATCCTTTGGGTGCGCACAGGGTAAAACCTCCGCTCCTATGCAATAGCTCGCAAATCACATAGGAGAGGTAACCCGCACTAGGCAAACCCGGTGCGACGAGCTCGACCCAGAAGGCAAACCCCTTGCTTTCGCTGGCAAGGGGTTTCAAACTTGAGACCTCCAACATGGAAGTCCCAAGCCTAAACCACTAGGCCACCCCGAAGGGTATTCATGCTTATAATTATTAGTCTTGAACTAAACATATATGTTTGTATTTTTTCTCCATTTGCGACAGTTTTCATTTAAGCCCACGCTTTATTTTCTCGTAAAGCCCTAATGGACCTTAGAGCTTATTTGCACTTTTGATAACACCGATATCATTGGGTCAACATCACAGTTGAATGACCAATGAGCTCAAGAAGTCTATCATGGCCTCTATATCAATTTGCAATAGCCATGTTATACAAGAAAAACAGTAAGTCGATGCATTTGTACTTAATAATTATTACATATTCAAACTTCCTTTCAAAAATTCATGCATTCCTTTTTTTCCAAATAGTCTACCATAATTTAGACATATTTTTATAACTCTATTTTTAGATATTTGAATTATTTTTAGCCGAATCCCTGCACTTATATCCATACTTGGATCCATATTCCTGAATCTTAAAATTTAGATCATTCCAATCAACATAGTGGGGAATTAAGTAGCTTGTGGTAGGCTATCACCACTCCATTTATTTTTTTATTGGTGCTATCTCCACTTCTTATTCAGTCGACTCACTTAATTTTTTTTCCATTCTCAGTCCAAGTAATTCTTGCTTATATATAGTTTTCCACATACAAAATCTCGGAGTAAATAACATTTTGGTTCAGAAAAAACCTCTTATATACATTATTTGGTAAGTAATGATTATCTGAGCATATTTATAATTGAGTAACCTATTCAAACTTCTATTCGCAATCTCCGCATTGATCAAATGAAGCCACCAATTTCTCTCCCTTTTTCTTAGGGATGGAGAAATGATAGCACAAAATGTACAAAAACTACTACCATATATGAAAACATAACTTTCTAGCATAGAACTACAGGCAAATAACAAATCCGGTAAATTACAGAAGTAGGACCATAACGAAATATTTGGAGCGTAAATTCAATGATACAGTGCATGAGGCGAGCGTGGAAGTGAGGTGAGCATGAAAGTGAGGCTTGATACACATGTTATCCCCAAGAGAGATAGTTTCAAGTATCTTGGGTTAATAATCTAGTAAAGTAGGGACACCGACAATGATATCACACATCGTATTGGTGCGGCGTGGATGAAGTGGAGGATTGCTTGCGGAGTCTTGTGTAATAAGAAAGTACCACATAAATTTAATGGTAAGTTCTACATAGTAATGGTTAGACCGACGTGGGGTGGAGTATTGGCCAGTTTGGAACTCTCATGTTCAAAATATGCAAGTTGCGGAAATGAGGATGTTGAGATAGATGTGTAGGCACATTAGGAGAGATAATATAAAGAATGAGGATATCCGGGGAAAGGTGGGAGTGACCTCTGTGGTGGACAAGATGAGGGAAGCAAGATTGAGATGATTTGGACATGTGAATAGGAGATGCACAAATGCCTAGTGAAGAGGTGCGAGAGGTAGGATATAATGGGTACGAGGTGTAGGCTGAGAAAGTATTGGCGAGAGGTAATTAGATAGGACATGCCGCAACTCCAGATTACCGAGGACATAGCCTTAGATAGAAGGATATGGAGGTCGCGTATTAGGGTAGAAGGTTAGTAGGTAAGGAGTGTTGTCTTGAATTTCGAGGGGTTCAGTCGTATTTTTATCATGTCTTGCTTTAGATTCCACTATCACTTGTTGTTGATTGTGTTTAGGTTATCGCATCATTCTATGGTTATTATTGTTCCCTTATTAGTTGTTTTGTTTCTCCATTGTTGTTTCCCTTTTTCATGCCTATTTTGATATGTTGTACTTGAGGTGAGGGTCTTCCGAAAATGGCCTCTTCTCCACGAGGTAGGGGTATGCTCTGCGTACACTTTACCTTCCCTAAACCCCACTTGTGGGATTTCACTAGCTAGGTTGTAGTTGTTGTCCTCGTAATCCATAAATAGTGTTGCTTTCCTTACTTTCTCCTCATCATTCAGAGGTCTTTTCTCAAGTATAATTTGGACTATTTGACCCTCAAGCTTCAAATAGTGTCTGTCCCATACACTCTAAACCAATCCTATATTTGGTGGATGATTAATTCTAAGAATTTCAAAAGACAAATAGGAATATTTCCTTTCTAGACAAAAAATTGTGATCATATATTTCATAAATTTTTTAGCATAAACCGACCTCTTCCTCAGAAAGAGAAAGAGACAAAGAGGAAATCAAGGTAGCTAAGAGAAGAAAGAAGCAGACATCACATTTTCCCAAGGCTCACCAAAGGAATCAAAAATGGAA
Source organism: Solanum verrucosum (assembly GCF_900185275.1). Lineage (NCBI taxonomy): Eukaryota > Viridiplantae > Streptophyta > Magnoliopsida > Solanales > Solanaceae > Solanum > Solanum verrucosum. The sequence goes on from NW_026019954.1 coordinate 1,794,857, forward strand.
AAAGGTTCTTATATTATTGTGTCATGTGGCATTCAGATATAAAAACTGCAAGTGGTTCACAAGCACAAAAAGATGATGGAGGTTCAGACTATGGTACATGAGTGCATTCAAAAGCATATTTTGCATGATGTAAATAAATACAACAGCTTTATTGGATGGTTCAAGTCTCCTCACTCCTGGAAACACAAATATAAGACAGAAAAAACGATAAACAGTGCCTGCCATAAAACAATAAACCAATGAGTATTACAAGTTAATTATTGGGAATGTCAATTGCACCAAAGATTATCTACAAAAATTTGTCAATCACTGACTACATTGCTCAGATTTCAGGAAAGCACCTGGCATATTTGAGACAAAACCTCCTCGGTCCTCAATGCTGCTTCGTTCTGTATTTGGCTCATGATCTATTGTCATCTGAATAGCTTGACCACCCCGAGAAAGAACAGCTCGTGAATCTCCCACATTAGCTACCCACAATCTTTGGCCATTTATCAGTACAGCAGTGACAGCAGTGGACCCACCTCGGCCCAAATTAGAACTATTTGAAAGTATTTTCTGGTCAGTTTTTTCATAGGCTTTTGTGATGGCCCGCCGTGGATCTACCCAAAACTCCTCCTAGTAAAATCAGACCCGGAGATCAGATGCCAACTACTCAAAGTTTTCCACTACATCATATATTTCAAACAGCAATTGGAAATTCAGGATGCATAGAAAACTTACCTCCTCTATGATATTGGCAAACAGATGTTTCTGCAGATAAGAAGGAACCTCATCCCCCATATGACCATCATAAATAGCAAACAAGCCAAGCTCGTGTTCTTCAATACGTACAAATTTTGCGACATGGTAATCTTCCATCGCATGATCAGCTTTCCCCTTCACTAGGCTAAAACCATACTTAATATTACCCTCGTGGCTTCTTCCTTTAGAGCTAGAAGAAGACTCTCCAACTACGCACTGAGTATTAAAGTAAAAGAAAAATTGAAAGAAGTAAATCCACTAAGGTATTAAGAATAATGAAGATTGAATAAGAAGAGCAAGAATATAACCTAGAAAAGACGAGACATGAAATAATGAACTTCTAAGTGGAGCATATTCAACCCATTTTTTTTAAGTTGGTCCCAATTAACCAAGGATGCATCAGCCATTCACACATCATTTTGATGCAACTAACAGCATATAGTTCAATTTTCCATCAGAAGTTCCATGAAATGCAAGTTAAGACAAAACCTTAGGCTATCTTCTTCTTCTTCTTTTTTCTCTTAACAAGAAACATATGCAAAACTTTAGTCATTGCACTTAGAAATCTAGTAACTAGATATCCTAAAGTAAATATAACGACGGTCAACTTTACCTTAGTAGTCAATTACAATTGTAGCATTCATAGAGGAAAGGAAAAAGTACTCTAATTCATTTGCAACATCTACTGAGTGTTGCTTATGAGTTCTGCAGAATCTCAATCACACTCAAAGCTCACTTCTTTTTTTATCATTACTGTACATGAACTCATAACACCACCATAAAAATCATCAAATAAACATGAACAACCAAAATTAAACAAAAGCACATTTTTACCTGTCCACCAAAACAGCCCAATTTCACCATCCTAAATAATCTGCCACAAAAGTAAAAACACATCAACCAAATTTTCAAGAAACAACCATAAACTCATGAAAATGACACCATAAAACTCTACAACTCAATCATTCATCACAACCCATAAACCAAAAAAAGGGTAAAAACATATACTTTGAGGGTATTCAAGAACTCAATCAAACTTACCAATTTTAAACTCAAACAACTGATGGGTTGATTGGGTGCTTGCATAACCAAGAACTCCCCTTTTCTTCTTCTTTTTTTTCTTATGTGCTTTTGCCGAACCAACAATGACGGTGAACAGCAAGGAAGCTAAGCTTAACACTCAAAAACCCCTTTGGCTTTACACTCAAAAGATAAATAAAAAAAAAACTCTTTTTTTTTCTCCTCTTTTTACGTTACGAAATTTTGTGAATCTTGTTCTTTTCTTCTCAACCGTCTTCAGGACAAAATTCAAAGAGAGGATTTTTTGGCTGTTTACAGAGAAAGTATGGCGGGGCAAAATTGGAATATTAAAAAATAAAATGTTGACTTCTCTGTTTGAACATTTCAATGTTTGTTTTATGTTATTTTATTTTTGCTAAAGCGTTACGGTTTCATATACGACCAAATATTGAAGATGTGTTGTTTCATCTCTCTCGAAATAAGTGTAATTTAGCAAAATAAAGTTATTTTAAAATAGTTATTTTTCATTTAAGTTTATTTATTTTTAAAAATTTCGTGTTAAGTTAAAATTAGAAAACAAATTAAAATAGATCATTTTAGGAAATTCAATATAATTATGTTAAATTGTTTTCAACTATATCCTATATTCTCTCTTTATTCTATAATAAGTAAATTTTTAAGACTTTTTTTTTATTGTTCAAAGTTTAAGATGGATGTTTGAGATTTTTTCTATATTTGTCTTTACATTTATTGAAATTTTATATTTTTTAGGAGATAAATTACACTACTTACAAAATTATATTTAAGATTTTATAAAAGACAATAGTGGAAAAATTATGTTCTTGAATGCTTTTCTTAATGTGTATATTGCCTCACAAATTCAAGCAATGCACAAATATAAGAAAGATGTTTAAGGACATTCTTTAAACCATAATCTTTACGGAGTATTGTTTTTTGTGAAATCATAAATATAACTTTATAAGTAGTGTAATTTATTTTCTAGAAAATATGAAACTTTAATAAATGAAATGACAAATCTGGAGAAAAAAAATTCAAACATTCATCTTGAACTTTGAACAATTCAATTATTCCCCCGTCCACTTTTAATTGTCACAATTTCCTTTTTTAGAGTCAAACAATAAGAACTTTGACTAACGTTTTATGATGTATTTTTTTAATCATATTGATATGCTAAAAAATACAATTTATAGTACTTTTCGTATAGTTTTTTATTATCTAAATTTTTATTTAGAAAATTTGAATTAATGCAATCTAATTTCACTTGGAAAATTAGTCAAAATGACTTTCAAAAAATGCAACATAACAATTAAAAATGGACAGAGGGAGTATTTTGAACAATAAAAAAAGCCTAAAAAATCACTTAATATGAAATAGAAGGAGTATTTATTGTTTTTTCTTAATGAATGTGAAAAAAAATAATTAAAAAGACACTTATTTTGAAACGAAGAAAATACATATTTTTTTGTTCAAACTTTGAATATGAGTCACTTTTTAATAGAGACCTTCAAAATGAAATTTCTCAACATTAAACTCGAATTAATTAATCCCAAGAACAAATTGTGGGAAAACCAAAAATAAAAAAAATCTACTATATGTACGACTTCAAATATATTTCTCTTTGAAGCATTCCTTACAAAATCCACAAAAATCTTGACAATTCTTGAGATCAAGTTATGCATTTTATAATAGAAATTCAGAACACAATTTTTGACCATCTACAATATGCATGCCTTTTAATATAGTATTTGCTTATAGTTAATGAATCATATTTGGTTAATTGAGTGTTGATTAAAGATCATAATTTAAATTGTAATGTACAAATGCGAATTTTAGTAGTCTCACACCAAGGTAAATTAAGAATTGGAAGATCGCATGAATATTATTAATTTAATATAAACAAATAACAATTTTTTTAATAATAACTAAAGAATAATATCATATTCGACTGGTTATTCATGACGTGCACAAATATATAAGTATCGTGCAAAATATAAAAAAGGGATTCAAATTCTAAAATGCATCCACCTCATTTGAGGTTAATTAGTCCTTTAAAATCATATGCAATAATTCGGATATAATCCAGGGTTGCAGCTAGGAAAACAACAATTTCAACCAATACCCCAAGTGCATTAGTGTTTATAAGGATGCATAATTTTATTTTATATATAAAATTAAAATAAAATTTTATAAGTCATGTGTATATATATATTGTTTCTCAAGATATATATACGTTAAAAAGAATCAAAACTAATGAATGCCTGTACAATCTCAATTATACACGTAAGTCTGCCTCTTCACGAGTATTGTTATCCATATTTAGTGTCCAGCTAGCACCTATTGTCACGAACCTAATATACAAATATGTCTCGTGTAAGTTTGAACCGACTGACGGAAAGAATACACTTAAACAACAAAATGTGAGGCAAGCAAATGAATCATTGTGTATTGTGCTTAAGCAAAGTCTATGCTTCTCACTTTTGATTCTTCTGACGTCTCACTTCTTTCTTTACGTCTCATTCCTTCTTTCTTATTGTTTCGTTGCTTATTTTTTCTATTGTAAATTCTCTTTTCAGTTGATTAATAATAATCAATCTCATTGTTGTTAAATATTTTACCTATGTGTATTATTCAAACTGTTAAAAAATAATATCACATCCACGTCAAATTCTTAAAATATTTTATACTTCTGAAGAATTCATCCCACATTGGCACATTCCATAACACATATAATTTTATCAAACTCTACATAATTACTTATATAAAGTGCAACCTTACTGCACATTTCTTAGAACATTTATGTATAACTTATTTGGAGACTAAAAACTTGTCAATTTCCAAGTATACTCTAAGGGTTATTGTGTTACAATATATCGATTGACCTTCTATCGAGTAGAGTATATATAATAAAAAGATCCTGATATCTAACACATGTAATTGGAGTATGTATCTTTAGGATTAATTTTATGTTATTCACTATGAAGCCAAAAAGAAAAGGTCTATTGTACATTACTATTTATTGTATAGACCATTTCTATATTATAAACAAGCATAATTAGTCTGTGAACCAATCACAAACCTTATAATTGGTGTTAACTTATTGTTTACGTGTCATTATTAAATTAAATTATGCTTGAAAAAGTCAATAAGTTTGATCAAGAATCAGTGATATTTCTCTCTTTAACTTTTGATGTAATTTGTATCTATATTTTGTTACTAAGTACCAATTATTTTTCCACTAGGTATAATTAAATTCAGACTCAATTATTAATCTTTGTACGATAGCTTACAACTAATAAAGTTTATTGAACTATTTGAGGTACGTTTCATGAACTCTATGTCGTACATTTTGAGTTGTTTTTTTTAAAAAAAAGGTTTAAATTAAATCGACATTATATTTATATAAATTTCATAAATAAATATATACATATTAAACTTTAATATAGTTATTATAATGTAATTTTGTAAGTAATTTTAATCTTTTTCATAGTTCATGTTTCTTAAGATTATTTCAAGTTTGAATTTATAGTTCTGGATAGCATTATTACATGCTATAAACATCTAATAACTCAAACTAAATCTTCTTCATTTTCACCATCTCTTATTAATAATACTGGTATTATGAATTTTCTTTGTCTTTATTATTGATGACACTATATTTTAGCATAATGTCAAGACTTATTTAATATTATTTTTGTTTAATTATATTTTACTAAGACAAAAATAAAATAAAATTGGAAGCATGCATTAGTTACATAATTTTTGTTGTGGATACTTAATCGGAAAAGGAACTCCAAAAAAATTGAACCAAATAAAAAAATGGAGATCAGAAAAACGACTCTTGTTAATTTGAAAGTGTATAATTTTCTAAAAGTCGACGTAGTTGTTTTGATTTAGTAAATAAAAAAATTCAAATTAAATCGATTTACATACACTCGTCCAGACAAATGATTAAACGGAGCTTGATAAAAGATTGACAATTTATTTTTAATAGATAACCTGTTTAAAAAATAAATATAACGTAAAACAAGAATATATATACATAATACACATACAAATTACCTTCTATGTTTGATGATTCAACTAAAATGACAAATTAAATACATAAAGTATACTGGATCAAAATAAACAATATGCATGTATCATAAGTTTGGACCGTCATACTATTAAACCATTTTTTAAAAAAAAAAATTAAAAGGAGGGGGAATCATTCAAATAATTTTTTAATTTTTTTTTTGGAATCATTCAAATAAGAATATCCTTCCCTATGGAGTATTTATTTTATCTTAAATATTTTTTTATTTCATAATTCTCATGTTAGAATGATAGTGGTTGACTTCTATGGTAGCTAAATGCTAATCATGGATTTTATGCGTACAACTTTTCTTCATCATAATTCATATCCCATCTATGAATTATTAAAGGGCATCAATTTAGAGTACATTCAAGAAAACAAAAAACTGGGTTATTAATTACCTTATCTTATAAATCCACCAAGTGATATGCTAAACTTTACGAAAAGTTATGATCATTAACCGTTCAATTATTCCTATACTTGTTTTATCAGAGTTCTTTTTTTAATTAATTTGTCAACGACCGTAGACATTTAAATTATGATTTGTTTCAGTTGAACACATATTATTTCTATTAAATACTTTTGGTTCAAACTCTTAATAAACTTCCACGCATCTTCTCAAGTATCTATTAGGTAGTTAAGATATGTTCCAATTAAAATTGATATGTGCAATTAAAAAAGATGACATGTTTTATTTAGGTAGCTTAACTACCTAATAGATACTTGAGAAGATGTGCGGAAGTATATTAAGAACTTGAACCAAAAGTGTCTAATATGAACACTTTACCATGTGTTCAGTTCATGTGCTCAACTGAAACAAACTGTAGTTCGACTTTAGATTTTGAAAGCTTTCAGTTTTAGTATCTGTCATCTAAGATATTGCTATATTTTTCATGTACATAACATTCTTTTAAAGTTATCATTTCTACTCAACTAAAATGTTCTTTTCTTTTTTGGTGTTTCTGGCTAAACACTTGACTAATGCATGTTCAACAACAATAAGGACTAGCTGAAGTTGCAAATGATGTTGCATTTCTGTCCAAAACATAGAAGAGTCTCTTATTCAAGTGTAATACAATTACCATAAGAACTGCTCGTTCAAGTACCCGAATATCTTCTGATGAATTGATATAATACAAACACACAGACACACAAGACCAAACCGGGAATGTTAACAACTCAACCTACAGCTTTCAGCTATACAGACACACAACTGCCAAGCAGAACAATGAAAATGTTCAAACTAGAAATCTTATAGAATAATGACAATGTTCCGACAACAAAAATATAAGATGAAGCTGCTTAAACCACATGTACATCCGTCAAACAGAGTTTGAAACTATGATATCCACAAAAATCTAATTAGTTCCAGGACTTCAGATAATCGTTATTGCCATCAAAATGTAAGTAGCAGAAAAGAGAAGGAAAAAAAAGGCACAAGTGTGAGCTTGACAGAGGACTGCAACCTCTTTCTAACACTTATTTGGCCTTATGAAAAACTTCTATACTATACAGCAGAGACACATATATGGTATGATAGGTAAATGGGGATGCCCGACAGATGAGGATGAAAATCCAGACGAACCACCTGATCAATTAGAGATATAGACACAAAGATGGCTGATCAGGTCAGGACTATGAGAGAAAGAGTAGGTGAATGCTGTACTAAATGTGCTGAGCCAAATGTCTATATTAGCCACTTGCTTCTCCACCTTGTAGCTATCGTAGCTCCACATAGATGATCACCTGTAAACAAGTTAAACAAGCCAAACGTTAAGACATTTCCCGGAAACTTCAAGGTGGTCGTCTTGAGCCTAAGGCCTTAAAAATGGAAATATGCATCATATTTGTATACAGATTTGTTTGTAGTTAGTTTAAAGGAAGCACAACTCATATTTGCTTGCGTTTGTTTAAATCAGACTTTTCATGTAGCACTTGTCAGTGGCCAAATTTAAATTTTATGTAATCTTTTATATTGTTGCTCATCTAATTTTGAGTTGATTTTCTATCAAAAGTTAGCCATAGCTGTATCAAACATGATATGCAAGAGAAACGTACCAATGCAATTTGCAATGCTTTTTCCCCAGCTAACCATAACATACAGGAAATATGAAGGACATGAGTAATATGATCAGTGAATATCTGTGACTAGTGCCATTCATGAGTAGTCATGTTCGTTTGTGCTAGATGCAATGCTAATGTTTATATTCAAACTGGAATGCTAAAATTTGTCCATTTCCTCATTTTCATCTCTTTTTGATGAATGTCTTCTTCTACTGATTATTCAATATACTCACGTAGCTTACCCTGTTTGAGAAAGACGCTGACAGTTCATTAGCTGGTGAGATTGTGGATGCCTTTGCAAGTAAGATGAACTGGTCCCAATACCATTATCATCACCAACATATTGGTCTGAATAGTTGGTACTTGAGGGAGACCATGTAGGCACTACACCCCCATCCCTTTCTCTAGTACTACTGGAAGATTCTGCTGTTGAATCTTCAGAGTTCCTTCTACCTACCGCAAAATTAAAATGTGGGGTGGCATTGGTTCGAGCAGTTTGCATGACGGCTTGGTCATGCGTGTCTCTCCTATGACCTTCAGCTATATTGATGTCTGTTGGAACTTCTGCCCTACTTTCCACAACTGAATTCCTAATGTCCACAGAGTTCTCTTCATCTTCAGCTCTGAACAAAGATGACGTCATGCTTGGCACCATTTGATCTTCATAGCGTCGAACAGTAACTATTACGGGGTTGTTCCTGACTGGTTCATGGTCCATTTCCATATGCATGGCCTGAGGAAATGCTATTGGGGAGTCAGCAGAGTCACCATGTCCTTCTTCCATTCCATTCTCAATCGCAGCTCTTGCAGCTGCGTCATTCTGCCACATTTCTGATAGGGCTTGTTCTAGTCTAACTTTTGCTGAATCAATTTCAACTATTGGAAGAGGATAATTGGAACCCAGCTCAATGCCAGCAGCTTCAAGTACAGATTCTGGTGCATTCCACGGGTGGTGTATCCATTCGGTGGGCAGCCTAGCAAGTTCAGGAAGCCACCGCCGGACATATTCCCCATGAGGGTCACACTTGTATCCCACAAACTGCAAGAAAGAGAACAGGTTCAAATAACTAGTCAGCCTTTACCAAGAAAATTCACATGAAAAAACAAGAACAGAAATGGAAAAAGGGATATAGAGATTCTGCAGCCTCCCTTTTGTTTTACATGAAAAAACAAGAAAGAGAAACAGAAGGAAGGATTCCTTCTATTGAAAAGACTCGCATATCAACACAATACCAAAAGAAGCTCGCAAACACTGTACTAATAAGCAATATCTCAGGATATAAAAGAAGTACAATTTGCAATTAGGCAATCACATACACATTCTATCTTAGCTTTAGCACTTTCTGCAAGAAGATTGAGGCCCATGAGATGTTCATGCAAAGTCTACTAGCAAGTCAGTGCCTTGGAACTAACTTACAATCTGAAAATAACAATTACTACAATGTGGAAGGCTATAAGCATTCGAAGTATACACTAGTCGTAAAGTTATTACAAAAAATTATAGTGTTCCAGCAACTCTCATCAAAGATTACCCTAACATACCTGTGGATAATCAATCCGATCAAGCTCACGACCATCAGGTAGGGTACCAGAGATATATTGCCAACCAAGAGCATCACTCTCAAGATCTGCATCTAACAATGTGTCCCAAAAATACTTCATTCCCCACCTCCATGGAAGCTGCAGAACCTTCACAAAGAAACTAGAAACCACGACTCGGATACGATCATGAAGCCAGCCAGTTGCCCATAACTCTCTCATACCAGCATCAACCAAAGGATAACCTGTTCTACCTTGTCTCCATGCCTTAAAGTAGCCCTCATCCACTACCCATGGGAAGTACCTTAGGTGACCAAGCAGGGGCCTTTCAAGGCTATAAGGATGATTAAAACTCATGTATCTTGAGTACTCCCTCAGCCCAATGGACTTAAGGAACAAATTAACACTCTCTTCAGCAGCTTTATTTCCTTCATTGGCCCAGAGAACTTGCTTGATGCGAACAAAATGGAATACCTTACGAACACTGACTTCCCCAAAATGTAAATGTGGAGATAGAAAGGATGTTGTTGCACTATCAGCTTTCCGACGGTTCTGCGAGTACTCAAGTAATGGTCCATTAACGAAAGTAGTTAGTGCTTTATCAGCATTACTCCAGCCAGGTGACCATGCCCGAGCAAGAAGTGCATTGCTTCCTTTCTCTAATTCATCTTCAAATACCAAGTTGTCTGAAGGGCATCTTGATGCATCACCTGAATGTTTGCACATGAACCCATGTAAAAACCAAATCAAAATCTAAAGCAGTGCTTTTATAAGTACATTAATACCATCCTAGGAATTTGTTTTAACCCTTGGCTTATTAGTGACAGCTCAAACATCTAGATGTTCAGCACCACCTTTCTACTTTTGTAGGACTTGAATACCTACCAACATGCACATTATGCACCATGTAGCAATCTCCGAGCTGAGAGTGTAGCGACACGTTCATTACGGTGCAATGACATTATTTTTATCTGACAATTAATATATCTATTACCTTGAGGGAGATCTCCTAATTTGTGTGCATCATTGGTGGAACATAACAGTAAGGCAAGCAACAACAACAACATACCCAGTATAATCCCACATGCGGCGTCTGGGGAGGGTAGAGTATACGCGGACATAACCCCTACGTTGTGGAGGTAGAGAGGTTGTTTCTGAAAGACCCTCCATGCCCTACTAACCTTCTACCCTAAGCACCGTATGTTGAACAAAATATGTACAAACAAGAATAGAAATTTATCCAGAAAGCCAACAAGATATAGAAGAAGCTACAAACCAGATATAATCCTTTTAGGAGGAAGAAGTGGAGCTTCTGGATCATAAGGCATGCTAAGGCATTTCTCCCAAAAAGCAGAAAATGTTGTGAACGGGCGACCTTCATCGTCATTAACTTCCCATGGTTCATAGAGCAAATCAGCATTAAAGGAACGTACAGATATACCTTGAGCTGTTAAGATTTCTTTTGTGCGATGATCTCTCACAAGTGAAATAGGATCTAAAGCAAAAGAAGTTAAGGTGTTGGTCAGGATAAGACAGTGGATGAAATAGGCTGAGCAAAACTATGCATCTTTTAAATCCTTCTACTGAAAAGAGATGCTTAAAATAAAGCCATCCATATCTATTACTAGCAATTTCCCATTCAACCATGATCAGATCAAATGCCAAGCAACACCCTTTCTGCTTCTATTAATCAAATAATAAGGATATGGAATATGTTTAGTACAACAAATCCAGATTACTGTATTTCTAATTCAGGCACTAAACAAATTAGTGGCCAGAGAATGCAACAAGCACTGAGGATTGAGCATAGCAAAATCTATTGCACCTAAATTCATTAGTTAATGAGGAAGACACATACTAATAATTTATTATTTACCAGAAGACAACTCAATATCTTATTCTTAAAAGGACATACAGGAAGCACCATTCTCAATTAAGCCATCCCAACAATATAGTACTATTAACTTTTAAAACAACATAAAGAATAATCAAATCAAAGAAAATGATTACAAAGGAAAGCCAAAAAAGGAACTAAAAAAGTGGTACTCTTATCTTTTAAAGAAAGAAAACCACAAAAAATAGAAACAAGTACTAACCATACAAATGATTGAAGAAGAGCTGAGTAGCACCAGTAGATTTAACAACTTCAAGAAGAGAAGAAATACTATCAGTAGATCTCTTTGTAATAAGGGAAGTTCCAAGACTCTTCAAAGATGAATTAAGATAAGCCAAGCTCTGCTTAAGCCACCATCTTGATACTCTACCAGGATAATAATGCCCTTCTTCTTCAGGAGCATAAATAAACACAGCAATAACTGCCCCTGCTCTAACTCCAGCAGCCAAAGCAGGGTTATCTTCCACTCTCAGATCCCTCCTAAACCATACTATGCTACAACCACCACCTGACATCTTCCTTCAACAACACCAAAGACTACTATTTTTCTCTCTCTCTATTTTTCTCTCTTTCTATGTAAACACCATGTTATTGAGTCTTTCTTGGACAGAAGTATATTGGGGTTAATCTTATCTATACTTTGACTGTTCCCTGTAGCTTTCACTGAGGAGATAAAGATGATTTTTTTTAGGCAAAATTCTAGTAAAGAACCTAACTTTAACAAGCCCCAAATGTTATTCTTGGATGAATGATGAGATGCTATTCTTCTGAAGTTACTATAGGCATTGGCCACCCAAAAAAAAAAAACCTCTACAGAAAGAGGGGGTAGAAAGTGAGATTGAGTGTGATTGGTTATGGTGGTGGGGTAACATGAGAACTTATGGGAGATTTGCAACCACAACTTTATGGTTTTTCAAGATTTTATATTTTTATATCTTTCTTTCTTATCCTAAGAAAGGAAACAAAATTCCACTAAGCCTCTATCTCTGGTGCCTTCTCTAATCCTCTCTCTCTCTTTGATGACAGGGTGGAAAATTCCTGTTAAATTCAACATTGGCTTTCTTAGGTATAATAAAGTCATCAAATTAAATGTTTGATTTTCTTGAATCATTGCAAATTGAAAGTGATTTGAGTAGCTTATAATGAAATGACACTGTTCACCTTATAAGTTGTAATATACACTTTTTTTTTGGTACATTGAAAAAAGACTAAAATAATTTAGTGTCTTTCAAAAATAACACATTAATTAATAAAGGTTATGTTAACATTCAATAAATATAATAATAGCTTCATTCTTACTAATATACACTTGCCTAATGATATGTCAAAGTTTTGCCAGCTTTTAGACAGGTAAAAGGGGGCAAAGTTTGATTCACTTAACCTTTTTTGGTAGAATCTGATTCTACACAACAAATTTTGTTACCCCCATTATAATATATAGTGTTTGGACATTTTATAATATATTTTAATTTAGTTTTTCCGACCAAGTTGGGATTGTGTAAGAGAAAAATGGGGAGTTGGAAGGGGACATGAAGCATGGGTAAGAGAAGGGATAGGAGTGGTGACTAATTTGGATTTGGTATTTTTCTGAAGGGTGTGTGTGTGGGCCTTTTTCTTCTTTTTCATGAATGGAGGTATTAGATTCCCATTCATTCATCTGTTGCTATTTAAAGTCACTTGTAATGTAGGCACCCCACCACCCCTAACTTACTCATATTTTCACATGCTCTTCTTATGGTAAATTTTCAGTAAGAGGGAAAGTGAGATGGGAAGAGAATTATTGAGAAATTGAACTCTCGCAAATTAGATGAAATCTTATGAGTGGTCTTTATTGGAGTTCGATTATAATAAATTCACGCAGCATAGGCTCCATTTAGGGGGGTAAGTGAGGGGGGAAGCGCTTTCTAGCAGAATGATACTTCTTTATAGAAGGTTTCTTACCATTAGTATAATTGAAATTAAAATGGTGCATCTATTTACTGCTGCAAACCTATTTAAAGGTGCAAATTACATGACTCTAGGGGATATGAGTACATGTCACTTTCTCTTGAGCAAATTATGTGGTTACCTACTACTATCATAAATATATCTGTATATGTAAGTAGTGGGAGTTAATTTTCAATGCTGTAAAGAGACATACAACAAAAACAGTGTTTTCTTTTGTTTACTACTCCTAAAGAAGGTTAAGAATACAACTCTATCCATGTAAGTTTTTCGTTTGGTTTGCGTACTAAATTATTGTGGAATTATAGTTATCAAGTTATAGTCTTTAAACTATTTTTTTCCACCTAAGAGGTGGAATAAAATAACATCAAGTCTGATGAGGATTATAATCTTTGGATTAATTTGTTACAATTGGGAGATGGAATAATATAATATCAAGTTTGAAGAGACAAATTAAAATAGGATATTCAAGACTAAATTTAATTATATTTTGTTTGATGAGATAAGGTCAAGGTCGAGGTTAGGAGTCTGATCTCGGGTTGGATCAGGGTCGGGAGTCTGATCATGGATTTGTGTCAGGGTCAAGATTCTTGTGTTAGGTCGGGGGTCGAGAGTTGAGGTTGGAGTTAGGAGTAGGTTCCCAAATCAAAATCAATAGTCAGGTCCCATTAATCTTGAGGTCGGGTTCAGGGTTTGATCATGGGTCGGGTCAAGGTCCCGATATTGTGGTCAAGAACAATTTCGGTCAGGATTGAGAGTCTTGTTCCTAATTGGGGTCATGGTCAGAAGTTGGATCTTGAATTGGGGTTGGAAGTTTGACCTCTGGTTTAGGTTGGGGTCAGGAGGCGGAACCTAGGTTGGTCTCGAGTTAAGGTCGGGAGTCCAGGTTGAAGTCAGGTGTAGAGTCTAGGGTTGATGTCATGTCCCGAGCCTACACCCTGGACGACACTGGCACTCGAGAACCATTGCTGACCCCAAGCGAACCCTTGGCCTGGCTTAACTCATAGCGGAAAACTTAATTAACAAGATAATAGTCTTAAAAGATAAACTCATGAAATAACTTAGAATGTCTTAAAAGAACATTCAACTAGCCAAGATGGCAACTCAGATCTCAAAACATAAGCCAATAATAAGATAACGACACATGAACTACTAACTGTCTATGAAGCCTCTAGATACTAAGAAGGATGTCGGGACAAGACCCCCGATCACCCTAACAACTGAAATAACCAAAAGCAATAAAAAAAACATAACCAAATGGGATCCTATGAAAATCAAAGAGGCTCACCAACTAACTCTGAGTACTCGAATAAATCAACAAGGCACTGGATGTTGATCCTGGTTACCTGTATCTGCATCATAAAATAATGCAGGCCAAATGACATCAGTACATTGAATGTACGAGAATGTGAGGGGAAAACTAAACATGCCATAAACTTGAAAGGAAAATGAAAAGAACATTTACACCTTAGCTTTATTGTAATACAACAATAAAGGTGCAGTTTATACAAAGCATTTAAAACAGAAGGTGACAACTCAATGTGTTAAAGAAATATAATAATAACTCAGTTTACATATAAAGTAATATAATATTGTGGGAGTTTCTCTAACCAACAACCATCACTATGAGCTAAAGTGATGATACAACATCTCGGCCACGCTTCCAGAACTGTCTTATACCTTGTAGTGATATAGAACGTCTCAACTAAGTGGATCCACTAGTCTATGCTAAAAAGCACTAAGGAATCATCTAAAAAGTATGACCTTTTTCACCCACGATGGCTACATGATTTATAGAGACTTGAGTTATTATGAACTCGTCCCCATATCGGTGCTCAATACTACACCCAAAATATACTCAACTTATATGTCTAAAAACAAAACTCTTTCTGTGGTTTGAGACAATTACTCAAAAACTAGCTCAAAGGCTCTCTTGGAAATCGGTGTTTCCTCTCTTGTTTAAATGTGAAAACATTTACTTTTTTGGGAATACATAGTCCTGGTATACTCTTTTGAAGAACATAACTTTGATATTTACTCTTTACTCAACTCAAAACTCAAGTCTTAAAACAAAGTTAAAACGTTTGCAAAAGATTTTTGAAATGACTCTAAAAACTCTCTAGACTTGGCTCTTAACTTTTCTTGAATTTGAATTTATGGATTTAAAGATTGTGATTTGTGATAGGAAGGATCTCATGATGTTTAGGAGTATTTTTTATAGTTAAACATGAGAAGCGATCAAGAAATCACTGTCTGGAAGCAAGTCCGCGACACAGAGATGCATTTAAATATTTGGTCGCGAAATAAATTTTGAGGCAAAACGGTCCATGACGCCGAGAAATTTCTATGAAAAGGGAGGGGCAGGTCCGCGACGCGGATTGGGTCTCCCGATTCTCTCGACTTTTCCTTTTTCGTTTTCTAACCCCAATTCGCCTAAATTTGATTCTCTTTCTCAAAATCTCTTTAGATTCAGGTACCAAAAACATATACACAAGAATTTAACTCAAAGTAACTCTAATAATCAACATTAAACTCTCAAGAACTCCTCAATCTCAACCCAAATTCAAGAACGAGAGTAATTCAAGAATACAACTCAAGAACATCAAAGTCTAAATATTTTAGGACGAAAATCATATTGAAATAAATATGTTTGGCGCGTGGGTGAACGAACCCAACACTGTGTGAACTCACATACCTCATAGGATCAAATCCTTGATGAAATCCGCAATCAATTCCTTACGAAGACGACGAATCTTGATTTTCCTCTTCTCTTCTCTCTTGAGTTCTTCTTTCTAAAGCCCTAGCGTGAATTTTCAATTGTGCAAACTGAACCAATTCAGTTTTGACCCTAATTAATTCACTAAAACGAATTAAATCAAGTGGGTATGGAAAAGACCAAAATACCCCTTAAAAATCCAGTTTTGACTTTCCTTATCTAGACATTCCAACTTCAAATGGCCATATTCGCACAAACTCGGCGGAGTTGGAAAGATAATTCAAAGATCTTTCCTAGGGTATCTTATAGAACACCTAAGTCATCCTGAGCTAGGAGTTATGGTCGTTTGAAGTTTACCCAAAACATCAACTTAAACAAATTTCCAGATTTTTCATTCTATCCAAAAATGGCTCTTTCTAATTCTAGCTCTTTCACTTAGCGAGATGTTACAGTTAAGGTCAGGAGTCAAGTTGACATGATATTGAGGTTGTGGTTTGATCCAAGGTCGAGGACATGTCAGGGGATCCCAATATCAGGGTCATATTGAAATTTCGAGTCAGGGTTTGAAGTCTTTTTTCCAAATCGAGATCAGGAGTCATCTCTGGAAAGAGGTTTGAGGGTTCGATATGGGTTGGGGGTGAGAGTCAAGTCCTAGGTCGGGATCGGGTCCCTAATCGAGAGTTGAGTTTCAAATTAGGGTTAGGAATCGGGTCCCAAGTTGAGGTCGGATAGTGATGTTGGAGGAAAAATATCTTCATTACTTCATGTAGAAAAGTCATTCACATTAAATTGAAAAAAATTTGGTCAACTTGAAAAGTATTTAAACCAATCAAACATGAAAAATTGAAAAATACCTTTCTTCATACAACATACACTCTAAGTTTAAAATGCAATTATTAATACTTAAAATTATCATTATAAAATTCAAAACTTGCAAAAATGAATATCTTTAGATTCAGGCACCAAAAACATATACACAAGAATCTAACTCAAAGTAACTCTAATAATTAACATTAAACTCTCAAGAACTCCTCAATCTCAACCCAAATTCAAGAACGAGAGTAATTCAAGAATACAACTCAAGAACATCAAAGTCTAAATATTTTAGGACGAAAATCATATTGAAATAAATATGTTTGGCGCGTGGGTGAACGAACCCAACGCTGTGTGAACTCACATACCTCATAGGATCAAATCCTTGACGAAATCCGCAATCAATTCCTTACGAAGACGACGAATCTTGATTTTCCTCTTCTCTTCTCTCTTGAGTTCTTCTCTCTAAAGCCCTAGCGTGAATTTTCAATTGTGCAAACTGAACCAATTCAGTTTTAACCCTAATTAATTCACTAAAACGAATTAAATCAAATAGGTATGGAAAAGACCAAAATACCCCTTAAAAATCCGGTTTTGACTTTCCTTATCCAGACATTCCAACTTCAAATGGCCATATTCGCACAAACTCGGCGGAGTTGGAAAGATAATTCAAAGATCTTTCCTAGGGTATCTTATAGAACACCTAAGTCATCCTGAGCTAGGAGTTATGGTCGTTTGAAGTTTACCCAAAACATCAACTTAAACAAATTTCCAGATTTTTCATTCTATCCAAAAATGGCTCTTTCTAATTCTAGCTCTTTCACTTAGCGAGATGTTACAGTTAAGGTCAGGAGTCAAGTTGACATGATATTGAGGTTGTGGTTTGATCCAAGGTCGAGGACATGTCAGGGGATCCCAATATCAGGGTCATATTGAAATTTCGAGTCAGGGTTTGAAGTCTTTTTTCCAAATCGAGATCAGGAGTCATCTCTGGAAAGAGGTTTGAGGGTTCGATATGGGTTGGGGGTGAGAGTCAAGTCCTAGGTCGGGATCGGGTCCCTAATCGAGAGTTGAGTTTCAAATTAGGGTTAGGAATCGGGTCCCAAGTTGAGGTCGGATAGTGATGTTGGAAGAAAAATATCTTCATTACTTCATGTAGAAAAGTCATTCACATTAAATTGAAAAAAATTTAGTCAACTTGAAAAACATTTAAACCAATCAAACATGAAAAATTGAAAAATATCTTTCTTCATACAACATACACTCTAAGTTTAAAATGCAATTATTAATACTTAAAATTATCGTTATAAAATTCAAAACTTGCAAAAATGAACATCCTTACTCCGCCTAATAGCAATAAGTGAAAGTGCACTAATAATTAAGGTGGTTCTTTTTATGAGTTGACATGTACGTATGGAACTGTTTCCTAGTCCCTGTTACTATATGTAAGTGGTATTAATAATTTTTCCATCTTTGAGGCAAACCAATGATGTGAGTTAGTCACATCAATAAACTCACTCATACCAGACTTCTTTTAAAGAATTCACCAGAAAAGAGCTAGCACACACACACACTTTGCTGTTCTACATATGCTTTGTTTACATATTTAAGTCACATTTTTATTAGCAGTAGAAAACTAAAAATAAGAGTTATGAGAAATTGCAAATTATGATGATATATGGAATGAGAAGATAAACAAATACACAATAAGAGTTATATGAGAAATTGCAAATTATATATGATGATATATGGAATGAGAAGATATATAAACAATTACAGTGTTACAGTTTTAACGGAAAAAGATCAAAAATACTTCTGAACTGCAGAAAATAGAACACTTTTATTCTTTGTTATCTTTTGATATTAAAAATATTCTAATCGTCTAAATATTGAACTACACTTGCTCCTATTCACAGTCAGATCAGCTTCAACTTCCTAGTTAATTTTTGTATCAAAATCAAGCTATATTAATTTGTGGATTCTTAAAGTGTGTGTTATTTTCTTTTTTAGCCCGGTCCAATTTTTCATGGCATATACTTTAGTCAATCCCCTTTTTGTTTTTCCAATTTCTCCTAAAATGCTCAAAGTTGCTTTTTTAAAGTTTTCTCAGTTTCAATTTACATGATATTCTTCAGATTTCAAGATTTAAATAAATTTTGCAATGTTTTCATATATATATTTTGAACTGCCAATTATTTTGACGTCTGAAAGGCGTAGTCGATGGACAACATATGAATATTTATGTACTACCCCTTGTTTAGTCTTGAGGGACTAAGAAAGCTAGATTATCCGAAATATGATTATCGGTTCAATAACGTAAATTATAGTATTTTTATGTAGTTTCCTAATTAATTTTATTTCAAAAAATATAAAAATTCATTGCCCAAATTCATGAGCAAAATTAAACCATTTGACTTTTGAAATTCGAACATACCAATAGATAACGGTGGCAAAAATGTCTTCTTCTTTTTTATAGTTCAAGAATATTTTGGCCCTTTTTCCGTAATTTTTAAAATATATATACAATTTGTTACCCATCTTAAGAATTTTTAAGACTTTTGATACTAATTAACCTTTTCATTTTCAGAATTAATGAAGTTTTGATGAATTAAACACTAGCTCTAATGTGTTATGATTTGTATAACACAAATTGGAGAAGGGTCCCATATTTAGTAACCAGTCCAAATTTTCATAACAATCATCATACTCATGGAGAAAAGTTGAAGGGAATGACAAAAGGAGGGCTACATAGTGGCATACAACTGGATTTTTTTTAACGTTTTAGAGAATCATATTCATCAAACTTGAACGTTTTAACCATACAATATGAGTAATGTTTGGTTGGACATTTTTGTCTGAAGTTTGACCTGGTCATTTAATTTGTTTGAAGTTTGATATAATGAATTTCTCAAATTCAAACATGTTTTATTGAAGTTTTGGAATTTGACAAGGCCAAATTGTAGGCTATTCTTTTTGTACTGAAGTTATGACATTGACAAGACGTTAAATTTGTAATGGCTCTCCTTAATGTTGATTTTGGATATTTTTTACTTAAGCTTATGGTACTAGCAAGATTTAACATAACTTCAGACATTTTGACGTGAGGTCCTGACATATATTTAATTGAATTTTAGACATTTTGGCTTGAAGTTCAGAGGAACAAATTTTGTCCATAACCACCAACTTCTTCTTCAAAGTTTCAAGGATCAAACACAATTTAATACTCAGCTAGTAATTAATGGATCCGCGTTTCGCGCGGTTAAAACATTCTTCTTTAAAAAAAATTAGAATAGATCTTTTCTTGTAATTTGATGTTATAGTATTTTTATATAAATTTGTTTTTAAGAGTATAGAAGTTATTCAATTATAGTTTACCATTTGTTTTATTCAAAGTAAAGGCAAAATTACAAATCATAACACTATTTTCTCCTAGTTTACATAATTTCATTTTACAGATTCATTAATTTGCTTTTGAAATTTTACAATGTTTAGTTTATTTTTATCATCTATATGCATGGTTACATAGTGTCTTTAATTAGAGAGTCAAATAAATATTTTTATCAATTTTCTTCTTTGCAAATTTCGTTAGAGTAACACTATCAATTACTTTCAAAATATTAAATATTTTTTAAAAAAATATATATAACTAATGTGTTTATCAAGAGCAAAGGTTCAATAATCATATGATATATCAATAAGTAATATGTAGTCATTATGTGTTTTAAAATTAAAATGCAATCTTTCAAAATTCAAATTTCATATGTAATATAGTTATGATAGTGTTTTGGTAATTGAAGTTGTGCACAAACAAAACATTAAGGATCCTTGAAAAGGATGAAAGAGAAGTAAGGGATAATGGAAAAAAAGTTCAAAAAAGTACTTTGGTGTGAGAGAATAATCATCATTGTGTATCATATAATTGTAATTAATTGCTAGTTTTAATTTGATTATTTGACTTTCTATTTTTTTTACTCCTATTAATATTAACATTATTATGATGACAACAAAAAATCATATAAATTTTTAGGCTTGATCTTTTGGAGAAGAAAATATTTCTTTGGAGAATGTTCTAAATAAATGTATTCTATAAAAAGTTATTTGTGAATCTGCAGTAGTTGGATTTACATAGAGTCTGTACTAACAAATACTTATAACAATAACTTTACAAAAACATAAACGAACAAAGTTTAAACATATACTCAAAAACAACAATTAAGATCATAAGCATAAATTAATGATTGTAAAAAAATATACTAGGATCTATAACAATAGAAAGGAAAAATCGAGCCCACTAAATGCACATTGTCTCCTTAAGAAAATTATTCCCCTCTAGTACCCAAGGTTTAAAGAAATAGATACTCTCAGGATGAAACAATTTTATTCACCAGTGTAATGATACAAAAACATTAGTGTCAGTGAGCCACTCAACAGGAGTAAAGTATACAAATATTTAATTGTGCATAAGAAGAAGAAGAAGAAGTTCAGAATCAAGTATTTAATTGTGCAGAAGAAGAAGAAGAAGAAGTTCAAAATCAAATATTTAATTGTGCAGAAGAAGAAGAAGAAGTTCAGAATTTTCGTTGTTTTAAAATGAGAGGAAACCCCTCTATTTATAGACAAAAAGAGTAGTGTGAACAAAATGTTTATTGTACGCCTTACCGAAAAGGTCACAACATTTCATAAATGTTACGACCTTTCATAAATGTAGCAACTCTTCATATATAAAAGTCACAACTTTTCATAAAAATAGAAGACTAATTTTGAAAATAAATAAATTAAAAAGGAATCTTTGTTTGTGATGGCGCCACATAGGCGGGTCTAAGGTTCTCTTTAATTTATATATATATATATATATGATATATGATTCTACCTCAAATGAATTAGATTTGAAATATAGGTTTCATATATTATCATGAATAAACTCCAACCATTAATTTGCCAAAATCACACCATGCATGTAGTGTTATATACTATTGCAAATATATATGTCTTTATTGGTTGAAAAAAATAGAAGGAACTTTAATTTTGTACCAAGTTTTGTTTTGAAAAAAAATAAAACTTTTTTTCTGAAAATTGTCTATAATTATGTTAGTAATAGCCTGATCTTCGACGATGTTAGATCTTGAAATAAGTCATTTATTACTGCGTTCCGATGATAAAAGCCACTGAGTGACTACTTAGAGCGAGAACCATATCGGCACTTGTGGGTATAAATTATAATTTCGTAACTTTGGACTTAATAGTAATCAATTTGGTACATGTTAATTAGTAACACACAATTTACCATTTTCCTGCTTACTGTTAAACTACTTCTCATATTAGTCTGTAGAATTTTGACCACAAAATTAGCTTTTTGATCCCTAGCTCATTTTCATAATTAAAAACTGTGGCATAAGAGAGTAGGTAAATGTTCATGGATTTTTTCTCAATAAAGATACTGAATAATACCGAGATGTATTTATGATTTGAACTTTATGAATTTTGAATTTAAAATTTAATATATGAACATACTCAGTGAATTTTTCAATAAATATATTAAGTTTGGATCAAATCTAGTAGTATTTTTTTAAAATTATTTCAATTGAATTTACTGAATTATGTTTGAATGGCTCATTTTCATGCTATATGGCTTCACCCCAGGAATGATTAACACTATTTAAACACTAAATGATCAGAATTATATTTATTTTTCAACCCTGAATAAGTTATTATTTCTAAATATAAAATAATAATATATTTACTCAAATAATTAAAAAGTAGTTAAATAGGTAAATAATAGAAAGATATAAATTTGGTTTAGTGAAATCATTATTTGATATAAAAAATATTTATATTCACTACTGATTCGGGGTAGATGGTTTTTGGTGATAGTAATGGTGATTGGTGCTAGTTGATAGTAATTGTAGTGATAATGATAGTAATAATATTGGAGTTTATTAGTGTTGTAGACGTATTAGTAGCGGTTGATAGTAATTGTTATAGAGTTGGTTGATGTTAGTAATTGATGTCGGTGAGTGACGAAGAAGGAAGAATGTTGGTGATAGTTAGCGGTGGTTCTAATTGTGATATTGATGGTGTTGATTGTTAGTGAGATAGTTGACCGTAGTTGTGAGATGATTGCAGTGGTGACAATGAATATAATTGTAATGATGGAGGTGATAAATGTGTAAGTGGTTGCCACTAATAGAAGATAACAATGTTAGTTATCAGTGATTATTGTGATGATATAGGTGATTGATGGAGGTGGTTGGCGAGAATGACCATGATTGTTACTTATTTTGTTCAAGATCACAATAATTAAGATTTATTCAAATTTAAATCATAACATATATCAACAAATAAATTTAACCCTTAAGTTCTGAATCATTCAATTTTAAACCTCGTCAAATACAAACAAACGAGCATGGAATGTCCAAATTTTGCAAAAATGAATAACTTAGTATTACTTCTAATGGGAACATGCATATAATTATAATTGAATGTTACCTTTGAAAGTAACTTTCAACAAATCTTTTGGGGATCTTCTCTATATATTGTTGTGTATGTTTTTAATTTGTGGAAAAAAGAATACAAAATATTGAAAGACAAAAGGAGGTAATATATATGGACCACTTTTATAATTCGATTTAGTAAAGATTGGTACAACAACACCTTTATACGAATTGTTGAACAACAAAAAAAAGTTGTATAAATTTGTTTGGCAAACCAAAAAGAAACAAAGTGAAGATGCCTTACGTAAAAAGAGATGGTTCCACGGCTGGCGGCTATATAGGCTACGTAGTTCGCGACGTAGAAATTGATTTGAGGTTGAAATTTGTTTAAATAAATATTTTTTATATGAGAAATTATTAAATTTTCTTAGTTCGTATATAATCTTATTAATGAGTAAATTATAATTCTTAAATAAGATATCAAAATATTTTGTATCACATTAATAAATTATATATTTTTTATGTTTTTATTTTTTTTTATAAATAAATACTTGCAATTACATATTAAATTTTCAAATACATAATTTTATAAAGATTGTCACTTTATCAGTACAATAAATCAACAATTATGGTAATTAATACCAGCAAAATAAAAGTATTGAGCATATTACGTACATAGATAAGTATGGACAGTTTTAATTGAAGCTATTATCATGTCTAAGTTGTCAATTATAGGAGAAACAAGGACATGGATTAGGGTAAAATTTTGGAAGTAAATCTTAATTAAAAATGGAAAGATGCATTATTGGAAGGCGAGCCTCGAAGCTAGCAACAGTAAAGCATATCTATGTGATTTATATTTATGAGTTTGAACCGTAAAAACAATCATCAAAATATTTATATAAGAATAAACTGTATATATCAGATTACTGTTTACATCACACCCTTTGAGATGCGATCCTTCAACAAAAATCCTACTAATACGAAATGTTTTGTTCATTGAATTACTCTAAAATACAACATATTCTTTTATTATAAATTTCATATCATATGATGTTTTAACAATAAAATTTTAGAATCCATTAGGATTAGGACAGCATATCAAGTTGCAAATCGGAACTCCTCCCCCACAAATAAAAAGGCATTTCGTAGGCAGTGGCTAGAGAGGCGTATATATCTTGAGAAACTAACAAAAATTATGATATAATTAACAGTACATCATGAAAAGCATAGAAATGTCATTATGCTACAGGTATAAGCTAGAGGATCCACCTGCGAGACCTAGGTTTGAATTCAACTAGAGTGTTTATTTCACCTTTTTTTATTTTAAGTTTATCTTAGAGCTCATATTTGAGCTAAGGTAATATTGGTGCACTCAAAGTCTTCAAATTCTAAGTTCGCCTCCAATTTGTTTGAATTTTTGGGTCAATTATTGATATGTTTATGTATTATATGTAACTTTAACTTATTTGAGTCGATATTTAGTCCAAATTGTTCAATGAAAAGTTTTATCAAAATGCTTTAAAGAAGTCATTTTTTTATTTGATACATAATATATAGTCATAGTAAAAATAAAATAATGTTTTTATCAGGTACTAAATTAGATATAAAAAAAAACAAATAAAGCAATTAAAAACTGAATTAACAATATCTACATGAGTTGGGTTTCCATCCACATTTTAGTCTATTTCAATCTTAATAACATTTTAACTCAATCTATTATGATTGCTCAAATTTAGCTCAATCCGTTTATTGCCACCTATATGCGTATAGGCATATAGCAATGAAATTTGAGGTTTTTAAATAGAAAAATAAATTAAATTTGAACGTGTCAAAATAGAATGAAACAATAGAAGATGAAATTCCCAAACAATCACTTTCTAAATATTGTAAATGAAAATTAATCACATGTCACCTACTTTTAAATTCTACAAATTTTCCATATAGAATTTAAAACTCTATGATAATAATAATTTTTTAAAATACATAGCCAAAAAGTGGCTATTGGTGTTATTTTTAATCAATAAATGAGCAAATTATCTATTTGGCCAAACATTGTTTTAATTGAGATGAACTAAATAATAAATCGTAACTAAATTCTCTATACTCTAATCAAGTTTTTAACTTATTTGTTTGTTTTCTTACCATCTGTTTAATTACCAAATAAAATTAATATTTTATTTATTTGTTATGACTATATTAAACCATAAAATTTAAGTATATCTTAAAATTATTTGAATAAGTTCTCTAGTCATTGAGTGACTTCAAATTACATATTAACTCAATTTAATCCAATTTTTATCAGCTTGACTTGAGATTATGAGATGCCCCAAGTCAACATCGTGAAAATATGATTCCGTTTAAAGATTGATCAAGTTATATTTTCATTAACTAATTTATCACGTTTTTATTCATTGAGGAACATAAACCTAACAATATTATTGATGGATGAGACGATGGAAGACAACAAGCCAACTACTCCTAACTTTGGCATATCCACATGTCTTCTAGAGTTTTTCTCTAATTTAGCTTAGCCAGTATTAGTACTTATTATCAGATAGTATATTTTAACTTAATTATATTTCTGGATACCCTAAAATGTTTTTTTAAAAGTTTAACACAAAAAAAGGACAAATAATTCAGCATACTCTTGTCAATATCCCAGGAAGGTCCACACGTAGAATAAAAAAAGACAAATTTTTTTTTAAAAATGTTCATAAATGCATAGTTAAATAGGTAAATAATAGAAAGATATAAATTTGGTTTAGTGAAATCATTATTTGATATAAAAAAATATTTATATTCACTACTGATTCGGGGTAGATGGTTTTTGGTGCTAGTTGCTAGTAATTGTAGTGATGATGATAGTAATAATGTTGGAGTTTATTAGTGTTGCAGACATATTAGTAGTTAGTAATTGTTATAGAGTTGGTTGATGTTAGTAATTGATGCCGGTGAGTGACGAAGAAGGAAGAATGTTGGTGATAGTTAGCGGTGGTTCTAATTGTCATATTGATGGTGTTGATTGTTAGTGAGATAGTTGACCGTAGTTGTGAGATGATTGCAGTGGTGACAATGAATATAATTGTAATGATGGAGGTGATAAATGTGTAAGTGGTTGCCACTAATAGTAGATAACAATGTTAGTTATCAGTGATTATTGTGATGATATAGGTGATTGATGGAGGTGGTTGGCGAGAATGACCATGATTGTTACTTATTTTTGTTCAAGATCACAATAATTAAAATTTATTCAAATTTAAATCATAATATATATCAACAAATGAATTTAACTCTTAAGATCTGAATCATTCAATTTTAAACCTCGTCAGATACAAACAAACGAGCATGGAATGTCCAAA
The DNA here is from genome assembly GCF_900185275.1 of Solanum verrucosum. NCBI lineage: Eukaryota > Viridiplantae > Streptophyta > Magnoliopsida > Solanales > Solanaceae > Solanum > Solanum verrucosum. Next base: position 1,821,477 of record NW_026019954.1, read on the forward strand.
TTTTGCAAAAATGAATAACTTAGTATTACTTCTAATGGGAACATGCATATAATTATAATTGAATGTTACCTTTGAAAGTAACTTTCAACAAATCTTTTGGGGATCTTCTCTATATATTGTTGTGTATGTTTTTAATTTGTGGAAAAAAGAATACAAAATATTGAAAGACAAAAGGAAGTAATATATATGGACCACTTTTATAATTCGATTTAGTAAAAATTGGTACAACAACACCTTTATATGAATTGTTGAACAACGAAAAAAAGTTGTATAAATTTGTTTGGCAAACCAAAAAGAAACAAAGTGAAGATGCCTTACGTAAAAAGAGATGGTTCCACGGCTGGCGGCTATATAGGCTACGTAGTTTGAGACGTAGAAATTAATTTGAGGTTGAAATTTATTTAAATAAATATTTTTTATATGAGAAATTATTAAATTTTCTTAGTTTGTATATAATCTTATTAATGAGTAAATTATAATTCTTAAATAATATATCAAAATATTCTGTATCACATTAATAAATTATATATTTTTTATTTTTTATAAATAAATACTTACAATTACATATTAAATTTTCAAATACATAATTTTATAAAGATTATTAGTACAATAAATCAACAATTATGGTAATTAATACCAGCAAAATAAAAGTATTGAGCATATTACGTACATAGATAAGTATGGACAAAGTTTTAATTGAAGCTATTATCATGTCTAAGTTGTCAATTATAGGAGAAACAAGGACATGGATTAGGGTAAAATATTGGAAGCAAATCTTAATTAAAAATGGAAGGATGCATTATTGGAAGGCGAGCCTCGAAGCTAGCAATAGTAAAGTGTATCTATATTTATGAGTTTGAACCGTAAAAATAATCATTAATATTTGTATAAGGACAAACTGTCTATATCCGACTACTGTTTACATCACATCCTTTGAGATGTGATCCTTCAATAAAAATCCTATTAATACGGAATGTTTTGTTCATTGAACTACTCTAAAATACAACATATTATTTTATTATAAATTTCATATCATGTGATGTTTTAACAATAAAATTTTAGAATCCATTAGGATTAAGACAGCATATCAAGTTGCAAATCGGAACTCCTCCCCACAAAGAAAAAGGAAATTGCATAACGTAGGCAGTGGCTAGAGATGCGTATATATCTCGAGAAACTGACAGAAATTATGATATAATTAACAGTACACCATGAAAAGCATAGAAATGTCATTATGCTACATGTATAAGCTAGAGGATCCACCTGCGAGACCTAGGTTTGAATCCAACTAGAGTGTTTATTTCACCTTTTTTATTTTAAGTTTATCTTAGAGCTCATATTTGAGCTAAGGTAATATTGATGCACCCAAAGTCTTCAAATCCTGAGTTCGACTCCAATTTGTTTGAATTTTTGGGTCAATTATTGGTATGTTTATGTATTATATGTAACTTTAACTTATTTGAGTCGATATTTAGTCAAAATTATTCAATGAAAAGTTTTATCAAAATGCTTTAAAGAAGTCATTTTTTTATTTGATACATAATATATAGTCATAGTAAAAATAAAATAATGTTTTTATCAGGTACTAAAAATTAGATATAAAAAAACAAATAAAGCAATTAAAAACTAAATTAACAATATCTACATGAATTGGGTTTTCATCCACATTTTAGTCCATTTCAATCTTAATAACGTTTTAATTAACTCAATCTATTATGATCGCTCAAATTTAGCTCAATCCGCTTATTACCACCTATACACGTATAGGCATATAGCAATGAAATTTGAGGTTTTTAAATAAAAAATAAATTAAATTTGAACGTGTCAAAATAGAATGAAACAATAGAGGATAAAATTCCCAAACATTCACTTTCTAAATCTTGTAAATGAAAATTAATCACATGTCACCTACTTTTAAATTCTACAAATTTTCCATATAGAAGTTAAAACTCTATGATAATAATAATTTTTTAAAATACATAGCCAAAAAGTGGCTATTGGTGTTATTTTTAATCAATAAATGAGCAAATTATCTATTTGGCCAAACATTGTTTTAATTGAGATGAACTAAATAATAAATCGTAACTAAATTCTCTATACTCTAATCAAGTTTTTAACTTATTTGTTTGTTTTCTTACCATCTGTTTAATTACCAAATAAAATTAATATTTTATTTATTTGTTATGACTATATTAAACCATAAAATTTAAGTATATCTTAAAATTATTTGAATAAGTTCTCTAGTCATTGAGTGACTTCGAATTACATATTAACTCAATTTAATCCAATTTTTATCAGCTTGACTTGAGATAATGAGATGCCCCAAGTCGATCCATCGTGAAAATATGATTCCGTTTAAAGATTGATCAAGTTATATTTTCATTAGCTAATTTTATCACCTTTTTACTCATTGAGGGACATAAACCTAACAATATTATTGATGGATGAGACGATGAAAGACAACAAGCCAACTACTCCTAATTTTGGCATATCCACATGTCTTCTAGAGTTTTTCTCTAATTTAGCTTAGCCAGTATTAGTACTTATTATCAGATAGTATATTTTAGCTTAATTATATTTCTAGATACCCTAAAATGTTTTTTTAAAAGTTTAACACAAAAAAAGGACAAATAATTCAGCACACTCTTGTCAATATCCCATGGAAGGTCCACACGTAGAATAAAAAAAGAAATATTTTTTTAAAAAAATGTTCATAAATGCATAGTTATTTTCTTCATTAGCAGCAGTATTTCTATTTAAATTGTGTTACACTGTGCAAACTGCAAACATACGAGATAAGAAAAGGACAAATTACTTAACTACACTTTTTTACTTATCTTAATATCCATTTATCTCTACTTATTTCAAAATTTTCAAAAATTTCAAAAATCTCTTATTTACCTATGTATCCCGCATGTATCCCGTGCACAACGCTATGTATCCCGTATCAAACGCTATGTATCCCGTGCACAACGCTATGTATCCCGCATGTATCCCATGCACAACGCTATGTATCCCGCTATGTGGAATGTATCAAACCTAATGTATCCCGTGCATAACGCTATGTATCCCGCTATGTGGAATGTATCAAACCTAATGTATCCCGTGCACAACGCTATGTATCCCGCAAACACCATTTTTAAGGGATTTTTGGTAAATAAAAAACTAGAAGGGATAGGATGTTATTTAGTACTTATAATATGTGGTTCCTATAATTTATACATAAGAAAATAAGCAAAAAATGGTTCTTGGCATGTGGGCTTGGCCCATTTGTGATTTGTCTTTGACACGTTGAGAAATAACAATAGTTGCTCATTAAAAAAGAATGACTATTTTCTTTTTTAAATCTGTTTAAAAAAATGAATTCTTTGGTTTTTTTGGGCAGCACTTTAGTTTCAGCTGTCCACGTGACATGTTTAAATAAGGGTGTGCAAAAATTTAACCAACCGATAAATCGAATAAAAAAAAAATGATATTGGTTTATTGCTATTGGGATAACATGTTTTAAATGGTTTCGATATAAAAAAAATTATCAAGCTATCGATTCAATTTTAGTTTTTTAATATTGAGTTATCGGATAAACCGATAACTGATTAAGACTGTAGTGATTTATTACTTTACCTCTACATAAATACTCTCTCCGTCCCATATTAGTTGATCTTTTTTTTTAACACACATAGTATTAAGAAATCATAAAAAAGAGGATAGTTTTACTAATCCGCCCCTTAAAAAACTTCTTGAAAATTTTACAAACAAATATGAATACTTTCAAAAAGAATTAATTAAAAGAGTAATATAGGAAAATTTTAATTAATGTTTTCTTGATTTTGGAAGGTGAACAATTAATATGAGACAACTATTTTTAGAAAAATGATTAACTAATATGGGACGGATGAAGCATTAATTTTAGTAACTCACTAGTTTGGCTTTACCCTTTAGCATTCAATTCACACTTCACAATTATTCCGAATTTACAATTTCACATTATAAAAAATATCAAACACTAAATTAAGAACCCTATTTCTCTTAATTTTTCTTTATGTTACACTTATTAACCAATTTTTAAATTCAGATGAATTGAATGACTCATATTTTTATGGGTTAATTTTTCGATTGTGGAACTTAGGATGCTTAATTTGGAGAAATAGAAGAACCAAATCGTTAGGTGATGCATGGGCTAAGCCTAATAAAAATACTCTAATTACTCCTATTAGAAGAGCTTCACGGAGAAAATCATAACAATTTTTGAATGCATTACATCAATCACACTCACTTTCCAAATTATTTTATTTTTATTTTCTGTATTATAATAATAATTACTTCTAGATTAAAATCCCTTCTAATGAAAGTGATAGTTTATTAATCTTGGCTAGACAAGTATACATAATTTGAGCAAATAAGTTAATTAATTAACGACCGTAAAACAAACCCAATATTAAAATTAATTCGTAATAGATTGTGTATGTGTAATAGTTAGTGTTAGATAGGGTGGTAAGTACTCCTCCACTTTTAACTAGAGGCCGAAATCCTATATATGAAGTCACGTTTCTTAGGAAACATTTTATGCTTTTAATGTTGACGTCCCGATGACTCGAATTCAGAACATTTAGTTGGATCACAATATAAAATTCGAATACCAAAGGAAAAAAAGTCAAATGTTACAAATCTCCTATCAAGTAGTTAGGAAAGGGTATTTCTTTTCTACGAAGAAATTGACTGTCAAATGCTTTAAATTCACACAAACCATATGAGAAAAAAAGTCTCAATTTACTACGAAGACTTTTTTCACACACTCGTCGATATTCCCATGGTATCTCTCTACTCTTTCTTGTTGTTTTTTTTAATTATAAAAATAAAGTTTGTTTTTGCATTTGTGTGTGGTTTAGTTCAAGAATAAGATATTTACTACTTTATCCATCCATCCATTTTTAATTGTCATGTTGCATTTTTCAAATGTTAATTTGACTAATTTTTAAAGTGAAATTAAATTACATTAAATCAATATTTTAAACAAAAAAATTAGATATTCAAAAACTATACGAAAAGTACTATAAATTGCAATTGTTTGCATATCAATATGATGAAAAAATACATTGTAAAATGTTAGTCAAAGTACTTACTGTTTGACTCTAAAAAAGGAAACCAAAAATTAAAGTGGACGGAGGTAGTAACTTTGATTAATGTCAAGTACTAATTGTGGAGTCACAGTATACCAAAAATAATTTATAGCGGCAATTAAGTTTAAGTATGTTTTTCAAAAGCAATTACTAATGACAATTACATTTAAGCACTATGTAAATGTTGTTAAAGCCTATATCAACTTTAGTTCTAATGTCAATTATTAATATATATATGTATTGTTGTTAAAAGTTGTTTTTGTTTTAGTGTCGTAGACTCGTATGTTGTCAAAGCAAAGGTACAAAATTTAGATAGCGTTAGGTTTTTTCTTTCGTTCTTAGCTTAACCTCATGGTTCCTTGTGGGTGGAGAAGAAATTAAGAAGGTTTTCAAACCACCTAATCCTACCCTATATGTTAGATTTTTTTCAAAGTTCTTATGTCATTTAATTAAGCCCTTTTATTTATTTTAAAAAGACATATAATTAATTAAATGACGCAGCCCCTGGTCATGATGATACAGGTCACGAACATCTAGAAATTATATATAGTAATGAGATCATATACTCCCTCCGTCCACAATTTTTTGGCAGGTATACTAAAAATAGATGTCCAAGATTAATTGTCAATTTAAACAATCAAAAAATAATTAGTCATTTTTTTCCAATTTTGCCCTTAATGATAGTGTAGTTCAATAGAAAAGTTATGTGGACTTTTGGTATTCTTGGTATTGTAAGGTTATATTAGTCAAATTACATCTTGTATTAAATTTTCCTTGAGGGATGTGCATGACCTTACCCTGACAAACAATTGTGGACGGAGGGAGTATAAGTGGCAACATCAAGAAATTAAATAAATGCTTTATTTGTGTACTCATTAGATTAGTATTAATTATTGTGTTTCCAATCATCTAATATATTGTTGTGTTAATCATAGACCATCAAAAATTAAAGCTATAGTCAAGGACAGAACAGTTTCTAATTTCTATAATAATTTTAAATTTATTTGCAATGATAATTGAGTTCACAATCAAATATTTTATAAAAATTAAATCTGCTAATGTAATGTGTTGCCCGACAACATAAATTAATTAAGGAGTTCTTGAACGTTTTGATCGATACCGTAATGTTGTTTTTTATATGACTAATATAGCTATGTCGTTACATGTTCCTTTATCAAGTAACCAATAAGTTCTTGTCAATTGTTACACAAATATTGTACCTGTAGATACAATAATTGATATAAAATTATAAATCATCATGATCTGAGTGAGATCAATAAGTATTTTTTTTATGTCATTAATTAGTGCATAAAATGTTAATCGATAAAAGAAGGAAAAAGAAAATCGTAAAAAGTATTTGGAAGGAAGTATCAAGTGTATTTTACTAGGAAATCTCAGGTTACTATAGCTCACATGGGGAGAATATGTTAAGGGACTATATAGCTTCTGTCACAAATTCATTTGAATTCATAATTATTTTAACATGTCGTATAAATATATTTGTAAAATTCTACTGAAATCTTAACACTTATAAAATTTGAACTCATAAAATCAGAACAACAAGGAATATTTACATTATAACAATGAGGAATATTTACATTATAACACATTCAACAAGGATCAAAAAAAAAAACAAGAATCGTAATGTGATTAGCAATGTGAACATATGTGTACCCTCTCAACAATCAATAACATATTTACAACAATAACGTCTCAATCCCAAGCAAATTGAGTCTATAATAATCCTCACTGTCCATCTCACTCATCAACAACGTACCAATCATACTAATATACAAAAAAAACTTCAACTTTTTTCCGAGCCCCGCGCAAATATCAAGAAATGTCATGCATGAAGTGTTCTTCAAAAAATAATTCTGGCCAATACGAAGAACTCCCTTGATCAGCACCATTGTTAGTTGAATTACTGCTGGAATCTCCTTGATTATTGCTAATTGAAATTTCAGCCAAAGGTGGCAAATGACTTGAAGAATGTGGAGAAGGAAGAATATTAGTAATATTTAATGGGGAACTAGTTGAATTATTTTCTTGATCAAAATTAAAATTGTGACAATTAATATGGTCACTAATTTCATTAATATTATTATTCAAAGGTGTTTGGAAATTGAAAGGGACTTGTTGTGTATTATCTTGATTATTGTGGAGTAGTTGAGAGCAAGAGTTATTTTCATTGGAGAAAAGTGTTTGATTTTCAATATTGGATAAATTTAAAGAAGGGGTACTATTTTCTTTAACAAAATTTGTCAAATTAAATGCCCCTAAATCTCCAAGATTAATATTATTATTATTATTATTGTAATGTTGAGTGTTTAATGAGGGTGTAGGTGGTGTTGGATTATAATTATTTGAAGATTGGAATAGAAATTGTAAATATTGAATTTTAGCTAATTGGGCAGCTTCTACTTGTAATCTCACTGCATGATCTTCAAGTGGATGATGTTGAAGTAAATTTGCCAAAGCTATTATATTAGGCAAGTTTGCAAATAAATCAGTTCTTGGCTTGTGTGTCATTGGATCATATCCCATTTGAATTAGCTTCTTCTTTAAATGTGTGTTCCAGAAATTCTTGATCTCATTGTCTGTTCTTCCTGGTAAATGTGTCGCGATCGCAGACCATCTACAACCATAATATCAAAAGATATCATCAATATGAATTTTCACAAACAAGAAAACAAATGTGTTAGCAGCAACAACAATAATTGTGCATAAATCTCTAGCAAAATCGAGGTCAACTATATAAATCACCATTATCCATTAGTAACCCCACATTATTTAAGCTTATTATTTAGTCAATATTATATAAAATACGATTAAAAATATACCAAAGTTCTCTATATTTTTTACTGACCTATAAATAATGTAAGTTATATTGAAAGAATTAATTACTTGTTTCCTAGGATGGAATGGAGATGAAGAATTGTTTGTTCTTCTTCTTCAGAAAATTTGCCTCTCTTGATATCAGGCCTCAAATAATTAGTCCATCTTAACCTGCAGCTCTTCCCACACCTATTAAGTCCTATATAGCATATAAAAACAACAAATGTTAGTTTTGTTAAAACAAAAATCATCTATGTTATAACTAAGAACTTACCTATCGAAATCAGAAGCAAAGAAAATTCAACATCTATTATATATACATAAACCATATATAATTTTAACATTCTATATATAATATAATTTCTGAAGAAAAAAAAAATTCAGATAAACCCCTTACACGCCCCTAGCTAGCTACCTTTGCTCATGCCAAAAAGAGGTTGTTGCTAATCCCACTTAGCAACGAATTTTCATTAGTTACGAGTAAATCATTGATGGACCAGCGATGAAGCTCGTAGCTAATTCCGTTTTTAGTAGTGATAAAAAAAAAAAAAAAAAAAATTGTTGGAATTATTATAATACCTGCAAGCTTAGGAAGGGCTCTCCAACTTCCATGACCATGTTTGTCAATATAATCAACAAGTATTTGATCTTCTTCAGGAGTCCAAGGTCCTTTTTTGAGCCCATTTTCATCACAACAAGGAGACCTTCCCATTTTAATTTAATTTGTGGAAGAATTTATTTGTAATTTTTCTTTTGGTTTCTTCTATTTGATGCTACCAAATTAGACATGTTTAGTATTTATACAATTGAGCAGTCTAGTTTCTTGTACTTTAATCCAATTAACAAATTTTGATTTTGACAGTTATCTTCATACATAATCGACTATAATAAGTGGGCAAGGAACCTTTTAAGTTTATTTGTTTTAAACATTAATCTTTAAGTTAGAAATTTACTTGGTCAAAATTCTAAATAAGATGTAGAGGACCTGCCGACCATGGATTATATTGTTCTACTCTCTTTTAATTTTTATTTCACCGTCTAAGTTTGACCTGGTATGAAATTTAAAAAAGTAAAATAATAATAACTAAATTTTATTGCTTTAAACTAAAATACGTGAAATATATCAAAATGTCCTTTAATATTGTGGTATTAAACATGTCAGATAGAAAGTTGAAATTAAAGTGTTACCAAAAAAGAAAGATATATTCTTTTTGAAACAGACTAAAAAGAAAAGTAAAACAAACAAATTGAAATCGAGACGACTGTATAGTAATAGTATATTTTCTTATTAAGTCCGTAATTAAGTTCTATTAACCTATCCCTAAATGGGGTATATTTCTATTTTCTTGTTTTAAATTTCTTTAAACGACTTAACTTTCATTTTGATACATTTTCTTGAGAGGAAAATTTCTAATGTAGAATTTCTTTTATATAAAAAATAAAATAAAATAAAATTTAGGGTAAAATTTTGAATATATCTAGGTTTTAAAGTATTTTTCAAATTTCAAATACAACCAAAAAAATATTAATGTTCAAATAAACATGGACTTACTTGTATCCCGACTAAAATTGCTTGCTTGCATGAATAATATCTCTTTAAAAAAAGTTGATTTTTTTAAAAAAATCTAATTTTCTAATAGATAATGGGACCAGGTTGTTTCTGCTAGTAAAAAAAGACGTAGCCATGCAACGAATAAATAATAAAAAGAGATTTTACTGCGTCATTTGCTTGCATGGCTTGAAATTGCTTTAGTCAAAATTATTAATATTTTCACTAACTTTTCACTTTTGTTTTATTCCATATTTTCTTTTTTTTTAATTCAATTGAGTGAGTGCACACTCTTAGGCTTAACTTGTTAAATGAAGTTTACTTGTATAATTCACTTTACCTTTTGATTTACGAAACTTGAGAAAAATCTCTAACTTAGTCAAGGATAATTAGTCAACTTTTATTAACTATACAATAAGAATTAGACTGTGCGTTGTGCGTGCTCCTTGTTTTTTTTACGACAATAACAATAATATATTCAATATAATATCACAAATAAATATAATAAAGAGGGAGTACATATCTTATTCCTATTTTATAAAATGAAAACGTTATTTCTGATATATTAAAATCCCAACTAAGAATTTTTTGTCCAATCACACTAAATGATAAGTCTTGATGGTTTAATTTTCTACATCGAGTTCACTTGTGTAGCCTCCTATATCTTTTTATTTATAAAATTTTAGCCATATTTGAGCCTTATATTACGATAAGTAGTTGTTCGTAATATCGACATGCTAACAAGATGTAACATATCCCAATTCCCAAGCATTTTTATAGTTTCTCAGTAAGGTAATCAGTACAAAATAATGTCAATAGGATTAGTCTCAACATTATTAATGATAATATTATTAATACATCTTATTTAATAATTTCCCTATCCCATTTTATATGACTTACTTTCATTTTTAGTTAGCCTAAAAAAAGACATATTTCTATATTTTTGTACTCTAATTTAGCTTTAAAATGCTCAGTTTACCATTAATAACATGATTTCTAGCCGGCCACACATATATCTATAATTCATTTTAGACCACCATTTTCAAAAATAGATCTTCTTTATTTTTTAAAATCTGTGTCAAGTCAAACTAACTCATATAAATTGAAACGATGAAAATACTATTTTTATATATATTATCAAACTATACTAGTTATAATATGATTTTTAACCTAAGGTCTCATATTCTGTTCTTTGTCCCCTTACTCCTATTCACATGGTCCATCACGTCTTAAATAATTCCAAAAACTATAAATAAAAAACCCAGTTTCACCATCAAAGAATATAGTATAGTAGATGAAGTTATTTTTTTCTTAACCAGAGTCTTAGATTCAATCTCAAAAATATGAAAAATAATTAGTAGTAGAGTGCAAAAAACTCGGACAGAAAAAAAAGGGGAGTAAGTAACAGTTAACCATGAGATATGGTGTATAATACACGTGTATACCATTATAGTAAGTTAATGATAACACGTAAGGTAACAAATCTAGGAAATTAAACTAGTGAAAATGACACCAACATACTGAACCAAAAAAAAAACATATTTCACAGTCGTATTATATTTATTAATAAAATTAATTAATAGATTGAATATTGTAAAATATTTTTTTTAAAAAAAGGGTGATGAAAGTGAGTTGACAATAAGGAAGAAACTGGTTAGAAGTAAAGTTGGTACAGCAAACGTCCTAAATCTTCACCTAATTTCATTTTTGGAACAAATTAATTAAAATGACTTTCACTTTTTTTTTGAATATTTGGCTTTTGTTGTTTTCTTGTTATGCCAACCAAAAATCTTTTGTTTTTCCGACAGATTTTTATGGTTTAGTATTTAAAAAATATTTAATTGGTTTAGTATCGTATAAGCTACTCTTTTAGTTATACATAAGTCCAAGATGACTTAATCAAATAAATGGGAAATTACTATATAGCTAAAATAATATATTAATAACGACAACAGTAGATTTGAGCTTTGGGTATAGAGAAAATTATGTGTTTCAAATGGGCTTTGCAATGCGTAATTCAAATTTAGTCGAGATTTCAGTGTGGACTTTGAACACCAGATGAGAAAAAAAAAACAGAATTATATACTTTTCTCATGAAAAATATTAATAAAGAACTTTTTTTTTTCAATTTCGCATAATTTAAGATTTTTTTTCATTTTTTAAAGCGTGCTAGCTTTACTATTGGAGTGCATGGCAGTGGGCTTATTATCAAGGAATTAATACACCACTTATTAGGGAATAATGGACTTGAAAGCCTTCATGTGAACTAATGAGGCCTCAAACTAGGTAAATCATGGGCTCACCAAGGGCTTAATACACAAAAAGTTTTGTTTTCATTGTTTTCGTTTCAACGAAAGATTAAAAATAACTTCAATTTGTATTCATGATTAAATATAATTCTAATTTTTCAATATTATATTTCATTTTGAAAACAAAATTTATTATTTTCAAATACTTACAATTTTCATGTTCATGCACTCCCTTAAGCTTGAATGTGAATTCCAACAAATCTTTGGAGATCTTATATAGGGGTTTCTTATGTCAATGTAACATCAATCAAATTTTTTTAAGCTAAACTGGTCGCATATATATTAAATGTATCGATATTATATGTAGAGTAAAACTGAATATATATATATATATATACATTATTATATCTCTTCAACAAGTTGTTACTTTTTTCAATCCCGACCTATTCAAATCTCCTTTAAACAGTCTCGAATTTTAGATATGATGAGTTCCTCTCAATATTTTGAGTCTTTTGATACAACATTCACATGAAATGATTCGTGTTTGTGATAGGCCGAATTTTAGATATGATGAGCTCCTCTCAATATTTTGAATCTTTTGATATATCATTCACATGAAATGATTCATGTTTGTGATAGGCTGAATTTTAAAATTTGAGCTTGGAAACTATTTAATAACAAATTGTAATGAACATCTATCCATGCAAATCTTTCTCTAGCTTAAATTTTAAATATAAGCTCTTCTCAATTTTTTTGATATATTATTTACCCGAACTGATTATCGTTTACGCCAATCAAATTTTAAGGGGAAAATTGTATATAATAGCAAACTATTAATTTAAATTAAATTCTATAAATATAGTTTGATTTAATTGTACCTCATAGCAAATTGTTGCTATTTCACCTCTCTCCTGGTGAATCTCGCTCGCCACTATCGTTCTCTCCCTCGCCTCTCTCGCTTTTTATACAAACGCAAATGTATAAAATGCGTTTGTGTTTGTATAAAGCGAGAGAAAATTGTATATATACATATATTTTCGTTCCCCTCTCTCCCCTCTCCCAGATCTCGCTCGCTCATTCGCCTCTCTCACTTTGTTTGTGTTTGTATAAAGCGAGAGAAAATTGTATATATACGTATATTTTCGTTCCCCTCTCTTCCCTCTCCCAGATCTCGCTCAACACTCTCCCAGATCTCGCTCGCTCACTCGGCTCTCTCCACTTTATACAAACACAAATGTATACATTGTGTTTGTATAAAGTGAGAGAAAATTGTATATACAAATACAAATGCATATATTTTCGTCCTATACACTTATGATTATACAAATATGATCTTCCCCTGCCAAGTTTTCTTTTGTCTTTCTCTCTTTTTCGCTTTATACAAACACATATTATACAATTGATCTTTTGTATATGTATACCAAAACAGATTATACAATTGCTTTCTTTTGTATAGTATAACGAAATTATACAACTGCTTTCTTTGTATATGTATAGCGAAATATACATATTTATGTTTGCTATGGAGCGCAATTATGCAAACTATAGTTATAGCATACAAATATGATTTTTGTGGTTGCTCTATGTGAAAGTTGCTCAATTTTAAATATAAGCTCTTCTCAATTTTTTTGATATATTATTTATCCGGACTGATTCTCAATTACGCCAAGATCAAATTTTAAAACTCATAAAGATAAGATTTTTTTTAAAAAAGCGGCCTTTATTATAAAAAAAAAGAAAAAGAGTCTCAATTAAAGCCCAACCAAAAGGAGCCACAAAAGCAGCTTCATTAGCGTCAGTAAAGAAAGCAAATGTAAATTTACCTTTGCATAAAGTTTAGGAACTAAAGAAGAAGTGACGTTTCCCTTCCTCCCATCATCCTGAACTATTCAATAACATGTTTTTGCCTGAATTATAACTTTCTTTAGATTAAAAATATTTTGGTCAAATAAGTCCACCTGGCACAAAGATTTCATGGTAAATTAAGAGAGTTTTGTGAAATCTTAATAATTTAGGTATGAAACTGTCTCACTCCAATGATAGCTCGTGTTCGCACGCAACAGGCAAAGCTAACAATGCTGTCAGGGCACGCATATTGCCAACACCCATGTGTTTAAGCGCAACAAAGGCAAAATTAAAATTTGAAACTTTACAACAATGATTTCAAATGCTAACAAGTAATAAGTAATAATTGTGTTCTAAACTTAATAATTGTATATATTGAATAAAAATAGACGGACCCATATCGGGCTTCTAGCTCCGCCCCTGCGCGCAGAAAAGGATGCGGCCCCTCCAAGTGCCGCCTACTGGACCAGCTTTTCCTTTGTTCAAGTCCAAGTCATATTTAATGTAAATGTAAAGTAGCTTTACTTCTTGTATTTTTATTATGCGCTTCTAGTTTATTTATGTCAAATTCATGTAACTAGGGTTTATTTTTTAAAAAGTCTGATTAAGGGGTATCAAGTAGTCAAACTTTCAAACAAGAATACTCGATTAATAGTTATTTTCTCTAATGCAAGCAAACTTTCACACATTTTTATTTATGTTCTCTCAATCGTTAATATTGATTTTTTCCTACGTCACAGTCTAATCTAGCGTACAAATAGTCTCTTTTGTTGGAAGATACTAACTGAACACACATATAATACGCCGCGCAACATTAATATTGTTTGGGGGCTTGTATCATAAACCATTGTCATCTCAACTTATCTCTCAACTTTTTTGACTTTTTTTTTCTTAAACTAAAGAAGGAAAAGGATAACAAGAAAAGAATAGAATAAAAAAAAAAAAAACTATACTTTCTATGGTTTGAGGTGTGACAGGGTCATGTTATAATAGTTTAGTTATTATAATTCTGGGCATAGTGTGTACCCCCATTGATACAAAAGTCCAAAATGTAACTGATGGTATCACATGATGAAAAGAGTTGGAACACCAAAAAGTGTTGGGATATTACATGGCCCCCTCCATGTGCATTACCTCCTTCTTCATCACTCATAGCCAGCTATATTATTACTTAACCAAAAAGTAGCATATGGGAAATTAAACAAGAAAAAGTTGCACTTTTTTTAATTGTTTTTACACTAATCTTGATAATCACTTTTAATTTTTATTTTATTTTTAAAAAAAAACACTAGAAACAATTTTACTCTAGTCTAAGCATTGCACTATACAGATTCAGAATTTACAAATTATGAATTCTATAAAAGATAGCTTACTGAGTACGAGATAAATTACTCCCTCATATTCATATTATATAATGTTTTTAACTTGGATATAGAAATTCACTAGAGTAAAGTGTTTTCACTAAATTATTCTTAATTAATTAAATAGTATCTATTTAATATGATTTCTTGATTTTTATGAAATCACACTTGTCTAAATAACGGTAAACTTGAAGAAAAAAAACAATAAATATCATCCTGATTAAAAATTCTCTTATTTTGGACTGAATGTAAAAGCTTAGAACACTAAAAAAAAAAATACCATGTAATATGGACCAGAGGGAGTATATTTATATATATTCAGTAGATTTCTTAACCATTCACACAATGTTTTGCCAAAGCTACTGAATTTTGAAGAATCCGTAGTTAGAACTCTAGCTTCGCCTTTGATTTCCAACAACAATTGAAACTAAATACAATTGGACAATAAAAGAACTTACACTAGTATCATTTATCCCTTATAAAAGAAATGAATTTCAGACTGAATCAACTTATACAAGATTGAAACAGCATGTTATAGTGCTGAACAACGCAGTTGATGATATTATACAACTTCTCAAATAACAAATAATTAAGCCGACTACTTTGGTAGGGAGCGCTCATACCCCCTCCAATTGAATCAGTGTATTTCGAATATCAGATGTCTAACTCGAACAAAATAAGCCGATTACTAGAAGCAGTACTGCAATGTTCAGATATGTTGCAAGACAAACACAACAAACAGCAGAGGAAACAGGTGAAAAAGCAGAAGGTGCAAGAGCAGCAGAATCAGGGCCAATAGGGTACATCACATCATCTGGATTTTTACTCGGATTCGAAGGAATAGTTGGCATTGAAGAAACTGGAGGCACCACACCACCAGAAGAAGGCAAGAGAGGTGCAATATCTGGTGATATCTCTGAGAATGGAGACGCCGCTGGCACCGGAGGATTTGCAAGAAACTCTACTGGTGTTGCTGATATCAACTTCCTCTCCACATTCAGTGACACTGCTAAAGGTGTTGTTGCAATGAATATACACATAATGAGTGTTGCTACAACAAGAAAGCAAAAGGTGCTGGCCATTATCTCAGAAAACTAAAATTCAGTTTAATTCAATTCCTTTTTCTCTTGCTAATGATGAAGAAATCAATAGCACATAGGCTCTTTATCTCTCTTTTTTTGAACAATAATGAGTGAGGAGAGAAAAAGGATGAAAAAGGAGAGACTGATCTAAGATGGGCTATGATTAAAGGTGAGCAAAAGGTTTGACAATTTATATGAATTTAGTGAGTGGTATTGTAAATATGTACAGGTTGGCATGTTAAGAAGTAGACAAAAATTCCCTAGGTGATAATAATTATTTATTATCCTAAGTACTTTATTTTAATTATATCATGCTTTTTTCTAAAGGGTCTTTTATAGGTACTGATCTGGGATCCTCTCAAAGTTGATTTATTGGGCAGTGGGCTCTATATATGATAAGTATTGCTTTTCTATTGCCCTAGTTGCAAATCACTGTTGGAGTTCTACAGTCTCAAGGACATGAACTAGTTCTAAGCATGAATCATTTTGACAAACTGAATTTGTTTCAAATATTTGACGTTTTAAAGAAATAAATTAGAGCATTACTTTTTCTCAAACTCATCCTTACTGCTCCAATTAGTAGAGTGTTCATTAAGGGAGACGTATAAGATAAACACAGATGACAGTATAAGCAAATAATCGTTGAAAATATCTTTCTTAAGAGATGAACATACACAAAAACTTAGAAGACAAAACATGAATCAGAGAAACTATTACATTTAAACTTAACATAAGTGAAGAGAAACCAAAGATTGAATTATTGGTGGGGCAAAGTTGTTGAAAGATCCCCCAAAAGGCAATCAAAATTACCTAGGGAATGATACAAACAAGAAAGTCCAAGCACTCATCTCCACCCTGAAGTTTCATAAGAATTTTAAAGTTAAAAGATACTATCTAGTATAATTTTTTATACAATTACTTAATTATTCCAAAAGAGAACTTGGAGTTTGCCCATTAGAGCCAACTTAGTACAGAAAATGACAAAAATAAGTCATAAAATTAATATGTGCCTTCCAACTTTTCTACCTTTTACGAAGTGGCTCTAGCATCTTTCAGTGTGATTACCTATTAATAATTATTAACCTTAGTTAACTGCATTGGACATTAATAAATTCTTTAAATTGACATCAGAGTTTGATTTTAATATTGCTAGCTCTAAAAGCAAGAACCTAGAGATACTACAAGTCTGGACATCAAAACTTTAAAAAATAAAGTGAATAAACATAAAATAGAATATCATAAACCCCTTATGTTGTCTTTGGGTGTAAGTCTAATAGGTTGGTGCTGGGACATGTGCACAGATAACTGCTATTCAAAACACAGCTAAGAATTTACGAAGTATTTAGTTGCCTCAAAATCAACTTTAAAACTGCAGGACTGAAGTTGAAAATCTCGAATTTGATGTTTGGCTTGCCAATGCACCAAAGCGTAGTTTTAGACACGAGCATAACTTCAGACCTGAATTTGTGAAGTTAGGCCCAAATTCAGTTATTTTACAAATACAAAAGTGTCCCCCTTGAAATTTAGTAAATCAAATTACAAGTTACCCTGATGTGTGACCTCTTAAGTTATGAGACCATACTTTTTTGCCATTAGATGGAAGTTCATACGCTGCAACACATTTTCCTGACTGATGAACTTTGCCACACGCCTGAGGTTCAGGTATTTTACTATCTGCAGGTATAGATTCTACCCTGTCACTGTCAGAATGGCTGTTTACATAATTATTTATGGATTCCGTCTTCACAGGTGGTAAATTTTCAAATCAAGCTATAAATGGAAATGAGCAGTAAGGATTATCATTGTAGTAGCTGAGGAATGCCTCTTGTCTGTCTGACTGTATTGTATATGTGTGTGCGGCATCTTTGTCAGCGTATCTAAGATAAGTATCAGTTATCACATGAACAAACACTACATGTTGATCAAATTAATCGAGCACTATGCCACGCTTGCCTCAACTGCAAAACACCTAAAATAAAATATAATATACTATTCTTATTCAACTGCCTATCATTTAGGAGTAAAAAAAACTAAATTGTAAATTACGTAACTATGGTATATTTACTGAGAATGAGGGGGATGGGCTGTTCGCTCACGTTAATTCAGATAAACTGAATCTTGAGTTTGAATGGTCGAACTAAATAGAAAGCTCAACTTCAAACTAATACAAGCTGACTTGAGATTTATTCACAAACATGTCAGTATTTTACAGCTCTACTATTACCATTTCTCTTTTATCAACCCAAAGTTCAAACAAAAGATCCCAACCCAAAAATGAAAATAAAAGATTCACCTCAGATGCAACCACTTTGAAAGTGTAACATACCTCACAATCCACCAGGGAGCCAGGCCAATATCTTCTCGTTCAGCGCTTCTGCAAATTCATCCCAGGTTCATACAACCTGAAGACAAGCATCTCACTTTTGTTTCGCAACATCAAATAAATTTTATTGGAGGACAGAGGTGAGCATATATTTTGCTTGTTCAACTAGATTAGCCATGGAATATCTGTTTGACTTTTAGCTGCATTTAGCGTCAAATAGCTCATACCTGGGAAAGTTATTACAAAGCTAAAGTAAATATATAGCATCAAGCTTGGTATCCAAAAGTAACAAATTTAACAACAAACAAAAATGATTTCTATTATCCTGTCCTATTTGACTTTCTTAAACAACTGGCAAGTAGAAAGAAAAGACAGAAGTTACATTTCCTACCTGGTCGTTTGCAAGGCCTTTTTATCCTGGTTCAATTCTTAAGGGGAAACCCCCTTCATTCTCCCAGGAAAAAAATATTTCCAGCCAAGTAATAGTTCTCTCTGAGGTCAGCCACGGCACAAATACCTGATTCATTCACGTTTTTAGCCATGACAGAACATGCATCAAAGATCCCTTGAGTGTGAGCATCCTTTGAAGGGCGCAGGAAGAATAATTACTTGAGTTATCGCTACTATAGGAGGTCAGACCAGCCCCTCTCATCCCCATGAACAACATCACTATACCAACCTGCCACAACATCAGTTAAAAAGAAGTGAGAGTTAGCTTGAATAACAAAGTGGAAAACTATAAAGACAGTTTCTGAATAGCTTTGAATTTGTATCGCTCTGGTCGTATAGGCCCATGAATTCTGCTAGACCATAGCCTTCTCTCCTCATTTTCAAAATTTATCTCCAAACATTTTTGCAAATTTCTGTCCTAGACATGTGAAATATCACCTTGGATATCACAGACAGTGTTAAGAATTAAATCCTGACAAATAAAGTTAATGAGTGACAGATAGAAACACCAAGAATTTTCAGAGAAAACACCGTTCAGAACTGCCAAACGATGTGCATGACTGAAGCAGACAGATGCCTAAACTATAGTGTATAGAGCCCCCAGCAAATCCTGGCAAATAAACTATAGTGTATAGCACCTTGGATATCACGACAGTGTTGGGAATTAAATCCTGGCAAATAAAGTTAATGAATGACAGATAGAAACACCAAGAATTTTCAGAGAAAACACTGTTAAGAACTGCCAAACGATGTGCATGACTGAAGCAGATGGATGCCTAAACTATAGTGTATAGAGTCCCCAGCAAATTTCTTTAACTCACGCATCTTTCCCTTAGTGACCAAAACAGCTAAGAACTCTTCATATCTGCATCTACATAATTCCAAGAACCTGAATTGCAGATAGTAGCATGATCACTACTTTATAAAAAGATAGTAACATGATCACCACTTATAGAAAAATACTAATCTGTATAAGCAAATATATCCAACAAACTTGAATGATAAGGCTGTAAGCTGACAGCAGCAAGTCTTTTCTGTCCTAAATCAAGGCATCTGAGAAACAAACTGCTAATTCTCACAAAGCCCTTCAACTGGGATGTGCTCACAAAATAATGCAACAAGATTAGAAGAAAACCATTGTTACAGGAACATGAACGAGCCGGAAAAAAAACAATTAATAGCTTCAAAAGATATTGAAGTGGGTGGCTAAAAAATAAAGTTAACCTCTTCTCGCACTGCTGCAATAATTATCCGGAGACCTGTACTGCACTTTGTCTTACATATCACTCCAGCTTCGACCAGAACTTTTATGGATTTTCTTTTCTATCATCAGCCTCCTGACCAAAGCAGATCTTTCCCAGTCCTCAGAAGTAGCAAATATGTTTGATAACTGCACGAAAGCACCTGAATTCTCAGGATCAAGCTCTATAATGTGTTGGGCCACGAGCTGTCCTAGTATCTTGTTACCATGAGCTACACATCCTCTCAAAATGGATAACCACATGCTTGAATCTGCCTCAAATGGCATCTTTTCGATGAGGTTCACAGCTTCTTCAAGACATCCTGCTCTTGCATAAAGATCTACCATACAGGAGTAATGTTCAATCCCTGGATCAACGTGATAATCGTAATTCATTGAATTAAACCACCTTTTTCCCTCTTCTAGTAAACCACAATGATCACAGGCAGATAAGACACCAATAAATGTGATATTTGTTGGCGAAACACCCGCACTTCTCATTTCGTGGAATAGATTCAAAGCTTCATTTCCGTAACCATTTGTAGCATAACCCATCAACATAGAATTCCACGAAACCTCGTCGGATTTCATCATTTGGTCAAAGAGCTTCCTGGCATCACTAACAAAACCACACTTGCAGTAGAAATCAATTAAGGAGGTAGAAATTATTTTATCACAATCAATGCCGATGATAACAGCTCTTGCAAAAATCTGTTCACCAAGTTCAACTGAAGCAATGCTTGCACAGGCACTGATGACACTTGAAAAGCTAAATTTGTCCATCCTAAAATCCATCCTATTCATCCTGTAGAAAAGATCCAGTGCTTCAACTGGACAACCATTTTGATTAAGACCAATTATCATAGAGTTCCAAGATATTAAGCTCTTGTAGGGCATTGACTCAAATAATTGCCTCGCATCTTCAATTCTGTTGCAGTTGAAATATATGGTAATCATAGAATTTAGCAAGATGGTATCATGTGTTTTGAGTTCATTAAAAACTTTGGAAGCTTCATCAGGACATCCACATTTAGCATATGCGTCAATGAGCGCACTAGCAACGACAAGGTCATCCAACAGTCCAAGCTTAAAACCATAAACATGCACTTGCAAACAATTTTTAAGGGCATGTGCACTAGCACAGGCATTCAATACACTAGCTAATGTAGAGGAATCCCCTATAACTCCTTCTTTGTGCATCTCCTCAAAAAGTAATAATGCTTCTAACACTTCATCGCATGACACATACCCAGAAAACATGGAGTTCCATAGTACAACACAAGGATCAGTTATCAGGTTGAATATCTTTCTAGCATCATCCATTCGACCACATTTTGAATATGCTGAAATTAGTGCTGACAAGGAAAAGTTATCAGGATTCTGCATTCTATTCAAAATATAGCTCGCATTATCCAAATCACCACCCTTTCCATACATGTTAACTAAAGAACTTGCCAACACAGAATCAACTTCAACTTCATCGACTATAATACGAGCATGAATTTGCTTCCCCAAATCAACACTTCTTGTGTCAGCACAAGCTCCTAATGCAGTTGCCAAAACAAATGAATCTATATGTGATGCAGCACCCGTCTCACGAAAATCCCAGTCTATAAACTCCTTAAACAAGCATAAAGCCACTCCAGGGAATCCCATTTTCGCATACCCGTGAATAAGTCCATTCCAAACTACTTCATTCTTCCTTGGCATTTCACACAGAAGTCTTCTAGCAACACCCAACTCCTCCGCTTTAACAAGACCAAGAATGACCACATTCCAAGAAAATTCATTCTTGGAAGGCAATAAACGAAACAAGTCCAAAGAGCTGTTTATCTTTCCCCCATTTCATATACCCTTCAATCATGGTATTCCAAGTGAAGCAGTTTCTCTGAGACATTTCATCGAACAGTAACTCTGCATCAGCCATTTGTCCACACCTCGTGTACATCTGAAGAAGGCGATTGGCTATTGTTAGAGCAGAGTTAAGGATACCCCTTTTGAGGAAAACGAGGTGGAGTTGCTTCCCATGTGGAAGAGATTGGTTGCTGTTAACAGAATTGAGCAGTCGAGCACAAGATTGCAAGTCTAGCTCCATCTACTAGATTATGTGATCATAAGTTTTAAAATGGTTAGACAAACACATAAATTTAGCAAAAATAAATCTTCAGGTGAAAATGATAAGGCAGTTGATCACACTCATACTCTGCTATGAGTTAATTACTCACTTCAACAATGTTTAATCTTCTAGTGGAGACTTGAAGGAAATTTTTCTTTACTAGTGATGGTTACACCAACTTTATTGTTTGGGGTTGAGTATTAGCTAATCAAAGAATTCTCATATTTCACAAGATGAAGTTTGCATAAATAAGGATGTTTGTTGCCTTGCATTAGGGAGGTGTGGTTATATTAGGAAAGAAAAAATTATAAATGAAGATATTCATGAAAATCAAAAAAAAAATTGGCGGAAGACAAGATGCCGGAAGCAAGATTGAGATGATTTGACATGTGAGAAGTTGGTTATATTTGGTATCACAATAGTGTAGAGGTAGATTGAAAAATATTATAGAGAAATGATTAGATAGGATATGACATAGTTTCAGCTTATCTAAAACATGACAATAGATAGGAGGTCGTGAAGGACACATATTAGGAAAGAAGGTTTAAAGGTAGTAGTGTGTTGTCTCACTTGTCTCACTAACCGTCCATATTGCTTATGTAGTTTCTTGCCTATGATTTATGTAACTTTCTATTGTTTCTTGTACTTCAATTAGCGTATTATCTTGTTATAGTTATTGTTCAATATGTTTTGTTATGCTTTCACTATATATAAAAAAAAAATCTCTATAGCGTAAGTATAATTTATTCCTCTCCAAACCCGTTTTGCCGGACAGTATTAGTAGGTTGTTGTTGTTATATATATAGGAAAATTCCGCATATAAGCAAACATATACTAGTTAATTAGTTAATATAACTATAGTTTGCCTTAATTACAATTCACGGCCTACTTTTAGCTATAATTACGTGACTCAACTTTTTAGTTTTGTATAATTCGCACGTTTGTATAATTCGAAATTTGTATTATATAATTTGTATAACTTTTGTATAATTTGGAATTTGTATAATATAATTTGTATAACTGTTTACATTTCTGATGTTTGTAATTGTATAAATTCGTTATTTCGAGTTTATATAAAAATAACTGAATTATACAAATGTACACGCGAATTATACAAACCTGTAAATTATACAAATTCGCAAATTATACAAATGAAACAGTTTAAACTATAGCTACGACCCGTAAATATGCAAACTATAGTTATGGAGTATAATTAATTAGAGCAACTTTCACATATAACAAACATAAAAATCATATTTGTATGTTATAACTATAGTTTGCATATTTTGATTTGTATAATTTGCTAGATACATCCAATTTTATATAAATTGTTCAGTTTTGTATAAATTCATTTATACATTGTATTTTATATAATAAAATTTGTATTTGTATAATTATAAGTGTATAGGACGAAAATATATGTATTTGTATATACAATTTTCTCTCGCTTTATACAAACACAAATACATTTTATACATTTGTATACCGAATGGGTAATTGTATACCCAAAAATGGCTAATTGTATACCAAACCAGATGACAAAAAAATGGGATGTTTACTGCGAATTACAAATAAAATAAACTATGACTATATCATTTAATTTGAATTAAGAGTTTGTTATTTCATACAATTTTCCCTAATTAAGTTCTCCTTATTATATTACGGTTAATTAAACTTTAAATAAGTTTACAAATGGGCTATATTTCAAAACATTGCCATCACAAGTGGCTACATTACTAGGCCCGACCCTAACTCTGGCCCAAACCCTAGACTTCCTCTTTACCCCTGCCACAAAAACGCCTCGTAGAACAACCATTAGAGCAACTCGAGAAGTAAGAGAGACGACTGAAAATACAAGTTCTCCGGCGCCGTCCAAGGCCTATAAATCGGAAGTTCCTCGCATTAGCAAATTCTTTCCAACTTCCAAGTAATTCTAATTTCTTTTGCTTCTGTTGAGTATTTTTCGAATTTAAGTGTTTGAAAGATTTTCTTATTGGGAAGTTTTTGTTTTTCTGAAATTTATTCGCAGATGAGGCTGTTAACTCACAATATGTTATCATCCAACATCAAGGGAGTCGCAAATGGATTTCCGTTGAAGATCGAGGTTGTGAAAGTGGTAGAGAAGGAGGTTGATTTTAATATCGATTTTCTCAAGAACATGTTCCATAAAGTTGAATGGAAGGCACTGGCGGAAGCTTCTACAACCATGGGTTACGCCGAACTGCCTGAAAATGTTGATGCTGCTATGCTCGACTCAGATGATTTCCTTCATAAGTTTCATCATGCCCTTCTTGAGCTTCATCTTGAAGAGGGTGCCTTGGTTTGTCCAGAGACTGGCCGGAAATTTCCTGTCAGTAAAGGCATTCCCAATATGCTTCTTCATGAAGACGAGGTCTGATTAGTTTTTTTCTTTTTCTTTTTTGGGTATTGATGTGTTTTGGTTTGGAAATGGGGATTAGGGTTCTTGATAATAGTGTTTAAGGGGTTTGTTCTGATATACCATTTTGATTGTAATGCTATTATTGGAAGACATTGTCGATACTAAGGAGTAATTACTAGAACTTCTTTGACCACACCACTATATCTGAGATTGTAGTTTTGTATCGAAATTACAACTGTATTCTGTTTTGAAGTGTATAAGTTTGACTTATTGTCGATATGGGTTTGCCTATTCTATTTTGAAGTTTATAAATTTGACTTATTGCGGTTATGGGTTTGTAGACCGACCAAATCAAAGTTTGAACCAGGAAAGTATGAAACTAAACCATATCAGCTGATCTCTTAAGAAAAAATCATTAAAACGTTGGCATGGAAATCATTCTTGGCCTACCTTTTGGTATATCAGTTGCTGCATCAACTTGATTATCTATTAGTGGGTTCATTTTTTATTATTATCGTGGTGTTAAAAGAAGTCTAGTTCAGAAATGGCAACATTGAATAATTTGTTGCAAACATTTTACATTGCCTAACGGATAAGCAATTTATGAAGGCCTTGATGAGATATTAATATCTTGAGAGCGTTAACATAACAACATCTCTCAAAATTTTAATACAGAACAATTTCATGATCATACTGAACTAAGATAATTCAATGTACTGGCAGCAACAAAGTTCCAACTAAACAGACCATAGTTTATTCTATATTTGTATCAAAGTAGATTAGTTCTGTGACAATTGTGGTGTACAAAGTTAAATTATTTTTTTGTGACATGCATTGTGTACAATTATCTCTCGCGGGGAAAAGAATAATCCATCATCTGTGCTATATGGATGAGGAACGGCATTTCTTGCGAGGAGTGGTGTCATAGGGGGGAAGAGGCACACCAAACACCCAATCAAGAACATTCAAGTACTTGGATTTGAAGACATCCCTCTCCATAGCATAACAATGCATGATAATTGCAGTTGCCATGCTAAAGATCACGACATCACCTCTCTTTAATTTTTCAGACTGAGGCAAATAACCAACATCAGCCATGCACGTGACGAAACTCTCAAGTGCCCGAGCAAGGCAATAGAGTGAAATCTCTATCCTCCTGCTTTTCTTCTCAATTGCCAGGGCCAGACCAGTAGGGAACTGCAAAAAGTGTTTTATGTTAGCTTTACAAAGAGAGAAGTAAAACGACTAGTTAAGAAAGATAACTAATCTGTCCTATACCGTTCCCAGTGCCACCATGGGGATGTTACACCTCTTGAACAGCCTGAAGAGAAAACATGTCCATAACCTAACAATGAAACAGTACATGAAGCTTTGAGATGAGCAGTCATTTGAAGCAAGAGTATTTAAACTTGGAGGGGGCTTAACATCGTCAGACGAAAGGACTGAAAAATGTGGAAAAATATTCATAACAAAGACAGTTAAATGCAAATTCAACAAATCAAATCAGCTCTTACCAGGCAGATGAACAATACATGGAGAGAAATAGACTAGACCTTGCTGTACCGAGGAGACTCTTCGCCAAAATTGTGTTAGGTCTGCAAAAATTTCCTCAAAATGTTGTAAAAACTGGAGCTGAAGGAAGATGACTATACATTTATAGAGCTTGGAAATGGAATGGGCTAAAAGCAATATGGACTATCAGGAGGGAAATGTACTTCCAAATGATAAATTATTCGTAGTAACAACTACGCTAAAATAATTCTCCTATAATGGCTACAGATTTTATCAAGCAATGGCTGATGAATGGATAATCCAAGAGAAAAACGAAGAAGACAAGATGATTTGTCATTGAAGAAACCAACATTCAGTACCTTTTCAAGATGCCTTGACGATGTACAATGAGTGCAGGAACTAAATAAACTGGAAGGTAAACTGGCAGAGCTCTCTTGTAGGCTTGAATTAGAAATGAAATGAAATGTGCACCACATCCTTGATTCTCATGTACTATCTGCATGAACATCCAAAGGGAAAACAGTGCTTGCAGATCAACAATATCAGCATGTCGATTAAACTCTTGCAATCCTTGATTAGTATGAATCCAAAAAATTTCAAGATAGCAGCACCTACCTTAGGCAAACAGATGAAACACAATTAAGAGTCTACTATTGAGGCCAATACAACAGGATGTTTGGTTTTTTCATAACATTTACAGGCTACAGCTTCCTTTTCTTTTTGGTAAGGTATAAAGTGGCTACAGCACTGCAGGTATTTTTATTCATATGAAGCTTATCAGTGACTCGTGCACCATAATTGGACCTACAAAGCAAATTAATGAACAAAACTAATCCTGTACTTAATAGTTTCAAGAACTCTTGATCTGCAGAATTGATAGTCCACACCTATCAAACCTCATATACTTCTCCTCTTCAACTGGGTATTCACTATGATAATTAAATCAGAACTGTTCCTTTTGCTGTAATACAACTTAAATGCATTTCACATAGCCCCAAAATACCACATGAAAGAAGAACGGAAAAAATATCACAAATTCCAAACAGTGAACAACATATTTTCCACAAACACATAAGAACATCCAGATATTGCTTTTGCCTTCATTAGCTCTAAAAAAGTATTTGACTATCAACCATGCTTGTTCATTGAAAAGCAAAGGGTAATAATAAACAACAAAAAAGGAAAAGGAACTATAATATGGTTAAAATGCATAAATCTACAAAGCAGTTTATTCTTAATCATAAAGTAGTGACTACATAAACTTACTAGAAATAACCAATGGTATCAATTTACAGACGCTTAATAAAAAGATATCGCTCAAGCCCCAAGAGCCATTGTTGTAATCTTAAAAATCTGTTAATTAAACCCTAACTTTAGAAGTACCCAGACAACCTCAAAAGCTTCAAGAATGCAGAACAATAGAAGCAGAGGACACGAAACAACCTCCAGCCAAACCTCCAACTTCTAGCTCTACACAGTAAATATTTTAACTCCTGTTCCCTCCAGCATTTTATAAAGTAGCAACATTTACTTTAGGAGGACCACACCCAACTAAAATAGAAAGCAGCATTCATATTTGGACTATTTTTACTGCCAAAGAACAGGAAACTATGACATACCGAGCAGGGCACTTTCATTTGTGGATCCAGTTTAATGTCAATACCATTGGACTTGTAATGATTCTCTATTGCTTCCAAATTCATTACAGAGTTCCCACATGCCAGATCTTTCACACCCTGCAGGATAACCAAAGCTTTGCCACCATGTTTGTTGAGAAAGGATTTGTAAGATGGATGCAGACTATCTTGCTTCAATATATAAGCGGACCTGACATAAATTTAAAAAATGCAGTATGAGAGAAAAACATTGCTCATTAGAGGATAGGCATGTCAGACTCAGAATAAGCAAATCAGTCTTCTGAGTAAATCAGATTTAGAATTCTGAACTCACTACCTTTTAATCAAAGCAATAGACCAACAGGAAAGAGATTTTTTTATCTTTATTGTAATACCTGACAAAAAAGCATTTAGACAACTACTTGTAGACAGAAGTTTTGGGTTAATTCTGCAGGAATTTGTAATCACAACTAATCCTATGGAGGCACAAATATTTATCTTTTCCATACAAGTAACATATCTACACCATTAGCACTTTCTGTGTATATTGTGAAGTGCTAAAATCTGGCTTGTTGTGTATATATTGTATCCCTTCCTTTGAATATTACAGATTTGACCTCTTCTCGCCGTTGCTAACAAAATACACCCCATCTCCCACATCATCAGCAGGAGCCAAAGTTATATGAGCTGACAATGCTAGCTTGGATAGGAATTCCACTTGGGCTAATGGAGCACGACAGCCCAAGCAGTTACTTAGACTCATTGTTGAGGTACATTATCCTTTAATTATTGTGCTTCGGGATGACATACATGCAAAGACAGTAGTATGTTCACGGAAGGCTTTGCTTTGTATAAAGCCTTTCCACATAAGATACATGGATATATAAGGAAGCTAGAGCTTGGGAAATGCAGTGTTGCTTCCTCAAAGGAGATACTAAACATGTCAACTATCTCATGGAGCCACTGCAAATTGGTGCAGTTTATGCTTAATTGGTTAAACTAAACGCATGGTATCAAGATTTTTATAAATAGGATCCTACTTACATTGATAGAAGGGATTGGAGATTAGATCTAGGGATGGCAATGGTGCGGGTGCGGGGCAAACCCGCATAAACCCGCAATGACTTTACTCCCCCCCGCCCCGCATAAACCCGCAATGACTTTGCCCCGCCCCGCCCCGCCCCGCATAGCACATTTTTTTATTTTTTCCCCACCCCGCCTGCATATACCTCTCCGCATATACCTGCCCCACAAAACTTCAACATAACAGTACATGTGCTTGATTTTGACACTTAACTTAAGTAAAACAATACTGTAATTTATTAAGTTTTTCATACACTTTAGTTTCTCATTTAAGAATCTGTTACATTACTTTCTAACACCATGATTATGAAGGTAAATAATAAAATATATAGCCTAGTCAGTATACAAATTAATTAGAATCAGAATTCATCACAAGTGATGCATCATTTTACTTAATAATATTGTATAAACACTAGAGACAAAAGATAGGCATAATAAACTAAGAAATTCAGTGTCAACTGTCAACTGATTTGCATCTGCTATTCGCCCAATTTAGTTTAACTTCAAAAGAAAAAAAAAGCCCCTAACCCGTACCCGCTCCGCATGTTTTCCTAAAAAAATATTTTGTACCCGCCCCGCCCCCCCAAAAACATTAACTCGCACTGCCCCACAAACGCTATAACCCGCCCCGCTTTGCAACCGCCCCGCCCCATTGCCATCCCTAATTAGATCTCAAGACAATCCATAAAATCCTGCTGAAAGTAGAAAATGTTTTGTCCACATTCTCCTTAATGCAAGGTCGTGAATCGTGACACAGTTCTTTCATTGTATATTGTGACAGATAAATAAAGAATCTGAGATTGACCTGATTCAGAGATGAAAATTCTACTATTCTTGAAACATATTACCAGATTATCAAATGAGACTATCAGTTTAAACATTCATCATAATAAGACTACTGACTGTCGGTGTCCTATCAGCACTCTGACTGTCATGACTTCCTTAGTCTGAGACAGCCACTTCAATAAAGGAGAGACTGAGCACGCATATACAACGATTAGAACATAAAGCTTACAAAGTTGTAAACCACTAGTAATAGTGTGACCAGTTCATGCATTTATGTAGCTGTCACTTCCATTAGAATAATCCCAAATACAATCAATCTGATACATATCAAACATAAGGGTGAATTTCAATCAAGAAGTCAACTTCATTCTCCAATTATTCAAGTTGCCTCACTCTCCACTAAAATGGGATTAAAAAATTTAGGCAATGACCATTTCTAGGGGAACTTCTCTTTCATGGTTGACTTGGAAAGTACCTAATTTCTTGGCCAACTTCAATACAAAGTCAAATCAATATGATTTATTAGCTTAGAGCCAAGCATGGTTAATCTCAACTTCTAAGCACTGCAAATTACATCATGTTCAGAAGGAAGAAACATTTACTTGTTCATGACATTACAGTTTATCAACAATGTTATAATAATGTATTATACATAAAAAGCATACGAAATATGGCTTGCAATTAAAGGAAAGATACCATTACTCAGTATGTTTTTATATGAAATTAGGTCCCACAAAAGGAGAAAAAACGATGCTTACAGGATCTGTGAAGAGGATAGACACATAAGAAAAATGTCTCCGTGAGCCCAAGTTAAAGGCTTGCATATGCGCCCAAACCGCTTACTTTTTATTCCACAACGGGATGCCAACACAGCCGCACGCACAAGAATGTAAACCGCCAAGCTCGTGTGCTGTGTGCTACCAGTAAGAAGCAACGATGGCCCTGCAATTGCACCCGCTAGCAATGCTCTCCACTTAGCTGTCCTGGAATTCAAATAAGTTTCTGCTTAATCTACTGTTAGGTTAATCATCTCACCAACTCTCAAACAATTGAACATTTTCTGATTTTCGCCCACATATATACAAGCACACGCTCAAATAATACAATACATAATTATATGAATAGATAAGTAACAGATTAGTTATATCTATTTCGCATGTACATAATTATATTTAACAAATTGAAAACATCTGAATTTAATTAACACACACATACAAATGTGTGTGTATGGATATATACAGTGACGTACCTTCGATGACCTCCCCAAGCGGATACAATTTCATCAACTGATACAAATGTACCAGAGAAAGTGCCAAGGAACAGACCATATCTTAGAGTTTCCTTTAGTGCCAAAATTACATCATCCCTGCTCGAGACCATTTGCCCTTTCCTAAAAAATTAAAACATATTCAAATGAGCTAAACCAAAGCGGTGAACTATAGATCTAAATGCTTTGAGGATTCAAAAACAACTTTACTTCGCGGAGGACATCGATTTTCTACGTCGTAGCCGAGAGAGAACAGCAAAGATAGCGAGGCCACCTTTTAGGCCAGCGCCAATAGTGAATCCTTTAACGGAAGCACTAAAGATTCTCCAAAGCTTATCGTAATCCTGAACCGGATAAGATTCGAGGCTAAGCAAAGAGCAAGATGACGAAGAGGAAGGGAGAGTCGATCGCCGGCAATGCTGGCAGTTCTGGATTAGGCTTTCCTCATCGAGGGAAGAGCACGTACAGAGGCCACCGGCAGAGACATCAGCTCCGTCGCCGGACGGCGTCATAGCGGCGGTGGAATGGAAAGCGTTTCTGAATGAAACTCTGAAATTATCGAAGGGCAAGTAGAAGTATTACACGTATGATTGTAGAATTAGCAGTTGAGGATGACGGTTTTTAAAAATAAAATAAAAATTTTATTTTCTGGTACCTTGGTATTGTGATTTTCACTCACTGTCGTTTTATTTATAAATAAATTAAAATAAAAGACACTATGATTATTTCACTATAATATTTAGTATATCAATTAATATTTAATTTTAATTTTTTATATTCAACTATTTTGGACAAATAAAAATGAATAGAATTTCAACATCAGTGGCATAGTGAAAAGAATAATACTTACTAGTAGTAAATTATTTGTGCGCCTCGCCAGAGAGTTAGTATTAATTAACTGCGCAGTCCTTAAATAGGTAAAAATTTATGATATGATTGGTTTGTTATTTTTGTCATTGACTTGTCACCTTCAAAATGTGAGAATGATATTTAAAACTTACAAGCTACTGCTAACAATTATGTGAATATGATTGTTTCATATATAACTTTATTTTAGACTGCTTATAATTTTAAAAGACAAATTGAAATTGTTTCGAATAAAGGAACTCATCATTTTCTTAGAAACATGGAAGGAAAGTAGGACGAAGTGTCAATTTTTTCCTGGTATATTAACAAAACAAATTTGAAGTGAAAAACATTCAGTTGGCTTATATACAATATTCTTGCAAAGCAATTGAATCAAAGATTTGGAAGAGAATCAACCATTAAATTAGAAAATCTTGTTTTTATGATTTATTTTTGGTCATTTTGACTTAAAAACAAGTGTTTAAAAACACTTTTTAGTTTTACTCAAACAATACAATAGTGCTTAAGAACAGACTTTGGATTGGTTATTGTTTTTTTACTTACTTTTATCATTTTAGCCTAAAATCAAGTGCTTATAAAAACTTCTTGAAATTTACACAAACACTGAAAAAAGGCTTTGAATTGGAATAAGAGATACGAATGGACATTCATATATAGCTGTTTATCTCCTATAGGCTATATATATATACTCCCTCCGTTTCATAAAGAATGACCTGGTTTGACTTGACACGGAGTTTAAGTAAATAAAGAAGACTTTTGAATCTTGTGGTCCTAAATTAAAGTAATGTCAAATGTACAAAATTGCCCTTAATCTTGTGGTCTTAAGCATGCCACGTGGAAAGCAAAAAGTAAAATGTTACCAAAAAAGGAAAGAGGTCATTCTTTTTGAAACTGACTAAAAAGAAAAGGAGGGCATTCTTTGTGAAACGGAGGGAGTATAATTTATACAAGTTTGAACGAGCTAGATACATCCAACATGTTGGTTAAACTTGAAAATTAGAGATCTCGATACAAAGAAATTCAGATAAAGAGGGGACTATAATGTTCAGAATTTTCAAATAATCAATTTTCATTTTTCAAGATCTCAGTACTCATTTTTCCATTGGTTCTTTGTTCATATAGCTCTTTTTATCATTTGATGAACCTTTGCTTCCCAATAATAAAACACACCGGGTTGTGGTTGATAAAAAAAATGTATTTCTTTTGGGATAGAAGAGAGTAAAATATAGTATTGAGTCTGTGAACCTGGATCTAAGCTAAGAATTTCATCAAGTGTTAGAGAGAAATTTTAGATTTCATGTCCAACAAACTAGATCCTACCTCTTTAACATCAAGGTGATGAATAACATTGTAATACAATGCTTTTGTACCTCACTACTTAGCAACAGATGTCCTTCATTCCGCTTTGAGAACAATCTTCATGAACTCGTAGACGAAGTAGCTTATGGAGGCTGAAGGTAACACCTGAAGATTCAGAACATGAAAAGTGAGAATGGGAAAGTCTTGATAGTTACAGAGATTTGAAAAGAAGAAAATGAACTCAATCCCTAGAGATATACTTGAAATTTAGAATACTATAATCATATACATATATGCAAGTCAATTGAACTGAAATATGACAATCCCTCTAGCTCTGAATGAAGTACTCTTTCTGCTATTTAAAGAAAAAGCAAGACACAGGGTCTATCCAATAAAAAGAAGGGAAAGGATGAAAAGGAAGAAATTAGAGATGCCACCACCCCAGAATCTTGTTGTCTGTCTCCCCTCTTGCTATCCATTTTCATAGATATTTTGTTCTTTCGAGGAAATGACATGAGATTTTAAGCCTTAAGATTTAGTTAAACATAACTAATGTTGTTCTAATTAACGATGTTAACCTAATGAAATATTGTGACCTCCATGCATATCAAGGAGCACAATGGTTGGGAAGAACATCGTATTCAGTTTCTGAGATTAAAATGAGTCATTATCCAATTAAAAAGTTATCTCAAACATAATGGCATGGTTACACAGGCACTGGTACCTGTAGTAAACTAGGGATCAGTCCTGCATATAGAGCTGGAACACCTCCCTGTTCAACAATCTTCGCACATGTTGCCAACGCACTCAGTTTAGATGCCCGGCCTTGTAATTGAAGATGTCTTCTAATGACCTCAAATGGATAAGTTGCGGCTTCAGCACAAGCACCAGCAATAGCACCATGAAGTAAGGTCCTCATAGGTCCCAACTCAAGCTGGTCAAAAGCATTGAGCTCTGCTCCCTGATTCTTCATATACTCTATTCTTTTTCTGCCTTCAGGTGAACGCAAATAAGCTGATTTTAATATGTCATATACACCATAGAAAACAGCCGCTGCTGGGGCCATACTCAAAATG
This sequence comes from Solanum verrucosum, assembly GCF_900185275.1. Classification (NCBI taxonomy): domain Eukaryota; kingdom Viridiplantae; phylum Streptophyta; class Magnoliopsida; order Solanales; family Solanaceae; genus Solanum; species Solanum verrucosum. The sequence continues at coordinate 1,855,530 of NW_026019954.1, forward strand.
GAGGGTACTAGTCCCTTATAAAGAGAGAAGAATCCTTCAGTTCTGATCACATGTTGGAAAGCTCCAACCACACCACCCAAGGCTTCTCCACCCCGTGCCACTAACTTGGTCCGGATCTGAAAGGTTTTAAATTATCAGGCAACATAGGAAATAACAAAGCAGAAGCCAGAGAAAATCAACTTCCCCAACCATAAGGAGGATAATCAAATCTAAAAAGGACATTTCTGAAAAAAGGAAAAATCAATAATAAGGACTACAGGTGATGTGAACACGTTACACATTCATATTTATTAAAAACAAAAGATTGTTACACATTCTTACAGAAGAGGAAATGCAAACTACTTCAGCGCAGCTGCTTTCATATTCAAATCAGAGACCTAAAAACTATGTACTAAAACCAGGCCTTTGATGCTAATGGTTGACAGAATATCATTCCATGCACAAATTCAAACAAGCACTATGTTATATTAGAAGCATGCATCAGACCTGAAAGATAAGGGAGAAACTAGTTTGGTCCATATTAACAATAACAGACATTGTCTAGCACCCATTTTGTTGCTGGTTCCCTGATGAAGCTAAAATTGCTCTATTCTTCCATCTCATTCCTTGTTTTTCTCTAGGACAAAGCTGCTGTACTAAACCTTTCTTCTTCCTTTTTTATCAGTAGCTGCTGTACTAAATTTTATACAGGGCATTTCGCTTCTTCACCCCTGCCATGTATGTCATCTTCAGTTGGGACCCTTCTATTATCTGTTTTAGAAAAAAAAACTAAATCCTCAACTTCTCTCGACTAAGTCAGTTTATTTCTAATCCAAAATGACACATTAAGATTCTAAGATTCTTAGTTTTATTTTATTCTGTATTCCAAAAGTTTTCCCATCTTTTGGTACCTTGTGCATATCAATAAATAGCAAAAACAAAAAAGGATGTGCTTAAGGATCTTCTGGTCAGGATTCACAATGATGTGCTTAATAGTGTGTGTTCTTGCTTGAGAACGAGAAGCTTAAAAGCTAGAGGAAGTTGATAAGAGTCTATTAATCATCAACCTCTTTGTCCACAGCCCAAGGCTTTCCCTCAAGCACTGTCCCACCTCCCCATTCTTTCTTTTAATAAGGTCCCACCTCCCTGGTCCTTTCTGCCACTAGCTGGCTTTCCTTTCCCCTTGTCACACCACTATCTCCTTCCACAACTCACCAAGAAATACTAGAAAAACAAAAAAGGTTTAGAGGCAAAACCTGCTTGAAAAGTTAGAACTCATCAACAGATGAATCAGAAACAGTGTAACCACCAAATGTATCATGTTTTCAATCAGTAACTGTAAAATATACGAGAAATAGGACAGTTATGAATAAAAAATGGGATGGGTAGATGATTATTGACACTTGAAGATAAGGGATCCAAAACATCAACCTTCTTTCCTTCAAATCCAAAATTAATTGTTTCATATAAAGAATCTCTTGTTTTTTGATTGCTGAATTTCCGATGCAAATCAAAGTCTAACAAAAAGACATCTCCTTTCTACCAGAAGAAACCTATTATCAATGAATGACACAAGTCAAACTGACAAGCAGCTAGAATTTTGCAGAACTTTAACCATAAGATTTTGTGACAAAATACCTCCTTTTTTACTCCACAAGTTAATTTTATAATTTTAGTCCTATTTTCAGATTTCACTTGTACTTGCAGCTTCCTTTTTGGATTTTGCTAGAAGGTGAGAAATTTTATTGAAGGAACGGAAGAACCATGAGCAACATAAAAGGATGTTTACTAAAAAAGAGAAAAGAGCTCTCTTATTTTCCTTTTCTCTTGCTATCAGTGGATTGGAAATGTACTAGTAAAGAAAACAATTACATAGAAAATTGGTACTAGAAAAGAAGTTCTTTGACAGTTCTGTCAACAGCTAGATCAAAATGCAAAAATTAATGCACTGACAGTTTTATGTGTTTGTACACGATCTTTAGATGGGCTTAGTGAAAATTATAATTATCAAAAGGCGTAAAAAATGCAATTTTCCATATCTCATAACTCATGACTTACAGTGTCCAGTGGTAAGCACATCACAGTAGCAGTCACTCCAGCTGCAGCACCAGCAACAAACCGCTCGATGTTAGTAGTTTCTTCATTTCCTGATAATCTTAGGAGTTGCTTTCTGTATGTGTCAAAAGCACAAAAATTAACTGCCTTAAAAGGAGCAGTACGAAGAATATTGACCAAGTTCCCTTTCCAAAAGCCTCTCAAGCCTTGAGTAGCTGCAATTGTTTTGATGAGCTCCGACAGGTGCTTCTGTTCACCACGAACTATATATTCCAGCTTTAATCTTTCAAGTGGAGCAACAACAGTTCTGCAAAAACAAGATTTATTCAAACAGAGTTGAAGCAAAAGATAATTGTAAGCAGAAACTGAGTTTAAGATCAATGTGAAGTTAACTACTTTAGAAGGTATATAGAAGGATAAACTAAACTATCTTTTACCAATTTTATTATTTTAATTTTTAACAAATGTCAAATAATCAAATATAAAGAAGTTAACAGGTCTATTGTGTTAGTTATATACAATTAGTTGTCGATTCTGGCCATCACAATATCAGAGAGAACAAGGAACAAAGAACGAGAACAGAGAATCGGAAGCATATGGAGACTTGAAAAAAGTGTACAGAGGCTCAAAAAGAATGAAGAAGTAAATTAACCAAGAATGGATGGACAAGCTCGTATTCCAAAAAAAAATGATGGACCAACCCTCTCTCTCCTCAATATAAAGCTCCCACGACGGTTTCAAAATAACGACCATACCGAAATTTCATCTTGGTGCAAATTGCAGAAAACTCCTAAAGATGATTAGGGCAATTTGTAAGCTTCAAATATTTACTTACCAAAAGGAGGGGGACAAGAGGAATACAAAATTTAACTTCTTTGTATTCAGAAACAGTATGATTAAGAAAAAGTTAAAAACTTGAGCATACGGAATATCTAGAGGCTTAATCCAAATTAAAAGATTTTATTGGAAGTATTCAGATAAAAATTGTATTAGGTCAAAACGTGATGTTCCTCTTTTCAATTTGAATGTCATTGTTTGACTTTTTAAAAACCTCTCTCCTGCCCTCCGGCAAAACAAAAAAAAGGAAATGGCACTAAACAACAATGATTTTAAATGGTCATAGCATTGTAGAAATATGGATGACTTGATGAGTAACAGGTCGAACTTTTTGGGTAAAAGCTTACTTCTGATTCATCTCTATGTTGGAATGGAGTGTAGAAAGTGTATCAAAGAAAAACATGATGCTTTTGGTTTAGAAGATGGGCGTCGATTTGACAAGATCCGGAAAAAAACACAATATTCATCAAATGGAGAGTAACTGAAAAGTGAGACAAAGGTTCAAAGTTTGAGCAAAATGGATGACCGCGCATGCCTTAAAATCATTGATTTATAACTTAACAGAAAATAGGCCTTTGATTCTGAAAAGAAGGCCAAGACAAGGGAGGGATAGCCTAGTAAAAAAGGCCCACTAACTCAATGAGGTTGGGATTTCGAGTCACCAAGGGAACAAAATAGGGGAAGGGCCACTGTTTGCTCCTGAATTGGGGAGCTTAAGCGGTGGGATTTACCATATCAAAAAAGGAAGGTAAGACCAGACACCACACCATATCCTAATGTTTCATTGGACATTTTTTTAGAATTCCATATTTACAGCTTTTTTGCTATTATATTATTTGAAACTTCATGGCCCATTCCTTGTTTCTTAGAATTCCATCTTTCAAATGCAAGTAAAGATATGGCAGTGTTGTAGATAGGATCAACTGAGAAGGTCTGGAAGCTTTCACAGTCAACCAAGACCAAGAGAGACAGTTGACTGCCATTAAAACAAATAAGCCAGTTTATACATTCTTTTACAGTAATATAGTTGTGAAAATTTACTTTGCTTCTTCTGTTCACGCTTAGTTTTTCTGTAGTTATTTATGGGGCCAAAAGATATGAATGCACACCACCCCGTTGCACCACGGGGAAAATCTCCTAAGGTGCCACTTAAGAGTAACCAGCAAGAAAAGACTAGAAAACGGAATCCTAAGTGGATCAAAGAATGCCCTCGTGCATTTTAAATTTTTTCCTTATATTTTGTTAAAAGAACACACCATCTAGCTCCCTGGTTATTGTACTTGCTTTTGAAATGTGCACAAGGAAGAAAGAAGGTAAACTTCAGATGGCAAGCAATTTTACCTCAAAGGCAGTATGGGAAATTCCCTACCACGGTTTAAGTATTTACATAGGAGATCAAGTGCAAGGAAGCAATAAAAAAGGTCAGCTATGTAATAATTCCTCCAGGCTATGATGAAAATCCACTCTGTTAAATAGGAGACTGACAAGTTAAACTATGTTTGCAGCACATCTTGTTTCTTATCTCCACCTCCTACAAAGCATTTGTCATTGTTCTGCACTAGACCCCAAACAATTATGGAGTTACTCAATATATATATATATATATATAGAAAGTTATGCATACTGCGACAACTTTACTCAGCGAACACCAAAAGTAATCAATCATCAATCAACTACACATTAACTAACCAGTTGTGTTGACTATATATATCCTCTACATCCATTCCATTATGTTCAGATTCATTTCGTTCCAATAAAACCTTGTAATTAATTTGTCTTTTTAGGTTACTTTGGAATTCTCTAAAACAACTTGAAATCTCACATTAGTTCCTTCACAAACAAGTGTCTAACCAAAAGGCTCCTAGCAAACACTAGATCTAATTTCAGTGAAATAACAGCTATGCTTAATTTTTCAATTAGTTTGAATGTCTAAAACCATGAGCAAGTTTATGAATGAATTCCATATCCACTGTTCAAAATATTAAGACTCCCTAACAGATTAGCAATGAGGTCAAAGTGGCAAGGTTGGGGGTGTTAAACAACTTGGGTTTCGAGATCTAACTTTCCCGAAAGCAGGATAACTTTATTTATAATTACTTCGCCCCTTGGTTATCAAGAAAATAACTACTTCTCCCCTTATATGGGTACTTGACTGGGTGTGAGTTGTGACTGTGTTACATTCAATCTTTTTAATCTGTAATCTACCTAACATGGATTTCCTTGTATAATGTCACTCCCCTCGAAAGAAGAAAAAGGTCCCCTCTAAGACTAAGAAAGAAATTATGATGACCCAAAGATATATATAGATAAGAACAACATCAATTAGCAAAAACCATAAGCTGCAGTAATTATTTTTCTTCAATCCAAAACTTGGCAGAGACAAATTATTCCTACGTCACAAAGAAGATAATGATGTCTTGATAACTCTCTCCTCTACATAAAGTAGCTTCTTTTTTTACCTTATCCCTCCTATATATCTCATCTCAAAATACCCTTCGGGGTGGCCCAGTGGTTTGGGTTTGGGACTTCCATGTTGGAGGTCTCAAGTTCGAAACCCCTTGCCAGCGAAAGCAAGGGGTTTGCCTTCTGGGTCGAGCTCGTCGCACCGGGCTTGCCTAGTGCGGGTTACCTCTCCTATGTGGTTTGCGAGCTATTGCATAGGAGCGGGGTTTTACCCTGTGCGCACCTAAAGGTAGCGGTTGCGGGTTTCCCTTGTCATCAAAAAAATATATATCTCATCTCAAAATTGAATCACAACTTGCCAAATGGCACTTACAAAACAAAGTGATACACCTAATATTAGGGTATCAACAACAGATCCCCAATAACTGATTTGAAATTCTGAGTAAGTTCAAACTGCTGTCAGTGTACAACAATAGCACCCCAGTGTAATCCCACAAATGCGGTCTGGAAGGATAGAGTGTCCGCGGACAAATCGAAGTATTTACTAAAAGAATAAACGATCAGTAAAACAGACACTGGAGAAAAGCACTAACCTTGACACCATTGCAGCAACTGCTCCAGCCCACAAATGTTTGCTGGTGTTCATTGCACCACGTCCCCGTAACCCAATATTTCGCTTTCTCACATCCCCATTGCCGTCACTAGACTCTTCCACCTCTGAACTGTCGTCTCCATTACTCAACAAACATTCACTGGAATTCCCAACAACCTCAGTATTCTTCTTAACTGACAAACTCAAACACAAGAAATTACCCCCAAAACCGGCACGAACACTCTTTTTTTCTCGCCGGAAAATTGGTCCAGTACGACTAGAAAAGGGAGAATGTAACTCACTGGAATCATCAATTGATGATATTTTTAGAAAATTATTTGTAATTGAAGAAGGAATCAATGGTTCAATAAATAATCCACCAGAAAACAAAATTGTATCTGGATTTTCTACAAGAGTGAGACTTTCTAAGTGTTTAAACCAAATATTATGAACTCCAGTCATTCTAAACTCTACAGTATAGTGAAGATGAGAAGAATTTTGCTGGCATTCAATGAGATAATGGAAGGGAAAATGGCAAAGTCACCTTTGCTTATGTCGCCGCACTGAGCAGCTTCAGCCTAGTTGATTATTTTTTGTGTGGTTTGTACACCATTATTAAACTACCGAAAAAAATATCATTATTATTGGAACTATTAAGTGCAGGCCCTATACTATATATAATAATAGTAATAATAAGGAAAAAATGACAAATATACCCTCAAACTATCGTAAATGGTATGCAGATACCATTTGTCATATTTTTGGTATATTGGTGCTCCTAACGTTCAAAAACTAGAGTATATATGTTTTTCACTCTAACGGAAGACTAAATAGAGACACGTGACACAATCTTATTCGTCAATTTGATATTTAATAAATGTCGGGTCGATGGATAAGATTATGACATGTGTATGTCCATTAGTCTAATTGTATATATGCTCTAGTTTTTGGACGGCAGGGGCACCAATGTCCCAAAAGTATGACTGAGGGTATTTGCATACCATTTACGATACTTCAGGGTGTCCTTTTTCCCTAATAATAATAATAATATAGCTAATTGAAATGAAGAACGTAAAAAGGGAAAAGGGTTCGAAATATATTTGAACTTTGATCAAAATTGTTATAATAATTCCAAACTTTGGGCAGTACCTATTACTCCTAAACTATTTAATAGTGTAATCATTATAAATAGTAACTTATCTAGGTGGACAACTATATATCTTTAAAATACAATATTAAATAAGTCAAAGTTCAAATATATTTCTGACTTTTTTTCCAAATAAAAACAAAATGGATAAGAAAAAATGTGAGAAATTGGAAGTGTGCTAGTGTGTTTGTCTTGGGAGTTAGTTTTTTTGATGGTTGACACATGTATTTGATCAAGAAAAGCTTAAATATGTCAATTAAATTTAATAAAATGACTCCACATATATCATTCGTAATAAGGGATACGAGGGAAAAGGACGGAAGAAATTAGATTATATCATATGGTAAAATTTGATACTAATTAGATAAGGTATGTATTATTAGTGGGTGATCTACACCATTGTTAATAAATATTTCCTTCGTCTTAAAATATTTACATCTTTATTAAAAGTATTTGTTTTAAAATACTTGTTATTTTAACTATTATTTTTTCATTCTAATCTTAATAGTAATTATTCTTGAAAACTATAAGTATTCAATGAGGAGAGATTATAGTCATCACACATATGAGGGTAAATAGTCAAATACCTTCTTAATTACTATTTTCTTGATGAGTTATATATAAATATAAAAAAGGAAAAAAGAACAAATATACCCAAACTATCGTAAAATATTATCATACTTTTGGGACATTGGTCACCTGTCGTCCAAAAGCTAGAATATATATGCCCTTCACTCTAACGAAGATTAAATAGGGGCACGGTGCAATCTTATCCGTCGATCCGATATTCAATAAATATCGGGTCGGTGAATAAGATTATGACATGTGTATATTTGTTAGTATAAAAGGCATATATATGCTCTAGTTTTTGGACAGCAGGGTACCAATGTCCCAAAAATATGATGAAGAGTATCTGTATATTATTTACGATAGTTCAGGAGTATATTTATCATTTTTTCCAATAAAAAAATACCAAATATTTTGAGACGAAAGAAAAAGTAACACTAACATATGATGCAAAAAATAAATATAACTAATATCGGAGGCATAATTGAATAGTGCAATAATGTGTTCTAGGGAATCGTATGTGTGGGGGTATTATATTTCAAGTAAATTATGAAGATATCATCAAGTTTACTTGTTTAAATTACATATTGATATTGCATTTCTTTTCCTAAGTACGCTAAACGAATATAAATGGAACTATGAAATATTATTATTTTATAGAGGTATTATTTAATTGATAAATTAATATTTTTTAATTTAAAAAGTGTTTTGAGATTCAATGAAGGTTAATTTTGATTACGTTAAAATTATTATATTTTACTAATTTATGTATTATATTTATTGAATTCACATAAAAATAAATTCATTATACATAAAGTACAATGTATGTGTATGATTCATTGTAATCTATTTTTTTGAAAATGATATAATACCTTTGGAACCAATTACGCGTAAGGAAGCACATATTGTATCTAAAATCCTTCACAATTTTATGGTGCAGTTCGACAAGACAATACCGAAACTCTTGGATGCAAGAAGAAAAGTTAGAGATAAACTTCAACTAGATTTAAATTTTAACAAAAAACAAAACACAATGAAATCATATTTCACTAAATGGTCTTAGATATATTTGTACTTGTAAAGAATTATTAATTTATAATATTAATGAGACCATATATTTTTATAGAGGTCTTTTGAAAATAAATTATCTTATTATCTTATCAAAATACGTGATTTTTTCCATTGGCTCAAATCAGAACCGGAGAAAAATATTATTTTAGAGAGATTATTAATTATCGAGTATCAATTTAGTATAGTTTTACTGTATTTGATGAACGTATGCTAATGAATCCGAATATTTATTTGAATTAAATGATATTCACTCCGTCGATTGTATTAATGCTAATGAATCCGAATATTTGTAATTTTATTAGTAATATTTTCCTCATATGGATAATGTCAAGAATATCCGTTGCACAAAACATGAATTTCACTATGATAAAGCCTTTATTTTTTGTTTGTTATTTTATTTCTTCGGTATGTATAAATATTTTTCAAAACTCACTTTATTATCAGAAGAAAATAGAAATAAAATTATAAAATAGGGAATGGAATATCACTAATATAATGAAATTTTATATAATTAATCAACTGAAATACATGAAATGAAATCTGAATTAATCAAGATTTAATACAGATCCAAACACCGGACTACATGTGTTAAGTAATCAAGGTCCAAGAACCGATTTGTAATCCTCCCACCTCTTTTTATTTTTCTTCTATATTGTGCAGCAACAAACAACAAAAATGAAATAAAAATATTAAACATGAAAATATCTCCCCGGCCCACCGACTTATAAATACCGCATTTCCTTCGCGCCATTACATTTCGAATGTTCATTCTCCCAGTCTCGACGTTCAACTGAGAGAGAATTGCAGAAGACGATCGCTTCGAGATTCATTTTTCCTGAATTTTCTTCTCCGATACAGTCTAATTCTCAACACGAACACTGAAAGCTAAGTTCACAGAGCTAATAGCTTCGATTTTTCGATTTCTAGGGTTAACATCCTTGCTTTGTGATCAACAAGGCCACAAAAATTAACGTCGTAGGATTCCTACTTCGTGTGTGTAGGGGAATTCGATAAGTATTTGCGTTTGATTTGAAAATGAGTAAGCTTTTAGGGTTATCAGGCATGAAAGGCCTTGATCACTTCAAATCGCTGTCAGGATCTGGTGTAGGAGCTGCGAAAACGATGTCAATACCTACGCGCATGTCTTCGGACATGGTTTCTACTGGAAGTTTTGCGAATCTGAAGCTTACAGCAGGTAGTATTTTGATGTATTAGCGTTCTTAATTTTTTGAAGAAATGGATACATTTTCTTATAAATTGCTCATGTTTTTCTATCGTCACCAGAGAAATTGGTGAAGGAGCAAGCTTCTGCTAAAACTGATCTGCAATTGGCGGTAAATTGGTTGAACTGTTCGAATTGAACACCAATGCATGGTTTTGTGTTTTTATGTGTGTGTGTGTGTGTGTTTGTGGTATCTTTCTATGTCTTTCCTATTTTGTGCGTGTGTCATGTGCCATAGATTCAGCTACCAAGTGTAGGATTTTACAGAACACAAAGTCCTCTATATGTTCATATAAATGCAAGTATTAGGTTTCATGTCTAAATTTGAACTCAATAATTAGTAATTTCACTTGTTCTCTAACTATGCGCCATCAATACAGAGCTCAAAATTAAAGAAGTTGACTGAAGAAGTTCATATGCTAGAAGAAAAGTTGAAAAATGCATACAATGAAAATGCTAAGTTGAAAGTGAAGCAGAAAGAAGACGAGAAGCTATGGAAAGGACTGGAATCTAAATTTTCTTCAACAAAGACCTTGTGTGATCAGCTAACTAAAACCTTACAGCACCTAGCTGGTGTGGTTCAAGATGGTATGTAAGCGGAACTTTCCTTCGACGAATTTCCAGATGCAGAGCAGATGGAACAATCCTTTCTAGCTTTTAATATTATTTTTCTGATTGTGCACTTGAACTCTACAGCTGAGAAAGACAAGGCATCTTTTGAAGATAGACAATCTGCAACTTCTGTTGTTGTTGATAACTTGCAAGATGACTTGAAATCCCTCTCTTTGAGGTTGGAATCCTCCGAAGAAACTGTTAGAAATTGTAAGTTATTAAATGCTTGATTGTGCAATATGTTTTATCCTCAATTAAGAAATTCTATGTAGTCAGAAATCATATCTACTGCTGAGTAACTAGAGATTTATGCTTCTTAGATCCTAATGTTTATAGTTTCTAACATGTTTTTGGGTTGTCACTAAAGGTAAAAGGGAGCTGAATGAACTTGGTATTGAGAAGGAGAAAATGAAGAACTGTTTCATGGTTGAACAGAGCAAATGTACTAGTGTAATTGAGGAGAAAGGTAAATAGCTATGATCTAAGAGCTTTTGTGCTTGCACCTTAACTTTCTAGAAATAGCAGATGTTGCGTAAAAAATGGCTCTACTGTCTGCATCAGCAAGCTAATCCCCTCTTCTTATTTTTTTTTAGTTCTGTTGTCTATCAAATGCCAGTGCCCTTTGGTTGGATTCATTATGGACCTCACTGAAAAAAAATTACTTAAGCAGCTCAAGTTCTATTTCACTTTTATTACATGGTCGATTTGTTTGTGAACAATCTATGACTGTCTGCTCTTAATTACGTAGACTTGTCTGTAGCTATATAAATGCCCATAGTTTCTCCTTTTTGAATCAAGGGCTTGTGATTCAAGTCTTTTTTGAGTATATAACTGTTGAGTCCCACATTGTTTGTGGGATGGACACTTGAGCTTCCTCACCTCTTGAGCTAGCTTTTCTAGTTGAGTTAGGCCCAGATTCCATTTCAGAGCACGCAAAGGTCTTAGATTCGAGTCTCGCCATCCATTATTCTTTTATAAAATTCCACATGATTAGCCCCATGAAAAATAATCAGGCCCACACATGAGGGGTCGTGTTGAAGAGATAATAAAGTTAATAAAAGTGTGCTCTCTCGGAAAGCTTAAGCTTTTAGATGAGATGGTCACACACTTCAGCAACAACATCTGTCTTTTATGTTATACTGCTACTGAAACTGTTCACAGTAATTGGAAACCGTTTGTTTGACAATTCAGTTGAAGTCATCTGTCATTTGACATTCTTCTTTATCCATTGGAGTTCATACCGTGCGCTTTAAGATTCTTTTAACAGAAACTTTTCAGAGTCTTAGTTTCTCCGAAAAAGGTGTTAGCTCTTTAGGACATTAGTCTTGTTAATAAGAAAGGGGAAGTTTTCCTGTTATGCTTCATTCTGTCTAACAAATGTTCTACTGCTGACATAGACCTAAACATCTCTAATTTTGTTATAATTTTACCTCTTGGTAACTTTCTAGTTCTAATCACTTTTCTCCCTTTATTTACTTGTTTCTTTCTTTTAATTTTTCATAAGATGCCATGATCAAGGAGTTTGAAGCTACTGTAGCAGTTAATGGACTTGCAGTGGAGAACTTGAAGAATAAGTTGGACGAATTACATCTTGAATCACAATTAAAAGAAGATAAACTGGAGGACTTGAGAACTGCCAAAAAGAATGCGGAGAAAGAAAAGAGTGATCTTGTATCTAAAAATAGCGAATTTGCTAAACAGTTAGATACATCACTTCAGGAGATAAAGAACCTTAATGAGTTTGTGAATGAAATGGTGGTGAAGGTTACTGATCTGGATAGTCAAAGTCTTGCCTTTGCGGAGAAGATTATTCAGCTTACTGCTTTATTTGACTCTGGTTTTGAAATGATGAGAGAGAGGGGGGAACTTGCTGCTCAGCATGCTCAACAAAAGTTTGGCAAGCTCCATGATCAATATACAAGCATTACATCAGAGAAAAATGCTCTACTGTTGGCTAATAAGGACTTGAAGGATAAGGTCTCTGCACTTCAGAAAGAGCAAGAACATGCAATGGTGCAGCACGCTCAAGAATCCCTTTTAGCAGAAGATCAAATTAGAAAATTAGATTCTGAAGTAGAACTGCTTCTTTCCAAGAAGAAGGAGATGGAACTGCTGATTAGCAAGCTGCAGGAGAATATTGTCACTCTATCAGATAGTTCAAAACTATCGGAGAATGAAATGGTTGATTCTTCTTACAAGATATTCATGCCTAGTTGCAGTGTCCGATTTAACATAACATGCTCAATTTTCATATGTTGCAGCAAAATTTATCATTGAAACTCTCTGAGATGGAAACAGACAACAAAGACCATATTGGAAAGCTTCAATCAGACATGCAGAAAAAGGAAGATGAGATTCATGTTTTACGCAAGGAAATTGACAATTATACGGAAACAGTGGATTCACTGGAGAAGCATGTTACAGAGATTAACAATAAATTGGAGAAGAAAGATCAGCTTGTTCAGGAACTTCAGGACAAGGAGAAACAGTTGGAAGCTGAGAGAGAAAAGGTTTTTACTACGGATACTTTTAGTTCTACAAGTTCTATTATAACCAATACAATGTGTTCAAATGACTAGTATTTTGCACCTTGTTGCAGATTCAGGCATCTTTGCTTGCTGCTGAAAGCAAGCTCACCGAATCTAAAAAGCAGTATGATCAGATGTTAGAAAGCAAACAGCTAGAACTTTCAAGGCATTTAAAAGAATTATCCCAGAAAAATGATCAGGTTAACCTTAAAATATTTTTTCTGTTGTTTTCTCTGCACTTGTTTGATCCTACCCTACAAGTTACGATCGTAAGATCTTGCTCAGGCCATCAGTGACATCCGGAGGAGGTACGACTTGGAGAAGTTGGAAAGTGTCAATCTAGAGAAGGAGAAGGTAGCTACTAATTCTTATGGTAAAGGACATTTGACTGGAAAAATACTGTATGCCTTTCACTTAATTTATTAATCTTCAGGCTGAAAAAATTGTTGGGGAGATGGAAAAGAATTGTGAGTTAAAGCTGTCGGAATGCAGAGAAGAATCTAAGCAGAACTTGAAGCATGTACAGGAAGAACATGCTAATTTGGTATGTGTTGGAAAGGATGCACAATTATCATTTACTTCTTTAGGGTCATGAAATCTTCTATATTTTCTTATGAATTCCAAAATTGGCAGTCTGATAATTCTACTTATCCCTTCTTTAAAGTCATTCTTTGCACACAGTTCAGTCTTTCCTTTGTGTTTTCTAGTTCGACTCCTCTCAGATATTAGTGTTTCAGTCACATTGAAGTTCTATAATCTTTCATGATTCTCACGCTTATTTGTTAAGGTTGTAGGGGAACTCTTGAGAACAATGATCTTTATCTAAAAGTTGTGGTCATTTATATGAACTATTGAATTTCTCATGATTCTCTGGGAAAATGAATTTTGGGATCTTGCTTAGATCTTTTTAAAAACAGTTTTTCAAGGCTTAAAATGACGTTTAAGGCTAAAAAGTAATTTTTTGAGTTGTTTGTACTGGAATCACGATGGTGAGCAGGCAAGTCGGATGTGATTTTTTCACACGTTGTTGAAGCTACCTTCTTCAAGGCAGCTTTTCCCAAAATTGAACTCTATTTAATTTCCTAGATAACCTTTCCTCATGCTAGCGAATGTGAAATATCTACAGAATATGGATATGATTAACTTGCAATCTGTTAGTATAATCATCTAACAAAGTAAAAGATCATTATACTAATCCCGTTTGTTACACTAATGGGTTCTATTTTGTCCACCATATATCTGGACGGGCCATTAGGCTAAGAAATGCTGCCTAAGAAACATAAAACCATCTCTTTGCTTTACTATGTAATTCAGACAAGACCAACACTTCTTGAGCTTCAAAGACAGAAGCTTGTGAATATGTTGAGAACAGACTTCATTTAGCCAGTAGCTGAAGCATTTTGCTGCAGGTATGTCAGATTCAGCAAGCGCACAGCAGGAAGGAAATGAGTCTTGTTGCCAGTCACAATGAAGAGCTAAAACGTTCCCGCTTTCAGTATGAAAATGAATTGAGAGAGGTAAATTCTTTTAAACTTAGTTTTTGTGTCTTGGAAAAATTATTCTGCGTGTATATTACCTTAGTAGCTGATGTGTGATATTTATTTCAGAAAACAAATTCAATGAGGAACGAACATGAAGCTCAGTTAAGAGCTCTGAGACTTGAGCTTGAGGATGACAGCAGAAGACTGCAGGAGGAGTTGTATATGCAGAAGTCTAAAGTATGTTCTAATTGATTTTCTGTTCACATTGAGTTTTTGTCTTATTGTATTCATGTGTCATCTCAGGAGGAAAAACAGAGGGCTCTTTTGCAGTTGCAGTGGAAAGTAATGGGAGATAATCCAGAAGAGGAAGAAGTGACTTCAAAGAAGGTTTGACTCTTTATTGATTAGATAAGACTTATGCCCGTCTTTTACCCAGTTTCTATCTGCAATCACTTCTTAGTTCAGTGGTTCCTTTCTGATTCAATAGATACTTCATGAGGATTTGAATTTAATTATCAAAGCTTATTGTGGTATAACTAATAAAAAAATAATTGTCAGTTATATAACCACATAGCTATACAAAGTCATTGCAGTTGATTTACTAACATATAAAGCTGCTGATTGAAGTTTTAAATTTATATGTACAAATAAATCATGTATACTCCCATATTAGGTAGCACTTTTTGTTTTTATAAGGTAAGGTAAACCCATATTAGGTAATGCTTACAAGTAACTACTATAGAAATTAATTTGTGTTATATGGTTGAACCTTGTATCTTCTAATTGTATCATGCTGATCACCAAGTGTAACTACACGTTTTGTTCGCCTCCCTGAGATTTGTTGGATATGACTGGCTCCCACATGAGAACAAATGAAAAAAGACGCTAAAACTTAACGTATGTTAGAGATTTTCACTTGTTATATTTTTTATCTGAACTGAAAGAGATGTGGAAGGATCAATTTGGTTGCTACTTGAGGGGGATTCTGAACACTTTAAATACAACAACAACATACCCAGTGAAAACACTTTAAAGACAACCAATTTGGAAAATAAGTCTAACTTCAACCATCATTGCTGAAAATTTGTGAAATTTGCAGAACTACTCTTGCTCGGTGACAAAAAGAAACCAACCTGATAGTGGCAAACCACCTGTGAGAGCTGAAGCTAAGGATGTGGTAAACATGCAAAGCAACAGATCATTCTGATTTCCTTTCAATTTTCTAATGTTTCAATGTTTTCGTAGGATTCACATTATCTGGTTGGAAATCAAATACCTGTATCAAATTTGTTGAGGAAAGTTGAGCAGGTGAATTCAGGAAGTCTGCCCCAACATAGTAGGAAGGTTAGTGTTTAACTGCAGTTATCACTAACCCAAACAGTTCAGCTTAATTAGCTTTCTGCAACATTAGCTTGCGAATAAGAGGCACTTAGTTCTGTAGAATGAGTTAGCTGATGCCTTATCATGGAGCATGCTCTTTTATGGATTCATTTTGCATTAGATAATTGGTATCTAGCATCTGGATTACACTCTGATTTCATCTCCTTCAGTGGAGATTTATATCAACATATGACCTGAATTCTTCGGCATGTCCTATCTCACTGTTCCTCACTTTGTAAATTCCAGGTGACTCATCATGAGTATGAAGTTGAAACCACAAATAGTAGAATAATCACGAAACGAAGAAAAAACAAAAAGTACTGTCATGTTTGATGTATGTAAAATTGAATTATTAACAGCATTGCTGGTTGTCATTACCTGATTCCAGTATGTCACTAGACTGCTGGCCTGCCAATGTAAATGATGAGTCTAACTTCTATATTACTGTATTATGAAAGGATCCATCAAAGCACAAGAAGAGAAGGACACCAAAGGTGAAGACTCCCAAAGAGATTATTGGGGTATGACTCATTCATTACCTCCTTTTTGTTCACTTGCCATTGTTACCCGATTCCAGTATATCGAAGTTACCACCCGTCGTTATGCGTCTATGCCAATGTTTAGATAAGTTTAGCGTTGATATTGCTGTACTATGAAAAGTTTCATCAAAGCACGATAAAAAAGAGACCAAAATCAAGACCCCCGGAGACTTAATCAGCATATGAACCATTATTTGACCCTGTTGTGTTTTCACTTTCCATTCATGGTCCTTCGTACCTTAATCTAAGAAAAGATCAGGTCTCCTTAATTGGTGCCTTGAAAGCTTAACTAGCTAAAAGAGTAACACGATACAGACAAATCTCCATACTTAAGCTCAACTTGTTCTAAAATCCATTACTTAATTTTGAATGCAGGTTGTTAAAAAAGGTCACCCAAAACCTGCAAACATAGGTGATTTGTTCTCAGAAGGATCTCTGAATCCATATGCTGATGATCCCTATGCATTTGATTAAGAGGTACTATTAATCATTCTAATTGCAGAAACCTGAGAAATAAAACTTTATATCTCTTCTTGTCATGCATGTGCTGCGCACTATCAATCAGTTCCCAGTGCATTCATTAATTTGTCCATCTAAAGATATAGCTTGAGCAAACAATTTTTCACCTGTTAGAAGAAAGAAGAAAGTTTTATCTTGTTCTGATACCAGAAACCTTTCAGTAATAATAATGTAACTTCTTCCTGCAATCAGCCTATGCTTCATTGAATAACCTCTTCCCCACTCCCCAACCCCTTCTCTGTAAATTTACTGCTACCGATTCAACGCCCACATTTTTCAGCACACATTTCATATGACTTGATAAAAGAGTAATTATTAAGGTATGTGCTTTTGCAGCTTTATCAGGAGTGTTGAGCATCACATCCTTGTTTAATTTTTTTCTTCTATCAGTGCCCTTCCCAGGTTGGATAATACTATATGGAGAAACTCTTAATTGTCAACTTTTTATCCCTTCTCAGGTGAAGAAGGTACTACTCCAGAGTGTTTATCTGAAGTGAAGTTTGACCTGTAAATTCGTGCATGCTGATTCTTTGATGGTAGGCATATATTTGTTTGTTTCATATATAGCAAGGAATTATAATTACTTTTTCTCGCAAAGCGTATATCACTGCAATTAGTATGTGAAGAAATTGTGGGGAAATTAACTTGATTAGAGCTCGATGTGAGAGGAAGTGCAGCAGTGTAAAGTCACCAGCTGCTTAGAACTACATATATTTTTTGTATGTGCTTTCCAAACTGTATAAAGATCAGCTTTGGTTGTCGGTTTAGGTGGAAATTTCTTTAGATTAGTAAGACTTGCACACAAAGCCGCTGGCCTTCTTCTCAACATAAGCACACGCAAATAGTAACTCCGGGGTCTCTCTAGTCTCTATACGTCTCAAGGGAACACTAGAATCAGATAAACTAATACGCTATAGGAAAAAAACAAAATTTATACCCTCTGCATACATTCACTTTTGTTTGTCTCTTATATTAAAAATTAAAAAAGATATATTTTCACTTTTAATATATCAAGAGAAAACATATTTTTAATTACACATACTTCAAATTATTTTTCAAGACTCAAAAAGATTATACATCAATTAATATTGGTAATTGGGACAAAATACTCATTATTACATATTCTTTAAACTGTTTTTCAAGACTTAAAAAAGACTATCTATCAATTAACATTGATAATTATAATAAAATACTTATATTAATTATTATTTTAAAGGGACATACAAAATTTAAAGTAGTCGAGTAAAAATAAATTGAGAAAATAGTGACTCTGGTGAATGTTGCCATCACTCAACCCCCTTGCTTTTATAGAGGTGTAATTGGATAAAGTATAGGATGCTCATGCGCAATAAGTCATAAATGACTCATTTGAGTTGCAACGCCGTTAAGGAAGGGGATTTTTATATACTATTTTTACTTTAAACTATTGAGTAAATGGTTATGTTAATTAATCTTTGAAATAAATACATTGCCTTCATTTTATTTTATTTAGCTTCTTTATTAAAAATATATTTTTTATTTTATTAGTTCATTTTAGTAAATTAAGAAAATTTTACTACTACTTTTTTTTCTCATACTATCCTTGTATCGAGTTTTTACGCATCTGATGAAAAAGTAGTACGGTTTAGGCGTTTACTCATGGCCACCGACAGGGGCAATTACATGATGCATTTGAGATTGTAAAGGAAAAAAAAAAAGATTCTCCCTTAGAGAGTAGTATACAACTAGCGCAGATATTTCATTTTGTCTGCTGCCGTTGAAAAGATAGTTTTGATTTAAATGTAGTAGGCATATAACGTGACTCATGTGCGCTTGTTAGGGAGCACGGTGGTAGTTACGACCTTATTAAATCTACTCCCTCTGTTACTATTTAGTTGTCCGGATATGATTTTGCATAATTCTTTTTAAAAAAATCAAGAATGTAATTTGATTGGTACATTCTTTATTAATTTTTTAAATCTTTGTCTATTTACTTGCTATTAAATTCTAGAATAATTAATGTGTTGGATAAAAATGTAAAAAAGTAATTAGTTCTTTGTTTATCGTTTAAATCGATAAGTATAGTTATTTTCAGTATATATGACAATCAAACAAGGACCACGAAGTATTCTCTTTGTCTTACTTCATGCCACTTTTTCAGTTCTTTTAAATAGTTTGAAATGCTAAGTATTTTGACTTATAGTATGTAGTTTTAAAATATATAAATTTTATTTTTGATAATTATATAATTTAATATTGATACTTCTAATCGTATCACATCTCTTGTTTGAAGTGATAAACGGATTATAAAGTATCTTCTACCACGGAGAAGCATAATGCCTTCTTGCAATTTTACAAATAAATACATTTATATACTATGTGTGCAGGTGAGGTATACATACATCAAGACTTGAGCTTTATGAAACATGAAATAAATCTTTGTCTTTGCCTTCTGGCCTTCTCTGAGGTTTGAGTATCATCTACCTATGAAAACTTTGTACTCCAGTTAACTACTAGTTGATTTGGTACAGTTCCAATCTCTGGTTTGATGACTTTTTGAATGAATCGAGGCAACCATGAACCAAATAGACGGGGTTCCATCTTAATCCCACGATGCCATGTTTAAATCTCCGATCTCTGAATTACCTAAACGGACCAAGTAGAAGATCCAAAACAAAATTTGAGCAACGTCTCGGGGCATTACTAGTCACTGTCTCTGTCTGAACTGGGAGAAGAACTGCCTGAGTAGTCTGATGAGTCTGAAGGAAGGTATCAGCCAGCATTTGACCAAGCTGGACTTGTGCTAGTGTGGTAATGTGGACATAATCCATCCCCACAGGTAGCCCTTTGGCATCAACAGTTCTTACATTTGGAAGATTAATACTTAGTTGAGCTTTTCTAACCTGCTCCATATAAGATCCAATAGATGATGCCAATGCCACCTAAACACACACCAACCAAATAAAATTAGCCAAATGTATTCAAATTTGCCTCAATAAAAGTGTGGACCACTCTTAACTAACACCAATAATGACATTAAAAAGAGTTGTACAGAATTGAATTTGAAGTCCTAAAACCTACTCCCTCCCTTCACTTTTACCTATACACAATAGACTTCGTACACCTCATAAGGAATGAACGGACAAGTAAAAAAGAAAATTTATTTTTAATATAGTAGACAAGTAAAAGTGAATGTCATGTGTATGTGGCTTGCTGATAAGGAAAGAGAGCAACCACTGTAGGATACCTTAAATTTTCATGTGGTACATGAATAGAGACTGACCAGCTTCATCCCAGAAATTGGAAAAACAAAAGTGATAGTGAAAGTACGAGAGTCAAATCATTTATTTCCGTGTCAATTCAAGAATTAATAATTAATAAAGTTGCAACTTTTTATAATTAAAAAAAAATACTACAAGTAAAAAACTGTTCCATTCCAAAATACTAATAATTGTCCTACTTTTGACACACAATAATATATTTTTGCCAACTAGAGTAATATAATTTGAATGAGTAAAGATATTTTTTTTACCTGAATCACAGGCAATGTAGGTGACTGTAGATCACGGAGCACATTCTTGAATAATCTCTTCAGTCTAAATCTGTACAATTTGGCATCTTCAAGAGTCTCTGTATCACTCTCACCTTGGTACCACAACAAAGCTTGAAGTTTTCCACCTCCTTGCAAAGCAGCTTCTGTTCTCCTTATCATATGATTATACAGAACACCGCCACGAGCCCATTCGCTTATATTTGTTCCTCCAATAGCACAAGGCACCAAACCAATCACTCCAATACTTGGATCTCTTTTCAGAACTGAATTGGCAAATGACATACCTGGCCCAACACCACAAACTTTACCCAAATCTATGTCTTGGTGAAGTGGTTCTTGCGCCTCAATCCATTGAAATCCTGCATTGAGTCTGAGGATGCTTGGGTTAGATTGACATTCTGGTGGAATTACACCATCCCATGTCTCATTAGCCAGGCCATTTTGGCCATGGTTAATGACACCACCTCGGCCGGACATGTTGCTTTGTCCGGCTAATATGAATATGTTTAGGACCTGTGAAGTTGAAATATTTGCTAGATCTGCTGTATTTACCCACCTGATGTGTGTTAGAAGTATTAACCAAAGAAAGGGAATCATTGTTTTCTTGAAATTGAGGAAAAATTGTGACATCAAGCAAGTGATCTGCCCATAAGAAGGAATATAGAAAGGGCAAGGTGGAGTGTGAAAAGGTGAGAGGAGGTTGCTGCCTAATTGGCCCAATCTTAAAGCAAGATGTGTTGATTTCTTTATTACAACTGTATTGGGATTTTTTCTTTTAAAACCCAAACCTACTACTTTAATTTTCAGCTGTTGAATAAGACTAGGAGACAAACTTTTTGGTTGTTCAAGTTTCCACATCTAAGCATACGTCAATTCCACCTATTAATCTACTACTGTTTTCATGAACACTTTATATCATCATTGTCCTTAATTATCACTTTCATTTCCATATCCTAGTGTTAAAAAGTGACTCATAACGTTGGTCTAGGTGTCTTTTCCTTCCATTAAAATAAGGCAACAAAAGTTAAGCCAATATACACAATTACTGTAATTCACAGCAGTTGGAATTAGATGCCCCTCCAAATCCTCCAATAGTGATAGGTTCTATAGGAACTGGACGATCCTATTTGGTCAAATACCTAGCGACAAACTCCTATGTTCCTTTCATTACGGTATTTCTAAACAAGTTCCTGGATAACAAGTCTAAAGGTTTTCTTCTTGATGAGATCAATATTGATGATTAACCAAACACAAGTAACAAGTTCGTCAGTCCTTCCTTAAAAGAGATTGCAACTTTACTAGCAACACTTATCCCCAAAAATGAAAAAAGAATAACCATCTTTTACCCCATGGTCACTAACTTTACCAATCCTTGAGGGAAAAGAATATATTAGATAGAAACAAGATTTTAACGGGAGGTTTGTGCACAAAGCATCCCGCATTAGCATGGTCTAGAGAAGGGCCGCACCTGTGATGTAGATCGTCTTTTCTAATGCAAGCATTAATGACTACCTCCACCCATTTTAAAGTTAAAAAGAAAAAAGTTTCTCCACCTATTTATACTGGTGAATCTCTTTCTAGAATCAAGATCTATTCAGAGCATTCAATTGGAAGTAAATAGAAAATGAGAAATTCTAGAAAACACTGATTACTTGCACGAGCAAAATGGAAATAATAAAGTAAAGCCAATGCAATCTACTGCTGCAACATTTACAACTATAACACTAGAAAATACAAATACAGAAGCATTGCATTATCGACGATGCAGTCTAACAAATCAGAAATATGTTCCACTGCGAAAGAAAATGATTCTCATGCCAGATAATGAAGATTTGAACATTGTTCTTCTTCAGAAGATTCCAAACAATTACTATCCACAATCAGAGCACCACCTAATTAACCATAAAATCATGCAATACTTTCACAAATCTGCAGTACATCTTCATCATACTGTTAGAACAAAACGAAAATACTGGATGCAACAATATTGAATTATTTGGTACATGAAGCCACGATCTGATAGATACACACGGAAGTCGATCAAATCTCAGTTCTCAAGTACTGCTGCATCTAAAGGTTGATATCAGATACTTCTAGAATCTAACACTAGCAAACAAGTATACTTCAATGAAGAACAAAATGTGAACAGTCAACACAGAACTATTGAATAGAGCAACAAAATGAATCGAACAAAAATACTGGGATCAATTCAACGCCAGCAACAGCAGCAGGGTCCAAACGGAGAGTAAAACGATAACTTGAATCAATAATTCCGTAACACTGCAGAGTTTGAGCCTCTTGTTCTTCAATTTTTCCTTCACTATCTCCATCTTCAATTCCACCACCTCTTTCAAATTCTCCTCATTCTGAAATCATCAAAAATCAAAAACTTCAACAACAAAAATTTCCGATCTATATATCATATAATAATCAAACGCATGTAAAACAGAGTGAAACGAAAAGTGATTGATTACCTTGTTTTGGTTAAGATTCGCATAATCGAGAGTAGTATTTTTCAGCAATGAGATGAGAATTGCAGATTTAGCACATTGAATTGCGACTTTAGGCTTGAGAGCTTCAGCTATTTCTCTTTCACTTGTGATGTCCTCCATTTTCTCTCTGTTTTCGCGCTCGAGAGAGTGTTCTGTTTCACGTGAACCTTATGATTGTAAAGAGTATTTTTCCCTCGCAACAAGTACTCTATATACTGTGAAAGTTGCATTTTTGTTGCGTCTGAGAAATTTTTGAAACTCAAATTTGCGTTAAAAACTTGCTTATTTTTATAATATCCGAATATTTTTTATTTCTTTTCTGGTTAGGAAATCATGTATGGCCATAAATTTTTGGAAAATTCCAATATTCATATCCCGGAAGTTCCCCAATTTTTCGGACACATCCATTCGTCTAATACATTGCAAATGACACATTAGTTAATCATAGAGACGTATCCGATAGAAAATTTTTTGTAATTTTTTAAATAGCAGAAAATTTTAGAGATTATGATATTTTAAGTTGTATATTTCTATATTTTAATACTCCTTTTGTCCCTAATTACTAGTCAACTTTTGAATTGTCTCACTTATTAAAAGAAAACAATGATTGATATAATGAATTTACCATTTTATCCCTATTAATTATGAAGTGAGTGAATTAAAAACTTACAATTTTCAAGAAGTTTTATCTTTTTCAAAATAATTAATTAAGGGTATAATAGGTAAAAAAAAGATTTGTCCTTTCTTAATTTGTCAAAATAAACAAGTAATTAGAGACAACTAAAAAAAATGATTAAGTAATTAGGGACGTGTGTACTGAAGAAGGCCAAAAACACAAATATCCTTGCTTCTGCCTTCAAAATGAGACCCATTAAACAGCCATGCGCCTACTACTTCCAGGCAAGTTTATCGCCCTTGTTTTTCTTATTTTTGTGTTGGGTCAAATATTATACACTAATCTCCGCCCTTGTTTTCAATATTACATACTAATCTCCGTGTTTTTCTTACTTCTGTGTTGGGTCAAATATTATACACTAATCTCCGCCCTTGTTTTCAATATTACATGCTAATCTCCGAGGTTGAGTTTTTCATCGCCCTTGTTTTTCTTACTTTTGTGTTGGGTCAAATATTATACACTAATCTCCACCCTTGTTTTCAATATTACACACCAATCTCCGAGGTTGAGTTTTTGACTGAAAAGCTGTGATTTTGGGATTAAGCGTATCTTGTACAACTAAGCTGTGATTTTGGGATTAAGCATCGTGTTCACCTCAAGGTCCTTTAACTTCTCATCACTTTGGTTTGAATCGAGAAGAGCTTGACTCTAGACATAATTGTTATTTTCTATATAATTTGTTTTAGTTGGAGATGCTACTTACTCGTTTACCCATAACGTGCATGCTTAAAAGTTAAAACAACATTAATAGAATGGGAAGAAAAAATAATTCCTTTCATAGAAAATGTTTGCTTGCCATTTGATTACTGAAACACCAACAAGACGTTTACCCAATTCAAAGAACTAACACACATTGAACACAAACTCAAAAACTCAACAGCTGACAAAGGTTTTACTTTGCCATTATTGAAAACACAAATACTGCACTCGTTTATTTGGTCGCATGTAACACACAATATGCGACATACCGCATCGAAGAAAAATTTCAAAAGATCGAGGTGTACTTGATCAGTGAGATGCTATCTTGCGACTGATTGACTTGTTAAACCATGTCTTCCAGCTTCCAGCTCCCTTCCGGATTGGTGACTGCTTCCCATCATCAACTGTGTTCTCACCCTGTGATGACTTCTTGAACAGCATGAAATTTCGAACTCCAAGCGATCCAATAGTCTCCCATGGACCCAGAGCTGCAATGAGAACATAAGCACATAAGTAAAAATACTCATCCACATTGGAACAAAAACAAGAGCCTCTATACTCGGACAAAAAGCAGTCCATCTACTAATTTAGAGTTAGAGTGGGCACCAACAGTTCCACCACCACCACAACAACAACATACCCAGAGTAATCAGAAAAAGCAGGATCTGGGAAGGCAAGTGCAAAGGCAGACCAGACCTTACACCTACCTCGGAGGTAGAGAGGTAGTTCCCCGTAGACCCTCAGCTCTAACAGTTTGATCCCAGCAAACATAAATTTTTTTTATAATGTTGGAACATTAAAAGCATTTTAGAGCACAAATGAACACACATTGTACCAAATGCAAATTGTTCATATGAAGTTGCAAAAATTGAGCAAAAGATCAATTTTTTAAACCAACTAATCATAAATTTGAGGCAAGCAGCTATAGCAAATCAACAATAAACTCGAGCATATGCAACTTTATAATCAAACTAATTAAATCAGTAACAAGTTGCTAAAGATAATCATAAAAGCAACCAAATGCAAAGAACAAAGAGCAAACTTTATGACTAACAAACCAAGGTTGAACAAACAAGTCGGCATCATCAAATCAGCAAAATTATACAAAATGCTAGCTTGTTTATAAAAGCAAGCAAAGCTACAGAACAAAACAAATTAAGACCTAACAAGCAGAACTCTCAAAATAACACAATTCAGAATGCATCAACTTGATAATCATCACGAGTTGAAAATTTTCTGATGCAAAAAACAAAGAGCACACCAAAAATTCTCACCAACAAAACACAAATTTGAGTGTATATTCAACACATACTAAACTGATAAAACAAAACCCATCTAACTTATATGTAAAAAAAAGGGTAAAAACGCAACATTTGTTTAGATTTCTATACATGATGATATGGTGAGAATTACCTTCAGTGCCAGCACTGGGGCAATAAAGCACAAAGTTACTGAAGTCAGAACCAAGAACAGGAAGGCGGCCTTCCCTAGCATAAGCTTTCATTGCAGTATCAATAACATCAGCCACAAGCTCCTCTTCATTAACAACAAACCGGATCGGACCGGGCACTTCCGAGAACCGTAATACTAATCAAAATCCGGTTTCCTTTTCCGGTTTGATTCTTCTTTGGCTTGTAAAGCAGCATCTTGTTTTCAATTTCAAAATTTTTTTTTTCTGGTATTTTCCAAAATTTATTTTCAATCAAACAAATCAGGGCAAAAAGAAGAAAAAATCACGATTAGAGATTTCGAGAAATTGTGGAATAAGCGAACAGCGTTTAAGGGTCAACGCCGAGGCAGCGGAAGTACCAGCCTTCTTTGCAAGAGCCAAAGGAGAAAGCAGATGAAACAGAGATCCCCCTTTTTGGAGTTAAAGGGGAGATCATTAACAAGTTCTTGAGGATTTCTACCATTCACAATGGAATTCGCAAGAAAAAAAAAGAAATGAATCTTTAGATGAAGGAAAACAAGTTTTTTCGAGAGAAACAGCGATGGATGATGAGTTTTGGCTGGTGATGAAGAATAATAGTGGTTTATATAGAATTAGGGTTAGGGTTTTTGTTTTCCTCTTTCTGTTGATAGATCTTTGGAAAGTTTCTGATTTTCTCTTTCTGATTATTGCTGCTAAATAAAGGGATTGTTTTTTCTTTTCCTTTTTGGTGTAGGATTAGCTCAACTTTTTTAACCTCCGTTCATCTTAACCCAATAAAATTTGGGTGAATTGATTCATAAGAATTTTGTCAAAATATTTTTAAAAAAAATTATTTTTTAATTTGATATGTTATACTTATATATATAATTATAATAAAGAATTTTTTATTTTTATTAGGTACTAAAGTAGTTAAAAAAATAAATAAAATAATTAAGTTTAGTAAAAATTGGTATGAGTTGAGTCTTGACCCATTATATAATTTAGACATAATACATAAACATGACTTTTAACTTGACTTTAACGGATAACTATATCTTCATATTTGAGTGTGCACAAGTAGACCCTTAAACTTATATAAAATTGAACTAGTAGACACATATATCCCACATGACATAATACGACGCCACGTAGGACACGAAATTTTCATGTAGGGTGTCATGTAGGACGAGTGTGTCTATTTGTTCAATTTTATACAAGTTTAAATGTCTATTTGTTTACACTCAAAGTTAAATATCATAATTGTCGGCTAACGTCAGTTAATGGTCATGTTTATGTATTATGCTTATAATTTATTACGTGACTCATTTTGATCAAACTCCTTTTGACCTAAATAAATTTGAGTTGAATTGAATTTTAATTCGATTATTATCTAACTCCCGTCCAATGATGTTTAAATTTAAATTTAAATTTTTTTTTGTGGTACTTTCGAGAAGACTGGGATAAATTGCACCGACTCCTTGTACATGGGATGAGCATCACTGAACAGTTCGAATCTCACACGGCTCATTCGCACAAATGTCCAAAAATACATATTTGTCAGAGATACTTTATAATGTGAAAAGATATATTTGCCTTGGATATTGACAAATTATAGATAGTGAAAAATTGAAATGTGAAGTTACGTCTTTTAATTTTTAAAACTTTTAGGGACCCATACTTTTATGTAAAACTGTTTCCGTTTCTATTTACTTGTTTATTTTTTACTTCATATATTTATTAAGAAAATAATACTAATTAACATTGTGAGTTTATTATTTTATTTCTAGTAATTGACAGAATTTTAAAATTAATTTAATGATTAAATAAAATGGGATATAATAGGTAAAAAATACTCTCTTCTCTTGATTTGTCAAAAATTACGAGTAAAAAATCAAAATTATACAAATAAAAAGGGATAAAAGGAGTATGTATAGCAAGAGTATAGACACAAAATATACATTATCTCTTAATTTTCTAAACTAAACAAGTATTGTTAGACATCTATTTTTATTATAGGGGACATTTATTATTGAACGGAGGAAATAATAAATTTATTTTCAGAATCTATGAAGTTTTGTCTTCTAATTTTTAAAATTTGAAACTTTTAGGTACCCAAACTTTTATGTAATATAATTTTTAAAGGACATATCTTGCAAATTAGATATTATATAATATTTTCTATAAAAATTAGGTCATAACTAGAAATATTTTTGACTTATAATTTAATTAAATGAGAAGCAAAAGCAATTCTTTTCTTTCTGTCTTTGAATGGATTATTTGAACATATAATCACTAATTTCTTTTGTTGAGATCCATAAAGATGAATTCTTTTGGTGGGAGGAAACGATAAAAAAACAAGTATAACGACAATACCAATGGTACGATACGAGCAAGAAACATAATCTTATAGTCATAATAAAAATTTTAATACACAATTTTTTTGCTAGTAATTATATAGAAAACATTTTTATAATGTATTACAATTTACACTTTCCGTTTGTAATTGACCAAGATAAATAATGTACATTTAAATACCCAACCCAATCGTAGAGATCAAAACACTGTGGATTAAAAGACTAGAATAATTAAAATAATTGGTCAACAAGACAAACTTATTTAATAAATTTCAGTCTCATTTAAAACATAATTTAAAGATCTGGAGATCAAAACACTGTGGATTAAAAGACTAGAATAATTAAAATAATTGGTCAACAAGACAAACTTATTTAATAAATTTCAGTCTCATTTAAAACATAATTTAAAGATCTGGAGATCAAAGATCATGACTCTATGGTACATGAGGATCTTTTGCAGAGCAACATGTTACCTAGAAAGAAAAACATTTTGAAAAGATCTCTAGCAATCAAAGAAAACATTATAAAATTAGTTTGAATAAGAAAGATATTAAGAAGAGTGTATATGCAACATAATTAGGTTATCAACTTACTTCCTGAATTACTTTCATAAAATTTAGGCGGAATAACTTGGGAGACCCCTGTATTTGGATCCGTTTGTCAATTGAACCCTTCTACTTATCACTTTGCCAAATGAACCCTTAAACTCGATGAAACTCTAATTTTTAAACCCCCTTGACCATTGATCGAGCTTATGTGACATTAAAATGAATGAGTTGGACAAATGTGTGACCACACGCGTTTTAAAGCAAGTGAATGAACTTACTAAAATTATAAGACAAAATAATTATAATAATTAAAAAAAAATCTCAAAACCTTTCTTCTTCAGCCCACCCCATCCCTTCTCTCTTCTTCTTCAGCCCCACCCCATCCTTTTTTCTCTTATTCTTCATCCCCAGACCCACACCCCACCCCTACCCCTTTTCTATTCTTCTTCTTTGACGTACACCCCATCACCACAATCATCAAATATAAAATTAAAAAAAGCTTTTGCAAGCAAAAATATATCATTCACTATTTTCATAAATTTAAGATCTATTGTTTGAGTTTACTCATAAATATATTTTTCCCAACTTGAAGTTTTCTTAATTTTTTTTATCAAATCAAAATAAATAGAACCTAAAGCACGTGCAAGAGCTAATTACAATCTATCATATTTTATTATTGAGAAAACTTTTGAGTGTGAACCGTGAAGAAAGATAAAAATGATGATTTTTATTTTATTTTTGGGGTGAGGCGTAGTTAGTGGGTGGGAATGAAGAAGATGAAGTAGGAAGGGGAAAGAGAGAAAGAAATTTGCATTTTTTATTTTTTAATATTATTTATTTTTAAAATTTAATTTCTGATGTGTTATTGGAAAAAATAATAATAATAATGATGTGTCATTAAAAAATGACGTGGTATTTCATGTGTAAAATGAGTGTATTATACGCAGACATATCATATGCGAAAGGGGTTTAAAATATGGAAAAGACTCAAAAATACCCCTAAACTATCCAAAATAGCTCATATTTACTCTTAAACTATATTCCGGCTCAAAATTACCCTTCCCATCATACTATTGGGTCAAAAGTACCCTTCTTATTAACTGAAACTATTAAATGCCACGTGGCATGCCACGTAAGCGCCGCAATTTCATTCATTTCCACATAGACTAATATTCCTAATCCCTAATTTTTTTCCATTTCCATTTGAAACCATTTCACTCACCCCTTTTCCCTAATTTCGTAGATAGGGTAAGAAAAGTTTTTCCCCTAAAGAAAAGCAGCCAGCAGCAACCACGCTTTGCAATTGAGCTATTTTCATGTATGCTCAATTGGAGAAATGAGGGGAAAGGGGGTGGGTGAAATGGTTTGAAATGGAAATGGAGAAATGAGGGGGAAAATTAGGGATTAGGAATATTCGTATGTGGAAATGAATGAAATTGTGGCACTTATGTGGCATGTCATGTGGCATCCACATGGCATCCGCGTGGCATTTAACAACTTCAGTTAATAAGAAGGGTACTTTTGACCCAATAGTATGACGGGAAGGGTAGTTTTGAGCCGAAATATAGTTTAAGGGTAAATATAAGCTATTTCGGATAGTTTAGGGGTATTTTTGAGCCTTTTCCGTTTAAAATATTGTGTTTGAATGAGTTTAAGGGTCCATTTGAACAAACATGGTCAAGTACAATGGTTTCCCAGGTCATTCCACCTAAAATTTATCATATATGTTTGAAATTCAATTATATTTATAATCTCCAAACTTCTGAAGAAACTTTTACAACTTTAAAAGGACCAAGAGACAAATATTAAGCTCACAAGTAAGCTTCGATCAAACATCATATAAACAAAGTTCGAGATTTCTCTATTCAACGTTTGCACCCCCTCAACATCATATAAACAAAGTACAAAATTTCTCTATTCAACCTTTGCATCCAGTACCGATCTATTGATTGTAAAGCTGTCATCTGATTCAATCAACGTACATCTTTAGATATTAACATGAAAGGAAAAACTTGCAAACTGCCAAAATGAACCAAAATTGGCTATTTGAGCACTTACTCATGAACTTGTGTGAAAGCCCATATTCCTTTTTTTAAATGGGCCGATAGAAATAGTAGACCCAAACCCAAACTTTCGCTCCAATTCAGATTGAGCCCTCAAATTAATTTTCTCACTCAGCCGCTTCCCTCCTCCCTCTCTTTCTGCAAAACACCATACTATTGGCATTCTCTCTCAACAGAAAAATCAAATCAAAGCGTATGTTCATCTTCATCTCTGCATATTACACTGAGTATCTGCCTCTACTTGCTTGATTTTGTGATTGTGTTCTAATATTCGTTTTCGTTTAAGCAAGTACCTTTTTTTTTGTTGAAATTTTTACTTAGTGAAGCTCCAGGTTATGTTTAGTTGATTTTAGAAGCTCACTGTTTGTATATATACCTCTTGCAGAGACTAGTAGTAATGGGGAAGAAAAAGCAGAAGATTGTGCTACCGCCTGATCTTCCACCGGAAGTTCCTGATGAAGCAGTCGAAGTATCAGATGAAGACGTGCTTTTTGTAAGCGAAAATCGAGAATATACTGGATTCTTGTCGAATTTGGATACGAAGTCAATTAATAAGTAAGCAATTATTGGCATGTATATGTGTTTATTCTCACTTTATGTTGTTGGACCTAATGCACATAGAGATATGGTTTTTAAAAAAAAAATTTAATCTTGCAACCCTGGGCATGGTTTTGTGTATTACAAAGGTTTCGACTTTATTTTTGTGGATTGATGCATAGATACCTAAACTTTTTCATTTTGATTTGGTAAGTTGGATGATATGAATGTGGTATAAATGTGTCTGTTTTGCTTGAAAAATGTTCACTCAAAAGTCTACATATCTGAAAACTAGAAAAGACAGCTCTTGCAAAGGGGAATATACTGTTTAATTGATTTGTGAGAGATTAATATTTGAAATTATATCTGGTATATAGTTATTGTTTTTTCCCATTAGTTCTCTTATGATCAGTTGATCAACCTGATAAAAAAATATGACCAGTTGATCAAATATTGAATTTTTAATAAAGAAGAAGAAAATTCATGGAAGAACGATTTTTTAAATGCCTAGAAGGGAAGCAAAAATCGATGTTAGCTCTATGTAGGAAGGGAGTTGGAAGAAAGGAGGCAGAGGAGGATTGATGACAAATATGGTGGACAGTTTGGAAGGAGAGAAACCTAAGACATTTGAAGATAGAAGAAATTCCATTTAGAAAATCAAGATGAATAGCTGCTGCCTTTTCTATTTTTGGTATAAGCAGGTTTTAATGGGAGATATAGGAGATTTAGTAGATTTCATAGGCAAAGTGTTAGAAAATAAATGTACAAATGAACCCCCATACTCCTTTTTTGTAATTGTAAATCCTCTCGCTCAGCATTTGTTTTGGTGCTGAGTTATCTATGAATACGTGTTACCTTTATCTCAAAAATTGTAGGATACCTACATATTTTATAACTTGTGCTTCATTTGACTTTTCCACATGTTAATGCACTATATGGAGTATGCTAGAGCTTTATCTAAGTGGCCAGTGTCTTTTCCCTCTGTATTGCTGTTATCCTTGCCTTCATGCTCATCTCTTACTGAAAAATTCTACTCAGTGACGTGTTGAGAGTATTTTCCAAGACTCAATAGGTAAAAGGTCAAACTTCTGGCATCGAAGGTACTATGTTGGTGATCTCTGCCAAAATCTTCTCATCATTAAAAAAGATTTACTTGATGATCCAACTGTGTGTTTTACATTTCCCCCAAATAAATGAGAGGCCAATAAACTCCTCTCTCATGATCAGAAGTGCCAAACTTAAGATTGATATTTGACCTAAAATTATCGAAGTGTAACGAACATTGCTGGGTCAAATAGTTAAACTTTAGTTAGAAAAGATCAAATAGGTAGAAAAGGAAGTCTAGCTCAAAGAATTTGCCTCCCATTTCAACTTTGGAATCCTTTTTTTGGTCGCGGAAGTGGGTTTAATCAGGGAAACAATTCTTCCATGTTACAGATGTGTGAGCTTTGGCAGGCATAATAGCTCATTTGGAATCAATCCATTCTCCCCCATCTGAATGAGTGATTCAAACTGACACAAGATTGACATCTGAGCATATTTTTCTGCCAGATTCTATTGCGGCCTACAGTAATGATTGGTCCACAGTGAACTTTTTTTTTTCCTTTTTGAAAATCTCGTTTTAAGTGGTCACGAAACTACCTTTAGCTTCCATAGTTTGGCTCTTTGTTCAGAAGCTCCAGAGCTTAATTAGTTTAATGCTTATCCTAGTTTTGTAGCTTGTCAATGGGCCCATAATTCACCAATTCGAAGAAGTTCACCATATCCTGGAATTTTCTTAAGCTCTTGTGATCTTCTCACAGTATCCTGGATTATTGAATAGTTCACCCTGGTGCCCCTGTAGTTAGGGGTCGTTTTCATTTCCCACTCATGACGTTTTCCTTGGCATTTGGCCCTTTTTCAGGTTAATCTATCTGACACTGCAACTTTTATTTGTTCAATGGATTGCTATGTTTTTTAAATATTGTTAGAGTGATGTGTCCTTTTGTATTTGCTTAGCTTCTATTTTTTTCTATGTTCAACATTGGGAGTACGATTTAGTTAGAACATCTGTTTCTTTAAGTTTCTTATTTCCTATTCCCGTCTTATGCAAGTCTATTAACTTTCTAAAGTTCTATTACTGATCTTATTATTGTTATTGGAAAGGCACGTTACTCGTGTAGCCGATGTGAAAGAAGATGAGCTAGAGTCTCTGTATGAAAGGCGATTAAAGAAGAAGTCACTTGATAAAGAAACAGAAAAACAGCAGGGACTAGAGGTTGATCCTGTGGATGCTCTTCCTGTGAAGACATTAGATGGAAAACTTTATTACAGGACAGGTACTGAAAGCTCTTGTTCACTCATCATCACCCAGTATTTTACCTGCTGTAACCGTTAATTGAGTCTTATCATGTTATACAGTGCCAAAGGCTACACAAAAATCTGAAAACGAAGATAAAGATGAAGCTAATACTAACAACAAAGATGCTGGTATTGATGCAAGTGTGGTGAGGCTGACTAAAGCGGAGAAGCGTGCCAAATTGAAGAAAATTAGGAAAGAGGCTAAGAAACAGGCAAAAGAGGGAACAGAAGTAGAAGATGTTGAGCAAATACCTCAAGCTGAAGTCTTGGTATGTGCATTATATATCCTAAAAGATATGCTGTTGTGCTAGAATATCTACCCTAAAGTAATTTTAAATTGTAGATGACAATGCAAAGAGGGAAAAGAGGCACTTGAACTTTTGAAAAGAGTATATATGATGAGAGTTGGGTACTACACAAGTTAATGCTGGCACCCCTAGTTGCACTGTCACATGCTGGCACCCCTAGTTGCACTGTCACTATACTGTTAATTAGTGGAATTAATACCTGGTTTCGGTGCTTCACGTTTTCCTAATTTTGGTAAAGGAGGAAATCTTAAACCACTTGGATTGGGGTGATCTTTGTAAGAGGTTTTGTAGCGTGATTTAAGCTAGGCATTTCTGTGTCGACTATTCTAGAAAATAATACTCCCTCGGACCCAAAAATCAGGATGACAAACCTGTCTTTAGCTGTCCCAAATATACTTTCCTCTTTTTTTCGTCAATACTCTTTCAATATATAGTATGTACGAAGTTTTGTGAGCTTATTTTTATATTCTTCCTCCAACAAAATAACCACTGTTATTAAAAGCCATTAGCCATCGTTAAATAACGGAGCAATGCAAAGTGAGAGATTATTGCCTTATGGAAGAAACTATGAATTTAGATGGTGAGGTGTAAAGTGAACCTACAAGAAGCGGTTGATTTTCTGAATCGAATTTCAATGGATAAAAAAAGACAAATAATAAAAAAGAACAGGAAAAATAGGGCTTTTTTATATCAAGTATACTTGGGACTTCTCTTATATACACTTTAGTGTCCTCTTTGCTGCTGTCTTCTTCTTCTTGATAGCACCTTCTCTTCTACTACCTTTGTTTTTCTGCTCCTTGTGAATCAAATCTTTTTTTGATAACCGTGGTGTCCCAGCCAGCTTCTGAATCATTTCCTTCTTCTTATTTCTCTCTTCAACTCCCTTAGTTCAATTACTTCAACAAAAATCCAATGATTCTCTTCTGTATTTGATTAATTGGAAAGTAACTTTGCAATTCAATTTATAATTCAGTGGCGTTGTTGAAGTATATTTTAGTGATGTTTACTTCGAATTCTAGGATTTATATTGTCATTACCGTATGCTGGTTGCAGAATTTTTTATTAACTATGGTAAAAAAGGACACTTAAATTTGGATACAAGTATATTGATTTATACTTCCTTGGTGTTAGGACGAGGTGAGAAATGATATGACAGCAGAAGAGGCCAATCAAAAAAAGAAGTTTAGACTAGCTGAGCTGGGAACTGCACTGCTTACTGATCCTGAATCAAACATCAAATCTCTCAAGGAGATGCTGGAGATTTCTAAAGATGGTGATCGTGATATAGCGGTACTTGCCCTTCAGTCTTTGTTGGCTGTTTTCAGAGATATCATTCCTGGGTGAGAAGCTTGCAAGAGTTCATGGGCTGCTTCTAGTTTACTTGTCGTAGTTTTTTGTTCTTTTGTCAACTTTACTATGTAAACAATTAACTCTTCTTATGTCCTTTCAATATGTGCTCCAGGTATCGCATCCGTCTGCCAACTGAAAAGGAGCAGGATATGAAAGTATCAAAGGCTGTTAAGAAAATGCGGTTCTATGAATCTACCCTCTTATCTGCATATAAGGTTGATTTATGGATCAAAATCTCATATATTAATTGATTGACATCTGAATTCATATTATAGCTGCTAGTGCATATTGTTAATAACAGGCTTGACCACTTTGTTGTGTTCCAATTCTTTGTTTGAAAATTATTGTGCCACCTTTTTAGTGCACTGTGTTAATGGACTTTTGACCTTTTGTCTTGTGGATGGAAAAATATGAATTCAGACCATAGAAATTGTACTTTGTTTGGAATAAGAAGTATGAAACACAGGAATATATATTCTTCGAGCTGTTCTTATTTCTGGTGTTACATGATAGCATCTTGAGGTACTTAATGCAGATAAGAGTGCTAGGGCTGCTGTAATAATTAATGTATTCCTCCAGATGTTAGGTTGAGTTATTGAATTCTCATTACATTGCAACTATTTTACATATTTCTACCTGTTATTATGTATGAATAAACACCAGACATACTTTTTTTATCCAGGGTATTATATGAATTATCTTAGCTGTGGGATATTAAATTCAAAGTATTAAAGTAAATTCATCACCTGAGAATGAGTAAATAAATTTGACGAGTGTAAGGGCTAGCTAGACTCCTACTATGTTAAGCATGCTCACATACTGAAGCAACTTCTATGAAATGAATAGAAGTAAAAGTAAGAATTTGTCTTTGAAAGGTGGTCAATCAAATGGGTACAATCTAAGTTATTATGTATCAGGATGACTGTACGTTTTATCAAATAAACTTCTTGATATATCTCGTATCAGCAAGGTAAGTTGCTGAGATGAAGAAAATTTGAAATTTAAAGTTACATAGAATATGATTTTCCTATTTCAAAATTGTCTTAGAGACTTTTTTGACAATAAAAATGGTCTTAGAGACTTAACTTGCATCCTTAGAAATGTTATGTATTCGGATTGCAGATTCAAATATAAATCTAGTCTTGTCACAAAATAATATAATTCTAGTCTTAGAGACTTAACTTGCATCCTTAGATAATTTTGCTCATTACTCCTTTTCCTATTTGGGTATTAACAGGCGTATATACAGAAGCTGCTAGCTGTTGAAAAGCAGGCTGTATACAAACGTGTCGCAGTTCGCTGCATCTGTATATTACTCGAGGCAGTTCCACACTTCAATTTTCGAGAGAATTTGTTAGGTGCTGTTATAAGGAACATAAGCTCTGAGGATGACATATCGAGGTAAATTATGCCTACTGCTCCTCTTTCGTTTCCTTCCATTTTGTATCTTTTACCCTCCATGAATCCTTCATTGGGTTGCCCTATGATCCTGTTCTGGTGTTGAAAATCTTCAGTTCTCACGACTAGTCGTATACAAACTTTCTTCATTTCGAGTTGCTTTGGCATTATAGAGGATGCAAGACAAGCGTTATTTGGTTTCTGTTCTGACTTGGTTGCAGAAAATTAAGCTTTAAAATAAATCTACAATTACAAGCACTTATTCCATGGAAGGACTGGTATTGAAGTCCTTAATTGTGAGGCTGAATTAATATTTAACTTTTTAAGTGCAATGAGGTTATAGAGAGTAAACCTGATAATGAGGTCTCTATTTGGTTAGTTGGATGACTGAGAGACCCCATAAAATTGCAATGCATTCTTTTTTGATAACCTAGAGGGCTAGTAACCCATGGTTCGAAACTCTGTGGTTAACGAGCCTGCCCCTAATCCCTATACCCTTCTCCACTTAAATACAAGGCTTTTGTGTAGGGAAGATCCCAAACTTGTAACATGTGTCTAACACACACATAATACATTGCACTCTTATTGCTAGACCAGGGCTTTGGGGGCAAATATTGCAATCACTTCTTTGTAGAGGCTATATTTAAACTATTTATTGGAATGTTTGAGGGTTTGGAGTGAGAGAAGATTTGAAAGGGGTTTCTCTAAAAAGTTTTGAGGATTTAAAAGGGCTTCTCATTAGTTAATCTATCCAACACCTTTGTTTACTTA
This sequence comes from Solanum verrucosum, assembly GCF_900185275.1. Lineage (NCBI taxonomy): Eukaryota > Viridiplantae > Streptophyta > Magnoliopsida > Solanales > Solanaceae > Solanum > Solanum verrucosum. The sequence continues at coordinate 1,892,941 of NW_026019954.1, forward strand.
ACTGTTTTACATTCATCCAATATATTATGTCTAATCTATTTTCCCGTTTTTGTTGATGTAATTCGATTAGGCGTATATATTAGGGAATAGTTGAGACTTATACTTAACTTTTAACTTATGAAGCCGAGCCTTTAATTTTGTTATGTTGAATCCCTAGCCACTTTTTGCTAATATTAACTTTTAAAAGCTTTGATAATGGAAGAAGTTTTTGTTTTAAAGGGGTGAGCTTAGTTTTAGTGACAAACTATCCTCCCCAGACCACATGTGGGATTACCCTGGGTTTGTTGTTGTTATTGCTTCTTGTCTTGTCCAAAAGTTGAATGCTAATATGTCATTTCAGAATCTACTAAATTGCTTCTAATGGCGAAGCTTGAAAATTTATTGTACAGAGTTCGTGCACTTTAAAGTTATTGAGATATGTTGCATTGTTTTGTAGATTAGTCCTCTCTCTCCATAGATGCATGCTGATTGTGAAACAGAATATTCAAATAATATACTTGTGCCTCCAGGTTATGCTGTTTTTTGAAGTAGCAACTATGTTCTCTCAAGTTTATCTATCTACTGCTTGTTGACAGGAAACTTTGCTGTGCTACTGTTAAGTCACTTTTCACCAATGAGGGGAAGCACGGTGGTGAGGTAACGGTGGAGGCTGTTCAAATGATTGCAGACCTTGTTAAAGCTTCTGATTGTCAACTACATCCTGATTCCATTGAGGTCTGCAATTTTAGTACCGACACTTTGGTTTAGGACACTTTTTCTTAGTTTGTTTATGATGACATATTGAACTTAAATATGATGTGAATTTGAAGTACATATCCTGGGTATTGGGTAAAAGGTGAATATTCCAATGTTAAATGTGATGGCAGTGTCAAATAATTGACGAAGAAGATGGTGATCTTTTAAAATGTTGCTAGTTGACATATGAATTAATACTCTCAACAACATTTATTCAAGTACAGGGTCTACCTGGGAATTCTTGCTTAATTTTTGTTGAATCTCAACCTATTAGAAATAGTTTTTGATTTAGCAGTGGGAGAATGATTGCCCTCCTAACATGATTTTGTCATGCTCAGGTGTTTATGTCTCTGACATTTGATGATGACCTTGGAAGGCGCGAAGCTCAAGATGCTAAGAATAAATTTAAAAGCAAAAATGCTAAAAGAAAGGACCTTAAGGAGCAGAAAGAATCAGCTGCCAACGAGAAAAAGAGAACACGGAAAGAGATGATGTCAAAGACACGAGAAGAGGTATTCTTTTGCCAACATGATCTGTGACTGGACTTGTTAAGTGTAAGCTCATTTGCGCATCTCATGTTTTTACAGGTCACTACAGAATTGAAGGCTGCTTCATTAGCTACAGATGTTATTGAAAGGAGAAGGATGCAGACTGATGTATTATCAGCTATCTTTGAGACATACTTTCGTGTCCTAAAGCATGCCATAAAGCCTAGGTATGTTTTTCTTGCTGATGATGTAATGGAGCATGTCAATCAATGAATTCAATTATCATGAACACACTAGGTTTGAACTTGAACCACATCATAGAACTAGTTCCTCAGTGAGGAAAGAAAAATACTGCGCTTCCTTTTTTTGGGCTACCTGTCGTTTATTATTATTTTGGTGAAATTGTATTTGATTTAATGAGAAATCCTGTCATACAAATGTATAGGGAAGTAGAAAATCTCACACAAAAACATGATCCTTTGCAGAAAGCTTTCTAGCTTTTATAGAAAAAGGAAAATCCTACCTAGGAGAAAAGAATACATGGTTGTCAAGCGAGTCAGTCATTTCCTTTCTCTTTGCAAAACTATAACTAGCCATCACTATAAAAGAAGAGGTATATGAATGAAATTTGCAGTTGAGATCAATTTATGAAACCAGAAGAAGATATCTGAGGAAGACGAATAGGAGAATGAAGACCACCTTTCATTTCCTTTCTTATTTAATTGATTTTCTCATAAAGAATTTAAAGAAAGATAATTTTTTGGGTGATTCAGTGCCCAACTCTTTGGATTTTATACCAATCCACTATGTTTTTTGCTTGATTCTTTCTCAGAAAGTAACTTCACTGTGATTGTTTCTCAGATCAGAAGCAGGTTTCTCGTCTCAGCCAGCTGGAAGTTATCCACTTCTTACTCCTTGTCTTAATGGAATTGGGAAATTTTGCCAGCTAATTGACTTAGATTTCATGTCTGATCTCATGAATTATCTGAGAAAGCTTGCCAGAAGTGGCAATAGCTCTGATGGCTCTTCCAAGGATGTTTCAGCATGTCTGACAGTATCTGAAAGGCTCCAGTGTTGCATTGTCGCTTTCAGAGTGATGAGAAACAATTTGGACGCACTGAATGTTGATCTTCAGGATTTTTTTGTCCAACTTTACAATCTGTTAATTGAGTACAGGCCAGGAAGGTAGTTCTCCATCTATCAAATCACTATGTTTCAATTATTTGGCATTGGTAGTCTTAACTTTCCACCCTATTTTTTTTCCACATCAGCCTTTTAAGGAGGAGGAAAGATTTGTACATTTCAACCTCCTCTCTAAGTACCAGAGTTGGATATTTATTCAATTAGTCTGAGGTTACATCATCTAAGGCTAGAGTAACACGGTTAGCCATCTTCTTTGTAAGCAGGGATAAAGGTGAGATCTTAGCTGAAGCTTTGAAGATAATGCTTTGTGATGATCGACAACATGACATGCAAAGGGCTGCAGCTTTTATAAAACGTTTAGCTACATTCTCTTTATGCTCTGGGCCTGCAGAGTCCTTGGCTGGTAACGACATATTTTTTTTAGTCATCACTAGACTGCTATTTGTTCTTAATCAAGATTATATATGTTATGATTTAGGGTTCTCATTTGTCAAACTATTGCAGCCTTGGTGACTTTGAAGCATCTTCTTCAGAAGAACGTCAAATGCCGGAACTTATTAGAAAATGATGCTGGAGGTGGCTCTGTTTCTGGTGCCATTGCGGTATGAACCAGTCTTCTTTCTGATTAATTATATGGCACTGATGGTGTAAAGATGTTGACTTGTTACTTACATAAGTTAGTTTTACTTTTGTATCTTTGAAGTTTGTATATGGATCATTGATGCACATGATATTTCTGAAGAAAATAAGAGAAGTCCACCTCTTCGGCCCTTCTGTTCACGGACACCTCTAATTTTGTTCCCCAGCTTCGTTTATATACTTTCTTTTGGGTGGGGGTGGGGGGTCAGGGGAGGAAGGAACCAGAGGCATGGTAAACATAGGGCATGGATCTGTTGACACTATGGTGGCATAGAAACTTTGCAGAGCATTTATATCTAGTATATTCAGGAGTAGGCATTCCTGATGCAATGTACTTCTAGACTTTTCGTAGTACTTTCTGAAGTCGTCGTAATGTATTGAACTTCCCATCAGGGAAGCTGTGGAAATGTTCAATGACATTTGTGTTCTGTGCCATTCATGGTACCAACTATATGCTTCGTACTGAAATGACCCCCTTCTCATGAAAAAGAAATGTTTCCAATTGTGCTATTCATATTCAGTAGATAGTTGAACCTGTAGAATGTGCTGATGCCAGTTCTTTTTTGTTGCAGAAATATCAGCCTTATGCAACTGATCCGAACCTTAGTGGTGCACTTGCTTCAGTGCTTTGGGAGCTTAACCTCTTGTCAAAGCATTACCATCCAGCTGTTTCTACAATGGCATCCAACATTTCTATGTTGGGCACTGGTGATAACCAGATTCACCTGTCCAACAAATCTCCTCAACAAGCTTTTAAGGAGTTGTCACTTGAGCAGGACTCGTTCATCGTAAAAGTTGATCTTAATGCCAAGAGAAAAAAAGGGAATGCCTCACTAAAGCAAATTAGTAAGGGGGCAGACCTCGATTCCACTGTTCAAGTTGATGAAAATGATGTTAAAAGGAAACTCTCTGAGCATTATTCACTGCTGCATGACATAGCTGAAAATGAAAGACTAAGAGGGGAACTGGTTGGGACAACATTGTCTCTGAATCTATATGAACAATATAAGAAACAGAAGAAAAGAAGAATAAAGTAGACATTTGTTGTCTACAATTTTGTAGGTAGATCTACTTAACAGTTTAAAACATTCTGTACTTTTTTTGGATAGGAAAGTGCAACTCGTGATTGTTTTGTACAAACTGGGCATAATGCCCCTATTATGTTGTATGGATCTGATTATTTATTTCGATGTCCAGAGATATGTCCCAGGGCCACACTTGGTTGGAGCAAGTTTCGTTTCTTCCTTACCCGCCCCTTCTCTTCAAACTATTTTTGTATGTTCTCTTATTAATCGCAAGGTAAGTGTTGGGTATTAATTGTCCTGAGTTTCTTATCAGAAATAGAGGCTTGTTCCTTTTAACTTAATCAAGCTTTCACAATGTAGTCGTAGAAATTTTGAGAGTTTTGGTTAGGGAGAGAATTTGTGGGACACAAGTGATAGTTATCACTTGTGTGTGAACCTCCTTGTATTACAAGTGAATTGCTGATATTATTTCTCTCTATATTTTGTACTCTTATATTTATATAGTGGATTGCTCATCTCTTTTGTGGATGTAGGTTGGTTGATCAAACCATGTTAAATCTTTGTGTCTTTTGGTATATTTCTCGATTGTCTTCTTACTTATGATCTTTCAAGGTTTGTTTTGCTAGCTTCCGCATAACACCTAATTATTTCGGTCCTTAACAATAAGAAGAGAGAAAAATGAGGGCTTATTATCGCCATCAAGTGTTTCAAATTTCTTGCATGTACGACTATCGAACTGTGGTTACAGAAGAAAAGGAAAAAAAAGAAAATGCACCTGAATGTTTTAAGATAGGTTCTATAGGAATTGGACGATTAATAAATGTCCGTGTTCCTTTCATTGCATTATGTTTTAATAAGTTCCTAGATAGCAAGTCTAAAAGTTTCTCCTTAGATGAAGATCTTATGCTAATAATGAAAATAGACCGATTTTATATCACAATTTTACACCAAGAAAAAAAAAAAGGAATGGCCTGAAATAACAGAAGCTTAGTTATGGAGTAGAAGAAGGGTGACTGGTGGGTTTACAAAAAATATTGTTTTGATCATGCAACAACAATTTCAGAAGATTAACAAACATATAGCTGTTCAAAACATAATCATTTTACGTATTGAAGAATTTCCATAGATTCTTAACAGCGATGAGCTCTCAAATTTTGTTTTTCTTTTTCCATTCGGTGTCCACATTAGAGTTCTGACTAAATTTGGAACGCACATTTGAGGTTGGATTTCTCCATATCAAAGGCTCAAATTCGAGACCTCTAATTAAAGGTTGAACAATTCTATCACTACACTACAACCAGGTTAGTAAAAAGGTACATAAACTGATTTCCATATTTTTGTTTGTTCCCTTTCCCTAGATTCGTTATAATGTAGAGTCTTATTTACTAAATTATCATTGTTATCGGTCATCAAGTTGTAATTCCAATAAATTTAGTATAGGTACTTAATACTATATATAGGATAATATAAAAAAAATCTCTTGATTCGTAAAAGATGGATAAGTGAAATAAAAAAAAAAATTGACTAGTAAAAAGTAATTTCATTATTTTTACTTTTTTCCAGTGATACGATTGCGTAAATATTTACACCGTTTTAACTCCCAAATCAAATTTAAGAAACCTTTTTAGGTGCATTAACTTGACACTTTAATGGTCTAATTAAAGGAACTTGAAACAAATACATGCAGAACATTAACTACCCTATGATCGATATTATTGTCGGTCCATACATATTCCCCAAAATAAATAAATAATGAAAAACTAACTCAAAAACTTTGATGTTGCAAAATTTCAATATAATTATATAGTACCCATTTTTTTATTTTATTTTACAAATCATTCATGATACCATAGCAATAAACTCATAAAGTTAGCAATCGTTTATTTTTTCCGGGTAAAATAAATATGTACATATCGAAAACAGTAATAAATGTCTCCTTCCTTTACAATAATTTGCTCTTTACCATACGAAATTATAGATCACCTTCGATTCAGAAAATATTACATAAAATATATATAATGTTTTTCTAAAAGGTACTAGGAGGCTTAGCTAAATTATTTGCCACTTGGCTATACTTTTATTAATTAATCAAAAGGAGCTTAGCCTATCTAATGGATGTACAAATTTGCAATTTGGACATGTTGGTGAAGATTTTGACATCATTACTAACATATGACATTTTTTGCAAACTGCAGTAACCATTTCTTGCTGATCAACATCAAATGTTAGCCATGAAGGTGAACGATTGATTAAACCTTTAGACTCATAATTGTCTTTTTTTATGAAGTGATTTGAGTTGTTGCTAACAAAATTGTCATCACTTTGGTTGGTTTTTTCTGGTGATTGACATGATGGTAATAAGTTGAGTTCAAGATCTAAACTCATATGCACTTGATGTGTTGGTAGTGGTTCAGGATCACTTAGTCTTGGGTCTCTTGATGTTCTCTTTTGTGATCTTGTGTTGAAGAAGTATATCTGTCCAGACTGCATTTATAAAATAACAAAAAGAATTAAAAAATCAGTGGCGAATTCAGAATCTTTACTCGGATGAGTCAAAATACAAAAAAAGTAAATATATGAAAAAATCAAAAAACATATATGTATATTAATATTTTTTACCTTGCTAGTTACACACTGTAATTTCCAGTGTACCAAATAAGACCATGATTGGATGTACTTATTTTATGTGACTTTTAAGAATAAATTATTGGGATCCCAACTTTTGACTTTTTTATTGTTGTTTTTATTTTGGTTTAAAATCAAATGGTTGAATTTTTTAATTTTTTTTTACTTTTTCAAAACATGATGTAGAGTTCAAAAATTATTTTTAACTTAAAACGCTTTCATTGAATCCATTCAAACGGGCTCGAAGTCTTTAACTAGTTTTATAGTATTTCTTGAAAGAAAAATACATCAATAATATGATCTTAAAAGTATGACCTACCGAGTAGTGAATTGAGTAAAAATTCCATAAGATGGGGAGATTCAAATCTCATTAAAGATAGTTTTAAAATTTCCAACTGACTATTAAATATTAGTGGACAAAGTCATTCAACTAATAACAAAACAAAACAAAACAATTTTTCTGAAACACAATTACCTCTCTTATGTCAAGAGAATTCAAAAAAAATATTTTCTTCAGACACGCACACACTAACAAGAACACCATCGTTAATACATATAAAAAAAATAACATACCTTAATATCAAGACATCTTTGCCACTCCAAAGGAAGAGGAGTCTCAGGATTCAATTGTGTACCAAACAAAGTTGTAATTTTTTTTGCTTGAATTTGTGGCTTTATTTCATCACAAGACAATTGATCATCTTCCCATTTTCTCTTCTTACATAAATCTTCCATTACATTTCTTTGTTTTGGAATTTGACCTATTTTATGAAAAGACACCATCACTAATAATATATATATTTTTGGATTGTTGAGATAGTTATAAAATGTTGTGGAAGATTATATAGGGGGTGGCAAGTAAGTGCAATATAGAATCTAAAAGGGCAAAAATTTAAATGTGGAAGTAGAAAGGGTCCCATTATTTCTGTATGACGTGCTCTTCAAGTGAGAAGTAAATTGAATTAAATTGGAGTTGGGATCGGACTTTGCAATTACTATACACCTCCAACCTGCTATTTAAAGCTAAGTAGGTAGTACTAACTAACTCTTTTATCTCTTTGGTCAAATCTACACTCTTTCTCATGCATGCACTAATTTATAGTACTATTTATTAGCTTTTGCCATCATATATTATGATCACTTTACTTTAATGTAAACCTTGGCTAGACCACACAATTCTTGTTTATGTCATTTTTTATTATTATACACAAGAAATGTAGAGTTTTGTTTGAGTTACCTCATGGTAAATAGCTGATAAGTTTTAAGTGTTTGGAGTTAATTTTATAAATAAGTAGTTATGTGTTTGAATGAAAGTATTAAAACTAATGATATAAACAGTACTCTCACATTAATTTTTCTGTTTCGCTTCTTGAGAGTTGATTTAATTAAGTTTTGGAATTAAATTAGATTAGATTAATTCAATATTTGTAAAATTACAATTTAGATATTACTTTCTCTATTCCATATTAACTGAATTTGTGAGGCAATGCACATTTATTAAGAAAAACATTCAAGGACATAAAATATAATTTTGCAAGAAATACAATTATCTCCTCTTAGTCCATATATTAAGTAAATTGTTGAGACTTTTTTCATAATTCAAAATAAATAAATCTCAAAGTTTAAGAAAACTATTGAAACATTTTTTCTTCATATTTATCCTTCAAAGGTTCTTAAATAGAATAGTTTGGAAATAATCAAAAGAATAATAGTGAAAAATATTGTGTAATTTATGCTAAAACGTATTTTCTTCTTCTTATGGGGTGTGTCAAACCACAACAATTCAATTAATATAGATAAGATAGATTAAAAAATTATACAATAAATACAATATATTATGATTCTCTCATATCAATATGGGTTTAAAAAATTATCTTAAAATGTTGGTCAAAGTTCAAGTAATTTCGGAGCTAAATTACTTGAGATATTATTCTCTTCCTACTTCCAAGTTTTAAATTTTGGAGCTAAATTAGACCAGATTAGTTCAAAATATTAAAATTACATTAATTAAAAGATTCAAAAATTATACGTAACAATATACTATGATTCTTCTCATATCACTTAACTTGCTGAGTAATTATTTGACTTTCGAAAAGTAAAATATGACAAGTATTTTGGACCGGAGAAATTAAAGTAGATTGCACTCATGTCACTATCCGTCTACTTGATTGTTGGTCTACTATTAATAAGTGAGCGATGTAATATATCATTGTGTGTATAGCAAGCTGCCATTAATGCCAATTACTTTATAATGGATGGGGAAAAGGAACTTGCAAAATGTTCATTCATGAGATATTTATCCCTTCAGTATGGGATATATAACTTTTTTAAGGAAGATCTTTCATAAAATCCTTTATCTTTAGTCCAATTCATGAATTTTTCTTTTATTTCTATTGGAACTTGTAATTAAGAAATTAACTATAGGTTTCGATTGGTTTATGGACTAATTATGGATATATAATAATGCACATAGGGGCAGATCCAGGATATTGGATGGGGTTTTTCGGAAACTCTGTAATTTTTGTCCAAACTTTATATTTTATATTGAGAAATGAGAATCCGTTAAGTATATAAAAGAATATTATAATAATAAAGAAGCTATTAATAAAAGGAATTGTTTGTCCAATTATAATTGCATATTGGTTTATTTTACTGGGATAGAAGATAATTGATGATCAACACCGGTTAGCTGATATAGGGTTTCAAATGAGTGAGTTGAGCTGAATTTTAAAATGTTAAAATAGGTTGAACTGATAAATAAGCGTGTCATTGATCGCTGAAACAAGTTGAGTTGAAATGAGCTAAAAATCGGAGCATTATAATCCAATCCATTCAATTCTTACTTAGTTTCAAATTCAAAGTTTGTTTTGTTATAATTTGCATGCTTGAATACTTAATAAAACTTGCTTTTCTTATATTATGAATTTTAAAAACTTGTCAAATAAAAGAATGTCTTTTTAAAACATTTCAAACAAAGTTTCTTATTGGTCAATTTGCATTGCCTATTAGTATAGTTTTAAAATGACTTGAATTATGCGAGTCAAAATAATAAAATATGCAGATTACTATAATCCGCCCTAACATAAACAGTTGGGTGGATTATGATTTTGACACCCAAAACTAATATATCAAAGCATAGTAACCAAGAGGGAAGTTAAAATCTGTTCGATTCTTTATATTTTGAAATCTTTTAGTAAAAATTTTGACGACAAGTTTGTAATTTCCAAATTGGTGATATATACAACCACCTTTCGACAACGCTTACGATAAAGTTGCACCTTATCTTGCATATAATAATTGATATACTGTTACGTCTATATTAGCTATATAAAATTTAATAAGAGCAACCAATTAAACACATATTTTTGTTATATGATCAGATCAATCAATTAAACATTTTTAATGTAATGAAACCAAACGACCCCAAATGATACATCTTCCACCAACACAATTAAAAGCAGATATACGTCATAGTTTTTCCTTCCAAAGGAAGCCTATAGACAAAAGATTAGCTGTAGAGTTATTGTATTTAATTAGACACATATGTCGTGACGTTAATAAGATATAGAGAAGATGAAGAGGGGAGGACGTTGTCTGATATCTGTATTGGAGTTCGACTATTTCAGATTCGTGTCATGTAGGGCCTCATTCAAGAGAAGTGTTCCTTATCAAGATTTTTTTCAAAGCCAAGGCTCGACTTTGAGACTTCGGGTTAAGGGATGAACAATCTCATCCACTTCACCACATCCTTTCGTGGTGGCCAAGGGGGGTTATGAAATTGTCTAGAAAATTATAAAATGGTCCTTTATTTTTGGAAGTAATAAAGTCCAAAATAGTAATCACTTGATAATTATTTGGGTAATTTTGGTTTCCATTAAATATCTATCAAACTCTAATTGTTAAATATAACCGAAATTGTGAAATAATTTTTAACCAGATATATACACCAAAATATTTTATTAAAATTCCAGAAACTACAACGAACGCACACAAAAATAAAGGACCAAAAATAACATAAAGCTACAAAATTTATACTTTCAAATGTTAGTTCCAGCTAAATATTTTCTATTTTTAAAAATTCTCATTGTTAAATTTAACAATCCGAATTGGTAAATATTCATTAAAGACTGAAAAAACGCTCACTTTTTGATAAATTTAAAAGACAAAAACAATTCAAATTGATATTTAAACGATTATTTTGAATCTACTATAAAAAAATAAATAAGAAACTATATTTTCATCATTTCATCTGAAATTGTCATTAAATAATAAGAGTCCGTATACAGTTGGGTTGAAGAAGGGCGTTGAAATATAGCTAGAGAAACTTTAAATAGGGGGTTGGTCATTATAACTCATAACTCCTACTACTTCTCCCTTTAAGTTTTGCTTCTTCGGTATTTCAAAAATAAATTTTTATTTATTATTTTTAATATATTTTAAAAAATATTTTATCCTTAATATTAATTACTTATTTTCTGAATTATTTTTCAAAACAAAATTATATATTAATAATATATATATTATGGTAAATACTTCTATTAATCAGTATTTTTAAAAGACTTCTAAAATCTAAAATAGATAAAGTAAAAGTGAAAGTAAAGAGTAAAAACTTTAAAGGCTCTTCAACGGTTCAACCATTGAAAAAGCAAAATAAATATCATAAAAAGTTTATATCATGAGTTTGCTGATTTTTCTAGAGTACTATAGGATCGTTGTAAAGTCATTTCTATTTAGTTGTTTAGGAGTATGTGGAATTTAATACTCTCTTCGTTCAATAATATTTGTTTAATATATTGTATCTTTTTCGGTTCCTTTTTATATGTTATATTTACTATAAATAGTTGATTCATGATATTTGTCATTTCATAAAATCAATGCATTAATTATAATATTTTTTCTATTTTACCCTTGTGAGTTATTAGCCTTGAAAATATACATTTGACTAACATAAAAAAATTAAATGAATAATTTATGCTCATTGATCAAATTAATTAATCACAATAAATAATTTCATATTCATTGGTTGAAAAAGTTGACTTAAAAAAAATAAAATAAGGATAGAATGATAAACTTACTTAATTTCTTATTCACGTGAAATAAAAAATTGTGACATATGAATAGGAACGGATGGAGTACTATTTTGGAATATCCAATAATATTTGTTCACTTTTTGAAATCAATGGATAATTTTATACTTAGCTCCTAATTTATTCTTATCATTAATTATAGACATTTCTCTATTACATTTACATTTTTCAAGACATTATATTTATTATATTTAAAGAGTGATATAGTATAATTATCCTTCTAGTAGTTTCTTAAGAAATGTGCAAAGTCAATAGTGGACGAGTATTGTTGGACAGATGGAGTATTTGATTTAGCAGATTTATTAGAACAATCGGTTTCTTTACTTGTAGTTGGAAATTGGAATCTACTTGCTCCAACCGATTTTAGTTGTCATGCTTATTAAAAAGAGAATATTATTTATTATTTTAAAAAATTAAGATAAAATTTAGAAAAAAATTATTTAATTACATAAATATTTCTATTATATTTGTTAATTTTTCGTATAATTTTAAATAATTACACATTATTTCACTAATTAATAATTTTATATCAGATTTCCAATAAAATACACTTAAATACATAACTATATTTTTGCTACAAAATAAACTCTGAATACAATTACGGAGAGAGGCAAGTGAAATAGGAGGGACGCGAGCTAGAGAGGAGATGTATCTCACATAAGTGTGAATCATATTAGATACATATATGTGAAATATTAGATACATTCTGGAAACTCATGGGTAGAAACATAGTTAAGTCCTCAATTGAGATTTGTATTGTTTGCCCAAAAAATAATAATTTTTTTCACTTTCATCTTTATTCTAATAAAAACTAATAAATGTAGAAAGAGATTAGTAATTGAGGTCAAAGAATAATATATAAATAATTTAGTCAAATTATCCCTTAAATAAAAAGGCGTGCAATGAGCAATATTTTACTTACAGGAAGTCAGCATACTTTGTTTATGCATCTATTTAAAGTCCTATAATTATTGAAATTGAAATTTATAAGATAAAAAAATTGTCATCCATATTTTCAACGTATTGTTTGCATTTTTTTTAAAACTAACAATTTCCAATTCATTGAAACTACACATAATCTATTTGTGTGTGCTTTTAATAGTCCACAACGGCCCTCAACCATTTTTAAACAACCAGCATTTTAATGAGTCATGAATACGTATGAGATCCCCCCACCCCACCCCACCCCACCCCACTACTTTGCATCATCACTTCAAATGAAACCATTTCCCTTCAACTAACCCTCCACAATTTTTTGTGGAGTGATAAGTATGCCTTTATTTTTAATTAGATATCTCAAATTTGGCCTTCACGAGTATAAAAGTTGTTTTCGTTTAGGCAGCGGCAAAATCATAATTTTCAATAAGGGGGTTCATAATCTGAAAAAATAGACACACGAAGTAGCTGAAGGAGGTTCGACATCTATTATATATAACTAAAATATTATTTAACCATGTACAAATAATATAATGATGACGGTTCGAATGAATCCCTAACTGTAAGTTGGTGGCTCCGCCACTGCGTTAAGGAGCACTTTACTACTCAATGTGAGACTTTCCGATGTGAATCCAAATCTAATCGAACTTCAATATGGATATCAAACTAAAAAATAAAAAAAATTTGAATTCCCTTCAACTTTGGTTGTCTATGTTTTGCATGCAACATTTCTTTTTCTATATATTTATTATACATGTTATTATTATAACTTCACATGATGATATAAGATCTTCATACATATCGTTTACGTAATTAACCAAATTATTGATATTCTCTCTCAAATAACACAATCTCTCCTCCATTTCGATTCTCCTACACTTTTCACTTTTGAGATCCCTTAAGAGAAATCTTTCCACAAATACATAATAGCCAATCGAATTTACCGTTTATTTTTCCTAATCAATATATACATACACTATGTGCTGCTTATTAATGGGCCTAGGTGCGTGAAGGCGAGGTAAGTTAATTGAGAATCTGCGCATGAAATCCTAATTTTTTAAAATAAAATTTATATATTTGTAAACTACGTAAAAAGTACTATAAGTCACAATAATTTACAATCCAAATATTTAATAGATATATGAAAAACTTACGGTCAAAGATAAACTTATTTGTATCTCAAAATCTGAAATGTATATCGAGACGGAGGAAGTATATAGATTGGTCCACTATAGGATTTTTAGAAGGAGGGTGAAACAAATATGCACAAGCACAAGTATTCTAAAATACCAACGTAACATCGAAAAAGTGAACAATAATGTACCTATTTATTAGTAGTACGTAGTATCAGTATAAGGTTTAATTAATTCCAATACATATTTTAAGAATATTACACATCCATGACATGAATGGAACGTAGAAAAGGAGGAAACAACAAGTGAGTTGAATATTGAGTAGGCATCTTCTAATGAGGGAACATTAAAAAAACCATGTATGGCTCATTATGGTTAGCCCATAATCCCAATTCAATGGACGTACGTACGGAACCTATTTATTTATGCATATTCACCAACCACATTCATTATATTGACGAAATTTACTCCTACTTCACAAAAAAAGCAAAACAAGCCCATCAGTTTTGTGAACGAATTTAAGCTAGCGTTTGACCAGAGATAAGGAGGTATAGATGGATGAGATATGATTAAAAATGAAGTAATTAATATATATTCGGCATTCGGGGTATGGTGAGAGTGACTAACGTGAAGGATTAGATGAAGAAAGTGAGACTGAGATGGTTCAGACACGTGAAGATTTTTAGAGTGGTAAAAGTCTCACATTGATTGGGGAATGGATTGGCGGTTTCCTTTATATGAACTTGGACGATCCTCCCCTGATGGACTAGCTTTTGGAGTTGAATTAGACTCATGTGTCATATCTTTACATGGTAGTAGAGTCAGGTCCAGGGGCGGAGGCAGCATATAATGAGGGGGTTCATCCAAACCCCTCGGCGAAAAATATTACTATTTATACATGGTTAAAATTATTTTTTAGGTATGTATAATAGATGCCGAATCCCCTTATTAAAATTTCTGGTTCCGCCACTGATCAGGTCCATCTCTGTTTGGACTCCCGGTCCACACTCCAGTTGGGCCTGGGCGTAAAGGGGGTGTTAGAGTGGGTAGAAGTCCAGATTGATTGGGGAATTGACTGGTGGTCTTCTTATATGGACTTGGACAATCCTCCCTTCTCATGAACTAACTTTTGGAGTTGAGTTAGGCCTAAGTGTCATATATCTTTACAAAGATATATAGGTGTGTGGATGCACATGTGAGGAGGCGTGAGAGGTTATGTATAGTAGATGTTAGGCTAGGTAGGAGTCTGCAAACCTCTAGCTTAATGAGAATACCTTATAAATAGGAAAAAAAATTATTTTGCTAATTATTCCTTAAAGAGTGTGTCAAATTAAATTTAAACAAATAAAAATAAACAAAAAGAATAATAATTAAATTTAAATTTTCAAAACATAATTACTTAAATTAACAAGTCAAGTGACAGAAAAAAAGGGAGGCCAGAGGAAGAATAATTAAGTAAAGAAGTAAACAAAAAGAGAAGTCAAGCAGGAAAAGGAGACATTAAATATAGGGAGGTTTTAATGATGATATGTGTTTCTATGGAGCGCTTGAACCCTACCCACAATTTAAAATAGTCAGATTTTAATATACATAAAAAATAAAACAAAATAAAATATGTGTTTATAGATATCCCTCCGTTCATTTTTATTATCCATTTTGAATTTTGTATGTTTCTTAGAAAATATGTAATAGTTAATATGGTTTTATTACAATATTTATATTAATTAATATATAATTTGAAATTTTGAAAAATGAATAATTAATGTTAAAAAAAATATAATCTTAATATATAAAATTAAATGAGAAGGGAAAAGAGGGGTTGTATTAAATTAAATGTAGTAGGCAGCTGCCTTTCATTAAATCATATTGAATTCACTTAAATGCAAATTAAATCGAAGTGGATGAATAGAAAGAGCAAATGCATAATGCATTTAAACACCTCGCTTTCTACAAAATTAAGTATCTACTTTAATTTTGCTGAGAGTACCGCCGGCCTCTTCATTCATTCATCCATCCATCCTTTTTAATGCTTCTCAACCTCTTCCTTCCTTCATTTACAAATTACAACCACCATCCTCTTAAAAACAACTTCACATATACTTTCTTCGTTTATTTTTACTTGTTCACTGTAATTTTTGATATGATATTTTTTCAGAAATAATATAATGATGATTTTACTATTTTATCTATTTGATACTTTTACTTGTTATGTTTCGCTTCTCAAGAATTAAACTGCATGAACTTTATCCAAATATGAGAATGATTGCAACTTGTGGTGTTCTTTTCGTATGATTTTCAAACATCTAAATTAAGAATTAAAAATATTGAATTAATCTAATTCAACTTATTTATGAAATTAATCAAATTGACTCTCATAAAGCAAAATGTGACAAGTAAAGATGAACATTTTTTTAATATAATAAATTCAATGTTATGAAAAATACATTAGATTCTGAATAGTATAGTTAATAAGGGGAATTTTTGCATATAGCCACTCAAAATAACTTAATTAGGTTTTATAGTTATAGTTTGCTAATTACAACTCGTAGCTACATGTTGGGGGAGGAGAGATGCGAGCGAGATTGGGAGAATAATTTGTATAATTCACAACTATTATTAAACAAAGAGAGTATTTGAAGTTCTTACTCACAAATATGACATTAATGTGGTTAAAAGAAATAAGTACATTAAACTGATAGGAATAATTACAATAATTAAAGAGTCAAATTATCCTTTACTTAAACTGATAGGAATAATTACAATAATTAAAGAGTCAAATTATCCTTTACTTAAGTATTTTTTTAAGAGGTGTGAAAAAACATGATAAATATTTAGAAAGGGAGGAAACAATAATCTTCATTTAGGAATGATTTGTTAGTGCCATGCACAATGAAGAAGCCTATACCATCAAATGTTAGACTAGTGATCATTATTAGTGGGAGGAAATAGGTGAACATAATTCATTTTTAACACGTAATTATCATTTTTTGTCATACATAATAAAAAAACAATAATTTGTTGTTGATCACCAATAATATAAAATAATAATAATCAACAATAAGCTAGAAATAGACCAAATAGAGCGAACAGGAAACAACAAACATAATTAAATCTATTTATAATAACCAGAAAAACATAGTATCATCTAAAATGAATTTGTCAAGAATGGAGTTTTGAATTTTTTTTTTTCTAAATTTAAAAGAATATAAAACTTCTAAAATGGTAAATATATAATTGAAAGCAAAATACAAATTTATCCTTACGCAGTACGCATTCATATTAGTAAAAGTCTAAATGAGTATCGAAAATCGAGTTAGAAAACTAATAGAAAAAGGAAAATAACATATAAAAATAATAATAAGGACAACTAATGAGTGGTGAGGTAATTAGATAATTGAAAAGCTTTATTGCAGTGTACTTTTATCAGTGGACCAATAATTACAACCGTTTAATTGGCGTAAAATTTTGGCAATACAAATTCATGATCAGCAGTTAGCGTAGAAAAATAACTTAGATCAGATTCAGATGGTAACTTGACAATTCTTTCATCGTACATTATTTAATTAATAACTTTCTCACTCTAATAAATATTTCTGCAAATGTGTAAGAAGATAATGATTTAGTTTCAGATTATTTCATTTTGTTTTATTTTTTCCTCTTTTCTTTGTTGACGTATGATTTTCTAATTAGTTGATTAAAATAAAAAAAGAAGAATAGAGGACGAGTATACCAATTATTTTAATCAACTAATTAGAAAATCATACGTCAACAAAGAAAAGAGGAAAAAATAAAACAAAATGAAATAATCTGAAACTAAATCATTATCTTCTTACACATTTGCAGAAATATTTATTGACGAGTATACCAATTATTTTGTTGTCGTATACTTAACTGCACTTGATATTTACGTCATTGTAAAAAATAGTTTGGATTAGTGAATCCAATCTAACTTAATTGAGAATACCCAGACCTAGACTTTGTTGTTACTTATTCAAAAGTCGTCCTTAGTGATTCGATGGATAAAATTACTATAATAACATAACAGATTGATCTTCCTCCAGAGCTCATATCAATGAAGAAATTGACACCTTGCAATGTTGGCTCTTCGGCTAAAAGAAAAAAAAGTCAAAGTGATTTTTCACTTATCTAGTGGAATATTTGAATGTAATTATGGAGATCTTCTTTGAATTTTGAGTTCGAAAGATATAACAAGGAAAGGTTAAATCGAATTCTTGTTTAAGCAGTATATATCATTCCTACATTGTATTAATTTTGATCTTAGATTTCCGTATTTCAATTCTAACATATTCTATGATTACATAAAAATGCATATAGTAATTAAAGGTTAAACGTGCGTGTTTGACCAATATCACAACGACCAAAATCAATTTCGTCAATATTTAAAAATAGGTTAAATATAATAATTTTGAAATTATTTAATAGTAGCTTTTATAGGATTTTACATATTGCCTACAAATTAAACAAACAAGAAAAGATGGAATCATGGGTACTCATCTGAAATTTCCGACTATACATGGTTATCACTTATCACTTATCTCCCTAAATTGATATTATACTGTTCTATGGTGAATTTCTTCTTTTACTTGAAACATTACTCTGCTCATTTATTTTTATTTGTCTATAATATTAAAAATAAAATTTTATATTTCATATTAAGAAAAAATATATATATATTTTTAACATAATTTACTTACGCTTCAAATATTCTCAATATCTAATAAGATTATATATCAGTTAATAAGAATATTATGATAACATATATATTAATTATAGTATTTAAAAGATGTGCGTATTGAAAGTGAACAAATAAAAGCCAATAGAAAAAATATTTAAAACTCATGTCATGTCTTTGACCTTTGGGTCCATATAAATTATGAAGTTTTTAATGGCCAAATTAAAGGTCGAAATTGTGAAACTCTTTATATTTATGAGTACCAAATTGATTATAGCATTAATATTTTGTGGGACTATATGTCATTTATTGGAATTTTGAAAGCCGAGAAAAGCGGTCAAATGGCAATTTTATGCATTTAATTCTTCTTCAGAGCTTTATAGTATTATATATATTGGAGGGTCCCATTTTTAAATGAAGAATTATCTCAAAACTTTCTTCTAATATGAACTCACCTGCTCATGGCTGCTCTTTAAATAGTTTGATAATATAGGCGAATTCAGAATTTAAATTAAGAAAAAAGGTTTGATAAATTTTTTAATTTTTTCACGCAGGATTAATATATCTTCATAATAAAAGTGATTCATATATATTTTTATTATTTTATGAATGATTCACATGTACTTTTTTTCTCTTACGGAATTCAAAAATTATTTTTTTTAATCAAAAAAATAATTCACATAAGAGTATATTTGATCCTTCTCACATATTTCTTTTTGGTTTTTTTAATTCAACGACTAATTTGAATTTATTATTTTCTTGTAAAATTTATTATAGATGTCCTAATTTTTTGTACATCTATAAAAATTAAGAGACTGTTTGATATTGCTGCTAAAAGTGCTTATTTCTAGAAGAACTTTTTAAAAATTGATTTTTGGAAAAATGTTTATAAAAAAATCAATTTGTGCTTGACATATTCAATTGAAAATTGTTTTTGAAAATAAGCAATTTGTATTTGATTATTTTTTTTTTTATTAAAAAGTACTTTTGAGAGTTAAATCACGAAAAATGGCAAGTATCAATAATATGCTTTTAATATTAAGATTATTTTATAGGGAGAAACTATTTTAAACATCTAATAGAGAAAAGGCTCAAAACAGTCCTTCATCTTTGGGTTAAGACTCAAAGTCATCCTTGAATTTTCACATGGAGCATTAATAGTCCCTCATGTTTGCAATATTGGTGCACTTTTGGTCCTCCTTCAAAATTTTGTCTATTTTTAACATTGATTTTATTCATAATTTATGCATGAAGTATTTAATCGTCATTTTATATATTTAGTAGAAATAATAACTCCATGTGAGAGATTGTGAGAAGAAAAACACATTATTTTGTTTAGTAGAAATCGTATTGCATGTAAAGTCGAGAGGTTCATCACGACGATTTCACGAGTACAAATTTTCTTTTCTTGCAATGTCATATGTTAAAATGTTATTATCTTAGCTACAATAATATTTATACCGAACAGAACAAGGTGCTCTTCTTCTCACCTTCCCTCACATAGAGTTATTATTTCTACTAAATATATAAAAAAAATGATGGGACATTCCTTACATAAAATTATGAACAAAATTAATGTGAAAAAATAGGCAAAAATTTAGGGGAGGACCAAAAGTGTACCAATATTGCAAACATGAGGGACTATTAGTGCTCTATGTAAAAACTCAAGGATGAATTTGAGTCTTAACCCAAAGATGAGGGACTATTTTGGGCCTTCTCTCCATCTAATACAAAAGCTTTAATTACATTTTTATTTTAATTAATTAAAATATACATATTCAAATTTTCAATTAATATTGTACCTAGATTATATTGTTGAAAATAGTGGAAAGAGGATTTTTTTTTTATTTGTTACCTATTTTATTAGGATTCAGTCTTTAACTATTATCCTTTTTTGGTTATAATACTCTAAAGTTAAAAAAAAAGTCAAATTAAAATAAAATAATCCGAAATTAAGAAGAGAAAAAAATGTTATTTATTAGAGTACTTTGTTTTTGGTGAGCTGAAATATTTAATTATTACTTTTCTTTATTTTTTTAATCCTACAAGAATATTGTTGTTATCTTTATTTATAATTCAGTAAAATATTACGTAAATTAATATATAAAATATAAAAAATAATATAAGAACATAAAATAAAATAAAAAATTTATTATATAAAAATAAAAAATAAAAATCTTGAATGAAACTTAACCAAACTTATGAGATATGTTACTTAAGACGAAATTTCGCAAAGAGCCACTATAATAGACTTAATTAAGCTCCTTAGCTATAGTTTACATATTTACTGGTTGGATCTATAATTTAAGCTGCTATGGGCGACCTCGTTTGTATAATTCACGTGTACGCTTGTAGTGTATTTATATAATTGAGTTATTTTCGTCTGTATTTATATAAATTGGTTAGTATTAGTTGATTTGTATTTATTTTTGTATAGACTCAAAATAACAAATTTATACAAACACAAACATCTGAACTTTAAACAATTATACAAATTACATTATACAAAAGTTATACAAATTTCAAAAACTATATGTTTCTAACTGAAATTTGGTTGTAATGTTGCCTAGAAATTAGTGGCGAATGACAATTAATTCAAACTATAACTATGTTAACTAATTAACTAGTATATGCTTGCTTATTCACATATTTCTCCATTAATTAATGAAGGATATATTGATAAATATGTATATATCTAAGAGGTATTTTAGTTTTCAAAAAAATAATTTTCTCCTTGTTTTTATTTTTAAAAAACAGCAATTTTTAGTTTTTTCCTACAACAGAAAAACTGTTTTTGCTTTCATTTAAAAACAGTTTTAACGATTTGTCAAGCACTTATTTTTCCTCAAAATAACTCTTTTGACCTCTCAATAACTATGCCAAATAGACTCTAAATTACAGTATAGCAACTAGTTTATATTTTTTCTCTTACTTTTTTTTTTTTGTTTCACTCTTGTTTCTTTTTATTTCTCTTATTTTACACTAAAGAGTGAAAGAAAAAATGAAATAATAATAAATAAATTATAATTAAAATTAAAAAATAATTTATGTTTTAAAAAGATCAAATATATAATATTTTTAAATATTTAAAAAATTAATTTGATCACTTTTGTAATGGTAGGGGTATATATGAGCTACTTTGTAATGGTAAGGATATATGTAAGCCAATTTTTGTAATTTTAGAAATATGTATGAACCACTTTTATAATGAGTGATATCTCATCTCTAAATGACAAATAGACATTCACTATTTATTATACTTTCAAATTTTAATAAGCTTTTATATAAATTTATATTTCATATTAAAAGTACGAAATTCAGATAAACTTGATATCATAAGGCACATTATCCACTTCTGGTTGAACTTGATAGTCACCGCTGGCTGATGGCTGCAGTTGGCTTTGATTGATAAGAAGCTCTTAAATTTATGTGTTTTTAATGAACTCTTTCTCGAACATTACATCCAATGATACCAATGGCTCATCATTTATCACTTTGAAAATTTAATTAAAATTGTTTGTTTTTTATTTTTCTTTTTGTTAATTAAAATATTTGAGATTTTTTTTTCATAGTTCGTGTTTGGTGTTGATATTAAAGCTTCGACTAAAATTAAATTGCTCATTATTTATTGTGAGCGTGACAGTTTCAATAAAAATTTCATTATATTTAAAATTCAAATTCAAAATTTGACCAAATTGCTAAACTATGAAAGCTAAATCGAGTGTAATTCGAACCTAACAAAATTACTTAATAGTTAATACTATAGAGAAATTTGGTAAAAATTTCACAGGACACTCTGTTCTGATCGTCTCAATTAATTAGTATTCATATTATATTTTACTTTGAATGAATACTCTTAGGTAATAGGAGTATTAAATAAAAGTGTCTATTTTTTCATTTTTCAAAATAAAATTCAGATCTATATGACTTGAAATTTCAGTTAACTTTTATATTCATTTCATCAATCATTATATACATGTCGAAATGCAGACATATATAGAAGATTTTTTTATTTTTAAAAAAGCGTTAAATAAGTTTGTTAGATTTGTTGTTTTGATAGATTGATGGTTGTTCTTTATCATATATGAAACTTATGTTTAAAATTTAAACTTAATTATTTGGAGCAGATTTCGATGTTGGATTGTTGAAATTCGAAAAAAAAATTGGCAAAAAAATACAGACACACATAGGGAAATTTTAGTCAATCATATTATTGTGAGGAAAAATCTTTTGGCCCAAAAATTTGGTCAGAATAATATTTTATCGATGTTATTTTACCTTTGTAACTTTAATACCTTTTAACTAATAAATGGAAAAAACATCAGTTTATTTTAAAATAAAAAAGGGAAAAATTTCAAAACAACAATATTTTAGCTTTTAATGGGACTCCTTAGCAATAGTTTCACTATTTATTTAATATGTCAATATTTTAGTTTGTTAAGGACTGAGTTATGTATTTATTTTATTTTGATTAATTTGAAAGAATACAAATAATTAATAGCAGAATAGAGAAAATCATGAAACAGAAAATTTCAAAAAAGGTAAAAAAAATTAAAATTTAACATTAATAACGTTTTTGAAAGAGCATATGTTGCCATTTTTCTTTCTAGCATTTTTTTTTCCTTTGTTCTTAAGAATTTCAATTATTTTTTTTGAAAACAATAGTTTGTATTTTATATCTTATACGAGTGGAAGTGTTGGAAAATTTCTAATGCCCTCTGTTTTGGATAGTTATATGTTTGAACTTCTTTGAATATGCATGTGTACATCCGAAATGTATTCGAATACCTAATGATATGTATAACTAATTTAAAATACAAAAAATATTGGTATTGATTTATGATGAATACAACTCTTTGGCATTCTAGTTCAAGTACAACAATAAAGGCAGTTGTGAAGTATATACCAAAATACAAATACAAATTAGTTGTAAATCGAAATGATATTGAAAAATACAGTTGCGATGAATACATAATACATAGAATAAGTTGTATTCAAAATAAATTGTATTTATTTTTCAATATCCAATTTTGTTATATTATTATTTCACTTTAAATTTGCAGAAAGTACTTTCTGGCTCAGTTTTTATTTCAAAATATGAAGTTGTATTTCAATATCATTTTGTATATCAAACGCAGAATGAATACCAATAATTTTGTATTCCCCTTCTTGTGATGTATTCGTCGCAATTTTATATATTATGTATTCATAAAAATTATATTGCTTTAACCAAATAAAATACAAAATATGTCTTACTAAGTTTGTATTTCAAATATCAGATTGTATTTCAGTATGATTTTGTATTTCAAACGAAAAAATGAATACCAATAAATTTCTGATTGATTCCGTCATTGTAGATAATCAGATGCTTTCCGAAAATCTAAAACCCTAAAAGAAAATTTTGATATTATCAAAATATATGTATTAAATATCAAACAAAATAAACATATAAATGAATTTCTAGATTCTACAAAATCTGAAAAATTAAAAGAAAATCACAGAAAAAATTGAAAAAAATTGTTTAAAAGAATAAAAATCTGAAATACATAAATATTTAATGATTATCTAAACAAAATCACATAAAAATTGAAAAATTTGACTGAAAATCCGTAATATATAGAATCCGGAATATACACCATAATCGGTGATTTTAAATAGCAAATCAAAATAAATCTAACTAAATAATGGAAATTACCTTGGCAATCGAGAAATCTCTTGAATTAATAAAGAGATTTCATTTAAAAATCGAGAAAATTTCTTGAATTAAAATCTATATTTTGATGAACAATTTATGAGCACCTTGAAGAAAGAGAATCTAGAAACGTGAAAGGTGGGGGTAGAAACGTGAAAGGTGAAGAAGGAAGGTTAATGGGTATTGATTTAATTATTTTTTTTCGTTTTAAACGGTTATTGGTTTAGAATTTGGTCCAATATAGGACTGTTTTCATAAATAAAATTTGAATAGATATTATTTTCTAAAAATATTGCCATTCTGACATTTTAAATAAATATTTTAAAGTGTTATTGTTTTGACTAATTATGTTAGGTATTATGACTTAATTGCTAATTTTCCCAATAAAAAAATATTATAGTTTTTTAATATTCTGGCCAAATTTTGGCCAAATTTTCTAGCCAATTGTGAACCCTGTAAGAGCTTATGGGCTAGAGACACTAAATAAGACTGACACAGTTAGAATTGTTGGGCCGAAAATTTTGGAAAGTTTTATTTGAGTTCTACGTCCAATTGTCAATTGGTTAAAAAAGACTAGGAGTTAGAAAGAACAGTTTTATGCATATTGTGAAGAAGCTGTCTGTTCCTCTCATTCCATTCATATCGCTATTCTTAGTTGTTACTTTTCATTGCAATTCAAGAATTTAAGTGTTGCTGTTGTAATTTAGCTATTTGATTATATAATGTTTGAGTATTTATGTAGAGAATTCAAATTTGTTTCATTGGTGCTTTCATTGAGAGTTGAGCTCAAATTTGTATATAACACGTGCTTTAGTCAAGTATGACTGAAAATCATGCATATATATAAAAAACTAAAATAGTGCTAAATGAGTTTGTTAGATTTATTATTGATGGTAAATTGATAATGGAAGTTTATTCTTATGATATATGAAACTTGTGTTTCAAACTTAACCCTCTCCGTCCACATACAGTGCACCTCGGCCGCCTCACTCTGAGATAGAGGATCAATTAGGAGGGTTCGCTGTGATGTAAGAGAGACGAACGATATACTTTATTATTATTATTAGATAACTATATATATTTATTATGAAAAAAATGCAATGGCATGTAGACTTGCTTTGCCGCGGAAACTCAAGTAAAAACCTATTAGAACTGTGGGCCTCACCCGTCTATTACTCGACCTTAAGTAACTGAGTTTATTTGAAGAAGATTTGGGTATTGAATGATTGAAACTCATAAAAAGTTTTTGTCAAAAATAATAACAATCCAGACACACCATTGAAATTTAAACCAATTTTTACACGCACTTCAATAAAAATATCTAAAGTCAAAAGCTTATTTTCAACTTCAGTTCATATATGAATGTTCAATCAAAACCCTAGATAATGAATCTAGTTATTCAAATATTGTTTAAGAACATAACATATAATTTCATAACGAACAAGTAAAAACAGTGTTAGCCGAATATCTACATTTTAAAAAAAATATTTTTAAAAAAAATAACATACTTAGAAGTAACTTCCAATACTCTCCAATTTCCAGCTCCCACCAAATATAAGCTCATGCATAAGTACAAAATGTTAAATATAGGATATATTTCACGTAGACAACCTAGCTTGATATATAAGTATATATTTACTGAAAAATAAAACAAATGATGGCACCAAAATTTTCAGTCAATTTAATGTGTGTTCATTAATTATATACTTTAATCGTATTTAATTTGTTAAATCAAAACTCTGTAATATGTATACATAAATATAGCTTGAAAATTTTAGTCTACATATCTATAGTTTTCAATCACAAGATTCAGAAGTTTCTTTATTTTTTTTAAACCATATCAAGTTAAGACCAGATAAACAAATCGATACGACGACTTATCACTAATAAAGTACTAAATATAAACTTCTATTACCCAGTGATCCCATTATGTTAAAATTCCTCTGTTTTTTAAACTTACAAAAGCAACTGCAGTCATACACACATATAACCATTTGGTATAATCAATTCAACTTCTTTGCTGTGGCACTAGGACTGATCTCTTAACATATCTACCCCAAAACCAGTGCTGTTCCCACACTTGATGCATCGAATTTATGGCGACACCTTTGGTCTCAGGCATGAACATCACAATAAACATGGTCATAACAAAAATCCAACCAGCAAAGAACAAGAAAGCACCATATTTGAAGTGACAGAGCATGGCTAAGAATGTTTGAGACAACACGAACGTGGTAGCAAAGTTTACGGCCACACTTATGCTCTGCCCCGTTGATCGAATGTTCATTGGAAATATTTCACTTGGAATGAGCCAACTTAGAGGACTCCATGACCAACCAAAACCAGCAGCATAGGTGCACATCAGGGCTAGTACTAAGGCACCATATTGTTTGATTATGTGTTTGCTTCCGTTTTCGCCAATAGAAGCTGCAAGTGTACAAGCAATGGCTACCTTCACGAAGATTAAATGAAATGTAATTAGCATAATAATTGAAGCTAGATATACAAACTAATCTATTTTATTTTTCTAGTATAATTTGAAGTTATTTGTTTTTGCTGGTTAACTTAACTTGATAGTGTAAGAAATATAAGTACTAATGCAATTTAAATGGTTATAACATGTTATAACTCTATTTTTATGCTACCTTAGTTGGCTACTTATAAAAAGTTACATGTTGTCGTAAGTCAATTTAACCTGATGGTATAAATCATTTATACACTTCGATTTAGGGTTGGCAGGGGGACCGGGTCGGCCCGCAATCGGTTCGAGAACTGGCTTGCCGGACCCGGTCCCATCACTTTTCGCGGGTTGGGAGGGATTCGGGATAGGGGACCGGTTAGGGGCCGGTTCACCCTTTGGTCCAGGTCGACCCGGCCCGGCCCCGGTTGAACCGACCGGTTTCGTGGGATCCTCTTTTTTTTTTGAATTATATCCGTTAGGGACCGTTGGGGAAACGGTTAGTGGGCCCCCCAACGGATTTATTCACCTTTTTCACTTCTCCAACACCCCCTATCACCCCCCTACTTTAAATACTTTAATTTAAACCCTCAAGTTATCATAAATACACTTTAACCCATTTTTAATATTATAAATACCCCTCTATCCCTTATTATTTCTTACAAAATCATCTATACTCTCATCTATTTTCAATATCCTCTCAATCTTAAGTCTCAATTTTTGATTCCATTTAAGTCTCATATTATATCATAATACATATATTTCAATTCTAAATTTTCATATTATATCATAATATATATAATTCTCATATTTGCTATCAAGTATTGGAGTTCCAAATTACAAGTTACAACAAACTACAAGCTTCAAGAATCGGTTATTCGGTTATAACGTCTGCTATTAACGCAGACGTTTGGTACATTCGTTTCATAATATTTATATTTTATTTTTCATCGTTAATTTTTGTATTATTATTATTATTTTTATATTGCACTTTACATATAATTAAATATGAGTTCTAGCAAAAAAGATATCGGTAAGGAAAAGAGAAAGAACCAAGTGACATTAATAAATTATTTAATTTTAATAAAAAAAGTAGTAAGGAAAAAAATAAGAGTAAATGTGGTGGTACTTCTTCTAAATCAATGTCTAGAGTTAGATTTAATACAAATGATTCTACTTATGTTGATGATACTTCTTATGATATTGATTCAAATGTTCAACTCGATCATGAAATTTTACAACGAATTTATGGTGATAATCCTTATCTTGATGAAAATTCAGCTGAAGAAGTAGAAGTTGGTTCAGGAGAAGATGAATTAGAAGATACACCTACTAGTCCGGTGATAGAAGTTTCAAATGAAACTACAAATTCAACGGAGCAAAATTGTGGACGCCCACCCCTTATACCTCCTACAAGGGAGAAGGTGAAGTATCAACGCCCTAAAACTTCTGTTGTGTGGCAATTTATGATTTTAGATAAGGAAAACTCTATTACTATTTGTAATAAGTGTAAGCAACCTTTTAAACATAAACAAGGTGGAGGTCAAGGTGGGACGGGGGGCTTAAATAGACATTTGTTATCTTGTGCCGATTCAATATAAAGAAGCTAAAGCATTAGCCGATAGAAAAAAAGGAATTTCAATTAATGATTTTGATATTAATGTTAATGAATCGGTAGGGGCTTCTAACATGGTTCAAGGAACATTAGATCCTTCTAACCCCGGTGGTCCACTAACACAACGTAAATATAATAAGGAAAGAGATAAAATTTAGCTAAATGGTCTCTGTTTGTGGTTTGCCTTGTAGTTTTCCGTCACATCCCGATTTATTGAATATATTCAACAAACTTATAATCCTACTTATAGAGGTTTTTCAAGAAATACTGTTAAATCTGATGTTTTTGTATATCAAGGTAAACATTGTCAATATCTTCGTTGTATATTTAGCATATTAGATTATAGAGTGTCAATAACTTCGGACATGAGTCGTAGTGTTAATGGACATGATTATTTAACTATTACAGCACATTGGATTTCTCATAACTGGAATTTGCAAACAATAATCTTAAGTTATAAAGAATGTGTAGAGAAAATAACTGGTGCATATTTAGCTTCAAATATTTTGAGTGTTCTAAATTATTACATGCTTATAGATAAAGTAATGTCTGTCGCATTAGATAATGCATCTAATAATACAAACGCTGCTAGTATGTTAAAAGTTAGATTATGTCCAATTGATGTTAAAACTTTTCATGTTAGATGTGTTGCACATGTATTACATTTAGTTGTACAAAATGGTATTTCATTATTTGATTGTGGTTGTATGAAAATTGAATATGTTGTTGCCTGGATTTTTATGCTCATAGAGCTGCTAGAATTAGGGAATTTAATGAGCGTTGTGTATTATGTGATTTGCCACCAAGAAAAATTCCAAGACATTAAAACAAGGTGGAATTCTTTTTACAAAATGCTTTCAGTTGCTTACGAATATAAAGGATTCGTACAAACGGTGTTTAATGCTCATAATGCTGACCCATTAGATAAAATTTGTGAAGAAGATTGGGAAGAAACTAATGAACTATTAGAATTTTTAAGACTTTTTTATAATGCTACAACCATGTTTTCTGGAATTTATTATCCTACTATTTCATCAGTATTAATAAATATTTGTGCTATTTCAATTCAATTTTCTAAATACAAAAAAAATGAAAAATTTAGAGTTGCAATTGAATGTATGATTTGAAAAATTTAATTTTTTTTTTCCTATTCCTCAAATTTATTTAACTGCTACCTTACTTCATCCTGACTATAAATTACAAGGTTTGCAGGGACTTGTTGACACTTTTTATGATACTTCAGAAATTTTACCGGAAGAAATTCCAACTTGTGAAATGTGCAAGTCTAGTATAAAAGTAGAAGCAAAATTTTTGTATGAAAAATATAGAACTACAAGAAATACTCAAGGAAAAGTTGGTCAAACTTCTAATCCTCAAAGTAAAGCTCGAATTTCAAGTTATATGCGAGGTTTTCTTGGTCTTAATTCTTCTAACCGTGATAATTTTGAAGAATATCTTAATCAATCTTTAGAAACAGTGGAAGACAAAGATGACAATGAAGATTTATTAGCATGGTGGAGGAGGCGGAGCATTGCATTTCCAATTTTGAGCAAAATGGTTCGTGATGTTCTAGCTATTCAAGCTTCATCAGTTGCATCGGAGGCTGCTTTTAGTGCGGCAAGGTTTCAAATTGGTGATCATAGACATTCATTGGCGGAAGAAAGTTTGGAAACATCAGTTTTATTTAGAGACTGGGTTAACGCCGAGAGGAGGAATCATAATTTGCCAAGGTTAAGTTCCAAACAAGAAGCTTGGATTAATGCGGTAATTGAATTTAGTGATGATGAATTAGAGTCACAAGAGTTTCTAGCAAGTTTGCCAACATCGGAGGATGTTACCGTCGATATGATGCGACTATTAGAATTGAATTTTAAAGGAGAATACAAATATTAGATTACATCCGAGAACTAATTGAAACAGAACCCTTCCTAGAAGGTGGCTGCGTAAATTAGTTACTCTAATATTTGTAACAAATATTAATTTTACATATGAAAACTTATTGAAACAGAACCCTTCCTAGAAGGTGGCTGTGTATATTAGTTACTCCACTAATATTTGTAAATTGTAACTTCTAAGTTTTAAGTTGCAATTAGATTTTATTGAATAAATTTGAAGGCTTTATTCAAGTCTTTTTTATATAACTATGTCTTGCATTTTAATTTTAATTTTAAAATACTTTATTTAAAAATTGAAATTTGACATTTGAAATTTCAAGTTAAATTCTTTTAAACTATTTAAAATACAAATTTGAACTTCTCAAATTTGAAATTTGAAAACTTAAGCATTTTTTATTAGCTAAAAATGTTATTGAAAACTAAATAAACTAAAAATGCTATTTAATAACATATAATTTCAATACAAATAAATAAACATATAAAAAAAAATAAAAATCCCACGTCCCATCCCATCCCGTCCTGCCAAACCCCATCCCATCCCGTATATATAGTGGGACGGGATGGGACGAATTTTTATCCCCCCAATCCCGGTCCCCCAAAATCCTGGCCAAGGCGTCCCCTGTCCCGTCCTGTCCCCCAGTCCCCGTCCCCTTGCCAGCCCTACTTCGATTGCACAAAACATGAACTCATTAACGAGTCATCACTCGAGTTTTAACACGTACCTGGCAGATGAACATTTGTACTCCACCCTGTATGAAGAGAAATCTCCGTCCAAATCGATCAACAATGCAAGCAGATACAAGGATAGAACCAACGTTTACTACTCCAAGAATAATAGCACCAAGTAGAGCTGAGTTATTTCCTAAACCCACTGATCGGAAAAGGACAGGTGCATAGAATGCAATGATATTAATCCCACTCATTTGCTGGAAAAATGGTATGGCAATGGACATGACCAAATGAGGTCGATGTTGTTTCTTTAAGATTGTCACAAAAGGCTCTTCCTTTGAAGCTCTTGCGATTTCACAAGCCTTAATAAGATCAGCTAACTCTGCTTCAATTTCAGTGTTGTTGTTGGTTCCTCGAACTTTTGCTAGAGATTGCTTTGCCTGCTCGATTTTTCCTCGCTCAACTAGACTGCTAGGTGTATCGGATATGACAAGTGCACCTGCGCCAAAGCATTTGGTCACAAAACATATATTTGAAGCCTTCAACTTTAGGCCTAACAAAATAGAGGCCGCGTAATAAAGTGTTAGGTGATTTCTTTTCATCTGCCTAAGCTTTAGTTTGTAGTATTACTCATTACTTGTGCCAGTGGGAGGTAGTAGGTACTTGAGGATATAGTTGAGGTGGTTTGCAAATTGAACCTGACAGAAATATTATTTAAAGGAAAAAATGAGAAGTGCTCCTATGGTCATTGTCACGGCTGGGACTATGGCCAGGCCGAGGGAAAGGCGCCATCCCCAGCTGAGCTTAGAGGTGCCATAGTTTATGCAATTTGCAATAAGAACGGCAAGGCCAATGAAGAATTGGAAGCCTGTGCTGAATGCACCACGCCATTTTGACGGTGCCATTTCTGACAGGTATACGGGAGTAGCCTTCAAATACATGCACAAATATCATGATGAAATACAAATGCAGAAAGTCAATTTGATCTATGTCCTGTAAAAGGAATTTAACGGTAATAATGACTGGTGATATACATAATTCTCACACTATTAGTATAAGATTACTAAACTCTATGTTTTGTTACCTGGTTAGTAAAGCCGACACCAAAGCCTAATAAAATGCGACCCAAAATGAGCATAAAAATATTTTGAGAAGCACCATTGATGAGTGCACCAGCAAAGAAAGTGCAGCCTCCTACTACCATTATGCTTCTTCGTCCTATGGCTGTCGTGAGGCGACCAGCTGCGAGAGATGCAACCAAGCCAGCAATGTAGAGTGATGACGTGAAGGCTGTTGAAACTTCACTGTCGTATACACAATACACATTTAGTTCAGCACCACCAGATGCTACCTTCTTCAGTATTGATGGGAAGAATTTTTCAAGGAATGGCTTCATTGTTGTCACTCCACCTGATGTACAAATTAAATTGATTAAACCTCTGTGACAATAAGTTGCACAACAAAGACATTCCAATGGTTAGTGTTAATTTTGCGTATGTGACTAATCATAACTTTTTATATATACTAGGCAAAATTTAGAGATCATATAGTTTAACTTATATACACCATCAATGTAAGAAATTCTTTACACTATCAGGTAACTTGAAAAATATTTACATGTAAACCTCTTTAAAATGTGGGACTTGTCATCTTGAAAATAAGACAGGTTACCTGTTAGAACTTACAACAGGTAAAAGTAACCTGATGGTGTACATGAGTCTTTATTGGAAAACAAAAAGAGTTTTTCAGTGCCCAATTAATTTTCTCATATCCTACGATTACCAGCTGTTTCAGCGTCAATAACTGGAATTCAATCTAATATAATGGAAAACGAAAAAACAAACAAGCATACTTAACCTGAAATGCCAATATCAAATCCAAAAATGAGGCCACCTGATGCAGCAACAATGCTAGTGATGACAACAGCAGATGTTATCTTCCCATTAAAGCGGTTATCGCTATCTTGTCCATCATCAGCCATGCCACCAATTTCCATTTTCCCTTCTCAATTGTCAGCTACTTGAAGAGATCTAAAACGAAGTTTTATTTTTCAACATTGGTCTATATATAGAGTAGCTTGAAGTTGAAGACCAATTAATAGAGTATAGAAACAGAACATGTGACACCCCCAGAAAAAAAATAGTTACAAGTCTAGACGTTTAAAACTTTGTTATAAATGGAAATGATTAAGGAATTTTTGGTGAGATTTAGCTGTAAAACTTCCTCTTCTGTCAACTCAATGTTAGCTTGTACATAGTACACAGTAGAAAAAGAGAAGGGTAGGTAAGAGGAGTACAGTCATAATTTTAAGAGGCATATTTATGTACACATTTTTAATTATTGAGATGTTTATTTGAGATTTTTCATTAGCTATAAGAAATATGCAAAGTAATCCTATTATAACATCAGTACTTATCAAACATGATATAAGTTTTTTTAAATATACTTTTTGGCACTAAGAGATTAAATAGTTACCTTCAACATTACATTGTATACACTCTAGTACAGAAACCAGACAAGCGCCCTAACAATACAACAATACTAGTACCAGTAAAATTAAATTGTGGACTTTCTTATTAAACTACTTACTTCACAACCACTCAGTAACAAAGGTCATTTCTATACAAAGACACCTAACGTATCAGGGATTATACAGCTTGCCTTGATGGAGGTTTATCTTATGAGTAGGTAGACATGGATCAATTGATGATAAACTACGAAAGATGAAGTGCATTGTAGGCCTTGATTTTGGATTTTCAAGCAAACATGAGCTTGCTAGTTTGATGATAAAAACCAAAACCTCTTTTACTTCATCTTCAGGATATGGAAGGCGTTCATCTAGCAAATCACTAAACTGCACATGATCTTTAGTCGATGAATTTACTAGTGACGTAATGTATTCACCAAGATGCTTTCCTTTGATTATCTCCAATGCTAATACTCCAAAGCTATAGACATCACACATTTCTGTAACCTTCATTGTATATGCAAGCTCTGAAACAATACAATTCATAAAAAAGTATTAACATTTTAAATGTTTAAATAAAATAAAAACCATATAGAATTTTGGGTTATATTACACAAAGTTTAGAAAAAAAGATATAGAATTGGACCTTACCTGGTGCAACATAGCCATATGTGCCTGCAAGCACAGTGCAATTGGATGATTCTGGTTTGAGAAGCTTAGCTATGCCAAAATCTGAAACATGAGCTTCATACTCGGAATCGAGCAAAACATTACTGCTTGATATGTCTCGATGAACAATCGGTGGTGAACAGTCCTGGTGCATGTAAGATAAAGCAAAAGCAACACCTTTGATGATATTCACCCTTTTAAACCAATCCAATTTCTTTGACTCAACTTCATTGCTCAAAATACTAAACAAACTCCCCCTCTCCACATACTCATAAACCAAGAATGAGTGTTGTTTATTCGAACAATACCCATAGAGATTCACAATGTTCCGGTGCTTAATCCCAGTCAATGCCATTACTTCATTCATGAAGCTTTTGGGATGTGTGTTCTCAAATGAAGAATGAAGTCTCTTCACAGCTATATTCCCTAATGATGGAAGGTTTACCTTGTAAACACTTCCATGTCCTCCTTGCCCTATGCAAAATGTTGCACTAAACTCCTCTGTGGCGTTTAAGATATCCCTGTACAATGTCTTTCCATCTAACATGGATATCGAAAGCCAACCAGCATCCTGTATTTCAATGTCTCTAACTCTTCTTCTTTTATGACACATAAAGAGGACACCAATGAAAGCAAAGAGTAGTACTAGTGCTCCCATAATAAGAAGCACAATGATGAGGATGAGTTTATGTCCCTTCACCGTAGAAGATAGTTCACAAGGCTTATATCCTGTTACATTGCCGCAAAGACCTTTATTACCTTCCAATGAGGCACTGATAAAAGCTTTATTATTAGGGATTGGACCTTCCAACTCATTGTATGACAATACGACATCCTGCAAACCAGTCGAACTTTCAAATCCTTCAGGAATGCGGCCAGAGAGCTCATTGTGGGAAAGATTTAGGTTTACCAAAACCTTCAAATTGGCTAGATGAGAGGGTATTTCTCCAACAAGAAAATTATGACTCAAATCAAGTACATTAAGATGAGTTATCCTCTCTATCTCAATTGGAATTTTCTGACCAAATTTGTTGTTGCTCAGGTTCAAGTGAAACAGATGCAGATAATTTCCTATAAACGTTGGGATCGGCCCATTCAATCTGTTGTCTGATAGATCTAGGGACTCTAACTTTGTCAGTGACCCAAGTTCCTCAGGTATATTGCCTGAAATATTGTTGTTTTGCACTGAAAGCTTAACCAGAGAGGTTAGTTTTCCAAATTCCTTTGGAATCTGTCCAATCAAATGATTTGATGAAAGATCAAGTCCTAGAAGCCCTTTGACATTTCCAATCTCTGGTGGTATGCTACCACTAATGTTATTTCTGGCTACGCGCAAATTAATCAACTTTTTGCATTTTCCCCAGTTGCTGTTGAGTTCACCGTGAAAATTATTATCACTCAAATCAATGAACTGAAGCTCTGAATAGATGCCAAAAGCTTCAAACAAATTCCCAGTGAAACTGTTGTTATTAAAGCGAACCCATTTGAAACTCGAACACTTGCTCAAGCTACTTGGTATCAGCCCTGTCAGTTTGTTATTAGACACTGTGAAGTTCTCAAGTTTTCCACCTTGGCAAAGCTGCTCTGGCAAATGGCCTGAGAACTCATTTTCACTCATTATCATCGCTCTCAAGTTATCCAAATACGCAAGCTCTTTTAGAATGGAACCTGAAAATTTGTTGGCTCGGAGTACTAGAAATTGCAAGTTTCTCAAATTGCCAAATGAAGCAGGAATTGAACCAGTAAGTTGATTACTTGATAAGTCCAGAAAAGTGAGGTTTTTTAGATTCTCCAACTCACTAGGAATTGTACCAGTAAGTTGATTATTGAATAAATGCAGATCAGTGAGGTTTTTCAGGTTCCCCAAATCACTGGGAATGGGACCAGAAAGTTTGTTTGTATAAAGGTACAAAGTTTTAAGCTTAGTCAAGTCACCTATTTCTCGAGGAATATGACCTGTTAACTGGTTACTATTAAGATCAATGCCTACAAGATTGACTAGTTTCCCTATTTCTGTGGGAATGGAACCAGTAAGTTGATTACGGGATAATGCTAGATTAGTGAGGTTTATCAGGTTTCCCCATTCACTAGGGATTGAACCAATAAGTTGATTACCGGCTAAATCCAAAGCAATGAGACTCTTCATATTCCCCAATTCACTAGGAAGGAAACCAGAAAGGTGGTTGGTGAAAAGGTACAGAGTTTTGAGCTCAACTAAGTCACCAATTGTTTTCGGAATTTGATCAGAAAGATTGTTCGTCCATAAATTTAAATTCTCAAGTGACTTCATCTTTCCTATTTCAGCAGGAATGGGACCAGAAAGTTGGTTAGTATGAAGGTGCAGAGTCTTGAGCAAAGTTAAACCACCTATTTCCGAAGGAATACGACCTGTTAACTGGTTTGTACCAAGATCAGCTTCAACAAGATTAACAAGTTTCCCTATTTCTACAGGAATGGAGTCAGAAAGGTGATTCACAGAAAGATACAAAAAAGACAATTTCTTCAAATCCCCCAATGAAGCAGGAATTGAACCACTAAGAAAGTTAGTACTCAAAGTTAACTCAGTAAGAGACCTTAGGTGACCTATTTCTCCAGGAATGGAACCATTTAAATGGTTGTCAAATATGTGGAGGGTCTCAAGATTTGTTAGTGAGCTGATTTGTGGTGGGATTGTGCCCGATATCTGATTGATGGACAAGTCAAGATAGACAAGATTAGTGAGCTTACCAATTTCTGGTGGGATGGTGCCAGAGAGCTGGTTGATGCTAAGATCAAGGTATTCAAGAAAAGGGAGAGATGAGAACGGAAAAGCATATAGTGTGCCAATGACACCAGCATTTGTAATTTTTAACATATTGACCCTACCATTAAAGCATATAACTCCGTACCAGTCCCTACATGCATCAGTACTTGCCGCTCGGATTCTTGAAGAATTTTTGGCACCAGCAGAATTTAGTGTCCATGAAGCCAATAAGGAATTATTTTGGTTTCGGAAAGTTGCTTTCCATTTGAGGAGAGCAGCTGCTTCCTCAGTGGAAGCAAAAGTAACCGTGTAGAGAGTGAAAATCTGAAGGAAAGAAAATATTCTGGGAACCATCTTGAATGCTAAAAGGTTTCAGTTGTTTGTTTTGGTTATTCATGAACTTGTGCAAGGTATAATTAGATGAAAGCATGGTTGCTGATTACATTTCAAACCAATTGACCAAGCTTACAGCTTTTTTTATTTTTTTAATTGAAATTTGACCCAATTGGGCCGATTTTATATATATAAAGTACTAAAGTTGTTCAAAAAAAAAAGAAAAAACGTCTGACCAGCCCAAAAGTGGCTGGACAATAAATTAAACAACAAAAAAAAATAAGACAACTAGCATATCATCAGAAAAAACGTCTGACCAAGCTTACAGTTGTTGCGGAAATAGTAGACAAAATATCATCTTCGCGGGCCCAAGAAGAAGGTGTCAAAAGTCTGTTCCTTGATGTAACATATAATGTGAAGATTTGTCAAATTACCAATGCTAGGAGAAAGAGTACCATACAGATTCTGGCTGGGTGACCCTCTGCAAAAACAGAACGAAAAAAAAAAATCAAACTTCTGATTTCCAAAGACAGTAAAAAATTTCATCTTTGCAAGAAACACTTAAAGCCAATAACCAAAATTTCCCTTCTTCTGACATTTTCTGGCTCCAGAGGAATACTACTTAGCAAAACTCTGATTCTAAACTTCTTTAAATTTGCTTCGATTCGAAATGACTGCCATGGGCTATTTTTAAAAAACTGCAGAAGAAACTCAAAGAAATTTATTTCACTAGTAACTCAAGCGAAATATCTCCAGTATTTTGCAAGGTGCATGTTTATTGATGTTAGTTTCATACAACATTCTTTCTTTTTTTTTGGGCAAATTTTTGGTTTTTATTTATTCAAAGTGTCGGGTTTTGGGCATTTTTTCCTTCCTACGTGAATAAATAAAAGTCCAAGATTTGACTAGCCTACTTTTGTCCATAAGTTCAATATTATGGTGCATATGTAAAATTTTTTTTTAGGTCTTATTTTGAGAAAATCACAAGAGTTAGAGAGCAGCCATATGGAGAGAATAGTGAGAGAGTGCAGATTTTTGCACAAAACCTAACAACTAATTTTAAATCGCGATTCCCGTTTCGTTTCTTATCCGATTGAGCTGATTTTTGGACAGCTTGTTCCTTTCAACTTGATCTTTGATTGGGAACTGAGAGAGAGTGATTTGGAGTCCTGTAGCTCCAGATTTTAGCTCGTAAACAGTAGCTGCGGGTTTGATGTTTATGCTCCTTTATTTCTCTAGTTTTTGGTGCTATCTTGTAGTTGTGTTGCCCATTGTTTGACACTTTATTGGTGACCATTTTGGAGAAAACTTTTGTAAATCTTGTTGATCATAGTGGAGCTTTGACCTTGTGGTTTTTACTCTTCACACCGAAGAGTTTTTTCACGTTAAACTTTGGTGTCTCGTGTGTTGATTTATTTTCTTGCTTGGTTGATTTGTTTGCTGACCAAACTGTTTTGTTCTTGCATTATTTTGTCTTATCTTGGTTCAAATAGAAGGGAAAGTTTTGACTTGAGTTTTCTTTCGCTATCACCCTGTCGTGCACATTTATTTTGTGCTTGCCTTTCCCAACACAAAGTTCAGTACACAACTCATTTGGGCCTATTATCCAAATCCAATAAACAAAATTAAAAACAAGAAAGATCAGCCCAGCCCCGACATGCCCTCTGCTTTCTTTCTATATACACGTCCCTAAAGTTTAGATTTACATACATCATTCTTTCACATGCATTGCAGTGTGAATCATCTTTTAGAAGTATTCACGGGTTGAGATTGTTTATGAACTAAAAGAAGTATGCAAAGAAATTCCTTGAAATCAGTATTTAGCAAATGTGAAACTTGTTTTCATTACTTTTTGGCTCAATAAACATTAACCATCTATATTATACACTCTAAACAACAAGCCAGATAAGCACCCTGACAAGTGACAATACAACAATACTACTCTTAGTAATAATTCTGTCATGGACCTTTTCATCAAAATAACTTACTTCACAACCACTTGGTGTAAAATGTTATTCATTTTCATACAAAGACACCTTACATATATATCAGGGATTACAAAGATCACTTTACATGAGTAGGTGGACTGCATCCATTGATGATAACCTATGACAAATGAAGTGCATTGTTGGCCTTGATTTTGGAATTTCAACCAAACAAGAGCTTGCTAGCTTGATGATTAAAGCCAAAACATCCTTTACTTCATCTTCAGGATATGGAAGGCGTTCATCTAGCAAATCACTAAGCTGCACATGATCTATAGTCGATGAATTTGCTAGCACAGTAATATATTCCCCTAGATGCTTTCCTTTGATTATCTCTAATGCTAATACTCCAAAGCTGTAGACATCACACATTTCCGTAACCTTCATTGTATAGGCAAGCTCTGAAACAATACAATTTCCAAAAATGGTATAACAATTTAGATGTGTAAATGAGATAAAAACAGTTTAGAGTGTTTGGCTATAGTTCATGAAGTCTGAATAAAATATAAATTAAATTTAGACCTTACCAGGTGCAACATAGCCATATGTTCCTGCAAGTGCAGTGCAATTGGATGAGTTTGGTTTGAGAAGCTTCGTTATGCCAAAATCTGAAACCCGAGCTTCATACTCAGAATTAACCAAAGCATTACTGCTTGATATGTCTCGATGAACAATT
The DNA here is from genome assembly GCF_900185275.1 of Solanum verrucosum. NCBI lineage: Eukaryota > Viridiplantae > Streptophyta > Magnoliopsida > Solanales > Solanaceae > Solanum > Solanum verrucosum. The sequence goes on from NW_026019954.1 coordinate 1,932,647, forward strand.
GGCGGTGAGCAATCCTGGTGCATGTAAGATAAAGCAAAAGCAACACCTTTGATGATATTGAAGGAGAGATTAAAAGATAATCTAGAGAAAGGGAGCAGATCATTTCATTCAGCAAAAGCTTACATATATATAGATACATAAGGTGGTGACAAATCCCTTAAATCCTGGAAACTTGACTCCCTATTTTGTGCTTAAATCAAGCTCCACCACATGTTACAATATCTTCTACATTCTAGAACTTTGTATTAAAATTAATTCAAAAGTTATACCAAAATTATCAAGACAAAAGTACTAACATGACAACACTTAGCATCACATACAAAAACAACCTTCATCACTCCTCCTTGATGCAAGTGTTGCTAGATACTCCAAGCTTAGCTCTAAGAAGCTCAAATCTTTGTTTCTGCAGCGCCTTGGTAAAAATATCAGCTAGTTGATCTTCACCACAACAATACAAAATATGAACTTCATTTTCCCTTTCAGCTTCTTGAATGGAATGGTATTTGATTTTAATGTGTTTAGTCTTTCCATGAAAGTCTGGATTCTTTACCATGGCAACAACAAATTTGTTATCACAAAGGACTTCAGTTGCTTTGCTTGGATGAAACCCCAAGTCAATCAAGATTTTTCTCAATCATAGAGCTTGATTAACAGCACCAGAGGCAGCAACGTACTCTGCTTCAGCTGTTGATTGAGCCACGGACCCTTGCTTTTTTGTGCACCAGCAAATGACACCTGATCCGATAGTGAAACAATATCCTGAAGTGCTTTTCATGTCGTCTTGCGACCCAGCCCAGTCACTATCAGTAAACCCCAACAATTTCATAGATGTGGTTCTTTATAAAACACACCATAATCAATGGTGCCTCGAATGTACCTCAAAATTCTTTTGGCTGCTCTGAGGTGAGTTTCAGTTGGTAAATGCATAAACCTTGATAGCACACTTGTTGCGTACATAATATCAGGCCTCGTGGCTGATAAATACAACATGGAACCAATCAAACTTCTATAAATTGAAGCATCGACGAAACCAGACTCATCCTCCTTCATCAGTTTCTCTCCTTGAACTGCAGGCGTACATACTGGTTTGCATTTGTCAAGACAAAACTTCTTCAATATTTCGGTACCATATTTCTTCTGAGAAACAAAGATTCCTTGAAAAGATTGATTAACCTCCATTCCCAAGAAATACGTCATTTTTCCCAGATCATTTATTTCAAAGATCTTCTTCATTTGCTCCCTGAAGTCTTTGATAGACTGTGTGCTGCCAGTCACCAACAGATTATCAACATAGAGAGAACTAGGAGAAAATCATCATTTTGAAGTCTAATATACAGAGTTGCTTCATTGCAGCTTCTCTTAAACCCCAAATTCAGTAAGTAGCTATCGATCCGTGCATACCAGGCCCTAGGTGCCTGTTTCAAGCCATAAAGAGCTTTTATTAACAAATATACCTGGTCTCCTGCTCCTCTAAAACCTTCAGGCTGCTCTACATAAATTTTCTCTTCAAGGTACCCATTAAGGAAGGCGGACTTAACATCCAATTGAAATACTTGCCAACCTTGATGTGCTGCAACTGCAAGTAGCAATCTAATGGTATCAAACCTTGCAATTGGTGCAAAGGTTTCATGAGAATCAATTCCATGCTGTTGCGCATACCCCTTTACAACCAACCTTGCTTTGTACTTGTTGAGTGTGCCATCTGAATTAAGCTTAATCTTGAACACCCATTTAGTTCCAAGAGCCTGCTTGTCAGGAGGTCTAGGTACAAGTACCCATGTATTATTCTTGTTAATCATATTGAGCTCCTCCTCCATGGCAGCCCTCAATTCAGGAATTTGCAATGCATTGTCTACACTTGTTGGCTCCAACATAGTGACATTGCATCTGCTATATATATCTTCAATGGATCTGGTACCTCTTATTGCAAAATCATCAGAGTCCTCCTCTTCCTCTAGAATCAGCTCTTCTTCTTGGGCACTTTGTTCTTGATTAGTGATCTGGAAAGAAGAAACAACCATCTTCTTCCAGTCCCATGCAGCATCCTCATCAAATTTAACACTTCTACTTACATGGATTTGTTGTGAAACAGGATTTAAAATCCTATATCCTTTAGAAGTGCTGCTGTATCCCACAAATATTCCAACTTCAGCTCTTTGATCAAGTTTATCCCTTTTAACGTCAGGAATATAAGAGTAACAAATACAGCCAAATACTTTAAGATGAGCAATTGATGGCTTGGTTCCAATCCATGCTTCGTATGGAGTCTTTCCTTCAACTGCTCTCGTCGGCAATCTATTTTGTAGATAGACAGCGGTATTTACAGCTTCAGCCCATAACACCTTAGGCAGACCTTTCTCAAATAGAAGACACCGAGCCATATTCATAATGGACCTATTTTTTCTTTCACTTACACCGTTTTGTTGTGGTGTGTAAGTGACTGTAAGTTGATGATGAATTCCTGCTTTCTGAAGAAAATCCTTGAATTGATTGGAAGTGAACTCGGTCCCATTATCGGACCATAAGATTTTTATCAAAGAGCCACAGTGGTTTTCAACAGTTGCTTTAAACCTTTGAAACGCAACAAATACTTCAGATTTATGTTTCAGAAAGTAAACCCAACAAAACCTCTTAAGGTCATCAATGAATAAAAGAAAATATTTGCTGCCGTTATAAGGAGTGCTCATAGGTCCACACACATCAGTGTGTATTAGTTGGAGCTTTTCAGTAGCTCTCCAGGCTTGATTAATAGGAAATGGTGATTGACTTAGCTTCCCAATTTGACAAACCCCACATACATTAAAGGTTTCATTTATGGAAGGCATATCTGCCACAAAATCCTTATTTTGCATCAATTTTAAAAATTTAAAATTAATGTGACCAAGCCTCTTATGCCAGACATAAGTTTCATCCTGAATGCTGACATAAGCTCCAATGTCGATATGTTTCCAATCAAGAGGGAAGCTTCTGTTGTTCATTTTGACTGAGAGCAATTTTATACCAGTTGGATCCATGATTTCACATGTTTTATCTTTAAATAACAGGGCATAATTTTTATCAATCAATTGGCCGACACTGAGAAGACTTTGGCTAATTTCAGGAACAAATAATACATCAGATATAATCTTCATACCTGAGGGAGTTTGAACAACAACTGCTCCTTTGCCCGTTGCATCTACAAGTCTGCCATCTCCAAGTCTGACTTTGGAGAAATAATTTTTGTCTAGCCATTCAAAAATGTTCAAGTTAGCTGTCATGTGATGCGTGCATCCACTATCAACAAGCCACACATCATGATCTTGAGCTGCTACATTGCATTCTCCAGCAATAGAAGCAGTAAACAACTTTTCTTCAGGATCTTCAACATTTTCAGTAACTTGAGTTGGCTGGGCTTGAGCTTGAGCTAGCTGGTTTTGATTTATTTTGCACACCTTATCCACATGACCAAACTGTTTGCACAACTTGCATTAAACTCCAGGTCTGTACCAACAAAACTTGTCTGCATGATTGGTCTTTTTACAATAGGGACAAGGTGGATACTTGGATCTTCTATATCTCCCTCGGTTGTTAGATTGCTCCTTCTTCTCCTTACCATATCTTCCATTTTATTGGCTTTTTGGTTCACCATCCAACTGAGCTTTGGATCTTTGAGCAGCCACAAGAGCGATTTCACTTGTACTCTCTTCCTCTCTAAAAACTTTCCTTTTTTCCATTGCTAGAAGAGCATTGGATAGTTCATTCAATGTGACACGAGACATATCCCAAGTATCTTCAATTGAGGAAATTTTTGCTTCAAACTTTTCTGGAAGTGTCACCATCACCTTCTCAACAATCCTCTGCTCTTCTACTTTTTCCCCTAACAATCTGATCTGATTGACGATTTTCATGATTCTATCAATATAATCTTTCACCTTTTCGGTCTCTTTCATTCTTAACATCTCAAATTCTTTTCTTAGATTCAATATTTGCATTTGCCTCGTCCTATCACTCCCTTGGAATTCTTGTTTCAGCATATCCCAAGCTTCTTTGGCAGATTCACATGTCATGATCCTGGTAAAAATTGAATCTGAGACAGCTGCGTGAATGAAAGACAAGGCTTTTGGACCTTTTGCGATCTCTTCTTCATGACTTCTGATCTGCTGAAGAGTTGGGTTTGCTCTCAAAGGTTCTGGAGCGCTGTCTTCCTCAACATACTTCCATAATCCAAGACCCTTCAAGTATGTTTTCATCTTCACTGCCCAAACTTGGTAGTTCTCGCCATTAAAGATAGGAGGTGAAATGGGAGAGCTGCTAGAGGCCATGTGAAAGGAAACTGAACAAAAAAAACTTGGACAAATTAAACTTGGTAGGTGATCTTGCTGTGTTTTTCTCTCTCAAAACAGTCCCTAAAAGATCAATTTAGCTCTGATACCAATTGAAGGAGAGAAAGAGAAGACAAATATGATAATTGAAAGATAATCTAGAGAAAGGGAGCAGATCATTTCATTCAGCAAAAGCTTACATATATACATAGATACATAAGGTGGTGACAAATCCCTTAAATCCTGGAAACTTGACTCCCTATTTTGTGCTTAAATCAAGCTCCACCACATGTTACAATATCTTCTACATTCTAGAACTTTGTATTAAAATTAATTTAAAAGTTATACCAAAAATATCAAGACAAAAGTACTAACATGACATCACTTAGCATCACATACAAAAACAACCTTCATCAGATATTCACCCTTTTAAGCCAATCCAATTTCTTGGACTCAGCTTCATTGCTCAGAATACTCGACAAACTCCCTCTCTCTACATACTCGTAAACCAAGAGCGAGTGTTGTGCTTTTGAACAATAGCCGTAGAGGTTCACAATGTTTCGGTGCTTAATCTCAGTCAATGCCCTTACTTCATTTATGAAGCTTTTGGGATGTGTATTCTGATATGAAGAATGAAGTCTCTTCACAGCTATATCTCCTAATAATGGAAGGTTTACCTTGTAAACACTTCCATGTCCTCCTTGCCCAATGCAAAATTTTGCATCAAACTCCTCTGTGGCGTTTAAGATATCCCTGTACAATGCCTTTCCATCTAACATGGATACCGAAAGCCAACCATCACCATCCCTTCTTTCAACGTCTTTAACTCTCCTTCTTTTATTACACATAAAGAGAACACCAATGAAAACACAGAGCAGTACTAGTGCTCCCATAACAGGAAGTACAGTGATGAAAATGAGTTTACGTCCCTTTGCTATTGAGTGCTTTTTCACCACAGAAGATGGCTTTTTGCAGGGCTGGAATCCTATTACATTGCCGTAAAGACCTTTATTACCTTCTAACGAAGCAATCATAAAAGCTTTATTATTAGGGATTGGGCCTTCCAAATCATTGAATGACAATACAACATCCAACAAACCAGTCAAACTTTCAAATTCTTTAGGAATGCGCCCATATAGACCATTGTGGGAAAGATTCAAGTTTGACAAGTCCAGCAAACTGGCTAGCTGAGCAGGTATTTCTCCATCAAGAAGATTATGGCTCAAATCAAGTACAGTAAGATGAGTTATCCTCCCCATCTCTTTTGGAATCTTCTGTCCAAACTTATTGTTGCTCAGGTTCAACTGAAACAAGTGCACGAAATCTCCTATACACGTTGGGATTGATCCATTCAAATTGTTGTCTGATAGATCGAGGGACTCTAACTTTGTCAGTGACCCAAATTCCTCAGGTATATTGCCAGAAATATTGTTGTTTTGCACAAAAAGCTTTACCAGAGGAGTTAATCTTCCAAATTCCTTTGGAATCTGCCCAATCAAATGATTCGATGAAATATCAAGTCCAAGAAGCCCTTGGACGTTTCCAATCTCTGGTGGTATGCTACCACTAATGTTATTTCTGGCTACACGCAGATCAATCAAATTTTCGCATTTCCCCCAGTTGCTGCCGAGCTCACCATGGAAATCATTGTCGCTCAAATCCATGAACTGAAGCTCTGAATAGATTCCAAAAGCTTCAGATAAGTTTCCGATGAAACTGTTGTAATTAAAGCGAACCCTTTTAAAACTCGAGCAGTTGCTCAAGCTTCTTGGTATTGGCCCTGTCAGCTTGTTGCTAGTCACCATGAAGTTCTCAAGTTTCCCACCTTGACAAAGATGCTCAGGCAAATGGCCTGAAAGCTGATTTTCAGTCATTGTTAGCACTCGCAAGTTATCCAAATATGCAAGTTCTTTTGGAATGGAACCTGAAAGTTTGTTGGTATGAAGCTGCAGTTTCCGCAAGTTTTTCAAATTGCCAAATATAGCAGGAATTGAACCAGTAAATTGATTTTCATATAAAACCAGATCATTGAGTTTATTCAGATTCCCCAACTCACTAGGAATGGGACCAGAAAGATTGTTTCTCTGTAAGTATAAAGTCTCAAGTGACTTCATCTTCCCTATTTCTGCAGGAATGGGACCAGACAAGACATTTTCGAAAGCATAGAAAAATTTGGTATTAATCAAGTTGCCTATTTCCGAAGGAATGTGACCTGTTAACTGGTTTGTACCAAGATTAACTACGACAAGGTTGGTAAGTTTCCCTATTTCTGCAGGAATGGGACCAGAGATTTGGTTTTTATAAAGGGACAAAGTTGTGAAATCAGTCAAGTCACCCAAAGCTTTTGGAATAGGGCCAGAAAAATAATTTGTGTTTAATCTTAATTCCACAAGTGACTTCATGTTCCCAATTTCCGGAGGAATATGACCTGTTAGCTGGTTTGTATTAAGATGAACTTCGACAAGGTTGGAAAGTTTTCCTATTTCTAAAGGAATGGGACCAGAGAGTTGGTTTGCATTAAGGTACAGAATTGTGAGCTCATTTAAGTCACCTAAAGCTTTTGGAATAGGGCCAGAAAGATAATTTGTGTTTAATCTTAAGTCCACAAGTGACTTCAAGGTACCTATTTCCGGAGGAATATGACCTGTTAGCTGGTTTGTATTAAGATCAAGTTCGACAAGGTTGGAAAGTTTTCCTATTTCTAAAGGAATGGGGCCAGAAAGTTGGTTTGCATTAAGGTACAGAATTGTGAGCTCAGTTAAGTCACCTAAAGATTTTGGAATTGGATCAGAAAGATTGTTGTTGTATAAGCTTAAATCGACAAGTGACTTCATCTTCCCTATTTCTTCAGGAATGGAACCAGACAATGCATTGGAGTAAGCATAGAACCCTTCTGCATTAATCAAGCTGCCTATTTCCAGAGGAATATGACCTGTTAACTGGTTTGTATCAATATCAACTTTAACAAGACTGACAAGTTTACCTATTTCTGCAGGAATGGCACCAGAAAGTTGGTTTTCATAAAGGTGAAGAATTGTCAGCTCAGTTAAGTCACCCAAAGTTTTTGGAATTGGACCAGAGAGATTATTTGTGTCTAGCATCAACTCCACAAGTGACTTCATCTTCCCTATTTCTGCAGGAATAGGCCCAGACAATTTATTGGAGTATGCATAGAACAAATTTACATTAATTAAGTTGCCTATTTCTGAAGGAATATGACCTGTTAACTGGTTTGTATCAAGATCAACTTCAACAAGATTGACAAGTTTCCCTATTTCTGTAGGAATGGGACCAGAAATTTGGTTAACATAAAGGTACAAAATTTTGAGCTTGGTTAATTCACCTAAAGCTTTTGGAATCGAACCAGAAAGATTGTTTCTGTATAACATTAACTCCACAAGTGACTTCATCTTCCCTATTTCAATAGGAATGGAGCCAGACAATTCATTGGAGAAAGCACTGAACAATTTTACATTGATCAAGTTGCCTATTTCTGGAGGAATATGACCTGTTAACTGGTTCGTATCAAGAGCAACTTCAACAAGATTGATAAGTTTCCCTATTTCTGCAGGAATGGGACCAGAAAGGTTGTTCATGCTAAGATCAACATATTCAAGAAAAAGTAGAGATGAAAATGGAAAATCATGGAGTGTACCAATGACACCAGAATTTGAAATATTCAACCTGTTTATCTGACCATTAAAGCAATTAACTCCGTACCAGTCCCTGCATGCATCATGGATGGAAGAATTCTTTGCAGCAGCAGGACGACTTAGTGTCCAAGAAGCCAGTAAGGAATTATTCTGGTTTTGGAAAGTTGATTTCCATTTTAGAAGGGAAGCTGCTTCCTCAATGGAAGCAAAAGTAATTGTGAAGTGATATAAGAGAGGAAGGAGATAAAATACTCTGGGAACCATGTCGAAGGCTAACGGATTGTTTTGGTTGTGAAGAACTTGTGCAGGATAAAGTTCTTTATATATTTGTAATGAATCATTTAATGGCTTGCTGAGTCAATGACATTTAATGTCTCACTACTCATGGAACTTAATACAATGGAAAAGGTGGTTGGATTGTTCAATCTTACAGTTGTGGGGAATAATTATATTGGAAAAATCTCTCAAGAGTTATTATTTTAGAAGAAAAAGTCACAGAAAACACAAACTCCTCCAAATATTATCTCTGTTCCTTGAAAACAGATCATATATGCCATCAACTTTCAGAAATGGCTCAGTCATGCCATCCGTTAATAGTTGGGCTTATTTATTCCATCGTCGACCAAAAGTTGCACATTCATGCCAGTCTTCACTAATGACTATTTTAGCCGGTTTTAAAAAACCAGAAATTACAAGAGGAAAAGGCGAACTTATCCTTACAAACAATAGTGACTGTCACGTACCTTGAAGCAATTATTCCTTCCTATAAGTAATTTTCTACAGTCAGCCAAAGACTAGTAAATCATCAAGCTCGTGCTACTGCATAGGTTCTACAGCAGTAGGAAAGCAATAAAATGTGCAGCAATTTGAACTTTAGTTAAGTCTAATCCAAGTGGACTGACAATGATACGTGCCGAAACTTCCCTACAGTGTTTCCTCTTAAATGGATTCTATTTTACACGGATACAAATCAATCAGATCACGAGTTCCGAATACCAAATGGTTAAAGAAAGCAAGATCAGTCCACTGGTCAAAACATCACAATTTAAAAACTTGATATAGCAAAATTTGTTTGATTTATTTTGGATGATTAATCATTATACTACTTACACAACCACTTGGTATCAAAGGTTATTCATTTCCATACAAAGACACCTTACATATCAGAGATTATTTAGCTAGTCTTACATGAGTAGGTGGACGTGGTTCCATTGATGATAACCTATGAGAGATAAAGTACATTGTTGGCCTTGATTTTGGAGTTTCAAGCAAACAAGAGATTGCTAGCTTGATAATAAAAACCAAAACATCTTTTACTTCATCTTCAGGATATGGAAGACGTTCATCTATCAGATCACTAAGCTGCACATGATCTATAGTCGATGAATTTGCTAATGGAGTAATGTATTCCCCAGGATGTTTTCCTTTGATAATCTCCAATGCTAATACTCCAAAGCTATACACATCACACATTTCGGTAACCTTCATTGTATATGCAAGCTCTGAAACAATACAATTTAAAAAATATAACTTGCAAATTTGATAAAAACAGTAAGGATTGTGTGGCTCTAGTTCGTGTAGTTAATAAAAAGATAAGAAGTTAAACCTTACCAGGTGCAACATAGCCATATGTGCCTGCAAGCGCAGTGCAATTAGATGAGTCTGGCATGAGAAGCTTAGCTATTCCAAAGTCTGAAATACAAGCTTCAAACTCTGAATCAAGCAAAATATTACTACTTGATATGTCTCGATGAACAATCTGTGGTGAGCAATTGTGGTGCATGTAAGATAAAGCATAGGCAACACCTTTTATGATATTGACCCTTTTAAGCCAATCCAATTTCTCAGACTCAACTTCATTGCTCAAAACACTTGACAAACTCCCTCTCTCAACGTACTCGTATACCAAGAATGAGTGTTGTGCATTCGAACAAAAACCATACAGTTTCACTATGTTCCGATGCTTAATCCCTGCCAATGCCCTTACCTCATTCATGAAGCTTTTGGGATGCGTAATCTCAAATGAAGAGTGAAGTCTCTTCACAGCTACATTCCCCAATGGTGGAAGGTTTACCTTGTAAACGCTTCCATGTCCTCCTTGCCCGATGCAAAATGTTGCATCAAACTTTTGTGTGGAATTTAAGATATCCTTGTACAATGCCTTTCCATCTAACATGGTTATCGAAAGCCAACCTTCGTCCTGTATTTTAACATCTCTAACTCTTCTTCTTTTATGACACATAAGGAGAGCACCAGCGAAAGAACAGAGAAGTACTAGTGCTCCCATAATGGGAAGTACAGTGATTAGGATGAGTTTACGACCTTTTGCTATTGAGTGCTTCTTCACCGAAGAAGATGGCCTTCTGCAATGCTGAAATCCTGTTACATTTCCACAAAGACCTTTATTACCTTCTAACGAGGCATACATAAAAGCTTTATTGATTGGTATTGGACCTTCCAACTCATTGTATGACAAGACAACATCCTGCAAACCAGTCAAACTTTCAAATTCTTCAGGAATGCGGCCAGAAAGGCTGTTGTGGGAAAGATTCAAGTTTGACAAGTCCAGCAAACTGGCTAGCTGAACGGGTATTTCTCCATCAAGAAGATTATGGCTCAAATCAAGTACACTAAGATGAGTTATCCTCCCTATCTCCTTTGGAATTTTCTGGCCAAACTTGTTGTTGCTCAGGTTCAAGAGAAACATGTTCATGTAATCGCCTACAAATGTTGGGATTGACCCATTCAATCTATTATTTGACAGATCAAGGGACTCTAACCGTGTCAGTGACCCAAGTTCCTCAGGTATATTGCCAGAAATATGGTTATTTTGCACAAATAATTTAACTAAAGAGGTCAACTTTCCGAATTCCTTTGGAATATGCCCAACCAAATGATTCGATGATAGATCAAGTCCAAGAAGCCCTTTGACGTTTCCAATCTTTGGTGGTATACTACCACTAATGTTATTACTAGCAACCCGCAAATCAGTCAAATTCTTGCATTTCCCCCAGTTACTGCTGAGTTCACCATGAAAATCATTATGCCTCAAATCAATGAACTGAAGATTTGGATAGATGCCAAAAGCTTCAGACAAGTTCCCAGTGAAACTGTTGTTACTAAAGTGAACCCTTTTGAGACTCGAGCATTTACTCAAGCTTCTTGGTATTGGTCCTGTCAGCTTGTTGTTCTTCACCTTGATGATCTCAAGTTTCCTACCTTGGCAAAGCTGCTTTGGCAAATGGCCTGAAAGTTGATTATCACTAATAACCAACGCTTTTAACTTATCCAAATATGAGAGCCCTTTAGGAATGGAACCATGAAGTTTGTTGGCATGGAGATACAAAGTACGCAAGTTTCTCAAATTGCCAAATGAAGCAGGAATAGGACCAGTAAGTTGATTATAATCTAAAACAAGTTCAGCAAGATTTTTCACATTCCCCAACTCTCCTGGAATGGAACCATTTAAATGGTTTTCAAAGATGTAGAGGGTCTCAAGTTTTGTTAGTGATCCGATTTGTGTTGGGATTGTGCCTGAAAACTGATTAGCCGATAAGTCAAGATAGACAAGATTAGTGAGGTTTCCTATTGCAGAGGGGATGCTACCATAGAGGTGGTTGATGCTAAGATCAACATATTCAAGAAAAGTAAGAGATGAAAATGGAAAATCATAGAGTGCGCCATTGACACTAGCATTTGTAATATTCAACCTGTTTACCCTACCATTAAAACATACAACTCCATACCAATCCCTGCACGCATCAGTACTTATTGTCCAAGAAGTCAATAAGGAATTATTGTTCTGCTTTAGAAAAGTTGATTTCCATTTGAGGAGAGCAGTTGTTTCCTCAGTGGAAGCAAGAGTAACTGCGAAGAGAGTGAAAAACTGAAGGAAAGAAAACATTCTGGGAACCATCTTGAAGGCTAAAGTTTTCAGCTGTTTGTTTTAGTTACTGATGAATTAGAAAGACTTGAGAGTCAATGAAAACATGGTTGGTGATTACATTTCAAGCCAATTGACCAAGCTTATAGTTGTTGGAATTATAGTAGAATTAGTGGGCAGGATATCATCTTCGCAGGCCCAAGAAGAAGTCAAAAGTCTGTGACGTATAGTGAAGGCTGTTAAAACCTCACTGTCGTATACACAATACACATTTCTTTCTCAGCACCAGCAGATGATGAGAAGAATTTTTCAAGGAATGGTCTCAATGATGTCATTCCTCCTCTGTACACAAAATAGACCTTATGAGCACATCTTGCTAATGGTTAGTGTTAATCTCATTTATGTGATAAAAAATAGTTTTATGACCTTTAATGTAGTAGTAGTAGGTAAAGTTCAGTGAGATAGTGACCTTAACCCTCACAATGTCCTTTTTGTTTATTTATTTAGTTCTGATTTATACGCCAGTTTGAAGTTCACAAACAAATGAAACAATGTCTAGCCAATTGTTTATATGATATCCTAGATATTTTCAATTCAAAACTATTATTGTATCTTCTTCCCTTGGACACTAAAGATAGCATAATATATATATATACACACACACACATATATTCAATTCATACCCGATGTAATCTCACAAGTGGTATCTGGGAAGGATAAAGTAAACAAAGACAAGCATTTGAAGGAAATTCTCCACCTTCTGAAACGTTTTCACTTGATAGAAATTGGTAAAAAAAACTTTCAATTTAATTACATACAATCCATTAGAACAACATCATTGCAAGGTTCAACCCCATAAGGAAGATGACCATGCAGAGACCATCGAACGAAGGAAACTGCTAAATTACAGAGTACAAAATGCAAAATAGTAGCTACTACAGATGCTAAAGCGAAACAATTGTAAACGAGACATGGAGATCCAGCAGCAAATTTCTGATTTGTTCTTAATTAGCAAAAAATATATCTATTCATTTTAATAGTGGAAATTTGAATAATGAATAAGGCATGTACAAGATTGAATTTTAATTTTCAGCCATTCCAGAGAAACGTTAATGTGAGTCACGTTTTAACTGTAAAACGTGCTTCAGAGTAACGAATTATAAAACATTACTGACAATAACGTTTTATATATGTTTACCCTGTCAGATTTTTGTCTTTTTGTTATTGAATTTTTTTGAATAAAATATAACCTAAAACGTTACTGAGAACTGCGTTTATACTAGTTTTGTAAAATTTCAAAAAAAAAATACTATTTTGGTGAATTGATTTTAATAATGACCTACTTTGGTCAAAAGTTCGCATCACACTTACACTAACTCTAGTTGACACTTTTAGACAACTCTACTCAAAAGAACATCAAACAAAAATGAAAAGACGCTTGACTAGAATATAGTAGATTCGACTAACTATAGTTAATACGGCTCAAAGCTAAAAACTCAGACAAGCAGCCGATCTAATTCCTTTATAACACATGATCATAATAGATCTACACATGATAAGCTTAGAAATATAAACCTAGAGGATAACTAAGAACAATGATAATTCTATCAGGTCCCTTGTTGTTTTTCCGAATAATATTTCTTGTGAGAATGACCTTTGCCTTTTTGAGCTTGTGATATTTATTTTTTTTGGATTAAAAAAAACTATTTTTTGTTGTTAAAGAAAAGACAAATATAAGTTGTACACAAATCCTTGGAACACTGCCATTACTGCCATTGGATGAGAGTCTTGTTATGCTAAAAGATATGCACCAACCACAACAGGCTGCAACTTTGGACAACTATCTTTTTATAGGTACATAACTCTTAGTTTCGTCTGGAATCAGATTCAAATTTTGTTAAATCATTAAAACTTCAGAGTTTTTTTTTTTCAATCAAAACTTCAGAAACATCTTAGAAAAAATAACATTTTTGCTTATTACATTGGAAAAGAAGGGGACTTAAATAAGAGTTGAAAGGCAAACTTTAAGTAAATAAATCAATAAAAGAGGTTTAACATTATTATGATAAGGTGGCTCTTTGTATTTTGTATTGTATAACATTTATAAACAAGAGTAGTGACTAGATGAAGGTTAAAATGGTTATTTAATATTTAATAAACAATTGGGTAATATAATTTTTTAATATAGCGTTTTTTACTTTTACATAGAGTTGTTAAAATGGGTTTAGTCCATGGGGGCGGCACAACCCAACCCGTTATTGGGGTAGGGTTGAGATATATTATTTTTAAACCCATTTAAAACTAAGGCTTATAAGCCCGGCCTATATAAGCTCTTGGCCCTTGAGGCTTGATCGGGGCTGGGCTAGGGTCAACACATGGGCCAAAACTATTTATTTAAGGGTAACTTACATAAATCTCTCTAGTGTATGAGCTAATTACTTAAAGACACGCTATGTTGTAATATTACAAATCTTATCAGATTTTGGTACATCCAGATACATGTATCTCGAGATACATGGACTCAAATTAAGTTGATTTGTTCTAGATACACTCTATCTCTCTGAATTCATATGTATCTAGGATACATAGACAAATCTCACGCTCTCGCCTCCCTTCCATCTCATTCGCCACTCTCATATCAAACTCGCGTATCTAGGATGCATCACACCAGATACATATATCTAGTATCCTAGATACATGCTAATAAAACTAGACTTTTTGCTAGTGTTATTGAAACAACACCATTATTTGTCATATTTGATTTGAAAATCCTCTCATCTTCTTGATGTTATAGAATTTTAAATTTGAAAATAAAAAATAAAAAAAATATGGGCTAGCCCGCCCCAGCCCGCGGCCCTTCTAGGATTAGGTTGGGTTGGATACTTTCAGGTCCTTCCAAATGAAGGGTCGGCCCGCCCTAGCCTATCAAATTCCCTGGCCCGCGAGGCTTGGGTCGGGTGGGGCTGGGCTGACCCTTTTTGATAACTCTATTTTTACATATAGAAAAAAGATCATATTTGTCGTCCCTCTCAATTTTTTTTATATTACTCATCATCATACTTTTTAAATATATTTATTCTTATCATTCGACCTTTTCTTTTTTTAACCCTAGATAATCCCCAATAACTACAATTTTTGCCATAATTTTTGTCCTGCGAGTGAACACTCTATGATAAGCACATTGTGTGCACTGAATAAACCCTCACAATGTAATAGCCGGCAAACCACTTACCATCCAACTTATACATGTAAATATTTATTCATGTTTCTGCACTACGTGGATATATTTTTATCTTAATTAAAAAATTTCCTTTCAATATAATTTTCTACGTGTATAGACCCACCCAACTAACTTAATAAACCCATTTCCTAATACCCTTTCCCCTCGCCATTGGTGAGTTGCTCATCTCAAATCTCGTAGATACGACGGTGTTCCAGGTAGTTCCCGACTAAAGTTATCCAGTTCGCCGCCGTTGATAAAATTAGTGAGAGTCATATTAGTTAGAAGTAGTTAGAATTAGAAAGTTAGTTAAGTCTGTTAGAAGTGTCAGATTAATTTCTTAGTTAGCTAATTTCCTTTCTCATGAATGTGTATATAAACACATCAATGTAATGTTTATTTTTCAGTTAGTAAGAATGCAAAATATCAGTTTCCAGTTCTCTCTTCTCGAAGTTTATTCAATTTCTCCTTCTCTCTGAGTTCGAGCTCCATTAATGGAGAACTCAAGTTCATTCCAGTATTTCTGTTTCTAATTTTGTCATGGTATCAGAGCTAGGGACTAGGCATTTTCATTTCGCATTTGACTCTGGATTGTGAGTATTGTGTTGGTCTCACTTTTCCTCTTACAAACTACGGAATTACAATATTGTGGATCTTTTCTGTTATCTTCATTCTGATTTGATTCAGTTTCAGTTGATTTGTTGTTGCCCTATTTCCAAATTTATTGTTATCTTCATTCCGATTTGATTTGGTTTCAGTTGATTTGTTGTTGCCCCATTTTCAACTTTTTGGATCTTCTTCCAATTTCTACGATCAATCATTATCGCATTTTCATTCATTTTCAATCGATTTCATTTTTTTTGAATACTGTTCAAATAGGGTTGATGTTCAAACACTGATAACAACACAACCACTGTCAGAATGGACACTACTAGTCCATTTTACCTACATCCTTCAGAGAATGCAGGTTCAACATTGCTACCCGCTGTTTTTGATGGCAATGGGTACAAATCCTGGAGAAGAGCAGTTCTTAGAGCCTTGTCGGTGAAAAGCAAAACTGGTTTCATCAACGGGAAGATTGTGAAACCAGACTCTGCTGATCCAAGTTTTGCACATTGGGAGAGATGTGATGATATGGTGACCTCTTGGATTCTAAATTCACTTTCACCTGACTTGAGAGATGGACTCAAATATGTGAACAATGCTAGGGAACTTTGAGAGGAGTTAGAGGACCGATATGACCAAACAAATGGATGCAAATTGTACCAACTTCAAAAGGAAATAAATGATCTGGTACAAGGAACTCTAGATATCACTAGATATTACACAAAAATGAAGAAGTTGTGGGAGGAGATGAACACAATCGATATCACTTCTCAATGCACTTGTGTGTGTACCTGTGGTGGAAAAACAAAGATGCACAAGGCTGAACAAGACAGGAGGCTCATACATTTCTTAATGGGATTGAATGAGATGTACACTGTTGTGAGGGGAAATATCCCGATGATGACAATTTTGCCTAGTATGGCACAAGCTTTTGCTATCCTATCTCAAGAGGAAAGGCAACGAGAAGTGAAGCCCCCTAACCAGGTTGCTTTGGAATCCACATCACTGAACGCATCTGCACCTCACCCCCACACCAGTAGAGATTTCAAGACAAACTATAGTTCATACAGAGGAGGACAAAATAATTCTGGAAATTCTAACAACAATTACTTCAGAGGTAACTCTAGTACTGGTAAGTCACACTTGTTTTGTGATTATTGAAAAAGATCTGGACACACCAAGGACAGATGTTATAAACTTCATGGCTACCCATCCAACTCCAAATTTCCCAAAGGAAAAGGTTCAGCCTCCGCAACAAATGCTTACACATCTGAAGAAGAGAGTAGTCAAGGTGGTGAAGAAAATCTTGAACTGAGGAGGCAAATGCCACTGAATCTATCTAAAAGTCAGTATGATCAGCTGCTCAATCTCTTGGGGACCCTGCAGGCTAGAAACAAAGACAATGATAATTCAGGGAACATGTTAAGTGGAGCTGTGAACCTGGCATGTATACTTGCTTGTTATTCTTCAATGAATGAGATAGGTGATCTGTTATGTAATTGTGCTAAATTGACTGCCGACTCTTGTATCATAGACTCAGGGGCATCACACCATATGACCTATGATAAAATTACGCTTAAAAATACTAGAACACTACCATATCCTTTTCTAATTACCTTACCAAATGGATACATGGTTAAAGTAAATGAAATTGGAGATGTCTGTTTGAATCTAGTCTTGACTCTACATAAAGTGTTTGTGCCTAGTTTCAAGTTCAATTTAATATATGTCCATTGTTTATCAGTACAACTCAAAGGAACAGTTAGTTTTAACAATTCTTCATGTTCATTGTAGGGTCCTTCTCTGAAGAGCCCTCTGGAGCTTGGTAGAGCCAAGAATGGCTTGTATTTTCTGTGCACCAAGTGCCACAACTGCAGTGCATATTCTGATGGCACCAGTTCAGTCCATACTACTTGCAACTCTTCAGCTTGTCATCCTACTCCTTCTTTGGTCAATTGTAAAAACTTTTAGTTGAAAATAAATGTGCAATTTCCCAATCATCCATTGTAATAAATTCCCAGTTATCAAATAATGAAACTTGTTCTACTGATCCTTTTTCTATTAGTGTTAATGCTTCTATTTCTAACTCTGTCCCCACATCTCATGATCATGCTACTGAACTCTTGTGGCATGCTAGACTAGGGCATGCGCCTTTTGTGAAGATGAGGAGTATATCCACCATACCTGTGAAATTTTCCACCAAGCAGCCTTTTACTTGTGCCATATGCCCTATGGCAAGACAAACTAGAATGCCCTTTCCATAAAGCACCAGCACATCTAGTAAAATGTTTGAAATCTGTGAAAGCCCTCATATGTCTTATAGAAAACCAATTCCACACTAAACTCAAAACCATCAGGTCTGACAATGGCCTGGAATTTACAAGCGGTGAGGCAACAACTTTCTTCCAAGAAAAAGGAATAATCCATCATAAATCATGCCATTACACCCCCCAGCAAAATGGGGTGGTGGAAAGAAAACACAAACACCTCTTAGAAATAGCAAGGGCACTTCTTTACCAATCCAAATTGCCCATGAGATATTGGGGAGAATGTATCCTAACTGCCACTTACCTCATTAATAGACTGCGTACCAAAATACTGCACAACAAAACACCATATGAACAATTATAGCAAAGAAAGCCCACATATTCTCACCTTAGGAGTTTTGGATGTCTATGCTTTCCCTCTACATTGAAAACTCACAAGGACAAGTTTGAACCAAGGGCAACACCTCACATCTTTGTTGGATACCCTTTCAACACAAAAGGCAACAAGGTCTTAGATTTAGCTACTAAAAGGGTTCATGTATGTAGAGATGTTTCTTTTCATGAAACAATTTTTCCTTTTGTTATTGCTCCTGATGGTTCTAGTTTCAACTCTATTCTAAAGTTGCTTGTTCATAATTCTAATAAATTGACTTGTATACCTGGTACAATAAACACTTTAGTTGATGATGATTTACTGGACACAAACACATTCTGTGAATTTACTGCTAACCAAGTAACCAACGATACCCCTGAACACACACTGGCCACAAATTTCCAGTCAGTCAGCACCACAACACAGCTTGAATCCATAGTTTCTAATGATGCTCCACCAGCACCAACACTTAGGAGGACAACTAAATCAGTTCATACACTTAGCTATCTCAAAGAATAC
Organism: Solanum verrucosum; assembly: GCF_900185275.1. NCBI lineage: Eukaryota > Viridiplantae > Streptophyta > Magnoliopsida > Solanales > Solanaceae > Solanum > Solanum verrucosum. The sequence goes on from NW_026019954.1 coordinate 1,951,469, forward strand.
AACTATACATTACCCAATCTGCATCCCTCTACTACACCTACACCTGATCCACCACATTCACTCACCTCAATCATATCAAACCATGAGCATGTTTGTTTTACTTCTCTATGCTCAAACAATCAGCAATTAGTAAAGGCACTATCATATGAATCAGAACCTTCTTGTTATGAGGAAGCAATCTTGAATCCTACCTGAAAAATGGCAATGACACAAGAGTTTGAAGCATTGTATGCGAATGATACATGGGACATTGTTCCTCTACCAACAGGAAAAAATGTTATTGGATGCAAATGGGTGTACAAAATCAAACATAAGGCAAATGGAAGTGTGGAAAGGTTCAAAGCTAGGTTGGTAGTTAAAGGGTACACACAACAAGCTGGGGTTGATTACACTGAAACATTCTCACCTGTGGTGAAGATGACCACTGTGAGAACTTTGATTTGTTTGGCTGTGAAGAAGGGATGGAGTCTATACTAGTTGGATGTAAATAATGCATTCCTTCATGGTGATTTACATGAGGAAGTATATATGACACTACCAAAGGGTCTTATGGTAGACAGTATCAACCTGGTTTGTAGACTCAAAAAGTCTTTATATGGCTTAAAACAGGCAAGTAGACAGTGGTATGATAAGCTGGCCAGTAGCCTTTGCTCAAAGGGGTACACACACTCCAACAATGATTATTCACAGTTTTATAAATGTAAGGAAGTTCTTTAGTGTTTGTTGCCATTTATATAGATGATGTTATTCTAACAGGGATTGACTTGGAAGAAATCACATGTCTGAAGGCTTTCTTACATGACCAATTTAAGATAAAAGATCTTGGGAAATTGCATTACTTCCTTGGATTAGAGATATTGTACAAACAAGATGGTGTTCTAATTTCCCAGAGAAAGTTCACTACTGATCTCTTGAAGGAGTTTGATGTCATGAATTACAAAGTTCGCACATCACCACTTGACTCTAATGAAAAACTCACAGCCACAAATGGAAACCTATTATTGGATCCTACTATCTACAGAAAGCTGGTTGGGAGGCTTAACTTTCTCACAAACACAAGAATGGGCATAACATTCAGTGTCCATCATCTCAGTCAATTCATGCAATCACCTAGAGAGCCCCAGCTTAAAGCTGCTTATATGCTTAGATTTCTAAAACAAGATCCTACTTTGGGGCTTTTTATCTCAAACAAGCCTGATCTCGTCAGTGCTTATTGTGACTCAGACTGGGCAGCTTGTTCTGATTCAAGAAGGTCAGTTAGTGGATATCTAGTTTTTATGGGAGACAACCCCATTAGTTGGAAATCTGAGAACCAGGCTATAATATCATTATCATCTGCAGAAGCAGAGTATAGAGTTGTGAGACAAGTAGTAGGGGAATTGGTGTGGTTTGAAAGATTGTTGAATGAATTAATGGTACACAGTCCCTTGCCTATACATGTGTTTTGTGATAGCTAAGCAGCATTTCACATTGCCAAGAATCCAGTTTTTCATGAGAGAACAAAACATATAGAAGTGGATTGTCATTTTGTTAGGGACAAGCTGCAACAAGGGTTGATTACTCTTCACCATATTTCCACACATTCACAGCTAGCAGACATCTTCACCAAGGTCCTAACTGGAGTTAAACATTCCACAATTCTAAGCAAGTTGTCTGTACTTATTGCACCTCCAACTTGAGGGGGTGATAAAATTAGTGAGAGTCATATTAGTTAGAAGTAGTTAGAATTAGAAAGTTAGTTAAGTCTGTTAGAAGTGTCAGATTAATTTCTTAGTTAGCTAATTTCCTTTCTCATGAATGTGTATATAAACACACCAATGTAATGTTTATTTTTTCAGTTAGTAAGAATGCAAAATATCAGTTTCCAGTTCTCTCTTCTAGAAGTTTATTCCATTTCTCCTTCTCTCTGAGTTCGAGCTCCATTAATGGAGAACTCAAGTTCATTCCAGTATTTCTGTTTCTAATTTTGTCAGCCGTCAAGTTCTCTGTGTCACGTAGTAACAAGCTTCATAGAATCAACAGAAACTAATTAATTTCTTAGAATCTCCGATCAAATTGGGTCTACTTACTCTTGCTTCCTCAAGGATACCCAACTCACATAGCAATGGACTTCATGACTGTAAGTTTATCCACTCTCTATGCGCTATCTGGTTTATTACTCTATTTACAAAATTAAGCAGAATAACTCATGCTTGGCAGAACTAGAAGGAAATTTTGCTCCAATCCTAGTGAATATTTTTCATACTGAGAATAAGAAGACAACCAATTTCTTACACTAACTCATATTAGGAAATGGAATTATTAGGTTAGTTGGGTCGGGTATACGGACATATTGATTGGTTAGAGAATTCTATTGAGAGAAACTTTTAATTATGCAGGCGCCACATTAGTTAATAAGGGTGGGGAGTTAATAGTTTTAGGGTCATTATGTACCCAAAGTTGGATGGTAAATGGTAAAAGTAAATATATCAAAAAATATAATGAGGAAAATATAACAAATGACCTTTTCCGTATACTATCATTCTTTTGGCATGTATTTCTGTGTGAATCATATTTTAGAAGTATTCACAATTTGAGATTTTTCATGTGTTATAAGAATAATAATGCAAACCAGTCTCAAATATAACATCAGTACTACTTAGCAAACATGAAGCTTGGTATACCTGAGCTGTAGGGCTGGTTTGCTGCTAAGAGAGCCTAATATCTGTAATAGTATCTTGCAAACTGCATATACTATATATTCCTCCCTATCTACTGATTCATAAGCTATAAAAAAGATTTCCATCTTTCAACTAAAAAAAAACAATTACCTTCTACATTATACACTCTAATACAATAAAACTAGATAAGCACCCCGACAATACAGCAATACTACTCCCAGTACATAATAACTTTGTCATAGACCTTCTCATCAAAATAATTTACTTTACAACCACTTGGTGTCATAGATTATTCAATTTCATACGAAGACACCTTACATATATATCAGGATTGCAAAGCTCGCTTTACAAGAGTAGGTGGACGTGCATCCATTGATGATAACTTATGAGATATGAAGTGCATTGTTGGCCTTGATTTTGGAGCTTCAAGCAAACAAGAGTTTGCTAGCTTGATGATAAAAACCAAAACATCTTTTAATTCTTCTTCAGGATATGGAATTCGTTCATCTAGCAAATCACTAAGCTGCTTGTGATCTATAGTCGACAAATTTGCTAGCACAGTAATATATTCCCCAAGATGCTTTCCTTTGATTATCTCCAATGTTAATACTCTAAAGCTATAAACATCACACATCTCTGTAACCTTCATTGTATATGCAAGCTCTGAAACAACACAATTTCCAAAAGAGTTAACAATTTAAACGTGCAAATGAGATTTAAACAGTATAGAGTGTTTGGCTATAGTTCATGAAGTTTGAGAAAAGGATAAAAGAATTAAGTTAGACCTTACCAGGTGCAATATAACCATATGTGCCTGCAAGCACAGTGCAATTGGATGAGTCAGGCTTGAGAAGCTTAGCTATGCCAAAGTCTGCAACACGAGCTTCATACTCAGAATCAAGCAAAACATTACTGCTTGATATGTCTCGATGAACAATCGGTGGTGAACAATCCTGGTGCATATAAGATAAAGCAAAAGCAACACCCTTGACGATATTCACCCTTTTAAACCAATCCAATTTCTTGGACTCAGCTTCATTGCTCAAAATACTAGACAAACTCCCCCTCTCCACATACTCGTAAACCAAGAGTGAGTGTTGTGCTTTTGAACAATAGCCGTAGAGGTTCACAATGTTTCGGTGCTTAATCCCAGTCAATGCCCTTACTTCATTGATGAAGCTTTTGGGATGTGTATTCTGAAATGAAGAGTGAAGTCTCTTCACAGCTATATTCCCTAATGATGGAAGATTTACCTTGTAAACACTTCCTTGTCCTCCTTGCCCAATGCAAAATTTTGCATCAAACTCCTCTGTGGCATTTAAGATATCCCTGTACAATGCCTTTCCATCTAACATGGATATCGAAAGCCAACCATCACCATCCCTTCTTTCAACGTCTTTAACTCTCCTCCTTTTATTACACATAAAGAGAACACCAATGAAAACACAGAGCAGTACTAGTGCTCCCATAACAGGAAGTACAGTGATGAGGATGAGTTTACGTCCCTTTGCTATTGAGTGCTTTTTCACTACAGAAAATGGCTTTTTGCAGGGCTGGAATCCTGTTACATTGCCGCAAAGACCTTTATTACCTTCTAACGAAGCATTCATAAAAGCTTTATTATTAGGGATTGGACCTTCCAAATCATTGTATGACAATACAACATCCAGCAAACCAGTCAAACTTTCAAGTTCTTTAGGAATGTGCCCAGATAGGCCATTGTGGGAAAGATTTAAGTTTACCAAGACCTTCAGATTGGATAACTGAGGGGGAATATTTCCAACCAGGAGATTATAGCTCAAGTCAAGTACATTAAGCTGAGTTATCCTCCCTATCTCCCTTGGAATATTTTGGCCAAATTTGTTATAGCTCAGGTTCAAGAGAAACATGTTCTTGTAATCTCCTTTAAAGGTTGGGATCGACCCATTTAATCTATTGTCTGATAGATCAAGGAATTCTAGCGCTGTCATTGACCCAAGTTCCATTGGAATATTGCCAGAAAATTGGTTGTTTTGCAAAAAAAGATTAATTAGAGAGGTCAATTTTCCAAGTTCCCTAGGAATCTTCCCAACCAAATGATTTGCTGAAAGATCTAGTCCTTGAAGCTCTTTGAGGTTTCCTGTTGTGGACCCACATGATGCAAGTATATGTAGTCGAGTTAGTTAAAATGAATGTAAAGGAATCTGAAAATCTGTTAGAAGCTGTTAGAACTGTTAGGCAGTTAACACTGTTCAGCTGTCAAGAAATTAGTTAGTTAGTTTCTTTTGTTGTATTCTTCTTTAAGTCATTTTACCCATTTGATTAGTTGTATAAATACATGGGAAATGTACTGATTCACTCATTCATGAATAATATCATTCTATTCTTTCTTCCTTCTTCTACATCTTCTCAGCTAATCTTCTCGGTTGTACCCTGAATTAGTTTTCATCTTCTTCAAGCCACAACTCCTAGATTAACTACTATCATCACAATTGATTGTGAGTGCATCAATTGGTATCAAAGCTTTCATTCCTCGGCATGGCTTTGACTCGCAACAAGAACCCAGAAGGATCGACAGAGGCAGATAACAATTTTTTGCAGATTCAAGAGCAATTGCAGAAATTGATGGCGACTATGAATGAACGAAATGAGAGGACAGATAAGGAATTGTTGGAAATCAAGCAAGCCATTGGTGGTATGAAGCAGAGAGACAAGGAATTGGATAATTGCAGAGGTGAATCTTCTGCTGGAGGTGACAATTCTGGAGAATTGAGGCAGTTGAACACAAGTAGAGACATTCAGGCTGGAGTAACTGGTAATTTTCTCACTCGATGCTCTAGGTTAGATTTCCCTAGATTTTCTGGGCAAGATCTGAAAACATGGTTGTATAAGGTGGACCAATTCTTTTCTATGGATGAAATTCCTTATAGTCAGAGGGTCAAAGTCACATCAATTCACTTAGATGGGGAAGCTATTGCTTGGCATAGGTCTTATCTGAAAGCTAGGAACACTGTTGTAGATCCTACTTGGACAGAGTATATTTTAGCTTTGAATGAAAGGTTTGGGGATGGATATGAAGATTCAATGGAATCCATTAAGCACCTGGAACAAACTAGCAATGTAAGAGCTTACCAAGCTGAGTTTGATAGGCTGCTGACTGGGGTGAATTTGTCTAATGAGAATGCCATCAGCTGTTTCTTAGGAGGCCTCAAACCTGAATTGAACAAATCAGTAAGGATGCAGGCACTAAAGACTCTGATGCAAGCTTACAAGTTGGCTAGATTGCAAGAGGAAGTTTTTGAGGCACAAGCTCAGTCCTGGGGAATTAGATCTTCTGGAAAAAATCAGAATCCCATTTTACCAACTCCAAACTTCCATAGAAATCAGAATGTACAGAGGCCCATACCAGCTAATACTAGTTACAGGAAACCTTTTGATAATTCTTATAACAAACCTAGTGGATTTCAGGGCAATGTTAATGGAAGGAAGCTCTTAACCGCAGCAGAGATGGATGAGAAAAGGGCCAAGGGACTGTGCTTCCTTTGTGATGAAAAGTATGTAAGGGGGCATGTGTGTAAGGCCAAGAAGCAGTTGTTCTTAATAGAATTGTGTGAAGAAGGAGATGTAACTATGGAAGATGATCTAGAACCAGATCAGTTCCAGGATCAAGAAGCAATTGATAACATTGTCAATCCTGAGGAATGTATGACAATTTCATTGCAAGCCTTCACTGGTGTCACTGGGTACCAGACCATTCGAGTCACTGGGTATCATGAGAAAAGACCATTACAGATTCTTATTGATACAGGTAGTACCCACAATTTTATTGATGAAGAAATGGCAAGGCAGCTAGGATGCAAGGCCAGCACAATCATGGAACAGTCTGTTAGTGTAGCTGATGGGAGGAAGGTACAAACTGCTTCCATTTGTAGGAATCTGCAGTGGTTGTTACAGGGGACTACATTTTCTTCTGATTTCCTATTACTGCCATTAGGAAATATTGATATAGTATTGGGGGTTCAGTGGTTGAATACATTGGGGAGAATTCTCTTTGATTTTAGCAAAAGGACCATTGAGTTCATGCACCAAGGGAAGAAGCACGTGTTGAGAGGGGCAACCACTCAAGTCAAGACTACTAAGGCTAAAGTGTTGAATAAAAAACCTGCAGAACAAGTACAATTTTATATGTTGTCAGTGAACACACCTGTTACCTTCCAATGTAACCACATCCAAGCTATCACAGCCACAGGTGATGACATTCCAGTTGTTTTGGTTTCTTTAATGGAACAATACAAGTGTATATTTGATATTCCTACTGCATTACCACCTCACAGAGGACCCTATGATCACAGAATACCACTCATAGACAATGCAACACCTATTAGTAAGAGACCTTACAGGTTTCCCGGAGTAAAGAAGGATATTATTGAGAAGTTGGTACAAGAGATGCTAGATCAAGGGGTTGTACAGCACAGTACTAGTCCATATGCATCCCCAGTTGTGTTAGTTGGAAAAAAGGATGGTAGTTGGAGACTTTGTATTGATTACAGGGATTTGAATCATTTAACAGTGAAGGATAAATTCCCAATCCCTATTATTGAGGATCTATTGGATGAGTTGGGGGGTGCTGTGGTGTTCTCTAAGATTGATCTTAGAGCTGGCTATCACCAATTGAGAATGGCAGAATCTGACGTGCATAAAACAGCTTTCAAAACTCATGAGGGTCACTATGAGTTCTTGGTAATGCCCTTTGGGCTAACCAATGCTCCTTCATCATTCCAAAGTCTTATGAATTCAGTTTTCAAACCATTACTCAGAAAATCAGTGTTAGTTTTCTTTGATGATATTTTGGTTTATAGCAAAACTATGTCTGCTCATGTGGATCACTTAAGAACGGTGTTTGAGCTGATGAAGTACCATCAGTTGTATGCTAAAGCATCCAAGTGTGCTTTTGGGGTAACAGAAGTGGAGTACTTAGGACATTTTATCAGTGCTAAGGGGGTAGCAACTGATCCTAAGAAGGTATCTGCAGTACAAGCATGGGGACTGCCTACTACCATCAAGCAACTCAGAGGTTTCATTGGTTTAGCAGGGTACTATAGGAGGTTCATCAAAGGATTTGGAGCTATATGCAGACCTCTACATGACTTACTTAAAAAGGACAATTTTGCTTGGACTGAAGAAGCTACTGCAGCTTTCCTTACTCTCAAAGAAGCCTTGGTGACTGCTCCTGTCTTGGCTCTGCCAAACTATGCTGAACCTTTTGTTATTGAGACAGATGCAAGTGGTACAGGTATTGGTGCTGTCCTAATGCAGCAGGGGCACCCTATTGCTTATATTAGTAAAACACTGGCCCCTAGACATCGGTCCATGTGTGTTTATGATAGAGAATTGCTGGCATTGGTTTTTGCTGTGACTAAGTGGTCACATTATTTGTTAAGTAGACCCTTCATAGTCAGGACCGACCAGAAGGCATTGAAGCATCTGCTGGAACAAACTATACACACTGATTTTCAAGTGGCTGGTATCTCAAAGCTTATGGCTTTTGACTTTACTATTGAATACAAAAAAGGACTGGACAACAAGGCTGCTGATGCTCTTTCTAGAAATCAAGGTGCAGAGTTATTGGCCTTGTCCTTGCTTACACCCCATGATACACTTTTCTGTCAGATTCAACAATCTTGGATTTCTGATGCTACTTTACAGAACTTGATCACTAAACTGATAGTGCAACCTTATAAATCCTTTACTTGGATTAACTCTCAGCTTAGGTGGAAGGGAAGATTGGTGGTAGGGTCTGACCATCAGTTGAGAGAACATATTATTCAGTTGTGGCATTCTACACCTCAGGGTGGCCACTCTGGAATGGATGCTACCATTAGGAGATTGCAGTCCCTATTCTACTGGAAGACCATGGTTACAGATGTCAGGAGTTTCATTAACAGATGTGATGTGTGCCAGAGACACAAGTATGATGCCTCAGCTTATCCTGGCTTAATTCAACCTCTACCTATCCCTGAAGGTGTTTGGACTGACATTAGCTTGGATTTCATTGAGGGTTTACCTAAATCTAAAGGCAAGGATGTCATTTTAGTGGTGGTTGATAGGTTGAGTAAGTATGGCCATTTCATTTGCTTGCAGCATCCTTACACTGCTCAGACTGTAGCTCAAAGCTTCTTGGACAATGTGTTTAGGCTGCATGGTATGCCCTCTACTATAGTGAGTGATAGAGACCCTGTTTTCTTGAGTTCATTTTGGCAAGGATTGTTCACCTTGCAAGGAGTTCAGTTGCATAAATCTACAGCCTACCATCCTCAAACAGATGGTCAGACTGAGGTCTTGAACAGGACCTTGGAGACTTATCTGAGGTGTTTCTGCTCAGATAAACCCTTGGAGTGGGTTGCTCACTTGCCTCTTGCTGAGTGGTGGTACAACACAACCTATCATTCAGCTATCAAATGCTCCCCTTATGAAGTTCTTTATGGTCAAAAGCCACCTATTCATCTTCCCTATTTGGCTGGTGAATCCTCTAATGAGATGGTTGACAGGTCCTTGGAGGCTAGGGAAGCTATTATTGCCTTGCTGAAGTTCCAATTGTCCAGGGCTCAACAAAGAATGAGAGATCTGGCCAATAAACATAGGTCTGACAGACAGTTTAGTGTGGGTGATTGGGTCTATTTAAAGCTACAGCCGTACAGGCAGTTCTCTGTGGCCACTAGACCCTTTAACAAGTTAGCTGCCAAGTACTTTGGTCCCTATCTGATTGATGCTAAGATTGGGGAAGTTGCTTATAAGCTTTTGCTTCCAGCAGATGTATTGATCCATCCTACTTTTCATGTATCACAGTTGAAAAAATGCCATGAAGTGCCTGCTGTCCTCAACCATCCTCCAGTGTTACATATATCTAGTCCCTACTGCCCCTTGCCTGAGGCTATATTAGAGAGGAGGATGATCAAGAGGGGTAATAAGGCTGTTTGTCAGGTGTTGGTTAAATGGCTGGGCATTGATGCAACTCAGGCCACCTGGGAAATTCTCACAGAGTTGCAGCATAGATTTCCTTCATTTCAGCCTTGAGGACAAGGCTATTCTTCAATTGGAGGGTATTGATGCAAGTATATGTAGTCGAGTTAGTTAAAATGAATGTAAAGGAATCTGAAAATCTGTTAGAAGCTGTTAGAACTGTTAGGCAGTTAACACCGTTCAGCTGTCAAGAAATTAGTTAGTTAGTTTCTTTTGTTGTATTCTTCTTTAAGTCATTTTACCCATTTGATTAGTTGTATAAATACATGGGAAATGTACTGATTCACTCATTCATGAATAATATCATTCTATTCTTTCTTCCTTCTTCTACATCTTCTCAGCTAATCTTCTCGGTTGTACCCTGAATTAGTTTTCATCTTCTTCAAGCCACAACTCCTAGATTAACTACTATCATCACAATTGATTGTGAGTGCATCACCACATTCTGCCGAGCTGGATAACTTGAGTGGGACACCAAGGAGAAGCACGCGTCTGAGGACTGTGCCTAAGAAATTAATTGATTATGTTGTGACTGGGGCAAATCACGTGAAGGGCCACACAAGTACTGAGAGTTAGTATAAGTAGCTAAAATGAGGATGAGTAGGGTAGTGAACAAGTTATAGCAATTTCTTATTCTCATCTCTGTAATCTTCTCATCCTCATCACCTTCTTTATCCTTATTAATGCTTTTGTATTATTTCTGTTTCATTCAAGTTTTAGATCTATTGTAAGCAACTTGGAAGTGTTTGTTTATAATATACTACTTGGGATCCTTATTGTTCCATTGGTGCTTTCATTGTGCCGACAATCATGTCACCGGATTCGAAACTCATAGCTCCCGACGGTTCCGACTCTTCTGGCCTTTCTGATGCTGACCTTCGTTCCCACCTGGCAAGTCAACAGTTAGTGATTCAAGATCTTGCTGCTCAGGTAGCAAATCTCAGCTCTCGTTTGCCGTCGCTGATGGTTGCTCCACCTTCTAGCATAGCTGGTGGTTCATCTGGTGGTCATATGCCTGTTCGCCATAAACCGGCACCGGTTGAATTTGGTCGTTTTAATGGTGCACAACCAGACGCTTGGATCTTTCAGGCTGATCGTTATTTTGATTTCTACGGTATTATCGCTGAACATAAATTGACCTTGGCTTCGTTTTATCTTGACGGTGAAGCCTTGGAGTGGTATAGATGGCTCTATCGTAATAAGCAGTTGAGTGATTGGCCTCGATTCACAGAGAAACTGCTTAGTCGCTTTCGTCCCCGTCATGTCCTTTCGCCGGAAGGTCGTCTGTCTAAGTTGATGCAAACTTCTACGGTTGCAGACTTTCGGCGTCGTTTTGAAGCTGTTCTGAATGAAACGATGACGTTGCCTGAGGAGTTTTTGGTGGAATGCTTTCTTTCGGGCCTTCGACCCGATATTCTAACTGCTGTTACTGCTCATGAGCCCACACGGTTGGACCAAGTCATTAACCTAGCCCATATTCAGGAGCAACGTATTATAGCTGAAAAAGGGCCGCCCCGACCCGCTTTTGCTCGGACCCAACCTTTATTGCCTACGCCGACATCCCAATCAGCTCCAATTGCGCCGACGACGCCTTCTAATGGTTGTCTTCCCTTTAAGCGCCTATCTCAAGCTGAGATGCAAAGTCGTCGGGAAAAAGGGCTTTGCTTCAATTGTAATGAGAAGTTTTCTGCCGGCCATCGTTGTAAGACTGGCCCTCAATTGTTGCTTTTGTCATATGAGGTCGAGGATTCTTTGCTTATGCCGACTCCCGTGCTTGCTGATGAGGTCCTCGCCGAGGAACTTCAATGTTTGGAGGTTCAGGCTCACTCCACTATTTCCTATCATGCCTTAACTAGCAGCGTTTCAGATCATGTGATTCGTCTCACCGGACATGTCACTGGTTCTCCGGTACAGGTGCTTGTTGACGGCGGTAGCACACATAATTTTATCCAGTCCCGGGTGGCCAAGTTTCTCCAGCTCCTAGTGACGCCAGTCCCTATTTTCTCTGTAGTGGTGGGAAGTGGACAACTTCTCAAGTGTGACGGTGTTTGTCAGGGTGTGCCATTGACAGTTCAGGGATCAACTATTCATTTAGATTTCTTTGTGTTAGCTGTCCATGGGGCTGATCTGGTTATTGGGGCATCGTGGATGGCTACATTAGGTCCTGTGGTCACGGATTATGGGGCTCGTATTTTTGAATTCAACTATCGTGGACAGAGGTACAGTTGGCATGGCGATCCACCAGATGTGCAACCCATCCAGTTGCATAGCCTTCGTCGTTTATCAGCTACTGATGCCATCTCTTCTTATTTCCATTTAAAATTGGTGGTGGATTCCCCACCAGCATGGGACGACACTTCACCGGATATTATTGCCTTACTAGACTATTTTTCAACTGTATTTCAGAAACCTCAGGGCCTTCCACCGGTGCGACCCCAAGATCACACCATCCATTTGCTACCAGGGACGGAACCAGTGAATGTCCGCCCATACCGCTATCCCTATTTCCAGAAGAATGTCATGGAACAATTAGTTGGTGATATGATTCGCGATGGGGTTATTCGTCCCAGCACCAGCCCTTTTTCTTCGCCTGTTCTTTTAGTTCGCAAAAAGGATGGCACTTGGCGTTTTTGTGTGGATTATCGCGCCTTGAACGCTGTCACAGTGCATGACAGATTTCCAATTCCCACTATCGATGAGCTTTTTGATGAACTTTATGGTGCCCAATTTTTTTCTAAATTGGATTTGTTATCGGGATATCATCAGATTCGGGTCCGCTCAGGGGACGTTGAAAAGACTGCATTTCGGACTCACGAAGGGCATTACGAGTTCCTTGTTATGCCATTTGGTCTCTCCAATGCTCCATCCACATTTCAAGCGACCATGAATGATATATTTCGCCCGTATTTGCGCCGCTTTGTATTAGTTTTTTTTGATGACATTCTAATTTATAGTCCTTCTTGGACTGCCCATCTTGAACAATTACGGTTAGTCTTGCAATTGCTTCAGGAGCATAAATTGGTTGCTAAGCGGTCGAAATGTGTCTTTGGCCAAGCATCTGTTGATTATTTGGGCCATGTTATCACTACCACTGGTTTAGCAGTAGACCCAACCAAAATTACGATCATTCAGCAGTGGCCTACGCCTTTTTCTGTGAAAGATGTACGGAGTTTCTTAGGGCTGGCTGGGTACTACCGTCGGTTTATTCATCATTTTGCATCCATAGCTGCACCGTTGACTGACTTGTTACGTAAGGAGGCCTTTGTGTGGGCTGTACCCCAGCAGGCAGCTTTTGATGCATTAAGGCTTTGTCTCAGCTCCACCCCTGTTTTGGCGCTTCCGGATTTTAGCAAAGCTTTCCAATTGGAAACTGATGCCTCCGGCGTCGGCATTGGAGCTATATTATCGCAAAATGGCCATCCAGTGGCCTTTTTCAGTCAAAAACTTAGCAAACGCATGCAACAAGCTTCAACCTATCACAGGGAAATGTTCGCCATCATTCAAGTTGTTGGCAAGTGGCGGCAATATTTGTTGGGACGCCAATTTACCATCGTGACTGATCAACAGTCACTCAAGAACTTGACCACCCAAACTATCCAGACACCTGAGCAACAAAAATGGCTTAGAAAATTGGTTGGCTATGACTTCACCATTATCTATCGACCTGGCCGACATAATGGTGCTGCGGATGCGTTATCTAGAGTTCCGGATGTTATTTACATGGCACTCTCTAAGAGCGTTCCCACTCTTCTTACGGAATTAAGACACCTTAATACCAGCCATACTGAGTTGCTTGCTCTAAAGCAATCTATTCTCACGAGCCCTACCTCTGTTCCAGCTTATTGTATTCGTGATGGGTTAATCTTTTACAATGGGCGTCTGGTTATTCCCTCAGGTTCTTCCTTATGCCAACAATTGCTATTGGAGTTTCATGCATCTTCCATTGGAGGGCATGCTGGAGTTGCCCGCACATACCATCGTTTGGCTTCTAATTTCTATTGGAAACACATGAAGCAAGATGTGAAAGTTTTTGTCTCCACGTGTCAAATCTGCCAGCAGGTGAAAGATATCAATCATCACCCTTTAGGCCTTCTTCAACCCCTCCCGATTCCCGAGTTGGTTTTTGAAGACATTGCCATGGATTTTATCACGTGTCTCCCTAGTTCAAAAGGCAAATCAACAGTCATGACAGTGGTAGATCGTTTGTCCAAATACGGACACTTTATTTCACTTCCATCTACTTTCACGGCCAGAACAGTGGCTGAGGCTTTTGTGGTTGACATCATCCGCTTACATGGTCCTCCACGCACCATAGTCACTGATCGCGATCCTAGGTTCATTCATGAATTTTGGCAGGAGATACATCGGCTGCAAGGAACTACTCTCGCCATGAGTACCGCCTATCACCCACAAACCGATGGACAATCAGAGGCTTTAAATAAATGCTTGGAGCAGTACCTACGTTGCTTTGTGGCCGACACTCCAAAAGATTGGGTTGCCATGCTGCCTTGGGCTGAATTTTGGTACAACACAGCCCTCCAAACTTCAGCTGGCATGACGCCTTTTGAGGTAGTCTATGGCCGCAAACCGCCGTCTATAACTCGCTATGTCATGGGAGATAGTTCGAGTGATCTGGTGGACCAGTTCTTATTACAGAGGGATGAAGTTTTACAGTTGCTCAAGTTGAACCTGACCAAGGCTCAGAAACGTATGAAAGTTAATGCGGATAAGGCGCGCACTGACATCCATTTCCAAGTGGGAGATTGGGTTTATGTCAAACTCAAACCATATCGCCAATATTCGTTACGCGTGCAGCCTTCCCACAAACTTGGGCGCAAGTTTTTTGGACCCTTTCAGGTCCTCAAGAAAATAGGAGCAGTTGCTTACAAACTTGACCTTCCGGAGGCCGCGAAGATTCATCCTGTTTTTCACGTTTCATTGCTCAAGCGTTGTATTGGACAGCCTGAGAATCAAGTGACTCCTCTACAATTGACTGAATCAAACTCTGATTTGCCACTACCATCTATGAACCTTGAGGACAAGGTTCTGAATTCGGAAGGGAGTAATGTTGTGGACCCACATTCTGCCGAGCTGGATAACTTGAGTGGGACACCAAGGAGAAGCACGCGTCTGAGGACTGTGCCTAAGAAATTAATTGATTATGTTGTGACTGGGGCAAATCACGTGAAGGGCCACACAAGTACTGAGAGTTAGTATAAGTAGCTAAAATGAGGATGAGTAGGGTAGTGAACAAGTTATAGCAATTTCTTATTCTCATCTCTGTAATCTTCTCATCCTCATCACCTTCTTTATCCTTATTAATGCTTTTGTATTATTTCTGTTTCATTCAAGTTTTAGATCTATTGTAAGCAACTTGGAAGTGTTTGTTTATAATATACTACTTGGGATCCTTATTGTTCCATTTCCAATCTCTGGTGGTATGCGACCACCAATTCTATTTCTGGCTATCCGAAGATCAGTCAAATTCTTGCATTTCCCCCAGTTGCTGCTGAGTTCACCATGAAAATCATTTTCACTCAAATTAATGAACTGCAGCTCTGGATAGATACCAAAAGCTTCAGATAAATTCCCAGTAAAACTGTTGTTATCAAAGCGAACCCTTTTGAAACTTGAGCAATTGAACATGCTTCTTGGTATTGGCCCTGACAACTTGTTACTATTCACCGTGATGTTCTCAAGTTTCCCACCTTGGCAAAGATGCTCAGGCAAATGACCTGAAAACTGATTTTTACCTATGATCAGCTCTCCCAAGTTATCCAAATATGCAAGTTCTTTTGGAATAGAACCAGAAAGTTTGTTGGCACGGAGATACAGAAATTGCAAGTTTCTCAAATTGCCAAAGGAAGCAGGAATTGGACCAGTAAGTTGATTTTCGTATAAGGCCAGATCATTGAGGTTCTTCAAATTACCCAACTCACTAGGTATGGGACCAGAAAGTTGGTTAGAAAAAAGGTATAGAAGTTTGAGCTCAGTTAAGTCACCTATAGTAATCAGAATTGAACCAGTAAGTTGACTTTTAGATAAATCTAACTCGGTGATATTTATCATATTCCCCAATTCACTAGGAATAGGACCAGAAAATTGGTTAACAGAAAGGTCCATAATGTTGAGCCCTGTTAAGTCACCTAAAGTAATTGGAATTGAACCAGTAAGTTGACTTTTAGATAAATCCAGCTCAGTGAGTTTTTTCAAATTCCCCAACTCACTTGGAATGGGACCAGAAAGTTGGTTTGAACTAAGGTACAGAAATGTGAGCTCAGTTAAGTCACTTAAAGCTTTTGGAATTGGACCAGAAAGATTGTTGTCACCAAGATTCAGTGACCGCAAGTTTCTCAAATTGCCAAAAGAAGCAGGAATTGGACCACTAAGCTGATTATAGGATAAATCCAAATCGGTGAGGTTTTTCAAATTTCCCAACTCACTAGGAATGGGACCAGAAAGTTGGTTAGAATAAAAATGCAAACTATTAAGCTCTGTTAAGCCACCTAGAGTTATTGGAATTGAACCAGTAAGCTGATTAGTGGACAAATCCATATCATTGAGGTTTTTCAGATTCCTCAACTCATTAGGAATAGGACCGGTTAGCTGATTAGTGGATAAATCCAGCTCAGTGAGTTTTTTTCAAATTCCCCAACTCACTAGGAATGGGACCAGAAAGTTGGTTAGAATAAAAATGCAAACTATTAAGCTCTGTTAAGCCACCTAGAGTTATTGGAATTGAACTACTAAGCTGATTAGTGGACAAATCCATATCATTGAGGTTTTTCAGATTCCTCAACTCATTAGGAATAGGACCGGTTAGCTGATTAGTGGATAAATCCAAATCAGTGAGTTTTTTCAAATTCCCCAACTCACTAGGAATGGGACCAGAAAGTTGGTTAGAATAAAAATGCAAACTATTAAGCTTTGTTAAGCCACCTAGAGTTACTGGAATTGAACCACTAAGCTGATTAGTGGACAAATCCATATCATTGAGGTTTTTCAGATTCCTCAACTCATTAGGAATAGGACCGGTAAGCTGATTAGTGGATAAATCCAAATCAGTGAGGCTTTTCAAGTTTCCCAACTCACTAGGAATGGGACCAGAAAGTTGGTTAGAATAAAGGTGCAGACTTTCGAGCTCAGTTAAGTCACCTACAGTTATTGGAATTGGACCAGAAAGATTATTACTCCATAAGGCTAAAACCTCGAGTGACTTCATCTTCCCTATTTCTGCAGGAATGGGACTAGAAAGTTGGTTGGAATAAAGGTACATAATTTCAAGCTCAGTTAAGTCACTCAGAGTAATTGGAATTGAACCAGTAAGTTCATTATAGGAAAAATCCAGACCAGTGAGTTTTTTCAAATTCCCCAACTTACTAGGAATAGGAGCAGTGAGCTGATTATGGGACAAATCCAGATCAGTGAGGTTTTTCAAGTTTCCCAACTCACTAGGAATGGGACCAGAAAGTTGGTTAGAATAAAGGTGCAGACTTTAGAGCTCAGTTAAGTCACCAACAGTTATTGGAATTGGACCAGAAAGATTGTTCCTTTGTAAGCCTAAAAACTCAAGTGACTTCATCTTCCCTATTTCAATGGGAATGAAACCATTTAAATGGCTATTAATGATGAAGAGGTTCTCAACCTTTGACAGTGAGCCAATCTGTGATAGGATTTCACCTGAAAACTGATTAGACGACAAGTCAAGATAGACAAGATTAGTGAGGTTTCCTATTTCAGGGGGTATAATACCAGAGAGTTGGTTCATGCTAAGATCAACATATTAAAGAAATGGTAGAGATGAAAATGGAAAATCATGGAGTGTACCAATGACATCAGCATTAGTAATATTCAACCTGTTTATCCGACCATTAAAGCATATAACTCCATACCAATCCGTGCATGCACCAACAGTTAGTGTCCATGAAGCCAATAAGGAATTGTTTTGGTTTCGAAAAGTTGCTTTCCATTTGAGGAGAGCAGTTGCTTCCTCAGTGGAAGCAAAAGTAACTGTGAAGAGAGTGAAAAACTGAAGGAAATAAAATATTTTGGGAACCATCTTGAAAGCTAAAAGATTTCAGTTGTTTGTTTTGTCTATTGATGAGTATAGTTTTATATTGTAGTGAATCACTTCAAGTCTTGCTGAGTCAATGGCATTTATTTTTCAGCTTGTAAAACACGGGCAGAATTAGAACGACTTGGGAGTCAATTATGTGTCACTGTTCATGTAAGTATATACCAATGAATTAAAAGGCTGTTTCTATTGTGACCTAAGCTTAAAGTTGTGGAAATATCTCGGGAGATCTTCTCCAAAATATATTCAAAGGTCAATTCGTAATTGACGAGCTGCTAGTGGACATGCAATTGGAAAAAATTGCACAATTTGCCTTTCAAATAGGATGATCTTTAAGTATTATCCTTCAATACTCGAGCTTATACTTAATGGACATAAGTTCTTAAGTCATGCCGTGGGAGCTCCGCCAAAGTTATTTCCTCTCTCTTTTGCAATCACAAATACACATATTAGCTTTGAAACTAAAACATTGATACACATTATATCACCTCTAAAACAAATACACACATACAGTTTGTTTCAGTTTAATTTTTTGTGATACGCAAAATTTATTAGTTATGAGATGAAAAAATCAAAGACCAGCACAATATTGTATCATTTTTGCGGGTCAGGTAGCGCAGAATTTGCAAATTTTTATTAAGAAATTTTCATAAATAACTAGAGTTTAAATACAATTATGAATAGTAGCTATAATTTGCATGATTATAATTGTTGTCTCAATTGGATTTATTTCTCAGCTTGTTAAATACGGGTAGACCTAGAACGACTTGTAAGTCAATGAGTCAATGTTCATGTAAGTAGGTGCCAACGAATTAAAAGGGTATCTCAATTGTGGGCCTAAGCCTTAAAGATGTTGAAATATATTGTGAGATTTTCTCCAAAAAAATATAGATATATATAAGTCATTTCGTAATTGACGAGCTAATGACCATGCAATAGGAAGAAATTACCCAACTTGCCCTTCAAAAAAAATCATCTTTAATTTCTAGTAATACTCCCAACTAGGGGTGTTCATGGTTTGGATAAAAATCGAACCAAATCGATAAAATAAAGCCGATTTATTTGGAATTGGTTTGATTTGATTTTAGATTTTTTAAAATTGATAGTATTTCATTCGGTTATGATTTTATTCGAAAAAACGAAGAAATAACTGAACCCAACCGATGAATTATATACATATATTTTATTAATACACATACATAATATATTATTTTTATAAACAAATTTAAAAATCTTATATATGTTTTCATTAAAATTTCTTTGTAATTTAATTATTGAAAGAAAAAATGTTCAAGGTGAAAACATTATCTTATTAATTTCATGTATATGAGTATCTATGACAATTCTTTGTGTGAAGGAAAATGTTACTGCCTCTTCCTTCTAGGCAAATATAGTGAATTTTAAAGCTTTATTCACAGTAAATTCAGTGATCGAAAATTTAGAATTTCAGTCATTCTAACTATATTTCATTTTGAATGAATTGTCGTTGTCACTTTTTTCACATTTTGAATGAATTGTTTCTTTTATTGTGTATGGTTAACAATGGAACCAACCCAAATCGAAACCAATAACCACCAAACCAATAAATATATATTATATTTGGTTCAATTCGATTTTGATAATTTTAAAACCGTTTAAGTTGATTTGATTTTGGTTTTGACCAATAACCGATCCAAACCGATCCGTGAACAACCTTATCCCAACTTATGCTTAGAGGACATAAGTTCTTAAGTCGTGAAATAGGATGTTATGACTTAAAAATATAAACTTTATGCCCGATGAAAGTTATTTGTTATTATGAAAATAAAAAGTAAAAATTATACAAAGCTAGTATAATACTGTAAACAAATTACTTCATATCCCTACTCTTTCAGAAATTACAAAACTCCCTTTATTTTATTGTCTTGCGGATACTTTAATATGCGGGCGGATACTTTAATTTAGAAGCTGTAATTATCAGTTCAGTGCGTTAAAAAAGGGATTTTATCAGTTTAGTGCGTTAAATAAGGGATTTAAAATATAAATAAAAATTGACTGCCACAATTCACACATACGTTTCTTTCATCTACAAATCAGTCATTCATAAAACGATTACTGAACTAAAATTTCAAATTTCAAATTTCAAATTTTGAAATTCTCTCTTCCTGTTTTGCGAAAAGCTATGGAAGGTTGATTCAAAAAAAATTGTAGCGCATTTTTTGGTGAAGATTTGTAATGAATATTTCGATCTTGTTAAGGCATTCAGGAATATGGGAAAGTGATGTTAGATACGAGTGGTACAGAAGTGATGGCATAGTGGTTGGGGAAAATATTTAGTTCGTTAATCTTAATTCAGCAACTGCAGCAGAATTGAATGTTGATGAATCAAAAAAAATATGGAGATCTGATATGTCGTAGAAGGTAATTCATCTCCATTGTGTATTCAGAATGATATAGGGGTGAAATTGTACATAGAAGTGAAGAAACATGAGGTAGGATTCGGTATGTATCCTCTATGCATTGATACATCGGATAAAAGTGATGAAGAGATACAAAATTTTGATGCAACAACAGGTGCAATTTGTTGACACCCAATTTTGGATATCCACAATATAGATTAATCATCGAGTTTCTTCAATTTTAAACGTTTTAAAATAATTAGTTTTACAATTAAATCAAATTAAAAAATAGTTTGCAAGTTATTTTAAATAGTTTTGTCACTTATTTTATAATTTTTAGATAATATATATGTTTTACATGAATATGTATATAATTATTATATTTTATGAATATTCAAAAATCGTCTCAAAAAGAGTTTGTTTTATATTCAATTAAATTAATTTGGTTTAAATTATAAGTTATTTATTTTATTAGTTTAACTATTCTTATTTTATATTATTTTGTTTTATTTAATTTTGTTGATTTGAAAAGCACATTTTATTTAAGTTACGTTATTTTAGTTATGGCCATAGTTTTAAAACAATTAGTTTTATAAAAGTAATAATAATAATATAATTTGCAAGTCTTTTAAATAGTTTGTCACTTTTCATAAATTTTAGATGGTGTATATGTTTTACATAATTATGTATATGATTAGTATATTTTATGATTATTCGAAAATCGTCAAAAAATAATAATTATATTTTAAATATTAGGGATGGTTATAGTTTTGAGTTAATAAGTTTTATGAAATTCAAAATACTTTCAAGTTATTTTTTTAAAGTAATTTTATCACTTTTTAATAATAAGTATGTGTAATTTGCAATCACGTTATTTTATAAATATTTGAAAAGTCATCACAAAAGATTTTACATTTTAGTTAAATATTTTATTAATTTATTTGAAGTCATAGTTATAATTTCGAGTAAATTAGTTTTGTAATTGAATTAGTTAATTTATAATTAAGTTAATTGTTTTATTTCGTTGAGATT
Organism: Solanum verrucosum; assembly: GCF_900185275.1. NCBI lineage: Eukaryota > Viridiplantae > Streptophyta > Magnoliopsida > Solanales > Solanaceae > Solanum > Solanum verrucosum. Next base: position 1,972,612 of record NW_026019954.1, read on the forward strand.
AAGAAGCTCATTATTTAATTTATATTAACTTATCTTGTTTAAAATTTAGCCGAATTCACCAATTAAATTATATTCGGCTATAATTGAAATGCATTTGACTATTATTTAATAACAATTTTAGTCAATTGCTTACCAATCCAATAGTCCAATTTTGGGTCATTTCCAATCCAATTTTCCAAGCCCAACTCCCAATTCCCAACTGACCCATATAATACAATATGCTATATTCCAACACTTTATAAAGTCCTCCCAGCCCACTTTTTTTTAACCCCATACCCGGCCCAAATCTCTGCTCAAAAGAACCCAGAAGCTGTCCAGCGTTAAACACTCCAGAGGCAGCGTCAATTCTCAGCTCAACATCATAGCTGGCAGCAGCTATTCTCAACGTTATAGCAGCGTGGACAACAACGTTCACAAGCTTCAATAGCAATAGTGACGCGTGAACAACTCCAGCAGCTTTCTCTGCAACAACCGCCCACATTGATCTTGTCATCCGGATTTTAGGGGGATTTCGGTTGAAATCTTGTACAAGCAGCAGTTCCTCGGTCCTTGGGAAAATTTGAATCGAAGATTGGATGGTAATTTCCGTTCTGCCCTTGCCCTCGTCCAATTTTTGATCCTCTAAATCCCCCAATTCGACCCTAATACCTCCTATATAAAAGGCTCGTGTTCCCCTTCAGTGAGGGGCAGAGAGATTTTTTTTGAGTTTTGGAGTTTAGTTTCGAGACAATATTCAATCACACACTTGAAATTTTTTTGTATCTAGCTTTTGAATCTAAGATACGAGAGGATCGACACTTGGATTTTCTTAGTTTGTCGTTCCTATTCGAAGTTCATAGTAAAAGAATCGTTGCTCTTCAGCTCGGTTGTTCCGTTTCGCTGCCCGAAAAGAGGTGATTTCTCTTCTTAATTTTGGTTTATTTGGTTCTTCGCTGTTTCATGCTTTCATTTAAGTGTCCTTAATGGTTTTTAGTTTTTAACATCTAAATCAACTTGATCATTGTCTCTGTTATTTCGCAACTTGTTCTTGGTAGATTTATGAAGTTGTCTGTGATCAAATGTCATCCTTAATGTTATTGTTTGCTTATTTCATTCTAGTTTGGTCACTTTTACTATGAACACAAAAGAATCTACGTTAAGCTCAATTCGGTTTCATGGAATTGATTACACTCTCGTCTCCATTTAGCGCTATAACCTTCGATTTTGAATCTAGGTTGTTAATGTTTTAGCTTAAATTCAGTTTCATCCTAGCCTACTGTGTGTGATTTTCGTTGGTTATTTGTTTAAGCTCATAGGCTGCCTCTTGAGTTTTACTTTTCATTTTACACATTTTAGGTGCATTATAAAGTATAAATCTAAGTATTCATGTTATGTTTATATCTCTCCGATTATTAATGCCTCGTGAGACTTTATTATGTTGAAGGATTGGTGTGTCAATTTCCGAATATAGAGTGCAGTTTATGCGTGATCGCCCTCTGATTTCGCCTCGCTATTTTTTAGTTACCTAGTTTGGTTCAAACCCATATATTTTGGATTCGTTCACATTTTGATTTGTCTTACGACTCATGGTCTAAATCTGTTCAAAGTATTACTCTCATCTGCTAATTTAGTATTTAATTTGAAGTCTTCATTGCCTATCTTGATCTATTTCTTTTAATCGATTCCCTGATTTATTTATCTTGAGTCCTCTTTTAAATTAAGTTTCGTTCAAATATTTGTCTAAATATGTGTTGGGTTAGTAGCAAAGATTTATTCATATGGATAGTTTGGAAATGGTTGGTCCGCTTACTTTAGATGTCAAAGGTTAGTAAGTTCATGTCTAAATGAGATAATTCTTATTTGATCTTTACTGATGATGTTGTGCATGCGTACATTTTTTTTTTTTTTTTTAAGTTCACTTGGTCATGAGTTAGGTTCTTATGTTGCCCTGAAGGTGGGTTATTTAGTCATAATATGTGATTTTAATGTATTAGTTTTCTTTGACAAAGAATGATAATGTTGCGGTTATATACTAATACTTTTTTTTTATTATTTTCCTATGCATGGTTTGTTTCTCCAAATGAGTTCAATTGGACTCACGTTTCCCCCTGCATCTTCATGTCGGGATGGAACCCAACTTTACCTCTTATCGAGTCAGCCAAAGCAGTAGAACGAAAATATAAGGCTGGAAATCCAGATTGCAGGTGTCCGAAAGCCCAAAGGGGGTTGTATACAAGATGTATACAGCTATATACATTGATATACAGGTCAAAAACGCAGGGATACAGGGCTGATGCGAAATACATGAGTTTGGAAGCAAGATATACATGAAAAGGGCTGATATACATGCCGATATACACTGATATACATCAAGTATATACAAAAACGGGATTGAGTAAAATTCCCAAAAACAGTAGCGAATTTGGCCCAAGAAAGGCCCAAATTCAATTTCTCCCTTACGCTTTAATTATTTAATTGCGATTACTTATTATTTGTTGTTTAACTCTAACTTTAGGATTTTTTAATTAACTTAGTTGAATTCCCCAAAAGATGACCATATTCTTTATGTTAGTTTCTTTAAAAATAATTCATTTTATCAACTCTTATACTTATTCAAATATTATTTTTTTAGTCAAAACTTTCACATATCTTTATTTAGATTAAAATAATTTCTTGGTTTATCTACCAAGTTGGTACGAATTATTATTTCTGAAAATAAATAAATAAAAATGACGTAAATAATTTTAATTAATCTAATTTTGTTAAAATCCTAATTGACCAAGTTGTTTCAATTAAGATCCTATTTTCCAAAAAGATTTAAAAATTATTCTTTATTTAACTATGTTTATCAAAGTTAATCGAATATCGTAAAATATTATATATCTTATGTTAGATTATTTTCCTAAATATTTTTATAGATACGTTCTTTAAGGGTTTTTTCTTCATTTAAATCTCTTTTTTTTATTTCAAAATTGTTCTAAGTTAAAGTATATATATATTTTATTTATTTTTAATAAACTTTAAAAATGTGTTAGTCAAAACCTTTTTTCAATTGATTAATAATAATGATGAAAAAAAAAAAAGAAAAAAGAAGAAGATATATATATATATATACTTACTTAAGTCATTTTCTCAAAAGGGTTAATCAATTAATTCAAAAAAAAAAAAATGATTTTTCATGCTTTAATTTATTAAATTGGTTTAATTTATTTCTTGAACTAAATAAATTCTAATTAGTCTAGTTTTATTAATTTTCTAATCACTTGTACCTTAATTCAAATATTTTCATTTTAGGTCTCTTCCTCTAAAAGATAGAATAAAATGGTTCATTTCTTAGTTATTTTTTCAAACTTAATCGATTAGTGTAAATTATTATATATTTTTATGTTATTATTTTTTCTAAAAATAGTCAAATATATTTTAAGTCAAGTCGCAGGTCAACCGCATGTTAGCGGACACTTCGAATGCTTAAACCCTTCTCGAAGTGTAAATTGAACCCCGAACTCCCTTTGGCATTTTCAAATGATTTTTTCTGTTTAAATCATTGAAAATTATAAGTTTTCTTAATTTCTTTAAAAAATTAAGTGGCGACTCTTTCTAAGTATTTTTTCTCAAATTGTTTTTTTTTATACTTAGAACATTTCAAAAAAAAAAGAAAGTGATTTTTCTAGAAATAGTTAAATTACGGCACAACACAATTGTGTGTGTTGAAGGTGGAAAAAGGGATGCAAAGGCTCTAAGCATTGTTGCATCGAAAATTTGTGATTCCTATTACATACCAAAAATAGAGGTGGAAAATTATATATCAGATACAAATGTTTCTAATGTGGAAGTGAAGCAATTATACAAGGATAAGGCAACTCTATTGGCTGTAATGACAAAATACAAATAAAGCATAGCTTCAAGTTTAGAGTTAAAAAATCTAATAACAAAAGGTATGTGATACTTCAATCTTATAACATTCTTCATTTTTTATAATTTATTTGCTATTATGTTGATCATGATACACAAATAACATGTGTTACGTGCAATTGTAGGTGTTAGGTATCATGTTCTTTTTGAGTTACTGCTGGTTGTTAATGTATTAATTAAGAAGGATAGGTGTGCGTATTGTGTTTATTGGATACAATAAAGTATCACGCGCATTTTGAGTTACCTCTGTTTATTAAAGTATCAATTAAGAAGGATAAGTGAAATCAGGTTAATAAGTGGATTTTGAATTTGTTATCTGATTTGTATATCAACAATATAAACTGAGTCGTCATCAAACTATGTGATATATTAATATGTGTGCACATTATTATTTAACTAAAAGTATTTGTAATAATGTATGTTGTACTGTTATTTTATTTTTGATATTATGAATTGATACATTAAACCTGATCAAATAATAAATATATATGGTATAATTGCAGCTACGTATTAGTATGTTATTCAGATGATTGTTGTTGGAATTTGAAGGCGTCTGTTAGGAAAAATACGGACATATTTAAAGTGAGATACTTCAATAGTGAACATACATGTCCATTGAGGGATAGGGTATTAAGTAAGGTACATGATATTGTTGGGTTTGTTAGTGGTGTGACAGCTCCAAAGTTAGTGAATCATAAAAGAAAACATACTCCAAACGATATAATTGATGATGTTAGGTCATAAAATGGAGTTGAAATTTCTTACCAACAAGCATGCGTGCTAAAGAACGTGCATTGGAGATGATAAGGGGTAGACCTGCAGATGGATATAAACAGATGCCAAAATACATATATATGTTGGAAATTGCGTATCCAAATTCATATATACGGATGCACAAGGCCCAAAAAAATGAGTTTATGTATCTCTTCATATCATTAAGGTCAATGATAAGAGGGTTTGAGTTATGTAGGCTTCTTGTTGTTGTTGTTGCTTTACATATTAGCAGAGCTTATCGAGGGACATTTGTATCGGCAAGTACACCCGATGGGGCAGGTATGTCATGTTGTTTATTAATTTAATTTTTTAAGATAGTAATATAACATCCTGCAACAATTATGTATAAAGAATCATAATGTTGTGTGTTTCAATGTTAAGGTTGTATATTGCCGTTAGCTTATGGAATTGTAGACACGGAAAATGATTGTTCATGGACATAGTTCTTCCAACAGTTTAAAAATGTATTTGGTGATAGAGAACAAATGTATGTTGTATCAGATAGAAATGAAAGCATAATGAAGACTGTAAGTATTGTTTATCCGAATGTTCCTCATTTTGCATGCATATGGCACCTCTAGAAAAATGTGTGTACATACTTCAGGAAAAGCAGATCCATACTAACTGATCTGTTCTATTCAATGGCAAAGGCTTATCGGAAAGATGATTTTGAAAAATTAATGGCTAAAGTGAAAAAAGTATATGGCAGAATTAAGAAGCATCTTCAAGATGTTGGGTATGAAAGGTGGGCTAGATCTCATGCAACAGTGAGCAGGGGGAGAATGATAACTTCGAACATAGAGGAATGTATCAATGGTTGCCTAGTTGATGCACGACAATTACGTATTATAGACTTTCTAAAAGAAGCTAGAATTTTATTTGGTACTTGGAATTGCAAAAATCGAGAAATGGCATCTTATACAAAGGAAACATTAGGAAGAAAAATTGAAGAAATATTGATTGTAAACGCATCCAAATGTGCGAAAATGAAGGTACATATATGTATTACAAGTATTATGTTTCTAGCTTTACTTCTCATTATATTATTATGTATACCAAATCAAAATTCGTTTAATGTATCTCTAATTTTTAAACATTTGCATGTTGTTGCATCTTTTGAATATATTTTTGCAGTGTATGAAAGTGGGATAAGATACATTGTTTGTCTTGAGAGGAAAACTTGTTCATGTGGTAGATTTCAACATGACGAGATACCTTGTACGCACGCAATGGTTGTTTTGAAGAAGAGAAATATTAAAGATGTACACCCCTACTGCTCTGATTACTATAAACATGATGCATTAACAAACACATACGCAGTTCCAATAGAACCAATGCCAGACAAAAGTGATTGGATAGCTCCGAAATGTGTTTTGGAAGAAGTCGTCTTGCCACCAAGGTACAAAAAAATACCTGGAAGGCCAAGAAAAAATAGGAAGAAAAATCTAGATGAAAAGATTACCACAAACACGAACTGTTGTGAACAATGTGGACATGAAGGTCACAATAGAAGAACATGTACTTTCTTCCCGAAAGATTCTTGATGCTTGCTTTTTAGAAGTAATTTTATGCTTGATATCTAATAATTCTCAAATTTGATACTTTATTAAGTACCTTTAGGCTACTATTTTATGATGCAATAAATGAAAAATGTTATGATTTGAATTCTGGCTACATTTTTTTATTGTTAATTTCTGATAAAGTTAGTTTGGTATACATTGTTGTGTGTCTGATACTTAACTGTTTGTAAATTTTGTATTGGATGGAACAATAGTATCAATAGATGTGATGTGTGTCAAAGTTAAAAGAGACAACATGTAAAAAAGGTATCATTTGAAGCAATTATATATCATATACATAATATCTTCTTCTAAATTTTGTATCTACTAATAATGGAGTATCGGAAGTTGTATTTTTTACCAATATTATATATCTTATACATACAATTTTGATATTTGTGGATGCAATTGTGTTTCATGTACATAATAATTTTCTGGAAATTTAATATCAGCTTAAAAAAAGTTAGAGTAATTTTAGAATCAATTTTGTGTATTTGATACTTAATATATTTGTAACGATGTGTGCCAAAGTTAAAAGAGACAACATGTAAAAAAGATATCATTTGAAGCAATGATATATCATATACATAATATCTTCTTCTAAATTTTGTATCTACTAATAATAGAGTATCGAAAGTTGTATTTTTTAACAATATTATATATCATATACATACAATTTTAATATTTATGGATACAATTGTGTTTCATTTACATAGTAATTTTTTGGAAATTTAATATCAGCTTAAAAAAAGTTAGAGTAATTTTAGTATCAATTTTGTGTATTTGATACTTAATATCTTTGTAACGATGTGTGCCAAAGTTAAAAGAGACAACATGTAAAAAATGTATCATTTGAAGCAATGAAATATCATATACATAATATCTTCTTCTAAATTTTGTATCTACTAAGAATAAAGTATCGGATGTTGTATTTTTTACCAATATTATTTATCATATACATACAATTTTGATATTTGTGGACGCAATTGTGTTTCATGTACATAATAGTTTTCTGGAAATTTAATATCAGCTTAAAAAAAGTTAGAGTACTTTTTGTATCAATTTTGTGTATTTGATACTTAATATCTTTGTAACTTTGGCATGAAATAATAAAATTGTATCAATTTGAGATGTTTGAAGCACCTAAGTATCATATACATAATATTATATAAATGATAATGATTTAGTATCATCTGTTGTGATTTGTACCAATCTTATAAGATATAACTTGTACCATGTTGTGTGAAGAATAAAATTTTGTTATTTGTGAAAACAATTTTATATCATATACTTGATAGTTTTGTGGAAATTTTGTATCAGATTCGCTGTAGTAGAAGTTGTAGTGATATGTATAATACTTATAATATACAAAAAATAATAAGATATTAAAATGTATTGAAAACGAATTTAAAAGCAACATAAAAATTATGGACATAAAAACTCTTCAAATTTAGAAGTATGAATTACTTAGAAATATAATGTTGACCTGGGGAGGAATACTTCAAAACACTTAATGTATCTTCAAAACAATAAAACTTCATATCTTGATTGTAAGTCAGTAAATAAACTACTATTCTACATTAATCAGTTCATCATCTGTCAATGGAATGAAGACACCCTTTAGCCTTGTAGGATCATCATTCTCGCTAACGTATCCCGCCTTGGCCTTGTCGGTACCATACTTCCATAACAGTGTTGCATATCTTGAGCGAAGATAATCACTTCAAAAAGGAATCGATGGGACCTTCATTTCGTCGCTCAGAAATTCAGCAAAAGCGGCAACATACGTTCTGCAGTCACTGCAAACAGAAAGAAGACACATTATAAATTAAATGAAATGTATAAGTAAAGTTGGGTGGATACAATACTAACAAGCTATCGCTCTCTTGTTGCATAATGTCTCGAGCAAATTCCACCTCAAACGGACGTTGTGGACCCAACAATTCACTAGTTTTGTTGTCTTTATATGCATTCAATACTGCCCAATCAATTATGTCGGTTTTATCAAAGAATCTACTATCCTGAAGGTAGTTAGGAAGGATGATAGACAACTGTTTTATCTCATCAGATTGAACTTTCTTCCTTGATCCCAAAGATGAGTCATAAACTCGTATTAACCTTTCCCTTAAAACCACAACCAACACCCAATGAAATTCTTTGTCACAGTTGATTGGAATATATACCTCATCTACCAGATGCCATGGTAAAGCAGCAAGGACAGAAAATTCATTAATGACGTCTTTGAGGGACCTTTTATATACATATACAACATCAGCTCAGGCAATGTGTTCCTGTGTACTAAGGGGTTGTTTGGTACAAAAATGAGTAATGCAGGGATTAGTAACGCAGGGATTAATAATGCAGGGATTAGTAATGCAGGGATTAGCAATGCAGGGATTATTTTTTATCCAGTGTTTCGTTTATTGCTTATTCAAATCTTGTGTTTGGCTTAGAACTCTTAAAAAAGAATTTTTTCCAATTTTACCCTTGAATTATTATGTTATCTATTTCATGTAATTACCATATTTATTACGTTTAAAACTTGAATACGAAGTGCTTAACAAATTTAATTCACTTGAGGAAGTCTCAAGTCATAAACGAGAAGACGTTATTTTAAGTACCCCGACCAAGGCGTACCTCCCTCCTCTCTTAAGAAAACAAGAAAATATAAAATAAAACTAAAGTTCAAGTAGTGTGGACAGCAGCAGAAGTTTCTAATGTTAAAAGAAATATAGTTTGATCACAGCTTCATATAAAGTTAGTAAAATTAAGCAACATGAGCAAGCCACCTAAAGCTTTCCTGCTACATTGTCTCTATCCCAAATATTGAACATTGTAAAACTTCAAACATTTTCTTTGCCAATCTATCATAGACAATGCTGCATAATCCAAAGACGAACCCCTTTATTGCAGGTTTGAGGTTTCTTTCAACTGTTTCAAGCGAATCCAAAGTCTATTTTTGGCTGCACGTCAAAGTGCCAGTTTTGTCCGAAAAGACTGTATGAACCTACCCCAACTCCTCATTTAAGTTTAAAGTATGAGCTTGAGCAGGAGTTCCTGTCTCATCATCGTACATACTGATATCCTGATTTATGAATGATACATGTAGGACTTCCGCGACTTCAATAAAGATATAGAGCGATATGGAAATTAAATAACCACACAAAATAAGTGCAGTCAGCAAATACATAAGGCCAGACAACTCAGTCTCACTTATATCAGCTTGACTTTGAAGTGAAGCACAACAAAGGAAAAGAAGCAAAAGAAAGAATATACATATCGAAAATCCATTCATTTCACATTTCAGTATATACTGAGAAAAGGAGAAGCGAGAATCATGTACATCAATTGACAAAAGCAAGCCAAATAAACACATTTACATACATCATTTGAGTTTATCACAAGTGACACCACATTCAAGTTTTTCCATAGATTCTAGTTACACAAAAGCTATTGTCCTCGTGTCAATCTTACGCCAATCATTTTCAATATAGGACATAATTCGAGGTATCAGAAAGTGACACTACACTCAAATATTTAAAGGTCTTCAATTAAGCAAAACTAGCAAAATGAACTTTCCACTTATCTTGCAGTCTACCATACTTTAAAGTTTATCATTGATGATCATAAACATCATAGTTTGGCGCTCAAGTTCACCCATGCGTATAAATAATTCCATCTTTTTGACGTCATCACAAAGAATCATTGTTGCTTTGATGCGTTGCTCTGTGGAGTACAAGTCAAATATAGGGGATTCAATGATGGAATAAATTTGATCATGAAGATCAGATTGGTCACGATTTCCAATATTGTCAATCAAGGCACCCATTCGTTTGTCTTGACTGTCAGTAAAGTTTTTTATAACCTCAACCATACCCTTAAGAAATATCTCAGAATCATTCTCCGGGATTTTTTTCTTTTCTTGCATTTCTCCCTTTCATTGACATTAGACGACCTTTTGGTATACTCACCTTGTTTATTGGTTTGTTGAGATCCAGCTTCTTCAGGTTCAAATGCTCCAGCATTTTCATTTTGAGATGCTTCAGGAAATGTAGTAGCTCCAGTAGCATTTTCAGCTTCTCCCGTAGTCACATTAGGTCTATGACTAGAACCAGCTTCTTCATCCCCATCAAGATCAATAGGAAATCCCAAACTCATATCGTTAAACAGTACTGAGGATTGACTCCTTTGAATTTCCTCAACAGCATCTAATGGGCCTTCTGCAAACTCCCATGTTGCTCTATCCTTGCCAAAGATTTCCTCCCAATCCACAAACATCGGCCATTTTTTCTTATTCATGTTTTTGGCATTTGGATCAACCTAGAAAATAATCACAAAATAAAACAAAGTGATATAATATTACTCAGTTAATAACTCTTTCAGAGAACACATATATAAATACATAACTATAATCATGAACAACTAAAAAGCTCTCTAAGTTGTGCAATCGGTATCTTTGAAATCTAAATTTATTGGACACAACTTTTCAGTATTCAAGCTAAAAGACTTATTAATGCTCACTGTAGCAGCTATGTTTGGGTTGACACTAATTCATATCGAGAAAGGCTTTGGTGGCCCGGGACAGGGTGTGCACTCCCAAAGCAGTAGTTGACTTGAACCTTACCAACATTCAACTCTGGAACAAGACAAATATAGACAAGATTGGTGGGTAGTTATATCCCCTATCAATGTTTATAGTTGAGGGCAAATCGAGGATTACCCGCAACTTTTGTCCATAATTTTAGAACACAAGGAGCGTAAAGTCTGAAACAAGATCATTCATTTGTTTATCCGTGAGAACACGAGGCTAGTATGATGGATATTATTGAAGTGGATGCAGAAGCACGCTTACTTTTCTAGTGATAGTCGTGGACAGTCCACATGAAACATATTCAACAAATTCACTCCCTAGTGAAGAAGTGCAGATCTAAACAATTAAAAGCATCAGGCAGATAGTGTAAAAAATTATAATAACTTTAATAAAGTATTAATTACCTTTAGGAAGTCATCCCAAAATTTGGGATCATCAACTATTATAGCTCCATCACCGTATTGAAATCCCAATCCACTTCGACTCTTTAGCATAGCTATATTTGCATAACATTTCTTCCAATATCTTATTCTAGATAAGACATGTGGTTCACCTTTCAATCCGTTGTTAGGATGATGTTCACATAAATAACATTCTAATTCCTTTAGGTATCCTGGCTTGAAGGTTCCATTATCACCTCTCCAACCATTAACACATAACTCTTTTAATCCATCTATAAGAGTTCGTTCTTCTACTGCAGTCCATGTCCTTCTAGTCGAAGGAGTTGAATTTCTTGATCTTTTTTATGCGTGGGAAGATGTTTGACTGCTCATTTTGCCTTTATATTCTTGTGGAATAGATTATAAAAATAAATAGGAAGAAAATTATAATGATAATAACAATAATGCACACATTAAATAGTTGAACAAATCTATAACCTTGTCATGAACTTAAGAACTGATTCTAGAAACACTTTATATAAAAAAAAAAAATGTAGGAGAAACTGATATATTCAGGAAGTGGTTGGCTCTCCAGATTAGTAGCTTAAAAGATATTGCATTCAACAGGTGGTCGTGCAAACATTCACAAGTGGAATTATGTCGAGAAACTGACTAGCTTCATGTGGATACATTGTCTACAATACATAGGTAAATTCCTTTCTCTATATCCTTTTATGTAGACATTATCAATTTGTTCCTTTCTCTAATGACCATCTTCATGGTTGCTGGAAATCAAATATAGGAAGAGCAATACTAATTCCTTTCTCTCTATATGCATACTTATCATTTAGTTTTCTTTTCCTCTATCAACTTTCAAAAATTATAATCTACACTAGTGTTGCAGGGTTCTTTTAGTTTTAGGAGATTGGAGTTGTAAAATAAAGTCAAATTTTACTAGTAGAGGAAGTGATGAAGAGTAATAATTATAACATATTAAGAAAACCACAAATTTCATAATAACATATGCCAAAAGTTACAAAAAGGATTCAAGACTCCCAATTAACTTGTATAAGATCACTAGATCACTGAAACAGAGGAGAGATTCTAACTTTTGATATAAGGCTGACCTTAAAAGCCCAAGTTAGCTAAATTCATCGCCAAAAAAAAAACTTAACATGTCATCACTGATTAGATCTTGCATTCCACATTGATTGAACCAACTCATCCCTCCAAGTGGTCCACTCTTCAGACGATTCAACAACATCAATATGTTCAGGTTGATTCTCAACTTGTTCTTCCATATCCATGTCTAAAGGATCCACATCCATCTCTCTACGGATATAGTTGTGAATCAAACAACAAGCACTTATAATTCTGTTATGAACTTTAACAGAGTACCACGAAGAACTCCTAAGAATTCCCCAACGCCCTTTCAAGAGACCAAACGCCCTTTCAATAACATTACGAGCCCTAGCATGTTTCATATTAAAAAGTTCTTCTCGACATCGAGGTGGGGGGTTGTCACCTTGCCAATCCCTTAACCAATATCTATACCCTCAGTAAGGTGAAAGAAAACCTTTTCCATTTGTATATCCTCCATCACATAAATAATAATTACCTATAATATAAACAAAAAATTTAGTTACCTTTCTATTCTTTTCATGTACAGTTACCTTCTCAAAAAAATAAATACATCATTCTTTTTGTGTTCTTATATGCATATATACATGGCATACCCTCAGGAATTTTTAAACCATTGCGCCGCACTACAGCGTCTCGTAATACATGACCATCAGCAAGCTGATCCTTCCCAACCAGGTAACACATAAGTAAAATTGAGATTTCAATCACAAACTCCCAATACATTAGTAGCTATATCTCCCTTCCTTGTCCTGTATCTTGGTTTGTACTCAGATGGAACTCTAATGTGAATGTAAGTACCATCTAGTGCATCTAAACAACCCTATAAAAAATATAGAGTTATCTCGCACTAAAATGAAGTCTTAGTAAAATTACATTATTTAGTCATATACAAATGCTAAAATAAAAAATCTCACCTACCTTAAACCATTTCCATCGATCTTCAATCTCATCTTCAAGGATCGGTTTAGGATTGACAAGGAACAATGAAGTTAGTTTGAGTATAGCTCTCAAGCATTCATTAAAAGCTTGACTTACACTCCATCCAGATCTAATATAATCGACCTTGATAGATCTATTCTTCTCGTGATGAGCCAAGATGTTTAAGAACATTGCTAGCTTTTCACTACTTGACATATATTTACCATCAGTCAAACCTCCGACATCCTTAGTTAATAGAACTAAATTATGAAAGGCATTTCTATCCATTCTTAACTTGTCGATACATACAATGTCACTATCATTTATGATACAATTTAAGTGAGAAATAACTTTTGGTATTCAGACACTCATACGGTACCTAATCTCATGCACATTTCTGTATTGCCTTCTTAGTGAATGACCATGAATAGCCATAAAAAGGCAAATAAGGACTACAAGAAATTGTTGGCACATTATCTCCTCAAGAATAATATAATCAGTACTCGAAAGATGTTGAAGATCCATAATAACACCTAAGTTTTTCATAAAAATTAGACAAAATCAATACACACAATATGAACAGAAATCTATAAATTTTAAGCATAAATACTAATAGTGACGATGTTGTTCAGAAACTTTCAACCCACAAAATACTAATTAATTTGCAAGCACATTTCAATTCACCTATTTACAACCATTTGGGAACAAGAACGAAAGAAAAGAAGAAAAGAAAAAAGTTCAAACCTGTATAAACCCTACACGGCTAATAGTGACGATGTTGTTCAGAAATTAACCCTACACGCTACGCCTTCTCCATAGCCAAAGAAGAGAAAAGACCGCGAGAGAAAAAGGAAAGGCGCCAAAAAGCAGAATAGCGTGAATTCTTTACCAATTCTGAAGGATGTATATAGAAATTGAGGGGCAATTCAGTCATTTCGTTTCCTTGTCCAAGTATTAGTAAACCTGGGATTAGTAATCCCTAGATATCCTTGGTATTAGATAAGACCACATATGATGTATTAAGTTATCCATGTATTAGGTATGTTTGAGTTGAATTGTGTAACCAAATATTGTATTAGGGGGATTAAATTTTAATCCAAGGACTATTTTAATTAATACATCCTACCAAACGGCTCCTAAGCGTATCATCTGCAGGACTGCAATAATACCTTTTGTACGCATTATTGATATAGGACTTGAACAAACAGTTGCAGGTAGTGTATCTGTATTGATCCATGCTTCTTAGTTTTGACTTCTTGTGTTGAGAGTAAAAAATTACATCTATGTGCTGCAAAAATAAAGAAAAACAAGAACACAATATATAAAACAACAATATATGATAAAAAGTAGATGATACATATAACAATTGGCAAACACAAGTAGTAATCTGAGTTTTTGAGTTACACATGTTAATTGTGTATCATATACATAATAGTATTGTATATTGTACCTGATCAGTCCAGCATTTATATGGTTGTGACATAGTATAAAACCAGTTTTTGTCCAAAGGAAATGCGACAACAAAATCCATATAATCAAATCCAAATAGAGTTGATTTGCCTCTATATTTATCCTCTGATGGGTTCCTATGGGAATGATTATACCAACATAAGAATAATTTAATACAAAATCAAAGTATTAAAATACAATAATACGAAAACTTACTTATTCGCATATGTTTTGCGATAAAGATACATTAATAAAAAAAACTTACTTGTTTGCATGTGATTTGAGGAGTCCCTTCTATATCCACTGGGAGTACTCTTGCATTAAAACTGATGAAACTTGGTAGGTGATGCCACATCCTTCAAATGGAGTATATGGGCGAATGTCATCGTCTATTTTCCCCTTGCCCTTATCGTTGGATCCAAAGGTATTAACATAAGGATACTGCAAAATCTTTAAAGGAATTCTATTACGTGAAGCTAGAGTCTTCGTATCAAAATTGAGTGCAGACTCCTTAATGGAAGTTGGGTGGGTAGCTGGCTGTCAGATAGAAAATCATCATTGTCAGTTAGCTGTAGAGGAATGATTACACTCAGTGGTGCGACATTAATCGGCTCGTTTGGAAGTTTGTAGACAATTGCATCTATGACTGCTTCAGTACCAGATGAAATAGAAGCCGATGTGGTAGAATCCTACATGATATCAGGGAATTATAACAAAATATTATAATTTACATACGCAGTTGTTGACATTTTTCAGTAAACAATTTGGAACCAGACCAATGTATCAACAATTACTGGATTTGAAGCATGTTTTTCAAAGTCTTGTTGAATTTTATCAGCAATAAATTCATCACCGCTCAATACTTTTGTGTGTAATTGGGGGGCTTCATGTCCTGCATCCTCATAATAAACAGAATATTACACAACATTTTGATATTTTTTTTCAAAAATAATTGATTATAACAATTCAAAAACTCTTTACTTACCACTTCCTTATTATGAACAATCTGTTCTACCGGAACATGACTATGGTGTGTTGTGGGTTTAACATCTGTTGAATCTCTCATAGCATGTTCCTTAATGGATGTCTCATCATTTTGTGTTTGTATATTAGTATATAAGGAAATATATCAAAAAGTATCTGTTAATGGTGATTCAAAAAAATATATATAGTATCAACTAAGATTTTAGTGTATAATGTACAGCCAATGATACACAAAAAGGCAATGTTTATATAAATTAAAATTACTAAAGTATCAATATTATTAAATGATACATTGTTAATAATTTTAATCGAATTAACTAATGATTAAAAGACATTAAGTTATATAATTAAATTGAAGTATCATATACATACCTTTGCAACATTTTCTTCGGTAACATGTCATCTTTCAACCTCCACAGCAGATGCATCAACATCATGATCAACAGTTGCAAAATCCATTTGTATGGGTGAAATGATTTGTTGAAAGAATTGATTAGAAGCGGATTGTGGATCAATATTACCTTTGTCTACTGAATCATCCACTATATATGGCATAGAAATGCCACCATTGTCCTTCATGATCCAAAAAATCAATATAACACAAAACTGAAAAGGGAAACTAAAAAATAAAAATACTACTTTATCACTTTTGTTTTCTATCGCACAAATTGCTTTCATCAACTCAGAATGATTTTTTATAATTAACACCTCACGAGCTTCAATTTTTTGTCAACCTAGATTCAAATTAAGCATATTAAGTGAAATTAACAATAAACATGAAAGTGTTTAAATGACATAGTTATGTTTACTTACATAAAACTTCATGTGACCCTTCAGTTCCTCAAGTCCTGCATTGTCCGAAATTGTTCTTCAAAAAACTGTATTATGAGGAACACCAGATACATTATCAACTTGTGGCGGTTGTGAATCCGGAGTTTGAAATGGCTGATTCGGTTGCTCATCTGGTTGTGTGGCTTTGGGCACATTATTTTTTGTTGGATGTGCAACCTTTCTTTTCTTGGGGGGTGGGGTGGATCCTGTGGTAGAAAATCGTGTGGATCTCCTTAATAGTTGCTCCGGAGATTTTGATGAAAACTCTTCAAATCCAGGAACCTCGTCTGGTGGCACATCCTCATGATTAACATCTGATGTGGCTGGTTGAGTTGGAGGTACATGACTGTTATTTGGTAAATCAAGTGATATGATTTCCTCTTGAGTTGGCTGAACGTTAGAACAATCATTCTATAGAAACAAAAATTAAAACATCATAAGAACCAGTTAAATAATGTATCGCAAATAAAAAAATAAAGTAAAAAAAGTTGTTACTCATTACCTCAGTAAAGATGTTTTCCATAAACATCACAAATTTAGGCTTTGCACCCACAACTTTCCAATTGCATACCCTTGGTATACCGTTTCCTTCTTTAACAGCTATCTCGTTATGTATTACAGACGCACATTCATATACCCAGATATTAAGTGTGTATGGAAATCCATTCAAGCGATACATTTGTTTGTCAGGTTTGTACTCTTTCCTAAATGATTTCATTAACTTTGTGAAGGCAAGTTGTCCCCACGAAAACTGTTGATAGCTGCCATTTTCTACCATTAAGAAATCTTCAATAGGAATTGGTGCATCACCAAGTTGCTAGAATACGAATGTATGAATGAAATACAATATAGCCATCTGAAGGGCATTATCAATGTTGTCCCAACCACCCATATCAAAACGATCTACCAACCGTCCTTTGTTTACATTATAATTTGGACTAGGAAAGTATCTTTGAACCACCCTACTAGTTTTTGAATCTGAATATGTAAAATCTTTAATATTTTCGGTACGCTTTAAATCAATAATAATAGCAAATTCTCTGATACTAAATTGCGATACATTTCCTTTGGCATGACGAATATGAATTTCTTTGTCTAAATTGGCATGCTCAACCTCTAGAAGATATAAACACTTAGTAGTGGCACTTGGAGATATTAAGGTATTGGCCAAATATAGTATCCTTAAATAATTTCATACCTTCATCCTTTATTGACAACACTAAGTTTTCATTAAAATTTGAGTTGTAAGTAGGACCAAACTTTAGAGGTTGCTTTGGAATATGTTTAATTACACATTTCATATTCTGCAATTCCATAAACATAAATGATGTTGATCAATCACTAAACTGATAAATGATGCATACAGAACTAAAAAAGGAAAGGCCAGATATTTATTCAAAATATTATGTTTCAGATCATTTTATACTACATAATAACAATACATGACTGATACAAAAATCATATAACTTCTGTATATACACTGACTTATATTTAAATATGCTACAAAATGTTAACTACCAGATCTATTTTATTCTGTTTACGTATCATTCATGTGAATATCTATGAATATGATACATTGTACAACAAACAACCTACATATCATACTGTGAATTGAATGTCTATCTTAGATACAGTTCTCAACACAAAAATTTTGACAAAAAATAGTCTTTCATCTACAAATGTAAAAGTTATACTCAATACCAACATTTGATAAAATAATCAATGTTTCCGGGTAACAACTCCAGATTTCAATATATAAAATAAAACTTTATTTTTCAACAATGTCTAAATTAAAAGCAAAAGAAATGCATACAATGGGTAGTGTTGGTCGAGAAATGGGAGAGGCAACCTTTCTATCCCTTTTCTTTTGAATTTTTGCATCCTTTGCTTTAGATAATGCCCCCACCTCCTTTTTCGATTTTCTCTTCGTAGAAGTTTGATTTGCCATTAATGTCGGTGCATGCAAACTTTTAGACCTCTATTCTGCCAAGTTGGGGTCTTCTGAATCAAAAATTTGATCATTGTTAGGTGTTATTATTTGGGAAATCCCAATATTAAAAGACGAATGATCCATTTTGACAACTGATCCAAAATCAATTGACACACAAAAATTGATTTTGAAAGAAAAATGAAGAAGATGATAATACCTATTTTGAACTTTGGACGGTTGAATAGAGATAGAATCGTTTGAAAATCAAATTGCTTTGAATTCAGTAACTAATTTGGTAGTGGGAAAAGATTAGAGGCAAGATTTTGGGGATGAGAAAGGTGGGTTTTGGGTTCTTTCAGAATAAAGTATCCAGAATAGAGGGTTTGGGGAAAAATAGGGATTTTTGAATTTTTATGAAAGAGTAGGGATTAAACGAGAATATGTAAACATATGTAGTGTAGTTTAGTAATCTTGCCAAATAAAAATTTAAGCCCAACACAAAATTTTAAGAACACATGAAGTGCCAACAACACTGTGAATAGTTGTATTGTTTTCTCAGGCCATGCAGAGCGGAATGTTGATATTATTGTTCGGATGGCTCATGAAGAAGAAACATGTCACACACATCCCGAGCGGTGCTGAATTTGGGGTAGCACTTGGAAGTAAAAAGATAATGAGCAGCACAAAATGTGGTATATCTCGAGAATTACAAACTTCCAGTTATTATAGATATAGACTCACCAGTGTTTACATCAAACCATGATTATTATTGTTAGATACAAATCTGTAAACATTGATTAAGTGATAAAAGTACATATAAACACATAACTTAGCACACCTGCAGAAGGTGCATAATGAATACAGAGGATACAATTGAACACTAAAAGCAAACCATCAACACCAAAAAGCAGGATCAGTTTGATAGGCTATCAGCAAAAAGCAACAAAAAATATACAGAGATCAGCTAGAACTTCACGAGTATAAGCATCAAGTCATGCGCGGTGACAGCTTAATTTTAGGTGTGTGCTATGTACTTGAAGAACACTTTTGACACCATAGAGCAAAATGGTATCAAAATGGACTTCAACGGCTACACTTAGACTAATGGTACATGAAAAATGGAATTGGAGTTTCAATATGAAACAAGGTTGAGTTGAAGTTTCAAAATGAAGTTTAGAGACAAGTTAAATGGAGTTGTATATGTGTTTGGCCTTTTCAATATTCTTCTTGAAATCAATGTCACTGTCTCAGGAACTCAATTGAGTCGTTAGCATAAACAGAACTGAATTGAATTGTCATATTCAGTATTCATCAGTTACACTCTCGAATATGAATTGAACCTTTTTTGGGCAAAGTGACATTTCCCAGAAAAAAATTCTTCACCAAATCCGGGGATACAAAATCTCAATACTCTATTGATAGACCTTAAATTCAAAAAGTTGAAAAAGAAACAAACTTTACCGACAAAGATCAACAAATCTAATGAAAACAAACAGAACTTTCGCAGAAGATAAATAACTTGATTTCGCATCTTACCTATTTGAACTTTTGGACTTAAAAGAGTCCAGTGGTAAAAACAACTGGAATGGGCCAGTGCCCAAAAACAAAGCAACAGTAGTCCAAAAGGATTAAAGGAAGCAGAAATGTAGGTTTTTAAACTTTCTTGAAATGTTTATAAGAAGGGGAAATTAGGCGATTAAGCAAACAAATACTCCCTCCTATATGTAAAGTAGTTTGACTAGACATGGAGTTTAAGAAAGAAAGAAAGACTTTCAAAATTTATGGTCTAAAATGAATGATAAAAATTTCTCTGACTATAAACTATCTCATTAAAGGTAAAATTAACATTTTAAAGTTAAATTGTTACTTAATATAGAAATGTGTCCTTCTTTTTGGGACGGACTAAAAAGGAAAGTGAGTCATATAAATTCGGACAGAGGTAACATAGCTATAGTTTGTATTAACTACAATTTGGAACTTCCTTCTAGCTATAATTACATTCCTCTCTCTCGCCTCCCTCCCTTCTCTCTCCTCTTTTTTAGTCATCTCTCCCTGCTCAGTCTCTCTCTCACTTTATACAAAACACAAATGCATTTTTTGTGTTTCTATCAAGAGAGAGAGAGAGAGATTGGATATATAAATACATATACATATCTATCCATCTTATACACTTATAATTATACAAATACAAATCTCTCTCTGCCCAGTTCTCTTCTTCATGTCTCTTTTGCTTTATACAAACACAAATTATACAAATACAAATGTATAATTTGTGTGTGTATAAAGCGAGAGAGATTGGATATATAAATACAAATGTTTGAACTCGATTCAATTTTAGACAAATACAAATTGTATGCAGATATACAAATACAATCATTGATACATATACATACTAATTACATATATACAATTATCTAACCGAAATACAAATACAATTCACCTCTCTACTCTCTTCCCTCTCTTGCTCGTCTCTCTACTCCCTCTCCCGAAATCGCTCGCCTCTCTCTTCCCTCTCCCAATACCATTCTCCTCTCTCCCCCCCCTTTCCCAGTCTCGCTCGTCTCTCTCCTCCCTCTAACATGTAGCTACGAATCGTAATTAACAAATTATAACTATAGAGCCTAATTAAATTATTTTGAGTGACTATATGCGAAAATTCCCCTTATAAGGAACCTTACTCGTTTATTGAAATTTTTAAAGATTTTTTCATTGAGAAAAAACTAAAAATAATCATTTATCTTTGGGTTAATACTCAAAGTCATTCTTGAGTTTTCACATGAAGCACTAATAGTCCCTCATGTTTGCAATATTGATGCACTTTTGGTCCTTCCTCAATTTTTGTCTATCTTTTTACATTGATTTTATCCATAATTTATCTATGAGATGTTTAATCATCTTTTTATATATTTAGTAGAAATAATAACTCCATGTGAGAGAAGGTAAAAAGAATAATACCTTGTTTTATTTAGTAGAAATATTATAGCACCTAAAATTGAGAGGTTAGTTACATCGATTTCACGTGCAATAGTACAATTTTTTCTTTTCTTTTCTTTTAACGTCATATGTCAAGGTGTTCTTAGTTTAGCTGCAATAATATTTTAACTGAACAGAACAAGGTGTTCTTAGTTTAGCTGCAATAATATTTTAACTGAAC
This sequence comes from Solanum verrucosum, assembly GCF_900185275.1. Classification (NCBI taxonomy): domain Eukaryota; kingdom Viridiplantae; phylum Streptophyta; class Magnoliopsida; order Solanales; family Solanaceae; genus Solanum; species Solanum verrucosum. The sequence goes on from NW_026019954.1 coordinate 1,994,216, forward strand.
AGAATAAAGTATTCTTAGTTTAGCTGCAATAGTATTTCAACTTAACAAAACAAGATGTTCTTCTTCTCACCTTCTTATTATTTCTACTAAATAAATAATAAAACAAATGAACATTCCATATATAAAAATGTGGACAAATTAATGTTAAAAAATAGGCAAAAAGTTTGGAGGAAGTCTAAAAGTTCATCAATATTGCAAACATGAGAAACTATTAATGCTCCATATGGAAACTCAAGTATGACTCTAGCTTTGAGTCTTAACCCAAAGATAAGAAACTATTTTGGCCTTTTTTTCTTTTTCCATTAGAATCTTTTAAATTGAAGATTTCTTAATTTCTTTCAAATATTAAGTGACTAAATTTGAAAGTAATTTTCCAAAAAAAAAAAAGAAATTATGACCATAACATAATTTATATTCCGCAATTTACTTGGTGACCGAAGAATTCAATTCCTAGGGATAGTAGGTTAGGTGGTAGCTTAAATAACCCAAGACTTGCGAGTCAATGGAATTTATTTTTTAAGTGTCAATTGTGGACGACGCACGACGCTTAAAGTTTATGGAATCAATTTTCTCCATAATCATTAAGTCATTTTGTGGACCACCAAAGAAGAAGACTTGAGTTAATCTTTTTTCCATTCGAACGACTTGGGAGTCAAATGTTTCATTATCATGGAAGTGAATGAAAACGAATTAAAAGTTAAAAGTTTCACGGGGCGTCCTATGAGTTTTAAAAAAAATCATACAAACATGGAAAAAAAAAATTAAATGTTAAATGAATTTGTTAGACTTATTGTTGTTTTGATAAATTGATGATTGGAGTTTGTTTTTTAGGGTATTTCTGTCGATGTAAAAACTGACACAAGCTTCCAGCACTGGATCTTCTGGTCAGATTTTCTTTTCTTCATGACACAAAATGTAATCTCATTAGTCATTACAATGAAGGACAACTCCATTTATTCAGTTGGGAAAAAAGCTTGAGCAGAAAGGGTCATTTTCTAGCTTCTATACATACAGGTAAAACCTTTGAAATTGAAAGAAAACTTCCAAGACGAACTATGTGCGACTGTAATATAAGGTCTTAAATACAGTAAACAAAGGATTATATATTGAAATTGAAATACTTACTTCACACTTAGCGACATTTCCATACATATCAAGGATTATATATTGCTCGCATTACATGGGGGTTTCTCTGATGAATAGGTGGACATGCATCCATTGATGATAACTTATGAGAGATGAAGTGCATTGTTGGCCTTGATTTTGGAGTTTCAAGCAAACAAGAGCATGCTAGCTTTATGATAAAAACCAAAACATCTATTACTCTATCTTCAGGATACGGAAGGCGCTCATCCAGCAAATCGCTAAGCTGCTCAGGATCTATAGTCGATGAATTTGCTAGCACAGAAATGTGTTCCCCAAGATGCTTTCCCTTGACTACCTCCAATGATAACACTCCAAAGCTATACACATCACACATTTCCGTAACCATCATTGTATATGCAAGCTCTGAACAATACAATTTCCAGAACAATATTAAGAATTTAAACATGTAAATGAGATAAAAACAATGGAGTGTTTGGTTATAGTTCATGAACTATTTAAAACTTACCAGGTGCGACATAACCATATGTGCCTGCAAGCGCAGTGCGATTGGATGAGTCTGGCTTGAGAATCTTTGCTATTCCAAAGTCTGCAACACGAGCTTCATACTCAGAATCAAGCAACACATTACTGCTTGATATGTCTCGATGAACAATAGGTGGTGAACAGTCTTGGTGCATGTAAGATAAAGCAAAAGCAACACCCTTGATGATATTCACCCTTTTAAACCAATCCAATTTCTTGGACTCAACTTCATTGCTCAAAATACTAGACAAACTCCCCCTCTCCACATACTCATAAACCAAGAGTGAGTGTTGTGCTTTCGAACAATAGCCGTAGAGGTTCACAATGTTCCGGTGCTTAATCCCAGTCAATGCCCTTACTTCATTCATGAAGCTTTTGGGATGTGTATTCTGAAATGAAGAATGAAGTCTCTTCACAGCTACATTCCCTAATGATGGAAGGTTTACCTTGTAAACGCTTCCATGTCCTCCTTGCCCGATGCAATATTTTACATCAAACTCTTCTGTGGCGTTTAAGATGTCCCTGTACAATGCCTTTCCATCTAACATGGATATCGAAAGCCAACCATCACTATCCCGTCTTTCTACATCTCCAGCTCTTCTTTTATTACACATAAAGAGAACACCAATGAAAACACAGAGCAGTACTAGTGCTCCCATAACAGGAAGTACAATGACGAGGATAAGTTTACGTCCCTTCTCCATTGAGTGCTTCTTCACCACAGAAGATGGCCTTTCGCAGGGATGGAGTCCTGCTACATTGCCGCAAAGACCTTTATTACCCTCCAATGAGGCATTGATAAAAGCCTTATTATTAGGGATTGGACCTTCCAACTCATTGTATGACAATACGACATCCTGCAAACCAGTTGAACTTTCAAGTTCTTGAGGAATGCGCCCAGATAGGCCATTGTGGGAAAGATTTAAGTTTACCAACACCTTCAAATTGGCTAACTGAGGGGGTATATCTCCAACCAGAAGATTATAGCTCAAATCAAGTACATTAAGCTGAGTTATCCTCCCTATCTCTTTTGGAATTTTCTGGCCAAATTTGTTGTTGCTCAGGTTCAACTGAAACAAGTGCACGAAATCTACTATACACATCGGGATTGACCCATTCAATCTGTTGTCTGATAGATCGAGGGACTCTAACTTTGTTAGTGACCCAAAATCCTCAGGTATATTGCCAGAAATTTGGTTGTTTTGCAGAAAAAGATTAACTAGAGAGGTTAATTTTCCAAATTCCTTTGGAATCTGCCCAATCAAATGATTCGCTGAAAGATCAAGTCCTAAAAGCCCTTTGACATTTCCAATCTCTGGTGGTATGCTACCACTAATGTTATTTCTGGCAATCCGAAAATCAGTCAAATTCTTGCATTTCCCCCACTTGCTGCTGAGTTCACCATGAAAATCATTATCACTCAAATTAATGAACAGCAGCTTCGGATAGGTACCAAAAGCTTCAGATAAATTCCCAGTGAAACTGTTGTTGTTAAAGCGGACCCATTTAAAACTGGAGCACTTGCTCAAGCTTCTTGGTATTGGTCCTGTTAACTTGTTACTGGCCACTGTGAAGTTCTCAAGTTTCCCACCTTGGCAAAGATGCTCAGGCAAATGGCCTGAAAACTGATTTTCACTTAGTATCAGCTCTACCAAGTTATCCAAATATGCAAGTTCTTCTGGAATAGAACCAGAAAGTTTGTTGGCACGGAGATACAAAAATTGTAACTTTCTCAAATTGCCAAAGGAAGCAGGAATTGGACCAGTAAGTTGATTTTCTTGTAGCTCCAAATCATTGAGGTTTTTCAAATTCCCCAACTCTCTAGGAATGGGACCAGAAAGTTGGTTAGAATAAAGATACAAAATTTTGAGCTCAGTTAAGTCACCTAGAGTTATTGGAATTGAACCACTAAGTTGATTATGGTATATATCCAGCTCTGTGAGGTTTTTCAGATTCCCCAACTCTCTAGGAATGAGACCAGAAAGTTGGTTAGAATAAAGGTACAAAATTTTGAGTTCAGTTAAGTCACCTAGAGTTAATGGAATTGAACCAGTAAGCTTATTATCAGATAAAGCCAGCTCTGTGAGATTTTTCAGATTCCCCAACTCTCGAGGAATGAGACCAGAAAGTTGGTTAGAATAAAGGTACAAAATTTTGAGCTCAGTTAAGTCACCTAAAGTTATTGGAATTGAACCAGCAAGTTGATTATCGGATAAATCCAGCTCTATGAGGTTTTTCAGATTCCCAAACTCTCGAGGAATGAGACCAGAAAGTTGGTTAGAATAAAGGTACAAAATTTCGAGCTCAGTTATGTCACCTACAGTAAATGGAATTGAACCAGTAAGCTTATTGTGGGATAGCTCCAGATCATTGAGGTTTTTCAAATTCCCCAATTCACGAGGAATGAGACCAGATAGTTGGTTAGAATAAAGATACAAAATTTTGAGCTCAGTTAAGTCACCTAAAGTTATTGGAATTGAACCAGTAAGTTGATTACTGGATAAATCCAGCTCTATGAGGTTTTTCAAATTCCCCAACTCTCGAGGAATGAGATCAGAAAGTTGGTTAGAATAAAGGTACAAAAATTTAAGCTCAGTTAAGTCACCCAAAGTAATTGGAATTGGACCAGAAAGATTGTTCCTATACAAGGTTAAAACCTCAAGTGACTTCATCTTCCCTATTTCAACAGGAATGGTACCATTTAAATGGTTGTCAAAGATGAAGAGGGTCTCAACCTTTGATAGCGAGCCGATTTGAGGTGGGATTTTGCCTGAAATCTGGTTGATCGACAAGTCAAGATAGACAAGATTAGTGAGGTTTCCTATTGCAGGGGGTATGATACCAGAGAGCTGGTTCATGCTAAGATCAACATATTCAAGTGACGGGAAAGATGAAAATGGAAAATCATGGAGTGTACCAACAACACCAGCATTAGTAATATTGATCTTGTTTACCCTACCATTAAAACATATAACTCCATACCAACCCCTGCATGCATCAGTACTTAGTGTCCATGAAGCCAGTAAGGAATTATTTTGGCTTAGGACAGTAGCTTTCCATTTGAGGAGAGCAGTTGCTTCCTCAATGGAAGCAAAAGTAACAGTGAAAAGAGTGAAAAACTGAAGGAAATAAAATATTTCGGGAACCATCTTGAAAGCTAAAAGATTTCAGTTGTTTGTTTTTGTTATTGATGAACTTGTGCAGGGTAGAGTTTTATACAGTGTAGAGAATCATTACAAGACTTGTGAGTCAGTGGGAGTTTAATGCTGTTTAGAGAATCATTAAATTACAGGAAGACTTAGAACGACTTGGAAGTCAAAGATATATTGGGAGATATTTTGCAAAATACTTGTCAATGCATATTTAGATGATGGACACACGGACTTATAAACATGAATGATTGAGATTGTTTTTCAACTTAATCTCTATTTTTTATTAGATTATTCTATTAAAGTAAATTTGAGCCAATTTGCAAGTTACTTTTATTGACATAAATACGCCCTTTAAATTAGTGGGAAAGAAAAACCTGCCCCTCCTTTTTACTTTTCCGGCCATCAAAATCAACCATTACTTGTCTTCCACCAAAAATACCAAAAACAGTCCCAAATATAACATCAGTTGTACCAAACGAAATATGAAGCTTGGAATACATGGGCTAGTTTGCTGCTAAGACAGTAATATCTGTAATGGTGTCTTGTAAACTGCATACACTATATTGTTCCTCCCTATGTACTGAATTACTGATTCATAAGCTATAAATAAGATTACCATCTTTCAACTGAAAAAAACAGTTATACACTCACAGTAATAGCTTTGTCATGGACCTTCTCATCAAAATAACTTACTTTTTGAAATGGATTTTTTTGTTTTTTTTTTTTTAAATAGCATCAAAATAACTTACTTCCCAACCACTTGGTGTCGTAGATTATTCATTTTCATACAAAGACACCTTACATATATATCAGTGATTACAAAGCTTGCTTTACATGAGTAGGTGGACGTGCATCCATTGATGATAACCTAGGAGCTATGAAGTGCATTGTTGGCCTTGATTTTGGAGCTTCAAGAACACAAGAACATGCTAGCTTGATGATAAAAACCAAAACATCTTTTACTTCATCTTCAGGATATGGAAGGCGTTCATCTAGCAAATCACTAAGCTGCTCATGATCTATAGTCGACGAATTACCTAGCACAGTAATATATTCCCCGAGATGCTTTCCTTTGATTATCTCCAAAGCTAATACTCCAAAGCTATAAACATCACACATTTCCGTAACCTTCATTGTATATGCAAGCTCTGAAACAACACAATTTTCAAAAGAGTATTAACAATTTAAACGTGCAAATGAGATTTAAACAGTATAGAGTGTTTGACTATATTTCATTAAGTTTGAGAAGAGGATAAAAAAATTAAGTTGGACCTTACCAGGTGCAACATAGCCATATGTGCCTGCAAGCGCAGTACAATTGGATGAGTCTGGTTTGAGAAGCTTTGCTATGCCAAAGTCTGCAACACGAGCTTCATAAACAGAATCAAGCAAAACATTATTGCTTGATATGTCTCGATGAACAATGGGTGGTGAACAATCCTGGTGCATGTAAGATAAAGCAAAAGCAACACCCTTGATGATATTCACCCTTTTAAACCAATCCAATTTCGTGGACTCAACGTTATTGCTCAATATACTAGACAAACTCCCCCTCTCCACATACTCGTAAACCAAGAGTGAGTGTTGTGCTTTTGAACAATAGCCGTAGAAGTTCACAATGTTCCGGTGCTTAATCCCAGTCAATGCCCTTACTTCATTCATGAAGCTTTTGGGATGTGTATTCCGAAATGAAGAATGAAGTCTCTTCACAGCTATATTCCCTAATGATGGAAGGTTTACCTTGTAAACACTTCCATGACCTCCTTGCCCGATGCAATATTTTGCATCAAACTCTTCTGTGGCGTTTAAGATGTCTCTGTACAATGCCTTTCCATCTAAAATGGATATCGAAAGCCAACCATCACCATCCCGCCTTTCAACATCTCCAGCTCTTCTTTTATTACACATAAAGAGAACACCAATGAAAACACAGAGCAGTACTAGTGCTCCCATAACAGGAAGTGCAATGATGAGGATGAGTTTACGTCCCTTCTCCATTGAGTGCTTCTTCACCACAGAAGATGGCCTTTCGCAGGGATGGAGTCCTGCTACATTGCCACAAAGACCTTTACTACCCTCCAATGAGGCATTGATAAAAGCCTTATTATTAGGGATTGGACCTTCCAACTCATTGTATGACAATACAACATCCTGCAAACCAGTCAAACCTTCAAGTTCTTCAGGAATGCACCCAGATAGGCCATTGTGTGAAAGATTTAAGCTTACCAACACCTTCAAATTGGCTAGCTGAGGTGGGATGACTCCAACCAGAAGATTATAGCTTAAATCAAGTAGATTAAGCTGAGTCATCCTCCCTATATCCTTAGGAATATTCTGGCCAAACTTGTTGTTGCTCAGGTTCAACTGAAACAAGTGCACGAAATCTCCTATACATGTCGGGATTGACCCATTCAATCTGTTGTCTGATAGATCGAGGGACTCTAACTTTGTCAGTGACCCAAGTTCCCCCCGGATATTGCCAGAGATATTGTTGTTCTGCACAGAGCTTAACCAGAGAAATTAATGTTCCAAATTCCTTTGGAATCTGCCCAATCAAATGATTTGATGAAAGATCAAGTCCTAAAAGCCCTCTGACATTTCCAATCTCTGGTGGTATGCTACCACTAATGTTATTTCTGGCTACACGCAGATCAGTCAAATTTTCGCATTTCCCCCAGTTGCTGTTGAGTTCACCATGAAAATCATTGTCACTCAAATCAATGAACTGAAGCTTTGGATGGATGCCAAAAGCTTCAGATAAATTCCCAGTAAAACTGTTATTATTGAAGCGCAGCCTTTTGAAACTCGAACACTTGCTTAAGCTTCTTGGTAATTTCCCTGTCAGCTTGTTGCTAGCCACCGTGAACTTCTTAAGTTTCCCGCCTTGGCAAATATACTCAGGCAAATGGCCTGAAAACTGATTTTCATCCATTTCCAGCACAACCAAGTTCTCCAAATATGCAAGTTCTTTTGGAATAGAACCAGAAAGTTTGTTGGCAGTGAGATATAGTGACTGCAAGTTTCTCAAATTGCCAAAGGAAGCAGGAATAGGACCAGTAAGCTGATTATCAGACAAATCCAAATTAGTGAGGTTTTTCAAATTTCCCAATTCGCTTGGAATGGGACCAGAAAATTGGTTAGAAAAAAAATGCAGAACTTTGAGCTCAGTTAAGTCACCCAGAGTGATTGGAATTGGACCATAAAGATTATTACTCCATAAGGATAATCTCTCAAGTGATTTCATCTTCCCTATTTCTACAGGAATGGGACCAGAAAGTTGGTTAGAATAAAGGTACATAATTTTAAGCTCAGTTAAGTTACCTAGAGTAATTGGAATTGAACTAGTAAGTTGACTATTACATAAATCCAGAAAAATGAGGTTTTTCAGATTCCCCAACTCACTAGGAATGAGACCAGAAAGTTGGTTAGAATGAAGGTACAAAATTTTGAGCTCAGTTAAGTCACCTAAAGTAATTGGAATTGAACCAGGAAGATTATTATGGGATAGTTCTAGATCAGTGAGGTTTTTCAGATTCCCCAACTCACTGGGAATGAGACCTGAAAGGTAGTTAGAATGAAGGTACAAAATTTTGAGCTCAGTTAAGTCACCTAAAGTAATTGGAATTGAACCAGTAAGATTATTACGGGATAGTTCTAGATGATTGAGGTTTTTCAAATTCCCCAATTCACTAGGAATGGGATCAAAAAATTGGTTAGAATAAAGGTACAAAATTTTGAGCTCATTTAAGTCGCCTAGAGTAAATGGAATTGAATCAGTAAGTTGATTTTCTTGTAGCTCCAGATCATTGAGGTTTTTCAAATTCCCCAACTCTCTTGGAATGAGACCAGAAAGTTGGTTAGAATAAAGAAACAAAATTTTGAGCTAAGTTAAGTCAACTAAAGTAATTGGAATTGAACCAGTAAGATTATTATGGGATAGTTCCAGATCAGTGAGGTTTTTCAAATTCCCCAACTCACTAGGAATGAGACCAGAAAGTTGGTTAGAATAAAGGTACAAAATTTTGAGCTTAGTTAAGTAACCCATAGTAATTAGAATTGAACCACTAAGTTGATTATTGCATAGTTCCAGATCATTGAGGTTTTTCTAATTCCCCAACTCACTAGGAAAGAAACCAGAAACTTGGTTAGAATGAAGGTACAAAATTTTGAGCTCAATTAAGTCACCTAAAGTAATTGGAATTGAACCAGTAAGTTTATTACGGGATAGCTCCAAATCATTGAGGTTTTTTAGATTCCCCAATTCACTAGGAATGGGACCAAAAAGTTGGTTCGAATAAAGCTGCAGAGTTTCGAGCTCAGTTAAGTTACCTATGTCAATAGGAATGAAACCATTTAAATGGTTGTCAAAGATGAAGAGAGTCTTAACCTTTGATAGCGAGCCAATCTGAGGTGGGATTTTCCCCGAAAACTGATTAGACGACAAGTCAAGATAGACAAGATTAGTGAGGTTTCCTATTGCATGGGGGATGATACCAGAGAGCTGGTTCATGCTAAGATCAACATATTCGATAAACGGGAGAGATGAAAATGGAAAATCATGGAGTGTACCAATGACACCAGCATTTGTAATATTCAACCTGTTTATCCGATCATTAAAGCATATAACTCCATACCAACCCCTGCATGCATCAGTAGTTAGTGTCCATGAAGCCAATAAGGAATTATTTTGGTTTCGAAAAGTTGCTTTCCATTTGAGGAGAGCAGTTGCTTCCTCAGTGGAAGCAAAAGTAACAGTGAAGAGAGTGAAAAGCTGAAGGAAACAAAATATTTTGGGAACCATCTTGAAAGCTGAAAGATTTCAGTTGTTTGTTTTGGTTATTGATGAATAATTGTGAAGGTATAGTTTTATACTGTAGTGAATCACTACATGTCTTGCTGAGTCGATGCATTTAATTCTCAGATTGTAAAAAACGGGTAGAATTAGAACGACATGGAAGTCAATGTGTGAATTAGAATTAGAAGGGTGTCTCAATTGTGGAAATATATTGGGAGATCATGATCTCCAAATAATATTCAAGTCATTTCGTAATTGACGAACAATAGGAAGAAATTGTGCAACTTGTCTTTCAAATAGGTTGATCTTTAATTTTTGTTCTTCAATAATCAATAATCGAACTTATACTTAGTGGACATTGTTGGATCGAAATAATCAGGTGTCATACCGAAGCTAGCAAAGCAAACTTTGAAATATTATGAATAAGAAGACAAACAAGAAATATACCAAAAGACACAAATGTTTAACGTAGTTCGGTCAATCAACCTACTTCCACAAGAGGAGATGAGCAACTCACTATATAAATATGAGAGTACAAAATATCAAGAGAAATAACCTCACACAATTCACTCGGTGTAAAAAGAGGTGCATACAAGTGCTAACGTAACACTTGTGTCTCACAAATTATCCCCTACACAAACCTTTCAAAGCCTCATGGACTACATTGTGAATGCGACTAAGTTAGAATGAATGAGCGTCTATTTATAGAGTCATAAACTTTTTCCTACAAGAAAAAAAACTAGCTAAATATGGAGACTTAGTATTTTCCTTTTAGAAAAGAAAAATCCAATTACGGTAAGAAACTCAAGGCAAATATCCAATGGACATAAGCTCTTAAGTCATGTATGGGAGCCCTGCGGAAGTTATTTTTTATGAGGATAAAAATTAAAGACCAACACAATTTTAAAAACATAAGTTCCAATAACCATGTCAATAGTTGTATAGCTTTCACGGGCTATATAGTGCGGAATGTTGCATATTTTGTTGAGGAATTTTCATAAATAGTTATAGTTTGAACTATAATTATGAATAGTAGCTACAGTTTACAAAACTACAATTCATCGAAATAGTTTTGAAGAGGAGAGAGGTGAGCAAAAAGACAAACGGTTTGTATCTCAATTAAACTGAAATACATAGATACGCAATCTCCCTCCCTCCCTCCTCTCTCTCTCACACACACATAGATTCACAAATACACATATTAGCTTTAAAACTAAAACATTGATACAAGAGAAAAGGTTCGGATATATACTCCTCAACTTTGTCATTTGGAGTTGATATACCCCTCGTTATGAAAGTGGCTCATATATACCCCTATTGTTATACAAATGGCTCACATATACCCTTTTCATCTAACGGAAGTGAAAAAAATTAATTTTGGTTTAATTTTTTAATTATTTTTTTATAAAAAAATATAATCCCACATGGATATATTTAATCCTCCTCAAACATATTTTTGTTTTACTTTTTTTTGTTTCAATGACTAATTTAGATTTATTATTTTGATGGTCAAATTTATTTATGTTTCACTAATATTCTTATAAAATTTATAATAGATGACCCAATTTCTTTCTTCAAATACAAATACTAAATTACTATATAGCAAATTAAAAAAAATAGTTTTAAATTTTTTTCTTTACACTAAGGAAGGAATGAAAGAAAAAATAAAATAAGAATATGAAACTCAAATAATGATAATCAAGAAGTCAAAAAATAATTTATGTATGAAAAAGATTAAAATATACCTTGAAATTCGCTAGAAAAATCATATATACCCCTAAATGATTTTTAAAAAAAAAATAAAAGTCGAAAATATAAATTTAAAACTAATTTTTTCACTTCCGTTAAATAAAGGGTATATGACTAAATTGAACTCATTTTGTTACGGTAGAGGTATATGTGAGCCGTTTGTATAACGGTAAGGGCATGTATGAGTCATTTTCATAACGAGGGGCATATCAGCTCCAAATGACAAAATTGAGGGGTATATCAGGCCCTTTTCCCTTGATACAAAGATACACATTACAAAATTTATCAGTTATTAGATAAAAATTAAAGACCAGCATAAAATTTCAAGAACGTAAGTGTCAATGATCCTTTCAATAGTTGTATCATTTTCGCGGGTCATGTAGCGCAGAATTTGCAATTTTTTGTGGAAAATTTTACATAAATTGCTAGAGTTTGAACCATAATTATAATAGTAGCTATAATTTACATAATTACAATTCATAGCACAGAGCTAGTAGGTTAAATAACACAAGACTTGTAAGTCAATGAAATTTATTTCTCAGCTTGTAAAATACGGGCAGAGTTGGAACGACTTGGAAGTCATTGAGTCACTGTTCATGTAAGTATAAAAGGGTATCTCAATTGTGGGCCTAAGCCTTAAAAGATGTTGAAATATACTGTCAAAAATATATATACAAGTCATTTCGTAATTGACCAGCTAATTGGTTCCTGTTTTTTAAATATCAAATCAAATCATTTGTGTTGAATTTTTAAATTTTTAAATTAAACCAAAGTAATAAACCTCAGATTTTTTTAGGTTTTTGGATTTTTCCAGTAAAGTATTCATATAAATATATAATTAACTTGTACTACAAATATTTTTTTAGTCTAACCAAAATATCACTATTTAAGGTGTTTCTTCAGAAATAACACAAAATATGAGATGAGTGATGACACTAAAATATTCAATAAGAAAATAATAATGAAATCGTATAAAATAATTATTGCGAATTGATAAGTCAAAATGAAAATGATCATAGTTTTAAAAGTACTAAATCTTGCTATAATAAGTCTAATAAGTATTAATTACATGATTAAACATTAACGAAAAATTAAAATTATGTTATGACATTTTTAATGTATAAACCAATGTAAAACTAGAACAAATATTCAATATTATTGTCATTAAGTGTTGAATTAATTTATTTTGTTAGCATTAGTATTGATTTGATTTTAAATTAAGCTTTATTAGAGTTACTAATATTTATGGACTATTACCTTTATTGGACCATTCAAAATTCTAAGTTTCAAAAAACTTGAAAAAATATGCTAAAAGATAAAAATTATGAAAACGTATAAGAAATATTTAGAAATTATATCAAATTAAATACTTTTATGTATGAAATTAATTTTAAAAATTATATATATAATGTCGAGTTGGTTTGGTCTCGGATTGATTATTTTTTAGTTAAAACCAAATCAACCCAAGTATAGTCGGATTTTTTTTCAATATCAAATCAAGTCAAACCAAACCATTATTAGTCGATTTTTTTCCGATTTGACTCGATTTACGATTTGATTTGATTTTGTACACCCCTACCCGTGGTGCTGAACTTGGGGTACCGCTTGGAAGTAAAAAGATAATGAGCAACACAAAATACGGTATATCCGAGAATTACAAACTTCCAGCTATTAGAGATATAAACTTGCCAATGTTTACACCAAACCATAATTATTATTATTAGACACAAATCTGTAAACATTGAAAAAATACATATGCAAACATTTGCAAGCAACGTATCTATTGGTTTATTATTGTAAACACCAAATGTGACAAATTCTTCACCGATAAGATTTATGGGTTGGAATTCTTCAATTGGATAGGTCGGACAGTAAAAAGACGGAAGAAATTATAAATGTCCCAATTCCATGCCTAGCAAACCTAACAACTTTCGGCAGGAATACCCATTAGTTCGCCCATACATAGGAGTGATGGGTTAGATAAATTTAGACAAGTCAAAATGGATCAAAACAATAAACAGGTCAAACCCTATTTCAAGCCAACCCAAATTTGTTTGGGCCAAACAAATTAGATAACAGGTTAATAATGGATCATAACCAAATCCACACAATTTTTACCAAGTTTTAATAGCTTTATTTGTTATTTTACAAGGTTTTAGTACCTAATAAAATTATTGTTTTTTTGAAAGTATAACTATATATAACGTACAACATCAAAAATCAAAAATGTTTTAACGAGATTTCTCAAAAATCAATTAGAGTTTCATATCAACCCAATTTTTAATGGGTTGAAATGGGTTGAGCTAACCAATGAGCAGGTCATTAACCAACCTAAACCTAAATGGGTTGGGTAGGATTGGGCGGTTTGGGTATGATTTTGCCACCCCTACCCATACCGAACAAAATTGAAGCATGAAACTTAAGCAATGGCAATAGGTCCATCACACTACCTATAAAGTATTTCGTAACAAGTAAAAAAACCGAATTTATATCTAGTTACCTTCCCCAACTTCCTCACCAAACAAGTCAAACCCATAGCCATTTAGCAAAAAGAGATTGTTCAATATGGTAACAAGCATATACGACCAAAACCCATATGAGAGGACACATTCTTAGGGAGAGCACCTTAACACAGTAATTTAACCCCTCCCCCCTACCCCCTACTTCCATCAATCACCAGAGTTCTAGTACACAACTACATTGGAACCCTAATAGACAAATCATGCCCGCATATAGTAATGAAAATATCCATAACCTCACCTAAGATGTGGTGGCAATAAACCAACTAGGACCTCAGAATCACAAGTCCCAATTACCCCTCTAAATGCCATTGGGAAGTACTTATGTAACTTCTATAATGTGCACGCATCTCGATGAAAAAGAAACCAGATTGGTGCATATCAGAGGAGACGCGGTACAACATAAACACACAGCTTAAGCTCCTTCAGAAGGCACATGCAGAGGGATCCAATTAAACACATCAAGCAAACCATCAACACCAAAAAGCAGGATCAGTTTGATAAGCAATCAGCTAACAGCAACAACAGATCTACAAATATCAGCTACAACTTCACAAGTATAAGCATGAAGTCATGCACTGTAACATGCACTGTATAGGCGTGTGCTATGTACTTGAACACTTTCAAGACCATAAAGCAAATAAAGACACTAGAACAAAGTATTTACTGATTGGGAAATTTAATATTATTTGTCCATTTTAAGATGAATAAAAAATTAAGTCAGTAAGATGTTTATGGTCAAACCACTACCCTTGGAACTCATTGAGATTTGATCTTATATTGAAATCTCTACTCGGCATAACAAATCTCAACCTGGAATCAACTTCAACTGCTACACTTAGACATGTGGATTCCTTTCATCTTTAAGATGATCACAGCTAACACCTTCTCAGGGCAGAATATGAAGTTAAGACAAAACGAAATGACTGTCAGGCCAAAGGCATAAACCTAGTGCGACTTCAGTAATTCAGGAGTTTCTTATCCTTACCGATCATGAGCATCCTGAACATTTGTATAGAAAATGTAATTTGTCACCAGCAACAAAAATACAACAGCAAAGCTAAAACAGCACCAACAGCTGCTGCATCTGCTTGCATTCAACCAACAAACAGTAGTATGTCACCAGCAACAAATTATACGCAGCCAAGTTAAAACAGCATCTACAGCTGCTGCATCTCCTTGACATTCAGCGAAGAAACAGTAGTTTGTGAACAGCAACAAAATTACAACCAACAGCAAATATAACAGCATCAACAGCTGCTGCATCGTCTTGTGATTCAGCCACATTGACTTTTCACGGACCCAACTATAGAAGGCCAATAATTCCCATCATAAGTAAATTACAAACAAGGTATACCATCACAATATACCATGCAAGTATATTTTGAATCAGAAAAGCAATAAGAAACAAAAAAAGCCAGAAAGAAAATCCACAGAAGCGTAATTATAAACCAACAGTAGAAATCTTAATATCACAACACCATTCCATAATACCAGAATGCAGAGATAACATCAAAAGAAGTTCTGGTTAAGTACAACAAAAAGAAGTTAAACCTTATAAATAAGTTTGGCCAACCAGTTCTAGCAAGCAGAATACAGATGAAACGATCATTCACTTGGGAATGTCCTGATACACAGCATCGACCAAAGCCAGATTATAACTGTGGCCTCCTCCCTTGCTCCTTAATCCTGCAAAATAAAATAATGTTTTTTCATCAAGTTTATACTACAAAAAAACAGCATATGACAGCCACAACTTACATCAGCATCAGAACGTGGCAAGGGGCTGCGGGAACCAGCACGTCTACCCCGCGGTGATATACTCTTTGGAGTTGGAGACCGGTCCTTATGATTTCGTCCATCCGGACTAGCATCCCTAGGAGGAGATATTCTTCGTGGAGAAGGGCTCCTTCGAGGACTGGGGCTACGGCGAGCAGGGGAGGCACTTCTATATAAAATGAAAAGTTAAGACAGCTTATTAAAATAGTTCTCCATGGGGGAAGAGAGATGAGAAGCAGAATATTAATAAGAAAAGGTCTACCTTCCATGAGACCGACTTCGGCTGCGCCTGTCCTCGTCATATTTACCTCTCCCACGACCTTTGTGGTAATCAGGGCTGCGGCTTCTGCTCCGATGACGGTTATCTCTGTCTCTTCCACGGTACTGATCACGGTCATACCTTCCCTTACTTCTACTTCTACTTCTACTTCGGCTTCTCCTTCTAGAATCCTTGTCCCTATGATCACGATGCCTAAGATAAACAAACAAAAAAGGGTGAAGATCAGATTGTGGATACAACTCTTCAACCTCTCTTAACAAAAAAGCAAAATGGCAATCATTCAACTCAAGTACCACACAAAAGGGGAAGCAAGATTATGTGCAAACTTCCACCTTGTTTTAGAGACAAATTTGTTATAGAAGTAGAATATAAACAAAGGGATGACAAGGAAGAGTTAAGAGATTATTCATTTTAAAACGCGTATCCATTCTAAACCAAAAAATGCTTATCCACAAAAGCTAAAACATTTATGCCTTGATGGGATCACCACATTCCACACGCACAAAAAGCTTTGAAGTTATAGCTTGTTCTGTACACAATCCCAAGCCAGAAAACTGATATTAGTATCCAGTCGGGCAGTAGATGATGATGCTAGACATATAAAGGCACCTCCATCTAATCAAACTGAAACATGTTTGTGAACCTACTCAGTTGTTTTGAAATGTTGGCAATCTAAATTGCTTTAACTAATTAAAAACAAATGTTTTCATCCATTTAATCACTAATGGCAGGAAACAAGTAAAATCACAACATTATTGTTATCATAAACATTAATGGCTCAAAGTAAGATAACAATGTAATTGATTTCCCTAATTCCCTCTCAACTCAGTTTACCACATTGAGATGGTTGCTACACACTGCAGAGGAATTGAAAGCATGAAAACCAAATAACGTCAGTATCAACTCAATCAATCAATTCAATCAGAGAAAAAATCTTAGCCAATAAAAGAAGCTTAACAAATCTGCCAATTTATTAAGGGCAAGTTCCATTACAACAGCTGATGAAGAAAGATTGTTTACTAAGTAGGTGTTTGGCCATGAAGACTAAATATTATTCACTTTATTTGAATTTTTAAAGTTGGAGTCGTGTTTGACCATACTTTTTACAAAGAATATTCGAATTTGGATACACCTTTTCTAAATATGAATTAGAGCCTGTTTGGATTGGCTTATTTTAAGTGCTTTTTCAAGCCAAAATAGCTTTGAAGCACGTTTGGAGTGTTTGGATAACTTCAAAAAATGCTTATAAGCACTTGGTTTTAAGCTAAATATAAGTCAAAAGCTAATCCATACAGGCTCTAAATTAGATATTTTACTCGTAATTTGATCATTAGTATAATACTGAATTCATGTATGCCATATTATGCTTTTTCATAGAGTATGTGCTTCAAAGAAAAATAAAATCTTGTATATGGACCCACTCAACAAATATTTGTGTAAATTTCCCACTTCACAAGCAAGATGCAAATAGTTCCTATATTGTCTTCTTTTTTCCAGTTTTCCAGCGCAAAAGATGAAAAACTAACGCGCCACTGTTAACTTTTATAAAATAAGAATGTGAAATTCTTATCATCTGGTACATGCAAATCATTACTTAGGGTGAGAATAGAAGCAAAGGGTGTTTTAACCCAATTAGGGTGAGTATAGAAACAAGCATTTTCTTGATCAGTTACTCCTATCTAGCTGATTGAGAGGGCACCTAGAAGGGGCATCTTCTCCTAATCGTAGTAGATTTCCTTTTCCAGGCTCCAAAGTTCATTATATGACAATTAACTTTTTACTTCTACAACTTGAATGAATACAATTTGAGAATTGGTGACATGGACAGTTGTGAAGTTGTGTGTGTGTAAATATTAAAAAATCAAATTTATTACAGGATCATGTCTTAAATTCCCTATCTTCTTTTATGACCACGCAAAGCACGGGTAAATTGATTAGTGAACAAACAAATTGTGTGCTTTAAAAGAAGCGGTGCACTTCACTTCTTTTCACTTATAAAAACATCGCCGTTGATGTAGAAAGGATGTCTGATAAAAAAATTCACATGAATTTCCCTATAGGAAATATCCCCAATGTTTGATGATGACAAAATCAACAAAGATAATGACCAAGATTACACTAAAACAAACAATTATATTCTAATGGAAATCTCAATGTCCATGATAACACTTTATGTGGCATAATTAAATTAAGCTCTTACCTTGGTCTAGGACTGCGGCTTCTTGACCTCCCTTTTGTCCTTTGTACAGGCTCCAAAATTCTACCTTTGTCACTGATCACAAAAACAATCCTAGTCTATCAGACATGGTTTTACTCCCACAAACAAAAGGTTATTACAACTTAGTTTATAGGATAAAGATGCACCTAAAAATACACGAATGAAAATCACAACTTAAACAAGGAAATCTCCGCAATTTAATGAATACTTGCATCAAACAAGACATACATTCTCTCAGCATTTGGGCCGTACTTCGCAAATCGAACCATGATTTCCCGACCATCTACAACTCTTCCTGTGACCAAATATCAGTGTGAACAACAGCAACATAGGCTACCATCCAAATATTAGTGTGATCACTTACCATCAAGCTTTTCCACTGCCTTTTGAGCCTCATCCTGATATTTGTAACGCACAAATGCAAAACCCCTAGAATCTCCAGTCCTAAAGCACCAAATAAGCATTGTACCCGTCAAAGACTAGAGATACCGCTACATCTTTGTCTATTTCCACATCAAGATAACACCAAGACATCATAAATACATCTCGGTTCATAAGTAATGTAAGATAATCAGAAGTATCACTTGAAAAGGAGAAATCATTTCCTTCCCACTCCATTTCTTTATATAATGGTAACGAATACCTGCATCCTTCCACCTAACAGTGCAGGTACCGACTAAAGCCGCTCACCAAGGGGAAGGCAAATAGGAAGAAATAACACAACTTAAAATAATAATTTGAATTATGTATTATATTACAACAACATGACAAGAGACTAGGATATACGCAGACCTTACCCCTACCTTTGTGCGGTAAGGAGGCTGTTTACAAGAATTATGCATTATATTAATGGTCATCAAATAGTATATCAGGATAATGTTTGAAAAGTCTGTTTGATAGAGAATATATCAAATGAATTTATATTTTCAAAAGTTGCAACACATACAAAACTCAGACTCGTCAAAGTTATAAGTAAATTACATGGTGATATTATTAGTTTAATGATGTCGAACAATTTAGATCGTCCTGGAATAAAATGTGTCATATAGGCATCAAATAACAAAGTTGGTGGAGAAAAAATAACACAGCAATCAAAAATAACATCACAAATACACTTATGCAAACAATAAGGGTACTGAAAAAGCCGAAGAGACTTCCGCTTCGTAAACACGGCCAAATATACAGTAATAATACTATAACAGTACTTATTAACGCTTCTGCAAAAAAAAAAAAGAAGTATGAGAGAGAAAAGAACCTTCGGTCTCTAGGGATAAAGACATCGACTACTTTTCCATACTTATCGAATAGAGGAAACAAGTCATCAGCAGTGGTACCTGTACAGGGAAACAGTAATTGACTATCAGATTCAACAACTTTGCTAGAAAAGAGAAAAAAATTGCAGAAAATAGGGAAAGAGAAGGGATAATTACGAAAAGTAACGTTGAGAACGAGTAGAGAGTAGGTGTCTTTGATGTCCGGAGGGCCTGATCTACCGAAGTGAGACATCGCTGTTCGCCGGAGTGAAGACTGATAAGGTTGATGAATGGTTAGGGTTTGAGCTGTATGGATGCTTGTAGAAGGAAGCCAATGTTGTATATTTGGTACTTTATACCAAATTGCCCTCGATATATTTGAAAAGGGTCAGTTTATGCCTCCTATTTGGAGAAAATGATAATAATAGTCCCTTATGTTTTTGGATTGATCTAAATCTGTCTTTGAAATATAAATATGAGCAGTTTTAGTCCTTTAACTAGTGTACCAAAGCACTGTTTTGCCTCTGCTATATTTACATAAAAAAATTATTACTAAAATATAATGATAGATAGTTTTCCCACATTGATTCTGAACTCTTGAAATTACCAATTAATGAATTAGGTTTCTTAGGGCCCGTTTGGCCATGCGATATGGTATCATGATATGAAATCATGAGATGAAATTGAAGGTTTGTTTGGATATGCGATATGGAATTTTTGTGTTGTATATTTTCTCATAAACATAAAAATTCCACAAGTTGTAAAACTATTAAAATAGTCTCAATTGTTTATTCAATCTTATCAAATAAACAAAAAATTATAAAATCGCATAATAAATTATTACAAAGTTATTTATTCTCCACTTAAGTAATTGTTTCATCTAATTTTAATTTAATAAAAAAAATTAAACATAAATTGTACATGATATGCTCATATATCTCGACTACTATTACAAATAACCTATCAAGTAGGAAAAAAACATACACTAGTCAGTAAATATTAACTTAGAAGTTAAATACACTAAAATAAAAATTAACAAACATCGCTGACTTCTAACTATTTACAAGAAAAACCAATAGTTAAATATTATAGAATAACGAAATTTTAAAAAGTTACCACAAGTTTGAGTCAAAAACACTTCTAATAAAATTTAATCAAAAAATTATAACTAGTCCACTTGACTAAATATTAATAACTAATTGATTAAATTTTTCCCAAGTCCTCAAACCATTGGACTTGATATTCTTCAGTCATGTGAACGAACATTTTGCGAATACTAAGATTAAGAAAGTGCGGCACCGCCAATGAAAATTGTCTTTTATCAATATTATGCTTAGTCATAAGATTAAGACGTTTTTTTTTATTATGAAAAATCAAAAAAGTATTACTCCATTCGTTCTTATTTATATTCACCAAATGAATTTCTACTTTATCATTTATATTCACCAAATTTAAAGTAATAATAAATTTTATATTTGTGAGAATAATAAATTTTAAAAAGTAATGATGTGATTATAAATTTTATTTACATATGAAACAAATGGTTAGTAGATATAAATGTGGGGTTGTTTTAACAAAATATAAACTCATGGATCAATTATTGTATTAAAATATCTCAAATCATGATATGGAATCACCATTTTATTCCATATCATGGTTTTTGGAGAATATGGTATCACCTCTCATGATATGGAATCATGAGATGGAATCAGTGTAAAATCGCATGTCCAAACACTAATTCCATCTCACAACATCATATCGTGATATGGTATCGCATGGCCAAACGCCTGCTTAGAAAGAGGAAAAAGATGAACAGCGAAATTGTGTTTCTTGATTATTGAGATTTTGTACTTCTAATGGCATCAATAATTTAATAATACATGATTATGCCCTTTAACTTAGCTTTATTTTATATTTTGCCCCCAATTTTGAGTGTGCACAATTAGACAGATAAACTTGTATAAATAAATAAATACATTAGTCTTATTGGCACAATACATGTGGGACACAAATTGTTATGTATGATGTCACGTAGGACGTGTGTGTCTATTAGTTCAAATTTATCCAAGTTTAAGTATCTAACTGTGCACACCCAAAGTTGAAGAGCATAAATGTGAAATGATGTCAAGTTAAAAGGCAAATGAGATGAATTATTGCCGCAAAAGAGAGAGATTTGGGCGTTTGGTCATGGGATGAATTATTGTCGCAAAAAATGTTTAGTGTCGATTGAGTTCACCCAGAGTCATTAAAGCCTTTAACAACATTTATAGAGTGTTGGTTATTAATATCAATATTATATTTATATTGCTAAAAAATTATGTAAAATCCTTCGTTTCTTGTTCTTTCCCCATCACTTTTACATGTCATATTAAGATTTGACACCCTTATTAGAAAAACAATTATTGACATGACTATTTTACCATACTACTCCTATTGATTGACGTTTAATAATAGGTCTCGAAAATAATTTGGGTAATAAGTAATTAATATGAAGAGTAAAATTGTCACGCCCCAAGCCTACACCCTGAACGTGGCCGGCACTCAAAGACCATCGATGGCCCCAAGCGGACCCTTGGCATGGCTTACTTAACTCAGCGGAAGACTTAACTCAACAGAATAAACTCAATGCAATAGTTTAAATGATAACATCTTAGCCAAACTGGCAACCTATGTCTCAAAACAAAGTATCTGCAAATTCATAAATGAGAGACTCAATTCTAACTGTCTGACTGTCTATGAAGCCTCTATAATACTGAGATGGATGTTGGGACAGACCCCACAACATCCTAATAAAGAAAACTAGGAAAGCGAAATAAAAGAGTCCTCCAGAATGCAAGGAGGCTCACCATTGACTCTGGAGTGCTCAACTGGATCAACGGCGTGCTGGATGCTGATCCTGGTTACCTGTGTCTGCATCATAATAAGATGCAGGCCAGTTGGCATCAGTACATTGAGTGTACGAGTATGCGAGTTGGAATACTAAACAACAACTTACGCTTGAAAGGAGTACAAAGGAACATTTACCTTGGCTCTATTTAACTCATGGATAACTGAACTCAATATAAAGCAATAAGACACATGCAATATAAAAAAAAAACTTGTAAAACTGTGTAAACAACTTAGTTCGTTAAAGATAAAGCAATAACAAACTCAACTTTACTTGTATATAAAAGTAATATAACTTTTGTGGGAGATTCTCTAACCGACAACCACCACTATGAGCCTAAGTGGTGATATATCGTCTTGCCCACGCTGCCAGAACTGTCATATACTTTGTCGTCATATAGAACGCTTAACTTAGTGGATCTACTAGTCTATGCTAAAAGCATATTAAGGAATCATCTAAAAAGTATGATACTTTACTACCCATGATGGCAACATGGTTCATGAAGACTTGAGTTAATATGAACTCGCATCCCCATATCGGTGCTCAATACTAGTCCCAAAATATACTTAGCTCATATGTTTGTAAAAACAAAACTCTTTCTTTGAATTGAGATAATTACTCAAAACTTTGCTTAAAAGCTCTCTTGGAATCGATGTTCCCTTTTCTTGTTCAAATGAGAAAACATTTATAAACTCTTTGGGAATACTTAGTTCCATAATAGCTTTTCATGATAAATGAACTCAACTCTTACTATTTGCTTTACTTGAAACTTGAGCCTTAAAACAAAGTTAAAACTTTTAATAAAGACTCTTGAAAACTTTAAGAAACTTTACTTTGACTTGTTTCTTAACTTTTAGACTTGACTCTTAACTTCTTTGACTTTGATCTTAACTTTCCTTGAATTGGATTATGGATTCAAGGTTCATGATCTCATGTTTATGGATGATTTCATGATGTTTAGATGTACCTTAGAGTACTGTTAGAATCGACTAGGAAACATAGGTACATCACTTAGGAACTAGTACAAAAAGGTGGGAAACGAATGGGGAGAACTGGCGTCCCTGGCGCTCTGAGTGGCGCGGGGCGCCAACCCTCAAACTTCAGCGGGCTTTGGCTGGCACGATGCGCCAGAGGCCAAAGTTCAGAGGAACTTTTGTGGCGCTCTGGCAGGGGCGACGCCCCATGCCCAGAAAATCCCCGATTTTCTTCTTCGTTTTTCATCTCTAAACCCTCTAATCTTCCCTAATTCTTTCCCCAAACACTTAGGATCAATTGTACTCTCAATACACCATCAATCTAACTCGAAAAACAGTCCGAAAACATGAATCAAATCAACCCCCAAGCATTAACAATTCAACCAACAGGAATTCTACAATTTGTTCTTCAAGAACCTCACTTTTCAACACGTAAACAACTCCAAACCAAAGGATTGAAGGAAGTTGGTGTGTGGGTGAACTAACCCAACACAGAAACATCTCACATACCTTAATAGGGATCACCCCCGACGAATTCCACTCGCAAGCTTGATTGAATCTTGGCTTTTCTCCTTTTCTTTCTTCCTTGCTCTTTTCTCCAAGCCCTAAGCGTGAATATAATTTTTCTAATCTGACCAAAATAAGCTTTTACCCCAATAAATCCCTAAAAACAAATTAGGAAATTAATTAGAGAAAAGACTAATTTGCCCTTCCCGAAATCCGGATTGAGCCTTTCCTCAATCCAACAGCCCAACTTCCAGAAGGCACATCTCACTCATACGATGTCGGAATTTCACAAACTCGGCGGAGTTGGAAAGATCTCTCCAAGGTCTTTCCAACCATATCAATAGATGCTCTTAACTCCTCCTGAGATAGGAGTTATGACCATTTGAAAATGGTCAAAACTCACTTTCTTAACTTAGACAAAATTTCCAGATTTCCTTATTCTTTCCAAAAATCAATATTTTCATATTTTAATCTCTTTATAGTCGTTTCTAGGTGCGAGATGTTACAAAAACATGGAAAAATAATTGTTTTTTCTTAATATGTTAAAAGCAGTGTTTTAAAAGGTGGAGGCGTGAGGCGAGACGTTTTATACAGTATGGGGAGAGGCGTAAGCCCCCCGAGACACGGGGTATAAGTCTCATGGATCTACTAAGTGTACATCTTCTCATGTATATTAAATTTCATAATTTTATTACTAAGAAAATAAGCAAAAAGTAAAACGTTCAATGATTTTACAAATAAATTTTAATAAATAACTAATAATACAGAACAAATATTATAATTATTATTTGAGAAAGGTATTTACTAACCAATAATTTAGAAAAAAAATCGGCTTAAGTCATCCACGGCCCCTTAAAATTGTCCACATATTTCATCTAGACATCTTAACTAGGACTATTATCTATGGAACACTTAAATTGTTCAAAAAATTACCTACTAAACACAAAATACTGATATGACAAAAGAAGTGTTTGTCACTTCCTATGGGCGCGTGAAATTTTTTGGAATACTGTTTTATTTTTATTTTTTCCAAAAAAATTACAATTTTTCTTCTTTTAATTGACAGTTGGCATTTAAATAAACTAAAAAAAAAAATTAATATTTTTAAAAATAATAATTCTTAATCCAAAAAAGAAAGAGCACCCCTACCCCCTTGAAGTCACCTTCTTCTCCAAATTTAAATTTTCAAACACAACTAAAGAATCTCCATTTTTTTTTTGTTTTTTTCTTTTCTATTTCTTTTCAACATTCATAAAAAAAAATGAATCAAGTAACTGAATTTGCAAGAAAAATACCGAAAGCGGATTTTTGAACATTGGGATGAAAAAAGTAAGTCGACATTCCATCTCCATTTCCGGTCACCTTCGAATAAATATCACCATTCAAATTAAATTGTAAACCCACTAATCTTATCAAAAACAATATCAAATCATTCGATAAAATTAATATAGGTCCTCTTGATTTCTCCTTGCAATCGATTTCAAGATGATTAACCATTGGCAAACTTTCTTTCTTCATCACTCTTGTACCGACTCTTTGAATATCTTTCTCTATCACGTATTAGGAATGAAAAATATTTTTTGATAAAATTAATTTGGATCCTCTCATTTTTTCTTTGCAATCGATTTTCGGATGAGTAACCATTGACAAAGTTCTTCATCACTATTGTATCAGTCTCTTTGAATATCTCTCTCTCACGTATTAGGAATAAAAAATATTTTTTTTTAAAAGTTAAACCTACAAGTAATTTGTAGTGAAGTTGGTATATGTGGTTTGAGAAAAAAAATTGTTGAGAAGAAGATGGAGAAGAAAGGGGGTTGGGTAGGGTGGGGTTGAGTAAAATGTGTTGTCATTTCATTTATTTTTAATTAAAAAATAGATATAAAATTAATTTGAAATAATTTTCATTCTTTTTAGCATTAAAAAAAAATCGATAGTTGTTGGGCCAAGTAACACATGTCATCTTTTAATTAGTAATTTTGCCACATCATAGCAAGTGTATCACACACACTTTACTTTTTACTGATTATCGAAAAAGGTCTAATAGGAACAGATTTTGGATAGATAAAAGTGTTCAATAGCTACTAGTCCTAATTGAGGTGTCTAAGTGAATTATGCGGACAACTTTAAGGGGGCGCATATGACTTAAGCCAAAAAAGGTAACAACTAACAACACAAAATTGATAATTGCCAAAATAATCTCTAAAATGAAATGGCATAATACATAAACATGACCCTTAACTTGGCTTCAACGGATAACTACACCCTCCAACTTTGAGTGTGCATAAGTAAATATTTAAACTTGTATAGAATTGAACAAATAGACACATGTGGCATACATGACATAATACACATAGGACGCCACGTAGGACGTAGGACACAAATTTGTAAGGCATAATATATAAATATGCCCTTTAACTTGGCTTCAAATCACATTTATGCCCTTCAACTTTTGGTGTGCACAAGTAGACACTTAAACTTGTATAAAGTTGAACAAATAGACACACATGTCCTACATGACATCATACATGTCATTTTATGTCCTACGTGGTGTCTTACGTGTATTGTGCCAAGTAGGACTCATGTGTATACTTGTTCAAGTTTATAAAGTTTAAGTGCGCTGCCTACTTGTACATACTCAAAGTTGAAGGGCATAAATGTTAAATGAGGTCAAGTTAAAGGACGCATTTATGTATTATGTCAATTTGTAATGTAGGGTGCCATGTAAGACAAATGTGTCTATTTGTTCAATTTTATACAAATTTAAGTGTCTACTTGTGAACACACAAAGTTAAAAGTCATAGTTGTCAGTTGACGCCAAGTAAAGTGTCGTGTTTATGTATTATGCCAAATGAAATCATTAGCTTCCTCACATTTACTAGTCCTTCCCACCCTCAATTAATATTTGCAGTGAGTATTGTTTATGTATTTTTAAAGAAGATTTTTTTTTAAAAAAAAAATGTAAGAGTAATGTCAAAAAATGAATAAAGTTATCTCAAGAACATATATATTGCTACAAAAGTTCTATTCCTATGGATTTCAGACACGATTAACTAAAAAATTATTTATATCAATGTCATTTTCTATAAGAGTTTATTTATATATTTTAGAAAAAATACTACAACTTGGAAAAAAAATGATAACATAAAATATAAATATCATTACACCAATAATAATAATAAAAAATATGTTTTAAAGCAAAATAATAATAATATTAATAATAATAATTTAAAAAAAAGTTAACGCCTGAGGCGTACGTTTTTACGCTCGGGACTTATGCCCCAAATTCTAGGATTTATGCCCTATGAATCTACGACTTCAATTTGTGCCCCAGAGCATTTTTTGGTATGTCCCGCCCCAAGACTCACCCCAAAAACGTTTTTGAAAACACTGGTTAAAAGTGACAAGTAAAAATGAAAAATTATTTTTAGAATAATGGATAAGTAAAAGTAAACAAAGAGAAGTATTTAGACATATATAACATTGGCATAATATATAAATATGTCTTTTAACTTGGTTTCAGTTGACGTTATGCCCTCTAACTTTAAGTGTGCACAAGTAGACACTTAAATTTGTATAAAATTGAACAAGTAGACACATGTGTCCTATGTGACATAATACACTTAGGATGTCATGTAGGACACATAATCGCCATGTAGAATGTTATGTAGGACGAATGTGTTTGTTTATTTAAATTTATATAAGTTTAAGTGTCTACTTGTGCACATCCAAAATTAAGGGTCATAATTGACCGCTGAAGTCAAATTAAGCATCATGTTTACTTTATTAAATGTTCATTTTACTTTTTTGTACAAAATTATTAATAGGAGTAGTGTTTAAATAATGGGCAAAATAGTCATTCAATATTTAAGAGATATTTTGGTAATTTTGCTTTTCAATTTAGGGTTATTCCACTTTTAAAATGGTATGATAGGATGATAAATTGATAATATGATTTAAAGGTCAAAATGCTCATTTAGGAATTTGACACATGATTTTGGTAGGTACCGTTGAGCGAGCTCCGCGCTAGCGTTGAGTATTAGGCGTACGTTTATAATGCACAATCGAACGTCTAAGATGAAGTTTCACAGAACTAAACCCCACACATGAATCTCAAGACGTTTTGTAATTGTCCGTCCCGAACGAGTCCCCAAAATAACCTTTCAAAACAGAGATCTAGGCCAAGAGGACAACAACAACACTTAAATGTAACACGACTCTAAAAGAAAGCAGACACAGGAATGTTAATACCACTCTACGTTTTTTTAGTGTTTATTACTTTAGGCACTTTGTCAAGCACATATTGCTTTCATATTAAACCACAAGATAAGTATTTACAAACGTTTATTTATCATTTAGTAGATAGTTAACTGGTAATTTGTATTTTTCACTTTAATTAACTGTTAAGGTTATATTACTTGACTTGGTGTAAACACCATTGGACAAGCACTTACAGTTAGCTGGATACGAAATTTCAATGCTACATTCTCATCTTTACCCCCACACCGTAGTTCCTATGCCTATACTCCACTCTCATTATATTTGTCTAAATTATATATAAATACTTTTTGTTTACATACTGAACATGAGAAAATAAATAAGAAACCCTCACAATCAGGGGCGGAGGTACACTATGCTCTGCATCAAAAAATTACATCGTATATATAAGTAAAATTATACTTTAATAAGGGGTCGTTTGGTAGGCCGCATTAGAAGAAATAGTTCATGTATCATGTAAGGTATAATTTAGTACTATGTTTGGTAGGAATTTGTGCCTATGTATAACTAATCCATGGATTAGTAATATCTCCTGCATGGTATTATGGGATGTATTACTAATACCTTCCATTTGGAGGTATTAGTAATACATAGGATATAATACCATGGGATAAGTCTATGTAAACAAAAATATCCCTCAAATCATTTTAATTTATTTTGTTTATTTTCTTGATTTTATGATTTATATTTGCACTAGTAAATTTATTTAAATAAATGAACTTACAAATTATTTAGAGAGAGTTGTTTGTTACTAAATAAATCCAATACAAATTTGAAATGTGAGTTGTTTATTTGTATATGACGTTTGTGATTATTATATATGTGTGTGGTTTTTTAATTATTTGTATTTTGAACAATTTAAAAAATTACATACATATTATAACTACAACTCGCAATTTTTATGTGTAAATGTAGATGGTTTATTCAATTTTACCATTGTTGACCGTTTTTTCGATCTTAAAAGTAGATGGTTTATCTTTTTTAAATTGAAAAATGATTTTGTGAGTGATTAATTTATTAAGATGACAATTATTTATCATCAAATAATTCAAGTGAAAAAATAGCAAATATCACAACAAAATTGTTCTTCTCATATCTAGTTAGAATGTTATAGGAAAATATTGTCCGACAATTATCTACCTTGACTCAATTACATAATAATTCAAGGATATAATTGGAAAGAAGTTTTTTATAGAGTTTTAATCCAATCACAAGATGTGGTTGGAAAAAATGATCTTGTGATTGGAAAAAATGAACCAAACACTTGATAAAAATAAATCCTGCATTACTAATCCCTGCACTACTAATCCTTGCATTATTAATCTCTGCATTACTAATTCCTGCGTTATTAATTTTTGTACCAAACGACCCCTAAATGGTTAAATAAGACATTTTGGACACCATCATGTACACTAGAGTTTCTTAGCTCAGCGGTATCTTAGCCCAACACAAAGGTTTATAAATGTGTGCACGCATGGGTTCGAATCCCTAATTTCTAATTATCGTTAATAAATCAATTATGTTTTTAATAATTCAAAATTAATATTATCTATTAAAAATCTTAATTAGAGATCTAATCATAGTTAATAAATATGTTATTTTTTCAACAATTCAAAACCCATATTATTTATTAGAATAATCTCAAATTAGAGACCTACAACTTAAAAATATAACAAAAAAAACTATAGTAAACATTAAATTTTAATCATTTTTTCTTTTCACTAAAATTTTAAATAAAATTTAAAAGTAATTATTTAATTTAAATTTAATAAGCAAATTCTATTTTTTTTCTATAAAGCTACTTAAAGTGAAAACGGCTCTATATAGAATTTCTTTTTAGAAAAACTCATTTGATTTTACTCTTTATTTTTCATATCTTGTTGTTAAGTCACCAAAGGTCGGTGAAATCTTGAAGTATAAAAGTGATTTCATTATAAACTGAATTTTCTCTTTCTCTTTTTTCTTTTTCGTTCACTTCCTATTAAATAAACATGAAAATTCAAGCTAAATTTTACATGGTTTGATTTTAAAAAATTTAGTATATTTTTTAATTAAAAAAATTAATTGTTAATGTTACGTAGTTTGATTTCAAAATTTTAGTGCACCCATCATCAAATTATTTTTTTTACCTATGCGATTCTTGGACACTCTTCGTGAAATTTCTGGGTACGCCACTGCTCACAATCATGAAACTTTGCCTTTTTCTGATTCAACTTGGTCAATGGGGAAGCTATGGATGAAAATCTTCCAACAAATCTCCTGTAGTAACCGGCTAAACCCAAGAAACTTCAGATATCAGTCCGAGAGGTGGGTAATTTCCAAAATGGAACAGAGACCCTGCGTGTGTGACTTTTTCTTCTTGAAATAATTCCAGAGTGCATGTCCCACGATAGTACTCTTGAGTCTTGACAGTCATGGACACATTAGAAGACTAGTGAATAATTCCAAGTCTTTCTAACTCTACCCGTATTTTACAAGCTGAGAACTAAATGCCATTGACTTACAAAGAGTTAGTTATACTTCATTACAATATAAATACAACTACAACCCTGCACAACTTCATCACAAACCAAAAACAATCTTTTAATTATTAGCAATGATGATAGTTCCCACAATTTTTAATTTCCTTCAGTTTTTTACTATCTTATATTTTTTCACAGTTACATTTGCTACCACTGAGGAAGCAACTGCTCTTCTAAAATGGAAAGCAACTTTCCAAAACCAGAACAATACCTTATTGGCTTCGTGGACGCTAAGTGGACCTGCTGGTACCAACAGAATTGGAGCGGCGAGTTCTAATGAGTGTAAGGACTGGTATGGAGTTACATGTTCTAATGGTAGGGTAAACATGTTGAATATGACAAATGCTAGTATCATTGGCACACTGTATGATTTTCCATTTTCTTCACTCCCTTTTCTTGATTATCTTGATCTTAGCATGAACCAACTCTCTGGCACTATCCCACCTGAAATAGGAAAGCTCACTAATCTTTTCTATCTTGACTTGTCCATCAATCAGATTTCAGGCACAATTCCACCACAAATCGGCACATTAACAAAGCTTGGGACCCTCCACATCTTTGTCAACCAATTAAATGGTTCCATTCCGGAGGAAATAGGTCACCTAAGGTCTCTTACTGAGCTAGATTTGAGTTCTAACATTCTTAATGGTTCTATTCCTGTTTCTTTGGGGAATTTGAACAACTTGTCTGTTTTGAGTCTGTATGAGAACCATCTTTCTGGTTCCATTCCAGCAGAAATAGGAAAACTTGTCAATCTCGTTCAACTTTTTCTTGATTCAAACAATTTATCTGGTCATATTCCTCCAGAAATCGGAAAACTTGTCAATCTCGTTCAAGTTTGTCTTGATTCAAACCAATTAACTGGCCATATTCCTTCCGAAATAGGGAAGATGAAGTCACTTGAGGAGTTAACCATAAACACAAACAATTTTTCTGGTCCAATTCCCAAAACTATAGGAGAATTAACTGAGCTCCAACTCTTGTACCTTCATACCAACCAACTTTCTGGTCCCATTCCTAGTGAATTGGGGAATCTGAAAAAACTGAATGATCTGCAGTTATCCACTAATCAACTTTCTGGTCCGATTCCCAATTCTTTTGGCAATTTGAGAAACTTGACAATTTTGTTTCTCCGTCACAACAAACTTTCTGGTTCTATTCCAAAAGAACTTGCATATTTGGACAACTTGGTTGTGATGGAAATGGATGAAAATCAGTTTTCAGGCCATTTGCCTGAGAATCTTTGCCAAGGTGGGAAACTTGTGAACTTCACGGTGAATAGTAACAAGCTGACAGGGCCAATACCAAGAAGCTTGAGCAACTGCTCAAGTTTCAAAAGGGTTCGCTTTGATAACAACAGTTTTACTGGGAATTTATCTGAAGCTTTTGGTATCTATCCGGAGCTGCAGTTCATTAATTTGAGCGAAAATGATTTTCATGGCGAACTAAGCAGCAACTGGGGGAAATGCAAGAATTTGACTGATCTTCGGATAGCCAGAAATAGAATTGGTGGTCGCATACCACCAGAGATTGGAAACCTCAAAGGGCTTCAAGGACTAGATCTTTCATCCAATCATTTGGTTGGCAAGATTCCTAGGGAATTTGGAAAATTGACCTCTCTGGTTAATCTTCTTTTGCAAAACAACCAAATTTCTGGCAATATTCCTATGGAACTTGGGTCATTGACAAAGTTAAATTACCTTGATCTATCAGACAATAGATTGAATGGTTCGATCCCAACGTTTATAGGAGATTACCAGAACCTGTTTCACTTGAACCTGAGTTATAACAAGTTTGGCCAGAAAATTCCGAAGGAGATAGGGGGTGTAACTCAACTTAATGTACTTGATTTGAGCCATAATCTTCTGGTTGGAGAAATACCTCAGTTAACCAATTTGAAGGTCTTGGAAAGCTTAAATCTTTCCCACAACAGCCTTTCTGGCCACATTCCTAAAGAATTTGAAAGTTTGACTGGTTTGCAGGATGTTGTCTTGTCATACAATGAGTTGGAAGGTCCAATCCCTAATAATAAAGCTTTCATGAATGCCTCATTAGAAGGTAATAAAGGTCTTTGCGGCAATGTGACTGGATTCCAACCTTGCGAAAGGCCAGCTTCTATTGTGAAGAAGCACTCAATGGCGAAGGGACTTAAACTCATCTTCATCACTGTACTTCCTATTCTAGGAGCATTAGTGCTTCTTTGTGCTTTCGCTGGTGCTCTCTTTATGCGTGACCAAAGAAGAAGAGTTGGAGACGTTGAAAGACGGGATTCCATTGACAAAGATGATGGTCTGCTTTCAATATCCTCATTACATGGAAGTTCATTATACTGGGATATCTTAAAAGCAACAGAGGAGTTTGATGCAACATTTTGCATTGGGAAAGGAGGGTTCGGAAGTGTTTACAAGGTAAATCTTCCATCATTGGGAAATGTAGCTGTGAAGCGACTTCATTCTTCATTTGAAATTAAGCATCGCAAGAGCTTCATGAATGAGGTAAGGGCATTGACAGGGATTAAGCATCGGAACATTGTGAGACTCTATGGCTTTTGTTCGAATGCACAACACTCGTTCTTGGTTTACGAGTATGTGGAGAAGGGGAGTTTGTCTAGTATTTTGAGCAACGAAGTAGAGTCCAAGAAATTGGATTGGCTTACAAGGGTGAATATCATCAAAGGTGTTGCTTATGCTTTATCCTACATGCACCACGATTGCTCACCCCAGATTGTTCATCGGGACATATCAGGCAGTAATGTTTTGCTTGACTCCGAGTTTGAAGCTCGTGTTTCTGATTTTGGCATAGCTAAGATTCTCAAGCCAGACTCATCCAATTGTACTGCACTTGCAGGCACATATGGCTATGTAGCACCAGGTAAGATCTAACTTCTTATCCTTTTTTTTTAGTTCATGAACTATATCTGCACACTCTATATTGTTTCTATCTCATTTGGAACTTTATTGTTTCAGAGCTTGCCTATACAATGAAGGTTACGGAAATGTGTGACGTCTACAGCTTTGGAGTATTAGCATTGGAGGTAATCAAAGGGAAGCATCTTGGGGAATACCTTACTCTTCTCACAAATTCATCAACAAGAGATGTGCAGCTAAGCGATTTGCTAGATGAACGCCTTCCACATCCTGAGGATGAAGTAAAAGAGTTTTTGGTATTCATTGTCAAGCTAGCAATCTCGTGTTTGGTTGAAAATCCAAAATCAAGGCCAACAATGCACTTCATCTCTCATATGTTATCAATGGATCCACCCAATCATCAGATTCCATGAAAGTGAGATTCCTCGAAATGTAAGGTGCCCTGGTATGGAAAAGATTATGCTCAGCACCAAGCGGTTGTGAAGTAACAAGTATGTTGATCAGAACTTTCACAGCAAAATATTATTAAGATTAGCCTTTCTGTATTGTTGAGTTGCTTATATAGATTACTTATTTCAATCTGAAGGTTTCAGAGCCTTTGTACTAGAATATATACAAATTACAGTATACTATATACTGATGCTAAGTAATAAAAGCAAGTTCCATGTTCGTTAAGTACTACTGATGTTATTTTAATTTTTAACTCGTGAAAAATCTTGAACTGTGAATGCTTCTATAATTTGAAACACACTGTAAGGCATGTCAAAAAGATGATATCTTAAAGATGAAAATAGAGAGGATTATGTATCAAACTAAACATATCATTGAACATTGTATGCATAGATTCCTCTTTTCAAACAGATGTATGTTCTAGTTGTAAGCTACTAGAAATATTTGCTTCAGTTCATAGAGAATCAAGTTCTTTGTTGTTCTGTTGTTTTCATCTCAAGTGGTGTTATGAATGGGTCTAGACCAGTATTGACAAAGCAGCCCAAATCCGAATTAAGTGGCTATTTGTGGGATCCGGGTTGATAAATAGAGACTTGGGAGAGCAAAATTGGTTTATGCAAATTGTTGAGAAAAAAATGTCTAGTCCTCTCATCCCCTTTCTTTGAGTTCTACTTCTCATCCCTTTCTTCTACATGTGTTCTTCAATTCCCTTTTAGTTCTTAAATTCCTTTGTAATTTCAATTACGAGTTAGTGAATAGATTTATCGGTTGTTTGAATTTGAATTGTGTTGATCTTGCTATTGGGTTTGTTACAAGTGGATTCAAGAATTCACAAATTGCAGTACTTTAGGAAAGAGACTAAATTCATGCCGTCATTGTTTTTTTTTTCTTATGTGCAAGTAGAGTTCTGCTAATATATATGTATCTCTATAATACACTGAAATCCAAACCCAATGACATTTAGAATTTTTAGCATTCCTCAAGAACATGAATGTATCTAACCAACAAAAGATAATTGTACTAATTTTTGTTGAGTAGGGTAATCAGAACATTTAAGCAAGATATAGGGATACAAAGTGTTGATTCACTATATCGACAGTAAAATTTACTATACCTTAATCTCAAGTTAGTTGAGGTCGATGGGCTCCTATTTGTATCCTTCCATTTAGATAAACAATCCAACTTTCTAATAATTTGCGTCCATTTCCACAACCGTCGTTGCCAAGTCAAGCTACTTTGTGAAGACAAACATCAATCTCAGCTAAAGAGATGAAGATCATGTGGTTTAGTTGATGGATTTAGTTGTTGGGATTAAGTAGGCGTTTGGCCATGCGATACCATATCACGATATGGTATCGTGGATGAAATCAGCGTTTGGACATGCGATTTTACGCTGATTTCATCTCATGATTCCATATCATGAGAGGTGATATCATATTCTCCAAAAACCATGATATGGAATTACATGGTGATTTCATATCATGATTTGAGATATTTTAATACAATACTTGATCCATTAATTTATATTTTGTTAAAACAACCCCACATTTATATCTACTAACCATTTGTTTCATATGTAAATAAAATTTATAATCACATCATTATTTTTTAAAATTTATTATTCTCACCGATATAAAATTTATTATTCGCACCCACATATAGTCACTTTAACTCACACCTCACAATTGTGAAACTTTTCAACATTCACTTGAAACAATTAACCGGCATGTTAAAATAGTTGCCGAGGCAATTAGTAAGATAGCACCAACATTTATACAACCAAAAAATATGACTGGTGTACATTCCAAAATTCGACATAATACTTGATTTTGGCCTTGGTTTAAGGTAAAATTTCAATCACATTAATAAATTTATTTTATGGCCTTAATAAGTGCACATTTATATTTTATGTGTAAGTTATTAGTATTTAGTTACATATTTCTGTCACATGGTAACTTTAAATTACATCCTTAGAATAAATATTATTTATTTACACAAAACTGTCTCATTTACGTCACATATGCTTTTAGTAATTCTTTATAAAATGTTTTTTGGTAGATAAATATTATGTTGTTGATGCAGTTTCCGAAACACAAAAGGATTTTTAGTTCCATACAAAGGACTACGCTATCATTTGCAAGATTATCGAGGAAGTGAAAGAGAGCCTCAAAATGCCAAAGAACTATTTAATTATAGGCATTCATCTCTGCGCAATGTGATTGAACGGACTTTTGGAGCTTGGAAAAATAGATTTAGAATATTGAAACAAGGCATGAACCATTATGATATTGATACACAAGTGAAAATTGTCATAGCTTGTGCAGTGTTACATAATTATTTGCGAAAATACCAAAGTAGTGATGAAATATTTATGGTCTATGAACATGAAGATATAGTTGCGGAGGATATTGACCAACAAATGGCTCAAAGTAACAATGTTGGTTCGTCTTCTCGGTCACATGATCAAGAAATGCAAGTTCAACGTGAGGAAATTGTTTGTACTATGTGGGAGGATTATATTAAAGACTAGTACACTACAATTTATGTTCAATTTTTTTTTATTAAATTAAAGTTAGATAAAACAATTACTTAAGTGGAGAATAAATAACTTTGTAATAATTTATTATGCGATTTTATAATTTTTTATTTATTTGATAAGATTGAATAAAAAATTGGGGCTATTTTAATAGTTTTACAACTTATGGGATTTTTTTTGTTTATAAGAAAATATACAACACAAAAATTCCATATCGCATGTCCAAACAAACCTTCAATTTCATCTCATGATTCCATATCATAATACCATCATGATTCCATATCATGGTATCATATCGCATGGCCAAACGGGCCCTAAGTCAAAATTAGTTAGAGTTAAAAAGTTGTTAAGTTGTTTAAATAAGTTCAAATAAGTAATGTGGTTTAGTTGGTGGATTTAGTTGTTGGAATTAAGTCAAAACTAGTTAGAGTTAAAAAGTTGTTAAGTTGTTTAAATAATTTCAAATAAATAATGTGGGTTAGTTGGTGAATTTAGTTGTTGGAATTAAGTCAAAACTAGTTAGAGTTAAAAAGTTGTTTAAATAAGTTCAAATAAATAATGTGATTTAGCTGGTGGATTTTGTTGGTGGAATTAGTTCAAATAAAGTTTAATTAACCCCTAGTTAGTTTTACTCATTATTTGAAATATTTTGGTTTAGTTGGCGGAAATAATTCAAAACTAGTTAGAGTTAATGTTATTTAGTTGTTGAAATTAAAATTTATCATTATTGAACTGATAGACCGCTTACACAAGAAGAAAACGAGAATCTTTGGCAACAGAGTGCAGGTGAACCGATTAGAGGTTCAATCTACGGCTTAACAGAAAAGGCGTATAAGAAGAAGAAGTCTTGGTATTGTGGTTCATCATCCTCAAGCTTCGATGGTGGGGATAGAGAGACAATATCTGCAATGGAGGGTAAGATATCTTATCCTAATGCCGAGCTTGCTGTTGTAGCCGACAGAGAGAAGAAGAGGGAAGAAAGGAGAGTGAGGGTGATGAGGAGTAGTTGTATCTATTTGACATTTTAGACTTCTATATTTTTGGAATTGTTTGATCCTATTTTAGTTTATTTTGAAGTTGGATGGAGTTTATTTTGAAGTTGGATGAAGTTTATTTTGAAGTTGGATGAAGTTTAAAAATACCAACCTCCAGAGGTCGGAATTTAAAAATTAAAATTAAAATATACCGACTTCCGGAGGTCGAAAATATTAAAAATTAAAAATTAACAAATATCGACCTCCAGATGTCGGTATTTCAAAATATGAGAAATAAATATTCTGACATTCAGAAGACGGAAATAATAAAAATAAAAAATAAACAAATATATAAAAGTGACCTCAGGAAGTTGGAAAATAAATAATGAATTTTCCGACCTAAAATTAGAACTGACCTCGAGAGGTCAGTAAATACCGATCTCCAGAGGTCGGTATTGAATAGCGACCAAGCTTTTTCCGACCTAAGCTGTAAAGTCGGTATTTGATCGGTATTTCAGGGAATATCGACCTCCGAAAGTCGATATTTGTAGGTCGGTATTCATTGTTTTTTTAGTAGTGAGATTGCTTCTTCTCTTGGCCACTTGATTGGACCCTCTGGTTCACCCCACTAAGCATCAAAGCAAAAAGCTGCATTCTCTGATGTTAAGAACTTGCCACAAAAGCAGCATCACATTGATAACAGTCTAATAACAACATCTTTTTGAAGTTGATCAAACCACATTTCACTGTTAGATATTGCTGATCCCTATTTTCTGCAACCAGTTAAAGTCCTTTAGCGTAGGGTGGTTCAATAGGGTAATAAGGCTCGTGATTTATGAATTATTTTATGAATTGATGAAATATGAAGAAGCAGAAACAAAAAATGACAGGCAGAGTGTCGAAGCTATTGACTGTGCTAAACAACGCATGATGAGAAGAAAAGCACAATACAGGCAGAAATATGGATGCTACTTCATTTACCTTGTTATTATAGAACTAGCAGCCATTGATGCAATATCGATAGCGAAGTAAACCCTAATTCTAAGAAATAAGAAAAAAGAGATAGAAGATAGACACACGAAAGGAACTAATTGACAATTATAACTATAGAAAGCTAATGCCTTCAATTAAGATTCCAATAAGGAGCACCAAATCGGCAATGAAATCCTCAAGCAAGCAATCCCACTCTCGCAACTCCAACTTTGGTGTGCACAAGTTGACCTTAAACTTGTAAAGAGTTGAACAAGTAGAAACATGTGTTTAGCTTGACAATTTGGTTCTACATTGATCTGTGTCTACTTGTTCAACTTTATACAAATTTAAGCATTTATTCTTGCATACCTAAAATTAGAGGGTCTATGTTGGCTAAAACCAAGTAAACGGACATATTTATGTATTATGCTAATTGTAGATGCAAAAGAAAAACGTTGGACAACCCTGCATTTCTCAAACTGTCCCTTTGAACTGAGACCTCTGCAGTTCCAACTTAATTAAGCCGTTGAAATTTTCCAAGTAAGCAGATGTTAACGGAACTTGCAATAATTCCACCCAATATGGCCCATGAAGATGATACAACTGTTAGTCAATGCCAAAGACTTGCAAAATTTCCAAAAAAAATGATAGAAAATCTCCCAATATTTCCACAACTTTTAAACCTGGCCAATTAAAATGTTTCCACAAACATTTGTTTTTCTTTGGTATTTACTTTCATGGATAGTGAGACCATTGACTTGAAGTCGTTCTACACGTAATTCACAAGGTGAGAAATAAATGCTATTGACTCACCAACACTTATAAAACTTTGTTTGAATGGTTGTTACGTGTTGTTTCATAATGTATCTATTGTATTGTGTTGTATCGTATTGTATTGTGGATAGATTGTATTGTTCTATGCCGTAACATAATGTCATACATCAACAATTTGAATGATAAACCTATAAAAAAAAATAAGGGAGGGATAGAACTACTATAGAAATGTAGGGTAAAGAATAAAATAGGATTATTAAATAATAAGTAAAAGACAAAATGAGAAGAAAAAAAATGCGATCAGGCTAAACCGATCGTTACATTAAATGAGACTTTTGGTCGTTACCTAATCATGGATTTAAACAATACGATACAATAAAATTTAAATAACAGCCAAAACAAAAATGATATTCAAACTAACAATACAATGCAATACAATGGGTAACAACCATTCAAACAAGGTATAATAGTGATTCATTACAATATTTATACAACTATACCTGCACAACTTCATCACAAAACCAAAAACAATCAATCATTTAGCCTTGATGATGGTTCCCACAATATTTTATATCCTTCCCTTCTTATATCTTTTCATAGTTATAACTTTTGCTTCCACTGAGGAAGCAACTGCTCTTCTTAAATGGAAAGCAACATTCCTAAACCAGAACAATTCCTTACAGGCTTCATGGACACTAAGTAGTCCTGCTGGTACCAAGAATTCTTCCAGAATTGGAGCGACGAGTTCTGATGCATGCAGGGGCTGGTATGGAGTTGTATGCGTTAATGGTCGGGTTAACAGGTTGAATATTACAAATGCTAGTGTCATTGGCACACTGTATGATTTTCCATTTTCATCACTCCCTTTTCTTGAATATGTTGATCTTAGTATGAACCAGCTCTCTGGCACCATCCCACCTGAAATTGGTAAGCTTGCTAATCTTGTCTACCTTGACTTGTCTGTCAATCATATTTCGGGCACAATCCCCCTACAAATCAGCTCACTAATAAAGCTTGAGACCCTCCACATATTTGACAACCAATTAAATGGTTCCATTCCGAGGGAAATAGGTCGCCTAAGGTCTCTTACTGATCTAGCTTTGAGTTCTAACTTTCTTAGTGGTTCAATTCCTGCTTCATTGGGTAATTTGAACAATTTGTCTTTTTTGTATCTTTATAATAATAAGCTTTCTGGCTCCATTCCTTCAGAAATAGGAGAACTTGTCAATCTTGTTGAAGCTTATATTGATAGAAACCAATTAACAGGTCATATTCCTCCAGAAATAGGTAATTTGATCAATGCAAAAGTGTTCTATGCTTTTTCCAATAACTTGTCTGGTCCCATTCCTGATGAAATTGGGAAAATGAAGTCACTTGAGAACTTAAGCTTCCAGACAAACAATCTTTCTGGTCCAATTCCCAAAACAATAGGTGACTTAACTGAGCTCAAACTCTTGCACCTTTATTCCAACCAACTTTCTGGTCCCATTCCTAGTGACTTGGGGAATCTGAAAAAATTGAATGATCTGCAATTATCCAATAATCAACTTACTGGTCCTATTCCTGGTTCATTTGGCAATTTGAGAAACTTGCAATTTCTGTATCTCCGTGCCAACAAACTTTCTGGTTCTATTCCAAAAGATCTTGCATATTTGGATAACTTGGTTATAATGGAAATGGATGAAAATCAGTTTTCAGGCCATTTGCCTGAGCATCTTTGTCAAGGTGGAAAACTTGAGAACTTCATGGTGAATGGTAACAAGCTGACAGGGCCAATACCAAGAAGCTTTAGCAAGTGCTCGAGTTTCAAAAGAGTTCGCTTGGATAACAACAGTTTTACTGGGAATTTATCTGAAGCTTTTGGCGTCCATCCACACCTTTACTTCATTGATTTGAGTGATAATGATTTTCATGGTGAACTCAGCAGAAACTGGGGGAAATGCAAGAAATTGACTAATTTTCAGATAGCCAGAAATAACATTAGTGGTAGCATACCACCAGAGATTGGAAACATCAAAGGTCTTTTGGGACTTGATCTTTCAGCAAATCATTTGATTGGGCAGATACCAAAGGAATTTGGAAAATTAACCTCTCTGGTTAAGCTTTCTGTGCAAAATAACAATATTTCTGGCAATATTCCTATAGAACTTGGGGCACTGACAAAGTTAGATTCCCTAGATCTGTCAAACAATAGATTGAATGGGTCGATCCCAACGTTTATAGGAGATTACCAGCACCTATTTCACTTGAACCTGAGTTGTAACAAGTTTGGGCAGAAAATTCCAAAGGAGATAGGGAGGATAACTCATCTTAGTGTACTTGATTTGAGCTATAATCTTCTTGATGGAGAAATACCTGCTCAGTTAGCTAGTTTGCTGGACTTGGCAAACTTGAATCTTTCCCACAACAGCCTTTCTGGGCGTATTCCTGAAGAATTTGAAAGTTTGACCAGTTTGCAGGATGTTATCTTGTCATACAATGAGTTGGAAGGTCCAATCCCTAATAATAAAGCTTTCATGAATGCCTCATTAGAAGGTAATAAAGATCTTTGTGGCAATGTGATTGGATTCCAACCTTGCGAAAGGCCATCTTCTATTGTGAAGAAGCACTCAATGGCGAAGGGACATAAACTCATCCTCATCACTGTACTTCCTATTATGGGAGCACTAGTACTACTCTGTGCTTTCATTGGTGTTCTCTTTATGTGTAATAAAAGAAGGAGAGTTAGAGACGTTGAAAGAAGGGATTCCAGTGATGATGTTGATGGTTTGATTTCCATATCCACATTACATGGAAATGCATTGTACTGGGATATCTTAAAAGCCACAAAGGAGTTTGATGCAATGTTTTGCATCGGAAAAGGAGGATCTGGAAGCGTTTACAAGGTAAAGCTTCCAACGCTTGAGAATGTAGCTGTGAAGAGACTTCATTCTTCATTTGAGGTTACCCATCGCAAAAGCTTCATGAATGAGATAAGGTCATTGACAAGGATCAAGCATCGCAACATTGTGAAACTCTATGCCTTCTGTTCAAATGCACAACACTCATTCTTGGTTTACGAGTACATGGAGAAGGGGAGCTTGTCTGGTATTTTGAGCAATGAAGTAGAGTCCAAGAAATTGGATTGGCTTACAAGGGTGAATATCATCAAAGGTGTTGCTTATGCTTTATCTTACATGCACCATGATTGCTCACCCCCGATTGTTCATCGAGACATATCAAGCAGTAATGTTTTGCTTGATTCCGAGTATGAAGCTCGTGTTTCAGATTTTGGCATAGCTAAGATTCTTAAGCCAGACTCATCCAATTGTACTGCACTTGCAGGTACATATGGCTATGTAGCACCAGGTAAGATCTAACTTCTTATCCTTTTATTAGTTCATGAGATATTTCTGCAGAGTCTATATTGTTTCTATCTCATTTGGAACTTTATTGTTTTAGAGCTTGCCTATACAATGAAGGTGACGGAAATGTGTGACGTCTATAGTTTTGGAGTATTAGCATTGGAGGTAATCAAAGGAAAGCATCTTGGGGAATACATTACTGTGCTAGCAAATTCATCGACCAGAGATCATGTGCAGCTTAGCGATTTGCTAGATGAACGCCTTCCATATCCTGAAGATGGAGTAAAAGAGGTTTTGGTTTTTATCATCAAGCTAGCAAGCTCATGTTTGCTTGAAACTCCAAAATCAAGGCCAACAATGCACTTCATCTCCAGTATGTTGTCAATGGATCCACCTGTTTCTCAAATAACTTCTATGAAGGCGAAAAGCGTCCCCGAGATGTAAGGTGTCTGTGTATGAAAAAAAAAAAAAGAAGCAAGTTTAGACACCAAGTGGTTGTGAAGTAAGAATAAGAAGCTATTATTACTGGTACTACTATTTGTGTATTTTATTGTTAGTTATGCTTATCTAGTTTAGTGTTGTACTAGAGTGGATACAATATCAAGTAGAAGGTAATATTTTAATTTTCTTGTGCCAATAAGTGCTAATAGAAATAGTTTTATGTTTGCTAAAGATGAACAAGTTAAAGATGTAGTAATACTTGTAAGTTGTAACATTTGTATACCCTGTAATTCATTTCAAAGAATGATATTTTAAAGATGAAAATAGAGAGTATTATGCATCAAACTAACATCATGGATGTATGCATAAATTTAGACAGTCTGTAGTTGTAAAATACTGGAAATATTTCACTTGTACATGTTACTAGAGAAACAAATTTCTTTGTTATTTTTAAACATAGCTTCCGCATAAATTGCCTTACATGGAAAACCTTATGGGGCGTTAGAGTTTGTTTGAACGTGCTTATAGCTTTTGGTTTATAAGCCAAAAAACATAAGTTAGGAATTTAGACTATTATTTTTGTCTTTTAACTTATAAAAATGCTTTTAAAGGCTATTTTGATTTAAAAAACACTTAAAATAAGTCAATGCAAAAAGGCTTTTAGTGCATGTTTGTGTATTGACTTTTGGCTTAAAAA
This sequence comes from Solanum verrucosum, assembly GCF_900185275.1. NCBI lineage: Eukaryota > Viridiplantae > Streptophyta > Magnoliopsida > Solanales > Solanaceae > Solanum > Solanum verrucosum. Next base: position 2,037,813 of record NW_026019954.1, read on the forward strand.
ACAAGTGCTTATAAATATTTATTTTATTTTATTCAAACATTATAAAACTGTTTAAAAACCATTTTAACTTAACAAAACATAAAATATGTCGATCCAGGCTCTTTAGTCATCTTGATTTTAGTTTTAACCAAATTTGAAAGACAACATTTTGCATATTTGCTCTTGCTATTAATGAATGGTGCCCTTGTTACACTTTTCGTCTGTTCATACACTTTTCGTTAATAAATCGTCTTAAATTTATGCTATTTGTCATTTATAAATTTGCCTCTCACTTTTGGTTAATTCATACCTTTGTTGTTAGCAAATCATCTCGTATTTGTTCTTTGTCATTGATGACATTCTAACGTGAAATACCTGAGATTCTATATTCAAATTTATCCATCAATTTTTTATTAGTAGTATATTTTAAGACATTGCACACATTAGGGGATTTGTTAGTGTCAATAAAAAAAAAAAGAATACTTTTCCTAAGAACGGGATTAATATTAGATCAAAAGTGTAATGGATGGCAAAATTTGCTTCATTACATGATCAAATCTTATTTGACCCTTTCTACATCATATAATTTATTAGCTAAGAAATAGAGACACAAAATAATAATTATCCCCTGTTTCTATTTAAGTATCTTAGTTACTATTTAGATAATCAAAGAATGTATTCTTTTATTAAAGTTTTTTTCAAATACTTTCTAGATATTTTGCATTGTCAACTATTGTGTCTAATAATATTATTTTTTATGTAATTTCCTAAATATGCAAATCTTTATTTTCAAAAAATTAAAGATTTTATGTTTAGATTCATTTCGAACATTAATTAGTTCAAACCTCTTATTCTAGATTAAGATAATCTTTCTCGGAGAGAGGGAGAAATAGAATTCATGGATTTATATGCGTTTGTTATATAAAGGCAAAATGAAAAGTAAATTATCAATATAAAAATATTTATCCCTTGATAAAAAATGGCCACTAGAGCAAAGTTACCAATATTAAAGATTTTCCCTTTTTATATTTAGTTTATTTTTTTTAATCCAACTTTAGTTACCGACACTAGACCCCAATTTAACATGATTAAATATGACTTTAATTCTTAATAGTACCCAATAATTACTCCGCCACCCACCCAACCCCTAAAAGGCAATTGATGCTGTGATTTTTGGAGGCACAATATATATAATGCTATTATATATATATATTATATTTCACAAACCAAATTCATAAGGAAGAGCTTGCAAGATATTTAATCAGAAGATAATGTATACACATATTAATGGTGTTTAATTGCCTTCTTTCCCCCTAAATATCACGCTAGTTGTATAATCCTTCAATTTATAAAAAAAGAATGATATAGTTTGATTTGATATAAAGTTAAAAAAAATAAGAAGATTTATCAATCTTGTGATTCTAAAATAAAAATTGTGTGCAATGTATTAAAATATCATTTAATTTTTTGGCCTAAAATATATTATGTGAAAAACTAAAATTAAAATATTATCAAAAAAATAATTAAAATCATACCTTTTAAATCAATTAAAAGGAAAAGTAAGTCATTATCTTTTAAATGGGAGAGTAACTATTCTTGTACCGTTGTGTGCAAATAAGTCAAGTGAAGAGCATAGCAAAAATAACTATCAATAAGATGCTAAAAATTAGAATCTTATAATATGCAACAAGCACATGAAATTATGAAACGAAAAACATATGTGATGCAGTTTTTTTAATCAGTTTATAAAATTAATGAATAATTTGTCATATTATGTCTATTTTAGTTTTACTATTGAATTCTATTCATTTTTCAATATTCAGATGACTAATATTTAATAAGGGTGATTTGATAAAATTACTTTTATCAGATCATTTAATTTTTGTGTCAAGTCAATAATAAACACTTATTATTGAACCGCGTGAGCAATACTTTAACCAAAAAAAAAAAAAGAGAAGGTGAAATAAATGGGGAACTAAACAACTTTGTAGGCATTTGGTGAAAGGGATATGGTGAGTAGGGGCCACGTGTGAGAATATGTGGATCTTTTATTTAAGATCCAGAGAAAAGATATAGTACTATATTTATAAATACAATATGCTTATTCATTAAATTAAATTAACACGTACATGTGGCACGTAGTGGCATGTGATGTGGCCGGCTACTACGAAAATGATTGAAATTCTGCAATCATATTACTTTAATTTAATTAATTGATTGATCAGGTCTGATTTTTGGTTCAAATGTGAGATTTTTTCATCTTACAAATTTTGTATACTCACCGGGTTTTCCACTATTCAGTATACAATATTTTGTAAATATATACTCCCTCCATTTCATTTTAGGCAGCTCCTTTTCTTTTCTAATTTGTTCCAAAAAAAAAAAAAAAACTTAATTATAATTTTTTTTATTTTTAATAAAATAATTTATCATTACATAAATATCTAATAATTATTTTAGATTACAAATTTTATAAATGTCAAGTTATACCACATTAATGAGATGGGTGGAGTAATATGAATATAAACATAAGTAATTGCAAACATTATCAATGTACAATACTAAATATTATTCTTATAAACTCTATCAAAACGAGCGGTAATTTCAGTGATACATTCAGCTTAATTTGTTTTTTTGACACCACTCCACGCGGAAAAACTAAAAAAACACAAAAAGAGGGCCCTATTGTAGATCAAAGGTGATCTTTATGTGTCTTTAAAAAGGAAAGAAGGGAAGCGGAAAAAATTGACTCCATACTCATCACTCTGCATTTTCGAGTCTTCACAATCATATCCTCCTAACCACACACAGAAGAAGAAAATGGCAAGTCTTACAGTTCCGGCAGAAGTTCCTTCCGTCGCTGAAGACTGTGAACAACTCCGATCTGCCTTCAAAGGTATTAAAGTCAACTTATAATACCATTGGATCTCTCAACAACTTATCATAAGAATATACAGATTCACTACTTTGATTTTTCTAGCATATTCTAGATTCTGTTTACTATCTTTTGCGATTATAGAGATCTTAATTTTTTAGATTGATCGGTGATGTAAACTTCAAAATTGACTGAAGTTAAACTTCTGGAATGATCATTTTGGAATTGATTGTTGTAGGATGGGGAACGAACGAGAAGTTGATTATATCAATTTTGGCTCATAGAAATGCTACTCAGCGCAAATTGATTCGACAGACTTATGCTGAGACTTTTGGGGAAGATCTACTTAAAGAGTTGGACAGAGAACTTACCCATGATTTTGAGGTTATTTTCATAATTACAGAAAAAAAAATGTTTGAATTCTTAGTTGATCATTGAGTTTCTGAGTTACTCTGTGTGATCAAAGGCAGATCTATGACATGAATATATATATATATATATATAATAAAATCATACTTATTCTGAACCCAGTGACTCTAGATTATGGATTCAACTTCGATTGTGATCAGAGGCAGATCTATGAAAAATATGTATTAGTATGTCAAAATATGAAAATGTCTACATGTGTAATAAAATCATACGTGTTTTGAACTTACTGACTCGAGATCCTGGATTCACCGTTTTGACATTTTGATTGTATGTGGACTTTGATTAGAAATGCTAACCAACACTTGTGTTTTGTTTTTCTTGAATGCTTTTCTCAGAAATTGGTGCTAATATGGACACTGGATCCGTCAGAACGTGATGCCTATTTGGCTAAGGAAGCTACTAAGAGATGGACAAAAAGCAACTTTGTTCTTGTGGAGATAGCTTGTACTAGATCTCCTAAAGAACTGGTTTTGGCAAGGGAAGCTTATCATGCTCGTAACAAGAAATCTCTCGAAGAGGACGTTGCTTATCACACTACTGGGGATCACCGCAAGGTATATCATTCAAAGCACTCTAGTTGCAAGTAGTCTCATTTGTAGCTCTGTATCCAAGTCTTTATCAATAATTCATGAAGTTGTTGTCAAATTACACGAGGTTTGAATGGTGTCTATGAAGCATTTGCTCTGTTTTTGGAGGTCGAGAAGGACAGATAATCGACAAAGTACAACTTTTTAATTCTATAGTTCTTGTTATTGTAACATATTGTCGAGGCAAGAATGTCTCTGTGCCACATTGCAATGTAGGCTATATCTAATGTTCAATTCGAGAAGGACAGATAATCGACAAAGTACAACTTTTTAATTCTATAGTTCTTGTTATTGTAACATATTGTCGAGGCAAGAATGTCTCTGTGCCACATTGCAATGTAGGCTATATCTAATGTTCATTGAACTCCATGCTTGTTTGGATGAATAGTGACAGTGAATTAACTTTGGGGATTGATCATTTAAGTTTCCAACTTCTTTCAGCTTTTGGTACCTCTTGTGAGCTCCTACCGATATGGAGGAGACGAGGTGGACTTGCGCCTTGCTAAAGCAGAATCTAAAGTGCTGCATGAGAAGATCTCCGATAAGGCTTACAGTGACGATGAGGTCATTAGAATTTTAGCCACAAGGAGCAAAGCGCAACTCAATGCTACTTTGAATCATTACAAAGATGAATATGGTGAGGATATCCTAAAGGTACAGATGCATGCTCCATTTCTTTCAGTCATACTTTTTTCTACTGTTGGACTGGCTTTTTATTTCTGCTATATTGAATTATTGAGTTCTTTTGTTAATGAGCAGCAATTGGAAGATGAGGATGAGTTTGTTGCACTATTGAGGGCCACCATAAAAGGTCTTGTCTACCCTGAGCACTATTTCGTGGAGGTTCTTCGTGATGCAATTAACAGGAGAGGAACAGAGGAAGATCATCTGAGCCGAGTTATTGCTACAAGGGCTGAGGTCGATCTGAAGACTATCGCTAACGAGTACCAGAAGAGGGATAGCATTCCTCTGGGTCGCGCCATTGCCAAAGATACAGGAGGAGATTATGAGAATATGCTGGTGGCTTTACTTGGACAAGAGGAGGAATGAGGAGGCTTGGCTCACTTCTGTTTTATAATGACCAGAATAAATATGCCATCTCCCATATATTTCAGAGTTGGCATCTGTTTGATGATTGAGTGTGGTCTGTTTCACATGAGCTTTTAGTCCTTTTCTTCGTGTGAGAAACTTTGAATATGCATCTTTGTGCTGTCTAAAAATATTTTCTAATAATTTGCATTAATTACTTATCATCTTGTATCCATTACAATATCTTCAACTACGCCTCAGTTTCAAGCAAGTTGAGATCTATCAATGTCACTTCATTTAAACTCGTCTTACTTCAATATATGCATATTACAAGAGAAAGCTAACCCCTTGATGTTAAAAACACCAGATAAACATGAAAATCGTAACCAGCAACAGAAAACAGGAACTTAATAATTAAAGATTAGTCGAAAGACTGTCATCATCCCTTACAATCTTACACATCCAAAAGTTTGAGCAAAAAAAAGCATCATACAAAGAAGCATCAACCAAAATTGTTGCATGACATACAACAGTCTAATATGTTACTGATCACCTTAATAGGATCATAGATAAGATACATTCCACATCCAGTTACCTAAATAGATAAGGTAATAGTAAGAGAACAACAACATTTTACTCTCAGTTGGAGCATTACTTCTTCAGTAGTCGACGAGAGAAGATCTTCTTGCAGTATGGACTGGTGCGCAGGAGAAGCATGTGAGGCCGCACAGCATGAAGCAACAAAGTTCGAACCGGTCCCTGATTCAACGTAAAAGGTACAAGGAATAAGAATGAAATTACTGAAACAGTCACCTGGTTTTGTTTAACAAATTTGCCCCTATGTAACTACTTTGAACATTAAAATTAATGAGACTTGGTCTTAACTAAGAGCTTGAAGCACCTAAGTATATGGAAACAAGAAGTTTAAAACATATAAGTGTACAGAAACATAACAAGTTCAAATGCTAACCTTAGTAACGCCAAGTGCAGACTGAATCACATAGTTAGCAAAGGGATCTTGCAGCAATTGATCAAAATGAGGTTCTGAGACTAACTCATTGATGATTTTCGATCTGCCTTCTTCAAAACACTTTAGGAGCTTTTCAATAACATGACTGCTAAACTTTTGCCTTGAGAGGTATGCATAATGCCTTTCAAACTGAGAGAGCAACATGGCAGCAACAGAGGGTATCTTTAACTCTATTATGAATTGGATAACATAATTCCTGTATCATGAGTTGAGAAAATTCCAATAAGTTTTAGTAAGGAAACAGAATGACTATGCAGGCAACACCTCATGTTGCAGCAAGGAAAAGATAAAAATGACAGAATATATAATTATAATTAGCAATGTTAAAAAAGAAGTATTTATGAAATGCAGGCATAGTTCAAGAAGACAAAGTAAAAAAGATGGAAGAGTTGCTTGTTTGTGGTGCACTTGGGGATTAAATCAGAGGCAGAAAATGTCACCATTGAACTCCCTATCATGACCAAAAAGAGAAAGAAAAGCTCCACTACCAGGAAAGTGAAGCAATCTAGACCACACATTCCTTAAGCAAATTCTGGTAATGAAAGTGCAGAAATTGGCTTACCTGGCAATATAGGAAGGAATGTATACAAGATGATCAAATGAATTTTAATGTTGTTCAGATTTTCCATTAAAAAGAAGTCCACAAACAAGCAAGTACTATTCTTCTCGGTAGTTATTTCCGAGTTTGTTGGAATCATCTTTGCAATGGATGACAGTTAAATTTGCCAATAGAATACATTCCTAAAAACTTGATAGGATATACAAAACCATAAGAGGCCAACTGCTGAGCCATATTCTATAAACAGTCTCACACACTTCCATGAGTCTGCTGGCATTTGATCACTGCTAATCTATATCAAAGAGGCTAGTGCCTTAAATGTGGTAACATGGATTATTTGACATGATTCTGGAAGAACATAACACTTACAAGGGTGCAGATAACTTGGAAGTATGCAGGCATGTTAAAATTTTCCAAAATTCGAACAAGTAGTACGACACATTAGAACAGTAGAAAGACACTACATGCTGTCATGTGATACTAAACCAGAATTAGCTTCTTTAGCAAGAGTCCCTTTTGCCTCTAGATTATCTTAATAAGTCTCTGAGCTAAAAGATCAATAAAGTAAAGAACCAAAGTAGAAGTTCTGAAGTTTACCCAAAAGGATCTTGAGCAAGCTTAAGCCCATTAGAACAAATCTCAACAAGCAACTTCTCACGTTGCTTCCCAGTTGAATAAGTGATGCATTTATTCAGCACGCAGCATCCATAACGATGTGTTGCGATATCAACACAATGCTTAGTCGCGACATCAAAAATAAGCTGCATAGTGATTCAGTGGACAGACAAATTTCAGAATAAATAATGAAATACTTTAAAAGCAAATCATCTTGAGTAGATATTATACAGAAATAAAAATGTCAATTGGTTTATGTGCACAACTAGGGTGATCTCCCCAAGATACTTCCCATCCATGTAGATATTCTGTTCCAATGAATATTGTCCAACAACAAAAAAAGGCCCACATTTTCTGCTTCAGATATGGTACATCCCATGTGATAAGAAATTAAGTTGATGTTGAAAGTAAAGAGGTACATATTTTAACCGAAAATCTTCAAGGTGTTGAAACTATCAACCTGTTAAGCAAAATACCTGAAGAATACATATTTTAACGGAACATCTTCAGGGTGTTGAAACTATCAACCTATGAAACAAAATACCTGAAGAAGAAAGCACATAACATGCAGATAAACGATTGCCACTTCTTTCGCCTTTCTTTATGACTAGAAGTAATCCCATTTCTTTGTGAATTTAGTGTTTATTGCTTTCTAAACTTTGTCAAGCACACACAGTGCCAACATGTACATGTAATGTATACCTACTTAACCCCATCAAAGAAGTGTATATATTCATCACGTCAAATGAAAACCTTAAGGCCAAATACTAGCTGTGCATGATAGGAAAACTTAATCAGATTAGATACTAAGAATAATGGAAGCTGAACCAATTGCAACAGAATATCTAGTACATTAGAAATGTATCAAGAGTATTTTCCCTCTGCTTCTCATTTTCAAGCTCTAGCCTGACGTTCTTATGTTGTTAGGATGACAAATTTTGTTTAGTTCCATCTCGATGACTCTGCAGCTCCATTTATCCTCAAGGACTCAGTGATTTTCTGAACAAACATCTGATGCTGACATGCAATATTTTGGTGTTTGGTTGTAGCATTGGTCAACATGTGTATTTCCACTCCATGTTTAAGTGTGAAAAACAGCTGAATGACTCTCTAGAACCATCAAGTCAGAATGTAAATTAAATAATACTGCTTTTAAGAAACATTTGTTAGCTAATCTACTGTGTTTCATGACATTAGCTTTCCTTCAAGTTGTGCAAATAAAAAGGTGGTCTAATATTAAGCCAGAGAGAGTACTCCCAAACAAGTAACTTAGGCATATGAATATATTTATGTTTATCAGAATCTCCACCTAACAACTCCATTTATGTTCAATAAGAAAATGATGGCACACCTTGTTGTGATCCTTGCTTAAACAATGCAAGCAACGCTGAACCACATGATTTCCATTGACATCCATCATGAGATTAAGAATACCAGGTTGAAGAGCCCTTATAACTAAGGAAATTTCCAGCCTGGTCTTAATTGTCTCAATTAACTTTTGCACGACACGGGTCCTGAAACAACGAAATGATTGCAGCTTAGTTAAAACAAATGACAGTTTAAGAATCAATAATATAAAAAAAGATTGAGCAGAATTTTGCTGTTTTTACCCATGTGTTGTCCTAGATGCTTGCACAAGCTCTCCTAGATCTTTAGTCACCATGAGCACAAACTGCATTCTCTGCTCATCATTACAGACAGACAATAGTTTCTGCACGAGATAGTTCCCAAATGGATCCTTCATTAACTCAAAGATATGATGAATGATGCCATTGAATATTATCTGAACATCTTCAGAGGTCCCTTCATCAAATATCCTCTGTAAATACCTACACCCCAGCTGATCTTTTGCTGCCAAATACACATGGTTCTGTTTATTTCCATCCTTTAAGGCCAAATCATTTCTACTAGCTCCTCTTACTTGGAATCCAATCTCCCCTAAACCAACTTCACAAGATTCTCCAGAATGCAATAAGCCATTTCTCGCCGGTTTCTTCTCTTGCAACCTTTCCATTTTAATCTCACTCCTTGTTTTTTTCTTCTGACCCTTTAAACCTCTCTGCTCAGAAGCATATTTTAAGCATTCCCCTTGCATAATGAAGCTGTCTTCACAACTGTAACTATCCTGGCTTCTTGAATTTGGCAATGGGGATAAAGGGTGATTCATTATGCTAGTAGGCATTTGCTTTGCAATGGAACAATCACATTCAGAACTTAATCCCATCAACTGAGAGCAATGTAACGAGCTAAAGAAACTCCTATCAACACCAACATCATCAAATCCAGTGTGCTCCGAGTATCGAAGACCCTCGTTACTACAAGGCCTATTCATGTTACACAAGTAATCATAGTTAATTTTCTCTTTCTGATACTTACAGAGGTCTCTAGACAGAGGATTAAGATGAATAGACCCCATTGAATCACACAAATTCTCTCTCCTATGGCCTAATGCTCCTCCTCCTGCTGATCCTTGAAAATCACAAAAACCATGATGAGAATTTCCTGTTCCATTGAAGAAATGATCAACCTTATCATCAATATTCATCCCATAAAATCTCTGAGACAGGCCTATATCAACAACTTTATCAAAATTTTGGTCATTAAACATGTTAGAAGACCAACCAGAACCTCCCAAGTGTAGTGGATGATGAGTATTATCGAGTACTCCTCCTTGATGAATATTCTGATCAAATACATTCCAAGATTCATCACCATATAAACCAAATCCACCAGACAACGAACTCGAACCCGAAGACGAAAACCCCATCATCGTGGTCGCATCACCTTGATCATGATACTGATGATTCAAATACGAAACGTCTTCCTTCAACATCCACAACATTTCTTCATGACCCTTCATATTTCCCTCAATGCCCTTCTCTTTACCTCTATACATCACAACCCAACACTCTTTTACAAGCTATATTATAACATAAATTACACGTAGGACTATTGTAAGACGTAGAACAGAGATAAATCAAGAAACCCAGTAATTAAGACACCCAAAACAATACATTCATATCTGTGATATGTTGGAGAATTTTAGGTACAAAAGATTAAGTTGGTCATTGGGAATTAAAGAAGATCTTTGCTCTGTTATTTGGGGTTTTGGGTTTTTGAAGAAGATAACAGATGGGTATTTGGTAATGAGTGGGAAGAAGAAGAGGACAGTGCTGGTTATGGTTGTGCTCACGCCATTAAAATGAAGAGCAAAGTTTCGCAGTATTTGTATTGTATGTACTCAGTAATCACACAGCCAGTAGAAAAAGGGAAGAGAAAGAGAGAGAGAGAGAGAAAAGGGTGGCTCTGAATCTGACAAAGCAGGTTGTTTTTTTGGTAGGGTGTGTTTGGTGTCAAAAAAATTTTGCTAAAACATACGTCTTCTAGTATTTGATACTCAATTTGATATGCAAGTAATTTTATTTTATTTTATATGTAATTTAATAAAACGTTATGATGTTTGGATAGAAAAATGGGGGTTTGGGGATTACAAAATGGGATTAGTGATCAGTTTTGATTGTTCCGCCTCTTTATAGCGCTACGATATCTGTAGTTATCGAGCAGTGTATCTTGTACGACTGATTTCTCCAGATAGAAGTTGTGTAATGGTTGAATTTGAGGATCCACAATTCCAAATTTCATATTATTAAAGAGCTAATGATGGGGCAGATTGGGGTTAAGAGAGCTCGGAGGGTAGCGTTTTAGTGTTTGATACGCAAATAAAAATATTTATTTATATGTAATTTAATAAAACATTATGTTGTTTGGATAGGAAAATGGGGTTTCGGGGATTACAAAATGGGATTAGTGATGAGTCTCGATTACTCCGCCTCTTTGTAGCGTTGTGACACCTGTAGTTGTCGAGCGGTGTATTTTGTCCGACTGATTTCCCCACATAGAAGTTCGTGTAATGGTTGGATTTGAAGATCCACAATTCCACATTTCATATTATTTTGAGAATTAAAGAGCTAATGATGGGGAGGATTGGGGTTAAGGGCACTCGGAGAGTAGCTTTATGTAAGTAATTTTTATTTATTTATATGTAATTTAATAAAACATTATGATGTTTGGATAGGAAAATGAGGGTTCTAGGATTACAAAATTGGATTGATGATCAATTTTGATTGTTCCATCTCTTTGTAGCGTTACGACATCAGTAGTTGTTGAGCGATATATCTTGTCCGACAGATTTTTTCAATAGAGAAGTTGTGTAATAGTTGGATTCAAGGATCCAAATTTCATATTATCTTGAGAATTAATGAACTAATAATCGGGCAGAATGGTCGAGAAATAATGTCCTTTGCACCAAACACACCTTTAGGGTCATCTCTTATTCTAACTTTTTTTTCTTAATAATTATGGAAAAAATAAAAGAAATGATTTTTTTTTAATTGATGGTAATTGCTGAGAAATTACGGATACTATAATTTAGATTTAACTAGTTTTAGTATTTCTTAACCAAGCTTTGATTTTTCAGTTATTATACTATGTTTAGTAGCTACTCTAAAGCCTAAGCTTAATCAACTCTTTTAACCGACTTGCTATTTTTTCTCCCATCAAGTGAAAGAACAAAAATTGCCTTAATTATGTCTTAATAATTTAAAATATGTAGGAGATTATTGTAGCCAGTAAATTTATTTGATCTTGAAAATTTATATCTCATAACATGTTTGACCAAGCATTTAATATTTTCTTATTTTAGAAAATATATTTTGTAGTACTTTTCGAAAAAGTGCTTCTACAAAATAGTATGTTTGACTAACTAATTTGAAAAGTATTTTTTGTTAATATTAGACAACAATTTACGTCGATCATGGTTTTAAAAGTGTATTTGAATTCTTTTTTTCTTTTTTCTTTTTTGCTTTTTCTGCTTTTAGGAATAATAAAATTTTACTACTATTCAAAAATATTTATTATTATTTTTCTAATGTGGTGAAACATTTTAATTCTCTAAATAAATAAATAACTTTCCAAAACTTAGTTGTTAGTACCTTTGATTCTGGATCTAATAACTAAAAATCCGTTAATAGAAGTATAGAACCTATCCTCCTGTAAAATCTAATCATAACAAGATTTTAGTTAATTGTTAACAAAAATCACCTTATTTAATATACATTTGTGTGCTTTTATTTGTCTACTTGATAATAAATTTACACTTAATTGTTTAAATGTTCAAAATCTAATACATTTTTTATGTATTCCTCTTGAAAAGTACGAAAACAAGATATCATAGTGTTAACACTTAAAAAACGAAATGAAAAATTATATGTACCCTTCTCTTGAAATTACTCAACATGATAATTTATTGATTTAATGATTGTTTTTATTTTAAGCGGATTAGAAATTTCATAAACAACAAACGGATAAAATTTTATTAATCGCGTTTCTTGCCAAAAAAAATTATACCTTATTTTTGGTTTTGTGAAATGGTGTGGAGTTAAGAGTAATTTTAAAATATCGGACATTTTTTTTAATATCTATATCAATAATGATTTTGGCCCAAATTGGCCAGATCTTATTTTTAGGGTTATTTTTGTAATCAAAGAGGGTTGATAAGGGTGTTGTGGTAAATTAATTATTTTGCACCCAAAAACGTCCTTTAAAGTTAAACCACTAAAGAAAAGTCCTAAACTACTACTCCAAAACACTGCCCAAGAATTATAATCCCAAAAATAACCCTGCTCAAGAAATAACTTATCAAATCTAAACAACTATCAAATAGTTGGTATGTGAGGAATTACTTTTTAAATAAAATAATATGTGAGTCGTATCTTTCTCAACTTCATTTATTTCTTTCTTCTCTCCTTTTCTCCACCTTTTTTTTTTATTTTTTCCCTTTCACTTTTTTTTAATTCTTCTTTCGATTAATTTTTCAAATCAATTTTTTTTAGTCATGAAATTTATTTATCTAATTATTATTTTTTATCATACATGCATACCTTTTAGATACATTTATTTTATTTTGATTTTTTTTATCATATTAGAAATATAAGAAAGAAAAATGGGGGAGAAATTACAAGATGTAAAATTAGATATTTACCTATCAGATGAAAATCTAAATAGGTAATCAATTCGATTATTAAAATTTCTTATTTGAGATGTGGAGATTATAATCTAATTTTTATGTATTACATCTAATACAATTATGTTGTTCTTATGTTCCTCCAAGACATGAGGTCCTACTTGCCCAATAATTTTATAATCCTTGCATTTTCTTGAATATGTAGTCATTTATGTGTGTACTTTTGAATTTCATAACTTGAGTGAATTACTACACTAACTTGTTGTGCATATGCCTTTGTATTTTTAATTTTTTATATAAAAAAATATAGTTTAAAATAAATAATGATTTAGGTGATCATTTAGTTGGTGAGATAGAGATAATAATTTTAAGATAAAATTTGAGACTAATATTATCCCGATTTAATTTAAAATATTAACGAATTGTGAGAGTTTATTCTACTATTTATATTAAAATGGTAAAAATTACTACCTTATATGGAAGATACAGAAGATGAGATAAATTAATCTTTCAAAATATTTCACCATTTCATTCTAACATAGTAAAAGATATCAAATATTAACAATAAGAAAAAAGAGGAAGTAAATTACTCTCGTGAAATCAAATTACACATACATAATTTGCAAAGAAAAAGTCAAAATTAAAGGTACAAATTAAAATTATATTAAAAAAATGCCACAAAAATTGATTGAACGGACCACTGATATTTAGTATAATTATACACACATATTATCATATTGATATATTATTTGAAGATAGATATTATGTCAATATTCTAAAAGAAAATATTAAAAAATAAAGATTGCAACTGGAGAGAAATTATATATTTATTGAAAAAAAACTATTATAATTATTTGGCACTAACCAACATTAAGTTTCTTCGAAAACGACTATTGCTTTATTATATATGGACAAATCTATATAACTTAAGCTGAAATGCAACTTGAGGGAAATAATGCATTCATTGAAGTTATTATAGTCGGTAGAACTTCTCTAAATTAATACTCAATAAATTTATAATTTCTTTAAAATAATATTTTTTTTGATTTTCGGTTTAAGTTAGTAATTGATTTCAATAAAATAATATATTTTTAGAAGACCTCTATATAAATATATGATTTTATTAATAATATAAATTAATAATTATAAATTATAAAAAAAAATTAAGATAATTTACTGAAATATAATTCTAATGTTTTTTTTAATTTTTTATTAAAATTTAGATCTAGTTGAAATTATCTCTAACTTTTCTTATTGCATCTAAAAATTTCGATATTGTCTTCTCGAATTGTACCAAAAATTATGAAGATCTCTAGTAGTGATAAGTGTTTCCTTTTGTGTGACTGGTTCAAAGGTATTGTATCGTCTTCAACGTCATCATGACATTGTTTTCTTCGATGATATCTACAATTTTTCTAACCTCTGAACATCTAAATATGTAACATTTTCATCCATATAATCTAATAGACTATTGACATCCATTTTATTGTGGTAGTTTAATCGAAATTATTAATCATGACGTCAAATTTATGAATATTGTTTTCACAAGAGAGCTCATTTGAATTCCTTGAGACTTCATCCCCGGACGATGTAATCAGAACTAGCCTACATTGAATTTCAAAAATATTTAAATTAGTATTTATAATTTATTGATTAATTAATACCTCTACAAAATAATAATATTTATAATTTCAATAATATAATATTAATTTAGAGAAATTTTACTGTAATTATATTTCCAGTTGAGGATAGTACAACTAATTCTTATGGAATTCAATATATTTAATGAAACCATTATTTTTTCGATTAAATTATTATTTTATAGTATTGTCTTAAGAGTGTTAATTGTGGGGTGAAATAAGAAAAATTTATTTAATTTTATCTTAATTTATTTAAATTCACACCGCGTCATATCTATTTAAAAAGAGATTGTTCTTTAACCATATTCTTTTTTCATATTTCTTTTTTTTTATTAAGTAGTAATCATGATTGAGGCACCAATGCTAATTATACAGAGAACTACCAATCCAAAACACAATTAGTTGATTAAATTTATTTATTTGATTTCTTCATTCAAATTATTTTCTTTAACACCTTTACCTGCATTTTTCTATACTATATGTATCAAAATAATATCTGTTCCAATTAATTTCAAACGAAAAAAGGGAGTACTTAAAATGGAAATTTTGAGTGTTCATTAATGAAGGGGACAAAAGAACAAAAAGGACACAGCCTGATTTACTGGGACAGTTAATAATTCAGAGCCTGTCCATCAAACAAACAAAAAATAAAGGCCTGAAATCTGTCATCCAAATATTTTCTTGAGTTTTATCATACTAATATATAGATAAGATTTTTTCTTAATCTCGGGATAAACCACAATCGATACAACATCTGCCACAGTCACTGTTTATTAGGTGAGCATTTTGTGGGTAAATCCTCCACTGTGTAATAACCTGCAAACCACACAAGAAATGTAACTCGCACTAGGCAAGTCTTATGCGACAAGCTCGACCCAGAAGACATTGAGGGGGATCAATCCCGGATCATCCGTATGGATAACCACCCTCCAAACCAACTGAGTTATCCCGAAAGACATAAATAAGATTTTATTGTTCTATAATAAAGGGAAAATTATATGAAATAACAAACTATTAATTCAAATTAAATGTTATAGTCATAGTTTCTTTTATTTGTAATTCGCAACAAACATTCCATGTTTTTTGTCATCCCATTTGTATACCGAAATATACAAATAGACTCATTCGGTATACATATGTGTTGTATAAAAATTAATTGCAGGACCCATTTGTATACCAAAATATACAAATAGACCCATTTGGTATACACATGTGTTGTATAAAAACTAATTGCAACACTCATTTGTATATCGAAATATACAAATAGACATGTTCGGTATACATATGTGTTGTATATATGTAGTAATTTTGTTTATATACAATTACTATGTTTTAGTTTGTATACCAAAATATACAAATACAAATTTTTATGTATATGTGTACCGAGATATACAGATTAATAGTCATAGCAAACATAAAGTTTGTTATGGAGCGCAATTATACAAACTATAGCTATAACATACAAATATAAATTTTATGTTTGCTAAACCTAAAATTTATCAAAAAAGCGAATTCTAAAGTTAAGTTCATAAGTTTCTAGTAAAATAAAGTAGCGATAATTGACAAAAATGGTTGATATATATGATTCCAAAGAGTTGGGAATCGATTTCGCGTCAAGCATGAGAGCATCGAAATGGAGTTCCTTCTTTATCACTGAATCAATAGCTCCTTTATATTACAGACCATTAAACATCAATTTCTTGTGTAATTGATAAAAATTACTAATTTTTCGAAAACCCCTTATCCAATATCTTAACGTGCAGAAAAAGCTCAAAGGTTGTTTACTCAGATATTTCTTATCAAAGCGAGGGATTCGTTTCAGGCGAAATCAAATCAGAAGCTATTTTTGCTCTACCATGAATTGTTACTATTTCCGCATCCCTGTCCGGTGGATTGAGAAAGAAAGTCGAGACATACAGAAAGAAAGTTATGGCATTTCGAGGATTATAATATGATCCTATTGATTCAATCTTTATGCTTACCACGAAACTTTTGTTTCGAGTGAAAGGGAGGGCTTCAGATGATGAGTTTGATGAATTAATCAATTCCTCTATTCTGCTTTGCATTCCTCAAGCAAAGACAAAATTTGAACTAACAATCTTCAGGTACCTGAAAAAAATAAGACAGATAAATCAATTACAACATATTAAGTTATATTGGCTCATCACCAACAAAAAGAAAGGTTATGAACTTAGAAAATCTCTTTTTATTTTAAGTGTTTAACTTAGTTTAGTTAGTGACAATATAAAATTATTTAAATGACAAAATCATTTAAAAAATACTTGCTTCAAATATAAAAATGCAACACGGTAAATATGCAGTGTGGCGTAGCCAAATATAGTCCAGAATTGTCTTCTTTTTTTTATTCTCCCTAGGAGCTCCCACCCCTTTTGATTCCTGATGACTCGAATTTATAACCTTCGGGTTGGAAGTAAGGAGTGTTTTTCATTCGAGCAACTCCCTCTCGTCAGTCCAGAATTGTCAATCGAACACTCTTCATTAAAAAATTATACTTATAGAATATATATTGGTTAAAAAATATTTTTCATATATATATTAAATCTTGAACCCCTTAACGAAATTTCTAACTTCACGTGAATAAATTAAGTTGCACAAATTATATGATAAATTGCCAAACAGAATTTCTTGGGTACTAAGTAAAATAATCTGACAGAGTCCCCACTATCGTGCACAGCAACTACCTGTAATATTTTTTTTTACACAGTATATCGTACGTACGTACAAAAGGCTGCGGGGTGGCTATTTTTGTTTTTTTTTTTACTTGACTATTTTTCTGAACTACTTTTTTGTTTCAGAAAATTTGTTATTCCCGTCCTAGTGAAATATTGATTCAATTATTATTGATTAAAACAAAATCGGTAAAATTAAAATGGCACGACTGAATTTTGGTACGAATAACAGGACACCGTGCAAATGACAATAATAACCTCTTGGTTCCAAAATTATCTAATTTGCCTCCAAAATAATAAAATCATCTTTGATTTTTCTTTTTTTATTTACTTTCTCCTTTACTTTACAATTTTCATTATCAAAAACATATGAATTCAATAAATCAATTCAAAATAAATTATTTTGATATAATAATATAAAACACAAAAAAATATAAACAATTATTAATATGATACTGTTATATGTATGGTATTTATAATATTTATATTCCCATCATGTCAAATAAAAAAATAATTATATCAAAAAAGGAAAAGTAATTTAAACTATACTTGTAAGTTATGAAATTACTAAGACTAAAATTAAAGGATACGAGTTATGAGTAGTTATTATTTATAAATATATTAAATTAGAAAAACTTAAAATATTAGAAGTTATATTTATCATTTTATAATTAGAAAAAAAGACACAAAGAAATTCTTGAGAAAAAAAAAAGTCAAATAACTTGAGCATAAACTTAACTACCTTATACATGCCCTTAATAACAACAATTACATGAATAATTTAAAAATCAAGCTAAAAAAATATCAAGACAACATACAATAAATAAATAAAGAATAAAGTAATACAATACAAGCATCATTTTTACAACTTCCATTATAAAAAAAATATGAATTCAATAAATCAATTCATAATTCTTTGAACCGTTATAGTTATCAGTATTCATTTCACAAGCCGGTCTTCATTGAAGAATTTTATTCTTCAAGATTACAACATAAATATAGTACCACATGAAATATATATATATTGCTACTTCAAATATGAAATAATAGAATGATCATATTTATAAAGATAAAATGATGGAATATCATAAGATGTTTTAAATTTTAAATTTTAAATTAAATATTTAGGAGTTATGATATGAAAAGTATGAATTATGAATATTATTAAGAGTAAAAATGGAATAAATGAGTGAATGTAAGACTTTTAATAAAGCAAATAAAGGAGGAATATAAACAAATAAAGAAGAGAGAAATAGTGCTTAATGTCCATAGTTACGTGGGAATTATTTCATGAAAATGGATATCAACCTTTGTTGTTCAAGTGAATATCAAGAAATAGTTTTAGATTTTCTAATAAATTATACAAAAAGAAAAAATTAAGAAAAATGTCAAATTTTGAATAAAAAGATTAATGAAATTGGAATTTTACTAACAATCTTACTAATTTATTGTGTATAAGTTATTATATTAATTAGTATATTTATTAATGAAAAATTGAGAAGTCACTCCAAATTTCATTCATGCACTCTCCTTTCTTAATTACATTCAATTATTCTACTCTAATTAAGAAAATAAGGGGGGGGGGGGGGGGGGGGGAAGAAAAAACAGGAGAAAAAAAAGATAAATATGTAGCCAATCCAATACATGCACGTCATTTGTTTAAATTTACAGTTCATTTTACTTAATCTTAATTAATTAATATGTGTTTTACTTCATTAAATCACGTAATAATGGAAATTGCATTAGTTTGGTGTAAACACCCGGTGCGGCTAAGTTTTTTTCAAATATGAATGGTGGCCTTAGAGAGGTGCCACACTATTTTCTCTCTCTATATATATATATTATTTTTATATCGTAACAAAAAAAATTGTACTAACAATATTAAATTAATGTACTCAACCAAATAAGATAATAACTTTTTATAATTAGTTTTAAAAATATTTACATATAAATAATAAATATTAGTTAATTTTAAATTTTATTACTTTTTATAGAATTCAAGAATGAGGTAAATGTTTTTATTCTATTATTAAAAATAATAATAATGTGGCATGGCATTGAGTGAGGTTTATAGTTTGAGAAAAATACGAATAACTCGGTAATATTTGGTCCTAAAAGAAACAAAAGTGATTACAAGATAAATTTCCAAACATGGATGATTATCAAAGGAATTTGCTCCTAAATTTCTTTTACGTCGCAATTCAATACTTTCTCCATCTCATATTAGTTGTATTAGTTGGTTGCCCCCCTCTCTCTCTCTCTCTATATATATATATATTAAATTACTTGTTTATTCTTTAAATTAAAATAAAATTAGTTAAAAAAAATTCTCATTTTATCCCTACAATTAATACTCTTAAGGAAATATTATCAAAAAAATTAATCTAACTAGATTAATGGATTCATTAAATGTTTTGAATTTCATGAAAACTAGTAGTGCTTATTCTCAACGTGAAATATAATTACTGAAATTGTAAAATATTATTTTTTTGTAGAGGTATTAATTAATCAATAAATTAATAAATATTACTTTAAAGAATATTTTTAAAATTTAATTAATATACCTTGTTATTCCCTTAAAAACAAAAAATATTAAAAAGGAAGAAGAATGGAAGAATAAACAACAATGAAAGATCAAAAAATTGGAAGAAAGAGAGTGAATAGAGTATTGAAGTGAATATGAATAAACACTTTTTTGGACAGTATTTTTTTATTGAAAAGGAAAAAATTATTGAGCAGTGTGATTTCTTGAAACCATTTAGTGGTTTAAGACTTTTCTTTTAGTGGTTTAACTTTAGAGGACATTTTGAATGCAAGAAAAAATGTATTTACACCAATACCCTTGCCAATCTCCTTTAATTACAACCTTACCCCCAAAAAGTAAGGTTGTGACTTGTGCCATTCGTGCCAAAATAGTGTCCTGCCAAATATATTTTCCGAAATAAAATAAAATAAAAATAATTGTATATGAGAAAGCCTGTTTCTGATTTGCAGAAAGCATAAATATAATGCTGCTAAGTAGAAAAATTCACTATATTTGTCCTTTGTCGATGATCTTTATTTCAGTGATGTCCTTACCATTATCTAGAAGAGGGTTTAAGATTATTTTTCTTTGTTTATGCCTAAATTGGTGACCAGTGTTTGATACTTTTATTTGTTTATTTCTATGTTTGATACGCAAGTAAAAATATTTATTTATATGTAATTTAATAAAATATTATATTGTTTGGATAGGAAAATAGGGTTTCGGGGAGTATAAAATGGAATTAGTGGTAAATCTCGATTATTCCGCCTCTTTATAGTGTTGCGACATTTGTAGTTGTCAAGCGGTGCATTTTGTCCGACTGATTTCCCCACTTAGAAGTTCGTGTAATGGTTGAATTTGAGGATCCACAATTCCACATTTCATATTATTTTGAGAATTAAAGAGCTAATGATGGGGCGGATTGGGGTTAAGGGCACTCGGAGGATAGCTTTCTAATGTTCAATATGTAAGTATTTTTTATTTATTTATATGTAATTTAATAAAACATTATTACGTTTGGATATGAAAATGGGGTTCAGGAATTACAACATGGGATTAGTAATCAATCTTGATTGTTCCGCCTTTTTGTAGCGTTACTACATCAGTAGTTGTCAAGCTGTTTCGCAATGTGTCTTACATTTATTGATTTTGATGTATTTATTTATAATTTGAATATGTTGAACTTTAGTAGAAGTTAGAAATTAATTTACGTAATACTTTTTACAATCAAAAACTTTTTCCAAATTATATCCAAGAAAATTATACAAATGTTTATTTACCGAGAAGCACAAATCATTTATTAAAATATCAAATCAAATTAAATATCTATACTGAGATGCTAGTAGTTGTATCATAGTTTTAGAAATATTTTGTCCTGAGCGTAATTATTAAATTTGTAATCGATCTTTTTTAAAATTATTATTAATATTATGTTTCTACTTTGAAACAAATATAATTTTGGTAGGTACTGTGTGTCGGATCACGGAAAATTTCCAGTAATAGAAATAAGTCTTCGCAGTGTCTATTTCTGCTCTGAGGTTAAAGCTGAAATGCTGGAAATAATTGTACATCTTCAAACTTAGTTTTCCAAGTTTATCAAAAAGTTTTTTGACCTTTGAAATCGTAAAATTTTGTATATAAAAATTGTGAAATTTGAGAAACAAATAGTATTATAATATTTGTAAAATAGAGTTGTATTTGGATATAAATACTAGTTAGACTATATTTTTGAATCTTATGAATAAATCAGAGTGAAAATCAGAGTTAAATAGAGTTGTATTTGGATATGAATACTAGTTAGACTATAACAATTTTATATCCAAATAATTTTCATATTTTGGAGGGTAATAGGTCACACACAAAGATTAAGTTTGTCACCATAAATTCCAGTCAAATTCAAAAGTGTATTTACATTTTCCTCAATAAGATGTCTAAACTCCATGAAACAAAAAATATTGGGCAAATAATTGATGAAACTATGTATGCGCAATATTATTTTTTTTGCTAGCTAAAGATATATCCGTAGAGATAAAAAAAATTGTGGGACTCTACAGAATGTGTTCAACCTTATTTGAGACTCTATAAGTGTGTATAATTTTAGTTAAGATTTTTGGAGGCTAATTCACCCTAATTTTTAATTTATGCATATATGAAAGGTCATATATTTCTTTGAAAAGTTATCGAGAATATCCCATAACTCTTCAGTATTCACACAGAGATAATGAAAACATCAAATATTGTACTCTATTTCTCAAAGAAATCTCGAATACTTCATAATTTTTTGGTATTCACAAAGAAATCACGAAGACATTAAATATTGTCTTTTTCAAAGAAATCTCAAAGTATTCCATAAACATTTGCTTATTCATAAACATAAGAATCTCGAATATCCCGTGAACTCTTTGGATATTCATAACAAACAGATTTGTACTCGATATTCACATTGTTTTATCAAAGAAATTATATTTCTTCATATTTTATTTGTAATTACAATTTATTTTTCAATTACTTTAAAATTTGTTGCAAACAATATTATTATCAAAATTTCAAAACTAAAGCAAAATCAAATAACATAAAAAATACATAATAATATGTGCATCATTATATTATTGATAATCCATATTCTTAAGTTAAATATAATTTGAAATTATCTTGACATCGATAAACAAATCATCATTCAACCATCCACATTAGCCATTCACAAAAAATTGCACTTCATTTTTTTCATATATAATCACTTGATCAAAATATTTTTTTTAAGTATTAATATTAATTTATAAAATTGTATACTACTTGAATATAATATGTACCTAATTTTAAATTTTGATAATTTATCTTCATAAATTAAGATAATCTTAAATCTTTTTAATCTCAATAGACAGTTATCATTGAAACATCTACGTTAACAATTCATAAAAAACTGCACTTTATTCTTGATGTATAATTACTTACAAAAAATATTTTTAAAATATTATTATTAATTTACATAATTTTATACTACTTTAATTCCACATACATACATGTACAATACACGTGCCGAAAAAACTATTTTTCTTAAAATATATGCAAAAGGCTAACTTTTACAACATCTAAGAATTCGAACTTTAAATTGATATGATTATATATATGTCTCTATGTCAAATTATCTTCTCGAGCAAATTAACATTTTAAATCTTATGGCATTCCAAAACCACTATACCAAATGAGAAATAAGACAAAATTCTCGAATTTTTTGGCATGGTAATATAATGTGACTTGAAATTTGGCACAAAATAGCTTACGTTTACATTTTGGCATTTGATAGCTTCAATAAAAAATTTAAAAATATTTGGCATTATATAGTTTTTTTTTTGTAAATTAGATAACTAGCCGTTTTCTCTTCTACTAGAAAAATCTTGTTTCTTATAGATTATCATTATTATTTTCTCTACTTTCATTAGCGATACCATGTTTGGGGGATTTTTCAACAGTCACCGATTTTTCAATTTCTATATGGACAATCAGCGAAGTAAAGCAAAGAAAGATCTGCGACAAAGTTATCCCCTCTCTTCATATTTTTATGTACTGGTTGCTACAATATGTTGCTTATTTAACAAATTTTAGCACGATACATATGGGCTGATTTATATGTTGCATAAGTTATCCTTGTATATCATTGTGTATATATTATAAAATTTGTATAACTGATTATATATCAGTTATTTAATACTAGAATTTAAGAATGATATACAATATACATGTGTTGATTTTTCCTTCAAAATGTGTATGCCTGTATAAATTATTCTTCATACATGTATATCAAACTATGTGAATTGATATTAATGGATAGATATTTAAGAATCAAGAAATAAGGAAAAAAAGTTTTCCCTTCTTAGTAAATATACACTGAAAAGGCAGATATGGTATTTATGTTACGGAAAAGGGTCATATTTTCCCTTAATATTATTAGAAAAGGGTTACATTTACACTTCGTCATATTCTTTTTTTGATATATTTGCCCTTGTCATCCAACTTTGGGTACATATTTGCTTTTAAATAGTTAAGTATAATGTCACCACTTTTATTATTATCTTATGTGGCTGGTAGAATATATTTTTATGATAATTAAAAGTTTACTTCCTATTTAATATTTTACTTAATAAAACCCACTCACCCAATTTGAAAACCCGTTAACACTAACTCTAATATTCATCTTCTCATCACTTGACCCATCAAAACCATCACAAAGAACATCAATAGAAAGAGAACTTAGATTAAGAGCAAATTTATATTAGATATTATACGTTCACAATAACTATAATGTCATAAAATAAGAAAAGCATTATATTGTTTCCAACCACAAAATATTTGTTTATTCCATCAAATCACCAAATACAATAAGATTCCATCGAAATATTTTCCAAGTGAAAAGAATTGTCTCAACGAAGTCGCTTTCAACAATTGTCTATTCGCATTTATTTTCTTCAAATTTGTCTTAGTACAAAGATTTCATGGATAATCCATACAAGCGTCTAGCAAGCATACATTTAACACAAGTTTTTTAAAAAAGGACAATTCGAGCACAACTTAATGTCCAAAAGCCTACTAAATTTTAGAACCAAATCGTATTTACATAATGGTTTAACTTTTTTTCACTTTAAGATAAGTGTGAGTCCAAACAGCAAAGTGATGTTACGAAATGTAAAAACCCAGAAAATATAAAGGACACAAATACTATTTAATTAATTAATTGAACTCAGATGACACATTATCACAAAAACAAAGTCCACCAGAAACAGAGATTTATGAACAACATACAACCCAATTAACCAAAAGTTCTTAGTTCTGGTTGACATGTCAAATAAGATCCTAGGGACATAAATTCCAGAACACTGGTCAAATCACATCAGAACCAAACCCCAACTACAAATAATGGATAAAAAGGGAAACACAATTAATGATGTAAATTGAGTTAGACCTAGCAAGTTACACCAATGCAATGCTGCTCTCACCACCTGGAGGCTTGCGAACCCCGCCATAGAAGTCTCGAGATTCTACTTTCCCATCTGCGAATATATTGCTTCCACTCATTTCTCGCAACTTTGCTGAACTCAGCTGCTTCTCAGCTGATGCTGGAGGATTATCTCCCTTGAAAATGTCATTTCCTGTGAGCTCTGCAAGTTTCTTTTCAGGAATCTTCTTGGCTGTCTTGACCACTTGTTCATCACCAGACGAATCACCCTGACAAAAGACCAAGAAAAGATAAAAGAACAAAAATGAGGCTGAGCATATTTTGCTGATAAATGGTGGAAGGAATCAGAAATCAGACGAGAGATGTTAAGCAAGACCATAAATTGATTAACAACTAGCGTAGGAGGGAGCATGAAACTGCTCGCTTCACCCATCCTCAGGATAAGCATAGTTATGCCAACATTTCTTAGAGAAAGCCTGATAACATGCACTGATACTCTCTCTAATTATAAGTTTGAAGACAAACGAGGTAACCAACAGTTTCTTGTGGAAGTGGAACCATTCAGATAGTCCACTAACACTAAGAATAGTTCTACTGGACGGGATCTGAATCCTGCAGATCTTTTCCTATTTCAACTGTTCTACTTCAGCTGCAATAGCTACTCTAAGAAGTATTGGGTAAACAGAATGTGGGATTATGCAGTTTATAGAGCGAACATAAAGAAATTGATAGATGTACATACATTAGTTGGTGCAGGTTCTCCAATGGTAATGCTTTCTCTTAATGCTAATGCACGAGCAGTAGATGGACGAGGTTGAATTTCAGGTGGGGGAGCAAAGATGTCATGTCCGACAAGCTCCTTGGTCTTTGCATCAGAAATTTGTTTCTTCAACTTCATCTCAGACTCACTTTCTAGAGTTCCACTTAGTTCCCTCTGCTTTGCCACTTCAGGGATAGTGACTGGCTTCTTTGGAGACACGGTGTCTTCATCACCAAATGAAATTTGACTTATACCAGATACAGCTTGCTGGGGACAAAAAGCACGTGTAAGAGTCCGGTCGTGAGGTTATATATATAGACCATACGGAGTCCATAGATGATTATTTGGTGAGATATGTACATAGGCTGCGAAGACCATTAATGATGAATTGATAAATACTTAGATAACATAAGCTGGGAAGTGTACCTGATACATCCTTCTATTTGGGATGGGATTAGCACTGTCAGATTCTAAATTGCCATTTTCTCCATCAGCTACAAAAATACCACTACCTGTCATCTCCTTTAGTTTATAACCGGAACACGGTTTCCTGAGACAGTGCCAAACAGTTTCAGCTTATAGAATACAACTTAAGCAACAAATAACAAGGAAGTTGCAGCATTCCAATAATTCGTTACTCAAACATATCAAGACACCATGATTATACAACAGCACGACAAAGAACATAAATCATGATCCAAATATAATATGGAAGCAGGAAAAAAGTAGTTCTTGGAGGACCTCTGCAAAGGACATTTCAAAATAACGGAGGCGAAAAATACCTTTCATAGGACAAACTACCATGACAAACACAATCAAACATCTCGTTGATTGTCTAATAGTAAATGACTTAGTTAGTGTCATATCTGAATAACAAACTATGGAGATAAAGATATATCTATAAGATGCTGGAACTCGACTTTTACCAATTGCAACACACAGACTGTTGACTGCAGATCTGACTGCATGAACGAAATTGTTTGTCAAATTGACACAACTACTACAACACTTCATCCAAAACTAGTTAAGATCACTATACAAATCATTTTAAATCAATTCTACTCTATTTGAGACTTGTTAGCAAATTAATAGCAGGACCAGAAAGGAACAAAAAATAACAGAGAAAAATGCATTGTTGAAACCGTGAAGAATAAATCCAAAAAATAAGAAGAAAACAAACAAAAAAATAACAATCAAACAAATTCTCCGTACTATGATTGTTCATTGAAGCATTTAATGTCCTCTCGTATGCTCAGATAAATAAACAAACTAAAAAAATATACATACATCGAAAAACAGAAAAGACAAAAACTAATTAATTAAATTCGCAAAAGCTGAATCATTCACCTCTTGTTCAAACTCTCAACTTCTTCATCAGTCACTTGACCACCAAATACCACCTTTTGGATCCCATCGGATGGCTGCCATTTCTCCAGAAAAAAAATAAATCAAAAAAGGCGTAAAAAAAAATATTCTATTTTTTTTTCAGAACAATCATTCTCACCTGACGAGACCGGGCAGCGGAAGCAGCAGAACCGATTGCCGGGGAATTTTCCGGCGGATTTTCCGACCAAGTTAGCAGATCTGCAGTGTTAGTGTGTGATTTTCGAACTGGAGTGCTTTTCTCCATACTTTTCCTTCTTGTGCTAACCACAAATGCTACAAAAAAAATCAAAAACCAGAACAAAATCCTCTTCTTCTTTGTTTTTTTTTCTAGCTCAAAACTCTTCTTCTGTCAATGGAAAGGAATAAATTAAGAGATCTAATAAGGACTGAATTAGAAGGTATTTTTTTTGTTGCTTTTTTGTAAGGGTGGGCTTTGTGCTTCCTTTGAATCTACTACTCTCTGCTTTTTTGCTTGCAGTGAGTGTTTGTTGGGACTTGGGAGCTACGATAGATAGAGAAGGAGAGAGAGAGGGAGAGAGGAAATTAGGAACGTTACTATGTGTGTGTGTGTGTGAATAAGAGAGAGAGGAGAGAGAGATTTATTCAGGGGTTTTAAATTTTTTTGAATTTTTACTCCGCCAGATTTGTTAATAATTTAATTAATTTTTGGGCGTGGGGAGTGGGTAGGGGGTGCGGGGTGAAAGCATGTGCACAGCTTGGATAGGCACGTGTCGGTAGGTGGGTCCTTATTTTATTTTATTTTATTTTTTACAAGAATGTCCTCCTACTATTTTACTTGAACACTTTCTATTTTACGCGATCTTAAAAGTTATAAATAAAATGTATTATTTATGCTCATTGTCTTCTTCTTTTTCATTTGAATCGAAGGTATTTTGAAAACATTTTTTCTATATACGTATATTTTATCTTTTTTTCAGATCTCAGTTATAGAATTTTACTGTGAAATGTTATAATTGTTGCATCTTCTATTTATGTGCGTTATCTGTCGATAGTAAAATTGACAATGAAATCATTTATTTTTTTTAAAAGTCAAAGAATTAATTCAACTTGATTTATAATTTTTTAAGTAATTTGAGATATATATATATATATATATTTATTAAATATGATACCAGAGGGTAATCCTTTCTTTTCTTTTTCCTCTTATGGTTTTTTCTTCAAGATATTGCAAATTCAAGTTAGGTCATTTATTGCGCCACAATTTTTTGAAATCTTGTCTTGAGCTTTAAGTGATAGTAATCAATTAAAGATAAGATTGGGATTAAGGATTATAATCAATTAAGTTTAAAATATCACTTGTTAGTAGTACCATTTTGTCTATTTTAATGGGGAGGATGAGTGGTTAAGAAATATTTAATAATAGAAAAGAAAATATTTTTTAAAAATATACTCCCTTTATCCCTAATTACTTGTCCACTTTTCCTTTTATAGTTGTCCCTAATTACTTGTTCATTTTGACAAATCAAGAAAGGACAAATTCTTTTTACCTATTATATCCTCAATTAAATAACTAATTACTTTGAAAAATGTAGAATTTTTCATCCACTTCATAATTAATAGGGGTAAAATGATAAATTCACTATGTCATTAATTGATTTCTTAATAGGTGTGTCAATTCAAAAGTGGATAAGTAATTAGGGAGAGAGAGTATAAAGCTTAGTTGGTATTAACACTAAACAAATGAATGCAAGAAAAAACATCATAACTTTATCAAATTATTTACATAGAAGTTCTTAGAATTTATAGAAAATTGAATATATTAAGACAAAATTGTGTGAATTTATGCTTAGTAAGACTATTGATTAGGCTTCTCGAGGTTATGTTGGAACCTCCCGTCTACGAAGATGTTCATTTGAATTCTCGTTCGAAAATTTCAATTTTATTTAAGATTAAAAATATGAGATAATATTTATGTATATGTAATAAATTTATATATTCGATGAAAAGAAAGGAGTATTACATGTGAAGGGCATTTTGCGTCTCTATGAAGTATATAAGAATCTGCTCTTCTTTTCTTTTCTAGTGCTTTTATACATGATATGCTCATGTGACCTTGTTGTATGATTCATGTGACCCTAAAGTTACCAATTCTATCAATATCTATTGCACTCTAAGTTTTCCAATCTAGGTGGTCCCTTTTTCAAATTCTTTTAAATTTTATATGTATGAAAAAATTAGAAGGGGAGGGGAGGTATCACCTAAGTGTCGATATTTATTTCAATTACCAAAATTGGGAAATTTAACTATTAAGAATCTTAAAATAAACCCTAAGTATATAAATGGACAAGAAAACTTATAGCTATTCGAAGATGATCGATCATATTTGATATAGATGAGAATAGTAGAGATGAAGATAAAATAAGAAAATATTGTTTGAGATGTGGTATGGTTATGTCTAAAGTCGGCCTTCAGACACTCGAATTCGTAATTACAAAATTGCGATGATTTTCATAAATAGAAAATTACGGTGACTGAAAATGTTCAATTAGAACGAGATAGATTTTAAATCACGTTAAATAAAAAGGAAAAAAAAGGTTAAAAGCCCTACAACCTATTAAAATTCTAAACCAAGTAGAAAAATAGGACATAGTAGTAAAGAAATCCATAAGGAAGCTAAACAAATTAACTTCTTCTTTTTCCGATTTCATATTTGATGGCTGGTATCTATATTAGAATTTGACTAAATTTGAATTCGCGTTAGAAAATTCACATCAAGGGGTAAAACGTTCCTTAACAAAAATAATTATGAAATCAAGAGGACTCACCAAAACCTCTAATTACGAATGAAGAGTAATTACCATTCACTACAATCCGATTATACAAATTAGTTGCAAGCCTATAACTAAGGCCTTGTCAGTCTAAGCAAGTATTTACGCTTGTTAGTTAGAAGATAGAAACCTCTAGCGCTAATTACTACTCTTTCCATTTCATTCGAAATAAGTGAATTGTTAAGGCAATATATTCATTAAAAAAAGTTTAAAATATCATTTTTTATTTTTACCCTTTTATTTATTCTTAAGCTATTCTTGAAAATATAAATTATTCAAAGTAAAATTATAAATATGAGCAATTAACTCTTTTGAAATTATCACTTAGAAGATATAAATGAGGGGGAAAATGGGAAAAAAATTCAATAATTTTCTTGAACTTTGATCAATTCACTTATTTTGAATTATGAAAAAAGACTCAATAACTCACTTATTTTAAAATGAAGGGAGTACATTAAACTCTTCTAATAATTATTAAAGCAGTATTTCCTCGTCTCAAATTATTTGTAATATTAATAATAATTATTTTTAAAGACTACAAACACCTCAATAAAATAAATTTTAATGAGGAATGATTATATGATTTTAAGACATAGATAAAAATAAAATAGTTGAAATTTATTTTTAATTAATTATTTGCTTTTCAAGAGACACATAAAAGAGAAGACAAGTAAGGTTTGCTCAATGGTTGAGCACATTCACCATCCTGCCGAATGATAAATGAAAATATAATTGATCATTTTTCAAAAATAAAAATAAAAAATACTTTATATATAATTTGAGATAGAGCGAGTAGTCAAAAAAGTATTGAAAATATTCATGAACTTGGTGTAAATTATTAGTTTTGTTCTTAAACTATTCACAATATTAAAAATATCCAGACTAACTAAACTTAAATATATCACCGACACACTCTTGATTTACCAGATGACATATCAAGTGGTTTTAAACTTTTGTAAGAGCATAAGACTCTTAATAAAAAATCGATAAAAATATTGAAAATACCCTTAAACTTGGCAAGAGGTGTATTTCACTCCGATTGCACTAATATAAATGTATTTAAATTTAATTAATCAAATTTAAAAAATATTTTTAAAATTATCAGTAACTTAAAAATGAAACGAATAATCTGTGTTGAGTTTAACCGTATTTTCAATATTCTCGCATTTCATAATCCTGTTTTCCCAAGCCCAATGTGAAAATGTCATACAAATTCTTGAATTTTCCAACAATAGTAATAAATGATATGCCTTAAAACTTACTACTCCCTCCTTCTATCCCTAATTACTTGTTTACTTTTTCTTTTATATTTATTCCTAATTACTTGTCTATTTCGATAAATCAAGAAATGACAAAATAATTTTACCTATTATATCCTCAATTAGTTACTTTGAAAATAGTACAATTTCTTGAAAATCTTAAATTTTTAATCCATTCATTTCATAATTAATAGGGATAAAGTGGTAAACTCACTATGTCAATAATTGTTTTATTTGTAGGTGTGTCAATTCAAAAGTGGACAAATAATTAGGGAGAAAGAGTGTACTAAATAATCAATAAATACTGCAAAGGATGTACATTGGTTTGGTGCTTCTGATTATACCTTACTCTGACTGCAATTCATGACGATTATTTTAAATAGTTCATCATTAGTAGGTAAAAAATAATAAAAGAAGCTATAAGATTTGCTGGATAAATAAATTAAATAAAGTCTATAAGAATGTGAAAATTGCCAGAGAATGGACCCCTACACATCATGTGGGTTATAAAAGTAATAATAATGATCTAAAATTAAAATTAAAATTTAAAACTTCCCTCTTTTCTTCCACGTTGTCTCCTGCAACTAAAACTTGGAAAACACACAAAACATAACGAACAAAATTCAAGATTCTTTAAAGTTTAATGAACTTTCAAGTTTATGTATATATTATTGTTAATATTATCCTTGAATTGATTAACATAAAGTATATATAACCTTGTTGTCTTTCATTAAAGGTTACTTCTTCTTACCTTTGAAAACACATTTATACAAATAATCGATCGGATTTAGATAATTGTTTACTTTTTTAATTTGATATACGTTGATTATACATAAAATTATATATGAATAGCTCACTACTTCTAGTTTAATGATTGAATGTGCAATTATACATTTATATTAATTGTTCGAAAATAAATGTAAATAATACTATATCAATTGATAAAGATTCAAGACTAAGTCAGGTAAATCAAGCGGGGCCTTTATATGAATCTGATAATCTTTCTCTCAAGAGTTAGACTCAGGTGTCATATCTTTACATGATATCAGAGATAAGTTCATTTTTGTTTGGGCTCCCGACCTACACTTAGTTGCTCTTCTAGGTGTGAAGGGGTATTAGAGTGGACCAAAGTCTCACATTAATTGAAAAATTAATTGGCGATCTGCTTATATAGATTTGAATAATTTTTTTGTAAGTTATCTTTTAGAATTGAGTTGACAGAAAAATGAACGAAAACGAATCGATTCATATCGATCGCTACATTGAATAATTGACAATTAGCTAGTTAGGGGAATATAGAATATTGTCCAACAGTACTACTACACATGACATTTCACACTTTTTTTCATCAAAAAAGTCTAGGCCTTCGTATTATGTGGTTTGCTCATGTTTGCAACAAATAAAGTAATAATAATATAATTTCTATAAATTCATATATTATAGTAAGAATATATATTAACTAATCATATTTATGCAATGCATTAATTGATTTGTATAAATATTGGGTAAAACTTTTTTCTTTTCCTTACTAATTAGCTTCATTTTGGTCACTACCAATCGTATTTTTTAACATGTCCTCTATTTTTTGTTATTTTACCTAGCTATAGTTTACTATTACATGTCACATACACTCGTTAAAAGTAATTAATATTCCCAAACAAAAAAGAAAAAGAAAAAGTAGAAGTAGGAAAATTGTTTTAAAATAAGGAGTGGTTGAGCTTGTAATTGATGCCCTAAAGGTCAAACATAAATTGACATGTCCAAAAATTTTGGCTTTAAAAGTTTCTTATTATATCTATATATGATATTAAGAGATTAAAGCCAAATTCTTTGGCTAAAATTCAGACTTTTGTTGATCTAATTTCACTAAAAATTGAACAAGTTAAATTATGATCCGCATTTTCGGTTAATCCATCATTTTTCACGATTTTAACCCCATACATCATTACTAGGGCCTATGGACGCCTACGTTTCTGTTTCACCAAACTTAACTGGAAAAAAAAAGGATAATTTCACAAACCTCCTTTAAGGTTTCACCTTTTAACATAAGTATTTTTTTTTTATGATTTTGAATATTACACATCCTTTCTTTATTTCGTATTTGATGTAATGAAACTATTTCAGAGCAAAAAATACACAAATATGTCTCTTATTGTCAAGTTCCTTTTTTTTTTTTCCTTCTATTTTCTGTGATAAAACTAACCTACTTTATCTTTGGTATTTTACCGAATACATGAATTTAGCGTGCCATAAACTTTTCTACAATTTTTTAATGCTAATCTAATGAAACGAAGGAATCTTAGACAATAGTTTAAAAGTTCTTATGCGTTATTTAATTTAATTTTGTGTTTATGTTTTTGTGGTAAAAGTTTATTGGAAGAAATTGGATATCAAACAACATCCATAAAATGAGAAATATATATTTATTTATGAAAAAAAAAACAATTGTTTCATTTGTACGTTTCTTCTTTCATAACGATTTTCATGTCTTTGTTTTTGGGCTTACGTTTGGTATCTAATGATATTGAATTGCTTTTTTCTTTTTCATATTAAAGATTTGGTTTTGGATTATGATTTTTGCAAATTGTTCAAATTCAAATACATATAAATACAATTTAAAGAATTTGATAGGCTTAGTGAATTAAATACATTCAATTCTAGAATATTTTTGAAAACGTAGTTTTGTATCACAATATAAAGAAAAAAAAAACATAGAATGTATCCATACTATTGCAAAGTCGTGGATTTTTTGGTGATCGATAATTACTCTCAACTCTCCTGATTAGTGCATACTCCACTAGGTATAGGGAGGGAGTCTTTAACAAGTTGTATTACTGATCGATGACTTGATTTTGAAAATATCCTTGCATTTTTTATTGTATTCGCTTCAATGCTCCTGAATCGTAGATTAATGAGTGAAACGATGAAAAAATTGGGGAAAACTGAAAAGTTACACAAATAAAAAAAAAATGAAAAAACGATGGAAGTTATAAAAAAAAGAAAAGAAGAAGGGAGATTACCTGGATTGATTTTGGACAATTAGGAGGTTGATTCAAAATTTGAATTGTGAATCAGTTGAGAGGTTTATGGACAATTAGGAGGTTATGAATAGATTTGTATAAAAGGGATAATGAGATTCTACACGATCCATACAAATAGGTGGATCCCACATTACCTTTTTTTTAAACAGTACCCATTTTCTATAATTAACTAAAATTATAGCCATGTAGCATAATTATCTACTTTTAGTGTTAGTTTAATTATATAATTTTCCCTGTTAAAGGCAAAACTAAACAAGGAGAAGCTGACAGAATCCAGGTGTAACACTAATCTAGGGGTAACTCGACAAGTAAATATATATGTTTATCAAATTATTAAAAAAAAATTATTTCTTTAATTGTAAAGATATACTCCATTATGGAGAGAAATTTGCAGGACAGAGATTAGAAATTAAAGAAAGTGATAAAAAGTCAAGATGGCAAAAGAAATGGATCCAACACAGCATGTGGTTATAATGACCCACCCCTACCCCCACCCCCTCTCTTTTACCACCCTGTCACTGCAAATCAAACTTGGAATACACACCAACACGTGGTGCAGTGATAGGACAACTTCATTCGTAATTAAAAATTTTGAGTTTGAATTATGAATATTGAGAAAAATTTGTTAGAAGAGTCCACTCTGAATGGGGCATGTAATATGCAATTGGAATTTAGTTAGGAGTCCAATGTATATTTCGAACACCAAATATGGAAAAAAAAAAAAAAAAAAACGTGGAACACACACAAAACGAAAAAAGAAAAAGAACACAACGAACAAAATTCAAGATTCTTCCAGAGCAGCTTTAAAGTTTAATATGGCCCTTCAATTTGTAATCTTGATCATTAGTAACTTTATCCTTAAAACTAATTAACATAAAGTAGTAATTATCTTTTCACTAAGTAAACCTCGTTAAAAAGTAAATTTGTTTCTTAAAAAGCTAAATCTCCTTCCTACCCACCTCCATTTGACGTGTCAAACGCCTATTGATCAAGATTAAAGAAGAAAAAACATGAAAGGAAAAATGAATCGATACACATTCCTACATTGAAATATTGTCACATAACCATCGTTACATTTTGGAAATTGGAAACCAGTCATAGCATCTGTCTTCGAGTGGGTACTCTGTGGTGAGCACTTTGTGATACTCATGTGCAATAGATCTCAAACCACACGAAAAATGTAAATTGCATATGATTTTTCCTATCTTTTATGTGAAATTCATTTTCATTTTTTTTTAAACTTCAACTTCCAATAATTTTTTCTCTATGTGGTTTGCGTTTGAAGTTTGAACTATTAGGAAAAACTTAAACCTTAAGGGTGAAAACTACGATTGCTTCATATAATTACTGTGTTTTGAATAAATTATTTATATATATTAAATAAATTGTTAATATTAGTAACTCCGCCTTTGGGTGGGTGGTAGGGAAAACAAACTGTTTTGTGGTTGGTCAACAATATAATATATCACATGGTACAACAAAAAAATTAAATGGACACTTGTGGTTTGTGAAAAGGAGTTTGGAGTAAACAGTAATATATAGTTTGGGATTTAATGATTTGATTTGGTTTAGGACGAGTGCAAATCATGATAGATGCAAAACAGTTATGGTTTAATTATCTTAAATCAGATTACTGATTTGTTTTTTTGTTTTTTTATAAAATGAAAGAGGTGTCCCACCATCACCATGGACATTGGATGAATGACCAAAAATGGGAGAGTTGGTGGGAAACTAGGAATAGGGGTTGGTTGCTTTATAAAACTATATAGTAAGTTTTATTTTAAAGCCATTATATTACTTTGTCTTAGAGCTAAGGTAGTGTGTGGGGATTAGACGCTGTTTGTTTGGTGAAATGATGATCACTCTACCTCAAATCAACTCACTTTTTTTTTTTTGGCTTTGAGACTTTTCAAGTATGACAAAAATATCAAATTTAGAATTTAAAATTAATAAATTGTAGTTTTTTCACTTGACATATCTATAGATATTGAATGAGTTTGATTGAATTTACTACGTCTAGTTTAGATTTACCATCACCACGCACAAGTGACGTCATTTCACACTTATTTTTTCCTTGCTTTAGTTTACTAGAGGGGGTTACAGAAAAGAAAATAGAGGAGGAGTGGAGGTGGGAAAGAATATAGGGATAATTACCGATATATACCGTTCAACCAACTAATTTATCTGATCGAAATATAATAAGTGTATATATTGTGTATATTATATGTACAATATATGTATATTTTAATATAAAGTATACACTACTTATACACTATACATATTTTATAAGCTAGTCGGAATAAAGTTGCAGCATCCTCTAACAGGACAGCCTTTGGTTTATAGACGTAAAATGTGCTTAAAGCTCAGACTCAAGGTCCCTCATCATACCTTGCTGATAAGAGGTTTAAGTGTTTACTAGTGGCCACTCAACCCGACACGTGGAAGCGAAAAACAATCTGCCAAGTAAAGCAATGCCAGATAGCAAAAACAATCTAAATGTGACGATGCATTTCAGCAATCATGAAATTCACATAATATATACTCTTAAGAACAAATTATGTATGAAAGAATGCACAGCATTCCAGATATGGAGATGTAAAGAGTGAGATAATACTACTAATCCCTATACAGTAAAATTGTTATCAAACTAACCTTGAGATTTCCATTCTCAAGAACCTATACTAAAACACAAAAAAAGGGGTTATGATCAAGGTGGGAAGATGCTGTAAAAGATGTTACATGTAAGCAAAAGGGAAATCTAAGTTTCTCTACAACTATTCATCCTTGTGATAATTTTCTATGATGTCGGAAAAACCTATCGCCCATAAACTATTGATCGACTGATATAAGTTTATATTAGATGAGTGATCATCCATGTAAAATAGAAGCATTTCTTGATATTATGACTTACTATAGATCCAGTTGAGAAAATGTCGGATGGTGATTGACTAACGTCTTCTCATCATCATCGTCAAAATCAAGTTCATCTTCTCCATAATCCATTTCAACAATGATTCTGTCTTCAAGGTTCTCTTGGGGTTCAGATGACTTGACTTGTAAATATTGTTGAGTTGCTGGAGAAGTACTATCCAAGCCAATGATTTGCATCTCTGATTCTATCAGTGCTTCCATTTGAGCCCGCGCCTTATCTCTTGGATAGGTGCAATAGAGGAAAGAGTAAATAACACAACATAGTGCCATTGGAGTTCCTATGGAAGTGAAAAGCGCTTGTGCCAAAGCTTTAGCATTTTCTCTGTCTGTGGAAATACTTTCAGTACCTTCAGTAACTGGTTTATAACCATAAACATTCTGAGCCAGTAGTCCAACGACAGGGGGAGCAAAAGACGATAATACAGATTCAAATGATCGGTCCAGAGCATATATACTGGTTCTTGACTTCTCAGGCACGATCTCTGCGAAAATTGGACTGCTGGCACTTCAGCATAATATGAAATGGACATTGAATATTGAAAATGCACATTACGGCTGACTAACAAATACTAAAAGCAGAGAAATGGACAATAGAAGTCTTGTAAGAAGATCATTACTTGTTTGTCGCCGGAGCATTCCAAGATATGCAGAACCCTGTAATAAACAGGACTAGACCATGCACGAATGCTGCAGAAGGATTATCAGGCAAAGCCAGCAGAAGGATCGCTGTTAGGGGGATTGCTGATGCTGAGCTTATTTGAGCCAGAATTATCCTGCCACAATTAGGTAGACGCTGGGATAACATGTCTCCCATCCTGCCTCCAAAGAGTCCGCCAATTGAACTGCCTACCACAAACAAGCCAATAAGAACACCAGTCTTCTCATGGGAAAGTCCAGTAAGCTCTAACCACATTGGCGCAAAGGACAAAGCTGACCAAGGAAAAGAACCAGTAACACCCTGAGCTACAATAATCTGGAAGGATCGAATATTTA
This sequence comes from Solanum verrucosum, assembly GCF_900185275.1. Classification (NCBI taxonomy): domain Eukaryota; kingdom Viridiplantae; phylum Streptophyta; class Magnoliopsida; order Solanales; family Solanaceae; genus Solanum; species Solanum verrucosum. The sequence goes on from NW_026019954.1 coordinate 2,075,902, forward strand.
TTACCGATTTGGCTTCTTGAATGAGTCCTTGCACTTCTGACTTAAAGGATTTACCAGGACCTTCATTAGTAGCTTTCAGATGGCCATCAGGGAAGTGAGGATCATTTGCAAATAAGCGAACCAAAATACCAATGATAATGCTGACGATCCCAACTAGATGAAATGCCAGCCTCCAGCCAGGAATTCCCAAAAAAGTAATGGGTGCTATCATTAAGGAAAACAATCCACCAATAATCGAACCAATATTGCTAGTAAGCTGTAGCCATCCAAATGCCATCCCACGTTTGTCATCATCAGTCGAGTCAGCTACAAGAGATTGAATAGCAGGTGCAACAATGGCAAGGCCTATCCCATTTAAAGCTCTTGATACTGCCACCTTATCAAGCAAACGTGCATAACTTTAGAGAAGCCGTTGTTCACAAACGACCCAAACATTCTACTTTGTACTATATGAAATTTCACTGAAATTTTTAACTTTTTATCTCAACTTATATACAAGTATATTTGATAGTAGTAAGAAGACAGTAAGATAATGATTGAAAAGTTAATGTCAAACATTTTGAACGAATGTGATTGAATTGTGAATCAGGTGATAGTGTAGTAAGGTGACAATATCACATAATTTTTTACACTGGGTATGTTGTTGTAAATTAGACTGATATATCCTGTCATTGCCACAGATACGACTTCTACAAGGCTAAAAGTACCCTGACGCGAATTATAAATAAACTTTATGCTATGATTAGACTACCATACACGCGTTCCATAATTCTTATCTAATAATGAGAATATTGGGCCAATAGTCTCAATATAATCTTATATGGTGTGATATAGTCCGTTTTGGACCAATCCCGTAGGTTCCTACACCTCTATGTGGGTTCTTTTTCTTTTCAACTTCCGATGTGGGGATTAGTTCTCACACCCAACGGAGAAGTCATTGGATATTGCTGGTAGCGACTTGCAATAACTGGCTCCAGGTAGAGGCTGCAATGATGAGGGGCTGAGGGAAGCAAGTACAGAAAAGGGTGACAGAGGCAGTGATCACTTCAAATTGACTGTCCATCAGTGGCAAACTAGGCAAAGAGATTGTTTTTCCCTCCACTAAATAAGGGAAAAGGACAAATATACCCCCGAAAAGGATAAATGGTATGCAGATACCCTCCTATAGACATTGAAATTTTTGAGTTTCAACGAGTCTACACTCCGACAAGCCTTGAAGCAGGGGGCATTTGTAGACATTGAAATTTTGCGGACTCTACAAGACGTGTTCAATTCGAATTGGGACTCTAGAAGATGTGTTCAGTTTCAATTAGAATTCTTGGAGGCTAATCAACCCTAAACCCTAGTTTATGCCTATATAAAGGGTACTAAATTCCCTTAAAAGGCATCTCAAAATATCCCATAAACTCTTGGATATTTTTAAAGATTAAGATCTCGAGTATTCCACAAAAGTCATGGAATATTCATAGAGGTCAAATCCAAATCATCCTAGTTCGAAAAATACGCCACTAACGGCCCTCGAATCATGGATAAATCTTAGGAGAGTAGAATCAAGGGAGGAACAGAATTGTACCCGCAATCTTGATGAATAAAATTATGTTTCTTCATATAATTTATTTTCTGTCACTTTAAAATTTGTTGCAAACACCTCCGTCATACTTTTGGGACATTGATGCCCCTGTCGTCAAAAAACTAGAGCATATATATCATTTATACTAACGGACATACACATGTCATAATCTTATCCACAAATCTGACATTTATTAAAGGGAGAAGGGACGGATTTACCCCCAAACTTTAATAAATGGAGTATTTTCAACATTGTGATCGGTGGAGGGGTGGTATAGAGCTCTATGAATTTGGAAGGATTAGGGTTTGGATGTGATCTGTTGTTGTTTGTGGGTTTGTGTAAATGCTCGTGGGAGGGGATCTAGGGTTTCTCTCGAGCTTGGTGGTGGTGGCGTTCATGGCGATTTTTGGACCAGTGTCAGGTTTTATGGTTAGACGGAACTGGAGGCGTTCGGTGGCGAGGAGGGAGGAGATCAAGAGGTTGTTGGTTTTGGCTTCGGAGGAGGCAGCTAGGGTTGAGCTACAAGCCGCTGAGGAATATGGGTATGATTATGGGTATAGGTGTGAGTCGCTGAAGGAGAAGGATGAGGTGTTTGTTGAAACACCGGCATCATCAGCACCACCACCAACAATTTCTACATCATATTCTGGGTCTTTTAATTAGGATTCCTTTTAGAGGAAATTGGGTGGGTATTGGGTTATGGGTTAAAAAAAAGGGTCAAACGGGTAGTTCAATAGGATTAAGACACGTGTAAGAAATTAGGGGTCCGTTAGTGAGAGGGGTATATGTGTACCTATAATTGGACGGCAGGGGCTTATGTGGACGGAAAGTATAACAGAGGGCATATACGTACCATTTATTAAAGTTCGGGGGTAAATCCGTCCCTTCTCCCTTTATTAAATATCGGATCGACGGATAAGATTGTGCCACGTGTCCCTATTTAGTCTTCCGTTAGAGTGAAGGGCATATATGCTCTAGTTTTTGGACGACAAAGGCACCAATGTCCCAAAAGTATGACGGAGGGTATATGCATACCATTTATGATAGGTTGAGAGTATATTTGTCCTTTCTCCCACTAAATAATGTCCAAATGAGACTGGCATATTCACAATTCTAACTTTAATCCATTTGTTTTCCTAGAATGTAATTCAAATATTTACATCATTAATGCACAACAAATTGAGGGATGGTGGAGAGGTGCCAAACAACAACATATCCAGTGTAATCTATAAAGTGGGGTCTTCGAAATGTACGCAGACCTTACTCCTAATAGAGAAGCTATTTCCGATAGACCATCGGCGGCATGGAGAGGTGCTGCATGCAATTAAAATATAACCCATCCGCCCAGTAATAGAATCAACAAATTGAAAACCTTTAGAAGTCGAAATTTTCGACTTGAAAATCACAATTATCAACAACAACTAGCACTAAAAGGAACAAAAATCCCAAATTACATGGAATTGACAATTTACTATACATTCCCCTAAATTAAACAACAACAGAGATCCAAATTTCATTACAAGAAAAAACCCATAAACCGAGAAATGAGAGTAATTGGTAAGCTGACCTGCGTGAAAGTGGAAGAGAAAGCAACAAGAAAAGTGGCGGCAGCCCAAAGAAAAGCACCATATGCGATTACATGTGCCCGATTGTGTCGAACAGCAAGGTAAGCTGCAAGAGGGTAGCACAGAGACTGAACCATGGATCGGAAAAGCGTGAGTGAGCCCAATCTCGTTGGATCAGCATGTAGTGCTTCACCAACTTCCTTATAGACACCAGGTAACAAAGATTCGTCGGCTCTTTCCATAATTCCAGCTAGATTCACCAGCACAAGTGTCAGCGTTTCTGCCTTCATTTCACTAAGATTTTGATAAACCCCAATTGCAAAATTGATCGAAAGAATGGATTAAACGGTAGCTGACAATTGACAAGTGGGGATGAAGAAACTGAAGACAAAAAATTGCCGCTTGCGAGGAAGAAGGGGGATAAAAGGATTGGCTTTTCACTTGTAGACAAAATTCAGTCACCAATTTTTGGGTCAATTTCATAGTAAAGTCTCAAATATGTTTTGAATTTCAAAGATTAGGAAACATTAGTCCACGATATACCTGGGATATTCTTTTGAATTTTATAAGGGCTATTTCATACGTCAATTTTATTTATCATATTTTTCTTTTCGTATCATTTTTTACTTAAGTTGTAATTTTACGATGTCAATCAAAATTTATATAATTTAATTTTAAATAAATATGTATATTATATAAATTAAAGTGGACTGACAAAATATTATTTTGATTACAATGAACCCATTTTGTTTGGTCGAAGAAGGTGAGAATTTGTCAAATGTTGAGAGAGTCTCTTCAACTTGCTTGCCAAATTTATTGTCCTTGTGGAGCCTACACTAACCGACTTTCCGTTTGATCTCGTTAATTTAAATTCAATATTTTAATCATGGAATATAAATTTATTTAAATTATAATTAATATAATAATGTTAATATTAAATTTAAAATATATATATATATAATTTAAATTTTAGAAACACTTTTACTCAAGTATACAGCTGAAGCCTGAAGGCACAAATACCTAATTTGATGTCATAATTTTAGCTATGTCTTAAATTTATAATATTTTTTTACTTTAGAGTACTAGGCCGTATAATGTTTAAAGTTAGTTTTGCTAAACGTAACTTTAAATGATATGTCTGAAATTTTATCTGATGGATACTTACTAATATTCATTTTATCTCTTCGAGTATGATGTAACAATGAGTCCTTACCGACAAAATATTCATTCCATCTCCTTCATTTCTCCAATTAATGTGGAATAAATTGAAAATGGGAAGTGAAATCGGCTCTTCGTTATTCATTTCAAATCACCCTCGAAAGAAATAAAACCAAAGGAGGAATGCTTAAATCTAGCGATAATTTCAAATGTAAGAATTGACAGAGATAGACGAGATCGCAAGATAAAGAAGGGGAAAGGTGTGAGTTTGGGCTATAAGTCGACATTATTTTGGGCCGAAAGTGCATTTAGAGGTATATGGATCAAAGTTGGACCATTTCAAGGTAGGCCTAACAGCTTCCATCAAAGTGGTTGATCCACTTTTCTTCACTATTTTTGGCTTATGTGGACTCTAGAGCCCAACGAATTGAAACAAGTTCAATATTCGTAATCCAAACCACACTTGTTTTTAATAGAGTAAATTTTAGGTTTAGCAAACATAAAAATCATATTTGTATGCTATAACTATAGTTTGTATAATTGCGCTTCATAGCAAACTTTATGTTTGCTTGGAGCATCATATTTGTATAAATCGTTGGCAGTCTCTCATTTGTATAAATCACTAGCAGCCTCTCGTTTGTATAAATCATTGGTAGCCTCTCAATTCAATTTTATGTGTTTATATATTTGCATAAAATTTGAATTTGTATACAATTGAATCGAAATAAAACACTTGTATATCAAAATCTCCCTTTTTCTCTCACTTTATACAACACAAATTATACATTGTAATTTGTATAATTTGTGTTTGTATAAAGCGAGCAAGAGAGAAAGACAAAAGAAAACTGGGCAAGGAAAAATCTGTTTTTGTATAATTATAAGTGTATTGGACGAAAATATATGTATTTGTATTTGTATAAACAGTTTTCTCTCGCTTTATACAAACACAAATGCATTTTATACATTTGTGTTTGTATAAAGTGAGAGAGGCGAGGGAGTGACTGGCAGCGAGAAATGGAGAGTGGCGAGCGAGAAATTCAGGGAGAGATGCGAATGACAATTGTTTGCTACAGGTTACAATTAAATCAAACTGTGGCTATAGCATTTAGTTTGAATTAAGGAAAAATTACAGAAATCCCACCTTTTAGTTTACTTATTATCATTATCCCTTATAAGTTTTACAAATTTTCAAAATCCCTCATTTTCGCCCATCAGATTAATGTATCAGCGCTTATATTATTGTATCTCGCGCATCAGATTAATGTATCAACACTTATATTATTGTATCTCATACATCAGATTAATGTATCAGAGCTATATAAGTGCTGATACATGCGCAAGATACAATAATATAAGCGTTGATACATTAATCTGATACGCGAGATACAATAATATAAGCGTTGATACATTAATCTGATGCGCGAGATACAATAATATAAGCGCTGATACATTAATCTGATGCGCGAGATACAATAATATAAGCGCCGATACACTAATTTGATGCGCGAAAATGAGGGATTTCTGTAATTATAAACTTTTAAGGGATAAATTGTAATTTTGCCTTTAAAATATGTGATTTCTGTAATTTGCCCTTGAATTAATAGTTTGTTATTTATACAATTTTCTCTTTTTATTTTGGGCTTTAATGATGCTGAATTGTAAAATGTAACATTTCTCAGTTGCCAATTCTTCTTTCTACAATGTAGGATAATATTACTCAGAAGAACTTTCAAAAATAGCAAAGACTTGAAACATCATGAGGTAAAATAGTTATAGTATAATTAATTACAATTCGTAGCTACATATCAAAAGAGGAGAGAGGCGAGTGAGATTGGGAAAGATCAATTCTTCTCTCTACAATGTAGGATAATAATACTTATCCAATCAATAACATTGAGAGGTCTGTTAGTTTCCCAAATGCCTATAAATTAACTTAATTTAGGAGCAATACAAGTAATTTTTTACCAACAAATTAAATTTGAATATTAAAATGTGAGAAGGACATGATCTTTTTATTTACAAAACTGGACATTTTCTGTGAAAATGGTTATAATAAAAAGGAAAAATTGTATGAAATATCAAACTATTACTTCAAATTAAATGTTATAGCCATAGTTTATTTTAATTGTAATTCGCAGCAAACATCTCCTTTTTTTGTCATCTGATTAGGTATACAATTAGTCATTTTATACATTTCAATATAAAATGTATAAAATGCGTTTGTGTTTGTTTAAAGCGAGAGAAAAATGTATATACAAATACAAATACATATATTTTTGTCCTATACACTTATAATTATACAAATACAAATCTTATTATACAAATTACAATGTATAAATGAATTTATACAAAATTGAACAATTTGTATAAAATTAGATGTTTTTAGCGATTTATACAAATCAAAAGTTCCATAGCAAACATAAAATTTGCTATGGAGCGCAATTATGCAAACAATAGCTATAACATACAAATATAATTTTTATATTTGCTACATTTGAAAATTGCTCTAATAAAAATGATGCATCTACAAATTCATTAATAGTTTTGGGCCTAAAAAGTGACCCGAAAAGCCCAGATAGGAAAAGCCGTGAAGGTCGTTATCGTAATCAATTGCGGGAATCGTGCAGTGGTACGGCCCTATGAAGTAGTGGGCCGCCAATCCCTATCCTAGATATAGGCCCACACTCTTGAAAAGACATAAAGAATACTGTTTTGGGCTGGCGTGGGCGTGGGTGGAGGAGGGTGTGCGGGGGGGGGGGGGGGGGGGCTCACTTTTGAAGATAAAAAGTTTTTAGTTTTATTTTATGTATTTGTAATGTAAATTTAATTTACACATTAAATGATTAAATAATGAGGAAATTTCATAAATAGTAAAGAGTTTAAACTTTACAAGCTTCCTTAGCTACAATTTACCTAATTACGCTGAATGCTATAATTTCGTTTGTTATGAATATTTCTATTTGTATAAACCGCTTGCCAATATACAAACAAAGTAAGTATATACAAATTTTGTATTTGTATTTTTATGATTTTTTAAACTTATACCAATCAAATATATCAGACAATGTAATAATATGCAAGCTAGGGTAAGTATATACAAATTTTGGATCTAACAATTAGAAAATTTCTGGATTTATACAAATAAGAGCCGAATTATACAAATTTTGGATGTGGATCACGTAATTATGATTGTAAGCTAGTGGTGAGTGATAATTTAATGAAATTATAGCTATATAAACTAATTACGTATAGTAGGAGTTTTGTTAAGCTGTCGTTTTAGCTCAAAAAAGTTATCGCGGTGATAACTATTCATTTAGAAATTCAAGACTAAAGTTATATTGTTTTCAGATGTACTCTGAACATTAAAGAAGTATGCAAAACATTTAAGAAGAAAAATCAATCTTTATCTTTATTAAATAGTACTCTGCTACATATCTTACCTGTGGAGCGACACCAGCTAGAGGTAGAGCTATAGAGAGTATAACTTATATTTTTTACTTATATTTTAATATACACAACAATAGGTAAAATGACAGTTACAATACTTCATTGTCTATTTTTATTTGTTCATTGTTAATTTAACGGACTTTTAAAAAGCAACAAATATAGATAATTTTATTAAATTACTCTTTCAATATAATAAGTTTAATGCTTTAAAAACTATTTTATGAAACGATTATAAAAGTGAATTAAAAATTAAGTAATAAAAATCATCAATTTTTTAAAATTAAGCGATAAATTATAAAACTCACCCAAAAAAAAGAAAAAGGAAAAACAGGTATTTTGGGAAAGCCCATAGTATGGATCTAATATCTATGGCTTCCTTGAATGGCGGCTTTTGTCCGCTGGGCCGTCGCTCTCAACGTAATGTAAGCATCTTATGTTAATCTACGTCATTAAACACTATGATTAGAATTTAGAGGGATTAAATTGATTATTTTTATTTTTATTTATCATGTTTTGACTTGAGAATATTAATTAAAGGAAAAATTACGCGATTAAGTAAATTGATATTATTTAATTACTCATTATAGCTATAGTTTGCTATAATTACCACTTGCGAATAACATTAACCATTAATTATGTGGGCTGACATCAAGTTTGTATTATTAGTCACGTTTGTATATGTATAATTCGCCACATTTGTATAATTCGCAACTAATAATTTTTTGTTTGATTTGTATTTGTATGCGATGGTTTGTATTTGTATATGACGGTAATTTCCTTTGGTTTTTCAGTTTTGTCATTATATACATTCAATCTTTTTGTGTATAACTTTTCAAAGTTTGTATAAACGTGTACTTTTCGGATTTTGTATAATATAATTTATATAATGTAATTTGTATAATATATTTTGTATAATTGTATAAAGTTCATATGTTTATGTTTGTATCAATTCGTTATTTACTTTATATTACTCAATTATACAAAAACACACGAATTATACAAATGTACTTGTGAATTATACAAATTATGGTCCTCTCTCGCTCGCCTCTCTCCTCCCTCTCACAATCTCGTTCGCCTCTCTCCTCCTCTCTCAATCTCTCCTGCCAGAATATACAAATACAGATGTATAATATACAATTATCTAATCGATATACATATACAATTCACCTCTCTCCCACTCTCGCTCGCCTCTCTCCTCCCTCTCCCAGTCTCGTTCGCCACTCTCCTTCCTATAACATGTAGCTACGAATCGTAATTAACAAATTATAGCTATGGAACGTAATTAGGCTAGCTATTTTTGAGAGGCTATATGCGGTAGTTCCTTTTAATTAAACCTAATATAATTTTTATCCTATAATAATAAAATTATTTTTCCTACATAGAAAAGTGAGATAAATAATATTAATTGTAATTGCATGATATAATCCAGATTATAATTCTAGAATAACCTGATTTTGACTCTCAAAACCTCGCACACTTGATTCCCATATGTTTTCTTTTCTTCAATTTAATAATCTCATTTAGTGTAACACTTTACCAAAAGGTGCTATAATTACAATATATTAACTTTAATTTTAAAAAGTTGAGAAAGTTCTTTTTAAAATAGAAAAAATTGAATTATAATACCCTTATTGAATATTTAAGTAACAGAATAATAAATATTGAGAAGCTTAGAAAAGACCTTTTTTTTAGATAATGTGATCTAAAATGTTCAAACGGTCAATAATATGATATAATTAATGTCATTTTACATTTTTCTCGCATCACTCGAGTTCTAATACTAGTTGTTAATAATAATAATAATAATAATAATAATAATATATACTTAACATGTTCTTCAATATGCATATCGTAAGCGTCAGTAGACACTTAATTTTTAACCGAATATAAGATTTTACACTAATTTTTATTCCTTAAATATTTCTTTCATGTCTAAATTAGATATTTTGATTTTGTCTTATTTTAATAAGTTTATTTTTTAAAAGATTTGAAAATAACAAAAATATATGTTTATTTTAATTTTAGTTTAATAAATAAGCTAATATTTCTTAATTATAATTTATTATTAGCTACTCCATTTTATTAATTTAAAATATAATTAAATAATATTCTTATTATATTATATTATATTATTAAAAAATAATACTCCCTCCGTCCACAATTAATTGTCATGGTTTCCTTTTTTAGAGTCAAACAATAAGAACTTTGACCAACATTTTACGATGTATATATTCATCATATTGATATGCAAAAAATTGCAACTTATAGTACTTTTCGTATAGTTTTTGAATATCTAATTTTTTTTTTAAAAATATCGAATTAATGTAATCTAATTTAATTTTAAAAATTAGTCAAATTGACTTTCGAAAAGCGCAACATGACAAATAAAAATGGACAGATGGAGTAATAACTTAACTACCCCACTTCCCTTTCTACCCCACAACTCCCTCACACTCACCATTATACTACCCCACCGGCCCACCCCCCGAAAAACACATCCCACAACCATACACACATTACAAAAAAATAAAAATTCACTACCCACCCCTATATCCTAAACACATACACACACATTCAATACACATACATAGGCACGACAAAACCAAAAAAGAACAGATCACAATACCTACACTTCTCACAATACACATTCACATACACAAAACGTACAGAAAAAGAGAAGAAAATCAGAAAAAAGAAAAACACAGCATCAGCAACACCAAAAAACTACACCAACACACAACACATCGCACACATACGGAAGACAAAACAAAAAATATACACACTATACACCCTCATATTATGTCTTTTCTTTCACTCACAAACAAAAGTGAGGTCGAGGTTTTCTTTTGTGGTTCCTTATTAGGATTGTTTCCTTTTCTTAAATTGAATTTTCGCAAGAAGTACCGTTTAATTTTTATTGTATTTTATTTTTATGATTATATAATACTTGATTCCAGTGTTATGAAGTTTGCTCGAAATTTAGGTGTGTTTAATTTTGACACAATAATATTGAAATATTTCCTATTTATTCTATTGTACATTATTTTCATTTTGTACCATATGTTGTTATCAATTAATTAAGTACCTCTTGTGTCCAACCAAAATTAACTAAATGTCTAAAAGAGTTATTCTAATAGTTTGTTTAGTCAACTTTATTAAAAATGTTTATTTTAGAAAAATTAAGAGATGAAGAGTTGCAATTTTTTACTTTTTATTTTTATTGGCTTTTGTCATAACTTATATAAGTAAACTAAAATGTAAGTGCATCTATATCGAATTTGAATATGAAAATAACTTCTTTTTTTTTGTTTAAGATTTTAGACTTTTATTATTTAAATAGTATTCATGAATATAAATAGTATAAAATAATTTAGTCGCTAATAATACGCTTAAGCTTTCTAGTAATAGGTAAGCATTAGGACGGATATATGGCCCGTTAAAAATATTTGTTTGATATATGCAAAGAAGACAGTTATGTCTCTAAACAGCAAGACCAAGAATGCAGTTACGTATTTAGGTCGAGACCAAATAAAAGTTCAACAATAAAAATATGAGTGAAACTGTAGCATATAAAATATATCCAAAAAATAGTTAAAATAAGTATAAGTCAATAAAAGTGACCGTGCTAGAACCACGGGACTCGAGGGATGCCTAATACCTTCCCCTCGGTCAATAGAATTCCTTACCCGAATTTCTGGTTCGCAGACCAAATAAAGAGTCATTTCCTTTTGATTAGGGATTAAACAAAAAGGTGACTTAGAACACCATAACTCAATTCCAAGTGACGACTCTGAAAAGAAAAATCCCTAATCAATACCGTCACTTAAAATGGAAAAAACCCTTTCCGTCGGTCCGAAAGGGGTGTGACAAATATATATTAACAAATCTAGATGTTCAAATAGAGTTCTTTTTTGTTTAGAATTAAGGGGTCGTTTGGTTTGAAAATGAGTTATGATGGGATAAGTTATGTTGGGATAAGTTATGTTGGGATTAGTTATGATGGGATAAGTTGTGTTGGGATTATTTTTTATTGAGTGTTTGGTTTGTTGTATTCAAAATAATAAATTTTAAGAACAATTTATTTGTTTACAAAAATGCCCTTCATTAATGTAAAAAGTGATATAACAAAAGGGTTGAAAGAGACATTTTTGTCATTTACCTATTTTATCCCGGGATAAGTTATCCCGGGATTACTATACCACCCAAGGAGAGGGATAACTTATCCCGGTACTAATTATTAATCCCGGGATAAGTTATCCCGAACTTGCCAACCAAACAACAAAATAAGCGGTACTATAATTTAATCCCGGGACTATTTGTTATTATACCTCACACCAAACGAGCCCGAGTTTAAAAGCATACCAAAGTATTCTGATATTTGAGTTTTATATTTGAATTATCAGGTGTATTGTGAGTTTTCGATCCAAACAATTATCAAAAATTTATAGAAACACATCTCAACTATTAGTTATTCACTTTCTACCTGAAATATCACTATCGTTCACATAGAAAAAGTGAACAACTGATAATTGAGGTGTACTATTTAGATAAAACATTTGGTGATAGTTTTCCAGATAGGAAACATACACATGATTGTTCAAGTATAAAACCCAAAATCAAGATATTTTATATGTGTTTTTGATCCTTCGCCCTTATATTTGATATATTATATATATCATATAAAATAAAATAAAAATAATCTGCGTGATATTAATGCAAAAAAAGGATATATTATATATATCACACTGATTTCCCCCCTCCCCCCCCCCCCCCCCCCTTATTTTATATGATAAATATAGGTGTAGGTTTGGGCAGGCCGCCAAAGGAACTCGCTGAATCGCCAATTGGCCGTATTGTTATTTGTTGGTAACCTAAGTTTCTGAATGAAACGATTCTCATTATATTTATAATACATACATAAAATATAAAATTCTATTGTAGTTGTGATGGATAAACAAATATATTCACAAAGTAGAAAAGCATAATTATTTTCTTTCCTTTTTTAATGTGCATTGAACGTTGAAATGGCACGTTTAATTGCTGGTAAATGTTTAACATCGAACTTATTTTATAACTTCTACTTTTTAACTCTTTTTGGGGACCAAGTGGAGTTATTGGTGGACCTATTTAAATTAAAATTATTCAAAGCTACTCGTTGGAATACATTTAATAATTTCTCTAAATAAGGAAAACGTTAAAAATTAATTAATGGTCGAAAGAGGGCAAAAATATGCAGCTTTAGAATAAACTAGTTTTAGTTTCAAATTGCAATAATCATTGCTTATGCATAGACAACAATGAGACAAATAGAAAACTAAAGGCATAATAAACATTTTAATTTTACCTTAATTAACGGCAAAATACTTACATCTTGAGAATATATATTTAAACATTTTTAAAAGTTATGTGCCATGTTAAACTTTTTTTTTATCCAACCCTATGAACTCTCATCATTTTTACTCTCTTAGTATTTCGAATTTAAAACTTTCGAACTGAACATAAAGAGTATTAAATTAATATTAAATATTAATGAGAGTTACAACAAAGATAAGTTGAAATATTATATATTCTCAAAATTATAATATTTAATTGTCAAATATAACCAAGTTAACAATATATTGTTCCAAACCTAAAATATATATTCGAATATATAAAGTGAAAGTAGAACAATAATAGTATCTTATTAGTTCCGAATGGCCGTTATAGTAAGAGCAATTTCCCGATGCTGAGTAAAAGTGTTCTAGTGGAAGACAAGTGGGGTTCTTTAGAATCATATTGGGCAGGCAAAAATGCCCTCAAAATGTCCCTTAAGAGTCTACATAATTGGTTGTTTATATCTGTTTCGTTTCATATTAGTTGTCACATTTTTTTAAATATATTTATAAAATAAATTATAAATAAAATTATTTTTTATTTGTTTTACCTTTATCTCTTTACAATAAATGAACAAGCAAGACTAAACTAATCTTTTTTCAAAATAATTCATTTCTCTTGATTTTGTTAAATGACAAGTGTGTTTTTAAAGAGTAAATTTTAGGAATAACAAAGATAAAATCATATTACTGTTCTATAGCTACAGTTTTGTTATTTGCGCTCCATAGCCAAAATATGTTTGCTATGGAGCATCTGATTTGTATAAATCGCGGCGATTGTATAAATCTGGCGTCTGTATCTATGAAAATTGTGTTTGTATAGGTATATGTTTTCTATGTTAGGCTAGAGTGGCGAGCGAGATTAGGAGAGAGATGAGAGAGGTGAGCGAGAGGGGGCAGAGAGTAGAGAAAGGTGAATTGTATATGTATATCGGTTAGATAATTGTATATATGTAACTACTATGTATATGTATCAATGATTGTGTTAGTATATCTGCATAAATTTTGAATTGGTATACAATTGGATCGAGTTAAAACATTTATATTTTTGTATCAAATATCTCTCTCGCTTTATACAAACACAAATTATACATTGTATTTGTATAATTTGTGTTTGTATAAAGCGCGAGAGAGAGAAAGACAAAATAGAACTTGACAGTGGAAGATTTGTATTTGTATAATTAATTATAAGTATATAAGACAGAGATATATGTATTTGTATTTGTATATATACAAATACAAACGCAAATTATACATTTGTGTTTGTATAAAGTGAGAGAGGCGAGGGAGAGATGACTGAGAGTGGCGAGCGAGATTCATGAGAGAGGCGAATGACAAAAAGTTTGTTGCGAATTGGAATTAAATGAAACTGTAGTTATACCATTTATTTTAAATTAATAGTTTGCTATTATATATAATTTCTCCTTTTTGAAAATCATTTTTACTTGTCCATCATTGACTTTGCATATCTCTTAAAAAATAATAAATAGAATGATAATATTATTATTTTATCCTTTGAGGAGTAATAAATTTAATGTTTTAAGAAATGTATTAGGAGATGAATATTATTATTAATAAGGATAGATTAGAAATGAAGTAATAAATTATCTCTTAATTTTATAAATTGAACAAGTAAAAATAATATTACTTTTAGAATAGAAAACAAGTAAAAACGAACAAATAAAGCAAAATGAAACGAACATTTCCAATAATCCTAATAACTAATATGGAACGAAGAGAATATTAAAAGAATGAGAAAGTTCTCAGTATCTATTCAGGCAGAAGAATATAAGAATACCAATCGAGTACCACACAGTCACATCATATTCATATATACATTCACTTTCCACTTAATACTTGACAAAAACAAACAAACAAACAAAACAAAGTCTATTTGTTTGTTTATGGCTTGATTTTATTTATTTCAGCATATATTTAGTTCAGTCCAAGTTCAATTAATAATGTTTTAAACGAATTTTACAAGTGGATGATCTCGATCGAGTTATTTCAATTGATAATGAAATTGCACGTTTCTATAAATGATCTTGATCGAGTTATTTCAATTGATAATGGAATTGCACGTTTCTATAAATTAAACAAATTTTATATTAGAAAACGATTGAATTTAACCATGTTAACAAAAAATTTCTTTAATTTTTAAAAATGAAAATATAGAATTTGTTGTTATTGATAAATGATATTGCTATTAAAGAAAATATCTATTATAACCCATTGATAAAGGAGAAGTATCAAATCCAATTACCAAGCATTAACTCTAGTCATATAGGAACTTTTGGCATAAAGCATTTTTAGTGAAAATTGTGAAGTATTGTTAATTATTTATAGTAATAAGCTTCATTTATTATATTAATATAATTATTATCTTCGTTCTTTGTACTTATTTCTTACACTTTTTTAATTTGTTTATTTTAGTAAATTAAGATAAATTTATTGTTTTCTTTAAATATTATTCATATCATTAAAAAAACCACATAATGTATTAGTAGAATTTAAATTTGAATTTTTTAAAACATAATTAATAAAAATAATTTGGTAAAAGAAATTCCTAAATTATTGGCTCCACTTGTGATTGGTCAAGCAACATTTATTACCAATTATATCTACTTGAACCGTCCTCTTATATATCGACCCAAAAGGAAGACTATTAAAAGGACACATTTTTATTGATATCCACCAAATGTACAAGTGGCACATGGACCTTATTTCTTTTAAGAGAAAAAAAAATATTATTTTTCTAAAAGTATTGTTAATTAAGATATCGTGGCGAGGTTAGAAATTTACTAAATATATTTAGAATTCAACACACATACAAAAAGTAATTTGTAATTATATATATAATATAATTTTTCGATGAGAAACGTTAAAATGACCTTTCTTTAATTGCTGTGGATCTGTCACTGCTAAAACAGATGCTTCAGTTAAAGCTTTTTCATGCTAATAGTTTCTAAAGGGGACTACTTTTAATGTTTCTAAAACTTCAAAAGAAAATCTCCAAATTAATATTTAAGAGAATTTAATTGGTATATAGATTGTGGTCACACACATGCTGCAATGAGACATCATTTTCTTTGTTTTGGGATGGAGAAAAAGGCCCTCACCTTGATCATATAGTATATACTAGCTAGCTAGAACTTACTAAGTTTTAATTAGTGGTTGGAGTAGTAATTTTTTTCTTTTAAGAAAACTTTTATGTATACTAGTAAAAAATCACTATTTTGTCATGAAAAATGTTCAATGTTGTTTTCATAGATATTTTGATTAATTCAGTAAAGAAGAAAGAATATTCAATGACTATTCTTAGTATTTCAATGAAAATATGTTTCTTTGTATTTTTCAGGTGATGGTCTAATTCGATAAAAGTAAGGTGAAAAAATTATGTTTCATAGCATTGTTGATTCGTAATAAGAAAAATCTATGTTTCTAGGATTGATATGTGTGTGTGTTTTGTGTATTTTTTAAAACCTTTAAGAAGTTATATATCCAAATTTACATTAGATTTTGCTATCACGCTACATTTAATTATTGTTTTAATAATTTCTTAAATATGATGCCACTAACATGATATATGAGGGACTAATATTTTGAACTCTTAATTAGTTAAATTAAAACATATTATAGAATGGAAAAAAAAGTATACTTGTCAAAGGAGTCGGTTCGTTCCATAAAACAACTTAGGTGTGTTTGGTAGGTAGAAAAATATATATGTTTTAATTTATTTTGTGTTTGGTAGGTAGAAAAATATATTTTTTTAAATTTATTTTGTTTGATGGGTCAAAATATTTTACAAATATTTTGTTAGGAAGATAAGTTTTTTAAAAATGAGAAAAATGACTTTCACAACTAAAAAAGTCTAAATTAGAAAAACAAGTTCAAATAAGTGACATTTCGAGTTTATTGTCTTTTTTCGACCCATTCATGCGTCCAACACATGAGTTGGCCTCCACTCCTTGACAATTCAACCCCTACCAATCCGAAGTCATACTTCTCACCCATTTCACCTTCATAGTATTTTTCTATATGGAAAAATGACAAATGTACCCCGAACTATTGTAAATGGTATGCATATATCCTTCGTCATACTTTTGGGACATTCGTGCCCATGCCGTTCAAAACTAGAGCATATATGCCCTTTATACTAATGGACATACACGTGTCATAATCTTATCCACCGACCCGACATTTATTAAATATCGGATCGGATAAGATTGTATCACGTGTCCCTATTTAGTCTTCCATTAGAGTGAAGGGCATATATGCTCTAGTTTTTGGACGGGAGGGGCACCAATGTCCCAAAAATATAACGAAGGGTATCTGCATACCATTTACGATAGTTCAGGGGTATATTTGTCCTTTTTCCCTTTTCTATATTATATATAATTATATATTTTGAGATTATATCATCTTACTAATTATATTAAAAAATAAATAAATTTATAAATAAAAAAACATACTTATTTTTCATGAAAAATATTTTGCTCGGTGCCAAACACTCAACAATTGTAGTCTTTCATTTACACCAATTTTACCAAAGCAGTCTAACCAAGACCATGACCAGGAGCTTTAGTTCTTTAATTTTGACTAATTTAATCACGTCATATTTAATTTTGTTTTCATCATTGCTTACGCATATAAAAATATACTGTAGAACAACATAAAAGTAAATGAAAAACAATCATTAACGAATTAAATTGAAAATAAAGAGGCTTATTATTCACATGTGCCACTAAACTAATCATGATTAGAGGCTAAGCACATAGACCTTAATATAAACAGCCGATAGCTATCATTAGTGGTGGAACAAGAATTTTCACTAAGATGGTTAAATATGAAAAAGTAAACACACGAAAAAGTCGAAGCAGATTCAACATTCATTATCTATATGTAAAAATTAATTTTAATCATATTATATAAACAATATAATTTTCCACCTAAAGGCCCTGCTACTGGCTCCACCCATGGCTATATATATATAACGTCTCATGTATTATTTTTACATATCTTTTATGCTAGTTTTTTTAATTGATTTTAAGTTAAATTTAACTGAAATAATAGTTGTAGTGAATTGTAAATCAAATCTCTCCCACACCTCCTTCATAGTTATGCCTAATATGTTAGAATTAGCTCATAAAAAAAATATATAATCTCTCTAACTTATCCTTCTTTGAGCACATTAATGATATTCCTATTTATTAACTTATAAGCCATTTTAATAGCTGAATCCGACTCATTTGAAAATTAGATTGATTTAAGCTCTTTCTCCCTCTCATTTAAAAATTAATAATTGTTTTATATGTTTGGTATAGCCATAATTTGGAACAAAAGTTTTGTTTTGATGATTAAACAAGCTCTAACAGAAGAAGCCATGAAATTTGAATTATAGAAATTAGATTATATGACCTAATATTTAGTTCATCTTAATAAGAATTCAAGTACATTATTAGACCAATTAATAATCTGTCTATTTTATTTACTTAATTTATTTTAATCGTTCACCCAAAATACTATTTCAATTCACACATTTGACATTCTATTTTACGACCATACTATTTAGCTTCTGATTTATAGATTGATAAAAATTGTATGGTATGACACATAAGTATATATAGTCATAAGCACATTAAACGGGTCGGGTTGAACAAGAGTAGGCTTGGAGTTGAAGAGTTGATAACAACCCCATGGTACGAAGTAAAATATTTTTTATTTTCTCATATTTTATTGATCAAATCTTTTGAAAATATTTTTTTACTAAGAAAGTACGTTATTTAAAAAAGGGGAAAATTATTTTTTAATAGAAGCAAGATAAACAAGTTATATATGTGACATTTCACGTTATTATGTTCTACCACCTTGAGCACATTTCATTTTCATCTTCATCTTCATTTCCACTCAACCCTCACCTATAATAGTATTTATTCAGATTATATTCAGATTATATAGAAATATTTTTAAATTGATATTTTTTCTATATAAACAAACACAAATATGATGAGGATGTGGAAGAGGGCCCTAAGTATATTCCTATGCAAATTACATATAAAAAGTCTTAAGTACTGTCATACGTAATCTAGAGGACCCCAAAAATTAGAATGGAGTGGTAACTAATAAGTATATATTCCTTTGTATTTAATTATAGATTTTAAATTTAAGTCTTAAATATAAAATTATTTTTAACAAAAAAAAAAAACCTTTACTCCTAAAATAAAATATTCCGACTTAATATAAATTTAAATTAATTGAACCTTACATAACCACTCTAGGTAGTCTAAGGAAAATGTATATACATATACATTTTTTATTTTGATTTTAAAGATGATCTTGTTTTTTTTTATAAAATTAATAAGAGAGTTTAACAATTTCGGAACATATTTGAACTATAGTTAGTTACTCATTGTTTATGCAAATAAAATGCTTTTTATTGCACATGTTTTGACTAAACCAAACAGCCCTAAATCTCGAATTAAGCCAAACGATTTCCCATAATTTAATTACTACGCATATCAATCTCTACTATTCGTTAAGCTATTTAATTAAGGATTAGAGTTGACGTGAGCTACATAAATTCATTTTTAAAATAAAATAAAATATCCACCGTATGTACAGTCTTTAACTAAAAAAAAATTGTGAAAAGACCTACTACTATTTAGTTTTTTTTCTTCTTCCCACTTTTACCTCACTGCATTCCAAGAAGTAATCATGCCATTGCATGCTCAATTAACACCCCCACCCCCCATTTCCTTTTATTTTTTCACGAATTCTAAGTTTTCAAAAGTGTTGATATGAAAGAGAATATATTATCCAAAATTATTGCTCAAAATATTTTCTTCAAAAATAAAATAAAAAAATATGTAAGACTTCTCTATTGAAAGTAAAGGATTTGTTTTTTTCCATAAGTGATATAAAAAAATTATTGTTACCTCTCCACGGTCAAATAACTCCCCCAAACCCCATCCCCCGCGCCACTAACATGCCTTTCCTCTCCCCACCTCTATGTTCTATTTTTAAATTACATATAAATATATTTGAAATGATATTTTTTTACTTAATTATCAAACACTAGAAAATAAATAAAATATTATCACTAGTACCATATATTTTTCCAAGAAAACATATTTAAGGAAAAGTTTTCCATGATTTTTTTCCTCTTCATACCAAACATTACTTAAAAAGATCGTGAAAAAAATCGACTACAAATAAGCCGGAAAAAAGCAACCTCATGAAGTATATTTTTTTGATTATTCTTTTACAAAATAAAACAAAGTCTTGAACCTACAAAATCAATTGTGTAGTGAGAGAAATATACCCTACCACCCTAACGATGGGTGTTCGAATAATGCATTTTATTATTATGTATTTTAAAAAAAAACTATCCCGTGAAGTCGATAAGGTTTCGACCCAGCCTCTTGTGACAAACAAACTCATGAGGTTGATTTTTTAGAATATTTTTTTTTTAGTAGTTGAGATAGAAATAAATTAAAGACGATTGATGGATAGAGATATATACACTTACTAAAGGTCTAATACATAAATCTGATTCTTAATTTGACATCAGCTGACAACTATGACCTTTAACTTTGAATGTGCACAAGTAGGCACTTAAACTTATATAAAATTGAGCAAATTGACACATTCGTCCTACATGGCACCCTACATGACAATTTTGTATCCTACGTGACGTTCTATGTGTATTATGTCATGTAGGACAAGTGTGTCTACTTGTTCAATTTTATACAAATTTAAATGTCTACTTATACACACTCAAAATTAGAGGACATAATTATCCGTTAAAATCAAATTAAGGATCATGTTTATGTATTATGCCCTTACTAAATATTGTAATAATACATGGTGTGTGAAGCAATTAATAATCATTGCTAAAAATCAGATTATTCTGTTGGAATTGGGGCCACCATGATTCCATATACCTTTCTCACATGTCTTCTATCCTTTCAAAACTTGAAAAAATCTCATAGTTAATCATCTCTTCTTTCTTTTTCACCTTTATTTTTTGCCCCTCCTCTTTTTCTTCCTTGGTAACATTCACTATCATTTCTATTTTGAAAGCAAGATAAATTATTATATACTCATTTTATAATTTCTCTAATCTCCTTACTAATCATTTCGATTCCTCTCAAAATATCGTACCATACTCCTTTTCCTTTTATTTTCTTATGTACAAAAAAAACATGGCTATTCCCTTACCCTAGTCAGAATATTTCAATTGAACATGTAATTAAGAAACGTTGGGTTACACGATATAAAGACAAATGTGTATAATTAAAGCAAATGACATATTATATGTTCTTTCTCAAATTTTGAATAAAAAACATCTAATTGAACACTTAATTATCAATAGGTATGGTGTTCAATTGGAACATGATTTACTTTGGGCTACTTCGTTCCTTAACAAACCAATTTTGATTTCCAGAAAGATCTCCACGCTGAGGGCTGAACCTCGTCTAATGATCTTATGGATCCCCATCCCGTCTTTTAGGTTTCATGTGTCTAAATGAAATATCATTTAAATTTAAGGGACAAATTATGCATTATTAAGCCTTTTAAATGGGCTAAATCTAAAATAACTCAGCATGATATGATCCTATATGTTTTAAGCTAAGTTCACAAAATGATCCTATCGATTTTCAAAAATGACAAAATAGTCTCTCTTGTTTTTTGTTCTTAAACGAAAAAAAAACATAATATGTGATACAATGAAATCAAAACTTTTTTTGTACTAAAAATATTATAATTTAATTAACAAATGAATTGAAGGTCAAACATAGAAATGAACTTTCTATACATTTGTAGTAAAAGTTTGACATGAGAATATGAAACAATTAGTACACTTGCAATTAATATGAATGGTAAGATCAGCTGTGGGGACTCTCTACAGAAAAATAATAATAAAAGTTTCAGTTAACTAAATAGCCCACGTACTTAAATATAGAGACTTGTAACGAGAATGGTGGGTCTTAAAAAGTATCTTAATAATGCTAATTAATTTGGTACCCACTTTGAAATAATAATAATAATAATAATTATTATTATTATTATTGTTTGCTTAATATTTAAGAGATGGAAACTTCTGTAGATTGTAAGTCTGCAGGTGAAAATGTAAAAGGTCATAAATTGCACTAATTAGTTATTCTCTGTTGAAAGAAAAAAGTAGTCTGCCGACTATTCTAAGAAATATAATATATAGAACATATGTAAGTAATTGGAATTCAAAAATATATAAAATAAAAAAGTCAAAGAAATTCAACTTTTCTTATACATATATATAAAGAAAGAAAATATTTTTAATCTTATATATAGATTCTAATTTTTCGTTAGAAGGTGTACGAATAAATCATCTATGCCTTCTTAGCTAGCTCTATCTATATATACAGTTGACCGTGACATTATATCTTAGCTTGTTATAATGGACAACCTATTTTTTTTGAGACATTACTAATCCCTAGTTTTTAATGACAATTATTTGTAATATATATATATATATATACACGCTATGATCATTGATCAGTGTGTTGAAGTTAAACTCGAAGAGAATATTAGGGGTTAGTAGGTTAAAGTTTTTTTTTCCTTTCCATTCCCATATGACAATGTGAAAACAAGAACTTATGCAGTGTGTTCTGGTTAATAATATTCTTAACCTAGGAATTTACACTTCTGTTTTTTTGACTTTTGCAAGTTTGTCTGGCTGTCTTTAGTTGAAAAATGAAAAAGGTTCAGGTTAAACCAACTGGTAACATGTTTTATGGAAATTAAGCCTCTAATTAAGTGGTAATAATGGTTTTGACTATAAAATGAGAAAAGTTACTGGATGAATATATCATTAACTGAATTAATTAGACTAAAAGTAATTTAGGACCTTCCTTTTACTTTTTTCTTTTTATTTATTTTTTTGTTTGTGGGTGGAGAAGTCCGTTGAGATATTTCTGGAAACAATTAATTAGGCAATACTGATAGTATTTTTAATAATATATTATAAATATTCAAAGTACTTTATTTTGCATAAATTTCTTAAATACTTATCTGGAAAACTTATCCAAACACAACGTATAGTATCATCTTTTTAGTAGCTTTTTTGTAATACACTATGAAAAAAAAAGGACAAAATCTATAAAAATTGACTTGTCTAAACTGTTTTCGATGAATTATCTCTACACAAAAAACCTTTAATGATGGGCTAATTATTGATGAATATCCTCATCGAAAATTTGTGTCATATAGGGTATTTTTATGATTTTATCCCATGCTCCATGAGAAAATCTTCAAAGTCACAAATCACAAGTAATAAACAAAACGGGTTAAAAATTTAAAATTACTCATTTCGAAAACTTTTTCTATAATAAAATCAGTAAATACTCCGCATGCCATTACTAACAAATTTGATTTTATTATATTAGATTAAAAAATGTATCTAAGGATTTGTTCTTATTGAAGTTTAATAATTGTCAAAGATTCTACCTTAAAAATACGAGCGGTATATATAAATACTTAACAAAAAAACAAACAGAAATTAAACCAACTTAACATAATTATAGGAAGAAAGAAGAAAAAAAGACTAGATATATATAATACTACAAAATCCAAAATTCTCATTCTACCAAATATTTAAAAATCATCAAAAAGAGTACGTAGTACAAAATATCTACATGTGTATTACAACGTATATAATTAAACCAAAAATTAAAAATACAATTAATTAATAGAAAAAACTTACCAAATTGATCTAATAAGTCATCAATTTATAGTCAGCAACAGTTTTTTTTTTTTTTTTTTTATCATAAAGAAATAGTAATAATAATAATTCTAATCAGGACAAGTCCATGAAGAAACTGGTCCTTCCCCAGTTGAACACACATTTTCCAAACCCTTATTAATCTCATGATGAAATTCTGATGTAGAAGAATTACCTGAATTTAACTTGTTATAATTTCCAGCATTACTATTATTCCCATCAAATGATCTCAGCCGTTGATTTTCTTGACCCCCATCATGATTATTATTATTTCTCCACAATCTTGAAAGATTATTTCCATCATTTCTTGCTTGACTAGTAACATTATTATTATTATTACTATTATTCCCTCCTTGAAATGCACTGATCAGATTTGCACTCACTTGTTGTTCATGACTTATTCCAAGTTCATCTAACGAAGGGACATTAATTGTATTACTGCTTCCGCCTCCTGTAGTAGACTTTGTGTTAAAAATCGATGCTCCAGCATTGAATGAAAGAATTTGATTCTGCATGTTGAACAAGTTTTGTGCTTGTTTTTGTATTCCAAGATGATTTGAACCTAATTGGAAATTTGTTGAGGTAGAGGTAGAGCCCGAGGTAGTACCAACACCAACAATAGAGTTGTTGTTATTTCCAGGCATTAAAGCATCAATCATGCTAGAACTCAACAACGATGACGAAGAAGCAGGAGAAGATGATAATTGTGACATAAATGGAGATACTTGAACCTTTTGTGCTGATGGTCTCAAAGGGTATAATGGTCCAAGCGAATCCAAATGACCTGTCCTCATCCCCGATCCAGCTGTCGGAAAGAGATCAAGACGGCGAGTGTAGGGTGAACCGGTGAACGGAGCAGTTGGGATTCCGGTGAATTCCTGAACCATTTGTCGAAAATTCGTCGTGTCTGTAGTTAGCACGGTGGTTGGCGCTCTGCGTGAGGCCCTGGTGCGTTTCTTCGGGTTTTTCGCTACATTGGGCTGCTGATCGGGCTGGGCCGAACTTGAGGCCCGTACAACATTAGTTGCTTCAACTGATGGTTGCATTGCTTGTAACGGACCTGAACCCGGAAAAGGGTTTTGATTATGATGATGATGAAAGAGTTGACCACTAGCAGCGGCAGTTGATGATGGAGCTGATGAGGTAAAATTGTTGAAATTATGGTCAGATCTTAAAGCCCGAGATGACGATGATGACCAAATGAGATCGTTCGTGTTGAACTGAGGATTTGAACTTTGTGGGAACAAACTAGCCGCGGTATCAAAGAAAGTATTATTGGGGTTTTGTTGATGTTGTTGATGATGATGAGAAAGAAAAGGCGGATTATTATTATTATGAGATGCAATTGAACCAAAATGGGCGAGTGAATTATTATTACTATTATTCAAGAAAGTTGAAATAGATTCCCCACGTGAATCATCATACTCTTCATCACCACCACTTGAAGATTGAATACTCCCACTATTCCCAGAATCCATACCTTTAATTTTTCTTCAATAAAAAGATAATTAAAGAAGAAAAAGTCTAGTATTTACTAAAACCTGCAAAATAGAAAGTGATAGTTGCAAAGTTTGAATAAGATTCAAATCGAAAAAAACACCCAACAAATTAAATTAAATAAAAAAAATTAAAAAAGTACCCATATATTGAACTTCCTTGAGTTAGCTCACTTTCTTGGACCACAAGCTTGTACTCGATCCAATAAAAATAAAAACAAATAGGATCATAACTTCATTTTTTCCGATGAATTAGGGTTTGGAGAGATCGAAAGGGAGAAAAGAAAAGAAAAGGAGAAAGGAGCGGTTAAATATAAGGATGGCTCTGAAAGAGATGCAAGGAAAGTAAAGTAAAGAGTTTTTTGGTATTTTTTTCAGTTAGAAAAGGAAATATAGAATAGGTGGGGGACTGGGTGGGTGGTGGGGTAGGACATTGGAGGGGAGCAAAGAAGCTGCCGGTAGGTGGCAACGGGTCAAACTCAAAGAGATAGATATATGTACATACAATACACAAGATAGTGAGAGATTGGTATATGAGGAGAAAAAGAATATCTTTTTCTTTAGATTTTTAAGTGTGAAAACAAGAAAAATGAATACTAGAAAAGTTTTATGGAAACATAAAAGGGAAGAGAAAAAATAAATATAAAGTACTATTATTATACTATAATAATAAAGTGAAAATGATATATTAAAAAGAACAATTTAATACTTAAAGAGTAGGTAGCCAACTAAACTTGCTTAAGTTGTCTTGTGAACTTCAACATCTCCGGAGTAATTGGGGTTGTGGTGAGATGAATAAAATTAAAATTTTGAGTTCTTGAGTTTTGTATATATATGGAAAAAAAAACCTAATAAAAAGCCTTCTTATTGGACTTTACATGACGTAAATTTTAATTAGTTGAGATTTTAATACGGATAACAGTTACATCAACTTGCAAAATTTAAAAAACAAATTCAATTATTAGGGATATGTTGTAATTGTTGAAATATATTCTTCATGTTCGGACTTTGAAAATAATAATATAATAATTATAGAGTACTGAATTTTATCCTAATTAGTGGATTTAATAAGCAAGAATTGAATTAATCATGAAATAGTTAAACAAAGAATGTAGGGGTTAGGGTGGTGATTTAAAAAATATATACCATTTGCTACGGCGCGCCGTATCGTCACGTTGGTTCAATATGTTGAGAATGTTCTTAAAAAAAATGGGACTCGTCTTATATGAGAGTTAAGAAAGTAATTAATTTTTGTAACAATCCTTATATTCTAGTATTAAATAATTCTTGTCAGAACTTCATTTAATTGTAGAGTAAATTCATTTAGATTATTCATTAAGCAATCATGTGATAGTCTCAAATTCAAATAATATGGTTAATTGGTGAAATAAATCATACATTTATTATTTAAGGTTCATTTTATATAATCTAATACTGTTCGATTATTTGATGTTCAAGACAATTGGGAGCTTTGAAACAATTCTTTAATTTGACTATTTTTATATCAACTCTAAATTTCTTTCTTCAATTTTTTTTTTGCTCTTTTAGTTTTCTAGTAATTAATATATTCTTTTTGTTCCATGACTTACTATATGCACTGTCTAGCTTTTTTGCAACCTGTGAGTTCCAGTGGTTACGGAAAATCTGTTTGTGTGACTATTTTTTTGATAAAAAAAAAGTAACATGCAAATAATGCAATCCATCCAATATTTTATGTTAAAAGAAAATTAATAAAATTTGATGTGCAGATGCAATATTATTGTGTACCTCATCCTTTGACCAAGTCAGAATATGGACCATCCAGAAACTTGAAAAATTATAAAATAAACATTATTATTATTATTATTATACGGTGTAATAATTTAACGTACAGAATCTTTTGGCATCCACGTCGATAAGAATTAATATTATAATTTTTTGAGATAACTATTTAATAAATGACTATGTTTTCTTTCTCTTACAATTTACAATTTTTTTATACAATGGTCTAAAGTTCTTTATTAAGAAAGTAATTTTTTTATTCGATAAATTATGGTCTAAAATTTTATGAGTTATAACAAAAGTTATTGGATCAACTAATATATTTTCTACAATTTTTTCAATACATTATTAACTATCAACCTATTGGCGGTGTCTAACATTGTTCAAAGGAATAAAATTCGTATCAACACATAAAAATAGAGACAGAATTTAAATGGTGAAAAAAAAAGAGTTATTGTACAAATCAACCATTAATATTTGCACTTGATGGTAGCAATAATTATCTCACACCAAAGTTTTTCAATTCTTTGTTGAAGTTTTTACGTGTGTGAAGGGATCAAAAAAATTAATGAACTCATTGGACATTTGAAAATTATTTCGTCATGAATATTCACATGATCTTTTGAACCTATACTTTACTAAATAAATAATAAATACACTTAGATATATCTACCCTAATCATTTATAATTAAAATGTTTGAATGAATAGGCTTCATAGTGATTAGTTCAACCACATTCTAGTTAGCTGCAACCACATTTTAAAGGGACCAAAGCATATAAATAAATAAATAAATAAATTATAGCCCATCTCTTTAGCTATTAAATAAGTAGCAAGTTGATAATGTAACTGAGGAAACATGGTAAATTTAAATAAGATCCATGTATATTTTATTATGCTTGTATCTTATTTATAAAATTATTCTAAATATGTTGTTATTGCATTTTTTTTCTGTAAAATTTCCTCCTATATATCTGTACTAAAAAATTAATTAAAGCAAGCACAATGGCTGATATTTTGTCCAAATATAATTTTATGATTAATATTATATATTGTCCTTTTATCTTTATTTCTTGTCTTCATTTATATATGAGTATTGTGTTAATGACCCTTCAAAATCAGGTACTGATCAGGAGGGTTTTAACTTGTATGACTAGCTAATCTATATAAAATAAAATGTCCTTTTACGAAAAATAAATAAGAATAGAAATTTGTATGCGTTTTTTTTTTCTTTAAAAAAAAGTAGGACATTGGAAGTGGTCGAAAATTATGAGGTCTCATATTCAAATTTCAATAAAGACCTAATATTAGGTGATTTCTTCTCATCTGTCGTAACATTGATGGAAAAGAGTTATTTGATACAAATTGCAAGTGAGAGATGACACATAAAATTAATCACGCAAACTGATTCGAATATGAGAGTTATTTTTTTAAAGGCATTATTATATTCTCTTGTTATGGCTATATGCCAACCCTACGCTACGTATCAAATCCCAAACTAAAAAAAAGATACAAATTGTGTACGAATATTTTAAATTTGCGGCCATTATTCTTTCGTTTATATCCACTGAATGGTTTCTTTCTTATCATACTAGTATACACTATACACTTTGATTATTAAGACGTAAAACACACTTTAACCTTTTTTTTGTTTTATTAAAATTATTATTGATCGATAACTCTTGACAATACGACAAAAACACTACTACAAATTAAATAATCGTATTTTCAGCAAAATCTATAATAGTATGTTCATCGTATTTCTAACAATTTTCTTATTGATCGATGACTCTTAACAATATGATAAAAAATTACTATAAAATTAAACACACGTATTTTCAACGAAATCTATAATAGTATATTCGTTGAAATCATTTCTAACGACTTTTCGTCAAATGTTTAAATTTTCGATGAAATTTCACTATTTATAGTAAATCAATAGATATAAAATATGTATCTTTTCAATCAATTACCAAAACTTGCAAGTTGAATTATTTTTAATATGTAGCTTATCATTAATCATAATCATAATATAAAGCCTTAATTGCGATAGAAAGAATACCGAATATCTAAAAATTGCGGCCATTAATGTTTTGTCTTTTATCTTTTGAAGAGTTTCTTGTCAAACTATACACCATACATTTTGTTATACTTAAAGTATATAATAATATAAAGAAATATTTATTCATATTCGAGATTTACTTCAAATTAAGAAAGTATATTTAATATCACGTGACACGTCATTCATTAAGATAATTGCAGGGAAATTATAACTTACATTTAAATTAAAATACTCGTATTATTTGTACAATATGAATATTCTCTTTCACATGAAAAACTTTGTACAGAGGGCCAAATCAATCCAACTTGTCTTGTCTACAAGCCATGCTACTTAAATTAGGCCAGGCAAAGAGTGGTCTTTGATATATATAAGAAAGTGCTAAGTAGGTTTTCGGGCGTGAATTTGAATTAGTCGGATTTTAAAATAAATATTTAAAATTTCACGAGTGAAACTCGAGGACAGTTAGTACTACTTCCGAAGAGCCAAAAACTATATCAGGGGAAGTCTAAGAAAATCTTCAATGAAAGTTTTACTGATTATCCTTCTGATTAATCAATGAAATTAATGTCTTGTTTAACTTATATTTTATCTTTAATTATTGGATCACCTTTAGGATTCATTTGTCTTCTTTTTTTTCTCACCAATTTATTCTTTTTAGGACGAATTACGTCCACTTTTACTAAGGTTTCGAGTTGTAACATGTACATTATATTATAAATGTTACTATACATCATCTTTAACATTTATTCATCCTGCAACTCTAATCAACCGATTCATTGAGTAACTCTTGGGTAAAATATTAAACTAATAAGAGTTGTATTGTCTAACTTCATTCAAAAATAAAGCTTGAATTTTTATAGAATCACATTTGAAAATCATTTCTATTTTGATCATTACTTAGATTGTGAATTGTATAGAATCCATTTTCTATTTTAAAGCGAACACTTATAAAACTAGAAAAAAAAAATCTTTTTACATAGATCTTTCATCTTTTGTTTAACAAAGCAATCTACAAATGGATAATTAAGCTTAACTTGATATATTTATTTTATTTTTTTTCTTCTATATATACTGGTATAACGATGAGTGGTCTCAAAAAAAGGCAAATGTTCCATGATTCAACTACAAGACAAGATGGAGCAAGGTTGTTTATATATGGGCCTCATTTTGGGCTTATTGTGATAAGTAAGTTCAGAGCTGTAATCAATCTGGGCCTAAGAGGCTGGAACACGATTATTAGGTCCAATTATAATGGGCCAATGCTAATTAAGAAAGATGGGCCCAATCCAGTCACCACTTAAATGGGTTTTGTGTCAAAAAACAATTTTAATACTCGCTCGGGACTCTGGTCACTTTTGCTTGTCGCATTTGGTTTTGAGTGAAACAGTTATTGACATGACCATTTTATCATATTATTTATATTAATTGATGTTTAATATAAGGTCTTGAAAAATAAATTGGAGAATAAGTAATTAAGGCTTAGGTAAAGTATGGAAAAAAAAATTATCGTTAAAAATGACAAGTAAAACTGAAAAAGAAAAAGTGTATTTAAGTTGATGTTTCACTATGTTGACATAATTAAAATTAGAGGTGTCAAAATTGAGCTCAATTGTAGGTAATCTGCTCAATCCGCCCATAATTTTAAGGGTCGAGCTTAAGATAATTTGAATTGAGTTCAATCTCAACCCATTCATTTGACACCCATAATTAAAATGTTCGTTCAATTCATGACACCTGCAAATTTCGGAGTAGCAACAAATTAAATTATTCTAGACAAGAACAGCTGGATTTATTATTTTTTTTAAATATAAAATGTAGAAAAAATCGTTTTGATAGACAAAAAAGGATGGTAATGGTGGTTGTTTAAAAAGCAATATATAGGAGTTGTTGTGATGCTTTTGTCCCATAGCTATATCCAAAGATTGCTTTTGTTTCTTCTTTATTATTTATTTATTGGGCTAAACTTTAATTGTTTCAATAATTTGTTAAATATGACTTTAGCAATTAAACCATAGAACATGAACAAGGATTGTATATTTGTTATATCCATTTTGAATCTCTTGAAAATAAAGTAAATTATTATCACGAACTAAATGTCTCGTTACATTTTCGTGATATTGCAATTTATGTACCAAGTTTTCAATCTCCAACAAAAAGGGAGCGTTGGTATTCTTATTTAATCAGGTCGGGTCAGCCCGCTTGAAACTATCTACAATCCAATAATCAAAAATGGCAATTTTCAATTCGGTATCGCGTTATTTAAATTTAAATTCTTACGAAATTATTCATCTCATTATTTAGTTCAAAATAAAGAAAAAAATAAAATAAAATTGAAATCACACGAACTGAATTGACGATTTAGATATGGGAGGTGGGGGTAGGGGTGTGTGGGAATGGGCTACGTAGTAGGAATGAAAATGAAGTGTATTGGATGATGCGAAGACACAATCGATACAAAATGTCATTTGAACTTGTTTATTCTACTTCTACTTTGGAAAGTCAATTTTCTTATTTTTATGATACTTATTTTTTTAGAAAAAATATTTTTCAATTTTCTTATCCAACAAACATGATAAATTGGAGAAAATGTTTTTCGCCATACCGAACGCATCAGAGATTAAAAACTAGTTAAAATTATTTTGTTAGAAAACTGAGAATAATTTATTACTTACATATATATTACTAAGAAAGTTAATTCCGAGTAGTTCCAAAATGAAACTTCTTCTCTCGTCCCAATTATACCATATATTTATCTTTGAGATAAGGGTCTGAAAAATACTCCAATTTTGATCGGATTTGCTGTTGCGATACTAAACTTTTATGAGGACCTATTATCTCTCTAGACTATTTAATACCGTATTTTTTACCCCATCAACTATTTAATAGTGTATTTTAAAGGTATATATGTGCCCACGTGGACACATTACTATTTATAATTTTGCATTTTTTATGTCCATGTGGGCAAATATATATGTTTAAAATACGGTATTAAATAGTCTAGGAAGGTAATAGGTCCTCATGAAAGTTTAGTATCGCAACAACAAATTCGACCAAAGTTAGAGTATTTTTTAGACCCTTTTCCCTTTATCTTTCGAAGAATTAATTTGACTAATATTTAAAATTTAAGTGGAGTTAATTAACTTAATGTTTAAAATTAAAATTTAGATATTAAAAAACTTCACGGAAAAAAAGTTGTAATTTATCTCATGTAAATATCATGAAAAAATCTATTTTAAAATATTAATCAAAGTTTAAATAGTTTACATTTCAAAAAATAAAAAATATCACATAAAAAAAATTCGATTTGAGGTATAAAGTGGGAAGAAGGGATGCTATAATTAGGATTTTGAATAAATTAATTTATTTTTCGTTTTCATATAGAAAAAGTAATAAGAATGAAATGTGTATCTGACATCAAATTATTTAATCGACCTCCTCCCTACAATATCATTATTATAGTAGAGTTTAACCATCAAATTCGAGAGAGATAGATTAATGTGATTTATTTATGCCTAAAGCACCTAAATATCAACTACTAACAACAAATTAAAGATTTGAAAGGAAAAACATATAAATAAGTGATTGTAAAAACTCAATTCTTAACGCTAAGGGAACACCAAAATATAGAATTGAGACATAAAGAATAGTAATACAATTATACAATAGGCCTCCGGTAAATCGTGACACAAAATAACTTTTACATTTGGTCTGAGTAATGTCATTTTTTTTAATAATAAAAACCATGAATTGGAAAAGGAAAGAAGATATATTAGATAGATTTGGGTGTATTGTCCTTTACTAGTTGAAAACTTTGACTGCCTTTTGGGCAAGAAGTACAATTTCGAATAAACTTCAATTTTGTCGGCAAATGGAATTGCCTATAACTACACTATAGTGTGTTTGGTTCCAAAAACAAAATAAAATTCTAGGAACATTTTTTTTTTTTTTGAAAAATAAGTATTTTTTTTTTTTTTTTTAAGGATCCGGCTCCCCTCTATTACTATTTACCCCTTCCCTTCATTTCGTCAAGTGCACCTCTAGATAAGAGACACGTGTCTTATTTAAAGTTTAAAGATCAAGATTATATTATATTAACAAATATCATAACCATAGTTAAGTCAACTAATTTTAGAAAACTATTCTCTAAATTTGGTAAAAATTACAATATATTTCATACAAAATTTAATATTTATTAATAGCATTAATTTTAATATTTATTAATAGCATTAATTTTATCTTATACTTTTATATTTAAATGTTAAAATTGTAGAACATGAAGCATTTATATTTAATGTGATAAATAATAATCTTCAAAAACATTTGCATTTAAAACAATGTTTTCTTTTATTTCACAAAAAAAAGAATATAAAAGAATTAAAAAACGTATATTTTTCCCTTCAAACGTACAATAACCACATTTTCTCCTTGGAATAATTTTGATATCGTTTAATTCTAAAAGCCTCTTGTCTTTTTTTATTTTTGTTTCGTGTTCTTTTATTTTATGTTTTTTCTTCAATATTGATAATTCTTCACTTTTTTTTCGTTTCTCGACGTAGTATAATATTTCAAGAATAAAGTTTACTAGTACAGAAAATTATTTAGTTGATTCTCACTTTAAATATCATAAACTTTAATATTTAAATATAAAATATAAGATGAAATTAATAAATATAATTTTTTTTAGGGAATATGTTGTAATTTTTTAATCAAATTTAGAGAGTAGTTTTCCAAAATTAGCTGACTTAACTATGATTATGATATTTGTTAATATAATATAATCTTGACCTTTAAATTTTAAATAAGACACGTATCTCTTATTTAAGGGTGCTCTTGATGAAATAGAGGGAATGGATAATGGAGGGGAGCTTGATCGATAGAGTGTGAGGCAGGTTCAGAATTAACAGGGGATGAAATAGTCGAAGAATTAGGGTTAGAGGCATTGGATGAATAAGGTGTCAAGTTAAACATAAACGGAGGGAGTATAACATTTTATTTTATATAAGATTTAAGCGAAAAGTGTAACATGTAAGTTGTAACTATTGTGACTAAGGGAGTAAGATAAAAGTACAATAAGTCAATGTTACAAGATTAATGGAAAAACACATATTGATTAATTTTGTTAAAAATGGATGGGAGGCACCGACAAATTTCTAATGCCATGCAGTAGAAGAAAAAAAAAAATGTATAAAATCAGGCTGGCCTAAAGTTTTTTTGGTCAATCTTTTGGGAATTTAAATTAGTGGCCCTCAAAGTGAACACAATGTTTTACATAGAGTTTGAGTTCCACAAGTCTACAAAAAAATATCAACATCATTTTTTTCATTTTCTGTTTGCTGCCAAAATTTTACTGTGTAGTGCTCTCATCCAACAAATTTTGTTGACATCTTCTGCTCCTTTTTTCATTTGAGAAGTCTCATTTCAATAGATTTCTTATACATTAATTAATGACAAGTTTAATTGGAAACTAGAATTACCACTTATAGTAATAAACTTAAAATAATATTGAAAGAGAACTTGTACTAAGCACATGCGAAATTATGTATTATTGCGATCTCTCTCTCTTTTCTTTCTTTCTTTCATCGATTAACAATATTCTCCAATTTTAGAACAGGAATACTACTTTATGTTTTATTAATAATTAAATTTACGAAAATACTTTTATTCCCTTTTAATAATCCACTATTTTAGCATAAATCTGCTTATAAACTCACACGTAATGCCTTATTTGATTCTGTTTCTAAAATGTTCTAATCAGTAAACTCTATTCCGTGTAATTTCACAAAGTGGGATCTTAGGAGGGTAGATGAATGCAAACCTTATCCAGGCCCTATCTTGAAAGTAGAGAGGTTGTTTATGGTAGACCCTGACTTGATCAAAATTAGATCCAAGGAGTTCTGAGAGGAACAAAATACTGTAGAAAGTATGACAAAGCACACATTTTAAACATAACTACCAAAAAAATACGACGACTAAAGTGCAATAAACGATAGATAATAATAGAAATTGAGGAACAAGAAACTACATGAGTACTACTACAACTACTAGTATGAAAGGATAAGCAAGACCACAATCTACTACCTGCTAACCTACTACCCCTATTTGTGTCTTCCACAACGTTTTATCTAAGGTCATATCCTCGATAAGATGATACCGTGCTATGTCCCATCTAATCACCTCTCCATAATACTTCTCTGGCCTACCTCTAGCTCTCCCAAAACCATCCATAGTCAATCTATCACACATCTGATCTACACTGGGGCATCTGTGCATCTCCTCATTAAATGTCTGAAACACACACGTCTCGTTTCCCCATCTTGTCCTAAACTGAAGCAACTTTCACCTTATCTCAGATATCTTTTTTTATTAATCATATCTCTCTAGTCCTAGTATGTTCATACATTCATTTCAGTATCACCATTTCTGCAATTTTCATCTTCTGAACGTGAGAGTTAGAATATAACTACCAAACTCGTTCAAGTTCAAACGAATTAGGCAAATTATATATACTTTTGGCACCCTGAGTAGCGTGTAAGCATTAGTTCCAGTAAGACGATAGTTTTCACAAGGTTTGGTGAATGAAACAATACATGTTTGCACGTGTAATATTCAACTTTGATATGATTGATTCCAAGGTCCTACTTGTTTGGCACAACAGCTGACATAAATCTTAAAAAAAAATTGTTCCAAATAACACTTTCTTGATAAAACATCCAATCATACTTTATTAGAAAATTAGAAATGATATATCCTACCCAATAGTCTTGTCCCCTTTTGGAATTTTGTTTTCATAAGCCTAACCCCTTTAGTTTCAAAAAAGAAAAATAAAGTTGGTTTCTTAGCTTCCACTCTTGGACCTTTGAGTAGTATATATATATATATATAACTATTACATCATTTCTTCTAATCTAAATAAGGTCCTATCACATTGAACACTTGATATACAAGTTTTTATTTGACCTCTCCACTTTGGATAAAGTCATCTTCCATTTGCAAAATTTGATTGAAGAAGAAATTATGGCAAAGATTGGAGAAAAATCAGTGGAAATTCAATTGGGTTGTGGTCTAGTGGCAGCGATATTTCAACGTGGAAATTGTAAGCCAATTAAACAACCAGTATCACAAATTTCCAAAAAGAAATTATCCAAGCCTCAACCAAAACCACTCTCAATTACTCTGAGGAACTCGATTTCACAAGATCGAAAACACGTTAGGAGATCAACATCTGATGGTACACGAAGCAGCTCGAAGATCAACCAATCGTCTAATTCTTCAAGCACGAAGAAAATGTCACAAGTTGTCAACTTGGTGCCTAATACTCACAATCTTAGGAGGCAATCAATGTTCACCTCGAGTGACTCGAGCGCGAATGGAACGTTGAATCGTGCTTCAAGCACGGGGAACATTATGTTATTAGGCCAATTAGGGAATTTGAAGCAGCAAAAGAGAATCCAACATGTTTCAACTCATCAAAAGTTTATTCTACAGAATGGCAGAGTATTGATGGGGAACATTGTAAACAAATTGGATCCTGATGTACTCAAATCCATGGGAAATGAACATTACAAACATGGAAGATTTGAACAAGCAATTGCTTTATATAATCAAGCAATCACCATTAATCCGAAAAATGCTTGTTATTACAGCAACAAAAGTGCAGCTTTGTTGAGTTTGAACCGTTTGATTGAAGCTGTAATCGAATGCAGAGAGGCCATTCAGCTAGATCCTTTTTACTACAACGCGCAATATCGCCTTGCAAGACTATATCTCAGGTACTAAAATCAACTCAAAACAGATTTTTTTTTCGAGTATTTTTTTTTATTGTAATAATATTTGTCTCAACAGATTAGGAGAAGCAGAGAAAGCATTGGAACATTACGAAAAATCAGGACCAAAAGTTGACAGAAGAGACATTTCTGAGGCTCAAAATCTTAAAAGAATGATCAGCAATTGCATAGAAGCTCAAAGGGTAAAAGATTACGTCACATTACTTCATATGAGCGAAAATGCATTGTCATCTGGTGCAGATTCAGCTCCACAGGTTTAAACAACATTGTCCATAATTTACTTGTCAAGTTTAATTTCAACATTACGTATTTAACAATATTTACCCTTTGTTATTTTCATACTCGAAGATATTTGCAATGAGAGCTGAAGCATTGATAAAATTACATAGACATGAGGAGGCATACACCATCATTCAGAAGGGACCTAATTTCAAAACATGTCTTTCTACTCGTATTTTCGGATCAGCTAAAACAGCTTATTTGCTAACAATTCGAGCACAAGTTTACACACTAGTAGGCAGGTTTGATGATGGAATCAGTACAGTTCAAGAGGCTGCAAAACTCGATATCAGCAATGAGATAATCGCGATATTAAGAAGAATTAAAGGGGTGGCATCAGCTCGGGTAAAGGGTAACGAGTTTTTTAAGGAATCGAAATACATAGAGGCTTGCTGTATGTACACAGAAGGACTAGAACAGGATCCATACAATTCTGTTCTGTTATTTAACAGAGCAACTTGTCGAATCAAGCTAGGGCAATTCGAGAAAGGAGTGGAGGATTGCAATGCAGCTCTTGTGTTACGTCCTTCGTATACTAAGGCTAGAGTTCGTAGAGCTGATTGTTACGTAAAGGTAAAATTTGTACTAATGTTAATCGAAGAATGTGTTGATAATATTGCATAGATTATACATTGACCAATTTGATTTTTTTTTTTGAATTTTGTTGTATAGTTGGAAAGATGGGAGGCTGCAATTCAAGAATTTGAAATGTTGTTACAAGAAAAACAAGGGGATGAGGAAGTTAAGAGGGCATTGATTGATGCAAAGATTCAATTAAAAAGAGAGAGGGAAGAGGATCAAAAACAAAGAAAGCTATGCAATGAATCTAACTTAGTGTTAGTTATTAGCAATTAATTTTGTCTCAATATTTTGCTTGTTTATGAAGAAGCTTGATTTGATTATTTCATGTTTGTGCAATGTATATAGCTTCAAGTCAATGTACAAGTAAATTATATATTCAAGTCATCATTATTAACAAATCATATAGTACTATACAAGGAAGAGTAATTTGTTGGAGTCTCATCTCTTTTGTGGGATGAGAATTTGGTATTGGATAATTGTCTCCTCGTTAACTAGTTTTTAGGATCGATATAGGTCCAATGTTCATTTTATTACGTCTATCTCAATTTATTGTTTTGGCACCCCACCTTATATTGTTCATGCTCCAGATGTCCAGTCTTGGGTGTGTTCGAGTCCCATAACATTTGTGAAATGGAATTTGGTTTCCTTATATCGTATTGGACAATTCTTCCCTAATGAGCTAACATTTGGGATTAAGTTAAGCTCAATATCCATTTCTTTATCATTAATAGGAAAACTTTTCCTTTTTCGGATTGTTTGAACTTTGAATTTATCTTAAACTCTCTTTTTTCATGGGATGTATGGTACCTACATTAGATTCTGACTAATTCGGACTATTAAAGTGAAAAATTCTCCTTATTAGGATTTTTCTATATCCAAAGTTAAAACTCGAGACTTTTAATTAATGATCGGAGGAATTATATTCATCTCAACACAACCTAAGATAATTGACTAATCATGAGTAAGGTTATAAAGATCGGATAATAGACTATCTTTTTCTTTCTCCAGCATACAGAAATTACTTTTTGATATTTTATGTTATCTTTTTGTAATATTTGCATGCACAAAGAAAGTTGGTATGCCCCTTTTCCATGTTATATAATTTATATTCTTTAAGCTTTTAATTAATTAAGTAATTAACTTTAAAAAGAAGCGCAATTTGAGGGGTTCATTTAGACCTAAAGCACCACATTTGATGTATCCTTTTCAAGATTGGAAGGAACCTTTGAAAAAATATTCCATTTACTTTAAAATTTAAAAACATTAGGAACAAAGAAAAGATATGTTGCATTTAAAAAAAAACAATTTAGATATTTTTTATTTATATTAATACAGATTATGAGTGATATTAGTTGTGAAAGAATAAGAGAAAAGTCTTCATATACCCTATTGTAAGAAATATTGGTGTTTTTCAAGCTTATTGGATGACACACTATGCCAATAATTTATTTTTCCCTGTACATATAAATTAGTACTATTGAGAATGTCTTCAAATAAATTATTTATTTATTATCATTAAACTATACTTTGTT
Source organism: Solanum verrucosum (assembly GCF_900185275.1). Classification (NCBI taxonomy): domain Eukaryota; kingdom Viridiplantae; phylum Streptophyta; class Magnoliopsida; order Solanales; family Solanaceae; genus Solanum; species Solanum verrucosum. Next base: position 2,115,270 of record NW_026019954.1, read on the forward strand.
AATAGTTAATACACATCTTCATCTAATATATGACTTATTCATGATAAATTATTTCAGTTTGATGTATATACTAGGTGTTTATAAGTTACTTCCTCTATCTCTTATTACTTGTTCATTTTTTTTTTTAGTTGTTTCTAATTACTTGTCCATTTTCACAAAGCAAGAAAGGACATTTTTTTTTACCTATTATACCCTCAATTAATTACTTTGAAAAAGATAGAACTTCTTGGAAATCTTAAGTTTTTAATTCACCCACTTCATAATTAAAGGGGTAAAATGGTAAATTCACTATGCCAACCACCATTTCTTAATATGTATGTCAATTCAAAAGTGGTCAAGTAATTAGGGACATAGGAAGTAGTCTTTTACATATTCAATGTGATATTCCCTCCATCCATTTATACTTGTCTGTTATATTTTTATTTATGTAGTTTGATAAATTAAGAAATAATTTTTATAATATATCTTTATCATTAATTATAGATATTCTTTTAAAATATTTAATTTATTATATTCAAACTTATCTTTTTATTAGCGTACTTTTTAAGGGGTGTCATAAGTCAAATAATGGACTGAGATAACAAAGAAAGAAAATAGGAAGTGGTGTTTGCTTTTGGAAGAAGAAAAATTTGAGCCTTTCCCAAGTTCCCATATTGGATTTGAAACGACTTCAACAATAAAACAGGCTTTACAAAAGGCCTTTCTCAAATCTCTATATACATATACATACATTCAACAAACTGAAGAGGGAGGCAGGGGCGGACAAACGTGTAGAGTTTTGGGTGCTCGAGCACCCATTGACCCTGACGGAAACTTTATATATGTATATAGAAAATACTGAAAATATTGTATAAAGTTTTCTTCAACACCCATTAAACAAATTATTACATGGGCGTTGTGGTTCTGAAGTCAGATTTTAGAAGCGTTGGTGCCCTCCCTCCATCGAGGGTTCGAGCCCCTACAACATCTATATTTTTGTTGAAAAAGCAAACATAAACTTCTTTGACTTCTTTTTCAAAATTTTGCTTATATTTCTTTTTGTGTTTCCATTTTTTTAGTTTTTGTATTTCATTAATTAATTATATTAAAAAAATATTAGTTAACTTCTACAAAGAAACTTTTTTTAGCTAGCAAATGTTAAAAGAATTGAGCATCCACGATCATCAGATCCTGGATCCACCACTGGAGAGAGGAATATTGCACTTTTCACACAGGGCTATGAAAATAGGTAAAATTTAACAGCTCACCCTTTTAGTTAAAAGTGCTCCGTTTAAAGAGAAAAATATCAAAATTAAGCTCGATGTACCTGAAAATGCTTAGAATTTTTGAAATTAATCTCAATGTTTCCAATATAAAAATATCAAAATTTTCAATCTCTTTTATTTCCTTTCTTCTTGAAGTACATACAATACAAAGGGCCTAAATAAAAAATTATCAAATTGAAAATATAGTCACAATCAAGAACAAAGTGGAAGAAACGCTACATTTCAATAACAAAGGATACAAAAAGAACTGAAATACAAAGCTGTAAATAGGGGACACGGACGGAGAAGTGGAGGAGAAAACGACAACAATAACAACATCCAATCAAGTTTAAATTCAGTGCATGCAATATTTTTACAACCCAAACACCAAAATTGAAAAAAAATAATCAAACCCATCAAATGAAAAATTGACAAAAGGTGACTTAAACTAATAAAAAGAAAATAAAACTAAATCTCGGGAGAGAAGGTGTTAAAAATTATATACTACTATTAAACATGAGTGATTGAAAGAATTGAGGTGGAATAAAGCAACTTAAAAACTAAAATGAGAAGAAAAAAAACAAGAGGAAATGCATACCTAGAGTAGCTTAAGTTCCATGTAGCACTATAATAACCCTCACACTTAGCAATACATTACCAGAAGGCTATGATTTTTTTAATTATATGTTTAAAATAAATACCACAATAAAGGACTTCTATGTACGTCATTATTGAGATGAACATATATCTACATGGGAAGTGATTAACTAAAAATAATATATTATCTAGTACAATCATATTCAAATATTATGATGGTGAATAAGAATTTTTTTAACATTTGAATTAGAGTAATGTATGAAAGAGATGATCATATATGTTTATGTAATGCATCTTCAAGAAGGTCTTAATTCATCATTTCAAATGTGTTGGAGCTACGATCCCCAACAATTAGTAGTCTACCAGCCAAACTTCGCTGATAAGGAGGCCTTTTGATGTACCTTAAAAAATCAAATGAACACCAATCATCAATTAAAGAAGTTTAAATTGGGAGTGTAGACACGTAATTTTTGACCGAACATAAAATTTTATACTATTTTTATTCCTTAAATATTTCTTTTATGTCTAAGTTAGATATTTTGATTTTTGTCTTATTTTATTATTTTAAAAGATTTGAAAATAACAAAAATATATGTTTTCTTTTAATTTAGGTTTAATAAATAAGCTAATATTTCTTAATTATAATTTATTATTAGCTATACAATTTTTGTTAGTTTAAAATATAATTAAATAATATCTATATTATATTAATTAAATTAAATTATATTATATTATATTGTATTATATTATAATATATTATATTATATTATATTATATTGTATTATTTTATATTATATTATATTATTAAAAATAACTAAATAATAATAACTTACCCTCACTCCCACTTTCTCTGCCAATCACCCCACCCTTACCTACATTATCCCATAATATATACTCCACTCCACTCCCTCAACCAAAAAGAGATACTACACCACTTCATCCATACACACGTACTACTCCCTATACGTACCACACACCCTATATATATTAACAGACTTCCCACAAACAAAAGAGGAAGAAGAAAAGGAAGGACAGAAACAAAAAAACAACAACACATTACACGAGAAAAAAAAAGAAGAAAAACCTTCCCATTTTATTTGATTATCCTTTTAAAAAATTCACCAACACATTCATATCTTTTCTTCCTTACCCCTTTTTTTTCATATCAACACAAACACATATACCATCACAAATAACCTACAAAAGTTGTGGGTGTTCTAATCGAGCTTCGGTTAAGATCTTGCGGTATTCAACTTTACTTTATCTTCTTATTTAATTTATTCATGGAATTTAATGTAATTATTATGATAAGTTTTCTTACACTTTTATTTTATTCATAATTTGATTAAAATGAAGAATGTGTTAAGTGTTATATCTCTTTAATGAATGAAAGTAACTTTATTGGTGATTATTTTTATTTATCTATTTTTGTTCACTAGTTGTGATGTCTTAAAATGAATGGGTCATGATGTTGTTCTTTTCTTAATTTCGATGCTAATAATGATAAAGTAAGAATTATTGGGTTCACAAAATTATTGTTGTTTTATTTATTAAATAAAGAATGAGATTTATTTTAGCAATTCGTCATTGTTTTGTTGGATTAATAAAAAGTACAATATGAGTATGCCTAATTTCGCCATTAACTTCAAGATTTTTTAAAAAAATAAAAATATAAGATGCGTAGGCCTAATTTTAACATTAACTTTAAGGGTGAATAAAAATAAAAGAATATAAGATAATCCAAAATTTATATTGTATCCTAGAAGTTTAGATTTGTTTTATTTTATTTGATTTTATTTAATATTTTCTTATAACATTAGACGGGTTTTACGCATGTAAACAAAAAATAGTATTTGTTTCAATTAAGAATGTGGTTACACATCTTTTTTGAAACACTTAAAAGAAATTCAAGGATGTGGTGACACACCTTGATAAAATTATTCTAATATATATTTTAACATGTGGGCATTTAGATTCATTTTACTTTATTTAGTTTTATGCATAAAGGAAAAATATAATTTTTTTTAATGACTAGATGAGTTTTTAGAAAAATATTAAAAAATATTTGTTTCGATTAAGAATGCGGTTGCGCATCTTTTTGGAGACATAAAAAAAAATCAAGGATGCAGTGATGCACCTTGTCCAATAATATAATTAAATTTTATTAATCTAAAGTAGAGACTTATGTAAAATAAATAAATTATTAGGTGTGATGCAAAGAAGACAGTTATGTCTCCAAATGTCAAGATCGAGAATGCAGTTATGCATCCGATTTAAGATTAATAAAAATTCAACAATTAAAAAATAAGCAAACCATGGCGTATAGACACAAATTATCCAAAAACATATCAAGATAAGTATAAGTCAATAAAAGCGACAGTGCTAGAACCACGGAACTCGAGGGGTGCCTAATACCTTCCCCTCGGTCAATAGAATTTCTTATCCGAATTTTTGGTTCGCAGACTAATATACAGAGTCATTTCCTTTTGATAAGGGATTAAACAAAAAGGTGACTTGAAACACCATAACTCAATTTCAATTGGCGACTCTGAAACAGTAAAATAATCCCTAAATCAATAACGTCACTTAAATTGGAAAAACCCTCCCGCTGCCGTGCGCGAAAAGGGGTGTGACATCTCTGGCGACTCCGCTGGGGAATAACTAGAATTCGAGCTTTGTATATTTGACTTTTACTTTATTTTATTATATTATTTCATTGGATATATTGTTTTGATGACCTAATGTGCTACTTGCTGCTCATTTATCACTTTGATATTGTTGAATTGTATATAATTTGTCTTCTCGTACACCATCTGAGTCTCTAAAAATAGAGTAGTAGGGAATGCAGTTATGCATCCAATTTCTTTTGAGATAAAACTGGAGTGTCTGGGCACCCAGTGAAGGATTTTAGTCACACATGTTAGGCAAGGTTGGACCAGCAATAAAGTCGGAATAGCGCTGCTACCGATAAGTTGCCCCTCCTTGACTCGAGTTTTCTACTCGGATAAGCCAGTCTAGATACCTATCTTATTCCGGTTTGAGCCTAGTAAAACTAGAACATAGACACGGTTATCCCTAGAAGACTCCAATTCATGTGACTTAGTGAGTCTCAAAACAAGAGCTGGGTCCGTCCAGGACAAGTATCCCTCTCTTACTTAACCACTTAACTCATTTTATGTGCTACATGAAAATGCATTTATTTTAAAGTTTCTATAAGTTGACTCATTTTAGTATGACTAATGCAATGAAATTTTTTATTTTTTATTTTTATCTTTTGATTTTATTTAAAAAAAAAAAGAAAACATGAAAATATTTCTTCTTTTAGAAGTTATTATACATTTCTTGAGATAAAATAAAAAATTTGCATTACTTAATGAAAAGAATAATAATATTTTTATTTAGATTTTCTTTTTCATAAAGTTTGTAAAAAGAAAATTCAAAATATTTTATTTTCATAATACTTTGAAAAGTTACATTTGTCAAAAAAAATATTAATATCTTAAAGTTTTTTTTTACTGTCCAATCTGGACGAACTACGCACACCTGATTCTCGCCTCAATGAGATACGTAGGCAACCCTCTTTGGGTTCGGTGATCTTCATTCAAAAATAAAAAATAAAAAATAATCATTTTTCAAAAGTTCAAAAAAAAAATAGAAAACAAGAAGCTTTAATCTTTATCAAAAATAAGTTTTTATTAATTTTCTTTTAATAATTCAAATAAAAAAAAAAACTAAAGAATTTGATCTCAAATCTCTAAAAAAGAAAAGCTTTGTTATTGAGTTTTTGAAAAAATATGTAAAGATCTTTGCAAGCGTGTTACGTATGCAATCTCAAACGGATTTGATCAATGCATTATTAAAAAAAAAATAAATTTATAACTGAAGAAGGTCTAACCTTAACAAACATTATTATCTATGAACAGTTAAATTAAGGTGGTTGATTTGTGGTTAAGCTGGCATCCCATCCCTATAATACAAGGTCAAAAGGGAAAAAAAATGACTGACAAAGACGGAAATAAGTCGGACAATGAAGAGGTCCAGAACCAGATGATGTCACAAGAAACAGTGTCAGCCGAAGAGATAAGGATACTAAGACAGCAAATGACGGAGATGTACGAAGCTTGGATGAGTGGACAAGCTCCACCGCCTTCAATCCGTGACTATCTAAATACAGATATGTCACCCCCTGTCCAAGTATCGATAAATGATCCAATTTATCCACCTGGATTCGATCCCTATGCTAACACATCCAATGTAGTTGGAACTTCTACGATACCCCCTTTGAGTACGCCTATGACAAATAATCCATTATTCATTCCAACTGCGCCGACAAATGTCGTTCAACAACCTATAATGGAGCCAAAATCCAATAACGATCCTCCACCCAAAGTTCAATATGATTGAGACGATACTCCTGAATTGACTTTTAAAATTCCAAGCTCTTACCCTCACACTCATCAATATAGTTCCCATGTTGAGGCTGAAAAAGCTGTTAAGAATGATGAACATGAAGAATTTGCTAGAAAAATGAAGAGTTTGGAACAGAGTGTAAGAGATATGCAAGGATTGGGAGGTCACAAAAGTGTTTCATTCAATGATTTGTGCATGTTTCCCCACGTTCATCTACCCATCGATTTTAAAACTCCAAAGTTTGTAAAATATGATGGACACGGAGATCCTGTAGCTCATTTAAAGAGATATTGTAATTAATTGAGAGGGACTGGAAACAAAGAAGAATTACTCATGGCTTATTTTGGGGAAAACTTGATGGGAATTGCCTCAGAATGGTTCATAGACCAAGATACTTCTAACTGGCATATATGGGATGATTTGGCTCGATGTTTTGTTCAACAATTTCAATATAACATTGACATAGTTCCAGATCACACTTCACTTGTCAACATGAGGAAGAAGACCACTGAAAATTTTCGTGAATATGCTATTAGGTGGAGGGAGCAAGCTGCTAGGGTTAAGCCTCCAATGAAAGAGTCTGAAATGATTGATGTTTTCCTTCAAGCGCAAGAACCAGATTACTTTCATCATTTACTTTCCGTTGTTGGAAAAACATTTGCTGAAGTTATTAAGATTGGTGAAATGGTGGAAAATGACATCAAGTCTGGAAAAATTGTAAGTCAAGCTGCCTTGAAAGCTACAACACAGGTGATTAAAAATGGATCGGGAAATTTTGGGGGAAAGAAAATGAAGGAGGATGTAGCAAATGTTGTGTCAGGCACACAAAAAGGTCCAAGGGGTCCACCTTATCAATCTGCACCACCTCAATACCATCATTATCTCCCTATGCAAGACACACAATATTCTGTTGTTCCACCTCAATATGCGGTTTACAAGGCACAACAATATGCATACCCACCAAACTATCCTCAATGGCGAGCGTCAACATATCAAAATGTTCACCCTTCTTCTCAAAATTTTCGAGCACCTTATAATCTTTGTTTGAGACAGGGATTTGGAGGAGGTCAAAGGCCTATAAACAATATCACACCAATTGGAGAGTCTTACACAAGTTTATTTAACAAGTTGAAACATTTGAAGATAATAGAGCCGATTCCTCAAAATTATGTGGATCCACATGCAAAGGGTTTCAATCCTACAGCACGATGTGCATACCATTCTGATGCTCTAGGGCACAGTATTGAAGATTGTCGTAATTTTAAAAAAAGGATGGAAAAGATGATTCAAACAAAGATGATTGTGGTTCAAAATGATTACTCCCAAATGTTACTAAGAATCCTCTACAGGCGCATAGTGATGTACACTTTATCGAGATGATATGTGATGACAAAGAATATGACAATTCTGAAGAAAAGACAATTGAAATTGGTAGAGCTTTTACGAAGGCTAACGTGCAAAGCAGTGACTAAGAAGTTCAGCTTGGTGATTGAGAGACACTCTTCTTTTCTCTAAAAAGAGTGTATAGATAGTTTATTTTGTCATCATTTCTGCTATTCAATCATTTTTATTTTTAGTAAGTCAAATCTTTTATCATTTCTCTTATGCGTTTGTTTGTTGAGTCTTGTCGTAGTTTGAGTTATTATAGAGTTGTGACCTAAATTTAGTTTGTTGTCTTGTCACCAAGTTTTTTTTTTTAGATCTTTAATATAATCTTTATTCTGTATCACTTTGATCCGTTATATTTGGCATTCCACATATACATCTCTTTTCAGTTCAATTTTGTGACATGATATGCAAAAAGACTTGGTCAGATCTTAAGATTATATCTAATCATGAAATGAATACATCAAAGAAATTTTATTTTTTTTGAGGAAATGAATAAAGGACTTAGACATCTTGATACTTCATTTATTATCCAAAAAAAAAAGAAATCATTTAACTTAACATGTCATTTGTTGTCAAGAATGTATTACTCAAATGGAGATTCTCAACTGACAAACATGCAACAAAATGATATACATATGTTGCAAAGAAATATTGTATGAATTTCACTTCACATCTTAAAGGGAATTGCTTGCATTTGACATTTTAAATAATTGATATGAAGAAGACATTTCATTCTACTATCCAAACATCGTGTAATCCTTTGCTATCCCTTTTGAGCCTTAATTTTATTTTTCTTTCATAGCCCTCTTTTGGAATTAAAAAAAAAAAAAAAAAGTCAAGAAAAGAGAAAAGTGAAAAAGAAAAAAAAGAGTGAGAGAAAAGAAAAGTTAGAGTGAAAAATAAAAATAAAAATCCAATAACAACAAAAAATAAACTTCCTGAACTACGTTCGACCTGATTCTTGCTTTGACAAGATACGTTGGCAACCTTATTTTGAGGTTCGGTCCAAACAAAAAAAAAATCTAGAAAGTCCTCATCACAAAAACTGGGGCAAAAATAATAATAATAATAATAATAATAATAATAATAATAATAATAATTATTATTATTATTATTATTTTATTGTATTTTTGTAAAAAGAGTCGATTTCAAAAGTTGCAAGTCTTAACCCTGTTACGCAGTATCTTTGAGCTTTCATGTCAATCATTTCATTTTAACCCTGTCTAAAAGCCACGTTACAATCCAAATAAAGACCTTCTGATCAATTTTTAACAATGACAAGTCAAGCAAGCTTTCAGTGTTGATTATATAAGGAAAAATGTTATGCCATTCGCATAAGGAGTGAAAAATGAGGGAATCTTATCGATGAAAATCCTCAAAATCCCTATATGAGATCATTTGAGTAGAGAGAAAGTAAAAAATGAGAGAGTCTTATTGGTGAAAACCCTCAGGGCACCGTAAGACGATAGTGAGTGAGAGATAAGAAAAAAAAAGACTTGTTAGTGAAAACCTTTCGAGACACCACTAGTCAAGTGTTAGTCATAAATCTAGTGCAAACGTTGAATTATAGAAGTCTGACTTCAAAGTTGAAAGTTTGACAAAGATAAAGTTTAGATTGATTGGACAGACCAGACCATTTAATCCAAAAGCATGTCATGATCATTACAATTGACCACCACTATCAATGAAATCCATTTATTTTTATTTATTTATCTATTATTATTATTTTCTTCTTCTTCTTAAAAGGATCAAATATTATTTCTTCTTATTTTGCGTCTCGCTCAATTCAATCTTGAGATAGTCTTCATTAAGCAGGCAGAAAATGATTTCAAAATTGCTACCATCTCTTCAATTGCACAAAACAAAGCTTGATTAGCCCATCAATCGTGACATGATTCAAGAAATAGTGATATGCATAGTAACTTGTCAGCAATTGACAAGTTTTGAATACAAGGTTCAATTATTGTTGGAGGGTGGAAACAGTATGACAAATTTGAAGTTGAAAGTTCTGAACAACTAGAGATGTTTTCAAGATTATCAAGGTAAGCTGACTAGTAAACGAAAGCAGTCAATTTCAAGCTAAAATTAGCTTCAAACATGGCAACAACAGGAGCAACTATCCTCAAAGTCAATGCCACAAATCGACCACCATTAAAATAAAAAAAATAAAAAAACATAAACTTTCTTTTGTTTCTTTTCTAAAACAGGGAAATATTCCTTACGGAAAAGATATCTCGATAAGGTGCATACCAAAAATAAAGAAAAGCACTGAGCCACTATTTTATATATTGTGTTCGAAAAGGCGACGGGAGACCATATTTATGTGATTTGTGGTCATTTTGACCTATAATTTACATGTCCTTTCTGTGCATAAATTTATAGAGATGGTTGCTTAACTATTCTCTTTCTCGTCATGGTTTTAATTTGAAGCCTCCGCTCAAGCCGGAATTACTTTCCATTATTCAATTGACTTCAAATATATTAGTCATTTTGAAGAAGATGATTAGAATAAATAAATTGATGCTAATGATATTTAAAAATAAATCACATTCTGGGAAAACCTTGTGCGTAAGCTCTTTTCTATATTCATGAGGAATCAAGTTTTTATTACATCTTTATGAGATCTTCCACTACTTATTCTTGTTTCTATCGCTTTCTACTAATCATTTATGTAAAAATGGTCTGCTTAACTTATTTAAAGGAAACTGGAATTCTGAGTTGTTATTAAAAAATAACACAAAAAGCAATGCAGGTTCCAAGCATTTTTTTGTTCTCTTTGCAGTAGAAACTATTAACAATTATTTACAGAAGTTTCAATTCAACAAAATCACCCAAAATAAATACCAAATACATGTTGACTCCCAACCTAATTGACTTAGAACAAATACAGTTACTTTCAAGATAAATATTCTTAATTACAACACAAAAGCACAACTCGAAATCTAATAATTATAAGTTACAACATATTCAAAGCAAAGTTCAATGATGATAATGAGAACAACTTACTTGAGATTCAAACCATCCAAACATGTTTTGGTGTGCTCTTCAGCAAATTTTACAGCCACTTCATTTTTATTTTTGTACTTCATTGATCAGCCATGTGCAACCCCAGAAAAAATCTTCAAATCCACCTGCATTAGAATACCATAAATCATTTCATTCATTTTAGCTATAATACACAACGGTAATGCATGCCAAGTACTATATGAAGTTAAGTTAATTCGATCGCACAATTATAATAATTCAAAAATTAGAAAGCATTGATATCACCTTGTTCACGATTTGACACTCTAATTACCAGACTGCATGCATCAGTTTTTAGAGTCCATAACTATATGAAAGCTAAATTATACGGACCGTTAGCCAATGCTTTTAAAATGATAGATGACAAATTATAAATACTGCTTAGACTCCAGCATGTGAAACAATTAACTTCCCTTCTCATGGAGGAAAGAAATTTAAGAAGCACCAAGACAAAACAACATAAATCATCGTATTGAACTTGATAGTCAAATATAACTCAGAAAAATTATTAAAAATAATTATTTTGAACAACAGTTTTTACCTTCATTCCATTGTTTCATGTTTCTACTCTCTTTTGATTTATCCTTTGTCTTAAGTGTCCTGTTTCACCAAAGGAATAACATAAGAACATATGAAAGCTAATTTTTAAGTTGTGCAGACTCTTCTCTTTCAATGCCGTATCCGTATCGAATTATCCAAAAATACACTATTTTTGACGAATTCGACACGTACCCCTTGACATTTTTGAAGAGATCGAGCTACATAGACTAATTTTAGTGGAAATTCCAAAGTAGGAGATAGATTAAAGAGAAAATGAGAGGAACTTACAATTGAAGGCTGCTAGAGAACAATAGCTATAGCCAATGAGCAGTGCAAGTATGAAGCTGATGAAGACGCTTTGGTGTCATTCAAATTGGGATCCTACACTAATGGTCATAACTTGAGTCTTGATAGATTTTCAGATGTTTTGATGATTCTCACAAATGCAGGGACCGGGTCCTCTGCAGGTGTTCTCATCCAGGATAATATGTTGTACAATTGAAAAATTGTTCTGTCAATATGATTGGTGAAGTCATCAGCGTACTTAACCAATAGAAACGGGCGAGGTTGTTTGTCCAATGGTCAATAGTTCTTTTTGGTTGATATAATCAAAATGACAAACAAAAAATAAGACATTCATTCAAAGAGAGAAAATCAAGCTTCAAACAAACCAACAAGGGACCTGATCAAAGAATTGCTTTCTGAACTGGTTGTTACTTTTGTTTGCTTATATTTGTACTTATCTTGTAGGATTCGTTTCAATCTTGGAAGAAACGTTTCAAAACTTTGTGTCAATCGTGTAAGAGCATAGTTAGGGCTAACTTTGTGTCTTACGGTTAAAAGTCTATATCGATTAGCAATAGTTAATATAGTGGGCAATGAGAGCATTGCTTTGACTCATTTAAGTAATAAAGATATTACTTAGGTTGAGATTATGAGGTTAATCTCATGGTTGTAAGTTGATATCTGTGTTTCACTTTTGCTTGGTGATTAGTGAAAACAATTGAAAATTCAGTGTGACAGGTCGTAATTTTACTCTCTTGAGCAAAGAGGTTTCCATGTAAAATTTTGTGTCCACATTTACTTCTAGTTATTTACTTTTAGAACTCAATCTATATTAAGGACTTGGTCATATGATTATTAGTAGACGCATACATTTGATTAATTGGTATCAGAGCCCCGACTTCTCTATTTGGTTAACACCAAGAGAAGGAATATCATGAAGGAATGACTGCTCCACCAAGCCTGGAAGTAGGTCAATCAACAACTTGTCCTCCCTGATTCAACGAACATTTCTATGGATGGTGGAAGACACAGATGCACGATTACATTATGGTAGAAGACACTAAGTTGTGGGATATGATACTCAATGGACCTTATGTCCCCGCCAAGGATATGAATGAAGGAGAGCTAACTAGACTAATCCCAAAGACCAAAAGAGAATACAATGAAACTGACAGGAAGAAAATAAAAAAGAACTACAAGGCCAAAAAACTGCTAGTGTGTGAGATTGGTCCAGATGAATACAACAGGATTTTTGCATGTGAGACTGCAAAAGAAATCTCGAATTACCTCAAAACAACCCACAAATGAACAACTCAAGTCAAGGAGTCCAAGGTAGACATGCTGACAACTCAATACGAGAAGTTTAGCATGAAGGAAGGTGAAACCATCTGTGAGATGCATACAAGGTTTACCTCTATCACAAACGAACTGAGATGTCTTGGTGAGCCCATTCACCCATGCAAACAAGTTAGAAAGATTCTCAGAGGCCTTAGAAAATCTTAGGAAAGCTAGGTTAATGTCATTACTGAGGCCAGAGATCTAAAAGTTCTTACCATGGATGATCTGATCGAAACCTGCAAACCTATGAGCTAAACAGGCAGCAGGGTTCATCTGTGAAAGATGGAATGAAAGAAAAATCAGTAGTATTAAAGATTTCTCAAAATGATGGGTTTGAAGATGAGGATGAAATGGCTTATTTGACTAGAACATTCTAGAAAATAGTCAAAAAACATGGAGGATTTCAAAGGAATGATGCTACCAGCAGAACTGCGAACACCAACGACCTTTGCCACAAGTGTGGAAAGCCTTGGCATTTCATGACAGACTGTCAGAACCAAAAGTGTGAGGTTTAGGAGTTTAAACCTTGGCGAATGGACCAGGTCCCTGACCATGCTAAAAGAAAGGCCAATGCAAATCAAGTTGTGAAGAAAACCTTTGTTGTATGGGAAAACGCCTCTAGCGATTCTGAGGAGGAGGAAAATCCTGAAGATGTCTCCATGATGATATTCAATGATGGAGAAACTGTATTCAACTCCATATTCTCATTGATGGCAAAATCTGATGATGAAGATGACAAGGATGACGTAACTCTTTTTTATCTTAAAATTGATTTAGACACCTTGTCAATTACGAGACGTAGAAAACTTGTTGTTGTGCTGATTGACTTTGTGGATGAAATAACAAATGAATATACAATGTTAAGTGAAAAACTAAGTCTCTGTGAAGATGAAAAAACTTCTCTTATCTCTCAAATGTCTGAAATGAATGTTAGGATGAATATTCTGGAGACTAAAAGTTTTCAACCTGAAGAGGAACCTGGTACCTCTGAGGGTGGAAAAAGGAAACTTAGTAGCTTTGAACTTGAAATGGATGAAAGTTTGAAAGTCACTGAGTCCAAACTAGTTGATGCTTTTGAGAAAAATTCGCAACCAGTAAGGGACTTAAGTCAGGTCAAAGAAGAGTTAAGTCATTCCCTAAAATGGATTGACTCATCTAAGATTCTTTCAAACTTATCAAATCAGAAATTCAACAGCAGGAAAGGCCTAGGGTGTAGAAAGATAGAAACACCCTACAACCCTCATAGCAAGTATGTGTCAGTCTCTGATAACCTTTTATGTACCCATTGTGGGAGAAATGGTTACTTGAAAAGAAACTATGTGTCTCTAAAAAGAGTAAAAGAAAATCAAGAGGATTTCTTTAAATTAGAGAAAGGGAAGGTAGAGAAAAATAAGGTACTTGGTCCTAGATATCAATTTAGCAAGAACACATTTGTAACACCCCGGAATCTAGTAGACCAAACTAGGGCTAAGTGAGAGGGCTAGTGCAACACCCCATACCCAAAATGGGGGAGACCTAGACAAAAACTTAGCAACATCAAGCCCCATCCACGGAACCACCCACGGTCCGTAGGTGGGACCACGGGCCGTGGGTCAGGAACCCTGGTTTGGCCAATAATCTCTGACCATGAACCATGCCTAACCAGGACGGGCCATGGGTCCATCCACGGTCCATAGGTTATGGGTCCGTGGTTCAGGCTTGGGAAATATTTTCAAGGATTTAAGGGTCTTTTTCGGGTTTAATTAGAATTAAGTGGTGTTGTTTTGCCTAAGTCTAAAACACATATATAAACATTTTTAACCCCAAAACCCCTCAATTAAGTCATTCTCTCAAATCCCCAAAGAATTCCCAAAACTCCTCTCAAATATTCCCTCTTTAGAACTTAAAGAAGAAGAAGAAGGAAGGAGGTTGGAGCTAGGGTTCAAGAAGCAAGGTTCTTCACACCAAATTCATTGGGCTTTATTGATAAGGTATGATAGTCTTCATCCATGGATAGCCCCTTCAAAATCTTAATATCAAAAATAGAAATCCCCAAATGTTAGAGTTTGATTTCAAAGTCATGTATTACTTTCAAAATAATTTTTAATGATTGAATTATGTCACATTATGTATAAATTGATTATTTTATATGGTTTTATGTTGAATTCCCCACGAATCCATGCAATCCCCATATTTTCCAATTATGATCTTGTGACGTAGGTCTTGGTTGATGAAGGTAAAATGTTATGAACTTATGCATGTAGTGATTGGCTTATTTGAATTATGATTATATCCATGTCTAATGTAGTGAATTCTATATGTGTTGATTGAATATGAGCTTTGATCCTTGAAGGGCAAAGTATGAGAATTATACATGATTATGAAATTTATGTATATGCTTTAAGAACACTTTGAGAGTGAAGTGCCTATGATTATGATGTAGTTGTTGTGTTGTTGAAACGATATTCTCATATACACACCTATGCATGAATATGATCACGATATGAAGATTCTAAGATTGTAAGGCTTTCTCACCTAATTGAATCTAAGATATGAATATGTAGACATGGACGATGAAAGGTTATTCTCACGCATGATCTAAGAGCTATCCTATGAATTATGTTGGATTGAGTGTCAAGACATTCTTCCATGAATATGAATTTAATTCAATACTTAATATGAACTTTGTAGGAATTAATGCTTAGCACCGAGTGGATATCGTATATAAGATGTAAGCTTTTACGCTAGTTGACTCCGGCTGCCAATGGGTTCCTTTTGCACTAGTCGAGTTTGAGTTTCCAAAGTATATCTTATGAGATGGAAACCTTTTACGCAAGTTGAGTATGAGTTTCTAATATCAATCTTCTTATCCCATGAACTAGGTACCCCCATAGGTTATTTATTTAGCTAATGGATCCACCTAAGCTAAAAGTATGATTCTACCTTAGGCAAGTAGGACAATCATTTTTGGTGTGGGTAACACTGGGGGATCATGTATAGCTCACATGGTCTCATGCCGATTAAGGCTTATTCCCACAACAAGAACAAGATTATGAATTATGAACTATGGTTACTTAATAAGCTTTGTTGTGAGTTTTCAAAGGGTTTTAATGATGATTATGATTATGTTGACTATGTTTATGACTTATGCTCTTCCACTATCCTTATGATAATGTTTAAACTTGGTGAATTGCATGCTTTAAAATGAAATGTCCCTTTTAGCATGTTTTTAATGTATTTATGCATGACTATCATACTTGGTACATTTTTGTACTAACATCTATTTTTCCTATATTTTCCCTAAGTGTAGGGTCCGGTTCTCGAGTTGATCATTCTAGTGGCTAAAGCTTGGACTTGTGTATCTTCTTAGCTTGTTGGTGAGTCCTCATGGTTCGAGGATGACATTTTCTCATGTTGTAGTTTTGTTTCTTCTATTTTTCCTTTTTGGACTATGTTGTAAGGGATAGGCCCTATTCCATTCGAATATTGTAATAGATGGCTATGTTGAGACTTATAGTCTAGACTTCCGTTTTTCTTTTATGAAAATTTCAGACTTAAAATGTGTTTTTACTCTTACTGTTCTATTGCTTATGTGATGATATGCTAAGTGGCTTGTATGGAGTCATTCGGGATTCTAGGGGGTATTGTAGCACTCAAGAAACTATTGGGCTAAACTAGAGCTTAACGTGAGGGTTATAGTCGTAAATGTACCTTTCTGTACCTAAAAATATAGGTTTCGTGTTAGAAATTCAAGGTACAAACCCCAAGGACCAACCATGGGTCCTTGAGGAAGACACTTAGAGGCTGCCTGGGTAGTGACCGACGAAGGGCACTCACGCCTCGTGGGTCAGTCCACACCTCGTGGGTCAGGGACATAGGTCAGGCCTAGAAAATAAGTTCCAGAACCTCAACCCACGGTTCACCATCATGCCACGTGGGTCCATCCATGGACCCTGGTCATGGGTTCGTAGGTGAGGCCTGAAACTGCCTTGTGGCAGTTACACTTAGGGGCACTTTGGGGTTTTCCATTTTAAGTTAGTATTAAGTGACATCGTTTTACACTAAATTAGACTAACTATATAATGATTTAAGACCCCCAAATTAAATGATCTTCCTCATAATTCTAAAATCCCAAATCAAAACCAACTTTCCCCCCTAAATTCTCTCTCTAAAACTTCAAGGAAGAAGAATAAGAAAGTGGAGGCTAGGGTTGAAGAAACAAGATTTTATACTCAAATTCGATGGGATTCATAGTCAAGGTATGGTAGTTCTTCATCCATGGATAGACTTCATTCATGGAGTCCTTTCAAAACTCAATTTCAAAAGAGGAAAATTCCCCAAAAGCTAGGGTTTGACTCCAAGTCATGGATTCCTTTAAAAAACGATTCTAAATGATTTAATTACTTTATATTATGATCGAATTGATGATTTATGATGGTTTTATGTTGAAATATCCCAAGAATCCATGAAATCCCCATATTCTCAATTTATGACTTGTGATGTGGGTGAATTGATGAAAGAATGATATCATGAGATTATGCTTGTTATAATTGAGCTATTCAAATTATGTTATCATCCATGTCTAATGTAATAATTCTAGAGGTGTTGATGGAATATGATTTATGGTCTTTGAAGGGCAAAGTATGTGAATTATGCATGATTATAAGGGTTTTGTGTATGCTTAAAGAACACTTTGAGAGTAACGTGAATATGATTGTGACTAGTTGTTGTGTTGTTGGAGGTTGTTCTCATGTACACACTTATGTATGAATATGATATGATGTGAATGGTTTTCTCACAATATGATTATTCTAAGGTTGAAAGGCTATTCTCACCTATTGAATCTATGAGCTCTAGTATGATTTATGTTGGATTGAGTGTCAAGAAATTCTTCTATGAGTATGAACTTAATTCAAGACTTAATATGTAATCTATGGGAATTAATGCTTAGAATCGAGTGGATATGAATATGAGATGAAAGTTTATACGATAGTTGATTCCGGCTTTCCAAATGGTCGTTCCTTCCACCTTAGTTGAGTTTGGGTTCCCAAAGTATGTATCTCATGAGATGGAAACCTTATACCTTAGTTGAGTTCGAATTTCTAGTAGCAATCTCCTTATCCCATAAACTATGTGCCCTCATAGGTATTTAGCTAGTGAATCCACCTAATCCAAGAGTATGGTTTTACCTTAGACAAGTAGGACAATCCATTTTCGGTGTGGGATAGACACCAAATTTCCTGGTAAGCTCACATGGTCTATGTTGGTTAAGGCTTATTTCCCCATTATGATAGTATGAAAAAGAAGATGAGTTATGAACTATAGCTACTCAAGAAGCTTTACTTAGTATGGGTGGGCTAATGGAATCTTATTCATGCATTGCACAAGGATGCTTTGAGGGTATGTATGATATGATGATTTATGAGTTGATTATGCTTATGACTTATGTTTTTCCATTATCTTCAAAATGATGCTTTAACTTAGTAAATTGTATGCATTCAACTAAAATGTCCCTTTTAGTATGTTTTCACGATTTTAGGCATAACTATCATACTCAATGCATTTTTGTACTAACCCATATTTTCCTTCATTCTCCACAAGTGTAGGGTCCGGTGTTTGAGGTGATCTCCATCTAGTTCAAGTTTGGATTCGACTATTCTCCTAGCTTGTGGTGAGTCCTCATGTTTCGAGGACGAGTGTTTCATTTGTACTTCCTTTATTGTATTTCCTTTTCGGATTATGATTGTATGGGTTGTGAGCCTGTTTGATTCCAATAATGTAATAGATGGCTATATAAAGACAAGTCTAGACTTCCGCTTTCCTTTATGAAAATTTTGGACTTGAAATGTATTTTACTCTTTATTGTTATTTGCTTATGTTATGATATGCTAAGTGGCTTACATTGGGCCTTTCGGGGTTCTATATGCCTTGTTATGTCTAGGGGGTACCCTTAGGTTGTGACAGATACCCCTCGATTCTGACAAGATTGCCCCCTTGGACTGTAAGGTTTCTCATCAAACCTTTTGATAGCTTTTGGGAACTCCATCTCAAGTGGGTTCCTAAATCTAACAAGTAATTCTTTTGCAGAAGAGAAGAAGCAGTCAATGCTGGTACATAGACAGTGGCTGGAGACACTTAAAACTGCCTCTCTTTGGAAGCACACTAAGATGGTGGTGTGTCATTTGACGACGATAAAAGGGGGTTTATTCGTGGTATTGGGAAGATTGGAAGGTCAGTGGAACATTTCATAGACAATGTATACTGTGTGAATGATTTGAAGTACAACCTGCTCAGCGTTCCCAAATCTGTGATAAAGGAAATGAAGTAAACTTTGTGGCTGACCAATGCATAGTCACATATTGTGCTTCTAATAAAGTTGTTATGTCTGCCAGAAGGGTTAAAATATGTTTTTTGCTAATCTCAACTCCATAGAAAGGGATAGTCTCACATGTATAGGTGCTCAATCTGACAATGCAAATCTGTGGCACAAAAAACTAGGGCATGTGAGCTCGTCTTTGCTAAACAAACTTGTCGCGGGGGACCTGGTCCATGGATTGCCTAAGCTGAATTTCTGTGACAACAAAGTCTGCAATGCCTGTATGAAAGGAAAACAAATAAGATCTTCTTTCAAACTGAAGAAAAGAGTTAGTACAACCAAGCCACTAGAGCTTCTCCACATGAACTTATGTGGACTTGTAAGAGTTCAGAGCACAAGAGGGAAGAAATATATCTTGGTGATTGTTGATGACTTCTCCAGATTCATCCGGAACATGTTTTTGTGAACTAAGGATGAGACAACAGTAGAACTAATCACCTTTGCAAATGCAATTCAATTGAAGGTAAATTGCAAGTTTGTAAAGATTAGATCAGATCATGGCACAAAATTTTAAAATGCCCAAATTGAAAGTTTTTGTGTTGACCATGGGATTCATCACAACTTTTCTGCCCCAAAAACTCCTTAACAAAATGGGGTGGTAGAAAGAAAGAATAGAACCTTGGTGAAAATTTCCAGAACCATGCTCATTGACTCATGATTTGCAATGAACTTCTGGGCAGAAGCAGTAAATATAGCTTACTATGTTACAAAAAAATGCCTCATCAGGGTAGTGCTCAAGAAAACTCCTCATGAACTATTGAATGGAAGAAAACCAACACTCAGTCATCTAAAAACCTTTGGGTGCAAGTGTTTCGTGTTGAACAATGGGAAGGATGGCCTTGTAATGTTCGATCCAAAGAGTGATGAAAGGGTTTTTGTGGGGTATTTCTCAACCACTAAAGCATACAAAGTCTACAACAAAAGAACTATGTATGTAGAGGAAAGTGTGCATGTGGTTTTTGATGAGTCTGCTGATCTGAGAAATATTGACCTAAGTAAAGATCTTGAATTTGAGGAACTGATACAAATTCAAAGAGATAATATAATTCAAAAATCTGTAGCTGAAAATGATGTGAATAGAGAAATCAGTGCAGAACACACATAAGAACCTGGTCCTTTTAATGCTGCTTAGGAAGGAGTTTATCACATTGAAGGCCCTGAAGGCGGTGAATTAGCTACTGATCAAGATGAGGAGATAACACGAAAGTCTGGATGGAAACATCAATCCTTCCATCCTCTAGACAATCTTGTATCTCCCCTTGAATATGGAATTCAAACTAGATCCAAAATAAAAAATCTAGTTACTTTTTCAGCTTTCATCTCCACTATTGAACCCAGAAACATCATAGAGGCTTTAAATGATATTAACTGGGTGAATTCAATGCAAGAAGAGCTTCATTAGTTCGAAAGAAGCAAAGTATGGCATATGGTCCCCAGACCTCTCAACATAACCAATATTAGGACCAGATGCGTATTCAGAAACAAGTTGGATGAACATGAAACTATAGCTAGAAATAAGTCAAGACTAGTGATACAGGGATACAATCAAGAAGAATGTATTGACTATGATGAGACTTTTGCACATGTACCAAGGATGGAAGCCATCAGAATTCTAATAGATTTTGCTACCCACATGGAATTCAAGTTGTTTCAATTAGATTTTAAGAGTGCCTTCCTGAATGGTTACTTGAAAGAGAAGGTTTATGTAAAACATCCTCGAGGATTTAAAGATGTTGATCTGTCAAACCATGTGCTAAAGTTAGACAAAACTTTGTACGGCCTGAAACAAGCACCAAGAGCTTGGTATGAGAGACTGTCAAAGTTTTTTCTAGGAAATGGGTTCAAAAGAGGAAAGATCGACAACACCCTGTTCTTGAAATCTAGAGGAAAATAGTTTCTGATAATGCAAGTATATGTAGATGACATTATCTTTGGAGCCACTTCAGATCCTCTATACAAAGAGTTTGCAGCCCTAATGAGTAGTGAATTTGAGAAGAGTATGATGGGGGAGCTCACGTTTTTCTTAGGTTTGCGAATCAAACGATCCCCTAAAGGCACATCAATATGTCAAGAGAAATGCATTATAGAATTGCTCAAGAAGTTCAGCATGCAGGAGGACAAAATACTTGATACTTCAATGAACATAGATGTCAAACTTGATAATTATGAATCATGCATTGATGTGAATCAAACCATGTATAGAGGAATCATTGGTTCACTCTTCTATCTTACTGCAAGCAGGCCATACATAGTCTTCACTGTAGGGATGCGTGCGAGGTTTCAAGCAGCTCCGAAAGAATCACACCCACCTAAGAGGATATAGAGATATTTGAAGGGAACACAAGACCTGGTCCTATACTATCCTTCTAGGGATTCCTTTGACTTGATTGGATATGTTAATGTTGATTATACATGTTTTCTTGTTGACAGGAAAAAAACCTTATGCATGGATCATTTTCTGGGTCATTACTGATCTCATAGGGAACTAAGAAGCAAAACTCAGTGGCCCTGTCCACTGCTAAAGCTGAGTATGTGGTTGTTGCTTCATGTTGTGCTCAACTCTTGTGGATCAAGCAAAAACTCGAAGACTTTGGTGTCCTCACAAATACTATTTCACCCATATGTGACAACACAAGTGCAATGAACATGATGAAAAAATCTGTCCAACATAAGAGGACCAAACACTTAGATGTGAGACATCACTTTCTCAGAGACAACATTGACAAAGGAAATGTGGTGGTGACATACTGCAAAAAAGAGGACCAAGTAGCTGACATCTAATTCACCAAGGCACTAAGAAAAGAGCACTTTGTCAAGAATAGACTGAGTCTGGGAGTGCACAAGCTTAGCTAATTTCACAAAAAAATTATATAAAGCCTTCTATTTGATTATGCTGAGGAGGGCAGGTATCTAAACTTATTGTATTGCTTGTTGTTTGTGAATTCACAATGGTACCTTACTGGAGGTACACACTTACGACATGTTTACTAAAGGGAAGGTATAACCATAACAGGCGGGGCTATCTATAGAAAGGGATCTGTTCTCTTAAAGGTTAGTATCACTTGTACTACATAGTTTTCTGTCAATGGTCATTGCCACATGTCATCTCTCCATCTCTTGTGTCAGTTACATACATTTTTTCATTGTTAAAACGAAAGGTCGCTACTGTTCAGGGACCCGATACCAAGTTTAAATACGACCCTCTATCTGATTTCTATCAAATCAAATCTTCAAACTATTTTTGGAAATTTCTCCATGCTTCTTAAACTGTTCATCCTCCTTCTCTCTCATCAAAATGTCAAACCCTTCTTCTCCCTCAAATCTCCTCCTTCCCAAGAAGTTGAAAATCCTAGTTCATTCAATTTCTCAACGCTTCCATCTGAGGGCTCTCCATCTACTCCAATGTGTGGGGTTGGTGAAGCTGGTGAATCTATCACACCTCACAGTGAAGAATTAAAGTCTATTGCACTTAACCCTGTCGAAAATTTGCCTTGATCTCCAACACTCATTATATCAGAGAAGTATTCTCAAAATTCTGAAGCGCAATCGGTTTTCAACTAGGACATGTATCATCTACTATGTCTGAAAGGTTATTTAAAGGATATCTACCAGAGGGTAAAGGAATGGAGTCCAACATATTGGCTGCTGCAGAGGAACTGGTGGCAGTACAAAGTCTTGCATGTCTTAGAAGAGACAGTCATGCCACTCTCCTAGAAGAAAAGTGCCAGTCATCGGAATAGGTCCCACATAGTGTTTATCCCATGGTTGACCAAACCCATGAAACCATGGAAGCTAACAGTGAAGAAGAAGAAAAAGAAGAAGAAGTTCCTCTTGTTTGGTCTAGATGAGGGGTTCGAAGAGCAAATGTTTCAAATATGTGTGCATCAGATCTTGGAGAAACTGAAGTTGTTCCTACGGCCAAGATTAAAGAAGAACCCACTGAATCAGAGAAGACATGAGATATGTCATAAGAGGTATTACCCAAAAACTGCTTGGAGATGCTCTGAAGGCAAATTATGCACAAACTATAGAAATCGAAGGCAAATAAGACTTCTCAATGTGCCTACCGTCAATCCCATTCTATTGCCTCAAGAAATAGGTTCGAGTGAAACAAAATGTGAGGATATTATTTGAGCTGTGCTGAAACGAGAAAATAGGTGGATGAATAACGAATTAAGAAAGTCCTAAATGGAAGGATGTTCGATTCTGACATACTCCCTGAACCTGGTAAGAGGACCCTCTTTGATTCGGTCTCTTTGCAAAGTTAGGAACATATGTTTGAATGTCCTGTACTATATCTGCATGAACCAGAAGTGTGTGAGTTCTACTACAAAATTGAACTCCTTGATGATAGAGGGATAAGGACTACTGTGCCCGAAGTGACTATTTCCCTAAGAGAAGAAAGTCTAGGGATTATACTGGGTGTTCCGATCCATCTCAAGGGATCAGATTCGTTGAAGGGTGCAAACCGTCTATCAATTTTGTTCAAAGGGCTACCAAGCATGGGGACATGAAAATTGCTGGGCTTCCTAAGAAGTTTCTCCAAGGGGAGTACCAGTTATTCTTTGAGTGTGTAAACAAGGTGGCTGTGCCCCGAAGTGAAAAGAGGAGTGTCTTCTGCATCAATTTTCCTGGAATTATGCTCGAACACATGCACATAGTTATGACCTGGAAGAATGCCAAGCATGGCATACCCCATAGATATCTGTTGAACCATGTGTTTGTACACTTTGGAGTGCCTCTTGGCAGGGGAGTACCTGGAACAATCAAACAAATGTTTCTGCAACCACACTCTTGTAATGTGAGTGTGTTGATGGTAAAGTCAAAGCCAAGTCTCATGTCTCTAAACTCCTCGTGAAACAAGAAGCTCTCAAGCACGAATTAGATGATTTCACGACTACCTTGAGTGGAAAGGATGTGGAAATTGCTCGACTTAAGGCCCAACTTCAACAAGCTGTCTCTCGAGGACTTGGTACCAATGCAAATAATAAGGAAGAAGTTGAAAAGTTGAGGGCTGAAAATGTGCGGCTGCTTGAGTCAAATGCCTCACTCAATGAGGAAATCAAGTCTCTCAACAAGCAACTCATTCATGCACGTGTTGATGCTAATTCTCGCCTGACTGTGGTGTTGTAGTCCTTTTCTCCTCATCCCCCTCCGTCCTAAAAATGTCTGTTGTCTAAGTTTTAAATTTTTCCTATGTCTCTTGTTGCTTCTCCTCTCTTTTTCTAGTGGCAAATGTACTGTTTTTCACTGGACTTTATGGCCAGTATTGTTATCTAATAACATTATCTCATTTCCCCCTATTTGGTATGCTTTTGTCTTCTCTATTTATGCCTACATGCTCATATTCTGTGTGGCACATGGCCCTGAATTCCTAATGGTTTTTCATGCAGCTTGTATATGTTTATTGTCACTCATTTTCAATGATGTCAAAATGGGGAATTTGATTATAAATTGGTGTGTTGAAATTAGAGTATGTTGACAGGGGAAATGAACTTGGTGATAGGGTAACTACTGATAATTTTGAATAAATATAAACCCATGCTAGAGCATACGTTGAGCCAGCTTTGCCAGATCGGACCGCGTTCGTCTTAGAGTACCAGTCAAGCTCATTGAGGCAGTTTGTTTGTCATCATCAAAAAGGGGAAAATGATAGGTTTTCAGATGTTTTGATGATTCTCACAAATGCAGGGTGTTCTCGTCTAGGGCAATATGTTGTACAGTTGGAAAGTTGTCCTATCAGTGGTTGGTGAAGTCGTTAGCGTACTTAACCAATAGGAACAGACAGGGTTGTTTGTCCAATGGTCAATAGCTCTTTTTGGTTGATATAGTCAAAATGACAAACAACAAAAAAAATCATTCATTCAAAGAGAGAAAATTAAGCTTCAAACAAAACAACAAAGGACCTGATCGAATAATTACTTTCTGAACCTGTTGTTGCTTTTGTGTGTTTGTATTTGTACTTATCTTGTAAGATTCGTTTCAATCTTGAAAGAAATGTTTCAAAACTTTGTGTGAATCATGTAAGAGCATAGTTAGGAGTAACTTTGTGTCTTATGGTTAAAAGTCTATATTGATTATCAATAGTTAATATAGTGGACAATGAAAGCATTGCTTTGGCTCATTTAAGTAATAGTGATATTATTTAGGTTGAGATTAGGAGGTTAATCTCATGGTTGTAAGTTGATAACTGTGTTTCACTTTTACTTGGTGATTAGTGAAAACAATTGAAAATCATGGCGATAGGTCGTGATTTTACTCCTTTGAGCAAGGAGGTTTCCACGTAAAATCTTGTGTCTTCATTTACTTCCAGTTATTTACTTTTAGCACTCAAACTAAATTAAGGACCTGGTCCTGTGATTATTAGTGGACACATACATTTCATCAAGTTTGAGTTATGAAATTTGCACTCCACTTATAGTACATACAAAAAAATGAGGAATTCAATACCATGAGAATTTGATTGTCAACATCAATTTATTGCAAGACGGTTGCATAATAAGAGTTCAGTATTATGAAAATTCAACATAAAGCTCACTATAGAATGATGATGAAATTGTAGGTGAGAAAAGGAAAATAAAGTAGATTGTGGAATGCATATTGAAATGAGATTTTGAATTTGATGAACCACCTTGTGAGCATTACTGAGAGCAAATGATACTCAACACGTAGATATAAAGTGGCACACAGACTATTTGTTGGGGGAAACAACACATACATGTAATAGGTCGTCATGATAGTTTAAACGTGTAATTGACTTTTCAAGACAAGTTCAAGGGTGAATTTATGTCTTTCCCTTTGTTAGAAGAAGAATGTGTTTGATGTTACATGAAAGACAAATATGTTTATTTGGTGATTTGTCTTAGTGTTTAAGTCATTGTGGTGACATAGTTATCTAGTACATGTATTGGTGAGAAATAATAGGAACTCGAGAATTTAGTGGAGATGCATAAGTTGATCTCGACGCTACAATTATATATTAAAAAAAACTCTCTAATGCACATTGGAAAAAGTGAATTAATTAGTTTTTCTATAACCTCCATCAATCATTAGGTTCAATTCACTCACAAATTCTAAAAATATATGAACTAATGATGAGGACGAATTATGATTTCATGGGTTGATTTTGCCGCCTCTAAATACATTAGACTTAATGAAAATTTTAAAAAAATGCTTAATTATTGATTTCCCTTTAATGCCTTCAGACGTTATATTTGACACCTTTTTATAAGCATGCGTTATTTAGTTTTTATAATTATGTAATTATCTTGAATATTAATCATTTTCTTATTTTTTGATTTTTTTTGGAAGGGACGAACGAAAAATATATAAATACAAAATACAATATTTGTCGATAAAGAATGAGTTAATTTTATTTGTAAAATAAATAATTATTGTAATGGAATTTAGATACTTCATTGTTGAAAACATATTTTATTCAAACATCTTAAGATATTGTCTAATACATTTATTTTACTAAAAAGGTACAATATCTTATAGATAGAAAGGGGATTCACAGAGATGAAACCTATTGTTTTAACCCAAAAAAAAAAAACAATTGTTGATAAAATATTTTAATTTTCTAAAAAAATTATACTATATCAAAAGCATGAAAAATACCACGAAGTACAAATATATATGTTAAATTGATTGAAGTACAACGAGGCATCAAATGACACATATGTGTGGTAATTAATATTTTTTTTCTTTTCTTTATTGAGGTAGTTGAATAGGATCATTTCAATATTCATTATTCTAAAAAACTCACACTTTTTTTTTTCAATTTTAATTAATCACTCAAATATATCATTCAATAAAATTTATATTATTTTCTTAAATTATATATCTATTGAAATAAGATATACGTGCAAACTTTAAAACTAGTATCGAAAACAAACTTGTGTGGGTCGTTGTACCCATGGGGTAATTTACCATAATCTCAATAATTTAACTTTGTCTTAAGACATTTGTTGTGGTTAAAGTTTCATTTGCTATGAGTTCTACTCTCTGTGCTGTCTTAATTTTTTTGATTGATTTGGTCTAGGCTACATCTATTACTTATACTTAAATGTTTGATTTTCAACTTATTTTATTAATAAGGATGCCACTAGGCACTAGCTATTGCTATTCATTTCACATTTGATCTATTTCCAACTTATAAACATGGCATTATCAATATTTCGTGGTATATTTGAAAATTACAATTTAAAGTACTATAAATTATAATAATAAATAATTTAAAATATTATTTTTTATTGACTCTCAAAATTCTGTCAATACCATGAAAATTGAGACAAGATGAGTAATATACGCCATTTGAAATTACACAAGAAGTATCATAAACTACAATAATAAACATTTAAAAAAAAATTGATTGACTCTCAAAATTTTATCAATGTTGTGTAAATTGAGACAAGAAAAATAATATGTAATATTTGAAAATTATGTAACAACTCTCATAAATCACAACAATTATGAATTAACAATTTGAGGTTTAAAAACTATATAAATTTTTTGATGAACTCTCCAAATTCCATATGTATTACATAAATTGAAATAAAGAAAATAACATATATATATATATATATATATATATTGAACCCCCGTGTTATGCATGAGATCTTATATATCTAGACTCTAGTATAGGAAAGTCATTGTATTTATCTACCACACCAACCTTATTATAAGTAAGTAAATAAATAAATAAGGAAAAATATGATTGAATCCAAATTTTTGAACGTCTTTGCTAATTCTACTTATTTTGGCAAATCAGAACCCTAACTCCATTTCTCTCCAGGCCGCCACTTCATATTTATCAGCGTACGAGCTCAAAACCAAACGGTACGAATCAGCTTTTGTTTTGTTTAAATTCTCACTGCTTTTTGTGATTATTACATTGTTGCTGCGATCTTTGAGTTTTTGTGAGCGTGAGTTCTTTGGCTGCGATCTTTGAGTTTTTGTGAGCGTGAGTTCTTTGGCTGTTTAGGGTCATGTTGAGTCTGCTTTAGATTTGAAAAATGAATTATCTAAAGTTTAATGTGAGCATGAGTTCTTTGACTGCTTATGGTGATGTTGAGTCTGCTTTAGATTTGAAAAATGAACAATCTAAAGTTTAACCTTTAGAATATCTCGTTAAGCAGAACAATGACGGACAAACATTGTCCGATTGAAGAGGAGAGTAGTGTAAAGGAAGGTGAAGGTGTAGATGATTCAGTGGAAAAAGAAAAAGGCTACTATTCTGATGACTATATTGTGACCTATGCTGGCGGTCGCAAAATGAGCCGCAAACATCGGAAAGAGTATATGAGGCAGATAAACGAGAGCGAGGTAAGTTCCTGACATTGTTGCATTGGTTTTTCTAGTTTTATTTTGATTTTCCCCTTTTTGCAATTAGGGTTTTGATATCACTCTGGATTTGGAATTGAATGCTCAACTTGGAGGTCCAGTTGTTCCACTACGGGGTGACTTTTACAAACCGTTATGTACTGAGCTGTCCCATATGGCCATCCACAAATTCAATAAGGAGAATGTACGTAACCTTAAATCCCTCATTCTTTTTGGTTATTACAACTAATTGTGTACTGATACTTGGTTGTCTTAATTCATTTAAGGCTCTAAATTATGAATTTGTGGAAATTGTGAATATGACCGCACAATTGGGAGGGGGGGTTTGGTATTATATCACATTTAATGCCAAGGATGCTGATGCTGCTAAAGATTCTGCCGATGCTATAAAGACCTTTCAAGCATTGGGGTGGCAGGGAGTAAGTGGAGACCTAGAAGTGAGTTTTTGCAGGTTTAAGAAATCATCCAGCCATGCAGGTATACTTTTTAATATGCCTTCTAGCTTGTTACTTGTATTGCTTATTTGTGCAGCTTGCTTATGCTTTATTGTTTCATTTATTTTATGAACAAAAGAGTAATACACTTTTGGCCCATTCATACCCTTTGCTCTTGTGCTATCTCCTACATTGCTTAATTCCACCATGTGACACACTTTTGGCCCATTCATACCCTTGTTGTTTCAAATTGTCTTGTAATTCTACTTTACATCAATGAAGCTTTAACTTAAAATGGTTGGACTTCATGTTCCCAAGTCTTCAAGAAAATGGTTCAATTTACTCTTCAACTTTTGCATATGGCTTAAAGCTATTCCTGGATTTTTAGGGTCATGTTGAGTCTGCTTTAGATTTGAAAAATGAATTATCTAAAGTTTAATAATGTGAGCATGAGTTCTTTGACTGTTTATGGTCATGTTGAGTCTGCTTTAGATTTGAAAAATGAATCATCTAAAGTTTAACCTTTAGAATATCTCGTTAAGCAGCACAATGACGGACAACCATATTCACTGGAAGAAGAAGAAGAAGATATTGTGACCTTTGCTGGCGGTCGCAAAATGAGCTGCAAACATCGGAAAGAGTATATCACGAGAGCGATGCAAGTTCCTGACATTGTTGCATTGGTTTCTCTACTTTTATTTTGATTTTCCCCCTTTTTGAAATTAGGGTTTTGATATCACTCTGGATTTGGAATTGAATGCTGCTCTTGGAGGTCCAGTTGTTCCACTACGGGGTGACTATCATAAACCAACATGTATTGAGCTGTCCCGCATGGCCATCGACAAATTCAATAACGAGAATGTAAGTAACCCTCATTCTTTTTGGTTATTAGAACTAATTGGATGTGTACTGCAATTTGATACTTGGTTGTCTACATTTAAGGCTCAAAATTATGAATTTGTGGAAATTTTGAATATGAACGGACAAAAAGGAGGGGGAATTTGGTATTATATCACATTTAATGCCAAGGATGCTGTAAAGACCTTTCAAGCATTGGGGTGGGAAGGAATAAGACCAGAACTAGATGTGAGTTTTTGCAGGCTTAAGAAATGATCACAGCCATGAAGGTATGCCTTTTAATATGCCTTCTAGTTTGTTACTTGCATTGGTTATATGTGCAGCTTGCTTATGCTAATAGGTATCTGTGTGTGTATATATATATATATGTAGCTTATTACTGCTTTAGATGTTTTTTTTACATTTTTTCAAACATATACATAGTACCAGAGATATCTTAGTAGAATGATTCTTGCCAAAATTTTCCTTACTGACCTAAATATACGTCTTCCTAATAGCAAGTTTACTTAGAAGTCTAAGTATGTCACTCTTAATTCTATAATATATTACCTCTTGCTAAATTTTGAGCATAGAGATGATTTTGTGGGAACTATCAATAAGGTTATGTATATGATTTCCTTATATTGGAAGCTCCATTATTCTAGCGACGAAAAGAATTTCAATGGTATCCAACATTTGCTCTTGTGCTATCTTAAATTACTTAATTCCACCATGTGACACACTTTTGGCCCATTCATACCCTTGTTGTTTCAAATTGTCTTCTAATTCTACTTTACATCAATGGAGTCTTAACTTAAAATGGGTGGACTTCATGTTCCCAAGTCTTCAAGAAAATGGTTCAATTTACTCTTCACCTTTTGCATATGGCTTAAAGCTATCCCTGGATTGGACCTTTGTTAGGAATCAAGGAAAAAACAGGACTTTTTATAATAGCTGGGGAAACATTAGACAAGTCTACTAAGAAAAAATTGCTCAATATTAGATATTATATGCTTAAAATATTTTATTGATAATAGAGATGTGGGTTGTTATAAAGTCAACTTTCAAGTGTTCCAATAAGCAATTGATGAAGGATTTGCTTGATGTCTTTGACTAGAGTTTGTAGCTGGACCCAAAGGTTGGGGAATGGAGGTAGGACTTGTCGACAATTTGGGTTAATTTTGATACACATGTGTTCGAGCTCTTGTTGGTTACAAATAACTAGATTTAGACTATTCTAGATGTGGCTTTTGATGAATTTAATTCTTCGGATCTTATCGGAACACACACAACATTTCAAAGTTCTTTTGTCTAGTCCACAATTTTACAATAACTTAGCCATTTTTTGCTCTAGTGGCTTGCGATTCTTGGAAGTTCAGGTCCATGTGCATACGAGTTTTTAGTCTAGTTGATCATCATTTCTTTAATTGTTACCACTCTTTTAGTTGTCTATTATCTTACCATGAACAATTAGATCCATTTTGGAAAATTCTTTAGGACAAGAGTTTTCTCACATCAAATAATTTTAAAACATAAAAGAATTCTACTCCCTTGTGATTGCAAACTTGTTTTTCACGAAAGCAAGGTCTGCATCATATAAACAAGTGATGATGAGAAAATTGATGCTTTACATTTGTTTTTGGCCAACCTTACTTTGGTTTTCTGTGTTATAATTATTTGTTTTTTAAATATTTGGCAGGTGATACGAAATCTCCTAATTCTGATGTTGGTACGCAGTGAACTTGCCATCTCTTAAAACTCCTCTATTATTGTTGGTTATTGTTAAAACCGGTGTTATTTACTTGTGTTATTACTAAGACAAAGGAAAAACCTGTTGTGGTGTGGTGTTTTAATCTCGTACTTATTATGAGAATGTAATGACGTTATTTGTGTTACTGCTAAACACTGGAAATAGTGTTGTGATGTGTTATATTTGATGATGAATGTCTTATTTCGGAGCGTAACGTACTGTTGAGAAAACCTTTTGTTGATAAAATACTTTTATTTTTCCGAAAAAATTATACAATATCAAAATCATGAAAAATACCATGTAGTACAAATATGTTAAATTGATTGAAGTACAACAAGGCATCAAATGACACACGTGTGGTAATTAAGATATTTTGTAGTTAAATAGAATCATTTCAATATCCATCAATCTAAAAAAACCCACTTTATTTTTTCAATTTTAATTAATCTCTCAAATATATCATTCAATAATATTTATATTATTTTTTAAAATTATATATTTATTGAGATAAGATATACACTACAACAAAAATAATTTTTAACGGCAATAAATATAGATAGTAATAGAGAATGCTAAAGTCTTTACTGTCATTAGTTAAGTGTCATTAGAGTCAATGTTGTTAAATATTTTAGGGACACATACAAAGAGTGCTAATTGATGCTAAAAATACATATTTAATGGCAATTAAGATATTACCGTTAATTAATTGTCAGTAATAATTATTTTTGATGTAGTGATACGTGCAAACTTTAAAACTAATATCGAAAACAAACTTGTGTGGGTCGTTGTACCCATGGGGTAATTTACCATAATCTCAATGATTTAACTTTGTCTTAAGACATTTGTTGTGGTTAAAGTTTCATTTGTTATGAAGTTCTACTCTCTGTGCAGTCTTAATTTTTTTTTATTGATTTGGTGTAGGCTACATCTATTACTTTATACTTAAAATATTTGGTTTTCAAGTAATCTATTTAAAAAAGAAATATGACTTTTAAAAAAAATTCATGTCAGCAAATTGTATCCATATTTTTCACGTTGCTAAAGAATAGAATTTTATTAACTAATACGTAATTTATTTTTTAATCACAATTAAAATGTAAATTTGCAGTTTTTAAATACTTTCGAAATATGCAGTTTTAAATACTTTTGAAATGCTTTTTAATAATAATAAAAAACAATAAAACTCCACAATTAAAAGAAATCGAATTTGCACACGTTGGCTTCTTTTTCAAAAATAATATAAGCAACAAATAAATAAAATTTTAAGAGCCTTTAAATTTTAAATCACAAAAAAAAAACTGTCAATAATTTTAAAAGACAAACTGTCAATTCAAAAGTATTGGAACTTCCACCCGCTTTGTATTCATATAGTAATATTTTTCGTTCTTTTCCACAATCTCTGTATCATTTTGCATTTATTGATTTTCTTGAAAAACTTTTAGGGCTTCAATTTACAAAAAGAAATAATAAAAAAATTATAGATGAAAGAAGATCTTTTAAGTTTTACAAAAATAAGAAGAAGAATGCAAATCATATATTTGTTCTCGGTTTCATATTTGTGTAGTTACGAAATGAATTTGAAATGCATTTTCAATTGATTCATCTTTTTGTTTTCTTTTTGGATTCGTATTATTTTTATCTATATTATAAAATTAGAATTATGATTCTGTAGGGTTGAAATACTTTTAGGACTTTATCACATATTGAAGAATTCTCCACCAGGTAAAACTCAAAATTTGGGTCTTTATTTTCTTTTCTATTATATATATTTTTATTTTTATTTTTATTATAAATAAAATCTAAATTATGAGATTTGCTACAAGAATTCTTATGAAAAATGTTTCTCCATTTAAACTTAAATAATGTTGTCATCAATTTAAGTGCATTGAGAAGGTATAGAGTTCATCGATTAACCTTAAAAGTTTTTATTTAGTACTTTTTTTTTTATTTACCCTCCCTAGGAGTTCCCACCCCTTTTGCACCCTTGGTGACTCAAACTCACAACCTTCGGGTTGAAAATGAGGGGTGCTTACCATCCGAACAACTCCCTCTCGTCATTTTTTATTTAGTACTAAATTAAATAATCTGATGCTTTTTTTATTTAATCATTGTTTCTTCTAAAGATGTGGAAGTCATAAAACGAGAAGAAACATATACATGTTTAATTTTGTCATTATTATATTATTATTAACCCACCGTTACAAAAAATTCATTATATTCTCGAATTTTCAGTTTCAGTTAATTAAATTTAAAATAGAAAATAAATTTTAAAAATTATCAATTTACAAAAAGGTGCAAAAAAATAATTTTAAAAAATAGAAGAAACTATCAATTGACATAATCAAAAGCTGTCAATTTACAAGATTATTAAAGTTTGTTTCTAAAATTTTAATTTTAATTCTAATAATTTATAGGACAATATTAAAAGAATTTTGAAATGAAAGAAAAATTAATATTGAATATTTCAAAAATATCATATTTCATAAAACCTAATAATGCTATTTAATGAAACGTCAATGTAATAATAATTAATTTAAACTAAAACATAAAATATAACTTTGATTAGTTTAATCAAAATTAAAATATTAAGTAAATATTTAGGTTAAAACATAATGTATATACTTATATTAATTTTTGAAAAATAAAAAGCATAAAATAAAAAGACAAAGAAAGAAAAAGGAAAAAAATATCTAAATAAAACTGCGCACATCCCTTGCCCCATATCCCCACTAACTCATATGCACAATTTTAATATTTATAAAAGGAAAAATTACTTAGATGAGTGTCTTTTAATAAATGATTACTGATTTTAGCAATACTATGTTAAATCTGTAATATATATTAAAAGTGAATTAAGTATGTAATATATATGTATTATAACTGTTTTCAAAAATATATTATGCTAGTTTGGTAAGAAGTTGACACATTGTATTATAAAGTATTAAAATGTGTGATAAATATATTATCCATCAATAAAACTTGTATTATATGTGAATAATAAATTGTTCTTTGTAATATGTATTATAAATGTATTAAAAGTGATCAAGTGAAAAAAAAATGTTATTGCTATAAATGATAAATATTTTTTTATCATAGTATATTTATGTTAGTTTCCCTTTATAAAATACGCGTTTTAAAAGATCCTATATTTTTTAAACTGTATTTCTACAAAAATTGCTAATTTCTTGAACTTAAGTCAAGACTTAATATGTAATCTATGAGAATTAATACTTAAGTCAAGAAATTTTGCTAAGCTCTAGCTTGAAGGTACTTAGTACCTCCGCATATATTCTGTTTATTTAGAATCGTCAAGGATATTATTTTGCCCAAGAAAAAGAAATTATTTTGTCAAAGATATGAACAGAATTGCAATATCTACGACTTTGCTTATTAGTTTTTGAATATGAAGTCAACTATTAAAGTTTCAATTTTTATGTTTCATTGATCATAAGTACTCATAGTAATTTGTTTGTGTTGTCAAATCCTTGTTCTTTTATTTATTCTTCTTCTCATCCGATAAATTTGATTCTTCTTGAAAGTTAACACTTCGAAGCATACTTTATGCTACTGCTCACATGTTTTTTTTTTACAAAAAATAGGCATCATGTGAAAGGCAAAATAAATTAAAGTTTTAGCGCCCCTTTCTAATTTAGATTGAGTTCCGTTTGTAACTCGGACTTAAAAAACAAGTGTCTTACGGAAATTCTAAGATATATGTCTGATATGATACCATGTTGAAAGTGTGATCATCTTATCTAAAAACTTAAGTTATTACTTATTACTTATTAGAGAGCACACTTTTATTAATTAATTATATTCTCAATAATATCATATAAATAAATAGTGTATAATGTGTATATATGATGTATAACTATATAACATATGTATATATATCTATATACACTATCATACAATATTTATACATAGCAACAATTCATCTTCCTCTCAAGCTAAATTTTTTAAAGATCCCGACCAATTCAAATTTCCTTTAAACAGTCCCAAATTTTAGATATGAGCTCCTCTCGATGTTTCGATTCTTTTGATATATAGTTCACTCAAAACGATTCATGTTTGCGGCAGTTCAAATTTTAAATTTGAGCTTCGATTCGCTTCAATGACGGATTTAGATGGACATCCAACTCAAATCTCTTCTAAACAGTCTCAAAACTAAGAAATGAACTCCTTTCGATGTTTCAATTCTTTTTTTATATATTATTTACTTGAAACAATTTGTATTTGCGGTAAGTCAAATTTTAAAATTTGAACTTTCCAGTACATCCAAGAGAAGCAGCAACAAGTTCAAGATTACTCGAGAGACCAAAGAAGATTTGAGTAGACATAGACATGATTAGTTAATGACCCGAATGGAAATTCTCGATAATTAGCTAATAATTGGGTTATTTTGGGGGAGAACTTTGATTGAATGATCATTCTGTTTAATTATCCAAAAAAAAAAAAGAGTTTGGTAAGCAAACTCAACTCAACAACATATAATATAGCCATGACATGCTAACTCATACAATAACATCATCTACACATCGCCACATATACCAAATTGTATAAATATATATATCAACTTTACATCTTTATATGAGCGTAAAGAGTTTCATGTACCTAAAATCTCTTATCCAACTACTTCTTTTGACTACTCCTAGCCATTTTCAAATATTCATCTATCAATTTTTCACTTTTTTTAAGCCTTCTAGTATCATCTCAAATATTTTTTTTTGCAATGACATTGACAATACTACAGAGAAGGACAATTTTTTCTAATTTCAAATAGTATTGGGGTAAAATTGTCCATGAATCAACCATTAGTGAAAGGGTTAACAATAAGGTGGATCTTTAGCTTGGAAAGAAGGTGAAGTTTTGTACACTTAATTGAGATTTAAATCTAATTTATTTAGATTTAACATATTAATTACATTAATTTTTTCAAAAAATTGGTAAATATTGTTTAAGTCAACTTTAGCATTTGTTAGTGTAAGAAAAATGAAATCACGGAAAATGCATTTGACATTCGAAAATAGTCCCTCTTTCTCAATGCCATAAATAGAGACAAATTAAAAAAAATACCCCTTAGCCTCATTTTAATTATTGTTTTAGCTTTTTACTCCCCTAATTTTTTTTATATATAAAATATTGTTACTGAGTTATTCTTGACAAATTTTTGCTCTTAAATAGGATGCATAAAATAATTGTTAGCTTAGTCTTACCGTTTTTAAAGTACTAACAATTATTTTGGCATAATTTTTTCTTGAGCTAAAACAATAATTAAAATGAAATTGCCAAAGAGTATTAAAGGAACACTTATCATAAGAAAATAATTTTATAGTCCTTCACTAAAATACATACATTGGTCGATGAAACAACAAGCACAAATAATCGAAAATTGAAAGAAAAATTATTTAGCAGAGTATACACAACGGTTCCACACTCCCAAAAATCAAATAACAAAAGCTCGATTCTTTAGAGTTGAGAATACCAACACAAACTCAAAGATAATTAACAAATCCAAACACCAGAAAATTATTTATAATCTTATACGAAGAAAATTATATAAGTAGAAAAAACAACGAGCTTGTATAGTTGATCTTGTAGGTTGATCCGCTCTATTGCTCTTTCCTTGTGCCTATTTTGCTTTAGGAGTTGATTCACATGTACAACTTTTGTAACTTCGTGTTATTTGGTAGAAGGGTCTTGTTGACAGGGGGAAGAAATGAAGAAATTGTAGGCACTGTATGTATAGTTTGTTATCATCAAAAAGGGAGAAAATGTTAATTGTAATTTTGATAAATTGAAAACTTTGGGACCTTGTAAAG
This sequence comes from Solanum verrucosum, assembly GCF_900185275.1. Lineage (NCBI taxonomy): Eukaryota > Viridiplantae > Streptophyta > Magnoliopsida > Solanales > Solanaceae > Solanum > Solanum verrucosum. Next base: position 2,152,640 of record NW_026019954.1, read on the forward strand.
GGACCTGATCCCGATCTGATCCCGGGCGCAAATATACACACAACTGCTAGGCTGAAAAAAGTACAATTGGTTGGTGCACAGTCTCCAACTGTGGCAGAAGTGGCAGAAACCTCAGCCAATGGCATTGCCTCGAAGGTTGTGACTATTCTTCATAAAGATTATGTCAAAAAGTCATAACTCTAGTTTTTGCAACTTGAAAACTCTCAAGAACACTTACAAAGGCTAACAAAAGTGAAGAATCATCCTCAAGAACAACAGGGACCTAATAGAGCTGCAAGCTTGGTTGTCTTAGGATTATTTCTTCTGCACGTACATTGTAAATATGTTCCTAAATCTATAAAGGATTCATATATTGTTGTTTGTTGAAAAGTCCAAATCGATTAGAAGTAACCGATTTGGTGGGCAGCATTGCATTGTTGCTTAGTCAAATTCTAAGTCATTTAGTGTTGGGTGGTTTAGTGGGCAACCGGTGTGTTGCTTAGTTGAAATCCTAAGTTGTCTAGTGGTGATAATTTAGTGGGCAGTGTGACACCTGCTTAGACTCTTCAAGTAATAGAGTTATTACTTGGTTGTGAGATTAATAACTTCTTCTCACTTTGGTTGTAACTGTTGTTCGCTTTTGCTTAAGGAAGATTAGTGAAAACAGTTGAAAATCCTGTGTGACAGGTCGTGGTTTTACTCCCTTGAGCAATGAGGTTTCCACGTAAACTGCTTATGTTGTGTTTTTGCTATTCTTCATTCTGAGATATCATTCTTGTTGAGTCAAGGGACCTGGTCCGTTGACTGATAGTGGACGCATCTATTCTATCAACCACCCTTCAGGATGACCTAGTGGTTTGGGCTAGGAACTTCCATGTTGGAGGTCTCAAGTTCGAAACCCCTTACCAGCGAAAGCAAGGGTTTCCCTTCTGGGTCGAGCTCGTCGCCTGGTGCGGGTTATCTCTCCTATGTGGTTTGCGAATTATTGCATAGCGGAGATTTTATCTTGTTCGCATCCAAAAGATAGCGGCTACCGTTTCCCTTGTCGTAAAATAAAAATAAAAATGGCATTGTAAATACTACAGGGAAGGACAGATTTTTCTAATTTCAAATAGTATCGGGGCAAAATTGTCCATGAATCAACCAATAGTGAAAGGGTTAACAATAGGGTGGATCTTTAACTTGGAAAGAAGGTGAAGTTTTGTACTCTTAATTGAGATTTGAATCTAATTCATTTAGATTTAACATATTAATTACATTAATTTTTTTCAAAAAGTTGGTAAATATTGTTTAATTTAACTTTAGCATTTGTTTTAGTGTAAGAAAAATGAAATCACGGAAAATGCATTTGACATTCTAAAATAATCTCTCTTTCTCAATGCCATAAATAGAGACAAATTAAAAAAATACTCCCTTAGCCTCATTTTAATTATCGTTTTAGCTTTTTACTCCCATAAAAAAATAAGAAATATAAAATATAGTTTACTAAGTTATCCTTGACAAATTTTTGCTCTTAAATAGGGTGCATACTAATTCAATGTTGAGAGTATAGTTAGAAATAATTGTTTTAAAGTACTAACAATTATTTTGGTACAATTTTTTCTTGAGCTAAATCGATAATTAAAATGAAACTGCCAAAGAGTATTAAGGGAACACTTGTAGCCCTTCACTAAAATACATACATTGGTCGATGAAACAACAAAGCACAAATAACAGAAAATTGAAAGAAAAATTCTTTAGCAAAGTATACACAACGGCTCCACACTCCCAAGAATCAAATAACAAAAGCTCGATTCTTTCGAGTTGAGAATACCAACACAAACTCAAAGATAATTACCAAATCCAAACACCAGAAAAATATATATAATCTTATACGAAGAAAATTATGTAATTAGAAAAAACAACGAGCTTGTATAGTTGATCTTGTAGGTTGATCCGCTCTATTGCTCTTTCCTTGTGCCTATTTTGCTTTAGGAGTTGATTCACATGTACAACCTTTGTAACTTCGTGTTATTTAGAAGGCTGCAATTTCTTAACTGATGCGTAACGCGTTATATATATAATTATCTTTTCCAGCTTCGACTTTTCGATAATTGATCTCTAACACCACCCACAACCCATGTCTCCTTTGCTATATCTGCTGAAAAATTGTGAAAATCATTTCCATATCTCATCACTACTAAGTTTTCGTTTTTCTTCTTGTTTTCCATTTCTTCCATTGTCGATTTCGCTTTCTTTTCTTCTTCATTGTCCTCCTCCTCATCCTCGTCCTCTTCTTCTTTTTGTACTTGTTGTGTTTCTTGAAGCCAGCTTTTCGGGGGAGCAGAACGACAACGCATGAGTAAAAGTGCATTAGGTGGTGGCACACAAATAGGAACATTATCATCATCATCATTATTATAATCGCGCTCTGTTTTAGTGAGCTCTGTTTTCTGATTTTCATCTTGTAAAACCATGAACCATTTGGAGAATACAGTTTTTGAAGATTCTTCTTCTTCATCATCATCATTGTCTTCACGATCATTTAAATCTCTACCTATTTGATTCATTCCTCTTCGTTCTAATTCATCTCCAGCATCCTCCTCCTCCTCGTCATCAGAAGTAATGTCATGAGTTGTTGTTGGAAATGAACCGAAGCATCGAAACTCAAACCTTATGTTACGAAGACATGTTAAGAATTGCATTACATCTTTCTTGATCCCAATTGCTTCCATCCAATTAGCACCTTTCTTCTTTTGAGCCTTTCTGTTGTGTAGCTTCTCTATTTCTTCCATCACTGACTGCCAATTCTTGCATGAGCTCCCCTGTTTTGGCCTTTCCTTGATTTGCCCTGTAAACAGAAACAGAGTAAAAATTCAATCTTTTTTCTTCAAAACATAAAATTTGTACTCTATGTTGTTCAACCTCTTCAAAAATATTATCGCAGCCATGAATTTGTAATTAGTGCAACTTTCGAAGAGTTCAAACAACATATAATATAATAGTTGTTATCTCAGAAAGTTACATTTCTTCTTGATTTAATTTTCATATAACACAGAAACTGACTTTTCGAGATAATAACTATTAGCAGAGTGGATATAATACCTGCACAAGTGACTTTTGGTGAAGTGGGCTCTGAGATTATCTCTGAATTCTTGGATTTAGCCCAAAGAGGAGGACTAGATTGGGCTGGTGCTCCACCAATTCTGGTGCTAATTTTCTTGAGATCATGATTGTGGTGGCGTTTGCTTGAATCTGAATGTCTTGCTGGGCTACATATTGGTTTAGGCATAAGGGTTAAATGTGCTCTAGATGGAAAACATACTAAAAGATCTGCTGAAGGAGGTCCTTTTCCTCTTCTAGCACCTTTCATTATCTTCTTTCTTTCTATTCTTTTTGAAAATGTTTAAGTTATTTGAGATCTTGGGGTTTGAAGAAGTGTTGGAATGATGATCTTGGGGACCTTTTTTTTTCCTTTCTGAATCTTGTGCTTAGAAGAATGAGTTTTTAAAAGAGGACAAGGAAGGGGGAAGAAAAAGCGCTTTCTTTTATGCCTGTTAAATTTATGTGATATAGTTTGATTTAACACGTATTATAAAAAAAAAGAAAAGGTTAAGGGTGAAATGACTATTCCAAAGTTAAATTGTTACTAAAGCTGACTATAGAGAAAGGTGAGTTATATAAATTAGAAAAGATGAAGTATTAATTCTTTTTTCCCACTTAGTGTCCGATTAAATCTGAATTCATGCCAGAAGATCCTATATTGAAGGTAAAACACTTTCTAACAAAAATAACTATGTACACAAAGGACTTAAACTCGAGATATCTTGATTAAGGGGAGTATTACTTTTTGTTGATGTGCTTCTCTCTAATTATCCACCTTTTTGCTCTCTCTCTCTCTCTGTCAAATGGGGTCACAAGTGTGACCTTCCTTTCTTTGTTAGCTAGTTTCTACTTTTTCTCCAACCCCTTGCCTAACAACTAATTATTATTATTATAAATAAAGAAAGACCAAAATATAATTGAAGACGAAAAAAAAGAAAAGTATGGTTCAAAGGGGATAATAAAGAAAGGAAAAGTTTAGATGCCCACGAGCTTTGTTTCATGATCCAATCATTCCATCAACTTGTGAGACCACGCCAGCCAGCTCAGGCAAGGGTCATGCCATAGAGCTAATTGGCCACAAATCCATCCAACATTCCAAAGTCCATTTGCTAGAACAATTCTATTTTTGGAAAACAAAAATACTCCGTTCATTTCAATTTATATGCCTTACTTTCTGTTTAATCTGTTTCAAAAAGAATATATTTCTATTTAGGGCCCGTTTGGCCATGCCATATGGTATCATGATATGGAATCATGATATAGTATCATAATATGGAATCATGAGATGAAATTGAGGTTTTGTTTGGACATGCGATATGGAATTTTTGTGTTATATATTTTCTCATAAACATAAGAATCTCATAAGTTGTAAAACTATTAAAATAGTCCCAATTGTTTATTCAATCTTACCGAATAAACAAAATTATAAAATTGCATAGTAAATTATTATAAAGTTATTTGTTTCCCACTTAAGTAACTGTTTTATCAAACTTTAATTCAATAAAAAAATTGAACATAAATTGTAGTGAACTAGTCTTTAATATAATCCTCCCACATAATAATGACGATTTTCTCACGTTGAACTTGCATTTCTCGATCATGTGACCGAGAAGACGAACCAACATTGTTGCTTTGAGTCATTTTTTGGTTAATATCATTCGCAACTATATTTTCATGATCATAGACCATAAATATTTCATTACTCCTTTTCGCAAATAATTATATAACACTGCACAAGCTATGACAATTTTCACTTGTGTGTCAGTGAACTAGTCTTTAATATAATTCTCCCACATAATAATGACAATTTCCTCACGTTGTACTTGTATTTCTCGATAAAGTGACCGAGAAGACGAACCAACATTGTTGCTTTGAGTCATTTTTTGGTTAATATCATCTGCAACTATATTTTCATGATCATAGACCATAAATATTTCATTACTCCTTTTCGCAAATAATTATATAACACTGCACAAGCTATGACAATTTTCACTTGTGTGTCAATATCATAATGGTTCATGCCTTGTTTCAGTATTTTTCTATTTTTCCAAGCTCCAAAAGTCTGTGGGGTTGTTTTAACAAAATATAAACTTGTGGATCAATTTTTGTGTTTAAAAAAATCTCAAATCATGATATGGTATTCCCATATAATTCCATATCATGGTTTTTGGAGAATATGGAATCACATCTCATGATATGGAATTATGAGATGGAATCAGCGTAAAATCGCATGTCCAAACGTTGATTCCATCTTATGATACCATATCGTGATATGGTATCACATGGCCAAACATCTACTTAGTATTTGATATGTCATATACATCTTCTTTTGATTTTTCAAGATTATAAAATTCAATAATTATATTTGTATTTTTTCGTGATCAGTCAAACTAAGACGCGAAATGAAATAGAGAAAGAAACAAGATGGGCACCAACAAGAAAATAAGAGCAATAAAGTGATGTATGAAAAGGCATGTCAAATTGATTGAGAGGAGAAATGCAATGGATGAGCACTGAGGCATCTTACTCCTTGGCCCTCTTTGCCTAGTTATTGCAATGATAAGGGAAAAAAGGAAAAGAACTTCATAGTGACACTTTAGTTGTAATTGAACTAAATTACTTCTAACAAGTTGATGGATGTTACATTCATTCAGGTTTATTAAGTATTATTTTTTGGTTAAACTTCACAGAAAAAAAAAATTGCATCTACTACTATCAGGGAGGGGTACATTTACAAGTCTAATAAAAGAAGTTCCCGAAGTGTATACACTATATCAAAAATAATCTTTAGAGATAATTAATTAATGACAATAACTTAATTGCAACTAAATATGTATTTTTAGTGACAAATAACACTCTTTGTAAATGTTTCTAATGTCTATAACGACATTGAATCTAATGACAACTAACTAATGCCGCTAAAAAAATTAATACTCTTTCTTAATGTATATATATTTAGTACTGCTAGAAGTATAGCGAGATTTAATTAAGGTATTTGCAACAATATTTTGTTCTACTCTTGCTCATTCATCTGGTGGAGCAAGTACCTACAAATCCAAAACCAACTATATTATCAATTACCTTAATTAAATCGCGCTATACTTCATATTATTTCTTGAGCCAATTACGTTGCATATTCAAAACACACCTTTTATACACTAATAGCACTTAAAAGAATGATTTTATTATAAGATCACCTAAAAAGTAACTACAACTAACCGTTTATATTAGTTAGTGAGAGATCATACAACTTGGTAAATTAGATAATTAACTTACTAGAACAAGTTAAAATTTGTTGTAGCATAGTATATAAGTTCAATCCTTCTTGGTAATACTTACAAACTTATTTTTTTCACATATAGCAAAAGAGTTGTGTCATTTTGGCAGATAAATTTTTCATTCTTTTTGCTATTCTGAAAAGCTGTGTCATTTTTTATGTTGATGAGATTTAGAAAAAGAACGGGGGCCAAGGAAAAGAGGTAGCCTAAAGTTGTGTCAAATATAATGCATGACATAAAGTTTCCAAAGTGGGAATTGGACTCAAGTGCATTTTATAAGTGAGAACATGTAAGGTTGGCAGAAGATTTGAGTGGATGGAGAAGTTGAGTCATGAACAAGTGTTTTCCCACAGTTATTGCTGGGCAGAAAGGAGAACCCTTAATATTCTTTATACACATTTGACGACATGACTTAAGAGGAAGCAATTTTAAGTGTATATATCCATCTCTTAGTCAACTATATACATCTTTTCTTCTTTTTTTCTTTTTTTTTAAACTTCAGGATATATAGTTCGAATTCGCACTGGCTACAATTTCTGTCACAACATCTACACCTTTGGGTGAGCACTTTGTCGGGACTGGATAAACCCCTCATTATATAATTGTCACGACTCAAACCGCCGTGATTGGCACCCACACTAACCCTCCGGTGGAGAACCATTACTACTAACCAACTAACCCCAAAGCTAGATATTTAAAGATACGGAAGCAGGCTTAAATGCATAAATAAACTGGAGTTCCCATAATGTCACGACCCGAGCCTACACCCTGGACGTGGTCGGCACTCGAGAACCATTGTTGGTCCCCAAGCGAACCCTCATCCTGACTGACTACAAGCGGAAGACTAACTCAAGCATACAAAAGCTTAAAAACTGAATAAAAATTCATGAAACTGAAATACAAAACTTTAACTCAAATGAAAAACTGTGAATATAAAAATAATATTCAACTCGCCATAAAATAGGCAACTTAAGTCTTTAAACATTTAACAAAATAAATGATACAGACTTCTCAACTATACCGACTATCTATGAAGCCTCTAACTGTTAAAGATGGAAGTTGGGACAAGACCCACGACATCCTGACTAAACTGAAAAGTAAATGAAATTCTCCAGAAACAAGGAGGCTCACCATAGCTAACTCGTACTTTTGGATGTATCAACGAAGCTCCTGTTGATGACCCTGAATACATGTGTCTGCATCATGAGAAGATGTAGGCCAAATGGCTCAGTATGTGGAATGTACGAGCATGTAAGAGGAATTCTAAAGCATAAACATAAGTTTGAACTTTGATAAAAAGGAAACATGCTTACCTCTTCTCAACTCACTCAATTCAAAGAAACATAGCTCAACTGAATGATAAGATATTCAACTTAGAGGTATACTCAAGGATACTCAAAGCTACTCAAACTTACTCAACTCAGAAGTACTTAAGTATAAGATACTTAACTCGAAATACTCAAGGATAATGCAACAGTAAAAGATGCAATATATATGAAAAGCTGTAAAAATGTAGATAACAACTCAATGTATTGAAAAATACAATAATACTCAGTATGTATATAAAAATATAATATAACTCTGTGGGAGATTCTCTAACTGACAACCACTACTATGAGCCTAAGTGGTTATACAACGTTTTACCAAACGCTGCCAAGAACTGTCCTATACCTTGCTGGGGGTATAGAACCTAACTCACTATGTGGATCCATTAGTCTAACCTAAAAGCATCTTAAGGAGTCATCTAAAAAGTATGATCCTTTACTACCCATGATGGCTACATGGTTTATGGAGACTTGAGTTATCTGAACTCGCATCCCCATATCGGTGCTCAATACTACTCCCAAAATATACTTAGCTCATATGTTTGTAAAAACAAAACTCTTTCTTTTGGTTTGAGATAATTACTCAAAACTTAGATTAAAAACCCTCTTGGAAATCATAGTTTCCTCTTTACTGAAAACTAGCTCAACTTAAAAACCCTCTTGGAAATCATAGTTTCCTATTTACTGAAAACTAGCTCAAATGCTCTTTTGAAATCTCAGTTTCCTTTCTTGTTTAAATGTGAAAACATTTACTCTTTGGGAATACATAGTCTCGATATACTCTTTTGAAGAAATGAACTCAACTCTTTACTCTGTACTCTTTACTCTTTGCTTAACTCAAAACTTAAGTCTTAAAACAAAGTTAAAACATTTGTAAAAGACTTCTTAAAATATGGTTCATGCCGAATTATAGTCGTGAACGACTCAATGTAAGGTTTTCAATAACTGTAGATAGAACTCAATACTTGGAACTCAAGAACTTCCATAATACTACTCATTTCAAGAATGCTCAACTCAGAGGGTTCATGCGAAATTTATGAGCATGAACTACTCAACTCAAGGAACCAAATATACTTCTCGTCTCAAGGCTGCTCGAATTATAGGGTTCATGTAGGATTATGGACATGAATAACCCAACTCAAGGACTTCATGGGTAACATGTAATAGTCCCATGATTAGGAATGTAATCTTAAATGGGTTAGAAACTCAATACTTAAGAATTAGGACATGAAGATATTACGCATCTCATAGATACTCAACTTCTGGAGTTCATGCGGAATTTATGGGCATGAACGCCTTGACTCGTAGGTCTACATAACATTATGGAACTCATGTACATTCTCATACTTACTTTCTCAAAATTTAACTCAAATCGATTATGGATCTCCAAGGATTCACAATTGAACTCAAAACTTTCTTGAATTTTACTCGTAACTCTCTCTTGAATGTGAATTATGAATTCAAGAGTTATGGTTCATGCTATGAAAGATCTGATGATGATAAAATAGACTTATGAATACATTCTGCTCACTCTCATGCTCACTTACTCGAGCCTTGAAACAAATTACTAGAAGTTGTAGAAGACTTCACAAAATGACTCAAAAGGACTATCTTAGAATGCTCGAAAGAATTCTCAAAACTTAACTCTTAACTCTACCTTGAATTTGAATTATGAATTCTAGGTTATGATCATGTTAGGAATGATTTTAGGTGTTTAGAAGTAGCTTAGAGTAGTTAGAATCGAAAAAGAGTAAAGGTACCCTTCGAAAGAACTCAAACAGAGCAACCGATTGCAAATTGGACGGAGCAGGCGACCCTGGGGATATGAGTGGCGCGGAGCGCCAGCCCCTAAAATTCAGAGCCTACTTTGGGTTCTCTAGCTGGCGCGACACGCTAGGCCCCAACCCAGAAAATCCGACGAATTTCTTTGCTCGTTTTCCCACCTTAACTCACCTAGAATCGAACGGTTTCTTTCCCAATCACTTAGAATTGATTATTTAACATAAGTACACTCTAATATACTCAATACATCCCTTAAAACACTCAATTTGATTTCAAGAAATCATCTAAAACCCAACACAACAAGATTTAGAATGAACTTCAAGAACACCTATCAAGAACTCATCAAGAACTCAAATCTTTCAACATCAAGAATGAAATTTGCGCTGAAAATAACATGTTTGGCATGTGGGTGAACAAACTCAACACTATGGAAGATTACATACCTCTTAGGGATCAAATCCATGGCAAAAAATCTGCTACAACACACAAGAATCTCGACGAACGTTTGATCCTCTCCTTTTTTCTCTTATTTTCTCTTCTTGAACTCTCAACTAAAACCCTAGGCATATTTTAGGATTATAAAACTGAACCTAATAGTATTAGACCCTTAAAACCTTACTAAAAATGAATTAAATCTGATTTGGTAAGGAAAAGACCAAAATACCTCTTACTATTTTCGGCTAACTTTCCTTAACTGGACAGCCTAACTTCAAAAGGTCATATCTCACTCATCCGACCTCGAAACTTATCAAACTCGGCGGCGTTGGAAAGATAATTCAAAGGTCTTTCCTACGGTATCTTGTAGCACATCTAAATCATCCTATGCTAGGAGTTATGATCATTTCAAGTTAACCCAAAACTCAAAACTTAAGCATAACTTGCAAAATTTCAGATTTTGCTATTTCCAATTTAGTACATCTAGTGAACTTAACACTTAAGAAATTTTAATTCCTCCGTAAAATCCTACTCACAACGAAGGATGGTTCAAGTCTTAGCTCAAAAAAATTCTAAGGTGTTACACATAAACTCCGAAAGTTCAACTAACATCTAACAACTAATGCGAAAATAACCCCTAGAACCTGAAAGTCATTGTAACAAAACATCTAAAGTTCAACAAGTCTAAGAAAAGGGGTACAACCCGAACAAACATAAACAACTACTAAAGCAAAATGTCTAAGTCCGAACAGAATGGACTAAACAAAAATGAAGGATCCATGACAGCCTGAAAGAACTGGTTCACCCTTGAATCCGGTCTCGATCAGATATCTCCTAGCTGAGGTCTGCCCATAGCCACTTGGAGATGCCATGTACTCAACAAAGAACGAGCAAGTGCAGTATCAGTACACAAATATAATGGACTGGTAGGATCACACGGCTATTCCAGTAAGCGAAACATATATAAGCAGTCACTACATAGTAAACATGACATATACATAATATATATACACATTGGTTATCATTTCAGGAGCAATGTACAATTCCACATTCTCAATACAAGTAAATATGGCAATTCAATGGTTCTCTCATGGAACCCATACTCAAACTGTTAGTGTTCCAGAACGTGACATCGATCACAATTAGTGTGTCGGAACGTGACACCCGATCCAATGTATGTGTCAGTACGTGACATCGGATTCCAATTAGTGTGTGGAACGTGACACCCGGTCCAATATATGTGTCGATACGTGACACCCAATCCAATCATCATACCACAATCACAATCTACATTCTTATAATCATACAATCAAGTGTTGATTCATGACATACAATCGTTCATTCATACTCATTTACATTAGGTTTGATCAATAGTGCTACATTCACATACATATATGCATTACAATGAAGCAAATACCGACATACGTCACACAAACATGAAATCAAACCATCACCTACCTCGAAACCAAGCTTGAATCCCCTAAGACACTTGAATCTTCCCTTTCTGAATTCTTTCCGCTTGTTCGTGGTCTAAAAACAACAATTTATTACAAAGATCAATAAATGAGGCCTAATTACCCGAATTACAATCAACATTATCAATCCTAGGCCAAAACCCAAGATCCTAGTACCCAATTTAGGATTTTTTCACCATTAACTTCAGGTCAAAACCTTCCCCACTAATAATTACCCAAGAATCTAAGTTCTACGGATCAAAAAAGGATTAGGGGAGTAAAAACCTTACCTTTAGCGTTAGAAGAGGTGGAAAATTGTTAAGAACTTTCCCTGGTTCGTTTCTTAGCTCTGAAGGACGAAGGTTGCAGAATAATAATGTTCTTGGGGTTTAATCCCGACTTAAGTTGTGACTAGCCCGATACAACGGACTCTATCCCGCCACTGCGGCCCTGCCCTGGCTACTTGCGCGGAGACAGAACGTCGGAATTAGAGTTTCAAACCCCCATTTCACAACACACCTTTAACCCATGACATTCAAAAACTACCCGTTCACGCTAAGATCAGTTTCGGGAGTTCTACTCACCCGAATTCGATTTCGTAAAGTCGTACGAGTTTCTTAACGTCTTAGCTATCTACTGATGTGATCAAAATCATAATTTGAGCTCTCATTCATTACCATATTTCCCTAGACCTCACATGACTCAGATTTTGTCCAAATCTGGACTAGGCTAGGAATTTCCAAGTTACTACCCAAAAGTTTTATGGCCTAAATTCTTTCCCCATTGGCTTTTCCCTAACGACAGAAATCAGGTCATTACAATAATAGCATGCAAACCACACAGGAGATGTAGACCACATTAGACAAGTCATATGCGATAGACTCAAATAGGTCCTAAGTATTTAGCTAGGATGTGATGTAGTGTATGAGGTTGCTCCTTCCTTAATCAATGATTTCGATTTCGAACTCTGGGTATGAAAAAATATTGGTAGAAAACAGTTCCCCTGATTGAGCTTTAAGCGCGCGAATTCAGATAAGTCAGGCTTCAATACGGAAATAGAATGACCGGACAAAAAACTAAAACAAAAATATTTTATTTATTTCATTTAATTTAAATTCTTAAAAGAATGATTATTTTTTGGATTCGAAAACTTCTCAACTTTAAACTTTTATTTTACAACTTAATAACATGTTCATGAGAACATACATATATTACCCCCACCCAGTTTTATTTACATCAACTCACTAAATATATATTAGTATGGATTGCCTTGCACAATATTATCTCTCAGTTAACAGAGTTAAATCAATACACTTTTTTTTTACCTCACCTTCTACATAAACATAGTAAACTAGCTAATGGTATTTATTGTAAACACCGTGTATGAAAAAGTTTTTAGCTTTTTACATCTATTGAAATATTACATATTTAAAATCATAAGTTTTCATTTTATTTTTAAAAAACACCGTAATCAAACAAATATCGTCATAAATGAAGTACTATATCTTTAAGAAGAAATTTGATTCAGAGTTTAGATTTGTACAATAATCGAGTTTAAAGATACCAAAAAGTTGTATAAATTAACTTTGCCAATTAATCAGTACATATCCTTTTACCGGCCATCATTATTGGCTTCTAAAACCTCTTTTTTTTTGGTTGCCTCTAAAAAAAATGATGAAATTAGCTACTTGTAGCTAGTAATTTTGTTTTCCAATGTTTTCTTGTTTGGCTACGTAATTTATTCGTCATTAATTTCTATTTATTTAGTGTTGGGGTCTAGCTTTTCAGGATATTAATTGAAATAAAATAAAAAAACTTTAAATTCTGACCAAATACTCTCATAACACGCAAATTCTATGTTAGATTAAGAATATTATTGTTTATATAACTCTATTTAAGTGAGTAAATTAATAATAAGAAATCTTGTAGATCTTTATTCCCCCCTAAGTAATTTAAAATTAGGAACTGGCTGAGTATGATAGCAAAAGATGAATGAAAGCAATGATTCTTCATGATGCGAACCATTGGTGACAAATGATTTAAGTCTTATGAATTATTCAATTCATCATCTTTTAACATTTATAATATGTTATTAAGGAATCGTTTGGTTGGTGAACTAGTTATAGTGAAATTATATCAGAATCAAACCTTCAATGTTGGGCTCAAAGAATATGTAGTTTGCGCTTCAATGGGATGTATGGGCATAATCTTCATCCTTTGATCTAGCTTTTAGGTTGAGTTAGACTCAAGGTCAATTCAATATGGTATAAGACGTCCAGACCAATATGAAAGAGGTCTTGTAATTGAATCTCATCAATCATCACCATCCACTATCAAAAAGGAATTTCTACATATTTGGTCCATGAAAAATATCTAGCCCGCACAAGAGGACGTGTTGAAAAATATAATTAAGCAAACAAAAGTGTATTATCTCTACTAGTTTAAACTTTTAGATCACACTCTTCAATATAGGGCTAAAAATAAGAAATACGGGATATAATATAAAATATGTTTGGTTTTATCTATAGAAAAACTTTCATACATTTTATTTCCTTTTTAATTGACCGTGGCTTTATTAATAAACTTTGGGATAAAAGCTTCGGAGAAGGGATATTTGCCATATTTTATTTCGATTCGTAATTTCAAAATTGCTATATTATTCAACATTAAGGGTGGTATAGAAATAATATTGTAATAATAATTTATTATAAAGTTCAATCAAATTAGTATTTGCTACTTACATCTTTTATAAATATATTTGTTTCGAGATAAAGAAAAGCCTTTGGATGATTGATGATCTTTAGCAGCAGTACTGCTAGATTAGATGATATTTTTTATTTCAGGCAAATCACTTGTAATTCTAAATAAATAAAAAATGAGTGCCTTTTTTTGTGGTCCATTCCTTTTCAATGGAAGAGCCTACACCTATTACTGACTTTATTCTTGAATTTCTCTTCTAATAGTATTTTTTTTTTCGTTATTTTGATTTCTCGATAATCCTCTACTCAATTTCCTCTTCCCTATGCCAAATTTTTATTTTTATTTTTAAAAAAATTTCTTATCTAGAGCAAAAACCATTGCACTTTTACTATTAGATAAAGCTCCAAACCTTTGTAAATCGATATTTCTATCGTATCGATAGGACAATTGACACAAACCTACATCATCAATATATTGTATACTGTTTCAATAAAGGATTAGAGAGCAAGTTTTAAGAATATTTTGCTATTATTTCGAGGAGGAAAAAGAAAGAGGAGACGTAAAATCAAGAATGAAGTTAGAATGAGAAGTACGAGTTTCGTAAAATTTAATAATTTGGGTCTAAATCTTGTATATTTATTGAAAATTCACTGCACCTATGTATAATTTTATCCTCAATTTTATCATACGATTATTCAGTTTATCCTAAAAGTAGTAAAGAAGTTGTTGGTGCATTGGTGAGTTCTTCTGCTCCTATCATTTGAGGTGTAGACAATTTTTAGAGTGGTGTATTGGATGAATGTTTCGAAAATGTTATCTTCTATTTATAGCATATACTCACATATATAAGCTCATTGCTATATCAGATGGATGAATCATCGATGGATCATATCAACGGAGGTTAATATAGTAGCGGATCTACTCGCAGTATACGAAAGGAAAACTAAGGATTCAAATATCTATATTGGACAATTTTATATTTTTGATGCATCTCCTTCGTTTGTAGCATCCACACTTAAAAGAGATGCTATGGGAACTAAACCGTTTAGTTCCTCTTTTCTATGAATAAACCTATTAATATCAATAAATAAAATCCTTCTATTCTCAAGGGAAAAAAAACAAAGTGAAAAAAGCAAAAAAACTATTTTCAATGAGAATTGCCAAGCAAAAAGTGGCGGCAACTACCAGAGGTCCACAAAATCTAATAAAAATTTGATGAATTTTCAAGAAATTTTGGTGAGTCTACAAGATCAATAGAAGAGGCAAAAGATTTCCAGACTTAAGAAGATGTTATAAGTTCCAAGAAGAAAGAGCCTAACTATATTTTCTTTCTTGTATTATTTTCTCATTATCTTAGTATTATTATTTGTAATATCATCACGGAGTCTATTATAGACTTTGTGATGATAGCAACTAATGGTATTAAAAATGAAACCAAATATAGGTAATCCGTTCAATGCGTTTAGAATTTTATGGGTTTGACATAAAATAATTTGAATTGAGTTCAATGTCAACTCATTCAAGCCTTAACTCGTTTTAAGAGAATCTTCAATTGAGCCCAGTTAATCTCCAATTTCAACCGATTTTAAAACTCTTTATTTGTATTGATGTAATGTGTGTTCCTATATTGAAGCCTGGAGGTATGAATTACTATCTATTTTATATCTTTTAGGATTTATCTATCGTTTTGTAACTTTTTAAAAAATAAAAAATCTTGAGTTGAAATTCAAATTGTAGTTATAAAAGTTAAATAACAATAAGTTAAAATTATTGTGATTAAGCAGGTTAAATTGACAGGTCACCCAGCCCAATTTTTAGCCCATTTGAATCCAACTCATTGGAGCCCAAAATAAATTTGGACGGTCAAGACCCAATCGAATTTTTATTTCAACCCATTTTAATATCTCTAATTTCAACATAATCTGTCCATTTAACACCCCTAGCAACATCTGAGTTTCTAATCTTGCTTTAACTGATGGGCTCTTACCATGATATTGATTCTTGACTCACATTTGACCTGTCACTTGCTCCGATCCGAGAAGAAATATTTTCTAGAAAAATAAATGAGCTTTTTTGTGTGTATGTGTTTAATATGTAAGTCAAAAAATATTATTCTAAAAGTATTTATATATAATCTACACAAATATTATGAAAGGTCAATGTAAGGTTTCAGGAGAGTGAGTAAAGATGAGGAGAGTGTAGTAGATGGTGGAAAAGGACACAATCAATATGAAAATAATCTTGATGAATGTTACGGGCAGGGGTTAGGGCTCTTGGATGAAAATGAGGTGTAGTGAAGGGTAAAGAGGCCACAATTAATGTGAAATATCACCCGTTGAATGTAGCTTGTTTTTCCTATTTTTACTAGACAGTCATTTTACTCATTTTTAAAGAACATATTTCTTATACTACAATATATTTTCTTAAGAAGACTTTGACTAGACGAACATGGATAATCAATCTTGGACAAAAAAAATCCGAACAAAGCCTTACCTTTTACTTCATTGAATTATTTTTTGTAACAAACCATCACACAACTTCAACTAAGTGTATCAAGATGGTCACTAAACTACATCTTAATAACAAAAAAAGTTGCTAGCTAAAGGTTATTTTTAGTCTTTAAAGTCATTAACAGTTAGAGGAAATCAAATACAATATATCCCGTAATTTGTTGTATTAGTTGAATAAGATTATATTCTTGAGAAGCTAGCGTTTCATTGGTATGTCTACATAAGCTTGTGATAATAATAACTCAAAAATGATGCTACATATTTCTGAAAAATTATGTTTTTAATAATTGAAGAATTGTTTTCAATGGATTTTTTTTTTATAACAAAGACTTTCAACTAACTAGCAATATTCTGGACAGGTACGCCGTTAGGCCGAAAGATAGCCAACTACGACTAGACGCCTAGTGGATGACTTCAATATTAATTTATTTTCTACTGCATGATCTTTAAATATATTTTAACTATTTAATACACAAGTGATTGGTACATGGCGCACGTTAATGACGAAAGACCAATTGGTTACCAAAGCAAAAAATAAATTAAAAAAGAGCATTCTAGCTGGAAACAGTTGATTGTAGTTTGTTAACAGTTCTAAGAGAAACAACCTATCTAAGAAAAATATTGCTCCCTTAGAATGTTTGTTTTTCTTTTGCTTCAAAGTAGATGCAGCCCAAACGTGTATGAGTTTAATAGTTAAGATATATATATATACACACACACAACGCTTGATTTATTATGTTCGAATTCAGTACACAAAAGCAGTGGATTCAACCAGTTCGCGACTCTAATGTTTGATTTTCCTAAGAAAAAAAAAAGGGAAGTCAGATTCAACTCCTGCTCTACTTGAGTACAAGAGCAGGAACAATTTGGTGGACTGCAGCTTGGTAATTGTGATTGTGCTACCCTGTTTAAAACTTTGGATACATCAAAGTTTGAAGAGAAACTCTAAAACAGACGAGACCTGACTGAAGAAAACAAACTATAACAAATATAGCACATAATGGGCTATTAGACACAGTAACACAACTCATATGCTGTTGATGTATTGGCAGGAATCAAAGATGTAAATAAGAACTCGTGAATTGTCATTAGGAAAAGCATTCATCGGGCTCTGCTCATACTCCATCACAGCATTATGGTGATTTTACCACCCCAATGGTAGTTGCCTACATAATGCTAATAGTTCCACAAATAAGTGATGCAATGGAATCCCCATGTCCATCTGGCTCTGTCCCTTTGCCATTGAGGAGGGTTATGGAACCTGCTATTGGAAGGTTTAGGTTCCTCGAGGTGCCTGGACATTCTGTCAAGCAAGCAAAGATGTCGTCTGCCCCTGCTCCCTGCTCCCTGCTCCCTCCTCCTCTTCTTCTTCTTTTGGGATTTCAAATAGTCCCTCCACAGGCTGCAGTATATTGGAAGTCAAGTGTTCAGAACTTGCTACTCAACCCCAAATAAGTTGAAATCAGTTAGATGACTTCTGTATTGTCATGTAAAAGTTAATCAAACCTACAAGCTTAACACTCGGGTGGTTTGGTTGGAAACAAGTTATCCCACGATAAGTTATCCTGGGATAAATTATTCTACCATGCAAAGGCATAATTGGTGGGATTAATCCAACCAAACACGGGATGAAATAGTCCTGCATTTATCCTGGGACTATTACACCGTACACCTCACACCAAACGCTCTTTAGTATCTTCTCTCTGTACTTAGGTCATCTAGCCAGCACAAATTCCATTCAAAAAACATCTTATCAATTGATTATCGTCATTCTCAAATGGGTCGGATATGCAAAACCTCAAATATCCATTTTCGTACTATATAATTTGCGTTTAGGGAGCAAGAGAGAAGAGAGGTTTTTGAGGTCCTACTGAAAAGAGACTTGAGCTACACCAAAAACCTTCTCAATCTGATAGTTCATTATAACATGACATTCTACAGAATATGATTAGACAGTTTCGGTAAGATTAGTCTACAATTGCAAACAAAAAGAGAGCAAGATAGCTCTCGATGGCATAATAAGAGCAACTAATCCTCAGACAAAGTTTCAGTTCAATTCTCACTGCTACAATACCTAAAACCTCACAGTTTAGATTTCGATCATGGCTTTTTTTGGCACGCAATGCCATGTCTCAACAATACTTGTACAAATAACATATTCCGGTACAAATAGCAATATAGATAGATATTTACAAATGACAAGAAAATTCTAGATGATAATCCCATTCAATTGAGATGAAGACCTTACAGATACAGTAGGAACTAGAAAGAGTTCATCTCCAGAATGTAACTTCGACTCTTCAGCAACCTCTCCACAGCTTCACAATACACTGCATCTTCCCCAAATGCTCCTAATGCTAATCCTACATCTCCATTTTGTTCTTCCACCTCACTCCTCTCACCCCCTCCATTAGTCGGTCGGACAACCACCAATGTTGCTCCGACCATTTTCATGCCACCGGAGAGTTCCATCCTCGCTTCATGCCACATCCTCATTCGAACTGCTGGCACTGTTGTACGATTGTTACGCCACCACAAACCAACTCCATTGCCACTACTGGCATTGTTTACCTCAGCTTCTTCGCCTTCACCTTGACTCTCTCTACATTCTTTCAATCCTTTCTTATCCATCACCACTTTCCCTTCATCATCTCTGTCCTTGATCACCAAATTCTCCAGCTCTTTATGCTCGTTTACAACCTCCACCATCATGTAATGCCTCGCTGATGCCGCAATCAATGCGCTAATTGTCCAAACTACCCTCATTTTCAACCCTGCACCAGCTCCTCCTCCAAACTCCGCCTCTCCACCGCCTCCGTCCCCGCTGCGAAACCCTAAAATCACGCAACTCTTTAGGGTTTTTCCAAAGTCCGCCTTCCACCTAATCGTCGTGCCTTTCTCTAACCGAAGATCACCTGAAGGAAGCTCGATTTGGAGATTCCTGATCCTCTCGAACTCCCGTAGGATCTGTGCGGGTGAGTTCTGGGATCGGGCAGGGCTTGGGAGAGCCTTGCTTGGTGAAACGAGATGGTGAAGGGATTTGATAATGGATCTGAGGAAAGCAATGAGGAAGGAATCGTCGTCGTCATCAGAATCAGTAGCGGAAATTACCCGGTCGACTCGTAGGAGAAGCGAATCGGCTTGAGGTACCAACGAGTTGAACCGTTTGGAAACGGAGCGGCACCGGATTAGGGTTTTGATATCGGAGATTTGGTTGAACATGAGGTGAATAAGCGGGTCGGGTAACCGATCGAACCCATCGGAGTGATCCGATTCAAACTCCATCGCCGGTGAGATAATTTTTTCTGATAATAATTTATGAGAAATTAAGAGAAAAAAGAGTGTGGATATGAACGGAGAAGATTAAAAAATAAAAGGGGGCTCGGAAAATCGAGCTTATTGAGGGGAGCGGAGAGTTTGACCGTTGACCTGATATTAAGAGTGGGACCCAATAGGATTTTTCACTTTTTCTTTTGCCTAATTGCCGGCTTTCGTCAGAATTTTGATTATGGCACCGTGGTTTGTTCTTTGTGCTACCGGCCACGCTTTGCATTCACATTTTTTCTATCGAAATTAGGAAAAAAACGCATTTTCGTTGTGAATAAATTATTTATACGATGTGATAACTAGTTAGTATTAGATATCTATCATAAATTGATTTATGTTGAACAACTAGTAACCACTCCTTATTTAACCTTTTCTAGACCTAATTAATCTCATATTGTTTCATAGATAGTGATATTAGTTATAAAATAAGTGCATAGAGAAATAGATTAATTCTTTTGAGTGATGCAGTGGAATTAGCAAAGACGTTCATCGTAGATTAGTATTTATATTTTTATAATAATAAGGTTGTATGCAATCATACATGTTATATTATTGATTATTATTTATTTATTTACTTATAATAAGGTTGGTGTTGTAGATAAATACAATGATTTGCTTAAATAGGCATTAATCTTTTGGCCCACTTAGGTATATCTTTTTCTTTCTAAATCATGGGTGACGAATCTTTTTAATGACAATGATGTGTTTACCCTAATTTTGTGCATTACATTTGGCTTTCATAAAACTTCCTTTGTTTTCTTTGCATTGAAATTGTCAAAAATAGCCACTTTTAGTACACAAATATTTTATGACGGAGTTAGATTTTTCATCAAAAGAATTTAAGATATGAAAAGGTAACACATGAGAAGTTCAAGGAAATTCAGCATTAACGATATACACATAATAAAATTAATTTTAACTATGTATAAATAGTGTCATTTCTGTCGAAAGGAGTTCATAAACCCTCTCGGTCCTAACTCCTACCTAATCCTGCTTACACACATCCATGACTTGTTTCAAACCATAATTTTTTTTAAATCATTTTTTTCTTAACCTTTGTATCAAATCAAATAATATCACATAATTATTTGCGACTAGAAAAGAGATGATTCTCTAGATCTTGTTCATCCCCGAAGAAGAATTTTCTTTTAAAGCTAGAAAAAAAATGTTTGTATTTTGAACACAGCTAAATAGAGAATTAGATGCTTGGAAGGAAAATTCAATTCAGGATTAAATTATTTGAAAAATCATAAATGAAGACTAGTACTGAAATTGATCAAGTCATAAAGCACGTTCAACAGTTCTTCAGGCTTTACAATGGTGTTGATATTCTTATAGCACATTCCGAAATAAGTAAATTTTAGGAATAATAAATATAAAAATCATATTAGCACTTAATAATCATAGTTTTGCTATTTGCGTTTCATAGCAAATATAGTTTGTTATAGGGTATTTAATATGTATAAATCGGGCGTTTAGGAGAGAGAAGAGAGAGGCGAGCAAGAAAGGCAGAAAGTGAAGAGAGGTGAATTGTATATGTATATAAGTTAGATATTTGTATATGTGACTACTATATATATATATATATATATATTTATATATCAATAATTGTGTTTGTATATCTGCATTAAATTTTAATTTGTATACAATTGAATTGAGTTAATATATCATTGAATCGAGTTAAAACATTTGTATTTGTATATCATATTTCTCTCGCTTTATACACACAAATTGTTCATAGTATTTGTATGATTTGTGTTTTGTATAAAGAGAGAGATGCAAAAGAGAACTGGGCAGGAGAAGATTTGTATTAGTATAATTATAAGTGTATAAGACAGAGAGATGCGTATTTCTATCTGTATATACAGTCTCTCTAGTTTTATACAAACACAAACACAATTTATACATTTTTCTTTGTATAAAAGTGAGAGAGGCGAGAGAGAGAATTGAGAGTGGCGAGCGAGATTCAAGGGAGAGAGGCGAGAATGATAACGTGTTTGCTACGAATTAGAATTAAATGAAATTGTAGCTATAACTTTTGTTTTGAATTAATAGTTTGCTGCACAATTTCCCCTTTTGAAATTAGGTCCCAATGTCATTAATTATGTTCAATATTGTGCTTGCTTAATTATTCCCTCTGTTTATTTTTACTTGTTACTTTTTTATTTACAAAAATTAATTTGACTAATCTTTGAAACTTAAGTTGAATTAGATTAATTTAATTATTTTAAATTTAAAATTAAGATGAATATTATGAATTATAATATTTCTCATATCAACACGATGAAAAAACTTACATCTTAAAACGTTAATTAAAATTTATATACTGTATTTTTTTATAAGTGAAAATAGACCAATAAAAATGAATAGAGAAAACATATCTTTAGTAAGTTTCGACGGTATACGGCTTGACACAATAATATGTTCTTTTAGAAATAAGATATTTCATATTACCCCCAAAGTTTATATTACGGACATAACGACCCCTAATTTTTTATTTATATCAAAATTATCCACAAGAACATGACATGTGAATGTCACAAATGAGTACTGAAGCATAATAAGTATTTATATTTACTCACTTAGAAATACCCACTTTTACTTGCTCAACTCAAAAAACTAAAAAATAGGTATGACAAATATAAATAAGGCAAGTAAAATTGAATAGAGAAAATATTTTTAATAACTATATCAAGTCAAACATGAAAAAAAAAAACATATATTGGGTCAAAACTTCAAACACACTGATCATAATATGCAATTAAGGTTTAATTTTTGAATTGTTAAATACTTTTAAATTCTTTAAACATGGGCTTTTTATAATTTGAAATAGTGATAGAGGCAAAAATTTCATCAAGTGAAATAAAATAAAATAAATGTTTTGTTATATTTATGATTCAATAATTTATATTTAATTTTTTGGCAAAAAAAATTCTACCTTTTTATATACATAACTTTATCATGATATTGTAGGATAGGATCGACGGAGGTAGGTATGATGTAACATAGGGGTGGACCCACATAAAGTCAAGGGGTTCACCCGAAACCCTCACTTGGAAAATTATAATCCATATATAAGGTTAAATTTTTTATTTACGTATATATATTAAATAAATATTAAATCTTCTCAACACTACACTAGTACACAGTGCAGCTGTTCAGAGGGATAAACATCTACCCATACTAACTTGGATCGAATCTCGTCAATTTTTTTTAATTTTTTTTTAAAGACTTTGTCAACTTTTTCAACTAGCTTTATATTGTAAATTTATGGATTTCTTTAAACTATCAAATTAATATATAGTAATATTTCAATAAAAAATTGATTTTCAAGTAAATATTATTATATATTTAATAAAAAATTTGATAAAAATATTTAATTTAGATAAAAAATTATTGAATTTAAGCTCGCTCATATATGATTCAATCCGTTTATATCTAAATCAACCCGCTAATTTGTCAACACTATTAGTATGCTTGCTTTTTTACCAACCTCCTTAACGAAAATTCTGAATTCTTCGTTGATTATTATAACATAGCAAAAATGAATTTGTTTACAAGATCCAATTATTTAGATATCAATTATCCTAATTTTTGACAAGTTGTTTAAGTTCAGTGAGTTACGTTGATTATCACAAACCCACCAATTCCCCAATGTATAAATTATTAATTTAAAACTTTATATGATACATGTATAGTTTAAAACTTTATAATTTTTAAAAATATATGCTTTTAAGCATAAACTTAAACTCCTAAGTCCTAATTTTGTCTGAAGTATATATAATTCATATCCTTCCCAGCAAAATGCTTTAAACTAAGAGCGTCAACTACACCAAGAGAGATATTTAATGATAATTGTTTTTTCTTTCATCGGCAATATTTATTAAGGAAAAAAAATATTTAGTGATAATTGAGATAATGTATTCATCACATTCAGAGTTGCTAAAGCCTTTAGCAACATTTTTATATAAAAAAAATGATTATAAACACCATATTTATTATTATCACTAAATAGAATATAGCGATAATTATATTATTATCTGAAAATAATTACCACAAAATCTCTTATTTGTGGTAGTCCATAATGAATTTTTTACTCTATGTAGAGATACAAGTCGCTGAAAGAAATTTATCAACCAAAAGGTACTATTTCTGTTGGAACATGGTATAAAATAAATAAGTAAATGTGTTCAAAGTACTAGACAGGTAGGAAGTTGTTGTAGTTGGAATTTAATGTCAAGAAAATGATGAAATGTGTTTGGTAGATTGTCACAACAAATGTCTTTAGACAAAATGAAATCATTGAGATTTAAGATTATGGTAAATTACCCCATGAATACAATGACGTATCCACACAAGTTTGTCTTCTATACTAGTTTCAAAGCTCGTGCATATGTTTGAATATTTAATTTAAAAAATAATATAAATCTTATTAAATAATATGTTTAAAAAAGAGTTTTAAGAGATGGCATGTTCACTGCGTACAACATCAGAATCAGGACATTTCGTATCACCTGCCAAATATTAAAAAAACAAATAATTATAACTTAGAAAACCAAAGTAGGGTTTGCCCAAAACAAATGTAAAGCATCATTTTTCTGATCATCACTTGTCTATAACTCTATATGATAGAAATTGCAGACCTTGCTTTCGTGAAAAACAAGTTTGCAATCACAAGGGAGTAGAATTCTTTTATGTTTAATATTATTTGATGTGAGAAAACTCTTTGTCCTAAAGAATTTTCCAAAATGAATCTAATTGTTCATGGTAAGGTCATAGACAACTAAAAGAGTGATAGCAATTAAAGGAATGATGATCAACTAGACCAAAAACTCGTACGCACATGGACCTGAACTTTCAAGAATCTCAATCCACTAGAGCAAAAAGTGGCTAAGTTATTGCAAAATTGTGTACTAGACAAAAGAACTTTGAAATGTTGTGTGTGTTCTGATAAGATCCGAAGAAATAAATTCATCAAAAGCCACATCAAACTCAAAGTATCGAGAATAGTCTAAATCTAGTTATTTGTAAGTTGTAACCAACAGCAGCTCGAACACATGTGTATCAAAATTAACCCAAATTGTCGACAAGTCTGACCTACCAGCCTTCCCCACCCTTTGGGTCCAGCTACAGATTCTAGTCAAAGACATCAAGCAAATCCTTCATCAATTGCTTATTGGAACACTTGAAAGTTGACTTTATAACAACGTACTCATCTCTATATCAATAAAATCTTTTAAGGGAAACAGATCAAATTTGCATATAATATCTAAAATTGAGCAATTTTTTCTTAGTAGACTTGTCTAATGTTTCCCCAGCTATTATAAAAAGTCCTGTTTTTTCCTTGATTCCTAACAAAGGTCCAATCCAGGGATAGCTTTAAGCCATATGCAAAAGGTGAAGAGTAAATTGAACCATTTTCTTGAAGACTTGGGAACATGAAGTCCACCCATTTTAAGTTAAGACTCCATTGATGTAAAGTAGAATTAGAAGACAATTTGAAACAACAAGGGTATGAATGGGCCAAAAGTGTGTCACATGGTGGAATTAAGTAATTTAAGATAGCACAAGAGCAAATGTTGGATACCATTGAAATTCTTTTCGTCGCTAGAATAATGGAGCTTCCAATATAAGGAAATCATATACATAACCTTATTGATAGTTCCCACAAAATCATCTCTATGCTCAAAATTTAGCAAGAGGTAATATATTATAGAATTAAGAGTGACATACTTAGACTTCTAAGTAAACTTGCTATTAGGAAGACGTATATTTAGGTCAGTAAGGAAAATTTTGGCAAGAATCATTCTACTAAGATATCTCTGGTACTATGTATATGTTTGAAAAAATGTAAAAAAAACATCTAAAGCAGTAATAAGCTACATATATATATATATATACACACACAGATACCTATTAGCATAAGCAAGCTGCACATATAACCAATGCAAGTAACAAACTAGAAGGCATATTAAAAGGCATACCTTCATGGCTGTGATCATTTCTTAAGCCTGCAAAAACTCACATCTAGTTCTGGTCTTATTCCTTCCCACCCCAATGCTTGAAAGGTCTTTACAGCATCCTTGGCATTAAATGTGATATAATACCAAATTCCCCCTCCTTTTTGTCCGTTCATATTCAAAATTTCCACAAATTCATAATTTTGAGCCTTAAATGTAGACAACCAAGTATCAAATTGCAGTACACATCCAATTAGTTCTAATAACCAAAAAGAATGAGGGTTACTTACATTCTCGTTATTGAATTTGTCGATGGCCATGCGGGACAGCTCAATACATGTTGGTTTATGATAGTCACCCCGTAGTGGAACAACTGGACCTCCAAGAGCAGCATTCAATTCCAAATCCAGAGTGATATCAAAACCCTAATTTCAAAAAGGGGGAAAATCAAAATAAAAGTAGAGAAACCAATGCAACAATGTCAGGAACTTGCATCGCTCTCGTGATATACTCTTTCCGATGTTTGCAGCTCATTTTGCGACCGCCAGCAAAGGTCACAATATCTTCTTCTTCTTCTTCCAGTGAATATGGTTGTCCGTCATTGTGCTGCTTAACGAGATATTCTAAAGGTTAAACTTTAGATGATTCATTTTTCAAATCTAAAGCAGACTCAACATGACCATAAACAGTCAAAGAACTCATGCTCACATTATTAAACTTTAGATAATTCATTTTTCAAATCTAAAGCAGACTCAACATGACCCTAAAAAGCCAAAGAGCTCACGCTCACAAACACTCAAAGATCGCAGCAACAATGTAATAATATGAGAATTTAAACAAAACAAAAGCTGATTCGTACCGTTTGGCTTTGAGCTCGTACGCTGATAAATATGAAGTGGCGAGTTTGTGGGCTCAGATTCCATTCGGAAAAAGCCCAAAGACTGAAGGTGCTGATTTTGGATGTAAAAGTGGCTAGTGTTGAATTTAAAAGATAGCACCTTTCTTTCGATAATGTGTTAAGGATGTAGCCACATGTAATCAAAGTCTTCAATTAAACTGATTCTTGAAGTAAAATTTAGATCAATTTACTATTTAATCAATTAACTGAGCTTTTGACTTAACGAAGTAAAATATTTATTTACAAATTATATTAATTAAGTCGTGAACCATCTTAAATTAACCATTTAAAATGATTGTTTTTTTGTTACATAAGTTGATTTTAAAAATCAACAAAATACACATAATTAATATGGTCAAATTGAGTGTCAACATACCCTTGTGCCAAATACTGAATTTTCATATTTCAATTGCAATCCTGTTATATTATCAAAAACACTTGTCACTTGAGACATTTTTGAATGATTCAAACCTTTGAGTTTTGAGGGAGTTAATATCTCATATGGTTACTCAATTAATATATTTTTTTCTTTATAGAAAGTCACTCAACTTTCATTTATAAACCTCAAATTCATTTAATTATGTATTTTTTTTCATAGAAAGTCACTCAACTTTCTTTATAACCTCAAAGTCATTCAACTATAAATATTTAACCTATAAAGTCACTCAACTATTGATATTTCATTTAGAAAGTCACCCAATCAATTTATATATTTTTTTCAATTAAATTTTGTTGAAATACAATTTTGTTAACAGGCGCCATTTGGCCTGCATCTTTTATGATGCAGATACAAGAGTTCAGAATCATTAATAAGCGCACCGTTGATACCACTTGCAGTCCCAAAGTTGCTTTGGTGAGCCTCCTTACTTTCGGAGGATTTTTCACATTTAATTTTAGTCGTGTTAGGATATCGTGGGTCTTGTCCCGACTTCCATCATAGTTATTAGAGGCTTCATAGATAGACAATAGTAATTGAGGAGTCTTTTCATTTCCATTGTTAAATGTTTAAGACTTGAATTGCCTCTTTTGGCCAGTTGAATGTTTTCTTTAAAATATTTTGAGTATCTATTTAGAGACATTGAGTTAAATCTTTACTTTTGAGGTTTATTTATTGTTGAGTAAGTCTTCCGCTGAGAGTTGAGTCAGGCCAAGGGTTCGCTTGGGGCCAACAATGATTCTCGAGTGTCAGTTACATTCAGGGTGTAGGCTCGGGGAGTGACAAAATATGTTGTGACTTATAATTATTAGATTTCGAGTTGTGCTTTTGTGTTGTAATTAAGAATATTTATCTTGAAAGTAACTTTATTGGTTCCAAGTCGATTAGATTGGGAGGTCAATTTGTATTTGGTATTTATTTTGGGTGATTTTGTTGAATTGGAACTTCTATAAATAATTGTCAACAGTTTCTACTGCAAAGAGAACAAAAAAAATGCTTGGAACCTGCATTGCTTTTTGTGTATATATTTTGTTATTTTTTAATACCAACTCGGAATTTCAGTTTCATTTAAATAAGTTAAAAAATTAATTTTTTGACAGACCATTTTTACATAAATGATTAGTAGAAAGCGATAGAAACTAGAATAAGTAGTGGAAGATCTCAGAAAGTTGTAACAAAAACTTGATTCTTCATGAATGTAGAAAATGAACGATATGCTTGTAGAATTTTTTTATCTTTCTTCTTTTCTAGCCCCCTGTATTTTAAGAGCTTACGCACAAGGTTGTCCCAGAAGGTGATTTTATTTTAATATCATTAGCATCAATATATTTATTCTAATCATCTTCTTCAAGATGACTAATATACTTGAAGTCAATTGAATAATGGAAAGTAATTCCGGCTTGAGCATAGGCTTCAAATTAAAATCATGAAGAGAAAAAGAGTAGTTTAATATTTGTATCAAAATGAATATTATCTTTTTTCTTATATAAACTAAATTTTAAAAAAGAGAAAATGCTCAAATGAACCCCCAATCTATTATCGGATTTTTCAACTACACACTTATATTTTACGGGTGTCCTATTACCCACCTGAGCTATTTTAAAGTGGAATTATTTCCTCCCTAAAATGTCATTACCAGGCATGTGACTTGTGGTGAAATACACACACTTGACACGTGTATTTCACCATTTAATAATTATTATTTTTAAAATGTTCTCCTCCTTCCTCTTCCTTTCTTCCCAATCATTTTTCAACCCTAATTATTCTAAACACCATTTTTTACCTCAATAAATTTCTATATCTCTAACAATTTATAAAAACGAAAATTCAAGTCACCTTTTCTCTTCCCCATTCTTTATTCTTTCTCCCTTTAAAATTTTCATGATTAATTTATAATTTGAGTTTTTGATTTTGATTCTTCATGGGTTTTAGGAGAACATCTAGGACCCTTCTTTAAAAATGTAGAAAAAATTGTTTTGTTTTAGTTTCTTTTAATAAGTTTGAAGATATTTTTTAAATATACAATTACTTCACTTTGATTTTGTTACTCTTGAGTCCATGACTTTAAAAAAATTTAATTAATGGGTATGTTTTTTTTTTAAAAAATAATTTAATTTGCTAGATATGTTCTATATAAGTCTATTGAAAAATTATTTATTCATAAAATGCATTAGTTGTTGATAGTTTTTATACCAAACATCCATTGAAAAAGTTTCAACAATGATAATGGTGAAAAATGTATAGTTTTGTATAGATAAATAAGAAGAAAGAAAGAGAAAGAAAAAAGAAAATTAGAAAAAAAAAGGGAAATTAAAAAAAATAAAAATAGGCAACTCACTCTCTCAAAGTGAGTGACATACACTCTCTATGCCAACTCAACACTTAATGGGTTATTTATTCCATTTTAAAGTAGTTCAGACAGGTAATAGGACTCCCGCGAAGAATAGGTGTGTAGTTGGAGATTCGGTAATAGGTTGGGTGGTCATTTGACCATTTTTTATTTTTAAAAACATACTATTTATTATATCACAATCAACTTAACTAGTTTAATATATAAAGAATATATACTTGTCCCTTAAACTCTTTAAAGCTGTGGAAGAATCGAAGTGCACCAACCATGAGCTGGTACTTCAGTGTGTCGTTAATTTTTTCTTCACCACCGGCGTTCAGTTGTTAATAGTTTTCAATCACATATTTCTTCTTCTACGACCAAAAAAAATTAAAATAATCAATTAAGTATATGCTAAACATTTCTTTTAAAAAGAAAAAAAAAACACTATATAAAATATACATATTTCTACCTTATTCAGAATTGGGTCAATGATATCTTTTTCCCATCTAAATGCTCTTTTTGGATAGTCACGCTCTAGACACATAGCAGTATGCATAGCATACTTCAAACAGTCCATGTGAGTGTCGAAATAACACCCGAGCTTATCTCTATTGTTACCTTTTTCTTCATATTTTTAAACAATCGGAATATGATCTACAAGTTGATGTGTAGAGAGTTCAATGGGTGGTTCTGACGTCTCTCTTGCATATAGAGCTGTCGTGGCTCCGGTAGAGCTATATGTATAACACACATCTGTACAAAAATATTTTTAAAAAAACCGTCAAATAATGTTATTTTAGAGATTATACATAGAATATTCATAGATATACTTACTCATAAGGCCTTGGTCTCGAACATATGGATAAAAAATATTTGAGTCTCTTAAACTAAACTCCTCGTCAGACACATTTTATTCATCCTCCATGGTATATACTCTTCCAATAAAAGAACAAAAGATTAATGTTAGCTTACTAAATGAATTTGTCATACAATATTTATATATATAAAAAGAGACCGATTTGCGTCATTTATAAAAAATAATAGAAACTTTTTGCAAGTAAGATAATTTTATATTTAAGATAATCAAAAATATATAGATATATCCCTATTAAGCTCTTTTCTTAGCGGGAAAATGCATAAGTACCCCCCTAGCCCATGCTCGAAATCCCAGAGACACACCTAACCATTACTAAGGTCCTATTACCCCCCCCCCCCCCCGAACTTAATTTATCTATAATATTATACCCCTTTTCGGCCTACGTGGCACTATCCTTGAAAAAAATGTCAACATGCGCTGGGCCCACAAGATAGTGCCACGTAGGCCAAAAAGGGGTAGAATATTACATATAAAATAAGTTCGGGGGTAATAGGACCATAGTAAAGGTTAGGTGTGTCTCTGGGATTTCGGGTATAGACTGGGGGTACTTATGCATTTTCCCTTTCTTAGCTAACATATTTGATATGAGTCTAAAAAAAAATTAGTTTCTTTTCCATATAAAGTAACGTTTGGGCCTAAAAACAGAAAATATAACTCATCCAATCAAATTTGTTTTCTCTGTAAAGTAGTCGTTTCGAGTCTAAAATTTCTCAATGACATAAATGTTAGACCATTACGAATTATTTATCTTAACTTGAAATTCTCCTGTCCATGTAAGATAAGAAGATTTGGAGCACCTTTGCAATTCTGTACAATTACCCCTATAAAGAATATATACTTGTCCCTTAACTCTTTAGAGTTGTGAAAGAATCGAAGTGCACCAACCATGGTCTGGTACTTTAGTGTGTTGTTAATTTTTTCTTCACCATCGGCGTTCAGTTGTTCATAGTTTTCAATCACATATTTCTCCTTCTACGACCAAAAAAATTAAATTAATCAAGTAAGTATATGCTAAACATTTCTTTTAAAAAGAAAAAAAAACACTATATAAAATATACATATTTCTACCTTATTCAGAATTGAGTCAATGATATCTTTTTCCCATATAAATGCTCTTTTTGGGTAGTCACGCTCTAGACACATAGCAGTATGCATGGCATACTTCAAACAGTCCATGTGAGTGTCAAAATAACACCCGAGCTTATCTCTATTGTTACCTTTTTCTTCATATTTGTAAACAATCGGAATATGATCTACAAGTTGATGTGTAGAGAGTTCAATGGGTGGTTCTGACGTCTCTCTTGCATATAGAGTTGTCGTGGCTCCGGTAGAGCTATATGTATAGCACACATCTGTACAAAAATATTTTTTTAAAAACCATCAAATAATGTTATTTTAGAGATTATACATAGAATATTCATAGATATACTTACTCATAGGGCCTTGGTCTCGAACACATGGATAGAAAATATTTGAGTCTCTTAAACTAAACTCCTCGTCAGACACATTTTATTCATCCTCCATGGTATATACTCTTCCAATAAAAGAACAAAAGATTAATGTTAGCTTACTAAATGAATTTGTCATACAATATTTATATATGTAAAAAGAGACCGATTTGCGTCATTTATAAAAAATAATAGAAACTTTTTGCAAGTAAGATAATTTTATATTTAAGATAATCAAAAATATATAAATATCTCCCTATTATGCTCTTTTCTTAGCTAACATATTTGATATGAGTTTAAGAAACTAATTTAAGATATAAAAAATTAACATTATTAGTTTGTAATTCTGTACAATTACCCCTATAAAGAATATATACTTGTCCCTTAAACTCTTTAAAGTTGTGAAAGAATCGAAGTGCACCAACTATGGGCTGGTACTTCAGTGTGTCGTTAATTTTTTCTTCACTATCGTCGTTCAGTTGTTCATAGTTTTCAATCACATATTTCTCCTTCTACGACAAAAAAAATTAAAATAATCAAGTAAGTATATGCTAAACATTTCTTTTAAAAAGAAAAAAAAAACACTATATAACATATACATATTTCTACCTTATTCAGAATTGGGTCAATAATATCTTTTTCCCATCTAAATGTTCTTTTTGGATAGTCACGCTCTAGACACATAGCAGTATGCATGGCATACTTCAAACAGTCCATGTGAGTGTCGAAATAACACCCGAGCTTATCTCTGTTGTTACCTTTTTCTTCATATTTTTAAACTTCATATTTTTAAACAATCGGAATATGATCTACAAGTTGATGTGTAGAGAGTTCAATGGGTGGTTCTGACGCCTCTCTTGCATATAGAGCTGCCGTGGCTCTGGTAGAGCTATATGTATAGCACACATCTGTACAAAAATATTTTTTTTAAAACCATCAAATAATGTTATTATAGAGATTATACATAGAATATTCATAGATATACTTACTCATAGGGCCTTGGTCTCGAACATATGGATAGAAAATATTTGAGTCTCTTAAACTAAACTCCTCGTCAGACACATTTTATTCATCCTCCATGGTATATACTCTTCCAATAAAAGAACAAAAGATTAATGATAGCTTACTAAATGAATTTGTCATACAATATTTTTATATACCGATTTGCGTCATTTATAAAAAATAATAGAAACTTTTTGCAAGTAAGATAATTTTACATTTAAGATAATAAAAAATATATAGATATCTCCCTATTAAGCTCTTTTCTTAGCTAACATATTTGATATGAGTCTAAAAAAAATAGTTTCTTTTCCATCTAAAGTACTCAGTTTGGGCCTAAAAACAGAAAATATAACTCATCCAATCAAATTGTTTTCTCTGTAAAGTAGTCGTTTCGAGTCTAAAATTTCTCAATGACATAAATATTTGACCATTACGAATTATTTATCTTAACTTGAAATTCTCCTGTCCATGTAAGATAAGAAGATTTGGAGCACCTTTGGCATAAAATTAATATATCAGTGTGTCGTTAATTTTTCTTCATCACCAGCGTTCAGTTGTTCATAGTTTCCAATCACATATTACTCCTTCTACGACCAAAAAAATTAAAACCCCAAACCACCACATACGCCACTCTTTTCAATTCCAATACTATAAATCCTAAACAATCTGCCCTAATTAACTCAAAAACAATCGCAAAACCAATCGAAATAATTCATGGAGAACCTACTATCACGTTTTCAATGGAGGAAAGGCAAGACTTTATGATTGAAGAGGGATTGCATCAAGCAGTGGTGTTTAAATTATCCCATGGTGCGCCAGATTTGAAGGTATTAAGGTCAATTTTACCGAAACATCTTGGTACCAAGGGCAACTGTTTAATTGGCTTACTTGCTCCAAGACAAATTTTGTTGAGATTTGATCAATATGAAGATTATGTACTAGCATTATCTCGCTCAGTTAATTATCTTCTCTACAATAGAGAGGAGCACCAATGTAGGGTTTTTTCATGGTCCATTGGATATAATCCTAAGGAGGAAACGACGTTAGCTGTGGTTTGGATTTCTTTACCAAACTTATCTCCAGATTTGTTTGCAAAGAAGTCTTTGTTGTCTATAGCATCGGCAGTTGGGAAACCAATAGCTATAGATAAAGCTACTCAAATCAAGTCAAGACCTAGCACAACTAGGGTCAAGGTTATACTTGATCTAATGGAAAAGCTTCCAAATCGTATAAGGTTGCAGTTTGTGGATGGAAAATCTGGTAAGTTGATCGAGGTTTTTCAGGAGATTGTATATGATAATCTACCTTTGTATTGCAATTATTGTAAGCACCAAGGTCATGATGAAGATAGTTGTCGTTTGATCTAAAAAAGAAATCAAAATAACAAACAAATTGATGATACCATTGAAGTTGCTACAAAAGGTACTATTGATAGTGAAAAGTATCAAGGTGATGCGAGAGAAATACTAAATGAAAAAAGAAAGGTTGTAGATATCAATCAAAGTAAAGCTACTTTGTTAGATCGGCAGTTGGTTGATGTCCCTTCTGAGCAAAATCGTGCTCACTCAATGGATGTTGTTACAAGTAATATTGGTGTTCAAACAACGACCGAAAACAAAAGGGGAACGCCAAGAGTTGGGGTTGATGCGCCGCGAGTTGGTTTAGGTAAAAAAATAATGGATTCAGGACACAAACTAATGGATACATCTGATGTTGAAGATGCTGAAAATTTTGGGCAGCATGTTTTGCAAGTTGAAACCAAGAATGCAACTAAAAATTGGACACTGGTTGCACACAAAAATTCAACTAGTAATCGGAGCCTTTCTTCGACTAGTCAAAATAATTCTCCATGTAGTGAAAAGGGTGCGACTGGAAATTTTTATGACAGTGAGAAGAGGCAAGATATTAGTAATGCCTCAAGAGACCTATTATGTTCGAATAGCTTCGATGCTTTATCAAAGACTACTGGACAACAAGTAAAGTTAACAGAGAATGACAACGATTTGATCAAAGAAAAGCAGGTCTCACCACCTACTTTGAATAGCAAATTAAGTCCAGAAGCTCCCGTATTTGTGCCTAAATGTGTGATTGCAAAGAAAAATGAGTCAAAGGTCTTAGTGTCAAATACAATTGATTTGGGCGAGGATTTTCTTGATGAAAATGAGGAAGACAATATGCTTGATTTTGGCGAGGATTCTCTTGATGAAGATGAGGAAGATATGCTGGACATGTGCTTTGATAGAGTGGCTAGGGAAGGAGATATATCACCTAGGCAACAAAGAAGTATAAGCAACAAAAGCAAAAAAAAGACACATGGAAGGCAACATAGTTGGGACGGTAAAATGACTGAGGAGTTTGTTCCAAGGCACCTACCGATGCGACAGGCAAAGCAGAACCATTTGACAGTATCAATAGGTTCAACAAGGTCCAATAAATCCATAAAGAAAGTATGAATTATCAAGTGTTGTTGGATAGGTTTGAAGAAGAAGACAAGAGAAAAATACTTCAAGTTACTTTTGATGGGCAATCAATCTTTTTTAATTCATGCGTTTGCAATAGAAAGTTTGAGGCTGATAACTCAACTTTCTTCTTGATTGGCATATTTTTACATTATTTAAGCATCCTCATTTGTAATATCATCATGGAGTGTATTACAAACTCTGTGGTGATCAGAAAATACTTAGTTCTCTCTAGCTCTTATTTTCTTCATGCTTGTTAGGTAGTAGACACTTCATTAGGATTAGTAAGGTAAGGCCTAGCCCCCCTTGCTTGCACTTATCCCTATTGATATTTTTTATGTTTAATAAAAGGCCACTAGACACTATCTAGTGGTAAATTTGCGGGAAAAAAATAATAATAAAAAAAAATTATAAGTTAAATAAAAAAAATAAAATAAAATAATAATACATATTTCTACCTTATTTAGAATTGGGTCAATGATATCTTTTTCCCATCTAGATGCTCTTTCTGGATAGTCACGCTCTAGACACATAGCAGTATGCATGACATACTTCAAACAGTCCATGTGAGTGCCGAAATAACACCCGACCTTATCTCTATTGTTACCTTTTTCTTCATATTTGTAAACATTCGGAACATGATCTACAAGTTGCTGTGTAGAGAGTTCAATAGGTGATTCTGACGTCTCTCTTACATATAGAGTTGCCGTGGCTTCAGTAGAGCAATCTGTATATGACACATTTGTACAAAAAAACTTTTTAAAAATCATCAAATAATGTTATTTTAGAAATTATACATACAATATTCATAGATATACTTACTCATAGGGCCTTGGTCTCGAACATAGGGATAGAGAATGTTTGAATATCTTAAACTGAACTCTTCGTCAGACACATTTTGTTCATCCGCCATGGTATATATAGTCTTCTAATAAAAGAACAAAAGATTAATGTTAGCTTACTAAATGAATTTGCCATTTAATAACGTATATGAATCTTAATAAATAGAAAAGAAAAAGAACAACACTATATTACTATATTAATGAACTCAAAAGAATATTAAAAAGGAATCGCGCTGCTATCGATAATTTTTGCATCCTACTTTCTATAGAGATAAAGCTAGAGTGTCTTGACACCCAGTGAAGGATGTTAGTCACACATGTTAGGCAGAGTTGGACCATCAATAAAGTCGAAATAGCACTGCTATTGATAAGTTGCCACTCCCTGGCTTGAGTTGTCCACTCGGGTAAGCCAGTTCATACAATATATATATAAATAAATAAAAAATGAAATTGTCATACAATATTTATATATATAAAAAAAAAGACTGATTTGCGTCATTTATAAAAAATAATAGAAACCTTTTGCAAATAAGATAGTTTTATATTTAAGATAGTCAAAAATATATAGATATCTCCCTATTAAGCTCTTTTCGTAGCTAACATATTTGATTTGAGTCTAAAAAAAATTAGTTTCTTTTCCATCTAAAGTAGTCAGTTTGGGCCTAAAAACAGAAAATATAACTCATCCAATCAAATTTGTTTTCTCTGTAAAGTAGTCGTTTTGAGTATAAAATTTCTCAATGACATAAATGTTTGACCATTACGAATTATTTATCTTAACTTGAAATTCTCCTGTCCATGTAAGATAAGAAGATTTAGAGCACGTTTGGCATAAAATTAATTTTATATATATATATATATCTCAAAACAAAAGTACATAGATGCTAAATATTTCTTTTAAAAAGAAAAGAAAACACTATATAAAATATACATATTTCTACCTTATTTAGAATTGGGTCGATGATATAAACTAATTTTTTTAAAACATACTATATATTATATCACGATCAACTTAACTAGTTTAATATATAAAGAATATATAATTGTCCCTTAAACTCTTTAAAGATGTGGAAGAATCAAAGTGTACCAACCACGGGCTGGTACTTCAGTGTGTCGTTAATTTTTTCTTCATCACCGACGTTCAGTTGTTCATAGTTTAATATATAAAGAATATATACTTGTCCCTTAAACTCTTTAAATATGTGGAAGAATCGAAGTGCACCAACCATGGGTTGGTACTTCAGTGTGTCGTTAATTTTTTCTTCATCACCGACGTTCAGTTGTTCATAGTTTTCAATCACATATTTCTCCTTCTACGACCAAAAAAATTAAAATAATCAAGTAAGTATATGCTAAACATTTCTTTTAAAAAGAAAAGAAAACACTATATAAAATATACATATTTCTACCTTATTCAGAATTAGGTCAATGATATCTTTTTTCCATCTAGATGCTCTTTTTGGATAGTCACGCTCTAGACACATAGCAGTCAGGGGCGGATGTACAGTGTGTCGAGGGGGTTCATCCGAACCCCCTCGATAAAAAAATTACATTGTATATATAAGATCAATTTTTCTGTTTACGTGTATATATTTAAAATTGAACCCCCTGAACATATGTCAAAGGAGTAGCTCAATGGTAAACTGGGTTCAAGAAAGCGCGTTTTGTGGACTTGGTCGCGGGTTCGAATCTAGCAAGCAACAATCTTTTTTTTTCTAATTTAGAAGCGTTTTTGTTGGCTTAAATTTTAAGTGTTTTTATTAAAAATAAATAGAACAACAACGACATTTCATTAATGACTAAAATTTTATATTTTAAATCTTTAATTGAAAAGTCAACAAATAAAAAACCCTCTCTTTTCTAGGGATTTCAATATTCTATTTTTTCCTCCTAGTCTTCTCTTTCAACTAGAATACTGCCTCTCGTTTTGCTGCTCGCCTGATGCCTGCTCCTGCTTGATGTTGCTGCTCGCTGTCACTGGTGGTCCTCCGATCTCCACGGATCATTTCATGCTATTCTCCATTCATGATTCGACCATTGATGGCAACCTCTGTAAGTTCTTGTTTTTTTTGTTTTTTTTTTTAAAATCAGAATTATATATGTGCAGTGTGCCAAAAAGAATTTTTGTGAGTTTTTGCTTTGATTGTGTTTATTGTCAGTCTTTCTAATGTTAAATTTGTGCTTGCTCTCCATATGCACTTTAAGGAGCCGGAGACAATTCTAAAGGAATTGAAGAACTTGTAGAATTTTTGAATGAGCTGTGCTACTTTATTATCATTTTATAGATATGTACTTTAAATTTGTTTCTTATGATAAGTTGTAATAGTAAGAAATTATTTGAACTAAGGATTTTTTTGTCAATCTGTTTGTTATTCAATCCGTTCATATATGATCCGACCCGACCCGTTTATTTATGGATATTATTAGTGTGATTAATTTTTTTTTGAACCCCCTCGATAAAATTCCTGGATCCGCCACTGATAGCAGTATGCATGGCATACTTCAAACAGTCCATGTGAGTGCCGAAATAACACCCGATTTTATCTCTATTGTTACCTTTTTCTTCATATTTGTAAACAATTGGAACATGATCTACAAGTTGTTGTGTAGAGAGTTCAATGGGTGGTTTTGACGTCTCTCTTGCATATAGAGGTGCCGTGGCTTCGGTAGACTCTATGTATAGCACACATCTGTACAAAAATATTTTTTAAAAAACCATTAAATAATGTTATTTTATAAATTAACATAGAATATTCATAGATATACTTACTCATAGGGCCTTGGTCTCGAACATATGGATAGATAATGTTTGAATCACTTAAACTGAACTCCTCGTCAGGCACATTTTGTTCATCCGCCATGGTATATACTCTTTCAATAGAAGAATGAAAGATTAATGTTAGCTTACTAAATGAATATTCCTTTTAATAACTTATATGAATCATAATAAACAGAAAAGAATAAAAACAACACTATATAACTATTTTAATGAACCCAAAAGAACATAAAAAAGGAATCGCGCTGCTACCGATAAGTTATGCATCCTACTTTCTGTGGAGATAAAATTGGAGTGTCTTGACACCCAGTGAAGGATGTTAGTCACACATGTTAGGCAGAGTTGAACCAACAATGAAGTCGAAATAGCGCTGCTATTGATAAGTTGCCCCTCCCAGGCTAGAGTTGTTCACTCGAGTAAGCCAGTCTAGATACTTATCTCCTTTAGGTTTGAACCTAGTAAACTGAAACATATACATGCTTATCCCTATGTAGGTTCTGCTTAATTGCAATATTTGAATCTCAACTTAGTGGACTCGACACCGGGGTTAGTTCCGTAGTAGACCTTCTTCTTGGCTAACCATGTGTATTGTATGTGTTATTAATAAAATATCGTTTAGAAGATCTCGACTGTTGACTGGCTTTAGGTTCTCTCTAAAATAAATTCCTAAATATTTATATATATTTTTATCATTTTCATAAAAGAAAAAGAAATGAAACATTAAAAACTTGTAAACATATATATATATATTGGTGTTCCCGATCCAACGAGTGGAATACTTGGAGCGAGTAGTAAGAAGAAGGAAGTCTTGAAGGCCCCTTTGTTTGACTATATTATCATATTCAATTCAGTAGTAGCATTAGCATTATATATATATATATATATATAAGCCACTTTGATAACAAGGGGAATATCAGCTCCAAATGATAAAGTTGAGGGGTATATCAAACCCTTTTCCCATAAATATATATAAATTGTAATGTAATATTTGAATCTAAAAATAATAATAATAATAAAATAATGTATATTCTCGAAATACGTTAAGATCTAATTCATGCACCAACATGATACGTAGGCAACCCAATGGGTTCAATCGAAACCTTTTCAACAAAAATAACTAAAGAGGAGAAAAACGCCTAGATAAGCCGGCGGGATGAAACATAAGGTCTTCAATAGTAGAAGTATATATGTGGATGCAATGTGCACAATTTCTTAACACTAAACTGTTTTCTACTCTATTCAAAAAGAAAAAAAGACATATATATTAGCTTAAAAGTGGTTGGTTTGTTGTTAAGATGACATCACATACCTACAATACAAGGTCAAAAGGGAAAAATAAAATGACTCAGAAAGACGGAAATAAGTCGGACAATGATGAGGTTCAAAACCAAATGGTCTCACAGCAAACTGTGTCAATGGAAGAGGTAAGAATATTAAGACAGCAAATGGCAAAGATGTACCAAGCTTAGATGAGTGGACAAGCTCCACCGTCTTCAATCCGTGACTATCTAAATATAAATATGTCACCTCCTATCCAAGTGTCGATAGGTGATCCGATTTATCCACCTGGATTCGGCCCTTATGCTAACACATCCAACGTAGCTGGAACTTCTACGGTGCGCCATTTGAGTACACCTATAATGAGTAATCCACTCTTCGTGCCAACTGTGCCGACTAATAATGTCCAACAACCAACAATGGTACCCAAATCCAATAAGGATCCTCCGTTCAAAATTCATCGTGATCGTGGCTACACCTCTAAAGAGTCTCTTAAAATTCCAAGATCTTATCCCCACACTCATCAATATAGTTCATCTGTCCAAGTTGATAAAACTGTTAAGAACGAGGAACATGAAGAAATGACTCGGAAAATGAAGAGTTTGGAATAAAGTATAAGAGATATGCAGGGTCTGGGAGGCCACAAAGGCATCTCATTCAGTGATTTGTGCATGTTCCCTCACGTCCATTTGCCTGTTGGTTTTAAAACCCTAAAGTTTGAGAAATACGATGGTCATGGAGACCCTATAGCTCATTTGAAGAAATATTGCAATCAACTGAGGGGTGCTGAGGGTAAAGAAGAAAAGCTCATGGCCTATTTTAGGGAAAGCTTGGTGGGAATTGCATCTGAATGGTTCATAGATCGGGATATTGCCAACTGGCATACATGGGATGATTTGGCTCACTGTTTTGTACAACAATTCCAATATAATATTGACATCATGCCAGACCGCTCTTCTCTTGCCAACATGAGGAAAAAGACTACTGAAAATTTTCGTGAATATGCTGTTAGGTAGAGGGAACAGGCTGCTAGGGTTAAGCCATCAATGAAAGAGTCAGAGATGATCGACGTCTTTCTCCAAGCGCAAGAACTTGACTACTTTCATTACTCAGTCTCCACCATTGCAGGTGTTGGTTTCAACAACACACTACTCACCTTGCAATGAAGATAAGTGTATACACAACGCCTTCATGATCTGGCTGGAGTTTTGCAATTGCTACACTTACAGTAGGCATACATGGGTTTCACGCCACTACTAGAAGGTTGGAATCTGCGTGACGTTCAGTAACTTACATCGCTCTCGTGTATCTGCCTTATATACTCTTTCCGATGTTCGCGGCTCATTTTGCGACCGCCAGCAAAGGTCACAATATAGTCATCAGAAGAGTAGCCTTCATCTTCTTGTCTCAACTTACGCAACATCGATTGTATTTTGAGAGTCAATAATTTTTTTTAAAGTGTGTATTATTATAGTTATGATACTTCTTGTGTAATTTCAAATGATGTATATTACTCCTCGTCTCAAAAAATTGTGAATTTTTTAGAGTGATGAATATTAAAGAAAGAATATGTGTCATTTGATGCCTCGCTGTACTTCAATCAATTTAACATATTTGTACGTACTTCATGGTATTTTTCATGATTTTGATATAGTGTAATTTTTTCAGAAAATGAAAAGTATTTTATCAACAATAGGTTTAATCTCTCTGAATCCCCTTCCTATCTATAAGATATTGTACCTTTTTTTTAGTAAATAAATGTATTAGACAATATCTTAAGATGTTTGAATAAAATATGTTTTCAACAATGAAGTATCTAAATTCCATTACAATAAAGATTTATTTTACAAATAAAATTAACTCATTCTCTGTCGACATATATTGTATTTTGTATCTTTATATATTTACTGATCTTCCAAATCTACAAAGAATAAGTATTGGTTCATTTTATTATATGATTCAAGAGAAGGATTTGAAAATTCTTTTAGGTCGCCCTTACATAAAAGAGAAAATTATTCTTGTAAATAATCAAATATATTTCTGAAAGCGAATTTCGTAAAAAACTATTATATATCTCTATTATGATTTATAACTATATTTTTATTATTAATATATAATGATACATTGTATTCGTGAGTTCAATGGAACTGTATATGAATGAATTAATACTTGATTGGACTTCAACACTTGCCAACAAGACTTTTCTACATATAAAGAAAAATCAAATTGTTCAAAAATGTCTCCAACGACCAGAAGAAGTCAATTTTATTTTTATTCATATATTTAAATTTAATTTAATTAGTTTGGTCAAGACCATACGAAGCTTC
Source organism: Solanum verrucosum (assembly GCF_900185275.1). Classification (NCBI taxonomy): domain Eukaryota; kingdom Viridiplantae; phylum Streptophyta; class Magnoliopsida; order Solanales; family Solanaceae; genus Solanum; species Solanum verrucosum. The sequence goes on from NW_026019954.1 coordinate 2,195,149, forward strand.
CTGGAATAAAATGTGCAATTTGGTGTCCAAACATTATTTATCATTTTTTTCTTCCTTATTAAGTTGGTGGTTTCAATAAATATAACTTCCTCGTACTCGTAATTTAGGTTGGAAAATAAATTACGAATTTTTTAACTGTCACGCAAAAATATAACCAATTGATATATAATATACATAAAATTTGATTTGTGAATGTAAATGTATTTTTGAAAAAATTACTTGGATAGGTATCTTTTAATAAATAATTACTGATTTTTGTGATTATTTTTATTTATTACCATTTATAGCAATTCATAGCAATACTATGTTAAATATGTCATATTATTCAAAATGAATTATGTATGCAATATATATGTATTATAACTGTTTTTTTAAATATATTATGTTTGTTTGGTAAGAAATTGACACATTGTATTATAAGTGTATTAAAATGTGTGATAAATGTATTATCCATCAATAAAACTTATATTATATGTGAATAATAAATTGTTCTTTGTAATATGTATTAAAACTCATGGCAGGACTGAGGTCTATCGTGATATAAAATTTAAGATTAGCGCCGCCGCGGCGCCTTTAACCTAATACCTTCCGTGAATGGCCATTCCGGCCACTGGTCAGCCTAATCTTGGGGCTGGCCAGTCGAATCTGTTACAAGATAGTAGTTTTCCACCGCTAATACAGAATTCTCGTTTAAATCTGCCTATAGCGTCTGAGTTGGCGACTAACGATACTCATGTAATTAACAATTATGCTAATGTCCTTAAGAATCATATCAACAATCAAACCCAAAAGGCTGGAATTGAGCCTATTCCATTGAAACAACTCCAATACAATAATGGGATTCCAAGGATTGTGTGGACAGAAGAGGAAGTTGATAGGATGAATATTTTGGAAGATCTTCAATACGCCGTGGTTGGAAAATTTTCCTATGGTTGGCCGGAGTTGGAAGAACTCCGCACAAGTATCCCACGACAGTGTAATATCAAAGGAGAGTGTAAAATAGGCCTATTGAGAAATAGACATGTTCTGATTAGATTGGATCAACAAGAAGACTTCATCAACTTAATGTCAAAAGGCATATATTATATTCTGGCCAAGGACGGTTATTCATATACTATGAGGCCACTTATATATGATGCTAAGTTTAAGGTTGAAGAAGAGACGACACAAGCTATGGCTTGGATATCCTTCCCGGATTTAAAACCCACATATTTTGTGAAGGAAGCCTTGTTTTCATTAGCAGCTGCAGTTGGAAAACCTCTTCAGTTAGACATGGCTACAATCAATAAAACTAGACCTAGTTGTGCGAGGGTCAAGGTGCAAGTGGACCTGCTAAGTGAGTTTCCTAAGCATGTGGAGATGGAGATTATAAATGAAAAGACAAAGGAGTCTAGGATGGAAAAAGTTAAGATCCTATATGATATGCTGCCCAAATATTGCAAACAATGTAAAGTACAAGGTCATGAGGATGAAACGTGTAGAAACCTCCATCCTGAATTAAGGCAAACAGAGGTACACAATGCAAAGGGGACAGAACAGGGGACAAACGATAACAACAATGAAGAGCAGGGCAATGAACTTGCAACAAGAAGGAGACGAATTGTTCGAAGATATTGGAAACCCATCAACATACAAGAGTCACGAGATAAGCAGGGTGAGCAAGAAATTGGAGTACAAAAAATGACAGAAAAGGGCATTAATACTGATAATGCTTTTGCTGCACTGGCCGAAAAGAAAGAAGAGGTGCATCCAGATGAATCTACAGGGGCAAATGATAGTAATGATAAAACAGGTGAAGTCAAGAGTCAGAGGGAAGCTAACAGGGTTCATCATCACTCATCGACAAAGGAATGGATAACTAATGCATTTGCAAATTATCAAGGAAAGGGAGAGGGAGACACAAGTAGCATCAATAGCACCACAGAGCAGGACAATACAGAAAAAATAGCAACACAACATAATGGGGAGCTAATGGAGGAACAGTTGGTGCATAATGATCAACAGGCACAAGGGATGATTGATGTAGTGCTGGGAGAAGGAGAGAGGCAGTTGATAATTGCACCTACAAAGCAAAATATAGAAGATATCAGTCTCAATCAAATGAATAAACAGGATTCCCAGATTGTTGCTGCAGTGGAGGAAAAACAGAAAGAAGAAGCAGACAGCTTACTCTTGAAAGAGTTAGCTGAGGCAGATTATCAGATTCCCCTCCAAATTGTAGTTCCATTGGTTGAAGAAAGTCTTTCTTGTGCAGTAGCTGTAGTTCCTGTTATACCAACAACAGAGAAAGATAATAGGTCAGCAATTATGAGTTGTAGTGTAAAATCAGCCCCTATGGAGAAACTCCACACACTAATATCACATCGTCAAGAGGATATGGTGGTGGAGAGCAAGGCTGCCAGTTCATTCATAGAAGACACAGATGAAGTGAATAGTGATCAAAATGCAATGGAGGTATGTAGAGAGGCTGGAATCACTCCTTTAGTTTTATCGAAATGCAAAAAAGGTAAAACTAAAAAGGAGGCTGATGTTCAACCAACAAGAATACAGGCCAAGAGGGTGGTAAAATCATCAATTAGATGATAATGAAGGCACTCATTTGGAACATAAGGTTTGTGAGGACTCAAAATGCATTTCACAGAGTTCAAATGTTACACAAACACCACAAATTCTTCTTAATTGCTTTGATGGAACCATTTCAAGATACTAGGCATATACAAAATTTTAAGAGGAGGTTAGGGATGCATTATGTGAACTATAACTCAAATGGAAAGATTTGGATATTTATAAAGGATCATATTCAGGTAGGGGTGATCTCAGATACAGAGCAGCAAATCACCCTTCAACTCACGTTGGAAGATGGAAAACAATTGCTTACTACTTTGATATATGCCAAATGTACAGCAGAGGAGAGGATAGAACTTTGGAATGACTTGTATTCCATTAATGATTATTATTCAGAGCCTTGGTTGGTAGGGGGAGATTTTAATGTAATTCTGGGGGAAGATGAAAAGATAGGAGGTCTTCCTGTTTATATCCAAGAATATGAGGATTTTGCCTTCTGTATCAATTCTTGTGAACTGTTTGATATAAGTTTCTCTGGCAGCCCATTTACTTGGTGGAATGGACGAGCTGATTCAGAATGTATATTTAAAAGATTGGATAGATTATTGATTAATCAGAAGCTACAGGATCTACTTGGCAACATGGAACTGCAGCACTTAGCAAGGACTGGATCTGATCATGCACCTTTATTATTAAAATGTGGAGGTCAGAATCAGAATTTTATAAAACCATTTAGGTTTTTAAAATTTTGGACTGACAGGGCAGACTTTAAAGATGTGGTGAAGGCTAGCTGGAATGAAGATCACTCTGATGATGTTTTTTTACAATGGAAGTTAAGATTAAAAAGAACAAAAATGACTCTATCCAAATGGAGTAGAGAACAATTTGGTGATATCTTCAAACAATTGCATATCAGAGAAGAAATAGTTAGGATGAAAGAAGATCTCTATGAAAAAAATCCTACATCATCTAACAGGGCTATTCTACAGCAAGCTCATGCTGAATATAAGGTGTATATACACTATGAGGAGGAGTTTTGGAGGCAGAAGGCAAGTGTTCAGTGGCATTCAGAGGGAGATAAGAACACTAAGTATTTTCATGGATTGGTCAGGGGAAGGAGGAGGAGGCTAAATATACAGAGAATAATGAAAGTTGATGGTCTATGGGCTCAAGGAGAGGATGAAGTTGCAACTGAAGCAATAAGTTTCTTTCAGAACCAATTTTCTGGAACCAACTTACAAAGTGACTTCTCCCTCTTACAGAGCATTCAACCTCTTGTGACTACAGAAGATAATGAGTTATTACAGACAATTCCTGAGTATAGTGAGATAAAAAAAGTGGTCTTTGAGCTTAATGGGGAGAGTACATGTGGCCCAGATGGTTTTACAGGACACTTCTTTCAGGCTTGTTGGGAGATAGTTGGCGAAGATATTGTGGGTATTGTTCAATCATTTTTCCAAGGAAATACCCTTCCTAAATCTATTACTCACACTAATTTGGTTTTGTTGCCTAAGAAGGAGTCCATTCAAACCTTCTCAGACTTAAGACCAATTAGTCTAAGTAATTTTATAAATAAGGTGATCTCTAGAACATTACATGATAGACTAGAAGGCTTATTACCAAGAATAATTTCTGTGAATCAGTCTGGATTTGTAAAGGGTAGAAGCATATCAGAAAATGTACTACTAGCTCAGGAAATTATCACAGATATCAGGAAAAGAGGAAAACCAGCCAATGTTGTGATGAAACTAGACATGGCTAAAGCTTATGATAGGGTGAATTGGAGTTTCTTAGTGAAAGTACTTGAACGTATGGGTTTTAACTCAGTGGTGGTTGACATGATCTGGAGACTGATAGCCAACAACTGGTACTCTATACTAATCAATGGCCATGCACATGGTTTTTTTCATTCCTCTAGAGGGGTGAAGCAGGGGGATCCTTTATCACATGCTTTATTTATTATCACTGCAGAAGTGTTCACCAGAGCACTAAACCAGTTGTTCTATAACACTGATTTCAAAGGATATGGGATGCCAAAGTGGAGTGAGAAGTTAAATCATCTTGCTTATGCAGATGATACAATCATATTTGTTGCTGCTGAGAAGAAATCTATTGATCTTATTATGAATACCTTGAAGGAGTATGAAAACCAATCAGGCCAAAAGATCAATAGAGATAAGAGCTACTTCTACATGTTTAAAAAGGTTGGCAATGCTCTTATAAATGAAGTTGAGGAGGCTACTGGATTTGTGAGAGGTGATTTCCCTATAATTTATTTAGGATGCCCTATTAGTCATGCAAAGATGAAGAAATCTCATTTTAATGAGCTGATTAAAAAAGTTCAAAATAAGTTGCAAGTCTGGAAAGGTAAGCTCTTATCCTTTGGTGGTAAGGCGATACTTATCAATCATGTGTTGCAAAGTATTCCTGTATACTTGTTATCTGTGTTGGTGCCCCAAAAATGTGTAATAAAGGACCTCCATAGAATGTTTGCAAAATTCCTTTGGAACTTTAATGAAAATAGTAGGGCAAAGCATTGGATAGCCTGGGATGCTATTTGTCTGCCTAAAGAGGAAGGGGGTCTTGGTTTCAGATCTCTGTTTGATGTGTCCAAAGCTGTGTTTGCAAAACTATGGTGGAAGTTTAGAACAACAAATTCACTATGGTCCCAGTTTATGTGGAATAAGTACTGCAAGAGGAATAGACCTCAAGTGGTGGAATGGAGGGGTGGGTCTCAAGTTTGGAAGCTAATGTTACTGGCCAGAGATAACTTTGATCAAGAAATATGGTGGGAACCTAGATGTGGTCATGCTAGCTTGTGGTATGACAATTGGACACAACTTGGAGCTCTACACTATATTATGCCTATTGATCAAGTTGCTAATGAAAATCTGGAAGAGGTCAATCAGCTTAGATTGGATGGAAGATGGAATATTAACCTAATGACAGAACTATTGGGAAAAGACATTTGTGATCATGTTAACTCTATTTTGGGTCATACTCAGCATGTAGAAGAGAGAGACAAGCAATGGTGGATGCCAAACAGTAAAGGAAACTTTTCTGTTAAGAGTGCATGGGATATTATCAGAAGTAGGAAGGATCCACAAAAAGATATATTGTTTATATGGGAGAAGGGCTTACCTTTCAAGATATCTTTTCTGATGTGGAGAATTTGGTTTAAGAGGATTCCAATAGGGGAAGTCCTAGTTAGGTGCAGGATAGTAGATTCCATTGAGTGTTGTTGTTGTAACAGTCATGAACAGGAATCATTTAATCACCTATTTATATCATGTCTGGATGCTAAGTATTTATGGAATTTGTTTGCAGCAGCTATGGGCATGCAAGGACCATTCAATCAGATGAGACAGACTATATACAAATGGTGGACAGAGGACTGTGCAGTTAAATTAAAACCTTTGTGTAGAGCCATGCCATATTTTATCATTTGGCAACTGTGGAAAAGGAGAAACATGATAGCTCATGGGGGAAATATGACTAGAAATGCTATGGTGTTGGAGATCAATAGAAATGTATATTTCATGGCAAGAGCAAGGTACCCTTGGTTGGCAGAAATACCGAACACCTGGCCAGATATTGTACAATTTCTGGAAAGTTATACACCTCTAATAAGCACCACAATGATAAGGTGGAAGTGTCCTGAGGGAGGAAGATACAAATGCAACTCTGATGGTTCCTGTCAAGTCAATTATGGCCTGTGTTCCAAGGCATTTTGTATAAGAGATTGTCAAGGAGATTTGGTATATGCTAGAGCTAGCAAGTTGAAGTTTTGTTCATCATTAGAGACTGAAGTTAAAGGTTTTAAAGATGGTTTATTGTATTGCTTAAGCCATAATCTTTTACCTTTGATAATGGAGACAGATTCCTTAATTATTAAGAAGATCTTGGATGGGAATTGGGAAGTTCCATGGATCATATCAGCAGACATTAGGGAGATAAAAGAAGTTATGGTCAATAAAGAAGTAGTTGTGGTTCATACTTTCAGAGAAGGGAACTCGCTGGCAGATTTCTTAGCTAATTTAGTTGTTAATTTTGCAGGTGCAGAGTATATCCAGTTTAATTACATCGAGGAACTACCAGCACAGGCTAAATCTATACTACATTTGGACAAGAAAGGAACACCAAATATCAGATTCAAGAAGGGGCAAAACAAATATTTCAAACAATCGAGATAAATACAAGTGGACAAAATAATTTATCAAGGACTGCCAGATCAAATGCGTAACATGTGGAATCACTGAACAAATATAACAAGACATGTTTTTTAGGGGTACCTTGGTCTTAAATCCTAGAGTATTGCGTTGATCTAATCCATGATTTGAGGCAGTGGTATCAGTTTTACGGAGCTCAGCCTGCACGAGTCAGGGAAAAGGTTAACATAACAATCAAATGGAATCTCTTTGGTCATAAAGAAAGGAGCATACCTGGAATTGTTGGGATTGAAGCCAAACTGGGAGCAGAAGAAGTCTTCAATGGAGTCGAATTCATGGCAGTAGTGAGACTTGTTACTGCAAAAGTGATTCTCGCCTAAGCTCTTGGATCCATGCTTTGACGCCGACAATCGGGGTAAAGTTAGCCGGAGATTCACGGAATTGATTTGGAAAGATGAAAGGAGGCGTGAGCTTTCTCCAGCTATTTTTATGTGTTTGATTTTTTTTCTTTTTAGTTGTCTGTGTCTGTGTCTTTACACTTTCTGTTTTTGGTCTTTCTCTTGGGCTTTCTGTAGCACAAGCTGGAACGTTCTTTTTAGCAATTAATAAATGGACATTGGTCCAAGTTTTAATTTTTAAAAAAAAAGTATTCAAACTGTATTATAAATATATTAAAAGTAATATATTTATTATAAATATATTAAAAGCGATCAAGTGAAAAAAAAATATTTTTACTATAAATGGTAAATATTTTTTTAATATAGTATATTTATATAGTCTCCCAATATTTTTTGCCAACAGTTAAAAGTCGGTCCATGGTTAATGGACAAAGATTAGCCCAAAATCCAACAGGCTTATCTCTTTTAGGGCCCATGAATCTGGTCAGTGGGCCTATGTGAACTAAAGTCGGTGGATTCAAGAAAAAATACCAGAACTAAATTGTGGAATCAGTCAGATTCACAAATTGCTTATATTAGAAATTTTCATATACAACTAACATTTGGTTGTTACTAGGTCTCCTTAGCTACAATTTCATTATTTACAATTTGTATCTATAGTTTGAGTTTGTTATATAATGTATCAATTATATTTTTTGGTGAATATGATTTAAAAATACGAATATAAAATAACTTATTTGAGCAAATCACTCGATGTGATCTTTTCAAATATGGTAATTGAGCATAAATCTCATCTTAAAATATCAAAATCTTTTAGTGATCTTTTTAAATATGATAATTGAGCTAAAATCACTCTTTAAAAAAATTATATATTCTAGAATACAAGGTTGAAGGTAGCAATGTGCATCTGAAAATACAAAACGAAATGATTGTCAAGGCACTATCGACATGAATATAAATACATATATATTCGAATAAATATTTCATTGATAACTTTCAATAATACAAATTGTACCTTCCATTGATACAAATTCTTGTCGGTGATACAAATACAATTGCTAATTTTAAAAATACAAATACAATCACACATGGGGTCAGATGAATACAAATAAAATATTAAAATGATCTTGATGATAACTTTTCAAACGAATGATAACTTTTCAAAGATACAAATACAAATGCTAACTTTCAATGACGCATATCCTTGTCAGTGATATGAATATAAATATTGACTTTCAAAATACAAATACAATGACACCTGAAAAAATATGAATAGAAACACACATGACATCATATGAATACAACTCCAACATTGAAATGGTTATAATGATAACTTTCCAAAATACAAATGACATTTTTTTAAAAGATACAAATACCAATGCAAATTTTTACTGATACTAGTTTGTCTTCTATACTAGTTTCAAAGCTCGCTTGTATACTTGAATATATAATTCTAAAATTAAATAAATATTATTAAATAAAATGTTTGAAAGATAGAGACTAGATAAAATATGCATATTTGTGAAGACGCCAATTACCTACTTTTGATCAAATTATTGAAGAAACAACAAGATTTTTCGTTTGTCCCTTCCAAAAAATCGAAAAATAAGAAAATGATTAACATTCAAGATAATTACATAATTATAAAAACTAAATAATGCATGCTTATAAAAAGGTGTCAAATATAACGTCTGAAGGCATTAAAGGGAAATCAATAATTAAGCATTTTTTTAATTTTCATCAAGTAAATGTATTTAGAGGCGGAAAATCAACCCATGAAATCATAATTCGTCCTCATCATTAGTTAAGCTATTTTTATAATGGATTGAACCTAATGATTGATGGAGGTTATAGAAAAACTAATTAATCCAATTTTTCCAATGTGCATTAGAGAGTTTCTTTTAATATATAATTGTAGCGTCGGGATCAATTTATGCATCTCCACTAAATTTACGAGTTTCTACTATTTCCCACCAATACACGTACTAGATAACTATGTCACCACAATGACTTAAACACTAAGATAGATCACCGGATAAACATATTTGTCTTTCATGTAACATCAAACACATTCTTCTTCTAAGAAAGGGAAAAGGCATAAATTCACCCTTGAACTTGTCTCGAAAAGTCAGTTACACACTTAAACTATCATGACGACCTATTACACACCTTTACTATTTAAAAATGATTTTTTTATCCCTTAAAAGTGACATGGCAAAAAAATTAAAAAAAAGCGTTTGCCAGTAAATAAAGCAAAATAATAAATTAAAATCTTCTTTTTACTATCACCCTACCCCCACCCTCCACTCCCCACCCAACGCCTCTTCTTCTTCTTCTTCACAGGCAACTATCTTCTTCTTCTTCTTTATTTTTTTTCATACCCAATTTCCATTCACCCCACTATACCTCCACCAAAATCCTCTCCCCCCTCCCCTCCCCCCTCCCCCCATCATATCCTATTTTAATGCTTATTCGATTTCACCATTTTCATTATATTTGACTTTTTTTCTTCGACTTTGTTGGTGGTTGATAAAATTGGTGATTAAGTTTTAAAATAAAATATAATGATGGATTTGTTGACGTGGGGTGACAAAGAAGCGAGAATTGAAGGTGGTGAAGAAGAAAAAATTGATATTGACAATGGTGGTAGTGATAGTTGGTGGTGGGTTTGTACCTTTTTGATGGTGATGATGTAATTTTGGTGATGAGTTTGTTTATGGGTGTCAAATTTTGCTGTGGATCTTTCTTATTTTTTTTGGGGATAATGGTGATAGTATGATTTCGATGGTAGATTTGATCGTAGGTGGTGAAATTTATGGTGACTATTTTGATTTTCATGGTGAAATATATAGATTTGGTAGTAATATGGCGGCAATGGTAGTGGTTTCATGGTGGTATCCATTGAAAAAGAAACAATTGAATAATATGGAGAATTTTAGTCAAAATTTGACATAGCACACTACTAAAAAGCTGCTAAAAAATGACGGACGGCGTCGCTCCAAAAAGCGACGCCATCTACCACACTCTCCGTCGCTTTTTAATAAAAATAATTATTTTTCAAAAAGCGATGGACGACATCTCTTAGTCCGTCGTTTTTTTTTGCGGATTTTTAAGCCAAATATATATATAATTAATAATTAATTGATTAATTATTTTTTTAAAGGAGTGACGGACAGCATCTCTAAGTCCGTCGCTTTTTGGTCAACATGACTGGTCAAACATTTAAGAAAAGTGACGGACAACGTCTCTTAGTCCGTCCCTTTTTTGGTCAAATATTTTTTAAAAAGCGACAGACAAAGAGACACTGTCCGTCACTTTTCTTAAAATATCTTTGACCCAGATCAGGATTTTCTTATTTTCTTCTCTCTCTTCTCTCTTCTTCTCTCTTCACTTTTATTCTCTCCCTTCTCTCTATCGATCTCCCTCCATCGACTGCCGCCTCCACCGCCGCCGTCACTGTCAGTCGCCGTCCGTCACCGCTCGTCATTGTCTCTCCTCTTTATTAAGGTTGGTGCTTAATTTTAGGTTTTTTTTTAAATTCTAGTGATTATAGTTGATTGTTAGTTAGTATATTATTGTTTTAGTTTGTTGGGTTGTGTTATTGTTAATTTGATTTGATTATTGTTAGTTAGGTAGAGAATTGGAGATTTTTTATTTTAGGGTTTTCTTTTAATTAGGCATTTTTAAATTGGGTATTGTAATTAGTGAATGAATTAGGGTTTTTTTTTTATTTCAGGACTAGTTTGAACTTGAGAATATGTAATTTGATTGTGAATTGAGATTTTTTTTTAAAATTTGATTGATATATTGTTAGTTAGTAAAGTGTTACTTTGAAGTTAGAAATTAGTAATTGAAGTGTATATGATGAATGTTTGAATGTCATGACTATATAGTGATGAATGTTTGAATGACATGAATATATATTGATTGATGAATGTCATGACTATATAGTGATGAATGTTTGAATGACATGAATATATATTGATTGATGAGGTCTTTTTGAATTAGAACTTGAATATATAACTAATTGTTGGATTAGAAATTTATATATCACTATATATGAACTTGAATTTAAAACTTGAAGCTGAACTTGTACTTGGAACTTGAATATAACTAATTAATTATTGGATTAGAAGTTTGTATATAACTAATTTTAGAAAGGGTGAAAAACTTAAATGTACAATATAAGCACCTAAATAACCCTTATGTAACAATAATTTAACTTTTCACCTATATAGCAATAGTTTTTTACAAAAACAAAATAAATAAAAAATAAATAAGAAATAAATTGGTATAAATAATACAACAATACACGTTCCTATATTAAATAAGATTTCATTTCTTATTTTTCTCTTATTTTAATATTTATCTTCCACAAATCTCTCAATAATTAATCCCTCAATATTTTTATTTCCTTATTTTCCTCCCATTTTCTAATCTTCTTCTTAAAATACTAAACAAACTGATTCTCTTTTTCTCTCCACCCTTTTTTTTCTAAACTCTCTTCACTCGTCTCTTTCTCCTTTTTTTTTTCTTTTTATATACCTCATTTTATTTTCTGAAAAATTTCTTTGTTTTTCTTTAGTTCTCTCCCTTCAATTTTTTGTTTAAATCTTTTTTTACACCAATGTAGTTGGAACATATAACCAATAATAAATTTATCATCAATGTATGGATTTATATATTTTAATTTATTTGGTTATAATTTGGTATAATTCATTCATTATGGTAAAATTAAATTAGATTTATTTGAATTTGACATCAAAATTAAATCATATTGTACGCCATGTAAATTAATTTAATGATACTAAAAAATTGATATATACTTGATTAGATTATGGTATTACGTATTATAGGGTTGTAACATAACTAAAATCAACTTTACCATCAATTATAAATCAATATCTTTTATAGTTCTAAACCAACATATCACCAAAAAATTAGTCATACCTTACATCAAAGTATATATATACTATAACATATTGCAACTTTAAATCAACAAATTACCATTATTTTTTAACCAACAAATCCACCAATTATTTTTAGTTGTTATAGTTATTAAAATTTGAACTTGACACAAAGGTTACACCACATTGTACACCATGTAAATTAATTTGATGATTCTAAAAAGTTGGTATATACTTGATTAGATTATGGTGTTATGCATTGCAGGTTTGGAACATATAACTAAAATCAACATTACCATCAATTAAAAATCAATTTCTTTTATTGTTCTATATTGATATATCGCCAAAAAATTAATCACACCATCCATTAAATTGAAATCAACAAATTACCAATATTTTAACTATACCATCCATCAAAATATATACACTAAAACATATTACAGTTAATAACCAACAAATCACCAATTATTGTACCGGATCAGCTACCAAAGTATATTCCTTAATACATATCACTATTTAAAATAACATATCATCAATAATTGTACCAAATTGACCACCAAAGTGTACACAAAAAAAATGTGTTTAAAATTTTTTCCGATAATTTATGGACCACATGATATAAATCATATTAACTATGATAATGCAGATCTTCTTCAAATTAACAGTTGTAATTTTTTATTTTGAACAAACAATCGAGCCCTTGACATCAATATACGCCTTCATCAAACGAGGACTCTTTCCGGAAGCATTATCAAAAGCAACTTTCTTACTCATAATCGATCTATTCAAAGAGTAAAAAAAAATTGTGTTGTAAGAGATGATTTTTAAAAGAAACAAAGAGAAATATTTTCAAGAAGGAGTTTCAAAACTCTTTCTTGAAAAAGATGAAAAAAATGTGTGCAACAATGCATTTACCAAGGAAAAAAAAGTACATCAATGGTATTTCTTCCGTGTAAGGTTAACATGAAAGAAAAAGTAAGATATTTATTAAAGAAAACGTATCCAAATATAACTGTGATTGAGATTCTAAAAATTAATTAAAATAAAAGATAAAATATGACTCCCAAAAATTTAGTCCACTAACCAATAAAATAGTACATAAAATCGTGTAGATTTTTAATTTATAATAAAATGTCATATTTGTAATTAAAATGTTAATGTTGTAAATAAAAAAACTAAAATAATACTAGGTAAATTAAGGTCTTAAATAGTATATTCTTGTAATTTTTCCTTTTAGAAATTGGATATGAATTATTGAATTTAAGTAGAACTTGAATTTTTGTAGGATTTTAGAACTTTAATTAGGTGTGAACTTTAGAAATCTTGAATTATTGTAGGATTTTAGAACTTTAGGTTGTGAACTTTAGAAATCTTGAATTATTGTAGGATTTTAGAACTTAAAGTTGTAAACTTTAGAGAACTTGAATTTTTGTAGGATTTTAGAACTTTATAAGGTTTTGAACGTTAGAAATCTTGAATTATTATAGGATTTTAGAACTTTAAGTTGTGAACTTTAGAGAACTTGAATTTTTGTAGGATTTTAGAACTTTAGGTTGTGAAACATTAGAAATCTTGAATTTTTGTAGAATATTAGAACTTTAAGTTGTAAAATTTTAGAGAACTTGAATTTTTGTAGGATTTTAGAACTTTAAGTTGTGAACTTTAGAACTTGAATTATTGTAGGATTTTAGAACTTTTGGTTGTGAACTTTAGAAATTTTGAATTATTGTAGGATTTTAGAACTTAAAGTTGTGAACTATAGAGAACTTGAATATTTGTAGGATTTTAGACTTTATAAGGTTGTGAACGTTAGAAATCTTGAATTATTGTAGGATTTTAGAACTTTAAGTTGTGAACTTTAGAGAACTTGAATTTTTGTAGGATTTTAGAACTTTAAGTTGTGAACTTTAGAAAACTTGAATTTTTGTAGGAACTTTAGGTTATGAAACGTTAGAAATCTTGAATTATTGTAGAATTTTAGAACTTTAAGTTGTGAATTTTAGAGAACTTGAATCTTTATAGGATTTTAGAACTTTAATTAAGTTGTAAACTTTAGAGAATTTGAATTATTGTAGGATTTTAGAACTTTAGGTTGCGAACTTTAGAAATTTTGAATTATTGTAGGATTTTAGAACTTTAAGTTGTGAATTTTAGAGAACTTGAATCTTTATAGGATTTTAGAACTTTAATTAAGTTGTAAACTTTAGAACTTTATAAGGTTGTGAGCGTTAGAAATCTTGAATTATTGTAGGATTTTAGAACTTTAAGTTGTGAACTTTAGAGAACTTGAATTTTTGTAGGAACTTTAGGTTGTGAAACGTTAAAAGTCTTGAATTATTGTAGAATTTTAGAACTTTAAGTTGTGAATTTTAGAGAACTTGAATTTTTGTAGGATTTTAGAGCTTTAGGTTGTAAACTTTAGAAATTTTGAATTATTGTAGGATTTTAGAACTTTAGGTTGTGAACTTTAGAAATCTTGAATTATTGTGGAATTTTAGAACTTCAAGTTGTGAACTTTAGAAATCTTGAATTATAGTAGAATTTTAAACTTTAGGTTGTGAACTTTAGAAATCTTGATTTATAAAATTTATGAACTAATTATTAGGTTGAACTTTAGAAATCTTGATAAAATATAGTCTTTATGAACTATTTGTAATTTTGAAACGAATTTTGAAAGACTTTATAAGTCTTTAAATTGTTAATTAGATATTTTTGAATGGTAATTTAAGTTTGTTGTTTTATATTTTGTGTAGATTTTTTATAATGTTTTGTGTTTGATTGGGGCTGAATTGAATTGAATTGCTTGCAAGTGGGTAGGCCAGTTTCTGCTGTCAAAAAAATTGCAGAAAAAGTGACGGACAAAGTGGTCTGTCGCTTTTCTAGATTTTATTTTTTAAAAAACTCAGAAAAGCGACGGACAGGGTCCTTTAGTCCGTCGCCTTTTTTAATTTTATTTTTAAAAAACCCAGAAAAGCGACAGACAGGGTCCTTTAGTTCGTCGCTTTTTTGAATTTTTCAAAATATTATTTCCAAAAAAGCGACGGACGGTGTCTCATTGTCCGTCGCTTTTCAAGATTCTAAAAAAATTAAAAATTAATTAAAGCGACGGACGGCGTCGCATTCTTCAAAAAAATAAATATTTTTTAAAAAAAATCAAAAGCGACGAGATTGACTGCATCGCTTTTCCGTCGCTTTTGGCCAAAAAAACGATGCAGTCCGTCTACTTTTGGCAATTTTTTAGTAGTGGCATCTGATGTGGCAGTGACATGGCATTGATGTGGCGCAAGTGTGATACACCTCCCATTGTGAGAGTGGTGCTACACGTATTAGGGGGTAAAAAAATTCACTATTTAGTAGCAGAGGTGTGTAAGAGGTCACTATATTAGTTTAAGTGTGTAACTGACTTTTCGAGACAAGTTTGAATTTATGCCTTTTCCCTCCAACAAAATATATGCCTTGTACAAAGAGGATGCCCAAATGAAAATCTTACTTGATTCATGAACAAGAGAATGTAGTAGCTTGAAAAACACAAATGAAATACTTGGATGTGTAACAGAGATTTTGGTGCAATCTCAGGGACCAACTCTAAAGAATTCATGTTGTGATCAACTTCCATTCATAGTAACCTACCCTCATGAGAATTCAAACCTCCGCTGCCTCCTTAGATTAAAGTGAAACAACTCAGATCCTAAGATTTCTCAACAATACATTACACTCAAAAATGAGACATTCATCATCAAACATAACAAGAATCACACCATCACAACACTATTTTCATGTGTTTAGCAATACACAAAAACATCATTACATTCTCATAATAAGCACGAGATTAAAACACCATGCCACAACACGTTTTTCTTTTGTCTTAATAACAATACAAGTAAATAACACCAGTCTTAACAATAACCAACCATAGTAGAAGAGCTCTAAGAGATGGCATGTTCACTACGTACTAACATAAAAATCATGATATTTCGTATCACCTGTCAAATATTAAAAAAAACAAATAATTATAACAAAGAAAATCAAAGTAGGGTTCAAAACAAATGTAAAGCATCATTCTTTTCATCATCACTTGTCTATATGATAGAAAGTGCAAACCTTGCTTTCGTGAAATACAAGTTTGCAATCACACGGGAGTAAAATTCCTTTAAGTTTAATATTACTTGATGTGAGAAAACTCTTTTCCCGAAGAATTTTTCAAAATGAATCCAATTGTTCATGGACCTATATTTTCAAGAATCTCAAGCCGCTATAGAAAAAACTGGCTAAGTTATTTAATTAAAATTGTGGACTAGACAAAAAAACTTTAAAAAAAGTTGTGTGTGTTGTTGACACCCAATTTTTGACCTCCACATTATAGATTAATCATCAAGCTTCTTCAATTTCAAATGATTTTAAATAATTAGTTTTATAAAATTTCAAATAAATAAATAATAATAAGAATAACAATATAGTTCGCAGGTAATTTTAAATAGTCTTGTCACTTTTATAATTGTTTTTAGATAATATATATCTTTCACATAATTATGTATATAATTAGTATATTTTATGAATATTCAAAAATGATCTCAAAAGGATTTTATTTTCATTCTAGTTTAGTTTACATTATAGTTATAATTCTAAGTCATTTGGTTTATATGTAAATTAATTATTTTATTTCGTTAAGATTAAGAAGCTCATTAGTTAATTATATTAATTCATTTTATTTAAGTTTAACCGAAGTCATCAAGTTAACTCAAATCGGCTAAATTTTAAATTTAAGGTGGTTAATTTTGCAATTCATTTAGCCACTTTTCATACAAATCTTCCAACCCCCTTTAAGCCCAATTTGACAAATTAAGACCAGATTTGGGCCTCTTTTTAATTTTTCAGTGGCCCAAGTTTGATTCCAAACAACAATCCCAACCAGCCCAACAACCCATTCCCACAAAAGAAACCCAATTCAATTACAATACAATAACATCAGTAATACCAAAAGAACCGGACGACCCCTGCATCTTCTTCACGCGAGAAACGATACAACAGCAACGCATACCAAACTCGACCTCACCCCATACTTGCTTTCGTCTTCTTCACGCCTAAAATCACCGAAAATCGCGGAGAACCCAGAGACGTGATCATCTGCGAAAAGCCATACCCTAGCAGTCCCTAATCGATCACCTCGTCCCTTTTCTCAGAAACCTCCATACTTCCTACTGTTTTCCTTTGAAAAGAGGAAAAAGTTCAAAAAAAGTTTTGAATTTTTTCCCTCCTAAATCGACCCCTTATTTCCTTTATATAAACCCCCTATCCATTGGTGTTGAAGGAGAGAAAAAAAAGGGCGGAGTTTCGAGTTTGAGTTCTTTAACAATAGTAATTTTACACTTAAAATTTGATTTTAGCTTTCTTGTTCTAAGTTCCGAGAAGGTCCCTGCTCAATTTTCTTGGTTTGCTATTTGTATTTGGCTTTTGTGGTGAAAGAATCACTTCCCTCTCAAGCTGGTCGTCCCTGCTCGCTGCTCCAAAGAAGGTAACTTCGCCTTCTCTTACGTTCTGTTTTCGATACGGTGTGCTATGTATTCGATACTTGGTATGGAGTTTGTTATTAAGAACGTTTGGTTCCTTCGCTTTAAGTCTCTATTTTAGTATCGTTTTCCTGTGAATTTTTTAGCAGTAAGCATGATTCAAGCATCAATGAAGTCACTTTAGTATTATATGTTGGTCATTATGTTTAATAATTCGAATTTGTATCCATATAACTAGTTGAATCTCTGCCTCGCTTAGCTCGAAGTGATTTGTTGTTCATTCGGTTTCAATTTGAATATGTTGTTGTATAAGTTTTATTTCTTCACTGCTTACCTATAGTCTTGGTTGTCTTCCCTGTCATTTTGATTCACCTTTATAGATTCTGGTCCATGTTAGTTTAATCTCATAGAGTTGATTTCGGTTCTCACATAGCTTGAATGATATCCATGTCTATTTTGACTTTTAAATCATGATATTAATTTGATTTACAACCTTGCTGCCAAGTTTTCTCATTCTTTTCTTTTCACCCTTGTTTGTGTGCGAGTAAGTCGAAAGAAAATTGGTTTTCTTCAAAATTAATCTTTGTGTTTTAAGAGCTCTTGGTTGTTGTTTTTTTTTTCTTTTTCTTGTCATCCTAAGCTTGTTCCTCGGTCTATTTTATAGATCATAGTTTGTCTCCGGTTCATTCTTGTTTATGTTTTAATATGGCTAAGCTTGACTTACTCATGATTTACTCCATATTTTTAGCCATCTTCATGACTAGTATTGGATAGAACTTAGTTGTTTTTTTTAGTGCTAAATTTATTGGATTTCTTCCTGTTGATTATTGGATGTGTTCTTCTCCTGGATTTTATTTCACTTTGTCACTGTAATCTTGCACTTAGTTCATATATCAATAATAGTGTAGGTATTTTGCCAATTCCTTGTTAATTAGTCTTTTAGTGGAAGTATAGAGTGGAAGTCAGGAACATTGATACTGATATATTTGCTTACTCTATACTTGCATTATTGTGTTATGGTTGCATTTTGTCTCTTATGAAAAATGATAAATTCGTTAAATCGTTGGTTTATTGTTGGTAAACAATATCTTTGGTAGGATATTTGATACTTGAATCTAGTATGTATGAGTTTGATGTTAGGATTTTGTTTCTTAGCTCTATACCTAAGTCTTGTTCTTTAAATTTATGCATGGATTATCATATGCTTCTTTCCCTTAATTAATCATGTTCATTGAACTAAGTGTTATTACTATTTCTTTTCAAGCTATTAGATGCTCAAAAATGTCGATTTGCTTACATGCTTACATTGTCTAGAAATGCTAATATACTGGGTTGCCTTCATTATTATCAGCCTATTACATTTTTTTTTCTCTTTAAAAGATTTGTTTGCTGATATGTTACATGCTTTAGAGAGTAATATTAATCGTCTTCTTCTTATTATTTTTTCCTCTGCAAATGCTAATTTATTTTTTATTTTGTTCTTTTGACATGTGATACCAATCTGAGTTCACTTTGGACTCATCCCTTGCATTTCTTTGAGTTGAAGTCCATCTTTGAGTCAGCCTCATCTATGTTCAAAGCCCAAGGAATAGGCTGATTACGTTCTGGAAAGCCCCAAAAGGGGTTGTATACATTCTGTATACATTGGTATGCATGATATGCAAGGCTAGGGACTAATATACAGGCTAAAAACGTGAGAATACAGGGCTAAGGCGAAATACATGTGTTCGGAAGCAAGAGATACACGAAAAGAGCCGATATACAGGCTGATATACACTGATATACAGTCGGTGTATACAAAACGGGAATTTGGTTAAGATAAAAATTCCAGCGAAATCGGCCCAAAAGAAGGCCCAAATTCAATTTCTCCCTTACGCTTTAATTATTTAATTGTGATTATTTATTGTTCGTTGTTTAACTCTAAACTTTATAAATTTTAATTAACTTAATTAGATTCCCCAAAAGACGAGATACTTTCTTTGTGTTGGTTTGCTTTGAATACCCTTTTTTTTAAGGTCATTTATTTCATTAATTAAATATTGGTCGAATTTTGTAGTTAAATCTTTGTTCTTAAAAACTTCACTTGAGCACATTTTTATTTTAAAGTGGTTTTTAAGTTAAAGTATTTTTCTCAAATGAACTAAAATGTTATCTTTCTAGTTAGTCATTTTTCTCAAAAAATTGGTCAAAATTTTATATCTTCAATTAAGTTAAACCTTTTGTACTTAAAAAGAGATGTTCTTTAATGCTTTTTACTTAATCATATTTTACTCATGTTAAAGTTGTTTTAAGTTAAAGTATTTTTCATCAAATAAATTTTAAAAATGTTAGCCAAAACCTTTTCAATTAATTAAAATAGTAATACTTACTTAATCATTTTCTCAAAAGGTTTAGTCAATTAATTCAAAATGATATTCATGCTTTAATTTATTAAATTGGTTTAAATTATTATTTCAAAATGAATCAAATAAATTCTAATTAATCTAATTCTATTAATATTCTAATCACTTGATTTTCGAGTCAAATGTTCCATTTTGGATCCCTTCCTTTAAAAAAAATAGAATAATATAAAATGTGTCATTTATTTAATTATTTTCTCAAAGTTAATCAAATATTGTAAGTTATTATTTTTTTTATATTAAATCGTTATTTTCCTAAAATAGTCAAATATATATTAGTCAAGTCGCAGGTCAACCGCATGTTAGCGGACACTTCGAATGCTTAAACCCTTCTCGAAGTGTTAATTGAACCCCGAACCCTCTTTGGTATTTTCAAATGATTTTTTCTGTTTAAATCTTTGAAAATTATAAGTTTTCTTAATTTCATTAAAAAAATTAAGTGGCGACTCTTTTCTAAGTATTTTCCTCAAATTGTTTTATACTTAGAACATTTCAAAAAGTGATTTTTCTAAAGGTTAGGAAAATTACGACACAACATGTGTTTCGATGCCCAAAGAAATAAATTTATCATGCCAGATCAAACTTAGAATATCGAAAACAGTCTAAATCTAGCTATTTGTAACAAACAACAGCTCGAACACATGTGTATCAAAATTAACCCAAATTGTCGATAAGTCCACTACCAGCCTTCCCCAACCATTAGACCCAGCTACAAACTCTACTCAAAGACATCAAGCAAACCTTTCATCAATTATTTATTGGAACACTTGAAAGTTGACTTTATAACAACTCACTTATCTCTATTATCAATATATTTTTTTAAGGGAAACAACTCAAATCATATATATATATATATATAAGTATTCACCACAAGTCAACATGTTGTTCCAATAAGAAGAGGGAATAACCAATATATTTATAAAAAGAAATGACATATAAAATAAAATGGAGAGAGTATTGGTTTTTAAAAATGGAAAAGGACAAAACACATATAAAATTAAAAGACATATAAAAAAAAGTTGGTTTAACTCTCAAACATAAAAAGTAACATATGTTATTAAAAACTTTAATAAAAAGTACTATAATTTACAATAAATAATAACTTAAAATATCTACAAGACAACAAAAAAAAGACTAATTTTTGTACTGCTTCTGTCACATAAATTAGGATTGGGATGATTTTAAAATTTTAATTTTGGTTATACATTATAAAATAGCCGAAAAATTGAATGATATAATTTTTTTAAAAATAACAGAATGAATCGTCCTATCGATAACCCTAATGTTACTTCTACTCTGTTTATTTTTACTCAAATTTAGAAAGATATGCTTCATTTCTACCGTCAATCTTATCGCTACATTTATTTGCTATTTAAAATTGAAATTAAAAAGACAAATGACAAGTAAGTTTCTATATTAGCTCACTTATGAGCAAAATATAGTATAACAATCTTTACTAATTTTATAACAATACATAAACTATACTCCCTCCATCCCATATTAGATGGGTACTTCCAACTTTACACGGTGATTAAGAAATCATTAATAAATTGGAAGACTTCAACATTTTGCCCTTTGTTTATATCAATGCACATTGAAATGAGTTGCAAAAAATACACATACAATATAGGAATGGTCATATTAATTGTAGGGGTAAAATGGAAAAGAATTAATTAATTCTATCCTAATTTAATAAGTGCTCAAATATTATGAAAAAAATATTTTTAGTAAGATTCTCATCTAATATGGGACGGAGAGAGTAACAATATAACTTTATTAATGTTGGGCACGGGCAGCGCCGGGCATTCTTTACTAGTATATATATAAAGGAGAAACATAGACAAGGTGATGTGGCACCTCTCTATGGCCTCCATTCCTATTTATCTTTTTTTTTTCATTTCTTTTCATTAAATAATTTGTTTATTAATTAAAAAATTCAATCATATTTACTCTTCTAATTATATCTAATAAGTTACAACAAAACCTCCATCTATTTACATTCCCTACTTAAATAATATGTCTCTTCAACTTATTTCTAATTATTCTTGTGGTTTACACAATCTATAAATAACAATTATCAATGTTCAATGTTCATTTTTATTTTCATTTTCTCATTCTTCTTTTTATTAGTATAGTTTTTTCCCTCTTTTTGTGAATGAATGAAGATGAAACATTATACGATTTTATTTTTGTGTATATCTGTTTGTCAAGTTCTAATTAATATTTTAATTTTTGTCATAGTTGGAAGATATAATATTACACATGATACATTTCTCATAGCTATTGCATATTGTTGCCCCAAAAATATATGATATGGTTTGTCATATTAAAAAACAGTCACAAAATAAATTAATAAATAAATTATCTTTTTAGTATTTTTAAAACTTTACATTGATAAACAAATTATTTAATAAAAAGAATGAAGAAACAATTTTCCCTTAGTCACATTAATTATATTAAAACTAAAAAAAATGTTATTTCTTTAACTTCTCTTAATTATTGTAAATGAGAAACATAAAAAAAGTGATGTGACATTTATCTTTTGTCTTTTTTTTGACCGTTTTTCTTATTTAAATTAATTATTTTTTGTAAAAGTAGTTTACTTAATTAAATACAAACAATTAATTATTAATGAAAGAACATTTACAACAAAAAATTCTTCACATACTAATTTATTAGGAGTAACTATCCATAACTCACACTTTCTAATTTCCACTCTTAATAAATTAATTTTCCATTTTATTTTCTTTTTTTAACCTTCTTCTAATTATAAATTTTAAAATAACAATTTTTTTAAATAATATTTTAAGTTACTTTCTCTTAATTATTTAATCACAACCAATATATCTATCTATATATAAAGTTAAAATATTAGATATAAACAAGATAATGTGGTACCTTTCTATATTTATCTTTTTTCTAAACATTTTAGCATTTTTTTTATTTTTTTTTCACCGGTGTGATATTTTAAAAAATAATTACTCAATAGTATTATTCTCCATAATTCACATTTCTTGATCTCTGTAACTTCTATTTTTAATTGGTAATTAAAAATATTCATGACTTCAAAACCTTTCATGTGGATAACCCCCTAAATTAATTAATGTGCAAGTTATGTATTTTATCTTATCTTACTTAGTTGCTACTAGTAATAATTTTAAACTTAGGAGATTTTCTATAGAGTTTTGTATTTTATTAGCATTATTTTTTTATATATATTTATAAGAGTATACTAATAGTTTTGGTATATTGCCATTGTTTTTTTTTCGTTTATGTTGCTATTCTTTTTATCTTGAATGTTTGATTTTCATATTAGATTCACGCTAGATTAAAAAAATTAAGTATAGTATATTATTAATTGAATAATGCAAATATGATATTCCTAATGGATTAGTTGTGTAGTGTTGATATGATATCTCAATATACTTAAGATGATTTTCACCAAAATAAAAATCTACCGTTTATTATTTTACAAGCAACAAATTCTAAAAGATGTAAATTTTTTAGATAAAATAATATGGTAAACATGACTTGAAATTAGTGATATATTTCCACTCTAGGAATTTTAGTATATATATATATATATATATATGACGTGTTAAAAAAGTTAGAGAATGTAAATTCTGAATTTTATTAAATTATTGTTTATCTATTTATTTAGAGTAACTTTTTTCATAATTTTTTATGAACACCGTGAAATATAACTCCGTCCTAAAAATATAATTTAGAATTTATTGAAGACGCACAAACAGAAAGCAAATTTTCTTGAAATTATTTTCTTTAATTTCCTTACACGTTTTTAAAGATAACATATCAAATAGATTATACGAAATCAACTATATTTAAAGTACTAAAAGCATAGGTAGTGGATTATAAGTTGAAATATAATTTATTGGGTTCAATGGTAATAATATTTGACTCAAAATATTTTTAAAAAAATTATTCATAAATCTAATGAGATCCGCACGAAGCGCAGATGTGTTTACTAGTTTGCATATAATACTCAAAATTGAGCAATTTTTTAGTAGTCTTTTCTAATATTACCCCAGCCGTTAGAAAAAAAGTCTCGTGTTTACCTTGATCCCTAACAAAGGTCCAATCCAGGGATAACTTTTAGCCACATGCAAAATGTGAAGAGTAAATTGAACTGTTTGTTGAAGAATTTGAAACATGAAGTCTACCAATTTTAAGTTAAAGCACCATTTACGTCAAGTAGAAAATACTAGACAATTTGAAACAATAAGAGTATGGATGGACCAAAAGTGTATCACATAGTGGAATTAAGCAATTAAGGACAAATGTTGGATACCATTTAAATTCTTTTCGACCCTAGAATAATGAAGCTTCCAATATAAGAAAATCACATACTTAATATTATTGATAATTCCCACAAAATCAATTTTATGCTTAATATAAAACAAAATTTTGTAAGAGGTAAAATATTATAGAATTAAGAGTGACATCCTCAGAGTTCTATGTAAACTTGCTATAGGGAAGACATATAGTTAGGTCGGTAAGAATTTTTTTGATAAGTATCAATTTATCAAGATATCTCTGATACCATGTATATGTTAGGAATGTTTTGAATGTATAATTACAAAGAATAAAGAATAAAGGTAGCTAGACTAATCAAGTATTGGGTAGAGGTGATAAGACAGAATATGCGCAGCATTAGGTTATCGATCAAGAACATGACCTTAGATAGGAGGGTCTAGAGGACACATATTGGGATAAAATGTTAGTATATAAAGTAGTATTGTACTGTTTAGGGTGATGGGTGTTTTTCATGGTACTAGTTGTATATTTGTAGTTCATCTTCTTCTTTTGTTATCATTGTTTATTATTATTTTTAATAATCTATCCTAGTATGTTGTTTATTGTGTTTCGTTAATCACATTACTTTATTATTATTTTTGGCTAATTTCTGGTAACTTCACATTGTTTCCTTGTTATTTGTTATATATCCTTCTTCTTTGTAGCTAGATTTGTTGCATTTGAGCCTAGGAACTATAAAAAACAAGATTCGAACCTTCACGAGGTAGTGATAAGGTCTGTCTATATTCTATCCTTCCTAGACTTCAATCATGGAATTTCCCCTGATATATTGTTGTTGTTTGCTTGACAAACTAGAAAGTAATTTCATGCTTTAATTCTATCAACTCTAGCTTTTTCGGATGAAAGGAAATATAAATCTGCTAAATCTTTGCTATACACTTTCATGCTTTGAAGCCTTGACTAATTCAGATTCACGAAATATAAGGTCAGTTGAAAGGGAAATAAAACGTCTCATATCAAGAAAAGAATGTGCATGCATTGATTCTTATGTTACTTTCTCTCTTTGTATTCAGTTTTTATTTCAAGGCTTAGCCATTGAGGGAGTCATGGAGAAGTGAGTTGTTTCTTTAACAATCAGTAATCGTTTCGTAATTATTTAAATTGAAATACAATTATAAACCTCCTTTTTATTTATTAATGAGATATAAAAATAACAAGGATTAGATATTACATACATTAATATTCCAACAATTTCATCTATTTTGAGGAATATTTATTGAGACCATATGTACTACAAAAGTACTTTCACTATTCCATATTTAACTGAATTTGTGAGGCAATACACAAATATTAAGAAAAACATTCAAGGATATCATTTAAATCATAATTTTCACTACTGTCCTTGTGAAATCATAAATATAACTTTGTAAGAAGTGTAATTTATCTTCTAGAAAATATAAAACTTCAATAAATGAAAGAGAAAATATGAAAACATCCATATTTAACTTTGAACAATTCAATTATCGATCCGATAGAAAATTCCTCTCCCGTCTCGTTCCCCATCCTTGTATCCCCTACCTCTTGCCCCACCGAAGGCTACCAAATCACAATAGAATTGGGACAGATCGGTACTGATACCAGTATTTACCAACGTCGTTGTCAGCCTTACACAAGAGTGTGCATTGCATAATTAAAGCAATCAATATGATTGCCGATATAACACACATATGTATCTTTATGGTTACCTTTCTTTTTATACGTATACCCAATTGGACGTGATCTACAAGTTGTTGTATAGACAGTTCATCGAGGGATTTTGACATCTCTTTGGCATATATAGCTCAAACGGCTCGGTAGTGCTTTATGTATAGCAATTATCTATATAAAAGTTTTAAAAAATCTAACAAATAATTTTATATAAGAAATTATATATAGAACAATCACAAATATAAATACACTTACGCATATCGCCTTGATCTCGAGCATAAAAATAGATTATATTAGAACCTCTCAAACTGAAGTCCTTGTCAGCCACATTTTGATTATTAGTCAATAGTCATGACATATAGCCTTCCAATAAAAGAATAAAAGATTAATCCTATTAAATGAAGGTGTCATTTAGTAACTAATATAGATCTAAACAAACACAAAAGAAAAAGATTAGTATTGTATAACTCTATTAATAAGCTCAAAGAAACATATAGGAGGAAAAATACTTTTATTTGTTTGTTTTGGTTACTCAAAAACACAAAGGTTAAAACAGAAGAGTATCTACGAGAAGAAGTGAAGATAAACAAGAATGAATTCTCAACTCAAAGAAGCATACAAGAGGAGTAATATTTTATTTTTTTGAGTTTTGGTTACGCAAAAACTACAAAGTTAAGATAGAAGAGAACCTATCAGGAGAAAGATGTAACATCTCGCAAATTGAAATAGCTACGAAGAAGCTAAGAACTGGAAATAGTCATTTTTGGAAAGAATGAAAAATCTGGAAAATTGTTCAAGTTAGGAAAAGTTAGTTTTCGGTCAACTTCAAATGGACATAACTCATAGCTCAGAATGCGTTAGGTGCAATTCCAGATATTTTTGGAAAGCTCTTGGAATGATCTTTCCAACACCACCAAGTTTGCGCGATTCCAAGTTCGTATGAGTGAGTAATGCCCTTTGGAAGTTGGATTGTTGGGTCAAATCAGATTTTAGCCTGTTTTAGAATTTGGGATTTCACGCTAGGGCTAAGGATAAAGGAGAAGAGAAAATAAGAATGAGAAAGAGGGTAAACTCATCAAGATCAATCAAGAAAGTTGATGTTTCGCCAAAGATTTACTTCTATCAGGTATGTGAGGCTCTCATAACGTTGGGATCGTTCTCCCACGTGCCAAACATATTAATTTCAATTTGGATTCGACCTAAATGAGTTTGAATATTGATGATCTTGATATCTATTCTTGAAATCATATATTGTTCTTGAATTTGATTGAGTTGGGAAGTTTCTGAGTTCGTTACATCGCATCATAGAGTCGTTTCGAGTTAGGTTCTTAGGTACATTTGTTGGTTATCTGTATCTAAAAGAAATTTGAGAAAAAGAACCGATTTTGGGAGAATTGGAGTTGGAAAACGAAGAAGAAATTTCGTCCGACGAAATTTGGTACCAGGGGCGCGTCGCGGAGAAGGTTCCCAGATTTGGAAATTTCTGTTTCGCGTCGCGGAGTTGTCACAGAGAGTTCTTCCTCAAAAGACATTTTCAAAACCAAAATTTAATTATGCCTCCACGTCGCGGACCCACCTTCGTATTTTAATTTTTAGTCTTTTCTCATGTTTAGCTATCTAAAATCATTCCTAAACAACATGAGATATTTCCAATCACAAATCTTAATCTTTGAATCCATAATTCAATTCAAGGATCAGTTATGAGTCAAGTCAAGAGAAGTCAAGTAAGAGAAGTTCATTTCAAGTTTTCATAAGTCTTTTACAAATGTTTTAACTTTGTTTTAAGACTTAAGTTTTGAAGTTGAGTAAAGAGTAAGAGCAAAGTTCATTTTCTTTAAAATGATATATGGGAACTAAGTAATCCCAAAAGTGAATGTTTTCACATTTAAGATGAGAGGAAATTGAGATTTCCAAAAGAGTTTTGAACATAGAAAGGGAACATTGATTCCAAGAGAGCTTTTAAGCTAAGTTTGAGTAATCATTTCAAACCAGAGAAGAACTTGTTTTAAAAAAACATATGAGCTAAGTATATTTTGGGAGTAGTATTGATCACCAATATGGGGACACGAGTTCATATTAACTCAGGCCCCCATAAACCATGTAACCAGCATGGGCAGAAAAAGGGTCATACTTTTTAGATGATTCCTTAGTGTTTTTCGGCATAGACTAGTGGATCCGCTTAGTAGTTCAGGTTCTATATCGATGGCAAGGTATAGGACGGTCCTTGGCAACGTGAGGTAAAACGTTGTACCATCACTTAGGCTCATAGTGATGGTTGTCGGTTAGAGAATCTCCCACATAAGTTATTTTACTTTTTATATGAAGTAAAGTTAAGTTTGTTATTGTTTTATCTTTAAACGAACTAAGATTGTTTTCAGTTGTTTTATAAGCTTTATATATATATCGCATGTGTTTTATTTCTTTATATGGAGTTGAGTTATTCATGAGTTGAGAAGAGCCAATGTAAGTGTTTCTTTCATAAATTTTTTCAAGCCTATGTATGTTAGCATTCCAACTCGCATACTCGTACATTCAATGTACTGATGCCAGTTGGCCTGCATCGTATTATGATGCAGACGCAGGTAACCACGATCAGCATCCAGCGCCTCGTTGATCCAGCTTGAGCATTCAGAGTCTGTTGGTGAGCCTTCTTGCATTCCGGAGGACTGTTTTATTCGCTTTCTAGTTTAGTTAATTAGGATGTTGTGGGGTTTGTCCCAACATCTATCTCAGTTGGTTTAGAGGCTTCATAGATAGTTAGTAGTTCAGTAGTTGTTAACAGAACTCAAGAAGCAAAAGAGGAAAGGTTCAAATTATAGTTAGAACACTGTTAGTCAGTTAGGAAAAGTTAGTTACATTCAAGAAACAATTAGAGGGATGAGTATGTGTATAAATACAAGACTAGAGTCTCAATGTAAAGTAATCTTTTCCTGAAGAAATAATATACTACTCTGTTTCAATTCATCTTCTTCTTCTTTAAAAGTCATCTTCTATAAACCTTCATGGTATCAGAGCAATCAAAGTCTGAGTAGATCAGGTGTGTGAGTTACAACTCTTGGATTTCTGAAGATCAGAGTCTCAAGTTGATTAAGCTTCCGCAATTACAAAGAGAAGATGGTTGATATGTCTCAAGAAATTAACAATGGTGGCCATGTTACTGATGTCAGTAATGGTGGAAATCCTGGGAACAATAATCCCACACCAGCTACGTCAATGAGTCAAGGAATGGATTGCAATCATCCACTGTTCTTAAGTCCAGCTGACATTAGTGGAGTTAATCTCATTTCGTTTCAACTTCTTGGAATTGAAAACTATGTTGTCTGGAGCAGGTCTATTAGATTGGCCCTTTTTGGAAGGAACAAGATTGGGTTGGTGGATGGTTCATGTACAAAAGATGGTGTGTCTCCTGAACTAAGGAATCAATGGGAGAGAGTAAATGTTGTGGTTCTTTCATGGCTTCTCAATTCTGTTTCAAAAAGTCTGTTAGGAGAAGTAGCTTTTGCCTCCACTGCTCAAAGTGTTTGGAATGATTTGAAGGAAATATTTGATCGAATGGATGGATCAAGAACTTTCAGTCTACATAAGGAAACTGCAACACTGCAGCAAGGTATAGATTCAGTGTCTGTCTATTTTACAAAACTTAAGAACTTGTGGGATGAGTTTGAAGCTCTAGTCCCATCCCCTGGTTGTAACTGTGAAAAATCAAGAGGTTTTATCAATCATGTAAACAGGCAAAAACTCTATCAATTCCTTATGGGATTGAATGAATCATATGGACAGGCTAGAAGTCAAATTCTATTAATGAGTTCTATACCATGAGTGAACCAGGCATATGTTATGGTTGTTAGTGATGAGTGTCAAAGATTTGCTTCTAACAGTAATAGCATGGGTATGAATTCTATAAGTATGTATGGAGTTGATCCACTAGCAATGTACTTAAGATCTGGAGGGTCTACCAGTGCACAAGTACCAAACAAGTTCAAGAAAAACTTTGGTATTGTCTGTGAATTCTGCAGGTGTAAGGGTCATACTAAAGATCAATGTTACAAGTTAATTGGATACCCTCCTGAATTCAAGTCAAAGAGGCAGGCAGTTAATGGAGCAGGAAATACTGCCTACATGGTGGTGAATGAATCCAGTAATACAAGAAGAGAGGCATATGATGGTGTATCTGATAGCTCTACATCATTTAACTATGGATTTAACACAAATGTGCCTGGTACAAGTTGCAAGTCATTTGATGGGAATAATGAAGAAGATGAGTGTGCAAAACACCTACAAGGTTGCACTTTTACCAAAGAGCAATACAGTCAAATACTACAAATGCTTAAGCAGAATAAAGGGACTACAAACACAGGAAATGCAGCTCAAGCTCATGGAGTTCAGGCTCATAAAGTTCAAACTAATGCAGCAGGTAAGGCTCTATTAGTGTTTAAAAATAATGATGTGTGGATCATAGATACGGGGGCAACAAATCATATGATTTCGAAAATTGGTATGCTTAATAAAGACTCTGTAGTAGAGGTTAAATGTCAAAAACCAGTATCCTTACCTAATGGTGAAGTGGCCTATGTGACTCATACTGGTTCTTGTCACAAATCTCCAACAATTATAGTTACAAATGTATTTCACATCCCAGAATTTAAATACAATCTATTGTCAGTAAGAAAAATGACTAAGGAGTTAGGTTGCTCAGTCACTTTCTTTCCACATTTGTATGTGTTTCAGGAGCTTTACACTGGCAAGGTGAAGGCGATTGGTAAAGAAAGCGATGGGCTGTACTTGCTACTGAAGAATCTTACACAGGAACAGATAAAACACTAGTCGTGTATGATGAAAGAAAGAGAGGAAAGGGAAAAACAATTGTCAAAAGAGGAGGTGTGTGTATGGCATAAGAGACTAGGACATGTGTCATCTCACATTTTGAATAAGTTGTTTCCTGTAAACTCAGATTGTATGAACAGAGTTTTGAATAAATGTAGTGTGTGTCCTTATGCAAAACAAACAAGATGTGTGTTCCCTGTTAGTAGTATTAAAAGTACTGAGTCATTTGAACTGATTCACTTGGATGTTTGGGGT
Organism: Solanum verrucosum; assembly: GCF_900185275.1. NCBI lineage: Eukaryota > Viridiplantae > Streptophyta > Magnoliopsida > Solanales > Solanaceae > Solanum > Solanum verrucosum. Next base: position 2,226,155 of record NW_026019954.1, read on the forward strand.
CCATATAAGAAGGCAACTTTTGATGGTAATAGATTTTTCCTTACAGTTGTTGATGATTTCTCAAGAATGTCTTGGATTTTTTTGTTGAAAAATAAGTCTGATGTTTGTGTATGTGTATCACTGTTTCTGAAGTTTGTAAGAACTCAGTTTGGTAAAATAGTCAAGAAGGTCAGGTTTGATAATGGTACAGAGTTTGTAAACTCTGTATGTGCAAATATGTTTAAAGAAGGAGGTATAATACATCAAAGGTCATGTCCCTATACTCCACAACAAAATTGAGTAGCTGAAAGAAAGCATAGACACATCTTAGAGGTAACAAGAGCCTTGAGGTTTCAAGGGCACATTTTTATAAGGTATTGGGGACAATGTGTACTAGCTGCTGTATATCTAATAAATAGGATGCCTAGTAAAGTCCTAAGAGATAAATCTCCATATAAGAGGCTATATGGAACCAAGCCAATGTTGACACACCTAAGAGTGTTAGGATGTCTGTGTTTTGCTAAAAATCTATTTGAGAATGATAAGTTAGCATCCAGGTCAAAATCTTCAATACACATGGGGTACTAAGAAACTTAAAAAGGTTACATATTGTTTGATTTATCATCAAATAACTTCTTTGTAAGTAGAGATGTCATATTCAAGGAGTCAGTGTTTCCCTTTATAGCTACATTCACAAACAAAGAAGTTGGTCCTTTTGTGGATAATATGAATGCTGAACTACTAAATGTAGATTGGATTCCGAGAGTTAACAGTGTGACTAGAGATATTACTCTTGGTCAAAACTGTTCACAAGAAATGCAAAGTTCTGAGGAAAGTGAACAGGAAATGGTAGAAGAGAATACTGTGATGGAACATATGGAGGAAACACATAATTCTGAGAATCAAGGCAATCTGGAAAAAGTTGTTACAAGAAGGTCTACAAGAAGGGTACATCCACTTGTATGGATGAAGGATTTTGTGTCTCTAAATATTAACAAGGAAGTACAATTTCCTATATCAGATTGTGTGTCTTACAGTCATTTATCTAAGAATTATCAGCAGTTTGTTGCAACAACCTCTATAAATACAGAACCTGCTACTTATGCAGAGGCAAGTATGGAGCCAAAATGGGTAGAGGCAATGCAAGCTGAGATAAAAGCCTTGCAAGATAATAACACTTGGGAGCTTGTTGATTTGCCCAAAGGGAAATCTCCAATTAGTTATAGATGGATTTATAAAATCAAATACAAGTCCACTGGGGAGATAGAAAGATTGAAAGCAAGGTTAGTAGCAAAGGGGTACAGTCAAAAGGAGGGAATAGATTATAAAGAAACTTTCTCTCATGTGGTAAAAATGGTGACTGTTAGGACTATTCTAGCATTGGTTGTGTCAAGACGCTGGCACATTCACCAAATAGATGTTTATAATGCATTCTTAAATGGTGATTTACAGGATGAAATCTACATGAATGTGCCTCAAGGATTTGCTAGTCAGGGGGAGAACAAGGTAGACTGATCAAATCCTTGTATGGTCTTAAGCAAGCACCAAGACAATGGAATCACAAGCTTACTGAAGCATTACAAAACCTTAACTTTAACCAAAGTCAGCATGACTATTCCTTGTTCACAAGGAAGAACTCCGAAGGAATTACAATAATATTGGTGTATATTGATGATATCTTTATTACAGGAAGTAGCTTGGAGCTGATAAAAGGAACAAAAGATTCTCTACAATAGATATTCAAAATGAAAGATTTAGGTGAGTTAAAGTATTTTCTTGGGATAAAATTTGCAAGATCTGAGGCTGGAATTGTTATGCATCGAAGGAAGTATGCACTTCAACTTATATCTGAAGTGGGACTATTTGTTGCTAAACTTTCTGGCACACCTATTGATGTGAATGTCAAGTTGACATCTAAACAGTATGATGATCAAACAGGGCAAAATCAAGGAGACAAACTTGTAGATCAAAGTTCCTATCAGAAGTTAGTTGGAAAACTCCTATACCTGAACATGACTAGACCTGATATTTCTTTCAGCATCCAAACTTTAAGTCAATTTTTACAACAACCCAAAAGGTCTCACATGGATGCTGCACTTAGAATTGTCAAGTATATCAAACAACAACCAGGTCAGGGTATATTACTGTCAAGTAATCCAAACAATGAGGTAACCGCCTATTGTGATGCAGACTGGGCAGTTTGCCCTATTACAAGGAGATCTGTAACAGGCTATGTAATCAAACTTGGAGAGTCTATGGTATCCTGGAAAGCCAAGAAGCAAACAACAATATCAAGGAGCTCAGCTGAAGCTGAGTATAGAAGCTTGGCATCTACTGTGGCTGAGTTAGTTTGGTTAGTGGGAATGCTGAAGGAGTTAAAAGCTGAAGTAAGGCTTCCGGTACACATACACAGTGACAGCAAGTCTGTTATTCAGTTAGTAGCTAATCCAGTCTATCATGAGTGTACTAAACATATTGAAATTGATTGTCATTTTATTAGAGAGAAGCTGCAACAAGGACTAATCAGTGTGAGCTACATACCTACTCAGAACCAGCCTGCTGATCTCCTCACAAAAGGTCTGACCAAAGCATAACATGAGTTCTTACTGTCCAAGCTAGGAGTTCTAAATATATTTGCCTTTTCTAGCTTGAGGGGGAGTGTTAACAGAACTCAAGAAGCAAAAGAGGAAAGGTTCAAATTATAGTTAGAACACTGTTAGTCAGTTAGGAAAAGTTAGTTACATTCAAGAAACAATTAGAGGGATGAGTATGTGTATAAATACAAGACTAGAGTCTCAATTTAAAGTAATCTTTTCCTGAAGAATTAATATACTACTCTGTTTCAATTCATCTTCTTCTTCTTTAAAAGTCATCTTCTATAAACCTTCAGTAGTCTTTACATTATCATTCTTATTGTTAAGACTTGGGCTGCCACTTTTGGCCAAGTTAAATGTTTAACATTTAAGCATTCTCAGTTATTTTAGTATTCAGTTCAGTTAAGCGCTATTGATCTTTATTAATATGCACATTGTCTTCTGCTGAGTTAAGTAAGTCAGGCCAAGGGTTCACTTGGGGCCAGCAATGGTCTTCGAGTGCCAGTCTCTCCCAAGTGTAGGCTCGGGGCGTGACAAAAGAATATAGAGAAAAAAGAATGGATTTTTCTAGAAAAACAAACTATGAGACATAAGATTTTTTGTTGATTTAATATTACTTAAAAGATCGTTGAATGTCTTCAAACTCGTTTTACTATTGAATCATTAAAACATGTGATCAGATACAATTTATTGGTTCAAAAATATTTAGAGCGTCATAAAATGTTTTCAAGTAGTTAGATAACCATGTAGCAAACATTTCAAGTGTCTTAAAAACTTTTATGAGATGTATAAAAAGAACCCCGTACCCTTATTCTCTAATTTTTTAGACTTTTTATTAAAGCCTTTAAAAATAAAATATTCTTAAGTTCTCTTAAAAAATTAAATGGTGACTCCTATAAAAATTATATATTTCTTGAAGTAGAATGAACTTTTGAAATCGATTATTTCTTTAACGTAAAATCAGAAATGACGACTCTACTGGGATCGGATTGCCCATTAAATTACAACTATCAATTTCTCCTTCTTTTAACTATCAACTATATATAGGTAATTAGAACTATTCGTTATTTCAAGGGGTAATCAATGCATTAAAAATAATTTTTTGTGGTAATTTATCAACTGCACACACTGAATTGTCTCTAAGTATATATTATTTTTGCGATAATTAACATTATTTGTAAATGTCTCTAAAGTCTTTAACGACATTGGATATATTGATAATTAATAACTAATATTGTAGATGCTTTAACATTCTTTGTGAATGTGTATATTTATTACCGCTAAAAATGTTTTTGTGTACTGAATGATTATAAAAAAAACCAAGTATATATATGGAGATAATTAGACCTTTGGATAGAGAGAGAAGTCCACTCTTAGCAATTTCTACATTCGAAGCAAAAATGTTGTTTAGATCACGAGATACAAATATCTGAAAAAGTTATATCACTATTACTATTTCAACAATAATCTTTCTTTATCTGAATTGGACTAGTACTAGGAACGTGTTTAACCTTCTTCTTATAAATAAAATCACAAGCATTTTTATAAACTTTAGTATGATAAGCCAACTTGTAAATCAAGTCACTCTTGAATTTATCATATTCTTGACCACCCAACTTTTCACCAGCCAAATTTTTAATCAAATAATATTTGATCCCATTTTGAATTCAATATCCTACTATTAGAATCGAATGTCCACCCAAATCTTTTTAACCTGCAAGACATCTTATATAAACAAATAAGAGAAGAAGGAACATAAATTAATAATAATCATTGTCTAATGAAATAGTTTTATTAAATAATTGAGTTACAAATGCTTCTTCTATTAAATGTATTTGCATCGATTTTTTTTTAATTCTCATTTCTTTACTATTTTCAATAACAACTTTATCTATATATTAATATTAACACTGTTTCTCTATTAAATTTTTAATCAAATAATATTTGATCCCATTTTGAATTCAATATCCTACTATTAGAATCGAATGTCCACCCAAATCTTTCTAACCTGCAAGACATCTTATATAAACAAATAAGAGAAGAAGGAACATAAATTAATAATAACCATTGTCTAATAAAATAGTTTTATTAAATAATTGAGTTACAAATGCTTCTTCTATTAAATGTATTTGCATCGATTTTTTTTAATTCTCATTTCTTTACTATTTTCAATAACAACTTTATCTATATATTAATATTAATATTAATATTGTTTCTCTATTAAATCTATCTTAATAAGATATTTGAAAAGCATAAAAAACACAATAAATTAAAGATTACAAAAAGTAAATACAATTTCCTTCAATATAAGAGTAATTAATATATTGTTGATAAGCGAGATTATATTCAAAGATGAAGACAAAGGGAGATATTGTCTATAAATGCCGAGTCTCTAATTATTAAACTACTAGAAAAAGCTTTATTTAAGACCAATATTTATGGACAAGTTAAGAATCCCATCTCTAATAGTACATATATTGGGATGAGATTTTACTTCTGTATTAATTTGTGAAGGTACTAAATCTGGTGTCTAAAGAAATTAGTAACTGGTCCCAAATTGTAATTTAGGAATCTTAAGGGAAGGAAAGTGCGGCAACTTAAATATTAAGAGAACTTCGGTTTTAAATTTTCACCAATTCTTAGCGCCATTATATTGTAATTAAAATTCAAAAAGAAAAAAAAAAAACTAAAATCAAAAACAAAAAAACACTCTGTTTCTCAAAACATTATCACCAAATCACAAAACCCTAGCAACAATCTTCCTAGTACCGTTCTCAGCAGAACTCGTAGCTCTCAGCATTTCATTTATGTTGTATCAAAACAGAGAAAGAACATGTCTACCAAGCAGTGATCTCAACTCAATCTCTCTTTTCAATCTTACTCGAATATCAGGTATTATGCCTTCACTTTCCGAGTTCAGTCTTTTTATTTTCTAAATTTGATTTGTTGTTTTGTTTTATTTTTCCCGGGTTATAACTCTTCTTCTTTGAGTTACTCTGTTTCTCTCTTACTAGACGGTCGTTTTTTTTAAGTATATTTGTGTTTGTAGTGTTATAAGATCCAAAATATGACGGTGATCAATCCAAAGAGAGCCCGGCGTTGCTAACTGTTCTTGAACAGTGAAACTCGTAGCTTAATGAACTAAAATAGTTTTCTGAGAGAATATGGAGAGAATTGTATTCAACTTGAGTAATCCATTCTGAATTACAAGTGAACTAAAATAGTTCATATTTTTAGACTTAAAGTGCAAGGGGGGAAACTAGTTGCAGTTGTTACAATTAATCCACATACATAGTCACGTGCCACTAATTCCTAACAAATTTCTATCTAGCTAAAACAAATTAGGAATTGCAATTGCACCATTGAATAGTTCTCTAATATAAATGTATTATATCATAGTGTATTGCATGTGTCTAACAACTTATAGTGAAGATTTAAAGGACCAAGCTTACTTTAGCATCTCTAGAGATGATTTCACCATCAAGAAGTTGTATGTGCTAACAAGGTTCTTCAATCGTCTTTTCTTTTTCCTCTTGATGATGGTATATATAGATATCAAAACATTTAGAAACCTAAACAAGTCCTATTTTTGATAACTCGTGTAACATGGTATAATTTTCAAAAATCGTCTCATATATATCTGCAACACTACCTTTTAAATTGATCATTTGTTGCTTGATGGCATGAAGTTCGAGTTCCAGCTCCTCTCTTTGTAACCGCTGCCGCTCAGCCTCTTATTTGACAAATTCAACGTATAAAGTGGGAAGCCATGTTATTAAATGATAAATATATTTAGCTTTGCTATCTCGGCAACCTAACATGAATAGAATATTGTTGTAAGAAAAATAGGAATGGGAAAAAGGAAACGAGGAAAGAATTACAAATCAATAACTGAAGAAAATAGTTTAAAATATGACTCCGACTCTTTCGCTTCTATGGAAATTGTTCTGCTTTCCTCCGCAAGAGTTAATGTTGTCTCCAGTTTTTTATAAAGTATTAGATTTTTTCCATGTAAGTCTTCCTTCTAACTAGTAACACCGTTCAGATTTATCTTTGAACATTCAATTGAATTTCTTATTTCTCTAACAATATCACCAATGTTTGTAATTTATGTCTCTAAGTTCTCACAGCTTCCCTTTTCAATAACAATTCCTCCTCGATGGAACATTTTTCTTGCATGGTGTCCTTGGAATTGGTAGTCAACTCCAAGTTTTTAAATGGAAGCAATTTTATGTCCTTGCACTTTTGTGAGATATCTGTCTCCGAAACAGCTATCTTACTTATCTTTTCCTGTGACTGAACTTTAAACGCTTCACCTTTACAATCGGATTCATCAAGCTCATTTTCCAAAGATTTTATAGCATCCATGAAATCATCAATGTCATCTTTTTTATCCTTGTAGTTAGATACCGATTCTTATAACAAGCTAAGGTCCAATAGCATTCTGTTGATTGATGTCATCCTTCCATACTAACTCAATTTGCAGGGAAGCACTTTCTATTCATATCTCTGTCGCAAAATTCTCCACTGATTCAAACTCTTCAAAAACATGGATGTCCTCTCAACTTCTTCATATATGTTCTGTAACATGGCATCTATATCTCAAGAATCAGTCATATTTGGACTATTAAATTAACTCGAACTGATGAAAGATGTAAAAAGTAGTTGAACACATACAAATTATCTTTTGTTAGTGCTGCACACTAAAGGTAGAAATAGTGATAATTCTATTTGGCTTTGATACTTGGCAATATCAAGATTTTTCAATCTGATACATTCTAATATATAGTTGCACCATATATTCTTCCATTCTTGTCTAATTGAATACCAAAATGATTTTAAAGAACAAATTTTAAATATCTTTTGGAAGGAAAAAGATTTAATTGAGCGTTGAAGCGATATAAGTCTATTTTTTTACTGAAGAAAATGAGTTTTTTGTTTTAGCGGACCAAGCAACTCAAGTGTTTAATGCTAACGATATTGCAAAAAAAGGTTGGCATGTAGTGAGGAAGACTCAACCTCGTGATCCTATGAGATTGTGAAACAAATTGATGATGATGTTGTAGATGACTTAGAAAATCCTTCACAAAAGAAACGAAAGATGATTTATGAGGTTAAGTATCTTTTATGAGTAAATATATCCACTGTTATCCATTCTTATAGGCATGATTTCTTTTATTACTACATTGTCGCATATGGTTCTTTTTCAGAGGAAAAGTCGCAAAACTTATTTCTCTTTTTTATTCTTGAACAATGTCTTTGTCTTCTGTAGGGACAATAATACACTTGAGTATTGCAGAGCTAGAGTGCAATTGCGCTTTTAAAAAGGCTCATGTTATGATAATTACTTAACGTTAAAAACTACTATTCTTAGTTCCTTTGATTCTATCCTTCAATTTGTTAGGGCTTTGCCCTGATTTTTTTTTTCTGTTTGAAGTTGTTTTTTTTTTCTTAAAGAAAAGTCAAAGTATTACCATAAATGCTTCAACTTTTTCTGAAAGAAAAATATAATTTTCTTTCATATTTGGTGTATTTTTTCCTTAGAGGAAAAATTTGGAGATCTATAAATTGAAGATTTCTATTCTCATAGCATAACACAACAGAATCCACAATGTAGTCGTTTAGAGATTTTTGTTTATGGGAGATTTATTCCCTTAACAATTATAGTATTTTCTTTCATAGTAGTTTTTCATATAATAATATTATCTTTTTAGTACAAGTTTTTGTCATATGATTTATCAACCATATGATTTGCAATTGTAAGTTTCCGCATGACGCCCTAATCACCTTCATAACCCAACAAGTGGTATCAGAGCACATGGTCCAAAGATCCGATGGTTCAATGATCTAATTCTTGAATGAGGTTTAAGACAAACTCAAGTGGTTTCAAATCAATTTATAACTAATTTGATGATAAAGAAGATTTTTGTCCTTCTACATGTGGAGAAAAGGTTAAAACCATATGTTCAACATTCTTGTTGCTGCATCTTCGAAAATAAAAATAAAATATTTTTAACCCATATATTTTAAAATTTATTTTTAACCATGACAAGAAGCAGTGATGAAGACTACATGAAAAACGGAAATATCATGTGTCTGAAGAAGACGGATCAAGTTTTGTCAAGAAAATCCAGCCAAAAGGGGAGATTTGTTAGGGTTTTTCCCTGATTTTCTTTCCTTGTTTGAAGTTTATTTTTTTCTCCTTAAAAAAAAGTCAAAGTATTACCATAAATGTTTCAACTTTTTCTGAAAAGAAAATATAATTTTCTTCCATATTTGGTTTATTCTTTCCTTAGAGGAAAAATTTGGAGATCTATAAATTGAAAATCTTTATTCTCATAACATAACACAATAGAATTCACAATGTACTCGTTTAGAGATTTTTGTTTATGGGAGATTTATTCTCTCAACAGTTATAGTATTTTCTTTCATATTAGTTTTTCATATAATAATATTATGTTTTTCGTACAAGTTTTTATCGTTTGATTTATCAATCATATTATTTGCAATTGTAAGCTTCTGCATGACACCCTAATCACTTTCATAACCCAACACAGTTCACTGGATTATATCTCAAAGACTACTTCTATGCTATCCTTTAGTTCATTGGACATGAAATATTCTTATTATTTTTTGAGCAACTTTTACATATAGCAAACATAAAAATCATATTTGTATGTTATAACTATAGTTTGCATAATTGCGCTCCATAGCAAATTTTATGTTTGTTATGGAACTTTTGATTTGTATAATTTACTACAAACATCCAATTTTATACAAATTGTTCAGTTTTGCATAAATTCATTTATACATTGTAATTTGTATAATAAGATTTTTATTTGTATAATTATAACTGCATAGGACAAAAATATATGTATTTGTACTTGTACATACATTTTTCTCTCGCTTTATACAAACACAAACGCATCTTATACAGTTCATACCGAAATGTATAAAATGGCTAATTGTATACCGAAAATGACTAATTGTACATCGAATTAGATGGCAAAAAAAAGGAGATGTTTGTTGCGAATTACAATTAAAATAAACTATGGCTATAACATTTAATTTGAATTAATAGTTTGTTATTTCATACCATTTTCCCTTATTTTTTTAGTTTTGTCTCTTTTTGCAGGTTCAATATAAAGACTGAAATTCAAGATGGATCAATTATTAAGAATACCATTATATATTCATTTATCGCGCCTTGTGCAATTAGAAGGGGATGAGAAGAGGGCCTAAATTGTTTACCTCAAAAGGAAAAATTCCAACTGAGAGGTTATTTCTCAATGTAATGGTGTAGTAAAGCACCACATTAAAAAAGTTGATTCAAGTAAGTTTTTCAAATTTATTGAGTTTTAAATTGCATAAATAATTGAATTAAATATGAGAGTTCTATTTTATCGAACATGATAACTTTTTATTAATAGAAACTTATTCTCGATGGGGTTACACTTCTAATTATCAAAAAAAACAAACAACTAAACTAACTATTAGTTGTTCCTACTCACTTATCTAACTTTTCAGTATATACACATCTTCTCATCAATGTATCATATTCTATCTATTTACCGATGAGTTTTTGTTTGAGCACCTAATGATTTCAAAGAGCCTCATGTCTTGCTCTCTTTATATGATATATAACAGCTGTAATCACTATCAATAGATTAAATCTGCTCGTCTTTTTTTGTGCCTTAGAATATAATTGCACAATTGTTACTAATATTGTTTGCTTTCTCCAGGTTCTGTTGAGAGGGGATAAGAATAAGAACATACAAATTTTACCATGTTTTATAGTCAAGGAAAGGGCGCGATACATAAGAACTTCATGGTTCTTGAGAAAGAGTATATGAGAGTAAATACTCCATTGCCTTTATCTATCATTCAAGCTAAGCAATACATCCATGTGATCCTTTAGTCATAATGTATGTGCTTGAATGATGTGTAGTTAACAAATAAGATTAGAACTTATAGAAGGCAGGCAAACAATGAACTTACGAAGTTCACACGTCTGCACTTTCTTATGGTTGCTGAAGTTCACTTTCCAAGTTTTTACATATCCTTTTCCTCTGTTTTTTATTTTCTACACATACAGTTGAACACATCTTTTTCTCCGCGACTTTAAGTAATTGTACTCTATAACGTGGAAGTTTCAGCAACCAAATGCAATCTATTTTTATTGACACTCGTAACTCTCCATCATCATATTCTTCTTCTCCCAAAGAAACGATTGAAGACTTTGAAGAAGAAAGAAGATTTCAGACAACTTTCACAAAACCTAGGCCCTTCAATACTTGTCTAAAGGTGACGTGGAGTAATCTCAACCTCTCATCAAGAACGAAACGGATCAAATGTGAACCGTTAGATTGATCAGTCTAGAATAATGCACTCACATGTTAGGCATGTGAGGAATAATAGTTTGTTACATATGGATAGGTGTTGTACAAATTAGAAGGTGACAGGTGTATATTGTTGTTGCTTTATTTTTTATTTTATTCAGTAATTATGCTTGTATAAATACATCGTATTGTGTATGAATAGACATTCAAAAAATTTCCCAAAATTCTCTACAATTCCTTTCATAGTATAAGAGCAGTAGCTCGATCCAAATCAACATATTTCTTTCTAAATCATCAATTTCCTGAGAAATGGGAACCCCAGCAGTTAAGACTGTTCTTCCTTCTGAAAGTTCTTCCACTCTAAATGAACAACCTAGTCATGTGATGAGGATTGATATACACCTCCCACACTTCCTTCACAATTCAGATTCACCTAGGATGAACTTAATCACTTTAACTTTTGATGGAAAAGGATTTCTAGGTTGGAGGAGATCCATACTCATTGCCCTATCTGCGAAGAAGAAACTTGGATTCATCAATGGTACTTGTACTGCACCAGATCCACAAAATCCACAGTATGCACAGTGGAGTTGCTGCAATGACATGGTAATATCATGGTTGTTAAATTCATTGACAAAAGAAATTGTAGACAGTGTAATTTACTCTAAAACAGCAAAAGAGTTTTAGGATAGCTTGGAGCACAGATTTGGTAGAACAAATGGTGTTAAACACTATCATTTCCAAAAGGAACTCTCAAGAACTATTCAAGGAAATTCTGATATAGCAAGATACTTTACCAAGCTAAAACGTTTGTGGGATGAACTGGATGCACTCAATATCATGATGTGTTGCTCTTGCGTATGTGTTTGTGAAGGTAAGTCTAAGCTGGTTTAAGTCATTAGAGGATCAACGATTAATACACTTTTTGATGGGGCTTAATGATGTTTATGCCCAAGCTAGGGGAAACATTTTGATGATGAACCCATTACCTAATGTTGACTAGGGTTATTCACTCATTTTGCAAGATGAAAACCAAAGGGAAACATATGCACACAACTCATTCTCTAATGATGCTATGGGTTTTATGGCTAATTCTCAGGGGAGAAATTTTCAAAGATCTTGTAACTTTGTCTCAAAAAGGAACTTCTCTCAGGATAACTTTGCACTACAGAGGAACTTTATTCCTAATCAAAGGGGTGGTAGAGGGAACTACAAGAACAAGGGGAGAAGGAATAAGTATGATCCAAATGTGTCTTGCACACATTGTGGAAAAACTGGCATGTTTATGATGACTGTTATAGGAGGATTGGATATCCTGATGATTTTGAATTCACTAAGTCCAAAGACTTCTATCCCTCTAAGCCTAAAGGGTTTCAAGGAAGAGCTAATGAGGCTTTCCTAAGTGAGGACAACAGTGAGATCCAAGGCATGACACAACAACAGGGAAACACCTAACAACATTTTTTATCAACTCAACAAGGAGCAGTATGCAGCCTTGGTAAAACAGGTTACAAGAGACCTAAAAATGAAGCAGAATAGCACAGCAGTTGAGTTCAATGCTTCTGCCATTTCTGGTACAGTTCAAAGATATTCTGCCTCATGTTTAACATTGTTTAACTCCAGCACCTGGATCATTGATTCAAGTGTTTCAGAGCACATGTGTTTTGACTCTCAATTTTTCACTTATTTAACTCCTCTTCTTGTACCTTTACATATCACACTGCCTAACTCTTTCAGGATAATTGTGACCCATACAGGAAGTGTTCCTATACTGCCCAACCTGACTCTTCATAATGTGTTATTTGTCCCAATTTTCAGATACAATTTACTGTCTGTCAATAAGCTATGAACTCATACACATATGACCTTCTTTTCACTCTTAGTTATTGCATTTTACAGGGCCATTTAATGAAGAACAGTCAATTTATTGGTGATGTCAGGGATGGTCTATACTTATTGGAGCATGTCAGTCCTAAGTCTAGGATTTTATCTAAAAATGTAGTTTCTTTTCCAAAAGGAAGTAATTCCATTTCTCAGTACAATTTTGTTTCTTTTCAAAGTTCAGTCAATGTAATTCCTAATGTTGACCTCTGGCATGTAAGACTAGGGCATGTGCCCTGCTCAGTAATGAAAAAGTTTGATTTTATCAAGTTTGCCCATAACTCAGATTTTGTTTGTGATGTTTGTCCTAAAGCAAAACAAACTAGACTCTTTTTTCCCCTCGATCACATTCATTCTAAGAAGATTTTTGATATGATACATGTTGATACTTGGGGACCTTACAAGTCTTCTACCTATGATGGGTTTAGGTATTTTTTTTATTGTTGTTGATGATTACAGCATGGGGACTTGGACTTTTCTAATGGCCTCTAACAATGTTTTTCCTATCCTCAAGGATTTTCTGATCATGGTTGAAAGACAGTTTCAGACTCTAAGTCAAATGCATTAGATCTGACAATGCCATGGAATTAGGAAAAGGTCATCAGAAGGCTCAATTTCTTAAATCTCAGGTTATAATGCACCAGACTTCTTGTGTGGCTACACCCCAACAAAATGGGGTTGTTGAGAGAAAACATAGACACTTGCTTAAGCTTGCTAGGAGTCTTCTGTTTCACTCTAAATTGCCTATATGCTATTGGGGAGAGTCAATTCTCACAGCCACTCACTTAATTAATAAACTACCTTCCAGAGTGCTTAAAGGCAAGACTCCCTATGAAATGCTTTTTTCTAAGCCTCCCTTGTATGAAAACCTTAAAAAATTTGGTTGTTTGTGTTATGTCTCCACCCTCAGTCACCAGAGATCTAAATTTGACCAAAGGGCTATGCCTTGTGTCTTACTAGGCTATCCTACTTCTCAAAAGGGGTTCAAAGTCTTAGATTTGGCTACTAGAAAGGTTTTCTCCTCCAGAGATGTACAGTTTCATGAAAAACATTTCCCTTTCAATTCTCTTGTTTCTCCTACACCACTAATTTTCTCATCATTCCCTTCTGACCTACCTGACCAAATTCCTCATTCTCCTTTAATGCCTTATGAAGAGACTCACCTTTCTTCTTCTTCCCCTGATTTATCTCTGTCTCCTGATCCCGTCTCTATTCTTTATTCTCCTCCTGATACCCCTGAACCTTCTCATCTTCCTAGAAGGTCTGGACGAGTCACTATTGTCCCTAGTTATCTGCATGACTACATTTGCAATAGTATAGTTCTGACTGACCTTACTGAGGCTTGCTTTATTCACCCTTCTAAGCCTACAATCGTTTCTTTCAACTCCTTCTTCTTGTCCAACCAACACCACATCTTCTCTCTCTCATAGGTCAATGAACCACACAGCTTTTCCCAAGCTTCTCAATATCCAGGCTGGACTGCTGCCATGCAAGAAGAACTAGATGCATTAGATTTTAACAATACATGGGAAATGGTAGACCTTCTTCCAAGGAAGAAATCATTACCATGTAAATGGGTCTACAAGGTCAAACACAAGTCTGATGGTTCAATTGAGAGGCTGAAGGCTAGACTAGTTGTGAGGGGGGATGTCCAACATAAGGGGATCGACTATAATGAGACATTTTCCCCTGTAGTCAAGATGACCACTATTAGATGTTTACTTACAATTGTTGTCAAGAAAGATTGGTCAGTTCACCAATTGGATGTGAGCAATGCATTTTTGCATAGAGATCTACAGGAAACTGTCTACATGAAACCTCCTCCAGGTTTTCACCCTCCTAAATCTACCCAAGTTTGTCTCTTGCAGAAGTCTTTGTATGGGCTAAAACAGGCTTCGAGGCAATGGTATGCTAAATTGGCAAGTGCATTGATTTTCCAGGGTTATTCAAGTTCTCTTAATGACTATTCCCTATTTTTCAAGACTACTGGTGTCCTTACATCCATTATTGTTGTTTATGTGGTTGACATTCTCATCACTGGGATGACAAAGATGAAATTTTACGTATCACTACATTTCTAAATATAGAGTTTAAAGTCAAAGAATTGGGTTCCATACATTATTTTTTATGCCTTGAGATCCTCAGAGAACAACAAAGGTTTATTGTCAATCAAATGAAGTTCACTCTGGAGCTTCTCAATGAGTTTCCTCATACAGGTCCTGATGTCTCTACTCCAAGACCCCTACTCTAAGCTCACTGCAGAAGATGGTCCTTTGCTATCTAATCCTACCACTTACAGGCACTTAGTTGGAAAACTCAACTATTTGACACATACTCGACCTGACTTGTCATTTGTTGTGTTGAAGTTAAGTCAATTTATACAACGACCTACTCAATCACATTATTCATCAGCACTTAGAGTTTTGAGATACCTGCATGTTGATCCTAGTCAAGGCATCCTCCTTTCCTCTGCTCCATCATTGCAACTCATTACATTCTGCGATGCCGATAGGGATTCCTGCAAAGAATCACGTCGATCTGTTAGTGGTTACTTCATCACACTTGGTGGTGCTCATGTGTCTTGGAAGTCTAAAAAGCAGACCTCAGTATCTTTATCATCTGCCGAAGCGGAATACAGATCTATGAGGCGTGTCACAACTGAGATAACGTGGCTCACTCGATTGCTCACTGATCTTTCTGCTCCTCTTCCTTTACCGGTGTATGTCCACTCTGATAGTAAAGTCGATATTCACATCGCCAAGAACCTTGTTTTTCACGAACGTACTAAGCATGCGGAGTTGGATTGTCATTTTGTTCGCCAACAGTTCGTCTCAGGTCTGATCACCTTATCGTTCATCACATCTACTCATCAGCTGGCCGATCTATTCACTAAGCCTCTGACTGGCCCTTCTCATCAATATTTGTTACACAAATTGGGGGTTTCTTCTCTTCCCTCCAATTTGAGGGGGGATATTGACACTCGTAACTCTCCATCATCATATTCTTCTTCTCCCAAAGAAACGATTGAAGACTTTGAAGAAGAAAGAAGATTTCAAACAACTTTCACAAAATCTAGACCCATCAATACTTGTCTGAAGGTGACGTGGAGTAATCTCAACCTCTCATCAAGAACGAAACGGATCAAATGTGAACCGTTGGATTGATCAGTCTAGAATAATGCACTCACATGTTAGGCATGTGAGGAATAATAGTTTGTTACATATGGATAGGTGTTGTACAAATTAGAAGGTGACAGGTGTATATTGTTGTTGCTTTATTTTTTATTTTATTCAGTAATTATGCTTGTATATATACATAGTATTAGACATTCAGAAATTTTCCCAAAATTCTCTACAATTCCTTTTAATTTTGTCTTGTGATATACACTACCTAATGCAATATGCTTTTGTCCCCAAACCTGCTACATTAGGATATAAAAACTTGAAAATTATAGAATTTTTAGGCTTATGATACACTACCTTACGGACGCTTGAGGTTCCGATAGGAAACTCTAGGAGGCTACCATGACAAATTTCATCCATGAACAAATTCGGTATGGATCAGAGTTAAAGATTTAGATTTGATGTTTGGATAGGATATTTTATACTTGAAGTTCAGATAGGAAACACTTGAAGTTTCAGGCAAGTATTTTAACAATCTAAGACCATCTAATGAGTTAAATCCCCTTCTAGAATATTATCCAGCATCAAACTAGACCTCAATAATGCTGCAGCTAGTTTCTTTCAGAATTGCCTCCACTGTCTTATGTTGATACACTGCATACTCTCCTCTACATTTTTTGGTGGAATTTGAATTCAAGACCATATATCCATTGCTCCCTGGACCTTAACTGTACTTGTGCACTCTAAACAAACAGATGTTGCTTAGTCTTTTAAAGTATCCATAGCACACATACGTCACCTAGTTTCCCCTACAGTATAATATACATCTTCTTGATGGAGAATTTCTCCATTTGTACTAACTTATGTCCCTAAATTTATGTGTTCTCATTATAGATTTGAATTCTTAACTAATTCATATGAAAGCTTTTCTAATAATTTTTTCCTTATATTTTTGTAGCTTACAGATTATGAAGATTGAAGTTACAAGTGATCAAGCTGCAAGTTTAGAAGATGCACAAGATCATTGTTATTTTGCAACGAATTAAGCAAAACTTGATATCATAGTCTAGCTTTGATTGTTGATTTGTGAAGCTTTGTTTGTTAAGCAAGTATTGAAATTAACACGATAGAATGTTAACCAATTTTTATATTTATATCATTCTTTTGTTAGGAGATTTTCAGTAGCAAACTTATATTTATTGATAAGAATTTATAATTCTGTAATTTTGAATATTAAGAAACATTGGTGGTGAATTAGAGACCAAAAATATTGCTAGTCTCTAAAGGTTCATCTAGGACGAGACAACTTCTCGTCCCTAAAATTCATCTAAGATGTGATAGCTTCTCGTCGTTGAATTTATTCTAGGACGAGGTAGCTACTAGTCGCAAAAAGTTATCTACGATGAGGTAGATGCTCGTCGCTTAAGGAATTTAAGGACCAGAAAATAATTGGTTTTCAAAGAAGAAAATCATCTCTTTAGGACAACGTATATGGTCTCTAAAAGTATTTTGGCGACCAGCTTTCTTGTCGTCTCTAACATCATTTAAAGACCAGCTAAATGAACTCATCGCAATTAACCTTTAGCGAAGAGGATAATTAAGACGGGTGGTGACCAAACTATTCTCGTCGCAATAGGCTATTTGGGACCGAATTCGGACTATTTGAGACCAGATTTTCCTCCCTTAGAGGATGTTTTTCTTGTAGTTATAGTGACATTGATCTCTAAATAAAATGACTAATAAAAATATTTAGTATTTCAAAATATGTATTATGTTTACACTGATATAAATTAAATTTTCTAAAATATACTGCATAGTTTACCAAGATAAATTAAACTAGTTCAATATATGAATAATGAATATATATTTGTCCTCTAAATTTGTCAAAACTGTGAAAGAATCAAATTGCACCAACCACAATTTAGTAATTCAGCGTGTTACTAATCTCTTCCTTATCATTGGCATCCACTTGTTGATAGTTTTCTATCAATATATTTCTCATTCTACAACCAAAAATTAAAATAATTAAAAATCATATACTAAACATTTCAATTAATGACAAGAGAAAACTATATACAATATACATCATATTGTTTTACTATCTAGATGTCATTGTGGATTAATCATGGTCTAGACACAAACAGTATAGATTGCAATATTAAAGCATAGAGTATGCATTGCATATTTAAAACAATTCATTTGTATTGAAATAACAATCAACTATATCTCTACGATTACCTTTCTCTGCATACTTAAAAATAATTTAAATGTGATCTACAAATTGATGACTAGATAGTTCAATAAGTCTTTATGACATCTTTTTTGACATATAGAACCGCTATAACTTCCTCACAGCTATATATATACAAAAATATTTTAAAAAATTAGTAAATAATTTTATATTAAAATCATATATAGAATGATTTCAAGTATAAATATACTTATTCATATTATTTGACATAAGGATAAAGTATATCATAATTTATCAAACTAAATTCCTTGTCAACTGCATTTTGATCATCTCCAACTGTATGTAGTTTTTCCAACACATGGTGGTAGTAGTGTCAAAAGGAAAAGAGATTATTCACAATAATTCTGCGTCTGAAAAATAAAAAAGACAACTAGTGTTGTAGGAAGGTGGAACTGAAAATTTTATTGTGAAATATTTGGTAGGGGCTACTATAGCTAGATTGGGGCTCCGATTGGGCCACAGATAACATAGAATTGTAAATAGCTTTATATTGTAAATTTATGGGTTTCTTTAAATTATTAAATTAATATAGTAATATTTCAATCAAAAAGTTGATTTCCAAGTAAATATTATTATATATTTAATAACGTTTTTGATAAAAATATTTAATTTTAGAAAAAAATTATTTAATTTAAGGCCGCTCATAAATGATTCAATCCGTTTATATCTAAATCAACCCGCTAATTTATCAACATTATTAGCACGAGGCAATCCACACAGACAAAATATTTTTTTAAGTTTAACGATAGCCTATCTTTGTCTTAGTTCCACTGGTACTAGGAACGTCTTCAACCTTCTTTTTATCGTTAAATAACCAGGACTTTCATTAATACTGGTAGAGTATGCCAACTTGTAAATCAAGTCCCTCTGAACTTTACCATAGCATTGATTACTCCACTCTTCACTAATTGATTTTTTAATCAATAGCATTTGATCCCATTTTGAATTACAAATCCTACTATTAAAATTGAAGGCCAAACACATATATAGCCCCTTTAACTTGTCTATATTTTTCATTTTAACACTTTATCTTACCCTTGTTTCATTTTAACCCTTAAATTCTATTTTTTATGTACCATTTTAACACAAAATACTATTTTTATGATTTCTTTATTTTTATATATATTCTTCAATTGCAACTTCTTATTTTAAATCGACATGTGTCAGTTAATTTTAGTTAAAAAATTAAAAATAAAAAATAATTCTTTTTTAAAAAATAATTTATTTTTAAGAGTGTTATGTATTTTTGTGTGAAAAATAACCGACGAAATTGTATTGTTTTTCTTTCTTTAAAATCACCGACAACCTAACAAAGTCAGTCGAGTTTTAACATTGTTTAGTAGTGTTATTAGTAATGAAGAAGAGTCTTTTTTTAGTAGTGTTATTAACAAAGTCAGTCAAGTCTTTTTGAAGATGGGTTTTTTTATTTGTATTGATTTATATTAAAAATTAAAAGTGAGTATTTTCGTTAAATTTAGATAGCCTAGATGATAAGAAAAAATAAATAAGTAGTGTTATTTAATTTAATTGAATGTTTAAGAAAGAAAATCAAAGAACTTCCGTCAATTTATTTTCATACAAAAATCAGAGAAATATCAAAAAATAATATTATTGTTTGAAAAATTTTATGTTCGTTCGCGAATGTTTAAATTTTTTACGAAAATAAACAGGCACACATCTATTTTTTTAAAATAAGAAATTGCAATTGAAGAACATAAATAAAAACAAATCATAAAAAATAGTATAAGTGTTTAAATGGTACAGAAAAAATGAAGTTTAAGGGTTAAAATGGAACCAGGCTAAGTTGGAGTGCCAAAATGAAAAATGAGGACAAGTTTGAGGGATTGTGTATGTATTTGGCCAAAATTGAATGTTCACCCAAATTTTATTCACATACAAGTTATCATATATACTCTCCATGGAAAAACAACAAAGAAAAAGAAAAAGACACATAAATAATAATGCTCCAAAAATCACTGCCTAATACAATAGTAGTAATAAATTATTGACTTACAGATATTTTTTCTATTTAACTGTTTTCGATTCCATATTTTCTATTCTAATTTCATTACTATTTTTAGTAATAACTATATCTAAATATTCACATCATTACCGTTACTCTATTAAATCTATCTAAATAAGAGATTTGAAGAGCAAAACAAACACAACATATCAAAGGTTAAAAAAGTAAATATATTTTCCTCTAAGATAAGAGTAATTAATATATTGTTTATGACCAACATTATACAAAGCGAGACATTGTGTATAAATGATAAGTCTAATTATTAATGACATTGACCTCGAAATATAACCACTACCGATTATATTCATTATTTCAAAATAAATATTATAATTTTTTTGACATAAACTAATTTTTTTAAAATATAATGTATATTTTACCAGGTCAAGTAAATTAGTTCAATATAAGAATAAATAATATGTATTTGTCCCCTAAATTTGCCAAAATTGTAGATGAATCAAATTGCAACGATTGTACTTCAGCGTGTAATTGATCTCTTCCTCATCATCGGCATCCACTTGTTGATAGTTTTCAATCATATATTTTTCATTCTACAATCAAAAAATTAAAATAATTAAATATCATATTTAAATAATTCTTATACTAAATATTGTTTTTAATAAGAAAAACGAAAACTATATACAAATATACATCATATTGTTTCTACCTTATTTGGGATTGGGTTAATGATATCAACTTTCAAAACAATACCAAACAACATTACTACGGTAACTCTCTTTGTATACTTGTAAACAATTTGAATGCGATCTACAAGTTGTTGAGTAAATAGTTCAACGGATGGTTTTGACATTGCTTTCGCATATAGAGCAAATATTTATATAAACGTATCAAAAAAATTGATCAAATATTTTATATTAGAAATCATATATAGAATAATCACTAGTATAAACGTACTTACTTTTTCAAAAATAAAATATTTCACCAATGAGCATTGATCAAAGCATAATAAATATTTAATTACATAGAAATTCTCGATTGTACTTATGTTATAGTATAAAATGACACTTTATAAAGATTCATGTATATTCACATGATTATTATCGGCTAACTCCTCAAAAGTTATATGCTTTAGTATAAACTTCACTGACATAATGATTAAAATTATTTTCTTCGTTCATTTTATACTTGACCACTACATTAAATACATATGACTACTTTTACTTGTCCAAATTGAAAATTTTAAAAATAGGTGTGTTAAATTCAAATATGTCAAATAACTAAATTGATAAAATTATGATATTGTATAAAATATTTGTTTATTAAAAAATATACAACATCAAATAGATAAATAGTAGAATTGCCAGTATAGGTTGGCTTAACCTATTCGAACTAATTAATTCAAACTTTGAAATTTAAAGAGTCAAATAGGGCTTTAAAATTTAAAGAGTTAGATAGGCTCTGAATTTTCAATGATTATATAATGTTTTGAGTCTCTGTTGAGATTCGAATTTATTTCACATACCTCACCAAAAAAACTTCAGTAACATATTATTTTAAAAAAAAAAAAATTAAAGTCTTTTTTTAACTTTGCTCTTTCAATAAAGAATCATACAAACGATGCTTACAAATAGTATATTTTCGATCCTCTATAGACTATAGGTGTTTCTCCACAATTTTTGGAGCCCTAATAAAAATAAATGACGCTAAAAGGATATATTAGAACACACAATTAGTAATCGATAAGCAAATGAAAGAAAATTAAATGAATTAAATAAAATTATATCCAATCACTCTTCAATTTCAAGGAAATTTATTTTCTCTAGCAATGGTTGTGCAGTCCTGAAATCTAACTTATTATTCTTTAGTTAGCTCGAGAGGAGCAAAGAATCACGAGGGAAGAAAACCTCAATTAAACTCTTTAAATTTATTTTTAGGAGGTCGAGTTTTTTTTTTAAAAAAAAAAACATGACATCATAAAATTGATATTTTAAAAGTACTCTTTATTTTAAAATTAACTGTAGCGATCTCATAAGATTGTAATTGTGATTTTATTTGTTAATTATTTTTAAAATATCAACCTCATGAGGTTGCTAAATTTTTCAAAATTTAATTTCAACCTTATGAAATATATTTCTTTAAAAAAGAAATTGATTAAGAAAATGTAGGTCACTTTTTTCGTTCAAGATAAAGACACTCACTCTAAATAACCTTAAAGTCTTTGTAAAAATTTTTGTCTCTCTTTCTAAGAATACGTAATCTACTTAAGTCTTAGCCACCGTATTAGAGAAAGTTACCAAGTAGTCTTCCCTTTTTTGAAACTCAAATTAGCTATCACAAAGTAAAAAAACGAACTCCTCCTTTGTTCAATCCCAAAAATCAAAATTGGTTGTGCCATCATCAAAGCCCTTTGGTGTGGCCGTTAAAATCCCTCCTATGAATCACTAATTCGTTCAAATCTTTTCAAAATCACTTCAGCTCTTATCCTCTTCACCAAAACCTCTAAAGGAGCGGTAGGCACTAACGACAAATTAGCATTCTCTTGCAACACAGATATAATTATGGCAATTCACAAGCTAAATACTAGGGGTGATAAGTGGGAAAAAATCCAATTCGCCTAAAATTTATCAAGATTAAAATGAGTTGAGTCAAAATAGGTCGATCACATAATAGAACACTCAATACGTCTAATTATTATTCAAGTCAAAGCAATGATGTGCGTGCAACAAATTAAATTACGCTTGTTCAACACCTCTTTTTATCAAATGTTAGTTTTAAATCGTGCTATCACATCAACTACTCTCTCTGTCCCATATTGGTTGATCGTCTTACTAAAAATAGTTGGCTCATAGTAGTTGATCATTTAACTAAATCAAGAAAGCATTAATTAAAATTTTCCTATATTACCCTTATAATTAAATTATTTTGAAAGTGTCAAGAAAACATTATTTGAATTTTCCTGTATTACCCTTGCAATTAATTCTTTTTGAAAGTGTACACATTTATTTGTAAAATTTCCAAGAACTTTTTTAAGGGCTAAATTAGTAAAATTATTATTTTATTATGATTTCTTAATATGTGTGCAAAAATAAAAGTGAGCAACTAATATGAGACGGAAGGAGTAATAAAATTACTCAAAACTGCGTTGCACCCATTTAAAAGTTTTATGAGTCACGTACTCACGTTATCTTCTAAAAATAACTAGAACTAAAGAAACTTGATTTGAGAGCCAAAAAGGCACTACATACTATTTTATATTGGCACATAATTTTTCTTCTAAATGTTCTTTTGACATAATTTATGTTTCCATTTTTCTTGAAAAGAAATCTTTTGCTAAGATAAGGCCTACAAATTTAAGTAAAATGTAAATTAATGTATTAGTAAGGTCTATATTAGCTTTGTTAAATCCTACTCTTAAGTCTATCAATATATCGTCTAGCCTTGCAGAATTTTTATGTTCATTGACATCTCTTCGAATCATATTGTTTTATAAAAATTCTAATGTAAACTTCCTACTATATCTGCCTTATAGCTAGTTCCCATTTTACAATATATTAAAGAAGCCTCTGAAATTAAAGATTCTGTAATTTTAATATATGCTTTCAATTAGCATTACTGAAATAATTTGGTTCACATTTAAGATCACCCATTGTGTCAATTCAATAGTCGTATCATAACCCAATCCATACTTAACACGTGGATCCATGATCAAAATCTTCGAATGTCACATTATTTTGACCATTTACATAGCTAAAATAGGGTACGCGTTAGGTTGATCATTTTCATCCATGCATGAAAATTATGTTGTAAGGTTATTAATTAATCCCTTGAGTTATTTTCAACGTCCCAATGCATGATAAAATAATGTTAATCTGCTGATTAATTAAAGTACTTAATTACAATTAAAAGGATGAGTCCCCTGTGATGCTTTTGTGGCAAGGCATTCTCCTCAGCCAGAGGAATTCACCCCCTCCTCTTACGAAGAATTAATTAACCCGATCCGGATTGAATAATTTGTTGTTTTCAACCCATCCAACTTAATTTTTTTCTCTTTCCTTAAAGAACTTGATTGATAATACTACTTTGTTTCATTATTATTGTGATTTCTTATAATACGATATATATATATATATATATGTGCGCGCGCGCTTTCTCACATATATTAAGATCTTATCATTGAATAAAAACAATAACTTGTTTTAAATTTGTTAATAGTCTTGCCCCACCTAAACTCACCCTGCACAATGCCACAATTGATTTTTTTCCCTACAAATGCTCAAGTCAAACCGACTCACGAACATTGTAATCCACACCACCCATTGTCATTTCTAATGTCTACATACATCGCATGTATATAGGTCATCATATATCAAGATATATTTTAATATATATATATCAAGAAAAAGCTAGTGATGATACAATTATATGAAGAGAAGATGAAGCTAGGTCTAGCTATCTAGGTGGCTAGTTTCCATTATTATCATCTAATAAGCCTTCTTTTTTATGCTGGAATATTACCGGACATCTTCAATCATTCAAAATGATTTGGATACATCATATACGTCTTTCTAGAACAACTACGAGCAAAAAAAAAAAAAACTCATCTTAAGAGCCCAATAATGTGAACAATTTAATAATAATAATTCACCTTCATTGACTGGCTAGCTACTCCTATATATTGATAAGAAATATTATATAGTACTATATTATGTCCATTATGTTAGCTTAGGTTAAAAGAATATTCACGTTTATATAACTTGTAAGAATCTTTATTTGTAGATAGCGCCGAAAGATGGGACTAAAAACAAAAAATTAATAACACTCTATTATTCCCAACATCTGGATCGTCTGTTTCCTCCAGCAAAAGCATGGGAATCAAATTGTACTATATATTCATTAATATTATTATTATTATTCATCCATTTCCAGTACAAATTTTCATAATTTTTCTATTAAACCAAAAAAGCTCGATCATCGACGACGGGACCAATCCATCTTTTCGACACGTGTACATTTAAGAAGGGTGAAAACCATACTCTTTTTTTAAAATATTATTATTGTATATTTAATGGATGTGATTAATTGTTAATATTAATAGTTAAAAGAAAAAGGAAAGGCTGGCTAGCTAGTTAGGTGTTGCCTTATGAAAATGCTTTTTTTAATTGTACAAATTTGAGATCTTTGAGTTTTTTTCTTTTGTTATACTGGAGGAGATATTATTAGGAATAAAATAATCATAAGTTGAATCGAGAACCCACTTTTATTCATAGGGGAGATCTTAATAAAATAAAAGATCAGATTAAAGTTGCTAATTGAAGCGGATGGAGTATGTAGTTGTTGGGTTCAACTAAATCACATTTTGTTGAAAGTTGAGATATAAATAATTAAGTAATTTAATGTGTGTGTTTTTAAACAGTTTAAGTTTTTAGATAAGATGATAATCATAATATGACACTCTCTCTTATCACTCTTCCTTGTCTACTATACTAGGAAAAAATGTGCATATCAAGAGAAAAATATACAAATTTTTCATATATTACTGTGAACATAAATTACTTATTTCTCAAATTATTTTCTAAGATTTAAAACTATACATGAATTAATATTTGGTATTATAATAAAAAAATTACTCATATTGATCATTGTTTATTAGAAAACATACAAAATTCAAAGTGGACAAGTAAAACTAAAACAGAGAAATTATCTAAGCAAACAGAAATTCGTATTTGAGCCTCACTGCTGCCTAAGAAACAAAAAAACATTCACATATTTGGTGACCCATAAAAGAAGAATCAGACCCATGCTTAAAAAGATGTGTTAATAAGACAATATAATTAAGCAATTCAAAATGCATTTTCTTTAATATTCTAAGTTTTGAGATAAGACGATCATACACTTCAAAATGAGATTTTAACAGATAAAAGTCATGGATCCAAGTCTCATGTTATCCAACAAGCAAAAAATAATAATTTAAAAAAAATTTATATGTTTGATCCATAAAAATAGAATCAAACCCACGGTGAAAAGGCATATTGAGATACAAACTATATCCTTTTTAATACGATCTTAAACTTTTAAATGAGATGATATGACGTTTTGATATAATCAATAAGTGTGTTAAGTTTTAGAAGTTATAAGTGGTTATATCAAACAATATGTCCCCACACCTCTTGTTGTCCTATCAATAATTGGTGCTTATGTGACTTAGTTTATTTAGAGGCACCAATGATGGGATTGAATCTAGTGGGAAGACCATTCTTTACACGTCTAAAAAGAAAAAAACAGTTTTTAGTCATGGCTTTGGAACCATATTGGATGTCCCATTTAATATCCCAATGTCTTCTTCACATCAAGCACTTTAAGTGGATTCCAACTCTTCCTCAACAAACTACTTCAATGTTTTTTGTTTTTCTCTTTTCCATGTTATTTGAAGTGGGCTTCCTTTTCATCACCTAACTCCTTAGAAAAAATAATAGTAACCACTAAAGTTATATTATAATACTATTTATTTAATTATTTTTCTTAAAATAAATTGGCATATATAATTAATATAAGGATTTCTTGAAAGAGTCTAAGATTAATGTGCTGTCAATAGGGGTGTTCATGGTTTGGATAAAAACCGATCCAAACCGATTAAATGAACCGATTTAATTTGGGTTTTGGTTTGGTTTGGTTTTAGATTGTTAAGAACCGATAGTATTTGGTTTAGTTATGGTTTTGTTCGAAAAAAATCGAAGAAATAACCGAACCGAACCAACAAGTTATATACATAAATTTTATTATTATACATACATAATATATTATATTAATAAACAATTTTAAAGATTTTATATATGTTTCATCAAAATTTATTTTTATAATTTACTTATGAAAGAAAAAATGTCCAAGGTGAGAACATTTTTCTTATTGGTTTCATGTATATGAGTGTCTATGAAAATTCTTTGTGGGACTAAAAATGTCATTGTTTCTTCCTTCTATGCCAAAATAGTGAATTTTGAAGTTTTATTCAGTAAATTCAATGATCGAAAGTTCTATAATGCCAGTCATTCTAACTATTTTTTTGTTTGAATGGATTGTTGTCACTTTTTTCACATTTTGAATGAATTGTTTATTTTATTTTTATGTATGGTTAATAACCGAATAACCGAACCAAACCAAACCAAAACCGAAAACAACCAAACCAATAAATGTATATTATATTTGGTTTGGTTTGGTTTTGATAATTTTAAAACCGATTAAGTTGGTTTGATTTTGATTTTGACCAATAACCGACCCAAACCAAACCGTGAACACCCCTAACTGTCAATAGAAAAGAATCCTTTACACTATTAGATTATAACAAAAGATATTTTTAAGTATGGAATCTATAATCTTGAAAAATAGATAGATTACCTACTATAATATGTAAATACAATTTGACAGTGTAAATAAGTAGTGTTTTCTATCTTAATTTTCTTTTATAAAAAATAAATGATGATTTACATAATTCAAAAAATATTGATTTAATTTTTCCAACTTGAGCCTTATTTAAATAACAAAGGTTTACATAATCAAAATATTAGTAAAAAATATATACGTTCAAACTAAAAACATCACTTATTATGAAATGGAGGAATCAACGTCTAAAATTGAATCCATTAAGAAACAAAGTATGAGATTCCTTGAGTCTTTTCAAGTGGGCTCACACAAATCTACGTGCCCAATAGTGTAGAGATGTTGTTATGTTTATAATGAATGGCCTCGTTCCACCCATTAAGGGTCCAATTATATTTTATACTCTATAGTCTATATATAATGAATTAACTAAGCTAGCAGCCTCTGCAAGATCTTGTCCTAATTCTATTTTTTAAAACACTTCCTAGGATCATTCATTTACCTTCCAATTAAATTTAGTCTTGTTTCTTGATTTTTGTCAGTATGAAACTGTTCCTTTACCCAATAATGTGAAATCTACACACATACTTTAATAAAAAGAGGAAAAGAAAAGGGGGGAAAAGACAAATCTTTTTTCTCTGTCTGACACAAGTATATATGTTGAAAAAATATAAAGTAATAGGAGCATGTGACATATGTTAAAAGGAACAAGAAGTATTTTCTTGTAGGGAGTGTATATATATATATTAAAACTTTGTGCTATAAAGTTTATAAACTTTTGCTATGAGAATACATCCTCATCATAATTTCTGATCAATTCCCATCAATAATTGATCCATTAGTAGCTACTACGTATAGGTTTGCAATAATTTGTCAATTTTTATCTTTGATTGGACAAGGCTATATTGGATTTATTGGTTATACCTAGGTCTATAACTGCCCTATAATTCAAGAAACTTCTGATCACCATCTCTATCTATATGGTAGTAATTCTTTTAATAATTCACAACTAACAATGTGTGAAATTTGAATACTATGGCATATTATATAAGTTTTATTTTACCTCTTCTTAGGAGCCTTCAATTTTTTCTACTCTATTGTTAACTCGAACCACAACTTTAGAGTTAAAGGTTGACGATATGCTTATCACCTGAACAATTCCTCTTGTCTTGGCATATTATAGTAAGAACCCGACATATGTTCTTACTATTTCTAAAATTCAAGAATGACATGCTCCAATTGCATTTACCTCGCCTCTCTATACATCATAAAAGAACGTCTTACCTATATATCTTACGGAACATATCAAGATAGTCGTATTCTCTTAAATCAGATGTAACATAAAATGTAAATAGATCGATCAATATTAAAATGCATGGCATGCGAATTCCCAATGTGACACATTATTTGACAAGATGTGTATGTGTTACGATTCAGAGAAAAATGTGCCTATTATATATAATATGGGACATGCCCAATATTATTATAATTAATTTATTACATTTTACATCTCATCTGTATTTTTATATCATATGGAAGAGTTGTTATCGAACTTTGATTTGGTCTGTTGAATAGTAAAATTAAACCAGTATTTGGATAAACATCTGAAAGATATGGTATTGCTTATGAATCTCGAGTTGTTATTTTCTAATACCTTAAAATACTGTTGTTTCTGACACTCTTTTAAGTTGTCTTTACAACTAATGTATACACAGATGTCTGGCTGTTATGCAATTGGTCTTCCATTATTGAATGTATATTTTAAGCATGTATAGTGGAAGTAAGTATGGATCAAAAATTAAAAACAATATTGGGATCAGCATATCTATTGGAATCAAATGAATACTAAGTGTAATTTGACTGTTTAAAATACTAAAGTTTTGTGTTGGTAATAAATGTGTGTGCATGTGCGTGTCAGTTGTGGTTTATTAATCCTCCATCTAATTTGGAACTCAAAATATATCCATGCAGTTACAAGTTGATTACTGTGTGCCTCTCAATACTGCCTTCACGTTTCGACAATACCACTCCATTTCTCACTCTTAACGATACGAAGGATATGGTGTAGTGGATGGAACTATTCTTCCTTTAATCAGAGTTAGGTTTCGAGTTCGATCTTTGAGTATAAAAAGATTCTTGGTCAAGCATGTGATAATTCTCTTTTACAATAGTGGCAGTGGATGCTCTGTTCTCTGTTTGTTCTGATATCATATTGAAGTGTATGTAAATAACTATCTCATCTAAAAATTTAAACTATTAGAGATATAACATTTTGCTTACTTATTTATCTCATTTATAACTTTAGCAATATTCTATTAATGCAACAAAACAAAAGGTTTAGAGGGTTCCTTATATGGTCAATAGAAGAATTTCCTTACATTTAACATGCAATTTATTTACATTCCTCTCCTGGCCCCTGCAGGCAATTAAAATAGATAGAGGAATGTCCTTACATTTAACATGTAATTCATTTGATCATTTTATTTGGTAAATCTTAAAGTAAGAAAGAACTAGCGTTAGTTAACATTTACAAATGATATTAGAGTTGATGCTATCTTATATTTGCTAGTTAATTCTCGTATGATTTCTAATATATCCAAATTGAACTAATTAATATATATGGAACTAGATATATCAAAAATATGACCATCATAATTTCAGTAAACTTTACCCAGAAAAATATTGGTGTTAGTGTAGTGTTTCATTTGCGAGACAGATCCAGAATATAAGATATATGTATTTAGATTTGAAAACTTAGGAATTTCAGTGTTTATTATATATATATACATATTCAATAAGCTTTTTCATAAATATATACTACTCTATAATTTAAATGAAATTTTTTAAGTACTTAAATATAGGTGAAGTCAAAACTTAAAAGTTAATGGTTTCATGATTTTAGATATTTTAAGTTACTAGGTTCTAAAGTGAGTGATTTAGGCCAAGATTTGTATATGCAACTTGTATTTTTCATAAAAGCTTAGCCCCGACTTAAAAGGTTCCAACAACAACAAGAAATATTTGCACAAAGAAAGGCAGAGTCTCCATGTGAAAGGGTGTTGTTGTTGTCCTATTTTTGCACCATAATACATTATTTGATAAGTCCATATACAAATGCATGCGCTTTTCCAAATTCACATGCACAAATTGAATTCCACGCCAACACGTGTGAACCCAGATATACATACATTATATTATACAAATAAATTCAAGAGAGAGAAAGAGAAGTGCACAATAATACTTTCTTATTGAACATTTTTACTCAGAAAATTACAAAATTTCTCCATTTTTTTTCCAATTACAGTTGAGTCTTCCAAGAAGAAAAAGATACAAATTAAGTTCTTTTAATTAAACCCCATCCCTAATAAAACTTCCAGGGTTAAAAGGGTCAACTCCTTGTGTTAATTGACTAAGTCTTCATCAGCGTTGAGTTTTCTTCTGATACTTTTGTTGTAAGGACGATTGTTTCCACTCCACCAAACGATTCAAAAAGTACATAACCTGCCATATTAAGAAAAAAATCAAAACATTAATATTACCAATAAATAAATAATTTTAATCTTTTTTAAATTAAATTAAGAATTATCTACTAAATATTTTATTTGTACCTCTAATGGTTCTTGTAAAGAATAAGTAGCATTAGTTTCTTTAGGTGATTTAGACACTAATATTCCAAAGCCTTGTCCTCTATCACGCAAAACCTGATAATTTTCCATAATACAATATTAGTACAATTATTATTATTATTTCGGAAAAAATACAAAGATATACTTTGTTAGTTGAAGAAATTCAGTACCTTGAAAGCATCTTCATCAGTTCGATCATCGCCAATATAAATAGGCAAAACATCATTTGAATTTGCATAACCTAATGATTCCAACAAAAATTCGAGTGCATTTCCCTTGTCCCATTTAATACTAGGACGAATCTCCAAAACCTATAATAAAACAAAAAAAAATCGGTTCAATATTCATATTTTTTCCTTTTTCTTTATTTTGTAATATATTAAATTACGAAATAATAATATTAACTTCGAAAAAAAACATACCTTTCTTCCTTGAGTTAATCGAAGCCTTGGGTATTCCTTAGTCACTGATTTCACTTGCTCAGCTAGTTCAGTCCATCTCTGAAATTACAAAACGAAAATCGAAAATTCAATTATGACTATTTTTTTAAGAAAAAAAAAATTGAAGAAAAAAAAAAGAGAAGAAATTGTACCTTTTCTTCAACACGACGGAAATGTACGGATAAACAAAATTTGTTGTTTTCCACTTTAGCTCCTGGTATAGATTTTGTTTTCTCCACTAAAGATTTATATACCTGAAAATGTCAAGTAAACGTTTAAATTATTTATTTTTTCTTTTTATAATGTGACAAAAACACTAGAGGTAAATAAAAAAAAATTTAAAAAAAAATAAAAAAACTAACCTCACTAATCATGGGTAAAAATTCTCTTGCAGGTTGGCAGAGTACAGTTTGATTATTTCCCTGAATAAGTAAAAAAAAAAAGTACCAACATTATTATAAAAGAACAAAAAATTACATGAGATTAATATAGTAAACTAGTTAAGTTAGAAAGTAAATAATTATAATTTGCTTACTTTTCTATAATTACGCCCTTTAACAGGCGCCTTAATGTCCATTCCATGACTTCCAGCATAATATAATTCTGATAATTTCACAAAATTAAACACTTTTGCTCTGCATCTTCCACTCACTATTGCTGTTGGAAAATACTTTGATGTGTTTTTTACTGCTTCCCTCATCTAAAATTTACCATAAATAAAAAAATAAGTAATTTAATTTTAATCGTATCGGATAATAATACGAGTAATTTAGATTAGATTTTAAGTAAACCAACCTCAGAAGTCATGAAGGCTTTATCAGGATCATCAACAATGGGAGACAATGTACCATCATAATCCAAAAACACTACAATTTGTTTTCCTTTCGAAGAATTTATAATTTCATCGAACATATTCAGAGCTGATGGATGATGAACCTGTTCAAAATAACTCAATAAGTTAATACTCCAATAAAATAAAAAAAATTGATGAATCGAGATTGAATAAATCGAACTCACAATCCAGGACTTGAGATTTTCAGTTTCTGAGGATCTTCGAGTTGGAGAAGAAGCTCTCATGGAATCAAGTAAAGCAGTGATTCTAGTTGCATCAGTAGAATCAATATTTTTGAATGATTTCTTCGCTGGAACAGCGATGAATCTCCCCGGCTGCGGTAGTGGACCGGGAACGGCCGGGGAGAATGATAAGTGTGAAGAGTCGAATCCTGATCTCGGGTCGGAAATTATCACATTCTGATTAGTCATTTTTGCTACACAAGTGATAGTTGAAAAAACAGAGTATTTGAGAAACAGAGCAAATTCGAAGACGGACAATTTAATTGAGTGGAAAAAAGGAAGAGAATTGAGAGAAAATGAAGAGAGTGAGAGAGAAGTGAGACAGGGAAAGAAGAAAGGGGGAAGGAGTGAATTTATAGGTTAGAGAGAGGGCATTAAAGAGACGAAGGCACCACACTTTTTCCGCCTCTTACCTTTTGTGCCCTTAGACGACTCAGCTATGCGTCGGACTTATGCTCCCGTAAAATTTATTCATACTCAATATTTATTTTAATATGATGAATATATGATACCTATATATGTTATTATAGTGCATTATTCTTAATCATAATTTATGTAATATTGTTTGATTTGATATAAAAATTTAAAAAGGAAAAAATACATATGAAATTTGTGGTATGAAACTTTCTTTGATAGTTTGTGTGTGTAAATCAATTTTATTAAGGTGACTTTCTTTTTTAGATAAATGAAAAAGGAAAGTGTGTCACACAAATTGAACAAACTCTATAGTAATATTTTTTCCATCTCAATTGATGTGGTCCTTTTCATTTTTTGATTGTCACTAATTATTTAAGTTAAATTGAATCAGATTAATTCAATATTTAAAAATTATACAAAAAGTATTATAACTAGCAACTCGTTTCAAGTCAATATAATAAAAGATATATTTTAAAATATTGGTTAAAATTTATACAGTTTGAATCTCGACAAGCAAAAAATATCATATGAAAGGAAACGAAATAATATAATTTGGTATAGCAATGAGGTGTTATTAATTTTAAGTCATATAGTACAAACCCCTACCCTTAAAAGAAACTCTTCACTTTTTTGGTGGTGGTAGGTGGTGGGGGGATGGATTAGAGGGTGTTATTATTTTGGTAAGTGATTAATTAGAGTATTTTGGTGATCTTGTTTTGGATTTAATGTACTATCTGCTAATGTGAACCGTTAATTATAGGTTAAGAGGAGCTAATGATACTAATTAAGTTCTTGTAATTCAATTTAATTTTGGGAAGAATGCATCTAGCCGACTAAACGGTCTTAGTTACCTTTTCAGCCAATGATATTCTTCTTTTTTTTCCTAATCTTTTTGGCACCTTTTCAATTGTCAAGACTGAAGAGCCAATTAACTATTTTTTTTAAAAATGAACCAAATCGAGTAATTCGTTTTTTAATCTAAATTTAGTATTTTGAAAATACACGAAAAGTATCATATGATGTAATTCTTATGTAATTAAAAAAAATAATCTAAAATTTGAATTTCTGAAAGGTAAGTGCTAAATATTTTGAAATAGGGGTGGAGTAATTTATTTATTTATAAATTTATGATACTTTTCACATATATTGATTAATTTCATGAATTAGATATCTCTCATTATCAATAGATTTTAAATAACTCAGTCCGTCAAATTTCAGACAAATGAGAAGAACTCATTTAGTAATATTTTTGTATTTACTGAAATTTAAATTTGAAACTTCATAATTCTCAATCCACTTTATTGACGAGCCGTAAACGACCTCATTGCCTTTAGAAATTTATACTTAATTAACTCTGCCAAACGAAATACAAAGAACAGGAGTTGTTTTAACATTTTGCATGTAAAGGGCCCTTTATTTCCATTTAAGTTCTTGGTATATTACCTAATTAAAGACTTTACATACGTAGCCATTTCAAATTTCTATTGTAGACCTTAGGCTATGGTACCCTAAATTAGATGACAGCTAATTGTGTCTCAAAATACTCAAAAAATTGGTTGATGGAATTTTAAAATTTTACTAGAAAAAAGAAAATATAATATAATTTTAGGGAATATCATGTGATCAACGTGAATTTAGTAGGACTAGAAGAAATTTCTAAATTTTAGCAATCATTCAAGAACTTTGCTTTGCTTAAACATAATATATAGAATATATTTTTTCCCAGTTTGGACTATATATTATTTGTGATTATTAATTTGTTACATCATTAGCTAATTTCAATTCATGACATGAAAACAATTTTGGTACACTTAATTAAGAAAAGATGACAAAAAAGTTTCTTGTCCAGCCAGCTTCACTTACTTTAATATAGTTCAAATTATTACATGTCAATGCTAAGACCTTTGTTTTATTAAAGTTAAATCTTACTTATATGCTTCACAATAATGTCATCATGTACCTTCAAGTTCACACACACACACACTCACACTCACACTCACTCTCACGCTCACACTCACACTCACACGCACAAAATAATAATTCCTCCAATCAAAAATGTCATAGAAACGAGTAAAAAACGAGTAAAATGTATACTAATTCTAATCATCATAATTGAAATGATTAACTTGTGTTCAATGCTCATGGTAAAATTTCTAGTGTTTACATGATTGTATAAAGAGAGAAGTCGTTTTCTTTTAGTTTATAGTAACAAATTATTTAAGAGGGTAGTTTGTCTTTAGATAGGGATCAATTTCAACAACAACAAATTCAGTGCAAATATTCCACATAAGAGCTCTAGGTGATTGTACATGCAATCTTACCCTCCACATAGTGAATACAGAAATGTTATTTTCGACAGACCTTCTGTTCAAATAATACATATCAAACTTATGAATAGAAAGAAAATATAATAATAAAGAAATCATGCTAAAGAAAAAGGAGAAAAACAATAGCAAAACAACAAACGGGACATAGTTAGAATATCAATTCCAAAACAAATAAACATATAGCAAAGTTTGCATCCAATTCACATGCTAATGAAATCAATAATGTAGTTATGTAGACAAGTTCAATTAATTTACTTCTAATTAGTTTGAAAAATCTAACTCACTTTTTTGGTGTCGTCATTTTAACTACAAGTAGAATAAGTTTTAATGTTACCAAATTCACTTTGATTCTTAGCTAGCTACTAACTTTAGCTTCCCAATTATAAGGCTCCAAAGAAATATATTGGAAATTTGTTTACGCAAGTTGTTAGAAATCTGTGGGATTTCTAAATTAGATGGAATCTTTACCAATCAATAAATCAATCTTACTGACAATTGAAAAAAAAAAACTCTCTAAATAAATACATTCCTTCTTTTTAGGTAAAAAGTGCAATCCTTCCATTTTTGGAAGTATACTTGGTTTTTACTCACTTTTATCATTACTATTTATGTTTTCGTTTTATATTTCAATTTTACAATTATATTAGAATGTGGTATAGTATTATATATGGATGAAAAAAAATTAATAGTTGTCTTAAAAAATACCTAAAAGAGGTGGGAAAGAAGGAAAATGGGTGAAAAAGAAAAAACGAAAGGCACCTCAATCCTACTAGAATAATTATAATGCATAAATCTTATACTTTCTTCGATTCAAAATAAATATATTTTTTTGGAGGTGGCACACCTCTTGAAAATGTTGGTTGATGATAGTATATTACCTTTTGTTGAAAATATATAGTTGAAAAGCTCTTCTTTTTTAAAATAAAAAAAACGAATAATTAATATGATTTTGAATTTTGTAAAAATATTTGTTTTGGACTATAGAAAAAGTGATAAAAATTCATTTATTTTAAATTGAAGAGAGTACAATTCTAGAAGCAAACTCTTACTTCAATTGAATGCTTCACCCCATCAATTTCATACACATATTAAGATTTCTATTTTGAGTATATTTATGATTCTTAAACAATTCATTATCAAATATAATATGTTGAATAGGTGCGGCTACTAAAACAGTCGACTAAATCGACTATTCATAAATTAAAAAGAATTTAGTTTTTATACATTATATAATAAAATAATGTCTACATTATCACGCCATACCAAGCAAATAGCAACCATCCATTATAAGCGAATATAGTAATTTGAAAAGTAATACATACAACTTACTATAATATATATTAAAATTAACATATATTAGTATTATTTTTGGGTTTTAGTATTATTTAGTTGTTTGGTACGTGAATTAAATTATTTTGAGATGATAGTTTTGAATTATAATTCCTAGACTAACTTATCGCACTTAGGAGATGGAACAAAATGATCTTAAGTTGGGGGTAAACTTATATCATCTACCAAATTTAGTTATATTCGAGATTTAATTCTAAAATATCTCACCTTATCTCACGTACCAAACAACGGTACAAATCCCCAATGCCTTCCAATTCTAAAACCTAAGGTCCTTAATTAGCAAACAAGCTAAGAGACCAACAACCACATTTTAGTTACCTTATTCATAAACTTCGACCTTATTAATTTTCATTCAAAACTTTGCACCGTCAACCTTTTCCATTTTTCTTGTATGTCAAGCCTCAACCACTAAGAATTGTCTTCACTATAAAATGTAGACCTTAAAAGTACACTTTTTTCATTAATTATTTCTTCCAAATTAAAAGTTCTTTAATTAATAAAACATTAATGTATCTTGATCATTTCTAGATACCGCCTTTAATTAATTAATTAACAAACATATAAACAACCTGACCTAATAACCACCAAATATTAACTCAAACCTTAAAACCCCTACGTACATAACGCCCCTTGAAATTTAAATTAAAACTAGCAGCCCCTAAAAACCTAACCAACTGCGTGAAAAAAAATCAGCAGCTTCTTGTCCTTTTTTTTTTTTTTACAATGTTAATTAAAACATAGTAGTATAGTGCTTTTCTGCATGAACTCATCTTTCCATTATTCTATGTCCTTTCTATTGTCATTGGGCCACATAACAAATTTTTATTCTTTCTTATTACAACAACTAAAAAAAATAAAAAATAAAAATAAATATGTTGAGTGTTTTTTCGTGGAAATTGTATTGGTAGAATTTAAGGTGAGAATCAAACTTTCTTTTAGCATGGCCTAGAGTGTGGGGTGGGGGTGTGGGGAATATATTGAAAAGTAATATTTTTTTTAACTTTTTGTTGATTGAGTAACTTTTGCATAATGATCGGGAAAATTTAAAAATCCATGAAATCAACCGACCACACCGATTTGTTAAGAGGAAATATTCAAGGAACATAAAAAGTAAAATTTAAAAAATTAGATAAACTCCAATTTATTAAGATTTGATGATGAATATTTGTCAATTACTTTTATTCTCCTTAATTCTTACTATTGGGATTTGAGAAACTTCGCTAGAGATTCTCTTTTGGACTCTTTTCTTAAAATAGTCACATTTTTTAAATTTGTATATACTCCATTAGTTCACTTTTACTTGCTACGTTTAACATATCAAAAGAAGATATATATTGTTAATAGAAATAATGTGATAAAATAGTTATAATACAATCATTATTTCAATAGATGTGTCAAGTCTAACTATGACAAGTAAAAGTGAACGAAAAAAGTATTTCCCTTACTTTTTCTATAAAAAAATAAAATATCATCGGATAAATTTGGTAATTAAACAGTAAAATGTATTGCTATAGTCTTATTTTAGCGATAAAATTCTGTTAACTATAAATGAGTATTGACAGATTAACGGCGAAGTTTATAGCTAGAGTTGTAACTATTTTTGGGTAGTGTTCTACATTTGTTGTAAATGCAATGCATGGCTCCGTTTATGCTTTTTCTAATCCCAAATTAAGCCCTTCAACCAATGAATAGACGCAAACGGAGACCATAAAGATGCTTAATTTGACATTCTCTAATGATCCTTTTTCCATGTGGTATATTAATTAGTATGAGATATAGAATAAGTAATTTAAAAAGAGAAAGAATATATATATATACATATATTTTTTATTTTATTGATATAAACGACAATTGTCAAAAGAGAAAGTTAGGCAAACTAAATGTTACTGCTATGTAATTATGTATGCTAGGTTCAAACTTCAAAGAAATGAATCTTTGATTTCATACCTTTTGAAAATAAAAAGAGAATAACTTTTAGGTTTAGAAACCTTCCTTCCTGGTTCCTCCTTTGAGAATCCCAATATGAAGAGAGACCTAACTCGAATTTTGACTTCAATTTGTCTTTAATTACTACACCAACGATGGGTTGTGGTGCAATGTGGCGGGGACTTATTCACAATAATGATTAATCAGAGATTTCAAGTTCGAGCTTTGGATATAGAGAAAATTTTGTTGGGAGCGCCACCTCCGAACAGACCTAGCAGTGTATGATTCGGATTTAATCGGGCTTCAATGCGAAAAACGGATGAAAAATCAAAAAAAATTACTACTATAGTCAAGATTAACGGCCAGTGAACATGTGACTAGATACTTTTTTGCGTCAATTATATGGTGTTGTAAAATCCTTTTTAATTGATTCTAGTAATCAAGTTATAACATACATGCATAATGACGATTGAAGAAAGTCTCAAAGAATTAAAGAATCACCTCAAATAAAAAATATGGCAAGGAATCTTGGAAAAATTATTTGACAATGTTGAATATATATATAATAAGACCTAGGATGAGAATATTTACCTGCCAATAATTTCTTCTGCATTACCATTATTGATATTTAATTTGTTGTACCAAAGTAAAAAAAATAATACTAAATTCTATATCTTGTATTCAAACGGGTGATTAGAATTTAGATATATTTAACATTCAACATTATTACTCCTCCGTATCATATTAGTTGATCATTATACTAAAAATAAGTCTCCCATATAGTTGTCCACCTCACTAAATCAAGAAAGCATTAGTAAAACTATTTCTATATTATCCTTGCAATTAATTTTTTTTTGTTGAAAATGTTCACGTTTATTTTAAATTTCCAAAGAATTTTTAAGGGGTGAATTAGTAAAATTATCTTCTTCGTTATTAAGCACCATGCAAAATGAAAAGTGATCAACTAATATGAGACGGAAGGAATATACATTAAAAACTAAATTTTATCATCAAGAGTGATTGAATTGGTTGAGCGGAGTAACTTTAATTTTTCTGCATGATTGGTAATCTATCTAATTATTTTCAAAATTATATATATCTTATATTTGTAAGAGACTTATTTATAAATTTCCTTTAAATTATTTGATAATATAAACAAATTACTTAAAGTAACGCCAATGTATATAACCTAAACCTCTTTTTTATTATTATTATTATTATTATTATTATAATCACCATAATCATCAATGGCATAGAGTAAAGTGTTTACACTTTGACTTCATGGTAAAAGACGTGAATATTATGGTAACGGACAATTAATTCTGGAAAATTTTCTTTTGAAAATTATATCAGGACTTTTGACATTTATTTGTTTTAATTAATTGTTTTTTCGATTTACTAAATACAATCACGAGCATATTTTTTTAGGAGCATAATTGATTAGTTGTACAAGGAAGTCCAGACCAGACAAATGAAGCACGTGTGTTCTACGTTGTGGCTTCTTCGACAAGCTAGGAATGCCATATTGTCAAACCTATGAATATTTTTTCTCTCGTTTAACTAATTAAATAACATAAAACCATCAAATTAATATAATTTGAAATTCATATCAAATTAGGAGGAGGATAAGGAAAATTGTAATTTCTGATTTGAAAAGAGCCAATGACTTTATTTCTTTTAACTTATTTGTTCTACTATTTTATTTATTTTTCTTAAAAGTATTTTCTGTTTTATTTTTTTCTTTTATGCATCTTTAGTTAAAATCTATATATTAATTCATGAACATGCATATATAGAGAGATATTATTTTTTTTCCTAATAGGCTATATTATGTATATATAGGTGTTCTTTTCCTAATAGGATATATTATGATTACCCGCATGAAAAAGGGTTTATTATGTTAAATTAAATATCCAATATTTAGATTATTAGAACGTTGTATAAACGTATTGGGGACAAGATATCATGCAAATATTAGTCAGAAGAAAAAAATATAAAATTTATATTATATAAAAAATACCATGATAAATTAACATGTGTGCATGCATATAATATATATATATATATATATATATAATTTACTTTATAAAACGTTTTAAAAAATAAACTCAAATGTAAGAATTACATTTTATTTTTGTACTTATTAATTGATAGGATTTCACCTTGAAAAGAATTTGTTTTTTTTTTTGGGTGTGTGTTAGATATAGTGGGTAAGTCCATTTAAATTTATCAATGCTCTAATTTATTCATATAAATTTTTTTGAAAAAAAAAAGCAAGCATAAAAACTCAACGATATTTCTAATTAGCTGTTAAAAAAATACAGATACT
This sequence comes from Solanum verrucosum, assembly GCF_900185275.1. NCBI lineage: Eukaryota > Viridiplantae > Streptophyta > Magnoliopsida > Solanales > Solanaceae > Solanum > Solanum verrucosum. Next base: position 2,267,162 of record NW_026019954.1, read on the forward strand.
ACTTGCTGGTTCAATATTTTAAACTATAAACAAAAAAAATTATTATTATTCTTTTCTATAGTTTTGTTTTTACCTATTTCATAATTTTAAAAACTGAAAATTTTATCTTATTATTTTTTTTACCTTACTATATTATATTTAAGATAGTCGTATTTTAATTCTCTTCATCACCAATGCTATTAAATTTCTTTTCCTAATATTTCTCAATCTCATCATTAATCTTAAATCACTCATTTTCCTTTATTTGTGGTTTTTTAAAATAAAAAAATATTTAACTTAAGGAATTAGCTATTATAACTTTATATGCAATGTATTTCTCCTACTAAAAATTTATATCTATATCTAATACTAAGTTAAATGATTAAAAAAAGTAAGGTGACATGTCTCATTGGATAATATTATTATTTATCCCCTTTTCTCAAAATTTTAAATTATTTTTTTAATTTTCTGATTAAAAAACTTGTAATTTTTTTATATATATTTTTCCTCATTAATTATTGACATTTATTACATTTCTTCAAATCTACCCCTCTTCTTCTCTTTCTTTCATCTTCCTTAAACAAAAAATTAATATAATTTCCTCATTATTGTCATTTATTTTGTTTCCTTAAAATGTCTCTCCTGTCATTTTTTTCTCTAAATAAAACTATCTTAATATATCCACCATTAAAATTCCGTACATAATTATAAGTCTTAAATAAGGAAGAAAATCACGTAATAATATAGAATGTTAATATCGATTGAATAATAATTTAACCATCTTCTCAAATATTTATTTAGAATTCCTATAAAATTTCTTCACTTCATTTTTCCAATCATTAATATAATTATCATACAATTATGATGTTAAATTGCATTTAACTTATTATTTTATATTTTGTCTTTTCAAATTCAGTATTTGATGATCAATTTCATCAAATATCTCTCTCTTTCTTCAATCTTCTTCCAATTTCATCAAATCTATCTCTCTAAATACATTTGTCTAACATACTGGGTTATCAAAAAGTTTTCTTATATAATTATGAGTCTTAAATAAGGGAGAAAATCACGTAAAATATTCTCATATTTTTATTTAGAAGTCAAATAAAATCTCTTCCCTTCATTTTCAACCATTAAAAATTATTATACAATTATGACTATTTATTTTTGTCAATATTATGACTGTTAAGTGCATTCAAATTATTATTTTATATTTGATCTTTTCAAATTCACTATCCGATGGTCAATTTACAATTATATATATTATTTATAGTTTGTCGTTATCTAACAATAAATTTAAACAATACGATACAATAAAGTTTATACAACAATTAAAACAAATATATATAACAATATAATATAACATATACTAACCATCCAAATAAGGGTAATATTTTAGAAAATACAATCAACCAACACATAAGTTTCAACAATAATAATTGATAATTGTATATATATATTATAAAATAATATTCATCTATTTACTAATAAATTTATAACCGCGCGAAGTGCGGCTATATTCTTGATATATACATGTAAATGTTTTTAGAAAGTGAAGTGTAACGCCTTGAGAATGAAATGTGTTACAACCTACATGTAATACTCCCTCCGTTTAAAAAAGAATGACCTCATTTTCTCTTTAGTCTGTTTAAAAAAGAATGACCTCTTTCTTTTTTTGATAATATTTTAATTTCAGTTTTCCACGTGGCATGTTTAAGGCCACAAGATTAAAGAGAAGTTTTGTACATTTGACATAACTTTAATTTAGGACCACAAGATTCAAAAGTCTTCTTTATTTTCTTAAACTCTGTGTCAAATCAAACTAGATCATTCTTTGTGAAACAGAGGAAGTAGTAAATAAAGATAGCTTATTATATATAAAAAATATTTACATTAACGATGTATATTACTTATAAAACTGATTCATCGTCAAAATAGTGAGAAATTAAAGTCAAGTCTCTTTCTCTTAGAGATCAAAGCCAACTACTGTTTTTGTGAAAAGACATGCAGAATAATGCTTAACGAGTAGAAATATTTTTTTATGTAACATCATATTTGTTACGTGTTAAGTCCGTGTGCATAAACGGCACAATGGCCATATACTATTCATAAATTTGCATTATTTTTCTTTTTGAGAAAAATAGTGTTATTTGTCAAACTCTTATTAAAAATATAATTAGGTATGTGTCCTTATCATCCACTCATTTTAGATATACTATTTAACGTTTTTAACACTTTTTTTTCAAATTGACATTCATTTGTAATTATCGCAGAAGGTATGTTTTTCTTCTTACTAGCTAATTAACGTCTTTAAGATTGATTTAGATTATCAATATCAAAGTATGATAAATCTAAATACTTTAAGAGATCTAGAATTGAATATTAATTAATCAATCTGAAGATATGATAGGATTACAACTAATATTCTAATAAATTTTGGTTCAAAAGTTTAGTGTTACGTAGATTACATGATATAAGATATAGTTAATAAATACTTTTCTCCGTCTTATTTTGTTTGTCCTGTTACTGAAAAATGAGACTTGAAGTATCTATAAATTATGGAGTTTTTATATTTGTGATTTTATGGCTTCAGATTTTCAGATATGATTTGTGAGATCGAAGAGACAGATTAAGTCCCACTGAACATGACAATTTGTTGGCAACAAATTTTAATGTACGAAAAATAAACTCCCACAATAAACAAAATATGAAGAAATAAGAATATTTTATTTATATATAATGTGATTACAATTATGTTTCTCTCTGAATGTTCTTTGTGAATCAAAAATTGTTAACTGCGTATTTCTCAAACATAGAATGTTTTGGAATCCTTAGAAGTTATTTGATCTCTATGAAAGGAGGATTTTGTGGATCTTCTTGAAGTGTTTTAATTGTTAAAAGAGTCCGATCATATCTTGATTTCTTTATGAATATTCCAAGAGTTTATGAGATATTCAAGATGTCTTTTTAAAGGAATATATTACCCTTTAAATAGGTATGGATTAGGAATGACTTGACTTGAAGTTTAAAAAGTAAATAACTTCTTTAAATTTTTTGGTTTTAAATTAAAAATATGTCAAATGTATTAAATTGTCCTTTAATTTTGTAGTTAAACGTGTCATTAAAAAATTGATATTAAAGATCAAAAAGAAAAAAAAAACAATCCTTTTAAAATGGACTAAAAATAAAAGTAGAACACACAAATTGATATGGCAGAAATACTACGGTACAAACACACTACTTATTATATTTATTTATTTTTTTAAAAGATAGACTGACATTTATTTCTGTAACCTAACCAAATAATAAAAGAACTTTCGGCCATAAATATTATTCACCTTATCACCTATATGTACACCGACCACCAGCATTCCTAATTTGAAACTATATATTAGAGCACTTCGTTGGCAAATTATTTGTGGAACACTGATCGTCGCTATCAAATTGCTAAGTTTTTCATTTAATTTTAGGTGGGGTAAACTTGTGAATCACAACATACACAAAGAAATTAAAACGTTCAATATCATCAAGATCTTATATTCAAGTGATATATATTATTAACCAATTACTGGACCATATTACATCTCGATTTTTCAACGATCTATGTGGAGCTACCTTAAATGTTAAGAAAAAGATTTATAAAAATTGTACGTGAATAAATTGCTCACTTCTCTATCACATTAAAGAAGTCTTTCTTTTTCCTATTGGGTGATTAAAGTCGATTCTGCCCTTTTCCAAAAATAAATTGCTTTTTATGGATATTACAATAATACCCATTCTAAAATGGTTAGAATTATTTCTGCCCATCTAATTTGGATGAATTAATTATTAAAATCTAGGTAGAATCAAACTTGATCGTCATGAGTATCAAATCTTATCTTGATCTCAATATGGGATTTATTCTTAATATTATTTTATTAAATTAAAATAAATAAATAAATTGTAATGTTCAAAATTCCATAATTAATGGGGAAGAATAATTTGGTTACTTGGCATGTAATGGGTGCAGCAGAGAGAGTTCCTAAGTCTCTTTAACTGAAAAAACTGCCACATTATAACTATAAAAAAAATTGATTCTTTCAGTTAAATACTGAATTGGGCCCACAACTAGTAGCTGAATTGGGCCCACAGGTAGTTTTAAGAAGCAAAAAGCGGAGACGCCAATGGGCCCAATTTCACTTTTTGAGTAGTTTTGCCTGGCGATGATTCACCTGGGCCCACTAATCATGGCCCTTTGGCCCAAAATGCTCCATCCACTTGTGCCACCTCCCCCACTCACTCTCCCTTTTAAGAACCGCTCTCAAGCGCCACCCCCCCCCCCCTCACCCCCCCAATTAATCTCCAAATTATCCTTTTCTTTATTTTTTTCGTTTCGTGCTGGTCTTCTAAGCGGGTAGCTGTGTGATAATATCATAGAGAAAGTAGCAGTTTCATGTAATATGGTATGATTTCAATATTTCTATGAGATAGTGATGAGTTTTATGCGTTCTAACGACCACAAGCTTGAATTTCAATACTCTTCAACTATTATAGATTAGGTATTTTTAATTATATATAAATACTAACTAAAAAGGAACAAAATCCTCTTTTTATTTTTTATTTTTTATTTTTTATTTTACCTTAACTTTTGTCTAGTTAGAGTGTGATATGAGAATTTGTTTAGCAATAATTCCTACGTGTTAATTCCTTAATCTTAACTTTTTACATAACATTTTAAAGATAATAAGATTAAAAAATATTTATATATATATATATATATATATATATATATATATATATATATATATAAAATTTAAAATCACAAAAATAAAAAATCTTTGAATTGATTTAAAACTTTATATCAAATTAAAATGGAGAAGTATATGTATTAAAAGGAGGAAATGACACATATATACAACTGATAGTTATAATTAGCAATAAATAGCCCAACAATAATTAGCATTTAATAGACAAATAAAAAATAGGACATATTACTTAATTACACTCCTTTACTTACTTTAATATCCCTACTTATTTCAAAAATCTCTTATTTACCTATGTATCCCGCATGTATCCCGTGCACAACGCTATGTATCCCGCATGTATCACGTGCACAATGCTATGTATCCCGCTATGTGGAATGTATCTAACCTAATGTATCCCGTGCACAACGCTATGTTTCCCGCAAACATCATTTTTAAGGGATTTTTGGTAAATAGAAAACTAGAAGGGATAGGATGTTATTTAGTACTTATAATATGTGATTCCTATAATTTATACTAAAAAATAAGCACAAAATGGCCCAAATTAATAAATGACATTTCAATAGTTTTTTTTTTTTTTTTCCTCGTATAACCAATCATCACTAAACAACAAAAATAACGGAAACATAAAAAATTATATATACAATACGTAACCACCTAAAAACGTAAATTATGTATTTTCATATGTTTTTTTATTCGTTACTTGATAAAAAAAATTCCAATTGTATACTTGATTGTATATAGGTAAAAGAATGGTGTATTCATTCACTTAGTATATTAGTATACAATTATAGCTATGTTATCCCTTCCAGTGTATACATATTAAAATATCAGTGCATACATATTAAAAAATCAAACACTTCATGTATGCATTGCATTCATGTATACATATTCGTGTATTCATTCCCTCAAAATTTGTATACATTTCAGATTCTTTATTCAGTGTGTAAATGAGGATTGCACATTAAATTTAAAATGCTCAATAGCAAACACACAAGTTGAATCGGATAACGAGAAGAACTTACATGCTAAAATTTAGATTTGTGGATGGAGAATCCACAAAATTAGAATGAGAATCCTTTTTTTTATGAATAATCCTAGGGATAACTTTCTTAAACATGACAATTGATACCTACAATCAATTATTGTTATGTAAGTTTTTGCCTAAATTAGATATACCTTAAATTTTAAAAATTAAAACTCCCAAAAAATTGAACGACAATACAAGAGGGGGATCAAACATAGGCTAACAGTTAGAGAAATTGACGAGTAGACATCAACAAACCATAAACAATTTAAAAGCGGAAGAGAAAAATAGACACTATGAACGAATATTTTTATAGAACTCAAATATGTAAAACTAATAAACAAAAAGTAAATCATCTTTTATTCAAAGTAATGAAGAAGAAGAAGAAGAAAGAATTAATTAAAAAAAACACAATTCAAAAGAATCGTGTGTGTATGGAAAAGAAGATAAAAAATAGGAAGAAAAAACCACTTCCCAATAAAAAAGGACACCATGTTGCTCATCTTCTAAAATTATTTAATTTAATTAAAAATGAACTTCTCAATACGTGGACTACTAATTACAAAATTTAATTTTCAAAATTTTTTTTTTATCAAAAAAATAAAAAAAGGCTATATGCTGTCAATTAGTAAAATGGGATTGCATGTTGTGCCATTTTTTCTATTAAAAGTGGGGTAGCTAATGTTGTTATGTTTCCATTTTCCTTAAGGGGGCCATCTTTGGTTAGTGTGTGAACCCAAAGTGGGAAGTGGGCCAGCTACACGTGTTGTGCGGCTGTAGTTCCATCTATACAACATTTTGGTCCAAACTAATTGCCACTACTTGTTGAGCCCTCTTTCTATTTTGGTAAAAGAACAATAAACAATTTGCAACTCAAAGGTTTAAATCTTCATTTGATTGAGATGTTTAATGATTTAAGTTTTAGGAATTTACTCGCATCAGATATTTATACATAATTAATGAATGTAAGGCATATATTATAATTAATTAAGATTAAAAATTATTAATTGAATATAAATATTTAATGCGAATAAGTATTTATCTGCCCATATATCCAACATAAGCTATTAAGATTGCAAAAAGAAAATTATAGAAAGAAGAAAAAGTAATAAGTTGGGAAGAGTCTAAAAAAATATAGATTACATTTGTTTGTTTGTGCCTAGGCAACTTTTAGCTTTATCTTTAATTAAGGTATTTTATAGTGACTGATGTGGATATCTCTCTATTGCAAAACCATGTTCATCAAAGTGCAATTAGCCAAGTTCTTAGAACATAATTATTGGAGATATCTATTGTAAAGTGAGAGATCATACCTATTTTATTTTTATTTTTACTCCACTAATAATTATCAATGATGCTAATGTCTCTTTCAAATTTTCCCTTAATGCTTAGTGCACCTTGGCTTTTGGAGGGCTTCATTATGCTCTGCGCAACAATTTTTACATGACCTTTTTAAGTACATTAAAAAATATCTTAAAAGCCTGTACAATAATATTTTTTTTGTATAATTGATATTATTTATGAATTAATTAACAAACATCCCATGTTACTTGTAAGTTGATCCTTTTTTATAATGTACACACTCACAACCTTATTTATATTATACATGTTAGTATGTTTTTTTCGAATATCTGATAAGTATTATACAAATTGTTATATCGTTGTCAAATTTGTTATACTGATATCTATTCAAAGATAATAAGGTAAAGATTATCCACATCCGAAGAGAAGTAAATTAATATAAAGACTTGATTTTTTGAATTATGAGATGATGCAATCAATAGGAAATGGAGTTTTTGCTCTTGAAGAATTTACACACTGCCATGTTTGAGAGAATTTAGTACTGTTTAATTTATCAATGTATCAAAACACAATACCTTATATGTTTTCAAAAGATAAAGGCAATATGTATATTTTAGTTAGAATTTTTTTAATCTTGAATCCATAACCTTAGAATTAAAGATGAAAGATATTTATCATTCGAGCAATCCCTAGCAAACTAGCTTTTTTAGCCTCCACTTTTTTCTCTCAATGTGAATTTTTGTTCGTTTTCTCTCTCTCACCCCCCCCCCCTCACCCCCACCCCCCACACACACAGAGCCACAACAGAATTTTCCGTTTAATATACATGAGATACGTACCGCTCTTACTCGGAGAAAAATATGTGCTATTTATTATAGTTCCTTTACGATTACTATTTCTTACGTTTACTTTTACCTTTTCACAATGATTTTTTCTTAAAGAAATAATAAATAAAATACTTATTTTATAATAATATTTATGTTAGTTGGTGTATAGTCTCAATTGATTTGGAGAATGAGTATTTAATATTAAGAGTCATTCCTCTTCGCCAATACATTTTTCCTTTAATTGCTATTTTTTTCTTGGTCCACGCCCAAATAGAGTAGTCAATTTTCCTACTTCATCCTTTTTTGACGAAATGAATGTTGTAGGAGAGGTTAGGAAGGAGAGACTTTGCTAAAGATGTTTTGTCTATGCACGAGGAAGGTCTTTTTCCTTTCTCCTTCTATTGCTTGACTAGGTTCACTTTGCACGAAATGAAAGGCATATGTGCAGGTAAAAAATGATGCGATTTTTAAAAAAAAATTATTCTGATCTTTTAATATGCTAAAATGGATAGGTAAAAGTGAATAATAAAGATAAAACAAAGATGAAATACAATCATTATCCTTTTGTTAGGAAGGTCATTAGTACTACCTATAACAATTTGACTCAACTTAGAAACTATTGTGCTCTTGAAGCACCTACAATGTTTTGTACTAATTTCTAGTTTTTAATAATTAATATTTCACATGTTAAAAAAAGAAGAAGAGAATTATCATATACTTGATTTTAACTAAACCAAATTAAATATGAATAATTAGCTCCAATCTTGATATATAACTCTAAGATGATTCCAAAATCTAGTTAGACTAAAGGTATCAGGTTCCTAATTAAATGATTAAAATAACACATGCATAATTGCCAAATTGATCAATTATATATTCTCTAATCATATACATAAAAGAATTTTCATACATTTGATTCATTCCCTATGCTCCACTACTCTCATTAATTCCCTTCTTCACAAAGATAATATTAAAAAATTCCTTCAACCCCCCCACCCTTCTTATTTTTTTAATTATTTGTAAATACTTTTTTTTTTCATTAGATTTTTTCAAGATAAACTGACAGCACTGATATTTTAGCTTTTAGCCATCATAATAGCATGCTTCCATTTTTCAAACTACCAAAAGATTTTCTTTAATTATTATTATAATAATTACTATTGTTAATCATAAGTAGCCTTTAGAATCAACGAAATTCCACTGATGCCTTTGAGTGGCTTTTCGAGCGCCAAGTCTCCAATTAATTAATATGTTTAATAAGTACCTAACTAAGGGACTTCCTTTACCCCTTTAACGCATACAATCACTCGATTATATATAGTTACACTTCTAATTTTATTTACTACTAAAAAATAGGTTAAAATTGACGTACAGAGTTAAGTTTTTTTCTAGCGAACGCACTCAAGTAACGTCGAATTTCAGCATTTCGATTTCAAAGAACCAATGGACAGGGGTTGATTTTTCAGAAATATTTAAAAATATAGATACTTGAAATCGAACTCAAGTATTTTCTATGGACTGTGGTTTTGAATAATTCTACTACTCAACTTGTCAACCTCTTTTGATAAACTGCAGTTCTGCACTTCAGAAACCAAGGGACTGCATCGATTTTTCTTATAATCATATATTTTTATTTATTTATTTTATAAAAAAATGACGGAATGAGTGTGTTTTCCTTGGATTTTTTGGATCAACCCTATCCGTTGGTTTTTACAATGTTTTTAGTAGTGATTTCGCCTAATTAAAAGAAAAAAAAATATATTGGATCAACCCTATCCGTCGCTTTTTACAATGTTTTTAGTAGTGATTTCGCCTAATTAAAAGAAAAAAAAATATTAGATCAACACCGTCGATTTTTACAATGTTTTTAGTAGTGATTTTTGCCTAATTAAAAGGGCAAAAAAATACCTAACAAATTAAAGTACTTCTTGAACGAGTGAATTAGGTTACAACTCAAAATATCTACTAAACTAACTTTGACCAATTGAGGAATTGAAAATAACTTCAAACATGAATGGCCTTGGTTCTTTAGATTGGTCTTTCTAACTAACACATGTGATTGTTTCTAATTAGTTTTGATCTCATAATTCTCTCAATGCATGTGTCCTCTACAACAAAATAACTAATGCAATGTATAAACCAGCATTATTAGCAACAATTAGGGGATAAACACAATGAAAAAGATATCTCCTCACCCTAAAGAATGTACGAGGTATGATTAGAAAATACGACTTTCCTTGAGTATTATCATATAACACGATTCAAATAATTATGCGTGAAAGTTACTTGAGGAGGTGCGAGAGGTTGGAAATCACAAATATAAGAAAGATAGAGGTATGCCGAAGAAATACTGAAAAGATTAGATGATTAGAATAGGCATACTTAATTTCCAAGGATATAGTCATAGATATGAAGATATGAAGGTCGGCGATTATGGTTTTCACTCACACAATACATTAATGTTCTCCAATTTTATTATTACTTGTTGTATTATATTTTCCTTTCCATACGTGATTTTATTATACTTAACTTGAGTCGAGGATCTATTGAAAATAACTCTTCTAGATCTTCACAAGATAGAAATAAGATTGCATACACATCACGCTCTCCATATATCTCACTTGTTAAATTACATTGATTATATCATTATTATTGAAAGTTACTCCTAATTCAAATGCGACTATTTGACAATTCTATCAAAGAACTTATAGAGCATGACTGTGTTCTTCACCAATAGCCAGCTCACCACAATGTCATTTCATTGTTTGTTGATCATCAAACTGAAACTCAACAAAATATAATGATACTTTACAAACCTTTTTTGAAAAATAAATTAAAATTTAAAATACGTGTGAACCGCACAGAAAAAAAAACAAAAATAAAAAGGCTAGACTTAGATTAGTACCGAGTGATAAAAAGTGTAACATTATTAGAAAAAGATAATCAAAAATCATATGTTAGTCACTCTTCCACCAACAAGAAGCAAGCTGTCGGAAAGTACATTTTTTGACTGAGATATCATATACCAATGAAAAGTTAATTATGAAAAAATAGAAAAAAATGCTAATAACAACAAAAAAGTATGAGCTGGAAAATTAATATTCGTGTCAAAACCGAGTTGGCAATCATAGTCCAATTGAACAGTTACATAAGTATTCTTTTTTTTTAGCAAGGACCCGCAATTTGCTACTCGTGCTTTAAATAAACTCTACTCTATTATAATAACCTGCAAATCACGTAAAAAATATAATCCATACTAAACAAGCTAAGCTAATGTGACAAGCTCGATCGAAAAAATGCATACAAATGGTATGAATGAAAAATCTTCTGCTCAATCAACTCGATTGACGTTCACCGAAGTGGAAGTTACATGAATATTCTATTGACCAATAATTAGAGAACTCTTTGTTTTGGAACGTGATATTTTTAAAGATATATATACCAAAAAATAGGATTTGATTTTATCAGAATTTTGTCAAGCGTGCACGTCCCTAGATTTGTTTAAATCCATATTGCTTCTATCATAAGATCTCACAAACCAATCAAAGTTGAAATGTGATTTGATTTGCATACAATTTGCAGATTTAAAAAAAGTTTCACGTGCTTATATTGTAAGATACTATATGTACAATTATTCTTATCACTTATCAGCCGTCATATAAATAATTAAAACAATACCACATTTCGTTAATTTATTTATCTCCTTTATCTTTGTCTTATATATTTTCTTTACATAAATAATACATTAATTAGTTCTAAAATTACTCGTGTTAGTACCTATTGTATATCATTACACTTCTTACTTGAAATAATTAAGTGTCTTCCTCTACATTATACATAATTATTATTCAATTTCTCATTAGAAATCTGATCATTAAAGAAGATTATTCTTGAGAATAAGGCACTGTCACTTGGTGTAATAACACTAATTATAATTAGTAATATATCTTGTTTAAACCAAATCAATTTTAATAGTCCAAAGGCCATATGGTCCCCTACCCAAATCTATCTTAAAAGAATATAATTCCCTTCTCCTTATATGAAATTTTAAAAAATGTCTTTTTCACCCCAAATAAAATTTTTAAAAACCAATATTTTATTCCCTAAATATACCATTTTGAAAGGAACAAAAATATCAAGAAGAAAGAATTTGGTTCTTGAGAATCTATTGATTTTGTTCATTTTTTAATTTTAATCTTGAGTGAGAGAAAGAAAAAAAAAAGTTGACTAATCTAATTTTATGTGCAACTTTTGTCGGTCATTAAAGATCAAAACAACTTGTAATTTTTTTTAAAAAAAAATTAGCAAGTTGCAAGTGATATGTTCCTTAGAAAATTCAAAGATCCAGTTTTTTTTTTATTGCTTTTTTTTTTTCTTCATGAATTTGGAGTATAATCCGACGCAAAAAGTTAATTACATTACATAAAGAAGTTCTAATAGATATTCCACAGAATCCTACATTACATAAGGGACAAATCTACTTATATATATAGGCTTTTTCCCCCTATTTTATTTGTGTTAAAGTAATTTCTGTTTTTAATGGGAGAAAAAAGAAGAGGAAAACGTATAATTAGATGAAGGATAAAAATGAGCCTTTTTTGGGCCTGAACTGAGGAAGAAACTGGATCGACATTGTAAATGGGCCTGGGCCCGTTTCTGAGAATTGTAGGTTTGGGTTGTAGTGTTGGAAAATGTGGGAGTGGCTATGGTGGAGGACAAGATGTGGAAAGTAAGACTAGGATAGTTCAAGTATGAGAAAGAAAAATGAAACAATTTGTCATTGAAGAACTTCGAAGATCAAATTTTAAAATTTGACTTGCCACAAACTTCAATCGTTTCAAGTGAATAACATATCAAAAGACTTGAAACAATGAGAGGAACTCATATAAAAAATTTGGAACTGTTTAGAGGAGATTTGAGTTGGTTGGAATAGAAAGAAAAAAAAAACCAACTTTGTGAGAATATGTAAATATTGTATAAACAATGTATAGGTATATACAGGGGCGTAGCTACATAGTCTTTAGAGTGTTCAAGTCGGAAAATTATACCGTATATACAAGTAAAATAATAGACAAAGTGCTTAAATAACATATTCTGGTAATACAACAAGGTGTTGTAGCCTAGTGATTTAAGGTGCCTTGAAAGAGCCAAGTTGTGAGTTCAAATCTTGCTAGCAACAACTTTAAGCCTCTCTTTTTTCAAATTTTTACTGTATATTACCTTCTTTTTTTTTTCAAATTTTTCCATGTATATTATGTAGTTTAATTTTAAAATTTCTAGTGCACTCATTCATCCAAAAGAAAAAATATACTCGCGTACAATTTCTGGACACCCTTCGTGAAATTTCTGGCTATGTTACTGGGTTTATACGTCTCTGTTACATAGCTATATACCATACATACATGATTATACGCTATTTATACAGCATTGATATATCACATACATAACGGTCATTTTTGTTGAATTTTTTTTGTCGCCTTACGGAAAAATCCCAAATAATACTGGATATCCATTTTCCGGATAGATCTTGGAACAACAATTGACGTTTGAAAATTTGTTGAAAATTAGTAGCCACTTTTTCATGTAGAAACACCGTAACTTTGGCATGAATTTTAAATTTAAATAAGTGAAAAAATTTAGAATATTGCCATGATTCTGCAAAATTATAAAATATGTGATAGTGTCATGAATTTCCTATATGATACTACGATAAAGACTGATTTTTAAAATTTTAAATTCTTGAACAAATGCGGCTCAACGGATCTGGTGGCCTGAGGCAAAATCATATTAAGAGCCCTTTAATTTATTTTATAAAATTTGTACACTAACAACAAAATTATTATTTTCTAAACAACAGATTAATCATTTAAGACACAAATAACGATTTAAAAAAAAAAGAACTAAAACTAGCACAAAGAATAAAACAGTGGATTATCGATGTTGAGGTCCAAACTCATATTAAAATTTTAACTTGAGTATTATCACAAACATGAAAAAAGAAAGAATGTGGGATAAAAACAAGGATAAATTGCCTTATTACATATATATCACTATCATATGTGCTATCTTCGTCTACTTTTAATTGTCATTTTTTTTTCTTTTTAGAGTCAAATTATAAAAAACTTGACTAACATTTTATGATATATTTTTTGTCATATTGATATGCAAACAATTGCAATTTATAGTATTTTTCGTATAATTTTTGAATATTTAAATTTTTTTGTTTAAAATATCTAATTAATGTTATATAATTAACTTTGAAAATTAGTCAAATTGACTTTCGAAAAGCGCAACATGACAAATAAAAGTAGACGGAGGGAGTACTAATCTTATATCTACTTTCAAATAATTACATATATTACCACTTTTAATATTTTATACCATATATTATCAAAGATACCATTAGATAACATATCCCTTAAAATTATACCTGCATAATTACACCATCCCTAATTCAAGCTTTCAGGTTAATCAATTTTCTCTCTAGTTAGTCTCCATCTCCATCGCCATTTTCTCTCTTTATTCCTTCTCTCCACCATGATCATTAAACCTTTAAAATTCAAATCTCAAACAACTACACAGAGGCGGAGCTAAGTGGGGCTCATGAGTTCAGACGAACACACTAACTTTTTCGTAGACCCTATATTTGTATTAGAAAACTAATAAACATATGTATATGAACATGTGAACCCCCAAACAAAATTGATTTAGAACCCCCAAACTCCTAACATTGGCTCTGCTTCTGAATTTACAACACAATAGTTTGAGGTATGTGTCTACTTAATCATTTTCAAAGTCATATATTCGTGATAGATTTCAATTTATTTTGTCTTCTAGTTTTTAAAAGTTAAGGTAAAATTTCATTAATTTAGAATTTTCTTTCATGACCAGTGAATCTCCAAATGAGAAGAATGTTTATTTATTGTTGTTAAAAAAAGGGAAAATTACCACCAGAATTCTCAAAAAAATTCAGCCTCTTATATTTGAAAATCCAACATGCAACAACTTTGACAAACAAAAGAGAAAGATAGTATGTAAATTGTTGCAAATAGAAAGAGGGTTCAAGCATTAATTATTCTTCTTCTTAACGAGGAAGAAGATGAGAAAGAGACTTGGATCGGATTGAAATTATTTTGTATTTGACACATTATTGGTGTATCCATCACATTACCGAGTTAAATGTATCTATTATCAGTATATCTAACTAAGATTATAAGTATCTGAATAAATATATACATGTACTGGAGATTTATGCATGTATATATCTGTCACATTATTAATGTATCTGACACATTATTTATGTATCTGACACATTAGTGAGTTAAGATTATATGTATCTAGGTTTTTATCAGTGTATTTGATTAAGTATATATGTATCTGACAAAACATACACATGTATTTGAATAACAGTTCATGAATTTGAGTTCAGAAGTCTAGAGTTTGGTGAATCGCCAAAAAAATAATAATGATTTTGATTATCTTTTTAGGAGTTGTGATATGCCATATCCTTTAAAGTTGTTGCAAACGTGATTTTCTCCTTAAATAATGACTTTCAATCATATCTCTTAATTAGAAACATTTCTTAATTAATGATTTTCAATTATATCTATTAATTAGACACTAATTGATACGAGATGCATGTATCGGAAAGAGACAAATACATGTATCCGAGACCCAAAATATGGTAAGGAATGTAATATTGCAAATTAGTGTATATCTAGGTAATTAGATCCTAAAGTAGTGTGATTTGTGTAAGTTACCCAAAAAATAAATAGTTCTGAAATAAAAAAAAAGGGAAAATTGTATAAAAGAGCAAACTATTAATTCAAATTAAATGCTATAACCACAGTTTGATTTAATTGTAACCCGTAGCAAACAGTTGCCATTCGCCTCTCTCCCCAGATTTATCGCTCGTCACTCTCTATTTCTCGCTTGCCAGTCTCTCCCTCGCCTCTCTCACTTTATACAAACACAAATGTATAAAATGCGTTTGTGTTTGTATAAAGCGAGAGAAAACTGTATATACAAATACAACTACATATATTTTCGTTCTATACACTTATAATTATATAAATATAGATCTTCCCCTGCCCAGTTCTCTTTTGTCTTTCTCTCTTTCTCGCTTTATACAAGCATATATTATACAAATTACAATGTATAATTTGTGTTGTATAAAGAGCGAGAGAGAAAATTTTAATATACAAATGTTTTATTTCGATTCAATTGTATGCAAAATTCAAATTTTATGCAGATATACAAACACATAAAATTGAATTGAGAGACTGCCAGCGATTTATACAATCGAGAGACGGCCAATGATTTATACAAATGAGAGGCTGCCAACGATTTATACAAATAAGAGGCTGCCAGCGATTTTATATAGGGCAAATTACAGAAATCACATACTTTTAAGGCAAAATTACAATATATCCCTTAAAAGTTTATAATTACAGAAATCCCTCAAAACGGATACAATAATATAAGCACTGATACATTAATCTGATGCGCGAGATACATTAATCATTAAGTAAGATACATTAGATTTTATACATGATACACTAATCTGATGTACATTTTATACATGATACACTATCTGATGCGTGAGATACACTAATCTGATGCGTGAGATACACTAATCTGATGCGCGAGATACACTAATCTGATGCGCGAGATATACTAATCGGATGCGCGAAAATGAGGGATTTTGGAGATTTGTAAAACTTATAAGGGATAATGGTAATAAGTAAACTAAAATGTGAGATTTCTGCAATTTTTCCATTTATATAAATCTGATCCTCCATAGCAAACATTATACAAACATTATGTTTGCTATGGAGCGCAATTATACAAACTATAGCTATAACATACAAATATGATTTTTATATTTGCTAAACCTAAAATTTACTCATAAGAAAATAGTCTAGGAATAAAATTTTGATGTCTTGTTTGATTGTCATGTTCTTGATAACTCATCCCACCATTTATACTATAGTAATGAGATAAATTATCACATATACACGATAAAATAAACTATCCAAAATAGTAATTCAAAAATAATTAATCCTCAAATAAATTATTTCCAACCAAACAACTAACTCCAGAACTGTATTCATTGACAACTGGTAGCCGCCTAATGCGACCTTTTTCAACAGTCCTTTATTGGACCTGACCTGTTATTGCCTCTATTAGCCCAAAAAGAAAGGCCTAAATAGTAAGCCCAAAGAAAGGAGAGACGTAAAACGGTAGATCAAGCTAGACGTAAAAACGATGACACAGTTCTCCGGCGAATGTTCTCTGTCCTTTTCCTCGCAATAAAATCTCTCAGATTCACATTATCAAAGGAGGACTAGGACGAGAACGGAGAAGAGAACTCGCTAATTCTACCGCCGGAATTAAAATTCTCTTAAGCGCTTGGTTTGTATAATTAGCTAATTGGCGATCCATCGTTCATCGACGACGGCATAAATCTCAAATCTACTACTATTTTGTTGAATTTCCGTATATATTTTCACAATTTGTAGAACATTTCCAGTTTAAGGATCGGAAAATATGGATAGTTTTATCAGTAAAATACGAAGTTTGGATGCATATCCGAAGATCAACGAGGATTTCTACAGCAGAACACTTTCCGGAGGTGTTATTACCTTAGCTTCCTCCATCATCATGACCTTGCTTTTCATCTCCGAGCTCCGTATGTCCCTTCCTTTTTGTTCTCAGTATATATTGTATGAACCTATTTAATCATAGAATTGTGTGGTAGGATATTAATATATTTTTCTATTCCGAAATGGATGTATGAGTTTGTTGTTCCATTTTTTAATTATTCTATGTGATATTTTGATGTTGTCAGTTTCATTTGTCAATATGAAATCTCCACCATTCAGGATTTGACCTCAAAACCAAACTATGCACATAGTGAAAGAATGATTATTTTGGTGCTTCCAGAATGTAATCTGTAGCAATAGGATCTATTAGTAATGATCTTCATTTAATCCAATTTGGAGGATGACTCTTGCCTTATTATTTGTGTCATGGGTTAGTGGTTGAGCAAGGAAAGATTAGCTTTTGCACAAACTTAGTTCTTATAAGATGAAAGAAAAGGAAAACAAAAGAAAAAGAGTTGGCCTCTGACATCCCTGACTAGTTAGGTTATCATTCCAATTGTTCTGCTAAATTTGGCATCCTGAACTTCCGATATAGGATCTTCCTGCTACCTTTACCTTCCATGGTTTCACGAAGTCTTCAATGGTTTTAATGCATTTTTGTCGATTCCATTTGCCAAACTTGGTAGTAATTTACCTAAGAAGCAAATTCCTTCTCTCCAGCCTTTTGATATGAATTGTCGGAAGCGTGGCAGAAGATGTTCAAACTAGCACAAGTAGCAGTCTGTAGTTCCTTTTGTATCAACAACGCTGTCTACATTCTATTTAGTTTTATTTGAGTGATGAGATTTGATCGAAACAAAGTGAGGATATGAGAACATATCTCTTTAAGCTATGCAAATTTATTAAGTACTTAGTTCTGTTATATTTTTCAGTCAGACAATTTTCAGAAGTCTCTGTATGTCCTTATCTGTGAAATGGAATGTTCTTTATGAATGTATTTTTGTGTTTCTGTGCATTGGGATTAGCAGACTGTGGCAATTGTTCATTTCTTTATAGTTAAATGGAAATCAAGTTTTATCCGATGGCATAAGAGACTACAAATAGTTTGGCTGCTGAAGTGCATTGTGTTCGACCTCCCTATTTTTGTTTTACCTTTAGTGATATATACTGAACATATGGGTGTTATGGCACTAGATAATAGACATTTTCTATTTCCATTGTGGGAAGGACGGGGTTTCTTTTTTAGCCCAACATGATGTTATGATGTATTGTTATCATGCTCCATGTTCTTTGTCTTTATTTTTCTCCTGGCTGTGCTGTAGGATTATATCTTCATGCTGCCACCGAGACAAAGCTTGTTGTGGATACTTCAAGAGGAGAAACACTGCGCATCAATGTAATGTTACTCCCACCTTGAGGCTGAGTGATGTAATTATCTGAGTTTTTGAGGTTTTGAATGTCTGAATGCTCAAAGTCGTTTATTTTTACTCCCTTTTAGAACTTCACTCTCTTCCACTATAGTATTGTATTGCATTCTGAGGATTGGAAGAAGCTGATCTGGATTTCTGAGGCGGTTATTGCAAAAGACTGATTGTAACATTGATTTGATCTGAAATTGCAGTTTGATTTCACCTTTCCAGCAATTCCATGTTCAATTCTCAGTGTTGATGCCATGGATATCAGTGGAGAGCAACATCTTGACATTGTATGTGCAGCAAACAGGTTATATTGTCCTGTTACTAAGTTCCTAGTTTTCTCCAACCCCACATGATTTCATTCTCTTGATTGCTAGTTTTGTGTATAGAGCTAGAATCCTTAATTTTCCTTTAGGATTATGGTTCTCATTGAGTTGTCAAGTTAAATGAGACTTGACCAGATAATCTCTGTGAAGTATTGTGTGCCACTCCACATGGCTGAATATCTGCTCCCTGTGCGTACCTGAGTATGTCATCTCCTAGTGGAAATAATAATATAAAGCTACAATTAGCAACTTTGCTCATTATGCTTTCCTTACCAATTAATATATCATTTTTTTATAATGTTACCATTATCACCAAATATATCCTTTTTTTATGACCTAGAAATCCGTCAAGGAGCCGACTTTTCGGGACAACCACAACTTTCGAAACTCTAGGAGGATAGGCCTACCCCTCTACCCTTATCCACTTAAATACTGGACTTAGTTCGCTAGGCGCAAGACTTGAACTTGTAACCTAATACACAAGTCCCTCAATCTTTGCCAATTGAACCGACTCCAGAGCTAATCAATATTTTTTTTGCCAATCATGTCTGTTCTTCAGTACCACATTATTCAAAGATAGAACTTGTAGGCAATGAGGAACACACCTTAGTGTGTAGCCTAAATGAGGTGAAGCGCGACCTTCTCTGAGCTTCATGGCTTAAGCATGCCTAAAATGAGCATTTGACAACACTCAGTGAGGGCTGTGTAATAGGATCCAAACAGGGTCTCTTGATTTTTTTCCTATTCCTCAACCACTCAGCCAAAAAAAGAAAAGGAAAAAGTGTTCTTTTATCCACGTGTTTTTTCTTGCTCTTACATCCTACCTTGTTTGACATAACAATGACATGAAAGAATTATAATCTTCTAAATTGTATATGCTTGTCTAAGCCGATGGAGTTTCTTTGAAATGATCTTTAACTGCTATCTAGTATCTGCCACTACTGAGCTGTTCTAAGATTCTGAGGGTAAATGGGAGTTTTTCTTTGTTTATATTTTGTTTGTTTTTCAGTATTTGATGCTTCGCTTATGTGTTGGGAGGCACTGAGTCTTACTAAGTGTGTAATCTTCTCTTTCCTTGGATCTGACTAAGTCATTTCCTAACTCTAATTTCTTAATTATCAAGAAACAAAGCTTAATTGTGTAAGACAAACAGTACATTGTAAACTAGGCTGCAAGAGGGCCTGTGTGCAATGAAGCTAAGCGCATCACTCTCAGCTAGGTATGGGACATGCTATTATTGCAGTAGAAGCTAAGGCCATTATGAAAATAATAACCAAAGTTGTGAAAGTAAAGATAATTGCAAGCTACTTGCACTATTTATTGGAATTCTAATGCCGATGAGTATGCTCTTTGGGTTTTTGTATGATGTGGTTATATTTATACTTGCAGAGACATGACATCATCAAGAAAAGAATTGATGTTCTCGGAAATGTTATTGAGACAAGGAAGGAGGGCATTGGTTCTCCTACGGTGAGATACAAGTTACTCTTTATTTTATCAAAAGTAGCTGATGTAAAAATTTATCAAGCTTTATTTCAAATTTTATAGCTGTCAAATATCTGGATTTAAAGAAATAATTTTGGCCGCTATTTGCATTCTGGATTTTCATGGATCAAATAAAAATTATGACTTTTGATTTAAGAAGCATGCTCTATTTATTCCTTTCAAGCACTGAGTCTATTGACTTTTTTCCAACAACAGATTGATAGGCCTCTGCAAAGGCATGGAGGAAGACTTGAGCACAACGAAACATATTGTGGTTCCTGCTATGGTTCTGAAGGGGTATGTTCCTACTTCGTGATGCTAGAAATCTCTCTTAGTTTATGATTTAAGCTGTAGTATCATCCTCTTTGTAAATTTAATCTCTTAGTTTTGTTTACTTTCATGCATCCATTCTTTTTGTTTGTCCTTGATTATACCACAAATACAGATAATTATCTCATTAAACTGTTTCTTATACATACCAACTCTGAATTCCTGTCAACTTTGCAGTCGGATGATCATTGTTGTAACACCTGTGAAGATGTTCGTGAAGCCTATCGAAAGAAAGGTTGGGCATTGACAAACCCAGATGAAATTGACCAGGTACGTTGAAAATTGATCATTGAAGGAGTTATATATTTTGTGTGTTTTCTTCTTCTCCAAATTATTCCCTGAAACTGAAGTCATTTTTCCTCCATGAAAGTTCGACTACCATAGCTTCTTTCTCATGTGAAAATAATAGATCTAAGAAATTAACAGTACTGAAATTCCATTTCGCACCTCGTATCAAAGTTATGAAACATAACATGGATGTGATAGAAGAACTGTGAGCGGTCTCACAATCTCAAAGAAACAAATGTGACGTGATAATTTTTGTACGTGTATGCTGAATGGAATGAATGTGATTGATCTAACTTTTTTTCTTAACTATATGCAAAGGTCAATTGTGACTATTCGATACTGTACATTTTATACATTAGCTGTTAGGATAGCATTTATTTGACGTTTGAAATAAGATTATATTCAATCGATTTTGTTTAGTAGAATTATATTACGGGTAATCACAGAAACCGTGTGTGATTTTTATTCTAATTACCAAATATCTCATGTAATTTCATATTAGCAAATCTTCTGCAATTAATTTTTATGTAAGACAACCAGCTTGGTTTGGGCATCTCCAACCTTACCCTCTATTTCACTCTCAAATATAGAGTTCTCTATTTTTTCAGGCAACCAACTCCAACCCAATTCTCTATTCCACTCTCTAAAAAAGAATCTTCTTCTCTTGCCTCAATATTGTATTATCATTTCTATTTTAAATCCTTTCTTTCTTTTTTCCAAATAATCACCCTATATGATTTTCATGTAATATAAAATTTTATTATTTTTCAGATTCTTTATATAATATAAATTTATATTTTATTCTAAATTTCTAAAGAATAACTATGAATAATTGTAAAAAGAACAACCGCAATCACAACCACAACTTCTCTGAATCATACATTAATTTTTTTTCCGAATATTGTTAAATTTGGAAACGACCTACCGGATTATTAAATGATTATTGTGATTTTTAAAATTATTATGTTATGTATTGTATTGTATTGTTATGTTGTATTTGTATTTAAATGGCTTAAGTCATTCATGACCACCTAAAGTTGTCCGCATATTTCACTTAGACACCTCAATTAAGAGTTGTACCTATTGAACACCTATCTTGTTCAAAACATGTACCTATTGAATACGTTTTGATGACATGGCATCATAGGTGTAATACACCTCTGAGAAGCGCGTGAAACAAAAAAAATTACTTATAGACCAATCACAAAATAACACATCAACATTCAAAAAGTAAAGCAAACATTTCAACATTAAAAAAAAAATCCCTAAAACATGTCTTCTTCCCCAATTCCAAACCACCTTGCTACATTTCCTCCTCACCAGTCACCAGCTAAATCGTTTTGCCACTTTCCCCTGCCACGCACCCTTCCTATATTCTCCTTCATTTTTCCTTTCTACTATCATTCCACCATCACCAATATCGTCTTTGTTATCTTAGTCGAAAAAGTACTCATTAAATAAATAGCAGTCAAAATTTAAAAAAATTCAAAAAATTCTAACATTATAAAATGTAGAAAAATTCAAAGAGTTGAATATGTAGGAGGGAATTTAATCAAAAAATAAATAAATCAAATTGGTAAAAAAAATTCGGTGAACCTCCATTTTTTCCGTCAAGACTACTTTGTATCTAAAATTATTTTCTATGAAATTGTTAAAAAATTCAAGCCCTAAAAAACTCTCAACATAAAAAATATCAACAAATCTTAGTTGATGTTTGAGGAATACAACGAAATTGGAGAAATGGCAGCTATGGTGTTGATGGAAATCACCAAATCGGGATAGAAGGGAGAGGGTAGGTAGCAAATATGGTGTTGATTTTCCTAATCACCATGTGGTGGACGCACTGAGGTGGCCGGTCGGCGGACTGGTTGCTACCGGGAATGTTCTGGGTGGGTGGGTGGGTTGTGTAGAGTTCATTGTTGCCTTTTTTTTTTTTTTTTTTTTACTTTAAAATATTTTCTTATAATATATTTTTATATTTTTGAATCCAAATGACATATGTCACAATTTAATTCGTCGTTGTGTCATGTCATCGCGAGTGTATTTCACACACTTCACATTTTTGTTTAATTGTCAAAAAAATGTCGAAGAGGTATCAATTTGAAGGGGTAGAAGTGTTCAATAGGTACAAGCCTTAGTTGATGTGTTCAAGTGAATTATGCAGACAACTTTAAGTGGCCGTCGATGACTTGAGCCTATTTAAATTATTATGTTATGTATTGTATTTTTAATTAAAATTTTCATTTCATCATTAAATTTTGTGCATTCTTCAGTGAAAATTAACCATAATATCAAAAATATATTCACTTACATTTAAAAAGAATTATGAATATTAGAGATTTAATTAATATCATTATATGAAAAATAATATGTTAGTTACAAAGTAATAGAAATATAATGTTCAAAAAGTGAAATAGAGAGTATGAATAATAGTGCTCCAAATTTGGAGAACTACTATTCAACTCTCTATAATTTGAGAGTAGAGGATAAAATAGAAAGTGCTTGGAGACGGCATTCTCTAGTTTACTCTCCAAATATAAAGAATGGAGACTAAAATAGAGTAGGGTTGGAGATGGTCTTTTAATGGGATGTAGTGCCTGTAGGTGACATTATCTTTTAAAAATGGATGTTTTTTTATCAGTAAAATATTAGTGACCTAATCCTGTAGCATATGTACATCAATGTACAACTAATACTTAGGCATTCACAAAGTTGTCAAAAATTTACTTGGGATACATTTCGCAGAGGATTCTAGTTTTGATGACACTACGGAAAATATGATTACCATACATCATTTCTGAAAAAGTGTTTAAGGAGTTGCTGATTTTGTAACACACATTTTTTCGAGCAACTTTGAAATAAAAAGCTTCCAGAACCCCAAAACTACTTATTTAATGACTTGTATTTTAAACTCTAGAATATGGGTGAGTTTATTTTTTCCATTTCAAGGATTATTCTTTTTTCAATAAACTTCATAGTTTCTACACATAATGCACAGAACTTAAATCACAAAGGAAAAGAGTTTAAAATAAGAATTTGAAATTTAGCTTTATTGTTTTTCCATTTTCATATTTGGTAGAGATGCAAAGGAATAAAGTAAAACCATTTCAATAAATGTGAATGGGAAAATGTCGAACTCTGGAAGATTTAGATGTTGATTGCGAAAAGAGCAAGGAATAAGATGGTAGGGCAAAACCATCACTTCTAAGGGTAAAGTGGTATGGTTTTCCCTTAACCCTCAACTAGGTGAGAGGTAATCATTACTTTTAGGGATTTTCTTTAATCTGTTCGAACCTTAGAATAGATTTATGTAATTAGTAGTACATTTTGATAATCAAAAGTTATCCATGTGACCTCGTGACCGGGAGGTCACAAATTCGAGTTGTGGAAACAGTCTCTTGCGTAGATGCAAGATAAGGCTGTGTACAATAGATCCTTGTGGTCCGGCCTTTCCCCAGACCCCGCTCATAGCAAGAGCTTAGTGCACCGGACTGCCCTTTTAAAAAAGTTATTAACTTATAGAATGGTAAGAAATTGAGTGTAAGCTGAATCTTTTACGTAAGTGTTTATTTTGAGAGATCAATTCTTTAGACCATTTTGTGACAAATTGTTGGATGGAAGTTCCTTTTTTGTTTATAAAAATAAAGATGGAGCAGAAACGTATCAAATGGGTTGTTGCTCTTGATGAATAGCATGCAACTTCTGCAGGATTTGGTTTGTGGGAAATATTAGCCAAACTAGAAATGGCGTCACAAGATTTATAAACAAAGAGATCCGTTTGGCCATGCGATATGGTATCATGATATGGAATCATGAAATGAAATTGAAGTATTGTTTGGACATGCGATATGAAATTTTTGTGTTGTATATTTTCTCATAAACATAAAAATCTCATAAGTTGTAAAACTATTAAAATTATCCCAATTGTTTATTCAATCTTATTAAATAAACAAAAACTTATAAAATCACATAATAAATTATTACAAAACTATTTGTTCTCTACTTAAGTAATTGTTTCATTTAACTTTAATTTAATAAAAAAAAATTAAACATAAATTGTAGTATACTGGTCTTTAATATAATCTTCCACACATAGTACGGACAATTTTCTCACGTTGAACTTGCATTTCTCGATTATGTGACCGAGAAGACGAACCAACATTGTTACTTTGAGCCATTTGTTGGTCAATATCATCTGCACCTATATTTTCATGCTCATAATAGACCATATATATTTCATCACTTTAACAATCGGTTGGTATGGGTTAAGTGACTATATGTTGGTGAGAATAATAAATTTTATGTCGGTGAGAATAATAAATATTAAAAAGTAATGATGTGATTATAAATTTTATTTACATATGAAATAAATGGTTAGTAGATATAAATGTGGGTTGTTTTAACAAAATATAAACTCGTGGATCAATTTTTGTATTAAAATA
This sequence comes from Solanum verrucosum, assembly GCF_900185275.1. Lineage (NCBI taxonomy): Eukaryota > Viridiplantae > Streptophyta > Magnoliopsida > Solanales > Solanaceae > Solanum > Solanum verrucosum. The sequence goes on from NW_026019954.1 coordinate 2,292,930, forward strand.
TTTCAAATCATGATATGGAATTACCATATAATTCCATATCATGGTTTTTGGAGAATATGGAATCATGAGATGGAATCAGCGTAAAATTGCATGTCCAAACGCTGATTCCATCTCACGATACCATATCGTGATATGGTATCGCATGACCAAACGCCTACTAAATGTCTCTTTTGTAACAAGATACAAAATGGTAATCCGAACGTTACAGCTTGTCCAAGTTGCCCAGCTCATGCGAAGGAAGAACTGCAAAAGTTTATCGGATAGAAATTGTGTTAAAGACAAATGTGATAAGATGTTGATTTATTTATGTTTTAGTTTTGATTTGCTCGTCCTATGGAGGATTTTGTGTTATCTACTTATTACTCCATTTAAATTGAACATTTCCTTGTATATTTTTTTATTTTGGTCTTTAAAAAATAATAATTGCGCTTCGCTTCATGCTTTAAGAGAAGCAGGGCCTTGTTCGCTTTTTTCCGCTTCACGCTTCCCTGAACACTAGCACAGCGTGACGACAAACTTCAAAATAGCTGCTTTTGCTTCATATATTTTAACATATTTTGCATACATATTATTCAATTAATATGAAAAGATCGCATGGATATTGAGCTTTAATTATTTCATGATGTGCTGATCGAACTCATGGCTGATCTTTTCTTCTCTCTTTCGAAATTCATATGAGTTAGTGTAAGAGAGAGGGTTTCCTAGAAAAGATCAAAGAGGAAGAAGGTGAAGGATGCAATATGTATGGGTTCTTGGAGGTCAATAAAGTGGCTGGAAATTTCCACTTTGCACCTGGGAAGAGTTTTCAGCAGTCAAATGTTCATGTCCATGATTTGCTCACATTTCAGAAGGATAGTTATAATGTAAGATGTTTTCGCAACTTGGTTCATCTGTTCATGTTTGTTTTTTGTGCCTAAATGTTTCTTTACTGAAAACTACTTTCAACAGATTAGTCACAAGATCAATAGATTAACTTATGGAGAATACTTCCCAGGTGTTGTGAATCCTCTTGATGGGTACATCACCTTTGCTAGTCTTTACATTGTTCGCTGGTGTCTTTATATGATGGATGTACAATGACACATGTATTTTGACTGTTCCTTTTTTTTTTCAATCCAAATTGCAGTGTGACGTGGACACAAGAAACACCCCACGGCATGTATCAGTATTTTATCAAGGTTGGCATTTTATCCTGTGACTGCCCTCTTACTTTTCCTTTCTTCCCTGTTTCTGCTATTTACATGAAATTCTGTGAGTTTGTAATTTTCACTTAATCTTAGTGTTTCCTGGCTTACTTATCATAGAGTGGTCAAGGATTAATGCCTAGAGCTTTCTTTTCCCCGTCCCCTGTCCCCAATCCCCTTGTCACTTGTACTTGTATTTTTTTTCTTTAAAGAGAGATAGAGAGAGAGAGAGAGAGGTAGTAGCTCTTTGAGTTACTGAGATTTAGTCCTTTAGTAAGTAGTTGGTTTTCCAAGCTTAAGGACCAATTCAACCATTATGAAACTCCTATGATCAGTATGAGCTCATTTACCCAAGACTATCCATTTGCCCAGTCTTGGACTCTTGGTGGCAAAAACTTTAGACCTGTTCTTGTGGGCTATAGCAAGTTCCCAGTGGACTAGTTGATGTATCCACAAGCTGGTGCATGCCCCACTACATCCCCCAAAACTGATAATCGTGTAATCTATCAAAACAAGAAGGAAAGATAATCATTTCTAAAGATGCAGACCACTTCCTTTTCGCGAGTCAATGTTTTCTCGTTCCGAGTAATTCAAAAACAATTTACCTTTCTAGGAAAGGAAGGTTCCATCACACTATCAAAAAGAGATAGAATAGACCCTATTTCATACTGAGACTACTTTTCCTTTTTCTCCTTGAGCCGAGGGTCTATCTGAAACAACCTCTCTGCCTCCCAAGGTAGGTAGGGGTAAGGTTTGCGTACACACCACCATCCCTAGATCCCACTTGTGGGATTGCACTGGTATGTTGTTGTACTACTTTCCCTATCTCATTTCCTCAAAAACTAAATATACCTTACGAATCCCAAATGTTTCACCAATTGTCATTGAACACTAAACATTGCAACCCTTGTAATGGAAGTTTGATGATACTGCTTTCGCTCTGTTTTCGTGCAAAAGTTAATTAATGGGTTTGTAATTTAATGCATGATTTAAATATTAAACAGTGCCTGAAATGGAGTAAAGGTCATGAAAAAAGCACAAATCGTATTATATGATTAACAAAACTCAAATTAAAGGAGCGTACGTTGATCTGATTGCTTGTTCATGTTGTCTGCTAAGTTTTGTAGACTCTCACTACCACCTCAACACTTTTGATTTGTTGGATAGTACAACTTTTATTCTCTTGTGCATTCGAAGTAGAACATATATCATATTAAGGTGTGGGATTCTCCAAAAGTAGTGTATTTTTAAAGTACCCAACATTGGTACGGCTATATTTTTGAAGAGTCCGAGAAACATCAATTATTATTGTCATTGTGGAAAGAATAAGGTCAAAAATTATATCTATGATCTGTAACATCTTTTTCTGTTTGTGATACAAAAACATAAAAAATATCTGGTTCTACCATTTTGTAATTTTTGATGTCCATATGGTATTTGCTGTTGGATGTTTCAGTATATATACACTCTTGTTGTTGTTATTGTTTTGTTATAGTGGAAATAATAATGTCAAAGATGATAACTATAATCTGTAACCATCTTTCTTCATTTGGAAAAAAATTGCATAAACCTTCATCTGGCATTCTTTAATTTTGGCATTTGCTATTGCCATGTTGACATGGCACATTATTTGTTCTTGGAATGTTAATTCTCATCTGTCATATGATAACCACTGTACATTAGGTTAACCTAATTTTTTGTGAGTTATCGATGGAAAGTTACTGTTATTGTCGATAGTAATATCTAGTTATTTGCTACAGGTGGTACCTACAGTATATACAGATGTCAGTGGGCATACCATCCAGTCAAATCAGGTTTTCTAATTCTTCAAGCTATCTACCTGCATTTGCTGTACTACTAATAGACCACAAAATCTGATACAACAGCTTATCGTTTGCAGTTCTCGGTAACTGAACATTTTAAAGGCGCAGATTTTGGTCGTTTTCAGTCTATTCCTGGTGTTTTCTTCTTCTATGACCTTTCACCAATCAAGGTTTGACATTGTTCCATTGCTCAAATTTCTAAGTCGCTAATTTGCCTCTGAAACCTATTTATTTTCTTCATCATAACCTCTGTAAATTGTTATATTAAGGCTTCATCTCTTTAAAATAATGGGGTTGATGGGAGGCCTGGGGTAGTAGGGGGGAAGGGCCATTGAGCCTTTACACTATAGGAAGGAAGGAAGCATTATTGCCACTAAGTTATTACTCAATTCTTTAATAAGGATTTTTCTCTTTCCTGTTTTCACCCGTTTCTTGTTGTCCTTAATTACATATCTTATCTGGCTCTGTTTCAGGTAACATTCACTGAGCAACACGTGTCATTCTTACACTTCTTGACGAATGTCTGTGCTATTGTTGGAGGTAATTATAGTCTTCATCCTTTCCTGTTTATCTCGCTAATATTGATTACATCTTGAAAAAGTATTTCTTCTATTCTATTATACGTGACAATGTTTGAGTAGACACAGAGTGTAATATGTTAATTTGACTTATATATTATCTTAGTGATGGTGAAAGAATATTGAAGTAACGGTTTTAATGTTAATTTTCTAGAAACATCACATTATTAAAATTTGAACAAACTAATGAATTTGAAATCTTGGAAGTCGTATAGCAATGGAGTGGCAATAAACATTTTTCTTATAATGGTGGTGCCCGGGTCAATTTGCACGCACCTTGACTATTTCATTGGGTAGCTGCTACCTCCCACCAGCATAGGTGTTGGGTAACTCTACCACCAAGATTTAGGCAGACGGTGTTAAACAGTTTCGAATGTCATATAATTGGATTGAAGGGAGTACTGACTTTAAGAATTTGTTGAATATAGAACAACAATTCTTATTAGAAGACGATATATTTCCAATATTTCTCTATGCTGCGCTGTATCACTCTGTGCACCTATTTATTCTAATTTCTTTCTGTTATTGGAAAATGAACCTTTGAGAGGGGTTGTACAATTATTTCCAGAGATGCAGAACTCATCATTTTCGACATGGAGTATAAATTTATATATGAAAAATTACGAAAATTCAACAAATATTAAATTCTGAACTCATGATTTTAGAAGTCTATGAGTTCAATGATTAGAACCTTGAAAGTTGAACCCATCACCCTTCGGGGTGGCCCAGTGGTTTGGGCTTGGGACTTCCATGTTGGAGGTCTCAAGTTCGAAACCCCTTGCCAGCGAAAGCAAGGGGTTTGCCTTCTGGGTCGAGCTCGTTGCACCGGGCTTGCCTAGTGCGGGTTACCTCTCCTATGTGGTTTGTGAGCTATTGCATAGGATCGGGGGTTTTACCTTGTGCGCACCCAAAGGATAGCGGCTGCTGGTTTCCCTTGTCATCAAAAAAGTTGAACCCATCAAAGTTAAATCCAGAGACTGCCTCTGGTTGTTCTTACTCTTTCGTTGGCTCCACTGAAGTTACTCTTTGATAATGTTATATATCTGCAAGTTGATGTGTTTGATCAGATCACGGATGAAATACCACTTGGTAGCTCTACAACACTGATGCAACCTATAACCATCTAGGACTTGCTCCCACAGTGAATCACATCATGTAGTTTGGTCGTAATTGTAGTCGCCTTGTCATATTACCTATTTACAATGCTGCTCTTTTTCTTTTCTTTTTTTATTGGTTATATACTTGGAAGAATCTCTTTTCATTTGGAAATAAAAGGTGTTAGCCTCTTGTGTTTTAGACCAAAGTAGTACTTGCATCACATCAATGATGTTTGATTGTGTACTCCATATGTTGTAAATTTCTGGAAATTGTATCCAGGTGTTTTCACTGTGTCTGGGATACTTGATTCATTCATATACCACGGTCAAAAGGCGATCAAGAAAAAGATGGAACTTGGTAAATTTAGCTGATTGGTGGGTGCCCGTACTCTGCGTTGCTTACCATAACGGAATCGGTCTAGACAAGGGAGACAAAAAGATTGGACCAGCTGTGACAAGGTTCAACTAACTTTTGCATTACAGTAGCTTTTCTTGAGAGAATATGATTGGATCTTAGTAGCTTTTTTGTATCCTGTTATTGTAGACTTGAACATCAGTTTTTCTGGAAGTGATATTACAGGAGATCAAATGCAGAGAAGGGGGATTGTTTAAGCGGTAGAATTTGTTCACTTTTTCTGATAAATTAAAAATTGTACATGAAGGATTCTGAGGAACTTCATTAGACCAGTGGAAACTTTTCCTTTTTTTTTTTTTTTTTGTTCTGCCCTTCTTGTGAGTCTTTCATCAGAGGGCTAGGTGGTTTGATACGTCCAACACATTAAAAGGATGTCACGATTAGGTGGGGCAAATGAGCGAGTTGGATCAAATATAGGTCCGTTGATATAATGGGTTAAACAAAAAACGTAGTATAAAATATCTGACTTGCCCATTGGATTAACCAATCAAAATAAATGGGTATTTTTCATCCTTGGGATGCTTCATCGAATAGGATTCTTTACTGTGTCCACATTTTATAGGAATATTTTGTCCTCTTTTTTTTCTTCTTCAAATTTGTAGACCCATTGGCTCTAAACATTTACATAGAGATCATTAGCTCAACTTAAACTTTGCATAAAAGATCAAACCAAAATTCACATAAGAACAAAAAGATTCTATAAAATGCTAAATCCAGAGGATGCATATCCTTTTCCCTTTTGTTTTCTAATTGAAGATTAACTCACTCCACTTGGCATATCCTTTTCTTCAACTTGAATAAAAAACAATATTATTTATTTATAGAGTAGAATCCACTTTTTACTTTCTTCTGTTCACACGTGATTCTATCTTGTGATTGGATGAAACCGAACAAATGCAAGGAGAAAAAAATTCCGATCATTTTATTTTATGTGAGATCATTTAATTTGACATTAAAAAACTTTTGAAACTTCCAAGTTAAATTTTAAAAAATTATAATAACTTAATTATATGTCCAAAAAAATTTCAAAATTTTTATCTCGAAAAGAAGTAAAAACTATCCATGCCCATAAATTTTTAATCAATCGCATCATTTTATTTGAGAATACTATGATTCTCCTCCCAATGAGCTACATAAAATTGACTAGCGTGCATGCTGATAGTTTGAAATGTATTCTTTTTTATTATATTAAAAATTAAAAAAAAAAAACTACCGGTGGCATTTGAAAATGTCACATCAACTTTGAAATAATATTAGAGAGCGATAGTAATAGTTTGAATAATTGGAGTGAGATATAATCGTAAATGAAGGAAGATTAAATTCCATAATGACTGCTACTGTGTATGATTATGAGCACACACTAAGATTTTTCAAGATATTTTCAACCTTAGAACATACTATATTAATTCACATTTCCTTTTCGATCATTTCAATTATAATTTATAAGTGAACAAAATAAAACAAAATCTTGAATCACATGTATTTATTACCCTTACTATGCTGGTAAAATAAATAAAAAGAAATGATGCGATAAAAATACTTATTATACCTAATACAGGGGCGGCTCGACAGTGTTAAAAAAAAGACATGTGCCTTAGGCCCCAAAATTTAAGGGGCCTCATTTTTAATAATAATAGGTTATAAGTTAGTATTTTTTCTAATAAATATTGAATACTATTTGTAGAAAAAGTAATTTTTCATGAAAAATGAAGGAATTATTAGAAGAATTTGACATATTTGGAGTACTATATCTCATTAAAAATAATTTAAAATAAGAATGGTTATATTATCAATTGAAAACTAGAACAAATCAATTAGATAAAAGTTATTAACAATTTAACTTAAGGCCCCGTTTGATTTTTGTTTTAGGCCACGAATATGCTTGAGCCTGCCCCTGACCTAATATTTACATCAAATCAAATAATTAATTTTAAGATCATCACAAACTAAAGTAGTATGATTGTTTTTTCCTGTGTTATGATTCTACATTCCACTTGTCTTCTTTTTCAATAATATTGTTCTGGGGGATTTATTTTTTTGTTGGCATGGTGTAGAATATGAGAATATAAATTAAATGGTGGCTGAAGAGTTGAAATTCATTATCTTCAAAAGATTTGATATGATTGATTATATTGTGGGAATTCCATTTTCAAAAGTAGCAAGTCGGCAAGGAAACTGCACTGCTTTTCTTTAATTCTCCATTTCCATCATTATATCCTTCCTCTTTTTCTAAAAAAATTGGTACTCCGTACGATCTAATCGTACATAGAGACTTCAAATTGTGCGGGGCTAGGGGTCGATGTAGCTAAGTGAATTAAGACAGTGAATTATGAATCCATGCGCGGGTTTAATTCCTCTATTTCAGCTTATATAAAAAAAAATTAATGTAAAAAGTCTAATTTTAATTTTATTTAACAAATTTTATTTTTTATTTTATTCTTAATGATAAAATTCATTTTTACCTCACATATCATGTTTAAGATTATAAATTTTAAAATGCATTTATTATTTTTAAGTTTAATATTCAATTAATTAAATAGAAATAACACAAAATGAAACTGGACGGAATGAGAAGCATTTGATAGTTTTCGGCTACTCATGATTCATACCTCCACTTCTAGAATCAGGAATAATAAGAATTCAATGGCTGTGCTCTTAGCGGTGGAATCAGAATATTTATTAAAAATATTTATTATGAAGAAATAAAACACTCAAAAAAATTAAAAAAATTCAATATCTAATATAGATATATTTAAAATATTTTAATTATGTATTAATATACTCTTATCAATTTTTGTCGCAAGAGTTCGAAATAAACTCCCTTGATTATATTTGGCTCCGCCCTTATTTGCGTGCCTCATTATTACTCTATTATTTTAATCAGTGTAGTCCACAAAACTTCAAATGAAATTCTTGACTATTCTACTCAACTACCTCATATTTATGTACTCGCACCGACCTTAATTACTTATCCATTTTTTCTTTTATAGTGTCTCTAATTATTTGTTCATTTTGACAAATCAAGAAAGAACAATATTTTTACCTATTATATCTTCAATTAAATGATTAATTATTTTTTAAAATGCAGAATGTTTCATCCACTTTATAATTAATAGGGGTAAAATAGTAAACTCACTCTGTCATTAATTAATTTTTTAATAGATATGCCAATTCAAAAATGGATACGTAATTAGGGACAGGAGTATTGAATTGAATGACTATTTCAAGCAGTCAATCAGAAATTCGTGCTGAAAATGACTATTTTTTTGTGGAGAGAAATTGACAATACAACTTTTGATCAAAATCCACTTTTTCTTAAACGTTTCGTGACCAGTTTCTCAACTTTTTTTAAAAAACAAAAAAAAACAAAAAAATACATTTAAGTTTGAAACACTTTCAAGTCAATTGATTTATCAACTTTGTCTTAATTTCAAATTAGTTTACATTAATAATACGAGTACAAAGAGACTATGTATGTCAAAAATTTTACTTGATAGTAACATATTTTGAAACCAATAAATCGAAAGGATTATTGTAGTCTATATATTTCAAGTTCGAACTCCAAATATTCAAATCCAAATCCTCCTCTGGACGCGTACGGAGGCAGAGGGAAGTTGAAACCTCTTCATTAAAAAATTATATTACTATGTCAATAAGGTAAAATCTTTTCTTTTTTTCTTGTTCTTTTACCCTCTCTATGATTTTTTCCCCCTCTTAGTGATTCAAATCCACGATTTTTACCCTCTATTATCTATATAAGGTAGGGAATCAAATACTGATCACCAACAAAATAAAATTAATTCATATAATCAACCAACTGAGTTACTAAAATTCTTCTCTAAACATTTCTTAAATTCCTTAACTTATTTATGAAATCGCCTCACTCCACCTCCAACATAATAGTTACAAAAACAATTGTAATGTACTAGTGTAGCATAACAAATTGTAAACGGTTTTTCTGCCCCCTTTTCTAAATTAACAAGAAATAATACATAAATATACACTTCTAACTTAATTTAAGATGGCATCGATATCCTTCCATCATGAGTATGCACAAGTAGACAATAAAATTTGTATAAATAGAACATATAGACACATTTATCCTATGTGACATCCTACACAACAATTTGTGTATTATATCACGGAGAACATGTGTGTTTACTTGTTAAATTTTATACAAGTTTAAATGTTCAATTGTGTAGATCCGAAGTTGGAGGACAAAAACACAACTAAAGCCAAATTAAATGACATATTTATGTATTATGTATTATGTTAATTAACAATACCATCAATTCAAATCTAGATTAGATTAGAAATGTTCATTAGAATTGTCTTTAGTAAAAATAAAAAATATTTTTTTTAAAACTTTTTCTCCTAGGGTTAGGTAATTTGCACATGGAATCTAGGTTAACTAAAAAGTGAAACCATAATTATAACTACGTCTGAAAATTGAGAAATAATTAATGCATCCCAACAACTTTGGTGTGTAGTGGATAAACCATGTGGGATTGAGATTGAAATTGATATGATTCCACCAAGTTGCTTCAACAAACTTTTACTGCTACTACTATATTCAAACAAGGAATAAATGAATGGAGAAGAGATATTTAATACATAGTTTCCCTTCTTCAACTATGAGTGTGACATTTCACAAAAAATCCATACAAAAAGAAGACGACAATAATACATAGTTGGCCACTAGTGATACGATCCAAGATAAATAATATAGCGCAACATTAAAGAACGATAACTCAAAGCAAAGTAAACACATAAGTCTTGAACAACAATCGAACAAACTTGATTGCCTTCAAAGAACAACAAACTAAATTCCGTAGTTAATTTCATGTTTTCTAATAATAGCGGTTATTCCTTGGACATTTTCACTCTTAAAATGAGTCAATGGTCCATTGAACATCTCGAATCCTCTGGAATACGTTCTATTAGGGGTGTGCTCACAGGTCGATTTGGGCCAGTTTTTGGTCAAAACCAAAACAACTTAATCAGTTTTAAAGCTATATTAAAATCAAACCAAATCAAATATAATGTATTTATCGGTTTGATTGTTAACGGTTCCGGTTCGATTTGGTTCAGTTATTCGGCATTAACCATACACAAAAATAAAATAAATAATTCATTCTAAACGTGAAAAAGTGACAACAATTCACTAAAAATGAAAAATAGTTAGAATGACTGACATTACAAAACTTTTGATCATTGAATTTACCATGAATAAAACTTCAAAATTCACTATTATGCCCTAGAAGGAAGAAACAGTGACTTTCATTCTTACCTTGGACATTTTTACTTTCATAAGTAAATTATAAATACATTTTGATTGAAACATATATAAGTTCTTTGAAACTGTTTATAAAAACAAAATATTATGTATGTATAATATTAAAATATATGTATATAATTTGTTGGTTCGATTCGATTATTTCATCGGTTTTTGCGAACAAAATCATAACCAAATCAAATACTATCGATTTTTTAAAATTTAAAACCAAACCCAATCCAAATAAAATTGATTTAGTTTGATTTATCGGTTTGAATCGATTTTTATCTAAATCATAAACCCACTACGTTCTATATTATATAGACTATTCAAGATCGTATCAACTAGTATATGAATTATGATGAAATTGATTAAAATATTAGAGCATGGTATAAAATATAATCGTCAAAATTCATAACACAAAACTTGAAGTAAAACGTATTTGATTATTGTATTGCAAAAAGTATGGTGATAATTTATTTTTCTTTTTTTAGAACCCACCCAGGATACATAATCCGTCTCTGCCCTTAGGGTGAGCACTCTAAGGTGCGCACTAGGTAAATCCTCCACTGTGTAATAGCCTGCAAACCACACAGGGGATGTAAACCGCACTAGGCAAGCCCTATGCAACATACTCGACTCAGAAGGCATTGAGGGGGGATCGATCCCGAGTCATATTCCAGAAGGACGATAATTTCTCTTTTTATCTAATTTTTGAAGTGTCATGCTCATATTAATGGTGGAAACGACTTGATCTTCCTCTCTACAATTAGCTAGTGGGGTACGCGTTTGGCTGCTCACAATTCAAAATAACACCCCACTTAATTAAACGGATCGGACCATATAATTCAATGAGCCATCCGTATGCATTATTGTCATACGGAGAACTAGAAGTAGGGATAATTGCGGACCTAAATCATTCGTCCATCTAGTTTGTATAACGTATTTTGTATTTACGTTATTCTTATTTATCGTTCTTTATTTCCGACATTCAATTACTATTTCCTTCTATTTGTTATTTGGAAATTGTATTTTAGTAAGTCTAGGCGAACATAAGATTTGAAGTCTATGTATTTTAAATTTTAACTCATTTTGCTTACTTAATTTAGAATATTTTTTTTATACCTATTTAATAAATTTTCTAACGCAAATATAAGATTTGGATCAAATTAAGCAATTAGATTCTCCCCACTCATCGTAAAATAAACATGTTTTGTAATCTTCTCGTGTTAAAAGTTCTTCCGTTTCATTTTATTTAGCCCTTATTTCTAAAATAATTTTTTTCTTTTTATTTATCTATGTTAACAAATCAAAATATATATATTTAAAAAAATCTCAATACTACCTTTATTATTAAATGACCATTTAATGTACTACAAGTAAAATAAATCTCTTAATAAATTGAATATTTTCTTTAAGAGTAAGAATTTCACGTGGAGTGAATACGGTGCAAGTAAAATGAATCGAAGAGAGTATGACTTTAGTTGTATGGTTGACAACTCATCATTTAATATTCTGTTACGTACACTACTATATATATTCAGACGATTTCAACTCAAAATTGTTATATGAAAAAACATTGTATTTATATTAGTGAAAATTGAATGATAAATGGATTTGTATGCTAAATTAGCAAAGTAGTTAGGCAGGTGATTTAATTGCTACTTCAACAATAATAACGACAGCTATCTACTCTTTAATGTCTAAAAGCACTTGTCCGATCCACAGCTGGTTAAGAGTTGCTAAAATAACGTTTTCTCTATTTTTGGTTGCGTTTGTTCACGGGATTTAATTAATTTGGCAGTAAGAAAAACACAAAATTGGTGATTTTTATACCACACTAAAAGTATGACATTGGAAACACAAGATTTCATGAAAGAATTATTTCATTTTTTCAATTTATTTTGTGAGTGCGAGAATCGAATTGAATTACTTGAATTTTTACGGTGACAAAAAAGATTCCTTTTTTTTTTATATTAGTTGATCGTTGTTAACCTGATATACCTCTTAAGAAGGATCCCTTCTTATGTGTGTATGTTTGTTATGATCTCCTTGGCATATGTAATGTCTTTAGAGAGCTATATATATATAAGGGATTCAAACTCCCTTCAATAGAAAATTACGTTGTTTATACATGATTAAAGTAAGAGATATTGTTTCATGTGAGAAGTTTATCAAAATGAATTATACTTTACCCATTTGTGGGCCAAACTACCTTTTAAATTTTTGTAATGTTTTTGTGAGCTTTGGAGTAAACTAATGGAAGTTAAATTTGTTTATCACAATTCACATACAAATAAGCGAAATGTCCATTTTCATGTGTTTTTAGAGAGAATCCCTTTTAAAATGTAATGTCCAAAAAATATCTGTTTTGGGATCGAACTCAAATGCATGTTGAATCCCAATTCGACTTTTTGGTGCACCTATTTTTTCATATTTTAATTCCCTTGATAAAAATTTGACTCAGCCATGCATTATCCGACCCCTATCTCACTTGACTGGTGAACACTTATCGTAACCTTCAATTTACGCAATATTTTTTATTTTATTTTTATATTTACGCAATATAGTCTACGCGTAAAGTCATATATATTTTTCATGACATATATATGTTTTTCAATTATCCACAATATGTATAGAGATGAAAAAAGTTATAAATCAACGACTTTTTTACGTTATAAGCGCACTTCAAGTTAATCTCTAATAACAAAAACAATCATATTATTATCAATTAACCACTTAGAACTCTTGTAAAACATGTTAATCAAATTGTTTACATAATTCCAGATTTGGTTAATGGATATGATATGCGTTTACTAGAAACAAATATTCTAAAAGTAAGATAATTCATAAAACTGCTCAAGATAGAAAATTAGTACTAATGAAATATTGACACTAATTAAAGATTCCTCTACAACCATGACATTACAATGCAACAAATCCACTGGCCTAGCCAAGACAAAAAACATTAGCTAACCAGTTTGGATTTTTAACCTAAAATATGAAAAAACTACAAAGGAACTTGCCCTGCAATTGCCAAAAACTCCATTGCAGTGACTCAATGTTCAATGGACCTAGAGACCTAGAACCACCATTAACAATTATAAACAAAGCAAAAATACAAAAAAATAATACATAAGACCTCTTAAACCTGGACTTAATTGCTAATTACTACTAATTTTTTCTTAATTTTTTTTTCTAATTTTATAGAGAGGCCCAATCAATTTCATGAGATGGATACTTTTGCAACAAGAAATTTTCTGACATGTCCCAAGTTGGCTCTTCCTCAGTGAACTCCGGGAATATCAGTTCCGTTACCGGCGATGATCCACCGGACCCGGAACCCGACCCGTCACTTTCGGATCCAACTTCTATCGTTTTGCTCTCGTCTTCCTCCATCTTCACCACCGCCGCTTTCTCCGCCGACGACCCTTTGGTTTTCTTCTTCTTAGAGTCAATGCTCTTCCCCTGTGCCAAGCTCTGGCATATGTCCTTTAGCTTAGCATCAACAGAGGAATGCAATGGATTGTATTCACCAAAGTCGCCGCCGATTAGGTTGCCGTTGTGGCGGAGTTGGGGGAAGTTCAGTCGAGCAAAGTCACCACGAAGCATATACGCCGCCTTGTCGTAAGCCAAAGCAGCTTCTTCAGCGGTGTCGAAAGTACCCAGCCAAAGCCGGGTTCGGTTCTTAGGCAAACGGATCTCAGCGACCCACTTTCCCCAGTGGCGTTGTCTAACACCTCTGTAGAGCTTATTGGGTTTTGGTGGCGACCCAGATTGCTTCATTGGAACCGGCTTTGGTGCCAAGAAATTCATGGTGGAAGCATGATGGGCAGTCTGTAACATCATCTGCTGCTGTTGTTGTTGGTTTTGGAAGTTGATTTGAGCTTGAATTTGCTGGATCTGGATTGGGGTCAACTGATTCAACCCAATTGAACCCTGTTGCTCCATTCCATACCCAGAAAACCGAGTTGAAAAGATTTGGGAATTCATCTCTGTGGAAGTGGAACAAACCTCAGAGCTCATAGTAGATTGAGAAGATGGGTAAAAAGAAGTGGTGTAGGGATATGAGATGGTAGGAGTTGGAGGAGGAAATGAAGGATAAGATTGGAAATCTGAAGAAGGAAAAGATGAAGAAGAAGAAGAAGAAGGGAAAACAGGAGGAAAAGTAGAAGGGGGAGGAGAAGGAGAAGAAGAAGCACTTTTCATAAAAGGTTCAAGAGCTTCCATTAATTCACCACCAGAAGTAATAGGTTCTGATGATGATTGAAAATCTACAGATGTACTATTCCAAAAATCCATAGCTGCCATATCTAAACAAGAAAAAAGTTATAAAGACAAATTAAAACAACCTGTTTCTTATCAAATAAAAAGATCACAGGTGAGTGATTTCACTATAAACAGAAAAAAAAAGAGGTCTTCAAATAACAACCTCTAATTTTCTCCTTTAAACAAATCAAACTATGAGGGACAACTAATAAGCCCTCTAATCTGATTTTCCAGAAAAACAAAAAAAAAAAAAAAACTATACTGAGTTACTATTACTTTACTAGATCTCGATTCTGAAAACACCTGAGTTTGAAAAAAAAACTTTTTCCTCTAATTAAAAGTTTGCATTTTCTCCATTTTTAAGTTCAGAACATCAAAAACATGAAAAACACAAACTCAAAAGTCAGAAAAACTTCTTGAAAAAACACAGATAATTTACAGAAAGGGATCAAAGAAGCGGGATGATTACAGAAAGGGGGAAGTAGAAAAAAAATTAAGAAAACCAAAGAAATTTTTGAAAAGATTTTTTGTTTTTTTTAAGTGTGTGGTGTGTGCAGGTGTGAGAAAAATATTGATGAGTATATCTCTCTCAGCCTCACTCTCTGTTTCTCTTTTTTTGTTGTGGTGTTTAATCTTTTATCAATTGCCCCTTTTTATACTACTTTCGCCCATAGTTTTTACCTTGTTAATCCTCCTCGTTAATTGTGTTACTGTTGTTAATTTGATTCTCTAATTCCACTTGTCTTTAATTAAACAAGTCTTTGTTTTACGTTACATTTTTCTCAAGCTGGAGCCAGTTGGTGAGTTCCACGTAGGATTTTGTTTACCGGCAACTTGCGCGTCCTGTTACTTCACATCTGCCAGTTAACATGTTTTGTGCGTTTGTTGACTCGATCAAGTGTTCACACTTGAGTATTTATTTTTTATTTGTTTTTTAAAAATACTCAAAACTGTTCAATTTCTTTTGAATTCAAATTTTGAGTTTTTGATTTACAGTTAACATAAATTTATTGTTTAACAAAAAAAGACTTGTTGATTATTGCAAAAGTAATTAGCAAAATCTAATTTACATTCTACTTTATCCAAAGAACTTTTGAAATTTGGGAAAATAAATTATATTATAATTATAATAATACTAAGACAAGGCATGGCCATTATAACATTTCCACACGTATGACCATTGTTAAAGCTTATACATTGTTTATTATTTTTTGTGAAACTATCAAAAAGTAATGAAATATTTATGACGTATAAGTATGATGATATAATTATTATTGATATGGATCAACAACTGATTTAAATAATAATGTTATTTTATTTTTTTAATTTGATCGAAAAATGCAAATTCAATTTGAAGAAATATCATTTGAAATAACGTGATATTTTTCTATACTTGCTAAAAAATCTAAGCTTTATGCGTTATCAATTACTTAATTTATTTGTTTTTTAATATTGTTTGATTAAGTTTTACTTTTATAATAATAAATTCATATATCGTAAGTGGAAACGAAAAATAACCCGCTATAAGCGAAAAAGAATAAAGGTAGTTAAACTAACTTAATGATATAAAAATTATTCACATTGTCAATTTGACTAAATCCAATAAAAGCCTCTTCTTTTTTTCCTTCCTAATTCTTTTAGTGGATTATTCTATTTATGAAAAAAAAATATGCAAATATACAAATTTTTAATTAATGATTTTTCACATCTTATATGGGATTAAATCTGATATATTTCTCTGCTCAGAGCCTAATTTTATGGATTTTGGTATTTACTGTTTGAATATTGATTAAATTTCTTCAAGATTTTGTCAAGATACCTAACGAGAACGATGTATAGGTTCAGTGAAAAATATGTATGAATTTGTGAAAATACATTTAGCTATAGATATTATAAGTTTGTAGATAAATTTTATTTAGATATTTAAATTAAGATTTGTTTCACTTTTGATTGAACACTTAAACACGTGATAAATCATTCATATTCGATATTTTCAGTTTAAATTTTGAATATAGTGTGTGTTCTTAAATGTCCATTATATAGATAAGTTAAACACTTAAAATATGTCTTGTCCTTAAATTATATATGTGTGTGTGTGTCGATAAGTTGTAAAATATCAGACTTTTTCGATTGAGAATAATATATATACTTAGAAGAGATGACATATTTTATAGAGTTAATTTAATTATTTATTAGACATTTGATAACACACCTATTTTGTTTTTTTTTAAATCAAACTGAAATATATAATAGGAACAATTTATTATAAATTTAACTATTCAATCGAAACAAATTATAATTAAACAAAATTCTTTGCAAATTTAAGTTTTTTTTCCATGTATTAATCCTTTTTTATAAAAGAGTTGTGGCCTCGAAGAAATGAGTACTCAATTTTTTATTTGATAAAGTCAGAACTTGTTGGTTCTTTTTTTTTTTTCTTACATTTTTTATTTAAATTATATAGACAGATACAATGTTTCAACTTTGAAAATGTATGATGTGAGTACTGTTACTTTACTACTAAAATAAATGGAATTCAAATAATTTTGTCATATTCTAACTGCACAAAATAATGAGGTAGTCACATGATAATGTTGTATGGACTATATGGAGTAATTGAGGGAGTTGTAAGAAATATAAATTCTCCAACTATAACTACTTATTACTCCGTTCACATTAAAAATAAATGACGTATTAGAAAATAATTTAAAAAATAAGTATTTAATGTTGAGGGTAAAATATGAAAAAAAACAACAAAAAAATTATATGTCAAAAGTGATAAATAAAAATGAAAATCTATTTTACGAATAACTGAGAAGTAAAAGTGAACTGAGGGACTATATTTTAATTATATTGTTTGTCTTTTCTCTTAGACTTTATGCATCAGTGACGTGATTAGGTTAGTAAATTAGAATATCCTGCAACACAAAAATTATATAACAATATGCAAATGAGGTTTGATGGGAGGCTCTTATCATTAAGATCAACATGAAATATGAGATTATTTATTAATGAAATGAATCAATGATTATGGATAAAATCTATTTATCTATCTATGTAAGTGACTTAATTATATTAATTTTAGTTAGTTAGTCATTGGCTGAGATTGTTAATCAATATTTTTCCAGTGTTGTGGTAATGTGATAAAGACATCACCTCTAGGTAGCGGTATAGGTCGGTTTGGTTTGGTTTTTCATTAAAAAAAACTTAAATCAATTATGTCGGTTTATTAAATCTAAAAATCAAATCAAATCACATAAAGTCAGTTTTTTTCGGTTTGGTTTTAATCGGTTCTTTCGGGTTTTTCGGTTTTTTTTGGTTTTTTATAATTATATGGTATTTGAAAAAGAGATCAAATATATTTTCACTTACCTGTGTAATAAGCTAAACTTAAAAAATGTTAAATGAATATAAATTTTCAAAAAGACGGTAAAATTCACATGAGTACAAAATACTTTTTTTGAAATATCAATATTCATTATGTTAAATTAATAAGATTAAAGGCTAGAGGCAAACTGAATACAAAACAAAAAATTTACAAAGTAAATTGTTAACTTTGATTTTGAAAAACTATAACATTATAATTGTAACTTTGGATCTTAAAACAAAATAAAATATCTGAACGGTTGGTACTCACAACTGTTGTAACGAAGGAATGAATCTATTAAGTAGGAAAGAACCCTCGTAAGGCCTCTCTCATCCCTTGCTTATGCTGAATCGAAATTTTATTGGTCTTCTTTGACGCACGGTAGTAGCCAGTTCAAGGAAGTGAAACTAAGACAGGAAACTCCCTCTTTTTATTTACAAATTTTACAAGCCAAAATTTGAAATAAAATATATAAACATTGAAAACTATAAACTAATTAAAAATATATTAACAAAGTAGATTATCAATAATATTTTTTATCTATAAATAAAATAAAATTATATATATTACAAAATTTTACATGTCCAAATTTGAAATAAAATATATAAACATTGAAAACTATAAACTAACTAAAAATATATCAAGAAAGTAGATTATAAATAATATTTTTTATCTATAAATAAAATAATATATATATATATATATATATATATATATATATATATATATATATATTATGTCGGTTTGGTTTGAGTTCGATTTGACTTTTTTTCTTTTAATACCAAGCCAAACTAAGAGTGATCGATTTTTTTTCAACCGCCAAACCAACCAAACCAAACCACAAATAGTTTTTTTTTTCGATTTGATTTGGTTCATCGATTCGGTTTGATTTTACTATTTGACTTGTACACCCCTACCTCTAGGTATCCTCTAGATGAATCATGACATTTCTGTAGCATTTTTCAAATTATACTTTTCTTAATATCCTGTTTATACGAATTTAGTTAATTGATGGCCATTATTTGTGCTTAACTTAATTAAGTGTCGATTGTTGATTATTAAATAATTAACAGTTCGCTTACTTTTTAAATCATTGACTATTTAATATTTGGTACAACATTGATATGAGATCAGAGTTCATCTCTTTCATTTCTAAATGTTGAAGAAAAAGGAATTGATTTCTAGACGGTCACTTAACTATCAATTTTTATCTTGAAAAAGTGACTAAACTTTATTCTATATTACAAAAGTCACTCAATTTTATTTTATAACAAAAAATCATCTAACTATTGTCATTTCACTTGTAAAGTCATTCAATTATGTCATTTTACCTACAGAGTCATTCGAGCGATATTTTTTTTTAAAAAAAATTCAATAAAACTAAATAGCAATTTATTTTAATTAATCATTAAATTGACCTCCTTTTTATTTTATCGAAAGAAAGACAGGTTGGAATACATGATGTTTAGGGTTGGCTTCTTTGTGAATACTTAAATTGCAATATCGTGAGAAGCATAATCCCAGTTACTAATAAATTAAAAGTTGCTGACTTTAATTTTCCCTTTAATATTATTAAAGTCAAAACGTATGAGAACCTACACGAGATATAACAAAACTATACAGGCTGTTTTAAAATGCTAAAAAGAATTATCTGAAAATATAAATAAAGGATTGAACCCATAATCATAATTAAAAACTGTTGGATCAAATTTGAAATTCTGTGACCACCTTAGGTGACTAATACTATTCACTTCTTTGCTCCTATTTAATCTAATAAAAAAAAATGAAAGTAATAATTCATTAGATTCAAAGGATAAAAAATTTATCAAACCTACAACAGAGGACGATAAATGATAAGAGGGAGTTGTTCGGATAGTAAGCACCCTTCACTTTTAGCCTCGAAAGTGAGTTCGAGTCACCAAAAGGGTACAAAAAAAGATCTCCTAGAGAGGATTAAAAAAGGAATGATATAACAATGAAGTATCAAATTGTATTACAATAAAGAGTGAAACTTTATATATTAGTGATAAAAATTCATTATTAACTAGTAAGCTGAAAGCCAAAAGAATTAGAGGGGTTGTTCAATGTTCATATTAGTATCCTCTACGTAATTCTTAAGTTATGGATTTGAATTATTTTTAAAAAATAAATTAAAATGCATATGAAGAAAAAAAAAAAAACTAGTAAACTGAAGATTTTAGTCATGTGATGGATATGTGTAAAAACTGTTAAATTCACCTGAATAGATATAGGAAAATAAATTAACTAGTCTACTTTTTAGGAATAATCTATCTATATTTAATAGGAGAAGAAAAAATACCTACGTGTCACCACCACAAAAAAAAGAAGAGAATTTAAGAATTATTAAAATTAATTTAAAATCTAAAAGTAAAAAACTAAAAATTGAAAACACTACAAAAATAATGAAAAATTCAACAGGCAGTTTTTACAGCTTTTTTTAAAAAAAAATAAAAAATTTACAGTTATCTTAATTGTATATATCTAGGAGAAGTAAAGATGACACATGTCAAAAGAAAATAAAAAAAAGAAAAGAAGATTAAAATTTTTAAAAGAAAAAGATTACGAAAACTATAAATAAGGATAAATTTGCAATTCAAATTTACGTGAAACTTTAACTGCCATTTTTGAATAATTAAATAATTCAAAAAAATTTATCAAAGAAAAAAAAGCTATTGTTTCAGTTTTTTTTAAAAAAATTAAATGTATAAAACGGATGGAAAAAAAGGTACTTATCTATCTATATATATTACTATATTTACTATCTATAAAAAAAATTACTATTTTGTTTTTATAAAGATTTTAAAGTAATTTTTACAATTAAACTTTTTTATTCAAAGAAAAAAGTTACTGTTTCATTTTATTTTATTTATGTATAAAACGGATGAACAAAAACAGTACTTATCTATCTATATATATTACTATATTTATTATCTATAAAAAAAATTACTATTTTGTTTTTATAAAGATTTTAAAGTAATTTTTACAATTAAACTTTTTTATTCAAAGAAAAAAGTTACTGTTTCAGTTTTTTTTAAAATAAATGTATAAAACGGATGAACAAAAAAAGTAATTATCTATCTATATATATTACAATATTTATATATAAAAAAAACTAACCTACCAACATGATAAGTATTGTTTTAAAGTTTAAATTGAAATCAACTATTTTGCTCTATTTTGCCTCCTCCTTTGTAGCAAATACACGTACATGCCTCCCTTTAAATAGCATAAAAAAATAAAATATTATATCAACGGAAAAATTGTAGGCAATAAATCCACATTTTTTAAAATTTGAAATCAATTATAACTGCTCAATACAGTTTTAAATTTCATCATTATAGAAAAATTATTATATATATATATTCCTGCAGATCTTTTACATAACAAAGAAGCAGTAGGAATATTTGTAGGTTAAATTCACCTAAGAACAAATCATGGATTCAGTTAGTATATGCTACGGAAAGAGAATTGACCGTTAACCATTCTTCAAATTCTTGATTATTTATTTCACATACAATTTGGTAAAGTATATGTACATCGATTGATATTTTTTATGCTTGAAGTGTTTGCACATGTATTATATGGTACATTAAATTAAATTTTACTTAATTTTCAATACTTTTTAATCCGTAATCATCTTGAAATTGCTCTAAACTCACAAATATGCCAACTCCTATTTCTTATTGGCAACCATCTTAGAATATATCTAATGCTATGAAAAAATTTAGTAGAACGCACACAATTTTTATATATAAATTTGGTTGGAATTTTTATTTTTTTTGCTTTTTATTTATCTAAATGAAAAAATATCATGTTAGAGATGCTATTACTTGGTTTTGATTTCTTCTCTTAAGTTAAAGATCATGATTCAAATTATATTCATACATTTGAATTAAATATTTTAAGAAAATATCAAAAAAAATTATGACTTTGAATTATGAAATAAGTTTAACTTTTAACTATTCTTCACATTTACAACTTCTATATATATAATAACTTTCTTTTCAACACAGATTTTTAATGCAATAAATCATAAATTTCAGGAAACTATAATAATTGAACTCTAGAATTTTGGATTATTGTTAATAGAGTGGATTGGGTTTTAGAATTTTGGAATGATAATGTTTACTAATCAATATACTATATTGTATTTCCGATTAGTCTATTGCATTTTGATGTTGAGAAATAGGCCTCTTGGTATGACAGAAGAAGAAAAATCTGAATTAGAATTGACCAAAATAATGTAGACTTTAAATATTACATGTTCCTAAGTGATTACAATAAATTTCTAACTTTATCCTTAGATATTCATTAATTTATATATTAATTTGTTTAAAATATGAATTGGTCCCAATTAAAAATTTGAAATAACATATACACTATTGTTAAAAGAGTATAATGTATTTGAATTTTTTACCTATTCCTAAAAGTAAATTTTCTCGGGATTAGAAGAGATTACTGAAAAAAGAAAATAAAAATAAAAATATATATATAGGCTTTCAAGCACATTTTTCTAATTAAATCTATCTATCTATATATAATAGGAGAAGAAAATATGTATGTGTGTCAGCGCCACAAAAAAAGAGAATTTAAGAATTATTAAAATCTATCTATATATAAAAGGAGAAAGCGCCACAAAAAAAGAGAATTTAAGAATTATTAAACTTAATTTAAAATCAAAAAATAAAAAAAATTAAAATAGAAAACACTACAAAAATAATGAAAAATTCAACAAGCAGTTTTTACAATTTTTTTAAAAAATAAAAAATATACCGTTACCTTAACTGTATATATCTAGGAGAAGAAAAGATGATACATGTCAAAAGAAAAAAAAAAGAAGATTAAAATTTTTAAAAGAAAAAGATTACGGAAAACTGCAAATAAGGATAAATTTGCAATTCAAATTTACGTGAAACTTTAACTGCCATTTTTGACTAATTAAATAATTCAATTTTTTTTATCAAAGAAAAAAAAGTTACTGTTTCAGTTTTTTTTAAATAATTTAAATGTATAAAACGGATGAACAAAAAAAATATTTATCTATCTATATATATTACCATAATTATTATCTTTAAAAAAATTACTATTTTGTTTTCAAAAAGATTTTAAAGTAATTTTTACAATTAATTTTTTTATCAAAGAAAAAAAAGTTACTGTTTCAGATTTTTTTTTAAAAAAAATTAAAAGTGTAAAACGGATGAACAAATAAAGTACTTATCTATCTATATATATTACCATATTTATTATCTATATATTATCTATTAAAAACAATTACAATTTTGTTTCTAAAAAGATTTTAAAGTAATTTTTTCAACTAAATGAGAAACAATTTGAAAACAGTTCTAAAAAATAGTGTGTCTGATTCCTTTTTTTGGGGAGAAGGTTATCATAATTTTAATTTGAATAATAATAATAATAATAAAAAAATTAAAAATTAAAATAAAAGATGACACATGTCAAAATAAAAGAAGATTAAAATTTTTAAAAGAAAAAGATTACGGAAAACTGTAAATAACGATAAATTTGCAATTCAAATTTACGTGAAACCTTAATTGCCATTTTTGAATAATTAAATAATTCAATTTTTTTATCAAAGAAAAAAAAGTTACTTTTTCAGTTTTTTTTTTTTTTTTTTAAAATTAAATGTATAAAACGGATGAACAAAAAAAGTACTTATCTATCTATATATATTACCATATTTATTATCTATAAAATATAATTACTATTTTGTTTTTATAAAGATTTTAAAGTAATTTTTATAATTAAACTTTTTTATCAAAGAAAAAAAAGTTACAGTTTCAGTTTTTTTTTTTTTTTTTTAAAAAATAAAATTAAATGTATAAAACGGATGAACGAAAAAAGTACTTATCTATCTATATATATTACCATATTTATTATCTATAAAAAAACAATTACTATTTTGTTTTTAAAAAGATTTTAAAGTAATTTTTACAATTAAATGAGAAACAATTTTAAAACAGTTCTAAAAAATAGGATGTCTGATTCCTTTTTTGGGGAGGTTATCATAATTTGAATTTGAATAATACTAATAATTAAATTAAAAATTAAAATTAAATACATATCTGCACACAAAAAAGATGAAAAATACGACCCCCCCTCCCACTTCCTTGGTAACACAACATTTTAAAATTTTAAATTTTATTTTCAGTTTTTAATAATAATAATAATAATAAAAATTTTATTTTTGTAATGCCTAAATTTTTCGTATTCCTTGATACTATCTATGTATTACGCGGATATTTATGAGGAGGTTGAACATTATATTCACTATATCGAAACATGTGAATAATAAAATATAAAAATATTAATAACTTAATAATAAAATTTATAAAATAATTTTTGTTTTAAAATTATAACTTTTAAAATATCTGCGCAACGCGCGGGAACGAATACTAGTTATATTAATTTAAACATTTTGTGAGTGTGGTTGGGTTGCGGCGAAGGTAGCGCCGTAGAAGAAGAGTGTGGTGCTATCACGTGGACACTTACAAATTAAACTTCCATTTATTTGCGGCGCCATTCACTAGATACGATTCGCACCCATATCACGTGGCTGACTCCTTGCACCAATCACCTTCTTTACAACATTTTTTTTTTCTTTTTCGAGACTAATGTTCGATATTCATATTAAAGTCTAATTAAATTTAGATATAAGTTGTAAAAATTAGGCAAATGACATAGTATAAGAAATAAATTACTTCATTTCCCTACTCTTTCATCAATTACCAAAAATCCTTTTTTTAGTGTTTTTCGGATACATAATATAGCAGTGTGGATACTTAATATAGCAGCGTGGATACTTAATAACGGGCGGATACTTAAATTATTAAGTTGTTAGCAGCACGGATACTTAATTAACGGGCGGATGCATAATATAACAGTGCGGATACTTTAATTAATAACGGGCGGATACTTAAATTATACTTAATTAATGGGCGGATGCATAATATAGCAGCGCAGATACTTTAATTAATAACGGGCAGATACTTAAACTAATAAAGTATCCGGTTAAGTTGAATTGGGGGAAAATAAGGGTTTTTTGTATTTTAGTAAAAGAGTAGGGAAATATTGAGAATAGGTAAAGAAGTGTTGTGTATTTAAGTAATTTTTCCATATAAATTTTATATTGAGAATAAATGCTCCTTAACAAAGACAACTCAAACACAAAACTTCTTAGTTAAAAATAAAGAAATATTTGTCACTCCATAACCTTTATTGGTCTCCTTACGACAACTTTTAATTATACTCCAATTCAAAATTTTACTCCTAGACATATTTAGCATGTCATAAATGAAAAATAACACAACTAAAGATTGTACAACGACAGTAATTCATTACTTAAAAAAGGGAAAAATCGACCTCCCAAAGGTTGATATTTTCAACAAAAACATATCGATAAAGGGCATTCGGAGGTCGAGTTTTGGTTTTGCAAAAACTGATCTTAGGAGGTCGATTTTTTTTTATGATAATATAATTTAAAGAGTATAAAAAAAAAAAAAAGAATATAGAGAGGGAATATAATTATGTAGGAGGTTGGTTATTTTTTTATGAAAATATAATATAAAGAGTATAAATAATGAAAGAATATTGAAAAGGGAATATAATTATGTAAATGGTTGTAATTACAAGTTATTTTGAGAGAGGAAAAATAAATTTAAAGACATCTTTACATAGGAGATTATGAGTGAAAAGGGAATTATGTATAATTTGTATAGGGAAGAGTGTTTAGGATATTGCAAAAAAGTATTAGGGATAACATAGTAAAAAATCTGTCCGAAAGCAAAAGATTTATAAAACATTACCTAAACTTTTTATCTTATTGATAAATACTCGATTTAACACCTTAATAATTTCCCCTTCGATTATATTTAATAGTTAAAAAGTATTGGTAAAAGAGTAACCTATGTCCTATGAATCAAAGTCAATTTTGATATTTATCATAGGTGTAGATAAGTCAAAAATACGTTTTAGTTTAGCAAATACCCTCTAATCTAATTTCTTCAATTATTTTTTTTTTGTCAATTTTGGTTTAACCAAAAAAAAGTTTTAAGCAAAAACAAATTAAAAAAGGTGAGCCGCAAAACTGAGTAGGGTGTGGTTGAGCTAATTTTGAGTCAAATTATTGAATTTTCTTCAATATTTTCATTCTTCAAAACTCGGAGCATGTCCTGTGGGTCTTCTACATATATTTTATAAGTAAATTATTAATTGGGGAAAACCAATTCCCATATTTTAATTATGAGCCCTCATACTTGTGCACGCAGCTTGTTTCCCAATATTTTGAGATAGAAAAGACTTCATATTACTATATGGAAAATATTAAAATGGACAAATGGTGAATTGATTTCACTTTCTTATTGATCATAGATTTTAGGAGTGGATATCAAAAATAAAATTGGTCAATACTTAAAAAATTGTGTTAAATTTTTTTTTCAAATTCCAATAAATTATATAGGTCTGAATAAAACTTCACTTCCACTCGTAAAACTTGATATTAAATGCAAGTTTAGTTAACTTAAAGTTCTACATCTTCATTTTGGATATCGGACTATAGGGATTAAAGAAAAGTACTAGTAGTTTTAGATATCGAGCTACACAGATTAAAAAAAAAAAA
Source organism: Solanum verrucosum (assembly GCF_900185275.1). Taxonomy (NCBI): domain Eukaryota; kingdom Viridiplantae; phylum Streptophyta; class Magnoliopsida; order Solanales; family Solanaceae; genus Solanum; species Solanum verrucosum. The sequence goes on from NW_026019954.1 coordinate 2,319,594, forward strand.
GTAGATGGTGTCTTTTTATTTCGTGCTTACTGTTTTTCTTTATTTCTAACTTACTTTCTGCGGTTGTCTTCTTGTCTTTTGTTTATTTTATTCCGTTCACAGGAGTCACGAGGGTTAAGATTAGACATACATAACTTTATATACTTACTCAACCAAAGACAAGAGTGTAAGTTTTATATATTGTGAAATTTTATATTATCAATTGATATATGAAGTCTTCTTGAATGGTAAAATTTAAAATCTATAAAAATATATTACTTGTTACGATATGTATGTATGTAAATTTCAAATAAATTTTCAACGACTGAAAGTTGAAGGTAAAATAAAGTTAAAAGAGTTTTGAACGACTTGTATAAATGGATTATAAAAGAATATTAAAGTGTTAGGGGCACAAGAGCCACTCAAATATTATGCTTCTTATCTCTTGCTACATTCAAAGTTTTTTTTGTAAAAGAAATATGTGACGCAATGATATATGACAACAAACTTTTGAGGCAATTGTTGGCTGTTGAGCCTTTCAAATATGCTACTATATCTCTTCAAAAAAATGATATAATCCACACAAAATAAGTAGTTTATATTTGATCCTTTGTAGATAAACAGGGTCCAAGAATTTCTAATCCTTTATACAGAATTGAAATCTTCAATCAAACTAAACTTCTAAAATTAATTAATCGTATCAATTTATGTGACACAATTTTATTTTTAGTGTATTCTACTGAATGTCATCTTTCTATAATTAAAAATAACTTAATTTTAAAATTCTCTTTTTAATATTAATAAAATAATTTACAGTCACATTGATATTTATATTTCATTTTAGACTATAAATTTCAAAAGTCTTTCTTTTAAAAATAATAATAATGTATTTGCCAATTTAAAGAACGACATACAAATTAAAATGGAGGAGATATATTGCATCAAAGAGGATTTATATATCTGGATACAAACTCAAAATATAAGGAATTGTTAATCGAATAAACACTATACTTTTTTATGACTAGAGTTGTATAAAGTCTTTCCTTGTACTCAAAATTAAAGGAATTTTGGCACAACAAATATACATTATATTGGAATAAATAATATTTCCTCAGTCTATTTTACTTCTCATTGTTTTACTTGACACACTCATAAAAATTAATTATTGATATATATATTTTACCAAACTATCTCTATCAAATAATGTCTTGAAAAATAAATTGGAGAATAAACATTTAATGTTGATGGTAAACTATGAAAAAAATAAATACATAATTACCTTTTCTTGATATGTCAATGACAAATAAAAATAAAAATCTATTTTATAAATAACAAATAAAAATGAACGGACAAGGAGTATTAAACTAACAAGTTCAAGTATATTATAATTATACTGGAGGCCCTAATTCTGGGATGCTAGTTGGCATGCACCAATTTCACGCTAGACTTTTCTTGAAATAGTAAGTGATCAACAGTTGATATAATTACAAGTAGACTGATAATTAAAATGTCTATTACTCTCAATTAAAATATTCTTTTTACTCTTAATAAATATTTTTATAACTATATAACTTATTTTGAATAGTAAGTTTTAAAAGTCAGTGTTTTCTTTAAAAAATCATATTAAATCAAACTACATAAATTAAAACGAAAAAGAATAATAAATCGGAGTAGTTTTCACTCTTTAGTCAAAAGAGCCAAAAAAAACTTTTCAAAAATTAATTTTCTGTTTATGCCAACACAAGAGTGAGAGCTCAGGTCAGTTAAATTCCATAAATAGTGCTTTTGTTTTCTTCTTAAAATCACTTTTCCTTCAAAATTCCAAATGAAACAAAAACGCGTTTTACACGAAATTCAAAACACGGGTACGTACATCAATATTTGTGCTGATTTGGCATTAGCGTCCTGCTTCCGTGTGAACGCTCCAATTTTTTCACCCGTCTCCATTCAATGTCTCTCTTTTATTTTATTTTATTTTATTTCAACCCCAGGTAATTAATTCTAACAATTTATGTGGTTTATTTTGAATTTTGACATTTTAAAAATCATATATTTTGAATTATCAGCTAAAATAATTTTTTTTAAAATTTTGATTTAGTACGGAGTATAGGAATTTTATTTAATAAGATTATGATATAAAATTAGTGATAGATGTTGATGGAAATATAAATCATTTCATTAATGATAAAATGAGGGACGAGAGGAAGTTACTCGGTTGGTAAGCACCCCTCACTTCTAACCCGAAGGCTGTGAGTTCGAGTCACCAAGGGAGCAAAAGGGGTGAGAGCTTCTAGGGAGGGTAAAAAAAAAGAAGATAAAATGAGGAATTCACAATATATAATTTTATTTAAAAAATTCAATGCCTGAATTCACGATCAAAATTAAATTATCTCACTCTCAAAATCCGAAAGGTATGAATAAATTGAGACAAAGAAGTGTGTATATATATATTTTGCTGCAAGAAAATATTGCATTAATTAAGGGTAAAATGATTCTTTTAATATATGTAATTTTATATCCAAGATTCGAAGTGATAATAAGCATTAATTAAAAATGAAGAGTGCTTACTAAGTCAAAACAACTGTTATTGAACTATTAATATGGATTGTGGTGCATCGATAGGAGTGTTTCACCCTTAACCAGAGGTCTCGGGTTCAAGCTCTTGGTAGGAAAAAAACTCTATTGGGAACGTCACTCCCGAATGGACCCTGCAGTGAGCGATCCAAATTTAATCGGAGCTCCAATGGTGGAAAACAAAAAAAGTGTTATTGAACTTTGTAATTTTCTATCCACTTGTTTAGTTGGTGCTTACGGTGATATGTGTTGTCTCCTATTTTCATGCAATGCAACATGGACTACTACTAATCAAACTCAAACAATTACAAACAGTTTGTTGAATTCAAATTTGACTCCATCGTATACTGAACTATAACTATTGAGTGAAGTTTTAATTTTGTGGAAATTTTTGTTAATTGTAAAAATTTATTTGTAAATGTATAACGATTTAGAAATATTTTGAATATTTAAAGGTGAATTGCAATTTCTCGTAGAACACTTTATAATAATTATGTGTGAAAAATGTATAGATAAGATAGTATATTCATTTTTGTTTAATCCATTTTCGATCCATTCATCCGATCCAGTTGGCCATTTATCACTCCTAATTTAATCCAATCCGCCCATAAAAACTCTAACAATATGCTCCCGAACTCGTTGTAGCTCTCATGAGTTACAAAGCGCTTAAGCTCGCATAGTGGATGTACGAGCAAAAGTTTATAAACCTTCCTTGTGAAGCTCATCATAGAGGTTGAGTTGACAATAATTGGTCACGGAAAAGGATTTACAGGCTTCTTGAAAATATTTTAAACGAATCTCACGTCAAAATAAAAAAGAAAAGTAACATTTTTTTATAAAACATAACACAAGTTCATATAATGAATTTATGGGGTTATTGAGTTTGGATTGTAACATTTCTGTGACAAATTTAAGATTTTGAGGAAGTATTTCTATATAAATTGGTTAATGACTTAACTCTTTAATTGTTCATTGATTAGACCTTTGATTATGAGTATAAATTGCAGCATTTCACGTGTCAAAAGCTAAGTGGCGTTTGAAATAAGTATTTGACTAAATCAAAACTTGTCAAACGTGCAACAACCATACCACAATTAATTCAAACAAAACTTTAATTAATTCTGTGTTTAAAGCATGTCTGGTGAGCTGTAACTTGCAAGTGATAAGCGCTCCACAATAGTTGGGGCCAAGAGTTAATTAAGCTATATAAGAAATTTTTACAAATTTATTCATTGGAATATTAGGAAAAATCAGGTAATTTATTATTTTCAAAATTAATCATATTTTAAAGAGATTTATATGTAAATAAATATTCTAAGGATGACCTGATAGTTTAAACGATTCCTTTGCACTAATTGCTTTGTCTAATTCTAAAAATATTTAATTAATCAAGTTTAAATCATGAATCTAACTCATAATTAACATGTTATTAACGCAATTCCTAAACCAACCTTTCATTATCTCTAAAAGATACTTTTGTTCTTTTCTTTATCTTTTTCCTATTGAGAATTTTCAAACGGAAATAAGGTATTTAAAATGTGATAATGAAATAATACTTAGCTAGTGCCTAGGTTCCACATAAAAAATAATCAACGTAGTGTATATAATATATGCTTTTTTGATAGATAATTCAACTGTTGGATTCTCTTTTTCCTGTTTCCGTGTCCATTTCAGACTCCTTTTATCGTAATGAAATTATTCTCTAATTTTTGTCCTTTCATTTTTAAGTCAATGGGTAAAAAAATTGTTATTTGTCACTTAAGAAGTGTGACATATATAGGGGGATTAATTAAATTTAAAAAGGGGTATTGATTCGTTATGACAATTTGATAAACAAACAATTATTTTCTTACAAAAGCACATACAATCCCTTTTATCAGTTTTGTTGATCATTTCTTGGAATTAATCAAGATTCTTTAAACTTAAAGATACTAAAGTTAGTATTGAAAAAATGTTATTTCTCCGAAAATCACTGAGTATTTAAGTGATTGTTACTGTTTCAATTTATGTGACATTTTTTTTTTCTTCCGTATATTAAGTTTGGATGGTCTAAATTAGATTGTCGTTCTTAAAACAATTTGCTTCAATTTTTTCTATGAAGAAGACCATTTTTAAAACAAACAATATTTACCCTTCTGGATATATAATTTTTCATGAAAAAATTGTTTGATTATATATTTTGGTAAAATAATTTCACTCAACTTGAAGTTGAGACTTTGAGTTAATTTGAGGGTAAGTTTTTCAAGTTTGAAAATGTTGGAGTACCACGTCGGATCAAATGTGTACTTGGTCTCCTGATATAGTCTTGAATAATCCTCATCTCATGAGCGAATCTTTATTTTTTGATTGAATGCATATTCAAATACAATTTTAATTTTTCAACAACCCCTTTTCAATTTATAAACTTTAATTTTTTAAAAAGAAAATAGCATCAAATTCACGTCCAAATACCTAAAACACTTCAATCCTTGGAAAACTTTTCGAAAATCTTTTTCAGTCTAGTATAAATGCTACAAATTCACTACTAAAAAAAATAAATTTAGCGACGGACAAATTTTGTTGCTAAACAACAAAATTCGTGCGCTAATCCTATTTAGCGACGAATTAGCGACATATTTTACGAGCAAATGTTTTTTATTAGTATTACTGCATTAAATATCAGAATCATTTTATTGAAAATATCAAGTTTCCGACCATATATAATTCAAACATTAAATGGCAAAAATTGAGTTGACTAGAAGAGCCGTAGAGAAAATAAATAAGTTACCATTATTTACAATAAGATCTTGGATTATAGTCATTATCAGAATAAGACACATATTTAAGCCATTAATGATTTATTAAATGTTTCAGCAATTGCTGCAAATTAAAGTATGATTCGACCACTCAATTCTTTTTGGCCAAAATTTAATTTCTACGTTCAAAACTTGGAAAAAGTTAACATTTTTCTAGACAACTCGAGCAAATTAAAGGGCCCAGAAAACTCTTGAGAAAAGCTAGACAATTGGTATAGTAAAAGAAGTGTGATAAAGATGAGACCGTATAAAATGAATATTCATCGAATTTACTATTTTTTGGTTTGTTCTTTCATTGATGGGGCTTAAAACGAGCAGGGAGGATTGATATTCCCATCTTAAAGTATCGAACATTTTAGGAGATAGCTCGCTGATTTAAAAAACCGGACTGATGCACACAATTGGTAATTTGGTATACTCAAATTCAAAAAAATAAAATGGAGTGATTCTCTTGTCGTTATATTCCAAGATACAATAATCACTTGTATTTGCAAAACAAAAAATTATAATAAAAGTATCTCAAAGTTAGATATATATGTCCTTTACACGACAAAACACGTGAAGAACGTAACCCTAGCTGTTTTCTTGTTTCAAGTTTACTGGATATTTCTGAACTATGAGTAGAGAATTTAGTAGCGGAGTCTGAATTTTTATTCAAAGGTACAAATTATAATAAAGTAAACATACAAAAATGGCTTCAAATGTAAATCGAGTATGTTTCATCCAAATAATGTTTTTTCTACTTGTTATAACACGTTAAATTGTGAAAACAAAACACCATCAGTAATATCAAAGTATATTGAGAATTGTTAGGGGTGCGGGGTACCTGCACAATTTCTCATATAGTAATATCGCGATTTAGCTTCTTTTCAGCTCTATAATTAAAAATAGTTATTGTCATGAAATTTCAAATTTACATATGGAATTTCACGATAATCTCTTGAAATTTTTATAATATAATTTTATTCGTTTCCCATAAGAATTAAGATAAAGAGTTCCAAGAAGATTCTGATAAAATTTGGTGGGCCATTTGTTTGTTTTGGAAAAAGCAGGCTGGGCCCAATTAAAGCCATGCTCAAAAAACATCAAAGCCCACTAAAATAGCAAAACAGTAATCAAAATTGTCGACCTAAACCTGATTTTTGAAGTTAGGTGGAGGTGATTAACATTTTGTTTTCCTCTTAATTAAATATAATTAATGTATAAATACGACTATTACGGTCATTATAATCCAAAGATATTTTGCAGTACAAAATAAATAAAATCAAGAAAATAATAGTTTGTCTTTTACCTGCACGACAAAGCACGTGAAGAACCCTACTTTTTTTTTTTTTTTTTAAATTTTCTTTTTTTAACATTTTCAAGATATATCTGGACTTAGAAATGATTTGTACTTTCTTACTAGAGCTGTCAATATAGGTTAGCCCATCCTATCTGGGCTAATTCATACAGACTTTGACATTTTACGTATCACGCCGGGCTAGCTCATTTTTGGTGTGGGTCAGAAAAGGTCGGCCCAACCCACAAGTACGTGGGCTACAGGCTTGCCGGGCCAGCCCACTTTTTTAAAAATTATATGTTTTTTATAATTATTAAAATAAATTATAAATTATAATTTAAAAATATTATCATAAATATCGACAAAACAATATTACATCATGTTAATGTTACTACTTGTTAATCAAATCTACAAATAAAATTATCTTTATAATATTTATTAAGGTTTTTTCAAATAAAAGTATAAATATATAAATAGAAATATTAACCTAATTGTTTTGTCACATTAAAACACAAAAAATGTGACAATATTCCAACCATAAAAAAGTTAAAAATAAACTCCTTAAAAATCATGAAACTTATGACGTATCTAACACATCATGAAATCTATGATGTATCCAACACTTCATGATCATCTTCATTAAGCATATCTGAATCAGCTTGTGGCAAGGTTGTCTTAACATCTTCATTTTCATCTGCAATTTATATGCGGTTTCAATTAGTTAAATATCAAATAGATTTTGAGTTTGGATTCTCTTTAATTTTAAATTTTAATATTATATTATATTTTTTTAATTATTTTTATTTGGCCCACGGGCTGGCCCTACCGATATTTCTCAAGCCCCACAAATCAGCAGGCTTATTCAGGCCGGGCTAAAAAACTCTTTTCTTAAATGGGCTCCAAAAATCTTAGCCCAGTCCTATTAAATCCCGAGTTAAGCCAGGCTGGCCCAACAGGCCTAGCCCATATTGACGGCTCTATTTCTTACACTTGCTTTTTCATTTTTTTTTGCTTTACTGATACTAAAAAACAATTTTTTAATTAAATATGTAAAATTATACTAAAAATATTATTATGATATAGAGTCATCGTATTTTACGGGAGGGGTATGAATTTATGCCTGTTTAATTATGTAAAAATTAGGCAAATGACATAGTATAAGAAATAAATTACTTCTTTTCCCTACTCTTTCATTAATTACCAAAAATATCTTTTTTTAGTGTTTTTCGGATACATAATATAGCAGTGTGGATACTTAATATAGCAGCGCAGATACTTTAATTAATAACGGACGGATACTTAAATTATTAAGTTGATAGCAGCACATATACTTAATTAACGGGAGGATGCATACTATAGCAGCGCGGATACTTTAATTAATAACGGGCAGATACTTAAATTATTAAGTTGTTAGCAGCACGGATACTTGATTAACGGGCGGATGCATAATATAGAAGCGGGATACTTTAATTAATAACGGGTGGATATTTAAACTAATAAAGTATCTGGTTAAGTTGAATTGGGGGAAAACAAGGGATTTTTGTATTTTAGTAAAAGAGTAGGGAAATATTGAGAATAGGTAAAGAAATGTTGTGTATTTAAGTAATTTTTCCTTTAATTATTTCAAAATTTCAAGTCTGATATATTGAAATTCATATTCTTCTTAAATGTTTATATTGAAATTAGTACAAGTAAAAGATGTAGCATATATCAAACTTATATTTTTCAAAGAAACTCCTAATCCTCCTGGCCCAAGTGAATATTGGATTTAGGACAACCAGGCTGGGCTTAAGATAGAGATTTAGGACAACCAGGCTGGGCTAAAGATAGAGATTTAGGAGTGGGCTCTAAACATGGGCGGATCTAGGGGTCGGAGGGTGTTCACCCAAATCCCTTCAATAAAAAATGGGAAAATTATGCAATTACGCAACTTAAGATAATATAATCTCTAAAATTTCTACCATTTGAATTAATTTTAAAAAATAATTCTTTTTCCTTCTCCCTCTTAACATATGGATATATCACTCCACCTCTATCAGATACATTACAACTTTGTTTGTGTATAGTATATTTAGTACAAATGTTATTGTTGATACATAATTCCAATTACTTCAAACCTAAATGAATCTGGTTTGTATGTATCTGATATATAACTCATGTATCGTTTGCTATGTATTGGGCGAAGGACTTATGTATCCGCGAGTTCTGGAAAATCTGGAATTATTGTAATTTGGAGAACTTTCGGGATAGAATGTAATTAGCGCTCAAATTGTTTGGGGTTTTTTGTACTTTAATATTGTTTATATAAAGGTAATTATTATTTTGTATATCTGTATATAGAATTTGAATCTTTGAACACAAGGAAAAAAGTTGATCCAGTATTTAGAGGAATCTTGTTCAAAATTTACCTTGAGGTTCCAAGTTTAAATCCTAGAAACTATATTTTTATTTTTTAAACTCGTTAATAAAAAATTTGAATCCAACCCAAACTCCGGAGACAACCCAATTTAAATCATGCTGAACCTCCGATTGAATAAATCATGTCGAAATGATAGCCAATCGATCACTATACATATGGACAATATTTGAGTTATTTGAAGTTGAATTAAGAAATTTGGTTTAATTCATTTATTTTTTATTTTTTTTGTGGGTGGGTTTTATAACCAAAATGCCACCCATATTACTTCAAGTTGAAGTTTAAATTGTTGTCGAAACTTGTGAAATTAATTTCGTCTAAGCAAATAAAGTCAAGTCAAGTTGTTAAACAAATGGGTAAATAATATGAGTGATACCTTGCCCTAGAGGATAAGTTGGCCGCCAAAGTAATTTGTTTTGGACTCATATCTTCCCTCTTGACTTAATTAGCTAGATTATACAATTACTTCCCCGTTCATTTTTATTTATCCAAATTTAAAAATAAAATAAAATTATCACTTAATTTCTTATGTACTCATATTATCAACTATAATCAGAAGCGTTGAGTTTATTATATTCAAAGGTAATATGATAAAATTGTCATTCTTATTGCTCCTTAATCAAAGTCAATACTGAATAAGTGAATGAAGGATTCAAGAAGATATTCAAAAATAATTTTTTGAATCAAATCGACAGTTAAAATGGAACAAATCAAGAGTAGGTGTTGTGATAGTTTTAAAAAATAAGACCTTTTGGAAAAATATAAAATCACTCTACTAGTCAAAGTAAACAATATCTCATCATATTAATAGTTTCCTTGAATTAACTTAGCCAAACAGCTTAGCAATGTTGGGAAACCATTATTTGGGAATTAGGTACGTAGGGGTAATGCAAAGTTATAAGTATAGATATAAAAATCAATTCTTTTGTGTCCAAATTTTACATTTTCAAGAATAAATTATTGATGTAACTGTGAAACTTCTAGAGATGATCATTACTAGGATCATTAATTACATCCCGAATACACTAGAGATTAGAAACCACATCAACTACCTGTATACATGTATTAATAACAAGTTTGTCCAAATCATCCTATCGAAAATGACTTAGAGAGAGTTACTCAATTTGAGTAGAGTTGACAAAATCAAATCCAGCCCGTTTAATTCGATTCAATTCATTTAGGTTTGGTTTGGTTATTGATCCGTCCATTTGTTAGCTCAACACCATTTAAAAATTGGGTTGATATGCAACCCAAATTGATTTTTGAGAAATCTTGTCAAAAAGTTTTTTATTTTTATTTTTTATTTTATATGTTATATATATAGTTATAATAAAGAAAACAAATTTTTTATTAAGTACTAAAACTTATAAAATAACAAATAAAGCTATTAAAACTTAGTAAGAATTGTCGGATTGGATTATGACCCGTTACCTAACCTGTTTTGACCCAAACTAATTTGAATTGGGATGGATCTTGACCCGTTTATTGTGTTGATCCATTTTGACTCGTCCAAATTTAACCCAACCCGCCCTATTGTCACCCCTATATTTGAGTCACAAGGAAGGAAAAAGCGTAGAAATTCCGAGGGAAGGATAAAAAAAAATTGGAAGTTCCCTTCAAACCCTGTCAACGAATTTCAGCTGCGCGCCTGGTGGGTGTTATAGAAAAAGTTAAACTTGTCGTTGGGAGTTTAAGACAGTTGTTAATTCGTACATAACTGCTAATCTGGACTACACCAACCAACCATCTATTCAAACAAGTTATAAGTTTTAACCAAAAACATATGTTACTCCTACTATTCGTTTGTCGGCTTGAGTTTCATTCTTTTTTGTAGAAAATACTTGTAAAAGTCTACATCAGTTTTAATACATAATCTTCTTATTAAGATAAAGTCGAGTTGTTGTCAGTGCCATTGCTTTTTGCAGATATTTTATTTTAGTAATTTGGATTTGGTCACACTTGATGGCACACAGTTGAACGATAAACTAAACTTTTCAAATGTCCATACTTGACCAAGTCTTCGTAGAAATGGCACACAGTTGAACGATAAACTAAACTTTTCAAATGTCCATACTTGACCAAGTCTTCGTAGAAATCTTTGTAGAATATTGAAATGTCTCCTAGCTCACCAAGTACTTTCAGTTTCATGAGTGGAGAAAATATCAAAGGGACAAACTAATCAACAGTGTTAACCAGGGCAAGTTTGTAGCTTGAAGCCTTGAACTGTTTCTGATCGGATTAAAACAAAAAAAATGAAGCAAAACACATTGAATTGTGATAAAACTGGCCATTAACAAATATTTTTTGGCCACATAATTCGTTCTGATATACATACTCCTATAGTTGCAGCCTAATATAATATACTTCGGCAGAAACAGCTACGCAGACATCATCGCAGCTCTTTGACGATCGCATTAATATACACAAACTATATACCAAACAAGCAGATGCCCATATTAAAACCGACACAGGCAAGTGCCTTTCACTACAAAACATAATCAAGGTAGTGGTGGTAATGTTTACGGTTGAACTCCAGCAAGCTACCATAGGTTCGGTCTGCCACTCCAATAAAGAGAGCTTCAGTATCAGGACTGAAGGATATCCCAGCAATCTCACCAAACAAATCAATCTCTTGACAGGTACCATAATCAGATTGCGTATCGAATATGTGGACAAAATCAGCTGGCTCCGCCATGGCCATGAAGCGCCCATCTGATGTGAACTTGATTGCACGGATGGCTCCCATCCTTCCTTTCAGCACTGCTATGGACTGCGACGTGTTCCTTATATCCCATAATCTGCAAGTTGTGTCTTGGTTACCAGTTGCCAAAATTCTTCCGTCCGGATGCCAAGCTGATGAAAATGAATAGTCTAGGTGACCTTTTAGGTTGCTGACAACCTGAAGCATCAGTCACAGGTCAACACATGAGCAACTAATCATCAAAAAGTTAACACCCCTCAGTTAATAAAAGGTATATGGACGAGACCAACCTTTCCACTTTGAGCATCAGCAAGTAGACATTCTGGACTATCACCAAGGATAGCAAGTAATTTATCATCGGGGCTAACAGAGGTGTTCTGCAATGAAACGGAAAACTGTGAGTAGAGAGCCAACGAGTATTACCAAAAATCATGGAACTGCAGAGTAGAAATTAAATCCACAACTCACGTTAACAGACCAAGGAAATGCATAATGATTGGTGCAAACGAAGCTTTTTGCATCAAAAATCCTGACTTGCTGATCATTATTAGCAGTGATTACCCTCATCGAGCCACTGGAAAGAACCATATAAGCACTGGTACACAACAGTTCACATTGAATTCAAGAAAAGCTACAGAGGCACAAATTTCAGGGACTTACGTTGGACTATAACTAATATCCACAGCATTAGTGATAGCATTCTCTCCGTTACTTATTTTTGTAGCGAATACAACTCCAGGTTGGTTTAAATACTGCACGAGTTAAAATCATATCAGTATGCATTACTTAAGAAAGAGTACAAATCTGCTCAGAATATATATTGTCATCCTATAGACCTACCTTACAGATAAGCTCCCCTTGGAAACCCCCAGCAGCCATCAAACCATCTCTAACAACCATAGTGCTGATCTGCACTCGGGAAAGTGCTTGAGACGCTGATCCAGGGTATTTCTGCACAAACCAGAGAGTTAATTCTTGATTGCCAAAAGTCATTTAAGTATATTTAAGGGAGACAAAAGGTTCTGCTAACCATAGTGGGCGCCAATGGCCTAGCAACATTAAGCACTTCTTCCCCCTTTCCGAGAAGTGAGGACCAGTGCATCACAGAGTAGTTTTGCATGAGATACACATCATGTTTTGATGTCGACCACAAGAGATTCCTCAACTGAAACAAAAATATAAGCAGGTTGATACACTCATCAATAGACAGCATACCAGTTCCCTATGAAGCAAACAACAACATCAACACAAATATCAAATAAAGCAAAAACAAAACTTCAGAATGCTGGAACTTGCAGAAAAAGCTCATAATTTTATTTTTTTTTGAAAAATGATAGACCCACCCGCAGTCTCATAAACTTCAGGATTCAGATAGTTCTCATTCTCCGTCTCAACCATATTGCAAGCTGAGCAAACAGTAGATTGGGAATAAATAACCTACATAGTGTGATGCAGAATGGACTACAAAAATCAACCGCCCCCCTCTCTCCTTCTGCAAGGTCAGGCAATACTAATACAAAGTTAAGTCGTAGGTCAGTATGTCGCTAGTCCTAAATATTAGTGGTCAATGATGCATAAGCTAGAGAAGGAACAGCTGCTAGCTTTCTACAAGTCCACAACTGAACAATCTACCACTAATAGTTACACATCATCATCTGCAATAGAGCAGGTCTCCTGGAAAGCAAATTGGGCAGCTAAAAAATAGTTCACTTTCCTACACTATTATATAGATCGAAGTAGAAAAGAAACCTGTGAAAGAGAAGTCAGAAATGTCAACTACGATGATGACAGGAGGAAAAATGACGCAGAAAAAACAAGAATGCCACGAGACTCGAAAGGGATGCCTCAGCAAAATCTAGAACACAGAAGCTTAAAAAGAGGAATGGGAGAGCAAGCAACACTATACCTCGGAAATTGTACATAATCAATACAAGGCAGCACAACCAAAATAATGAACAGTACATATTTCAAAAGACATCAACAGGATTCAATAGCTTAATAGATGGATCGCAAATACAAGTGTTAGGTGCTTCGACATTCTATTCCAAAGAGTGGAATGGACCAAGGGATATAGGGAAGAGAGGATAACTCTTGGGAGCAGTAGATAAGTAATTGAGCACCCAAATTCCCAACGTGATTGATTAAGGGCACAACACCACATAGCAAAGAGAGTAAGTCGGCGATTAAATTCCTAAGTTCAGAAATGTGATTGATCAAGGACAAAAGAACACACAATAAAGTCGCCGAAAATTTCAAAAAATGAAGTCACGAACTCTCAAATGAATGACACACGTAACCCAACCCAACTCTCTTACTCGTATAATGCAAAAACTCAGTTGCCAGCAATTAGCAAATCTTCTCTTTCTAATGGAGACAGATACTAGATACAGATGACAGCTACCAGACAAGATGTACCAAAGAGATTATATAATGATCAAAATTGTGAAGTAACTGTGACACAGCAATCAGAATTTACAACCCACACAGTGGAAGTACTTAGAGAGCCTAGTGCAGAATCCATCTCTAACAAACAGAGAGAAAAAAAGTGCCAACCATCTTCAACAGAAGAGATAACCATAAACAAGATAATGACTACAACCATCTTCAACAGAAGAGATAACCATAAACAAGATAATGACTACAACCATCTTCAACAGAAGAGATAACCATAAACAAGATAATGACTACAACCATTTTCAACAGAAGAGATAACCATAAACAAGATGATGACTACAACCATCTTCAACAGAAGAGAGAACCATAAACAAGATAATGACTACAACCATCTTCAACAGAAGAGACGACCATCCAACTATTCAAATGATGAAGCAACACACAATATTTTAATACATACTTGCTGTCATTAACAAGTTAGCTCAAACTGAACAGAAGAAAGACCATAAAGGCCTATTAAATTCACAGATTATTCCCTATCATACCATCATATGGAAAATGCTTGCGCCAGCTGCTCACATAATAACTGCAATCTGCTTCTAAGGCTGAAAGATAGATACAATAACAATGCACACACAATATTGGTTAATTATTTGAAAGAATACAATTCAAACAAACATCATTTACAACAAGAATTAAAACATAACCACTTCACATAATTACTAACAAAATATGCTCATCAACTCAATATCTTCTACAGCAACAGCCTAGAAAGCTTTGCAATGATCAATGGGCCTTGAATAGAAAGGGATGAACCATGCAGAAGAGGCAACAGAGCTAGTTAACGACCAACTGAAAATGGAGGACCACGGCAGATGAATAGAAATAAAATCAAGATTATTCTCTAGAGGGACACACAAATGGAATTGGAAGTTCGGAAATTTCAACCATCAGCCTCAACTGTTCTGTTTGACACTGCAAAAGTAGATCTGTCACACAAGTAGTAGAATGGAACATAACAAACAACTTTGACTCAGAAGTCAGAACTATATTCTATGTCAGCAACAAACTACAAACTACAAACTACAAATCCAGCATAAGCCAGGTTCTGTCCTCACCCCTAAGCTTCCATATCAAAACCCAGTCCTCAAAATACATTCAGCTGATTCATGATGAAATATTCAAGAGTGAAGTTCCAAAACAAGGATCTTCTACAATTACAAAGTTTCATGAGACACTTCTCTAAATGTTTGTAATCTGCACAAAAAGGATATTGCGAACACTGCTCTCGGATCAATACATCAATCGAGGCACAGACTAAACTGCTTACTGAGAAAATGAGTTAAAAACTAAATGCAGAATATAAGAAAGAATGGTTTTTGTATGTAAATCTTGTTTGCTTCGACATGTAGCCAGAATACCATTACTAGAAGCAACAAAAGAAACTGGCAAAAGTCAAATTCGGCATAATCTTTTGGTTTTCTGAACAGAAGAAGAAAAAGAAATTAGCTGCATCAAGAAATGGTAAGGTAACGCTAAATTTATAGCAGATGCAAATTCACCAGCTTGGAGGCCATAAGAGGCATCATCTCAAACATACTGGCTCTGGTGACATATTATCCCAGAAAGCTGTCCACAAATGCGTTAGAGACACATATAGTCAATGTTTAAGTAATTCCATATCAAGCATCAAACTCACTGAATTGTTCGATGAGGATACAGACTCCATACCTCTGGAATTAATGAAAGGGTGAACCAACAGCCTAACAGTTTAAATCAAAATATCCAGAACATTAGGAGCAGAGCACCTGCAGAGGTATAGTTATTGCATGGAAACGAGAAAAAGGCGACGGGGATCATCGACCAAAAGCTCACACAATGATTAGACTGTAAATAACCAAATCCTATTATACAATACCAGTTTCAAAAAAAATATACTTTTGTTTAACTAACTCATAATGATGTAAAATAACAAACAACTAAAAATCCCAGGTAAAAATGAATGAGGAAAAAATAACATGAAAGGCAAGAATGAGAAAGGCAGCCATGGGAGTCGTTTGCCAGGTTTAATTGAATTATGCAAAATGAGACAACAGAGACTAAATCAATCACAAAGAACTACAGGGAGGCAGACCAGTCCACGATTTTCTTGATCAAAGGTTAACATAAACCCAAACAAGAAAAGGCTAAAGAATTTATGTTACCTGAAAGTGCACAATAGTTGATTTGACGAGCCTTGTATTGAACTGGAAGTCGTAGAAGCTGTGTCCTTTTCCTACTTCCTTGCACTTCTTAATGGTGAGGAAAGAAACTTTTAGAGTTGAGCTTAGCCAAATATACGAGAAAGATATACCATATACACTCCAATACATGGGAATGGAAAAGAGTGGGAAGAAAAACCTTTTCAAGATCTTCACGAGAGCGAGACAGGCTCTCGTAGTTCTTATACTGCATCAACCTCGTCTCGCGGTACTTGTCTCTGGTAAAATTAAGCCTTTCCCAAGGTATTCCCTGTATATCCTTGCCATTTCTAGCTTCTATAGCTGATGTATCCAGCTTTGACTTTCTCTGTAGAATCGAAGAGCAGTAAGTCAACATTGTTAAACAAAAGATGAAGATAACACCAGTAACATGTCAAAAAAATTAACATTGCCCGGTACCACTTCAAAATCGTCCTCAAAATCAGAGTCTGCAGAGACATCAGGGTCAGTACTTCGTGGCGATTCATCATCCCCAAAAGTGCTGTCATCAAAATCAGTAGTGTCATAGTACTCATCCACCATATACTCCAACTCCTGATTTTGAGAGAGAGCCATTATCCTAAATCAACAAAACAAAACTTAAATAAGCACCTGAACAGATATTAAGAATAAGAATTCATGAACTAATTTGACAAGTCTTCACTTGCCAGGAAATTAAACAAACAAATTAGCAAAAAATTGAAATACTAAGCCATTTATATGAATATTTATTAAAAAAAATCTACTAAGGAAAACATTTAAAACTTTGAATTTCAAGGTGAATTTCCCAAAACAATAGAAAACTGTCAGGTTTTAGTGGAGACAAAAGCTTAACAACATCAAAACTACAGAAGACCAGAATTTAGCCGAGAAAAAAGCTTAACAACATCAAAACTATAGAAAGTAGCCAGGATTTAGTGGAATAAAAAGCTTAATAACATCAAAACTATAGAAAATCGCCAGAATTCAGTGGAATAAACAGCTTAACAACATAAAAACTACAGAAAACAGACAGAATACAGTGGAATAAAAAGCTTAACAACATCAAAACTATAGAAAATAACCAAGATTTAGTGAAATAAAAAGCTTGAAAACATCAAACCTATAGAAGTAGCCAGAATTTGGTGGAATAAAAAGTTTAACAACATCAGAACTATAGAAAATAACCAGAATTCAGTGGAATAAAAAGCTTAACAACATCAAAACTGTAGAAAGTAGCCAGAATTTAGTGGACTAAAGCGCTTAAAAACATCAAAACTACAGGATTTAGCCATAATTCAGTGGAATAAAAAGCTTCACAACATCAAAACTACACAAAATAGCCAGAATATAGTGGAATAAAAAGCTTAACAACATCAAAACTATAGAAAGTAGCCAGAATTCAGTGGAATAAAAAGCTTAACAACATCAAAACTATAGAAAATAGCCAGAATGTAGTGGAATTAAAAGCTTAACAACATCAAAACTAAGTACATCAAAAGGTCATCGCAGAATAAACTCAACATGGATTTTTCACAGGTATTAGCATACAAAAAAGGCAATGAAACTGAAATTTCATCAATTTCTCGTAGAAAACCGAAACTTGAACAACATAAATTGAAAAAGAGAAAGTGTAAAACGTCGTTTACAGTACATTCTAGACGGAAAAGGAGGTTTGAGAACCGAACCTTGAAAGTATCGGAAGTTGAGAGATTTTCACGAGAAACAAAAGGAAAAAGTAACCACTTCACCGCCGGAAAAAAACTCCGGAGTTCTTCAGATAACCGGTATTATTAAACGGAGAAAAGTAATTGAAAATTAGTGAGAAACACTATGGCTTTGTTTGCTTTAATGGAGAAATTTGGAGAGAGCTAAAGCTTGTACTTATAATAATAACCAGACAGAATGCGTTAGTTTACCCACTGGTGGACCCGTAAGAGGAAACACATGAGAGCAAGAAATCCGCGGGCTATGGTACACCGTACCGTTCATGAGGTCTTGGTGCAGCACCGTGTAAAGTGTGAACCGTGACGGTTTCTTTTCTTTCCTTATCGGCTTTATCTAGTTCGATTTTTTATTTATAAACGTATTAAATTATTATCAAAATAAGATATTCGTTAGTATTATATATATTGTCATTGTCATATGAAAATATACACGAATTTTAAATAGAAGTAAATTTAAATAAGTTATTACTAAAGTAAAACAATTTATTGTATGTTTAAATTTAAAAACTTATGCAATAGCACCGTAACAATCTCACAAAAAAGAAAAACAAGACTTTGTTCACAGTTTGCGCTCATGGATAGGATCCCACCAAATCGACGATTTTAGAAAACAACAATACAAACATATTAAAGAAAAAAGAATTTGTAATATTGTATTCGTACAGATACAAATATAATTGATCGGATACAAACATCATTTCTTTGATTGGATACAAATATATTTGACAGAAAGGATAATTGCATATTGTATTCGTATGGATATAAATATAATTGATACAAAAAATATGACTTTTCGAATACAATTAAGATAAAATATAAATTTATCACATATATTTGATTGAATACAATTGATACATTATACATTTAAATAAATTTCTTCTTATTGGCACGAGAGAGAAGACACGGAGAGAGAGAAAGAGAGAGGGAGGAAAGGCAAGGGAAAGAGAGGAAGCGTACCCACATAGAAGGAGGGGGGGGGAGTTGAGAAGGGTTTGCTATAAAAACAACATATTGTTCTTTTTATAATATTTTAAAATTATAACTATTTTTTCATAAATAAGTTGTTAATTTTGATTAGTTTCATATTTTTTTTCATAAAATAAATCATCCCTTCGTCTTTTTTTAGTCGTTATGTTGTGTTTTTCGAAAGTCAATTTGACTTATTTTCAAAATTAAATTAGATTACATTAATTTGATATTTTAAAATAAAATTTTAAATATTCAAAAGCTATACAAAAATACTATAAATTGGACTAACATTTTTCATATCAATATGATGAATAAATACATCTAATGTTAGTAAAAATTATATCATTTGACTCTAAAAAAGAAAACTCTAACAACTAAAAAAGGACAAGAGTACCACTTATCTTACATGTCAAACGATTTATAACTTCACATTGACCATATTTATTTTTTAATTTAATAGTACTAGATAAAATAACTCTACTAATTTTTATTGGGGAAACTTTCGATATTGCTATTAAAAAATAGCTTAATTATGCGTCATAACTATAGTTTGCTAATTACAATTTACAGCTACATGTTATAGGGAGAGAGTGGCAAGCGAGATTCCAGAGAGAGGGAGAGAGATGCGAGAAAGAGAGGAAGAGAGAGAATGTAATTATAGTTAGAAGTAAGTTTCGAATTGTAATTAATGCAAACTGTAGCTATGTTAGTGTAACGACCTGATTCCGTCGTTAGGAAAAAGCCAATGGGGAAAGAATTGGGGCCAAAAAACTTTTGAGTAGTAACTTGGAATTTCCTAGCCTAGTCCAGATTTGGACGAAATCAGAGTCAGGCGAGTTTAGAGAAATCTGATAACAATTGGGTGATCTAATTATGATTTTGATCATATGAGTAGATAACTAAGACTTTAAGGAACCTGTACGACTTAACGAAATTGAATTTGGGTGAGTAGAACTCCCGAAACTGATCTTAGCGTGATCGGGTATTTTCTGAGTGTCATGGGATGAAGGTGTGTTGTGAAATGGGAGTTTGGAATTCTTAAATTTGCTCAATGTTTTTGTGCAAGCCGCCAAAGTGGGATAGTGCCGCCGGGGGGTTGGGTCCCGTCGTAGCGGGACAGACACGACTTAAGTTGGAAATAAAACCCCAAAAATATTTTATTCTGCACTTTTTGACTTTGAGAGCTAAGGAACTACCCCAAGTGCTTTCTTGACAGTTTTCCACCATTCTTGAGGCTAAAAGGAAGGTTTTAACTCCTCGAATCCATTTTTCGATCCGTATAATGTAAATTCGTGGATAATTATCGATGGATGAGGGTTTTGATCTGCGATTTATGGTGGAAGAAGCCCTAATCTGGGTATTAAGATCTTGGATTTGGCCAGAGTTGATAATGTTGATTATAATCCCGGTAATTAGACATTTGATTGTTGATCCTTGCGTGTATTAATTGTTTGTAGACCTAGAACAAGCGGAAAGAATCCAAAAAAGGAAGATTCAAGTGTCTTAGGGGATTCAAGCTTGGATTCGAGGTAGGTGATGGTTGTGATTTCATGTTAGTGTGATATATGTTTGTAATTGCTCATTATAATGCATGTATGTATGCGAATGTTGCATTATTGATCACCCTAATCATAAATGAGGATAATTGAATAATTGTATGCTATGAATCAACTCTTGTTGTATGATTGTGAGAATATACATTGTGATTGTGATTGTGATTGTGGTTTGTTGAATGGATCGGGTGTTGCGTTTCGACACACTAACTTGGATCGGTTGCCACGTTCCGACATAAACATGGGATCGGTTGCCACGTTCCGACATAAACATAGGATCAGTTGCCACGTTCCGGCATAAACATTGAATCTGGTACCACATTCTGGTATGATAACAGTTTGGGTGTGAGTTCCATAAGAGGACCATTGAATTAGGTTCCGTGAGAGGACCATTGAATTGTGTTGTATATCTACTTGTGATGATTACGTTCATATTTAATGATGATTGACATTGGAAGACTGTATGCATGTTGCTCTAAATTGATAATCAATGTGTATTATTGAGAACATATGATGCTACATTGATCCTGAAAAGATTACTAATATTGTATGTGTTTGGTATATGCATGTTTTATAATGTTGTGGTTACTTGCATGTGTTTCGCTTATTGGGATAGCCGCGTGATCCTACCAGTACAATGTGGTTGTGTCCTGATAATGCACTTGCTTGTTCTTTGTTGAGTACATGTCATCTTCAGGCGGTTATTGATAGACCTCAACTAGGTGACTATTGAGCGTGACCAGATTCAAAGGTGAGTCAGTTCTTTCAGGCTGCGATAGATCTTTCTTGTTTAAGTCCAATCTCTTCGGACTCAGACTATTTGTTAAAGGTGTTTGTTTAGTTTTGGGGTTGTACCCCTTGTTCTTAGACTTGTCGTTAGTAGAATTTTGATGCAATGACTTTCATGTTCTAGGGGTTGAAATTCCGCATTAGTTTGGTTAGTTAATTGTTTAAACCTTTGGAGTTTATAGGAACTCCATTTTTATTGTCATTTAAACATGCTTTTGTATCTTTAAATGCCTTAGTTTTCATAAAATTTGTTTGTTTGGGTTGTAGTAATGGTTCTCCCACTGGAGGGTTTGTGTGAGTGCCAATCACGACGGTCTGAATCGTGACAGTTAGCTAATTAACTACTATATATTTGCTTAATCGCGTAATTTTCCCTTTATTTTTTGACTTAAAAGTCATTTAAATTTGATATTTTAGTTTTGATTCAAAAGACTTTTTAAAGCAAATCTAAACGGACTCTTACTCAATTTATTAAATTCATACAATTGGGGGTGCATGGGGAGGGGAGGGGTAGGGGCTTGGGGTAGATGTGATTTAAAAAAACTGAAAATTTTAAAAATATAACTTTTTTCAAAAAGAAACTTTTAATTTATTTATTTTTGGTTGGGAGAGGGGTGGACTGGACTGGACTGGTTTGAGGGGTAAGAGGTAAATTAATTTTTTTAATTTGTTGAAGGATGGAGAGGGTAGGGGTACATGATGGGTAAGAAAAGATTGCAATTTGAGATTAGAGGAGAGTTTTGGAAAATGATTATCTTAATTTTTAAAAGGAATCATTTTTTTTAAAATTTAAGAAAAAAATAAGTTGATTTGAAAAAACATTTCCAAAACTTACCATGGGAAAATTTAGAAACCTACCAAACACATCCTAAGTGGAATATATATATATAATAAAAAGGCGAAATGGTCTGATGGACTCTTATACTTGTATGCGTTTGTATTCTAGACCCTTCTACTTGATCCTTTGTCAACTAAACTCTTAAACGCAATGAAATTCAACATAATAAACCCCTCTGACAATTGACCAAGCTTATGTGGCAACTTAATTGGTGACTTGGAACAAATGCGTGTTTTCACGCATAAAAAGAGTGTGACACAAAAATTTAGATAAAAAATAATTAAAAGAATAATAAAAAGACCAAAAAAAAAAAAATTCAAAATAAATTTCACTTCTATCTTCTTTCCCAACCTCCTCTTCATTTCTTTTTCTCTTATGTTTTTCCCCACCCAGTCCCCCTTCCACATAGCTTTCCAATTTCTTCTTTTCTCTTTTGTTCTTTCCCGCTCAGTTCTCCTTTCTCACAGCCCTCCAATTTCTTCCTTTCGTTTCTTTTTTACTTTTACATTTTCTTTCTCCCCAAATTAGGAACAAAATCAAGCAACAATTTGTGAGGAGACAGATCTAATAATTTTGATGGATAAAAATTAATTATTTCATGTTTTTTATGAAATCATGTGGAGTGGATTGTGTCTAAAGTTGTATATAAATATTAAGATATATTGAAGTATTTTAGTGATAATTTGTTGACATAATGGAGAAAAGAGGTTTATGGTGTTTAAGTGATGGACGAAGTGGTAAAAAATTGTGACATGAAATTTTGAATGATTCAAATATAGAGAAGAATGGTGAATTTTAGTGATATTGATGGTCAGAATGAAAGGTTGTGATGGTGAGATCTAATGTAAAAATGGAGAGAGGGATGGTCAAGAAGAATGAAGAGAAATGGAGTGAAAAAGAAGAAAAAATGATTATTTTTTTAAAAAAATAAATAATAAATGATGTGTAATTTTAAATTTGACGTGGATGATGATGTGTCATTTTTGTTGAGAGTTTGAAGTACACGCAGAGCCAAGGGGATTTAAAATGCTAAGTTACATTGAATTTAAGGGTTCAATTGACAAAGAGTTAAATAGAAGGATTCAGAATATAAATACATACAAGTACAAGACCATTTTGCCAAATAAAAATATAAAAAAGTGACATTTCAAATGAGAATGGACCCATTTTAAATTGGACCCCGCCAGTTTCGCCAGCTACCCATTTGCAGCTTACACGTGTCTAGTTGAGTAAATTTGATTCTACAACATTCGTCATTGGCAGCTGCAGATTTTACCACGTGTCCATTTATTTAGCTGAGACACTTTTCCTAACCTTCGGCGTTATTTTAACCTAACTGTAGTTGGTTGGTGGCTTCTACCGTGGTAAGTTATTTCCTAGAGGGTAGAGTTGTCTTTCGTCTTTGGTCGGCACAAATGGGTCCCAGTGGGCTCCATGCTTTGTGGGTCACAGTCCACGTGTAGCTTTGTTAAATTCTGCTACCTAGTCCAAAAGCATGACTTTTGAAACCGTTATTTAATTCATTTGAGAACAAGTAGTATATTTTTTTCAAAATTTAAGTCAAAAGTGTTTAATAAAAATACAATATCACTAACGACAGACCTAGAAAAGACTCAATTAAAAATTACCGAATTCATAGATTTTTTTTTTAATCATAGATTAATGTGAATTGAAAATGTAGTCAGAGTGAGAGATAATTGTGACAAATATGAAGTCAGCATCATAGAATTTGTTTTGTTATGAAACAATACCACTTGTGATTTCCATCAGCTCCAACGTGATATGTTTCTTCTAGTTTCTCCGGTTATTTTTTTCTTTTCAAGTCAGTTTAAAATATTCACTTCGTTTCAATTTAATTATCTTTGATTTGATACAAAATTTTAAAAATATAAAAAAAATTAAGTTTTATTGTATTAATTTAAAAAGATATAAAATGTAGTAAGATATCTTTTAATGTTATGATTTTTAGTATGCTATTTTAAAAATAATACATTGTTTAAAAATAAAACAAACAAGTCGAAACAGATTGAGTAATCTTGACAACGCATGTGGAAGAAAAATGAATTACTAAGATACCAATTATACTAGGAAGAAGTGTTACGGAGAAAAAAAAGGAGAAGAGAGTGAGTATTAGAGGGCAAATCGTTGATTTAAGCTTTATTTGAATCTTTTTTTAAATTTGTATTCAGTTTTATCAAATCGTTGGCTTTAGTAGTATTTATTGGGATTATTTTTACTAATGAGTGATACAAAAGCTAACTATTACATTCTCCGTTGTTTCATATTAGTTGATTTCTTTTTATTTTACATGGTGTTTAAGAAATCATAAATAAGAAGGTAATTTTACTAATTAGCTTCTTAAAAAATTTCTTGGAAAACCTTACAAACAAATACGAATACTTTAAAAAAGAATTAATTGCAAGGGTAATATAGAAAAAATTCAATTAATACTTTCTCGATTTAGTAAGGTGAACAACTAATATGAAACGGATGAAGTACAAATTTTGACAACAATAAATTATACGATAAAAAATTCTATTAAAAGAATATAGTCAGATTATTTTGATAATAGTTTGACTTATATATATATATATATATATATAATTAAAATATATTAAAATTATAGAAAGAATAATCACCCTAAGCAAAACGCTAACAACTATAGTCATGTGGATGCTATTATGTTTCAAGAGAAGAAAATATTTCTATTCATAGAAATTCAAATTTTTTCACCAACAAAATATTTTCCACCAAAAAAAATCTTTTTTTAATAAAGAACATAATTTTAATAAAATCTAAATAAATTTGATAATTCAGGACATATTCGAACAATTTTCTAAAATAGATCAATCAAATCCTCTAATTATTTCTGCTAGGCCAAGATATTTTTCCAAAATATTGACAAATACTTATGTTATGAAAAAAAATTATGATAAAAAACACTTAATTTTTCATGCTTTTGGTCCCAATATCGACAATTTTTTATCATTATAAGACTAAAATTTGTCAGTCAATCAATCAAAACTATCAAAGCATCATAAAATAATTACGGAAGATTCAAACTAAAATTTCTCCACTTGAATAAATCCATCATTGGCATCCTTAAGAAGATGATCGAAATTACACTTTCGATATTAACATGACAATAAGCACAAAAAAAGACATCTCAATAATGGTAGGGCAGCCATCAAATAGTACACCACATCATATCATATACTAGAAGCACATACTACTTTATTTTCCTCTTGTCAACTTCCTATTATAATTCACACATTTCGTAAAGAAATATCTCACTTTCGAGATCTTATATTTTGCATCTTTGTGTATTTTTTTTTTTCTGTATTAGAGTTTATATTGAAGTTTCGACTAAATTTGGATTGTGTACTGCAGGGTTCATTTGTGAGTGGCGCTTTCAACATGATTTTTTCCATACCAAAGACTCGAACCGAGATCTCTGATTGAGGATGAAACAGTCCAACCACTGCACCACAACCCATATAGGTGCATCTCTGTGTATTTATTCCTTTCCAATTGTGTGGTTGCTAAAAAATAATGGAACGGATGGGAACCTAATATTATTGTTAGTGCATATATCACTCACCTAATTATTTGTTAGATTTTGAACAAATCAATTAGGTTGTACCTAATGGGTTACACCAACATTAATATATCGAGTGAAGTCGTATAAGTGAGGTCTGTGATAGGAAGAATGTCCATAAATTACTATTTTGTGGATCGTTAAGATAGAAAAATTTATTTTATAAAAAACCCTCGACTCTGTTAGGGTTTTGCCCCAATTTTCTTACCTTATTTGAAGTTTATTTTTTCCTAAAAGTAAAGTCAAAGTATTATCATAGATACTTTAACTTTTTCTGAAAGTAAAATATAGTATTCTTTCATATTTGATTTATTCTTTTCTTTTAGGAAAAAGTTTTGAAGTAACTAGTCATTTTCTAGTAAGAAAAGGTTTTAGGACTCTATAAATATAGGTTTGTTTCTTCTAACACAATAACAATAACATCCACAATGTAGTCGTTTAAGAGTCTTGTTTATGAGGAGATTTAATCTCTCTAAAGTTTCAATGTTTTTCTTTATATTAGTTTTGATATAATAATATTTTGATTTTTAGTATAAGTTTTTTGTTATCTGATTTATCAACTATATGATTTGCAAATTGTAAGCTTCCGCATGATGCCCTAATTACCCTTCATAACCCAACAAGTGGTATCAGAGCACATGGTCCAATGATCCAATATTGGTTCAACAAGATTGAAGAAAGGTTCAAGTGGTTTCAAATCAATTTGTAATAACTTTGATGATAATGAAGATTTTTATGTTACTACATGTGGGGAAATTTTCAACTATATTTTGACAATCCTGCTACTATATCCTTAAGAACAAAATCAATTTTCAACCCCAGCAAATTTTTAATGCTCGGGCTCCACTTTTAGCTCATGCATCTTATTTTTAATGCATAAGCTCCACTTTTAACTCATGCATCTTACTTTTAACGCATGAGCTCCACTTTCAACTTATATATATTACTTTTAATGCATGAGCTCCACTTCAACCCTGATCATAACTTTTAACACATGGCTACAATTTTTAACCCATATCAATTTTTAAATCATGGTAAGCAGCAGTGATAAATGAAGATTGTGTGAAGAAGATGGATCAAGTTTTGTCAAGAAAATCCAACCAAAAGGGGAGATTTGTTAGGGTTTTTGCCCTGATTTTCTTACCTTATTTGAAATTTATTTTTTCCTAAAATAAAGTCAAAGTATTACCATAAATGTTTTAATTTTTTCTGAAAGTAAAATATAATATTCTTTCATATTTGGTTTATTCTTTCCTTTTAGAAAAAAAGTTTTGGAGTAGCTAGTCATTTTCTAATAAGAAAATGTTTTAGAACTCTATAAATATAGGTTTGTTTCTTCTAACACAATAACAATAACATTCATAATGTAGTCATTTAAGAGTCTTGTTTATGGAGAGATTTATTCTCTCTAAAGTTTCAATGTTTTTCTTTATATTAGTTTTGATATAATATATTTTGATTTTTAGTATAAGTTTTTTGTTATCTGATTTATCAACTATATGATTTGCAAATTGTAAGCTTTCGCATGACACCCTAATTACCCTTCAGAACCCAACAGACTCAAGTATAGCAAATCGAGGCACAATGAAGAAGGAGGCAATCAACAACATACTAAGATAGATGATTGAAAACAATAATAAATAGATATTGAAAACAATAATAAATAATACAACTAGTACCCGACAAACCACTAATAAATATAAAAAAACAAAAGCTACAATAATACAACTAGTACAATGGCCTACACTATACTACCTACTAACCTTCTACCCTAATACGTGTCCTCCACACCTTTCTATCTAAGACCATGTCCTCGTTAATCTGAAGCTCCATCATATCATGTCTCATTACCTCTCCCCAGTACTTTTTTGGCCTACCTCTGTCTCTCCTTGTACCCTCTATTACCAACCTCTTGCACCTCCTCAATGGTGCATCTACGCATCTCCTCTTCACATGTCCAAACTATCCCAGTCACGCTTTCCTCAACTTGTCCACCACGGAGGCCACTCCCACTTTGTTCTGAGTATTCTTATTTTTAATCTTATCTCTCCTAGTATGACTACACATCCATCTCAATATCCTCATTTCCACAATATGCAACTTCTAGAATGAGTTAAATTACTTAAATTTGACACTCTTGAACCTAATCTAAAATTATAAAAATAATAAAAGTGAAGTTATATATCATTCATTATGAGTCATGACGCTAGTAAATTGTAGAATTTAGTCATCCAATTA
Organism: Solanum verrucosum; assembly: GCF_900185275.1. Classification (NCBI taxonomy): domain Eukaryota; kingdom Viridiplantae; phylum Streptophyta; class Magnoliopsida; order Solanales; family Solanaceae; genus Solanum; species Solanum verrucosum. The sequence continues at coordinate 2,347,663 of NW_026019954.1, forward strand.
TTCATATTCATATATATATATATATATATATATAAGATACATAACTTTAGACATGTGAATTTCATACTCGTGTGTCTGAAGTTATAATAAATTACAAATTTAAACAAGCTTGATAATACCACTTAATTTGACCCTTTTTCTTTCTGCAGCTTTTGTTTTGAAAAATAAAGGAGAAAGAGTCTCATGAAAGTTCTGAAATACGGAATTTAAGAAAAACATCTCTTGTTTAAACTACTATTGCCGTCGTCCCAACTAATTTGACACTAATTGATTTCATAGTACAAAATTTAAGAAAAAAAAGAGTCTTGAGAAATTTGTGATCTTACATCCTCTACCCGCCTCTACTTCTACTCTCAACCTGATGCAGATGTTGTAGACAATGTATTCCAGTCTAGCTTGAATTTTTGTTCTATATTAGGAAACTGATGAGCAGCAATGAGAAACACTATTTCCACTGGCCAAATAAGATATGCTTTGAAGCTACAAACTTGAGTTAGAGCAGTTCAAGATATGTCTGTAGCCTCATGTGAGCCATCTTTGGACCTATGCTTCCTTTTTTTACTCCTGCATTTACAAACCAGTATCATTTTTTGGCTGGGCCAATAAATTATCGCAAAAACCAAAAGATGGAAAAATGATAATCAAATCAGAGTTGATTGAACGCACTTGTCATGTGAACCCGGATCAAGACATGATTTGAGTTTCCGATCAACGTGCTTCACATCTTTGGAAGTCGGAGTCAAAAGTTTGCCAACCTGTTCAAATGCCAGGAGTTCAGGCAGTAAGAGGACTATGTTAAACCCAAATGAAGATTTCGGGGAAGAAGTCAGTAGGATGAGAAAGATAAACCATTCCAGGCATGCAGTAATAACAAGGTTAAGTACTTGCCAAAGAATCAATGGCATTTATAGAACCAGTAAGTTCTGAAATGGCATGAGCTGGCTGATAATGTGATAGGACACTTCTTAGGTACCTGTTTAAAGAATCATTATCATGTCAATCAGAATGTTAGTGATAATTGTGGATTCTGTCCAAACGAGAAAGGGACTGGGACCTCTCAAAATCAAATATGCTATGCGCTGCGTTAGCTCTATGCAAAGCTGTCAATGCCAACTGAAATAAGGAAAAAGAAACTTAAATCAGAAAATTATCTAAGAAGATGTGCATGTGAGTATTATCAGTAGCACATTTTAAAAGAGCAAATCACATAGAACGCAAAAGCAGGAGTTTTGCTTCACTGAGGTATCCAACAAGGTCATCAGATGAATTTATCAGATGTCAACTATGTTACCATTCATTGATCATCAGAAAAAGTTCCTTCTTATGCATTTCAATTTTATCCATAATGCAGTCTTGTCCTCTGTCAGAACAGCTATCATCTAGTAACATCACATGATTTGTCCTCTGATAAATATGACTCCTATGGGCAAAATGTGGCCAAAATATAGAAGAGCTCCTCTAGAATCTAACCACAACCTCGGAAATATAGAAGAGCCTATGGGAAAGCCTCCTCTCCAAAAAATTTCAATCAATCATCAGACAAAAAGTATAGCCTTGGTTAGTTGCCAGAGATAGTCGGGAGAAACTAGGGATAGTCATAGTTAATTGTCAGGGCTAGTTATGAGGAGCTTATGGGAAATTATAGCTAGAATTGCTTCTTTTAAAATGTCAGACAAGCTAGATTTGATCTGGTCTAACCATACCAGGAAAATTATCTGTCAATAACAGATGATTTATTCTGAAACAGCCTCTCCACCCCACAAAGGCGTGCCGCATACATTCCACCGTCCCCAAACCCCATTTGTGGAATTACACCGAGTATGTTGTTGTTGTTAACAGAGGATCCATTCTCCGTATCCACACTTCACATGAAATCAAAAAATATGGATAGGGAACAAACTAGTTCAAAAGTTTATGACTGAGTGGAACATGAAACTTTTCTTTCAACAAGATGAAGCAAGCCTCAAAGATGTATTTATCAGTTAATATAATTCTCTGCAGATAGGAAGAGCCAGTAATTAGATTCGTACAGTATAAAATCATTTCAATATAGTATATAAATGATAAAATATAACCTGCCCAGGTGGGAATAGAAGTGGTCCATCAGAACGCATAATCTTATCTGCTTCAATCCTAGCAGTATCAAGTGAACCCTGTACTTCAGAAGAAAATAAACTTAGCTGGTAGACGACTACAAAGGTTAGAGTAATATAAATTGAACTCACTAAGGAATAACAAAATTAATTCATCATCTACAGTAGATGAATTACAGTTAGTAATATATCGATGCATGTCAGAATGTTACCAACTACTTATGAGGGAAGTTTATTCCTTCTTCTTGTCCCATGTTGTGTACACTGAAATGTTTTGAACAAATAAATTGAAGTATAAAAGAAAGATTAGTTGGTGGGTAGCTCAATGAGCTACATAGAGATCTATGATTTGAAATTCTAAGAATAAATTGAATTATAATAATCACCATATCTCCAACATGCCACCAACTTTGTTATGTTTGAAAGAAGATTGATGATAATCTAGCAAGAAGATGCATTAACCTTGATTATCTAAGGAAGAACTACAAACAATAGAAATGGGAAGAGTGAAATCAGCATTAGTTCCATTGGGTGGAGAACTGAAGATTTTCAATATCGCATACAACATTCACATGGTTTGGGTGGTTTAACTGCAAAACTACTAGTTATTGGGCGACATTGGATGAAATTCAATTGTCAGAAGCCAAAATTTACAAGGAGCAGAAATAGTGGAAGAACATTTTATTTGATAAAAGAAAATTGAATAAAAAGTATCCCGGTGCACTAAAGCTCTCGCTACGTGTGAGGTCAAGGGAAGGGCCGGGCCGGACCACAAGAGTCTAATCTATGCAGCCTTACCCTGCATTTCTGCATGAGGCAATTTGCATGGAAAAGCAAATAACAAATTGTTTTTATATGTTAACCTACATTACCCCACTACTAACCAGTAACCCAACCCAACCTCCTCCCAGGAGTCAATTGTGGTCCTTTTCCTCCATTTACTCCCTTCGTAACTTGATTTCTCAACCTCAAGGTAAGCGGGGAGAGCTTTTCACTTGAACTACTTAACCTGTTTAAAAAAATTGCAACTACCTTCAGTGCCACAAGCTGGTCTTCATCTTTAGCTCCACAGAACTCCTACAATTTCAAGAGCAATAGTCAATAATTGCAATGAAGAAATGAAGCAGTACAAGGAGTGGAAATAACTACCAATTAAAAGGAAGACGTCAACACAAAAATTATTACTCAAAGGGTTTAAGTGTAACAGATCAACAGAAAAAGACCTCTAAATCACTGATAAAACCTTCAAGAGCACGATATGGAGCATAAACAATTAGATCAAATCCTAGACTCTGCAAAATAAAGGTTAGAAAAAAGTTGATTAAGCAAAGATTTGAAGGAAATTGTAGAATGACATGACCATCAAATAAAATCCATGCCTGGAAAACCAGCATCTCATTGTTGAGGATTACATGATGATCCTGTCCAATACCCTTCCCAAGCTCCTCAGCTGATACATGGTTTTCCTCTGCCTTGCAAGCTGCATATATGCAGGTTAACCTACAAAAAGAGGGGAGGGGGAGCTAGTAAGCTTTGTCTCTGTCAACTATCAACTACTGTATGCATCATATATGTGGAATCCAGATGACTTTGTTTATGTTTTTAAAATGCACTTCAACTTGAATTTGGAAAAAGTAACTATTGTCCAATAATGTCCAACCAAACACTACATAAAGATAGGGGGAGCCTAGTAAATTTTTTTAATAAGAAAGCACAGAGAAGATAGATAAGAAGCTTACATAATGTCTTTAGGGTGATGTTCCATCACGGACCATTGTAGATAAAACCTCTTAAAATAAATGAGAGCTGTCGCCTACAAACAAGCATGAGAACTGTTTAACCATCTAGTTGATCCATTATAGTAGCAGATCCAATACTCAAAACTTTATACCTGAATCTTACGTGGGAACTTAAAGGCATCACAGACGTCTTGAATTTTGAACTCGTAGAAAGCCCTTAGAAGTTGTTCTTCTTCAACCTTGAGTGGTTTAGGACGCTTTTCAGCTAACATGCCAACCAAAATAGCAACCAAAAGAATGATAAGAATTATGATTATCTTCCAAGATTAAAGGAAGGCAAACAAGAAACTTTATAGTCTCTAGTTTTACTTTGGTCTGAAAATATACAATCTTACCACTATCTTTTGCGTCATTTTGAATTTCAGCATACGAGAACGACCCATCAATATCAACTTCCATTCGCGTTGTTCCATACTTCACAACAGAATTAGCTATCAGTATTATTAGTACACCCACAAGCACTATAAATCAGACCTATGTTCTGGGCCATAAAGTTTCAGGTAATGCTGCCTAAAAAATTAGGCAAATCGTTGAAGCAGAGAGAAAGGTAACATAATTGTTTGAAAAAAACATAATGCCGGCATACAGAATTTCATACACCAAACACATAAAATGGACAAGAAATTCTACTCTGTCTAACTCTATGGGGCAAGAATCGGACTTAAGACTTGGGCCAATCAAAAACGACACGTGGAAAGAAGAGTAGGTCAAGAGTGACTCAGCAGGGACAACACCAAATGCTATCCTCAGAACGTGACCAGTAAAGGTAATCCTATCAATGAAAAATCCAGAGTCAAGACAATCGGAGCCAGAGTCCTAGCGGCAAAGCCATCTAGCTCCAAAAATACGGGACCGGGCACCAGGTTGTGACCTAACAAGATAAGGTCAAAATAAGTTCAGGGGTCCAGCCGTTGTGTTGCCGAAGAGTCTGAGATCTCTGCCAGCTGTTGTGGAAAGAGCTGGCTCAATCTACGCTAGTCGATGGGGAAAGAGCCCAAGATCTCCGTCAGCCATTACATAACTGAAGTAAACGTGCAATTAGTGAACTTTATGAGGGCGGGAACCATAGAAGTTGCTCTCTAAGGTTTAGCTATGAAAAGTCTTACATCTACTCGTTGTAAACCATCCATGTTTTACTCATTTTACCAGCATTATACTCTTTCTTTGTGTTCTTAAGCTCTGAAGCTCTATGATTTCATTGTTCTGAATAATATCAATGAGATCAAGCTTACCCGATGACACTGCTAGCTATCAGAATCAGAACTCAGGTTCATTCTATTCACTTAACTTACTGTTTCATGTCTATACCATATTTGTTATTCATGTTGCCTTGTTCATATTGATTAAGCAAGTTACAGAATACAAACCATGTGTTTTGGACATCTCAATATGCATGTGCATGAACCACGTCTTAAAGATAAACACTAACTACAACAGCAAAAGGTCAAAGAACACAATCATATTGCCTTCATCAAAACAAAAACTAATTAGGTGAAAAGGGTATCTCAACAAAAGAAAAAATATCACACAGAAAATGAACAAGCAAATTAAACAAAAAAATATTAAGAAAATGAGCTAGCATACCTTCTCTAGTGCTTGTTTCACTCTGTGATTAGCAACTTTATACTTGTGTTTCTGCGAATACAGTAAACCATTCATAAACCCAAAAATTCAAATAAAAATGGGAAAATGAAAAAAAAATGATATTCTCCAAGATTTTTGATGAACAATTGTAACTCACAATATCTTGGGGAGTAAAAATCCACTTGGTTTTATGAGTAGATGTCACGAAATCAGCCATGTCTTCTCTCTGCCAATTCTAATTTTCGTTTGGATGTGATCTTCCAATAAACTATGCCATGGCCCAGCGTTTCATCTCTGGAATATCTTCAAAAATAATGTATAAACACTCCTAGATAGTGGTGTCAAAATAATTCTATAATCGATTGAACCAATTAAATTTAACCTAGTTACTAAAATTTTAAAATAAGATCACAGATTTCAGTATATATTTATAATTGTATCAAAACTAGTTGTTATCAGAAAATTGAAAAAACATAATAGTAGATATTCAGAAAAGCATCAGAGTAAAAGCTAAAGCAGAAAGACATTCGTCAAACAGACAAGCAATTCTTCTGCATATAAGCTAAGCAAAAGAAAATATTTAGAGGAAAATAAAAATAAATTAAAATTGTAAAGCAATACCCAAATTAGTGTTATTGACAAGTATTACAACACAAAAAAAAACTATCTCACGCATTTCCCTTGCTAATAACACAGGAAAAGAGCTGTATTTTCAGCTTCTTATGGAGTAGTATCTAATTTTAACACCAAATTAAAGCTTCCACCTCACGAAGGGGACAAGAAAGTACAGACCCATAAGAAAATAAATTGGATATGGGCTTAGTTTTAGGAAATAAATAGAGAAAAAATCCAGTTAATCGGAGAACTTACCGCAGATTTTTCGCCGGTGAAACGATCGCCGGAGTGACTAGCAGCGGGTTAATATACCGGAAGGGCTTAAGGCTTTGTGATGGAGGAAATTTAATAAGCACGGTACAGTGACTGTGAAGTGCTCTGATTTATTCATGCGTAAGCTATGCTAGTATAAAACATCTCGCACAATCACGTTACTCCCTCTACGTCAATTAATTTACATGAAACTTTTCGAATTTCGAGAATTAATTTTTATAATTTAGATTATTTGAATCTTTAGAAATAAAATATAAATATTCAAAAATTAGATTCAAAAAATTAACATAATTTAAGAAAACTTCGAATACATATGAAAAGATATCTTGCAAAAAATTCATTTGAATTTGAGATTCTAATAATATCTCACAAATTGAATTGGAATTTGAGTTGACTCACAAAATAAATTAGAAACATATTATTGTAATATTTTACTACCCTCTATTCAATTAATGTAAAGTTACACACTTCTTCTACCAAACATATTAATATGGTACTTTTTAGAGTTTCTTACGTCTTACATATATTTTAAAAGAGTGCCATAGAGGTATATCCTAGTTATCATATTTTATGAAAAAATAACTTACATAAATTTCACAGTGTAAAACCTAAATTACATTATATTCTTACTTTTTTCTATTTTACAAAATTTCTTAAAAATTGTAGATACATTATATTCAGTCGGATACATAAATTATGATACATAAAATAACTTAACTGTTGTGCTTAAAAAGGAACTAAATGTAAAATTAATTGTCAATCTCACGAATCACGCAAAACAGATTGATATTAATTATTCCAATTCGTAACAGATTCAGAGAATTCAAAATTCAAATCTTCTTCTCCTCCATCTATCCCAAATCATAACAGATCCAAAATACATGATGAATATATCGATTTTTGTTGAAATTTTCAGGAATTTGGGTGATCGATCTGAGTTATGAACGATATAATAGTGATGAAATAATTGTTAGGCAAACAATTTCTTTTGTGAATCTCAAATCAGCCATTACAACTGAATTGAATCTCAAATCTATCATTGATACAATAGACAAGATGGCTGGAGAGATACATTGATGATACATTCGGCGATTCATCAAGCCCCATTAGCTGATGTTCAAAAAAACACGAGAAGATTTATCAATAATGGTTCAAATTTGCTGAATCTGGCAATTTTTTTAGTTGTTCAAATAAGAGCAAAAAAGAAGAGTTTTTTGAATGATTGGGTTGTTAATTTGGTACAGATGTAGATGGAGATGGACGTCTTACTGGTGGAGATACCACCAAGTTCTTTGCTATGTCCAATTCGCCTCGACCAGAACTCAAGCAGGTTCTTTTCTATCTTTTCATGTTTCTCAATGCTTGAATAGTTAGAAAACTTTGATCAGTCTTGATTTAAAAACACCAAAAAAGATATTGCATTTAATGTATCATTGACTTATTTAATGTTTGCAGGTTGTTGCATCATCTAAATTTATTCTTTTAGTTTATGAATTTGGAAGAAGATACATTATTTAGCCTTGAGTGAGAAATATGTAATTGTGGGAGATTTCAACTAGACGAAATATCTTGTGCACACGCAATTGCTATTTTGAAGAGCAAGAATATCACAGAAGTGCATCCCCACTGCTTTGATTACTATATTGCAGTGAATATGTATTAGATATATTAATACATACCTAAGAGCAAGAATGTTACAGATATGCATCCCCAATTATATGGATTTGTTATGTATCCCTTTTATCTTTTTATTTCTGAATTTGTACATTGATATATAATTCGTTATACATTATTGATTACAAACTAATACATAACTAGTTTGACGTATATGTATTGTGTTTTTAGATCTCTGAGTTAGTGTGCTGATAATATGAAGTATCAGATACATGTGAATTTATTTTTTTATTTTTTATTTGTGCTTTAATAAGTATCTTTTGATGTTGAATTTGTATATGGATATATAAGTCATGATACATTAATGGTCACAACTTGATACATCACTAGTTTGACGTATATGTAATGACTTTTTAGAGCTGTGAGTCAGTGTGTTGTTGATATAAAACATCATGATACATTACTATTTATGTATCTTATTGTGTTTGTGAAAAACTATATTTTGTAGATGATACATTATACATGTAATTTGTTGTAAACACATCAAAATGTTCGCGAATGAGGGTATGTATCAACTTATATTTATATTTTGTATATGATATTAAGTATATGTTAGTTGTGTGATTGTTTGTGATTGATACATAAAAGGGATAAGAGTTTGAAAAATACCCCAACTTTGGTCGAATTTGTTGTTGCGATACTAAACTTTCATGAGGACCTATTACCTCCCTAGACTATTTAATACCGTATTTTTTACCCCCTGAACTATTTAATAGTGTATTTTAAAGGTATATATGTGCCCACGTGGACACATTACTATTTATAATTTTGCATTATTTTTTATGTCCACGTGGACAAATATATATGTTTAAAATACGGTATTAAATAGTCTAGGGAGGTAATAGGTCCTCATGAAAGTTTAGTATCGCAACAACAAATTCGACCAAAGTTGGGATACTTTTCAGACCCTTCTCCCTACATAGAAATACATATTTTATGTAATGTATCACTAATTTTTTTTAATGTTGACATGAGGTTGTTTCATTTGAGTATCTTTATTCAGACTATGATTCTAGAAAAAGATACATTGTTTGCCTAGAAAGATAAATAATCAATTGTGATAGATTCAATGATTCCATTACCAGATAAGGAAATTGTCTTGCCACCTCGATACAAAAGGATGCCTGGATGATCATGAAAAGAAAGAAAAAAAACTCTAGTGATAAGCCAACTACGAGCACAAATTGTTGTAGACGTTATAGACATGAAAGTCACAACACGGGATCTTGTACTTTCTTACCTAAAGAGAAGTGATACATTTCTTTTTAGAAAAATACATTCAAGTTCCAATATGATGAAGTGTTACTATTAATAAATAAAAAAATGTTCAACTTTGTGTACATTTCTTCTTGATAATGATTTAATCACACTGTTAAACTATTAAATTTTGTAAATCTAGTACAATATTTATATAATGTATGTTTTTTTTTTTTTGATAATAATGTGTTTGATACATCATGATTGTGAACGACTGTCGTGGTTAGATATCAAGTGTATCAATAACTTAATAAACAACCTCTTGAATGATAAAATTGTGTGATACTTAAATTTATAAAGCTTATTTGTATCACATAATTGTTAAAAGTATCCTATTTTGTATTGTGTACCACAAGCACTATAATTACAACAAAAAAAATCAAGAAAAATATACATACTGAGATTAAAAAAACAATATATATTGAAATTTGAATTCAAAATAACCAAATTTTTAGAGAAATATTCTAAAACTTAATTTAATGTATCTTAAAAATAGTAAAACATTCAAATGGATGTGTCCACAAATACATAATGACTATTCTATATTGACGAAGTAACCATTTATCCAGAAACCAACCTCCTAAGCTTGTTAATCCTAGATCATTTTCTTCAAAGATAACACACCACATAGCAGATGCAACGTTTCTATCCTTCTTTGGGGTTCTTCCACATTCGCCTTAAAAGATGAAGTTTTATCCTTCTTCGACTTCGTCTTCTAAATATTATGATTCGCCATTGTTAATGGATCCTACAACCTTTTGAATCTATTTTCAACCCAATCATCATCGTCGGAATCATAATGAGTTGATTAGAACTATTTTCATGAAAGTTTTCATCATCAACATCAAATACACAAGGTACCATACTAAAAAGAGGGAGCAGAATTCATATGTATCAGAAAATTGTAAATGAAAACATTAATTTTTTTTTAAAAAAAACGACATCTGAAGAACTAGGAATAAAAAAATTGATGAAGAAATAGTTCTACCTCTTTAGGAACTTGAAATTGATGAACTTGCAAGAGAACATATTTGAAATTAAAAAATTGAGTGATTGATGTAACTGCTGATATATGGGAGTGATTTTAGGCATGGAAATAGGAACAAAATCGTTGGATTGAAAGGGATGTGAATAATGTATCCGAAAAAGGAAAGAAAAAGAGGAAAATAGGGATTTTTGAAATATTTTGAAATGGTAGGGAATTTTAGAAAATATGGAAAGAAAGATTATGTAGTTAGGTAATTTATCCTAAATAATATAAGTTTGATTTATATTTGACCCGCTTTTGACTATGAGTTCCTTCTATGTTACCGTCATGTGACAAGAATGGTGGCCTATGCACTGGCGGATCCAGGATTTCCATTAAGAGAGTTCGAAAAGAAAAAGTAATAACTAAGATTTGGACTTGGAACCTCAAGGTGAGTTTTGAAACCCTCAACCATTAATGCCTCATTTGTTTTCATTAAGATTAAGACCTCTGAATCTGAATACGCGTCTGAAGAGATAAATGTATAGATCTGAATACACATCTGAATATTAAGATGCTATCTCCAAATCTGAACACTGAATGATTATTTGTTTTCAATATCTAAATGTGCATATGAAATCAAACATTATATTAATAAAATGTTATAAAAAATTCATTTCAACAAAAAATATTACTTTTTGATTAAAAAAAATATCATATTAATCAAGCATAACATTAAAAAAATCACGAATAAAAAGTATTTTACAGGCACAATATAATATCAAAAAGTTCAATAAGTATGATAAATACTAGTTGAAAAATAATAAATAAGGTATCACATTATCAACGCCTAACATATATTTTGGCTAATTAGAAAAACTAAAGAATTTTTATCTTTTTTCCGATAACCTTAATCCAATCCTCTATCTTGTGAACCTCTAACGTCATTCATGCTTTTTTGTAGTGGATACTTTCACAAACACACATGTACTGTATAATGACTTCCCATCCAAGTCCATCTAATTTTTCCATATATTCTTCAAATGTAGGTGCACTATTTTTTAATCAATAACTCCATAGCAGTAATCATCTTCTCATCAATTTCCAATTCAGACGAATAAGTTTTTTTCTTCTCCAAAAGTTTTTTTCCAGCTGAAACTGAAGATTGGAATGGAGAATTATTAAGAGCTCCATTATTTTTGTCACCAACTAGTTCAACAACAATAATATATTAGTGTTATCTCACAAACAGATTTGATGATCAAAGAGTTTCAATAAAATTATTGGCCTACGACAATTCTAATAAGAGACCTCTACATAGTTATTATTTTTAATTATGAATAGTATTTTTTTTCACTCAAAAACCTTGATGAACATCAATTCACTAAATATATTATTGCAACAAGTGTTCTTGACAAACATCAATACACCCTAAGAAAATTATTAATATAAAAAAAATACTTGTAAAGATTATGAAAACTTACCAGTTCAAGAGGAAAAAATTGGTGTTTGACTGAGAAAAGAGAGGAAGAAAATTTGTAGTTGTGAGAGCAAAAGTCACGCAAAGACCGAGAGAGGCGATAAAGTATTATTTTATAACTTATTAAATAAGTCTGAATGGTGTTAAAGACTCTTCTGCAGATCTGATCCATTCAGATCTTTTCAGGCCCATTGAGAGGCTTTTAAAAAAAATGGACTTAATTTTAGATTCAGACCTAAAAACCAAACACACTTAATGGACTGAATCTGAATGATTAAGATTCAGACCTTCATTAAGTGCCAAGCAAATGAGGCCCAACCTCTAATTTTTCATTCAGGAGGTTCAAAATCGATATATAAACATAAAAATTCTTTAAAATACCTTATGTATACAATGTAAGTTTTTGTCGAGGGGGTTCGGGTGAACTCTCAACTACCTCTAGGTCCGCCCCTTGCCAATGGCCACTTAATTATGCAAGGAAGGCATTCAAGTTGAACAACCTTCATAATAGTTCCTTAAGGGCCAACGACAGGGTATTAACTACTAAAACTCCATGCAGGAGCAAGAGCCATCCTTAAAATGATGAAACTGATGTTGATCCCTCACCACAATTTCGCGATTAAAAGCTTTTGTTAGTAGTTTTGCAGCTGAATGACAATCACTATATATTTTTAAGTTCTTGATTATTCTTATAGGAGGAGAAGGAGCCATAGAAATGAGCCCATAGGCGATTGCAAGCTTTTCGCTATGTCTAAACAGGGTACTTTCTTCTTCTTCTTTATCAATATCAAGTAAAACCTCATCTGTGCCTGGAGGCTGGAGCATAGTCCATTATTTTCAACCGCTTTTTCATTTCAGCCAACATTTCTTCGATTTCATTTATCTGACTTGTCTCCTGCCAATAATTCATGAACAGCACCATTTGGTTCAATCATACTACAGCCAGGAGCTTTAACAACACCCTGCCGCGTCATTGCTCCTCTAACATCCAGAACACTATCCCAATTGATGGATATATGTTGGATAGTAACACATGAAATCCATCATGATCTGGCTGAAGTTCAAGGAGGGAGCTTCCTTCCAACCCTTTCCCCCATTTCACTATTACCATGTTTTCTGCAAGCTCCAAGAAGAGCACCCCAAGTGGCAACATCAGGAGCTATAGGCATACTGTCAATAAGTTTCTCAGCTTCTTTGAGCAACCCTGAACGCGCAAGAAGATCAACCATGCGTACATAGTTCTTGATATTAGGTTCAACATTGTAATATCTGGTCATAGCATCAACGTAGGAGCGGCCCTCATCTACCAGGCCCATATGTCGACAGTCACCAAGATGGCAAGAACTGTCACAAATGTAACCTCATTAGGGGTTACACGTCCACATTAATTCCTTCATCTCATGAAACATGTCTAGTGATCTTTCCACCTGCCCATTCATTGCCAACCCAATAGGAAACCCCCTTTTTCTTCCATTCCATTGAAGACTTTCAATGCATTCTCCACACAACCACATTTCACTTACATGTCAACAAGAGTTGTACCGAGAATTATATTCACTTTGGGCCCATTATTTCGTATGTAAGCAAGAATCCATTTTCATAAATAAATCCAAAGCTTGTGTGTACATACTACATCCCACATTGCTCATAGCAAGAAAATAAAGCAGTCCAAGAAACCACATCTTTCTCCATCACTTCGTCGAATAATTGACAAGCTTCACTCATCCTACCAGACCTACCCAACAATACTAAAATCATAGAATTGAAGGGATGAATATCAATGCATTCTACTCAACTGTCCTCTTCCGATCCGTTGGTTTAGGAAATAACTCAGCTTTTCTAGGTGCTGTTATTCTTCGATTAGTAAATCCTGGCTCTATCCTCTTTAACATACATGCATATAAGTTAAGACATGAATTATAGGAATCATTAATTAAATCTAAAGTCTCTTAATGTCATGAATTTAATTAGTAATTTATTAACACACCTAATTAAATATTAACCGTTACCTTTGAAAGGTTCTGCACTTGGCGCCACCAATAACAGTCGAAACATAACCATTTCATCTTCTTCTTCCCCAAAAACAAAAAAATAGGGCATATTTTCTGTTTGTTTTTTTCCCCATTTCTATTAGAAAATTAATCCAAAACATGGGACTCCATAAAATTATTGTGATCACCATTATCATTTCCTTTCTCAGTAATACTGAATCAACTTGTCTTCCATTTTCTTGTGACGCATCCAATCCAGATACAATAAAATTACAATTCTGTAATTCCTCATTACCCGTTGATCAAAGAGTAGATGATCTCATTTTACGCCTGAATTTGGATGAGAAAATATCACAATTGGGTAACACTGCACCAGCCATTCCTCGGCTAAATATCCCTGCTTATGAGTGGTGGTCGGAGGCGTTACATGGCCTATCGATGGAAGGATTAGGGGTGAAATTTAATGGAAGTATTAAAGCTGCAACTCAGTTCCCTCAGATCATTCTTACTGCTTCTACTTTTGATGAACATCTCTGGTATCGCATTGCTCAGGTATAAATTGAATTTCTCTTTTTACGCTCTACTACAGTATACTTTATTGACTCTGTGGTTGATTTTATACACGACGTTTAATTGGACACACAACATTAAGCAGAGGAGGGATAGAGGGTTTGTTTGTGTGCATATATTTAAGTTTTCGAATCCCCTTGACATAAGATTTTTTTTAATCTTTAGTTTGAGGGAATAGTTGTAAAAGAATAATGATGTAGAGTTGATCATTTGGACCTTTCAGTTTATACCAAATCTGCCAAATCACTCATGTTATGATCTTCTATATCTGAATATTTGTGTTCCGTCATCTAGCTTATGTTCTTCCTGTAGCATTCAGAACAAATGACTCTATGAAATCTGGTTGATACTTCCACATTTTATGGTTAACGTAGGAGACATCTCTATTTTTCCCCCGGGTATACAAAGTAGTTCTAGCTACTTCCCATTTGATTTGGAAAACAATTTTTCTTAGAGTGATCACTCGATCATTGAAATTAACTTTTGGTATTTGATCGATAACATTTGTAAGAAGATCCTACAGATAATTGTATGGCAAATACAGAAATTCTAATGAACGCATTAAATAGCTAGTATTATAAGATGTTGTACTTTGCATAGGCAATTTCGAGAGAGGCAAGAGCAGTGTACAATGCAGGTGAACTAAAGGGAATGACATTTTGGGCACCAAATGTGAACATATTAAGGGATCCAAGATGGGGAAGAGCACAAGAAACAGCTGGGGAAGACCCGATGATGGTAGGAAAATACGCAGTGGCATATGTAAGAGGACTTCAGGGGGATAGTTTTGAAGGTGGGAAGCTCAAAGATGGGCATCTTCAAGCTTCAGCTTGCTGCAAGCACTTTGCTGCTCAAGATTTGGATTACTGGAACGGCCACCATCGTTTCACATTCGATGCTCAAGTCAGTAACTAACCTGCTATCACATGTTAAATTACTTTTATTATTCAATTTCACCTTTTGTTTACCAAAAAGATTGATATTGTTATCTAATACTACAATGTGTCATTCAGGTTACACCACAGGATATGGCAGATTCATTTCAACCACCATTCAAGACTTGTGTGGAAGAAGGAAAAGCTACCAGTCTAATGTGTGCTTATAGTCGTCTCAATGGGGTCTCAAACTGCGCTAACTATGATCTCCTGACCACGACTGCTCGCAGACAGTGGGGTTTCAATGGGTAAAATTTCGATGCAAATTAAGAAACAAATGTCTGATACCAAGTTATTACTCCTTATAAGATGTTAAATGATTTCAGCAATCTTAAAACTAACTATTGTCTATTGCTGAAAAGTTACATTGTATCAGATTGTGATGCAATTCGTGTTATGCGTGATTCCCATGGATACACAGCTGAAGATGCAGTTGCAGCTTCTCTCAAAGCTGGTAAGTAGTACTCTATTTAGTTTCTCTGCTCTCACTTTTCTGTAAACTCAATGATGTCTTTCCTGTTACTGAAAGACATCATTGACATAAAGTTCTATTTGTCTCAACTATCTGACCTTTTCTTTGTCACTTGCAATTTAGGTATGGATGTGAACTGCGGTTCATTCGTGGCAAACTACACAAGATTAGCTTTGGAAAAGCAAAAATTACAAGAATCTGATATAGACAGAGCTCTTCGCAATATTTTCTCCACTAGAATGAGGTTAGGACTATTCAATGGTGATCCAAAAACACTGGAATACGGTGACATTTCTCCTGCAGAGATTTGTAGTCAAGAGCACCAGGATCTATCTCTTGAAGCAGCAAAAAATGGCATTGTCCTTCTAAAGAATTCTGCCAAACTCCTTCCACTTTCTAAGATAAAAACAACATCCCTTGCTATAATAGGTCCAAAAGCAAACGATTCCGAATTACTTTTAGGTAACTATGCAGGCATTCCCTGCAAAAATGTTTCGTTACTCCAAGGATTTCAAGGCGTTGTGAAAAACATAGGCTACCATCCAGGCTGCAATTTTGTTAACTGTACTTCTGCTGCAATAGATGAAGCAGTAGATGTTGCTAAAAAGGCTCAGTATGTTGTTTTAATAATGGGATTAGACCAGCAAGTGGAAAGGGAGAACTGGGATCGCGTAGATTTAGGACTACCTGGACAACAAGAGATTCTTATTAACGCAGTGGCTGAGGCTGCTGTTGAACCTGTTATACTAGTGTTAGTAAGTGGAGGTCCTATTGATATTTCTTTTGCCAAGAACCACCCGAAAATCGGAAGCATCTTGTGGATTGGTTATCCTGGAGAAGGTGGAGCAGCTGCACTAACACAGATTCTTTTTGGTGAACATAATCCAGGTTAACTTAACTTCAACATCAATAATCTTTAGCTCTTAATCCGTTTGGTTGAAAAACTTGCTTAATATGCTAATCACATTTAACCTTACAGGGGGAAGGTTACCAGTAACATGGTATCCTAAGGACTTCATAAAAGTACCAATGACAGACATGAACATGAGGCCTAATTCATCGACTGGATATCCAGGGCGAACTTACAAATTCTACAAAGGGCCAAAAGTTTATGAATTTGGCTATGGTCTTAGCTACACAAATTATTCGTACAACATCACATCTGTCAGCCATGAAAAACTCTATTTCATTAACCAAACATCATCAGACAAGAGAAGAAAGCACGGTTCACATATTCATAATATTGCAGTTTCGAAATTTGGCTCAGAGGTTTGCAACAAGGCGAAGATATCGGTTAAGGTTGTGGTGAAAAACAAGGGGAAACTAGGTGGTAAACATCCTGTGTTGTTGTTTGTTAGGCATTCTGAAGTGAAGAATGATGAAGTTCCAAGAAAGCAGTTGATTGGATTCAAAAGTGTACATTTAGGTGCAAGAGAAAAAAGTAAGATTAAATTTATTGTGAGCCCTTGTGAACACTTTAGCAGGGCAAATAAGCATGGTATATCAGTAATTGATGAAGGCAAATACTATCTTGTTGTGGGAGATAAGAAATATCCTGTTACTGTTTCCATATGAAACCTTTAAATCACATATGAATATACAGTCCATAATGATTAGATCACACTTGTAGTGTGCATTATAGTTCTGTAAAGAGGATTCATCACCTTGTTGAGCAGAATAAATATGTTAATTTCTTGATTTTTATTGTTGTTGATTAGCTGGGTAATTGAGAGGTGTGAATGAGAAATGAACAGTTGTTTTCGTGATGAATTTACTTTTAAAATTTATGAGGAAGAGTGACATAAATGGAAGTTGGTTCCTCCTCCTTCTATGGTTCTTATGAGTTTGTGTTACATAGATTTTCAGTTGCAGACTGCCCAGCTCTTAAATGTGTCGATTTAGATCAATAGACTGGTCAATTTATCAACCGGTGATCTTCCTATTTTTCATCCGCTTGATCTATCTATCCAATTTCTTATAGTTAAATGAACTACATTATTTTAGTAAAAGCTAATTGAAAGCATATATTAAAATGTTCCATAATCTTTAATTTCAGAAATGTCACTTAATGTTGTTTAATGTATCTTCAATTATTTGAAATTGGTGCTCTAAATTATCTAACATGATTTTGAATATTAAATGAACGATATTTTCAATTACCTTGTAGCTCGCACAATTACTCGAGGCTATATTATAGAAGCTTTTTTTAATCCTTGAAATTTTGTTTATCTTCTTTAACTATTAGTACAATGTTAGGCATACTTCAGTTGCAGGGATTCAAACCCGCGCTGGCGAGCATGTCTCACACCACTGGTCCTTAGAGTTTCATTGTATCAAGGATGTCCAATGTATTAGATTTAACCGTCTTAAATAATATTTTACTTACATATACAGTATTTTTCGGACATCATTGGAACACTGTAGCTCCGCCTCTGCCCACACTCTCTTTTTAACCTCAAGGGTTTCCTAGTTATTGTTGTCTTGTAATACTTTATGTCCCTTTTTGCAAGGGGTTTATAGTTTTATACACTTGTATCCGCATACAAAGACGGAGTTTTAGGCTAAAAACATCATGAATTATGATTCAAACCTAAAGTACATCCTTGTATTACTATAGTAAACAAAATACATCCCTAAACTAATTCAAAAGTTGCAACAATCATCCATCTGTTTAAGTTTCTGTCAAAAACTAACGACATACACATAAACCACATCATTTTCTCCTTTAATTTCTCAATTTTTTACCTAACACGTAAAAGGCATTTTGACCTAGCTTAGCATATCTTTGGTATTGTGTGTTCCTTTGGAAAATAAGCTAATCTCTTTCAAGATGAAGAGAACAAAAATTAATTAATGTCACTCGTCAATCATATTAACCAATTGAAACACTTTTGGATAGAGAAAAATTATGGACTTGATTTTTGCTTTTATGTGTGAAGCACAACTATATATAGCGTAGAATACAAAGCTATAGCTCTTCAATTGTTAAAGGTGTAAAGAGTTAAGTATATGATTTCTCTATCCAAAAGCTTTAGGCTTTTCAGAAGGAAAGAAAAAAAGATTGTTGAAGACGAAAAGGAAGAATAGAATAGGGATATTTGAGGTGGAGGCAGTTAATTTTTGGCAGAAACTAAACAGAAGGGTGATTGTTGCAACTTTTAATTTTAAATTAGTCAAGGAATGTATTTTGTTTAGTATAATAATAACAGGGAATGTATTTTTTGTTTTTTAAGTACCCTAAAATATTTAAGCAAAGGAAATTCCTAAAATACCCTGACCCAGGGTAAACAGAGAAGTCAACTGGTAAGAACCGCCGCCGCTACTGTCTGGTTTCTGTCGCGGCTCTCCTATATATATATATACTAGATGGGGGAGGCCCGTGGCAAGCACGGGCCCAATAGTCAAAATATTATGCTTGTAAAAATATTAATACTAATGAATCAAGGGTGATACCTTTTGCAGAAGATGGATAATATCATATATTATATACTATTAGAAATATTTAGAATATGTACAACAGACATCAGTATGATGCCAACTTGAACGATCTGCAAATACTAACTAATGTAATACAACCAAAATAATGACTCTTACTTAGAAGAGTGATATAGCAGATGTTTCAGTTTTGATATATAAGATTAGCATGTCATTGTTTATCATATGTAGAGGATACAAATTGTGCAACAAGCTAAGAAATGTCTACTTTATAGTTTATACTTGGATCCATATGTGACTATTTAACACGTGTTTGCTCTTTAGTTCCTTATTTCTCTTCATCTTCTTTTGGATAGCCCCATTTTGTATTCACAAATTTTTCTGGTGCTTCTCTCTCTTCTTCACTCTTTGCATGTATCATCTCTCTTCTTGTGTGCTTGAAGATTTTGGGGCGTGACACTTTCAAATGAAGTTGAGACGGTCCGCAACCCTATTGTCATTTCCTCTTAAACTATATATCTTGAATTTCACTTATTTAAAGGAAAAGTTGAACAAGAAATTTTTAAAGCAAAATCTATCCTACATGCATAATGACATAAAATGTGAAAACTTGTTCATAAAATATTATGTGTGTCAAAAATATAGATAATAACTCATTAAGGAAATGAATATTACCGAAATCATTTCCAAACATCATTAGTCTCCTATTGTATGATCATCCTCTCAATTCCACAATTGTAATTATGAATATGATAAAGTATGGTGTTTTCGTATCGTCTGCCAGTCTACTAATAAATCAGAAGTTGCAATTCAAACAATACAAAAATAACGGAAGAAATTTAGATGATACTAAAAGCATAACTTCTATCTAAGAATAACTACTAAATACTAATACAACATCATCCAAAATAGAACACTATGGTTCCCTACAAATCTTAAAAGCTTGAAAAGGGTGTGAAATTGTACTTGAAGGCTTGAAAATTAGAGAATCTGAAATCAATCATTTTTCAATGCAGGTCTGTTTCTAGAAGTTGACTGTTTTTCTCGGTCACTTGCCTCACTCAGCAACACAATTGTTTAAGCGAGTGAGGATCCAAAAGTTCTAATTGGCAAGTGTATGAAACGTTTTTGAATTAGAGAGGAGTCAAATAGTACTTCCAGGAGGACAAACAGCTCATTCACGTTTCAAAATTCCTATTGACATTGATGAGAATTTCACTTACAATATTAGTAAACAGAGTTCATTAGCGACTCTAATTCAAGATTCAAAGTTAATTGTTTGGGATGAGCCTTCATCTTTTCCCTGTTGACACGTGTATTGTTATTTAGTTTGTAAGCAAACCACGTGCACTCCTGAACACGGCCACAAAAATTGTACTATGTGCGGGGATATTTTAGTCATTGAATAAAAGTTTTAATATTCTAGCCAAGTAGTATGTATGTAAAATTTCATACCATTTATAAAAATTACAAAAATCTCCTCTTGGATACATCCCTCCCATTATGAACCATGTTCATATATAGTTATGTATCCCACAATACAGAAATGGATCCAACACAACAACATAGTAGAAACAAATGTATCCAACAATAGAGGAATGTATCTCACACAACAGAATCAGTAGAGATCAATGTATCCGACAATAGAGGAATGTATGACACAACAACGAAGTAGAGACCAATGTATTCGACAGTAGAGGAATATATCCGACGCAACTGAATCTTAAGTAATGTATCATTTACAATGTATCGAACAATTGAGTAATGTATCTGAGAGCAATGAAAATTTCAAAATTATTGTAATTAAGAAGACTTCCGGAATAGGATGTAATTAGCACGGTATGAGATTTCTCTATTTTATACAAATTTTAAAGAACATTTTACCCATCAATTTTCTTTTCTCTTATTATTTTACTCCTATATTATATATTTATTACCCTTATTTAGAAGTGGCACTTCTAAAGGACTAACACAGCTTAAAATAATTGTACCTTGTGCTGAAAATGTGATGAGACAAATAAGGGCAGTTTTGGTATTGTGAGATAATTTCATAATTCATAATTCTATATCCTCATGTTCATTTTCTTAGTTTAATATTTCAGATGAGTTGAATTTTTCAGTTCAAATTTCAAGAAATTGAATCCCTAAATTATGTATTTTGACTTCAAAACTTCTAAATGCAACTTATAAGTATAAAGTATTAAATATTAATCAAAAATTAACATTGTCAATTTTGCTATTCTAAGTTTGGATTTTTCAGTTCAAAATTTAGAACATTATTATCCTAAATTTCAGTTTCCAATTCAAAACATCATGGCACTGTCATAATATTAGTTTTCCAATTTAAAATTAGTATATTATATCCTTATGTTTGGTCTTGAAATGTTCATCATGTAGCTCAAACTTGATGATTTTAATACCAATCTTCCAACTTGTATATCTATGTTCAACAATAATTATATATGTACAAAATAAGGCTACAGAATAAGGCTTAAAAGGAGGAAATGATTCAGACAATGATTGGTTCACATATAAGGTGAAAGGACGGCCACACTGGTTCATGTGTAGAGGAGGTGGGAGTGAATATATTATAATTGAGAAGCCAATAGAGAAGGTGATGTGGCACCTCTCTATTTCTTGACCTTTTTTTCTTCTTGCAAAATCATCTTCTTAACGTATACCTCTTCAATTATATAAATTCTATTCTTAAATTAGAATTAATAATATTCATAACTCCCAAACCTTTCATATTCATAACCTCTCAAGCCTTTCATATTTGTAACCTCTAATTATTTAATGTAGAAGGTTATATTAACACTATAAAATCACCCTAAAATTGTGTGTTATATTGTAGTGATCTTCAATTAGAGAATTAGTGGTAGACAAGTTACAATATTTTTAAGCTTTAAGGTGCATTATGTTTTGGAAATATGATTTCATATATTACTTTTAATTAGCAAGTAAGGCTAATATGTCAAAGCATATTTTTGTTTCTTTTGGATAAATTATTTTGGTTTGTTATTTTTATGATTCTCTTTATAACCATAAAAATGGAGATTCATTTTAGGAGTAATAATTTGTTATTATTTTTCTTGACTCTTGTATATAGGATGAAATGAAATCATCCAAAGATGGAGATTAATGGATTTTTAGCTATATAGATTGATTATTCTTTATTTTTTTAGGTGCTTAAGAAGTAATGTTTCTATTATATTATTTCCTTTTGGATTATTTATGTTTTGTCAAAAATGATTATATGTGTAGGAGGACTTATGATTAAATGTAATTTTCTCCTTATTCTTTATCTTTTTCTTCTTTTGCTAGATAATTTTTTTACTTATTTGATTATATTTTGCAAATTATAGGAGATATATCTATAATGAAAATGGTTAGACATTCTTACATAATTTGATTTTACAAGGTAAAATAATTTGATATGTCTAATATAATTACAACTCTTTCTTTGTTGAAATCATACATTTAATATTATTTGTTTGTGTTCGTGAAGATATAAATCTTGAGTTTTTTTTAAAAAATTATTTAATTTAAGGAAAAGAGTCTGATATAACCCTCAACTTTGTCATTTGAAGCTGATATGCCCCTCGTTATGATAGTGGCTCATATATACCCTTACCGTTATACAAACGGCTCACATATACCCCTACCGTTACAAAATGAGCTCACATATACCCTTAATTTAACGGAAGTGAAAAAAAATAGTTTTAAATTTATATTTTTGACTTTTAAATTTTTTAAAAATCATGTAGGGGTATATATGATCCTTCTAGCGAATTTCAAGGCATATTTTAATCTTTTTTATACATAAATTATTTTTTGAAGTCTTTGATTATCATTTTTTGAGTTTCTTATTCTTATTTTAATTTTTTCTTTCGTTCGTTAGTGTAAAGAGAAAATTTTAAAACCAATTTTTTTTGTGGCTATATTATAATTTAACACAATTTTTTTCCACTATATTGTTATTTAGTTTTTGTATTGAAAAAAATTTGGGACATCTATAATAAAGTTTACCATAATGAGGGGTATATCAGCTCTAATTGATAAAGCTGAGGGGTATATCAGGCCGTTTTCCCTTTAAATTTTTCTCTTTAGACCTCTATGTAATTCTTAGATAATTTGATTATATTATATTGATAACACTCTTCAAAAAATTTATTTCTTAATGTAAATTCATATCTCACTTTTTTGTTGATAATAGTAGTTTATTGTGTTTGTGGGCTATAATATTTTAAAACATAAAAGCATGAAATGAGTCGATGGATATTGATATGCTACTTAAAGAAATACGTACATATACTTTCATAGTTTGGTGGAACAATTTTTACTAACAAAAATGATAGAACATGAAAATGAAAAGTTAGTTTATAATTTTGAAAATACAATTGGTTTTATTAAAAAAAATTTATTTATTAATGTGTAAAATTGCAGTCTTTAAAATTTTCATTTTTGTTGTTTTTGAGGAGATTTCAAGTTGTTTATTAATAAGTGAAGTTGCAGTCTTTATATTTTTCATTTTTGTTGTTTTGCAGGAGTTTTCAAGTTATTTCAAAATTGCGTTAATTTATAATTTTGAAAATACAGTTAGTTTCTTTGCTTTCTATTTACTTATAATAGAATATTTGTCTGAATAACTCTATTTTTATTGTCTTCATTTTCTATAATTAATTTCTTTATTAGTGTAAGAATGTACAAATATAATTCCTATTATGTTACAGAATTTATTATATTGAATGCAATATTTATTTAAAACGTGAAATATACTTTTTAATATTTTTGTGTTTAAGCCAAGCAAAATTAAAAGAAATAGGAATTTGTATGTGTAATTTTTTTGAATCTTTTTTGCGTAGTTAATTGTCTTTTTTGTTCTGTTTTATGTTTATTTTTGAATTTATTTTCTTATATTCTTTTGTTTTCCCAATATAAGTTGTCCCAAAAAGTAACTACATGTCTGAACTTAAATATAATAATATATTAAGATACGGAAACTAACTAATTAAGATTATTATTTTTCATCATTTAAATATGTAAACTTATTTTCATTTAAAATGCTTTGTGTACAACTTCGTAGTGCCGTGTTTGTCCTCTAAAGTGTCACTTCTAATAAGGAGTAATATAGTAGTATTTTTTAATGTTTTATCGTAACGATAAATAGGGTTAATGAGAAATAGTTTTTTTATCTCTAAAGTAGAAGAGATGAGATCTGTTTGCACTTTACCATCTTCAGATTTTACTTTATAAGACTACACTAAATATATTTATTATTGTTGTTGTTCACTATCACAAACAGAGATCTTCACTACCGTGAACCAATTAAAAAATTGTGTTAAGTCCCCACGCGTCTATAAACTTGGTCCAATCTGATTGGCTATTCAATATCTTTCACTTTTGTATAAATACCTATACTATAGTTCTTTCTCATCAAACCACGTCTACTATTTAGGAAAATTTTATTTTCTTGATTTGCCTACCACTGATTTCTTCCATTGCTTTCTAAATTTTTATTTAAATCTCTGTATGGTTATACATTTTTTCTTTTTAATGGTTTTGAAATTTTGTCATCTGATAGTGAAGAATTTATCGTTCAAATTTCTTTATTATTGAAATTTTGTTGTCTGTAATCACCATTTGTTTTTTAGGGTTGTTTTGAAAAAACAAAAGGGTAAAATCTAAATGGGTCTACAATACAATTCCTAGAAATCCAACTTGAAAAATTATGTTAAAAATGGAAAATAAAAACTGAAATAAATTTAATTGAGAGTTATCCTCCGTCTGTTCCATTTTATGTGACACTTTTTATTTTTCGAGAATCAAATAGTTTAAGTTTGATCGAAAATTTGCGCATGGTATCTTAAATTTTTTAAAAATGGAATTTATATATTTGTAAACTACGTAAATATCAAAGTATTATAAGTCACAATAATTAATAATTCAAAATATTTTAAAGATCTATAAAAAATGTAATATCAAAGATTAACTAAAGAGAGAGTAAAAGGGGAGAATGGAAAGTAGAAAAAAAGAAAATTAAAAAAAATGAATATATAGAGAGAAACTGAGGAAAAACTCAGAAAAGTAATTCTTCATGTGAGTTGTTGTATATGTAGAAAGACACATGTAAAATTAATGAGGCACAATTAATTTTATAGTACAATTTGAAATGCTTTGTGTACAATTTGGTAGTGCCGTGTTCGTCATTTAAAGTGTCAACTCTAATAAGGAGTAAAATGAGTAATAATAATAATTCTAATAAGGAGTAATGAGTAATAATAATAATTGCAATGTTAGTCCTTGTAATTGTCATTTATAAAAGTTAATGTACAATTCTTTTTGCACAATGTACAAAATTCTATGCATGTTGTACAACCAATTTAATGCAGTGTTAGTCCTCTAAGTCTCATTTCTAAATATGAGTAACTAGATAATGTTGCCCGTGCTATGCACGGGCCCAATAATATAAATGGTATGTTTTGGGGCTAATAATCGAGTTTTTGAAGCGATTGTTTGCGTGGATAAAAGAATAAGTTTTTTTATCACAAACCTGTACTTTCTTTGATGCTATTTAAGACATAATAAGACTACCCACATACAACATTTTGTAAATATTTTATGTTGTCAATTATCATGATTTATAGTATTTTTACGATAGATTCACTTCAAGAATCAATGGAATTTTTTGTATTTTTTTCAAAACATATTTTATGTTGTCAATTATCATGATTTATAGTATTTTTACGCAATTTTAAATATAAAAAAAATAAGACAAATAAATTAAAATGGACCCAATTTATGTTATTTTTGTTGTCTCAATTTATGTGACACAAATGAAATTTGGAGAGTCATCCAAATTTTCATATTTTTTTTAAAAAATGTTTTAAGTTATTAATTATTGTGATTTATAATATTTTTATGTAACTTTGAAATAACGTACATTACTGGTCAATTTGTCTTAATTTATGTGATATGAATAAAATTACAAAATTAACCCTTTTAAAATGTCTTTCAGATATTTTAAGTTGTTAATTATTATGGTTTATAATACTTTTTTGGTAATTTTAAAATGATATGTGTTATTTTTTCTATCCCAATATATGTGAGTCTGATAGAATTTTGAGAATCAACATATTTTATTATATAACTCTTAAATATTTTAAATTGGTAATTATTGTAATTTTTAATATTTTTTAAGTCATTTGTAAATAATAAATGTTGCTTCCTTCATTGGAACTTTTCCATTTGTGACATATATATATTATTTTAAAAGGGAGTTTATGCCCAAGTTCTACTATATTTATATATTATACTTGGGCATAAACTCCCTTTTAAAAGTTCCACAAGTATAATATATAATATTCAAGATTGGAAAAGTCTCAATCTTGAATATTATATATTATATTTGACCCTAAACTACCTTTTATAATATAGTAGAATATATATATCTAACAGCCATCTCCGGCGGTATGTTATCCAAAAGAGCAATCTTGCATCTTTTGTTCTGCTATTTCTTTCTTTCTGTTCCAGGGACTATATTTTAGTTTTAATTTCTTCGATTAGGTTTTTACTCTTTCTCTTTTGGTTTCTAAACAACTCTATTGTTATTTATATATGTCCATGTTAGTCGTGATTGATTGTGGTAGTTGTAAGAACAAAGAAAACATGCAGACTTTAGCTCATTCTAAGTTATGCAGGTAATTCATGGGGAAAAGACAGCAACTTTCCATTAATTTTGCTCTAAAGAAGGTAATTAATGCTACAAGACTTGTGCTTTATGTATTTTTTATTTGTTTGTCTCATAGATTGATTTGATGAAACTGTTCTAATATTTAGTGTCCTTGCACTCAAGAAGATCGCATTAGTCAGTTGCCTGATGATATTCTGGTTTATATACTGTCTTTCCTTACCATTAAGGAAGCAACATACACTAGTCTCCTCTCCAAGAGGTGGTTACCCGTGTGGAAATATATTCCTCGACTTGATTTTGATGCCACCGAACCATTACACCAAGTATTTTTGAATCACAAACTAAGGAAAATGCATATGAAGAAGTATGTGAGATGGGTTAACCGTACTTTACACAAGTGTGAAGTACATAGATTAGACCAATTTCGTGTTTGCTTCGATTTAAACAAATTTTCCCAGCATGAGATTGACAAGTGGCTTGAGTTTGCCTTTGCTAGGCAAGTCCAGAGGCTAGAGTTGGACTTGTTAAAAGGTGGGAAGGAGACTCGAGATTTTGATTATTGCTACACTTTCCCGGCTCAGCTCCTTGGTCTCAATGATAAGTTGCCAGCTCTCTGGCATAATTTTATGTCTGTAAAGGTACTGTTATTGAAGTCAGTAAATGTGACAGGCGAAGTTCTTGAGTTCTTCCTTCATAACTGCCCGTTTCTTGAAGAAATGGTGGTTCATGGATCTGGAACGCTGGTAAATTTGCAAGTCATTGGTCCTTCCCTCAAGTTGAAACACTTGGAAATTTGGCGCTGCCAGTGTTTAGAATCACTTAAAATCCATGATACAAACCTTGTAACACTTGTGGCTTCAGCAGCAACCAAATTATTTCTCTCAAATGCTCCTATGCTGATCAAGGTAGAGATTGTTGGTGCATTCAGGCCTATTCTGAAAGACATATTGGCTCCGATTTCTTGTGTTCTCTCTCAGCTGGAGGTCCTCAAAATAACTTCCTCTGATGGATTGGTATTGGTTAGTGAACAAAAATTGTGAAATCTCTATCCTACTACTTCGCATGTGCTAATTGGTTCGTTTTAATATCTCCCAGGGGAATTACAAGTTTCCTGAATTTACCAAGCTCAAGAAATTTGTCGCTCATGTTTTTGCATGGAGAGACACGTCTCTCTTAGGTTGCACACATGTGATAGGGGCTGCACCACTGTTGGAGGAATTTGAGTTGAAGGTAAGTATCAATTTTAATTTGATCATTTTGAGTTCTGGTTCAAGAAATTAGTGCTGCTTGCTTCAACACTTCAATTCAGTTACATCACAAATCAACCTCAGGTAGAATAGGTTATGACAAGCTGGGCATGAATGTGTATTACTTCTAGTAGTCCCCTTCCTTATGTAGGTGTCCATTCTTCTATAGGTTGTGGACAGCTGAGTTGACTTAAGGCATTTATCACCTGAAACCAAATCTGATCTTTCACAACTCTTCCACTTAAAATCTCTTACCGAATTACTGCCTTAAAATCTTACAGCTCGTTTGGTATGGAGGTATGGCGGCAGAATGGAATTATGATTCTGGCATTTCGTTGGTATCACTAATTCTGTAGGCGCTTGTAATTGACCGATTCCCCTATCAATCAACGTTTTCATTTCAAAGACATTTCGTTATACAATGACTATCTTGCTCAAAAACTTGTCCAAAAACTTTGTACTGTAAACTCACTTGTCCTCATTTTGTGAACCAATTTCAAAACAGAACAGGCCAGCAGTAAGGTTGAGAATTAAGTTGCCATAGGTAGTGGATAGGTGGTCCTATGAAGGATGAATAGAGTAGAATAGAGGCTGTGGAGATGAGGACTTGGACAATGTTGTTGCGAATCAAGAGAACACTTGGTAGGAGGAGCATCAGGAGTTTGTATTCCAACTAAATGACTGAGGAATAGGTGTTTGAATTGATGGTATTTTCTGGTAATGGAGCCGGTGATATAGAGAATACTTGAGGTAGAGGTTTTATGTTGGGAAACAAGCTATTTTTGAAGAGGAAAGCTGACCCTTTTTTATGAAATAAATTTCAAATAGTTAATGGTGAGATAGAAATAGTATTGTGATAATTTAATAGAACCTCGTTTAGTGTAAAGCAGTTTTTTCATGAATACAATGTTCACAGACTCCAGCTGAGTGTTTCATTGGTAAATCAATTCCAGGTTTGAAAGTTCCTTTGGATTCCAATGTATATGGACCTGGTATGGGATGAAGTAACGGGGCAAATGTCTAGTTTATTTTATTTTCTGTAATTAAGCTATTTTAGAGTCTTATTATTTCTCAATAGCTTGGGTAGCAAGGAATTGCCTTGGAGGCATAGTCATCTCTCTTGCAGATGAAAGTCACAAGTTTTTGATGGCAAAATTCATAGTCAACAAGTAATTATTTCTGAAAGTTCTGCAGCCTAACGGATAGATTCCCTGAATAGAACTTTTATTTTGATATGACGTATATTATCTAATTCGGCGATTACTTATTTCTCAGCACACCAACCATTCACTTCATATACCTCGAGTATATTGGCCTAGGAAAAGATATTGTAAAAAGGAAAAGTAGGATAGCCGTCATTTATTTCCTGTGGAACTCATTGCCTTGGGACATAAAATAACTTTCAAAAATTTATGTGTAAGCACATTGAACAACATTTGAATAGTTGAAAATTAACTGTAGAATTACTCTATCTAAGTTTTTTCTTAGAATGCTAACCTGAAATGTGATCATAAGCAGGGAAGTTGATAACAGTCAAGAACAAGAATCCTTTAAATTTACTTCGAAGTGATATTTGAATAAAGCTACCTGGTTTTAATGTTGGAAAAGAAAATCATTTGAGATTTTGAAGGGTCAGAGAAAAGTTGAATGCTTTGAGTTTGAAGCACTCGAGGAAATAAGAACAAAGTACGAACAACTCCAAAAATTATCTTATCTAAAAGTATTTTGTTGTTTAAACAAATTTGAAATGAAATTATAAATGTTTACAGCAGCTTTCTTTGATCTCCTTGATTAAAATAGCAGAAGATATATGTTTAGATGTTTTCGATGTTTATATTTTGAGTTATGAATGTCCGGATGAGCAACTATAGATGCTGTCTGAGGGATGGAAAATCTATACTTGTGTTCTAGGCTATTTCTTTAAACGAGTTACTACTTTGGTGGTTATTTATGCATTCAGTTCATGGTTTGATAAAAAAAGATGGATGCTAAGTAGTAGAGATACCAAGAAAACATAATAAATAGTTCCAATGAGGGAGGGAGTTAAGTGGAGCTATGTTGCTCGGACTGTTCGACGGGTGCGTGTCGGATTGAAGGATTTGACATAGGTGCAGAAACATTTTTGGAGAGTCCGAGCAACTTAGAAGTGGAGGGAGACCAGATCTTTAGTTCCATTCTGGGCGACTTTGGGACAAATTGACCTGAATACTGGGTAATGGTATGTGGATTTTGCTAGTGTTATGTTGTAACTCGTAAGTTCCCATGAATTGCTTTTACCTTGATGGATGCCCAACTTAGTGATTCTTCTCATTTCCAATATACTTTTGTCATATTTATACTTGTGTAACTGTGGTTCAATTTTCTTGTTGACAGTTGGTTTGGTTCAAACCATTGAGGGTAAAAAGAGAGTGTAAGAAGATGGTAAGTTGTCCTCTCCGTCACCTCAAAGTGATCAGGTTGTGCGGATATTTTGGCCGTACGTGCGAATTTGAGCTCGTTAAATATTTTTTGGAAAATGCTATTGTGCTTGAGAAAATTATTATTGATCCTCGTTCTCAAATCGTTACTCCTGTGTTGTCACTTTCGACAATTGAAATGGAGCAAATGTCAAGAAATTTTGCTAAGCTCCAACTTGAAGGTGAAGTTCCTCCGCGTATTGAGTTGGTGATATTGTGACAGTAAGTTAATTACGAAATAACATATGTTTGTATTCAGTTATTTGGGCCTTCTGTTACACGTTTGCAATTAAAAGACATTTATCAATGTAAATTAGTACAATCAAGTATATATATTATTAAGAAATCACAACAATATAATGAATAAATTAGTACAATCAAGTTCATTCAGGAAAGAAATAAAATTAAGTTTGGACGGGTTGAAAACAACAAATTATTCTATCCAGATCGGGTTAAATTCTCTTCGTAAGAGGAGGGGGTGAATTCCTCTGGCTGAGGAGAATGCCTCGCCACAAAAGCGTCACTGGGAACTCATCCTTTTAATTGTACTAGGGGAATGTGGCCCGTGCCAGCACGGACCCAACATGGAAAACGTTATATCAAAATTTAATAGTTGAGTAAAAGTTGAATTGTTAATATGTATCATAAAGTGCAAAACGTACTTAAAGAAGATAAACTTTTTACATATTACTTAATTGTTTGACGATATTTGCTAAGGAGTCAAGTTTACAAGATAGGTATGTACATTTTATTTACATGATAAAAAAAATTCAATGCTTCGTACGGAAGGTTAACTAAGGTGTAGTCTTAGTTATTGTGGTCTTTGAACATAAGATTGAGACCTGTTACATTAGGTAGAGAAGATGAATTAGTGTAAATTTCATATATGACATATATTATAGTACTATTTTCAGGCTATAGCAGTAGATTTAGACTTTCAAGCTATAACATTAAAAATTTCAGGTTATAACAAATTCACAAATAAAAGAAATATTTTTATTAATTCGAAAAAAAGTTTAAAAAGAAAAAGAAAAGATAAACGAAAATTTTTAAAAAAAATGGAATTAGAGATTTAATTTGAATTTATTGTAGATAATTAATGATTAGCATTAAATAAGGGATTCAAACAAATTAACAATATTTTTTATCCTTATTTCAATCAAATCAGTTAAGATAAACTAAAAAATCAGATCATATTATTTTTTTTGTAGATAATTAATAAATAGCACGAATTAAGGGATTTAAACTAATTAAGATTATTTAGTATCCTTAATTCACTCAAATCAGTTAAAATCAAATAAAAATTCAGATTTTATCTTCTTCTTTTTTCAACGTTTCTCTCTCTTCAATTTGCAACAAAAAAAATTCAACGTTTCTCTCTTCAATTTTCAACAAAAAAAAATCCCACATTCGAGTAATTGAAGTTTGTTTCATCTTTGAAAAATCTTGATTTTGTTGTGATGGACAACTATGTATCAGTTTTAATCAAACATGGTAAAAGATGGGATCCTTCGGGTTAGTATTTATTATTGTTTAACGTTTGTTTTAGAATAATAGCGAAATGAAACAAAAATGATCAAATTGTCGATTAATTGAAGGTGAAGTCAGATTTTGTTAACTGTTGATATCATATTATGTTTACTGTTGTGAAATGTAAAAAATGTAGTGTTTTTTTTGTTTATTTGTTTATTTTGTATACGGTTGTTGTTTTGTGAAATTATAAATTTAATGTGATTTTATGAATAAATTTGATAGAATAAATTAAATTAAATTTCTATGAAAGTGTGCTAATTATTATGTAAAAATAGTTTAATTATAATGTTGACGAATTTATGAAAATTTATTTTATTTGATAATGAATTTGATAGTATAAGTCGAATGAATTATGTATGAAAAGTGAGTTAAGAAATATGTAAAAAAAATTTGGAATTCTTAACGAAGTATATTACAAGTGTTTTAAATTTGTATTAAATGTGAAATTGTTGAGTTTATATTAGTTTTGTTATTTATGTATAAAGTTGGTGACAATAATTAATTATTTGGGACATAGTGTGAATGAATAATCGTTTTGTATGAAATGTATATTAAATGAGTATGAAAATGTATAAATTTAGTATGAATGATGATTGTTGTATGAAATGTGTATCAAGTGAGTATTAAATGTGAAATATTATGTTTTGTATGAAATTTGTTTTGTAATGTACTGTCTGAATGATATTTGTATGAAAAAATAATGACGAGTGTGTATAATTTTGTTGTTATTATAATGATTTTTATGGATGAAATTTGTATTGTCTTTGGAATGAAAAGTTAATATTATTTAAGGTATTTCTAATTGATTTGTATAATGTTAGTCTAATTGTTATTTTTTTTTAATGAAACAGAGAATTATGTTGATTTTCAAATGAAATGAATTATATATGAAAGAGGGTTGCTGATGTGAAATTCAAAAGGTCCAAAGTTACTTGCAGTAGATGTTGTCAAATTAGCCACAACATGAAGCATGTTCAAATTATCCTATGCAAAACTAATGACTGTTTATTTGTTTAGACTTTATATAATTTTTATTTTATTTTGTCGTTTAGATTAATGTTTTGTTTTGATATGAAACATAATTGGTTTGAAGTGCATTATAAACTTAGGGGCCGTTTGGTTACTGGATAAGGATTGAGTTATTCAGGTATAAAATGTTGCATAACCTTTACCATGTTTGGTAGCATTTTTCTGTCAAAGTATAAAATTCAACACACATAATACTATGTTTGGTTAGAAAATTAGAAAACCACATAACTAATACATGCTTAAGTTATGAGTCAATCTATGTATTATTTTATGCAGGGTAAAAGATGGAATAAGTTATACCTGAATAACTAATACCTGAATAAAAATATAAATTGACTATTTTGCCCTTCACTCTCAATCAAATATACACTACTTATTTTTAGATAAACATTCCAATCCTCTCTCCATATCTCTAGATCTAGAATGACTCTTCAGCTTCCAGGCAAATAGATTGAAAAACTTTCAATCTGGCGTTCTTTCTTTGAGGTTAGAAGTTCTGAAACTCAAAATTTGGCTGATCTTGCTTTATTTTCTTCTTCTTCTCCTCCTGTTTTCTCTTTTTGTGTTTTTCCTCTTGTTAATCTGATGAGAGACGAATGAAATTCTAGATCTTCTCAGTATTTTCTAGTTAGGTTGATGTTTTAGTACACCCAAATTTGATGTGGGTTTTGTTTTGTTTGTTCAAAAATCGTGCTTTCTGAAAAATGGGTTCATTAAGTTTCGTTGTTTTAGCTTCTAAAACTGCAAAAGATGAACATGTTATTTGCAGTTTGACAAAATAGTATTAGTATTCTAGTTATTGAAGCCAAACAAAAATAACGATTTTACCCTGTTTTTCAATGTTACTTTTCATTTTCTTTTTAATAAAATTGAACATTCTAGTATGAAACCATCTATTACCTTCCTATTATACACATTGTGTCTGCAATAATTAGTTAAGTAACATGATTGATACTTTTGTTTCTTTTGGATTCAATTTGATAATGATGTTGCAATTTTTAAATGGAAAATAGGTGTAAATGGATTCTCAGCAATTGTGCGATGTTGAATGCTTTATGATCCTCGAGGAGATTGTGGTGCATTCGTATATTGTCCTTATTTGCTTTTTTATGGCTATTTACAGCATGTTATTAAGAAACCAATCTAGAAATAGACGGGTCATTCGATATAGTATGAGTGCTAGAATTCCTAAAATCTTGTCTCATCTAAATGTTCTCATTCGTGACAATGATATAGTATGTATTGACAAGCTTAGGATGGATAGAAATGCCTTTCACATATTGGCCTCCTTAGCCAAGAATATTGGAGGGTTGACTGATAGTAAAAATATGTCGAGTACTGAAAAGTTAGCAATGTTCTTAAATATTTTGGCTCATCACGAAAAGAACAGGTCTGTCAAAGTTGATTATATTAGATCGGGGTGGAGTGTAAGTCGAGCCTTTAATGAATGTCTAAGAGCTATTCTTAAACTAACTCCATTGTTACTTGTTAAACCTAATCCGGTGCTCGAAGATGATACTGATGATCGATGGAAATGGTTTAAGGTAGGTAAATTTCAATCTAACATTTGATTTACTACCACAAACTTGAAATATTATGGTGAAAATATTTTTACTTTTAATAGTCCTTTAGTATTTAGAGTTGAATTTATCTTATAGGGTTGTCTTGGTGCATTGGATGGTACTTACATTTCCATTAGAGTTGAAGCAATATATAAGCCAAGATACAGAACACGAAAAGGAGATATAGCAACTAATGTCTTGGGGGTTTGTGATAGAAATCTCAACTTCATTTATGTATTACCTGGTTGGGAGGGATCAGCCGCTGATGGTCGCGTATTGCGAGATGCTGTTGTACGAAGAAATGGGTTGAAAGTACCTCAGGGTATGCGAAATAATAGGCAGACCCTTGTCTATTTCTACTACATCAAAATAGAATAATATTTAAAGTAATTATATTATTGTTTACATTTTTAGGCAATTACTATTTGTGTGATGGAGGATATACAAATGGAAATGGTTTTCTGTCTCCCTACCGAGGATATAGATATTGGCTAAAGGATTGGCAGGGTGACAATCCATCACCTCGATGTCGAGAAGAGCTTTTTAATATGAAGCATGCTAGGGCGCGTAATGTTATTGAAAGAGCATTTGGACTATTAAAAGGACGTTGGGGAATTCTTAGAAGTCCTTCGTGGTACTCGGTTAAAGTTCACAATAGAATTATTAGTGCATGTTGTTTGATACACAATTTCATTCGAAGAGAGATGGAAGCTGACCCATTAGATGTGGAAATGGAATTCCACATGGAGAATCAACATGAACATGACAATATTAATACAATTGAAGCATCTGATGAGTGGACCACTTGGAGGGATGAACTAGCTCAGTCTATGTGGAATGAAAGATTGGGAAATCAATCTTTATAATTTTAAACTATGTGGTCACTTTTGGTGTGCTTCTGCACTTTTGTTTTTGGTTTTCCGCTCACTGTAATATGTAATAGCTTTAGTATTTTGTGAAAGCGAATGGTCAATCTTTTGTATGTCTCACATTGTTGTCTGTACAGACAAATAGTGAAACTCAATGTATATCTATTATTTTTTAATAGAAGTAGTGAATTTGTATATATGTCTTCACATTATCTTTTTCCTAGATCAATCAAGTTGTATTACAATTTATTTGGTTATAATTAAAATAATTTACTTGTAAGTTGTAACTTAGTATTACTTGTGATTTCATTTATAATTTTACAGATTGAAATGGCTAGTTCTGCTGCTGCAACATCTAACGTGTCCAGAAAGAGGGCAAGAAAATCAACACCTTCATCTCGAAGGGTATGGACTCCAGAAGAGGAACTTACTCTTGTAGATGGATTAAAGGAATTGTGTGTTAATGGTTGGAGAGGGGATAATGGAACCTTTAGACATGGATATTTAATGGAATTGGAACACTACATGAATGCTCGTCATCCTAACTGTGGATTGAAATCTCTACCACATGTTGATTCTAAAATAAGAGCATGGAAAAAGAGTTATGAAACAATATCGTTGCTAAAGAGTCGAAGTGGTTTAGGATTCCAATATAGTGATGGAAGTATCTTAGTTGATGATCCAAAAGTTTGGGATGACTTGATAAGGGTGATTTATAGTTATTTTAAAACATTAGGGAATTGCTACTTACTTATATTTTCTCTTGGTTAATGGATCTTTGTCTGTGGAATATTTTCAGTTACTTCATGTACTTGTTCTTTATTTTCTTAGGTTGATCCAAATGCCAAGTCAATGAACTTAAAAAAATGGCCATTATTTGCTGACTGGGAAGTGATATTTGGCAAGGATAGAGCTACTGGAGAGTTTGCCGAAGGGCCAGAAGATGCTGTTGAAGAAATAGAAAGAATTGAAGCTCAAGAAATTACTGATGGCATGTCTGTGGGATTTCCTATTGATGTTGTCGATGTAGATGATGCTTCAGGCACAAGAGAAGATCAAGCTGCTCAAGAGGAACCTAATGTATCAACTGGAGCAACACAAAATAGGCTTGCCAGATTTTAGAACTGTTGGAAAACCATTTGGACTAAATTTCCAAGTTAAAACGCCTAATTGCACAAACACAAAACGAAAGCCTCGAAACTCGAACCAGCCATCCTACTAGACCAAAAATGACCTTTCAGATCTAACCGCACTGACGGAATTCTCATCCGATCACTTTTTATTGAGAATATTGACTGAAGTCGATATTTGACTAAATTTCCAAGTTAAAACGCCTAATTGCACAAACTCAAAATGGAAGCCTTGAAACCCAAACCAACCATCCTACTAGACTAAAAATGACCTTCCGGATCTAACCGCGCTGACGGAATTCTCATCCGATCAATTTTTATTAAGAATATTGACTGAAGTCGTTATTTGACTAAATTTCCAAGTTAAAACGCCTAATTGCACAAACTCAAAATGGAAGCCTCGAAACCCAAACCAACCATCCTACTAGACTAAAAATGACCTTCCGGATCTAACCGCGCTGACGGAATTCTCATCCGATCACTTTTTATTAAGAATATTGACTGAAGTCGTTATTTGACTAAATTTCCAAGTTAAAACGCCTAATTGCACAAACTCAAAATCAAAGCCTCGAAACCCAAACCAACCATCCTACTAGACTAAAAATGACCTTCCGGATCTAACCGCGCTGACGGAATTCTCATCCGATCACTTTTTATTAAGAATATTGACTGAAGTCGTTATTTGACTAAATTTCCAAGTTAAAACGCCTAATTGCACAAACTCAAAATGGAAGCCTCGAAACCCAAACCAACCATCCTACTAGACTAAAAATGACCTTCCGGATCTAACCGCGCTGACGGAATTCTCATCCGATCACTTTTTATTAAGAATATTGACTGAAGTCGTTATTTGACTAAATTTCCAAGTTAAAACGCCTAATTGCACAAACTCAAAATCAAAGCCTCGAAACCCAAACCAACCATCCTACTAGACTAAAAATGACCTTCCGGATCTAACCGCGCTGACGGAATTCTCATCCGATCACTTTTTATTAAGAATATTGACTGAAGTCGTTATTTGACTAAATTTCCAAGTTAAAACGCCTAATTGCACAAACTCAAAATGGAAGCCTCGAAACCCAAACCAACCATCCTACTAGACTAAAAATGACCTTCTGGAGCTAACCGAGCTGATGTAATTCTCATCTGGTCACATTTTACCAAGATATTTGAAATTTAGTTAAAGTTTGACTTCTGTCAATATTCTTGGTATAACGTAATCAGATCAGAATTCCGTCAGCGTGGTTAGCTCCGGAAGGTCATTTTTAGTCTAGTAGGATGGTTGGTTTGGGTTTCGAGGCTTCCATTTTGAGTTTGTGCAATTAGGCGTTTTAACTTGGAAATTTAGTCAAATAACGACTTCAGTCAATATTCTTAATAAAAAGTGATCGGATGAGAATTCCGTCAGCGCGGTTAGATCCGGAAGGTCATTTTTAGTCTAGTAGGATGATTGGTTTGGGTTTCGAGGCTTCCATTTTGAGTTTGTGCAATTAGGCGTTTTAACTTGGAAATTTAGTCAAATAACGACTTCAGTCAATATTCTTAATAAAAAGTGATCGGATGAGAATTCCGTCAGCGCGGTTAGATACGGAAGGTCATTTTTAGTCTAGTAGGATGGTTGGTTTGGGTTTCGAGGCTTCCATTTTGAGTTTGTGCAATTAGGCGTTTTAACTTGGAAATTTAGTCAAATAACGACTTCAGTCAATATTCTTAATAAAAATTGATCGGATGAGAATTCCGTCAGAGCGGTTAGATCCGGAAGGTCATTTTTAGTCTAGTAGGATGGTTGGTTTGGGTTTCGAGGCTTCCATTTTGAGTTTGTGCAATTAGGCGTTTTAACTTGGAAATTTAGTCAAATATCGACTTCAGTCAATATTCTTAATAAAAAGTGATCGGATGAGAATTCTGTCAGCGCGGTTAGATCCGGAAGGTCATTTTTGGTCTAGTAGGATGGTTGGTTTGGGTTTCGAGGCTTCCATTTTGAGTTTGTGCAATTAGGCGTTTTAACTTGGAAATTTAGTCAAATAACGACTTCAGTCAATATTCTTAATAAAAAGTGATCGGATGAGAATTCCGTCAGCGCGGTTAGATTCGGAAGGTCATTTTTGGTCTAGTAGGATGGTTGGTTTGGGTTTCGAGGCTTCCATTTTGAGTTTGTGCAATTAGGCGTTTTAACTTGGAAATTTAGTCAAATAACGACTTCAGTCAATATTCTCAATAAAAAGTGATCGGATGAGAATTCCGTCAGCGCGGTTAGATCCGGAAGGTCATTTTTGGTCTAGTAGGATGGTTGGTTTGGGTTTCGAGGCTTTGATTTTGAGTTTGTGCAATTAGGCGTTTTAACTTGGAAATTTAGTCAAATAACGACTTCAGTCAATATTCTTAATAAAAAGTGATCGGATGAGAATTCCGTCAGCGCGGTTAGATCCGGAAGGTCATTTTTAGTTTAGTAGGATGGTTGGTTTGGGTTTCGAGGCTTCCATTTTGAGTTTGTGCAATTAGGCGTTTTAACTTGGAAATTTAGTCAAATAACGACTTCAGTCAATATTCTTAATAAAAAGTGATCGGATGAGAATTCCGTCAGCGCGGTTAGATCCGGAAGGTCATTTTTAGTCTAGTAGGATGGTTGGTTTGGGTTTCGAGGCTTCCATTTTGAGTTTGTGCAATTAGGTGTTTTAACTTGGAAATTTAGTCAAATATCGACTTCAGTCAATATTCTCAATAAAAAGTGATTGGATGAGAATTCCGTTAGTGCGGTTAGATCTGAAAGGTCATTTTTGGTCTAGTAGGATGGCTGGTTCGAGTTTCGAGGCTTTCGTTTTGTGTTTGTGCAATTAGGCGTTTTAACTTGGAAATTTAGTCCAAATGGTTTTCCAACAGTTCTAAAATCTGGCAAGCCTATTTGTGTCATTAGTTGCTCAAAGTCTAACTTCATAATCCATAACAGGATTGCCATTCAATTTTCATTCACTTCTTAGAATTGCATTAATCTTCCATTACTAACCAAAGGACGGATTGATTTAATGCCTCCAAAGCTGACCATTTCAATTGTGTATGGTAGATAGATAACTGTGACCCTTCATCACTTCTAATTAAAAACAATCAGATACATTATGAGGAATAGATAGCTATTGTAGATAGATAGCTGTAACCTTTATCAGAATCACTTTATTTCCATTCTTTACTCGAAAGTGCATTAGTTGCTCTTTATTACTTTCACCAACTATCAATCCAAAGGTTCCAATTGTGTATGGTAGATATATAATTGTAACCCTTCTTCACTTCTAATTAAATACAATCAGATACATTATATGCCTTTTTATAGATCTAAAATTACATTATCTTCTAAGCGGCAAATCTTGAAGAACGCTCAATCTAAATTCTTTCTTTGAGGTTAGAAACTTTTGAAATCTTAACCTTTTCTTATGCTTTCGTCTTCTTCTTATCATATTGTTTTTTTTCTCTTGTAAATCTGGTGAGAGACAAATGTAATATATGTGAAAATAAGTTAGTATACTTTTGTAGTGAATTATAAGTTAGTATAAATTGTGATTTTTGACATTCTTACAGATTAAAATTGGCAGTCCCACTAAAAGAAGGTCTAACATGTCTCAAAAAAGGGCAAGGGTGTGGACTCAAGAAGAGGAACTCACTCTGGTTGATGGATTAAAAAAGTTGTGTGCTAATGATTGGAAAGAAGATGATGGAACCTTTAAACATGGATATTTGATGGAACTTGAACAACACATGAATGTTTGTCATCCTAATTGCGGATTGCAAGCTTTACCACATATTTTTTTTTAAATAAGAGGGTGGAAAAAGCATTATATGACCCTATCGTTGGTAAAAAGTCGAAGTGGCTTAGGATTTCGATACAACGATGGAACTATCTTGGTTGAAGATCCAAAAGCTTGGGATGACTTCATAAAGGTGATTTACAATTGTTTAAATTATTGGTAAACTAAAACTAGTTAGTTATATTTTCTCTTGGTGAATATAATCTCTGTTTTTGGAATATTATCAGTTACTTCATATACTTGTTTCTTTTTTTTCTTAGGTTGATCCATATGCCAAGTCAATGACATTTAAGAAATGGCCATTATTTGTTGATTGGGAAGAGATATTTCGCAAGGATGGAGCTACTGAACAATCTGCCGAGGGGCCAGAAGTTGGTATTCAAGAAATGGAAAGAATTGAAGCTCAAGAAGTTGCTAATGACATGTCTTTTGAATTTCCCATTATTGTTATCGATGAAGATGATGTTCCAGCTATAAAAGAAGATCAAATTGCTCAAGGGGAACCTAGTGTATCAGCTGGAGCAACACAAAGTTCATGGAGTGCTTTTTAAGCATCAATGAACTTGATCGTTACACTATGGTATGTGATTATTGATGATAAACTTTAAACCTTTGAATGGTTTTTGGTGTAGCTACTTTGTAAGGTATAACCATGGCCTAGTTAAGTTTTATTTTGCCTATGTTTTATGTGCCAGTTTATATAATTTAACAATGAATTATGTAAGTTTCTTTCACGTTTAATGAAGGTGGGTCTAGTTTGATTCCGTGAGGCCACGGTACTAGAATTTTAAGTTTGTCTCAATGGTATATGTTAGATTTGTTGTATTCTTCATCTTATAAAATTTATTTTGTCACTATTTTGTTGCTTGAAAAATGGACTCTCAATTTTAGGATATGGCAGTATGTGAAAATTGTAACTGAATGAATTATTTAGTATGACGAAACTGAAATTTAGATTTAATGTACTCCATTATTATTTTGAAAATTAAGTAGACATTCAAATTGTTGAGGATATTGTCTATGGGTGAGGACAATGTCGATAATTGTTGAGGATAGTGTCCAGCAATAGATTGTTCTGTTGGAAGTAAGCATCCTCTATCAATGGTTCTTGCCATTGGAAGTAAGCCATATCTATCAATGTGCATATCAATGGCTTTGCTTGAAGTAAACTCTGGAGCTTCAACTAGTTCTTGCCAAAACTTTAGTAAATATGATCTCCTTCATCAAATAGAAAAAAACAAACTTCCTCATTTCTATATTATAGATTATTGAAGTAAAGGCTCCAAATATAATATCTAGCATTAGTACGCCGTGTTGCTAAGATGTTAACATATATGTATCTATTTTTGTTATATGTACACATAATTATATGTACTAGCATATCAATAAGTTTCAACTATTACAATATTGGTC
Organism: Solanum verrucosum; assembly: GCF_900185275.1. NCBI lineage: Eukaryota > Viridiplantae > Streptophyta > Magnoliopsida > Solanales > Solanaceae > Solanum > Solanum verrucosum. The sequence goes on from NW_026019954.1 coordinate 2,389,537, forward strand.
CCGTGTTAACACGTTTCATATATATACATCGGTTCAACTATATGAGGAAGTTGAAAAATGTGGCATTTAAGTTTCTGTCCAAAATTTTGCCTAAACAAAATGCAAAAAATAAATAAAAATACAACGATAAGAAAGGTCTAAGATATAACAATAACAAATAATTTATTTTTAACAAGTATATAATGTTTATTAATTTTTAATATAACAAACCAAACACCCAAAAAAATTATTAAACTCTGCATAACTAAACTCTGCATAATTAAACCCTGCATAACTAAACTCTGCATAACTAATACCTGCATTACTAATACCTGCATAACTAATACCTGCATTACTAATACCTGCATAACTAATACCTGCATTACTCTAACCAGTAACCAAACGGCCCCTTAGTGTTTAATATACCATTCATTCTTTATACACTGTTCATTCATTAATCATATAGATTGCATACTGTTAAAAATAAAATTTATTCCAGCTTAATATATAAGATAGTGTAAACATTAGTGATAATTATAAAATGTAATTATGGTATCCTGAGTATTTAATTTAATGTAAGTTTACTTGAATATTAATTTGGTTTTCAACTGGTGTCCTACTATAAATAAATTTAAAACAAATTGCAGTTAGTGTTTCATTCCCACACTAAGTTAGTGTCATACACATATTAATCAAAATTTCATACACGTTTTATCCAAACAACATGTATAAAAATTGATAAATTCATATAATTACACAATTTATACCATTTGTATATCAATATTATATCACAATTCATACAATATCCAACAATAAAATATTAAACTCATAGGCATACACGTATTAATCAGATTTCATACACGTTTCACCCAAAAACATGTTTAGAATATAAAGTAAGCATAATGTGATTTTTTTAAGAAAAAATCAGTAGTTTGACAAATCATACCAATTTAATAATTTATACTATAAACACAGTTAATAGACAATCACACCAATGTTAAAACGCAATTCATACCATTTGCATACCATTATTATATCACAATTCATAAAATTTTCAAAATCAAAACATTTAAGCGTAGTCATACACATATTAATCAGATTTCATACAGATTCCATCCAATAAATGTACAGTTTGGAAACACACTGATATTTTCAAAATAGTATTTTGAAATTGTAATAAGCAAACAGTAATTCATATGTAAACGGTATCTGCCTGAAAGAAAACATATGATATTATATATCATCAAATACTTAAACACAAAAAAATTGTCCAAAAGTTAAAAAAAATAACTTTTTGTTGTTCTTCTTGTTGATGGTTTTGAAGATGCTCCAACTTCTACATTTGTTTTTTTTTTCTTTTTTTCTTTTTGATTTCAGTAACAAAATCAAAATCGGAATCAGAAGGGGTTTCAACAATTTTCCCCTTCCTCTTCTTCCCCTTTTGATTTGCAGGGGTGACCTTTTTTTTCTTCATTTTTTCTCTCTTTGTCGCTCCTTCAACTTAGATGAACCATCCGTCATCGAATTTTGAATATTCGCCGGATTTTCAACAATTTTAGGCGGGGGAGGGGAGGGGGGGGGGGGGGTTGAGTTAATATATTAAAATTTGAAACATGAACATCATCATTAGATGTTCCTTCACCCAATCTAGGACTCTTTTGAGGCGTTTCAATGGGTTTCTTAGACATAATTTTGTTGGGAATAAAATTGGACGAAAGATTGAATGTTGGTGTAGTTGGCTAGTGAGAAAAATGGGAGAGAAGAAGGTGAAAGTGGGGTGATAGCGTGTATAGTTGGATATGTGTGGGGGAAGGGTGGTGGGATTGACTAGTGGGATGTTATGAGTATAACATTAAATAAGGAAGTGTAATCAATGTAAAATCCCTATAATTGTGTAAGAGATAATTATGGGGTATTCTTTATTTAAATAATTTAATAATAATATAAAATTATAAAAAAATACTTATTTAATAAAGTAAAATTTAATTAATTTATAAATAATTAGTGATATGTTATAACCCGTAATTAAACTGTTATAAGCAAGAATTTTTTAAAAGTAGATTTAAAATCTATAATATTGACTCTTAAATGTGTATATGGGGTAATTTTTACAAAGATTTTTCACTGGCGGTAAAATTAAAATACAAGAGTAAGTTGCATTTGTAAGCAAAAAAAATGGTCTATAAACAAAATAGTTATAAGCTAAAAAATTTCATCAGCTAATTTTACTACGTAGTGACTACTCCTATATATATAGTGATGTGACCACTCACAAAACATAGAAAGGTGGTCACCGAATGTTTTTCCACTTCAAGCCTTCACTCCATTTATGGTTTGCAGATTTAATAGTAGCAAAATTGACAAGTTTCCTCAGTGGAAGATAAGCCAAAAAGAATGTAAGTACACCAAAAACGTGATGCAACGGATGAGGTCATTATTCTCTTAACTAGATCCCCAAATATAGAAAAATATTGATTAAGGAGCGTTTTTCTCTAAATGAGCTTTACGTGATATAAATTCGGATTAATCAGACTCTATCAAATGAAAAAATAAAAAAAGGAAGGAAGTAGATTTTAATATATTTTTTAGAACAAGTAGAATGTAGCAATATGAAGCAGACTTTGTCACTATTCTAGATAAAATAAAAGGAGCTCCACATATCCTAGGTTTATTTTGCAAAAAAAAAGACACTGAGATGGCCGGAAACCAAAATTAGGATAAAACTAATTCATCATCTTAAAATTAATATCAAATATTTGAAAATTAATTACGAGATCCTTTCTTCTCCTTCTTTTTCAACGGATAATGACCAATAAGTCATAACTGTTTTACGATTATAGTAATTGTGAAGCTTTCTTAATTCTCCACCATCAAATTCAAATAGAAAACATATCCTCAAAATATGTGAAATTCACCGATCATAAATGATTGAAAAAGAAGAGGCGCCACGGATTAAATTCATCATTGGCTAATTTTAGTAAATTGGCATCTTTACGTATTGTTACATTTAATTTTAGCCATAGTCAAGTACATTATATAAGTGACTTGTTTTACAGAAGAAACAGCATTAAAATCACCAAACAAAATGGGACACCCAACAATAACTAATAAATTCATTGTCACGTTTATTTCAGTGCTCCTTCTCCTCCGTACTGAATCAACTGAACCTCCATTTTCATGTGACTCGTCCAACTCAAATACAAGTTCATTTCCCTTCTGCAACAACTCGTTACCAATTTCACAAAGGGTAAACGACCTCGTTTCGCGTCTCACTGTGGATGAGAAAATCTTACAGTTGGTTAATGGAGCGCCTGAAATACCTCGACTCGGTATCTCCGCCTACGAGTGGTGGTCGGAAGGATTACACGGCGTTTCTAGGCATGGAAAAGGCACGTTTTTCAATGGCACCATTAAAGCTGCAACTCAGTTCCCTCAAATCATTCTTACTGCTTCCACCTTTGATGAAAATCTCTGGTATCGCATCGCTCAGGTATGTACTTATGGCTCTGTCATTTCTACTTGAAGGACATGGTTTTGTGAAGTAGGAAAATGAGTTGTTGGACATCGAAAATGTTTTGTTCGATAGAAGAAGCGCAAAAAATTACTATTGCTAGTTGATTAAACTTGTTGTTTTCTGTAGGCGATTGGAAAAGAGGCAAGAGCAGTGTACAATGCAGGTCAGCTAAAGGGAATGACATTATGGGCACCAAATATAAACATATTCAGGGATCCAAGGTGGGGGAGAGGTCAAGAGACACCAGGGGAAGACCCTATGGTGGTGGGAAAATATGGAGTGGCCTATGTAAGAGGACTTCAAGGGGATAGTTTTGAAGGTGGGAAGCTTAAAGATGGGCATCTTCAAACATCTGCTTGCTGTAAGCACTTCATTGCTCAAGATATGGATACTTGGAATAACTTCAGTCGTTACACCTTTGATGCTCACGTAAGTCTTAACTAACTCTGTTACTGCTGCACATTCATTTTAGCGTTATCTTGTTGATAGCTTAAGTTTGTTTACGGAGGAAATTTCCATTTTTGGAATGACAAATATACTTCTTTTGGCTCCCTGTGATATATATGCCACAACCAAGAAGGTTCGCACGTGAGAGGAAGCTTTTAGATTAGACGGTTCACACAATTCAATTAAGTTGTTAAATGAGGTTGTATTCACACACTTCAAGAGTAACATTTACAAGATTGTTAGCACTATTTCTGTTCTAATACATGGAGTTATTCAGGTCTTGAAGCAAGATTTGGCAGATTCATATGAACCACCCTTCAAGAATTGTGTGGAACAAGGGAAAGCCAGCAGTGTAATGTGTGCTTACAATCTTGTTAACGGGATCCCAAATTGTGCCAACTTCGATCTTTTGACAACTACTGCCCGTGGAAAATGGGGTCTCCAAGGGTAATTTCCAAAAAATAGAAGAGAATGTTTAATCATGTTTCATTTCATTCGTACATGAAATCTAACTGCATATCTATGAGACTAATTGTTACATGTAATTAAAGGTACATCGTATCAGATTGTGATGCAGTTGCCATTATGTATACTCACCAAGGTTATGCTAAAGAACCTGAAGATGCAGTAGCTGCTACCCTCAGAGCTGGTAACTGATCTATCGACTGTTTCTATTACTTTGCTGCTAAAGAGCAAACTTTTCTGAAAAACTAATTAGTAGAAAAAACAATAGGTTGCTTGTTTATGAAATCGAAGACTGAAAGCCTCACATCAATTATGTCTTGGCACTTTTTATTCTAAAGTGTGAAGTGTGACACCATGCATGTCGTGACAGAAAAAAGTTGATTGATGTACAACCCATTCTCTAGTGCAGCATGTTTTGTAAAATGCAGGACCATTGCATGCCCATGACTTGGTCCATTCTGTCCTGAAGCTGGATGGTCTGTGCATTATTGCTACTAGCATGTTTTCTGGCCTTTTTTATAAATGCTGTCATTTTTTCCAAAAGTTCTTCTCTCTTTAAGCTTTTTGGTACTATTGATCTATTTGAGATTTTTCTGGCATAGCATTTACATGCTAAAACATCTGTTATTATTATTTGTGAGTTGAAATTCAATACTTCCTATTGTCCAATATGAATGTAGGAAAGAAGTAGCATGCATGACTTTTCTTGGTAGAGATGAATTTGTTTCAGATGAATCCTTGATTGAACGTAGTCAAATTTCTACTTGTAAAAAAAAATGTAACAAAAGAGAATTGTTTATATTGCATAATGAGACAATTTGTCAAAACAATGTATGACAACTAGAATTTTTTTTCAAATCTAAGAAAATGTCATTGATGAAAACTAAATGTGTCTTTGTTCTTGGCAATGAAATTTTAGGCATGGATGTGAATTGTGGTTCCCACTTGAAGAAATACACAAAATCAGCTCTAGAGAAGCAGAAAATACAAGAATCTGATATAGACAGAGCTCTTCACAATCTCTTCTCTGTTAGAATGAGGCTAGGGCTGTTCAACGGTGACCCAAGAAAATTGGAATATGGAGACATTTCTGCAGCAGCGGTTTGTAGTCAAGAGCACCGGGCACTAGCCCTTGAAGCAGCAAGAAATGGCATTGTCCTTCTTAAAAATTCTGACAGGCTCCTTCCACTTTCAAAGATGAAAACAACGTCCCTTGCTGTAATAGGTCCCAAAGCAAATGATTCTGAAGTACTTCTAGGTAACTATGAAGGCTATCCTTGCAAGAATGTTACATTACTTCAGGGACTTCAGGGATATGTTGAGAATATAACGTACCATCCAGGCTGCGATTTCACCAACTGCACTTCTGCTGCAATAGATGAAGCTGTTGATATAGCGAAAAAAGCAGACTATGTTGTTCTAGTTATGGGATTGGACCAGACTCTTGAAAGAGAGAAGCTTGATCGGACGGAATTGGGGCTACCTGGTATGCAAGAGAGACTCGTTACAGCGATTGCTGAAGCTGCCTCAAAACCTGTTATACTGGTTTTGATGTGTGGAGGTCCAGTTGATGTAACTTTTGCAAAGGACAACCAAAATATAGGAGGCATTTTATGGGTTGGTTATCCTGGTGAGGGTGGAGCTACTGCATTAGCAGAGATTATTTTCGGTAAACACAATCCAGGTGAAGTTCATTTTAAACAATTCTTGTGGTTACTCTATTATGATGTTTAATTATTATCTATTGTTGGGAGCATCCTAAACATGCAACATTACATTACTTTGCAGGGGGGAAATTACCGGTCACTTGGTATCCCAAGGAGTTCAACAAAATACCGATGAATGACATGAGGATGCGACCTGTATCATCCTATGGATATCCAGGGCGGACTTATAGATTCTACAATGGGCCAAAAGTTTTCGAATTTGGCTATGGTCTCAGCTACACTAATTATTCTTACTCATTCGCCTCTGTCAGCAAAAACCAGCTGCATTTCAAGAACCCGAAGGTGAACAAAGTAACTAAACACAGTTCTGTTCTGAACATTGCTGTATCAGACGTTGGACTAGAAGTATGTAACAACGGGATGATAACAGTTAAAGTTGCGGTGAAAAACGGGGGAGAAATGGCTGGTAAGCACCCTGTATTGTTGTTTCTGAGGCACTCTAACACAGTAGATGAGGTTCCAAGAAAGACATTGATAGGATTCAAGAGTGTGAATGTGGAAGCAGGGGCAAATACCCATGTTACATTTGATGTGAAGCTTTGTGAGCACTTTACTAGGGCCAATAGAGATGGTATATTAGTTATTGATGAAGGGAAATATTTCCTTCTTGTGGGAGATGAGGAGTATCCTGTTACTGTGTTTGTATAATCTCCCAGATCTAAGTAAATATCAAGTTAAAATTAATTATGGAAGGTGACTTATCCAGTAATTTAGTGTCATACTCTATGTTCTCGCCAAGGTTTTCAATTTTTATTTGTCCCCTTCTCGTCTTTGATTTACATCACTAACGACAGTACCAACATGCATGTTGCCAGCAATATTCAACTGCTAATAACCGGATCTAACGAGTTAAGCTAAAACATGTGTCCTTGACCTCACTGTACCATTTTTCCGATAAACAAAACAGCGGGGGTACGTACATTGCTTCTGCTTCTTCAGAAAATCAATCCAATATATAAACTAACAATGTGTTTGAATTTCAGTTTTCAGTTTTAAACTTAAGGCGCTATGTATGTCCTGAAGTTTACTTTATTACATTGTGTCGTGATTATATTTTTTAGTTCAGAACTTCAGGATATTATGTCTTGAATATAGTTTTTCAGTTCAAAACCTTGAGGCCGTATCCTTAGGCTCAGTATATTAATTTTCAATTCATCCTACTACATTCCTTATCAGTAGGAATCATGACTAAAAAAATCTTATCAGTGTGTCAAAGTCAAGAAAGCGTTGAGGAGAAATTCCCCACAAAAGTTTGGCATTCGTACTTGTACATTAGAAAAAAACATGACATGTATTTAGCAAACATAAAAATCATATTTGTATGCTATAACTATAGTTTGTATAATTGCGTTTCATAGCAAATTTTATGTTTGCTATGGCTATTAATATGTATATTTCGGTATACATATACATAAAAAAATATGTATTTGAGTCTATTTGTATATTTCAGTCTACAAATGGGTCATGCATTTGTATATTTCGGTATACAAATGGATCCTGCATTTGTATATTTTGGTATACAAATGTGCCCTGCATTTGTATATTTCGGTATACAAATGGGATGGCAAAAATCATGGAATGTTCGATACGAATTACAAATAAAAGAAACTATGACTATAACATTTAATTTGAATTAATAGTTTCCTATTTCATACAATTTTTCCTATTTTGAAAGGCTATAGGACGGAATAATTACATTTAATTCGGGAAAAAAAAGTAAAATGTTTTGAGTCAAATGGTGATTAGGCAAACATATTTGTTGTTTTGCCATCATAAAACATCAAGTAAACGAGTTGAATTGAATTTGAATAAGTTAAAATAGATTGAATTGGTAAATAAACACGTTATTCATTCACTCAAAAGTTATTTGGGTTGAAATAAATTGGACTGAACTAAACCATAATTTGGATCATGACCCAACTTACTCGATTTTTACTAAGTTTTATTTGTTTGATTGTAAAGTAGTACCTTATAAAATTATTTTCTTCCTTTATCATGATTATATATAACCTATCAAATTAAAAAATAAATTCTTAAAAATACTTGTGAGTCAATACAAAAACATATTAACCCATTTTTTTATAAACTAAAGTGAATTTTCATTGGCTAATTTTGTCACATCTACTCCTATAGTGATGTGACCTAATTCACCGTTGCTATGATCCACTCACAAAACATCGATAGGTGGTCACCGAATGTTTTCCACTTCAAGCCTTCAATCCATTTACGATTTGCAGCTTTAATAGCAAAAATGACAAGTTCCCTTAGTGACCACTAAAAAAAAGTAACGCACAGGTTTTGAATTCGAGTCTTTGAATATAAAAAAAAATCTTGGGTAAGAAGCACTTTCCCTTGAATGGATTCTATGCACCATGCATTCGAATTAATCAGACTCTAATATAAATATCGAACATCATAGAAAAGGAAAAAAAGGAAGGATAAATATTTAAAAACTACATTTGAAAATTAATTACGACAAAAATGAATCTTTCTTCTTCTCTTTTTTTCAACCAATGATGACCAATCAATCTTAACTGTTTTACGGCTCTATTAATTGTGAAGCTCTCTTAATTCTCCATCGTCAAATTTACGTAACAGACATCAGTAAAAAATATCCTCAATGATATTCACCGATCATAAATGATTGGAAAAGAATAGGCATATTTTCTAAGTATAGATTGCATTAAATAGGCATCACGGATCAAATCCATCATTGGCTAATTTAATTTAAGTAAATTGGTATCTTTATTTATTGTTACATTAAATTTTATCCATAGGCAAGTACATTATATATAAGTAACTTGTTCTACAGAAAAACACAACAAAATGGGACACCCAATAATAACTAATAAATTCATCGTCACGTTTATTTCAGTGCTCCTTTTCCTCCGTACTGAATCAACTCAACCTCCATTTTCATGTGACTCATCCAACCCAAATACAAGTTCATTTCCCTTCTGCAACGCTGCGTTACCAATCTCACAAAGGGTAAACGACCTCGTTTCTCGTCTCACTGTAGATGAGAAAATCTTACAGCTCGTTAATGGAGCGCCTGAAATACCTCGACTCGGTATCTCCGCTTATGAGTGGTGGTCGGAAGGGTTACACGGCATTTCTAGGCATGGAAAGGGGACGCTTTTCAATGGAACCATTAAGGCGGCAACTCAATTTCCTCAGATCATTCTTACTGCTTCTTCTTTTGATGAAAATCTATGGTATCGTATCGCTCAGGTACGCCCTGTCATTGTTATCATGTTTGTTAAAAGATAAATTTTACTCTATTATTTTTCAACTTTAGGGCGTATCACCGGAATTCATCATAAATTGGCTTAGTTTTGTATTGGTTGTCAATCTATATCAGCCAGACGTACACGGATCGTGAATTCATGAATCGTGATCGTGTTTACGCTATAATGTCACATAAAATGTACTCCTTCTGGTCCTTTATAGTTGTCATGTTTGTCTTTCACACCTCTGCCTCTACCGTATTCTTATTTATTAGTTGATCTTAATTTAATATTTCTGTTTTTTCTTTCACCACATTAATCTCTCTCTATTGGAGTAAGGGTAAGGTGGAACAAACTAATTAAATTCTATCTTGATTTTTTAAAATTCGAAAGTATTTATAGATAACTTAATGATCCTACAATTTGAATGACATGTATTAAAATCATATCTACTTGAAGTTATGGTTTAAAGTTGGAAATAAAATTATTGGACAGAAGAGGAATGTGTTTGTTGGATAGAAAGAAGAAAATTAGTACTAGTTTGTTAAACTTGTTGCTTTCTGTAGGCAATTGGAAGAGAGGCAAGAGCAGTGTACAATGCAGGTCAGCTAAAGGGAATAACATTATGGGCACCAAATATAAACATACTCAGGGACCCAAGGTGGGGAAGAGGCCAAGAGACACCAGGGGAAGACCCTATGATGGTGGGAAAATATGGAGTGGCTTATGTAAGAGGACTTCAAGGGGATAGTTTTGAAGGTGGGAAGCTTAAAGATGGGCATCTTCAAACATCTGCTTGCTGTAAGCACTTCATTGCTCAAGATATGGATAATTGGCATAACTTCAGTCGTTACACCTTCGATGCTCAAGTAAGTCTTAACTAACTCTGTTGCTGCAGTACATTGATTTTAGCTTTTAGCGTTATCTTGTTGATAGCTTTCAAATGTTTAAGTTTGTTTACGGAAGAAATTTCCATTTTTGGATGACAAATACTCCTTTTGGCTCCCTGTGATATATATGCCACACTCAAGAAGGTTCACACGTGAGAGGATGTGTTGCATATCTAGAATAAACTTTAAGTATGTATCTCCACAAAAATAAACTTTTAGATACATTAGATGATTCACACAATTCAATTAAGTTATCAAATGTGGTTGTATTCCCACACTATTTTTGTTCTAATAAATGGAGTTATTCAGGTCTTGAAGCAAGATTTGGCAGATTCATATGAACCACCCTTCAAGAATTGCGTGGAACAAGGGAAAGCCAGCAGTGTAATGTGTGCTTACAATCTTGTTAATGGGATCCCAAATTGTGCCAACTTTGATCTTTTGACAACTACTGCCCGTGGAAAATGGGGTCTCCAAGGGTAATTTTCCAAAAATAGAAGAGAATGTTGAATCATGTTTCATTTCATTCATATGTGAAATCTAACTGCATATATATAAGACTAATAGCTGTGTGTAATTTAAAGGTACATCGTATCAGATTGTGATGCAGTTGAAAAAATGTATACTGAGCAACATTATTCTAAAGAACCTGAAGATGCAGTAGCTGCTACGCTCAAAGCTGGTAACTGATCTATTGTCTGTTTCAATTACTTTGCTGTTAAAAGAGCAAACTTTTCTAAAAAAAACTAATAAGTAGAAAAACATTGTCTTGCTTGTTTGTGAAATCGAAGATTGAATGCCTCACATCAATCATGTCTTGCTTAATTCTAAAGTGTGAACTGTGACACAACGCATGTCGTAACAGAAAAAAGTTGATTACTTTATAACCCATTCTCTAGCTTGCATGTTTTGTAAAATGCAGGACCATTGACATGCCCATGACTTGGTCCATTCTGTCCTGAAGCTGGATGATCTGTGCATTACTATTATTAGCATGCTTTCTGGTCCTTTTAATAAATTCTGTTGATTACTAAAGCATCTGCTATTATGATTTGTGAATTAAAATTCAGTACTTCATGTTGTCCAATCTGAATGTAGGAAGATGAGAAGTAACATGCATGACTTTTCTTGGTAGAGATGAAATTTGTTCCAGACGGATCCTTGATTGAATGTAGTCAAATTCTACTTGTAAGAAAAAATATTATAAAAGAGAACATTTATTATGCATAATGAAACAATATGTCAAAACAATGTATGACAACTAGAAATTCCTAAGAAAACTTTGTTGATGAAAACTAAATGCGTCTTTGTTCTTGGCAATGAAATTTCAGGCATGGATGTGAATTGTGGTTCCCACTTGAAGAAATACACAAAATCAGCTTTAGAGAAGCAGAAAGTAAAAGAATCTGACATAGACAGAGCTCTTCACAATCTCTTCTCTGTTAGAATGAGGCTAGGGCTGTTTAACGGTGACCCAAGTAAATTGGAATATGGAGACATTTCTGCAGCAGAAGTTTGTAGTCAAGAGCACCGGGAACTAGCCGTCGAAGCAGCAAGAAGTGGCAGTGTCCTTCTAAAAAATTCCAACAGGCTCCTTCCACTTTCAAAGATGAAAACAACATCCCTTGCTGTAATAGGTCCCAAAGCAAATGATTCTGAAGTACTTCTAGGTAACTATGAAGGCTATTCTAGCAAGAATGTTACATTATTCCAAGGACTTCAGGGATATGTTGCAAACACAATGTACCATCCAGGCTGCGATTTCATCAACTGTACTTCTGCTGCAATAGATGAAGCAGTTAATATAGCCAAAAAAGCAGACTATGTTATTCTAGTAATGGGACTAGACCAGACTCTTGAAAGAGAGAAGTTTGATAGGACAGAATTGGGACTACCTGGTATGCAAGAGAAACTCATTACAGCAATCGCCGAAGCTGCCTCAAAACCTGTTATACTGGTTTTGATGTGTGGAGGTCCAGTTGATGTAACTTTTGCAAAGGACAACCAAAAGATAGGAGGCATTTTGTGGGTTGGTTATCCTGGTGAGGGTGGAGCTGCTGCATTAGCACAGATACTTTTCGGTGAACACAATGCAGGTGAAGTTCATTTTTCAACAATCCTTGTGGTTACTCTATTTCCTCAAATCATGTTTAATAGTTATCTATTGCTGGAACACTTGCTAAACATGCAAGACTACATTATTTTGCAGGGGGCAGATCACCAGTCACTTGGTACCCCAAGGAGTTCAACAAAGTACCAATGAATGACATGAGGATGCGACCTGAATCATCCAGTGGATATCCAGGGCGAACTTACAGATTCTACAATGGGCCAAAAGTTTTTGAATTTGGCTATGGTCTTAGCTACACTAATTACTCTTACACATTTGCCTCTGTCAGCAAAAACCAGCTGCTTTTCAAGAACCCAAAGGTCAACAAGGCAACTGAAAACGGTTCTGTTCTGAACATTGCTGTATCAGACGTTGGACCAGAAGTATGTAACAACGCGATGATAACAGTTAAAGTTGCGGTGAAAAACCAGGGAGAAATGGCTGGTAAGCACCCTGTGTTGTTGTTTCTGAAGCACTCTAACACAGTGGATGAGATTCCAAGAAAGACATTGATAGGATTCAAGAGTGTGAATTTGGAAGCAGGGGCAAATACCCATGTTACATTTGATGTGAAGCCTTGTGAACACTTCACTAGGGCTAATCGAGACGGTACTTTAGTTATTGATGAAGGAAAACATTTCCTTCTTGTGGGAGATCAGGAATATCCTATTCCTGTATCTCTATGATCTCCCAGATCTAAGGATTTTAGTTAGTATTAAGATAATAGCAAGTAAAAATTAATTATGGAAGGTGACTTATATATGCTAAATCTGCCAATATTTGCAGAAAGAAATTAGTTCTACTCTAGGTTTATGACAAAATATAGGTTAAATGTGACAAGTGAATTGATGAATGATTGTTTTAATTAGTACTATCAATAAATATCATGCCTTAAGTATCATCCTTTATCATAAATTCTACTTTAATTTTGAATAGTTTAAAGGATGATTAGTCCCTATCCTTTCTACCGATGAATATGATTAGTCCCACCATTAATTATGTTAGAATGCTCATGGATTGTCATTGTCCTACTCACTCGTGTAGCTTACCTCCACCAACTGCATAAAAATTATTCTTTAAACTTACTCTATATATTTTACTAAGTTTTAGGTTGCTGATTGTACATTTAATATTTGCATTTCGTAACAGGGGTAAAGCGCTCTTTAACAAGATCATTTTAAGTTTTAATAAAAAAAAATTATTTTGTGTTGTTGGTTAAAAGAGTATGAGATCAACATGATTACTTTTTACGTATGTCAAGGATTATTCCTGTTAAAGGGTATGTATCAATGACCAAAACAGTCCAACCACCATATATTAAGGATCATTTTCGTAATCTTCTCTAAAACGTGACAACCAAAACTTTTCTATCCAAGAACGCAAAAATGAGCTCCATTAATTAGTATGATCTTAATAAATATGGCCACAAAAAGTGTTTAAAGTTAGAAATTCTTGATACTTTAATAACGAATTAACTGAACCTTCGAATATTGTGATAAAATTATTGGGAATAGAGCACGATATGTCCGTCCACTTCACAATTTAGAACGATATATCTATATTGCAAAAATAGCTTACATATACTTCTATAAATTGTTCAAATATATCCTTACTGTTACACTCTTATATGCCAATAAATTTCTTAAAACATGACTATTTACTATTACCTCGAATGATAATCTATATTACTTTAAAACATGACTCCGTACCAATTATGATTGAACTTTTTATCTTTCGTTAAAAGACCACATAATAGATAAAATTATTATTTACAATTTATCCTAAAATATTATTTAGTTACATTTAGTAAAATAAAATTTGATACGACGAAAAAGGAAGAAGAAGAAGAACAAGTTGTTGTTTTTCTGGTTGAAGGTTAATTGTCAATACAATTGGAGTAGGTAAAACAACACGGGAAAAAAGGATAAAAATAGGAGAATAAGTATAAAATTGAAAAAAAAAAAAGATTTAATATTTAATTTGAGAATAAGTAGGAAACTTATTAGTAGTACTGAACTTCCTTTAGTTCCTAAGTATTAATTAAACTGTTGAGAATTTTTTTACAGTTCAGAATAGGTGATTTTTTTAAAGTTCCAGAGAAGTGTTGAAACTTTTTTTCATATTTATCATTTTTTTAATAAGGTTCTTAATTACTTTACATTTTTTAAAAGAATAATTTAAAAATACTCAAAGGAATAATAACAAAAATAATCTTTAATTTATGTTCTTAAATATTTTTCTTTAGGGTTGTTTGTTGAATTTAGTTTATTTGGAATCCATGTTATTCTAATATAATAAATAATTTATGAAAAGAAAATTAAAAATCCTTCATATTTAGATAACTCCGTTTAGTAGAAAATTATAGTCTAATTATTTAGAAATTCAAGCCACACTATCCTCACTAAAACATAAACAAATGTAGTATTCACCTAAGTTATTAGGGCTCGTTTGGTTACCAGATTATTTTATCCTTCTTTTTTTCTTTCTTCCATACATGCATTTATAATGAATGAGAAGTTGGTACTATGACTAACCAAATCTAAAAACGAAGTACAAACTAACAAAGCAAAAAGTATTAATACTAAAGTTTCTTCCTACTCTCGTTTTATAATAAATGATGTTTTATCTTGGACACATTTCTTACAAATATTACTCACTTCTATAAAGTAAAAAGTATTTTTATTAATTTGTCCTTAATAAGATATTAAATAATTTCTTGAAAATTTTATTTATTTAAATAAAAGTAAAATTAAAAGAAAAAAAAAATCAATATAATGAGATGGACCAAAATATCCCTCCATGTAACTCATTTGATCAGAACTTCAAAAACACATAATAATTTATATTTAGCTAATCATTTTTTTAAAAAATTATTAATATTGAACACCAACTTATGCTTAACCAAGTTTTTTAATGTACTTTTAGAAATAAACTACTTCGTTTGCTTCTGAATAGTAATGGCTTATGCAATTACTTTCAAAGTACTTTTACTCTTTAATTTTTAAGTCACCTAAGATAAAGATTTATGTTAAGTTTAGATATACACATAAAAAAAATTAATTTAAACATCTAATTTAAGTATATCAATCAAATATTCTAATTGGGAAAGTTACTAATGAGTACTGACCACTCATAACTCTGACTTAATATAAAATGGGTCGAAAATTAAAGTACTACAAAGAAATAACTTACATATATGTGTACTACATGAGATTTAAAAACTTCTCAAAAATATTTTTTTATTTATAATAATTTTTATTCAAGTATATAATACATGAATTTTACTTGATTTGCAGGGATATAAAAGTTCACGCTCAAAATTAATATAAAATAAAATTATTTTTTTCTATACTCGATTTAATCTGCACCAAAAATCATCCTCATTAGATAATAAAACTTATTTCAAAATGCTTTAGGCTTTAAATAGACATCTACTTAAAATTAAATGGATAAATTCAATATTGTATATCCAAAACTAGTAGATTTTATCTTACACGATATAAAAAGTAAATAACTAATATGACTTGGCATGCCAATCTAGATTTTTTTTTTATAAAAAAAGAGATTATTGTCTTTCTAGGACATAAATTTATAGTCCAATGATTTTATAAGAAAAAAAGCCAAACTCTAATGAAATATTTTCAATGGTTGAACATTCAAAAGTAACTTTAGTGAAATATTCTTTTACTACCAATTTTTTTAAAAACGATATAGTTTCTTTTTTCCCTTATAAATAAGTTCACCTCTCTTTGTACCACTCCTAACTCCAACTTCTATTTTCCCCCATTTTTCACTTCACAATGAAACTTCACATCTCAACTCTCATTACTACTATTCTCTTATGTCTATCATTCGTTTCGATTGTTGAATCAACTCAGCCACCCTTCTCTTGTGATTCGTCTAATCCGCAAACCAAATCGTTAAAATTTTGCCAAACAGGACTTCCAATTAGTGTACGTGTACAAGACCTTGTTTCTCGACTCACACTCGATGAAAAAATATCTCAACTAGTTAACTCAGCCCCTGCTATACCCAGACTCGGTATTCCGGCGTATGAGTGGTGGTCGGAGTCGTTACACGGCGTTGGTTCTGCCGGAAAAGGTATTTTCTTCAATGGGAGTATTGCCGGAGCCACCAGTTTTCCCCAAGTTATTCTCACTGCTGCTACTTTTGATGAAAATCTATGGTACCGCATTGGTCAGGTTAGTAACCAATTTAAAAATCTGTTTGTTTAATTTTTTACTTTTATGCATTTTGAATTCTTAGAGCCGCGATTTATTGAGTTCTGTCAAATTCGTAAATAAAATTATAGTTCAGTTGATTGATTATTTGAACTTTGATCTTGTTAGTGAGGATTCAATTTTTTTACCTCCATTTCCCACCTTAAAAGAAACAATAATAAGGGGAGAATTGATTTTGAAGGCACTAATAGTATTTTATTAAATTTTAAGCAAAAAATAAAATAAATATACCTTCTTAATTTTGTGATTTAGAACAAATACACCTTATCTTTAACAGCGACACGTATACATTATTGTTTTAATATAGACTATCTTTGCTTTAAATTGTAAAGTTGAGCGGAATAAATTTACCCATATATTCTTATTTTTATGATAAGTTAATTTTACATATAAGATATCTAAAAATATCATTATTTCCTATTCAATTTATGAATGATCAAAGAGATTAGTAACTTGAAATATAAAGTACACATTAGGTATGTAGGTTAGTATAGTACTACATTTTGATTGTGTGTCGGCGGATCTATGGGAATTTATAGTGTCTCAAAATTCAATTATTGTTACTCCATTTTTTAATAAAAAATAAAAAAAAATATTTTTCAGTATTAATGATTCATTTAAAATTCAAGTAAAACAAAGTTGAAAGAAATAATCATCCATTATACGAAATCTTTACACCATTAGATTAAGTTTACTTACCATAATAGACGCTTGATATAATAACCTAGAAAATAAAAAATAACATGTTGTAGTGTAAAAATGTGAATTAGGTGATTGGAGTAGAGGCAAGGGGAGTATACAATGCAGGTCAAGCAATAGGTATGACATTTTGGGCACCAAATATAAATATATTTAGGGACCCAAGATGGGGAAGAGGTCAAGAGACACCAGGGGAGGACCCAATAATGACTGGCAAATATGCAATTAGGTATGTGAGAGGAGTACAAGGTGACAGCTTTAATGGTGGACAACTTAAAAAAGGTCACCTTCAAGCTTCTGCTTGCTGCAAACATTTCACTGCTTATGATTTGGATCAATGGAAAAACTTGGATCGATTTAGCTTCAATGCCATTGTAAGTTACTCTTTCTTTTTTCTCGATATAATTGTGATGTTTGAATCAGTTTGTGACGTATGTTATTCCTATTGCACATATTTTAAGTATTGCATTTTTTATAGTCTTTTTTGTTAAATGGCCAATGAGTAATCAGTATTCAACCATTCTTCACTACTTTCGAAGTTTAGAAGACTTTATTGTCTTGATATGTTATGTACTTTTCCTATCATGGAAACAGTGGTCACGGGATTTAATTTTCTGAATTATTTTTAGGGCAACAACCTTATCTGTCAGATCTTTTTTAAAAGAAAAATATTATTTAATGCTTAAAATTTGGAGGGAATAATTCTTAAAATTTTAGCATGGAAAAAAGAATGCTGTTTACTGTTTACTAATACTATATTTTGATATTGGCGGTGGGATGCAAAAAAAAAATAATTGAAAATATAATTTGTCAACATTTTGATGGACCAATTTCAAAAAACTGGCCCCTTTAATATTTGGTTTTTTCTTCTTTAAAATTAGCATAATTCATCTCTAGTCGAATAAATATATATATTTATTGATTATCATGTTGATGAATGACCATAGAAAGGTAAAAGTCTCAAGGTCAAATTGTTCATTTTCTATTTATTATTGCACAATAAGTGGAGTGGATTAGGGAAGTCGTTTCAGTCTATTAGAAATAATTTTTCTTTTGGTAGGAAAAATAAAATTTACATAGATTTCACTATAATTATACTGAATATATAATTATTGATAAAGAGTCGTATTTGGACCAGACAAAAAAGTGAGCGTGCCAATGTCCACTATTGAATAAAAGATAAAACAAGTCTTTGTCTTCTTTTTAGGATTCACACTTTTTCTCAATAGATTTCTCTTAAGTTTGAGAAAATTGGAGTATTTAATCTTCAACATTTAGTGGAAAAAATGAAGAATGAGAATGATACTTTTTTACAATGTACTTTTATTCTTTTTGTCACATTACTTCAAGATTTAAGGAATCTACAAAAAAATTTTATAGTAGTAATTTTGTACTATAAAGTTTAGTATATTTCAGTTTCACTTTTTTTTCTTTTGCAATCATGACCTCTGATTTTTCTTATAATTACTTAGGTTACCCCTCAAGATATGGCAGATACATTTCAGCCCCCTTTCCAAGATTGTATACAGAAAGCACAAGCCAGTGGAATTATGTGCTCTTACAATAGTGTTAATGGAATCCCAAGTTGTGCTAATTATAATCTTTTAACTAAAACAGCTCGTCAACAATGGGGTTTTCATGGGTAATTCTACTATTTACTGCAATTAAACTCTTATAATTAACTGACTTCAATTTATATACACTAGTAGTCTTTTAATATATATAGAAGTTAAACTCGTTTAAATATGATAGGTACATTACATCCGATTGTGACGCAGTTCAAGTCATGCATGATAACCACAGGTATGGAAATACACCAGAAGATTCAACAGCATTTGCACTTAAAGCTGGTATGATTTGACCCTAAAACCTTTTTTTTTTACTTTTTTATTTAATGATGTGACTAAATTAAGCTATGATAATAATCAATATCACCAAAAAAAAGTTAAGTGGAAACAATCCATGTGCTCTCTGGGCTCGATTGGGCCTACAACAATCTCAACACCAATCTTTTGAATTTATTTGGGCCCAGGCCCAATGGTATTGGTTTTGTGGGCTGAAAGGGAGCAAATAAAGTCCAAAATGAAAGCAGTAGGGGACTTCTATAATTTAAAACAAAATTAAAATATTTTTTGTGTCTCTATTTGTTTGTCTTGTTTTCCTTTTTAGTCCGTTTCAAAAGAAATGTTTTCTTTTCTTGTTTGGCAACTTTTTAAATTCTAACTTTTCTACGTGACATGTTTATGACCACAAGATTAAAGGATATGTTGGTAAATTAGACTACAAGTTTAAAAGTCTACTTTGTTTTTGCAATATAAACTAACCTTGTAAGTGGTTGAGCCACATATACGTGAGGGGTGTCAATTCACATCTCTTTGTCAGAAAATTACATTGTGTAGCTAGATAAAAATATTTTTATGTATATGTATTACATATTGACACACATTGGCTTGTGTGCGATTTTACTTCTATATATTTTGACGCCTCTTAGTCAAAATTCTGACTCCGCCACTATAACTATGTTGTTTCAAAATGTGATGGGAATTGAAATTTCACAGGCATGGATATAGACTGTGGGGATTACTTGAAGAAATACACAAAATCAGCAGTAATGAAGAAAAAAGTATCACAAGTTCATATAGACAGGGCTCTTCACAATCTTTTCTCCATAAGAATGAGGTTAGGATTATTCAATGGGGATCCCAAAAAACAGCTCTATGGAAACATTAGTCCTAGCCTGGTTTGTGCTCCACAACACCAAGAACTAGCCCTTGAAGCTGCAAGAAATGGCATTGTCTTGCTCAAGAATACCGGCAAGTTGCTTCCTCTTTCCAAGGCGAAAACCAACTCCCTTGCTGTCATTGGACATAATGCCAACAATGCTTATATTCTTCGTGGGAACTATGATGGTCCTCCTTGCAAATATATCGAAATTCTCAAGGCGTTGGTTGGTTATGCAAAGTCAGTGCAGTACCAACAGGGTTGCAATGCGGCTAACTGCACGTCTGCTGACATTAATCAAGCTGTCAACATTGCAAGAAATGCAGATTATGTTGTTTTAGTCATGGGGTTGGATCAAACTCAAGAGAGGGAACAATTTGATCGCGATGACTTAGTGCTCCCGGGGCAGCAAGAAAATCTCATTAATAGTGTTGCTAAAGCTGCGAAGAAGCCTGTTATATTGGTGATTCTCTCAGGAGGTCCAGTCGATATTTCTTTCGCAAAATATAACCCTAAAATAGGAAGCATTTTGTGGGCTGGCTATCCTGGTGAAGCTGGAGGAATTGCCTTAGCTGAAATCATATTTGGTGAACATAATCCTGGTAAGACTAGATCACTTCTTTACTACTTTTTCCCCTTCCTCAAACATGCTTGATTTTGATAACGACAACGTTTTTCTTAATGTCAGGGGGTAAATTACCTGTTACTTGGTATCCTCAAGCCTTTGTCAAAATACCAATGACAGACATGAGGATGAGACCTGATCCAAAAACAGGTTACCCCGGTAGAACATATCGATTCTACAAAGGTCCCAAAGTTTACGAGTTTGGATATGGTCTTAGCTACACAACTTATTCCTCTGGATTCCACTCTGCCACTCCAAACACAATCCAGTTAAATCAATTATCATCTGTAAAAACAGTTGAAAATTCAGACTCAATCCGTTACACGTCTGTGGATGAAATAGGAAGTGACAACTGTGAGAAGGCGAAATTCTCAGCTCATGTTAGTGTGGAAAACTCAGGGGAAATGGATGGTAAGCATCCAGTACTACTTTTTGTGAAACAGGACAAAGCGCGAAATGGAAGTCCTATCAAACAGTTAGTTGGATTCCAAAGTGTAAGCTTGAAGGCAGGGGAAAATTCACAACTTGTGTTTGAGATCAGTCCTTGTGAACATCTTAGCAGTGCTAATGAAGATGGATTAATGATGATAGAAGAAGGATCGCGTTACCTTGTCGTTGGAGATGCAGAGCATCCTATTAACATCATGATGTGAAACCAAAAAAAATTGGTTGCAAAAGGTTATTGTTACTATTTTGAATTTCAAGAATCCTCTCTAAATACCTATAGGAGTGGCAATGTTGCAGCAGCAACAGCTAAAGTATAGATATCAAGATGAATTTGAGCTATTATCTCTTTGTCTTGCTAGATATCTATTTTATTTTCTCCTCTTTTTTTTCAAGAACTCGAAAAGTTTTATAAGAAATTCAAGTACCAACCACAAGGATTACCTGATTTTAGTTTTGCCACAAAAGGAAGGGAAAATGATCAATACATCATTACATTGTACTTGGCTGGCATTACTGCTAGCAATAAGTTGTTAAGGATGAGTATAGTAGTTTCATTCCGAAATATATAGTCTTATAGGGCCTAACAAGATGAGTTTCAATCTTGTCGGCTTTAACTGCCTTCAAAACAAACAAAGGTGGAACTGTCTAATGCACAATACAACCATCCCGCGTTCGGGAAACATTCAATCTTCCCTTCTTGTGTATTTTATGAGGAGCCATGGGGAAAGACTATTGGTATTCATTCAGACTAGTATTCAAGATTTAAATGTAACCTTTAGGACAAGGTTCAAAGTTTTGTGAAAAGATGTTAACATTGCCTTGCTTTTGGTTTGGAATGAAATATGAACAAAAAATGTTTCTAAATAATATAAGTTGCTTAAAGAAATATGAGCAAAAATTAGCAGCACTAATGGAATTATGTAGACTTTTATCAACACTACTAGTGGATATCATTATGAATTATAGAACAATGTGAGAGGACTAAACAAAAAAAAACTGCATATATCCTTACTAACATATAAGAGAAGTCTTGAACGGGTTCAAGTCGTGGAATCAGTTATTAATATCTGCTACCTTGTTCACATCACACTTGTTCGAGTACAGCCAATCCTCGCAAACTGACCTTTTTATATTTGTACTATGCTAGGTTGTTACAGAATCCATAATTAGCTACAAATACAAAGTTTTAAAAAAGTGATTGTGCCTTAATATATGACATTGTACAAATAACGTGCAAGCCTTAAAAGGGAAAAAATTGAAATTGAATAGGAAATATTTTTCGATCACTTTACTTGATGGAATTTTGTATATTTTATATATAGAAAGAGGCTATATCTAATTAATTAGCCGTCCAAAGGAACTAGTGCAAAATTCTTATAAGTGGAAAAACAAGAACCAAACTTTTCCATTTATTTCATTTTATTACCACTAATATATTTTGTAGCTCTTCATGAGTAGGATCAAAACTAAATGGTCCATTTAAGATTCATCTAACTATATAAAGTTATGGTCCATTTAAGATTCATCCAACTATATATATCTTCCCAAATCATAAATATGTATTAAAATATTCTTGTGAACTCAATAGTTAGCATATATTAATTTAAATATATTTTAAAAATTCATAAATTTTAAATTTTGGATCGTCTTTGAAAGTATAATTGAAGACATCTATCTCTAATTAGTAAATTGCAAGAAAATGAAAAAGTCAAATGCTTTTTTCTCTAGGATTCATTGTTGACTTTGATTCTTTTAATTAAAAGCTAATGGTTAAGGAGAAGATTCTCAAGAATTTCAATCACTTTAATTTTTAATTAATCATTTGATAATAATGTACCAAACTACCCATGCGTTGATCTATGAGTATGACTACCAAAGATAATTTTTTTTAAATGCAGCAAGAATTGAGTCATGCTATTTGCAAAAAATAAGTATAGAAGAATCTTTTGGTTCTCGACAATTATTCTTCCTACTAATTACTATACTATTTATTTTTTGTTAGGGTAAGGTTCAAGAAATAGTTGTAACTCAATAGCCACGAAATAATCATTTTAGGATATTCATTTTGTTGACGGATGCTTTTATTATCCTGGTAATAATTTTATATATAAAAACGATCTATACAAGTTAGGTAATTAACTACGTATTTTAAAGCTCAAACATATAGTTAAAACTCAAACATGATTATATAGAAATTCTGATTATTTTTTTTAGCTACAAGTTGTAGTAGGTTATTTTGCTGCTTATAGATCCATACTACATCGATTTTTGATAAATCTGATAGTGTAAAAGTTATTATATTGTTGGTTAGTATTTAAAAGTTAAACTTGTTATTTATTTAAATTCTTAAAATTAAGATCATCTCTAGATACATTTAGCTTGATATATATATATATATATATCCCTAGAGAGACTTCCCTTATTATCCACCAACTGTATCCAGCTACATATAATATTAGGGAATTCAATGTCAAATGTATATTAAACAAAATTTGGAAGTGGAATCTGGTTGTTTATGGGATTTTCAACAGTATAAAGAGAAATATTCACCATTATACTTTACCATGAATATAATATATGATAAATAATTGGCACTTTCTATATGTTTTTCGTGGTTGAAGTCGAAGTGACAAAGTGTTAAAAAAACACTTGAAATAAATCAATTCAAATAGACTTAATAGTTGTTTTCAAATTATGTTGCCTTTTAGATTCTTTCCTCCTAAGGTTTTATTGTTATTCATTCGAGAGTCATCAGTAGCGTGTCATAAGATTAAGAACACGTGAATCAATTTAATATATGATGAATTCAAGATTTAAGTAAATAAATTCGTGATTTAATAAGTTTATAAAGGACAAAAATTTAATTGAATAAACGAAAGAAAAAAAAACAGTAAGATCTGAGTATTATTGTTCAGAGTCTTGGTTCCAGATATAGCTTTGTGTCCTTGGGAGCAAAGACTTGATCATCAACTAATACAAAGCAAGAGAAACCTTGGAGTCATTTTATAGTGAATAGAATAATAATTATTATTTATAAGCAACAAATGGAATAGATGAACCAATAAGAAAGCTCCACATATCACTACGAGTGTCAACTGTAAAACCTATTGTGATTTGCGGAATCTAATTGATATTTATTTATTTATTCTTGATGCCTTTACCTTGACTCATTTTTAGTTTCACTCTGATGCTGGATGTTCTTTATTTTGAGAGTCCGCCTAACTAATCGATCGATAATTATGTTTTCTCCCATGCTTGTTGAATGTCTTCAGAAAGTCATGCGCCTCTCCATATATAGTTGTAGGGAGTAGGCATTTCAAGTGTATGAACTCTCGTACCTGATTCTGATCGGTTCATGTAAGTCATAAAGCTTATCACAAATATTATGTGATAAATAATTGACCAAGACATGTCATTTTAGACATTTAATGGATTTTGTTTAATTCTTGAATTTAACTATGATTGTCATTTGAACATGTGATATCATCTTTTTAGTTTTAAACTTGACAAGGATGCCAAGTCATTTTGACATGTGGCATAAGTTTGGCCCTCAAAATGAAATGAACCTTGAATTGAGTTTAATAAAATAGACTTATTTAATTGTGCAGTTCAAATTAATTATTTAATTGATATAAGCGTAAATTTAATCTAAATTTTATATAAATTTGACCCAATAAAATTTATGTGTCTATACTATTATTATTTTTATTTTAAAAAGACAATTGTCTTAATTTTGTGAACGTATAAAAGTCTAATTTGAATATATTGCTTTTGATAAAATAAAAGAATACGTGAGTATACAATCTTGACGAGCACTCGTATAAATAAATGAAATAGATTTGAATGTCTTGACCAATTTTATTGATATATTTATTATATTGATGCATTAAACACTTTTTTCAAGAAATAAACCACAATGGGTGAGTTTAGTTTATTTATTTTCATGGCATAGAATAAGTTTACTAAAACTAGAGATTATTATGAACTAGTATGATTTTTCTCTAATGCATTGTATCTAGGCAATCATATTCAAAAGAGAAAATTACATAATTAGGTGGTACGCCAGAAAACATTAGATTTTTAACAAGGTAAGGATCATGCACCATCCACATTTTTTAAAAATCTTTTCATATGTCCAAAATTTAAATTTACGATTTAATTATAGACATTTTTGAAAGTTTACACTTTATTGTATTATCTCCCAAGTCCCAACATTTTAGTATGTTTGACCAAGTTTTTAAAAGTAGAAAATATTTTTAAAAAAATTCAAAAAGTAATTATTTTAGAAAATTAGTTTGTTTGGTCAAATTTTAAGGAAAAGAATTAAATATTTTCGAGTAGTCCAAAAAAGTTATTTTTCAAAAATAAATCTCAAAAGCACAAATTACTGCAAAATATTAATAAAGTGTCTTTAAAATTAATTAGGTAAACATAAATTGTTATTATTGTGAAGTATCTTTTTAGAAAATATTTATGATAAAAAATACTTTTTAAAATTAAATAATTTTTGAAAGCTTAATCAAATAAACAAATTACGTTGGTTCCGTTGTTCCTAAGTTGTCATAAGGCGAAAGAGAAAAAGGGATGTTCATATGTTCATAACATACCAATCGGTGAATTGAATATATTACTCCATATATTATAGTAATTGACGTTTACCGTAAGAGCTCATTTGATATGAAATTGGTAATTTGAAATTAGCGTTTATATATGCAATTTGAAAATTATAACTTTATATTACATATCCAAAAACTTATTAATTTTCGTAATGTGGAAGAATTTATTGCTCGTGATAAAACCCCAACAATAACAATATAAACAAAGTAGTCATGGGTCGTGACTAGAATTCGTTGTAGTGAATAAATCCTTTATATGTATACTAAGTTTAATTTACAACATAACATGTAAGAACTACTCTAAGTTTTATAAAGCAAGAGATTTTAATGAAGTAACTTAAAAAAAATTGACGTGAAATTCATTTAAGGTGTCATATATATACCTCCTCTTTAGAAGCTTGTTAACCTAAAAGTCAGTCAATCCTAATTAACCTACCTCATCAATCCATTTTATGCTAGGGACATTACGTACACCTTCCTTTAGGGACTTACCGCCATCACTAAGAGCCCGTTTGGATTGGCATAAAAATAACTTTTAAGTAAAAAATAAAAGGTCAAACTTAAATGACTTTTAAGTCAAAAAATAAAAAGTAGGGGGAGACCTACTTTTGGTTTTTAAGTTATTTTTAACCTTGTCAAACACTTCCTAATTTATATTAAGTCATTTTTTACTTATTTTAAGTTATTTTTATATTTGTCAAACACTTTTAGAAGTCAAAAACTGACTTGAAAATAGGTTTGACTGACTTTTAAGTCAATCCAAACACCCTCTAAGTTTATCCTATCGGCAGGGCGGTTCAACGAAATATGTGGCCTAAAGCCAATACATAAAAAAGGCATAATTATATTTTACTTATTTTATTTTATATGTTTTAATTTGACTCGGCATGAAGTTTTAGATATATAAAAAAACTTTTAATATAATTGTCTAATTAAAAGTGTATATAACATACAAAAAATATTTTTTGAATATGACATGATATTTATTTAGAAAATTTTAAATTTCGTGAGCAGAATTATTATTTTTTACAATAAATTTTAACTCTCTCTATATATAGGGAAAATTGTATATAATAGCAAACTATTAATTCAAATTAAATGCTATAAATATAGTTTGATTTAATTGCACCTCATAGCAAATTGTTGCTATTTCATCTCTCTCCTGGTGAATCTCGCTCGCCACTCTAGTTCTCTCCCTCGCCTCTCTCGTTTTTTATACAAACGCAAGTGTATAAAGTGTGTTTGTTTTTGTATAAAGTGAGAGAAAATTGTATATATACATATATTTTCGTTCCCCTCTCTCCCCTCTTCCAGATCTCGCTCGCCACTCTCCCAGATCTTGCTCTCTCACTCGCCTCTCTCACTTTATACAAAAAACGTAAATTGTATAAAATGCGTTTGTGTTTGTATAAAGCGAGAGAAAATTGTATATATACATATATTTTCGTTCCCCTCTCTTTCCTCTCCCAGATCTCGCTCGCCACTCTCCCAGATCTTGCTCTCTCACTCGCCTCTCTCACTTTATACAAAAAACGTAAATTGTATAAAATGCGTTTGTGTTTGTATAAAGCGAGAGAAAATTGTATATATACATATATTTTCGTTCCCCTCTCTCTCCTCTCCCAGATCTCGCTCGCCACTCTCCCAAATCTCGCTCTCTCACTCGCCTCTCTCACTTTTACAAAAAGGTAAATGTATAAAATGCGTGAAAATTGTATATATACATATATTTTCGTTCCCCTCTCTCCCCTCTCCCAGATCTCGCTCGCCACTCTCCCAGATCTCGCTCGCTCACTCGCCTCTCTCACTTTATACAATTGATCTTTTTGTATATGTATACCAAAGCAGATTATACAACTGCTTACTTTTGTATATGTATAGCGAAATATACATATTTATGTTTGCTATGGAGCGCAGGTATGCAAACTTTGTTATAGCATACAAATATGAATTTTGTGTTTGCTATATGTAAAAGTTGCTTATATATATATTGGTGAATTTGGGGCCTTGAAAATTTTGGGGCTTAAAGCAAGTGCTTTAGGCTTCAGCTGGCCCAGCCTATTAGCGTAATGAGGGAACACATAATACAATAATATAATTGTCATGACTACAAGGCTTATAATATTATTCAATATCTTCTTTATTTCAACATGAGATTCGCCTAAAATATCATGTGCACCTTATTTTAAGAAAAATGCAAGTCAAAAAGCCTGTCAGTTTTGTTTGCATTCGAACTCACCTGTTCGTCCTTCGTCAAGACTCTCCCTAATACTAAATCTTTTAATAACGTGTAAACTATTAGATAATAAATAGATTATACCTAAGACACGAAAAAAGAATTTGAACTCTAGAGTATGTATGAAAATACCTTATTTACAACATTTGAACATTAAATATTTAGGTCAAATTAATTTTTCCTTATGCACAAACGATATGAAACATACTTATATAATTATATCATCTAAAGAAAATTGCATATAAACATATATAATGAAATATGAATCCTAAACCACCAATCCTAACATTACTTAGCCTTTCGCGTGGATCTGGAGGCTCCACACGATAGAAAAACACAAAGTCTTCCTAATTTGTCTTTGTGCTCAGGGGCGCTTGCCTACCTGCGCTTAATTATCTACATTATATTGGTATTGATCATATCGACCCTTTGTGCCCAGTTTGTTACCTGGCTCATGAAACTATTGAACATGTTTTCTTGGAGTGTTACACATTGCAAAAAATATTTGGGCATAAATATCTCCCATTTACTTCATCATAATGATGAGCTGGCTGGCTACTGCTTCTTTCTCAATAACATGCACCATCTATAGTTGGAAAGGCCTCCTGCCCTTTGCTCTTTGGTACATCTGCCTTAATAGAAACCATAATGGTAAGACTGATTTCCCCTCTCCTATCTTAATTCGGAACATGACCATAAAATACATCACCTACACCCAGTTGCCTAGTAATCTGGATGCTACCATGTCTATTGACATTCAATGGTTTCTATCCCAACTCAGGTTTTATAAATTGAACACGGATGGCTGGCTCCTTCTCAAAAAACAAAGTTATATGAGGCATTGGGGGCATCATCCGAAACTCTAGTGGAGGTTGGATGGTCGGCTTCTGTAACATCCCGTAACTAGAAAGAAGTTAAAAAGTGTAAATAGTCATTTTTGGAAAGAATATAAAAATCTGAAAAATTCATGGCATATAGTTATTCGTTCATACTCGTTTACATAGAGTGTGATCAATAATGCAACATTTGCATACATACATGCAATACAATGAAACAATTACAAACATATATCACACAAACATGAAATCACAATCATCACCTACCTCGAACAAAACTTGAATCCCTAAGAAGCTTGATTCTTCCTCTTCCGGATTCTTTCCGCTTGTTCTTGGTCTACAAACAATCATAATAATACGATGATCAATAAACAAGACCCAATTACCTGGATTCTAATCAATAATAGATCAAACCCTTGATCCCCATACCCAGATTGAGGCTTTTTCCACCATAAATTCCAGATCAAAATCTTCTTCCATTGATAATCACCAACGAATTTACATTCTACGGATCAAAACATGGATTCGGGGAGTAAAAACCTTACCTTTAGCCTCAAGAATGGTGAAAAACGGTCAAGAACTTGCTTGGGGTCGTCTCCTAGCTCTCAAATTCGAAACTTGCAAAATAAAACAATTTTGGAGTTTATTTCCGACTTAAATCGCGATTGTCCCGCCACAACAAACCTCATCCCGCTACAGCGGGCCCATCCTAGCGGAAATAATCCTGCCACATCGGCTTGCACGAAAACAGTGAGTTGAATTAAGAGTTCCAAACCCCCATTTCACAACACACTTTCATCCCATGACACTCAGAACATACCTGTTCACGCTAAAGTCAGTTTCGAGAGTTCTACTCGCCCGAATTCAATTACGTAAAGTCGTACGGGTTCCTTAACGTCTTAGCTATCTACTTATGTGATCAAAATCATAATTAGATCACCCAATTGTTACTAGATATCCCTAAACCTTACTGACTCCTATTTCGTCCAAATCTCGACTAGGTTGAAAAATTTCAAGTTACTACGAAAATGTTTTCCGGCCCAAAATTTTTCCCTGCTGGCTTTTCTATAACGACGGAAACAAATCGTTACCCTTCATCATAATTTTTATTAGGATAAAAAACACAAAACTCTTTTGGGAATATGGCGAAATTGTCATTTACACATGTAAACTAGACGAGGGGATTATTATCTTCTGAACGTAATTTTTTGTATTATTACATGCTTAAACAATGTGAAGGTCCTATTATCCCCTCCTCCCCCTCTTCTTCGAACTCAATTTTGTTCATATTATTTATATCAATATTCAAATTTTCTTTTAATTACACATGAACAATATGAAGGTCTTTGCATTATTATGTCATTTAAAAATTACATATAAATGTATATAATAAAAATTTAAAAATTTAGTTTACACTAAAGCAAATCAAAATCTATGAAATTTTGTACAATTAGTAACTTCATCAATATGATACTAACATTTTAGTGAATGACAAATAGGAGAGTCAAATACAATTTTTCTTATCCTATCAAATAATTTCATCAGAATTTTTCCAAAACAGTCCAAAAATATTATTATAATTTTTTTAATATATAATTTGCCAATTTTCCTTGGAAAATTATTTATTCTATTAATATAATCAAGAACACACCAAATTAGCCTATTTTCCTTGGAAAACTATTTATTCTATTAATCTAATCAAGAACATACCAAATTATATTTTAAATATTTATTTAATTTAAATTTGTTAAGAAGTTTAGAAAGAAATACTAAAAATAATGTTTTCATAATAAAAATAAATATTTCAAATGATATTTGTTTATACTAGTGTGACAATTTTTTTTTATTAGATTTTGAAATATCAAACAAGATGTGAATTACGTGGGAGACATGTTGAAATTTTCATTATATACAGTTGTATTTATAAAAACATAACAACACAAGTACATAACTTGTTTATATCAATTAAATAAATATTAATCATCTATGTTGAAGTTAGAATCCCCTTTTAAGCACTTACAATATGAAAATTGATTAAGTTGACTTGTTACATCATTTAGATATTAAATATTTAATTAGTGTTTTTAAAAAATATAATCACGCAATGACAATATGAGACATACTTGCACATTAATTATGCCATTTAAAATAAAATTACATGTATATAAATAGGAAAAATTACTAAAATACACGTCTTATGTTTCCCTTATTTCTAATATTCCTTTCTATTTCTAAAAACCTCTAAAATCCCTTATTTCTCTCCTAATTCTAAATTATTTTATAATGTATATGAGCTAGTTTATAATGTATCCGAGCTAATTTTTAATGTATCCAAGCTACATATTATGTATCCGGTTTATTTTATAATGTATCAGAGCTACATATTATGTATCCGATTTGTTTTACTTTTTTCAGGGATTAATGTAATTACAAACTAAATAGGGATAGATTGTAATTTCATATTAAAACTATGTGATTCCTAAAATTTATACATATAAATATCTATAACAAAATAAGAAAAACATTATATTATTCGGTGAGTTCCTTAAAAAATGACCGTTTTCTATTGGATCAATACAAACCTGACCTTTTGTTTAGAGCAAATTAAATTACACAAAATATGTGACATTTCAAATTAGTTGCGTATAAAATTAAAATAAATTAATTCATAGTAACTTCATTAATATAATAGATATTGATATTTGGTGAGTGATAAATAGAAGAGTCAGATATAATTTCTTTTCACATCACCAAACTATTTTATCATAATAATTTTTCCAAAATAGTCCAATGATATTATCCTAGTATCCTATAGATTTTGTCAATTCTTAAAATTTTATTTATTTTCTATGACAAAACTTTTGTTTTATTGATTTAATTAAGAACATATCTAAGAATAAAATAAATAAATCTATATACATTTAATTTGTCTTAGTTAAGTGGTTTCGCAAAAAAAATGCTAAAGAAGGAAAATATAATGACAAAGCAAATATTTGTATGATAATTTTAAGGCATAATACATAAATATGATCCTTAACTTGCTTTAGTGGATAACTATGCCCTTCAACTTTGAGTGTGCACAAATACACTTAAACTTGTATAAAATTGAACAAGTAAACACACGTGTACTACATGACATAATACACGTAGGATGACATGTAAGATCCTAGTGCCATGTAGGACGAATGTGTCCATTTGTTCAATTTTATACAAGTTTAAGTATCTACTTGTACACACCCAAAGTTAAAGACCATAGTTCAAGGAGCACATCAGCACAATATGTACAAATTTCAGTTGGTTAATATAATTATCAGTTTTGACCCAAAAAAAATAATTATGTATTGCACTAACATTAAAATTAGGCATAATACATTAACATGACCCTTAACTTGACGTCAGCTAGAAATTATGACCTTTAACTTTGAGTGTGCACAAGTAGATACTTAAACTTGTATAAAATTGAACAAATAGACACACACATCCTACGTGGCAATTTGCATACTACGTGGTGTCCAATATGTATTATGCCACATAGGACTCATGTGTCTACTTGTTCAACTTTATACAAGTTTAAGTGTCTACTTGTGGACATCAAAAGTTAGAAGGTATTAATGTGAAATGAGGCAAGTTAAAGGTCACATTAGTGTATTATATGTGAGATATATTTGATTCGCTCGATCTAGTAAAGCACCAAATTCTTGTCGTGCCTCTCCATATTTAGGGTTTGAAAAATAATAATTACTCGAGTTGTATTTGATTCACTCGATCTAGTGAAGCACCGAATGCATGTCGTGCCTCTCCATATTTAGGGCGCGACAAAAAAATAATTACGCGAGTTATGTTTGATTTGCTCTATCTAGTGAAACACTGGATACTTGTTGCGCATCCTTATATTTAAGGCGTAACGAAGTATAATTATGTGAGTTATGTGATTCAATCAATCTAGTGAATAACCGGGTGCTTGTTGCACCTCCCCAAATTTAGAGCGTGACAACGTATAATCGTGCGAGTTTTTTTATTCTCTCGATCTAGTGAAGCACCTGATGCTTGTTGTGTCTCCCATATTTAGGGCATGATAACAAATAATTATGTGAGTTATATTTGATTTGCTCGACCTAGTGAAACACCGAATACTTATCGTGCCTTTCCATATTTAGGACGTGACAAAAAGATAATCACGCAAGTTATATTTGATTCGCTTGACCTAGTGAAGCACCAAATGTTTATCGTGCATCTCCATATTTAGGGTGTTACAAAAAGATAATTATGTGAGTTATGTTTGATTCACTCGATCTAGTGACACACCAGATACTTGTTGCGCCTCCCAATATTTAGGACGTGATGAAGTATAATTAGTGAGTAATGTTTGATTCAGTCGATCAAGTGAAGCATCGGGTGCTTGTCGCACCTCGCCATATTTAGAGCCTGACAAAGTACAATCACACAAGTTTTTTTTTATTCTCTTGATCTAGTGAAACAATTGATGCTTATTGTCTCTCCCATATTTAGGGCGTGACAAAAAATAATTACGCGAGTTATATTTGATTCACTCGATCTAGTGAAGCACCGAATGTTTGCCTCCCCATATTTAGCCCGTGATAAAAAATAATTATGCATATTATATTTGATTCTCTCAATCTAGTGAAGCATCGAATGCATATCGTACCTCTCCATATTTAGGGCGCGACACTATTATATATGAACTATACTAGATAAATTTACATAATCATATCATCTAAAACAAAATTACATATAAACATCTATAACACAATAAAAGAGACAATTTATTTTGCTATAGAGCAAATCAAATTACAAAAAAAATAAATATAGTCTTTTCTAATATCATTAATGTATAAAATTAAAATAAACTAATATTATAAAAACTCTATCAACATGACATTAATATTTTGATAAGTGACAAATATGATAACCACATATGAACCTATTCACACCTTACCTATTTTCTCTCTTGGAAACTTTCTTTAATTAATCTAATTAATACATACTAAAAAATGAAAAATTAAATCTCTCTTCATTTTCCTTTTTTTCCTTAAAAGTCCAAAAAAAATAAAAATTTAAACACGAATCTCTTTTATATATACTATTGTTAAATGTATCTAGACAGAAAATCATGCAAAACACTAAAAGAAATAACAAATTTACTCTCCAATATTGATTATTTACACTATGTAAATAAAGAAAAACCAAAGGGTATTTACGTACACCAAATCATTATTATACTTCTTATGAAAAAGACAAAGTAGGTTTAATTTAATCAAATTAAAAAGATAAAGTGAACGCCGTCAGATTAAGTATCTGCCGGAAAAATTAAATTAACGGTGATCGGCGTTTTCTCCGGCGGGCCACATGGGCTTTGTATTTTTCCTATAAATAGGGCTCTCCCCACTCTATTCTCTTCACTTTCATTTGTGTTCTCTTCTTTCTCTCTCTAGAAAAAACTCTCTGTTATTTTTCTCTACAGATATACAAAGCACAAAAACTATATAGTAAAAATAAGAGAAATTTATTATTTTAATATAAATAAAATCAAAATTTTATTTATATTAATAATTTTTTTTTTCTCTTTGACCCTTTCTAGATTTCGTGGTGCTGTTTGGAGGTACTTTTCCCTTCTCTTTCTCTCTCTCTCTCTCCACACAATTTGATTAATTAATAATAATAATATATAATTAATAGTAAAAGAGTAAATAAAAAATAGATCGAATAAATTTTGTTGAAAAATAGATCGAAAAAGTGACTATTTAGTGGATTAAATTGGGTTTGATCTGAAGTGAATAGTGTGTGTGGAATTGAGAATTTCTTTGGTAAATTGACTAATGGTTTGTGTAAATTTTTAATTTTTTTTGATTGGTTGTTAGATTATTGGAAACCCTAATTGGAATTGGTTAAGATTGTATCTGTTTGATGATTTTTTTTGATTGGTAGGGTTCAATCTGGTATTCAACCTTGAAAGGTGTTAGGGGTGATTTAGTTGGGTGATAGTTGTTGTTAGCTGTATTATTTATGTACTGAGTGTATTTTTGTCACATTGGTTGGATTTGTTTTTGATGCATCATTCATTTTGTGGAGTTGGGTACTGTTTGTTGCATTACTTACTGTATATTTTATTGTGGGGAAATGAAAAGATAGGACTGCTTATGTGTTGTTTTGATGAGTTTGTAATGGTGGATTAATAGATGTGAATGATTGAGGCTAGGGTTTGTTAGGGGAATATGGGTAGATCTTTTGGAGGGCTATGAGAGAATATTGACATACAGAATTTTTAGGCATTTGGATATAGTTCATATACAGATTGGAAAAATCATATGTGTAATATAGGAACGAATTGCACCCAAGGGGAATGGGTGTGGCCTAGTGGTTAGTGAAGTGGGTTTGAGAACATTGAGGTCTCAGGTTCGAATCCCAATTGTGAGGTGTCCCATTTGTCTGATACCTGTTGCTGGTGGGAGGTGGTTACTCTTGGAATTAGTCGAGGTGTAAAAAAAAAGGAGAAATATAGGCACCAATTTTGAAAAGAACTGATAAACTTTCTTTGGAATTTGTGCAATCTCTGTAGCCCATTTTCCTTCCTCTTAGTTCTGTAGTTGTTTTTCCTCGTATTTGGTTGTTGAGGCTCATTCGTAATTGCATGGTGTTGCATAGGATTTGAAATTGCAGATACTTTTAGGGCTTGAGCTTGGTGATGATTTTTCAGTGTCTTTTTGCCTTCTCTTTATTGTTTCATTGATTATGACACAGTTAATCTTTGTGCTACTGTAACAATCAAGATTCAAGAGTTTAACTCCCCGATCATAGCATGCCTGAGTTTTTTTTTGGTTTTCCTTTTTTTTTTTCTGCTGAAAGATGAATTGCTGATTGAAATATTAATTTGATCATGCAGGCTATAACTATACGTTCCTGTTTTTAAGATTTTGCAACTGTAGCTGTGACTTGTGAGTGCTGACTGCTACTAAAGAAATTCACTTGCTTCATGATTTTAGTAGTCCAAATAGACGACGATGATGTAAGCCTTATGTTGTAGAGTGAATTGCAAACCTATGTGTTTGATGGATGTGACTGTTGTCCTTTAATCAAGTTTGTTGCATTCCCCAAATTGCAGTCTTTCTTGCTTTTAATGATCTTTGAGCAATAAAGAGGTGTTAGAATAGTTGTCGATAGCTCTGCGAGAATTAAATATTTGCAAGAGGTGGTGGTATAAGCTCTTTTTGTTCAGTGTATATGCAATTATATTTGAGATGGGTTCTAAAGGAAGGGCGTTGTTTGATCTTAATGAACCCCCTGCTGAGGATGAGCAGGTTAATGATGGTGTCCTCTGTTTACTGCCTCAGAGAGCAGTTCCTTCTTCTAGTACCAACACTTCTGAGTTTTTGGCATCGTCTGTTGATCCTCCGGGGATAGTAAACAATCATGCATTTTCCCATGCCTCTTCCGTTTCAGGTTTTCAGCCCTTTGTTCGGTCAAAAGGTGCAGAGGCATCTAGAGCTCCCGAGGAACATGGGAGTGCTGGGCCTTCAACTTCGGGTGGCGCTTCATTATCTAAATCAAGTCAGGAACATACAATGAAGTCTTTGATCCAGCCAGATCTTAACTCTCTTGATATGCAAGTGACTGAAAAGGAAGAAGGTGAATGGTCTGATGCAGAGGGTTCAACATATGCAGATAAAAATTGTGGCTTGAATGATAAGTCGAATACTGATGTTGATAAAGCTTCGCAGGAGAAATCAGCAGTTGAGCCGGTGAGCAATAGTGATAAAGTTGGCTCTGTTGATAATGCTTCTCAGGATAACGAGAAAGGGAATGGTGAAAATTACAATATTTCTTCTTTAGAATTAGATCGTGATACAAGTGACAGGAAAAGCAATAGTAGCAGAAATTCTGAAACCAGTAGTAAAGCTGATATCACCATGGATGGTCAGGAGGATTCTGGGCAGGTGCCAAAGCATAGAGAGATTCGAGGTGTTGAGGCAAGTCATGCATTGAAGTGTGCTAATAATTTTGGTAAGCGTCCTAAGGTTGACCAACAGAAGGAAGCGATGCTGGGAAAGAAGCGCAGTAGGAAGACCATGTTTCTTGATTTGGAAGATGTTAAACAGGCAGGTTCTCAAAAAAGTATTGCTAGACGCCAAAATTTCCCAGCACCTGTTACAACTCGCATTGTGAAAGAGTCTCGTAATGTTCCTTCGCCTTCTGAAAAGAATGGGGAAAAGCAGAGTCAGGTACTTGTCAAAGATATGAAACAAATTGATTCAACTAATGAAGGAAACTTACCTGTGGAATCTAATGATTCTAGATCTGAATCCAGTGCTGATGTGAACCTAGCACCTCTAGGTCGGCCAAGACGGTTGAATAGTGCTACTGACCTCACGTCTGAGGCTCAAACACCACCTATACCTAGACAGAGTTCTTGGAAACATCCCACAGATCAGAGGCAAAATAGAAATTCACAGTTGCCTGGTAGGAAGCCTGCTCTGACCAGTCAAAATTCCATGGAACCAAAATTGGGAGCCAAAAAACCTCCATCCAAGAAGCAACCTATAGTAAGTAGCCCGTGCCAAGATACATCTGTAGAACGCCTTATTCGTGAGGTGACAAACGAGAAGTTTTGGCAACATCCAGGTACTTTTGAGTTCCACTTGATTATTATTCTCATCTTTTATCATTGTGATTATTACCATTACTTTTTGTTGAATCAAAATTTGCTTCGTTAGTCTTCTGTCTTGAATTTTTTTTTCTTCTCTGTGCTTTTTAAGCTATCTTAGCATATAAACTTTTTCTTGTTGATTCTTGTTTGGGGTATGTCCAGCTTTCTGATGCTCCAACTTAGGTTTCAATAGAGCATTGCTCTTACTGTGCCTAGTAAGGTAAGTGATGGGAGATAGGCATTTATTTTATCAAAATTTTGCATTTCCCTAGAAAATTGTTAGAATGAGTGGTGCACAAGCAAATCCCTTCACTTTTTCTTGTGCACTATAATAATGATTGTGTCATGAGATAGTACAGAATTCATCTTTGCTCTAGGTTTTATTCGAAGAAGCAAGTATGTGTTTTTTCCCACTGGGCACTGGACCGAAGTGGTCATTCAAGATCTACTAACCCTTTAAACTTCTTTTATGTTGTATTTTTCATTTTTCAAGTGTTCTGGATCATAAAACTTTCTTTTTGTTTTCATTGGAAAGCTATAAACTGGTACCATTTTACCAGCTGAACATTGTTGCATCTCTCTTTCTTGTATGATCAGTCAGTTCCTTATGATGGTTCAAGTGTATTCAATAACATGTGTTTTATACTACCACTTTCTTCTAGGTTGTTTTACTGGCCATATTTAGCTTCCTGTCCTATGGGATGCTTGGTGAGGCAGGATTTACTGTTTTAGTTTATTAAGTAGTGGTGTTTATATTACTCAGGCCCATGCATAGCAAAGGGGATCCTCCAGCTTCATCTGGTGGGCATCTCAATCATCAGGATAGCTTGTGGGATGGAAGAATTTTTTGTGTCATCTCAAAGTTGGCTATATGATTATTAGTGTATTTTTCATGATTTCCATGACTAACCTGTTCATATGTATCAGGATAAAGTTCTGAGTACATCTATGTGTTAGCTAACTTTATTGTTTAATGATTCTTCGGTTTGCTCCTCTGAAGCACCTGTTTAGGCATGTTGAGTAGTGAGTCGCATTGTACTGCTCCTTGAGCCTCATAAGGATTTTTTTTTTCAATTTCTTATTTGCCTTTGTTATGTCAAAACGTGGTGTGGTGCATGAAGCTCCATCATATGGTGTATTATTAAGGGGTGAACTTCTCTCTTCATGTCAGATGAAGCGGAGCTTCAGTGTGTACCTGGTCAGTTTGAATCTGTGGAAGAGTATGTTAAGGTGTTTGAACCCTTGCTCTTTGAGGAATGCCGGGCACAGCTGTACAGTACTTGGGAGGAGATGGCTGATACAGGAACCCATGTGAGGGTCCATATTAAAAATATTGAACGGCGAGAAAGAGGTATAATGTGGCAACTTTATTTATATATTTATTTTATCCTTTGACTTGGATATGAAGAACAACTTTGTTTATACCAAATACATATTTGGGAAGCTATTCAATTCCCTCATCATTCAGTGGGGACGAAGGAGGTCGAACAGTTAATGTTGTGACTTTGAGCTGCTCTTGAGGGATTCATTTTTTCATTTTATCTCTAGGTTTTCGAGTATCAAGCATGACAAATTTTACTGTATTGAGGATAACAGAAGTGTTTGGGAGGTCCACTTAATATAGCTTACTCTTAGAATGGCTTCACTCTGAGAGAGTAAACACACACACACACACATTAAAGAGAAAGTTTAAGAGCCGGGAAGTTTTGGTCGGCCTGGCTGAATTTCTTTTCCTCCCTTTCTAATCAGCACTGTGTTCCTTCTGCACAGGATGGTATGATGTAATCCTTTTTCCAGATTGTGAGTGGAAGTGGTTATTCAAAGAGGGAGATGTAGCAGTTCTCTCCACTCCACGTCCTGGATCAGGTTGGTTCTATATAACATTCTGCTGGTGTGTATTTCAAATTCCCCATGTTTCTTCTTAATATTTCCGTACCAATTAAGCAGTCCGATCACGGAGAAGTGGCACCTCAACATTCGGGGATGGTGATGAGCCTGAAATTAGTGGTCGTGTGGCTGGTACTGTGAGGCGACACATACCTATTGATACTCGAGACCCTGCCGGAGCCATCCTGCACTTCTATGTTGGAGATCCGTATGACACCAACAGGTCAGTGATTAGGCTTTTTAATTCCTTCCGCCTTTGTTACTAGTGAGCTAAACGTCTTTGTATTTTGTTCTTTCAGCAATATTGGTAGTGATCACATACTGCGGAAACTGCAACCAAGAGGCATCTGGTTTCTGACTGTTCTGGGTTCTCTAGCTACCACCCAACGAGAATATGTAGCTTTACATGCATTTCGGCGTCTTAATCTACAGGTTATATCTTAAAGCCAGCTCTTTCCTGGAAATTACTTTTCTGCCTGTTTACCAGTTTGAATAAAGAATTATGGTCTTATGTGTAGATGCAAAATGCAATTCTTCAGCCCAGTCCGGAGCACTTCCCTAAGTATGAAGAGCAGACACCTTCAATGCCTGACTGCTTTACACCAAACTTTACTGACCACTTGCACAGGACCTTTAATGAACCACAGTTAGCAGCAATCCAGTGGGCTGCAACGCATACAGCTGCTGGAACTAATGGTATGACAAAGAGGCAAGATCCATGGCCTTTTACTCTAGTTCAAGGGCCACCTGGTACAGGTAAAACACACACAGTGTGGGGAATGCTGAATGTCATCCATCTTGTTCAGTATCAGCACTATTACACAGCATTGCTCAAGAAACTAGCTCCTGAAAGCTATAAGCAGAATAACGAGAATAACTCCGATAATGTTGTTACTGGATCCATTGATGAAGTCCTGCTAAGCATGGATCAGAATCTCTTCAGAACCCTCCCAAAGCTATGTCCAAAACCTAGAATGCTTGTCTGTGCTCCTTCAAATGCTGCAACTGACGAGCTTCTTGCACGTGTTCTTGATCGTGGATTCATTGACGGTGAGATGAAAGTTTATCGACCTGATGTTGCACGAGTTGGGGTGGATTCCCAAACGCGTGCCGCCCAAGCAGTTTCTGTGGAGCGGAGGACTGAACAGCTTTTGATGAAGAGTCGTGATGAAGTTTATGGGTGGATGCACCAGTTGAGAGCTCGTGAAGCTCAGTTGTCGCAGCAGATAGCTGGCCTTCAAAGAGAACTAACAGTTGCTGCAGCTGCTGGTCGTGCACAGGGATCTGTTGGAGTTGACCCTGATGTTCTTATGGCTAGGGACCAAAATCGAGATACTCTATTGCAGAACCTTGCGGCAGTGGTTGAGAATAGAGATAAAATACTGGTGGAGATGTCCCGCCTTCTGATTTTAGAGAGTAGGTTCCGTGGTGGTAACAATTTCAACATGGAGGAAGCTCGTGCTAGTCTGGAGGCTAGTTTTGCCAATGAAGCTGAAATTGTTTTCACTACTGTCTCAAGTAGTGGGAGAAAATTATTCTCTCGTCTTACCCATGGTTTTGACATGGTAGTCATTGATGAAGCAGCCCAGGCCAGTGAAGTAGGAGTCCTTCCTCCTCTTTCTCTTGGTGCAGCACGATGTGTTCTTGTTGGGGATCCGCAGCAGCTTCCTGCTACGGTTATCAGCAAAGCAGCTGGAACTTTGATGTACAGTAGAAGCCTCTTTGAGAGGTTTCAGCAAGCAGGCTGCCCAACTATGTTGTTATCAGTGCAGTACAGGATGCACCCACAAATTAGGGATTTTCCGTCTAGGTACTTTTATCAAGGCCGCCTTAGTGATAGTGAAAGTGTTGTGAATCTGCCTGACGAAGTTTACTACAAGGAGCCTTTACTGAAGCCTTATATCTTTTATGACATTACACATGGTCGGGAATCACATAGAGGTGGATCTGTTTCATATCAGAATACACATGAAGCACAGTTCTGTCTTCGTTTGTATGAGCATCTTCAAAAAACTTGTAAATCTCTTGGTGTTGGGAAGGTTACTGTAGGTATAATCACTCCATACAAGCTGCAACTTAAATGCCTCCAAAGGGAGTTCGGGGATGTTTTAAATTCTGAAGAAGGAAAGGACATTTACATAAATACTGTGGATGCTTTCCAGGGTCAAGAGCGTGATGTTATTATAATGTCATGTGTGCGTGCCTCAGGTCATGGGGTTGGGTTTGTTGCAGATATACGGCGAATGAACGTTGCTCTTACTCGTGCAAGACGAGCTCTTTGGGTATGTTACTTGGGTCTCTGTTTATGTGCATAATGCTATATAGTCATAATATATATGTGCAAACGGCAACATGAGTCAATATTAAC
The DNA here is from genome assembly GCF_900185275.1 of Solanum verrucosum. Lineage (NCBI taxonomy): Eukaryota > Viridiplantae > Streptophyta > Magnoliopsida > Solanales > Solanaceae > Solanum > Solanum verrucosum. The sequence continues at coordinate 2,431,234 of NW_026019954.1, forward strand.
TTTAATCTTTATTGTTCTCTTAACAGGTAATGGGTAATGCCAATGCTCTGGTGCAATCAGAAGATTGGGCTGCATTGATTGCTGATGCCAAAACCAGAAAATGTTACATGGACATGGATACTTTGCCTAAGGACTTCTTGCTACCCAAGGCAGCTTCTCATGCTGCTCCACCGACCAATATGTCTAATAATCGAGATTTAAGATCTGGGTTACGACATAGAATATATGATCCACACATGGAGCCCAGGTCAGGAACACCTTCAGAAGATGATGAAAAGCCAAATGCATTACATGTAAGGAATGGAAGTTATAGGCATCCTAAGCCATCACTGGACAATTCGTTGAATGATTTTGATCAACCTGCTGATAGATCTAGAGATGCCTGGCAAAATGGTATACAAAGGAGGCAAAATACAGCTGGAATTGGGAGAAGAGACCTGTAGTTGGTGTCCATGAATATGTGCCACATATCACAGGGACCAATCATTTTTGTTCCTGATGGTGTCTTTGCTCCTGGCTAGGAGATTGGTTGATGGCACAGCTACACATGCTGATCTTATGTGCAACATGGTTTGGTATAAAGTACTCCTTGGTGATGCAAGAATGGAAGGCTATATGGAAGTAAGAAAGCTGTTTTTTTTCCAGAAGACTTTGCTCCTGGCTTGGACAGAGGTTGATAACACAGCTGGTCAAGCAGCAGATTTCGTGTTCAGAATATTGTTTGACAAAAGAATTCTTGTCAATGAAGAGAATGGGTGGGTATGTCAGAAAGGAAGAGATCCTGGTTGATTATGGTGGTACTGTTGGAAGCTTTAACCAGTTAATGGGACTTTGAGCATGGGAGCTCGCTCAGTCGTGCCTGAAGTTCTTTTGCTGACAGATTATAATGGTAAATGTTTGAAATAAATGATTGTTAGTATATGCTTGCTTCGGTTGGGATGAGAAGGAAAAAAGCTTATCTCAGCAAATGATCTTGAATATTCAGCCATTCAGCTGGAAAATGGCAACCCTCTATGATTGCTTCTCTGTTGATGATATATACCATCGAGACTGACCCTAGAGACTTTGCAGCATGGTGTAAGTAGTATGTCTGGCCTTGACAAGACAACTAGTCCATGAAAGAAGCCCAGGACAGAGAGGGAACTGAACTTGGCCATGTGGGGATATTGTTTCAGAAAGTTACCAAACTCATTGAAGGCTCTGAACATGGAACTCTGGTCAGATGGCAAGTCTGTGATTTGCAGAACCATTACGAGCTGCTGATGAGCAAGTCACAGGAACACATATAAACTGACTGAGTAGAGTCCCAAATGTTGATATGGGGGGACCTGGAAGATAGCAACTAGTTCTGTACATATTCGTGTGGAGAGCATAATTCTTTTCATTAGGTGGTAGTCTCATACTTAGGAATGTTGCAGTGCTTTTTGTTATCCTTCTCAAATGAAATCTTGAAGTTCATATCTTGTCTTTTATTAACCGTGTCCCTTTTCCATGTTCAATTCATTTATTGTATGTTCGATCACATTCATCAATGAAAATTTCAACAAGGATGGTGCGTTTTAGTTCAAAATTCTCTCAACTACGTGTAGCACTTTCATCAACAAATTACTCCTGTGTTCATATAACACTTCTAAACTGACATTGTTAATGATTTAATACACTACTGTAGGAATGCTTAATGTTGCTAAAACTATTCCTAGTGTGGTTTAAAGATAAAAAAACAAAAATAGCTTACAAAACAAATACTAACATATGTATTATAATAACATATTTGAACGTATATAATAACAAATTCTCTTTCCTTTAATTTGAGGGTTGTGTATAGCGAGATATAGCTTAATTATGTAATGAAATGAAATGAAGCAGCATTTTGGTTTCAGAAGCGAAGTGTACTGTGTTTGCACATATAATAATATTGAAATGCATTAAATTTACTCTATGTGTTCACTTGTATCCACATTCCACGCGTAGTATACAATATCTCTACTCTACACATATGTGCTATAAACTCCAACCTAACGTTCTATTATGTACTATAAATTACGACTATAAAGATTAATTAGAGTGTAAACCTTCTTCAATTTACCTAATAGTTCGCTCCTTAGAGAGTTAGAGTGTAAAATTTTCTATGGTTAACATGATTGAGACCACTCTGCCACTTATGTTATTAGTTTCATATTGGACTTGATATTGTAATAGATAGGGACGTAGGGTACTAATCTATAGAACCTTTGAAAACTGAACTTAATAACATTGCACTCATGATCTGATAAAACTAAATATAAGACATAAAAATTGGAATTTTCAAAGATCCAAATATTTGTAGTAAAACAAATATCCAATCTAAAATTCATAAATTTTAAAAATAAGATTCGAAATCCAGTATCCATAATCCTAAAATTCATATCAAATATCTAAAATATTCGATTTTAATTGGATTTTGGGATTTGCCAATCCCGCCGCCCCACCCCTACTCTTAACATTTAAGAGACAATACGCTAAAAATTTAGGGGTTTGTGTCTATGTGGTAGCTTTGAATAATTAACGCTCTATATTTGAATGTCGTTTAATCAAGGACACACATTAAATCGATCAACTAAAAATATAAAAATGCCGTTTAATCAAGGACACACATTAAGTCGATCAACTAAAAATAACTATATGCAATAGTTAAATATAAAAAATATTATTAATTATTTAATATTCAAATATATTATATGTATATCATATATTAATAATATACCAAAAAATATATATTTCCAAACTATTATTTTAGTGAATGATTACTTATGTCAATTTTTCTAAATAAAATACAAGTCTCTTAGGTCCCATTTGGATTTGGCTTTAACAAACGTTTTTTTAAAAGGAATTTATTTTACGGCAAAAGATTGTGAATGTTGAAATTGAACAAATTAGTTGACAAACCGTTATGTTAGTAGCTGTCTTGTGTCTTATTTTCAAACCATAAAGAGTTTCTACTTTCTAGAGGAATATTCTAGAACAATGTAGTAAACAAACAACTCATGTTCAATTTTATATTTTATTGAATTTAAGTTCGATCAATAAATGTTATATTTCTTTAGAATAGTTTTGTGATAATGTATTATATTTTTATTATGAACTTTTGCTTATTTTGTAAGATTGTAAAAGAAAATTGGAGCAATTTTAATAGTTTTCACCTATTAGCTAGGTTTTTATATTAATGAACAAACAATACAACTAAAAAATACAAACGGTATGTCCTAACAAAACTTCAACTTTATCTCATATGATTTCATGTCATAATTTCAAATCACGATTTCATTTCACATAATTAAACGACCCTTAAATAAAAAATAATATAATACACATGGCGGAGTGATTAAATGTTAATCTCTTATAGTAATTACTTCAAAAGCGTTCTTAGGTTATGGTAGTGTCACACTTTACTAATTTTGTATCTATATAGTATCACTTTTCATTCGAATAAATATAGAGTAATTCAATTCATTTTTGAAAAAGAAATATTCCTGACTTTAGTTCACATGGTCACTACATAAAAAGTGGTCTTTAACAACAATTAATTAACGGTAATAGTTTAATTGCCGCTAAATATATATTTTTAGCAGCAATTAGTACTCTTTATATATGTCCCTAAAACCTTTAGTGATATTGAATCTAATGACACTTAACAAATGCCGATAAAGACTTTAACACTCTTTATTAATGTATCTATTTATTGGCGTTAAAAGTTATTTTTGTTATAGTGGGTCCATATCAATTGCATTGACCAATATATAAATTATAAGCCATGTCCTTACTCCTTAGGTGCAATTTTGGTTCAATTACACAGTTACACTGACCTCATTTTTTGTTCAAGAATGGACCAGGTTAGCTAATTGTTAAAGTGTTTAAATCAGACATGTGTATTATATCACAATTTTTTAATTTGATTCATTAAAAGTGACGTATTTTAAATACTCTGAAAATTTTAAGTAACTTAAAATATTATCGTGTTCAACCATATACCACATGAATTTGGTGTCTAAGTTTCAAAGATAAGCTCTATATTATTGTAAATATCACTCCTATTTATAAGAATTAGGCAAAAAAAAAAAAAAAAGCTATAAAAGAGTTGTCATTCATTAATTATCCACTGAATTTTTTAGTTTACAGAATTAAAAAAAATGTCAAACCTAAGAATCACTTAGAAATAAAAATTGCTAGTAGTTGTGCACAACATAAAGTAATATATCCCCCATTTAAAATATTTAAAATTAACAGCAATGGCTACGAAATTCAAGGATAGATCAGTCTTTTTCTTATATATATATAAAGAAAAGAATATCCGAATTTGCATAATAATTAAGGATCTAGGTGGGAGTCCCATACTCTTCCAATTTTTATAATTTTAAAAAGAAAAACGTGGAACAAGATAAAGAGAGATGAGATTGGTGGGTATGGCAAATTTATATGAGATTGGCCCCTCATTTTTATTTTTGGGTGTTTAGTACGGTTCTGATGTTTGATTAAATTCAATTTTATATTGAGAAATTTCACTTTTAATAAGTAAAATATTTTTCATCAAAGACGATTTTATACCAGTACTAGAGTTTAAATACGTCTAATAAGGAATGAAAAAAATACTTATACAACTATCATGTAACCCTTGGTAGTGGAGTGAATCCAATCGATTCCATTATCATTGATTCATACTATCATTCTATAACTAATTTTGTTAAGGTTATCTAAAATGTTTTCAAAGTTTAAATTTTGAATTTATCTGTACGTGCATTTATTGCAGAGTGGGTGAAAGGGAGTGGGGGGGCTAGCTAGGCCCTTGTGAGAGTTAGCATGTCAATATGGGTCTGCATGTTGTAAGGTCTTGGTGACATTATTATTTTAACAAGTTGGAAACTTTCTTTTGTTTCTATTATTCATTAGAACAACTTTGTTTGTCCTTGTACTTTTACACTATGTTTGGATCATTGTTATCCATTGTATTGTATTATATCGTTAGTATATCTACAATGTTTGTTTTGATTGTTACTTAAAATGTATTGTATTATATTGTTAAATTTCGTTGTTACATAACAATGAAAATCCCTATTTTATGGAACAACCGATTTGATGTGTTCCCATTGTTACTTAATTTCTTTTTCCAATTATATCTTTACATAATATTTCAAAATACTATTTTACCCTTTATCTTATATTATTTAATTCTAGTCAAACCTCCTACCCTAGGATAATTAAGGATATTTTAGTAAATTTATCAATTACAATACAGTATGATATAATCAAACCAAACAATTAAAATGTTATTAAACAACAATAAACAATACAATCTAGCCAAACATTGTATCTACCATACAGTACAGTATAATAGAGTATAATACATTATAAAACGATGAATAACAATGATCCAAACAGAGTGTTAGCACCTAATTGGCTTCTGTCATTGCATAATTATTTTAGTAACATTGATAAAAAGAGCTTCTAAGTTTTTTCCCAATAAACTCAAATTAAATCACAAACGCAATGAGTAAACTAATTTATTTATATATAATATATATGTCGGCAAGAAGATTTCACAATAAATACTACTTAATTCTACAACTTATAAATATATTTTGAGTTGGACGATCACACGTGTGAATATTAATATCGAACTCTATCGTATTGTTAAAAGTTATGTTGAGATAGATAAATATGATGATTCGAGTTCGAGCATAGGAATAAAAAAAATCTTGGTACAAAATGTTTCTTTCTTTAATAAGTCTTATATTGCATGAATTCAAATTGATCGGGGAATTAAAATTGGTACCAAACACATAATAAAAAACAAAACGAAAACTAATATTGAGAAATTACTTTTTTTTTCTTTTTACATATATTCATTCGGTATTCAAAACTCACTAAACGAATTGTTCTATTTTTTTCGCAACATAAAGTCCACGAAAGAGGAAATGTTCCCTTCTGAAGATTTTTTATTCAGAGAGTGTGAACATAAGATCTCTCATTGAGAAATAAGAGTGGATGAATGACAAGACAATTACACGTATTTGTTGGTTGTGTGGAGGACCGTTCAAGAACATTAATGACCTAAAACTAAAATCAAATGGAGGCCTTAAATATTTTTAAAATATATATATTTTTTTTTATGAAGTCTATTCTTCTCGCTTTTTGGGATGCAAAATTGATAAAAAAATAATTTATAATCATTCTTTTAATATATTTTTTTTCAATTGATAATCTAGTTAATTCAATTAATCTTTCATGAGACATAGACATAGTACTATAGATATGTCAAACTCGTAATAATTTGTTTATATGAAAAGTTTATTTTTTCTACAAACAATACTCAATAAACAAAACAAAAAAGTCCTCAATTATTTTTTTAAAAACCTATTACTCCTATTACTATGTTAAAAAAATAGGGTTCCTTAAATTTGGAGTCTTAAAGTGCATGTTTATTATAAGACTCTTTAGAACCGTCTTTGGTTAGACGTGAACAAACTCCCATATTGGTGTTGGGTATTCTTAATTAATGATGTGATGCTTTTAGAGAAAAAAAAACTTGCGTGATAATATCACATTATATTAAGAATATTTTTAGACTGTTTTAATCCAATAACTGAGATTGATATTATGATTCAACGAGATGAATATAAAAATAACAAAGTCATCACATAGGGTCAACTTAATGTCTTTGTTCGTCTACTTGTCGCTTTGCTACCTTTATCCACAGCTTCAAGGACACATACACAAAAAGAAATTATTGAGCTTTGATTGCCATATATACTCATTGATATGAATATATAATGACACATAATCAATTTTCAAATTAACGCATGGATAGTGACGAATCATATAAAATTTAACTTAAGAGAGAAATTATTGTGTGTATGTGAACAAAATCTACATTAATAAGTGAATTTTTTATTTAAATATTTCAAATATTTTTAATGATATGAGAGCTTTTGAAAAAAATTAAGCCTAGAAAATCATTAAAAAACTATTGCACTTGGCACTTCAGAAATTATGTTAAAATAGTTTTATAGATTTTTTATTTTATTTTTACATATTTTCTTGAAAGTTGCACTTTTGTTCTCTTTATATTTTTCTTTCTTCTCTTTTTTTTTTTTTTTTAGCCCTTTCGTTTCTTCTCGAGTTCTCGTCTATGCCAAAATAGCACACTAGTAGTTAGGGGGTGGGATACATACCACTAGAGTTGTTCATAGTTATGGTTAAAAAACTAAATTGAATTGCAATTCGAATTAAACTGATTAAAAAAATCGATATTTGGTTTGATATGGTTAGGTTTGGTTTTACATTTTGAAAAATCGATACTATTTGGTTTGGTTTTGATTTTACTAAAAAATAACTGCAAAAATAACCAAACTAAATGGATAAATTAGATATATAAATTTTATAATTATTTATATATTATTCATAAATAAAATATAAATATTTTGTTAAATTTCAAGTAACTTAAGTCGTTAACTTTACCATTTTCTCAAGCCCAACACGTAAATTTTAGTCCATCTAATACAATCATAAGTCCAAGTCCATCAAAATTCATTACTTTAGTCTTTACCTACCATACATTTCATAAGATAGTTACAACTACTCTTAATTGAATCACTTTGTTCTTGTAATGATAACTTTAGTAGTATTGTTTAATTGAACCAACAATAGATTTTCAGTGGATTGTTCATGTACTAGGTGTTTGTGTCTATCAAGATATGTATGTCCTCAAAAATTTATTACTTTCAAATTGGAAAAACTAAACCAAACCGTTAATAACCAAACCCACGGTTATTTTTTTTCATTTGATTTGGTTTGATTTTAGAAATTTAAAAAACGGACTAGATTGGTTTGGTTTTGGTTTTAACCAATAACCAATCCAAATCGAACCACGAACACCCCTACATACCACGTACTATATCGATATGAGCTTTTTGATATTCTAATTTTTGATATTATGATATTTTATACGAATTTTATGAAAAACAAACTTTAAAATGCGACATAACAACAATTAAATATATTGAATAAAATTCACTAAATAAATTTAAAAAGAATAGAATAATAGTAAGTAGACAACTTGACGAACTGAAAAAAGGCTTTGAGGGACCAAAAGTAAATTACCTTACCTGCTTGCTGATTCAGGATTTTACGATTTTGACCATTTTGTCCTTTATCGTCACCAGGTGGGACCATCTTCAGATTTTTCTCACATGCTGAGTTCTATTCATAAATCTAAATTATAATATAATATGAGGATTATTTCCCATCATATATATGTTTGTTTAATCTCTGCCAAAAACTGTATAATGTATAATGACCTCTCTAATATCTGCCAAAAACTGATCTTCTTCCAGTGGATTCTGGTTCTTCATCATTGAGGAGATCTTCTTGAACTTTATCCAATTCTTCAAATTTACAGTTACCCAGGTAACAACTACTCAATTCTCTTCTGGGTTTTTTATATTTTTGAAAATGACTTCTGGGTTTTTTGATGCCTGTTTATTGAATTCTGTGATCACTACAACTATAGGAATCTTGATTTCTGGATTTTAGAAATCATGAGTTAGTTGATTGGACTTAAAATTATGTTAAAACCCCATAAAGAGGGTAACTTGTTGATGTTTGCACTGTATACTGGAAAGTTTGTGCAATTGGAAGTTTTCAATTGCAAGGTTTGGTCTTGGTTGTGTAAATCTCAGGCTACGTCAAGAATGTAAGAAAAGCAAAGTGGTGGTGTTTTTTTTTTTTTTTTTTTGGTAGAAAAAGTGAAGTGCTGTTTTTTTGGGAATAAGAGTGACTGAAATGAGGATGTGCACTTCAAATATTACCTCCGGACATGGCAGCTTCACCTAAAGTTGCTACTCGTGTTTGAGCGAACTGATTTAATGGATGATGATTGATGACTATCATTTCATCAATAACAAGTTCCTTAGTGATAGTAGAAATGAAGAAGAGCTTGATAGATTCTAAATGTTGTTTCTGATCTCTTGCAGCTAAACCATTAATCTAGGTTTATATTGTTCCTTAACAACTTAGTGGACATTGCAATATTTTGATGTTTACATTTACCTGTTGCGCCGTCTGGGAATGTGAACAGGAAATCATGTTAGGCATTAACACATTTTTCCTCCTCAAAGCTTCTCTTAGTTTGAATCTTGACTTTTCAATCTGGTAATTTGAAGATTTTATACCAAACGTATTGCTCTGTAGAGTTTTTATCCGTCAAATATCTTGTATGACATAGCATGTGATGCCTAAATGGCTTAATGACATATTTGACAATTGAAAGGGGAGTGCTAAACTTGTGGTGGTGGTGTCTAGTATAAAGTGTTGATCAAGGAAGTGTGGGTAAAGAGAATGTTTTATTATCATTTTCTAGTTAGAACTTAGAATGTCATCAGCTTTGACTTTGGACTTCATATATCAATATCAGAAGATTTGTTGCAAACTGCTGGTGAGTTCCACGTTGAGGTGCTAATGTACTGGTAGAGGAACTAGAATCTTTAATGTGATATATCATAAGATATTATGATGAAGATACATAATGAGTTTTTTCATGCTTTTTAACATGGCTTACTAGTTTAAGGGCTAAACATTCAAAATATTCAAATTCCGATGTTAGTTCAATGGAAGCTAACAAATGAAAACATGTTAAGGCTAGTAGTAAGATGATAAATGAGGTTATACAAAGAAATTGTGGTCACTGCTAGGCGATTATGCCTTCCCCTGCATGAGTCCCATGAACGAATGAAGGCTGATTAGGTTTTGTCATCTACTATATAGTGCTCAATAGATATCCTGGTTACACAAGTCGCAAACAACAGACAGCAAGTTTCTTGTTAGCATTATAAAAGGAAAAACAGATACGAGGAATGTTTTGTAAATGTGATTTGAACTTCGTGCAACTAATGTCATTTCTTATATGATCCTAACTTCAAGGTTTATGTTCAGAATTTGCAATCCCACACAGTTGCTAATACGGGGAGGTATTTCTTCATATTCATATCTTGCCAAAGTTCATCACTCTAACGGGGAAATGGTTCTCTTCTCCTTTATGTCCTAGACAACAAAGGGCTGCCTGAATAAATAATTATATGGGCTTTTATTTATTTTTGTTTTTTGATCTTAAAAAGATTTTGATAAGACAATGAAAAAGTTGCAACTATTTTCTGCTACATTTATGAGGGGAGGGGTTCCTTTCAATTCTTGGCTCTTGCTTGAGTTGTGTTTTTTCTGATCCGTGGTTATAGCTGTGTTCTTGTCAGGCTGCACTATTACAATGAAACTTTACTTTGTAGTCATTTTCATTACAGTGTGCAGTGGTTGAACTGTTTTGATTACACCAGTAAAGTTCCCTGAAACTATGAGTACTGGTCCAACAAAATCTACGCCAAATGGCTTTGAGAATTCTTTGAGACCGGAAGAAGAACAGAACAAGGTATCTCAATTTGTAAAGTTCCGTTCATGGTTTTAAGCTGGATTGTGCTAATAAACAGTACTTTATTTCTAACAGATTGATGAGATGAGAAAGTTGATTGGGCCGCTTTCAGGTAAGTTGGCCCTTTATTGTTCTGATGCATCCATTTCAAGATATTTAGCAGCTCAAAGCTGGAATGTGAAGAAGGCAGCTAAGATGCTTAAAGCATCCCTGAAGTGGAGACTGGATTTCATGCCTGAAGAAATTCGCTGGGTACTGTTACAGAACCCCCCCCTCTCTCTGTCATGTTCTTTTTTACCATCTTCAAAAGTGTCTAGATGCTCGTTTGACACTTATTTCTTGATGAACTTTTGGAACCTGCATTTATGGGTCTTTCTTTCTTTTTCTTGTCCTTTTCTGTTTTGTGGAGGAGAAAGAATGATGCTTTTATTAATTAAAATTAACTTCTTTTGAGATTTACACCTCCTCAATCGGTAGACCTTTGGCATGATCTGCTTCATAATTATTATTTATCGGTGACATTTTTTTTCCGATAAATTGTTTTGTGCATTACCTCAGTCTGTATCTGCAGGATTGTAACCTTGAAACGTGATAGTAGTATTTGTACTGATCATGTTGATAATAGTATCCTCTGTTCTTTCTGGCTATTTTTTAATTCTTTTTAAAAAGCATTTCTTTGATACAGGATGATGTGGCTAGTGAAGCAGAAACAGGCAAAATTTATAGGTCAAACTATAAAGACAAGCATGGGAGGCCAGTTCTTGTCATGAGACCTCGTTGCCAGGTAGGTTTCAGTTTTGCTTTTTCTTTCTTGGGTAAAATAGTGTGTTACAATCATATCGCGTATGATTTTCTAATCCAATTGGTTAATTGAGATAATAATTGCAAGGAAAATGAACATTTAAAACCATTTAAACTCAGTTATATAGGCCTCAAAGCTACAATGTCTGTATCATTCTTTTTGTGCTATTTATATTACCTCTATTTCATGAACTTGATTCAAATTGATTATGCTCGTCTGTCTGTCAGCAACTAAGAAATGTACTTCAAAAACTGCATTAATAAGTTATACTGATTAATGTTTGGCTACAAGGAACTAACACAAGCTTGATAACATTTTGAGTCTCTCCTTGCAGAACACTAAGTCTGTAGAAGGACAGATGAAGTATTTAGTATATTGCATGGAAAACGCAGTTGTAAATCTCCCAGAAGACCAGGAACAGATGATCTGGTTGGTTGATTTTCATGGATACACTCTGTCAAATTTCTCAATCAAGGTGACAAAAGAAACGGCTCATATTTTGCAAGACTATTATCCTGAAAGACTGGGGATAGCTATTTTATATGATGCACCCAAAATATTTGAACCATTTTGGAAGGTAATTTGCCCTCAAACTTGTTTAAGTTAGCAGTTGTTAATTTTGTGAATGTTACACTACAGGATTCTACTTCTTTATAATGTGAATTTTGATTATAATCATTGGCATGGACTGTGACCTCCAATGTTAATATTGAAACAAAAGATCATCTTGACAATAAGAGATTTCCTGACACCAGATAAAAGGATATCTTTTGGTATCTTAAGATTGCAGCAGTGAGGCTCACTGTCAGGTAAATGCCAAAGAAAAATGTTCATGCATGGGGTTGTCATGAGAATTGCATAACTGATGACATGGTCAATTGGTGTTTGCAATTGGTATATGAGCTGTATCACTTTTTAATACTCCTCTATCAGTCTTCTGTAGGCCTAGTCCTTTACTCTGGGTCTATGAGTTTGCTGGTAGCTTGTTATCATGCAGACTGGGATTAGCTTTGTTTACCTAAACTGAGCCAAAGTTGTAGTTACTTCTGGCTTTCTGGGACTCCAAGACATTGTCTGCATGTCTTGCATAGTTGTAATTACTTTTTAGAAATTCAGTCGTGCGTAAGATGGCTGATGGATTTTGGTGCAAACAATGGCTTTCCCAAAGGACAGAAATGCTGAAACTTTGAAGGCTAGTGTCTGCAGTAGAAAACTTAATTCATGTATTGCGATGCATGGAATAGAGTCAGAAGAAAGAGGACAATGTTGTCAATCAGATGATCATGGACTTCTATTTTCACGAAATCTAAACACACACTGAAACAGAGAAACTATAAAAAGTTAAGTGAGGAAAGAACGGCATGTGAGAACTGAATCAGGGCTTTTGATGAAAGCTAGTTTTACTTGATCAAGAAAAAATAACTGGATAAAGATAAGAGGCCTTCTGAAGAAAAGAAAGAACAGAGGAACCAGGATTGTTGACAGATGAATAATAAAAGCAGGAAAGTATGAGTTATGTATTAATTACTTATCCTCCCCCAAGATTTGGTTGGGTTATTTAGCAACCATTAGAGCGAAAATATATTCCTGCTTTAATTTTAAGCATTCAAGTTGCTGCATTACTTAAGGTTACATTTGCTTTATTCCAAAGGATTCCCTTTGGAGTCTGTTTTCTCAAATATTAAGATGACACATCCCTTATTTGCAGCATCTCCATTTGATTACCAGGCAACCAATTATTTTATTTATCTAAATGGTGCAGCTAGCAAAGCCTTTTTTGGACCCAAAGACTGCGAGCAAAGTCCAATTTATGTACTCAGATGACCCCAAAAGCAAGAAAATGATGGAAGAACTGTTTGACATGAGTCTGGTGGAGTCTGCATTTGGCGGAGGTGATAAGGCTGATTTTGATGTCAATAAATATGCTGAGAGGATGAGAGAAGATGATAAAAAGTTGTCTGCTTTCTGGAAGAAAGATGATAATTCTGCATCAAATGCACAACCAACTGTGACAGCTGATCCCTCTTTAGAGCCAACAAATTCTGATTCTGATTCTGAAGTCTTAGATGAGAAAGTAGAGAAACCTTCTCTTGATGTTGATGAAGAGGAATTATCAATTGAAGAAACTTTGCCTGGAACTGCGAATGTTAAAGCAGTGTAACTAGATGCTCACAACATGGGCAAACTAACCATTTCTCCAAATGGTTCAGAACTGAAGTGTACTCAGCAGAGAACATTTTGATGTAATGAGTGTGATATGCTATAAAATGAATGTTGTGCCACTTTATACTAGGTAGTTCTTTTGGATGTTTTGCATGTACCAATTCTTTTAACACAAGAAAATGTGGAGACAGTAGCTTTTGCAAAATGGCAGTTCATCAAATTGCTTTTACTGATATGTGTATAGTTGATAGCAGAAGAAATGATTGAAGTAGCAGTTGGAATATTAATTTGGCAATATGAATAGTTCAATTAGTGTAAATTACTACCATTTGAACGTGGTTAACTGACAATAATATTTGATCATAATGTAAGTCTTTTCATCTCCTTAGGAATTAAAAGGATCTTTGGTTTGCCTTCTGATCTCATCAACAACCTATTTCTTAATTCTTGGTTTAATAGTAGTTCTTAATTGAAATATATTTTCTTATGGGAACATAACATGTGAAGAGGTTGTCAAATATCTAGAATTTGTTTATCCAAGATAAGAATTCATGTATAAGTTTTTTGTATGTCTTAAAGTGAAACCTGACAGGGATGGCTATTTCATATTTCGTGCTCATTTTGTCATTGTCCTGTTGATGTGTTGGGTTCGGGAGGAAAAAAAATAATTCCTAAAGTGATATAGCTTTCAATTAAAGTATCTTTCTGAGTAAACTATTTTGTGTTACAAACTTAAAATAAAAATTGAAGATCAACATGCAACGCACATTCAAAGAAAATAGCATAATGTAAATGGAACCACATAGCTAGCTGAGAAAAGAAACCCCATGCATATTCTACATTGTCTTATTTATAAGCTGTATAGATGAACAAAAACACTAGTAGGCTCATTGTCTTTAATCTGTCTACTCATACTGATCAAAACCAACATATTCTACATTACAATTCACATATAGAACAACATTTATGAAAGGCTAAAAGTGTTGAGTTTGTTTGGCCTATCTATGTGAAGACTACATTAAACGAAAAAACAAATCACTCCCATTTGTAAGAGAAACTAGTCTTCAAGAGGCATATCAAATCTACTTCAACTGAAAGCAAACCCCTGCACAAACCATGAGATAATTAGATTCAAGAATCATAGCAGGTGGTTTTCAAGGAATAGAACACCAGTAAATCGCCATACCTTGTCATGTTACTCAAACATATCATCTAGCTTTTGTCTGTACTGAGCCAATTTCTGTGATTATGAAAAAGAAAGGAGTACTTGGTCATACAAAGATAATCAATTAGCTATTATCGGTGAAATGCTAAAATGCAGGACTTTAACAAATGTAAACACTATTTGCTTTGCATTTTACTATGTTCCTTTTTGACTTATTTCTTCTGTACCCTATGCCTGACTGAAGAATATCTCAATTAATGTTGGAGAGGTGAGAACCTGAGGATTCTTACTCAGACAACTTAAATCAAATGAAACTCCAAAGTATAGAAGCAAGCACCGCTGTTTGGCCTTTGTTAGAGGTAGCAGCAACCTAATTTTCCGATTCTTAACTATATGATTACACAGCTTCATACTTGTTTAGCAAACTATATGAAGTTCAAAACTTTGTGCTATAACCCAATTGTAATGCCCAATAATAACCTCTGCATGTTCAAAGCTATTTTTCTTAATCGTTCCCTTAAGCAAATTAACCAGTTGATCAACATGATTCTTTCAGGGTCACTTTCATCTAACTCTTCGTCAAACAAGAATGTGACGTCTGCACAAAGATGAAACGACTTCAAACATAACTTTGAGAATTTGCATACCTTCGTATAAGCATAGACTGTTGCCTCAGTTGGGGCTGGAGGACTTCCTCTGCGAATAAACCTTCCTTCTTTGAATATGTAAAGCATGGGGATTCCAGTGGCAAGCTCCAAACTTATAACCTGATAAGAAGAGTTTCAATTCATAATGTTTCCTAACAGGACAAGACAAAAAAAAAATGCAAGAGATTCCAATAAGTTTGAAATTCCACCTCTTGGGATGTTAGCTTGTCAAGATACATAATGATGGACCTCAATGAGTTCCCATGGGCTGCAATCATTATATTTTTTCCACTTGCCAGTTGGGGTTCAATCTGCAACATTACAGCAACAATGTCATTTCATAAAACCTAAAACAGGATTGATAATATGATGGAACAGAAATATGCTTCAGCTTACGTGCTCTGTGAAGTAGGCAACAGCTCTCTCTGCACACATTTCCAAACTTTCTCCGTTCGGAGGAGGAATATCATAGCTACGACGCCACTCATGAACCTGCTCACTTCCATATTTATCAGCTGTTTCCTGCTTATTAAGACCTTGTAATTCCCCATACCTACAAAATAGCAAAGTCATACATCAGAACCATCAACTGATATATAAAGATCTAGGAAAAATAACCTTGGAAGGAGAAGATGTTTTTACATTCTCTCATTTAGTTGCCAAGCTGTTACAACTGGTATACATTGCATGTTGGTATCTTCACTAAAGATCTGACTCCAAGCTCCTGCTTGTTCACTCTCTTCATGAATGATAGTTGGCACCTAAAATTGACATGAAAGTGGCAATGATAAATATTTTAGGCTACCAATACACTTCAGGGCAGAAGGATAAACCAAACTGAAAGGAGTCTACTGGAGTTTGAAAGCATGTATAGGCAAACGCACTAGGCTTCGAATCAAACCATAATATTTCTATCTATTATGATACAGTTTCCCCCAAACACATCTTACCCTTGTGAAATGAAAGTAAGAAAAGTCCAAATGTTACAAGCTTTAACCACAAAATTACCTTCTTGCGGCGGTGCTGAGTCATGGCAAGCATGGCAGTCATTTGAGCACGAATCAAAGCAGAAGTATAGATCATGTCGACAGGTATATTACTAATTCGTTTCCCAGCTTCAACGGCCTCTTCCACACCCTTTGTAGTTAAAGGCACATCTACACAACCAGTGAACAAGTTTTTTTCGTTCCACATAGACTCACCGTGTCTAATCAGGATCAAAGCAGCTTCACCTGAAGGGAAAAGAGGAATATGGGAATCAGATGTGGTGCTGCAGAGTAGCTTAAAACAATCATATAATTTATCCCATGAAAATCATTTCCAGGAAGGGGAACAATTACTTCTTAATGTGATAATGAAAGAAATGATCACAGATTCTTCTTATCTTATGCTGTGCGTATGATTATTTTGAAAATAACAGTTCAAGAGATGGACTATCATACTTGTTTTCTTGTTGGAGTCACTGGTGGTGGCACTTGATGGTGCTGAAGCTTCATCAAACACCGTAGCCTGAGAAGCAGAGGCTTGAATTACACAAGTACTTCTCTTTCTAGAACAAAAACTTCCTCCTCTCAACAATCCCACATCAACCTTGAAACCCTTGGACACTGATCTAAAGGAAACATGCCCATAATCAGGACACAATCCAGAGTTACCATTATTTCTACAAGACTGAAGAGTCCCAACCGATTGGTAAAGTGTCGTTGCAGCCATTCTGAGATCAGAGAAACCATAATTGTCAATGAAAAGTTCATGCAAATCAAAAACAGCAACATTTCAAGTTTTCAACTAGTAAAGATGTAACAAGAAAGTAAAACACAGTTACTCAGAGAAACAGAGAACTAATTCTTGAGTTCCAATAGTTCAACACAAAATGTTGCCCTCTTTCATAGGAACAATTTCTACATCAAGATGAAAATGAATGTGCAATAAACACAAACAATGCCAAAAGGAAAAGCATAGAGCAAAATCCCATCAATTGAATAACTAAGCATTACCAATAAATTTAGCAATCAAGATAGATCTAATTCAAGATTAAGAACTACGAAACCCACTGACTAACGAGTAACAAGATATGACATCGATTAAACAAAGTGGGGTTAGCCCATATCAAATCATACACACATTACACCATCAGATAAAAGCAGAAATCGTAAAAATCACAAATCAACCCATTAACATCGAACGTATCGAAATGAAAACAGAGCTCACATAACCAAGAAAAAGAAAACCCAGTTAAGATCAACACCAGAAAATGCAGAATATACAAAGAATTAATTAGAGATCGTACGCTTATTTATACAGCCAAACGATGCGAGAAGATGCTTGTGAGTTGATGAAGAAACCAAAGCAATACAAAATGGAAACGATGCTACCCAAGAAAAATCTTGTTTTCCCCCCTTTTTCTTCTCTTTCTTTTGGTGCGGTTAAATGAGGGAAAAGGAAAAAGGGTGTCGAGTTTATATCAAGAAAAAAGTTGGCGGAGAAGAAGATGTAAAAAAAAAATGCTTCACATTACATGCATCAAATGGTATAAAGATTCAGTTTTTATAGGGTAAAAAGTGTCTGACAAATCAAGATTAAGAGGGAAAATGATGGGATGCTTAGGAGAAATCGTTTTCTTGAAAAAGAAAGAAAGAAAAGCCAAGAAACTTCTCCCAGAAAGTGTGTATATGCAGTTGGCAATTGGGTGTTGAGAAGAAATGAAGAATATAATATAGTGTCTCTATATGTGGGTAGGTAATGCCTCTATGCTCATTTTGACCATCTTTTTACTCTTTTCCCATTTGAACTCCCCTTTTTTTCACTTCCTATTCCTTTTTTCTCCCTTAATCGTGACGTCTGAATCCGATTACATATATTGAATAAGTTTATTCATTAAAAACTTAGACATATGAATAACGATTTTAGGGAAGATGTTGTCATAATTGTAAAGCAATCTCTACTTTAGTTTTGATATTTGTCAACTAACAACCCTTTTGGTCAAGTTTATGCAAAGTCAAAGTACTTGTTTGTTTTAGAGTTCAAAGTATTTGGTCAAGATTAAAAAAAAAAAATCTTTTTAATATAAAAAAAAAATAGTGAAAAAAATAATTTTTTCAATAAGCATTTTTGAAAATACTGATTGAGTATGAATTGTTATTTTAATATTAGAAAAATTATTTTGCTGAACACAAATTACTACTCTTCAAAACTTTTTTTTGAAAAACACTCTTTGAAAGTTGATCCAACACAAACACTTAAAAAGTTTGACCAACGTGTACTAATTCCCTAAATAAAAAAGGAAAAATTATATTTGAATTTTCCCTTGAAATTTTGTGAGTGGAATGTGGATAGTGAATGAGGGTGAAAATATAAAATAATATTTAATCATACGTTATTATTTTATAGTTTTAAGTTATATATATTTAATATAAAAATTATTTACGCGTGAACTTCTTTGATATGCAAAATTTACACCAAATTGCTTATTATAACATGTAAATATACCATGATATGTAAAAAATTTTAACTCTTATTTTTATTATCCTAATAAGCATTTCGTAACAATGACTTTCAAATCCTAACCCCCTTTAGAAATTCTCATATACCACAAGAAAAGGGGAAGCAAATGTCTATGGGACTAATATATATCTTTATTATTAATCAATCACATTTATTTAATGTTATGGGACTATAGTGTGTATATATATTTATTTAATCGATCACATTTTAAAAAAATGTAAATAGTGAAAGGTTGAATTCAAAGTTAATAAATGGTTGTTAGTATACAACCCTTGAAGGGGTCTTAGGGACTTAACCCTTTCGAGTCTCAACAATACAACTGACTTTTAATTTTAATACAAAACATATTTATTTGGCAACTCTTCAAAAATTGGCCATTAATATCACCTAACTACTGCACGTGCCTCCTTTTAATGTCACGTGCTTATAATGTTTTGTTCAATAATATATGGCTGCTAATTCCATTTCCACCCACCTAACATACTGCACCTCTACCTTCTAGCACCAACTACCAATATACTCCGTTGGTTCCGATAATTTTGATTTTGATCTTTGTAATATATGATTTAACGTCATGTGCTTTTGGTTCTTCAAATATGTATAATAATACAAATTTAATATAACACATGATCAGTTAGACAATTGAATAGTTACTAATACTTAAAAATTGTGAATATTCATAAGTAAAGGAATCAAAAGTAAATGTATCAAGTAATTGAACTATGCTTAATCAAATATTACAAGAACCAAAATTTGAATTTATCAATAATTGAAAGATCAAAAGAGTTATTATTAACCCTTTCGATTCATGTACATGATATATCATTTTCTTTTTTAATTCGTTTAAAAATTAGTGACGAGTTCTTAAATTTAAAAATAATAATTGACTTATTTTTTTTATTTTTATCATTGATGACAAACTTTTATAGTTCATCAAATATTATGACATGTGGTTAATACTACATGTGTCCTACGTAGCATGCTATATATGACAATTCATGTCCTATGTGGTGTTCTACATGCATCATATCATGTAGAGTGTATGTGTCTACTGATTTTCAAGTTTAATTATTTTCTACTTGTACACACCCATAATTGAAAAACATAAATATCAATTAAGATTAAATTAAATGACACGTTTACGTATTAGGTAAGAATGTGATAAGGACATGAGGTAATACTAAATTTATTAATATTAAATTAAATTAAATTTATGAATACCACAAATGAGTCATAAATACAATGATGTTTTATTGTATCCACGGATTAAAATATTGAATCGCCTTTTTAATTAATTTTATATTGGATTGTTGACATCCTATCGTTTCTTCGGAGTAGATTTTTATATTGTTACTGAACTAATAGTTATTATTTATTTATATATAATTATTATATGGCAACTCAGATTATGGTCAAACCTAATAATAAGTTGGTGAGGCCAAAGAAAGATTCGGAACTCGCAAGAATATGCTTTTTAAAATTCAAACTTAGTCGACCTAATGTCTACTTCCCAAAAAGCAAAGTAAATTGGTTATACTTCATTATACTCATTATTATTTTTCGAATTAATCGCGTGGATGCAAATTAAGTTAGATTTATAAAAATAGTATTAAAGACGAGTGAATTAGGTTTGATTGGATTTTCTTTCTCTTTTGGCTAGATCAGGTAAACGAAGCAAATACCCCCTTTATATATTGGAAAAATTACAGAAATCTCACATTTTAGTTTATTTATTACCACTATCTCCTATAAGTTTTACAAATCTCCAAAATCTCTCATTTTCGCGCATTAGATTAGTGTATCTCGCACATTAGATTAATGTATCAGCGCTTATATTATTATATCTCGCGCATCAGATTAGTGTATCATGTATAAAATGTAATGTATCTTACTTAACGATTAATGTATCTCGCGCATCATATTAATGTATCAGCGCTTATATTATTGTATCCGTTTGATGAATTTCTGTAATTATAAACTTTTAAGGAATAAATTGTAATTTTTCCTTAAAAATATGTGATTGCTGTAATTTGTCCTTATATATTTGTTCATTATTTATGTGTCGAATTGATGTTAGCCCAATAGTGAGACCCGGTTTTTATCCTATACAATTATGCCCTTCATATTGACTGTGTAAGTCTTGATCTCTTAAGATTATGATATATGATGCCTGTTAACTAATTAATTTGTTATTAGGTTAAGTGAGGGAATTTTTTAAAATAGGGACGTATTTGGATCAAAGTAAAGACATATATGAGCTAAAATATTAACAAAGGAAAAATCTGATCATTTTTGCATAGGAGAGCATATTCAATTGTTGGTTATACATGAGTCATCATGTATTAAATATGAGTTTTTGGCTAATATCATTCCTGAAGTGTGACTTAAATCTAAAGTACATCCTTGTGTCATATAAGTGAACCAAAAATATCCTTGCACTATCCAAAACTTGTAAGATTCATTCTTTTGTCTATTTTTTAAGAAACTCACACCACCAACAAAAAAAAGGTGCCAAGTTGAATGAATAGTCAAGTTGGGTTATTTTTCTAATTTTTTGAAATTAAGGGTTTAAATCATATTTAGAAAAAATTTATTTAAATTATAAATATTCTTTGTAAAAGTATGGTTAAATACAACTCCAACTTCAAAAATTTCAAATAAAGTAATTATTTTTTATTTTCATAACTAAACGCCTACGTAATTTTCCTAAATTTCCAGCATTTCTGTACATTGCATAAAATGTGAATTGCATTGTATATAACGTACATACATACTTGATATTTTATTAAAGAAAATCTCTAAATAGTTGGGTGTAATATTTTTAAAATGAATTTCATTTACATAATCTTTCTAACCATCGGAACCTACTGTATAAATATTTTAAGACTTATGTATTGTTGCAAGTCAATTAACTTGATGATGCAAAACACATATAAACTGACAATACACAAAATTTAAATTCCAAAAATGAAAGATTCGAAAGATTCATTTCCGATTCATATCCTTATTCTTTTTAGGTAACTCTGATCTTCTTGTCGTGGCTAAGAGATGACCAAATAATAAAAATATTTATTGGTTCAATTAGTTTTAACAAAAATAGATTGAATGATGATTCTTGCTATTTTTTTGGATAGTATAAGGATGTTTTTTGCTCACTTAAATAATATAAAAATGTACATTAGATTTGAGTCATAGTTGAGGGATGATTTTAGCCAAAAACTATATTAAGCAGGTTCTCTTTTTTTTATTAATGCATAATTAAGGCATATTTAAGTTATGAGGAATTTACATATTATTTTATGCAAGTTAAAAGAAAAATAGCTACTCAACTTAACTTATCCGTGTAATATTAATACCTATATAACTAATCCTTACATAATTAAAAATATCTGCATAACGACCCCTTAGAGGACAATATTGTTCTATCTGAGTCAGTACTACAGCTGAGTTTTTGGACTTGTTAATTAATGTTCCATTGCTTGTTTCAGCTAAATTTTCAGGCACTAATTAACGCATAATTCACTCTTTGCAGTAAATGAAGTATGGCGATGAAGTCAATAACAGTTTCATTGAATTTATTTCTGCTGACCAACTATGCACAGGTAACAAAATGTCACATTTATAATGCAATTAACTTCAGCACACAACTAAGAATTCATACATTTATCAGGGACATTGATTTTGAGAAAAAAAAGAAAAAAAACAAGCCCGATACACTAACCTCCCATTATGCGCAAGGTTTGGGAAAAAGGACATTGATTATGTATTCTAAGTAGATAGAACTATATTTTCAAATTACCTAATCATAGCTTGTTAATTTTGGTTCCTGTATTTTATTTTTTCTATAGTGTACAAGTAATGTAAGATGTTGAAAGATGCATGCCCTTTCAAATTGGGAAAAAGTGGAAGTCCCATAAACATTAGCTCAAAGTTGCACCACTGTTTCAAATTTTAATACAGAGAAAGTCCACATCATATTAGCAATTGTTTGAATTAAGAAAGTTTGATAGCATGACACACTCAAATGCCCTAATAAAGTTTGGACTATCAAGAAATAGACATATACATCATCTATAGACTATAGGGGGACGGAGAATGGGAGAAGGGGAAGAGGCGGGTAGTTGTGTTAGTAATCGCGATTGTGTAGGCACCACGAGTTCTTTACTTTTTTGGTGGGGGTAGAGGGCTTTTGTACATTATAGCACAAGTCGTGACTACTTTATTAACCTTGATTGATGCCTGCAAAACTCTGCCTATAGGTTAATTCCCCTGTCCGCTTTTATGGCGCGACAAGGGGTTGTTACGTTACATAAGCATTTTGGATAGCAGATATCAACAAATAATCATCATATATCATCATATCATCATCATATATCATATATTACTAAAAGTGGGAACAAAAAAAAGTTGAAAGTTGAAATATCATTTTGCCCCTACACTAAATTAAAATATTATAAATATTTAGTTAATTACATGTTTAATTATTAGTGATAATCAATTATTACATTGAGTAAATGGAGAGACTTCATGTGTTCAAAGGAAGATTGTTTACTCTTCCAGATTTTAATGAAAGTTCATTGCATATATTTAATATTCTTAAAGTTGTTCTCTTTTATCTATTTTTTGTCCTTTGAAACCTTCAAATATTTAATTTAAAACTTTAATATGTCTTTTGGTATTCCTCTATTTTTATCTATATAAATTCATCTTTTAGTTTCATGAAACTCACATCCAAATTATCCTTTTCATTTTATAGTTAAAGTAGTGAAGCCATCAACATCTAAAGTATATGATATATCTACCTTAGTCTGATTATTTATCACTTTACGAAAATAAAGTGATTTTTCTATTTGATTCATGCTTTAGTTTGACTCGATGGAGAAGCCTTTTGAATTTTGATTGAATATGAGACAAGGTGTCGACAAAAACTTGGAAAATGATGTACCGATTTTGTATTTCTTTTTTCATTTATATAATGCTATGATTAAAGTGTTGAGAAGGATATGTATGTTATTTTTTTTCTTCTTTGTTTATTTTTTTATATTTATCTATTAGTCTTCTTTAATTTAATTTTCTATAAAAAGAATTATTATCATAACATTTATTTGAGATTGTTGCATTTTAGTACTCATTACACACATGTTTTCATTGAATTTTAATCGTCCTAACGAATTTATAAAATATTGCATGAGACACACGTTTGTTGCATAAATATTAAATAATAATATTTTAATTATTATAAATTGTTAGTTATTTATTATAAAGACAATGAAAGTATCATTATATTCATTTTAATAGTATTTGACCTTTCAATTTTCCATGTGACTTTTCATGTTTCCATAATTTTTTTGAAACTCCAAAGATGAAAAGTTAGATTCATTTTAGCCCTAGGCTAAATTGAACATTCTAATTAACCAAATATTAAATAAATAATATTTTAATTATTATTTGAATTGTTAATTATTTATTATAAAGACAATGAAAGAATTATTATATTTATTTTACCCCTAGGCTAAATTAAATATTAAATAATAATATTTTAATTATTATTTGAATTGTTATATTAAAAGTGGGAAGAAATTTAGGGAAAAGTTATATTATTGTTTTACCCTATATTAAATTAAAATATTATAAAATATCTAATTTATTAAAGATTCTATCTTAAATGAAGAATATCATATTAAGTTTTACAATAATATAATTAATATGTATTTGAGTATACAAACAGATCGATTAATTTACTTGCTACTGCCACTTATTTCAATACTCTAGAATGATTTATCATTTTTCCATACCAATTCAATGTTTTAAAGTTCTTTTCAACTTCTAATAGTAAGCTTTCAGAATTTTATAAATAGTCAAATCAGTGAATCATGCTAGACTAGATCCATTGATGTTCTCCTCTTCTTGGGCTGCTAATAATTATGTCAGGCAGCAAATGCAGTTAATAGCGCTACTGGCATGAACAAATGAAAAATATATATGTATATCACATCATGGACATCTCTGTTCAACATTTAGGCTGCTAACTCTACCTTTATTTTGTTTTACCTTTTAATTTTGCATTTAGTTACTTAGGTTTGATTATTATTAAGATGGTTTATGTTTCTGATTTGAAGAAGAGGAGGAAGTTGTTTTACTTCATTTGGGTTGGAGAGATCCAATTTCCTAATTCTCAGAGAGTTTCACGGAAGGATGTCTGGACGATTACAGATATTTTTGGACTTTTCCAATTTTGAATTACAATGTTATTTCTTAGATTTTTTAATTATGCATAATTAATAAAACTGGCCCTATGGGTCATATTAAACAAAAAAAAAAATCTCCTTAATCGCCCGACTTATTTATCGCAGTAACATTATGATCTGTGTCCATAGACTTAGACAAAAAGAAATTGAAAGAATAATGTCCTTAACATGGCCTAAAATTATCTTGTCGTTTTAGTTGAATAAAAGAGGTTGCAAGATTCCAAAAACTGAAACTTTCTATTTTAAGTGCTAATTTATTTTTCACTTTGAAACACTGTATTTTTTTTGTTCTCTCAATAATTATATTTTGTAATGTCATTGATGAAGTTGCATACACCTCTAATTGGTACAAATAAGTTAATGTCTAAATAGTGATTTTGATCCTTTAGAAAACATATTTTTATGTGAAAATTTTGTATTTCTCAAAAAATATAATTTGAATTGTATTTTATGCTATTATTATGTTGTTGTCTTGGCATACATAAACTTTTAAACAATTCACACAATATAATATGTGCAATGCACTTACATACTGTGAATTAGAAATTACACGATCTTGATCATGATAGAACAATTAAATTAAATATCAGAATGAAGTGAAACATACATTAAGAACATCATCTATCAGAAAGTAATTGTAATCTCGTTACACATTGTGCTTAATTAAAATATAGTTCTTCAACTTTACATGCTCAAAGATATCTAATGATTGTAAATTTAGATTTGATGTTATTTATTATACACATGTATTGATATGAAATAAATGTTTAGAAATTACCGAATTTTTAGAAGGGAATTTTATAATGGATTTCACTTTTCCCAAAATAAGTCACAAAACATTTAGAAATTACCGAATTTTTTGTACCTATTATTCTTGTTGTTCTAGGATCTTCAACCATCCTCCTCTTTCTCTTCTCTTCTACTTTAGTTTAATTTTGCTTATCTTTAATCTAATTGTAATTTTCATTCAATTTAATTGCCTTAGCTCTTAACACATGACTTCCAATTTCATTTTACTTCTTTAGCTCAGTGTCACAGACTTAGAGTCAAGTTAAGAGAGCTTTTAAGAAGGTTTTCTATATTGCCGGGAAGATTACTTACAACTTGTTAGGCTGTCTTTACAAAATAAGAGTCCCTCTATTTATACTACTTCAAGGGGGCTAAGATATAAATAAAAATTATTATACAAGTCCTTATTTATTTATTTATAATCTAGTCCCTCTTCTAGAATTCTCTATTAGTCTAGAGTATTCTAAAGCTTTCTAAAATATTCTCTAAGACATTCTAGAGTCTTCTAAGAAAAGCTCTGTTAGTCTAGAGAATTCTAAAGCTTTCTAAAATATTATCTAACGCATTTTAGAGTCTTCTAAAAAAAGATCTAGGGAATTCTAGATATTTTCACTAACTTCTCCATAACTCTAGATTCTTCCCCCTTATTTTTATGCCAAATTAATATACATGACCGTGTGATGCGTGGTTATTTTACTTAAAAATTAAATTATCAAAAAAATTACACATTTAAAGAAGATAACAACAAAAAATTAGTATGATTTATGCGAAGAGCTTTTAGTACAAACAATATTTATGTTCTAAAATCTTTATTGTAAAAATTATTAATAACAATTTTTGGTATTAAATCATTATGTTACTTTAGTTTTAAGCGAATTCATTGTACAATTTTCATATTATCCCTAATATTCTTTTTGTAAATATTGTTTGTTCTATGGTTTAATTAGTTTTCCTCGTACAGAATTTTACATGTAATAGAAATAAGGTTATATTAATTTGAATCCAAATAATAAAAAGAGATATTATTTTTAAAATATTTTGCTTATTAAAAATCTACTGAATTGTTTTTTATATAATATGTGATAAGATGCTAAAATTTCATTTCACTTTATTTTCAATATAGAATTTGAGATTATATTCAAATAATTTTATTTCCTATATGAAAATTTATTTAATTTTTTTTGTATTTTATTGTGTTGCTAGAAATTCTTTCATTATATAATTTTGTTTTTTCCTGACTTTATCTATTAAGAATTAAGTTACATGATATTATGTATTGCATGATTTCTTTATACATTATAATTCATTTTTTTAAAAAAAAAATCTTTTTCTTCAATGATATTTTTACTAACTTTTTTATTTTTTATTTTTTATTTCTTTTATAGTTCAAATAATGTCATTATTAAGCTGTGATTATATATGAAATAATTCTCTTACATATAAAAAATTGAGTTTTACCTTGAAAATTGAAATATCAACGTGATAATTTGAATTTTATTTTTATTTCAAATATGTTTTTCGAGAGTTTTTTTATTGATTAAACATTTTTATTTTTGTTGTGTTGGTTTGTTAGCATTTTAATATTAATATTTTATTATATTAATTTGCACCTTTGTCCGTTTGGCAGTATCTATACTTACTATGTGAGGTGAGCATGTAGCATGCATTTTAAGAGTTACAATCCTCACTCTTAATGTGACATTTCATCTACAGTCAGTTAGGCTTTATTGCCATTCTTCATTAGTGATAAATGTTGTAGAGAACGTTGGGAAGTTATGGTCTTTGTGCAGCATCTTCCTTTTGTCCGTTGAGTCTTTGCACGTTGGTGGCCCTTAGTTGCCCATTTTACTTCACTATTTATTCCCCATTATTCTTTGTAACATATGTAACTCCTAAGACCATTATCTTCACTATTTACTATCACATTATCTCCCTATTCATTGCTAGGAAGACTTCTTGTAGTATTAATAGTGGTGGTCTTCATTTGGTTGGGTGATACAAGAAAAATATAGAGTGAAAGAGTTAGTCAAAAAGAGAGTTCTTATTAATTGAAGGGAGGTGTTCTTTTTGTGGAGCTTTGGACTCAACTCTTGTCCAGAGTTGTTGAGTTATACTTTGTGCTAAGGCTGTTGTATCCTAGAGGGGACAAGTCAAGAAGGACTATTGTTGGACCGGTGAAAACATTTGCCGCAGTGGGATTGAATCTCCTTAAAGAGAGCGAGATATCCGCGCCTTAGCCTGAAGAGATTTATTTCTTTATTTTTATTTTCAATTGTAATTTTATATTTTTTATTAATTTGTAAGATTTTCACTAACATGTTGTTATATAGTACGATTTCGATTACATGAGGTTATTCATATAGAATGATTTTTTTGATATTTCAAAATACTTTCTCATCTCAAATTTAAATGTTTATACTTTAACATTGAAATTATGTATTTATATGTTTTTTTATTTTCTTGTTCATATCTATTGTTATTGTGCTAACCATTTGTCATGTGTTCATTTTTTTTAAAAAAATTCACTGTCCTTCTCTATTACTCATCTTCTAATATTATGTAGATAAATATATAACTTCTCACTTTCAAACTTATACGAAATTCTTATTATGCTTTTATTTTATTAATCAAAATTCTTTCATTATTTAAATTTAACAAATGTTATCAATTACTATATGAAATATAATCTCATCCAAATTAGAAAGTGCATGTAGCATATTAGCTTTTATAATTAATATTTAATAACTTTTTAGCATAACTTTTATATCAACGAAGGATGGAGAATGAGGAAATTGCATTTTTTTTAAAATAAAATAAAAATAAAAAAAGTAAAAATTTATATCAATAATTACCCAAGGTATGACGACATCTTCATTTCTAAATTATCTCAAGTCTTTCATCTTCTCCAACAATACTCATATTGATTTTATTCTTTCAAAATGAAACACCTATTGAATCGTTAAAAGAATATGAAAACAACATAAATAAGGAACGCCAACCAAATTTAAATGGTAATTGAGTTTAGTATGTATATTCATCTAATAATCTAATAAATCACTTAAAAAGAGACCATTTTAATTTAGCATAAAAATGAACAGAAAAAGGCTAAATTATGAAAAAAAGAAATATTAGATGTCATGCAAAGTATTAAATCGACGAAACAATTATCACAACAATAATTCATGTACCAACAATATTAAAAGGTGGCGTACATGGTCCACTACCATAAAATTCTTCAGAATTCCTCCATTTCTTTATCATTAGTTTCTTCTTTTTCCTCGTTGCACCGGAGAGAATGATGGTCCTTCGCCTTCAACCATAATCAAATAATTTAACATAAAATAATTAAGAAAGAGGGCATGCAATTAAGAAAGAAGACATACATACATACATACAATACACTACTATATTTCCACTCAATTTTCTTTTTTGAATGTGGTTTTTGTTACACATTTTTGAATTTATATTTTGAAGAGTTGGTTTAAGAAGATGTGGATGATAATGTAGTTAAGAGTAATATTTTTTTCACAGATATGGCTTATGAAGGTTAATTGTTTTTTAGGGATAAGGTTAATTATTATTTGAAATTTAAATTTTAAATTAATTATTTAGTATTTTGTGATGGCTAGAGCTTTCTTTTTATCTATAAAGAACGTGGTTCTGCATCTTCTTCTTCTTTTTTTTTTTTTAATTTTTATGACTGGAAGATTTTTTTATATATTATTTAATAAGGCATGTGATCGAGATGAAATTTTAAATATTAAAAAAGGAACAAATCTATCTCTTTTTCCCTATGAAGATCAACTGTTTTTAATTAATTTCTTACCAATCTATTTTTAATATTATAAAATTATGTGTATTAATTAAAAAAAAAATTACAGTTACATCACCATAATTTTTAAAATTGTTTTAAAATTATTTTCATTTAATTAAAAAATGTGTTTTTGTGGTGCTGACATGTGACACTTTTTCCTCTCTTATTATATATAGATAGAAGATAGATTTGAAGGGCAAAGTGGCTAATCATGAAATTTATATGTAAATTGAGTCAATCTAACAATGAAGTTAAAATATAGGCTCAATTTAAGTAGGCATTTGACTATATATCGTAAAAATAAAAAGATTTTTTTTTTCTCAAAGTGAAAAATACTACTTAAAAATTGGGAGTTGCCTTCGAAGAAAATGAAAAAAATTTCATGGGCAAACGAGCCCTGAGGCTATGAGAAAGTTTTCATCATATTGTAATTCTGCCTCGAGCATTACAGAAGAATAGTTTTTTTCAGTACTAGAAAGAGAAATAGATGAACGCAGATAAAATGACCATTTGTTTCTGATTATAAGTCAATTCATACTATTTGAGTTGGTGCTCTTTTCTCAACAACCCAATTTCCTCAAATCAACATAATGTACCTGTTGCAAGATACTATGGCAACAAGAATGAATCCATGCATAAATATAGTACAATACGATATATTATAAAACAATACGTAACAACCATTCAAACTAGTCGCAAGGTAAAAGAAAATTTGTAAGGCATAAATAAGTTATGTCCTAGGCTTAAGTTATGCCTCAAGGCAAAATAAACTAAGCCATGACACAAGTTATGTCCTAGAGAATAAGTGTAGTGACACAAATTATACCTGAAGGCAAAACAAATTAAGTACAAGGCATAAGTTTAGTGACCCGAGTATGTCCCAAAGTAGAAGTTCAGTGGCTCAAGTTATGCCACAAGGCAGCTTAACTTCTGTAAATAAAAGTTCTCTATAAGTCTTGTCCGGTAAATTAGAAATTATGCGTGAAGGCATCTAAAAAATTTTGCTTGCAAAGTTAGTTGTGCCCAACAAACTTAGTTCATAGTTAAAGAATACTTTGGCCCGAGAATTTTCATTAAATAAGCACAAAAATTAAACTCCACACGAAATACGGACAGTGTGCAAAAACTTGCATTTTAACTCATTTCAGCCCAAATAACTTTTCTCCCATTTTGAGCCACCCAAATTCAGTCCAATGTGCACAACGAGGGCTGGGCATAAAATATTGAAAACCGAATACCGAATCGAATAGAATTTTTTGGTGATTTGGTATTCGGTATTGGTATGGTATACAAGAGTAAAATTTTAGAATTGCGATATTCAGATTTAGATTTAGTATGAGACATTAGTACTATTTGTTATTCGGTATTTTCCGAATACCAAATTATTTAGTCCATGAAAGTCATATATCAGCAGGTCTATTACTCATTAGTACAAGTCCAAATAGAAAGTTAAAGAGTAAACATAACCAACTCAAATACATATGTCTTTCAGTTGTGTCAATTTATTTTTCTTATTTGATGATCTTCTATTATATCGCGTCTCCACATAGAAAAATGAAAATAATTGAAGCAATAGTATTAACTTTGTAATATAAATACCGTATCATACCGAAGTTTAATTTACTGATTACTGAACCGAAATTTTAAATTTTAATATTTGATATCTACTTTTAACTATTAACTGAAAACTTCAAACGAAACCCCGAACGTCCACCCCTTTGCCCAACTCATCGTGCCAACTAAGAGAGATATAACGTATGTTTATAGAAGACGAGAAACACTTACAAATTATGGTATGCGGTGCAATGGAACCAAAATTGGTGACAACATAGACCGATCGACAGAAAATGATGGAAAATTGTAAAGTGTCCCTTGTGCCCTATGACAACTATATACCTTAATAATATGCCAAAAATATAACACATGATCAATGTTGATGATGATAACAAGGGTGGGTCAAGGACAAACATATATAAAAGAATCCATATGTGTGTGACAGAGACGTGAAAGAGCGGCACAAAACAGTTGGAAATAACGACATAACTTTTCCATCGTAGACCGATCGTATGCTTATATGTACTTGGACAATTACCGTAATATCAGAGTCAAGTTTATTCATACTCCAATTGGACCTGAGCGTGAAGGGGATTGTTAGAGTAGATTAGAATCCCACGTGACTTGGGAATGGACGATTGGTCTGCTTATATGGACTTTTTCAATGTTTTAAGCACATTCCTAAAAAAATGTACCAGAATGAATTTTTGGATAATTTTCATTTCATACAGAGAGCAGAAGCAGTAGAAAACAAAAGAAGTAAAAGGAAAGGTGGGATCATCTAGCTAGAAACTGTTTTCTGTTCAATTTGGTTTATGTAATAAATATTCATATATATATATAACCATCAGAGCTAATATTTGTTTAAAGATTGAATTTTGAGTCAAATCTTGAATTATCATTTGAGGCCAAGACTGGTTCCATGGAGGTCAATGCTGGACTAGTTGCAGGCAGTCACAACCGGGATGAAATAGTTGTTATTCGCCGTGATGGTGAATTCACTGTAAGTAATCATTTGTGTAGTTCTTGTTGTAGTGATATGAATATGAATATGATTATGGTTGATTAATAATGTTGATTTATGGTCATCAGGCAAACTCTATGCAGCAGCAGAGTGGTCATATTTGCAAAATTTGTGGAGATGAAGTGGGGTTCACAATAGATGGAGAGCCATTTATAGCTTGCAATGAATGTGCTTTTCCAGTTTGCAGAACTTGTTATGATTATGAGCGTCGAGAAGGTAGCCAACTTTGTCCTCAGTGCAAAACTCGTTTCAAACGCCTAAAAGGTAATGTGTCATTTTAAGTTTCTTCCTGTGAAATGTTATTTGGTACTGTGTACATATATATTTCTAATTCTTGGAACATTTTTATAGGTTGTCCTAGAGTACATGGTGATGAGGAAGAAGATAACATTGATGATGTTGAAAATGAGTTCAATTTTGCAAATGATCGCGTAAAACATGATTTCCAGTGTTATGGTTTTGATTACTTTGAGCAACACATGCCTTCTCGTGACTCGAGACATCAACTTCCACAAGTTCCTCTGCCCAGTGTTATGCATATGCATTATCATGTAATGGTTCTTTAGCTATGATAATGTATTGATGAACAAGACTAAGATAACATATATACATTGCTTTGCAGGTAGATACTGATATCGATCCAGATAAACATGCATTAGTACCAATTGGTTCAGCAGGGTACGGTGGCAAAGGGGTACTTGCCCTTCCCTACCACTACAACACCAGAGGTAATACACTATAATAAGACATTGAATGCAAACTCGGAATATATACTATTTGCAGGGATATTGATGAATTCTTGAATTTTTGTTTCTGCAGTGCCACCAAGGTCTCTGGATCCTTCAAAGGACTTAGCTGTTTATGGCTATGGAAGTATAGCTTGGAAGGAGAGGATGGAAAGTTGGAAGCAAAAGCAAGAGAAGCAACAGATGAAGAAAGACGGAGAGGATGGCGAAGATGAATTTGATTTATCAGTGTTAGTTTTGCAGAAGCCAACATCTCTTAACTTGTTGAAAATTGTATTATGTGCATTTTAGTTTCCATAATATAATATTTATAACATGAATAGATAAAGTCAACTTCCAGTTAATTTTTTTATGCAACTCCCAACTCCCAAGTCATTTCCAGATTTTGATTAATATGGAAGCAGTTAGCAGCTAGTACTATTTAATGTGTTAGTGAAAATGTTGCTGCATCTTCTATGTATTTGATGTGACAGATAGAGATCCAAACATTTATGGAATTGTCATATTGCTGATTTTTGTATTACTGTTTGTGAAATCAGGTTAAATGAAGCAAGACAACCATTATCCAGGAGATTGCCAATTCCATCTAGTCAAATCAATCCGTATAGAATCATCATCATGATTCGGCTTGTTGTTCTTGGATTTTTCTTTCATTATAGAGTCACTCATCCTGTTAACGATGCGTATGGATTGTGGCTAGTCTCTGTAATATGTGAAATTTGGTTTGCTGTCTCATGGATTCTTGATCAATTCCCTAAGTGGCTTCCCATTGACAGGGAAACTTACCTCGATCGATTGTCCCTCAGGTACTGTGCTTAGTCAATTTTACTCCTCTATCATGTTCACATTCTCTTTGTTAATCAAGACTCAAGAGTAATTTATGTCTTTTAGATATGAAAAAGAAGGTCAGCCTTGTCAACTTTCTGCAGTGGATATATTTGTGAGTACAGTAGATCCACTTAAGGAACCTCCTCTGGTGACTGCAAACACGGTTTTGTCCATTCTAGCAGTGGACTACCCTGTCAATAAGGTGGCATGCTATGTATCAGATGATGGGGCTGCTATGTTGACCTTTGAAGCATTATCAGAAACAACTGAGTTTGCCAAGAAATGGATTCCTTTCTGCAAGAAATATAATATTGAGCCTCGCGCTCCTGAGTCCTACTTTTCTCAGAATATGGACTATCTCCAAGGCAAGGTTTTGACTTCATTTATAAAAGAGCGACGAGCAATGAAGGTAAGCTATCATGAGTCATGACTCCCCAGATATTTCCAGGACCTTAAGTAAAAAAATACTGTCTTTTAGTTTCTTTTGAATAGAGTTTACCTGATATTGCAGAGAGATTATGAGGAATTTAAAGTACGCATAAATGCTCTGGTTGCTAAGGTGCAAAAGGTTCCCGAGGGAGGTTGGACGATGCAGGATGGGACTCCTTGGCCTGGGAATAATATTAGAGATCATCCTGGCATGATTCAGGTGCTGAAATTTGGATGTCATTATTAATATTGGCTATTTTGTTCATTCTAGCTGTAGTAATTTCTTCTTATGGTTATCATTTCCAGGTCTTCCTAGGCCAGAATGGGGGGCTAGATACTGATGGTAATGAATTACCTCGACTAGTATACGTATCTAGAGAAAAAAGACCTGGATTCAACCATCACAAGAAGGCTGGTGCAATGAATGCTCTGGTTTGTAATGCATAAAGTTTTTACTTTTGCTCTATAGATACGCGATATTTCTGCTTATGAGCTTAAAATCTATTTGACAGGTCAGGGTGTCTGCTGTGCTCACTAATGCTCCTTATTTATTAAATTTGGACTGTGATCACTATATTAACAACAGCAAAGCTATTAGGGAAGCTATGTGTTTCATGATGGATCCAACGCTTGGGAAGACAGTTTGTTATGTTCAGTTCCCTCAGAGATTTGATGGCATTGATAGGAATGATCGGTATGCTAATAGGAATACGGTGTTCTTTGATGTAAGTGCATACTTGTACAATCAATAACTACATATCTGCTTAACATTTCTTCGTACTTGAGTGAAGAGTATAATTGCTTTTACATGAATCAGATTAATATGAAAGGATTGGATGGTATTCAAGGACCTATATACGTTGGAACTGGATGTGTGTTCAGACGCCAGGCACTGTATGGACTCGATGCACCCAAGCAGAAGAATGCTCCATCTAGGATATGCAGTTGCTGGTTAAAGTGGTGCTGCTGTCAAAGCTGTTGCTCCGGAAAGAAAAAGAAAAATAAGAAGCCTAAATCTGAGGTCAAGCCTCTTTTAAATGACGAAGACTCCCTGGCATTAACGGTCTCTCAAGAGGTCACACAAGGTAAACTGATTCAGACATCCTTCTGCATACTGTGCTAGTACCATTTAATTGAAGTTCCTCACTAGCCAGTTCAATTGTTTTATGTCAATGTGGCTTGAGCAGGTGAAAATCGAGCTCTTATTTCTGACCACAAGTTAGAAACTAAATTCGGGCAATCTCCTGTTTTTATTGTATCAACACTGCTAGAAAATGGTGGGACTCTTAAAAGTGCTAGTACAGCTTCTCTACTAAAAGAGTCCATTTATGTAATAAGCTGTTGCTATGAAGATGAAACAGAATGGGGAAAAGAGGTACTAATTCTGATCCATCTCGCTTTCTAATCGTGTTCAAAATGTACTGATTGTTCAATCTAACTACTTTGAAAATGCAGATTGGCTGGATATATGGTTCAGTCACTGAGGACATATTAACAGGCTTCAAAATGCACTGTCATGGCTGGAGATCCATATATTGTATGCCTAAAAGGCCCGCATTTAAAGGATCAGCACCGATCAATCTATCAGACCGTCTTCACCAGGTCCTTCGATGGGCACTTGGTTCTATTGAAATCTTCTTTAGCAGGCATTGTCCTCTCTGGTATGGATATGGTCGTGGTCTCAATTGGCTCGAACGTTTCTCATACATAAACGCCACCATTTATCCATTCACGTCTATTCCCCTTGTCGCTTATTGCACTCTACCTGCTGTATGCTTGCTCACAGGAAATTTCATTGCACCTAAGGTAAAATCCTTATATTTCCATTGATCAAGTTATATTGAACTCATCAAGAAAGATAATTCATTCTGTTAAATGTTGCAGCTTGACAATATTGCTAGCTTGTGGTTTTTGTTACTTTTCATTAGTATTTTTGCAACAAGCATTCTTGAAATGAGATGGAGTGGAGTAGCGATAGATGAATGGTGGAGGAACGAACAATTTTGGGTGATCGGAGGTGTTTCAGCACATCTATTTGCTGTGTTCCAAGGTTTACTAAAAGTGTTAGCTGGTGTGGAAACAAACTTCACAGTAACATCAAAATCCGGAGACGATGAAGAATATGCAGAGCTTTATGCATTCAAATGGACAACTCTACTCATTCCACCAACCACATTGTTAGTCATAAACATTATAGGAGTTGTTGCTGGTATCTCCAATGCTATAAACAACGGGTACGAGTCATGGGGACCGTTGTTTGGGAAGCTGTTTTTTGCAATCTGGGTGATTCTTCATCTCTATCCATTCTTGAAAGGACTTGTTGGTAGAAACAATAGAACTCCTACAATCATCATTGTCTGGTCAATCTTACTTGCTTCCATATTTTCACTTTTGTGGATTAGGATTGATCCATTTTTGGCGAAAACAGACGGTCCACTTCTTGAAGAGTGTGGATTGGACTGTAACTAGTTTGTGAGTATAGTAGATCCACTTCTTGTTGCTTTGGCTATTTGGTTTTTCTTTGGGATTCTGTTTCATTAAACTTTTGTACAATCCATTGAGCTATATGTATGTCAATAGAACTCCAGCAAATGATCTTTTTTTGCACAACACATAATGAAGGCACTACTACATGGTCTATCATCGCTCACTATTATCAACTACTATCATCGTGATCGCCTACCATTATCAGCTATCACCCGATGCCATTACTACAATAAACCGTCACCACCACTGGTCACCATTACAATTATCACCACCATTAACACAATAACCATCAATCACTATCGATCATCATTATCATGGTCTTCACTATATATTGCCAAACACCATTATCATTTACTACACCATTAGTTATTCATATTATCCACCACAAGTATCAAACTTCAGAACCATCGATCACTTCCATCAGCGACCATATTAATACCACTAGCTATTACCTACAACACCTGTTAACTTAGGAAAAAATCATGTGTATATATGTATATCTATTTTGAGAATTAGACAGAAACTAGGATATAATTAATTGTGTTCCCATGAGGAACATATGAGTGTTCTTGTGCCATTGGGACAAGGCCTCGGAGCTGCTTGTGAGACCAGGGTTCAAATCTAGCTAGAGCACTATTTCATTATTTTTATTTTATGTTTTACTTAGAAACTAAATATTGGTGCACTCGAAGTCTTCAAATCATGGGCTACGCAACAACCACCGTCACTAGCTATCAACATCACCAACCACCACATAATTTTTAAAAAATATGTTGTTGATATAATTAGATTAATCTAGAATTTTATTAAACTTTTTATTTATTAATTTTTAAATAAAGACAACAAAAAAAACTATACTTACAAGTTACAAATGTTGAAAAACAAATAACATAATTATTTAGTATATTCAAATTCAAACATTTAAATCTTAATGCATATTTTAATATTCAATATTTTAATTTTAATAAAAGCAAATAAGTCCTTACATAATTACTGAACAGACAAGTTCCAATATATGACCATGGAAGTGTCAAGTTCTAATCAATAATTGAGATTAACATATTCCAAAGATAAGATTTGTTGTCGTCACATACCAAGACAATGAATTAAGCCCTT
The DNA here is from genome assembly GCF_900185275.1 of Solanum verrucosum. Lineage (NCBI taxonomy): Eukaryota > Viridiplantae > Streptophyta > Magnoliopsida > Solanales > Solanaceae > Solanum > Solanum verrucosum. The sequence goes on from NW_026019954.1 coordinate 2,469,000, forward strand.
AATTGCTAATTTACTATACGTGGAGCAGTGCTTCCATTAGTTTTTTTTTTCCCCATGATGATCACTAATTAAACTGTATTTATTATCAGACAAGTGTAACTTTAATAACTGACCAAATTGGATTCCAAGGTATATAGTATAGATTAGCCTTTTTGAAGGCATAATTACTTTGCCAATTAATTCCTATCCCATGTTAGTGCCAAACATATATCACTATCAACTACCAACAATTTCAATTGGCAATTGCAACATTTAATTTATTGATTTGTATTCATCATTAGTTATATATGATGCTCTTAAAAATGAGCATAAACGATCCATTAAATTATATAATCTCCTTTTACTGCTCATAGGAATGTATATAATTAAAGTCACTTTGTAGTGATCAAAGAAGTAAAAAATAAATAAAGAGAAAATGACAAATATTGCCCTTTCTATATGTTTGGAAGTAGATTCAAAATAATCTCTTAAATATGCACTAAATTGTTTTGGACCCATGAGTTCATCAAAAAATAATATTATTAGTCTCCGTCAAATAAGGATGTGCATAGGTTGGTTCGATTCGATTTTATGTACTATTGATTTGGTTTTCAAATTTTAAATAAGTCAAACTAATAATCAAATCAATAAGATTTTTTCTTATCGATTTTTGATTTATCGACTATTAATCCTTAATGGTTCGATTTCGGGTTAACTAATAAGAAAATGTTCATAAAACAAATATATGACTTCTCCAACAATTTGGCACGACAGAACAATAATGTACCTTACGTAATGCTCATAAAATAGCAACAATAAATAACTAACATGAAAAAAAACTTGTACAAGTGCAACACAAATGAAAGATTTAGGATGAATTGAAGACTAAAAAGTAAAGATAGTAACCAATAAGGTACTGATATTGATACTTAATACATGTAGGGGTAAAGAAGTAAATTACTATAGTCTTAATGGGTTATCTATTTACCCATAACCCAATATTAAAAAATCAAAACCAAACCGATAATCCAATATTTTTTTTTATATATAAAACCATTAAAAATACGTTAACTAATAACCCAATAACAATAAATCAAGGGAAAAGGGTTTGATATAATCCTCAACTTTGTCATTTAGAGATGATATACCCCTCGTTATGAAAGCGGCTCATATATACCCCTACTATTATACAAATGGCTCACATATACCCTTTTCCTCTGACGGAAATGAAAAAATTAATTTTAATTTAATTTTTTAATTATTATTTTTTTTTAAAAATAATCCCATATGGGCATATTTAATCATCCTCAAACATATTTTTTTTTTTACTTCTTTTTGTTTCAATGACTAATATAGATTTATTATTTTGATGGTCAAATTTATTTATGTTTCACTAAAATTCTTGTAAATTTATTATAGATGACCCAAAAAAAAATTCCAAGTACAAAACTTAAATTACAATATAGCCGAAAAAATAGTTTTAAATCATAATATAGCCACAAAAAAATAGTTTTAAGTTTTTTTTTATATTAAGGAATGAAAGAAAAAAATAAAATAAGAATAAGAAACTCAAATAATGATAATCTAAGAAGTCAAAAAATAATTTATGTGTGAAAAAGATTAAAATACACCTTGAACTTTGCTAGAAGGATCATATAAACCCCTAAATGATTTTTAAAAAAATTAAAAGTTAAATATATAAATTTAAAACTAATATTTTCACTCCCGTTAAATGAAGGGTATATGTGAGCTCATTTTGTAACGGTAGGGGTATATGCAGGACCGTCTTAACCCCTAGGCCACTAAAGTCATCGCCTGGAGCCCCATATTTTTGGGGGGCCCATTTTTTAAAAACAATTACTTCTATGTTATTTTAAAAAATAAATAATAAATAAATAAATAAATATATATATATATATATATATATATATATATATGTACTATGAGTGCTATGATTTCTATTAAGGAAATTGCATATGAGATGAAAATGAACTTGAATTTCGTAAGAAACAACTTAATGAAAATATGGATTACAAAACCACAAAGTCCCTTGAAGAATCTTTTAGAATTGATTACTTTACATATGTAGAGTAGATCAAACTATTTTTTCACTTCAAAATAGATTTGAACCAATTGAAGCATATGAAAATATTTTTGATTTCTTGTTTAGTGGTAAAATATTGAGATCACTAGATAATGAGAATTTTAAAAAATGTTGTGTTAACCTTGAACTTTCTTTAACACGTAATAGTTATTCTAATATTTGATGATTTAGATTTATTTTTTGAATTAAAAGTATTAAGAGATATGATACACGTAGAAGATAGTCATCTAATGAAAATACCCAATCAAATAAAAAGACTTGATTCTTTTCCAAATACACATATTGCTTATAGAATAATGTTAACAGTTCTTGTAACCTTTGCCTCAGCCGGAGGAAGTTTTTTTAAATTAAATTTGATTAAATCTTCTTTAAGATCAACGATGTCTCAAGAGAAATTGAATGAATTAGCTATATTATCATTTGAAAAGAAATTATTAAAACAAATTGATTATAAAATAGTACTTAATGACTTCGCATCTAAAATAGCTAGAAAAGTAGATTTTAAATAAAAATACATATGATGAAAAACAAAATGTTAGGGGCCCTCTCTTAAGTTTCGCTTTACGCCCCTAATGTTGTTGAGTCGGCCCTGAGTATATGTGAACCGTTTGTATAACGGTAAGGGTATATATGAGCTACTTTCATAACGAGGGGCATATCAGCTCCAAATGACAAAGTTGAGGGGTATATTAGGCCTTTTTCCCATAAATCAATAACAATTTTTGCAGCTTAATTTATTGATCGGTTCAATTTTTGCACACCTCTATCGTCAAATATTTACAGAACTTTGTATGTTAGTAACACATAGAATCTTAATAGCTCATCGATTGATTGACTACATAAACAAGCGGTTGAAGAATTAATTTATATTCTTCCCCCAATGACTTCTTCAATTTTCAAAAACTTTCATAAATGTCCACTCTTAATTATCAATCATATCAATAGTTTAGTATATTAATTATCAATCATATCAATAGTTTAGTCTATTAATTTGCTTTGTATATAATGTGTTTGATTGCGCTATATCGATTTACTCTGTATTAGAATGAATTTATTTCAGATCATAAACTTTAAAAACTTATTTTCTTTTTTAAAATTTGTGTCAACTCAAACTAGATTAATTAAAGTGGAACAGAGAGAGTAACTTTTTAAGTGAAGAAACCAAAAGGAGGTGGATTTTTTTCCCCCCTAAAAGTTGTCCATCATAAAGTAAAAGAAGTTAAAAAAAAAAGTAGGGAGATGATGATTCATGAAATTAAGGAATTGCTTTCATGACGTAGTGCACTTTAATTATAAACTAGTGAATTAGTGGAATTTGCTCACGCAACTCCACTTTTCAACTAATTCATTCATCATCCTTCTATGATGCAGTCTCAATTAATTATCATATACTATATAGTTCTTGATATATATGCTGATGAAATGATGTAGGACTTGTTTCCAATAAGACCTAGATTTTCTTTTTGCTTATTAAGCCTAATCTTTTATTGATTATGACATGATCCAAACATCAATTTTGTGACACAAAACGTTAGTAAGAATGCTAAGTCACGTTTATGGTTCAAAGTCGAGAGATCAAAAGTCAGAACTATTTAATTTTTAAAGTAAAATTAATTCGGAAAAATGATTTCCACCCTAGAACGAATATATACGTATTAGAAGACATATGGTGTCGTCAATTTTAATTTAATTCCAAGTTAAAAAGGACTATAGGTCCAAAAAAAAAAAGTTAAAGTATGACTGAGTGTGAACTAGTGAGACCTTATTGACTTATAGTGAATCTAACATACATAATTTAATTAAAGTATAGCAGACGGCAGTGTGTCAGCAATTCACCGCACGAGCACATACACTTAACCATAACAGCCCCCCCACCTCCCCCCCCCCCCCTATTTTTTTACTGTATCTTTATTTTTTCTTATTGGCTTTTGGACCTTAGTGTATATGACAGACAGGTTTGAAATTGAGCTTCTACCTTGTGATGATGATTCGAAGGGTTATTCAAGTGGTAAAACATTTAATTTTAAATGTCCAGATACATATATCTAGAGATATATGAATTAAAATTAGGTATAATTTATTTTAGATATGTTATATCTAAGTGATTTTACATGCATCTGAGATACTAGACAAATCTCGTTCGCCTCTTTCATCTCCCTCCCATCTCACTCGCCACTCTCTTATGCATATGGTATCCCAGATACATACCGATACATGTCTCTAGTGTGATTCACATGTATCTAGAATACATGACTATCTTGCTCGTCACTCTCCTATGTATATGATGGTATTCCAAATACATGTGAATAACACCAGACACATACAAATACATGTATCCAGTGTATCGAGGATATATGACTATCTCGCTCGTCTTCATCCCTATTTTAGTTATCTGATAGCAATAATACATATATCTAAATGTATATTCGTCAAAATATGGAAGAAATTCTTAATTAATTGTAAAATATTTAATTATTTAAAAGTATAGATAAAATTAATATATGTGATATGAATGTATGTCTAATAAGATAATTTTCCCTTTAAAAATACCTTGAAATGACGAGATAAATTGTCACAATTATTTCCTTTTATTCCAATTTATTTGTCTGATTATTTTAACCTTATCGAACTCCGTTCCTCCCGTTTGTTTATCCGAGAGAGTTAGCACCAATGCTTTACTTCTTAAATATTCTTCTTTCAGAAAAAAGAAAGATTAAATTGTTGGTTCGTGTATAGTTCATTAATACTTATATACTTACTTTAATTATAAAAAGGTGTTTATGATATGGTCCCCTCAATTATTTACTGATTCTAATTTTTGTGATACCTTGCTCACCATCAGTCTTCCTGTGTCCTAGACAAAAAATTCAAAAATAAGTAAACATATAAATAACTAAAGTAATTAGTTTTCTTTCTTCTAGAAAATTATTTTTACACTAATTGAACTCCGTCATTTGTCTAACCAAGAGAGTTGGCACACTGCTTTGTGTATGGGTTAAAATTCAATTTTCAAGTTCAAACGTATCAAAATGTGACGTGTGACCATCAGAATCTAGTTAAAACTAACTCAGTGACGTTGAGATTGAGTGTGGCTTTGTGTAAGGTTAGATCTATTCTTTTGAAGTTTGAGACAAATCTAGTTCGAAGCAAGGAGATCAGAACAAAAAGTTTATTGATAGTCGATATAAATTCTCTAATGTAATGTTACATAACAATTCACAGGCCCTTTATTACTTTCTACAAATTCAATTGTTATCTCGAATCACCAATTTAGGGTTATAAAAACTTTGGTTGCTTGAATATATTTTTCGGGAAAAAAAAATGAAATTGAAGATTCTTGTATTGTTTATATACTTTTATGTTTTCAATATTAAAAGAAGACTATGATCTGGTCCCCTCAATTATTGACATATTCCAATTTTTAATAATAACTCGTTTATCATCCTCTTCTTTCCTTCCACAATGTACTAGACAATTCAAATTAAAAAAACAATACAAGAAATCCAAATTTAAAAAAATAATAAGAGAATTTATTTTAAACAAGCATACTACTTTTACGATGATTAAACTCCGTTATTTAGATAACCACACTACTTTTATGTATCATTTATGTTCTAGCTCCCTCGGTTATTGATAGATTCTAATTTCTCTCTTCTTGGATACAACAATTAATTACATATAAGCAAATTTTATCTCTTCCTTGTAAAAATAGAGAAATTGTTTATTTCTAACGACTCACAAAACATACCATAGCAAATTTGGAAAGAAAGTATATAAATAACAAGAAATTAAATAAGAAAAGAAAAAGGACCTTATAATACATTTTTATTATAATAATAATAAGGCAAAGAAATGACAATAATAAGGGTACCATTTTTATATTCCCAGCTGGCTTTACTTTAGATGGGGTTCTCATTGCTGGCCTGCCCCAATCAGAGGGACAACAGGTGTCACACCACTTACCAGGGAATCTCATAGTAAATAAAACACATGACCAAAACTATTTCCTTTTTTCCAAATTACATAAACCACAAAAAGAAAAATCATCACAACTCAATGTAATTTCATAAATAAAGTTAAAAAAATAATATATATATATATATTATATCTAATAAATCTTCGACTCGATAGAAAAATTACTCAGCTCAAAAAGAATCATGGTTCTTCTAAAACCTGCAATTTTTTTGAGATTTTCTACTAATAAAGCAATTGCATACATAATAATAGTAGTAGTAATTAAAATGGCTGCATACAAATTATTAACTGAAACCTTACAAAACTCAGCCTAGAAATTTTCATGTAGAGAGAGAAATATATTTATATAATCATCACATCATGCAGATCTTACTCTAACAACATGTATATACATACATATTATATAGCAGCTTTGATATGCATTTTTTGTGTGTGTGGGTAACGTACTAATTAACCACATCACGTTTGATTCGTGATCCATACATGGAGCCTACTAAAAATCTCCACTACCTAAACGGCGGCGACAGTCTCGCTTGTGGCGGAGACATCAGATCCCTTCCCGGCGGCAGCGACGGAGTTCGTCATATAGTCCTTCCTAGATGCAACCAACGAACACTTGTCCTTCTTCTCATCTAGATTCATTTGCTGCTGTCTACACTCTAGACTGCAAAAAGCACTATCTCCTCTGCAAATTCAACAATTCAAACAAATTAAGTAAAACAGTGCATATATATGTAAATTGACTCGAACAATAGGATTATAAGCAGATTAAAATTAGTACCTGTACATGTAGATATCGCGGCCAGGGATTAAGCGGCGTTTACAGAGGAAGCAAGCTTTCAAAAAATTAGAAGTTTCTAGAAAATCAGCAGATTTACGGCGGTTTCTGGCGGAAACGGTTTTAGGTGCGGTAAATAAACGTTGTTGATCTAGCTGTTGCTGAGTGTTTGCAGGTGAAATAGGATTGTGAGGATCGAATGGATTATTGTAATTAGTAAGAGAAGAATTAGGGTCAGGATTATGATTGAGATTGAGATCTAAAGTGAATTCTGTCATGCTGCTTGTTCTCTTCATGGGTGGCCGAGTCCTCTTCCCCAGCAACATTTTTTTCTTCTTCGATTTAGAGAGAGAAAGAGAAAAGAGGAAGAAGAAGAGTGAGAGTGGGGAAGATGTGTTGGGAAGATAAAGGCGAGAGCCAAAGCACAAGGACAGAATCTCCACCCTTGATTGTGTATTATTTCATCACATATTTTATAAAAATATCATTTTCTCAGATTCCATCTCGTTAAAACCTCTGGCTGTTTGATTAGAAACCAATTATGCTAAGATTATTAATTATGTTATTACTTGTCCATTTTGACAAATCAAGAAAGGACAATTTTTTTTTTACTATTATATCCTCAATTAAATGACTAATTATTTTGAAATATGTAAAAAATTTCATCCACTTCATAATTAATAGGAGTAAAATGGTAAATTTACTATATCATTAATTATTTTCTTAATAGGTGTACATATTTAAAAGTGGACAAGTAATTTGGGACACAAGGAAGGGAGTATATATGTGGGACTAATTAGTGTTTCTAAGTGACAAAGCAGTTTTTTAGAAAAGTTCTCAAAAGACTACTTTCAAATATTGGATAAACACAAATTTGTTTTGTGATATTGATTTAAAAAAATCAATTGATTAATCAAATATAAATACCTTATTTTATTTGTGAAATAAAATACTTTTCAAAATAAATATAGCCAAAATAGACTTCTAATTTATATGGTGCAGTTTTCACTAGATACTAAATTTAAGAATTCTTTTTATTATATTTATTGTTTCAAATAATTATAATACTTGTGTAGCTATATATAATTATCTCAATAAGATAAAAAAAATTAAAATTATATTACTTTTAAATATATGAAAATATTTCTTTTTTGAAACAAATTAAAAAGAAAAAATTATAACATAAAATTAGACCGAAAAAAATATTAACGGTGTTTCCTTTTTAATCTTATCAAACTAAGAAATAACATATGTTTTAATTTCTAAAAATGATCTAATCTTAAAATACTGTTTCGTTTCAAAATAAATGTCATTTTAGCTTTAAAAAAATAAAATAATTGTATTAAGGAGTGTCACTTCAAAAATTCAAGTTTTTTCAACTATAAATTTTTTTCAATAAATATTTATTAAATAATAATAATTTAATAAATTAATATTTATTAAAATTTAAAATATAAATTATATTAAAGCAATGTTTATTTTGAGAAGGAAAGAATTGACATTGAATTAGCGTTACATAGTACGACTTTTTGATACACACCACTAATATAAAAGTCCATTCATTTTTTATGAGTGAGAAAAATGAAAAGATATGTGTACCTTAACTTTCATTATCACTCAATTAAAAGTGTAACTTAATATTAATATACTTATATGGAGTTTTAAATTTTGTGCTAGACAAAGCTCTTTTACATAAAGTGAAATGACCGAAATATGTAACTTTTATTTTAAAATTTTAATTCACTCGATTAAAGTTAAAAAGATGAATAGCAAATATTCATCATTAATATATTTGGAAAAGAAATGAGAATCAGATGTGATTGATCATATAAACATCCTTAAAATTAAACAGAAAATCAACTTTTTTTTCTACGAAAAAGTTTTGAATATATGTTATATACATGGAAATTTTGTAGGATTCTTTAAACGAGTTCTATTTCAATTAGAGTTCTTAGAGACGCCTCTATCCTAAATCCTAACTCATATCTATATAAAATGAAAATTTCGTAAATTCATGAAATATTAATAAAAAGATCAAGATGTAACCAAATACTACACATTATTATGAATGAAATATTCTTATTCCGTCATATATTTTTTGTGATTGCAATTTATCTTTCTGTCATATTTAAAATTCGTTGCAAACATATATGATATACTCTTCCACCAACTATTTTACAAATTAGATGTATAGTATATATATTTTTAATATACATTTTTGTACATATTTTATAGGATAAATGACCAAATAATTCAAATCCGTAATAATCCATACTAAGATTGAAACTTTGTTTTTCATCTAAGATCAATTTTTATCTTTTCAAAAGAAAAATATTTTTATAAATCATGGGTTTGGACAGCACAATAATTCTTGAATTAAAATATTAAATGAACCCATCAAATATTAATTTTGATTTGACATAGTAATATAAATGGAGAAATAGTTCATGATTTGATTGTTAAATAGTAAAACTTGTGGTTCGTGGAGAATTTCCATTTTCAATTAATCATCTCATTAAGACAATCCAAATGTCGATTCTACTTGGCCTTAATTATCAACCTGCTGGTTTGTTGCAAAAGTAGAAAATATCGTATTTGTAATGAAGTTTCCAAAGAAAATGAATGATCACACTAATAATAATTACATTGGGACACTTAAGCAGTAAAAGGGTCATTAAGAAATCAAGTCATTCAATAATATTTGATAACCAGAAGTATCTGATTATAAAGTTGTCAAAAAAAGCCAGCCCAGTCCCATCCGGTCCAAACCTCGCAGGCACAAAAAATTTGATTGGTAATGGCGGGCCGGGAAGGGCCTGAAAATGCTCAACCCAACCTTACCCTAGAAGGGTCGAGGGCTGGGGCGGGCTAGTCCTTTTTTTAATTTTTATTTTATTTTATTCTTTTTAGACTTAAAATTCTATAACATCAAGAAAATGAGAAGATTTTCAAATAAAATATGACAAACAATGATGTTGTTTCAATAACACTAGCAAAACATCTAGTGTAATTAGCATGTATTTAGGATACTAGATACGCGGAATACATGTATCTGGTGTGATGCATCCAGATATGCGAGCGAGATTAGAGAGTGACAAGTGAGATGGGAGGGAGGCGAGGGCACTACTAGCTTTCTCTATGTATCCTAGATACATGTGAATCCACTTGATTAAAGTATATCTAGAACAAATTAATCTAATTTTGAGTCCACATATCTTGAGATACATGTATTCAGACGTATCAAATTATGGTAAGAATCGTAATATTACAACATAGCATGCATTTAAGCAATTAGCTCATATACTAGTGAGATTGTTGTAAGTTACCCTTAAATAAATAGTTTTGGCCCATGGGCTGACCCCGGTCCGACCCCAATCAAACCTCAAGAGCCAAGGGCTTATATGGGTCGGACTTATAAACCCTAATTTTAAATGGATTTAAAAAAAATCCTATCCCAACCCCAACATCGGATTGGATTGGCTCGGTCCCATGAGCTAAACTTTGACGACTCTATCTAATTATAATCTTTTTCAAACTCTTGTTGAGTATAACTGAAGTTCGCCAATCTTAGCTGTAAATATGGTTTAAGTATTCTATAAATAAAAATATATAACCTAATTATCTACGTTTAAAAATTTATAAATTTATAAATTTATAAAATTCAAATTCTAAATCCGCTCGTTAAATTATTAAGTATTTTTAGGAGTGGGGAAGAACAGCTTAGTCAGTAGTATCCCATGAAATGGGCCCATAAATGTGCCATTATTAGAAGGGAGATTCAATGGGTATTTGGTGAAATAGTCCCACTCAATGAATTCGTTTGTCCCCCTCATCAAAATCTTAACCACACAATTTCATATTCCACTTTTTTACATTATTAAATTATTTGTCTGATATTAATTTGATATGAAATATGATAAAAATAAAATTTTATGGTTATAAATTAAAGATATATAAAACGTATTAAAAAAATATTAGGTAGAAAGTTAAAAATAAAATTTAAAAGTTATCCAAAAAAGGAAAATAACATTTTTTTTGAAAATGACTAAAAACAAAGTAGGACAAATAAATTGAACTACTTACTTTTTTTTCTTACTTTTTATTGCTTTTTTATTCTCCTTTTACATAAGAGTAATGTAAATACTACATCAAAAATGACCTTTAACAGAAAATAACTAACGATAATAGTTTAATTGTCGTTAAAGATGTTTTTTTGGAGGCGATTAATTAAACTACTTGCTTTTTTTTCTTATTTTTTGATGCTTTTTTATTCTCCTTTTACATAATAGTAATGTAAAGGAAAAATCACACCATATACACATTTAAGGGTCAATATTACAAGTTTTAAACACATTCTTAAAATATTCTTACTTATAACAGTTTATTTACGGGTTATAACATATTACTTAAATTTAACTTTATTTAAAAATTAATTACAGGTTTATTTAAAAATAATTAATCTCTTTATATTTTTATATTATTAATTATTAATAGCTAGCTAATATAATTTCAGTTCCTTTTTTAAAATCGAAATCATCAGTTACACGAATTTAGGGATTTTACATTGATTAGACTTCCCTTTTTACCGTTACACTCCAATTAATTTTATTTAAAAATCAATTTCCATTTATTTAATAAATGATTAATCTATTTATGGTTTATTATTATTAATTAATAATATGTAATTAAATTGATTTCTGTTCCTTTTTTAAATCTGAAATTATCAGTTACATAGATATAGGGATTCACCTACAACAAGTTTCCTTCTTTACCGTTATCACCTCCCATACGTCAATCCCTCCCCCCTCCCCCCTCCCCCCACACTCATCCAGTTCTACATGCCATTAACACACTAGCCCAATTTTACCTTCATCTATCACATCTTTCTCACCACCAAACTACACTAACTTTACAATCCTCCATTCAATTTAGTTTTTTCAACAAAACCATGTCGAAGAAAATGGTTGTAACTCCTCGAAAGATCCCTCGATTAGTCGAAGGAACTTCTACGGATGAAGTTCATGCTCCATCTTTCAACATTTTGACTCAAACACCGCTGCCAAACATTGTTGAAACTCCGGCTAGGGGTAATTCATCTCTATTGAAAGATCAAAAACAGAAAAAAAAATGACTCAAATAAAAGGGTGAGTCCGATAAATCGAAAGGGGAAGAAGAGGAAGGGGAAAAATGTTGAAACCCCTTTTGATTCTGATTCTGATTCTGATTTTGTTACTGAATCAAAAAAAGAAAAAAAGAAAAAAATAATGAATGTTGAAGTTGCTCAGTCGTCAAAACCATCTACAAGAAGATCCAAAAAAAAAGAAGGAATCAGAAGTCCCAACACCTAAAAAAGACAAAAAAAATTGTTAGGGTAAATATTATATTCAATTTATTTTCACATTATTAAAACTACTGATTTTTTCCTAAAAATATCACATTATTCTTATATTATTTTCGAAATAGTTGTTTGAATGAAACGTGTATGAAATCTGATTAATATGTGTATGATTCTGATTAAACAGTTGATTGTTGGATATTGTATGATTTGTGATATAATAGTGGTATACAAATGGTATGAATTGTGTTTTAACAGTAGTGTGATTGTCTATTAACTGTATATACAAAGAGTGAGAATGGCGCGATCAGTGAGAGTGAAGTTACTGGTACGATTGCTAGCAAATTTGGTGGACCTCGCATAGCAAAAGAACATGTTCCGGATACCACCAATTATCCTACACCAAGACCACGTACAAGAAATTTGAAATAGTTGATTGCACCTTCTACTTTTTTAGAATTACATGTTTTTTTTTTTTTACTTTTGAACAACTTTTTTGTATTTAAGTATTTGATGATATATAATATCATATGTTTTCTTCCAATGAGATATCATCTACATATGAATTACTGTTTGGCTATTATAATTTCAGGATACTAGTAATATACAGATTTCATACCATTTGGATTCACTATTTTAAAATATTAGTGTGAATCCAAATTGTACAATTAACGGATGAAACGTGTGTGAAATTTTATTAATATGTGTATGACACTCAATTTAATGTTTGATGGTTGGATATTGTATTAATTGTGATATAATATTGTTATACAAATGATATACATTGTGTGATTATATGAAATTGATTTATTGTTAGTATAATATGTGTGATATAAACTGAAGTTCGTATTGGAATGAAACTTGAATAAGATTGGTATAAAGTTTGTTATATATTACACTATATTTACACTATCTTATATATTAATCTGGAATAAATTTTATTTTCAAGTATATTAAATCTGTATAAATAATTAATGAATCGCGTATATGAAATCTGGAATCTAAAATCTGAAATTTGTACAAATATTTACACTATCTTATATATTAATCTGAAATAAATTTTATTTTCTAGTATATGAAATCTGTATGAATAATTAATGAATCATGTATATGAAATATGAAATCTGAAATCTGAAATCGGAAACCTGTACAAATAGTTACACTATCTTATATATTAATTTGGAATAAATTTTATTTCTAAGTATATGAAATCGTAAAGAAATCTACATTAGCTTTCTTTTGATCTAAAAAAGCCCGCACACCAACATCATTGTGGATACTAACAGGGGGACATCTATCACTAACTATATATTTCATCTCTATATTGTGAATATTAACATCTATCATTAGTTGCGATGTTATCGCACTTACTAGACCACTATAAAGACTAGAATACTCATATATAATCCCCTCCATCTGAAAATCAACATATTTCCCTGCTTCATTAAAAAAATAAAATAACAATTACTCTTACATAATACAAAAAAAACAAAATTATACACACTTGTCGTTATTTTTTCATACAAAAATCATTCAAACAGTAAACTACAAACATATTTCATTAAAAAATAAAATTTCAGATTTCATACCCACTTAATACAAATTTCATACATACAATCATCATTTACACCAAATTTATACATTTCTCATACCAAATAGTTCATTCCTTTCACACAAATTTATACATAATTGACAAAACTTATATAAACAATAACATTTCACATTTCATACCAACTTAAAACATTTTTAATACACTTATTCAAACTTCAAAATAACTTTTTTTACTAACTAGTTAACACACTTTCATACCCACTTAAAACAACTGTCATACAATTCTTCAATACACTTTCGTACCAAATTAATTACAATTACACTAACAAATTCATTCAAAACTATACATTTTAATTCATTTTTTCACGAAAAAAACCAGTAATCAATAATATTACAGAAACTTACCAAGAAAAAAACCAGTTATCAATAATATGGTGACACTAAACCACTACCAAAAACCAGAAACTTATCAAGAAAATCACTAATATTACAATTTCACAACAACTAATAAGTATTATGAACAAAACGTATTGTTTATACAAAAAAAAAATATCACATTCAATATAGTGGCGATTTACAGTTTCATTTTTTTTTTCTATTTCATTGAAATCCAAATAAAAATAGTAAACAATTAAAAATACTCACCTGAAGCAACCCATCTTCCGCCATGTTTAATTAATATTGATACGTAGTTGTCCATCACAAAAAAAAACACGTTTTTTCAACAAAAAAAAAATCAATTTGTCGCCAGTGACAATTTCTGGAAGAAAAACGAAGAGAGAGAAACGTGAAAGAAAAATGGATAAAATCTGATTTTTAAATTAATTTTAACAAATTGGAGTGAATTAAGGAAACTGAATATTCTTAATTAGTTTGAAATCCCTTAATTCATGCTAATTAATAATTATCTTAAATTAATTCAAATTTAAGATAATCCCTATTTCCGTTTTTTTCATTTTTTCCTTCAAAAACGTTTTATTTTAATTTTTTTTAAATATTTTTATTCTTTTTAAATCAAATGTTTTTAATTACTAAATTTTTATTTTTTTTAATAATATGTTACAACCTGAAATTTTTAATGTTATAACTTGAAAGTCTAAATCTACTCCTATAACTCGAAAATATTAGTATAATATATGTCATATTAGAAATTTTCACTAATGTAAATACTATATCAAAAATGATCTTTAACGGAAAATAACTAACGATAATAGTTTAATTGCCATTAAAAATATTTTTTTAGAGACGATTAATTACTAGTTACAATTACAAATTCTTTATAAATACTGTTAAAGTCTATACAAACATTGGACCTAATACAATTAACTAATGTGATCACATCACCCTATATTTCTAAGATTATTTTGAAGGAAAATGGAAAGAAAAAAAGAGTTGGAAGGGAAAAATAATATAATACTCCTACAATACTAAAAAATTCTGCTCTTTTTTCATTTTCCTTATTTATATATTTTATACTAATATTAATGGAAAACTATATTAAGAGAACCTTTATGACTAATAATCAAATATCATTTTGATTGAGTAATAATAAATGGGAGGATTTGCACAAATAGGAGGATTTAAGGCCACTGTTGGTCCAATTGTTCACAAGTTTGGCTACCTTCATTCTCTCATCTTATTAAATCGTTAACAAGTTTAGTTCGATGATTATATCTTTGACTTGTCCATAAGTTTCATTGAATATAATTAAAGTTATATAATAAAATTCATATTAGACAATTAAATATAAATATTCTGACAAATCTAACAACGGTATTTTTTAAAAGAGAGAATCCAATAAGCATTTGGTCTAAACGATAAAAAATGATTCTAGAAGAGGGAGCCAAAAACGAAATTGAATGAACAAGATCCTAAAAGTCTATTTAACTAGGGATGACAAATGGGATGATACAATTATAAGATGAATTCGTATAAAACCATAAAAACTTCAATCCATCCACTTCCTTCTGCCCCGCTCTGCAATTTATTTATTTTAATTTTCAACCCGCCCCATCCTCATGTATAAACGAAAAAACAGCAAATCACCAATTTTAAAATTAGATTATTGCTCTGAGGTAAATCTTAGAACACTAGATTGAAGGAATACATAAGAGATTTGGGAAGCTCAAAGACGGTCACAAGTAGGCCAATTGGATAATAAAAGAATTTATGAGTTGGAATATATAAGGGTAATAATTATTACTACTTTAATTTATTCTTTATTTGATTCTCTTTCTTGGGAATTTTAAACAATTCCTTCTTTATTTTGATTATGAATTATAATCAAAGTCATGTTCGTATTTATTTTTTAACCTAACTTTTGTGCGTGTCATGCTCCTTCCAGACATATCATAAAACATAAACTTATAAATAATTGTGTGCACCTTTATCATGTTAATTTAGGATTTAAAGTTTACAAAATTTACATTTTAATTCTTTTAGATAAATAATTTATAAATATTATTTTTTTATAAAACAAAATTTGGACTAAAACTATTTGATGAATGTTATCGAACGTATATATTTTACTCTACACCCGGCTCTAATCATTAACTATGAGAGTCTTACTACATCAAAAATGATCTTTAACGACAATTAATTAATGATAATAGCTTAATTGTTGTTAAATATGTTTTATAAAAGCAATTAATACTCTTTGTAAATGTCCCTAAAGCCTATACCGACATTTGATCTAATGACAATTAACAAATGTCGGTAAAAACTTAAGCACTCTTTATTAATAAGTACTCCATCTGTGCCTTTATACTTGTCAATTTTTGACTTGACACACCTATTAAAAAAATATTGACTGGTATAGTGAGCTTATCATTTTACTCCTATTAATTGATAGGATCCCAAATATCTTTACTCACTATATTTTTCAAAGATATTAACTTAATGTTAATAAATTGAGGGTTAAATAAATTTAAAAAATGTTCTTTCTTGATTTGTCAAAAATGACAAGTAAAAAGGAAATATTGAATAAGTTAAAAAGGATAAAGAGAATATATTTATTACCGCTAAAAAATGTTTTTGTCGTAGTAGTGTTTGTTGCTTCATTAACAATCACCTATCAATTTTTTGTACGTGCTGATCTATTATTTATAAAGTTCAATTTGCAACATCAAAGTTCTAATATTACTTCAAATATGTTTTGGTTGTCGTTGTGGGGTAATTATCATTATTAGAAATAGATTATTTTTTTTGTACGTGCTGATTTATTATTTATAAAGTTCAATTTGCACATCAAAGTTCTAATATTACTTCAAATATATTTTGGTTGTCGTTGTGGGGTAATTATCATTATTAGAAATAGATTATTTTTTTTTGTGAACCAGTAAAAAATTTATACTATAAAATATGATTTTTTTTCACTTCATTATTATTGAATCGGCTCATAATAAAAATGCATGGCAGAAAGTAAATTTTCATTGAAATTTGAAAATAGTCGTTGGATATGTTTTCTTTTCTTACTCATGATTCAATCAAAATTTGTGAAAAATAGCCACTAAATATTTTTGAGTGGATAATTTCAATGCGAAAATAATATTATTTTTCTTTAGTCTATCACTCTATCTTACGCTCATTATCTCCCTTACGCATAATTTTGTTTGTTTTATTGTCCTTTTTTATCTTTTCTTTCCGTTCTAAGTTTCAACTGAAATATTAAGAAATTTGCCGCAATTAGCTTAAACAAAACACAATACAAACGGAAAGAAAATTTATTGTCCAAGATCATGATAAGATTATCAATTAGAGTAATTTACACTTTAATGGAAACAGTATTATTAATATTATAGGTTGAATTTAATTTATTGGTGCATGTTGCTCTATTATGACAATTTCCTCTTTAAAATAATTGTCATATTTTGCTTTTCGAGAGTCAATTTGATTAAGTTTTCAAGTTGAATTTGATTAGATTAATTCATTGTTATAAACTTAAAATTTTAAATATTCAAAAGCCATATGAAAAACAACAATTTCTTCTCATATCAATGGTCTTGATTTAAAAAGTACATCTTAAAATATTGATCAAAGTTCATATATATCGTTTAATACAAATGGATGGGGAGAATATCTGATAACTAAATGTATGCAAACGTACAATTGAAGTAAAGGCATCCAATTAATTAAATATGGTACACATTACACAAACAATACTAGCAAGTAAATCTATGTGTGACCAACAATGGTTGTGGTGGAGTGGTAAATACTCATTTATCCTTAACCAAAAGGTCTCGGATTTGAGCCCCTAGGGTACGGAGTCACCTTTGTCAGGGAGTGCTTTACCTCTCAAGGACTTCAAGAATACCGAACACCGGGTGGGAAACAAAAAAACAAAACTCTGTGTGTGAAGAAAGGGAATATGCCTCTAAATTAAACAAAAAATCCCACTAATCAATAACATAAAAATAAAAAATAGTAATCATAGTCCTCTAACATTGGTAAAAACATAAGTAAATTTTTTGAAAGTATTATGTTGATGAGGTCATAGATGGTATATCAAAATTAGTGAACTAATTAAATATCTTATTATTAGAGTAATAGTTACACATTGGAAAATGAAATAAAATGTTAGGTTGCTTCCATAACGGGGTTTTGGGGGTATCTCTGCAGATTACAGTCTTCATTTTTTGCCGTCGATGAGGAAACAATTCCCAAAATTAATACTCCCTATGTTCCTAATTACTTGTCCATTTTTAAATTAATACACATATTAAGAAAACAATTAATTACAGAGTGAGTATACCATTTTACCCTTACTAATTATGAAGTGGATGAAAAGTTCTACAATTTTCAAAGTAATTAGTCATTTAATTGAGGATATAATAGGTAAAAAAAATTATCCTTTATTGATTTGTCAAAATTGACAAGTAATTAGGGACAAATAGAGTATATTTAATTATTTAAAAGACATGTACTTTGATATATAAAAAAATAACTATGTACTTCAGGTTAAAGTTACGTCATTTTTACTAGTAATTGTACTTGGAGTAAGAAAAAAAAAAGAACCAATCAGGCTGGCATCAAGTTGTACAAGTGCCAGGCACCAGTCTATTTCCAATGTTCATTATTAAAATCATACTTATTTTTTTGGTAAATCCTTCTTGCTCCGTTTATTTTTACTTGTTTATTATACTAAAAATAGAGGTCTACTTTACTTATTAGGTCAATCGATAAGTAAAATGGATGGAGGGAAGGAATACTACTCCCCTGTTTCAGTTTGTTTGTCTGATTTTAACTTGATATGAAGTTTAAGAAAGTATTTTTTTTAAATCTCGTGTTTTTAAATTAAAGATATATAGAATGTATCAAAATATCTTTTAATCTTGTGATTTTAAACACATCACGTAAAAACAAACAAATTAAAACGGAGGAACTATATAATTTATCTAAATTTAATTTGATTAGTACAAGTGAGCATTAACTAAAAAGTTAAGTCAGGTGAGCCGTGTCACTGACTCGAAAGATTCTTACTTAGTGTCACAGGGTCTGGTCAGCCTTATCTAATAAGTACTTAATTTTCTATCTTAATATTAATCTAAACAGGAATTATGTGAGAATTATTTGCTAAATGTGTCAACATAAAATGTTTCATATAGACTATGTAAAAGTATTCAAAGCCTCAAAGGTTTATCTTTATTTGACTATATTTGATTTAATTTGGTATACTTAAGTCTAAAGAAATAATAAATAAAATAATATTTTTAATATATCAACCCTAATTATTAGAAATCATCTAAATGTTGAAAATTGATTGAATAGTACTTAATAATAAAGGTAAAATAGATATAAAAATTACAAAATAATTCTTGAATTATCAAACTAAATAAATAAAAATGAACATTTTTTTTTTTTAGTATAACGACAAGTAAAAGTGGACGAAGGAAATATTATTTTACACAAAATAGAACAAATTTGTGTTAAGACTATTCCCACACTCGTAATTTTGTATTTAAATTTCAAATTCATTAAACGGGTGTGTGTGTGTTCAATTTTAAAATTTTAAATATTTGTTTTAGTAAATATTGATGTAATAAATAAATGTATATTAAAGTTTTAGCTGCCTTTCGTTAAGGGCGACGAAAAAGTCCCAAGTATAAAAGCTAAAAAAATAGTTTAACTACTTAAAATTTCTATAAAAATCTGTATGATTTATTAGTATTATTATATATTTTCAGCATATGCCAACCAATTGATCTTACAATCATTTTTTTATTACATTATTTAATCTATTAATTATTTATTTCTATATAGGCATGTCAAATGTCAATCCTTCACTCCAAATGTCAAATGTTACCTACACAGCGAAAAATAGAAAAAAAAGAGAAATCCATAAACATATTTGGAAAGACTGATTAAGGAGAAATCTCAAGCTGCCAACCAGAACTAATTGCTTATAACAATTTCATACTGTTCTATAATTTTTTGGGATAAAGGTCTGAAAAATATCTTATTTTTGATCGAATTTGTTGTTGAGATACTAAACTTTCATGAGGACCTATTACCTCCTTAGACTATTTAATACCGTATTTTAAACATATATATTTGCCCACGTGGACATAAAAAATAATGCAAAATTATAAATAGTAATGTGTCCACGTGGGCACATATATACCTTTAAAATACACTATTAAATAGTTCAGGGGTAAAAGAATACGGTATTAAATAGTCTAGGGAGGTAATAGGTCCTCATGAAAGTTTAGTATCGCAACAACAAATTCGACCAAAGTTGAGATATTTTTCAGACTCTTATCCCTAATTTTTTTTATGTAACTTGTCTTTCATTGAAAATTCAGACAAATACGTACTTAGCAACAACAACATCAATTATACTAAATAGAATTCTCTCCGTTCTAATTTATTTGTCTGATTTTGACTTGACATAACGTTTAATAAAGTAAATAGACTTCTAAATCTCGTTATTTGAAACTAAATATATGTAAAAGTATGTATATATTAAAGTTTATACAAAATTTAAGATGTGACGAGGATCAGGGGCATGCAAGGCCAGTACTATATATTTCCTATTTCAATTCGTCTACAAACAACATATCAATCTTTTTCATCTTTGTTATATAAAAATGAGAAAGAATTTAAACAAGACTAGTACAACTATTTTTTTTTCTTCAAATTACATAGATGAATTGATTTGATTCGAATAATCACATTCGATAATATCCTAATTCCCAAAAAATCCAAGCATAAAATAACAAGAGAAAGAAGAAGAACATGGTGAATATGTGAATACTAGCTCCCAAATCATCCACGGCCACAAAACCAAATCTTGGAATCTAACTAGCTACGAGAGTTATTGTTGAAGAACAAAATTTGTAGCTTTCCACTCAATTATTCAAAGTTACATTGTTCTTTTCTCAAACGAGAATCTTTTTTGTTATTGTCATGTGTCCCACGTTAGTTAAGGAAATGAAATATATTATCTGACTCTTTTACATATTAATTTTGAACAATCCTCACTTCATGAGTTATCTTTTGAAATTGAATTTAATTTGATTCAAACTAATCCATTTTCCTTATCATCGTATCTGAGTCTGCCTTATCCTAATACTCCAATTTTTTGTTTATCCATGTTATATTGTCCACATGACTTCAAATGTCCAATTCAAGGAGCATTAGGAGATGGTAGCGCGTTAAAGGTTGAAAACAAGTTATTACCTTCAGAATATCCAAATAATCTTGATTTATTTGATGTTGATCTTTCACGAATGTTATACATACAAAATATCCATTTCTAGCTATTCGAATGAGCTTTAATGATTTTAGACAATCTTCACCTTATAAACTAGTTTTTTAGATTGAATGAGGATAAACATCCAACTTTTCTTACCAAACAATGAGTAGATGAATCTAGTAGGGTCATTTTAGGAGGCCTCAAATAATAACATATATACTCACTTTTCTAACTTTACACCTAAGCATGAACCTCTAACAATGTCACATTTCTAGTTTTGTCGTCAATGTCAACCACTTGTTTTAATTTCTACCTTTCATTATATTGTACATAGTTCTCCTATTTGTTTGGATATGTCCCACTCATTTTCTCTTTGCCTATTTAATTTCTTGTGACCTTTCTAATACTTAAGGGGTTCTTTTATACTTTTCATCGCATCACAAACGTACTATATATAAATTCTATTTTTTAAAAGCAAAAAATAATATATTAGAGGGTTTCATTTATTATATTTTGTCTTTCGCTTTCCACAAGACTCATATAATTTATAGTGGGGAATACTCTTTATTTATATTTAATGTTTTGATTGTCAAGCTTAGGCTTACCAAATTCACATATTTAATGATGAATATTAGGTGTTAAATCATCATTTGTAGAAAAATACACTCTTTGTATTGACTAGCGACCTTAGACTCTGATCAAGATTATATTACTTTCAACTAATTTAATAGTATCAACATATATACATTACATTGTATATTATAAGCTTTAATTGATACATTAAATTTCGATATAACATTTTTGGTCCCTAAGTTATTGGTAGCTTTTGGTCCTTGTGATGACATAATATATATTTAACATAACATATATGTAATTAATTAAGTGGTGAAATGGTTAATAATTATGATAAATTTATGAATATTCACAAAACAAATGGATCAAAAGTGCGAGATAATGATAAAAAAATGCATCTAATGTATTTCAGTTTTTTTCAAGATTAATTATATATAAACTATCATGTGTGTGAGTTTTCTACCAGCTACCACTAACAATTTATCGGAACACACCTCAACTATTAGGTGTGCGAGTTTCCTACTGAAACATTACCATCGTTTAGGTAGGAAAAGAGTATAATTGATAGTTGGGGACTTGATGTGTATGTTGATAAATAGTTGATAGTTTAGGAAGGAAACTCGCACAAATGCATGATAAATCGGAATGAATTAGACCCTTCACTGTTTAATTAAGTAAAGATTTAATGTTCTTTGTCAAATATCACATGGACGAAAAACATAACTTACCAATAATTGAGAAACAAAAATGCTATTAACCTAAAAAAAATAAAAAGATGAACAAGAATCTTTCCCTTAGAAATATTAAATATAAATACAATGGTTAGGTTGATATAGAAAGCTTGCAGCAGTGTGACAAGCCCAATCACTACATACACACATCTGAGAGCTACCTTTCATATTATTAGAGTTTGGAGCAGTCCACATATTGGGGGACCAAATTTATGTGAAGTTAGGTGTTGATCTTTTAACTTTAGTCAAGAAAAAAATAATAGTAATATATAATATATATCTCAAAAAAGTAGAATTTTCTTATTATGATAATTGACATTGTATTACTTCTCACCATTTTTTTTTAATGAGGATGGTTCATGTGGCATCAACAAATAATTTCTTAAACATATGTATACAATGACAATTACAGAGCCATAATTTTTATTAATGGTGGTCAAACTATATATATGTACATAAATAAAATAAAATGCACTTAGTTACATAGCATAATTTTTTAACGTTGGGTTGTCATTACCACTTGTGGAAAAAAGGTGGCTCCCCGCCACTGCCTATATGTTCATTTCCTTTTTCTTTTTGTATAACCTATTTGACATGTTTGAGTTAGTGTTCGATGATGATTACGATTTTTTCAAAAATAAACTTATCCGCACACAAGTTTATACCAAATCACATTAGTTTATCACAGTTAAAAGGGTATTTGTTGATAATATATATACTAATTTATTATGGCTATAAAGATTCAATTCATATATTCACTGATATGGTGTAAATATTCAATGTTCAAATGATTTTTTCTCGTTTCTAAATGTTCTCCACTAACCTTTTTACTCTGTAAGTTTGGATTTTTCAGATCTTTTATTCCACTTCACATTAAAAAATAAAGAATTTCTGTTTTTACTTGGTGAGTTGGGTTGAAATGAGCTAAATACAGGTTATAATTCAATTTTCCTCTTTATTATGATTATATATAGTATCAAATAAACAAAAAGTCTTTTGGAAAAAATATTTCGATAAATTTTCTCATGAATCAATTTGAATTACATATAATTCTAATTTGTTTATGAGCTGAAATTTATTGAACTTAAGTAGAATGAGTTAATAAATCGGATGAGTTATCATTTCATGAGTTAATTTTGCCACCTTTATAAACAATGAACAATAGAGTCGTTGATTATTGTACAACATAAATAGAACACTCATTGATATGGGCCCTTTATGTGGCCCAAATCTAGTCACACTTCCTAATACACTGTTAATGACAATTGGGCCTACATGGGTACAGCCGAAAAAGTGGGCCGTGTAATAATTTTGACCCACTAAACAACACATGTAATCCGACTCATACATTATCCTATCAATGATGAACAAAACATTACCCTATTTGGAAACTTTCCCAAAATACATACTAGACAAAATATATTTCTATGTATTTAAATTTTTATATTTATATTTATATTTGAAGAGTAAAGAAATTGAAACATTATGAGCACCTAACGTTTAAAGACCAAAAATAAAAGCTAATTAAAGTTAGTTAATTTATTTTTCTTTCGAAACTAACTACTTTGTATATTACTCTATCAAGGAACTATATAATTCAAATGTATTATTGGCATCATGTACAATTCAGCTTGGGAAACGCCTCACAAAAGTTTCTCATTCAGCAAAGAAATAGAAAATCTAGCTAACCTATGAGCTATTTTGTTCAAACATTCAAGAATATATATAAAATCGACACATGATCAACATGCTCGAGATCGAGCATCCAAATATCTTCACACGTCACTTCTATCTCCTATGATATAGCCACTTGTTTCTAGAATCTTCACATGCTTTCATCCATTACTAATAACATATTCAAGAGCCTTTCTAATACCAATCACTTTAATAGTCATGACTTTCTCAACATATTGGATCGGGGATCCAAAAACATCATGCAATTTTTCAAGAATATCCAAAACCGCAAAATCAATACTTGCTCTCCAATCATTAATCTGCAATATAATCCTGCTTATGTAAACAATAAAATAAAATATCATCTTGCATATTTCCTATTTTAATGTGAATTGCTTATTTTAGTTTGGTGAGATCAGGCTTACAACATGATTACATAATACTTTATATATATATTTTTAAAAATGCAATTAATAAAATACACTTACGTAGAACGATAAGGATTAAGAGGGGATGTACGTGTGATGATGGTACAATAATCTTTTTATTAATAGTTTGGAATGACTAATTTTATATAAATTTTGGTAGTTAACAACCCTTTATATTAATTAGTGAGAGTCCTAAACAATCCATTCTAACACAATAATGCGAGTATATATGACAAGGTTTATAAGGTACTAATTACATGTATAAAACATAAAATAGGGGTGTGCATAAATACGAAAAATTAAACTATTTGATTCTTCGATTCTATTTTTTCTAAAACTATAATACTCTCTTTGTTAACTTTTACTTGTCACTTATTCCTAAAATAGATCATTTTCACTTGTTAGATATCAGGTATTCCATCGGGAACTTGTGGAATTTTCTTTGCATTAGCTATTTTGTAATAGCCATCTGGAATATCTTTTTTTTATATATATATTTTCCTCTTGCTCTTTGGTTACTAAAGTTAATCTGTTGATGAATAATTTGCTTGAACGTTCCTTTTTATTGATCAATACAAACCTTAGTTTATTACACTGGTGCTTGCATTGATCCTACTCTATGTCTCTCTACCCTTTTACGTACCTTGCTTGATGCTCAATTTAACATCCTCTTTGAATCGTGAAGGCGCTGTAGGAATCCATGTGGATGATGCAAGAGAGTCATTAGTCGGGATTGGATTCCAGGTCGGGGTCAGGCAGGGGCGGCTCAAATCCGTTGGTGGCCTAAGGCTAAAATTAAATTAGAGGCCTTAAAAAAATTTTAAAAAATTATAAATTTAAAATATAAACTATCAATAGAACAAGTAAATTCTTAAACTTTGAATAAGAGAGAGAAAAAATAGAAGATAGAAAGAGGAGGATAGAATATATAAAAATAAAATTAAAAAAAGAATAAGGTAAAAAAAAAAAAGAGATAACTTGTACATTAAAAAAAAAGTACGCAACTTTTTATTGAAGAGGTAAAAAGTAATTGTCATATCCATAACTTCATTAATGCCGTTTGCATTTATTGTCTTAGTTCTAATTTTTTTTTTTCTAGTTTAATCCTACCTAATTAACTAAAAAATGAGGCCCCCTAAAATTGGGGGCCTAAGGCCAATGACTTTTTTTTAACCCTTACCAGTTGCCCCTGGGGTCAGGTCCTGAGTCTAGGTTGGTTCACATCGGAGGCGGTGGTGGGTGGTGACGGTTGAAAGAGAGTTTTAGAAATGATTTTCCTATTTTTGTTACAAAAGTTATTTTCTTTAAAATTGGAGGAAAATAAAGTCCATTAGAAAATACTTTTCAAAATATTTAAGCCACCCAAATATGAAAAATTGAAAAACATGTTCCTTCATACCATAAACACCGAAATTATTTGATGGGCTAAGAATAATAATTTCAGAATAAAAATTGGGATTAACTTTATCTCATATTCGATTTGGTGTATTATATATTCCCAGCATAACTTTTACACCAAGTGGAGAGATTAATTATCTCATATAGAAGATGGGATAACTAATTCCATGGGATATCCTACCATTGTACCAAACAATCCCTTAATGTTTGTGTTGTTATCGTCTCTTATGATGTCTTCTTTTGTCATACGATGTGTTTATACAATAATATATTTAGTTTTTTTGGGGTCCTTCTATCATGTGTTTGTTCTTACTTAGTCCGATCAACAAAGAGCTTGTTTGGCCAAGTTATAGTTTGTGTTAGAGACTAAATAATTTGAAAAATATTTTTCCTAATAGTTGGTGTTTGGTCAATATTATTTTCAAAAATATTTATTTAGTGTCAATTACTAAGTAATTTGATAAGGATGAACCTATGATATGGATAATCTCTTGTCCTAAAAAAATTCAAAAGTATTTATATTTGGGAGAATGCTACCTTTTTTATCCCACTTTTTCTGTCACCGGTCTCCAATTTTGATTCAGAAAAGGGTTAACATAAGAGTCTTATTTCAAAGTTTTACTTATCCAACGTGTCTTACGAGAAAGAAACATTCACAATGTATTTTATTGCACAATGGCATCCACATCTAAGCATGACGCATTTTATTGCACAATGGCATCCCACATCTAAGCATAATGGTTTTCACATTCATATCAGAAAAATAAACGAAAAACAATTTCATACAAACAACGAATTGCTTCTATCACAAAACCTAAAGCGGAACTAGAGCTTTTGGGTAAGAAGGCAAAAAAAAGTTCATACCAAAATTGAAGAAATGGATTCAATACAACTAAGATAGCCGAGAAAACTAACAAATAAGAAGTTCACTATGCAAGATTATAATTAAGCAAATATATCAAAGCTATCAACATCTCAAACAGTAAAACAAAATCGTTATGACTATGTTACTAACATAGACAACTATAAATGAAATTCATCGACAGGACAGGAGTAACCGCTTTCAAGATTTCAAAGGAAATGAATTAATCATTTTTTCTTCTTGGCTTTTTGCTTATCTTTTTCTTTCTTTTCCTTGAGTTTCTTTTTCTCCTTTTTTTTCCTTTTTCTCTCTTCTTTTTCCTCCTCTTCTTCTTCCTTTTCTTTCTTTTCCTCTTCTTTCCTTATCTTTTCCTTCTTTTTCTTCTTCCTCTCTTTCAATTCTTCCTTTGTCAATTCTTTTTTCACATTGAAACACATATTTACAAACTTAACATATAAATTGCCTACTTTCTATTTGATAATTTGGCCTTATATACATATCTTACATGCCTCTTTGTTTTACATATTGCCGGCCATTCCGGCTAATGTCTAACATTTTGTTTTCTAATTCTTGTAACTTATAACATCAAATGATGTACATTTTTCCCTCAAGGAAAGTTACAACAATAAAGTTAAGACTCAGTGCCATCTCAGAGACAATTTCACACTATCAATTTTAGAGTTTTTTCATACAGAATGAACGTATTGTGCATGTATCGATAATTGATACGTGTGGTTTGTTGAAATAGTCAAATACATAGTAGTAGTGAAATTTTAGATGTATTATTTCCCAATACAAAATTTACCAAAGATGTTGGACAATATTTCTTCAGAGATGTCTTCTCCACTTATTTGTCCAAGGGCCAAAGCAGCTTCTCTAAGGTCTATTGTCCAGAAATCAAAGGGCATATCTTCCTCAATTGACAATTTCAACCTCACGAAAGCCTCCTTCGTTCGAATAAGCTGCTCACATTGTCTCTGGAAAATTATAAAACCGGATAAAACTGTCGTTAGGGAAGAATTTCATTTCTTACTAAAGCCATGAAATTATGAGTAAAAAGATGACTTCGTAGAGGCTGACAAACAAATAAAAAAAAAAACACAGTACTTTTAGTGAAGAGTAAAGATACAATACTCTTAAGGTTGCAGTGAGATGGCTAGTTCATTACCCAAACAATAATCTTTCGATCATAGGCAGAAAGGGCAATATAGGAACTCAACCCAAAATTTGAAATGGAACAACAGTGCACGGCTTTAAAAGTGGGCTATAATATCTCTCTTAGATTATAAATAATAAATTCCCAGGGCAACTAGTGATTCAGGTTGGCAAATTTCCCAAGCAATTCCAAGTTTCTTAGTAGGCAAGTTAGGTTGGACATGGGGCAAGACACTTGGAGGCAAACAGACAAAATCACTAGATTGCTGTGCCTAGAGTTGGGAGGACTCCAACACATAATATGGAGGACTCTCTTAATAGTTTTAAACTTGGTGAGAATAAAAAGCATCACCATAGCTTTGCAAAGAGACATATACAATAAGAAAAATCTTCTATAATGACATGAGTTAGATTAGATGTTGAGAAGCATTAAGTGGCGAATAGTTAGATAACTTTGCAAAGAATCAATGGAAACAAACAGCCTATCTATTTGTAACCTTACAAATCCATTTACTTGTGTTTAAGAAAGGATACAGATAAAGATGTAAGCAAGAGAATGTTTCAGTTACTAACTCTCATTAGTCATTTCATTATTCACTCATCTTCCTGTTCCCTTTTTTCTTTTTGGGTGAAAATGCTAGACGGTAGAGTATTACAACAGGAAGAGAATGAGAATTTTGATTTCCTTTCAAGGATCGAGTCTGAAGATCACTTCTACTTTTTGTTATAATCACTCCTGATAGAAGGTTCAACAATCCTAAGAAGATTAACATCAGAGCTATCTAGCAATTAATCAGCATTCTCCTTTTTTCCTTTTACATAGAGTTAAGCCATTGTCTGTTCGCTTTTACAAGCACACGTTTATGTAACAATGTCACAACACGGCTCTACATTATGGACTCTGAGAGAGAAAAAGCAGATCTGGAAGCTAACCTGGTTGACTGTCCATCTGCGACCACCGACAGGAATCTTATTGAGACCCATAATTTCTATTATTGCTGCCTCAAGTTCTTGAATCCCTTGACCATTGACAGCACACGTTGGAATGTGCTTGTTGAAGGAGAAGCCACATGTATTAACCCATTCATTAGAGTCAGACAGAGCACAGTCTATTTTGTTGATTACCAGAATCAATGGAGAGCTACATCCCAACGCAGTCTGAAACTACAGGAATAAACTAAATGTCAAATGTTTCTCCTAATAATAGAAAACAATAACAGCACTGCAGAAACAAGAATCAACTGCAGCTGTCTAACAATAATGGAAAACAAAAGCTAAGAAACTTTATCCTATAAGTTCCATGATAAAGGAATACGAGTAAATTTTTCCATGCCAATCTGTTCTATGAAGAAATATGGAGTTCTCCAGACACAAATCACAAACTTCTTACTTCAAAGAAGCAGATGTTAATTCAATCAGAACCAAGTTTTTCAACACATTTCTGTTAGACTGCTACTACAACTCTATAGGGCATGTGATATAAGTAACCATAGATTCCGTTAATAGCCTTGGTCTGTCTTACATACTGGGGTCCAAGTTGGATACCAATATGCGGAAAGGGGTCTCATTTGCCTAAGCCCTTATTTCAGGTGTGGGGGCAGAGCAAAAACTTGTATGATATTAAGAACTAGCATATAAAGTACAAAGGCCATTCAATATGAGCACTAAACTGTTCTTTTGGTCTACTTTCTCCCTTCATCTCCGGCAGAGCTCCCAAATAATTTGAAAAAATACCGAAATCTTCCATAATCTCCTCTTCTCAGTTCCATTTCTTTTTTAATTTGTTATTCAACAATGTAAATACTTTTTTATTAAATTCAGAATGAAACACCTTGCATCTTTCTTATTCCTTGAAGACATCGCATTATAGTACACACTTCTTGCTTAAATTTGAACTTAACAAAATATAGCTCATCCTGTTTCATTATTTTCTTATAACAGATTTCTACTTCAAAATGCAATTCCCACTTGCAGCAACTCAAACACTGAACTGAGGAACTTTTTTTAACTGTACATACTCCCATTCTCCATGTCCCCTCTTTAGGTGACTCTTAAGTTTAGGAAGGCACTAATAGTCTCCAGCTTACAAATGATAACTTTAGATCTTCATTGGCTGCATAATATATAGAGCACACTAACTTCCAGCAGATGAAAAAAATATTCATACTAGACTTACTTTGACAAACTCAAATTAATGGAACAATGATAAAAAGACGAAATAAAGCAAGAATATCTTTGTTCAACTTAACGGATAACAAATTATAAAAGTTTAGATTAGGGAAGAAACAAATACTTCGTACAGATACTATTTCATATTCAAAGTTAACAATAACATGAATGGAATAGCGTCTAGACCTGATTCGTTTGGATTCTCTCAAGGAGCTTTGTATCCTCCGGTGTCCAGCCCTCTGCTGCACTTATGGTCATTATTACGACATCAGCATTTCTGGCAACAGCTTCAGATCTTTCCACACCTGTGAATAGAATGCTAGGAAAATCAAATACAGAAACTTAACACATCTAGTTCATCTCTAATTTCATCGATGGAAAAAAGGAGACCAGGAAATGATGTCAATAATTGGAATTCAAGAAATACAATGCTGAGGTGACATAACAAGGAACCATCATTGGGTGGTGACTACGTTCACCAAAAACTGACTGGAGATTAAACAAAAGAATGTTTATGCAAGGTCAATGATAACTCTGACAAGTGCATACAGTTTGGACAGATGCAATTCTTTGGAGACACAATCATGAGCAAACTCTAAAAATGAAGTTAGGTTTCCAATCTAAATAAATGCTAAATGCCACAAGTTAAATGAGAAAATCAATGTAGCAACGAAAGAAATACACTTAAATGCATAAGAAGTATTGAGCCATCACACTGTGTGTATAAGAGCTGATAAATCGCCTTTCAAGGGTAAATACGATTTGGTTCATTCCTTCTAAGAAAAATTTAAAAGATCTGGTTCATTAAATATTTTATCTGTTCAATGACCAAAAGTTCAACAGATAAATGGCAAGCTTCAGTCAACATTCGAAATGATATAAACTTGGCAAATAAAAAGGTCTTACCAATTTTTTCCACAACATCATCAGTCTCCCTGATTCCTGCAGTATCAAGAAGTGTTACAGGAACACCACGAACAGAAACACTGGCTTCTACAACATCCCGTGTAGTACCAGCAATATTTGTAACTATTGCTCTATCAGTCTGCACGCTAATAGAAGGCACGTGATTAGGAATGACAGCAAGATAATAACACAAGAAGCAGACACTTTAAGACTAGAGAAATTCTAAAGAATGGGGAGTATGCTTATTATGACTTCATATTTTTGAGGAAAATATTTGTCATGAAACACATTCTATAATTTTTTTTGTGCTTGTTAGAGTAGTAGTAGGGGTTTGATAGAGTAAAGATCAACAAACATGTTTATAAGTTCATAGAAGCAAGTGGAACACAATAAGAGTTACAATACTGGTAGAGGAAAATACTATGCACCATTAAGGACACAAATTATTTTATATTATGCGACAATTTAAGGTAGACAATTATAAATTAGGGGATTGAAATGGCTCATTATTTTTTTAACAGTCCTACAGTTGCAGGTTTGGGAAGAGGTTATGAATTGTGGCTCGTAGATAAATTCATCGTGATAACTTGAGTCTAGCATAACCTATTGCTGGCTAGTATATAATTTAGATTGTGAAACTAGCGATTCAAATCCATATATACTTTCTATACCAGAAGGAACAATTTGGTCTTAGCACTAAGCAAAGTGATGAAAGTGTTCTTCAATGGATCCCTGGAAATGTCTCAACTAGAGCTAAAGGTGCAAGTCACATCCTATGCAAATTATAAGAACTGGGAGCTGGCCATGGCATGGAACTTCTTAGTATATGTTTCCAATTACAGGTGGGATTTCTATTTACTGGTCTACATTTTGTTTCAGATTTAGTTGCTCAGTTAAAAGTTTATGCCACTGTTAAGAGTAGTGATAACTATTCAGAAAAATTATTATTACAAGGATCATTGATGAGATGGTAAATAATGGGTATATTGGTGGAACATACTTTGCTCCATGCATTAAGAAGGCTTGATTTCCCAACATTTGGTCGACCAACAATTGCAATCTGCAAGATATTCATTGAAAATCATGTTATCTTAATTAGTTCAAAGCAGGGAAACATAAAAAAATCCATTTTTGGACAGCCAGCTAAATAGCTAGATGTGCTTTAAGTTATTCTCAAATTCAATGACAAATTTAAGACATCAGTCCTTTGTTCCTTTCTCCTTCTTGCTTTGTTAATTAGTTCTCAGGAAAAAAGTCCACTAGCCTTTTATAAGATTTTGATCAGTCTCAGTGAAATATAAAACCTGTAGTCCTGACTGCAGAAGCTTGTCATAGTTGGCAGTTTCCAGCGCATTATCCAGATCATGCAGCATCCCATATATTTTGTCCATGATAAGATTCAGATCAAGGGGTGGCATCTCGTCATCGAAGTCGAGACGAGCCTCAATTTCAGTTAGCAACTCCATACACTGAGTTCTTAGTGATTTGACCAAAGAAGAAAACCCACCCTGACAAAAGGAACACATCATTCAGCATCATTCCCCAGCATTAGGATAAAAGGCAAACAAAATAAAACTTAGTGCTGAATCTGTGCCATTATTAATGTATCGAAGCGTCAACAGCTCTTTTCTTTCTAGAAGGGTCAACAATTCTTGTAATTAAAAAGTGTTTTTATACAGCTGAACACCTCTATTCCTGCCAATGCAGCATCTGCAGCAGCCACTGACTTTGCTGATATTAACTTTTCCACATTCTCAGCTTGAGAAAGATCCAAACGACCATTTAAGAAGGCGCGCAGAGTGAACTCACCTAGTAAAAGTGAAACATAAAAAGAGGTAAGTTGGAGAAGAAAGATTCTCACCTATTCTATGGCTGCACAGAAAAAGGAGACAGTTGCTGTGAATTGGCCTAGTAACTAAAGCTTTGACAAGTCAATGCAACGGAACTATAGAATGATGTACTGATGTACAGACAAATGAATCTTCACAACAGTTTTCTAACTATAGAGACCGATTCTCATCAAAACCGTAGCTGCTGCAGGTTATAGACATGAAAACAGTCAATTAAAGAATACAAGGATGAAGCTAACCTGGTTCTGCGAGCTTCGCACCAGCCTCCAGACATGCCCTCAAAACACGTTGAAGACACACTTCACTTCCATGACACTGAAGCTCTATCACATCTTCTCTAGTGTATGACTTTGGAGCCAGCATAGGAACCACCAGAACCTAAGCAAGAAAAAGAAAAAGGAATTTAGAGAGAAAGAGATAGAAGAAGAAGAAGAAGAATAAAACTATTGACAATGACCTCCAATATATTAATTATTTTAGCGTCTAGTTATTTCTTCAAGGTAAAGGCAGAAGCCACTAGAAATGACCTGAAACAGACTCTCCCTTTCCATTCTATAGACACCTTTACATTCACATTATCTACGGGGTTATAATAGAATTAAAGGAAGAACCAATTCCCCACAGGTATGAACTTAATAAGAACAGATAAAAGTACTAGATATAGTAAGAAGATGTCGCAAAGGCTTAATTCAGATATGAAGTAACAACAGCAGCAAACTCTTAAAATCTCCAATGTAGTATAATTCACATGTCAAATCTAAAGCACAAATGCACCAACCAGAAGGGAAAATCTAGAGTTTCAAATTAAACCTCATCAATCACATTCCCATGAGAGTCAGAAACAAAACCATACTCTACAACATGGCTACTAGGTCTCCACTCTGAAGAACTCCTTTTCTTCTTTTTCACCTTGGGATGAAATACACGACCAACTATAGGCACTGCAGAAGGACCAGATAACCGAATAATCCCAACTGCAGCTGCTGGACCACCCAAAGAAGTGACAATAGCAGCAATGGTGCTAGTATTAACAGCTGGGTCAAGAGGGCTCACTGTACCAGACCCCAATAACCTCTCATCTTGTTTCAGCACCAGAGTACTCTCTGCAATAAAAATAAATAAAAAACATTGAAACTTAAGCATTCAAATCAATTCTTTCAGCACCAGAGTATTCTATACAATAAAAGAAAAATTGAAACTTAAGCATTAAAACCCAATTCTTTTACAACCACATTATTCTCTGCTATAAAAAGATCAAAATATTATCAGTGAAAAACAATTCTTTCAGCACCATAGTATTCTCTGCAACAGAAAGGTTGAGATTTTAGCACCAAAAACCATTTATTTTCAGTACTAGAGTACTCTCTGCAATAAACATATTGGATCTTTAGAAGTCAAAAACAACTCTTTCAGCACCACAGTATTCTTTGCAACAGAAAAATTGAAACTTTAGCATTAAACCCCAGTTCTTTTAGAACCACATTATTCTCTGTAATTAAAAGATTGAATCTTTAGCACCAAAAGACAATTCTTTCAGCACTACAGTATTCTCTGTAATAGCAAGATTGAACTTTTAGCACTAAAAATCAATTCTTTCAACACTAGAGTACTACATGCAATAAAAAGATTGAATCTTTAGCACCAAAAAAAAATTCTTTCAGCACCACAGCATTTACTTCAATAGCAAGATTGGATTTTTAGCACTAAAACCCATTTTTTCAACACTAGAGTACTATATGCAATAAAAAGATTGAACCTTTAGCAGTAAAAAACAATTCTTTCAACACTAGAGTACTATATTCAATGAATAGGTTGAAACATAAACATTATAAAACCAATTCTCCTAAGCAAAAAATGAGTAAGCAGGAAGATGAAAGGAGTTACCTTTAGAAATAGCATGAGTTTTAGTAGTGGGTTGAGAAGAAGAAAGAGGGAAGAGAGAAGAGAGTGCTGTGTGAATTGGGATTGACAATTTTGGGCAGATGGAGAAGGCTATGGAAGTGGCTGGTGGGGGGAAAGGGGAACGTAAGTGGGTGAAGAGATGGCGGAGTGCAGGTAGCAAAGCCATTTTTGGGGGCTTTGATAAACCCCTTGTGATTTTCTTTCTTGATGATAAACCTTTCATTTTCAATCACATGTTTTGCACGTGACCAAACAGTAATCATAAGTTTTACATTAATTAGACAAAATTTTGTGTTGTTCATAACTTTAATACAATTTTCATTCATAAAAAGGGTCAAGAAATATCGTTGATCAATTAAAATGCCTTAAATTTGTCTTCTTTTCCATCTATTGGATTTCAATTGCTCATAACGTTAAATTTTTTAATTAAAACTTGTCACTCTTTTATCTATTAGACCCCCAATTGCTCTTTACGGCTCACTTTTCGGGTAATAACTTTGGACACACAATACTATATTGTATAGACAGTCAATATGTATATAAAAAACACAAGCATGTATTCCTACTTCTTAGTTCAATTTTTGATGGATTAAGCTAATAAATGAGCAGGTCAATAACCCATCCAAACTTGGGTGAGTTGAATGAAATATATTTTTATGGACTAATTTTGACACCTCTCAGCTTTACAAAGGATTCATACAAGCTAATTGATTCATAGATACACAAACACATATACCTCTTTATTACTTTTTTTTTGGTGAATGTCATACTGAAATCACATACATAAATTCCTGGTAAGTTCAACATTGCTTAATTTCAGCAAAACCGTCATTGAGAAGAAAGTTTTGAACTATACAATCCAAAAGGTAGCTAACAAATCTTTGGCTTATTCAACCAACAACCCAACAGCAGCTTTATAACCACAATTGGCTTATTCACTCTACATTTAACAAGTATATGCAAGTTGATTTTTTTTATCTCCAAGTCGATGTTAGACTACTTCTCTCGGCCATGTAATGCCTGGACATCCAAGCATAGCTTGCATTTACACGTTACAACTTCAGACTACTTCTGCAGGGGACTTTGCGGAACAGGTCAGGACAGCATCTCCTACAGTGAGAAAGATCTTGTCCTCGCCAATTTGACTCATGAAATCAGATGCATGCAGCTTGTCAATCACTACTCTTCCAGGATTCGAGAGAACTAGCTGTTCACACACGTACAAGCACACACATGTTTGAGTTCAGATACTATGTTTGGGGTTGATTAGGTTATCAGGTTTATGAAAATTACCTGAACTTCTCTCTTATGTAGGCTTCTGTGCAACTCTTCAAAGGCATGGATACCGCTAGTGTCAATGTCAGTCACAGCTGCAAAGAGTAAGGGAAAAGAAATACGAGATGAGTGTTATTTGCTTCTACAGTTATCATATTTAGTTGGGATTTTTAAAGACAAAGGTAACCATTTTCTCCACTTACGCGACATGTCAACTATCAAGAACTGAATTTTAGGTTGGTTAACTGATTCTAGTTGCTCGTCTTCATCCGTTAGCCATCTCAATATCCTGGAAAACAAGTTCATTCTCATGAAATAGACACTCTTTTCGCCAATATGAAAGCAAAATTAGTTCATGTTTTCAGTTGAAAATTGAAAGACATCATAGAAATTCCGATTGAAGATAGAAGAAATAATGTCTTACCTCTCTCTCATGTAGTTAGAATTTGAAAAGTAGATAGCAGAATCAACTCTCACTATTAGTACACCGGGAACTTGTGTTGCCTCGGGGTATTGTTGAATGTTCCTATATACATTTGTCCTAGGGATCTTGCCAAGAAGAGCTGTTCGTGGCCTTGTGACTTGGAGGAGAATCTTAGCAAATGATATTGAGACCTATTTAATAAAAAAGACAACGAGATTCAATCATTGAACTGTCGTGGCTTTCCCTAATGAATTTGTTAACCGTTGCTGAGAGAAATACTTACAGCAATTATAAGACCTATCTCAACAGAGGCGAAAACCACACCGAAAAATGCTCCCATGCAAGCAACAAAATCAAATTTGTCGATCTTCCAAATCAAAATCGTTGCTTCATAGTCTACCAATCCAATGACAGCAGAGATAATGATGGCAGAAAGGATTGCATTCGGAGTGTACTCAAAAAGAGGGGTTATGAACAACAATGTCAGGACCACAACAATAGACATGACAATGTTGGAAACTGCAGTTTGGCAGCCAGCCATGTAATTTACTGCTGAACGAGAGAAGGAACCTGCAAGAGCGAATTGATCAACTAGTTACAGAATGCCAAGAGAAATGAAGTACTCATAGTATTTGTTTGCCTTAATTATAAAACATAAGATAATGATGAAACACATTAACAGATCAAGCCACATTTGACTTGAAGCGATTGGAAAATATTACTATATGTTTTATTAGTACTTTAGTCATTTTCTCTACCTGTTGTCACATAGCATGATGTCATGGAGCCGACGACATTCATTGTCCCAAGTGCCACCATTTCTTTGTTTCCATCCAACTGATAGTCCTTCTTTGCAGCAAATGATCTTCCAATTGCAACAGCTTCCTATGAACGAGAAGATAGAAGTATCGCAATTGAGTAGAAGAAGCTAAGTTGTGACCTATTTCAAAAAATTTAATTAACCAATTTTCTTACCGTCAATGCAATCATTCCAGCTACAATACCAATCCTAACTCCTTTTAGGAGATAATCACCGGTGAAATATATTTCCTTGACCGAAGGAGGATTGATTCCTTTCTCAATGTGTCTCACCTGGTAAGGTCATTACAGAATTGCATGAAATATTATTTCATCATGCTCAACGCTGAATGACTACACAAAGAAACAATGCCACGAAGCAACTAAAGTAAGCACTTACAATCTCGACTCCTTGTTTTTCAGCATGGGTTATGTAGACCAAGAAGGTGGAAAGAATGACAGAGATCAGAGGAGCAATTGCAGGTATCCAAAAGAGCTTTTTGTTCTTCTTTCCCTGATTTTCAAAGTCATTTAAGAATCAACAAGAAGCTACCAAGTACTTTAGGTTCAGTGACAGACAAAAGTTAGAAGTCTTACAGCGTACTTCGCGAACAAAAGTAAAGTTAAAAAGATTGCTCCAATGAGAATCGTTGGCCAGTTCCACTGCAAGTTTGTTGATTATAAAAAAAAGGTGCTATTATTATCATTTCTGCAAGATAAAACCTCTTAGAAAGGATGCCTTGAAGGACAAGATAACTTACTCCATGCTGGGCTGAACGGCATACTGATTTCATCACCGAAATGATATCAGTTTCCTTAGTAAACTTCTTGATTCCCAGAAAACCTTTAAGTTGCTGGAGCGCAATTGTAATGGCCGCTCCACCCATGAAACCAACAATAGCAGCATGTGATAGGAAGTCTATTAAAAATCCCAATCTGAAAAGGAAGCAAAGCAATTGTTATAGCAAGCTGTCTGTTAGCATGTCAAAAAGGAAAAAAAGAAAAAAATCAAAAAGTTATTGCATCAAATGATATGAAGAAAATCGAAATATAAGGTGTACAGTGTACACTAAAAGCTCTTAATCTTAGAAATTCTTATATACCTTAGGATTCCAAGAGTAGCTTGGGTAATGCCAGCAAAAAAGGTAGCTGTAAATGCAAGCCTCCGGTATTCAATTGGATTTGTCGTTGGATCGATTTCACTGCTTAGGAGAGACCCTAGCAAAAGTGATACAACAGCAACAGGTCCTATCGCTATATCTCTCGAGCTACCCATGAAGGAATAAACCAAAGGTGGAACGAAGCTGGAGTCTGGCAAATGTAAAGAAAAAACATGTATGAGAAAGGCTCTTTTAATACTATACTAAAATGAACTAACTAGGAAACCGGACACTTACATAGCCCATACTGAGGAGCTAAGTTTGCGAGTTTTGCATATCCAATGTCCTATTAAACCAGTTACAATATGGTCAAACTCATCAAAAATAAAAGTCCAAACTTCTTCAATTGATTTACACAAGTCATATGCGCATGTTCTATACCTGAGGAATGCAGAGACTTGCAATAGTCAGACCAGCAATAACATCACCTCTGAATTTGGAAACATTATAGCTTTTACCCCAATCTAGTATGGGAAATACAGCCTGCAAACCAAGGATAAACTTCCGAGACCTTGGTTGATCCTTAAAGGGGCGTAGAGGATCATCTGAAAACAATGTTTCCTTTACAGTAGTCTTAAATTCATCGAATAGGTTCTGTTTCGGTGGGACTCCAACCTTGTGCATATATGGTGGTTGTTGGTGCTCCGAGGATGATAAACTTCGGTAGTCCATTTCTTTTGCGTCTATTGCCTCAACGCTAGATAGACCCATCTTAGATTAGAATGGACTTATTCACCTGTAAGACAGCGGTAATATAATTTCTAATACATCAGTAGGGGAACTACTAAGTTCCAACACAAGCTTGTCATGGAGCCAAATCAACAAAATACATTTGTATGTTCACTACAAGCTTATTATTGAGCCAAATCAACAAATGCATTTGACGCCGCATAAAGGCTGGATGATCAAATTAATTGGCTTCTACTCAACTACTAAACAAATACTCCAATCTTAGCATTATTCAGTGCTACATTCTCTAAAACTTGAGAGCAACTAATAAGAGAAACATGCATGACAGGGGGGGGAAATTAAGGCCCTAAAGAAGGATCACTGACTATATACTGTTAGCATGATGGACATATCATAGAATATCTTGTAGGATCTACACTAAGATATCCTCGATATGGTAAATATGTAAGAGATATTCTAGATATTACACTTAATGTAGAATATTATATAGGATTTACATTAAGTGTAGAATATTTTACTTCCTTTCATCTCTTATTTCTCTTGTGTACCGATGTACTCTTATGTATTTGGATCATTGAGACCCATTCTTCAGTTCTTCTCTGTTTTTGACATATACAACATACCATTTCAAACTACATGCATGCAGGAACTTAAGGATAGCTATATTACTATATAAACCTTCTTGTACTATAGAGTACCTCAAAAAGTTCTTGCTTTGTCACTTATAGAAAGTTAGAGCATCAAGTTTTACCAACTCGCGGAAAGGGTTAATGGCATATGCAATTAAGCACAATTCCTTATCACTTCGAGATCAGTACACACCTAAACTATGTCAGGGTCCTATTACCCCTGAACTTTAACACCCTTAAACTATGTGAGGATCCTATTACCCCTAAACAGTTCTGTTGGTGACACAACTATTCTCTACAATTACATTGCAAGTTATTAATTGCATGTTTAAATTACTCCTTTTTTTCATCTCTACTATCCATCCCAACCACCTTTGTCCTTTGCTTTATGAGGGGAAAAAAATGCTCAACTCCAAAACAAGGATATAATAAAATAAAATAAAATCACTAAAGTTCACTCTTAACAAGAATAGGAATCTGATAAAAATATAATCCTAAAACCCAATTTAGTGCAATTAAATTAATATAACTCTACATTTTCTTTTCATTTTCAAAGGACTAAAGCCAAATTCTAACCTCATTCCACCCTCCATTTCTTTTATACCATTGATAGTGAAATGACACATAAGTACATATGCTAATTAAACAAACAAGAAACTAAAGAAAGTGTAAAATTAAGGTGCTAATTAATTAATAACATTATTAAAACAATAAAAGGTGCACCTGAGCCAAAGTTCTTTGAAAACAACCTCTCTACTCTACCCCACAGATAGGGGGTGAGGTATGTGCGCACAGTCTAACCGTAGTTAAGTAAAAAAGTTAAATTTAATATATATAAATAATTTTAATCAAATATAACCAGTATAATTTTAGGGTTCGAATGAACCCATCCAGATCCCAAGACCCCACAAATAGTAAAAGATATGAAGAAAAGGACAGATATATAAAGAGAGAAACACTAAAAGTAACTACCATAGTCTTTTTGTTGACACTTTTGATGGTCCTCGTACTTCTTCTGGGCATCAAATAATAATTCCAAGAAAACAGAAAAAGTACACTTTTGAAAAATCCCAATAAAGTAACAATCTCAAATCATGACTAGGTTCAATGTATGAAAATGTTGCAAATTTTCAATAGTTTGTTTGGTTAATTAACAAGAAGAAGATGAATGCATGTGTAGGGGGAAAAGGCTTCTGAGTGCTGTTTTTGATGAGTTTTGTAAACAAGAAAAACAATATTTTAGGGTAATGAAATGAGAAAATGAATTTGTGTTTTTCTTGTTTGAGGACAAATATAAGGAGGAAGTAGTAATAAGAGTATGTTGCAACAACTATATTTGTTGGAGGTTAGCGGTATTAATTTTCCTAAACTATAGGTCCTGAATCTTCACACTTTTACTGTCCATATTCATTAACTTCACATAATTGACCAAATTCCCATCTTTGAATCACAAGTTTATTGGATTTGGGCCTTTGAGCCCACTAACTTCCAAGGCCCAAAACAATGGAAAAACTATGGAAACAAAAACTATTACTCCCTCCGTCCCTGACATACTTTGACTTGACACGGTTAAAGAAATTTTTTTAAAAAAAATTTGTGGTCAGAAACAATTATTAGATACTTGTGTGATTGAGAATAATTTCATTAAGGATAAAACTGAAATTTTAAAGTTAAATTATTTCTAATTACAGAAATATTAGATATACTCTAGTTTGTAATATTACGTATCTTACCAGATTTTGGTGCATTCAGATGTGTCTAGATACATGTATCTTGGATACACGGAGTCAAATTTAGATGTAATTTATTCTAGATACATTGTATCCAAGTGAAGCCCCATGTATATGAGATACATGCAAATCTTGCTATCCTTGCTCATCACTCTCCCATGTATCTCGGATACATATGAATATCGCTCGCCTCTCCCTATCTTTTTGTGTATCTAGTAGAAAAATACATGAAAATTCTCTTTGACTTCTCTCTAACATTTTTTGATTCCGATGAACCCAATCGGGCAAAATTCGACAGTCCCGCCAGATCCTCCGCCCATCCCAACTAGCAAAATCACGGCCAATAAAGATTTGGAGGATTTAAACCTCAAATCTGCCCTCAAGCAGAAAACTCCTCAAGGAAACCCAGATGAAAATCAATATAAAGAGCTTATCAATCTTGCCCGTAACAACCCAGATTTCTTGCAAGCTCTTCAATCAGCTCTGGTCAAGGTAAACAACACTGCAGAGGATGCTAAAAAAAGAAAGGAGACGATCAATTCAAGGTCTCTACTAACTTCAACCGACCCGTCAAAAACTACAATAAAGGAAATGCCTCTAACAAAATCGACAATCACGATCCTAATCCAAAGCCAAATTTCACTCAGAAAAATATTGATTCAAACGAGCCAGCAACTGAGGATCATATCAATCAAAATCTGAATCAACAAATTTCGATATCAAGTGCGATGAATAATGCTACTGGAGGTCAAAGATCGAAACCCAGCGGACCCTCAAAGCCCACGTTCGCAGCAGCTGTTCAATCTAGGCTCACATCCTCTACTGCCGGAAAAAACTCATGTAGACATTAAACATGGAACACATTTGGGCAAACCTGCAGTTTATTTTTCAGCCGAAGACTACTTCAGAACCTAGCTCAAGATTGCAAATGGACCATTGTGGGGAAGTTCATTAAAGGAAAGCCAACTATGAAGGAACTAAGGAAACTTTTCATTGGGCAATTTCAACTGTTAGGTACTGTCAAAATTGCTTTCTATGACTACAGATGTGTTTACCTGGACTTTACTAATGAAGTAGATTTCAAGTATATCTACTTTAAGCCTTTTATTGATATTGGTCCATACACTATGAAAGTCATGAAATGGACACCTGATTTTAAACCTGAGCAAGAAACATCTACTGTCCCCATAGGGATTTTAATCCATAAACTTCCTTGGCACTTGTTTAGATGGGATATCCTATCTAAATTGGTACAATCTATTGGTATAGCAGTTGCTCCAGATCAAGCCACTTTTTCCAAATCTAGGGGAAATGTAGCCAAAATCAAAGTGGAGATTGACCTCCTAAGACCAAAACAAGAGGAAATTTGGCTTGGATATAAAAGACCGGATGGGTCTGAAGATGGAGAATGGCTGGAAATTGAATATGAAGATGCTTCTAGTTACTGCGCTTATTGCAGACTTCAGGGACACACAGAAATGGAATGCAGAACCAAGATAAATCGTGAAAATGAAAAAAGATTGAGAGAAGAGCAAATGAAAAATAAAAAGACTACTACATCTCAATCTCAAGAAACTAAAGATGGCTTTCAGGAAGTTAGCAGAAAGAAAGGGAAACAAAACAGGAAAAATGTTAGGGTGGTCATCAGTGAACCCAATGCTCATGATCAAAAGAAAAAAACTTTGCCTCTTGTGGAAGGGAGAGGATAAAACGCCACAAATGAGACAACAAACAATATTGTAATAGGGGAGCAACAACAAAGAACGGAAAAAGGTGAAACAAGTAGACTCCAAGAAGAAAAGCAAGACCAAAATAAAGGGGAGAAGATTTTGGATGAAGAAACTCATATCTCTGGCAATAAACACAAGACGCAAAATGATGATACTTCAAAAAAGAACGAACATAAGAGCAATTAGCAAAAAAATAAGAATGACAACAAAAAGGTTAATTGGGATGATCAAACCAATACAAGACAGAAAAATACTACCGAAATAAAAAAGCCTCAAAAGCATCCGATTGATCAGATGCAAGCCAGCTCCACTACTGACCAAATTTTGTCCAAACAAAAAAAAACCTCTGTCCTACCAAAAATCAAAGCAAAGAACCAAATCACTAGACACAACCAACAAAACCCACAGCCAAATCAAACTACAACCAAATCCACTGACAAATCCAAAATAATACACAAAGCCCACGACAACAAAAAAATCACAACCAAAGCTATAGACACCCACGAGCATCAATCCTCTGAGGAAGAGGAAGAAACAGAAGAAGATACCGAAATAGAAAATGAGAAAATTTAAGAGAGCGGTGATGATAGTTATGAAAGTGTGAAGGATAATGATGATGCTTCAACAAGTGATGAAGAAGCCGAGAATCAATTTCATACTTTTAGTACTATCCAACAGGAACCAGAAGTCGCTAAAGCTTTTGAGGATTTATCAGGGAAAATGAATCTCTCACCTAGAGGTTCGCAAAACACTAGAGGTGACAATTTCAATAGAGGAGGCAGAGGAGGTAGAATTAGAAAACCTGTGAAAAAAACACAGGATCAAAGCTCAACTTTCAATCAATTTTGATGATTAAGTCCATCTTTTGGAATGTGAGAGGCATCAACAGTCAAGGTGCCTTTGATAAACCTAATCAAATTAAAAGACTTCACAATCTTGTTTTCATTGCTATTATGGAACCTTTTAGCAAAAGGCCCAAACTTGACAAATTTAAAAGGCGATAGGGTTACAGCTTCGCTTACTCAAACTGTAACAATAAGATTTGGATTTTTTGTGATCAACTCTATGATTGTGTCATTATTCAAGATAAAGAACAACAAGTTACCTGTAGCATCACTACTCCTGAGGAAACCATTCTATTG
Organism: Solanum verrucosum; assembly: GCF_900185275.1. Taxonomy (NCBI): domain Eukaryota; kingdom Viridiplantae; phylum Streptophyta; class Magnoliopsida; order Solanales; family Solanaceae; genus Solanum; species Solanum verrucosum. The sequence continues at coordinate 2,513,641 of NW_026019954.1, forward strand.
ACTGTCAAATATGCAAAATGCAAGGATCATTTAAGGGAGCCACTTTGGAATGATTTGAGATACATTGCTAATAACATGATTCTTCCTTGGCTGGTCGCATGAGATTTTAATGTTATTTTGACTCCAGAGGAGAAACAAGGGGGTAACTCTTATAGAATGTATAAAAGTATACCTTTTATAAATTGTATGATGGATTGCTCCTTGATAGATATTGGATTCCTTGGTTCTATCTATACTTGGTGTAATGGTCGAGGAAAAGGAAAAAGAACTTGGAAAAAACTTGATAGAGTATTAATAAATACTGAATGATCACTCAAGTATGTTGATACCACAGTCACCCATCTTATCAGGACTGGATCTGATCACTGCCCTCTCTTAATTTCTATATCCTCTTCTCATCAAACTCATCAGAAAAATTTTAGATTCTTGAATCTATGGACTCAAGAACCTGGTTTTAATGAAACAGTGAAGGCTGCCTGGAATGAAGATACTAGTGGATCACCCATGTGGAATTTCCACTTGAAATTGAAAAACACATGCAAAAAGTTATCTCATTGGTCGAGAAACAGTGTTGATAACATTTTTGATAACACTAAAGCTATGGAAAAAGAGGTTGCAGATTTAGAAGAAATTTGCTTGACCAACAATTCTGATAGCAACAGAATGGCTTACAACTGCTCATATGCTCAACTTATTATGCATATCAAGAATGAAGAAACTTTTTGGAAATAAAAGGCTGGTATGAAATGGTTTCAAGATGGTGACTCTAATACCAAATTTTTTCATACCATCATGAACAATAAGAGAAGAAGATTAGTCCTCAAAAGATAAAAAAGGATGATAACACATGGATTGAAGGAAGTGATGAAATTGCTAAGGAAGCAATAAATTTCTTTGAATCCCAATTCAGTAAGGAGGATTCTCACAAATATTTCAGTATTCTAAATTGTCTACCATGTGTGATAAATGAAGAAGACAATAATATACTGGATTCCCTACCTACTATGACTGAGTTGAAAGAGGCAGTATTCTCACTAAGTGCGGATAATGCTCCTGGACCAGATGGTTTATCAGGAATATTTTATCAAAAATGTTGGGATATTATCTCGATTGATTTATTTAACATGGTTTGTGATTTTTTTGCAGGTACTCCACTTCCAAGATCTTTCACTCATTCATGTCTTATCCTAATTCCAAAGACTCCAAACCCTCAAAGATTTACAGATTTGAGACCAATAAGTCTAACCAATTTTAGCTCTAAGATCATATCCAAAATGCTGAGCACAAGACTATCTAAAGTCATTCATAAAGTGGTCTCACCGAATCAAACATGATTCATGAGGGATAGATCTATCACTGATAACATCATGCTCACTCAAGAGCTAGTTCACAACATTAAGAATCCAAATGTCAATGGTAATGTTATCATTAAACTTGACATGACTAAAGCAATTGACAGAGTTGATTGGATTTTCTTATGTCATGTTCTCAGGCAGTTTGGATTTTCTGAATACTGGATTGATATGATATGAAGGCTTCTTGCAAACAATTGGTACTCTATCAATATAAATGGAAGCAGACATGGTTTCTTCAAATCGGGAAGAGGAATTAAACAAGGAGATCATTTGTCACCCTCTTTATTTATTATTGGAGCTGAACTTTTGACCAAACTGATGGAGCAACTCATAAGTGAAAGTTTCATTCCCTACTCAGTCGATAAAGGATGTCCCTCTTTTACTCACCTCAGCTACGCAAATGACACTATTCTTTTCTCTTCTGGGGATCCTCTGTCTTTAATGGCTATGATGAATAAACTTTCTGTTTACGAGAAATGTTCTGGACAATTCGTCAACAAAGACAAGTCTTGTTTTCTAGTAGCTCCAAATACTCATGAGTCTTTGACAGATGACATTAAGAGAATAACTGGTTTCTCTCAATCTAACTTTCCTTTCACGTATTTGGGATGTCCCATTTATTTTGGTAGACAAAGAGTCAAGTATTTTAATGGTCTTATCTCTAAAATTACTGGTAGATTGCAAGGTTGGCAAGGCAAGATGATTTCTTGTGGGGGTAGAGTCGTCTTGATAAAAGCAGTCTTTCAATCATTGCCCTTTCATATGCTTTCAGTGATACATCTTCCAAAAACAACTACTTCTCAGATTGAAAAGTTGTTTGCTAATTTCTTTTGGAGTGAGACTGAAGGAAAAAAGAAACATCATTGGATTGCTTGGAAAAAACTTTGTTATCCCATTGACGAGGGTGGAATAGGAATCAAATCAATCCAAGACATTAACAATATCTTTAGTGCTAAAGTTTGGTGGAGCTTTAGAACTAGAAATACCTTATGGAGGAACTTTCTTGAAGCTAAATATTGCCCAAGAGCGCATCCAGTGAAGAAAAAATGGGTTTCAGGGCAGTCTCACACCTGGAAAAGAATTCTTCATGTAAGGAGTGATTGTGAGAAGTACTTAGTTTGGAAAATTGTCAAAGGAAATTGCTCTTTCTGGTGGGATAATTGGTTAGGTACCGGTAATCTCGGACAACATTTTCCTCATACTCGAAGATCCAAAAAACTCAAAGTTGCAAACTTTATGATTGGCAACACTTGGGATGAAAACAAGCTTCTCCGTATTCTTCCTATGGATATGGTTAAGCAAATCCAAAATATTAACATCTATGAGGGAGAAGATGACTTTCCGATATGGACTCCTGACACTCATGGTTTCTTCACTTGCAAATCTACTTGGAAAGTTCTCAGGGAAGGAAGGTATACTACTTTGACTGCCGAAAAAATTTGGCACCACAAAATTCCTTTCAAAATCTCTTTCTTTATGCTTAGACTTCTTAAGAACAAATTGGCTACTGATCAAGCTCTTCATCGATTTCGTGTCGCAGGACCATCTAGATGTTCTTGTTGTAAGAACTATGCTACAGAAGACACAAACCTTCTTTTCAGAAATGGAGAACTTGTTGAGGAAGTTTAGAATTATTTTAATATCCATAGTGATATTATTGATAATCACAACAACATTAGAAGTACTTTGATGAACTGGTGGCTGTCTGATGCGAAAAACAAAGTTCATTCTTTTGTTTAACAATGCACACCTATTGTCATATGTTGGGAGTTGTGGAAGGCTAGATGCAATCATCGATATGAAGGAATCAAATGCAATCCCTTCAGAGTTATCTCTCAGGTAATTTCTTTGGTAAAGTTGTTAATCAATTCTAATTTTCCTTGTCTTAACTTGGACAGGGAATGGCATATAGCATGGCAACAGATTGAAGTACTTAAGCCGAGACTAGACATTCGATACATCAGATGGATTAAACCAATAAAATATAAATTAAACACCGACGGCTGCAGTAAAGGCAACCCAGGAAAGGCAGGAGGTGGGGGCATTTTGAGGAACGAGAGAGGCCACTTGATTATGGCATATGCTGAATATTTTGGAGAATGCTCAAACAATATGTCTGAAGCTAAAGCAATTCTCTTTGGTATCGAATGGTGCCTAGATAAGGGATTTACAAACATTTTGGTGGAATCTGACTCCATGTTAATTATTAATATGATTAATGGAAAAGCTAAAACACCATGGCAAATCAAGCACATCATTGAAGACATTCATAGCCTTAAGGTACAAGGCACCTTCTCTTTTCAACATTGTTATAGAGAAGTGACATGATAGCAGATTATCTAGCAAATATGGGAGTATATACTATGCAAAGATCATTCTTCACAGAGTTTTTGTCTCTTCCTATGAGAGTTAAAAAACTTATGAAGAACGAAATTGAAGAGCTCCCAACCTTTCGGATTAGAGCTCAAACGAAAACCTTCTCTTTTGATCATGGTTGACTTTAACAAGAGTTTAGTATATTTTGTAGTTAGTATTCTAATGTCTAACAGAATTTACATTGTAAATGATTTGTCCTTGACAAATTTCATATGTGGTTATTTCATTCCAAATAGTAGGGGACATTTCTTGTACAAAGAGGAAATCTACATCCTCCATGTAACTCAAGGGGGCTTAGACAAATATCCACCCTCTTCTTTTGTAAGTGTGATCTTTTGAAGCAATGCACAGGTTGGGGCTACGCCTAAACCCCTCCATCACAGATGGATGTAATGACCCGAAAGGTCATTTTGGTAATTTTTCATGAAAATGACTATTTTGCCCTTTCGGTAGTTGCCCCGAGTCCCATGTTTTGTGGTTGTAAAGTTGGTTTGAGGAAAAGTTGGTAAAAAGTTGAGTTTTTGAGAAGTTGAGTTTTTATGAGTTAAAGTTGGTTAAAAAGTGCTTTTTCGAGTCATTTGGAGTTTCGGGACTCGGATCGGATTTCCGTCGATTCCGACAGTTTTAGAATGTCGAAACGGGTCTGTGTGAAGTTACGGAGTCGAATTTGGAGTTGAAACGAAGAATTGAGGTCCTAAGTTGCTAAAGTTGTGAAATTTTGATAAAGAGTTGACTTTGGTCAACATATGAGGTTCCGAGGCTCAGATTGAAATTCCGAGAGTACCGTTGGTTTCGGGAGGCGATTCTAAGTCTAAAATGAGTCTTGGTTGAATTTTTAGACGCTCCGTTTGAGTTTCAAATTTTTTTGGCGTTAAACTAGTTTCTTGGCATTTTATTGAATTTCGGGTCAAGGAGTCCTCGAATTCAAATTCCAACGGTTCCATTGAGTCCGGAACGTCGAATTTAGTGGGGGTACATATTTAGTTTGTGTGCACGAGATTCCGAACGAATCCCGAGGGTCCAACGGGGACTTAAACTTTGGTGTTATTGTTGTTTCAGCTGCTGTGTTTTTTTTAAGCTGCAACAGCAGTCTTTTTTTCTTATTTTTAAAGCCAAAAACAGTAGCCATTTTCCCCCAACTTGAAAAATACCCATTTCTCCATTTTTAGACTTTGAGAGCTCAAGAATAGGTGATTTCAAGTGGGTTTTCGCAAGGAATTCATTGGGTAAGTTATTTCCAACTTATATCTTTGATTTCCATCGATTATTTATGGATTTTAACATCAAAATTTGAGATCTCAACTGAAAAATTTGGGGGTTTTTGCCTAATCCGAATTTAATAGAAAATTTGAGTTTGTGAACTCATTTCAACTCCTTTTTCGAAACGGTTTTCACTATTGGATTCTAAATTTCTTGGGGAACATTTTTCACTAAAAATTTCCAGATTTCGAGAATATTTTTCGGAACGAGATTTTTTTGACCATTTTACCCTTTTCTCCAAATTTCACAATATTGGTGTTGTTAGATTCGTATTGATTGTGAGATTCCATTTATGAATAGATTGTGGTGATTTGGAGCGTGCTCGGAAGGGTAAAACTCAAATTTGAGTTACTAGTTGAAGTGTTTTGAGGCAAGTGACTTCTAAACTTTGTTAAACTCTTAGACTATACATGACTACTTTCCTAATTGTGTTGGGGAGTAATGGGGATTGAGGATGAGTTTTATTTGTTGATTGAAATTGTTGTAATTGAAAGATAGGGAATAAAACGAGCTAAATGTGTTATATGTGACTTGAATTTGTTGAATAAGTCATGTGATAACTGATATTGAGGGGATAGAAGAGCATGAATAGGCTATGATTGATACAAACATTGATGTTGAGACAGATGATGTGTAATGCTATGATGTGGTCGTGATATGATTGTGATTGAGACAGACGATGTGTAATACTATGATGTGGTCGTGATATGGTTGTGATTGAGACAGATGATGTGTAATACTATAATGTGATCGTGAAATGATTGTGATTGATGACATGTGCATATTCATTATTCATCCCATGTGTGAACTATCTGTTGCATGAGTTCTGAGACACTGATATGAGGATGGATGGATATGAGACACGGTTGAGACTAGCTCCGGCTAGAGATATATGAGATGGACTAGCTCCGGCTAGCGATTTGGATGCCGATGGGATCTGGTTTCGGCGGTGATACATGGTCCATGTGTGGCCCCCATGGGTTCTGATTTGAGTATTCAGCGCGGTCTGATTACGTCAACAGATGTGTATCTTAGGACAGACATGCATCACGACTACATGACATCATTATTGCATTTGCATCGCATTTGACTTCATCTTTGTCTGTGGTATGTGGATTTTTCCTATTTGCCCCTCTTCATGTGATATATGATCTATTTGCTCTTACATGAGGATATGAGGTTGATGTTGAGACACTGTTGGATATATCTGTTGATTATAAATTGTGTAGTATAAGTTGTTGGTTCGCTGTTAGAATGAAGTTTCGGTGGTTCGGTTGGGATTGAAAGGAGTTGTTTGTAGCTGCTAGTTTAGCTTAGTTTAGTGTTACTTGCGAGTACCTGTTGCTTTTGGTACTCACCCTTGCCTCTACACAATTGTGTAGGTTGACAGCTCTATCAGATCCGACTTATTACTCACCTTCAGATTAGAGCTTCCAGACTTACTTGAGAGGTAGCGGTTCATTCCAGACGTGCCCTCAAGTTATATATATTTATTGTTCTGTTCTATTCTAGAACTTTTTTATGAGACTTGTATATTTTATTCAGATTCTGTATTAGAGGTTTGTACATGTGACAACCAAATTCTGGGGTTATGTTGAGTTTATTTAAAGACTTCCGCTTATCTTTCTTTCTTATTCTTGTTTTATAAATTCTGTATGGTCGGGTTTTTGGGTGTTAGGCTTCCGTGTCCGGTGGGGTTTGGGCACGTGCCATCACATCCGATTTTGGGGTGTGACAATGGATTTGAAAAAAAATAAAAATATGTATACTACTGTAAGATACGTAGGGAACTCTTAATTAGTGGTAAAATACGTAATATTTTGAAAGTATAAGTAATACTAATATATATGGTAGTGAAGTATGTCTATTATGTAGTTTTTCCAAATCTATTACTCCCTCCATCCCATTTTATGTGACACCTTTTGACTTGACACGATGTTTAAGAAAAAAAGATTTTAAAAAAAAAACTTGTGGCCTAAAACAATCCTTAGATATTTGTGTAGTTGAAAATCATTTCATTAAGAGTAAAAAGGGAATTTTAAGTTAAATTATGTCTAATCATAGTTATTTGACATTCTTTTTGGAACAAACTAAAAAGGGAAGGGTGCAACATAAAATGGGACAGGGAAAAGTATTTAGATATACATCACTAGCAGTACCATATATATTAATTCTATCTATACTTTCAAGTAATTACATATTCTACCGCTACTTATGAATTTAATACTATATATTAGGAAAGATACGTTCAAATACACATATCTCTACATAATAGCCTAAATAAGTTAAACCATCCAAAATTCACGCTTTAATATCAATAAACTCTCTCTTATCATCATCAACCTCCTATTCCACGTCTTTCACCATATATTTTTTTTTGTATGATACACATTAATCCATAACTTGATAATATTTTTTTATAATAAACAATTAAACATACAATTACAGGTAACGCTCGTTGTCATTCTTTTGTTTTTTTAACTTCATATTTGTTGCTTATCTAATTTATGGAAATATAAGATTATGCGGATTATGACCCAACCAAATTTTTAGCTCATTTCAATCTAGTCCAATTTAGTCCAAATAAATTTGTACAAGTCATTTATGAATTTAATCTATTTTAACTCTCTCAATTTCGGTCTAACATACCCATTTGATACTCCTAGAATCAACAACTTTCCAACTTTGATTAAGGGACAATAAGATTTATATTTTGGGGATTGAACTACGTACATCTAATTTGTTCCTTCATATCATGTTTTTTTTTCTTCTACGTATGTCTATTTGACGAAATTATGATCAATGTTATATAAATTATTAGTATATGGGGCATGTCTAACTTGAGTTGATATGACAAATAATTTTTCAATAAGTATCAGGTAACTTTAATATTATAGTAGTAGAATATTGTTGTATTAAATAATTTTTCAAAATGATAAAACTTAAATAGTAGGATGAAAACTGATTAACTCGTAAATTTTTCCCCATAAAATTTTGGATTCAAAAAGGTGTGTGTGACAAAATCGAATCTCTTCATTTTTGTTAGAAAGTTCTAATTATCTTTATTTTTTTCAAGAAATGAACTTTAAGTTTACTTGTCCACAAATCATGAATCTTGGACAAAGTGTAATTTCAGAATGGGCTAAAATTTGGCCCATAAAAGTGCTAATGCACATAGTATTGATTGGAAAGAACACTTATAAAGGTTTTACCCAATAATCAATTCATGTAAATTTGCAAGAATAATCCATACAACAGGCAGTCTTGATCAACTTTAAAATTTTAAAAAACAGTTTTTGTGATCCATCAGGCATAAGAAATGTACCAATTTTTTTCTGTCGAATCAAATGAAAATAGTAGAATGCACTTTTATTAATGTTGTGTGTTGATTTAGGGACTTTTTTTTGTCCATGAAGTATATATATATGTCAATTCATGGAATTTGAATATGAGCACTAAGAAAACTTAAAATATACACATGTATTAATTCCCAAGCTAATACTGTGCACAAATAGTTTGAGCATTTTTTGGAACAATCTCAATAACTAGTTATATATATCACAAGCATAATATATATATATATATATATATATATATATATATATATATATATATATATATATATATATCTTTTAATCAATAATGTTAGTGGGACGATATATATCGATAATATATGCAACTCAAATTGATCACGTAAATTTTATCTTCGATTTGGAATTGATTATATTCTACGTACGACAATGATATGAAGAATTCAATTATTATGACTTTTAGTGGATGCCCCAATAGATAACGGTATCTAATTCTCAAACATTATCATTGACTCATCGGGGGTGACTCCATCTAATGTAGCTAGGTCATATATATTCTACCTTAAGAAAACGATTCATTAATTAGTGGATGGTTTTTTGGACCATTCGGATTGGATATGAAAGTTTTGATTTTTAGATTGAAGAATTTGCAATTCAAAGTCCAATCCATGATAAGCTCGGATTAGATTGGATTGGGTTTTTTTAGATCGGTTTTAGATTCTTGATTTTGACTTTTGAATCTATAGCGCAGGCCATAACAATTAACAACATTAGTTTACCCAATAGTTTGCTCCTTAAAATGTATAACTTTGTAAACAAAGAATGAATTCACTTTGCCATCCATGCTATATATGTAACTGGTAACTTTATATCGAATTTAATACTATAATGGGTAGGGACGTAGGGTACTAATCTATTGGACCTTTGAAAATTAGACTTATTAGTATTGAATACATACAATATGAATAAGAGTATATATTTTTTGGATTTTCTGATTGCTGAAAACCCGTAATACCAAATCTGATATTCGATCCGAAATCCATAAATTTTTAAAACAAAATTTTTAGTCCAATTTGGACTGTTTGTTTGTTCTATTTTCCCCCAATAAATTTAGGCATGAGAATTTTTCCTCTTATGTTACTGCAGTTAGGTTTATGCCCTACATACTCTTTCTTGAAGAAATAAAAGAAACTCAATTATTCTTAACTCACTAAAATCTTCCCCTAAAAATACAAAAAAATGTTTGGATAATTTTTCTTTTTGAATTCCATCTAAAAAGAGAGAAGTGACAACAGGGATAAAAACATGTTACCCTTAATTAGGACGGAAATTTAGAATAACAAAGGCCTAAACCAGTGTCGTATGACATTTTGGCTTATTTTCTTGATAACAAAAAATAGCGTGGACGTTTGATTTTTCAGTTTTGAAAAATTGTATATCGAATATCGAACCAAACTAATTAGGTATAGTAAATGCATTATCTTGATTACAATTGTAGTTTTAATGTTTCTAGATAATGTCCAGCTCAAACACAATTATTCTCCACATAATTTTTTTTCTTAAAAAAAATTTCAATAAAAAATTTCAAACATTTACAAGAAAACAGTCCAAATCCCATGGAAAAGGGTCGTGATGTGACAATATAATGCCAATGGTAGAGAAATGGAGTATTCAGTAGTGCATTACATATGTTAGGTGATTATGTTGTGGGAACACTGCACATTTTGACTTATATTATTGGACTTATCTCAACATCAGTATCCTTGAGAAGCCTAACCATAATCTTAATGGAATTTTTTGGTTAGTATAGTTCAATGTCCACTGAAATTATAGCTAGCTGACAAATATATATTTATTTATGTATATACACATAATTCGTGTATATTATTTAGCTACCGATTGTAATTATTTTTGGGTGCAGCTAAATATGTATCTCAAAGAGAAAAATATTGAAAACAGTTTTAAACTTAACGTAAATTATTTGTTTCATCTTCGAATTATTGACAGTCTTAAAAATACCCCTCAACTTGACTAGTTGAACTTAAATACACCCCTGATGATTTTTTATTAAGAGCCCCACGCTCATACAAGAATTTGAGACTACTTATTATGTCATGTGGCAGATCGTGGTTGTATTTAAGTTCAGTTTATCAAGTAGAAGAGTGTTTTTAAAGCTATCAATTGTTCGAAGATAAAACTAATAATTTATGTCAAAATTATCCGTGCACTAGCTACTTGGACCACAAAATGTAAGGGGTGCACATGGAAGTCGGCAGAAGCAATATTATGGGTGGTTAAGTAGCCACCATAGAGAGAATCTAATATATCTATATAGTTGCTTTATAAGAGCACTATGTAAAGTGATCGATCCATTTCTAAGAAAATGAAAAGCATAGGCACAGAAAACGCAGACAAAATGACCAAAAATGAAAGACTTACATATACATGGTTTACTCCTATCATGACAATAATTGAATAGGGGACCAAATAACCAATATAACAGTAGCATTAATGTCATACGTAACTTATATATATGTGTTTTAGATATACATTTCAGAATTCACTTTCTTTGTTTCATCATCGAAGTTTCTTACAATGGTAGCCTCATTTGGAGAAACAATTCATTCATTCAAAAGGAGATTGTCTTGCACCACATGCATGGATAATATGTGGACGGTTAGAATTGAAACTTGGTTGGGTAGGGGTCGTTTCGTTGGGATCAAGTTATCCCGAGATTAATTATCTCGGGATAAAGTTATTCCATCATATATGAGGGATAACTTATTTCATCTCTAAGGTATAAATAGCGGGATAAATAATTCCAAGACTGCCTAATACGTTGGGTGGACGTTCGGTTCTTCGGTTCTCAATTTTAAACTTTGGTTTGGTTCGGGTGTTTTTAAAACGGTATTTCGGTGTGAAAGAAAAATAAAATGAGGACAAAATAAAAATATAAGATACTTAAAAAATTAAAACTATGTTAAGGGATGATGTGTCTCACCATGGAACACTTATTGTGCTAACTAAAAGACTATTTATTTTTCTCAAGAATTTTGTGCCTCTAACTAATTCATGAGAAAAAACAAAAAAATGAAGACGAGTTCATATACATGACATACATCGACAAAAATATGTTTAGGTCCCACTTAGAAATTAATATTTGAAGTTAACTATTGAATTGTAAATTTGTTGTTGCTTTGATTTGTTCATGAATGATTTAATTGTTAGTTGACTTTTTATTTTTAATAAAATTCGATTCTTTGGTGCACCGAAGTTCTGAGACCCTTACACCGAATAGAAGAACCAAACTTTTGAAAAAACAACATCGACACCAAACCGAAAAGCTGAAGAACCGAATTAGTTCAATTCGGTTCAATTTTTTTGATTTTCTGGTAGTTACGCTCGGGCGGAGCTAGCAAATTGTTAGGGGTCCTTTGAAAGAAAATATTATTATTTAATTTATACATGATTAAAATTATTTTTTATGTATATATAGTAGATGTCGAACCCCCTTCGGCTAGTTCGTGTGTTTACTTCTTCAGATTTTGAACCCCCTTAGTGAAAAATCTGGTTCCACCTGCACAATGCCCACCCCAACCTCCAATCAAATGCTAGATAAAATAGTCCTGCATTTTATCCCTAGAATTATTATACCTTATTATATACTTCACACCAAATGACTCCTAAAACTTTAAAGGGCACTGGTTACTTATAGCCTGTTTTAGCTGTGGGAAGTAGGGATGACAATTGGGTGTGTTGGGTTAAATTTGGCGGGTCATAATGGGTTAAGACAATAATCGGGTCAAGACCCAACCCAAATTTGGTTGGATCAAAACGGATTGTGTCAAAATGGGTTAGGTAACGGGTTATATAAGGGTCAAGACCCAACTCAACCCAATTTTACGAAGCTTAATTGTTTTATTTTTTCTTTTAAATTATTTTAGTACCTAATAAAATTATTTGTTTCTTTATTATGACTATATACAACATATTAAATTGAAAAAAAGAAGTTTTTTTTAAAATATTTTGACAAGATTTGTTATGAGCCGATTCGGTTATATATCAATCCAATTTTTAATGGATTGAAATGAGTTGAACTAATGCATGAGCGGGTCCATGAACAACCTAAACTTAACCAGATCGGACAGGTTGGGCTTGATTTTGTCGCCCCTAATGAAAAGTTAAGTTTGCTTTTTCTCTCCTCCCTCCAAAAAAAATAAAAAAATCGTAATTTCAGAGAGTTGATGTGTTTGGCCAACAAGAGAGGAATTGCTTGGATAGAAAACACCATTTGCCTAAAGTTGTGTATTTGAGTCGAAAAAAACAAAAAGATGAATGCTCTTCAAAAAAATTGTAAAAAGAAAATGAAGGTGTTTTGGCCAAAATAATTAGGAAAAAAGATATTTTTGAATAGAAGCACAAACGTCTTTTTTTTCTTCAAAATTTAAAAAAAGTAATTTTCCAACATTGGTAAAAGGTGCTTTTTAAAACCTTGGCCAAACATATATTGATGATGATCTAACATTGTAACTTATTTTTCAACTTGATTAACAAACTCAAATTGTTACTTTTTGTAACTGCTTATAACAAAAATAAAAGCACTTGTCGAAATATGCTAATTTGAAAGGTTGACAAATAGGCTATTAATTAATTTCAAGGGTAAAATTTGTTATTTTTCCATAAGTGAGTTTGTCAATCTTCTTTTAATTGGTTCTCAAAAATTAAAAAAACTTGTACAATTGATGCTATACTTTTAGCAAAAAGTCGGTAACATTTCTTTTCGTGTGTAGACATTTTCTTAACTTTATTTTTCTAATCATGAATATCGAGAAGCTTTAATTAGGTTTTGCAAGATTGGAAAAATTGAGTTTAGAGATTTCCAAAAATAAAATTAATGCTCTTTAAAAACATACTACTCCACAAAATAAATAAATAAATTCATTGGTGAACTTGAAAATTTCTTGAAAGTGTGTCCATACACTAAAGTGAGTCTGCTCTTCTTAAAAAGTGAAAAAAGCTAGCACTAGCGAGATTTGACCACACAAACATTTTAAGTTCGCATGTCTTTGCTCTTTTAAGACACCTAAAACTACCGTGTTACATCATATTATTATATCAATAGTGTTCAAAATATGTTATTTAACGACTTTATTTATCATTTTACTTGTATATATAATATAACTTTCAATAAAAATGTTCAATTAGATATCCTGACATGAGTGTAGCTGCCATGCCACAAATAACAAGGCTTTTGCAAAGTTGGTAACAAATACTAGTTTAATATGTGGGACAGAAAGGTCAGCCATAACTCAAGTTAGGCATGTTTTTGTCAAGCTAGAATATTCTTGAACCTGCCCCAATAAATATTGTCATTATTAATTTTTCACTGTAGATATATACAGGGGTGTACGTGGCCGGATTGGTTCGGGGTTTTCAAATATCAAATCAAACTATTTGTGTTGGATTTTTAAATTTATAAACCAAATCAAACCAAACCAATAAAACTCGGGTTTTTCGGGTTGTTTCGGATTTTTCCGGTAAAGTATTCATACAAACATATAATTTACTTGTACTTCAAATATTTCTTTAGTCCTACCAAAATATAACTATCTAAGATGTTTCTTAAAAATATAACACAATATGATATAATTAATGACACTAAAATATCCAACAAAAATAATAATAATGAAATCGCGTAAAATAAATATTGCAAATTAACAAGTCATAATGAAAATGATCATAATTTAAAAGTACTAAATCATGCTAAAATTAAGTTTAATAAGTATTAGTTACATGACTAAATATTAAAGGAAATTAAAATTAGATTATGTATTTTAATTGTCTAAATCAATGTAAAACTAAAGAACAAATATTCAATTATTGTCATTCTTAGTGTTGAATTGATTTTTTTTTTTTTGCATTAATATTAATTTGATTTTGATTTAAGCTTTATTATAATTACCAAAATTTGTGGACTATAATCTTTATTGGCCCATTCATAATTCTAAGTTTCAAACTTGAAATAATATATTAAAAGATAAAAACTATGAAAAAGTATAAGAAATATTTAAAATTATATCAAAGTAAATATTTTTATGTATAAAATAAAATTTTAAAATTATATATATAATGTCGGGTTGGTTTGGTCTCGAGTTGTTTTTTTTTAGTTAAAACCAAACCAACCCAAATATAGTCGGGTTTTTTTTTTCAAAACTAAATCAAGTCAAACCAAACCACTAGTCGGGTTTTTTTTCGAGTTGACTCGATTTGCGATTTGGTTCGGTTTTCGGTTCGATTTTGTACACCCCTACTATATACAGTAACAAAATCAGAGGATGGAGGTCCATTTAGAGTCTCAGGTTCATAGAAACGGGGTGGCTACCCTTAGAGAATTATACTCAATGATCTTGAAAATGAGTCATTTTTTATTTTTAGTATCCCTCAATTTTGGGTCGTTTGCTCTAATAGATAAGGAAAAATGATTTAGCCATATTGTTATTTGGGGTTTGAACTTTGAACTCCTTCGTTCAAATGTACGCTCAATATCACTGCACCAAATACATAGTTTTTGTCAAGAGTGTCCAACTTTAAATATATATCCTTTAAATGTAGAATTTGACATATATATAAACATAATTTTTCGACGAAGGGTGTTCAATTGAACACCCTTGGGTGGGTGTAGATACGCCACTGCCCTCAATTCTTTGTTTAGTTGCAAAGTGTGGGATAACTTATTCCATGATTAATAATTATGACTGAGATAGGTTATCCTTATCTGAGGATGGGATACTGATTCGGAGATAACTTATTTCAGTATAAAAATGTAAAATAACAAAAGTACACATTTAAATTTAAACCCTCTTTTATTTAACAAATAACTACTTCATAGAGGATATTTTTGTAAACAAACAACTTATTTTTAGAATTTATATCATGCATATTATTTGATTATGACGAACCAAACAACTTATAAAAAATAATCTCATAATAACTTATCCCAGTATAACTTATCTCATTATAACTAATCTTAATATAACTTGTCTTAAAACCAAACGACACATATTTTAGTTTGATGTCTTACCTTTTCTTTTAATCTGTTTTTTTTTTTAAATGTATCTTTTCTTTTTTGTCAATGCTTTTATTACACTTTTCCACTTCACATGTTAGCACACAAAATTAAGAGTGTTTTTGTACAAACTACGTAACTTTAGTTTAAGATCATAAGATTCAAAAAACTTCTTTATTTTCTTAAACTTTATGTCAATTCAAAACCATACAAATAAATTGAAACAAAGAAAATATGATCTCACTCTGGTTAAAATCGTCATGGACAAAGAAGTCTTTTTCCCTCCATGTTTGTGTTTTTGTTTGGGGTGTTATCTAGAAAGACTAAAGTACTGGTGGCTCAACATGTTAGGGAGTTGTCCTAAAGCAAAATAAAATAAAATGCAAGCTCCACAAATTGAATAATGGATTAGAACAAAGAAAGTACGTAAACTCAATTGGGCTATCAAGTGTTCCTTGAAGTCCACAATAGAAGTACAAAGTTGACTTTTTATTATTTTATCTGATGTCTGATATACGTATTGGAGCTTAATTATTCAGATTCGCATCGCGTAGGGCCTCATTCGGGGGAAGCGTTCCCTACGTACTAAAGATTTTTTTCATATTTAATGCTCAAACTTAAGATCTTTAATTAAAAAATAACTTCATCCG
Source organism: Solanum verrucosum (assembly GCF_900185275.1). NCBI lineage: Eukaryota > Viridiplantae > Streptophyta > Magnoliopsida > Solanales > Solanaceae > Solanum > Solanum verrucosum. Next base: position 2,529,659 of record NW_026019954.1, read on the forward strand.
TTACACCATATCCGTTATTAATGATCAAAATTGACTTATCAATAGTTGACTTTAGGAAAAAAGATTGACTTGATATTATGTGGAAAGCTTTAAACATCAAACTCATAAATTAAAGAGATAAAATAGCCTATACCCATTATTGTTATAGATAGATAGATAGACCACCTTGAGAATCTTTCTGCAATTCATGCGGGACATGTATATTGTCCAAAAGAACTAGCATACATAGTGACATAATAATGAATTATGAATTCAGTATTCCAAAGTAATGGGTGCCCTACTATCGTAAAAATGCGATTTGGATATACGATATAAAATTATGATATAAATTTGATTGATATGAAATTAAAGTAGAAGTTTTGTTTGAATATGTAATATACATTTTTTAACTTGTATTATTTTTCATAAATATGAAAACTCACGAGTTGTGAAAACTATTAAAATTTCTTTATGAATTCTTATACAATCTTATCAGATAAGCAAACTATAGTTTATAAATAAGGTATCAGAATATCCTAAGGTGCGCATTAATAAATCACATATCTTCATGCATGTTCCTTTATAAATAAATTGTTAGTATAATCTTTTCACATGGTACAAACAATTTATTCACGTGGAATATAAATCTTTTTTAACAAAATTTAACATAATATTTTTTTACGAAATATAATTCTATGGATCAAATTTTACCTTTAAAACAAAAATTGATGAAATCGAAATCTCAAAATCATTCTTTATTATGATCATAAATCGCATATTCAAATATTAATTTGAGAATTATAACTGCATATCCCATATCCAACGCAAGCTAAGTGTATCATTACTTGGAAATTGAAACTTAAGACAATAAACTTAATATTAAAATATATTAAGATTATCAAGATAACAATTAAATAGAGTACTTAGTGCTATTTCTATTTGTTAGGATTCGGTTTGAATTTTAATTTTATTTGAATTTTACCATAATTGACATTTATTTTTTCTCCAAAGAGAATTATATTTCTATATATATTAAGGTAACCCATTCCTTGGAAAAATGGTTTGAACTTCTATAAATTGAGGATTTTAGTTTCCGATAAAATAATATAATAACATCGACAATCATTAAAAGAGACTAGTTTAGGAAGGGATTTTTCTCTCAACAATTTTTATATTTTCTTTTATTATAATTGTATCAGGCCAATTGAGTAAATATATAAAATATTATATTTTTTAAACTATATATATTAATTATCGTCATTTAAGTTTTACAATTATTAGCTTCTACATGATGCCCATGTTATCTCGATCCTCCAACACTATTTTCGAACATTAAAAACCTTCAATATTTGAACAACAAAAGACTCCATCAGTCATTCATGGTTCAATTTAGGTCGATTTTCCTCTAAAATGAAAATTAACCCAATTAAGCTAATTTCCAAATTAATGTTGAAATCAAAATCAAATAAAATCAAATTAGCAATTTTTTTGATAGCTTTGATTTTGGGTTAATTTGATTGTTTTGTCGATTTAAAAAAAATTAAAATATAAGATAAATGCTTCTGAACACATTAGATATTGACTATGTTCGAGTATAACACTATTAAATGAGTTACTCTTTAAGATATTACATGTGAGTTATTTTAAACATGCAATAGATTTTTGAAATTACTAAAACAAAGACCACAAATCATCTAGAAAGTAAAGTCAGAGTTGGATTATCAAAATAAAGACTACAAATTAAACTAGAAAATAAATTCAAAGAGTTGAATTATCAAAATAAATACTACAATTCAATTTAGAAATAAGTCAAAGAGTTGGATTATCAAAATAAATACTACAAATCAATTTAGAAAATAAAGTCAAAGAGTTGGATTACTACAATGTAACGGCAAACAACTATATCACGAATCAAGAGTGCAAACAATTATTATGATTGTAAAATGGTATTTATATAGTTGACTTGGTTCAATTTTGTTAGTTTTTTTTTATTGATTTTTAAATTAAAGCCAAAATTAAATCAAACAAAAAAATTATTGATTGTTTTTCTTCCTATGTACCCAGCCCTCTTTTAATTAGTAGGTGCTCATCTCTTTTATTTGGGGTTTTCTTCAATTTCCAACTTAATACACAAACTTCAAGCTAGAGAGTAGAGACAATGGGTGTCTCAATATATATATATATATATAAAATAATAATAAATTATTGTGATTTAAAATAATTCATAGAATATATATACTATTTCCTTTCTTTAAATTACGTGCATTACTTTTATTTTTAGTTGATTTAAAAGATAACTCTCTTTCCTTTATGACAATTCTTGAATTTTTCACTTTTTATGATAAAGTTAAAATCACAAGATTAAAAATATTTTGGTACCTACTATTTTCTCTGCTCTAATTTATATGACTTATTTTCTCTTTTAGTTAGTCTCATAGAAAATAACACATTTCTGTATTAAGTAACAATTTAATTTTATGAAATGATTTATAACTACACAAATATCTATATCTTATTTTAGACCACAAATTTCAAAAATCTTCATTTCTTAAACTCCACATCGAATCAAACTAACTCATATTAAATGAGATGAAGGGAGTACATATCTTTACTTTAAGGTATCAAAATACAATTCTTCTTTACTATCTTAAATTTTAAATCAGACATGAGTGAGAAAGTCAACAACTAACGAGGAGTTGACCATCACATCCTCCACCTCCCATTTTAAGATTGTCTATTCGAGTCAGCAATGTATTGAGAGAGTCAACAAGGAGTCCACCATCACACCTTCCACCTCCCATTTTAAGATTGGGGTTCGAGTCACCGAGGTGGTGAGAGAGTAAACAAGAAGGAGTTTACCATCACACCCTCCACCTCCCATTTTAAGATTGTGATTCAAGTCACCGAGAGGAAAAAAAAACCCGAAAAGTTCCTAGAGAGTGGTAAAAAAAAAAAAGTACAGAGGGAGTAGTATTTATACCTCATCTGGATTATGAGAAAAAAGGAGTTCAGCTCCAGTTAACACAAACAAAAAAAAAAAATAGAATGGGTTCACTAGCCAATGAGAGTTTCAACATTGAGCTACAACAGCTTGATGCATCTACTGATACTGCAAGGAATCAGAGAACTCAATGGCTCCTTACTTCTCCTAATCCACCAAGTTTTTTCCATCAACTCATTAGTTCTGTTAAAAAAAATGTTGACAAAACCAAAAAACAATCAAGAAATGGAGTTTTCTTTTCATTCTTGAAAGGCTTATTTCCAATCCTTAGCTGGGGAAGAAATTATAAAGGTACAAAGTTTAAGCATGACGTAATGGCTGGCTTAACTCTTGCTAGTCTCTGCATACCTCAGGTAATAAAAAAAGATCCTATTTTATTAGTCGTGTAGGGGTCTGAAAACATGTTCAGACCTTTACACGAGTAATATATTTGGTATACATTGATTCTGTTCCTAAATGTTAAGTTCAAATGTATATATATCTTCTTGCAGAGTATTGGATATGCTAATCTTGCGAAACTTGATCCTCAATATGGCTTATGTAAGTTGAAAAATACCAATTTGGTTCATTTATCTGATTCTTGTTGATATAGTTTATGATTTGTCTTCCTTTTTTTTGTTCTAGATACTAGTGTTGTTCCACCACTGATATATGCTGTGATGGGAAGTTCCCGAGAGATCGCTATTGGCCCTGTTGCTGTTGTATCACTTCTGATTTCTGCACTGGTTTCCAAAATTATAGACCCTGCCGTTGATCATATCGCTTATAGGAATCTTGTTTTCACTGCCACATTCTTCACTGGTGCATTTCAGGCAGTTTTTGGACTATTCAGGTATTCTGTACTCTGTTTTTTCAATGAATATGCATTTCCTGGAAAATTGCTGTTAATTTTTCGGGCTTATCAGGTTGGGATTTCTAGTGGATTTTCTATCACATGCTGCCATAGTTGGATTCATGGGAGGTGCAGCCATTGTTATAGGCCTTCAACAATTAAAGGGTTTGCTAGGAATTAACCATTTTTCTACCAAGACTGATGTGGTGTCTGTGTTGGAAGCTGTTTATAAATCACTTCATAATGAGCCAGTGAGGCCTTTACTTTATTTGGAAAAAATTCTGTTCCGGTCACTCGATTAATAGTTATTATCTCAGTTTTCTTCAACAAAGAAAGTGAACATTCCGAGATAATAGTTATTAGTCGAGTGATCATCTGAGAAATAATCAGTTTGTTTTTTCATCTTAAGAAAATTTCCTTTGCATTTATAGTGGTTTCCATTGAATTTTGTACTTGGCTGTTCCTTCCTCATCTTCATCCTAATGACAAGGTTCATTGTAAGTAACTTGTTTTTGTTTCATAATCTTTTTTCTCTTATCATATGGTAATTATTTTTTATTTCTATTTTATTAATCTCTTTGAAACTTTGAAAAACTACAGGGGAAAAGGAACAAGAAACTGTTCTGGCTACCAGCAATTGCTCCTCTTTTATCAGTTGTACTATCCACTTTGATAGTTTATCTAACAAAAGCTGATCAACATGGAGTCAAGATTGTAAAACACTTCAAAGGGGGTATCAATCCAAGTTCACTTCATCAATTACAGTTTAACAGTCCACACATTGGAGAAATCGCGAAAATTGGACTTATTTGTGCTATCGTCGCTCTCACTGTCTGTATCTCTACCCTTTTTTCTCTCAATTTCATACAAAAAAAAGGATCCTTATCCAACATGTTATATCTTAGGAGGCGATTGCTGTTGGTCGATCTTTCGCTTCAATGAAAGGCTATCATCTTGATGGTAACAAAGAAATGGTAGCCATGGGATGTATGAACCTTGTAGGATCTTTAACTTCTTGCTACACAGCAACTGGTAAACTTTAAATTAGACAAACCTTTTAAGTTTTTAGACGAGATGGTCACATACTTTAATATGTTATATGATTGTTGTAGGTTCATTTTCGAGAACAGCAGTGAATTTCAGTGCTGGATGTGAAACTGTTGTGTCAAACATAGTTATGGCAATAGCAGTTCTGATATCACTTGAGTTGTTAACAAAGCTATTATACTATACTCCATTGGCAATACTGGCATCAATTATCATATCAGCTCTACCAGGATTAATTGACATTAGTGAAGCATTTCACATTTGGAAAGTGGACAAGACAGACTTCATCATTTGCATTGCTGCTTTTTTGGGAGTACTCTTTGGCTCTGTCGAAATTGGTCTTATAATAGCGGTAACTATATTGTCTCTATTTTATACATCTATATACAAGAATTGTGAACTTAGCCAGACGGGCTAATTCTTTTACGAGAAATCTCTAGTCAACCTTTCTGCAAGAGAGTCTTTCTTAACATCAAGTCTATCGGGACTAGATAGAAATGATGAGATAACTTTTCTTTTTTAATGCCTCTTAATGTCAAGGAATCAGTCACTTCAATAGCCTTCGATGATTATATGGGTATCCAAAAGACGAAAGAGATGGATGTTTGTTATTCCAACCATTCTTTTAGTCTTGAGCCCGCTACAGAAAGGGTTGACTTAGTACAATGGTTTATTGGCCTATATTGCCTCTTAGCACTACTAGTAAAGTATGATTGACCCGTAATATAAAATAGAATCTCTTTACCACCAAAGGTTATGGTCGGATAGAGATAAATCCAAGATTTGAAATTTATGGCTAGGTTCCTATAGGCTTTTATAGATTCAAGTTAATATTATAGTTCATGGTCAAATAGTTATAGATATTTTATAGATTTCTAACACACACACATATATATATATGATCTAAACAAAAGCTACTGAATTCACGTTAAAACATATCCGAACTTCAAAATTCTCTCCGGCCTTTAGTGCTAACTATTAAGTACCAGAGATCTCGAATTTGATTCTTGAAAATGAGATCGTCATTGGTAGGAGTGCTTTACCTTTTAAATAGAATTTGGAAGCCCAAGAGGGTTGCACATATTGGGTAGGAAATAAAAAAAAATCTATAATACCTAATTACAATATCTTGGTTAATTATATGAATTTTATATAAAAGACAAAAAGTTGAGAATTTTATGTTGATGTGAAATATCAAATAATTAAAAGACATAGATGGTCCTTTTTAAGTCATTTGTGGGTTCCATTTGTTGGATTCTTTTACTAGTAAACAATACATGGACAGTAGGTGATGATGCTCTTTCTTTGGTTCCAAAAATAATAGACTCATGTCCACTCTTTGATCATCTGTCATGTTCTTTTTCAACTTTTAGTAACCATTTGCCCACAAAACAACAACTTGTCTATGCTTTATGGGTAAGGTACAATTCATCTGATTCCACGTATAAAAATCTCAAATTTAACCATCAAAATCCACTTATAATAATAGTGTTTAGATCAACTTGCGTTACGTTATTTTGTCTTTAATAGCATTTGTAACTTAATTTTCATCACTTTATTGACCGCGACTAATAATTTCATTATTGCAGGTTGGAATTTCATTTGGTAAAATAATACATGGTACCATCAGACCAAGTGTAGAACTCCAAGGCAGACTACCTGGAACAGACACTTTTTGTGACATTACTCAATTTCCAGTGGCCACTGAAACTCAAGGAATTTTGATTATAAGAGTGAACAATGCTTCACTATGCTTTGCAAATGCTAATTTCATAAGAAGAAGGTATATATTTTAAATTTTACAGAGGAAAATGAAAATAAAAATGAAATTTATTAAATAATTGTTTATAATTTCCTTTTTTTTTTCTTTTTCCAATTAGGATATTGAGCACAGTGACAAGTAGAAGTGAAGAGCAGTCCAAGGGAAAAATTCGTATTTTAGTGCTAGACATGTCAAGTAAGCTTCTTTAATTTCTGTTCACACAACTACAAAAAAAATAAAAAAAATATATTAGAAAAGTCCCGTCAAATTCTAGAAATTGCGATACTACAAATAGGCCAAAATTTTACATTGATGACATTGTTTTTTAGGTGTAATGAGCATTGATACATCAGGAATTGTTGCATTGGAGGAGTTGCACAGAGAATTGGTATCACAAGGCATACAAGTTAGTTTCTCTCTAATAATGTGACCAAAAAAATGTTAATAAATGTCCAAAATTATGTGGCATGATATTTTTTTAATCCACCCAAAAATGAATCTCATAGTTTTTATTTAGAAATATTTGACTTAATCTCTTATTTTTATTCTGAATGAGATGATTTATAGTCATACAGAAGTTTATGACTTGTTATAGACCATAAGTCACATAAATTGTAATTCGTTGAATTATACTCTTTTTTTTTTCTTTTTTTTTTTTGCAGTTAGCTATAGCAAATCCAAGGTGGAAAGTAATCAACAAGTTGAAGGTAGCAAAATTTGTAGATGAACTTGGAAAAGGGTGGATTTTCCTGAGTGTTGGGGATGCTGTAGATGCCTGTTTGAACACCAAAATGGGTGATCTTAGCACTATCAATTGTTGAAATGTTTATGATATATATATTCATGTTAGTTCTATAAATACAATTGAGAGAAATTGATGCATGTATCATCAATCAAAATCGAGTTACATATGTAATGAGAGTATCATTTTAAGAAAATAGTTGTTTTTACCTTGTAACTCTTCCTCAATCAAGATTGGCCAATGCCATATTTCATTAGTTACATTTTCAAGAACTAATTAGAAGTTGAGGTTGTGATAATCATAAAAGAAAAAGCTACTGGATTATTTCTTTATATATTACGAAGTTTAATTACATATGAACTATCTAAGTAGATATAAGAAGAGTAAATTTTAGGAATAACAAAGATAATTATCAGATTAGTGTGCTATAGATATAGTTTTGCTATTTGCGCTCCATAGCTATATTTTGTTTGTTATGAAATCTCTAATTTGTATAAATTGCGAAATACGTTCCATTTGTATGCAAAATTATTTTTAAATTGTTTTTTTTTTATGTGAGGAATGAGTATTTGAGAAATAACTTGAAAAATAGAAAAAAAAAACAAATTGATTTAGACACTGTAACGACCTATTCCCATCCTTATAGAAAAGCCATCGGGGAAATTTTTTGGGCCATTTAACTTTTTCGTAGTAACTTGAAATTTCTTAGCCTAGTTCAGATTTGGACGAAATCGGAGTCAGTGAGGTCTAGGGAAATCTGGTAACAAATGAGAGGTCTAATAATGAATTTGATCGCATCCGTAGATAGCTAAGACGTTAAGGAACCCGTACGACTTTACGGAATTGAATTCGGGTGAGTAGAACTCTCGAAACTGATCTTAGCGTGAACGGGTAGTTTCTGAGTGTCATGGGTTGAAGGTGTGTTGTGAAATGGGAGTTTGAAACTCTAATTCCGAGGTTATGTCTCCGTGTAAGGCGCCAGGGCGGGGCCGCTGTGGCGGGATGGAGCCCACCATAGCAGGCCAGTCGCTAATTGAGTAAAAAATAAACCCCAAAAATGTCATTATTCTGCAAACTTCATTCTTAAGAGTTAGAAGATGAACTAGGGCGACTTCTTGACAGTTTTTCACAATTCTTGAGGCTAAAGGTAAGGTTTTTACTCCCCGAATCCATTTTTCGATCCGTATAGTGTAAATTCACGGGTAATTATTGGTGGGTAGGGTTTTGAAATTGTTTGGATTGTGGGAAAAAGCCCTAACTGCACCTTAGGGTCATAACTTGGGTCTTGGCCTCTTGGGTTATTGGGTTTGTCATAAACCGGGTAAATTAGAACTTAATTATTGATCCCCGTATTGAATTGTTTGTTTGTAGACCAAGAGCAAGTGGAAAGAATCTGTAAAAGGAAGAATCAAGTTTCTTAGGAGGGTTCAAGCTTTGTTCGGGATAGGTGATGGTTGTGATCTCATGTTGGCGTGATGGATGTTAGTAATTACTTCATTTTAATGCATCACTACAAGAAAACTGTGAATTACCTAGGGAAGTTACTTGGGGATTTTGTCCGCAGATTTTTCTTGCGGATTTTCATGGCAAAATCTAAAATTCCTAAATTCTAGAATATTTTACTTGCAGAAATTATTTTCCCAAGAACATCCGTGGTTAAATTTGGCGCCATTTTGCTCAAAATATTACCTAGGGAATTATGTGGGAAATTTATCCCCAAAAAATATTTTCATAGCTAAATTCTCAAGTAAATTGATAAAATAAATTCCTTTATTTATTCGTTGAACAATTCCCAGGTAAATCTATGTGCGAATTTAGTTAGGGATAGTTATATGCGGATTTACTTGCAGATTTTCTTACCTGGAAATTTATCTAAGATTTTAATTCAGCGAATTTAGTTAGGGATAGTTATATGTGAATTTACTTGGAGATTTTCTTACCTGGGGATTTGTCTAAGGATTTTAATTCTGCAAATTTAGTTGGGAATTTTTTCCAAGGGATTTACCTAAGGATTACATTACCTGGAAAATTACACGGGGATCATTTTATTTGCGGATTCAATTGAAAATTTCTTTTTGGGGATTCACCTAAGAATTTTATTTAATAATAAATATGAAATAACTCTGGTACTTAGAAAAATTTACTTGAGAATTTTGCTTGAATTAAATACTTGAAATTTTGATTCTAGAGATTAACCTTAGTATTTAATCTTAAGAAGTTTATTTATGGATTTTTTTACAAGAAAAATATGTGTATATTGAGTTGTGCAGATTTAAAAAAAATTTGTACACTTTTAATGTGATTTTAATATATACTAATTATTTATATTTAATAATAATTAGGTTTTAAAAAATAAAAATAGAAAGTAATATTTGTATGCAATATTCTCACTCTAATAAGGTGTTTAGAAGAAAAGGTTTAAAACAACAATATACATAGACATATATAATTATTAATAACAATATCATATTTTTATAAATTTATATAGGGTGAAATTTTTTTACATTTTTAACTTTGATGATATAAGAATTAAACTTTGAGTACTAGACTCTCTCCTACTCGTATATGTCTATTAAATTTATTTAATGCTTATTTCAATCTTATATTATAAAAATTAATAATTATAATATACTTTTTATTTAAATCTATTTAAATAATTTATCCATAGAAAAAATAATATAATTTAGATGACAACAAGAATGAGTATCTATAAAAACACATCTTGGTTATCGATTGTTTACTTTTCATACCTGAAATATCACCATTGTTCAAAGAGAAAAAGTGAGCAATCGATAGTTGAAATGTATTCAGATAAATAGTTGGTGATAGTTTAGATAGAAAACTCATACAGATGATACTTCAGTTATGAAACTCGAAACAACATGTTTTTTAAGGTTGTTTTTTACCATTAACTTTTTTTAAAAAAGAAAAAATTAAATTTTATAATAAAGTTGAGATATATAAATGATTTTCACCATTTACTTTTTTCTAGCAATATCATTAACATTTATTAATTTATTTAAAGTTGATTGTATATAAAATTCCGTCCCTTATTAACTGTATTTTTTTCGGATAAAAAATTAATTTTATATTCTAATTTAGTGGATGAAAAGTTGTGAGGATTATAATAGTCATTTAGTCTCTTTGTACCACATCGGCCACAGACAATAGCATATTGAACATTATGTTGAGCAAATTCTCATTCCATATTACGTGTAATGTTGATTTAAGTTGGCAGCATTAAAGCAAGTATCTTAATTAAATTTATCAAAGATAAGAGCTATATCATAAATCATTAAAAGAAACAGGAATTAATGATATAAAAAATGAATTAAGAACAATATAATTAATAATAGGGTGGCACTGGGCTGTAATTGTGTATATCCCTGAAAAGGATTGTACATAAAAAAATTAATATGTAAAATTGAATTAAAAACTAATTACTTGCAGATTTTCTTGTGAACTTTTAATATTTTTGCAAGAAATTTCGTAAGTAATTTAGATGGGGTTTTAAAACCCCCAGATAATTTATTTGGGGATTTTAAAATCTGCAGGTAATAATTACCTAGGAAGGTCTTACCATCAAATTTCTTTTGGTAGGAAAATCTGCAGGAAACTAGGTTATCTGCGAATTTTCATATATAATCCGCAAATAAATCCCCATGTAATATGCACTTTTCTAGTAGTACATGTATGTATGCGGATGTTGCATTATTGATCACACTAATCATAAATGAGTATGAATGTATAATTGTATGCCATGAATCAACACTTGATTGCATGATTATGAGAATGTTCATTGTGGTTGTGATAGTGGCTTGTTGAAATGGATCAGGTGTTACATTCCAACACACGAACTTGGATCAGGTGCCACATTACGACGCATATATGGGATCGGGTGTCACGACCGGCACACTAACTTGGATAGGGTACCACATATCGGTACACTAACAGTTTGGGTGTGGGTTCCATGAGAAGACCATTGACTTGTTATATAGCTGTGTTTGAGAATGTGGAATTGTTCGTTGATCCTGAAATGAAGATTGATATTGTATATGTTCGGTATATGACTCTTTTATTATGTTGTGGTTACTTGTATATGTTTCACTTATTGGGATAGCCACGTAATTCTACCAGTACATTGTGGTTGTGTATTGATACTGCACTTGCTTTTTCTTTGTTGAGTACAAGACATCTTCAGACGGCTACTGACAGACCTCGTTTAGAAGACCAATGATCGAGATCGAATTCAAGGGTGATCCATGTCACACCCCGAGCCTACACCCTGGGTGTGGCCGGCATTCGGAGACCATTTCTGGCCCCAAGCGAACCCTTGGCCTGACTTACTTAACTCAGCGGAAGACTTAACTCAATGAAACAGTCTCAAATAATAATTTAAAGAATAATAAGTTGGCCAAAATGGCACTTAAGTCTTAAACAACATTTGAAAGATAAAGAAAGACATCTGAACTAATAACTATCTGACTGTCTATGAAGCCTCTAAAATACTGAGATGGATGTTGGGACAAACCCCACAACATCCTAATAAATGAAAGACTGAAAGCAAATAAAAGACTCCTTTGGAATGCAATGAGGCTCACCATTGACTCTGAGCTGCTCAATTGGATCAACGAGGTACTGGATGTTGATCCTGGTTACCAGTGTCTGCATCATAATAAGATGCAAGCCAATTGACATCAGTACATTTAATGTACGAGTATGCGAGTTGGAATGCTAAACCACACATAGGCTAGAAGGAATCTAAAAGAAACTGAATAACTTACTTGGCTCACTCAACTCAACCTGACTGACTCATTTCAATATAGAGCAATTTAAAGCAAGTGCAATATAAAGAAAATCTGTTTAAAATATGCTAAACTCTGTGTGTATGCAAAGATACAATAAATCTGAGATGTATGTAGAAATACAAATGAATTGATGTATATAAAAATACAATAACTGTTGTGAGAGTTTCTCTAACCGACAGCCATCACATAAGAGCTATAGTGATGATACATCGATCAACCTCACGCTGCCAGAGCATTCTATACCTGGCCAAAGGTACAGAACCTGAACTGCCTAATGGATTCACTAGTCTAATTTGAAAATGATTCATCTAAAAAGTATGAACCTCTTTTACCCATGATGGCTACATGGTTCTATGGGGGCTGTGAGTTCTTTGAACGCTCCCCCAATTCAGTGCTCAATACTACTCCCAAAATATACTAGATCTTATGTTTTTAAAACATACTTCTTCTGTGATTTGAGATTAGTGCTCAAAAACTTAGCTCAAAGGCTATATTGGAAATCTCAGTTCCCCTGCTTGCTTTATTTAGAAAGCTATTACTCTTTTCTGAAAACTAGCCCGAAGGCTCTTTGGAAATTTCAGTTTTCGTTCTTATTTAAATGTGAAAACATTTTAAATCTCTTTGGAAATACTTAGTCCCCATATACTTTTGAAGAAATGAACTTCAAACTTTACTCTTTACTCTTTACTCAACTTGAATTTTAAGTCTTAAAACAAAGTTAAAACATTTGAAAAAGACTTTTGGAAAACTCTAAGAACTCATCTTGACTTGACTCTTACTTCTCTTGACTTTGATCTTAACTTTCCTTGAATTGGATTATGAATTCAAGGTTCATGATCTCATGTTTATGGATGATTTCATGATGTTTAGATGTATTTTAGAATGTTAGAATCGACTAGGAAACATAGGTACATCACTTAGGAACACGTACGAGAAGGTGGGGAACGAATGGGAAGAACTGGTGTCTCTGGCGCTCTGAGAGGCGTGGGGCGCCAGGCCCCAAACCTCAGAGAGCTGGGTGGGGCGCTCTGGCTGGGGCGACGCGCCAGAGGCCAAACCTCAGAGAATATTTTGGGGCGCGCTGAGAGGCGCGACGCCCCAACCCCTGTACCCAGGTGTTCTCGACTTTTCTCCTCCATTTTTCATCTCTAAACCCTTCAAACTTCCATGATACTTTCCCCAAACCCCTAGGATCAATTGTACCCTCAATATACAACCAATATAACTCGCAAAACAACCCGAAACATAAATCAATTCAACACTAGGCATTCAACAATCAACCCACAAGAATTCAACAATGCTCTTCAAGAACTCACTTTCTTAACATTCAAACAACTCCAATTTCGCTGAATTAAAACAAGTTAGTGTGTGGGTGAACTAACCCAACACGAAAGAAATCTCACATACCTTAATAGGGATCATCCCTGACGAGTTCCACTCGCAATCTTGAATGATCTTGACTAATTTTTGCCTTCTTCTCCTGTTCTTTCTTTCTTTCTCTCTTCTCCAAGCCCTAAGCGTATTCTAACTTTTCAAAACAGAATTAAGTTCTGTTTTTACCCCTATAAATCCCTAAAAACGAATTAGGAAATTAATTAGAGAACAGACTACTTTGCCCTTCCCTAAATCCGGATTGAAACTTTCCTCGATCCAACAGCCCAACTTCCGAAAGGCATATCTCACTCATACGAAGTCGAAATCGTGCAATCTCAGCGGTGTTGAAAATATCTCTACAAGGGCTTTCCAAAAATGTCAAGAGATTCTCCTAACTCCTCCTGAGCTAGGAGTTATGGCCGTTTGAAAATGGCCAAAACTCACTTTCTTAACTTAGACAAAATTTCCAGATTTCCTTATTCTTTGCAAAAATCAATATTTTCATATTTTAAACTCTTTATAGTCATTTCTAGGTGCGAGATGTTACAATACACTTCTTAATTCCAGGCTGCAATGAGTTCTCGTTATGTTTAGTCCATTCTATTCGGACTTAGACTAGTACTTTAGATATTCTTATAATGTTTAGTTTGGGGTTGCACCCATTTTCTTAGACTTGTCGTTAGTAGATGTTTTGGTACATTGACATTCAAGTTCTAAGCATTATTTCCACAATTATTTTGTTAGACTTTTGGAGTTTATGGGAACTCCCTATTTTTCCTTTAGACATTTAAATTTGCTTCCGTAACTTTAAGTGCTTTGATTTTTCATTAATTTGGTTAGTTGGGTTGTAGTAACGGTTCTCCCACCGGAGGATTAGTGTGGGTGTCAATCACGATGGTTTGGATCGTGACATACACGTTTTGGCGGTTACCTGAAATTTTTTATGAAAATTTGAAATTCAAAACTGATTTGGGAGAGATTTTAGGAGAAATTGAAGGTACATGAGAGAGAAAAGAGGCGAACTGAATTGTATATAAATATAACTTCCTTTTTTATTTTTATTTAATACGAATTCGTGGATCCCAACCGATGATATTAAGTCTTGTAATTACGTAATTTTCTATATGTATGATAGAAGCAATTTAATACGTCAAATGTAAGGTGTTCACATACTATACTTCCAAACAATGCACTAAAGATGCGTCTGGTGAGATTTGCACATGAGGAAAAATATTGGAACAAAATTTTGTCAAAAAAATAATCTCTCAATCATTGTTCAAAGTCAAAGCCTAGCCAAACGAGCAACGACGACGATATGAAGGAATGCTTCTATATATTTAAGCATTTAAGCACTTGAAAGTTCTTTTCTCCCACCAATGTGAGAGAATCAATTTTTCTTCCTTTCATTTCTCATTAATTTTTAACATTAGAATTCGACATATATCTTAAAAGAAAAAACCTCAACATATATAATACTTAGAAAATATCATGAAATAAATGCTCTTATAAAAATGGTAGCAATAATTAATCTTATTTGTTTAATATAAGTAGAATTCAATTAACCCAATTATAAATTTGGTAAATATGTCATATAAAATCTTATGTTTGAGAGGTATTTAAGAATAAATCATGTAATTGATGAATCTTTCTATTTAAAGAGATAAGACAATAATTATGAACCCTCGTAAAGGAATTAAATATAACAGTAGGTCTCTATTCAAGGGAGATTGATAAGTGTATGCTAGTTTTATCTTCCTACTAACGAGGGTATAACGACAATTTGTAAATAATTAAAGGTGCATCAAATTTAACATATTCGCCTTAGCTTACAGGATTCGACAAGATCTACTCTATTTATATTTTTCTTTATAAACAATAGGTACTCATATGAAAACATTTTCAACATAATAAATGACATTTAACTTCTTATCAAATCGGGTAATCATGTCTCATGCACATGATGATAAAACATGTCTAGTAATAGTGAGAACATCTGATATAATGGCTTAGATTAGAATAATGTTTTAAGTATCATATCAAGTAAAATACTTCTGATGCATGCTATTTCAAAGTGCGTTTAGACATTCATTAACATATTTCCTTTTTAAGATCATGTATAAACCATGCAGGGGTGGAGGTAGCATATACTTAGGGGGTTCATTCGAACCCCCTCGTCGAAAAATATTTATTATTTACGCATGGTTAAAATTATTTTTTAGATATATATAATAGATGTTTAACCCCCTTTCACTAGTTCGTGTGTTTACTTCTCAGATTTTGCATCCCCTTATTAAAAATTCTGACTCCGCCACTGAAAACACAAATTGTGATAAAAATTTTACTCATTGAGTCATTGTTCTCTTATCGAAATACCAAAACGTGACAACTCTTTAACTACCTATATTATCACAAAATTAATCTACAACTGCATGAGCTTCTAATTTTTTAGTTTTTTTTTTAAAATTCAGTTGTTTCAAGGTGTTTGAAACTAATAATCTCTATGTTTTCTCTCTAAATATATTGTATATTTGCTGAAGAGACCAACTTCCCTTTTCATCTAAAATTATATTGGCTAGGATAAGTCTCTTTCTAGTTTCAGTTTTAATATAGTTTCCTTTCAAGTTATATTTCAGCTATATTGGTAGTTGTGTATTTATAAATTTTTTGAGGCGTTTAATTATTTTCTTGTAAAACTATTTGAATTCTTGTCCTACTCTCATTTTAAATTAGGTTTTCAAATGCCTTTAAAATAATTTTCTAAAATTAGATGACGACTTAATTTTAAAGAAAGAAGACGATACAAATAGGCCAAAGTTGTGAAATTCTTTTACTTAGTTCGAAATTGATCGTAATAAGTAACGACATGTTCTTTGATAAAACTACTTAATGAGAATTTGAGAAGGACATAAATCGATACTCAAGAATTAGTCACACTAGTTTA
The DNA here is from genome assembly GCF_900185275.1 of Solanum verrucosum. Classification (NCBI taxonomy): domain Eukaryota; kingdom Viridiplantae; phylum Streptophyta; class Magnoliopsida; order Solanales; family Solanaceae; genus Solanum; species Solanum verrucosum. The sequence goes on from NW_026019954.1 coordinate 2,546,145, forward strand.
TATCTTTCGACTACTTCAAACAATATTATTGTCGTTAGTGTTAATTGCAATTTTCTTTACTAATGACATATTAGTTAATTATTAATTAATTTAACCATTATTTTTCAAGAACATACCTAATTTGAAGTGAAGAAATAATATTAATAATAGTAAGAGATAATACGAGAGCTTATTATTTCCTCAAAAGTACATGAGTCTATATTGTTGACGTCATCTTTTTCATAAATTATAAAACTATGTCATATATTATAATCCACGGGAATATAAACCTCTAGCTTTCAATGTTTGATTTTGATATATTGCATTCTTTTCCCTTATTTTAAAATATTACGCTGAGTTGTCTTTTATAAATTCTTTACCTAGTTTGAGATATATCTATAAAGTTTTTAGATTTAGCATTTGAATTATAATTCCTTTTTTTGACTTGTTTTTTGTTTTTATTTGTAAGTCTTCCAAAAATATTTAAGAAGTTGACCGAAAACAATAAGAAGACTCCAATCTTTTAAGTTAAAATTATTTGATAATTTTTTTTTTACTTGCCATAATATAATTTGTAATGAATTAATTATAAGGGTGTTTTAGTAGATTACTTGCCATATTCATATATTTCATAGTCCTATAAATATTGGCACATTTGCTCCTTGTTTTTTCATCATTCTCATTTCCTCAATAAGGTTGCATCTCTTTCTCTATTCTTTCTTTTCATACATGGTCTAGCAATTTGTTTTCTTCCTTTTATTTTTCCATTTATGTTTTTCATTCACCCTCCAATTCTATAGCAAATCCACATTTATATATTTGTAAGAGCCATAAAAAAGGGGGAGAGGTTTTTTGGTTTTTATTTTTTTAAATTCGAAATCAAACCAAAAAAATCAAACAAAGCAATTTATTAATCCAAAATCGATCCGAAAAACCAAAAAACCAATTCGAATAAAAATTCGGTTTGATTTGGTTTGGTTATTCGGTTTAATCCGAATAATGCACACCCCTAAATGAAACTAGGGTGATTCTCTTTATGTTTTCATACATTTTTATTTATTTATTTCAGATTATAAATAAAATTGCTTATTCATAGCATAATGTGTTAAAAATCATAGATCAATCTTTTATTTATTATTTATGACCCTTAATTTTGTTATACAGGAATATTTTGGGGGAAAATGGCGTTGAGTGGAGATACGTTTTCAGAGAGCTCAACAAACAGTGATGGATTAACATTTGAGGAAATCATTTCGGCTAATCCTCAACACGATCACCTACTTTTCTATGGATCTTTACCAATTTTTTATGGTCAAACCGATGTGGTAACTGCTTTCTTCCTTTAATTTATCATTAATGAATTTGAATTTATTATTTTTTCAAATATTTTTACATTTTCTTTAAATTAATCTGTATAATTATAAGCTAACATGTCTCATTTTGAATATAAATTAATAGGCGCAGGTCTACCATCTGCATGGTAGTATACCAACATTTTCTTCTGGATCAACTTTTTCTACTGGAGTATGTATCTAATCTCTAAATTATTTAATATTTTTACTTCACTTACAAATATATATTTTCCTAAATTTTATTTTTCAAGAAATTTTAATTATCATAATATAATTTATTCATTATATATAAAATAATAGGCGCAGATCGACCATCTGCATGGTAGTATACCAACATTTGCTTCTGGATCAACTTTTCCTACTGGAGTATGTATCTAATCTCTAAATTATTTTTAATATTTTTACTTCACTTGCAAATATATATTTTTTTAAATTTTATTTTTCAAGAAATTTTAATTATCATAATATTTTTTTTTTCATTTTAATATAAAATAGCAGGCGCAGGTCAATCATTTGCATGGTAGTTTACCAACATTTGCTTCTGGATCAACTTTTCCTACTGGAGTATGTATCTAATCTCTAAATTATTTTTAATATTTTTACTTCACTTGAAAAATATATTTTCTTAAATTTTATTTTTCAAGAAATTTTAGTTATCATAATATAATTTTTTCATTTTAATATAAAATAGCAGGCGCAGGTCAATCATTTGCATGGTAGTATACCAACATTTGCTTCTGGATCAACTTTTTCTACTGGAGTATGTATCTAATCTCTAAATTATTTTTAATATTTTTACTTCACTTGCAAATATATTTTTTTCTTAAATTTTATTTTTCAAGAAATTTTAGTTATCATGATATAATTTTTTCATTTTAATATAAAATAGCAGGCGCAGGTCAATCATTTGCATGGTAGTATACCAACATTTGCTTTTGGATCAACTTTTCCTACTGGAGTATGTATCTAATCTCTAAATTATTTTAAATATTTTTACTTCACTTGCAAATATATTTTTTCTTAAATTTTATTTTTCAAGAAATTTTAATTAATCATAATACGATTTTTTTTTTCATTTCAATATTTATTTTAATATTTTTTATTTCACTTGTCAATAGATACTTTCTTAAATTTTATTTTTCAAGGAAATTTTTATTTTGCTAATATGATTTTTTCTCATTTTGATGGGCACAGATCAATCATCCACGTGGTAGCATGCCAATAACTCCAGCTGGATCTTCTTTCCGTATCAGAGTATGTGCTTAATTTCTAAAATCATTGTCAATATTTTTTATTTCACTTGCCAATTAGGTTTTCTTAAATTTTATTTTGCAGTAAATTTATACTATAATAAATTAGTTATAATACGCACTAGTGACATGTCATATGTTTTTTATGAATAAATACAGAATGAGGTTGCGCAAATTTCTCCATCAGTTGCAAGGTAATATTTTTAATATATAAAGAAGTGTTTATTTATCTATTATTTAAATAGTTTTCAAATACAAAGTAGATTGTTACATAAATTAGATAATTCTTTTGAACAACCCTCTTTGAAAAGATCATTCAAAATCATAAATTGCGGTTAATAGTTATCATAGAGTACTTGGACAACTCCATATACATGTCTCTTAAAATAGAAAAAAAATCGTTGATTATCCTTTTTAATCTAAGACATTTATTTTGTAAACGGTATTTTTTTCCTTTTATTTTTGTGTTTGCAATTTATGGTCTAATTTTTTTTGTTCAAACTAAAAGGTTATCTGAAAATGCTAGATCACAGCTAAAATTTTAGACGACGCTAGATAATGATCTAATATTTTATAGATAGTAACAAATAAATGATGATATAAAAATGAACATTTGTTTAAATAATCCTCACAAAACTATGCATCAGAAGTTATTAAAATAATAATTAGTTTAAATAATAATTCTTTAATGACTTGAATCGTAGGCCTATTGTCAATGCGTTGTACGATCCAAACTTTGCTATGATTGGTTTACCAGTGGATCCTTTTTTGCGTCAGTTCATGTTTAATCCAGACTTCGGTAAGTTATTTTCTTCTACTAATTATTTTTGTTTTATTTTCAATTTTTTTCAAAAACAATTATTATTAATAATATTTTTTTTGAATATTTATATTATTTGCACCCTTTTCATTTGTAGGTAATAAGCGTAATTGATGCAAGCGTTTGAATGGCTAGCAAGAAGGGATCATTTGTGAAATGTTCTCCTTCTATTTTCTTTTGAATTTTCTCTATTAATAAGCAAACTTTTATGGCCTTGTTGCCTGTTTTGACTGTGTATTGGTCATATTTCTCGAACTCCTTTAAGTCCAATGGAAATTATATATGTTTCCATAGTCGAGAATATTTCATTGTTTTCTGTTAGTGTGACGTTTTAAAATTAATAAAAATGCATTATATTGCTGGTGAAAGCCGCAATCTGCAACAATTTATATCCATCGGTGGGCATTGAATATATCATTATGTTGGCATATATTATCTCATTATGTTGTCTTTATTTCTTATTTGTGAACTTGTGGTGAGTAGAAGGTCATTATTGTTGGTGATATGCTGCATTAAGCAACCAAAGTTAGTGATGGAAGGTAAATGTTTGTATTCCAATAACTCCTATATTATTACTAATATATTCTTTCACTCTTTACTTATCACATAATATCTTGTAATTTATATAATTTGTAAGTCTGTTATTCCCTCCGTTCCTTTTTATATGTCATGCATTAATTTCTACCCTTATTTAATGTTTCTTAACTGAAATTCTAGAAATCGCGATACTACAAATAGGCCACAATTTTACATTGATGACATTGTTTTTTAGGTGTAATTATGAGCATTGATACATCAGGAATTGTTGCATTGGAGGAGTTGCACAGAGAATTGGTATCACAAGGCATACAAGTTAGTTTCTTTCTAATAATGTGACCAAAAAAATGTCAATAAATGTCCAAAATTATGTGGCATGATATTTTTTAATCCATCCAAAAATGAATCTCATAGTTTTTACTTAGAAATGTTTGACTTAATCTGTTATTTTTATTCTGAATGAGATGTTTTATAATCATATGATGTCTATGACTTGTTATAGACCATAAATCATATAAATTGTAATTCATTGAATTATATATACTCATTGTTTTTTTGTTTCTTTTTGCAGTTAGCTATAGAAAATCCAAGGTGGAAAGTAATCAACAAGTTGAAGGTAGCAAAATTTGTAGATGAACTTGGAAAAGGGTGGATTTTCCTCAGTGTTGGGGATGCTGTAGATGCCTGTTTGAATACCAAAATGGGTGATCTTAGCACTATCAATTGTTGAAATGGTTATGATATATATATTCATTTTAGTTCTATAAATACAATTCAGAGAAATTGATGCATGTATCATCAATCAAAATCGAGTTACATATGTAATGAGAGTATCATTTTAAGAAAATAGTTTTTTTTACCTTGTAACTCTTCCTCAATCAGGCTTGGCCAACGCCATATTTCATTAGTTACATTTTCAAGAACTAATTAGAAGTTGAGGTTGTGATAGTCATAAAAGATAAAGCTACTGGATTATTTCTTTATATATTACGAAGTTTACATATGAATTATCTAAGTAGATATAAGAAGAGTAAATTTTAGGAATAACAAAGATAAATTATCAGATTAGTGCGCTATAGCTATAGTTTTGTTATTTGCGCTCCATATAGCTATATTTTGTTTGTTATGAAATCTCAAATTTGTATAAATCACAAAATACGTTCCATTTGTATGCAAAATTATTTTTAAATTGTTTTGTATGTTAGGAATGAGGATTTGAGATGAAAGTTCATGAAATAGCTTGAAAAATAGAAAAAAAAAAACAAACAAATTGATTTAGACACGTTTTGGCGGTTACCTGAAAATTTTGACGTCTTGGTGAAAATTTGAAATTCAAAACTGATTTGGGGAGAGAATTTAGGAGAAATTGAAGGAACTGGGAGAGAAAAGAGGCAAACTAAATTGTATAAAAAGATAAGTCCTTTTTTGATTTTTATTTAATACAAATCTATGGGTCCCAGCCAATGTTATTAAGTCTTGTAATTACGTAATTTTTCTATATGTATAATAGAAGTAATTTAAATACGTCAAATGTTAGGTGTTCACATACTGTACTTCCAAACAATGCACTAAAGAGATGCGTCTGGTGAGATTTGCACATGAGGAAAAATATTGGATCAGAATTTTTGTCAAAAAATAGTCTCTCAATCATTGTTTAAAGTCAAAGCCTAGCCAAGCGGGCGATAGGAAGGAATGCTTCTATATATTTAAGCATTTAAGCACTTGAAAGTTCATTTCTCCCACCAATGTAAGAATCAATTTTTCTTCCCTCATTTCTCATTCATTTTCAACACTAAAACTCAACATATATCTTGAAAGAAAAAACCTCAACATATATAATAATTAGAAAATGTCATGAAATAAATGCTCTTATAAAAATGGTAGCAATAATTAATCTTCTTTGTTACATATAAGTAGAAATCAATTAACAATTCAATTATAAATTTGGTAAATATGTCATATAAAATCTTATGTTTGAGAGGTATTTAAGAATAAATCATGTAATTGGTGTATCTTTCTATTTAGAGAGAAAAGACAATAATTATGAACCCTCGTAAAGGAGTCAAATATAACTGTAGGTCTCTATTCAAGAGAGATTGGTAATTGTATGCTAATTTTATCTTCCTACTAACGAGGGTATAATGACAATCTGTAAATAAAATTAAAGATGCATCAAATTTAATGTATTTGCCTTAGCTACAGGATTCGACAAGATCTACTCTATTTATATTTTTCTTTATAAACAATAGGTACTCATATGAAAACTTCAACATAATAAATGACATTTAACTTCTTATCAAATCGGGTAATCATGTCTCATGCACATGATGGTAAAACATGTCTAGTAATAGTGAGAACATCTGATATAATGGCTTAGATTAGAATAATGTTTTAAGTATCATATCAAGTAAAATACTTCTCATGCATGTTATTTCAAAGCGCGTTTAGACATTTAGTAACATATTTCCTTTTTAAGATCATGTATAAACCATGCACATTATGAAAACACAAATTGTGATAAAATTATTGAGTCCGGAACCTAAAGGGCAAAATTGTTGCGTCAGCAGCGATTTTCCTCTGACAAAATGACAAAATAGCAGCGATTTCGTCTAAATTTTTAATTTTTTTTTTAAATTAAAAATCGCTGTCACAGCAACGATTTTGTAAAAAAAAAAAAAAAAATATTTTTTATTAAAAATCACTGCCACAGCAGTGATTTTGTTAAATTTTGTTTTTATTATTATTATTAAAAATCGCTGCCATTGTAAAAAAGAAAAATTTTTTTGGCTGTGGCAGCGATTTTAAGTCAGAATTTTTTATTTCCTTACACATCGCTGAAGGGGCAGCGTTTTTCATGCCGAGTGCTATTATTTTCATGCCTATTATTACTTATTAATAATATAAAAATGATAAACAAGACGACAGTATACTCAATAAATTGTTGAAGCATGAGGAAAATTGAATTATATATCATAAATAATAATAAAAGAATATTAAATTTTTTTTAAAAAGCTTTTTTTTAAAATTCTTAACCAAATTCGCTGCTATAGCAGCGATTTTGAAGAAAAAAAGTTATTTTTTTTTTGAGAAAATATGCAGCGATTTTTATTTTTGTTTTGTCAGAAGCCCTTTTGGTTAATATTTTTTTTAATGTGCCGTTTTAGTTTTTTTAAAGAAAAAGCAGCGATCTTTAATTTAAAAAAATTACAAAATCGCAGCGATTTTTAATTAAAAAAAAAAAATTTTTTTACAAAATCGCTGCTATTTCGTCATTTTTTCAGAGGAAAATCGCTGCTGATTTTGCCCTTTTGGCTAGAATAAAAAGTGATGTGCCCTTTTAGAATTTTTTGACAATTTTTTTTGCCCTTTAGGCTCCGGACTCTAAAATTATTACTTCTCTTGTCAAAATTAATCTACACCTTCATGAGCTTCTAATTTTTTTTTAAAAAAAAAATCACTTGTTAAACTAATAATCTCTACGTTTTCTCTCTAAATATATTGTATATTTGCTGAAGAGACCAACTTCCCTTTTAATCTAAAATTATATTGGCTAGGTTAAGTCTCTTTCCAGTTTCAGTTTCAATATAGTTTCCTTTCAAGTTATATTTCAGCTATATCGGTAAATGTGTATTTATAAATTTTTTGAGGCGTTTAATTCTTTTCTCGAAATACTATTTGAACTCTTGTCCTACTCTCATTTTAAATCAGGTTCTCAAATGTCTTTAAAATGATTTTCTAAAATTAGATGACGACTTGATTTTAAAGAACGAAGACGATAAAAATAGGCCAAAGTTATGAAATTCTTTTACTTAGTTCGAAACTGATCGTAATAAGTAACAACGTGTTCTTTGATAAAACTACTTAATGAGAATTTGAGAAGGACATAAGGCCATACTCAAGAATTAGTCACACTAGTTTTATATCTTTCAACCACTTCAAACATTATTATTGTCGTTAGTGTTAATTGCATTTTTTTTACTAATGACATATTAGTTAATTATTAATTAATTTAACCATTATTTTTCAAGAACATACCTAATTTGAAGTGAAGAAATAATTCGTTTAATATATATAAAAAAAAAGTGAAGAAATAATATTAATAATAGTAAGGATAATACGAGAGCTTATTATTTCCTCGAGAGTACATGAGTCTATATTGTTGACGTCATCTTTTTCATAAATTATAAAACTATGCCATTTATTATAATCCACGGGAATATAAACACATAGCTTCCAATGTTTGATTTTGATATATTGCATTCTTTTCCCTTGTTTTAAAATATTATGCTGAGTTGTCTTTTATAAATTCTTTACCTAGTTTGAGATATATCTATAAAGTTTTCTAGATTTAGTATTTGAATTATAATTCTTTTTTTTGACTTGTTTTTTGTTTATATTTGTAAGTCTTCCAAAAATATTTAAGAAGTTGACCGAAAACAATAAGAAGACTCCAATCTTTTATGTTGAAATTATTTGATCATTTTTTTTTACTTGCAATAATATAATTATTAATAATAATAATAGTGTTTTAGTAGATTACTTGCCATATTCATATATTTCATAGTCCTATAAATATAGGCATATATGCTCCTTACTTTTCATCATTCTCATTTCTCAAGACTAAGGTTGCTTCTCTTTCTCTATTCTTTCTTTTCATATATGGTCTAGCAATTTGTTTTCTCCCTTTTATTTTTTTCATTTATGTTTTTCATTCACCCTCCAATTCTATAGCAAATCCACATTTATATATTTGTAAGAGCCATAAAAAAAAAGGGGAGGGATTTTCTTTCTTGTACTTATACAATGCAATTGTCTTACATACTGATTTCTCCGCAATATAAATTAATAGCCATGCCTTAACTTTTTTTGTTTAATTTTAATTTTTTTATTTTGGTTCATCTTGATGTGGATGATTAGAATTTTCTTCTTTTATTTTTTCTTTATATAGATTTTTGTTTGAATTTACGTGTAGTATTTGATCTCGCGTAATTTAACAATGTCTCAAATTTTATGATTAGAACATTACTTTCACTTTTCTTTTCTTTTTAAAATTTTTATCCCTTGATTTTCTTGTTATACAAGTTATAATGTGATTGCTAAAACTCTATGTGAATGACCTTTTTTTCTTATTCAATAAATTGTATAATTTAAATTTAGTATTTCAACACATTAAGTATTTGAGAAGAACAATAACATTATGACTTAATTTCATACGTGTGTAAATCTCTAGATCTTGATTTTTTTTCTTTTAATTTATCTTTTATACCATAGATCTATTAAAGTTAGAGATCTATATATATTAAGTGTGAAAATTTTAGGAATTCTAGTGTTTTCTTAAAATTAATCACTTCTAACGAGAAAACCTAATAAAACTAGGGTGATTCTCTTTATGTTTTTCATACATTTTTATTTATTTATTTCAGATTATAAATAAAATTGCTTATTCATAGTATAATGTGTTAAAAATCGTAGATCAATCTTATTTGGATATAATTTATTTTAGTATATATATATATATATATATATATAAAGCCATTAATATTGAGATTGTTTTACTTATAACTAAAAATCATGATTGATTGTGGTGAAAAGAATAAAAAGCTAGCCATTAATTAATTTCTTAGACTTTAATTTTTTTTTAAAATGATCGATTTTCACCTATTAATATTTTCTTCTGTCTTCCTCTTCTCTTACCTTTTTATATTTAAATCCTCAAACAATTATTATATGAGTAATCAAGAGTTTTGATTAGAACTTTTTTTTAGATTTACTTTAAATTTAAATAATAAAATATTTTAGGTGAAACTAATAATTGTCATTCGGAAAAGTTATGCATCCTAATATTAATTGCAGAAAAATTAATATTTTAATATTAATTAAATTATTATTTTTTAAAAATTCAACTAATTACGACAATCTATCATAGATTTTTATTAAACACATAACTTTAATGACATTATAATACATTACTTACATAAATATTAAATAAAATCATTGATTTCTCCGTATTAATATGTTGTGTCAAATATAGAAAAAAAATGATTGTTTGTGTTTTTTGTTTGATCAATTGATTAAAGTTTTCTAGTAATCTTGGCCGTAAAATATCTTTGCAACTGGCATATTACAAAAATAGTTTTTAGTTGAATGTTTAAGATTTTTTTGTTATAAATTATACTACGCACATATTTTTATAAATATGAGAATTAAATTGCAATATATTGGCAAGTCCTTTTATTTATTATTTATGACCTTTGATTTTGTTATACAGGAATATTTTGGGAAAAAATGTCGTTGAGTGGAGATACGTTTTCGGAGAGCTCAACAAACAGTGATGGTTTAACTTTTGAGGAAGCCATTTCGGCAAATCCTCAACACCAACACCTACTTTTCTATGGACCTTTACCAATTTCTCATGATCAAACCGCCATGGTAACTGCTTTCTTCCTTTAATTTATCATTAATGAATTAAAATTTATTATTTTTTCAAATATTTTTACATTTCTTTGAATTAATTTGTATATTTATAAGCTAACATTTCTCATTTTTAATATAAATTAACAGGCGCAGGTCAGCCATCTGCATAATAGTATACCAACATTTTCTTCTGGATCAACTTTTCCTACTGAAGTATGTATCTAATCTCTAAATTATTTTTAATATTTTTACTTCTCTAGCAAATATATATTTTCTTAAATTTTATTTTTCAAGAAATTTAATTATCATAATATGATTTTTTTTTATTTTAATATAAAATAATAGGCGCAGGTCAACCATCTGCATGGTAGTATACCAACATTTGCTTCTGGATCAACTTTTTCTACTGGAGTATGTATCTAATCTCTAAATTATTTTTAATATTTTTACTTCACTTGCAAATATATATTTTCTTAAATTTATTTTAAGAAATTTTAATTATCATAATATCAATTTTTTTCATTTTAATATAAAATAATAGGCACAGTTCAACCATCTGCATGGTAGTATACCAACATTTGCTTCTGGATCAACTTTTTCTACTGGAGTATGTATCGAATCAATAAATTATTTTAAATATTTTTACTTCACTTGCAAATATATATTTTCTTAAATTTTATTTTTCAAGAAATTTAATTATCATAATATGAATTTTTTCATTTTAATATAAAATAATAGGCGCAGGTCAACCATCTACATGGTAGTATACCAACATTTGCTTCTGGATCAACTTTTTCTACTGGAGTATGTATCTAATCTCTAAATTATTTTTAATATTTTTACTTCACTTACAAATAAATATTTCTTAAATTTTATTTTTCAAGAAATTTTAATTATCATAATATGAATTTTTTCATTTTAATATAAAATAATAGGCACAGGTCAACCATCTGCATGGTAGTATACCAACATTTGCTTCTGAATCAACTTTTCCTACTGGAGTATGTATCTAATCAATAAATTATTTTTAATATTTTTACTTCTCTCGCAAATATATATTTTCTTAAATTTTATTTTTCAAGAAATTTTAATTATCATAATATGATTTTTTTTCATTTTAATATAAAATAATAGGCGCAGGTCAACCATATTCATGGTAGTATATCAACATTTGCTTCTGGATCAACTTTTCCTACTGGAGTATGTATCTAATCAATAAATTATTTTTAATATTTTTACTTCACTTGCAAATATATATTTTCTTAAATTTTATTTTTCAAGAAATTTTAATTATTATAATATGATTTTTTTCATTTTAATATAAAATAATAGGCACAGATCAACCATCTACATGGTAGTATACAAACATTTGCTTCTGGATCAACTATTCCTACTGGAGTATGTATCTAATCTCTAAATTATTTTTAATATTTTTACTTCACTTGCAAATATATATTTTTCTAAATTTTGTTTTTCAAGAAATTTTAATTATCATAATATAATTTTTAAAATTAAATAATAGATGCAGGTCAACCATCCACGTGGTAGCATGCCAATATTTCCTGTTGGATCATTTTCTCAGGTATGTGTTTAATTTCTAAATTAGTTTAATACATTTTATTTCACTTGTCAATATATACTTTCTTAAATTTTATTTTTCAAGGAAATTTTTATTTTGCTAATATGAAATTCTCTCATTTTGATAGGCACGTATTAATCATCCACGTGGTAGCATGCCAATGATTCCAGCTGGATCTTCTTTCCGTATCAGAGTATGTGCTTAATCTCTAAATTATTGTCAATATTTTTAATTTCACTTGCCAATTAGGTTTTCTTAAATTTTATTTTGCAACAATTTTTTACTATAATAATTAAGTTATAATACATACTATTGACATGTCATATGTTTTTATGAATAAATACAGAATGAGGTTGCGCAAGTTTCTCCATCAGTTGGCAGGTAATATTCTTTACAAATTAATATATAAAGAAGTGCTTATTTATCTATTATTTAAATAGTTTTCAAATATTAAGTAGATTGTTACATAAATTAGATAATTCTTTTTGAAGGATCCTCTTTTAACACTCAAAATCATAAATTGTAGTTAATATTTGTCATAGAGTAATTGGACAACTCCATACACAAATGTCTCTTAAAATAAATAAAAAATCGTTGATTATCCTTTTTAATTTAAAGACATTTATTTTGTAAACGGTATTTTTTTTCCTTTTATTTTTTTGTTTGCAATTTATGGTCTAAACTTGTTTTTGTTCAAACTAAAAGCTTATTTGAAAATGCTAGATCACGGCTAAAATTTTAGTCGCTAGATAGTGATCTAATTTTTTATCAGTTTCAAGAAAATAATCCTCACAAAACTATGTATCAGAAGTTTATTAAAATAATAATCAGTTTAAATAATAAATCTTTCATGACTTGAATCGTAGGCCTATTGTCAACGCGTTGTACGATCCAAACTTTGCTGTGATTGGTTTACCAGTGGATCCTTTTTTGCGTCAGTTCATGTTTAATCCAGGCTTTGGTAAGTTATTTTTTACTAATTATTTTTTGTTTTATTTTCAAAAATTTTTTCAAAAACAATTATTATTAATAGTATTTGTTTAATATTTATATTATTTGCACCCTTTCATTTGTAGGTAATAAGCGTAACTGATGCAAACGTTTGAATGGCTAGCAAGAAGGGATCATTTGTGGAATGTTCCCCTTCTATTTTCTTTTGAATTTTTTCTATTAATAAGCAAACTTTATGGCCTTGTTGCCTGTTTTGACTATGTATTGGTCATATTTCTTGAACTCCTTTAAGTCCAATGGAAATTATATATGTTTCCATAGTCGAGAATATTTCATTGTTTTCTCTTAGTGTGACGTTTTAATATTAATAAAAATGCATTATATATGCAACAATTTATATCCATTGGTGGGCATTGAATATATCATTATGTTGCCTTTACTTCTTACTTATGAACTTGTGGTGAGTAGAAGGTCATTATTGTTGGTGATATGCTGTATTAAGCAACCAAAGTTAGTGATGGAAGGTAAATGTTTGTTTTCCAATAACTCCTATATTATTACTAATATATTCTTTCACTCTTTACTTATCACATTATATCTTGTAATTTATATAATATGTAAGTTTGTTACTCCCTCAGTTCCTTTTTATATGTTACCTTTTTAATTTGCACTTGCATTAAGAAATTAAGTAACTTTACCATTCTACCCTTATTTAATGTTTTCTTAAGTTAACTTTATAATAAATGATTAATATGTTGGATTTCAAAAATTAAAATGCATTTGGATGACTATTTAAATTTTAGAGTTTATTTTTGGAGCCAAATTTTTTCACCAATTGATCCAAAAAATTTGAAGATTAAATTTTTCCCACCTCAATTTGCCTATATATTTTGTGTAAAAATGTTTTAATTTGTTTGTTGATATTTCTTTTTTAAAATAAGATTTTTTAGAATAGTGAATGGAAAAAGAAGTTAATGTATGAAGTAATCCAATGCATATTAATTACTTATAGATTTCCTAGGTTGGTCAAAGTATATATTTTCAAGATTAATTAACTACTCAACTAAGGGTATAATGGGAAGAATATGGTAATTTATGTATTGATTTTATGATCCAACTATTTATAGAAAGGTATGACATATAAAAATGAACTGAGAGAGTATTTATCTAATGGAAAATCCTTTTGGCCAGAATTTGGCCAAAATGGTATTTTACTTATGTTATTTTACCTTTTTGAACATTTTTACCCTTTTAACTTTAATATCTTTTAATTAAAAATGGACAAAAGATCAATTTATTTTTTAAAAAAATATTATAATTTTTTTAAATTTCTAGCCAAATTCTAACCAGATTTTCTGGCCATTTAGCATTACCCTTATCTAATTTTTCATAATTTTTTCCCAATTTCTTCTGAAGATCATCAAAGCCGCCAACTAACTTCACAAAATCTAATCAATCAAGACTCATATGGGTTAGAAATAATTATTGTGCTCCTATTTATGACTTACCTTTCCTAATTCCTCATAATAATAACCAAAAAATAATAGAAGATGGACTGTCATAGTACTACTCTTTTTCATTTGGATTTGATTTGAAGTGGTAAAAATATGAGTGAAATAATTTTGAAGTCATGTAGTATTTTTGTAGTTAAAAATTTAGTTTTAGAATATTTTTTTAATATATACAGTAAATATAGATTTGTTGATAAAATGATAAGCATGCATTATTTGTTAGACAATTATAATATATATGCATCGTTGTCTAGAAATATATTTATTTTTAATCATAAAGTTAAAAAATATACATCATCAAAGTAAAATAAATATTCCATCAAAGCACCACCTTTACCAAAAAGAGTTTTATTTGAAGCAGAATTGATGTTTGAAAAATCTAGACAAGTTTAAAATGCTATGTATATATTTGACCTTGATTTCATGTGGAGTAATGTTTATGTAGATATATAAACATGAGCAACGATATCACAAATATATTACTCACGAGAAAAGACATAAAGTCACCACTGAAATTGTCCCGAATTTTTAAAAAGACACCTTAACTTTGCAATCGTTGTATTACCCCACTAAACAATTTTGAACAGATATTATTATATCATTTTTCGATCAGTCCCAGATTTTAAGAAGCAAGTGTATTCACATATCAATCATTATATGACACGTGTTATAGCAAACTGTTGCTATTTCACCTCTCTCCTGGTGAATCTCGCTCGCCACTCTCGTTCTCTCCCTCGCCTCTCTCGTTTTTTATACAAATGCAAGTGTATAAAGTGCGTTTGTGTTTGTATAAAGCGAGAGAAAATTGTATATATACATATATTTTCGTTCCCCTCTCTCCCTTCTCCCAGATCTCGCTCACCACTCTCCCAGATCTCGCTCTCTCACTCGCCTCTCACTTTATACAAAAAACGCAAATTGTATAAAATGTGTTTGTGTTTGTATAAAGCAAGAGAAAATTGTATATATACATATATTTTCGTTCCCCTCTCTCCCCTCTCCCAGATCTCGCTCGCCACTCTCCTAGATCTCGCTCTCTCACCGCCTCTCTCACTTTATATCAAAAACGCAAATTGTATAAAATGTGTTTGTGTTTGTATAAAGCGAGAGAAAATTGTATATATACATATATTTTTGTTCCCCTCTCTCCCCTCTCCCAGATCTCGCTCGTCACTCTCCCAGATCTCGCTCTCTCACTTTATACAAAAACGCAAATGTATAAAATGCGTGAAAATTGTATATATACATATATTTTCGTTCCCCTCTCCCAGAT
The DNA here is from genome assembly GCF_900185275.1 of Solanum verrucosum. Taxonomy (NCBI): domain Eukaryota; kingdom Viridiplantae; phylum Streptophyta; class Magnoliopsida; order Solanales; family Solanaceae; genus Solanum; species Solanum verrucosum. The sequence continues at coordinate 2,561,811 of NW_026019954.1, forward strand.
CTCGCTCGCTCATTCGCCTCTCTCACTTTATACAATTGATCTTTTTGTATATGTATACCAAAGCAGATTATACAACTACTTTCTTTTGTATATGTATAGCGAAATATACATATTTATGTTTGCTATGGAGCGCAATTATGCAAACTTTGTTACATACAAATATGAATTTTGTGTTTGCTATATGTGAAAGTTGCTCTTAATCTATTGTGTAGCATATAAAAAAAATGTTTATTTGTGTTTTCTGTTTGTTTGATTAATTAATTATTTATAATAATTTTGACCCAAAATATCTTTATATTACAAGAATAGTTTTCAATTGATTAATTTAAGATCTGTTTGTTATAAACTATATTACGCGCTACAAATTTATACATTTTTATAAATATGTAATTAAATTGCATGATATTAGTAAGTATTATTATGTAAAAATTAGGCAAATGACATAGTATAAGAAAGAAATTACTTCCTTTCCCTACTCTTTCATTAATTACCAAAAATCCCTTTTTTTAGTGTTTTTCGGATACATAATATAGCAGTGTGGATACTTAATATAGCAGCGCGGATACTTTAATTAATAACGGGCGGATACTTAAATTATTAAGTTGTTAGCAGCACAGATACTTAATTAACGGGCGGATGCATAATATAGCAGCGCGGATACTTTAATTAATAACGGGCGGATACTTAAATTATTAAGTTGTTAGCAGCACAGATACTTAATTAACGGGCGGATGCATAATATAGCAGCGCGGATACTTAAACTAATAAAGTATCCGGTTAAGTTGAATTGGGGGAAAATAAGGGATTTTTGTATTTTAATAAAGAGTAGGAAAATATTGAGAATAGGTAAAGAAGTGTTGTGTATTTAAGTAATTTTTCCTATTATTATCTACTTTTTATGATCCTCAGTTTTGTTATACAAAAAAATTTTGGAAAGAAAATGTCGCTAAGTGAAGAAGCATTTTCAGATAGCTCGACAAATAGTGAAAGTAGTGATGACTTAACTACTGAGGAGAATATATCTGCTAATTCACAACGCCAACATCCAATTTTCTCTGGACGCTTACCAAGTTTTCATGTTCCATCCATTGTGGTAATTGTTTTCATCCTTTAACTTATGGTTACTTAATTTTATAAGGATATTTATTATTACATTTTATATTCTAATTTTTTATATAATACAAAGATTGAAATAGTAATGTGAAATTTCCTTATTTTAATATAAAATAACGGGTGCAGGTCAATCATCCGCATGGTAGCATGCCGATATTTTCTGCTGGACCATCTTTTCATACCGAAGTATGTATTTTATCTCTAAATTATTGTGAATATTTTTACTACACTTGTCATACATATTTTCTTAAATTTATTTTGCAAGAAATTTTTATTATAGTAATATGAAATTTTCTCATTTTAATATAAAGTAATAGGTACAGGCCAACCATCCACGTGGTACAATGTCAATATTATCTATTGGATCAACTTCTCGTACTAGAGTATGTCATATTTAAATTGTTTTTAATATTTTTTTATTTTTACTTGCCAATATATGTTTTCTTATATTTTATTTTTCAAGAATTTTTTATTCTAGTGATATGAAGTTTTCTCATTTTGATACTAAATAATGGGTGAAGATCAGACGTCCACGTGGTAGCATGCCAATATTTTCTATTGGAGCATCTTCTCAGACTGGGGTATGTATTTCATCTCTAAATTATTTTTTTATTTAACTTGTCAATATATATTTTTTAAAATTTTATTTTTCAAGAAATTTTTATTTTGATAATATGAAATTTCCTCATTTTGATATAAAATAACGGGTGCAGGTCAACCATCCACGTGGTAGCATGCCAATAGTTTCTGCTGGATCAACTTCTCGTATTAGAGTATGTGCTTTTTTCTAATTGTTTATTTCACTTGCAAATTTATATTTTCTTAAATTTATTTTGCAAGAAATTTTTACTATAGTAATTAAGTTATAATACATGCTAGTTAGTTGTCATTTACTTTTATGAATAAATACAGAGCGAGGTTGCACAAGATTCTCCATCAGTTGACAGGTAATATTCTTACAAAATTAATATATAAAAAAGTGTTTATTTACCAATTATTTAAATAATTTTCAAATATACAGCAACCTCAAATCAATTCAGATAATTACATCAATTAGATAATTCTTTTTGAAGAACCCTCTTTAAAAGACAATTCAAAGTCATAAATTGTGGTTAATATTTTTCATAGAGTACTTAAACAATTTCATACACAGGTCTCTTAAAATATTTTTTTTTGTTGATTATCTTTTTTAACTTAAAAGACATTTATTTAGTAAACGGTATTTTTTTTCTTTTATTTTTGTGTTTGCAATTTATTGTCTAATTTTTTTGTCCAAACTAAAAGCTTATTTGAAATGCTAGACCACACCTAAAATTTTAGACGCTGGATAACAATTAATAATCTAATATTTCATCAGTTTCAAAAAATTTATCTATATAAACTCGAATAGTAACAACATTTAAATGATGATATAAAAATGAACATTTGTTTAAACCATCCTCTCAAAACTACGTATTGGAAGTTACAAAAGTAATAATCAGTTTAAATAATAATTCTTTCATGACTTGAATAGTAGGCCTATTGTCAACGGATTGTATGATCCAAACTTTGCTATTATTGGTCTACCAATGGATCCTCTCTTACGTCAGTTCATGTTTAATCCAAACTTTGGTAAGTTATTTTCTACTAATTATTTTGTTTTATTCTCAATTTTTTTTAAAAAGACATTATTATTATTATTATTATTAGCATTTATTTTTAAAGAAAATTAACATATATATTATTTGCATTCTTTTATTTGTAGGTAATAAGCATAAGTGATGCAAACGTTTGAATGGCTAGCATGGAGGGATAATTTGTGGAATGTTCTCCTTCTATTTTTTTTTAATTCTCTCTATTAATAAACAAACTTTTATGGCCTCGTTGCCTGTTTTGAGTATGTATTTCTCGAACTCCGTATGTCCAATGGAAATTATGTTTCCATAGTCGAGGATATATATTTCATTGTTTTCTTTTCTGTTAGTATGTCGTTTTAATATTAATAAAAATGCATTATATTGCTGGTGAATGCCGCAATGTGCAACAATTTACATCTATCGATGGGCTTGGAATATATCGTTATGTTGGCATATATTGTCTCGTTATGCTGCCTTTACTTCTTACGTTACGGACTTGTACTGATCAGTACTATTGTTGGTGCCAAAGTTTGTAGCGGCAGGTGACGGTTTATATTATTTTTACTCATGACTTTATCTCATGATTTGTTAGATGATATATATGCATCACTTTTCAAACTAGCTAGAAATATATATTTACTTTTAATCACAAAGTTAAGATGTATACATCATCAAAGTAAAATAAATATTCCATCAAAGAACCAATGTTTGAAAAATCTAGACAAGTTTAGAGTGCTATTTATGTATTTCAACTTGATTTAATGTGGAGTAATGTTGGATCCGTCTCCCCTCCATTTCGTCAAGTGCACGTCTAGATTAGAGATATGTGTCATATTTAAAGTTTAAAGGTCAAGATTATATTATATTAGCAAATATCTTAACCATAGTTAAGTCAACTAATTTTAGAAAACTACTCTCCAAATTTGATAAGGATTACAATATATTCTATATTCTATACAAAATTTGATATTTATTAATATCATTAATTTCATATTATATTTATGTATTTAAATATTAAATTGTAAATTTTTAGTTTTAAACCAATTATTTTTAAATGATAAAAGATTGATATTGTGCGTTCTTTTAATTACTTCTTAATTACTTTTGATCAATTCCAACGTTCTCCTTTTTTTGAATCATTTAAACTTTAAATATGACACATATATCTAATCTAGACGTGCACTTGACGAAATAGAGGGAAGAGGTAATGGAGGGGAGCCGGATCCAGTAGTGTTTATATGGATCTACAAAAATGACCAACGATATCCACATATATGATGAACGTTTTATTACTTATACTCACTACAAAGTACTAATATATTGTACTCATATACAAGTATGAGCGCATATTTATTCGAACTCACATCTAGAGAGTCGTCGAAAATTTAAATCACTGCGACAAAATCTTAGGATCACTTGAATGGTGACATATAAGGCCATGACAAGATGTTATTATCATTTATAGCTTGGCCTTTTTCAACATTCATGTTGGATTTGCTTCCTTTAATATCTGGAGGAACCATTGTTGAGGAAAATACATTATTCCTAGCAAAAAAAAAAATTAATCTTTTTTTCATAATTTCAAATAGGAGTGCTTATGTAACCATGAACTCGTTAATAAAAATATATGTGATTTAATTAGTCGAGCATCAAAAGAAATACTCTAAAATTTAAAATTAAGGAGTTATTTGCAGTATTCGATTTAAAAATTGGACCAAAATGTACCTTTCAGAAGTAGTTCCATAGTCGAAAATTTGTGGTTGATTAAAAGCATCGTCGTAAGATAATAAATCCACTTCGTTGCTCTCTTCTTCGCTTGCTTTCACTTTTGAACTTAGACTCATCTTCATGAAATAATATTAAATATATCATTATAACATCGTGCTTAGTTAAATTTCTTACATAAATTGGAACGAAGTACTGATGGAAGTATCAAGTCAATATGAATCAGGTAAAAAGAAACGGATAGAGTAATTACCTTTCTCTTAACGACAGAAATTAAGAGGGTCTCAAGTTGTTTCTCACATGCTTCGAGCTCTTCCATTGATGTCATCTTCCCAGGATCAGGCTCATACATACTGCATTAATAATTAAAGCACAATGATGTATTTTTCTCCAAATGTAATCAACGTGTTAGGATCGAAATAAGTAGGTGTCATGCGAAAGCTAGCAAAGCAAACCTCGAAAGACCAATGAGTAAAAAGACAGACGAGAAATATACCAAAAGACACAAAGATTTAACGTGTTTCGGTCAATCGACCTACGTCCACAAAGTAGATGGGCAATCCACTATATAATTATGAGAGCACAAAATGTAGAGAGGAATAATTTCAACCAATTCATTCGGAATACATGGGAGGTAAGTGATAACATACCACTTGTGTCCCACAAATTATCCCCCTATCAAAACTCTCAAATCCCCTAGGCTACATTGTGAATATTGATTAAGTTAGAAAGAAATTTTCCTAAAAGAAAATAACTAGTCAATCGAAAAAGAAACTCAGGACAATTAATACCCAACACAACGTACACTTTGGAGGCATATTAGCTAGGGAAAAGAAAATATCATTAAACTAATCATCGAAAAAGGATGTTGGGAAATATTAGAAAAGGTATAACTCATCGAAAAAGCCACAAACTCATATATTAGGTAAAAGGATGATATTCAAATTGTATCATTTCTCTTGATATCTTTTTCTTTATATTATGTAAAAAGATGATATTCAAATTGTATCATTTCTCTTGATATCTTTTCGAAAAAGACTTTATCTCTCATTCACACTATTTTAAACTCAAAAAAAAAAAATCACGAAACACATATATTTTGACACATTTTCATGAAAGAAGATAAACATTTCGAAATAGAACAATACTATAATTAACATTGGCATGAAATTTACTAAGTGCAACACCAACAAAAGATGAATAGATGAACCTTAATTTTTCCTCAGCTACATGAATTTGTTGTAGCAAAGCATTAATTTCCTGCCTGAGTTCCTGAGAAAATTAAAGATGAATTTACAAACACTAAAAATGATCTTTAGCGTTGTCGCTAAATATGTATTTTAAGCGGTAATTAACACTCTTTGTATATGTCCCTAAAGCCTATAGCAACATTGGATCCAATTGCAATTAACTAATGTCGGTAAAGGCATTAGCATTCTATATTTATATTGCCACTTCTTTTTTTGTAGTGAAAGAACCCTCATATAACAAAGAAGCTAACCAACTTATAGTTGTTTTAAATGTGTAAAAGTGAAAGCAATTTTATATGCTAATCATATATATACCTGATGAATTTGGCTGGTGGTAGAGGCAGCAGCTGGATTGGGTCCATGCATCATCCTTCACATAAATTTTACAATTAAAGTGAGTAATGTGTATTATATTAAGAAGTTTGGGATGAAAAGGTAGTGGAAAAAGACAATTCTAACCCCAGAAGATTCTGACTCCTCATCACTTGCTGCTTCAAGACAAAGTATTCATATATTTATTATCTTACCCATCAACAAAGGAAAGGAAAATAAATACAGAAATAAAATGGAAGCTATTGAGGTCGAAGATTAGGGTAAAAAGATATAGGTAGTTGAGTACGCAGGGAGTTCAATGCCATATTTTTCTTATTTCAAAGAAATTCTTTTTGAGCCAAGGATGAATTGGAAATAATTTCCATATCCACAAATAAGGGCAAGGCATATATATATTCTTCAGACTTCATTTATCAGATTACTTTGAATATGTCATTATTGTTGAATGTGCAGAAAACCTAACATGGAGGATATTAAAACAACTCAAACTACTGCATATAGTAGTTTGATATAATTGATATATACTAGTCACTTCTCTATGCTTTAAATTTAAATTAAAAGGAGCGTTTTTAAAAAATTAATAGAAGGAAAAAAGGGTTAATCTGAAAGTTCTTTATGATAATTCCAAATATAATTCAATTATATATTTCTTGCAATAAATATTTTGCAATTTTTCTCTTGTATTTTTCTAAGATCTTGGTAATATTATTTGTTAATGTACTCTTTCTTTTCCTTACTAAACATAATAACATCAACATATATTACTGGAGATTAAAATGATATATTCAAAATTAAAAAACAAAAATTTAATCACCAATATGTCAAAACATTTTTATCTTACCTGTCTATCAAGGAGAGCACTGCAAGGTCGATATGATCAAAAAATCAAAATGAGTACAAGAAAAAGTATGAGTTAGTTGATACATGGAAATTATAATAAACACGTTCAAAAAGTGAAATAAGTAATAATATGATTGGTATCTCGATAAATTTATAAAAAGTTCCAGATTTTGTATAAAATCGACCAACAAATTTAGAATTTAAATTTTATGAATTTGAGTTCAAAACTCATTTGATTTATGAACAGATGAAATCAACTATTATATCTATTTAATAAAAAAAATAAAACTATATAGATTAAAGTATACTTAGTCAACAGTCAACTATGGCGTAGTATATATATCATGTAGAAGACATGCAAAAAGAAAATCGAAAAGGAAACAACTTTTTTACACAACTGAAATTATGAATATTATTAATCACATATTTTATTTATAACCATATAATATATGAGGCAATAATTTGCGAAACTATATGTTTTTTTGTACAGATGCACCGTTAATTATGTTTTATGCTGACACGTAGAAAGCAAGGGCTTGATTGCCACGTAATCATATCTAGATATAGATTTTTAATTTCCTTTGTCCCTGCAAGACAGAAATATTAGTAATATTTAACAACACAAACAATAGTAATTAATATTAATATTATAAAGAGGAATTGATATTTTAGCAAATTTGATAAATAAATAAATAAATATTATGAAGAATTTGTTTGCGTACCTCCCTTTATCGCGTTCAGAGAGATTTAAAAAACGAGAAAACACATCTTCAATTCTGTTTAATTATCCCGTAAAACACGTATAAGTGAGTGATTACCATAAATTAGAGAAAAAATAAAAATATTTAAAAGGGATGACAAGGTGGAATCAAACTCTCATCAACAATAAAAATACTTAAAAGGGATGACAAGGTGAAATCGAACTCTCATCAACAAGGTGGAAGTTCAGATAGCAAACCAGTTAAATTACTATTTTTTTCTAAACAAATATTTAATTCGGATTCTTCTTTAATTTACAAGAATTTTTCTCTAATTACAAATTTTCTACACGACTGAAAAAAAGAAAACCCGTCATCCATTTTTAAAATACAATATAATTACAAGCCACCAGTACGTAAATATTGAATTTTAATATAGAGAAATAAAACAGCGAAAAAGAGGTGACTAATAATTAGTTTTGAGTTAAATCCACACAAAAACTTTTAATTAAAGAGTACTAGTTAATAAACATAGAAATCCTCATTTTAAGTGGTTAAAAATTAACACGCAAGAAATACTGCTAATAATTCAATTGTAGGCGCCGGCATATACAATTCTTTATTTTTCTTTTTTCTTTTTCAATATTTTCACTTAGTCAATTTAATGGTTTGTTAATCTAGCATGAAATTTAAAACAAATCACTCAACTACTGATTATTATTTCAATAAAAAAAATTAAGATTGAAAAGTAAAAAAAAAAATTAAAAAAATACTAACAATTAGTTGAATGATCATTTGAGAAACTACGTAGCACCTTTGTTTTGGAGAGAAGGATGTAAGTCGATCATGAAATAATATAATAACTATTAATTGAATGATGATCTGAGAAACTATGTAGCACCTTTGTTTTGGAGAGAAGGATGTGAGTCGACCAGTAGGAGAGAACATGAGTAGAGCAACATCAATGTCACACAGCACACTAAGCTCATAGGCTTTCTTAATTAGCCCTTTTCTACGCTTTGAATATGTCACTCCTCTGTTTGTCTTGTTCTCTATTCTCTTTATCTCTATTTTTGCTCTTCCCATCATTCCATACAATATTTTTCCTTAATTTCCATGCAAACAAAGAAAAAAAGTCACAAGGTAGCATAATTAATGATGGACACACACATAATATTGATACAAAATTAATATAGTACTATGGTTGATGTTGAATTTTGATAGTCAATATGAAGTACTAACCTTTGATGAGAAATAGTGTATAAGTTGAAAAAATGGGTAAAAAGGAAACAAAAAAGAACTTATAAAGGATTGTTTATTTTGTGCATTATTTTGTATTTTGTATTAGGGGTTCAATGGACTGGATTATGACAATGAACCAAAAAGAATTATGTTCATTGGGTTCTCTGTCCGGCCCATACAACTATAAGAAATCCTTGGGTAAACATTTATACTATTCATTACATTATTTTTCACTATCTCCGTTTTACTTATAAGATGTATCTGTCTAATTGTTCAATTTTATATAAATTTAATTGTTTATTTGTGCAAATTCAAAATTGAAGGGCACGGATGTTAGCTAAGGTCAAGTTAAAGGACATCTTTGGCAACTCTTTGATTCTAACTTACTAGATTAAGATTGATCTTTAGCAACAATACATTAATTAACGACAATAACTTAATTGCTGCTAAATATGTATTTTTAGTGGCAATTAGCACTTTTTGTAAATGTCCGTAAAGCCTATAGCGACATTGGATCCAATGAAAATTAACTACTAGCGATAAAAGTTTTAGCACTCTTTGTTAATGTATATATTTATTGTTGCTAAAAGTTATTTTTATTAAAATGACTTTTCACATAACATGTTTAAGACCGCGAAATAAAAGATATTTTATTATATTCTATATATCTTTAATTTAAAATTACAAAATTCAAAAATTATCTTTATTTTTTAGACTTGTTTCAACTTAAACTCAAACTCAAACAAGCTAGAAAATTTAAATGAAAGAATTGGAGTACTCGATAGTTGACAAATAAGGTATATTTGAAAAAACATAGTACTATTTTTAAGCTTGAATTACACTTATTTTTGAGATAAAATTTCTTATACTATAGAATTAAAATCAGTAGACTGATATCCTGAATATTGTTAAACCACGTAGAGTCTAATTTACCTCACTGGCCACATATGCAGCCGTTATGCATCTACATTGAGGTGATATATACAAGTCAATTGGATAACATTAAAATTAGTTTTTTTTTTTAAAATAAAAATTACATTTTGAAAATAAAATAATTATATTGTGTAAATTACTTGAAAAATTATACTATATAAATAAAATAAAAACTAGTTTTGTTAATTATATAAAAATTATTGAATGACATGAAATAAAATGTTAATAACTGACAAAAGAGGTTTAGAAACTTTTAACATCATACATATAAATTCATTAACATGATATTTATGAATATTTTAAATAAAATTTTGACTCTGTTATTGATATCATAAATTGATTAATCTCTAAAGCTTCACTTGTCAATATTCGATTGGAAGGTAACATTTATCACTAAAACAAAATATGGATATATTTTGATGGAACAAATTTCTTGATTTAGCATTATTCAAGAGAAAATCAAACTAGAATAATAAATAAGTAAAACCCGTTATCGAGAGGATAAAAATACAAAAGTTGCTACCAGCAGGAGGATCATATGTGACCAAACTATTTCATGTTTTCATTTATTTAATTTGCTTATTTGCGTGGCTTATACTCCCTCTTTCACTTTTCTTTGTTCAACTTCGATTTTACACGCTCTTTAAAAAATAATGATTAATGATGTATAGTTTTAGCTATTGAAAAATGATCGGAGAATAAGCAATTAATATTGAGGATAAAATAATATTTTTTCTTAATATGTTAAAATTTACATATAAAAGTAAAAATTATTTTTAAGATAATGAACGAGTAAAAGTTTATCGTAAATAAACAAAAGGTGACAAAGCATTATATCTCCAGTTCCAACGACGACTGAGCAAACTTTGGTCTTTGGCATGACTTCACAGCTATAGCCTTTCGTCTTTTAGGCAATAGACAATAAAGAGTACTTTAATTATATTAAGCTACCACACCCTCAACTTTTACTAAATATCATTTCATAACAATCTGATATAGTTGATAGTGAATTGCATAATGGTAAGGCACACCAAAAGGTTTGATCAAACATAACATTTGCTTGGTTATCTTAAGAAATAAAAGTGTTTCCCTGCCATCAGTTATATAAATTTTTAGAATGATAGTAAGTATTTGATCCTATAAAGTGATATCAAATTTAAAGTTGTGAGTACGATTTTCAAAAGCGATATGATACTTGAAGTAGGTGTTGGGAGGGATATTATTGTGTAATATCAACATCTTGTCTATGGCAAGGCCTACGAGAGGGCTAGGATGACCCAGGTCAAAGTCATAATCGAATATGATGCATGTTTAGAGGGTTCAATTGAAAATTAAAGTTACGCCCTTACTATTATCAGCTATAACTTTTAATCTTGGTATAATAGTAAGTACTTGTTCATAATAAGTGGTATCACAATCAAGATCATGAGTTCGATTTCCAAGAACAACATGTTGCATGAGACAGGTCTTCAGAGGGGTGAGGGACTGTTGGGTAACGGCAACATCTTGTCTATGGCATAGCATGATAATAAGTGTTTGATTCAAACAATAAATTCCTTCTTAGGGCGAGAGTCAACCTTGACATTATATATACAATACACCAAAATATAGGATTAGATAAACTTCTTTAGAGGGGGGGTTAGCCTTAAAGCTATGAATTCGATAAAATTAGAGGTGTTAAATATGATTTTTTAAAAATTGATGGTCTGTTAAATTTACTCAAAATATTATAGGTTGGATACGGAATAATTTTGTATTGGGTTGTTTTGTAGCCCGTCCACATAACTCATTTTCAAAGTGACACACTAAATTTTAAGGGCAAATTTTAATCCAATACTAGCCCAATTGTGATTCATTTTTAAGATTCTTTGATTTAGATTTATTTTTGATTAAATTTGATGCATCTTATAAATTTGATATTGTACAATTTTCACTGCATTAGATTAACAAATAAAAATTAATTACATAATAAGTTTGCAATACTTCCCAGAAACATTAAAAATAAATAAATAAATTTGAATAAAATACACCGAAGATAACTTTAAAATAATAATAATAATAATATATGGGTAAATTTGGAATCCTTTGTGAAATATTTTAATTTACAGAATTTATTGTGTCAATATTTTGACCAAGTCTATAAATTCCTTATTTCATGTTGATTCTTTTCCACAATTAAGGACTTATACGAGATGATTAATAATAACAAGAATATAAGTGACGTGAAAATATATATGAGGTTTTAAATTATTTTCATTATAAGAAGGTAAATTTGGATTTATTTTTGTGTATAAAAATATTCAAATATGTCATTTTATTATTATTATTATTATTATTATTTTAAAAATAATTTTTTTTATGTGAGACCATGGGCCTCTTTTATTTAATGAATGTACAAGTACACCGAATTCAACAAAACTGACCAAACAAAAAGATACTGCCTAAAAGGATAAAAACAAAAAGGAAAGAGGAAAGTTCAAATATGTCATATTATTTTATTTAAAATGATATCATATAAAATTGAGTAAAATGATTACTTAAAAATCCTAGAAGCGGAAACCAAGTTTTTAATTAACGCATTTTTTAAGGAAATTTTTTTTGAATATATAACTTATATTACTATACTTTCTAAAATTTTCTGTCATTTAAAAGTTACAAAATTTCTATGTTCTCCTATTATAGGATACATCACTTTACGTGATATATCGCTCGGATACATCACTTCACGCGATATATCGATCGGATACATCACTACAAGTGATGATAATGTATCAGGACGTAATATATCACTTTACGGGATGTAATACATCACCTTACGCGATGTATAGGTCGGATACATCACTATACGCAATGTATCAGGACGTAATACATCACTTTACATGATATACGGTTGAATACATCACCCATACGCGATGTATCAGAACATTGAGTGATGTATCCAAAACAAAGACGCGATGTATTGGGATATTGAGCGATGTATGCGAAACTGAAACGCAATGTATTGAGACGTTTTGGGATGTATCCGGATTCCACTAAATTTAAGAGTTTTTTATAATTTGAAAAAGAGTAGAGATAGAATGTAATTAGCTCTAATCACTATGGGATTTATGTAAAATTTTCTTCTTCTTCTTTTTTGGTTCAGAAACACTTCAAAAAAAAGGGTCAAGTTGGGTGGGTCATGATCCAGGCCATTATTAGCTTATTTAAGCTCAACTAATTTTTGGATCAATTTTAGCCCAATTCATTTAATAATTCTCAATTATTTTGACTTGCCCAGTTACAGTTCATCTCACTCATTTGATATCCTAGATATTTAGAACTCAATAATTTTGATCTGACTCTCTATATATAAACATTATTAGGAATCCGATAAATAAAAAAAATTATGGTTCAAAACTAATATTCTAACAATTCTGGTTCTTTCGTTAGTTTTTCTGTCATATGATTTATTCGAAAGATTTTAATAAAGTTATATTGCAAAAAAACATTCTCTCTACTCCATATATAACAAAGTGATACACAAAACAGAAGTCCCACCTTTTAGTTTACTTATTACCATTATCCCCTATAAGTTTTACAAATCTCCAAAATCCCTTATTTTCGCGCATCAGATTAGTGTATCTCGCGCATCAGATTAATGTATCAGCGCTTATATTATTGTATCTCACGCATCATATTGGTGTATCATGTAGTGTATCTCGCGCATCATATTAATGTATCAGCGCTTATATTATTGTATCTCGCGCATCAGATTAGTATATCATGTATAAAATGTACATCACATTAGTGTATCATGTATAAAATGTAATGTATCTTACTTAACGATTAATGTATCTCGCGCATTAGATTAATGTATTAGTGCTTATATTATTGTATCCGTTTGAGGGATTTCTGTAATTACAAACTTTTAAGGGATAGATTGTAATTTTGCCTTAAAAGTATGTGATTTCTGTAATTTGCCCTTATATAAATGAAATTAATGTAAGAAAATTGTCTATGGCCAGCATATATATATATATATTTTTTTTTTATTTTTTTTTTTTTTTTTTTTTTTTTTATACAGTGTAATGTACATTTATATTTAGATAGCAAATGTAATTATTTTTAGTTGGTCGACCAATACGTTATTTAGAATAACAATGTGAACATTTTAAACTATTAATCCAATCTACAAAAAATATAATCAAACAAACTAAATTTTTTCGATTTCATTTTCTTTATGTTATGGTTTTACCATACATATAATACATATATTCGTCCAAATATGCGCTAATTAAGTTGTTTTGTAAAGAGAAAATGGCATAAATGTACCAATGAAAATAAAATTAGCAGAGAATGACATTTTGTTGTTATTAGCAAGCCCAACCTAGTTTGACAAAAAATTGTCAATTTGTAACCTACAATAAAACAACAATCCTAAATAATTTTTGAATAGTGAAATGTGAATCTTTCACTTTTATATACAATGTGAATATTGCAATAACATTCTTTGAGTGTAATTTTTTAGTGTAAGCTGATTTTTCAAATGCCAAAAATTATGTTCGCCAAAAGTCTATAATATTACGTACAACTATCAATTTTCTTAGGATATATATATATGAACCATATGCTTTTTAAAACATAAACAAATGAATCTCAAACAATTTTTTTGCGAGATAAAATTCTTAAAAAAGAATTATACAGTATAGTCAATGATAAATAGGCAAGAGAAAAATTGAAGGGAATGGCTTGTTTATCAATCATGTTATAGTTCATCAGCAATAGTTTTTGTTTTTCTTAAAGTATAGAGACAATATTTTTTGGTTATATTATTTTTTTCATGTAAAAGACATGTTTATTGGAAAAGTTACGAATATATATATATATATATATTACATAGATTTTGTATATGTATATTTGGCATAAAGTATCACTACTTATACATTTTGACAAATTTTGTAAGCTAATTGATCGGAGTGTATAATTGTCCCATTTCATAATATTTTGGTTCTCACTCCTATAATTTGTACCATAGCATAAAGTCGTAATTCTTTTTTGAAATGATATTTTGTTCATCCGAATTGAAAATTGATTTTTTATTATTATGCAAAGATATAAGAAGATTAGTGTTTAAACTATTAGTAAAATGAAGTTCATTAAAGATCGTATACATTAAAGGTGCATGCCTGTGCATCAAATAAAAGAGTCTAATCTAAAAAATTATATGTATTGAAGTGTGATAAATATTGCAAACTAGAGGAAAATCAAGAATTATGTTTAACTTTAGTTACCATAAATAATGTAGACTAGAGTCAAATCTAAGAATTCTATGAATATTGATACAACAAATATAATTGACTAGAGGCATAATATAGAAATTATATGAATTTAGATACGATAAATATAGTTGAATAGAGGCATATATAGAATTTCATTGTATCAAATCCATCATATATAAGGCATATATAGAATTTAATTGTATCAAATCCATTGTATAGGCACGAAAGAGAATCCAAATGCTCATATCTTTCAAATGCTAAAACACGTGGTCGCTGAAAGTATATAATATTTACATATTACTATCAATTTTTTTGTTCGTTTTAGAGTGTAGAGTGACAATTTCTTTGCTATATTAATTTCATGTATAAAGAAATTTTTTACTGAAAAAGTCATTAATATATATCGTTAAGTCAATTAGCTTATTTATACAGTTGAAATATACATAATATTATATATTAATAATGTATATACTACGTATAAATATGTATATTATATATATAGCGTTCACGCGCACACACACATACATATATACATAAATACATACATTTATGTATATAGCATATCTGATAATGATCATAACTTATAGACTTGATGCACATATTATAAATCAGTTGATCGAAATATTTAGGACCATGATTATTGTGTTTCCAAACATGAATTGTTTGGTTCTCATTCAGTCATTCCTATCTATTATACCATAAAATAAAGTTATAATTTTTTTCTAGAAATTCTATTTTTCTAATATACTTGTCACGCCCCGAGCCTACACCCTGGGCAGGACTGGCACTCGAGAACCATTGTTGGCCCCAAGCGAACCCTTGACCTGACTTTCTTACTCAGCAGAAGACTTTATTCAACATAAATACTTTTAAAATAGTACACTGAACTGCTCAATAAATAATTGAGAATGTAATAAATAACATTCACTGTCAAAGTGGCAACTCAAGTCTCAACTTAACTGAAAAGGAAAAGTAAAAACTCATGAACTAACATCAACTAACTGTGTCTATGAAGCCTCTAAACTCTAAGGGATGTTGGGACAAGACCCCCGATCATCCTAACAACTGAAATAAGTAAGCAATAAAACAAAACATAACCAAAGGGATCCTTCGAAAAGTAAGGAATCTCACCAACTGACACTGAGTGCTAAACTGAATCAACGATGCGCTGGATGCTAATCATGGTTACCTGTGTCTGCATCATAAGAAAATGCAGGCCAAATGACATCAGTACATTGAATGTACGAGTATGCGAGGGGAATTCTAAAACAAAACATAAACTTGAAAGGAACTAAAGAACTTACCTGGCTCAACTCAACTGAACTTATTTCAATAAAAAGCAGTGTATATAAATGCAACATAAAGAAAAGTTTTAAAACATGGTTTTCAACTCTGTGTATTTAGAAATACAATAATAACTCTGTACGTATGCTAAGATACAATATGAACTCTATTTGTATATGAAAATACAAATATTTCTGATGTATATAAAAATACAAAATACTATTGTAGGAGTTTCTCTAACCGACAACCATCACTTAAAAGCTATCGTGATGGTACAACATTTTGCCTCACGCTAACAGGATTGTCCTATACCTTGCCATGGGTATAGAACCTGAACTACTAAGTGGATCCACTAGTCTATGCTAAAAAACACTAAAGGAATCATCTAAAAAATATGACCCTTTTCTACCCATGGTGGCTACATGGTGTTTTATTTAAAAATGAATTTAGACTGATTTTAAGAGTCGTCACTTAAATTTTAAAGGAAAATTAAGAAACCTGATTTTTCCAAAAGATTAAAAACATAAAATCTAATGAAAAATAATTAAGGGGTTCGAGGTTCATATTAGCATTTCGAGAAGGATTTGAAAGCACCCGAAATTCCTGCTAACACGCGGTTATCTGGTAATTAACTATTTGGCTAAACGATTTCAAAATAAGAGCATACATGACTAAGTTACGAAAATAAACAGTTTGAAACTTGAAATTATTTTTAAGGGAAAGGGAAGTATTACAAGGGCATTTACTTAAGTGAAATATAATCAATATTCCAAAGGTCGATTTAAAAATGAGTTCGTTTAATTTCAACTCAAAATGGCTTTCTTTTTGGGGAGTTGAATTTTTAGAACCTTAAGATTAACATCAATTAATGACGAGTGGACATGTATGAAAACAATAAAATAAGAAGAGAAACTTGGGCCCAAGTCTGGTTTTTTGTCCGCATGGGCCAACACTTGGGCCTATTTTCATTTTTGGGCCTTCAGCCCATTCACGTTTGTACCTGTCTTAGTCTAATATAAAGAAATGTCTTTCTTTTGGACCTTAGGTTCAATTCTTCCACCTGTCCTAAATTCTAACAAGATAATAATAGATAAAATGACAAAGGCTTAGACCCAAAATAACAAAATACGACTTCTTAAAGAAGAGTGGGCCTCTTTAAGCCCATTTTCTCATTTTTTGTATACACTAGGTGTATACTAGACTACTAGTGTATCAATCTCGTATCAACTCCAAACCCTTTTCGTCAATTTTTATAGGCTGGCTGACTCGATAAAAATTTCCGAGGGGCCTTTCGCGGCCCAATAAGATGATACAAAGATAGGAGAAAGAGTCCATGAGGACTCGGGGGCGGATTTCACATACAACAAAAAAAAAAAAAAAAAGATATAAATTAGCATAATGCAAAATTCTTTCAACGAAAATTAACATCAATATGCAACATGTAATCACATAATTCAAATAATACTTTAACAAAACGGCACATGTGAATATTATGTGAATTATGCTCACTTTTTACCAATCTCAACTGTAGCTTGGCAAACATTTAACAGTTTATATAAGTGCATTCAAGGGGTCAACGATTTAACTAATTCATGACAAATATTACGGTCCCAACTCACGTTAATCAGACATCTCAAATGAAAAAGAAACCAACGCAATTCAAATTAGTACGTGTATGGAATAGCCAAACTCGTTCTTTACTAAATAGAGGCGCGGTTACTTTAAAAAAAACACTGTAATTTGTGCAACCACTCCATGAAATAACAAGGATAACAAAATAGTCATTTTAAATTCAGTAACAGCAACACAAAACTACCTGATCGCCATAAATAAAATCAATCAAGCATAAACAAATTACAACAAATAATACTATACCTAGCTAATTCCTTCATGCTATTTCAAGAAATCTGAAAACAAAACTCATACTAATCTAATGCTCCATTAATATGCAGAAAATGGACTCCCTTTTAACCAAGAAACGTGAAAGTAAACTTAGACTAAGATATCAAGGTCACAATCAGTATTGAAGCTACACTTATGCTAACAAAAATCTCTTTACTCATTTATGAGAAAACAATCAGCCAGCCATGATGAATGAAAGAGTCAAGATAACATATAATCGTCAAATACTACGCAACTCGACCAATACATAGCCACCGTTATGATCCTAACATGAAATGGAGGCCATAGACTCATTTGATTCAACTTTAGCTAAGAAGAAACTCGAAATAAACTAACTCAGAGTGCTAGATAACGAAGCATATGCAATCCACACTTTTTAATGCTAGAATTCTGGGAATATAACAGCCTAACAGATTCTAACATTTAAATTTTAAGAGCAGACTTAAAATTACCTTTTATAGTGCAGCCAACTGAGAGAAAATGAGCAGGAGAACAGCCTTCCACAACCACAATGAGAATTTTCGAGAGGCTTTTGAACGAACGAGAAAAGTAAAGCTAAGGTCCGAATATGTTCTACCCCCTTTTTCTGAATGTATTTCCCGTATACTCCCGTGTCTACTCTCGCTTATCGATCCTTTTTTCCAACTTTTTTCTCTGCCTTAGTAAAAAATTTCCAATTAAAAATCTCCAACCTTACACAATGACTAAGAAGGGGTATTATATAGATGGGAAATTGGGGTTCGGAAAAAATGAGGGGAAAGGAATGAAAATTCCGCTAAGAAAGGCTCATTTCGAAATTCAAATCCCAAATCCTTTCACATTTTAGGGGAACACTCTTTTTCTGAACCTTCAACCCCATTCCGAAAGAGGAAAGGGAGACGGACGGACTCGATTGACCTCTCGTCCTTGAGTGCCGACGTGGAGTGATCTCTCAGCTACAAAGACTGAGACGCGGCTACTTTCTGCTGGAGTTGTACGAGCGCAGAGAGATGCGGCCAAAGGTTGAACCGAACAGAAAAATGAGAAAGAGACATGAGAGGGTGAACTCACCGTGACGATTTTCGTGTGTTGTTGTGAGCGTCGTTTCTGGAGTTTCTTTCGTGCATTTGCGTGAGGAAAAAATGAGGCACGTAGGGGTCGTCTTGGGGTCATTCACGCGTCTGCCGTTTGGATCGCTATGTCGACGTTGTATCCTTGTTTTTTGTGAACGTTGCTTCTGGTAGTGCTAATGCTGTAAAGAATTGGGTTCTTTGTTGAAGAAGAGTTGGGTCGGGTCTATAGGGGAATAGGGATGGGCTGGGTCGGTTCATGGAGTTAGGTAAAGAGAGGGTCGGCTGAAAGGATTATATTGGGCCAGTCTGGATTGTTATGGGCTGCCAAAAGGGGCTGAATTTTAATGGGTTGAAATAAATTGAAGATTTGGCTAAGGAAATGTAATCAAGCAATAGCCCAAATGAATTTCAAAATGTAACCAAATTGAGATTAATTGGTGGATTTGGCCAACATTTAAACAAGTTGAATTATCGTGAATTAATTAATGAGCTTCTTTACTTCAACGAGATAAAATAATTAACTTTATTATAAACTAATTAACCTAAAAATACAAACTACTACTTAAACCGAACTAATTGACAAAATATTTTACTAAAATTATCTTTTTTGAGATGATTTTTGAATATTCACAAAATATACTAATTATATACAAAATCATATAAAACATATTTATCATTTAAAAGTTATAAAATGGCTAAAATCACTTTAAAATAAACTTGAAAAATATTTGGATTTTTTTATAAAATTAGTTATTCTAAATAATTTGAAAATTAAAAAAGCTCGGAAATTAATTATTATCGGGGAGGGTCAAAATTGAGTGTCAACACATGGTTTATGGCGGCTCGGAGTTTTCTGAACTCTCCCCCATATCGGTGCTCAATACTACTCCCAAAATATACTAGCACTTTATGTTTAAAAACATAACTTCTTTCTCTGGATTGAGATAATTGCTCAAAACTTAGCTCAAAGGCTATCTTGGAAATCTCAGTTTCCTCTCTTGCTTAATTGTGAAAGCATTTATTCTTTAACTGAAAAATTAGCTCAAAGGCTCTTTACTGAAAAACTAGCTCAAATGCTCTTTTGGAAATCTCAGTTCCCTTTCTTGTTTAAATGTGAAAACATTTTAACTCTTGGGAATACTTAGTTCCTGTATAATCTTTGAAGAATGAACTTTACTCTTACTCTTTACTGAAAACTGGCTCAAAGGCTCTTTTGGAAATCAAGGTTTCCTTTCTTCTTTAAATGTGAAAACATTTACTCTTTTGGAATACATAGTCCTGATATACTCTTTTGAAGAAATGAACTTCAAACTTTGCTCTTTACTCAACTCAAAACTCAAGTCTTAAAACAAAGTTAAAACATTTGTAAAAGACTTTTGGAAAACTTTATGAACTTCTCTTAACTTGACTCTTGACTTCTCTTGACTTGACTCTTAACTTTCCTTGAATTGAATTATGGATTCAAGGATTGTGATTTGTGATAGGAAAGATCTCATGATGTTTAGGAATGGTTTTAGATAGCTAAACATGAGAAATGATCAAGAAATCACTGCATGGAAACTAGTCCGTGACGCAGAGGTGTACT
Source organism: Solanum verrucosum (assembly GCF_900185275.1). Classification (NCBI taxonomy): domain Eukaryota; kingdom Viridiplantae; phylum Streptophyta; class Magnoliopsida; order Solanales; family Solanaceae; genus Solanum; species Solanum verrucosum. The sequence continues at coordinate 2,582,642 of NW_026019954.1, forward strand.
TAAATTTTGGTCGCAAAAATATTTTTAAGGCAGAACGGTCTGTGACTGCTCCGCGACGCGAAGGCATTTTCCCCAAATCATGGGGAGCAGGTCCGCGACGCGGAGCCAATTCCCAAATTTACTCGACTAATTTTCTTCTTCATTTTCTAACCCCAATTCGTCTAAACTCGGTTCTTTTTCTCAAATTCCCTTTAGATTCAGATACCCAGTATGTATACACAAGAATCTAACTCAAACAACTCAAGGAAACAACATTTTAACCTCAAGGAACTCCTCAATATCAACCTAACTCAAGAACGAAGGCCAATTTCAAGAACACCATCCAAGATTCATCAACTTTCAACTTTCTAGAACAAACTTCGCTGAAATAAACATGATTGGCGCGTGGGTGAATGAACCCAACACTATGAAAGACTCACATACCTCGTAGGGATCACCCCTTGACAAAATCCACGAGCCTAACTTCAAGAACGACGAACTTTGCTCTTTCTCCTCTTTTCTCCTCTTGCGTTCTTTGTCCAAAAACCTTAGCTAAATTTCCAATTGTCTAAACTAAACCAATTCAGTTTAGAACCCAATTTTATTGCTAAAAATGAATTAACTTAATTGGGTGGTGAAAAGATCATAATGCCATTCTAAAATCCGGATTAGACTTTCCTTATTTGAACAGCCCAACTTTCAATGGGCATAACTCACTCATACGAACTTGGAATTGCACAAACTCGGCGGCGTTGGAAAGATTATTCCAAGATCTTTCCTACAATATATGGAAACACAACTAACTCATCCTGAGCTAGGAGTTATGGTCGTTTTAAGTTGACCAAAAACTCAAACTTAACTTAACCAATTTTCCAGATTTTTATTATTTCCAAAAATCACTCTTTCTAATTCTAGCTCTTTCTACTTCTTTCAATTTGCGAGATGTTACAATACTGATCATATGATTATTATAGATATTTAGTTAGACCTACTACATAATTAGATTTACTTCAGTATCATATATACTATTTTCCTCTATAGTTTTAAAATGTCACGTATCACATCACTAATTAAATTTTTTCTACCATATATTGAGAAATATACACTTAGGTACATGTATTTTTACTACCAGATACACTAAAATAGAAAGTGAGACGAGCGAGATTTGGAGGAGGCAAACAATATTTTGTTATGTACCCCATATATATGTGAATCACACTAAATACACTCTATATACATGTATCTGGTATGATTCACATGTATATGAGATACTACATACATATGAGAGTGGCGAGCGAGATTTGTTATTCATCCTAGATACATATGAATCAACTTGGATACATTGTATCTAGAACAAAATTGACTCCATGTATCCTGAGATACATGTATCCAGACGCACAAAAATATGATAAGATACGTAATATTGTAAACTAGAGTGTATCTAAGTAATTAGTTCATAAACTAGTGAAATTTAAGTAAATTTCTCAATTTAGTTTCACACAACCATTAAGTTATTACTAAAATTTAGTTTGACTTTATATATTCTCTATTCAATTCATTAAGTAAGTAAATCTTGAGAAATCAATCCACATGGAAAGTTAATTAAATTTTGAACATTATAAATAAGATCCGTATGACTGTTTATTGTTATACTCTATTGTAAGTTTTTCTGATTATTAGTATGTGAAGTCATCGCTATTTGATTTTCTCTCTTATTTTTTTGATTCAACAATGTAAGTTTGTTTCATTTTTATTTTTTAAAATTTAATTTATAGCATTATGAAGCTACTATCAATTCTCAATCAAAACACATTTACCATCAGTCGCCACCCAAATATTACAAATTATTGCACAACCTCTTTTACAAATCATGACCACTATTAACAACTTATATTATTTTTTTTGACTGATTATTTAGGTCTCAAACCAATGATAATTCAGAAAATCATTCAAACTTTGCAATCGTGTCGAACAGGTATTAATTATTTATTTTTTACATAAGTAAGTTTGATTATATGACCAGATTTTGTTTTAGCGAAAAAATCATTGCAGAAAATTGTGTTTCTAATGTATAAATATTTTAAATTTATTAGAGATTTAATTTGTGTTTACGTATACAAGAAAAAATTGTGCAAATACATTTTTTGTGATATCATAACTTTTTTTCTTTGTTTATTTAATATATATGTCTGACTGAGTTTTTAAATTTACCCTCTCCAAAAGTGTAAGAAATATTAAATACATTTTTTTCACTTTAGATTTTCTAAACATACTTTTAAAGTCTAAAACGTGAATGTTATCGAGTGTTATGTTCATACATTTTTTATTTTATTTTATGGGCTACTCATATATTTTTTTCTATTTATATTTTTTGAAAAATTCAATCGGCAAACTTTTGTATGAACACCATCAAATACATCTCGACTTATTATATATATATATATATATATATATATATATATATATATATTTATTTATTTATTTTAGGAGCGTGCGTGATGAAATCATTGACCTTGAAGCTCCCCCAGATTCATATGTACCTGCGGAGGTATGTTTCTTTGACATCCTCTATTTATTTATTTTTTGAATTTTACTATTTTTTTTATTTATTATGTTAATTTATGTGCTTTTTTTAATTTTATTACTCGTTTTTTTGCATAGGAAAATTGCGCTAACCCCATTGGGCATTTTGTTCCTCCAATACAGGAAATTTCACAATTGAATGATTTCATGGTATTATTATTATTATTAGTATTATTATTATTATTATTATTATTATATTTCCTTATTTGAATTGTCAATGAATTATTAATATTTCTTTTACTATGAAATATTACTTAAAGCCTATTTTCTAATGTTAATAAATACAGGCTAGGTATGCACGCGATGATATGTCAAGGACACATGATGAATCTTATTTTGCAAGAGTATATCTCATTCCTAATTTATTTTTAATAATTGAATTTGTCATATTCTTTTTTTAAGAAAAAATAATTTTATTCACTAGATATAACATTTTAGAATAATAAAATAATATGTAATTTTCAATTTTAATGAAATTACTATAGAAAGAAGCTGCTGAGCAAGAAATTAAAAGGAGGAAGAAAGAAGTCTCACGGGCGATCAGGTAACATTCTTTTTTCTGTTGATAAAACTAGAATATTTCTAGGAATTTTAAAATTGATTTATTTTTTTTTGAACAAAAAAATTTCCATATATATATATATATAATTACTACTAATTATGTGACAACTTCTTAAAATATAATGAATTACAAAAAAAATAAAATCATGAGTTTATTTTGTACGATATGAAAATACAATAAATTAATTGTGAAAATATTAATAATAATTGTTGATTTGAATGTAGCCATGTTGGTAATGGGTTATATGATTCAAGCTTTGCTGACAAAGGTCTGCCACTGGATCCTCACTTGCGTATGCTTAAGCAGAATCCAAGCTTTCGTATGTCATTTTTTTTAATACTTTTAAAATTTTAAAATTATAAGTCAAATGAAAATGAAATAGTTTCGTACGTATATTAATGTTCATTGATTTTTTAATTGTGCCAGTTAAAATTGAAAGGAAGCCTCAAGGTGGCAACAAGGGCAAAAAGGTGATTGACTCGAGCAATTAAAGAATATTATGCTGAAGTTGGAGCTATTTTATCATAAATAAAAAATCACATGACTCAGCAAATCATGTTTTTCCCTTTCAGTCTTTTCAATTTCATAAGTAGAAAGTGTTGAACTTCTTTATTCAAGTTTAGCTTTTGTTGTTTTAATTTATTGTTGATTTCAAGTGATCAATTTCCTTGGTAAAACTCTTTATGTTTGAATAAAAACATCATGTTTCTTGTTTCAACATCCTTTATTATGATTACTTTATTGTTTACATATGTTTCCTTTATTTTAACTCATTTAATTTGTTGTAGCTATTAATTTTTTAGTTATTGTTTTTTTTTTTTCTGATTTTGATTGGATATAGAGATCAAGTAAACATGACTTTTTAATCTTGTAGTTTTAATCTAAATATATGTAAGGAATAGGGAGGGGGGGGGATTCTGGTGGAGGTGGGGTGGGGTTGATAAAAATCGGGTATGGAAGGTGATGAAAAACAAAAAAATAAAAAGAAGAAGAAGACGACGATGCGGGTAGGGTTCGAAGAAGAAGAAGAGGCATGGGGTGGGGGTGCGGGGTAGGGTGGTGCTGGAAAGAAGATTTTTTATTTATTTTTAAAAAAAAAAATTATTTCTCATTAAATGCACTTTATTTATTTATTTTAAATTTTTTTACCACGTCAGTTTTAGGGGTAAATGTATTCGCTTTTAAATAGTACATAGGTGTAATACATCACCATACTAGTTTAAGTGTGTAACTAACTTTCGAGACAAATTCAGAAGTAAATTTAGGCCTTTTCCCTTCTTATTTTTGTATCTAAAGCCAAAATAAACTCTTCTTTAATAGTTCATTTTGCTTGCTAAATGAGTGATTCTAAATAATAAAAGAAGAAAAAATGTATAATTAGACATATATTCATACCATATCTACTAATTACATCTATACTTTCAAATAATTATCGATTATCCTATTATTTATTAATTAATAATTATGTAACAAATTTGAAGTCAGCTACAATGAGATACATTACTCTTTAAAAATAGAGCAACTTTCACATATAGCAAACATAAAAATCATATTTGTATGTTATAACTATAGTTTGCATAATTGCGCTCCATAGCAAATTTTATGTTTGCTATGGTGCTTTTGATTTGTATAATTCATTACAAACATCCAATTTTATACAAATTGTTCTGTTTTGTATAAATTCATTTATACACTGTAATTTGTATAATAAGATATGTATTTGTATAATTACAAGTGTATAGGACGAAAATATATGTATTTGTATTTGTATTTGTATATACACTTTGCTCTCGCTTTATACAAACACAAACACATTTTATACATTTTATAACCGAAATGTATAAAATGACTAATTGTATACCGAAAATGGCTAATTGTATATAGAATCAGATGGCAAAAAAGGGGTGTTTGCAGCGAATTACAATTAAAATAAACTATGGCTATAGCATTTAATTTGAATTAATAGTTTGCTATTTCATACCATTTTCCCTTAAAAATAACCTAAAATAAAGCTTTGTTCACTTAATTATATCCCTAATTTACTTCTTCACTCTAAATCATATCACTTTCTTCTTAATCCTTCCCCCCCACGTTTGTGGTTGCTTAAGACTCCATCTTTTGTAAAGTGATACGATTTTCTGAATTTTTTCAGACCATTATAGAAATTTTATCATTTTTTTTTATATCCGAATAAAATCAACTTAATGTGTTGTTTAATATATCTTTTGTCTGATTAATTTTCAAAAATGATGTCAACTTAAGTAGCATAGAGTAGAAATTGTTACAATAATAGATCAAATCTATTAATTATTTGACAATATTTTACAGCGTTCATCATTTAAAATAGTATTGTTGGGATTTTGGTTGCTCGTGTTGGCGGTAAGGAAAAGAGCAGTGAAGAACAGAGGGTTTCCCACTGATTTGTTGAAGTTTTTGTTGAAAATGATGATTTCATGGAAGTGTAGAGACGAGCAAAGGATGAGACAAAATGATCAAAATATGTATCTGATTAAGAATTTATGTATCTGATAAAATGTACATGTATTTGTATCTATAGAAAAAAATTCTGATGCTAAAAAAATGAGAAGAATATTGAAAAAAAAAATTATTAGTGATACGGCAAGTACTCTTTAGTCATGATTTACTCCTAATTTGATATGTTTCAGTTACATTTCATATGTAGACACATGCATGCATGTTGATACTACATACATGTATTTTGAATATATTATAAAAAATCGATACTTTATATATCAAATTAATACTAAATACATATAATAGATACATGAAGTTAATGCTAAATACTTCTATGAAATATATAAAAATACTTGCACGTCCATGTATAATAGCCTACTTGTTCATATAGAATAACAGGTTAGTATGTGTTCATGGTACAACAAAATATATATTTGTGTTCATCATTTTTTTTATGTATATATGAGGTTGGTATATGTTTTATCATATAACTGTTTATTTTTATGGATAAGGTTTTATTATTTCTTTCACCGACCATATTTGACTCCGGTGGCTGAATTCACATTGCCACTTCCACGGTTTGAGGAATAAAGGGACCATTCAAACGTTGTCGAATTATAATTAATACTATCACTTAATTATAATTCATTAATATTTTCTCATAATATTAAATCAAGTAAATATTGTAAGCTAATGTAGATTGATATACAAAATGTGTTTTCCCTCAAATTGAATTTATACAAATTTAAATTAATCGGATCGATATTTAAGGGTTTATATTATACACCCATCTCTTCTCCTACTACCTATGAATTAATTGAAAGATCTGAATTATCAATAACTAAAATAACAACATATTTAGTATAATATTCTCACAACGTAGTGGGTTTTAGAATTATTATTAAAATTAATAGGTTCTCAAATTATTAAATTTCTTTTAGAATTCAAGAGAAGTTTATGGTAAAACGAGTCATTTATCATTACGATAAAATTTAAGAGAAGTTCATGATGAAACGAGTCATTTGTCATTACGATAGGTGTCAAGTAGAAGCGCAATAATATATATCATAAACCGATAGACTTAAACCTCGGAACGCAAACTGAACAATTCAATCAAACAAACACTCATAAAATTCAAACTCCTCTGTTTTTTTTTTTTTTTTTGGTAACTAAACTCCTCTTATTAGACAATCATGATATATACTTTTAATCACAAATCAAAATTCTTTATACAGTAATCAATTTCTCTTAATAAAAATACACACAAAGGATCAAGTATACTTTATAACAAAGAAAAAGAACTTATAATTAACTACTACATAATATTACAAGCATTTGGATTTTCATCACTAAACATAAGTGAATATTGTTCTTCAACAGGATTTAAGTGAGCAATAGAAGGATCAGCAGTTGCCCTTACAAAATTAGGAGGTGCCTTTTTGTCATAAACAGCAGCAGCATAAGGATGTGCCACCATACTATAAGGCACATATGGCCAAATCTCACATTTTTTACCAGTGGATTGTGCTGCCTTCAACACTTTTTTTGGCTCCACAAAGCCTGTTACTGTTGCTTTCTGTTGCTTTAAGTCCACATCCACTGATTTTGCACCTATTCAAAAATTCACACACAATAAAAAAAATAGTTAGTTTGATGTTATTCAACTCAAAATCAAGTCACATAAATTAAAACGAAAAAATTTCTAAGATTATTCCGACAAAATTTTGTAGTTGTAAGGTTTTCTTAACTTTTTTTTACACTATCAAGTTATTAAAAAAGATACATGTAGGTGGTCCATAGATAGTAGACATGTTATAACATGTAAAGTTGCCATGATAGGTAAAAAAAAAAGACATTATAGTGATTTTACTTTTAATAACTTATTTTGAAGAAATTTATCTTTTTGATTGGTATAAAAAATACGTAACAATATATATAACTTAAAACTCTAAAAATAAATATACCTTTTACTTTAGAGAGAGCATTCTTGACTTTACGAGCACAACCTTCACAGTCCATTCTAATTTTGATGGATACAGTTGCGATTTGTTTCTTTTTCTTACTCTTCTTAACGTTGCTAAGTACTTCAGACAAGTACTCCAGTGTCCCTGAAACTCCCATTTTTTGCTTTTGATATAAAGAAGAAATTAACTTTAAAAAATATAAAGCTGAGAAAGGATGAGAAATTATTTTTTTGTGTTTTTTTGGTGGTTGATTATATTTGCTAGAAAGAGGACGATATATATAGTAGTAGTAGTTAATCAGGTGAAAGAGACAACAAGAAGAAAATATTTATTAGTGACAAGTGACAAGACCAAAAGAGCGTTTAATTCTGTTTTTAAAAATAATGTGGATGAATGATTTGAAACTTGTATTTATAGAAGAAAAATATGGAAAAAAAAATAGTAATATATTGCCATAAATTACAAAAAGGAAGAAGGTATGACAATGTATGTCACCGGTATAAGAATTTTTTACACAAACAAATCATGTTTACATATTATAACAAGTAATTTACCTTAATTTTATGATCACAAATTTTATATTATTGAGTGATCAATAATATTTTATATTGTTGAGTGATCAATAATATAAATTTTTCTTTATACTGACAATGTGTATAATTTAATAGGAGTATATATGTTATATTGGTAACAATAAGAAATGCAATTATTTGTGAGTGGGGATCAGCTAGAACCTGGAAGAAGCTTCTCTTGATGTCTCTATAGTTGAGGGTATTCTTTGCTTGAAATTATTTATACACCACAAAACTACTTTTAAATGCGTGGCCTCTTAATCACTAATCAGTGTAATAAGATATTGTTGTCTATTCATACGTTTTTACTTGTTTACTTTAAAATTTTGTACGTTTTTTGAAAAAAATAATTAAATTTATCTATTTATTTTGCGAAAAAACAATTTAACTTTCCCGTTATTAGAAGTTACCTTTATATTGCAAACTTGTTATTTCTGGGCGATACTATACATTTAATTGCTCGGTCAAATCATTTATACTCACTAGTTAATATACATGTATTATACTTAATGATACAATATTGCAATTAGTGTTCGGAGTCTATATTGAAGCTCTGATTAAATTTAAATAATATTACACATACAAAATCTTTTCGGAGTTTATGATCCAACAAGATGAACTAGAGATCTTTGCACACATCATCGTACAAAGAAAAGATATATTTTCATCTTATTTTGTCTCAATAAAGAGAAATTATCACACTTTATATTATTATACAGTAAAGTTTTGGGCGATTCATGTTTATAGAAAGGGACCTTCCCAAAGATTGTCCACACTTTATATTATTATATCAAATAAAGAAATAATAGGGAATTGGGGCAAAAATGGATTTTATTTTATAATTTGTCATGGATTTTGATAGCTGCCACGTTGGAAGAGATCATAATGACACGTGGCAACGAGGGAAATCTAAGGGTAGATATTTGTACACGTGTAGTCAAGAAATAAACAGGTAGTTAAGTCAGTTTGTCATGCATTGAATTTGTTTTGATTGATTTTTAGGATAGAATTGGGCGGTGGTACTGTGGAAAAATAGATTTGTTTACATTAGATAACGCCACAAATTGGTGTGGCAAACAGAGGGGGGTGGATGAAAATTAATTAATTATAACCAACAAATTGGTTATAAAAACATAAATGAGGGGGTAATTTGTTTAAATTGTCCATACTTTTTGAGTTATATTGAGAGTTTGAGCAACATTAGATATGATTTTGATCGTTTAGAGCCTTTCTAATATACAATAAGTCAATAACTATTACTTTCTTCCGTCTCAAATAAGTGAGAGTTGAGTACTATAAAAATTAATTCTATCTATTATCTACAAGAAACTACTTCCTCTGTCTCAATTTATATGACTTACTTTCTTTTTTTAGTTAGTTTAAAAAAGAATAACACATTTCTATATTAAGTACTTCATCTATTTCAAAAAGAATGTCCTAGTTTGACTTGAAACGGAGTTTAAGAAAAAAAAAACTTTTAAATCTTGTGGTTCTAAATTAAAGTTATGTCAAATGTACAAAAATATCATTTAATCTTATGACCTTAAACGTGTCATGTAGAAAGTTAAAGTGTTGCAAAAAAAGGAAATGGGTCATTCTTTTTTAAACAGACTAAAAATGAAATGAGGTCACTCTTTTTTAAACGAAGGGAGTAATTATTTAACTTTAAAATGTTTATTTTACCTTTAATGAAACGATTTACAGCCACAAAAAATTCTAAATCATTCATTTTTCACCACAAGGTTTAAAAGTCTTCATTTATTTCTTAAACTTAATGTCAAGTTAAACTATCTCACATAAAATGAAACGAAGGAAATAATATTTAATTCCTTGAAAGTAGTTGAACACAAATGTTACAGTTTTTCCACAGTTTAAGGAACTTAATAAGAACTAACTGACAGTCCACTTCTTTAATTAGTACAGTAATGTATACGTAATTTCTTGTTGTGCTTGACCAAAGACTAGAAAAAATGGTGTATTATTCAAAGAACAAAAAATAAATGGCACCGCCCAAAAGATCCTTAGCATAACGAATAGATAACGTACGTTTTTAATCTTCATTATATTTCGAGGCAAAAGCGTTGTACGTGCTAATAAAGTCTCATATTTAAAAATTAAGAGGAAAAAAAAGTAATGCATAGTTAGGTAGGGGAGTTGGTTGGAGAAATTAAGTGGATTTTTCAATTCAAAATTTGGGTTTAAATTTTTGTTGTGTTTAATTGAAGGTATTAGGTAAAATCAAAATAAATTTATATGATAATTATGAGATAATTTATTTTATATAGAGGTGGAATTACTATTTATCATGGGATTCAAATTTTATATTATAATCATGAGATTGAAGGTGCGATTATTTATCATGGTTATCATTTCATGATTATATTTGTAGTTATAATTTTGAGATATAAACAAATTTTTAACCAAATTATACCTTAAAGTGTACATTGTTCAAGAGTCGGGTCCCGGCCCCAATCTAGGAGCTCGACTCTTGGCTCCGACCCGGGAACCTTCTTTAAACTTCAACCTGAAATTTGACTCCCGACCTCAATTCCTACTTGATATGTGACTCTCGATTCAGATTTGAAACCTGAAATCTGACTCCCGACTTCAACCTCAATTTGAGACATGAATATCGAGCCTAACACAAAACTCAACTCTCAATTCTTAACCCAACTTGAGATTCGGAATCCAACCTTGACTCATTCCCCAATTATTACCTCAACTCGAGACACGTCTCCCGATCTGACTAGAGACCCAGCTCTCAACCCTAACTCGAAACCTGATTTTCGTCCTTGATTCAGAATTCATCTCTCGATCCCCAATGCTCTAGGTCTTGACTCTTAACTCTAACCCTAACTCGATATCTGACCTCACTATGTACCCAACTTCCAATTTTAACTCGACTCAAAACTTGACTTTTGACTTCTGCTCAAGATTCGGTATCCGACCTTAACCCAAGACTCGACTCCTAATCCTGAATCTCTCAAAGGCTTTATGATGATTGTTTTTTTATTTTTAGCCCAATATAAAACAGATAATATTGCTAAGTTTTTTTGTCTTTTGTTCATTTCCTTTTCCTTCTAAAATCGGAGGACCAATGAAAACGGGAAAGGTGTGAGAGAAAGCAAAATTGTGGCGTTGAGCCGCAATGGGTAGGTAATTGCAATTCCAAGCTCTTATTAACATGTACTACTAATTAATTAATTAATTAATCATAATACTAATTAAAGGATGACTTGTGTCACCTAATTCACCCTTGTTCCCTTTAATTTAACAATATTTGATATAATTTGGAGTTTAGAAAGCTAAGTTCATCTTTTTATTGCATTATTATTACGTAACAGAACATTGAAATCATTATTAAAATGATTAATCTGATATATACTCAAGGATAATTATTCGATACTTGTGACATATAACCATAGAATATTGTACGTAAATTCATCCTTTTTTATTAGGATTGTTCAAACCTTATCAGGAGTTCACTCATCTCATTAACCACTAAAGTGAAACTTTTTTAACATTCTTTAACTATTATCATCATACCAAATAAATAATTTCATAGTATGAAAAAATTATATAAATTGAATTTTTGAGGTAATCAAGTTTGGGTGTTTAAAAATGAAAGATACATTCCACGACGTTATTCTACGGTCATTTTCATAATTCATAGCGTTGAAAAGGAGAACCCCAGGTTAGATGACACCTAAAGGGTACGTCTCCAAATATCATTAATAATGGCATTGTCTAAAGTTAAGCTATTCATTACTTAATTGCTCATTTGTCATTATCAACCTCTAATTATCTACTTTTCTTTAGCCTTATCAACGTATTTATTTGCGTGATTTAAGTTATATATATCCACATATAAAAGGATTACAAGTTACTGGCTTCGACCAAATCCATACTTTGTTTTCCAGCTTCGACCCTACTAATACACCTATTACATAGTGAAATGAGGCGTAAACATGTACAATGACTACACTAGCCAATTTTTGTGAAGGAGATTAGAAATATAGCCCACCTAATAAGTAATAATCTTCACTCCACTATGTATTAATTAGGAGTCAATTTCCACCCCCACCATGCATTACTCAAGGAGCAAACTTCTATTCTATCAAAGACCAATCATTCTTCTCTTTCAAACTCTTCAAAGGCCAAAACTGATCACCCCTACCCCAACAACAAGTCCAGGAGTATTACACTTGGACATGAAAGTATCCACATGCAAAAGTTGATCATTGTCCTAACATATCCCTCATGATTCTCCATAGCAGAAAAAGGATGTACTAGTTTACCAATGGAACCTCTTTAATCCACAAATATACAAGAATTGCCCTTAACGTAACAAACTAAACGGGGAATAAGAAATAGTATCAGCATTACTAATACATCATATTCAATACTATTCTTATACAATCTAATCAATCAGCTTCTTCTGTAGTCAATAACAACTATATCTTAATCCCCCCCCCCCACCCGGCCAGTTAGGGTCGATTATATGAATCCTCATGAACCATATTTCTTCCATAGTCAGTATTTAGGCTAAATATAGAGCAGATCACAACAGCTGCCCGAGCATGTCTAGTTAATAGTGAGCATGATCAACAATAGACAAGAATTTTCTCTAAAAACTGTAGCAGAAAATAAATGGGTATCAGCTTGTCTTATTTTTGTACAATGACTAGGCTTTTGAGTTCTGAGTTGCCTTTGTCGTCTTTGGCAGAAAGATGCAGCACTTAAATGAACAAGTGTAAGGTCCAAATTCTGTGTATTTAACATTTCACATCATACTTTCAGTTCAACAGATATGGAACCACCCCAATCAATGATTTTTTCAGTCAGACTCCTCGTGTAACTTGTGTATGATAAGTATTCCTAAAAAACACTATCATTGGTGTCGGGAATGATAGTTTACTACTACTCAAATTGATTACGTCTATAAAAGAACCCTGCTCGTGAATGGCATAATACATAAATGTACCCTTTAACTTCACCTCATTTTATATTTATGCCCTTCAACTTTTGATCTGCACAAATAGACACTCAAACTTGTATAAAGCTGAATAAGTAGACACATGAGTCTTATGTGGCATAAAACACATAGGACACCACGTAGGATGCAAATTGCCATGTAGGATGCCACGTAGGATGCCACGTCTATTTGTACAATTTTATACAAGTTTGAGTGTCTGCTTGTGCACACCCAAAGTTGAAGGACGTAAATGTGAAATAAGGCCAACTTAAAGGGCATATTTATATATTATGCCGCTCGTGAATTATTGCAAGTCAAATCACAACTTTGTGTCCCATCATGCATCAATCATGATACTTGTGAGAAATATATGAGAAGAATATTATTGAATTGTTGTGTTGTTAACATTATTACATAAAGACCCTATTTATAGACCCTAGAATACAATCCTTTACCAAGTAGGATACTATTTAGTATTCCTATTTCTATTTCTATTACTATTCCTATTCTAATAGGATTGTATAAACCTATTCCTATTCTAATAGGATTGTATAAACATATTCCTATTTTAATAGGATTGTATAAACTTATTCCTATTCTAACACTCCCCCTCAAGCTAGTGCATACAATTCATGTACTTAGCTTGTTACAAATGTAATTAACACGAGGACTGATGAGGGGCTTGGTGAGATATCTGCAAGTTGATCACTCGACTTCACAAAATTGATAATCAATCTCAATGTGCTTGGTCTTCTCATGAAATACTGAATTTGATAAAACACTGAGTGATAAAATTACAGTATTGGAACTTCCCAAGCCAAGCTTGCAAGGACTGTTTCAGACCATAGAGTGACTTACCTAATCAACATACAAGGCTACTAAACTCCCACTGAGCAACAAAATTAGGTGGTTGCTCCATATAGACTTCTTCACAATGCAACGGTCGTTGTAAGTGCTCAAAATCTAGTATAAAATATATGGATCATGTTGAAATCAATAGACGAGTCGATATCAAACAAGTCATCGAAAAACTGGCCAGAACATGCTCATATGTCGGAGTATTAGATTTGATGGCTAAAAGTGGTCACAATCTAAGAAATAAAATTATATGGGTAGGGTCAGAATGATGTCACAACCCAACTAGAAAATAGAAATAATATAGGATAGTTCGAATTGATGGAACAACCCTATTGAAAAAGAGAAATAATATGGGTAGAGTCGGAATGATGGCACGACCCTGCTGAAAAAGAAAAATTATACGGGTAGAGTTGGAATGATGGCACAACCCTACGCAAATCAGATTTGAGGAGTCACCAGAAAGACGAATGAAACTATGCAAATCAAATCTGAGGAGTCACTGAAAAGACACATGATGCTATGCAACTCAGATATGAGAAAATAGTTTGGAAAAATCCACGGTACTACACAAATTAAATATGAAAAGTAGTCCGGAGAGATGCACGGTGCTACGCAAATCAGATATGCAAAAAAAAAGGTAGTCACCGGAAGGATGTCACGATGCTACACAAATTATATATGAAAAAGTAGTCACTGGAATGATGGCATAGTGCTACACAAATTAAATATGAAAAAGTAGTCACCGAAATGATGACATGGTGCTACAAAAATTAAATATGAAAAAGTAGTCACCGGAATGATGGCACGGTGCTACACAAATTAAATATAAGAAAGTAGTCACTGGAATGATGGCACGGTGCTATACAAATTAGATGTGAGAAAATAGTCACCAGAAAGATACACGGTGACCCAACTTTTGCTAACATAATTGTTGGCCAGACGGGCGGCATATATGAGTAATAGCCGCCCGCCGGCAGCGGAAGCTCTTAGATTTTCTACCAAGATCGTAGAGGCTCTGATACCATGTGAAAAATATATGAGAAGAATATTATTGAATTGTTGTGTTGTTAACATTATTACATAAAGACCCTATTTATAGACCCTAGAATACAATCCTTTACCAAGTAGGATACTATTTAGTATTCCTATTTCTATTTCTATTATTATTCCTATTCTAATAGGATTGTATAAACCTATTCCTATTCTAATAGGATTGTATAAACATATTTCTATTTTAATAGGATTTTATAAACCTATTCCTATTCTAACAATACTGAATGACTGAATCCCCAGGAAATAAATGAACACCAAAATGACATAGAAAGAGCTATAGATATGAGGAAAGAAACAAAAAAAATGAAATTAACTGACTAGACTGCATGATTTGTGAGAAAAGGATCTGATTGAAGAAATGAGAATTTACATATACGTACATAATTACAAATGTTATATCAGATAAAGCAACCATACAACCAATGAAAATAGAAGAGAACTCATAGTGTAACGCCATGAAACTGCAAGGAGTGATGCTGCCGATGGTTTAGGGGTAGCTTTACCAGCAATGGCTGGTGCAACTGCATGTCCACCCGGGTTTCTTTGTTGCTCAGTTGTTGGCAGCGGATTTGATGTCAAACCACTCGGAGGTGGTGTTGGTGATACCTTTGCTGTCCCGCCTATGTCTTGACCTGAAGATGTAAAAGATGAATTCGTGAATTAAGCACACAAAATTATATAACAGAATTCTACATGCTACTACAGAAGAACATATGTACTTCAATTGGGTTATTGCATGAATTTTTGAAATTATCCATGCTTTTAAGACTCTTGTAGGAAAGCCATTACCATGAGGCAGGCACTAGCCATGATAGTTATTATGCTAATTACTACAAGTTTACTATGGTTTTCATAAATATCATTGTTAATATGCCAATTATAACTCAATAGACAATTAATTGAAGGGCCGAATTTAGTGAAACATTTATATGTGCCAAACTTCACAAAAGTAGGTTTTACTAGGATTAACCGGCAGATACAAGTCAAAAAATGAGCAAAGGTGTTGTCTGCATGAATCCGCTCAAAGAACAACATAAGAATTACCAACTTCAGGACCGTATAAATAACCCGCGTGATACAATCTAAAACTCTAAACTGGAACATCAAGGAAATACCTATCAAATCCAATTATCTCCCATATATCACAAAACTCGTTTTTCGTCTTTCCCTTTTAAACCAGCAACAAAAAAACAAAACTAGTTCAATTTAAACTAAATATGCACAATGAGCTTACACTTGGAGCGAGACCAACCCAACTTCATGTTTTCCCAATCAAACACCAAGTGATATCCCTCCATAAAGTTCTCTGCACAGCATAACTCAAATGAAATTGCATGGAACATCCAATGGTCAACATGCATGTATGTGCACCTTAAATGAGTTTGAAATTACATATCAACTTACGTCCAATAATACCAATCATTCCTTCAATAGGTAGGAGACCCACGCAATAAAAGTTATCGCCCTGCACAAAATACCTCCAATAAGAAACCATCACTATCAGGACTGCAAAACAAAGTCCATGAGAGGGCACAATGAACTTGAGATCATACACTGGAAAACCTATGGAGAAAACCATACTTGCTTTGTCATAAAGGAATTGAAAAGATCTTGTATAAGCATGCAAAGGCAGCAGGGTAACATGTATATTGACAGCAGTAAAACCAAAACGAACATAGGCCAAGTACAAGGGCATTTATCCATCATTCATCTTTGCACATAGAGAGCATTTTACTCCAGAAGTTTGCAAAACAACATGCTACAACTTTAATAACTAATGAATGGGACCAAACAAATTGACTTTGTAGACAGTCCACTACGACAAAACTAATAAATATATTTTCTATTGTTGACAAAACTAATATTCCCTCTGTTTCAATTTGCTTGTCTTAGTTTGACTTGGCACAGAGTTTAAGTAAAGAAGACTATTAAATCTTGTGGTCTTAAACTAAAGATATGTTTAATGCATCAAAATTCACTTCATTATGCTGGTCTTAAACACGCCAGGTAGGATGTTGAAGTTACTCATTACTGAGTTGTCAAATTAGGAAAGAGGCATTCTTTTTGAAACAGACTAAAAAGGAAAGCAAGACAAACAAATTGAAATAGGGGGAGTAGAATTTTTAGAGAACTAACTTCATAGGGAGAGATGATGAGAACTAACAAGCTGGGATGGACACAGAAGAAATTTTTGGAAGGATTGCAGTTCTACAGTAAACCTATCACAGAAGCCACATACAAAATCTTATAGAGCTAATTTACACTATCAAAAATTTCCCAAGTACCAGCAGAAATTTTCTTAAACTTTAGGTGTCATGGCACTAATTAGCCCCATGGCCTATCTGTTCACCATCACTCATAGCAAACTTTGGATCCTTTCTTGCAGCGACTCTCGTTCTCCTTAAGTGATATGCTTCGAGCATCTCTACCAAAAGTTTCTTGGTGAAGAGCTGGATTCAATTTCACAAGTACTTAGATTTTAGAGAAATTCCAAATCCAAAATAATAGTAACAATGATATCTAACAACTATTAAAAGCTCTAAAGCTAGTTAGCTACCAGACACAAAATGAAAAATAGGGAGTACTTTTTTTCCTGAAAAAGAAAAATAGGAAGTACTCAAATTGATAGATAAAGGTACAGATAGTATTAATTCCAGATTAAGACCTGCGTCAGTTTCTGCATTTTGGGTGCACTAACTTCTTCATATAAATGCAAGTGAGTTTGCATATATAAGCATCGCATGTTACCAGCTCATTCAAAGAAAAAAATCTTGCAGCTAAATCTTCCATGCCTCAAGAAAAAAGATTAATTTGCAGGATGATGACAAAGCAAAGAGATTCAGATACTGACCTGACCACTGGAGATGGTAAACATGGGGTTCTGAATTACAAAGCTCTGATTAGCAGCTAACAAAAGTTTCATGCTAGGAATATTCAGTAAACCTTGTGAACTGCATAAAAAGAGCATATGGAGAATAATTTTTTTTGAGAAAGAATGGAGAATAATTTACAAGTAAATAAAACAAAAAACAGCATTTTCACGAGAGCAGACTTTACCTAGCCTTATAGCAGCAAGGAAAATCTTCGATAGCTAACCTTGTAGCGTTCATTTGCTCTTCAAGCTAGAAGAGAAAAAATAGGAAATAGCTCAGGTACAGCAAAAAACTGCATGTGCATTCTAAATCTAAGCAGAAGAGTAACTTGTGAAACCAAGAGAGGGAAAAAGGGAATAGCAAGGACAAGAGAAAAAATGATATTTGTACCTCAGTCACTACTTTTGTAAAGATTTCAGAAGGGAGAAAAGTGAAGGAAGACCCACTATCAACTAAGGCATGAAATCCACTCTGCTTTGGACAGGTACCCCCAACACAATAATGTTGAACTTCAACAACATAGGTATTGCTGGTAAAAATTACGAGTAGGAACGTAAGATAAATGTGCAAATGAAGTTGTTTAATTTGTCTATCAAACTAAACATAGCACAAAAAAATAGAGGAGATACATACTAATTTCCATCCAAAGAGACAAATGAACTTCGTCTTTGATTTTCAGGCCCTTTATCACCAAAGAAAATTGTGCCAGAATTGCTCTTTCCAAAACACAATGAGAATGAGTGTGGAACAAATCCAGACTTCGCCAGCAAACTTGGAACAGAAATTTCTCCTGGCCCTAATCCCATCACCCCATCTGGAGCAGCTCCACTCAAATAATTGCCACTTTGTTTGCTACCACAGCTGCAATTAGTTATTAGGTAAAAGAAAACCACATTCATCAACCAACTGGTAAATACTGTAACTTGACAACTAGCAGCTAGGCGACTAATCATATTGCCAAAAATAAACAGTCACATCTGAGACAGCTATAAAAGGTGTCAAGGTTCAAGGGTCAAATCTTCTCATTGGAGAATCCTTTGTTACATTCGGCTAAGGCACCTACAAACTCGCTCGTAATGGAATTCATAAAGTAGGTCTATCAAGTCTTCTTTTGTCACAAAGCCATTGAGCTGATCCTACTTACAATAATACAGAACTGGAAAAGAAAAAAAAAACATACCCTATAACAATAGGAGCTAGCACAGAACCTTGATGTTCATGTCCACCAACTGAAGTCAAATGCAATTGGTCCTCAAAAAGAAAACCCGAACTTGATGTATTTTCAGAATAGTAGTTAACAGTATAAGGGCAGTGTTCCTTTGGACTCCGGCAGTTAGGACCCAGTTCACATAATTGATGGCTGCAAGATAGATGCTTGCTACTGCTTGATCGTGCTGGGCTATACTCATTCAGATCTTTATCCTGCATAATAGATGCCCCAAATACAAGGGAGCACCTGCCAATCAATCATTGGAGAATTAACTGCTAAAACTGTTCACATGATGAGATACACTGTCACTTTTAAATACTTCACTGATAAGAGATTAATTAGCTCAACTGAATAATGAGTTTTAATAGCTATAAAAGAAAAGTAAAAATGGCTTTTCTATTTGTTCAGTAAGAGATGAACCAGCCAAAATGTACATCCCCAAATCAGTCCAAGAATTTGAAGTAGGAAAAAACTAATTTTCTACACCTTGAATCCTCCATATCTTAAAATAAAAATGTTTTACTTAAACAGAAAATGACTGACAGAGGAAGCTGCGAGATGCAACAAAATCTAAAATCATTAAACCTTTTACTAGTTGGCATATCTTTAAATGAAAATCAATGCCTTTCAGAAAGAAAATGTTGAGGTTCCAAGATAATATATCAGGGTATAGCAGTAACTTGAAGAGTTAAGACCGCAGAAGCTTGGACTTTGAGGTTGCACAAAGCATCAAACGCACAAGTAGCTTTAACTTGGACAGAAAAATTGCAGAGCACAATTGATGTTGTAAGAGTTTATATGTTTATATATCTTCCTTTAGAGTAACTACCTCAAATTAAATTAAGCATGCTATAATATTTTAGTGGTCCCAGCCGTCCCACTGTAAGTGAAGGTGACTTCGCCCTTGGAATTAAGTTGATGGTAGTTTCAAAACCACACTTGTGTTTTGAAACAAAAGAAAGGTCAAATATTACCAATAAGAATAAAACAGTCAAATGCAACATTTAACATTAGCAACCTACCAACATTGAGTAGTTGCTTGAAGACAATGGAGCGCATTGTACACAATTGCAAGGGAGCCAGAGCAGATCACTTCCAGCATCCAAGGCGACAAGAAATGATGCATTTGGTGTCCCTATGTCAATCCACACATAATGCAGCCTGAATAATAGTAATCCAGAACAATCAAGACAGTTGATTAGAACTTGAGAAAAAAAGAATTCTTTTACTCGGCAAAGATCTCGACAAAATATTTGATGCAATATTCAATACTATCACTATTTGAATTGTCAAAGGTTTTGGATTTTTGGTTGAGCTTCCCTTCCTTGCAAAGCAAACATAGTCAAGCAATGGAAAGAGAAAGGAAAAGACCTTCCTTGTGCACAAACAAACCATCATTAGCAAAATCCCCCCTTCCAACCTCTCCTACAACATCCATTTCGTCAAGGAAAGATGAAACGAACTCTCCAACACTTCCACTCCTCTCCTCTAGGGGAGACAAGGGAACATAATCACCCACCATCACATGAATCTAAAATCCCCGAGCTCCATACTAAGGGGCATGTTCGAAAAGATGACCTGTCAAGAAAGGTGGAACTGCCGTGTTCATATACTAATATTGTTAAAGAGCTTAGCATTCTTATTCTTATTTTTCAACATAACTTTTTCTTGTTCCCAGCATATAGGGGCTTAGGATTTTTTTAATTTTCTAAATGAAGAGCCAACTACTAAAATAAAAGGGGAAAGGAGATCTCTTCAAGATTTCTAAAGACGAATAACTATGAGGCTTGACACTTGTCAAGAAAATGGCTTAACGGCATGGAGAAAAACATGTGGCCAACTTGTATCATTTCAATATTTCAACCATGGACAATCTAGAAGAGTATTTATTCAAGGAGGCAACAACACCAAGATTTTAACTTCCAAAAACAATTCAACTCATTGCTCAGTTGGGGAAAAAGTTGGATGATTTTAGTAGCTCATTTCTTTCACATATCTAAGAGGGAGTACCAAAGCCCCACTGGAGGACAGCAACTATGAGGTCACTTATCTTATGCTTTTTCAACTAAAACTTGAATATCATAAGCAAAAATAATTGACTCCTTATGCAACAGTAATTCAAAGAACAAAAAATAAAAAACTCAAAATCCACTACAGCATTGCGCATTATAAGCTTCAATTTCTAATAAATCTCTTAAACTGATAGTATTAAGCAGTATTACTAACTAACTCAAGTCATTTCCATAGAAATGCGTTTCACTTCCTTCAGATGGAAACAAAAGCTGCTTCTGCGAACCAAGCTTCAGTCTCTGTCGCTTCCAATCATTACTAAGTAGCAACCTCATATGCTCCACACTCTCGCGGTTCGGCCACGTCATACTCTTCCCTTTAGATGCCCAAAACGACACCGCTTCATCTGAGAACCCGTGAATCAACCTCGACGAGAATGTATATCCGGCGGCAAGCTCAACGGAAAGCATCAACACCGCCATCGTCAGTAGTACAACTGCCGTAAGAGAAATCGCCATTGAAGCAAAGCCCTAGAGGGTAGAGATTTTTGTTAGGTGTGAAGAGAAATAGAGAATCCGAGGCTTTTTTTGTTTTTTCAAGTAAGAAAACTGGGGACTAACGGGGGAGTGTTCACTGTTCATTGACGGGAAAAGTCATATCGCCAGTCTAGATTTTACTTTTTTCTTTTCTTTTTCTGACAAGCACCACTCTTCGGTGAAAAAGAAAAAGACAAATACCACTCTTTAAATTTTATTACACTAGAAAAAATATATATCTTAAAATATTGATCATAGTTTAAATAGATATGAACTCATTATTCATATCAACTATTCATTTCTAAACTAGAATTTGAGATCCCTAATGAAAAAAAAAAATTATTTATTTTACCATACATCATGGTAATAACTAGGTGTGTTTGGTAGGAAAAAAAATTATGTTTATTAAAAATAAACTATTTGATTGGTATTTGAAAAATAGCATAAAATAAATTTCAAATTTAGAGATTGATGGTTTAATAAAAAATAGTTTATTATATATTTAGATGTTTAATTAAAGTATGTAATAATTTAATCATTAAACAATATGTAATTTAAGGAGCTATCATACATTGAACCTTCTTAAATTTGATTGTGTTGATTGACTATCAAATGATCCATTCCAAATGAATGAGATTGTTTTTTTCTAAATTAGAGATTTCAGATTCGAGCTTTGAATATAAAATTAATCTTAGTAAGGAGCACTATCTCTCGAATGAAATTCAATTCAATTTGAATTTAAATTAGTCCAATTCTAATATAGATATCAAAGAAAAAACTATGTTGTTGAGTTTACGTAGGTGCACTTTCGGCATTATATACACATGTTTAATTATATATTTATTCTCAAGACTTTATAATGGACCTTTTCACTTAAGTGACTTTTATTGATGGCAGAATGAAGAAAGGTGACAGAGATTCTAACATGCCCATAAGAATCCTATGAACAAATAATAATGATTAATATGCATGTAATTTAAAAAAAAATAACTATGGTCAAAAAGTACATGGGGTTGTAATCCCGTAACATTCATGATTTAGTTACTGTTGTTTACAAAATTTCAGTCCGAAGGTCGAAGAATATCTATCCATACTTCTTTGTTCAAAATATTTATTATCAATTTTTGATTTGCAATTTATGAATTAATGATTCATTCAATTTTGATTAAATCGATAAAAAATATTCTTCCAAATTTATTTTTCGTTCTCTTTTCATTAGATAGTAGTTGCTTGAAGCAGTTTCCTTTACTTATGAATAGGGGTGTACAAAATTAAATCGAAAACCGAAAATCGAATCAAATCGCAAATCGAGTCAAATCAAATAAAAAACCCGACTAGTAGTTTGGTTTGACTTGGTTTGATATTGAAAACAAAATTCCGACTATATTTGGGTTGGTTTGGTTTTAACTAAAAAAAACCAAACCGAGACCAAACCAACCCGACATTATATATGTAATTTTAAAATTTTATTTTATACATAAAAATATTTACATTGATATAATTTTAAAATATTTCTTATACTATTTCATAGTTTTTATTTTTTAATATATTATTTCAAGTTTAAAACTTAGAATTCGGAATGATCCAATAAAGATTATAGTTCATAAATGTTGATAATTATAATAAAACTTATATCAAAATCAAATTAATACTAATGCAAAAAAGAAATAATTCAACACTAAGAATGACAATAATATTGAATATTTGTTCTTTAATTTTACATTAGTTTAGACAATTAAAATACATAATCTAATTTTAATTTTCCTTAAATATTTAGTAATGTAACCAATACTTATTAAACTTATTTTAGCATGATTTAGTACTTTTAAATTATGATCATTTTCATTATGACTTTGCAATATTTTGTTTTATATGATGATTTCATTATTAGTTTTTATTGAATATTTTAGTGTTTTCACTCATCTCATATTTTGTGTTATTTTCTTAAGAAACACCTTAGATAATTGTATTTTGGTTGGACTAAAGAAATATTTGAAGTACAAGTTAATTATATGTTGGGAAAAGGGTCTGATGTACCCCTCAACTTTGTCATTTAGAGCTGATATACCCCTCGTTATGAAAGTGGTTCATATATACCCCTACTTATATACAATGGCTCACATATACCCTTTTCTTCTAACAGAAATGAAAAAAATTAATTTCAGGTTAATTTTTTATTATTTTTTAAAAAAATAAATAAATATATATATATATATATAAAAATATATATAATCTCATATGAGTATATTTAATCCTCCTCAAACATATATATTTTTTAAAACTCTTTTTTTGTTTCAATAACTAATTTAGATTTATTATTTTGATGGTCAAATTTTTTTATGTTTCACTAATATTCTTGTAAAACTTATTATAGATGACCAAATTTTTTTCTTCAAATACAAAAATTAAATTACAATATAGACAAAAAAAAATTATAATATAGCCAAAAAAAATAGTTTTAAATTTTTTTCTTTACATTAAGGAATGAAAGAAAAAAATAAAATAAAATAAGAAACTCAAATAATTATAATAAAAGAAGTCAAAAAATAATTTATGTATAAAAAAGATTAAAATATACCTTGAACTTTGCTAGAAGAATCATATACCCCTAAATAATTTTTAAGAAAATTAAAAGTCAAAAATATAAATTTAAAATTAACTTTTTCACTTCTGTTAAATGAAGGGTATATGTGAGCTCATTTTGTAACGGTAGGGGTATATGTGAGCCGTTTGTATAACGGTAAGGGTATATATGAGCCATTTTCATAACGAGGGCATATCAACTCCAAATGGCAAAGTTGAGGGGTATATCAAGCCTTTTTCCCTTATATGTTTGTATGCAAATTTTAAAAATCCAAAAATCAGAAAAAATTCGAGGTTTATTAGTTTGGTTTGATTTATAAATTTTAAAATTTGAAACAATGGTTTGGTTTGGTATTTGGAAAACCTGAAAAATTCTGAATTTTATTAGTTTGGTTTGGTTTATAAATTTAAATTTTTTACACAAATGGTTTGGTTTGATATTTGAAAAACCCGAACCAACCCGATCATGTACACCCATACTTATGCATTGCCTGAAAAAAGCGAAAAGAAAAATGAACTATATGGTGTATTTGGTATGAAGGAAAATGTTTCTTCGGAAATCTGGACTTTTTATTTATTTTTTGGTATTTTATGAGTAAATAAAGAGATATTATGCCAAGAATATTTATATGTTATTTTATAAAGTACTATGAAGACGGAGTGGATTAAGGAGTGGGGAGTGGGAGCTGACGGGGTGGGATGGTTAAAGGGTGGGAGTTGGGGGGATTGAGTGGGTGTGGAGAAGACAATAAACTTGAAATTTCGTCTATGCAACTACTTGTTTTCTCTGTTCTAATAAGAGAAGTCATTTTTCTCATTTTTAATGAATTTATTTTCCTAAAAAAATATTTTCCAAATATACTGACTAGCCAAAATATAAGAAATTTAGAAAACATTTTTATCCCTACTAAACACACCGTGAAATGATCATTTTAATCTAGGGGAACACAAGATAGAAAAAAAAAAACATACAAAAAGGAGGAAAGAGTATTTATTCGTATCATACAACATTAAGGAAAAGTGACCTTATTGGGTTATTAGTTTAATCGTTATCTAAAATTTAAAAATCAAAATTGATTCGGATATTTCAAATAAAAAAAATCTATAAATTACTGATCCGATAAACCAATTCTTATAATACAATAATATTTTTTGTTCGATTTTTTATTGAATCATTTCCACATATCCCTACTAACCAGAGGTTGCAAAATTTGCTCATGAAAATATAACCATTCAACTTGCTTGAGTTTGACTCCAATTTAGTTTATTTCGGTCGAACACATTTCAAACTAATCCAACCTAACTTCATCTCATTCAGCCCAATTTATATCACCTTATAAAAATTTGGCCCATGAAGATTTTTGTTAAAATATTTTGGGATAATTACTTAACCAACCAAATGTACACACTATATTTATCGAATATAGCTAGAGTTTTTTTAAAATTCACTTTGTATTGATCAAACAACAAATTCTAAAATTCGTTTTGTATTAGTGAAACAACATTTTCTGGAAATTGTTTTGTATTAATGACACAACAATTTGCTATATACTAGTGACGTAACATTTTATTCTGATAAATCAATTCACTTTGCATTTGTTGTTGTATACGCCATACATAATAAATTATTTTATCATCAATACAAACTGAATTTAAGAAACTCTCGCCATATTTCATAGTTATTCAAACTATCACTTTTTTCTGTAAATTCTCCAAATGTACACTCAAGGTACTATTTTGAACCATCATAATAAAACAAAATGGACCATTTTTGTCATTTTCTCTTAGTTTAGTCAATTATCTATTTACCCAAATAGTAAAACCTCAATAAATAATACTCGGTTAATTAATTATCTCTCTAAGATGATAATTTCTTCCGATCCCAACTTGGACAAATGTAAAAACCACTCATTTCAATAAGATAATATATTTTTAACAAACCGCTATATAAATATATGGTCCCATTAATATTATAAATTTATAATTCTTTAAAAGTACAAATGTATCTAAGAAAATTTAGTAAAATATAATTTTATTATGTTTAGGTTTTTGTTAAAATTTAAATCTAGTTAAAGCTTATCTCTAACTTTCCTTATTGCATCCAAAAGTTTCGGTGTTGTCTATTCGAATTGCACCATAAAATTGCGAAGAGTTTAAGATGCAAGTGTTTTCTTACGCGTAACTGGTTCCAAATGTATTATATCATCTTCAACTTTATCATCAACATTATTTTTTCAATGATATCCACAATTTGTTTTAAGCTCTGAACATGTATTATTTTCACCCATCCAATAGATTATTAACGTCCATTTTATTGCGGTAACGAGATCATTAATCATGAACTCAATTTTTTCACAAGTGAGTTCTTTCAAATTTTTTGAGATTTCATCCTTGATCAATTCTTTTCGATTAAATAATACCTCTACAAAGTAATAATATTTGATGGTTCTGCATGTATTAATTTAGAGAGGTTTTAGTGTAGTTTCCAAAGTTCAAGTTTATTTAGTTACAGTTTTGTCCGGTATAATTTCTAATTTCGTTCATTTTAGTCCTATTGTCAAATTGTCAGAATTTGTTTAGACTTTTGTCTTGTAGCTAGCTGAGCTCAATGTAAAAAGGGATGAATTGACACTTTTTCTGCTTTGATGAATGGAAAAAACCCTAATGAAACCCTTCTTCGACTGAAATAATTCTTCTTCTGCTCCGGAATTAGGGTTTTCATCACCTTCTCAGGCGAGAATCTTCCGTCTCAGTAAGTTTTCCTTTAATTGATGAAGTATTTGATTTCGTATTTGTAATTTTGCTAGAAGAAAAAGTTGAAAGGAACTGTTTCCTTCGCATTTTGTTCATTAGTACTAGTAGAACAGGGTTCGTCTGCTGTTTTATAATTCGAAAACAGCCTCCCTGTCTTACGAAAGGTAGGGGTAAGGTTTGCCTTCATTCTACGCTGCACTTGTGGGATTACATGGGGTTTGTTGTTGTCTTCTTTGTTTTTTAGCTCTATTTTCTAGTTGATTTAACTTCCACTGCAGGATAGTCCTTTTTCTTGTTTTCAGAAAGATAATTGTGTGTTATGTTGGATTTCATTTCTTGAGTGTATTTGTTCAGTAAATACTAATGCTAATTGACTGATTAAACATTATAATGCTTTTTCTTTATTCTTAATCCTAGATATTTGGTTATCAAGAAAGCACTGTAGATTGATAAATCTTGTTAATAGAACTATAAAGGTAGAGATATCCAGGTCAAAGTTAATGTTTATATATGAGGGGATCACAGCATAAGATTATCTTGGAAAATGCTCGATGATTAACATACAATCGCATACAACAAATAAATAACATTAGAAAATGATTAAAAGAAAAAAACAAGAAATTAACATGTCACATAAGGCAAAACTTTACTACTACTGTGGTTCCACTTTGTTTGGCATGGTTCAGAGTACCAAGGTCAAAGTACTTAATTTTCAGTATGAATTTCGGACAGAGACTTTTAAAGCTCTTGAAAATAAAGTTTGCATATTTGAAAACTACAAAAAAAGTATTACAAGTCAAAATAGTCAACAACTCAATGTATTTAAGAAAAACTTGGTCAAAGAAGAACATCTTTGACTCTCCAAATAGTAAGTGTGCAAAGCAAAGCGGAATGGAGGGAGTAGCTTCTATATTTTTCTTGATGTTAGGTTCAATGTTTGCAAGCACATTGGCATTTTCTCTGCATGACAAGTTCATATTTCATCTCACAAGGTGGTGGTCCTCCTTTTGTGTCAGAATGGAAAGACAAATGTGAATCTAAGTAGTGGTTAGTGGGGGATCACCATCTGAGAGTTTAAGGTGTTGAAGTATTAGGAAGACAGAATAGAATATAGATATGGCCAACATTGTCCGACATGAAAGTTTGCCTATACAGAGGAGTCAAAGCCAGATCTTTGAACGTTGTTGCATTTATAGTGGTTTTTCAATCTTCCTGAAAGATGGCGTTAATAATTTGTTTATTTAGGCTAATTTCTAACTGATAATTCTAAACTGTGATATCGTACATAAACAGATTGAAATGCATAATATCCAACTAGCTTATGGGTTTGTCAACAGTCATCTGTATAGTGTTTGTATGTTGTGTGTTCATATTACTTAATATTGTTTGAGGTTATAACATTGCTCAAGAATCAAATAATTTGGTATGGTTGATATAGGTCTATGGTACTTTAGATTTATGAGCAAGTTTGGCTAATCTCATATGAGCTTATCAAATGTGAAATTTATGAAAAGAACTCTTTAGGGATTAAAACATGTAAGAAAGAGTACATCAACATTGTTATTAAATGTGTTGCAGCAGCTATTGTGCCTATCCAATGTAAACTCTATGAAAAGAACTCTAAGGGACCGCTTGGACATGCGATATGAAATTGTGATGTGAATCATAATGATATGAAATTGAAGTTTTGTTTCGACATGCAATTTGGAATCTCAAATCATGCTTTTTTGGAGAATTTGGAATTCGATATCATGATTCTAAATCGATGTACAAACACTTATTTGAAATCATGACTTAATATCGCATGTCCAAACGCAAACTTAATTGGGTTGAGACATATTCTAAAGAGTACACCAACATTGTTCTTAAATGTGTTGTGTCTTCCATTATGGAAGAAGTGGTGCATGTTACGAAGTAAATGCATAACTCAAATTTATGGAATGTGCCAATGTGGGACTGATGAATAGGAAGAGAGTATATTATGGACAATCCTTTGTGATAGGTAGATTCTTGATAGTTGTGGTTGATATTTCGGAGGGACGGTAATCTATAGAAGAACTGGTATAAGGTGGGGAATGAAAACTTACAACTGTAAAACCTTTTAGAGAAATTGCCAAAGCTTTTTCTCTATTGGCTATTTGGCTGCACTATGCATTTTTTACCGATAGTGAGGTGCATGGTTTAAGGAGGAAAAGGGGATCTAGAGTAATTATGTTGGAATCCCTCTTCATTTGTGATGCACGGGAAATTTTCCAGCTTCCATGGATTTGTGGATGTGGATTTTGACTTGGCCAATCTATAAGATAGTTGTGCTACCTAGCAGCTAAATATTTTGGAGCTATGTAATTGAAGAAGTGTTTTGTTTTTGCACCTGATTCGTAGGATAGAGAACACAAAGACACCAAGAGAAGTTGCATTTCACTTTATATATTGCCTATGAACCGACTCTTACATTTGAAAATTTGGGAGGAGAATGATGAGGTGGTGTTCATGTTCAAGGAATATTGGGAAGATCCGAACCGTACTCTGTTGCATTTAGCGTTGCCTTACAGCTGTGGTCTCTAGCATTTTCCATTAACTTGAATAGAGGTAGAACTAGGGCCATAAGCAATTACAGACCTGGAAGATGCAGAAGAGCGGCAAGGTGAGGAGGTAAGCATTGAGTAACTAGATTGCCTTTTTTAAATACCAGGAAATGAGATAAGCTTAAGATTGTACTTTTGGGTTAAAAAGAGTGTACCTTTTTTTTATTAAGAGTTGGCAGGACAACATAGTTGACTGTTGTGGAGCAGTGAACTACATTCTATTAGGTCCCTTTTGGCCATATGTTGTATTTCTTTGTTTGCAATTACTGAAGTTCAGTGTTTGCAAATAGTGGGTTGGCCTGTTGGTATTTGAAAACTTTGGTAAAATATTGAAAAACTTGTTGAAGAGTTTTTTCTAGTGAAATAATGTCTTGCACTAACTCATTAATTTTTATTCCAAATGAAATTCATGTCCAAACAACTTAAACTTTCAAATCCTCTTTTCCAATTTCAAAGTCGGATACTCTTTTCGATTTTAACCAACTATCATCCAAACACCTATTAAATAGTTTTAACACCGGCTTGGTGTGCAATATGTGAATATATTTTGATTTATAAAGAACATACCATTAAGGAAGTCTTGTCCTTTAGAAATATGCATTTATTTGATACCTGTCAGGTATAGTTTAAATTTCGATAGTGAGAACTTTACTCATCTTTGCTAAAGGAAAAAAAAGTAAAAGATCTGCATAGAGTATTTTCTCTCTTTCTAGATTTGAGCACCATTCAGATCTCTTTTTATTCTGGTTTCTATATATCTATCTGACTATCAGGTTTGTCAAAATGGTTTTCAGTTGGTGGCGAAGATGTCGGACTATCCCGTGCTTGATAATCTCCCCATTGATAAATGGAAGGTACCAGCATTAAGGGAAGAGCTTAAGAGGAGGAACTTAATGACAAAAGGTTTGAAGGATGATCTTGTTAATCGATTAAATAATGCTATCCACAGAGAAAGAGGAGAACCGGAGGTTGAAGAGAGTACTGAAATAAATCCTGATATTCTTGAATGGAATAATAAAAGTATGGGGCATCCCCAAAACAAAGTTATTAAGGGTTCTGATCGTGATACTGATCCTGCCAATGCCACCAAAGTCTTGGATGAGGTTGCAACTGGGGGTACTGATGACGTTTCTGGAGTAAGAGAACATTCAGAGGCTTCTGTTGGTAGCACTAGTGTTATAAATGAGATTGTGTCTACTGATCAATTTGTTGAAGTCAAAATTGATAAGAAACACGAGGTTATCGATTCTTCTCTGAACAACGATGTTGTTGATGAGGTATCTGGAGTTAGGTATGCTGCTATTCAGAGCAGTGGCACTGTACAGGACATTGAAGTTATGAGAATTTCATCTTCTGAGGGAGTGCTTGAGGATAACCTTAGGAGACAAGAGAATGATGCCGAGGTAACCCCAGTAACATCCAAGGATGCCTTGGGAAACAATAGCATTAAGTTGGAGGATGAGGGTCTGAAACTCTCAGGCATGGATGCTGAGTATGATAAGTCCAATCCAGACACTCAGGTATATGAGGTCAACCCTGATTTAGGGTCTCAAGTAAAATCTGACGCATTTTCTACTGATACTTTGCCCATTAATGAAAATAATGATTTAAATGATAATTTGAATGCTGATAATGTTAAATTAGTAACTGAAGTTGTTAGGCAAGAGAAGGAGTCATCCAGCAAAGATCTGTCAGATGTTGGTAGCATTTATCCATTGGATGATCAGATGCCACATGAGATGCAGGGTCATGTTGGAGAAACTGTTGATGACAAATCTTCGGAGGTGAAATTTAGCATGAAAAAGGCCATTGCAGATCAGGTTTCTGTTGCTGTTACCAAGGTAGAGCATGGTTTAGAAAGTAACACATTGAATAATCGTGAGCAAAAAGATGTTCAGTTTGTAAAAGCTAGAACTTTAGGTGATGTTATAGACCCTAGTTTGTCACCCAAGAAAGTTGAGGTATCTGCTAAAGATAAACATTGTATTGCTGCTTCCAATGATGATAGAAAAGGTATGGAAACACTCCCTTCTAATAAAGAAATGACTGTTCTCTTCCTTCCTAAGGCTGGTTCTTCCAGATCTTATGTGTGTTGTGTATGTGCATGCAGTTTTGAGCAAGATATCTGAGGTAGTTGATGATCAGAATATGGAAAAGATAAATTTGGATCAATCTTCAGCTGATGATTCCATGGAGGAGGATGTAGTAGAGACAAAGCATGTGGCTTTTGATCATATTTCTAAGGAGAATGATAAGACTGAAGAGTCTATTACGGGAATGACAAAAGAGCCCAAAGTTGTACGAAATGGCTCTTCTGATGCAACACAGCAAGACAATCCTTCTGAGAAGGTTGAGTCTCCTCAAGAAACTAAAGATGGGTCTCCTGAATTGTCAGAGAAGAGAAAGTTTCAAGGTACTCATGTCTTCTCCTTAATTCTTGCTCTTCCCTCCCTTTTTCTTGAAAAAAATCTCTCCTTTACCTCCTTCTCTGCACATGTTTATTGATAGCATTTTCTTTATTACTGCTACTATTCTATAGGGGTCGTTTGGAGTGATGGATAAGAATATATAGTCCTGGGATAAAAGTTTGTTGTCTTGTTTGGTTGACATTTGGGATAACTTATCCCACCATTTATACCATAGTGATGGGATAAGTTATCCCAGGATAACCAACCCCAGGATAATTAATCATGGGATAACTAGTTTCCAACTTCTTCTATATATTATTATTATTATTAAAATATTTTAGAGTTGTTGCTTTTGTACTCTTTTAATTGATTTGATGAAGCTCTAAATGGTAAAATTTGTGTACTTTTTAGATGTTATCAAACGTGGGTTTTAAGTATGTTGTTTATTAGTTTGTTCAGTTATGAATGTTAAATCTTCTGATTGACCCACATGTTTTATGGTGTTATCAGTTATGATCTAGAAATTGCCACACAATTGCCCAAGAATCCATTGTGAAAGTTAAAGCTCACGACTGGTTTGCAGCTAAAGTTGGGCTTATTAGCGTGTTAAGTGTATTGAAATTTCTAACACCAATGATAGATATTGGATTCGTCTTGCAATGCTGGATATGAATACATTCACTCTGGATAATTTAGCAATAATGGGAATTAACAAAAATGATCTATTATTTTCTTGTTCTATAATTTGGTTTCATAAGATATTTGACTTGGGGGTGAATTATTTGTTGATGAAGTAGGAGATGGGAGTAAAGAGCCTGCAAAAAGGCAGCGCAGATGGAACACTGAGAATTTGAATACTGCTGAGCCACAAAATTCAAGTATTGCATTATCAGAGAACTTGGTTCAGACCATCCCTGTCAAGCCTATCTTTGGCAGGACCGACTCTACAGTTAGTGAGGATGCACCCAAGGAGCGCCTTGGTGAGTATTTGTTTTCTTGGTAAATTGCATGAGTTTCAGATGCAAGAATAGCGGCATAAGAATAATTTGTTTCTCTGTTCTGGTAATATTCCAGTACCAAAGTTTTCCAAAACAGCCACTAATTGGTTCCTTTGTTCTGGTAATATTTCAGTACCAAAGTCTTCCAAAACAGCCACTAATTCTCTCAAAATTGAGAACTTCTTGCGGCCCTTTACGCTGAAAGCTGTGCAAGAGCTCCTTGCAAGAACTGGTGAAGTCTGCAGTTTCTGGATGGACCAGATAAAGACCCATTGCTATGTCACGGTAGAATCTTGCTCTCTCCTACTGCATTTGATACTCCTCTTAGACCATATGGTCATCGAGTTTCTCTATTTTAAATTATACTATTTGCAAGGAAGCTGTGAGCCTAGTTGGCTGGCTACTCTTAGGAAAGGATAGGATTGGGGACATTTGTCATGGGGATGGGCATGATTTGAAACCTTGATGCTGCGCCAGTTGGCCTAAGTCCCTCTGGTCGATTTGTCATAATGTAGCATGTTAATGTGCATCATTGGCCTTCTGAGGTGCATAACCAAATAGCAATGGCCTTTGCATGCCTTGGCTTCTTGGCATGCTGTCTTGAATTTGTTAGAAAAGTGTCTTACTTTGCTTCCTTAGTGTCTCTGGTTACTAAATTGATGAATATTTTCTCTCAACAGTATTCTTCGGTAGAGGAAGCCATAGAGACCCGAAATGCTGTTTACAACCTCCAATGGCCACCAAAAGGAGGTCGTCTCCTGGTTGCAGATTTTGTTGCTCCCCAACAGGTGCAAACCAAGATAGACGGACGGGAGCCTGCTACTCCAGCGACAAATCGCAGTCCTGCAGCGCCTCCAGCTTCATCCTCTGTTCAAGCACCACCTGCTTGGCAGCAGGTTGAGTCAGAACATCCACTCGCGCGCCAGCCACCACCTGCTCCTCCTACTGCGCTACCAATAAAAGAGAGGTTGGCTCCACCTGCTTGGCAGCAGGGTCGCAAACAACAGGTTGAGTCAGAACATCCACTCACGCGCCAGGCACCACCTGCTCCTCCTACTGCGACACCAATGAAAGAGAGGTTGGCTCCACCTGTTGCTGATAAAAATGACCCCCCTGTTATTACTTTGGATGACATCTTCAGAAAGACCAAAGCCGCTCCCCGTATCTATTATTTACCGCTGACTGATGAAGAAGTTGCTAAAAAGCTTGCCAGTAGAGGAGGTGCTGAGAACTAGAGCTTTTAAGTGAACAAAGGACTTATTAGATAGATGGTATATGGAGAGGTGTTGCGATGTAATGCTGATAACTGCTAATTTTGCCCTCACAGAGAAGTTGCAGTCTTGAGGCTCACTTAAGACCTTGCTTTCTTTTCTATTTTCGTTGTTAATGGTTACTGCAAGGTTGAAGTCTACTGTATTATACTTTGGGTTGAAGAAACATAACAAAATGTGCAGAGTCTGCCTTCTTTCTTCATCCAGATTCATCGTTGAATTGCGCCGAAGCTGTAAATGCCATTTATCTCCAATCGTTTTCTTTACTGTAAAATTTTAAGAAATCGAAGAGATGCATTGATGATGGAGCCAGTTGCTTTTTTTGAGTTTTCAGGCCTCACTCAAAAATCTGTGAAATCATATATATATATATATATATATATATATATATATATAAAAGAGAACCTTAGGTCTGCCTACGTGGTGCCACCACAAATCAGAATTCTCTTTTAATTTATTTATTTCCAAAATTATCCTTTCTTTTCATGAAAAGTTGTGACATTTATGAAAAATTGTGACTTTTATGAAAAATTGCGACTTAAATGATGAGTTGCGATTTTTATGAAAAGTTGTGACTTTTATAAAAAGTTGCGACTTTAATGAAAAGTTGTGATTTTTATGAAAAATTGTGATGTTTATGAAAGGTTGTGACCTTTTCTAAATAGTTGTAACCTTTCCGATAAGGCACAATAAGCATTTGTTCACACTTCCTTTTGTTGTCTATAAATAGAGGGATTTCCTCTCATTTTAAAACAATGAAAATTTTGAATCTCTTCATCATCACAATTAAATATTTGTGTATTTTACTCCTGTTGAGTGGTTCACTGACACCATTGCTTATGTTAAAGATCTAGGTATGTATTTTTACAAACATTAATTTATGCTTATGTTATTAAGGATAAATGATAAGATATAATAATTTTCATTTTCCTTTACATTATTAATATTTGTTATTACGTAATCTTGTATGTAAGATAACATATTGTTTTAATTTTAATGACTGATAGGTTTTAAGTATTATTTTATAAATTTTGTGATATTAAATTTTCGCGCGAAGCGCGGATAATTTTATTAGTATTATATACTCCAACAACTACCCTCAATATAATATTATATATTCCTCCCTGTGACCAAACTTTATAAGGAGCTTTTGTTTTTCTCCATCTTTTCTTCTCTAAATATTTCTCCCATGCAAGGCTCAAACAAATGCACACATTTCATACTCCTAGTAGCAATCCATGCAGTAAACTTATGCTAAATCATAGTTCACTCAAAGGCTAAAGTACAAAATTAGAGAAGAGACAAAGCTAAATATATATAAACTAATAAATAATAGTTAAACTGGTGAAAATATTCATAGATCATAACACAATCTTTTCAGACCTTAAGCTCGAGTAGTTATACTTATAATTTTATACTAATTATTTTCGGATCATCGATTAATCTTTTCTTTTAAATGAAACAAAGTTTTGACTTTGCCAAATGATTTAGCCTTGACAAACCAATCTAAGTCAAATTTCAGATGCAAATCTTTTTAACTTTAGTTCTGTATGCTTAATATAGTTTTCAAAATAGCTAGATTTATAAAAAATTATAAACATCAATCCTGCTATTAGATTTATAATTTTATTTTTATAAAAAACAAATTATAAACTTCTATGGTGCGGTTAGATTTATAAAAGAATTATATAGTTTTTCGATCCGACTTAAATGATAGTACCAAAATTAGCTATTAATGCACTTCCCCTCAAATTCACAAGAGTATAAGGCATATATGTATGACGACCCGAAAGACCCGATTCGTCCATTGGCAGTAGCAGCAATAGACAGAAGGTTAACAAATCTTATCTATTTTCTCTCTCGCTCTCCGCTTTCGATAAATTTCACAGCTTCCATAAATTAAAACCCTAGAAATTCTCTTCATCTCAAGCCATTAGCATTTTACAAACTCGATATTCTTCCAAAAGAACAGTGTTTTTTTGTCATTTTTATATAAATTATACGTGTATTGATATATATATATATATATTATTAACAGATCAATATAATTTAGGATTACTGTATTGTTTTGCTTAGATTTGTATTAATTTGTTTCTGTTTCTAACAATTGTGTGCTT
Organism: Solanum verrucosum; assembly: GCF_900185275.1. Lineage (NCBI taxonomy): Eukaryota > Viridiplantae > Streptophyta > Magnoliopsida > Solanales > Solanaceae > Solanum > Solanum verrucosum. The sequence continues at coordinate 2,619,008 of NW_026019954.1, forward strand.
TTGTTTCTGGGATTAGGGTTTCTCTCGTTTCTGTTCTGGAACTAGGGTTTTCACCATCTTTTTGGTCGAAAGTTTCGGTCTTTTAGTGACTATTTGCACTGGTAAGTACGCATTTCATTAATTGTCTGAATTTTTGATTTTTCACTTTCGTGAATAGAAAATGTTGAAACGTTTGGGCTGGGTAGGAACAAAGATTTTTTTTTAGTGTAAAGTTATGCAATTGGGTTAAAATTAGAAGCAAGAAAGACATGGGGGTTAATATATTTGAGTTTTAAAGTTAAAGCTACTGTTTTCTTGCAATTTTTTTATTTGGAAGACTGAGATCTAGCTACTTTATATTGGACTTGTGATTGGATATGGTTTCTTTATGGACAATTTTGTTCATAGCTCTAGTAAGTTCCACCAGGTAGTCGTTTTCTTAAGATGCTTATACCTTATGTTGGATTTACATTTCTTGAGTGCATTTGTTCAGTAAATACCGATGCTTATTGACTGATTTAACCTTATATTGCCTTATCTTTCTTCTTAGTCCTATATATTTGGCTACCACTTATATAGGCGCGGAAAGCACTTAGCACTCTCTGTATGAGAGGAGCTTGTATTAATATTTAAATATGAGGATCTTAGCAGAATATTTGAAAAATGTTGATTAAGGGTGTGGTTTAGTGGTCAATGAAGTGGGTTTAGCACCACGAGGTCTCAGGTTCAAATCCCAGCAGGGATAAAACACTAGGTGATTTCTTTCCATATGTTCTAGCCTTGGTGGATAGAGTTACCTAGTAGTGGTGGTAGGTAGGAATTAATTGAGTGGTGCGCAAGCTGATCCGGACACCATAATTACCCAAAAAAATATATTGAAAAATGTTGATAACTAACATAAAAGATAAAACCACATACAACAAATATAGAAAATGATAAAAAAAGAAGCAGCAATTAACATATCACAACAACGACATACCCGGTATAATTACAAAAAGTTACTAGCTTCTATATTTTTTGCGAGGTTCAGTACGTGCATTAGTATAAATATTTACTAGGAGTCTTTTGCCATAAAAACAACTTCTTTGCAAGTAACTGGTATTATCTATGCATGCCAAGTTTAAATTTCGTCTTGCAGGGTGGTCCTTATTTTGTGTTAGAATGGAAAGATAAATATGGGGATGTAGGTTGTGGTTGATTGGGCATCACCATATGAGAGGTTAAAAGTAAGGTCTAGAAGTATTAGGAAGGCATAGGATAGATATAACCAACAATTTCTGATAAATTTTTACTATATAGAGGTGCAAGACCAAATCTTTGAAGGAGGTTCTATTTACTGTGGGCTTAAATCTACCTGAGATGATGTTGAGAATCTAATGATTTAGTTGGCATGTGGGCATCTTACCATCCCAGACTCCACTTGTGGGATTACACGGGATATGTTGTTGTAATAAGCGTGTGGTTAATTTGATGATATTTGAAGTTAAGTTTGCTTCAATTTCATATGTGAGTGAAGGAAGAATACCTGAGGTTCAAGCAAAGAAGGTGGTAACCTCGGGTTGTCGCAAAGTCAACGGTCTCACCGGAACTAGACAAGCACCTAGATGTTAATTCTTAAGCCCTAGCCTGAAATTCTTACTTCATTCATCAGAGTTCCAAGCCTGTAAGCACAACTGCACATTTCCGAGCTCGAGGTTGCGCCCACTCCGTGCCCCGTTCTGGTTCCGTAACTAGAACGCCCTTTCCTTCCTGATATACAAAGGAGAGCAGAGCTTCAACACCAGCTGTCCTTCTATTTTATCGGGAGGAACTGCCTTGTTATCAAAAATGGAGTTGGGTAAAGCAAACTCTCTCCTTGGAGGAGCACAGGTTTAGTCAAGTAGAACTGGGTTGCCTGCTTGATGCTCTGATCGAAAACAAATCAGTGGGGTCATGCCAGTACAATAAGAAAGGGTATTTGGAAATTGAAATGATGTTTGGACATGCATTTCACTTGGAAAAATGGTGAAATCTTATGAGGGAAATATTCTTTTCTTACTTGGTAAGTTGTTAGAACCAGCAACTTAAGTTTAAGTGAAAAATTGACTATGTCTTAATAAGGCCTAAGGCTAATTTCTAACTGATAAACCCTTAGGGATGGCCCAGTGGTTTGGGCTTGTGACTTCCATGTTGGAGGTCTCAAGTTCGAAACCCCTTGCCAGGGAAAGCAAGGGGTTTGTCTTCTGGGTCGAGCTCGTCGCACCGGGCTTGCCTAGTGCGGGTTACCTCTCCTATGTGGTTTGCGAGCTATTGCAGTTTTACCCTGTGTGCACCCAAAGGGTAGCGGCCGCGGGTTTCCCTTGTCATAAAAAAAAATAAAAAATTCTAACTGATAATTCTATAATGTGACTGAACAAGAACTCTTGAGGATTGAGACATGTATGAAAGAGTACACCAAACTGTTCTTAAGTGTATTGTAGCAACCATTGTGATTATGAAATGTAAACTCTATGAAGAACTATTAAGGGATTGAGACATGTATGAAAGAATACACCAGAATTTGTTCTTAAATGTGTTGCGGCAACCATTTTGAAAGAGCAAGTGCATGATAGAGAGGAACACATAGAACAGATGGGACTGACTAAAAGGAAAGAGTATTTCACTGACAATCCTTTATGAATAGATATATTCTTGATAAGTTGTGGTTGATGTTTGGGAAGGATAGAAATCCATAGAAGAACTGGTATGAAGAGGGTAACATAAAATTATAACTGGAAAATCTTTTAGAGAAATTGCTAAATAGCCAAATCTTTGTTTCCGTTGGCTGCCCCATGCATTTTCACCGGTAACCTGGTGGTCGCATAGAATGAGGTGCATGGTTTCTGGAGAAAAAAAGAGAGGCTGCTCTAGGGTTGTTAGATTGGCTGGAATCTCTCTTCATTTGTGATGCATGTAATAGTTGCAGCATCCAGTCAATTTGTGGATATGGAATTGGACAATCTAGAGGACATGTTGAGAGTGAAGTTATTTGTGCTCTTAGCAGCTTCATATTCTGGAGTCTATGTAATTGAAGAGTCGTTTTTTTTGCCTTTGGTTAGTAGGAAAGAGAATGCAAAGATGCTGAGGAGTTGCATTTTCACTTTGTATTTAGCATGTGAAGCATTTCTTACATTTGAAAATTTGAGAGATGGAGACGATATTGATGAGGTGATGGTTCATGTGCAAGGAGTATGAGGAAGATTGGAACCATTTTTTGTTGCATTATAAGAGTTTCTTACAGCTATGGGCCCTAGTGTTTCACGTTTTGATGTCATGTAGGTGTTATCTCGAACAGGGGCAGTGCTAGCACCTGAAGCAATTACATAGATAGAAGGTACAGAAAACTTCCAAAGTGAGGAAGTAAGCAGTAAGACGGGTTGTCTTATGGATACTGGGAGTTGCCTGAATTTAATATTGACAAGATGCAATTCTTAGTGTTCCATATGTATTTTTGTGTTACAACTTACAAGGAGTATATACCTTTTCTCTTTTTAAAAAAAAGGAGTATATTCCTTTTCTTATTAAGAGTTGGCAAGACATGATAGTTGAATGTTGCCGAGCCGTGAACTATATTAGGTTTTTGCTTGGTCATTAGTATTTGAGATCTTGGTAAAATATTAAAAAACTTGTTGAAGAGTATTTCAAGTTAAATGATGGATTTTACTCACCAATCTTTCATTTCTATTCCTATATTCAAGGAGAAATTCATATCCAAATACAACTTAACTTCCAAATACTCTTTTCCAACTTCAACTGAATATTGCTCAAACTCCTATTATATATTTTAACACCGGCTTGGTGTGCAATATGCGAGTACATTTTGTGTTTTCAAGAAAAAAGAGAAAAAGAGAACACAATAAAGAAAGTCTTATCCACTACAAATATGCATTTTTTTGAAACCTGTCATGTTTAGTTGAAATTTCTATAGAGGTGAGACTACTAATCTTTGCTAATGTTAAAAAAAAAAAAAGAGGAAAAGATCTGCATATAAGGATTTTGTCTTTTCTTGATTTTGAGATCCATTCAGGTCTCTTTTTTAAAGTTTTATATGTCTGTAACTTTCAGGTTTGTCAAAGTGATTTTTTCACTTGGTGGCTAAGATGTCGGACTACCCTGTGCTTGATAATCGTCCAATTAATAAATGGAAAGTAGCAGAATTAAGGGAAGAGCTTAAGAGGAGGAACTTAACGACAAAAGGTTTGAAGGATGATCTGGTTAGGCGATTAAATGAAGCTATCTGCATAGAAATGGAAGCTGCTGCAGTTAAAGCGAGTAAGGATGATGGTCGTGACATTGATCCTGCCAGTGGTCTTGAAGATACTGAACCCGAGCCTGATCCTGTTAAATTGGTTGATGATGTTCTGGAGCATCCCCAAATTGAAGTTACTAATGGTTCTGATCAGATTACTGATGCTACATGTGGTCTTGATGATGCTCAACCAAATAGTAATCCTGATATATTGGTTGATAACGTTCAGAAGCAATACCAAGATGAATTTAACAGTATTGGCAGTGATGTTGCTAGGGCCAGCACCAAGATTTGTTTTGGTGGAATAGACCAGAACAAAGTCTTGGATGAGGTTGCAACTGGAGGTAATGATGATGTTCTGAAGCATCACCAAAATGAAGTTAACGAAATTGATGGTGATGTTGCCAGTGCCAGCACCAAGAATTCTCTTGTTGAAATTGACCAGAATAAAGTCTTGGATGAGGTTGCAACTGGAGATACCACTGCTGGAGAATCAGAACATTTGGGGGCACCTGTTGGTAGCACTAGTGTTATAAATGAGATTGCATCTACTGATCAATTTGGTGAAGACAAACTTGATAAGGAACACAAGGTTATTGATTCTTCTCAGGATAATTATGTTGTTGATGGGGTATCTGAAGTCCGGGATGGTTCTATTCCAGTCGGTAGTACTAGAGAGGATGTTGAGGATATGAAAATTTCATCTTATGAGGGAGTGCTTGAGGACAACCTTGGGAGACAAGAAAATGATGTGGAGGTAACCCCAGTAACATCAAAGGAAGCCTTGAAAAACCACAGCATTAAGTTGGATAATGAGGGTCTGAAACTCTCAGACATGGATGCTGAGCCAGATATGTCCAATCCAGCCACTCAGGTATATGAGGTCAACCCTAATTTAGGGTCTCAAGTAAAATCTGACTCATTTTCTACTGATACTTTGCCCATTAATGAAAATAAAGATTTAAATGATAATTTGAATGCTGATAATGTCAAATTAGAAACTGAAGTTGTTAGGCAAGAGATGGAGCTGCAGTCATCCAGCAAAGACCTATCAGGTGTTGGTAGCTCTCATCCATTGGATGGTCAGATGCCACATGAGATGCAGGGTCTTGTTGGAGAAACTGATGATGACAAATCTTCAGATGTGAAATTTAGCATGAAAAATGACAATGCAGATCAGGTTTCTGTTGACGTTTCCAAGGTAGAGCATGATTTCGAGAGTAAGACTCCAAATAATAGTGAGCAACAACCCGATATACAGTTTGAAAATGCTAGAACTTTAGGTGATGTTGAAGAGCCTAGTTTGTCACCCATGAAAATTGAGGCATCTGCGGAAGATACACATGGTCTTGCTGCTTCTGGTGATGATAGAAAAGGTAAGGAAGCACCTCCTTCCACTAAAAATGAACGTTCTCTTCTTTCCTAAGACCAGTTCTTCCAGATCTTCTGTGTTGTTTCTTTGCTTGCAGATTTTAGCAAGATAGCCGATGTAGTGGATGGTGAGAATATGGAAAAGATAAACTTGGATCAGTCTTCAGCTGATGATTCCATGGAGGAGGATGTAGTAGATACAAAGCATGTGGATTTTGATCATATTTCTAAGAAGGAGAATGACAAGACTGAAGAGTTTATTACGGGAATGACAGAAGAGCCCAAAGTTCGACCAATTGGTTCTTCTGATGCAATGCAGCTAGACATTCCTTCTGAGAAGGTTGCGTCTCCTCAAGAAACTAAAGATAAGTCTCTTGCTTTGTCAGAGAAGAGAAAGTTTCAAGGTACTCATGTCTTCTCTTTAATTGTCTCTCTTTCCCTCTTTTTTTTTATGCAGTAAATTCTCTCCTCCTTCTATTCTACACATGTTTATTGATTACTTCTTCTTTTTTACTTTTACAATTTTATTATTAGGATTTGTTGCTTCCTTATCAAGAAAAGAATATTAGAGTTAGCTGTTCGTTGCTTATGTATTCTTTGAATTGATTTTGTGAAGCTTTAAATGGTGAAACTTTTGTATAGCTCAAACATTTGATTGGGCCACATGTTTTACTAGAATATGGCCACAAAAAGTTGCCTATTTTTTCATTGTTAAAGTTGAAGCTCACAACTGGAAAGCAGCTAAAGTTGTGCTTACTAGAGTGTGTCTGTATAATGAAATTTCTGATACCAATGGCAGGTATTAGAATCTTCTTGCAATGTGGGATATGAAGCCCTCTCCATTTACATCAACTTTGGATAATTATAGCGATAATGGCGAATAAGAATACGATTTATTCTTTTCTTATTCCATAATTTTGTTCCTAAGATTTTCGACTTCTTGTGCATTCTTTGTAGATGAAGCAGGAGGTGGGAGTAAAGAGCCTGCAAAGAGGCAGCGTAGATGGAACACTGAGAAGACTGCTGAACCCCAAAATTCTAGTATTGCTTTAACAAAGAAGGTTGTTCAGCCCACCCCTATCAAACCCATCCTTGGCAGGACTAACTCTACAGTTGGTGGGGATTCACCCAAGGAGCGCTTTGGTGAGTATTTGTTTTCTTGGTAATGCATGAGTTTCAAATGCAACAGTAGCAGCACAAGAATAATTACTTCTAATGTTCTGTTAATATTCCAGTACCAAAGTCTTCAAAAACAGCCACTACTTCTCTCAAAATTGAGAATTTCTTGCGGCCTTTTACGCTGAAAGCTGTGCAAGAGCTCCTTGCAAGGACTGGTGAAGTCTGCTGTTTCTGGATGGACCAGATAAAGACCCATTGCTATGTCACGGTACAATCTTGCCCTGATCTCCTACTGCATTTCATGCTTATTGAGTTTCTCCATCTTAAATGATACTTGCAATGAAGCATCAGTAGCCTAATTTGGCTGGCTACTCTTAGGAAAGGACAGGGTTGGGGGACAGTTGTCATTGGGATGGGCATTATTTGAAACCTTGATGCTGCACCAGTTGGCCTAAGTCCCTCTGGTCAATTTGTCACAACATAGCATGTTAATACGCATCATTGCCTTTCAGAGATGCATACCCAAATAGCAATGCGTTGTAACTTGTATGATTTGGCTTCTTGGCAATGCTCTCTTGAACTTATTAGAAAAGTCTATATATATTGTGTTTCCTTCCATAGTGGTTCAGCATAATTAATTGGTACATGTTCTCTTTACAGTATTCTTCGGTAGAAGAAGCCACAGAGACCAGAAACGCAGTGTACAATCTCCAATGGCCACCAAATGGAGGTCGTCTCCTGGTTGCAGATTTTGTTGATCCTCAACAGGTGCAAACCAAGATAGAGGGTCGGGAACCTGCTTCTCCACTGAAAGTTACCAGTCCTGCTGTGCCTGCTTCATCCTCTGTTCAAACACCACCTGCTCAGCAGCAGGGTCGCAAACAGCAAGCTGAGTTGGAACATTCACTCACACGCCAGCCACCACCTGCTCCTCCTAGTGCTCCTCCAACAAAAGAGATGCTGCCTTCACCTGTTGCTGATAAAAATGATCCCCCTATTGTTACTTTGGATGACCTCTTCAGAAAGACCAAAGCCACTCCCCGTATCTATTATTTACCGCTGACAGATGAAGAAGTTGCTAAAAAGCTTGCCATTAGGGGAAATGCTAAGCCTTGAGATTTTAGGTGAATAAAGGGGCATGTTAGATGGATCTGTAGAGTGGTGTTCTAGTGTAATGCTGAAAACTGCAAGTTTGCCCGCATAAAGAAGTTGCAGTCTAATTTGTAGGCGAGTAGTGAGTTTCTTGAGGCTCGTTGAGACTTTCCTTTCTTTTCTATTTTCGGTTTGTTACTGCTTGCAGACTTTGGTTGCTGCTAGGTGCAAGTCTTCACTGTATTTTGCTTTGGGTTGAAGAAACTTCTGAATGTTCAGATTATGAAGAATCTCTGTTAGTCTGACTTCTTTCTTTCTCCAGATTTCTGGAGAACTATTCGAATATTAACTATCTGAGTTATGAGATATATTATGTAAGTGGTATCAATGTGCTGAAGCTGTAAATGCCATTTACTAATCTGTTTGTTTTCTATTTATTAACCCATCCTTTCCTAGATCCTGTGTGCACGCAGGAGTCTTTTGTGCACCGGGCTGTCATTTTATTATGGTTCTTTTTCTTTCGTTGCATCTGATTTTAGCTAAATTTGCTTGTGTTCTAACTTTTAAGACCGTAGTTTTTTTCGAGATTACTTTCTTTTATGTGACTGCTACATCTCATTTTATTTATGATTACAATCATCGTGATTTCATACTTACGAACAGATTATCAGACTAACCTTAATAGCATTTGTATTTTTGCAACACTCATCTGATGAATAACCATTCCATTGGAGATCCTGTTTTTAATTTGCCAGTTGCCGTTTATAATGTGTTTAAAGTAGGGGAAATTGTATGAAATAGTAGCAAACTATTAATTCAAATTAAATGTTATAGCCATAATTTATTTTATTTGTAATTCGCAGCAAACATCTCATTTTTTTGTCATCTGATACGGTATACAATAAGTCATTTTCGGTATACAATTAGTCATTTTATATATTTCGGTATAAAATGCGTTTGTATTTGTATAAAGCGAGAGAAAAGTGTATATACAAATACATATATTTTCGTCCTATACACTTATAATTATACAAATACAGATCTTATTATACAAATTACAATGTATAAACAAATTTATACAAAACTGAACAATTTGTATAAAATTGGATGTATCTAGCGAATTATACAAATCAAAAGCGCCATAGCAAACATAAAATTTGCTATAACATACAAATATAATTTTTATGTTTGCTATGTGAAAGTTGCTCATTAAAAGTATCATAAAAGCTAATTTATCAACATTCATAACCCCAAGAAAATTATTTGAATTCATTATATATTAACCAAATTATGTAAATTTATCAAAGGTTAATAAATGTATATTTATCAATATGGGTTAGGCCCAAATCAATTCGTAATTCAATAGGGTTGGACTATGATTTTTGAAGTCCATTTAAGAATGGAGCTTTATGTCCAACAAGATCATTCTCTTGTATGTTGTCTCCGATATATTTGCATGAAATGACAGTGAATTTAGATTGAAGTCATATAATCAAATTTTTAATTGAAGTCAAACTTAACGAATATTATTAAGATTGTTTTATTTGTGAGTTGAGACTTGATTAGCAAGCACTAATACCATGTAATAATATATTAGCATTTTAAAATTGAAACTAAGATTATAAAAATACTTTTAAAAATAATAATGGACTAGCCCGACATGACTAAGGAATAAGGTTCATCAAAATAATAAACTACCCGACCCTAGCCGTTAAATTTCAAAACCCATTTAAATTAGTAAGAATGTATCCACCCGGCCCATATTGTCATTCAACCTATTTCATCATTTTCACAGTCACGTGACATACACGTGAGCAAACATCAAATATATTTTCATCAACAAAAAGCGGCCCATGAAGAAACCCTAATCTCATATAATAACAACTAGTACTACAAACGCAGCCTCCCTCTTCCTTTTCCCCCTTCCCCTTTCCCCTTAGTTTCACAGATCTTTGTGTAATCAAGAATGGTGACTACCGGGAAGAAATCGAAGAGGACCCATGAGAGCATCAACAACAGATTGGCTCTCGTAATGAAGAGTGGAAAGTACACTCTTGGTTACAAGACTGTGCTCAAGACTCTCAGGACCTCAAAAGGTTGCTCTTTTTTTTTTCTTTTTAATTTCCCTTTTTGTTAGTTTTTTGTATTTTTCTGGCGTTTTTGGGTTTAATGTATGATGGGTTTTGCAGGGAAGTTGATATTGATATCAAACAACTGCCCACCTTTGAGGAAATCTGAGATTGAGTATTATGCTATGCTTGCTAAAGTTGGTGTTCACCATTTCAATGGAAGTAAGTGCATTTTCAATGATTTTTTTTTTAATTGTAATCCAGTTCTAGCATTTGGGTTTATTTGTATTGGCATTGATTTTGTACATGTTAGTTGATGAACAATTTGAGATTTTATGTTGTTTTTAATTTCATTAGATTCCAGTGTATTTGATATGCTATAAATTTGTTCAAATAGTCCTGCCTAGTACACCCAGCCTCCTCAGACCCCATTTCTGGGACTATATTGTGTGTGTTTGATCAAATACGCAAGTGAAGGTACTGAGATCTGCTCATGGGTTTATGTCCAATATCATGGTCAAGTCGAAGTGCTGAACCCCTTTCTTGTTTAAGCATTTTTAAACTACTCATGTAGGGAATTATGTTTTAAATTAGGAATTTTAAGTTGTGAATGCTTGTAGAAGATGAGACCAGTAAATGTCAGTCACTGAGATTTCATCTTCGTGAGATTGTCAAGACCATAAGCTATTCATTGAAATTATTCTATCAATTGAAATAGTATTTTTAGCCTATCCTTGCATTTTATGTTGCAAAATTTAAACTTAAGTCGGTGCTCTTTAGTTTATCTGCAGCATAATGTTGGTGTGGATAGGTGTGCTGGGCTTTATGGGTCAGTGGTTTGCTAATATATATTAAACATAATCTCTACTAAAAGTCATTCCCACATATCTGTTTTTAAGGATATATTGCATTTTAGTGTCATTTCTCTAGTTTATGGATATTTGTGTGATGCTAAGTCCCGTGTGCTGTATTCTTTCATTTTCTTTTGGATGGTTGGAGGTGTGAAGATGTAACTTCTGTCGGTATATTGAGGTCCTGTTTTGAGGAACCTTCTTTATGTGACTTTTGTCTTTGACTAGATAGAGTATTTTCACAGCTTTCTAATCTATGTGTTCTTTTCCCCTTACTATTTTGCGTGCAGACAATGTTGATCTTGGAACAGCATGTGGAAAGTTCCACCGTGTGTCATGCCTGAGCATCATTGACCCAGGTAAAGTGCATTTGAGATTATTAATTGTAGTTCTGTAAAAATCTTATAATGGGTACTAAAGGGAAAGCACACAGTTCGACTGACTCGTGGAAATGATGTTTCAGGTGATTCCGACATTATCAAGTCTCTGCCTGGAGATCAGTAAGAGTTGGTGATCTAGTAGTCATTCCCTTTAAACAATCTAGAAAATGTTTTGCCGGGCTGCTCTAAACCATTTTACTGATGTTGAGAGAATCTGTAGTATCTTTTTGTTCTTTGTGTTTTGGAGTTATACCAAGATTCTAGAGTATTTTGGTATTATCTAGTTTTGTTGGTTTTATCATTTCTCCAGAAGTTTGAGGCCAAATACATTATGATTTATTCATAGATCAATTTCCCTTGATAATTTTGCATATCTGAATGAGTTCACTTGCTGATAAACAATTTTGTTGGGTATGTTGTTGAATGAGTTCACTTGAATATGTTCTTGTTAACTGCATCTGTCTAGCTTCTTTGTTTGCAATTATTTGAAGCTCATACTCAATAATGTTTGTACTATGGGCTTAGCGTTATATTTGTATACATGCCATATTTTACCAAGTTTCCATTAGTACGATAACCACCACCTGTTATGTGCCAATCATGTTCATCACTGATTACTTTCCTCACCGTGCTTCATCTTCTCCTTCGTTTTTAACAATTGCATGAAAAAGTAAGTTTATTCAATAAAGCCATAATATATCAATATAGTGTTTGAGAAGACTTGCCCTGTAGAAAGATTGAACGGAATGAATCATGCGGATATTATTGTGATCATAGCCCCTGACCCTTTTCTCTGGTGCCCAAAATGTTGTACTTGCAGCATCTGCCATGTTTCATCGACTATGTTGTCAAGTTTTGGAGATGTTGAAGGTATCTGCCATGGAATTTCTTAATCGAATAGTGTCATATGTTGGTAGTATTCAAGTCCTGTTTGCTGATAAATCTTTAGTTCAAATGTATAATGTGTTTAAAAGTGAAAATGATATTAGTATATCATTTCACTGTCCATTAGACTTGGATTGTCTCACTCAACCTAACTGTGAAGCCCAGTGTCGTATATGACTGAGACGATCCAAGTTTAATGGACAGTTTACAGGATGGGCTCTCACAGATTTCCACTGGGCTTTCTTTTTTTCGAAAGAGTGTTGTTGTTGGTTGAGTAATGATTACTCAAATAACATTTAAGCGAGTCAATAGTCTGTTCATTAATTAACTCAATTTCAAATGTAACCTGGTCCGGCCATTTGACATCCTGACAATTTAGTTCCAATTTTTTCATAGTAATGTTATTTCATGTCATTTATGACTGTTAATAATCGGTGCCAAATTTCCATATTCCAAGTTTAGTGCCAGATAACCCGTTAGATTAAGTCTCTGACTAGACAATTGCAATATAAATATTACTTCCTCCAGAATTAGAGTAATCCTATATCTTTTCTATAGTTAATCCCGTGAATTAGTTGTTTACGTAATTCATCCAATTAGTTAATTAGCTATTATCACCTTAATTAATTTGTATTTTGGTTGAAACATTACAACACCTAGCAGAGTTCATGGACTTTTTTTTTTTTGCTTATGATTACTTTAGTTATAAAGAGCCCTTTTTAAAAAAAAATTAAGAGACCTCAAAAAAAGAAAAGAAAAAATGTTGTGGAGTAAAGCTGAAATGTGTTGGGATTAAAATTAAGAATAATATGAGAGCTTTATATGGCATGTCTTGGAGATGATCTTTGTTGGGATCTCGTCATAGATTATGAAATTATTAACTTAGAAAAATTAATTAATTAAATAATCATCTTTTCCAAGTTTAGTGCCAGATAATCCGTTCATGTCTGACTAGAATACTTTATATATTACCTCCTCCAAAATTGGAGTAATACAATCAATCCTTTTTATATTATGATAGTCGAATAAATAGAAGTGAAACTATCACAGTAACTACAATAAAATAATATGATAGTCGAAGTACAAGAAACACCTTAATGATGACAAAATGAAAAGACAAGAAACTACATGAGCAATACTACCCCTACGACAATATACCATTATTTACTAACCTCCTATCCTAATATGTGGTATTCACAACCTCCTATCTAAACTCATATTATCAATAAACTGAAACTGTCATATGCTATCTAATCACCTCCGCCAGACTTTCAATGCATGCATAAATATTTTTTGAACCTAATTAATGGGACCATTTTGTCATTTTCTCGCCCATGGAACTTGCATTTTATTTAATAAAATATCCCCTAATGATTGTTTGCTTATGATTAAATTAGTTATAAAGAACTTTTCTGAAGAAACCAAAAACGGAAAACAAAAGCTGTCGAGTTCAGCTGAAATGTGTGTTGGAATTAATTAAAAGAATGATATAAGGGGTCCTTGACTTTTGTGAATAAGTTATATTGAAACTAAAATTATTTAGTACTTTTTTATTGATAGATGTCTGGTTCATCATAAACAATGATTTATACGAATATAACATGATCGATTTCGATTTTTAAAAAATGTTTTCAATTTTAATCTCAACTTTTTTACAAGACAAGAGTTTTGAGAAAGAAGGAAATACCTCATTTGTTGGTTTATGAGATTAGCAATTTCGAAATTATTATCCCATGTAAAGTGTGATATAAAAATAACATCTCAAATATAGCATAAATAATTTTAATATAATCAAACACAAAATAAAATAAATTTATATTTTATATCGAAATTTATTATCTCTTATTTGGCGGATAGTTAAGGGACTGCTTTGGAACAATCTTTGTTGAGTGAGTTGGGAATAAATTTAAAAATTGTAAAATAATAATTGTAGATATTGAATACTGAAAATAAGATAAATTACTTCAAAATAAAATAAAATAATCTCGCATAACATATAAAGGTGATCGATTGTACAAAATTATCACATATCGACAATGTATATAGTTTCTAACTTTTTCATATTATATTTTTCAAAAATTAAAATTGAAAGAATATTTTCACGAGGTTACACGTAATCTGAGAAATATATACAAACAAATGAACAATATTCAGTATTTTCCATTTTCTTTTAAAGCATTAGATTCTGAGAAATATATATATATATTCAGTAATTCTGAAATTGCCATCTAACGTGTGCACGAACAAAACCTTTCAGACCATCAGATATTCAGTACCTCTGCAGTTCTTTTTTGGTGTATCAATTGTGAGAATAACATGCACATACCCTCAAAGTATTGTTTTTTTCAAACAAATTTGAATTAGTCGAAACTCAAAAGATGAATATGAAAAACATAAAACCAACGCATCTAATGGGATGATAGTAGAAGTAGTTGGGGTCCTACAATAAGGCCAAGAAGGTGTTTGTACACGTGCCAACCACGTGTAAACCTACATGGCTAGGTGTACACTGACATGCCACCTAAATCAACCCATTCTGCCAAATATATAAAACCATATACTATATATATTATTATTATTAATTCTCATTTGGCCATGGATGAAAAAAGATATATACTACTCTCTTTTTTTCTGTTTGAAGTGAGCTACTTTTCTTTTTAATCCATTTTTAAAAATTGATTTTTTTCCTTTTTTTTAAAATAAACTTTTCAATTTTAATTTTTTTCTATCTGTTTAAAATTATAAAATTAGTAAACATTTTAGTATATTTAATTAATTATAAGATTCAATTTTTTTTCTTAAACTTTGTGCCTAATTAAAGTAAGCCAAACAAATTAAAAAAAATTATATTTCTATTTTTTCTGAATTTCATAATTTTTATGTCCAAACGCCAGCTAAATTTCCTCTTTCTTCCTTTAATTTACATAGAACAAAACTACCACAAACCCCATGTCTTAATTCTTCGTACTTTAAAAAAAAAATACTTTCTCTTTTTAAAAAAGAATGACCCCATTTTCTTTTTAGTCTATTTCAAAATGAATGACCTCTTTCTCTTTTTGGTAACATTTTAATTTCAGCTTTCCACGTGGCATGTGTAAGGCCACAAGATTAAAGAACAGTTTTGTACATTTTACATAACTTTAATTTAGGACCACAAGATTCAAAATTTTTTTTTTAATTTTCTTAAACTCAGTGCCAAGTCAAACTAGGCCACTCTTTTTGAAACGGAGGGAGTAATAAGTATAGGAAAAAACCTTTTGGCCAGAAAATTTGGCCAGAATGGTATTTTACTTATGTTGTTTTACTTTTTAAATCATTTTTACCCTTTTAACTTTAATACCTTTTAATTAAAAAATAAAAAAAAGATTAATTTATTTTAAAATAAAAAAAATATTATAATTTTTTTAAATTCCTAGTCAAATTTTCTAGTCATTTAGCATTACCAGAAGTATAATAATAATAATAATAATATAATTAAAAAAAATATTCCTAAAGATGCTAGAACTACACTATCATCAATCATTGACATCTCATTATAAAAGTTAAAAGTTAGCAGTTCCAAGATATTTTCCAACTTTTTTTTATTAAATTATCTACTAAGGTTGTTTTGCTAGAACTCCTTCTATTTAATTATTATGAGACTATAAAGTGAATCCAAGTGTACATTTTTAATTTCAGATACTCCTTTTTATATTATGTAATAATGAAATATGATTAAGGTTAGTGATATCATTATATTGTCAAATGCGTGTTAATAAATCTTTGACTTATGACTAATTTTTTTTCTTATTCATTAAAAACAAAGGACAGTGGTGGAAAAAAAGAATACTTACCTTAATAGTAGTAAACTTACTTTAATTTCAATTGTCAAGTAATTCAATAACCTGATTTTAGTCATCCTTATCTGTTAAATGAGTAGGATGGTAAGTAAATATTATCTCATTAATCTAGCTTGGTAAGTAAAATTAATTAGAGTGAAAACATACATTAACTAAACTTTGTTTTTACAAGACTAGTGACTTTGTATCTTTTTTTCTTAAAATGGAATATTTAAACCCTTTAAATAGTAAGTTTTGTTATTTACCTTGAGTAAATTATGGGATTAGGTGCTAAATTTTAGTTTTTTTTTTTTTTTTTTACCATCTGAATATTTTTTAAAATAAATCCCTTAAATGAATAACCCAATCCCCGGAGATTGTAGTATGAGCAAAGTATTAGCTGTCACTGCCAAATTAAAATCTCTGTTTTCCCTTTCTTCAATATATTCTTTTTCTTTACCCCAACCCTACCCCACCTACCCCACCCCCTATATATACTCCTACTCTTCTTCACATTTTTTCTCCATCCCCCATGCCATGCAAAAAACTCCCAAATTTCTACCATGGAGAAATCAAAATCAGTTGGTAGTGTTGATGGCGGTGTTGAATTGATTTTCGATTCAAAATTGGGAACTTATGGGTGGTTCAGCTGCACCAGCGGCGGCGGAGAAGGAGTTTTTGGATTAAGGAGAGAGAAGAAGAAAGTGAAAATTGAGAGGGAATATCCGCCGCCGATCCCAGGGCTTGCGAAGACGGAGAATGTTCCGTCTTCACAAATGCCGTGGGTGATGAAGAGGTATCATACCTCTGATGGACGATTGATTATCAAAGAGGAGAAAGTGAAGCGATTTGAGTATTTCGAGACTCACCGTACTGAAGGAAGGTTAATGCTGAATCTCATTCCGTTAAACGACGACGTTGGTGATTCAGATGATGACGACGATGCTGCTGATGGAGGCGATGTGGTTGAAAAGGATGGTTGTGATCAAGGGGAGATTGATCGGACGGCGCCGGAGGAGAGTGAATCGGCATTGGTTAATGGGGGTGGTGGTGGTGTTGTGATCGGCGGTGGTGGAAGCGGAGGAGTGAAGTGTTCGAGTTTGTGTACGTTTGGTGTGGCGGCGCCGGCGATAACGCCAGTTCATACATAAGCAAAGCTTCTCTTGATGAGAAATTGATGGGATTTTCCATATATTTGAGGCTTTTTTTTAGGTTTTAAATTATTTTTATTTATTTAGCTCTAAAGGAAAAAGTTTTGTTGGGATGTTATTGAATTTTAAATTCTTTTTTGAATGTCAATTTTTTTTGTTTGTTTAATTTAATGATCCCTTTATGCTGCATTTCTAATGTTTTTCTTAGTGGACTAAAATATATATATATGTGCGTGTTTGGTGTGGCTTTTTTTGAAAATAATAATAATATTGTTTAGCTTGTTAAAAATTACTTTTATTCTTTTTAAGGATTTTTTTGTTCTCAGCTAAGGTAAATGTGATAAAGGATAATAATTTTAATTTTATTTTATTTTTGGGTTAAGGTATTAGCTAATCTATGAATATTGATGAATGTATGAAATAATCAAATGATTATTTTTGTTTATTCCATCATGCGTGCTATCTCATACAAAAAATAAAATAAAAATAATATTTGATTTGATAAATTCATTATTAATCTTTAATTTCTGAGTTTATATTTGTTACCGTGCAATTAAACATTATTTTTTCTGAATTCAGAAAAAGACTTTCGAACCAAATACACTCACTATCTACGCTAGCATCAACCCTAATCTTATCGAGTCTCGGACTTTGATAGTTATTTATTTATATGATATAGTTTAAATATTGAGAGTCAAACAATTAAGTTTGATCGTGAATTTACACATAAAATTATTTTTAAAAAAATAGGCTTGTTTAGATCTCGAAAATCAAAGTTCAAAAGTCAATGTGATATTATTGGATTCCGAGAGTCAAACAATTTAAGTTTGACTGTAAATTTGGAGATGAAATATTCAAGTTTTTTTAGAATCAAATTTATAAAATTATGATCAAAGATAAATTTATTTGAATTTCGAGATCGAAAAATACCACATGAAATTAAATAAAAAGAGTTGAGTAAGAGTTATTTTTACATAATTATATGAAACATACAATAATGAAAACAAATAATTAAACATATACATCTTTAAGACTTTAACATACGTTAGTATAGCAACAAAAAGTACGTGAAATAATCAAACTGTAATTGATTCCTTCCTTCCTTCTTTTATTTGATTTTTCAATTGGTGTCGAATATCTATATAAAGGCTTAAATTTAAATTTATATTATAAAATTTTATATTAAAAGCTAAAACGCTCCTTACCAAATTTAAGATTATCCTTCCAGTTCCTTCTCATGCATGGCTGTGTCATACCTGTAATTGTTTTTTACCCCTCAATTTCAATATGTTGTCTTTGATAAATTTAATTATGTGAATCTCCTTGCATTATTTAAATTTTGAATTTATAAATGAGTGGAGTCCTACTTGGATGTCTATTTCTTTTCTAAAATTACCCCTGATATATCCAGGTTTATTTTTTAAATTTAAAACTAGTGTACGGCTACTACAGTAATTATTCGTATTAGTTTTAAAATTCAATGAATATTATTATTCTGCTGTGCTTGGTATGATATATAATTACGTATATTACATATAAATTATTTCAATTCAAAATTTCATATGGTACTTAACTTAAACAGGCCATATATAGTTTGAATATAAAATTTATGTTGATATATTCAGCCTAAAAATAATACTTAATAGATAGTATCCCTTTTGCATAAATTAATCATTGTCATTAATTCACCACTTTTATTTCACAGTTGTAAGGATCAAAGAAGGCATGTGACAGATAATAGAAGACTAATTACATCTAATTAATCAAAGATAAGTATTAGTAATTCTTATGTTGAAGCAAATTGATCGGATAAACTTTCTAGCTATATATGGACTTACAAAGAGTAATTAAGAGGGTTATCCAAATTGATCTATAAGATGCATTTTCCAACTATCAAATGAATCCCAATTTATTTATATTTACTTATAATGTAAGTGAATAGAAGTTAAACGTAGTTTGAATATAGTGAAGGGTTTTGACATAACAATAATACAAATTTAAATTAGTCATCGCATTAACGCGATTGCTCAAAATCGTTACAACTTACAAACCATGGCATGCAGCCTATGACGAAACCAGAAATATTAAATTTTCCCTTTGATGCATTCCTAGGTGAAACCTTATCACCGTGACATATATGCTATTGATTATATTAATGAAGTTGGCATTTTCAACAATTGTTAAATCCTACTTAAAAGTTATTTGGACTTAATTAAATGATATGAATCTTAGATAAGCTAATTATAAAATGATGAGTCATAGTTCAAAATTACTTTAATATTTTAACGAAATTTTTCATAAGTCAATTTAGATTACTATTTTACATTTTAATGAATGTAATTAAGGCAAGTCAAGATAGACTATCTTTATAAATGGACGAGCATTTATCCAGTCAAATTTAAATTAATCATATTTTTATGAACTAATTCTATCGTATCTTTATCTGATCCAATGTTTGATGGCTCTTGCAATTTATTTATTTATTCATCATTTTAAAAAAAAATCTACTAACGTTAGAAACTCTTATTGGTTGTGAGACACCATTGGTCTCCATTCTAAATCGTGACTCAAAAAGATACTATTAACCATTGACGTATGAGGAAACTAAATCAGTTGCTTTTGGCTATCGCTTCATATATTGATCGGTTCACTTTGATTTTTATATATTACAAAATGTAATTTTGTCTTGTTATTAATTTATAAACATGTTAAACTAATCAATTATAAATCAATAAAATATTTATTCTAATATGTGATTTAAGTTTTTAAAAATCAATAAACTAATTAATACTCCTAAATCCTAACATTTTTTTTTTATTTGATTTTTCGATTATACCAAAACTTGCATATCCTAGATTTGGTCACATTGATAGAAATGGATCGAAGTCAAAGATCTACTTATCCCCTTTTCATCAATTTGATGTTTTTTCCTAGATCATTGCTTACATAAGATTGTAGATATGAGATATTTCATCTTATCCATAAATTAGTTATCCTAAAATAATTTATTATTCATTTATTCCTTTGTTATTTCCCTTTTTGATTGGAAAAAAACATTAAATTAAATAAGGAGAAAAACAAGAAACAAGTGGGTCTGTCTAGTTTCAGAAGCATTCACATAAATATTGTCCAAATTAAATAAACTCAACCTGCTGGCTGTATACATCCAACACTTGCACGTAACTTTTTTTTTCAAGAAAATAGGAGTAATTATAGTTGGAAATATTACATCGTTCTTTGTACTATTTTACTTATCGTCCTTATTAAAAATAAATGATTCAAAATAATTATTACTAGTAATATAAAAAATGCAAGTGAAAAACCTATACACATACTCGAATATTATAATTGCTAAGATTAACTCTCTTCTTATTTACTGTAGAAAGATTAATATTTTAAATAATTAAAAAATATGATGTATAGTCCAACATATATATAATTTTTTAAGAGGCGTATAATAAAAAAATGTAACAAGTAAAGTAACCCCGAAGTGTACAATTTTGTTGCTGCTTGACAGCTCAATATGTATGATAAATGCAAAACTTTGTTTTAAATGAGAAACCTGACTTCAAGTAGTAGTAGTAAGTCTGCGGAATCCAATTAGGTCTTCTTGTTATTTACAAATTGAAGGTGATGGTAGCATGATGTCTTAAAGGTCAAAATTATTCGTATTCGATATTTATAATATACTGAATGAAAATATATATATATATATATATATATATATATATGTGTGTGTGTGTGTGTGAATTTCCAATGGACATTCCCATTGCTATGCTATTGGATAGTTAAATGTAAAATGTAGAATCTCTCAACGATACGAGACCTCTCGAGAAAAATCATGTGAATTTGATCCAAAACAGACATTATAGCATCATGCTGGGACACGCTAAAGGATAAATTAAGTAAGACTTTAATTTGGATGAAGAAATTATCTGCGCAATAGCTCCCACCGGCCAGCTAGAAACAAACTTCTGCATTTACCCCAAACGAAAATATACATAAACCTAATGTAAAAATTATCTAATTATATAAATATTTTTATCATATTTTTTTAATAATTTGAATTAATTACATGTTGTATCGCTAATTAATAATTTCGTCCTAGATTTCTAATCGGATACACCTAGAAATATTTATTTTTTCTACGAGATACACTCTGAAATATATATACATATAGGGAGCGAGGCGGGCGAGATAGGAGAAAGACGAGCTAGAAAACATGTGTATTCCAAATACATATAGATCAAGCTAGATACATTCTAAAATACAGATACACATGGAGAGAGGTGAGCGAGGGAGTCAGATACATGCGAATTCATTTGGATATAATGTATTCTCTTGTATCCAAAATACATCTATGTGGACGTGACTGATACATGTATCTGGGGATCGAAATCTAACACGAATGATAATTTTAAAAACTCATGAGAAGCCACATAATTAAACCCTAAACTAGAGAAATTTATGTTGTTTGCCCTAACTTGATTGCATATTCTTTAAATGGGTTGATTTTTTATTTTTATCTTCAGAAATTGAATTTATGACTAACGGAGCATAAATTATTTAAGAGTACAAAACATAACTTATCGGCATATATTGTGTATTGCGTTCTGATTATCACACTACTTGTGTACTGTTATGCTTTCTTCGTTGTTTTCTTCTTCTTTTACTTGAGTTTGATGTACTTGGGCTGATGGTCTTTCAGAAACAACTTATCTACCTTCACGAGGTAATAATAAGATGTGTGTACACTCTACCCTCCCCATAACCCACTAAGTAAAATTTAATTGGATATGTTATTATTGTTTTTGAATAAAAAATATCCTCCAAACCAAATAGCTAAAAAGTACTCTTTCTACCGACGATTGCTCCAAAATAAAATAAAAAGTAAATTAGTTTTATTCTAAGTATTAGAAATGAGACAATTATGTTGTCAACTACCCTCCATTCACTCTGAATTTTCTGGCTTTCTGATATATTAATTTTCATATTTATATTATTGTAATAAAAAAATTAACTCTATCATTATTATTACTCTCACCGTTCACTTTTACTTGCCACTTATTCTTAAAATAGATTTTCATTTTTATTTGTCACTTTTGACATATTAAGAAAAAACAATATTTTTTTTTTCATATTTTACCCTTAACATTAAATACTTATTTTTCAAATCATTTTTCAAAACATCATTTAATTGGGGATAGTTTGGTAAAATACATATATCATTAATTATTTTCTTAATGGGTGTGTCAAGTCAAACTATGACAAGTAAAAGTGAGCGGAGAGAGTATTGTTTACTCTCTCTGTCAAATAATACTAGCTCACTATTGACTTCGTACATTTCTTAAGAAACTATAAATAAAAGGATAAATTTACTATATTACCCTTTGAATGTACTCTAACAAATACAATTGTCTTGAAAAATGTAATAGAGAAATTACTATAATTAATGATAAGGGTAAATTAGGAACTAAGGGTGTGTTTGGTATGATAGAAAATGTTTTCCGAGAAAATAAGTTGATTTTTGACTTATTTTCTCATGTTTGGTTGGTCAGTAGAAAATATTTTCCGAAAAAGATTTTTAGTGTTTGATTTATGAATGAAAAATGTTTTGAGAAATATCTTTTATTTTTACTAGAGTAGAAAATAATTTTTGAAATTGAAAATATTTTTTAAAAACAAACTTAATTTTTTTTTTGGGGGGGTAGGGGGGGGTCGAGGGTCGGGGTGAAAAATTGAATTTTTGAAGTTGAAAATATTTTTTAAAAACAAACTTAAATTTTTTTTGGGGTGTGGGAGGGCTGGTAGGGGGTGGGTGGGGGGGTCGAGGGTAGGGGTGAAAAAATGAAATTTTGAAGTTGAAAATATTTTTTTTAAAAAAACTTAAATTTTTTTTGGGGGTGGGTCGAGGGTAGGGGTGAAAAAATGAAATTTTGATTGGGGGGAGGCTGGTAGGGGGGTGGGTGGGGGGGGGGGGGGGGAAGGTCGAGTGTAGGGGTGAAAAAATAAAATTTTGAAGTTGAAAATATTTTTTAAAAACAAACTCAATTTTTTTTGGGGGGGAGGGTGGGTGGTCGAGGATCGGGATGAAAAAATAAAAATTTGAAGTTGAAAATATTTTTTAAAAACAAACTTAAATTTTTTTCTTTTTGAAGGGGATGGGGGGCTGATAGGGGGCGAGGGTAGGGAGTGGGGGGTAAACAAATAAAAAATTGAAATTAGAAATATTTTTTAAAAACAACTTTTAATATTTTTTTGGGAGGGGGTGGTGATAGGGGTGAAGGTGGGATAAAAAAATTGAATTTAAAAACAATTTTTAAATTTTTTTTGGGGGTTGGGGGTGGTTCGGGGGGCTGGTTTGAGGGTAGGGACAAAATAAATTAATTTTTTCTGCAAAAAAATAATTGTAATTTGAAGTTGGAAGAGAGTTTTGAAAAATGTTTTTCTTAAGTTTTGAAGGTAAGTCATTTTCTTTAAATTTGAGGAAAATGAGTTGATTTGGAAAACATTTTCCAAAACATTTAACCCAACCAAACATGAGAAAATTGGAAAACATTTTCCGTCATACCAAACACACCCTAAGTGAAAAATTATCCATTGATTTCATAAAATAGACAAGTATTGTTGGACATTCCAAAATAGTATAGTTGTCCATTACTCCCTCAGTTCCTTTTTATATGTCACATTTTTAATTTGCACTTGCATTAAGAAATTAAGTAATCTTACCCTTCTACCCTTATTTTATGTTTTCTTAAGTTAACTTTATAATAAATGATGAATATGTTAGATTTCAAAAATTAAAATGCATTTGGATGACTATTTAAATTTTTAAGTTTATTTTTGGAGCCAAATTTTTTCACCAATTGATCCGAAAAATTTTAAAATTAATTTTTTCCCACCTCAATTTTCCTATAGATATTGTGTAAAAATGTTTTAATTTGTTTGTTGATATTTCATTTTCAAAATCAGATTTTTTAGATCAATACTGAATGGAAAAAGAAGTTAATGTATGAAGTACTCCAATGAATATTAATTACTTATAAATTTCCTAGGTTGATCAAAATATATATTTTCAAGATTAATTAACTACTCTATCAAACGTATAATGAGAAGAATATGATAATTTATGTATTGATTTTCTAAAATGACAAGTATTATGGTCCAACTATTTATAATAGAAAAGAATGACATATATATAAAAAGGAACGGAGAGAGTATATTCAAAATGTGATATAATAAAATTAACCTTCTATTTATAGTTTTTTAAGAAATGTGAAAATCAATAGCGGACAAATATTATTTACATAAATTATTAGATAATTTGGGACGAAAAAAGCGGTTAAATTACCTTGTTTGTTGGAAGGAGATATAATTGAATATATGAACACAAGTCCCAAGGAAGTTGGTGTTAGCAGAGTGAGTAAGACAGTAGGTTTTGAATTCTCTGTGAGTATATTTATGCTCTACAGCTACTCTTTAGATTCTCATTTCTGATTTACTGTAGTCAGAATCTATCATTGGCCTTCTCTTTTTTTGGCATCCAAAATACACTCTCTAGATTTCCCTAGCGCCCTGTTATCTGTCACAAATTATTTTCTGTGTGATTTAAAGGTTACGAATGGAATCAGAACGGAAACAGTTATTAGTATTTATATTAGGATAAATATTCTCTATATCACATCTTTTAGGGGTCGTTTGGTAGAATGTATTAGGAAAAATAACGCATGCATTAGCATTGTGTACTACTAGTACCTTGTTTGATACTCTTTTCCAACCTATGTATAACTAATGCTTGCATTAGTTATACACTCTATTGTGTATTAAGGTGTGTATTGCTAATACCATGGATTTCTAGGTATTAGCAATGCAATGGTTTTAATGCATGCATTAGATTAACTAATGACAAAACTACCCTCTAATAATAATAATAATAATAATAATATAATAATATAATAATTATAATTATAATTATAATATTAATAATAATAATTATAATAATAATAATAATTATTATTATTATTATTATTTTTGTAAAAGAATGTGGGGGTATTTTTGTAAACAAATATTTTTTTAATAGTCTTTATACAAGGCTTGCTATTTCCAATACATCAAACCAAACAATGTATAAAAAATAATGCAAGCATAACTAATGCAAGCATTACTAATGCATGCATTACTAATACATCATATTCAACATTATTCTTATACACTCTACCAAACGACCCCTTAAAGTATAATTACTTTCGGCTTTTCTAACCTTGCATAAACACAAAGTACTATGTGCATTGAGCTGTCTAAAGTTTACGAGGATATTTATTTTAGGTTCCAAAAGACGTACTACGTAATTTGATTAACAATCATATGTCTTAACTGAAACTTTGTCATGCACAACATTAGTTTATTTTTTCTCCTTTGAATCTCGAGAGTGGATGGTTGATCGTTATCTCCTTGTCCTGAGGCTCTCCGGCCGGGAGAGTTAATGCAAAAACTTGAAGCAAGAAACAGAACTCAAAGCCAACATCTGCACAATGGGCTTTATTTCATGCAATGGCCCAAACCCTTCACACATTTCAGTAAATAGACTTCAGAGGTAAGTGCACAAATACCTGCTTTTGATATCGTCATTTAACTTGTGTCTATTTTGAATATTCTCATCCTAATAAACCACAAAATTTTCAAGCTAGTTCACTATACCCCGAAAAATAGCAGGTCGTCGGAAATTTCTATTTCTAGGACATTTTTGTCCAAAATTGATTCGACTTTTAAAAAAAATACTTTTCTCTATTTTTTTTGTGTGGGTGTGGTTGAAATTGATTGATAATACTAAATGAGGCTATATACAAAGTTTTAGGAAGATTGGAGGTGATTTGAATTTGGACTGCTTTGGAGTCAAAACTCAAAGATGAAATCGACTTAAAAAATGTCATTGCAATAATATATATGTATCATGGGGTATATATCAATGTAAAATGATACACATATTTTTATGAATATATATCCATACACATGATATACAAAAGATACACATATATACAGGAAAGATAAATACAAATGAATATACATAGAATATATATGGATATACACATATTGGCTTTGTTTTCTTGTTGAGGTAAGTGACTATAGTAAAATATAACTGTACAACAATATTCTGAAGTTTCACGCATAGAACTTAAAAATTACAAGATAATAACTATTTCTTAGTTACAAGATTAAAAAAGTGTTATTTGTTAAAGAAAAAACATTTTTTTCTCTCTTTCAATCATTCATCCAAGTCGATTAATTCGAACTCGTACACCATAAGGTATAATAGCGCTACGAACCCTTTCAAAAATTACGACAATAAAAAAAAGATTTGTCTTACTTTTATATATATATATATATACACACTATTTTATTTGGTATATTTGTGAAAGTTGTTTATGATAGAATCATTCTTATGCCGTCTATATTTAAAAAGTCCACTTAATATAAGTATCTAACTTGTAATTCGTCTACATACATACAACAAAAGAGTGAAGAATTATCAATCAAAATTGGGAGAATATTTCCACTTAATTATTCTATATCATTACATGCTAATCTCTTTAATTATGCTGTTTAGAATACCTTTTAATCACTTTAATACAACTCACAAGGTATATAATTATTGGTGATACCTCTCATCATTGGACAGTTTGGCTAGTGTAATTTGTCACAAATAATAAATCCAACAAGTGGAGAAATATAAATCATAAAGTTCAATTTTCTTATAAAAAAGTAAGAAGCTACATTTTATAAAAGGGATTATTACATACAAATAGTCAATCAAATTCAATTTTTACTCTTGCTAGACGGTTAACTCAAGTAAAATATATCAAAAATCAAGTATGTAAAGTAAATACAACAATGATGAAGTCATATTGAAAACAATGGAAAAAAGAATCGTAACAACTACAAATAATATAATAATTGTAGCCAAGGGATAATGTAAAACTAAAATTAATCGTATACTAAGATTTATAGGAGGAGACTGGAGAGTAATCATAACAATATCCATAGGTTAAAAAACTACACAACACTTGACTACTTGTTACTATCCTAATCCTCAACCTCCGTATTTTTTCTATTTAGGGAAAACTTTTATAATGGTAGAGGCCCAACCAACAATAATTGTGTGAGGCTCCATTCTTCTTTTGACACTTGGATGGTGGACCTATTTTTTTACTTTTTTATTATTCTTCTTCCACTCACCCTTCTTTTCTTTCATTTTTTTTAATTCTTTTTACTCCTAAGTCCTAATAAATATCCAATTCCCAACTATATAAGTAAACAATTGATATAATTAATAAAAATACTAATAAATATTTTTTGTCAAATGAAAGCGTTCTCATGACTGAATATTAAAAATAATCTTATTATTCAATATTGTTACTAGTATAAAATTAACTAAAAAAAATCCAGTTTCTTAATTATTAGTGTTTTTCAAAAATTAAATTAATTCAAATTTATTATTTGATAGCTCTTTTTGTTTTGTCTTAGACTTTAATTCATATATGTGCAGTCATTATCTTAACATAGATTATCAGTTAATTTTTTTAAATTTTTTTTAGTTACAATCTTTTAAAATACTTAATGGAAAGCCGCTAAAGAAATAAAATTGTAAGTGAATGTGAAGACCTCTTGATATACAGAAAACGTATAATAATAATAATAATAATAATATATAATGAGTAGTTAATTTAAACGTTGGCGAAACTAATTGATTCTTGAAGAATAAATTAAGTATTTAAAGTCTTAATTCAAAAAACTTAAATTTTATTATGTGATTTGTTTTATCCTGCATAATTTTTTTAAATCGTTTATAAATCCGTTCCATTTGCCATGTTTATCTTGTTAGTATTTTTATTAAATTATAATTATGATGAAAAAATTATCTATAATTTTTAAACAAGATCAGAAATTGGCTTATTTTATTAAAAAACACCCAAGATCAGAAATTGACTTATTTTATTAAAAAATATTGAGCAGTAAGTTAATTTTTTAAAATTAACAGTTCTAAAAGTTTTTAAATAATTTAACAGAAAATATGTTCATCTATATTTTTTTTATCAGATGTAATAATTATTTAATTATGCATTTAAAAATTAGATATTTATTAGGAGTAAAAAAAAGAAAATAAAAGAAGAGAGGAGTGAGTGGAAGAGAAGTGGTGGATAACATGTAAAAAGTAAGAAAAGGGCTCACTATCCAAGTGTTAAAAGAAGAAGAATAACTTTCACATATAGCAAACATAAAAATCATATTTATATGTTATAACTATAGTTTGCATAATTGCGCTCCATAGCAAATTTTATGTTTGCTATGGAGTTTTTGATTTGTTTAAATCGCTAGATACATCCAATTTTATACAAATCATTCAGTTTTGTATAAATTCATTTATACATTGTAATTTATATAATAAGATCTGTATTTGTATAGTTATAAGTGTATAGGATGAAAATATATGTATTTATATTTATATATACACTTTTCTCTCGCTTTATACAAACACAAACGAAATTTATACATTTTATACCGAAATGTATAAAATGGCTAATTGTAAACCGAAAATGCTTAATTGTATACCGAATCAGATGGCAAAAAAAGGGGATGTTTGCTGCGAATTACAAATAAAATAAACTATGAATATAACATTTAATTTGAATTAATAGTTTGTTATTTCATACAATTTTCTCAAAGAAGAATAAAGCCTCACACAACAATTATTGATTGGACATCTACCATTGTAAAAACTTTCACTTCCACGTTATTTATCATGTGAGTTGGTCAATGGTCACTAAACTTGCAATTCAAATATTCAATGTCTTGACGAGGTTTGGTTTCCGTTCTTTATTTACATTTATAAACTTCATTAAATAAAGAGCAAATAGCTGCAGAATCAATGCCTTCCCCAATATTTTATATCAAAAAACTGACCAATCATATCCTTGAAGTGAAAGTCATATAAATAAAATAAAATAAAGAGAGTTGGGAACTTATCAAACCATTTATTAAAAAATAAATAACAAGTGAATGTATTGATTAGTGCATGGTAGGGAATCAGTGCAACATGCATAATAATAATAATACAATATTTGTTCACTATAGTGAATTGGTCTAATGTCACCATCACACAGCAACATGGTGTGTTAATCAATCAAAAAAATAAATCAAGATATATTATTGCACGATGTACAAGATTTGAGGGGTCATCTGATACAAGTTGAACTTAAAGTAACCTGTTCTGATAAATTAAATTATTGAACAATATAATACACACATTCTTTATAATATTGTCCATATATATATATATATATATATATACTAGTTTCACGATACGTGTGTCACACGTGTATATCGTATATATAATATATGATGTTGTAAAATAGAATTAATATTACTAAATTAAAGCTTTTTAATAAATAATTATAATTGAAAGAACATAGTACAAGTGTTTTTAAATTATTAATACATATTGTCATAGACTTACTTGTATTTTGAGATCAAAATGACCAGATATGATTAAAACATTTCAAAATACATTCAAAGTTTAAATATGGGAGAAAGTGACATATCTTTAATAACATTATCTCTTGCTTCACTCAATTTTGTAAACAAATCTAACCAACAACAATTAGAAAACAAAATATTCATTCAAAAAATGTCACCGCCTTTCCTCTTGAGGTTGTGAACATAAATAATGTGCACCATTTAAGTACAAATTTTGTCTTAAATATTCTTACTTGAAATTTAGTATGTGCATGACACTAATAAGGATTACCACAAGTATTTCAATGTTTTATCTTTATATGTAACATATCTTTACAAAATATTATTACTCAATTAATATTTGAGTAAAGCTATTATAGAGAGGTAATTTTACCAAAAAAGTGTACTTGGTTGTTATCATGAATGATGGTTATATATACTTCAGTATAATAATTTAATTTTAATATATGAATAACATCACATATGGTGAAAAATATTTCATTTCATTAAGTTTCTACCTTATCTTTGTGGAATTGTAGTCTTCTCCTTTTTACATATCATATAGTTGTTGTCTAATGAAAGTATCTTGTATCTTATAGAAGTTGTATCATGATATAAAAATTTAAATTTTTCAATAATAAAAATTAATAGATGAATAAAATTTAAAGTATTATTTATAGAATCATTAATTTGATTTAAGATCATTTAATTTTATGATCAATGACTATTTTCTTATCTATTTTTATATAGCTAGTAAGGAGTGTATCTTGTGACATAAAGAAAAAATATATGGAACAATACATAGCCAATGAAGAAGGAAGACGAAAATATATACTCATGCTATATTCACTCTAGTGTTTCATTTGATTTAAATATCTTGTCAGCAACACTTTACTTTCTCCGTTCATTTTTACATACATATCTATTAAAAAATATTTATTATCATGGCTATGTTATCATATTATAAGTAAAAGTGAAAATCAATTTTTGAAATAGTGAATTTACTATCAAAACTAATAATTCAATGGACTACGTTGATACTCATTGTTTTAGCAAAATTAGGAAGAAACTCCTTCATTTGAGGGAAAAGAATAAAAAAATAAAAAAATAAAGAAGAAATATCTTACCCAAATCATATGTCTTTTTTCATATATGTTTATTATTAGTCTCTCCCAAAACTTTTCGTCACTGTTAACTCTTGAAAATGGTAAGAAAAAAAATACAAGTGTGTGAATTGATGAATGATTTGCTACAATTTTTTCACCAACTATTTCTTATGAGGTACCTCGAATTTCGTTGAATTTCGAACTTAATCATTTTTTTCAAATAACACTTGAGATTTTTTAGGAAGAAGAAGAGTAGAGAACTTAAAGAAATTGTAGTTTAAAAGTGTGAGGAAACCCCTCTATTTATAGCTTCCAAATAGTAGTACGAATAGGTGTGAGTTGTGCCTTATCCGAAAAGTCACAACCTTTCGAAAAAATCAATGCTTCTCGGAAAAGTCACAACCCTTAGAAAAATGTACAACTCATCAGAAAAGACACAATCCTTTAGAAAATTCACAACCCTTCGAAAAAATCACAACTCATTGAAAAAGACACAATCCCTTTAATTTAAAAAGGTATCTACTTTTAATATAATAAAATTAATTTAACTAATAAATAAAATAAATTGAGTATTTTTAATTGGGGTATTATAATAATTCAATATTCAAATTTGAAAATTCATGCTTTTAAGGTAGTAAATTTTACTCTTGCGTCATTGGGCAGAAATTAACCATAGAATTCAAATATTTACGGCTACATAATTCAAAGGCTGCTGGCAAAAGTGGGATAAAGTTGGAGCTTGAAGATACTAGCTGCCAACTAGTGATATACTTTTTTTGGATTTAATTTTTTTTATATGATATGTTTAAGATTTAAATTTTTTTAATATTTAATATATTTTAATTTAAAATTATAATTTATTTATTTTTTTAAATCTTGTATTAAATATAAATAAAATAAATAAATAAAAACGAAGAGAATACTGCTATTTATAATTACTATACTTTTCATTGAATTAATTTGGAAGAATGCGGCCAAAATAAATTTTCTACTACCTACCTTATGTCAACATCATTTTCATTTGAATATTCTTGGTTAGTTTGTTTTACTTGTAGGTTGTGTTCGTACTAAGAAAAAAAAATATTTATGAAAAAATATTTCATCGAGAAATGTTTTCTTAATAAAAATAAATATTTTTTAATTTATTCTTTGTGTTTGATATTTAAATTAAAAATGTATTTTTAAATGTATTTATTTATAATTTAGATAAATATTAAAGAAAGTGGGGTGTGAGGGGGGGGGGGGGGGGGCAAGGGATTGAAATAAAGTCATAAAGTGTATTAAAGCGGGAATATGATACCATCAATGTAGGATGTCATTTGTAGGATTTTGCTTTTTTTTTTATTTTAAGTAGGAAAATTATTTTTATCATTTTAAAAAAAACTTGTTTTTCTAAATAAAATATTATTAAAAGTTTTGATCAATTGAATATGAAAAAATTGAACTTTTTAGTTCTTTCTTATAATATTGCGGAATTGATCTTTAGATTCTATTGGTTTATTACGAAGATAAAGTTTAATCATTTTCCCATATTTTCAAAAAATTAAGCTGGATCCAGATCAACGAATTTTATTAACATTTTAAGAGTTAGAATAATACCGTGTCATATTCCATGTTTCGATTGACTTTTTCCTTTTTTAAATAATTACAGTGTTTGCGTTAGGTTGTGTGTACTTAAATTAATTTTATATGATAATCATCATTTTTCATCAGCAATAGATATTGAATAACCCCGTTCAACAGAGTTAAAATAAATCAAAATAATCATTCAATATTTGTTTATCTCTATTAAAATTTAAACTTAAAACTTTATGACTTTCGACTAGCTTAATTAACGACTAAATCACACTCATAGCTACGAATTGACTTCTTAATTTTAGGCCATCTTTGAAATGATGAATTGTTTCTAAAAAAAATTATTGGAGATTTTCTACATATTATATGAGTTCATTTCTAGGGACAATGCTCTCGATATTAATTTTTTATGCCTAATATTTCAAATTTAAGACCTTTAATTAAGAATGGATGAATTTCTATGTTATGTACTAAAGTTTATCAATTCTCCTACTCAATTTTTTTTCTTTTTCGTTACACCTTGTTTAGATGGTTGTTACTCATTGTATTATATTGAATTGTTAGTTTAAATATAATACTTATTTTAATTGTTATGATTGTTACTTACTTAAATTTCACTGTATCATTTCATCATTAGATAACAACGAAAAGTTTCAATTAGATAACAACGAGAAGTTTCAGTTTGTGTAACGACACCTATCCAGGGGTGATATTGCCAAATCTAAAACATAAAGGACGTGAATGTAATTAACCTATTTCCTGAACGCGTCGGTTTGTAGTGAATTTTACTAAATTACCAAAAATGGAAGAAGAAGTAAGAAGCATCGCTTTACAAATCATTAGATATTTCTTCCTGTAAAGATTCACGTTAAACTTTCCAATTTGATCTCTTCTTCTTCTTCTTTTTTCCTACTTTTCTTTCAACATCAAGCAATTTATAGCACCCAAGAAACAAACAAGTTCCTCACTCTTTCAGCTGACTCATAGTTTTTGATTGATTCATCTTCTCTGATTCTTTTATTTTCTCATATTTCCATTTCTTGAAACTTTTCTAAGAAATTCCCACAAAATATGATTCATTTCTGAAATCAATCACTTTGTTTTCTTGGTTATTTGGGTATTGAGGGATTCGAATTTTCCACTTTCTTTCCAAAGTTGTAATCTTTTCAGTGTATTGCTATTTGGGGTTTTTCTTGATTTGGGTTGGAAAAAAGGGGGTGAATCAAAAAGTTGGTTTTTGAGATATTCTTGGATTTGGGTGTTGTGGGTATTGGTTAAAATTGAGTCTTTTGTTCATTTAAGTTTTTGATCTGTTGGCGTATTCTTGGAAGTTTGTGGTTGTTGTTTGGTGGATTGATGAGAGTTTGAAGTGGATTGGTGATTGTGAGAGATTGTTTGAATGGCTTTAAAAGAGTTGATTGAGATCAAGTTCAGGCTTGCTGATGGCAGTGATATTGGACCCAACAAGTATACACCTGCCACCACAGTGGGTTCTCTTAAAGAAAAGATAATTGCACAGTGGCCCAAAGGTTTTCATTTTCTCTAGCTTTTACTGTATATGTGAATTCAGGGCAGTTTGGTTCATCTTAATAGCTAGCTCTTGTTTGGGTGCATAATTTGTTTGCTTGTTGGATATTTTGGTGTTTGGATTTAAAATGTAGTGCTTCTGTTTTCAGAACGAACGTATTTTGTTCTGATGACAATCGTTCTTGTATTAGTCTTGTATTTCTATTGGTTGATTATCTAACCTTGATTATTGTATTTTCTTGTTGTTGTCCTGCTTGTTGTTCTTGTCGTCGTCTTTTTCATCTGTTTTGAGCTGAGGGTCTATCGAAACAGGCCTCTCTATCTTTTTAAGGCAGGGGTAAGGTTTGTGTACAGTGTACACACTACCCTCCCCAGATTCTACTTGTGGGGTACACTGGGTAGGTTGTTGTTGACAATCATTCTTGTACTTTCTTGTTGTTGTTCTCTCTTGGACCAACAGGGAGGGGGTATGCTTGGATGAATATATAAAAGGAATCTATCACTATAATTGAAATGGAACAGTTAATTGTTGTGTTGACTGTAGTTTCTGCCTCATGAAAATATACATAAAGCTTGTCTTTTCAATTATAAGGATAGATTTCTTTTTATCTTTTTTCTGTCATGATGCAAGATTGTAAACAAGGCATGTATACATGGTATGGCATCATAGATTTCCATTTGGCTTACCATTACAATAATTTTGATGCATTTTGCTATGTGAATGAATAAAGCTTTGCATTTGATTACTCTTTATTGTTCCTCTTTTCCTCCTTTGGCCAGCATATCCTGTACTATATATAGGTTAAAAGGTCAATGTTTTGTGCACAAACACTGCACAGTGCAAACCTGCTGCATGTTGATTAACAAAAGGTGACCTAATTAACACACATATAAGGCCTCTATCTTTATACTGATCTTGAATAATTATTGCAGAGGCAATTGTCTCATATCCACAAGGATTTGCTATATTGGTCATCAATTTGTTGAGTTTATTTGATACTCTTATGTACTTCTGGCCCTTAGTTACATAATCTATGCGACTATTATTAGTGTTGAGTACATCTCCTGATTGGTTTTAGATATCCCTGTGTTTGTTGTGCCATGCTTTGTGAATAATTGTCTTAACCTGTTAAATTCACTTGTAGTTAATGCTACAAGATTATGGTGTGTGCCTAATTGCTTGATATTTGTAACTTCTGTTTATTTGTAAAACTGCGTTAGGTTTAGTCACTGGCAAGTACAGTTGAATAATTGAAAGGAAATCTTAAGTTTATTCGCAATATTGGTAAATTAAGCTTAGATTGTTTTACAATACATTAGAACTCTTACTTGTGGACTTCACCACCTCTTTTGCAAGAGTAGTTAGCTTCGTTTTAGCAAATCTAACCCTTCGATCATCTGACAAGTCATACAAGTCAAAATATTCCTCCATAGCTGATAGCCAATCAGCAAATATTGTTGGATTGAGCTTTCCATTAAAAACTGGTAACTCCTTTTTGACTTTCTTTCTGATGTTCCCTGTTGTACCTTGATTTTCATAGAGGGTTCTGTTTAGGAGAGTTCTACTCAGTGGTGGTTGAGGCATCTGCAGAGGCCTTTTCGCCACAAGTCCTCTTTTTTCAGTTGGATTAGTTGGTTGGTCAAGCTGTTGAACATCTTCTCCGGTCTCTAGTCCTTCATGCAAAACAACTCGGACAGATTCTTTTTTTCCTTTCGCTGGTAAATTAGTTGGCAACTGTGAGTTCTGCAACTCAAGGGCTCTCACACGAGTTTTTATATTCTGAACCTCTTCAATTAACTTCAGTAGCAACTCATCCCTTTGAATATCGGTTAGCTTCCCGCAACTAGGCTTTTCCACGTGATTTGACATGATACTGATGACCCCTCAAATACGAATTAAGAAAAAATGAAGAGATGAATGAGGAGAAGAAGAGAAAG
This sequence comes from Solanum verrucosum, assembly GCF_900185275.1. Taxonomy (NCBI): domain Eukaryota; kingdom Viridiplantae; phylum Streptophyta; class Magnoliopsida; order Solanales; family Solanaceae; genus Solanum; species Solanum verrucosum. The sequence goes on from NW_026019954.1 coordinate 2,654,646, forward strand.
AGATTACATATATTTCTGAAACATCTTTGGTCCAATGCTTTGCTGCAATCTGATGGTAAAGATGCATTTTATAAGGACAGTTACTTGGGCACCAAGTAAGGATGAAAGCTGTTTGTAGACTTGCTTCCTCATGATTCCATAGACTTGCTGCCCAAGTTTAGACTATTGAAGCATTTAAAATACAAATACTGCATAATATTGAAACATCTAAAAGATAGTATAGAACTCTAAAATACGAATTTCTGTGTCTCACTGGTGAACCTTTGAGCATATATACACCAGATTCAGCTGAGGCAGATCCCCTTTTAACAACGGATATGTGAATGCACTTGCTAAGAAAATGAACTTAAAAAACTTTAAGGTCTAAATATTTCTTATGATAACATGAGCTCTGGAATTTGAATCTCTTTGGTCTTTTCCGGATCTTTTTTATTTTACATTACTGTTGGCCAGTAATTGCGAATTGATGAAAAGGGATATCCTCCCATCATTCCTCATATTGCTTTGAAGCCAATTAAAAAGTGTTTTATTTGTTAGACTAATGACAAGGCTCTGATAACGGTAAAGTAAACTAGGATGTTATCATTTGTTCATCTGACTATCATACGCTTAATTTTGAGGACCATCTCAGAAAGCTACAACAGGAGCACGTAATATAGTTCTAGGTGTATTCTCCTTCTCCACATGTTTGGTTTTAGAGGAAATTTGAATCAGAAATCACAAATGTGCTGCTCTTAGTTTATCTATTCTTTTAGTCACCTATAATCGTCTTGCTGACGGAGGATCTTTTTCATGGCAGATAAAGATTCTGGGCCAAAGACAATAAATGATGTGAAGCTTATTAATGCTGGAAGGATACTTGAGAACAATAAAACACTTGGTGAATCAAGACTTCCAGTTGCTGAAGTTCCAGGAGGTGTCATCACTATGCATGTTGTTGTACGCCCACCTATGAATGAAAAAGCCCGTGGTAAGTTCACAATTTGTTGTAATCATAGAAACTCAGATCATGATAAATGTGTATTAGATAGATGCTTCAATGTATCATGTTGTCGTTTTTGTAGTACATGACAATAATTGGACAGCCTTCTGTCACAAATCACCGGTAGCTCGTATTGGATATTTTTACGTAACCAAAGTGTCAATCAGTAGAAGTGATGAGATTACCTTTTCCTGTTTTCAATTTTCCTTGATGTATCTTGTTGTAGATTCTTGTTGATACAAAAAAACAAATTGTTTGGTACAACTGGTACTTTTGGTACTCTATGCATATTTTGCTTGTGTCAAAACTCATCATCGCCTTGTTAACCTCTGAGCCCTAAATAATTGGGGTGGAGGAAGGAATTTTTAGGTTGTAAAGAAAAAATTAGTTTGTCAAGTGTCGGATGATAGCTCCAATTCAACTTCGCAGCTATGATGCACTTTCTCCGAGGGTCTTCATTTCTGTTTATGATTGTTAATTGTGCTGTTCAATAAGAGTTCAAACTTAAGTGAATCCTGAGAAATTTATATGTTGATGTATGTTACAGATATTTTATGATTTATCTGGAGACTCTTTAAATTATTTTGTTCTATAGTGATTCCTTGTTATAGGGATCACTCCCATGTGCAATGTACATGAAGCTTTGTGTCTTTGGGAAATTTTTATGAGCTTCTGCATTTCCATCCATAATCTATTTATTGATTCTTCTTTTTAGTTCTATCTTTTCTGAAGCCTTCTGCTGAATGAAGATTCAATGCATTTGTTACAGATAAACTACAGGATGATTCCCTGAACAAAGGCGGGTGTGCATGCACAATCTTGTAATCCGTCTAACCATATAACAAAATTATTCCAGTTCAGTAATATTCCGTAGTTCATGGATTTTTCAGTAGCGGATCTTTGGATGCATCCAAGAAGTATCAAATGGCAAAATTTGAAGTTCAATTATCATTCAAGCTCTTTGCTTTTACCTTTAGATTTCAGCTTGACAAACTTGCTTAGAAGGCTAAAAGGGATTTGGTGCACTGCTGTGTAGGAACTTTTGTGGGAAGTACGAAAAGTTTTCTTCCTTTGTTCAGGTGGGTAAACAAGGGAACAAGAAGAACAAAAGAATTGTTCAAGATTATAGTTGGTTTGATTTCTTTAAATTTGCAATCATATAACTATGAAGAACTTACAAATTCAGGCATGTGTACTTTGTTGTTGTTGCACCATTTCTTTTGTCATTGATGATCCAATGTCTATGGAATTAAATTCACCATAACAATTTATATTGTTTATGTTATTTCCCAAGTTACTTGAGCTGAGAGTCTATCAAAAACCTCTCTACCATGTAAGGTTAAGGTTTGCATACGCATTACCCTCCCCATACTCCATTTGTGGAATTACACGGGGTATGTTGTTGATGTATGTTATTTCCAAAGTAGGATATGGTCCTACTTCCATCTCCAGCAATATGATGCATGTCAAATTCCAGCTTACATTACATCTTAAAGCTGTGCCACAGGGAGGCACCCAAATTGAAAACTTAAAAAGGACAGAGCAATTGAGTTATAACAAATTTTTATGCCTCTTGCGTGGCTTAAAGTAGGAGAAGCTGAGCTAATTACATGATAATCTAATTTCTATACATAATATTACAGCCAAATACAGGTATAAAATGGAAAAATGAGGCTATAACATATGGGATATCTAGATCTACACATAACTTAAATGGGTTACAAAATCTGATAGCCACAGTTTAACATTTACAAGGAGCAAGTCAGCTTGCAGGGTTGGTTCCTCCATATTTGGGACTTATCTTGGCATGCTTGTCCATAAAAGTGAACCAACTTTTAGAGCTGACATGCAAGACAAGGGTTGAAAGTCTTGCACGTTGACACTCTATGCGAAACTAGCAAATCAAGAAATGGATTGAAAGAGTGCCTACGAAGGACTGTCTACAATGGAGGATGAGGAGCGATTTAGTTGCATGAGCTTTGTCCTAGATGCTCTGACATTCTTGAGTGTCATCTTCAGTTTTTGCCTTTCGCCTTCAACCTCAGCAAACTGGAGGCTTAACTGAGAGTACCGATCGTGCATTTCCCTCAGTTCATTCTCCTTAGCTACTTGCTTTTCTTTGATTTCCAACATTTCCTTGATCAACTCATTGATGTCTCTGAAGCTTTTGAAGATTGCTTCGTCATCACTATGTTGTTTCAGAAACGAACTGAAGCATAAATAAATTACTTGTCACTTCTATAGTATTTTATCCTCGCAATAAATATCATCACATTGAACCCCAAGAAAACAACACATTTTCACTGTGAAAACAGCAAAACACTTCTAGATAGTTACTTCTCCAGTAAGCTTCCTAGCGAAAGACAGAAACTACTGATATGGCAATAGCCTTGGATACTGCTTCTTGCCACAATAGCAGATTAAAAGAAAATATTCGTCTTTTAATGTCTTCATAGATAGACATAGGAAATGCTTCAAGGAATTCCTTCTAGAACATGATTTACAGATTCTATATATGCAGTTCAGTATATGAATTATGTGAACTTCATTTGTAATTCTTAGTATAATTGAGAAGCTAGGCAAGAAGTGTTCAGAAAGCCATTTTGATGCATCACCTGTCAATCAGCTACATGTAAAATACTATTATTTCCATAAAAACATTCCAGAATAAAGTAATATGTCCGAGGAAAACATAATCGATGTTAGCATAGATTTACAGCAACAGATCAAACATAGACAGTAATATCAATTGTTAGCAGTGGACTCAATTTAGTAACATGAGAAATTAAGCAGGGCTGGCCAATGTTCTTGAGAATGTTGATTAAGCAGCGTGAAATCATGAATGAAAGTTTTACTATAATTAACTAAAAGAAATGGAAGAATGAAGTATCTGCCAGGGACAATTAAGCAGAAGGCACTTACCTCTGGAACATACTCTGTTTATTCTTTGCCTTCAATGCTTCAGCAAGCTCAATTTCCAGGGCAAGTACCCTCTCCAATGCATTACCAGTGATAGCTATATCCTTGAATGTTGGGAACATGCTTCGGAGCTCTTCATTTGCCTTGCAGATTAAGAACCATGATAAATAGTGATCAGCGCACAATGACATATTCAACTACAATATATACAAGTTATCTCAGTATACCTTGTGTAACTGCGCGAGTTCGCTCTGAAAAATTTCAAAGCCTTGATCGGAATAATGGTCCTCAGGAATGAGAGAGTTTTCACGTTTCATCCTTTCCAACTGCAAGTCAAGTAAAAGAAAAAAATTGATATGACACCACCATATATCTCACTTGTAATCTGATTGTTGACTCAAAGTTGGATCAACAAATACCTCTTCATGTAGATGTTCCATGCTAGACCTCAAATTCCTGCTTCCAAACTGTTCACTGCTGAAATCTATATGCCTTCCATTGCTGGGTGGTGAGTAACCTTCAAGAGGTGCATCTCCAGTTGTTGCATGCACACCTACTGATGCAGCATCCTGTAAATGATTGAAAAGGAAGAAAAAACTAAGTACTTCAAACACCAAAGGACTCCATGAAGTAAAAAACAAAAGCAATCTGCGCAATCAGAGACATTGATTAACTATATTTACTTCATCACGTCAGTTAATTAGGATAGTGTAGGGGTATATTTACTATTTATTTTATGTTACTACATTTCATCATGCGAGTTCTGTAGCCGTTTACTGTGTAGCTCAAAAAATGAATATTTAAATAAGGTCTTCAAGAAAACATTCTACATCACTACCACATTAGTAGTTCTTGTCAGAGAGCTTACCGGACTGAGTAGAAGTTTCACTGGTGAGCTTGATTCTTCACTTCTATCATCCATAAATAAGGTTGTTTCCTTCACATTCCAAGCATCAGATGAATCCTCTCGAGGTGTGGCATCAGGAGAAGGATTTACATTTGTCTCATTAGGCGCAAGTTCAACTTTGCTCATCTGGCCATTTTCTCTCTTAGATACAACAGAAGATGTGACGTTCATCAGCTCTTCTCTAGTCGAAGTAAGTTCAGCTGCAATTCTGGAGTATTCTCTCGCTTGTTCTTGCAAAGTTACTTCGAGTTTTTCCTTTTCTTCCTTGCAACACTCTAGACTTAGCAGAGCACACTCCAATTCTGCCTTTATTCTGTCATGATCTTTCATTATATCACGCTTATCAGAAAGCAGAGACTGTAACTCAGATTCCAAAGACAAGATTTTGAGAGCTAGGTCTTCATTTTTCCTCAAGTGCAAAGCTTCAGATCTCTTCCTGCTTTCAATTTCATCTAATGCATCCTGTAACTTCAAAAGCATATCTTCTCCGTGCTTTTTGGAGATAGAAACTTGTTGCTTCAACTCTTGGAATTTTGATTCATATTGCTCTTTTATAAAGACTATCCGTAAGGATTCTTGCATAGCAACAGGTGGTCCTTCAGATTCTCTTTTCTCGCGAACCTGGAGACATTCTGCATCAGCCTTATCCTTAAGCTCCTTCAAATGGATGGATAAGTTTCTGAACTCTTCGGTTTTCAATGCCTGCTCAGAGAGCTTAAGAGTTAGCTCATTACACTTGTGGGTGAGCTTATTACATTGCAACTGCAAGGTGACCATTTCATCTTTGTTGTTCTCCTGTAAGATCCTGTAGGGGTGCAGGTCATCTAATTTGCCTCGGAGCACAATCACCATGATCTCCAGTTCCTCCTTGCAAAGTGACAAGTAATTAAGTTCTTCTTCAGCATTTGCCAGCTCGCTCTTCAACTTCTCCACTTCAAGAGCATGATGATTATTAGTTTCGAGGAGAGAATCCTCCAATATTGTCATCTCCTTTTTGTATTGCTCAAGTTTCACTGTGTTAACATACTTGGCATCTGAAAGAACATTATTTTGAGCAATAGAAGCTTCTAAGTCAGATCTAACAGAAGAAAGAGATCTTAGCAACTCCTTGTTTTCTTTAATTGAACAAGCCTCACTTGCAAGGCATTGATTCAAGTTGGCCTGTAAATCATGACATCTCTTCTGAAGCTCGGCAGTGGACCCATCCGATGATTTAAGCTGCCGCACCAATTCCAGATTAAGTGTTTCACAGTGGCTCATGGCAACTGTGAACTTAACATCAGAAGCTATGGCATACTCTTGTATTTCTAGCATGTGCCTTTTAAGATCAGAAATATAGGAAACCTCTAGCTGAAGTTTTTCCATTTGCTTACTACGCTGCTGCAAAAGATGGTCAAGTCTAGATTTCTCCGTTCCTAACTCTGATGCCAACTGCCTGAAATGCACCAGATCAGCATTTTGCTTTTCCAAATCCAGCAACTTCTCATTCTTCTCGTTCAATTGAGAAGTAAGATCTCGCACTGAGCTCTCTAAACCAGAAACACAGGACAAATCATTCTGAAGCTTAGCCACATGCTCATCACGCTGCAGCACAAGTTGGTCAAGTCTACATTTCTCCACTTCAAAATCTGCTGCCAGCTGCCTAAAACTTACCAGTTCAGCATGTTGCTTTTCCAAGTCCAGTAACCTGTCATGCTTCTCATTCAATTGAGAAGTAAGATCTCTGACTGAGCACTCTAAACCAGAAACACAGGACAACTCTTCCTGAAGCTTTGCCACATGCTCATCACGCTGCTGCAAGAGCTGATCAACTCTAGATTTCTCCACTCCTAACTCTGATGCCAGCTGCCTGAAATGCACCAGCTCAGACAGCTCAGCATTTTGCTTTTCCAAATCCAGTAACCTGTCATTCTTCTCGTTCAGTTGAGAAGTAAGTCCTAGCACTGAGTCCTCTAAACCAGAAATACAGGACATCTCTTCCTGAAGCTTAATGATATGTTCACCGCGCTGCTGCAAAAGCTGATCATGTCTAGATTTTTCCACTTCTAAATCTGATGCCAGTTGCCTGAAATGCACCATTTCAGCATTTTGCTTTTCCAAATCCAGTAACCTGTCATGCTTCTCATTCAATTGAGAAGTGAGATCTCTTACAGAACCCTCTAGACCAGACACACAGGATAACTCCTGCTGCAGCTTTGCTGCATGCTCATCATGCTTCTGCAAAAGATGACTAAGTCTAGATTTCTCAATCTCTAACTCTGATGCCAGCTGCCTGAAATGCACCAGTTCAGCTATTTGCTTTTCCAAATCCAGTAACCTGTCATCCTTCTCATTCAACTGCAAAGTAAGATTTTGCACTGAACCCTCTAGTTTATCTTTAAGACCTCTCTCAAGTTGCAATTCATCTTGCAACTTGTCTCTCAGATGACTAACTTCTGACGTAAGCTTGGCAAATTCCTCAGACTTGTCATGCAGAGAGGTCATGAGATCCTCCTTCTCTTGTACTAGTTCAGAAATGGTTAAGTCATTCTGCTCAAGCTCAGTAGCTATAGAGTCTAAACCAAAGATCTCTCGAGAAATATCCCCATTCTTCGAGACTAAATTTTGTAGCTCGACTTCAAAGGCAGCAAGATCATCCAGAAGCTCCCTGTTCTGTTGTGCATACTTTTCTTCAACTTCAGAGTTAAGGTGAAGTTTGTTGGTCACAGATTCAAGTTCAACCTGAAGTTTCTCTACGAGGGCAGTTGACACATCAAATTTAGCTACCATACTCTGTATATCTTTTTTATACTTTTGCTTCACGCAAATTATTTCTGATCTACTAGCATTCAAAGACACCTCAGCAACTGATTTTTCACTTTCTAGATTTTGCTTCTCCTGCACAAGATGAAGAATCTTGCTAGACACACTATACTGCACCTCTTCCAGTTGCATGGTGAGACCTCTTATATCCCTGAGCTCCAACTCATGGGAAGAGGAATTGCATAGAAGAGATAGTTCCTTCTCATAAGAAACCAGCATACCAGCCAACTTACCCTGCACAAAGCTAATATCTTCATGAAGATTTTCATTTGAGGAAGCCAAGCCCTCTGAGTTGGCTCTGACAGTTAGCAAATCATCCTTCAGAAGTGAAATCTCATCTTGAAGCCTACTGTTGTTCAACAATTCCTGCTTCAATGAAGTGGAGAGTGCTATATTTTCTTCCACACAAGCTTCATATCTATTCTGAGCTTCCGTATGTTGCACCATGATTGCTTCCAATTCCATGACCTTCTCAGTGAGGAGACAGTTTGCCTTTGAAAGACTCACGAGTTCAGCTTCCAAAGATTGATTCTGCAGAACAAGATCGCTGCATCTGAGGATGCAACTTGCTTTCTCCTCATGCAAAATGTGAACATCTTCCAAAGCAGCCTGCAATCTTATAGCCATCTGCTCCTTGTTGAAATTTGAAGCCTCCAAGTGCTGAGCAAGTTCATACATATCTCTTTTCATCATTCCAGCATTAGCATTAGCTTCAAACACAGTTTCAAGTAAAACTCTGGAGAATATATCCAAGTGCAAGTTAACTGAATGCATTTCATCAAGTTCTTCTTCAACCTTCCTGTAAAGCTCCTCCTGCAAGCATAGTGATCTTTTCAAGTCATCAGTAAGGACATCTCCATTGAGTGTTAGTTTCCTTGCAATCACATGTTGATCCTTAGACCGCAACTGCTCAGTATTATCATATTCTTCTAAATTCTGAACAACATCTGCATACCCAAGGAATTGTGATTGTGAAGGTTCTGGGATCGCTTGCTTGATGAGGTTCTCATTAGTCTCAAACATGGACACAACCTGTGAGGAAAGAAGCTCCAAATCCTTTTGCAGCTTATCTACTGCAATAGAATAATTCAAGCGGGCTCTTTTCAGAGCTGCTTCTGAAGTAGTGGCTCTTCTCTCAAGCTCCTTATTAAGTGCATCCAAATCACGTCTCTCATCAGCAAGCTGTAACACACGTTGACTCATATCTTGTTGCATTAATTCCATTTCAGCTTTGCTACTCGATATGGTATAAAGGCAAGTTGAATGTTCATTCCTTAGATTCTGCAACTCTGCCAGCATTTGCTTCTGATTTTCCTCGAGCTCTTGGACAAGAGCTTCATAGTAACACTCCATCTGATCCATTTTTCTCAACAGATTTTCCCTTTCAACCTTCGCCTCATCCACTTCTCTTACCAGATCAAAAATTTTGGCTTTCATTGCATCAATAGCAACAGTGGAATCAGTTCCTTGAGAAACCAGAGGAGGTATGCCAATATGATGAAGCAAGTTTTCTGGTGTACAAAGATCCAATTCCAACCCAAGCCCTGGCAACGGCAGTTCGATATTGGGTAAATCTGTTGCTCTAGTCTCCTTTACATCCACTGATGTTACTTTATTTAGCAATGACATCTCATCTCTTGCTCCTAGTTTGACCTCCTGTACAATTTGAAGCAATGCCTCCAATTCCGAATGAAGAAACCTGTAGTCTCTTTCATAGAATCCGAGACAAACTTTATTTTGAAGTTCTTTGATTCTATCTTCAACCACTGAAATTCCTTTCATCCATCTAAGCTGTAGATCTTGAACTAAGCGGCCAGAATCGGCACCACAACTTTCACCACCATGATTTTGACAGCTTGATTTCAAAGTTCTTAGTCTTTCAATACAATCTTTGAAATTTGAACATTCTGATTTAAGGACAGAAACCTCTTTTGCCAACTCTTCACTAGAGGATATCTCAGCAGTAAGTTGCTGAGAAAACTTTTCTGTTTCAGAGCCCAATTCATTAGCTTGACTTTGCAGAGTGCTTACCTCCAGCTTAAGCTCAAGAATTGATGATTCTGCCAATTCCAGGCTTGCTCTAAGTCTATTATTCTCCTCATAAGCAATTGCCAATTCATTATCCATTGAGCAGTCTGACGCCCATCCATGAACTGAACTACTACTCTGGGCCATTGCTTGACTGTCAGATTTATTACCTTTCTCCGACTGCATTCCTTGACTATCAGTTTCATGTGCACTTGATGAATCATGCTTTTCGGCATATAGACTCTCTGAAGTATTGGAAGAGCCATCAAATCCAGCTGTCAAGTCAGCATATTCGTTTAGTTCCACTTCCTCCTCAACAGAAGAGAGTTCTTTAGCCTCTGGTCTGAATCTGACCCTTGAACTAACCTACATCAGAACAAATGGAACCAGAATCAGCAAATGAGATAGAAGCAAATCAAGAAATTTGCAAATCGAACAAAGACAAAAAAAAAAAAGATCTAATTTCTCAATGTCATGAATGACCAGTAAATTTATTCTATTTTTCTAGAACATTTGTTCAAATCGCCAAATTGGCATGGTCAAGTAACAGGCTAAATAAAGCTGGTACTTGCGATTCAGGAGTTTGGCAACTGTACAGAAATTCATGATAATGATCAAAGGCAAGGAAACAATAAGATCATATAGGAAGTCACAGAAGCTTATTTGACCAACAGCAATGTGTTAGGAACTAACAGTTAGGTGGTTCACAAGCCATCACAACATTTATATTTTCGTTTGAAAGATCAAAAAACTCAATCACATCTTCATGCTTGGCTGCTGATAACTACCTACTCTAAAACTAGAATTGAGACTCTAGATCACCAAATGAAATACAAAGGGATCATCCATCATCAACTGTGTATCAAGAAGACTTTACTGGTGCTAACAATAATCAGACCTTATCGATGTGATCATGGCCAGTCTCTCCTGAAAATAGGACTTTCCCAGTAACAGGGTCATCATTTTTGTTCTCTCCTGACTGCAAACCTCTCTCCCTATGTTCCCTTTGCTGCTCAAATTCTCTGCAAGCAAATGCATCTTCTGTCACTTGCTCATAAGAAAAATCATGTGGTTTTAGATGTTAAGATGTGCTACCTGAATCCTGTTTTAGATGTTAGCAACTGAACTGTGACCTGGAGCAATAACATGCAATTAAACAACAAATTAAACAACAAATTAAACAAAAGTGAGAAAAATAAATAACAGAATACATATAAATGAATAACTATAAATTCAGAACTAATATGTACAGAGAAAAGTAATCATCAAATAGATTTGTGAGGGGAAAAGATTGACTGGTAGATCAGATATCCTACACTCATGCTGATATAATATTTTATCCTAATATAATGATGTTTATGTTGCAGCCTAATGAGTAGTGAGTGTCAAACTGATGAAGATTAAGTTTGACTAGGTTGACATAGCAGATGATAGGAGTTCTCTTAGGTATGTTACTGGTTCAGCAAGAAAGAAGAAGTAAAGGTAACTGATCCATAGATCCCTATCAAGTTCCATGAGCATCCAAACTGCTCATGTAAAAAGGTATACAGCAATCCAAAAGCAGAAATGTACTTATAGCAGAAGCTCAATATATAGTTCCAAGCAGGTGTTTAGGTGAGTAAGCTACAAAATGTAATATAACTGCAGCTGCTTGAGAGGCATTGGTTTTGCCTAAGAGCAGTTCTTGAATTCTAGAAGATTGGAAATGGTGAAAACAAAAAGGATGTCACTGCAACTAACACAATTAAAGGTGATTATTAATTCAGGTAGTAAACATGCCAATTGAGAATACTTTTCTTGTATCAACCAAAAACAATTTGTTATAGCACATCATTATGACTTAAAACACAAATCTAGACATTGCTGAAGGTGATCAAGTAGAAGTGCTAGAAGGAGCAATATTTGCCTCACATGTAATATGGTTCCCGCATTGCATCCTTGAAGAGGTAAAGCAACAGCAGAAGGCTTTGATGCTTCAGCATAATCAGCAAGATCAATTGTTGCCTCACCCAGGATACTAGACCGTGAAGAACCCTGAGAGTAGTATCAGATTCAAAGAGAAAACTATTAACAGCATCGAAGAGGAAAATTAATTCACTCAGTACCAAGAGACGGGTTTAAGTTTTTAAAATCTGCATTCATCAGAATTCAGCTGTCAGGAGAGTCAACCAGGAATTCAAGTATAAGCTATCTAGAAACTTTTTCTTCCACTTTTGGTGATAAGGTAAAGCCATATAGAAGCTAAACAGAAAGAAAATATACCATGGAAACCACAAGTTTGTATAGCTTCTCATCAAATTGTTTGGTTTTGACATCTTGAAGAAGCCTTGTCGTTTCATAAATTGGATCAGCCCATTTGCATGTTCCATTTCTTACATTGGCTTTGGTTGTCTTGGCAATTGTTTTTCCAGAGTCAGCAGGGCTAAAAGATATGAATAACTTGTCCCATCCAGTTTGTGGTATCTGTAACACCAAAAGGCAACTTTCAGTCAATGCTTGTTCTATGGCAATTTATACTGGACGTTGGCTTCTGGTTTTAATTTAATCCATCACCAAAAGTACAAGACAGCACAGTGAACTTCGCATCAATTATATGGTTTTCCCGATGGATATACTAGAAAAATATACGTATTAAATATTAAACACTTTCTTCTAGCAAATGTTTTTGTCCATTGACTAGGTAACTAATACTAGTTACTAAAAAGATAATGATAGGAAGGATTTTGAAGGTTCTGCATCAGCACTAGATAAGTTCAAAGTTATACATAGAGTAGCATACAAGAGCAATCAGGTTATTATTGCTATAATCCTAAGAAATTGGTAAACTCAAGGAGTTGCAGTATGTGCCTCTATCTTGATAAAAGAATCTTTAGGCATTATTGAAATTTGATTTTATCTCGTCTTCAGCAAGCATTTAGCAGCCAAGTGTAAAAGCAAATTGCTTCCCATCTACTGAAACAGTCATCACATTCTATACTAAGGTACATCTGTTCATCAGGTATTACTAACTTGAAATAAAAAGAGTTCAATCTTACGTGAGTAGCATTAAATTGAAGCCGAAAGACCACTTTCACTTTATTCTTCTCAAGCTTCCACTTAGTGATCTTTGACATTGTTGCATATCCAGTCTAGCATCAGCTACAAACCATCATTTCCCCAAATTCAGATCTCAGTTCACCTAAACAATTTGCCACAGAAAGTAGAAATATCAGAAAAGAAAGCATAACCAATACTCATTCACAGAAAGAAGATGAATGAGTTATTCATAAACCAATTAAACCTTGAAATGGCTTCTGAACATATGATATACATGATCCTCCAGATTATAAAACAAAATATTACCGTCTAGCTTCTACTCCCATTATTTTTAAGCATATTTCTACTGGAATAGAGAAGCCATAGCATTTGAAGGACTCCACATAATAACTCATTTTAAAACCAAGCTACCTACTTAAAGCCACAATGACATTCATGTTACGTAAGGTAAGGCAAAGTTAAACTAAGTCAAAAGCATGTAAACATTTCCAGTTATTGCATAGTGCAGGCATGACATACAGGGAGATAAGATTTAGCATGGAAGAACCTAGAGGTAAAATTAGGCTGGGAAGAAGCAAGAGGAAGAATTTAGGCCGGGAAGAAGCTACACTGAAACCTGTAAGCTGATTAAGCTGTTAGAGAACTTATTGTAACAACAACCCAATGTAATCTCCACAAGTGAGGTGTGAGGAGGGTAGAGTGTACACAGTACGAGATAGAGAGCTTGTTTTCGATAGACCATCATCTTAAACAAAGCAGTTTGAGAACCCATTGTGATCATCTTAATTATAACAGGTCCACAAGATACTGAACCTCAATGAGACATTTACATTGATCCAAGCAGGCAGTCAATTAAAAACTAAACAAGTCTTAAGCTCAGAACAATTCCAAAAAAGATCAGATCTTGAAATTTGCAGCTGAACCTAAGTACAACAATCTCAAGATTGAGCTAAAACCCAGAAATACCTCTTCCAGTTTTGCAGAATGACTTAAAGATCCGGAAACTTCTTCTGATCCAGACCCCTAAATTCTCCACCAAGTATCTCAAAACTTCAAACAATGCAAACTTTTAAATACCCAACTTTAAACCCCATAAAATGCAAACAAGATATTCCTGGACCCAAGAAGAACAAAGAAAACCTTAAAAATTTCCCAAAGTGAAAAAAGATGAGATCTTTTTCAACAAGACAGCAAGAATGAGAAATGGGAATCTACCATCTCAAAAGTCCAAGAAAACAAAGCTAAGAATAGATAAAATGAAAATAGTGAAGTACTAGTACACAACTACACAACTGTTTTTTTCACTACAGAAACAAACACTTCACAGTTACAGCAGAGAAATCACACGTCAGCTTCATAGAACAGTAGATTTCATTATTCAAAAGCTCAAACATCACATTCAAGAAAAATAAAAAAACACCCATTTCATAAAAATGGAATCTTGAAAAAACAGTGTTTATAGAATTTTCTATTACCTAATTGTAAGATCTGGGGGAACTTAGAAAACAAGGAAAAACCTTGAGAATCTTTAGAAAGAAGAGAAAGGGGAGACAGAAAAGACAATGACTTTAGCGTAAAATAGCAGTAAAATATGGGGGATTTAAAGTTTTTGAGTTTTCACCATTGAAATGAGCAGAGAGAGAGAAATGGAGGGGTTGAAATTTGAAATATAATGAAAATGAGGGGGTTTAAGATTAAAGAAAGAGATATCCCGCCAAAGTATGTAATTTTCAGTAATTAATTTTGTATTTAGTGTACTAATTAAGTTTAGGATTATAGGGTGCTCTTTTTATCTTGTTCTAAAAAATTAAAGTGTATGGAAAGTACTAAATTACCCTTAGTCAACACCGTCACTCTGGCACTTTTTTTTCTTTTATTTTTATTTTTTGTAGACAGAAAAAAAAAACAAAAAGAAATAAAAAGGGACTCGAGTCTTTGACAACACATAGTTTTTTTCAGTATTTTATTCACTTTCCATTATATATTACTATTACTATATATAATAAGTGGGAATATATACTACTTAGCACATGACAAGTGTTACATATGCTTAGATAGTGTTACATTCTTTTTTTATGGTTGTACCTTTAAAATTTATATTATTGGATAATTTAACACCATTAATCACAATAATTAATAACTTAAAACATTTTTAAAAAAATATGAAAATTTGGATGACTCTCCAAATTTTATTTGTGTCACATAAATTGAGACAACAAAAATAACATATATTGGGTACATTTTAATTTATTTGTCTTTTTTTTTGTGTTTTTTATATTTAAAAACTGCGTATAAATACTATAAATCATGATAATTGACGACATAAAATATATTTTGAAAAAAATACAAAAAATTCCACTGATTGTTGAAGTGAATCTATCGTAAAAATACTATAAATCATGATAATTGACAACATAAAATATTTCAAAAATAAATGCATATAAAAAAATTCGATTGATTCTTGAAATTAATCTATCGTTACAAATTATGTATAAAATATAATAAATCATGATAATTGACAACTTAAAATATTTATTAAAAAAACACAAAAAAAGAAATTGATTGATTCTTAAAATTAATCTATCAATGTCACATAAAATGATACAAAAGTAGTAATATGTATTATTTAATGTGAAATTATTGAAAACTACGTAAAATGTATTGTAAATCTTAACAATTAACAACATTTGATTGACTCTTGAAATTTTATCTATGCTACATACATTGAGACAAACGGAGTAATATATATTAAGTATTTAAAATTACGTACAACCTTATTGATTTCTGTAGGCTTCGAATTATCGTGGTCAATTTTTAGGCTGATACAAGTTTTGTACATTTTCTATTTAATTTTTTTTTAAATATTATAAATCTCAATAATTAATAATTTAAAATATTTTAAAAAATATATTAAAAATTAAGTTGGTTTTGGGAATTTTATTTATACTATATAAAATGGGACAAAGGAAGCAACATATATCATGTACAAATGACTTAAAAAGCATTAAAAATTACAATAATTACCAAATTAAAATATTTAAAAGCTATATAATAAAATAGGTTCACTCTCAGAATTCTATCACGCCACATATATTGGGACAGAAAAAATAACACATATCATTTTAAAATTATCAAAAAGTATTATAAATAATAATAATTAACAACTTAAAATATCTAAAAGACATTTTAAAAGGGTTAATTTTGTAATTTTATCCATATCACATAAATTATGACAAAGTGACCAGTAATGTAGGTTATTTGAAAGTTACATAAAAATATTATAAATCACAATAATTAATAACTTAAAACATTTTTACAAAAAATATGAAAATTTGGATGACTCTCCAAATTTTATTTGTGTCACATAAATTGAGACAACAAAAATAACATATATTGGTCCATTTTAATTTATTTGTCTTATTTTTTTTGTGTTTTTTATATTTAAAAATTGCGTATAAATACTATAAATCATGATAATTGACAACATAAAATATGTTTTGAAAAAAATACAAAAAATTCCACTAATTCTTGAAGTGAATCTATCATAACAATACTATAAATCATGATAATTGACAACATAAAATATTTCAAAAATATTGTATGTGGGTAGTCTTATTATGCCTTAAATAGTGTCAAAGAAAGTACAAGTTTGTGATAAAAAAAAACTTATTCCTTTATCCACGCAAACAATCGCTTCAAAAACTCCGTTATTAACCCCAAAACATACCATTTATATTATTGGGCCCGTGCATAGCACGGGCACCATTATTTAGTGAATTAATAAATGGGAAACAAATGATCGCCCGATAAAATAATAGTTGATAAATATATATTTTGTTTATATTAATATTTAATATAAAGAAAATATATTGTGATACTGATACATAATAATATGCATTTTATATATTTAATTAGTGAATGTAATTATTTCTCAATGAATAGTCAAATATGTAATTTCTCCTTAAAAAAACATCTAAGATTGACTAGAATGGTATCAACTTTAAATAAGTGGAAATTTATATTGTTAAATTTTCTTAACCTAGTTTAGATAATTTATGATGAATTTTTTCTGTAAATACTCATTAAAATTGAGGATAAGATATTAAGAATAACTTTCAAAGTTTTAGTAAATGTACAAACGTGTAATTTGTAAAGGTTTTACAAGTCGTGTATTTATTTCCAAATTCAAACATAATTAATGTGATTTGTTTATTCTAATCGTCATTTATAGAAATTACCGAATGTTTTGATGTATTTGTTAGTTTCATCTACATTCCCTCATAAAGGAAAAAAATTAATTTCATGATCTTTAAAAGTTGTTATCAGGAGCAGAGCCAAGGTATCGTAAGGGGTTCATCACTTCTTTTGTTTTATTCGTCACAAAATTATATTATATATACATTAATATAGATATATATAATGAAATTCAAATTATACTATATATACAAGGTGAAAATTATTTTTTAGTTATATATAGTAAATATTGAATTTCCTTAATTTCTTCGTATATTTAACTTTTTATATTTTAAAGTGAAATTCTTGATTCTGCCACTATTATTTATTATGGATCATATTCCAATTTTATCGGATCATATTCATTTAATTCTAGCAAATTAACATCAATTTACACTTTTTATATTTAAAGGGTATTATTTACATTTTATATCGTCAATTGTATATATACTATATCTCAATTTTTCTTAATTTTTTCACAAGTTTATATTTTTATATTTTAACACTTCTTAGTAAAAAATCCAATTTTATTATATGGTATCATTTTTTTAGACTCGAGTAAATTAAAAAAACACATGATATTCTAATATATTGTCCTACAAAAAGTAGGTGTGATATTATGTGACAAATTAAACACATAGGGTCAAACAATAAGTTGATATGTCTTTGTTGCTAAATTAGTGCTCTCTGAGAGGTTGCTTGTAATATTTAGTTTCAGATACAGACAGATTACTGCATAATCCCTTCCTTAATTAATCTTCCAAGAGGATGAAAAGAAAATTAGTTAATCTTCTAAAGAAAATGTAGACACTAGGAAATAATTATATTAATTGTTCAACTTTTTTTTATATTTTCCAGCCGGTGCCCGAAGCCCACATTGGAACTCCGACTAAATTTGAATCGCGCATTGCAGGCTCATTTGGGGGTGGCACTCCAAAGGATGGATCTAACTTATTTAATTATTTTTAATTTGAAGTTTGTACAAAAACATTTTTTTCACAATTTCTAGTTGATGAAAAATGTTGATTTACGCCTCTCCAGAAGGAACTTAGTGTGTAATTTAGGAAAATAATAAGGGTAACATCATTGTATTTGTGCAGAATTTTCATAGTATAAAATATTTAGGTGTATAAATGATCCATTTTAGACTAACTAGTAATGTAACTATAATTGAGTCATAATATAAGGATATTGTTGTTGGTACTATAATAGACTCAAAAATAAGAATAATAAATTATTGCAATACTTAGCTTGTTAGTAGTACCTTGGTAAATGGCAATCATTTGTTGATAATTTGGTAGTATAATCATAAATTAATCCCTTTAATTGAACACTCGATGAAGAAGACAAAGTAACGAACTATCAATAATCATTTTTCTAACTACCAAGTGTTGGAATTATTTTCTTTTTTTCCAAGTAAGTACACTTTAATTTCAATTTTGATGGTGACAAATTGTTTGATTTTTTTTCTTCTCATTTTGTTTCCAAAAGTGAATGTACAAAAATTTCTTCAACTATTCCACCTCATATACGTTGCAACAAACTCCAAAGCTTGCTATTTTTATAATATACATGTGAAAATACAATAAATTAAATAAAGTCACAGTGATTGTTACAGGTTATTAGAATTAGTGATTTTGTCAGAACCCAATAAACAAAATAAATTATGATCCAAAAACCATAAGTTAAAAAAATATGATTCTATCTCTATGTAAAAAAAGGTTGTAGTTAATTCATTTGGATACCAATTCATTTGCTTCAAGAAACACCAAAAATGGAAGAGAGAAAAAAGTTCTATAATTTCAAGTAAAATGAGGAACTTTGGACAATTACTATTGGAAATTGGCGCGTGATCAAATTATATATATATATATATATATATATATAAAGGTTGTTTTGTATTTTTACACTTTCAGCAGACACAACTAAGATATGATCCCTTTTATTAATCTTTAAAAATTTAAAAAGAAAAAGGAGAACCCAACGACAATTGCACTGTTGGAATATACTTTTTTCATCTATTTTTACTTTTCCAGTATTGATTTGAAATATTTTTTACAATAAATAAATAATAATTTTGTTATCTCATTCTTTTAAATATAATAAATTTATTAAGAAATACATCCAAAAAATGACTGTAATAATTAATAATAAAATAAATTAAAAATTAAATGATAACTTATCACTTGATTCTCTAAATTAGTGAAGGATGTACATAGGAGTTTTGATTAATTAGGAATTATAGGAGCTTATAAAGTACTTACATCCTCCTACCTCATAGTAATTGTTCGCTTTTCTATTTACTCGTCCTTTAAGAAATTATAAATTTCACCCATTAACTTTTTTTAGTCCATTTGTGTTTTTTTTTTTCTTTATTGTTGGTTATTTGGTCCTTTAATTTTGAACTACTACTTGGCACTATTAGAAGTCTACGTAGATTATTTATGATACTATAAATAATATTTGTCAGTTTTAGTTTTTCTGGTGTGTAGCATACAATTGGAATTTGACATAATAGAAAAAAGTCACAAGAGCATAATTAGTAGTTGAAATAAAATCGATTGTACGAGAAAGAGACCTAAATATATTAAAATATAATATCGATGTATGTAACGTATTTAATTAATTAAACCACACCCACTCCACCAAACACGAGTGCAATAATTATTATTCCAAGCAAACTAATGCCGATAAATCATTATTATACAGTTTTGAAAGTTTTAGCTTAGGTGTACTACACTTTTTGTTAGTGACCCACGTTGGTTGAAGGCATGATTTTTAGTTTTTTTCTATATGATTTTAGATAATTTTAATTTCGTGAATTAGCTTTGGAGTTTTAGTTCGACTCAATTAAAGTTAATTTTCTGAGTTCAATGTTAGTGTCAAACTCATTTGCGTTACCTAATATTGGAATATCATAATACATGATTCACACATTTGATATGCAATTTACGTACTGAGAAGAGGATAATTAAAAAAAAAACCCTATATCAATAGAGATTTGTGAGTATTAGTTACTCTCTCTTTTATTTTTACTTGTCTGCTATATTAAAAATGGTTATCTAACAATAACAATACTTGTCCAGTTTGAAAAATTAAAAAATAATTTACCTATTTTTATCTGTTTTACTCTTACTATTAAATAATATTATTCAGTATCTAATACATTTTTCCAAACATTAAATTTAATATATTTAAAAGGTACTATAGCAATATTATCCTATTATTTATTATTTTTAAACGATGTGTACCAAATTAGTTAGTACAATGATTTATTTATGTGATTTTAGGGTTTCACGCAATATTTTCATTTTGTTGTGGTTGAGTAAATAGAGGAGTTGAGGACGACTAAATGAGACAAATTTTGGAAGTGAGAAAGTCTTAAACCTACAAGGCTACAACCATTAATGTGGAGCCTACCAATTTAAATTCCATTTCTCTATGTGATTGGAGTTTTAAAATATTATATAGTCATAAATGTAAAGAATATCAGTCAATGCAGTGAAATCAATTATATTCTCTTGTTTTAGTTAGTCACATTTTTTATTTTTGAAAGTTAACTCAATTAACCTTCGTAACTAAATTGGATTAGATCAACTTAATTCTTTACAATAAAAAAAATTGATATTTAAAAATTAATATATTAATTAAAGTTCAAATAGTTTAATTCATGAGAATCATGACATAACAACTAACATGAAACAAAGGGAGTAGTAGATTCATGTGGTTAATACTTGGTAGCTAATTAGATATATATATATAGAAACATTGGTCCTAGTGGTGAAACTAGAATTTTTATAGAGGGCGTTCAAAATTTTAGTATATATATATTTGTTTTAAACTTATATTAATAGTACTATTTTCGATATACACAATATAAATTTTCAACGAAAGATGTTCGAGTGACCACCATCAATTCAATATAACTACATGTCACTGCTTGGTCCCATTTCCATTATTTATATTATATTATGGAATGGTACCTTAAAAAAAGGATGGATGAGGGGAAGTGAGGGAACAGTACAGACTAGAGTTGTGGTCACCTCTATTACATAGTTGAGTGGAATACAATATGTATAACTTTGCACATGGAGAAGAGGATATAAAGAAGTGATAAGACCATTCTAGCTCCAGATTTTATTCATATAGTGAGTGAGTCATGCTTCAATTATAACTTTACATGTTTCTTTCTCATGTGACTCAACAATCACGTGAACCCCAACTAGCCTTTTAGTGTGAGGATTCATTAGAACACCTATTTCAAGTGCATGCCCTTTACTTCAAGGAGAGATCCCTCTAAATTATTAGGACCACATCACTTTTCTTTTAGTTTGGGCCTACGGAATTACAGTTCTGCTTACGGGTTCAGAAATGTTTAGTTTTAGTTTAAATGATCTAATGTGTATTTATCAATACACTTAATTGTGTATGAATAATTTGTCTTAAAAATTCTGGTAAAATATCTTTTCTAAGATTTAGAATCTATAAAGTCTGCTTGATTTTACTTTTAGCGACTCACTTCTTTAGTTTATCTTGAAATAGTTAGACGTGTGAGGTAAGAAGAACATAGGAAAAGTCTAGGAAAAATTACTTAAATACACAACACTTCTTTACTTATTCTCAATATTTCCCTACTCTTTTACTAAAATACAAAAATCCCTTATTTTCCCCCAATTCAACTTAACCGGATACTTTATTAGTTTAAGTATCCGCCCGTTATTAATTAAAGTATCCGCGCTGCTATATTATGCATCCGCCCGTTAATTAAGTATCCGTGCTGCTAACAACTTAATAATTTAAGTATCCGCCCGTTATTAATTAAAGTATCCGCCCTGCTATATTAAGTATCCACACTGCTATATTATGTATCCGAAAAACACTAAAAAAAGGGATTTTTAGTAATTAATGAAAGAGTAGGAAAAGGAAGTAATTTCTTTCTTATACTATGTCATTTGCCTAATTTTTACAAAAGTCTATTGATCTTAAACAAGGACTTGGAGATCAAGTAATTTTTGATAAGTGGCCAAAAGTGAAGTATTTGTCAACTAGCCAGGTTTTTCATTTGGGCCTAATTAAACTGACAATTATGGATCCAGTTTTCTAAAGGCTTAGTTGATAAGGCCCGTGAGGAAATAATGATGGGTCAAAAGAGTGTTGTTATGGAGAACTATAAAGTTTGGTCGAATAGGTTGACAATCCTTAAATTTATCGTAATTTTCATTTAAACATATAAATTAAGATTATAATTTACCTATTGAGTAGTATTTAATATAAATTGAAAATGTGCTTAATTCATTGTACTAACCTAATTGACATTCCCTCACAACAACATAAGTACACGAGTCTCACACATAGTGATATGACCAAATAAATTTAATCTCACCTCAAATTCTTGTAATGACAATATATAATACGTGACGTGAAAAAAGCTTTGGATTTTAATGACGGCGCAAGCTAACGACGTAGAGCGTGTGGATACCCATTCCTTAAATGCTCTTTTATTCTTTTACTCTCTTTTTTGAATTCACACGGCATAGGTAGGTGATTTATTCAGAAGAAATTCTCGATCAATTTTTTTTTTTCTATTCAAGACTTGAAACAGAGACCTCTAGAGTAGATGACAAAGATAAGTTTATTCTTAAGATTTGATAATTGTAACCTTTTAATAGACTAATAACTAAAATGCGATATTACATAAAGAATTTGAGGGGCCAATCCAATACATGCATGCCATGTGTTTAAATTTATTGTTCATTTTACATAACCTTAATTAATTAACATGTGTTTTACTTCATTAAATCACATAATAATGGAAATTGCATTAATTTGGTGTAAACACCCGGTGCGGATAAATTTTTTCCATTTGAGGACATTAGTTACTTCGAATAAAAGACTTGTTTTTTTTTTCTCATTATCTGTTTAGATACCAAAACAAGAATAGAAATAAAACTCTCTCCGTTCAATAATAGTTGTCTACTATATTAAAAATATTTGTCCAACAATACTTGTTCAGTTTAAAAAATCAAGAGATAATTTATCTTTTGTGTCTATTTTCTCCTTACTATTAAATATTATTTATCATCTAACAAATTTCTCAAATCATTAAATTTAATAAAGTCAAATGATAAAATAGTAATATTACCACTATTATTTATTGTTTCGTAAGAGGTGTGCCTAGTCAATGGTGAAAAACTATTATTATTGGAGAGAGTTTTAAAATATGAAATCTACAATTAACTTCTTTAAACATATTTCATCATATCAGTCTGGTTGAATTTGAATCCATATATATAATTCCAGAAACATGATAAATAAAACAGAAACAAATAAATAAATACAGTTTTGGCTTGAGAAATATCCCTGGCTAGAAGAGAACTCTACCGGCCGTAACTCATCGCCGCCGTAGTGTTAGGATGGACTCTCTTGAATATTAGTTTCATAGGAGAAAAACAATTACCACCACCTGAAGAAGACGAAGAAGAAGATGAATTTTTCAGCTTCTTAATATCCGCAACTTCATTATAATTATTGTCCATTTTCTTCATCACCTTTTCCTTGAATTGTTTCCTTGTAACATAAGCTTCTGCAAGATAAGCACTAGCACTCGACATTATATTCAACAAGTTTGCTTAGAAAAGAATATTGTTAATAAGGCTGAAAATTTGGAGAAAATTGAAGAGGAGGAGTATTGTTAATTGATGGGGATTATATTTAGTAATGAGGTGTATTTATAGATAGATATTGTTCATTTATTTCATAGGCTTGGGGAATACGTAAAGAGTGACCCAATTTTTTGAGTCTATGAAAGCAACAGGTGAATGAATGATACTCTCCGTTCCTAATTATTTGTTCACTTTTGAATTGACACATCTATTAAGAAAATAATTATTGATATAGTGAATTTATCATTTTACCCCTATTAATTATGTAGTGGTTGAATTAAGAATTTAAGAGTTTCAAGAAGTTCCACTTTTTTCAAAGTAATTAATTGAGGGTATAATAGATAAAAAATTTTTTTGTCATTTCTTGATTTGTCAAAATAGACAAGTGAAAAAGGAAAATTGGATAAGTAATTAGGGACATAAGGAGTACTCATCTAATTAATACTAAATGAAATTTGTAAAGCAATGCATATATATTAAGAAAAGCATTTAGGAACATAATTTAAATCATACTTTTCACTATTGTTCTTTGTAAAATCATAAATATAATTTTATAAAAAAGTGTAATTTATCTTCTTAAAAATATAAAATTTCAATAAATGAAAGGAAAAATATAAAAAAAAAAATCAAACATTCTACTTTAACTTTAAACAATTTAATTATTTTGATAAAAAAAAACCCCTAAAAAATCGAAATAATAGGGAATGGAGGGAGTAAAATTTGACTTGGCCTTCCGCTCATTTTCTTTTACGTTTTGTTCAGAATTCTGCCGTCAACAATGACGTCTCAACGTATTTCCAAAACAAGGAGTTTTTTTTTTTTAATTCTATATTATTTACTACTATTATATATACACATAATACAAGATATAATTTATTTAATTCCCTGAGTGTAAATTGGATATTGCACTAAAAACAAAGTTCCCTCTAGCAAACAGAAAGATCAACAAATTTGGAATGTATTATTTAACAAGTAATGGTTCAATAAAATCAAAGTTAAATCTTAAGGCCGAAAGCTATTTTAGTATGAAATTAAAGTAGTGATTTCATTTTTGGTTGTATTTATAAGGAAGTGATCTCATTTTCGTTTGTTTGCGAGTGTTACTTAGAAATTCTTCTATTTAATAAAAAATAACGATAGAAAATGAAGATCACAACAAAAACATTCTACTTTAGTGGTTGAACATTTCCATTATTAATTGGGAGGTTAAGGATTCGAGTGATGCGGAAAAATAAGTGGAAACACTATTGTTTCTCAGAATGGGGTGAAGGAAAAAACTATGATTAATAATAAGGGACTAGGGACACTAACACTTTTGATCCTTTTATTAGTAAATTCTGATCCCTCAAATATGAAGTAACAATACACGTTTAACATATATCACATAAATAATTAAATAATGAAATAGTTAATAAGTCACAAAATTTATGATCATTCAAAGCAAAAGAATCAAAAGTGCATATTTATACTTAGTCATTTATCATAATGACTAAGCTTCAAAAAGATTACAATAATTAAGGAATAAAAATGCTATCAACCATAACAGTGAACAAACTTTACTGAATTTTCTTGAGTTAATTCGATTCTGATCTCATAATTGACCAGTTGGTAAAACTACTTTTAATTAAAGAGTTTTTAGGTAGCACTCACTCTATTATTTTGGCCTATATGATCCTTCTATTTTTAGGTATCTAGAGAGTTCATTGCACAAGAAATTACTTATTAACTTTTAATAGGTCAAGAGTAATGAGTTTCCTTAGATTAATTTCCTTTCTTGGTCAGGATAGGTTAAAGATATTATTTGTCATTAGAATTTTCGAATTGACAGAGAATTATAAAATTTAAACATAGTGTAACTGATAAGCTCATCAATATATACTGCTGAAATTTCTGATAGTACGTGTTATTAATTAATCAAATCCCATATACACGAGAGAGAAAAGTAAAAGAAAATACTTAACAAATTTTGTGTCCTGTAAATGAATCTGAAGTCTAATTCAACAAAAATAAATTAAATCACTAATTATTTAAGTAAATATTGTTCATGACGAGATAACAATTTGTTTTCTCCATCAACGTAAGACTCTCTAGAATGTGTCTAGCTAGAAGCTAGAACGTTCTTGATTTTTGTAGCAGAATCTGAGGAGGGAATAGTAATGGGATGTACTTTCTTGAACATCTTAGTAAACGAAAGAAGAAGAAGAAGAGGACGATGACTTTTTCGATTGATTACAATTTTCATGTGTTGTAGCTTCTTTCTTTTCGGGATTCTTCATCTTTTCCTTGTGAAGCTTTTTCATGACATAAGCCTCAACAAGACCACTAGCTATCGACATTTTTTCAAAGAATTTTTGAAGCAACAAGTAATATTTCAGATTTTACGCCAAGAAACTTAAAATGTAAATGATAATATTGGTTCATGAAAATTATTATGGTATTTAAACACAACAAAAGGGAATGAGCTAAGAAATTTCGTGGTATTGAATTGTTCATTAGATTTGGCTATTTTTTTTGAATGAGTATTTGATAGATACAACTTATGCTTTGTTTGACAACCTTGGAAGCAAAGTTATAAAACTAATTGACTAATTAGCTTTCTTGTGGCCAACGCTAATAGGAATTATTTCTCCATATTTTCTTGGAATTCTTCGATTGTATTTAGAGACCGTATTTTTTGTCAAAGTTTAGCATATTAAGGAATTTATTTTTCTAAAGAAAATATTTTCCTTTTCACCAAACATGTACGCGTAACTTGAGTGGCAGTATTTGGAGATAAATTTTGCTGCTGGGACCAGCTTGTTACCTTAGGGACCAAGTTTGATTTTTTTTGGGAAGGTAGATGGCGTAGAGATGGAATTAAGATTTTTATTGGTGGATTCAAAATATATAAAATAGACAGAAGAAGAAGCCAAAGGTTCAATAGGTATCATATTTATAAATTATATATAATAAGATAATTTTTCATCGAAAAGAGTTCGAATGAATCTCTCGTACCTTATAAGTTGTCTAAGTAGGAATTAGGATTATTCTTTTAACTTGACCTCTCGACAACAAGCTAAGGTCCTATTTGTGATCGATGCTAGCTTAAGAAATCAATTTACATCAAATTACTCAATAATAACGTCGTTTAGTTTTAATATTTTTTTAATTACTATAATAAAATAATAATTGTAAAAACAAATAATATGACCTTTTCTCCCTTTTTTGGGCGTTTTTTCCACTAAATTTGTAAATGAAAAAGCTAAAAAAAAAAATCAATACATGATTAAGTGGAAAGAAAAAAACGGATGAAGAAGAACTATCTTTTCAATAAGTTGTAATCATAAATCAGAAAGAGAAAATATTTGAAATTCAAAAATAGAGTGATGGAGATAATTGGTGATACCATGAAGTGATTTTAGGAGTGAAAAAAAAAAAAAAACTTTGGAGATAGTTTACAATGATGTATTCGGAAAAGTGTGAGAAATTGTGAAAAAGAGGGATTTTTATAATTTTTTTAGAATGATAAAGAATAATAAAATATAGGGTAAGGATGTACAGTTAGGTAATTTTTCTATAATGTATTGGACAATGACATAATTAAGGCCCCATTCCATCGATTCGTGGGGTTAGGATTGGATATTTAGAGATCGTGTTTCTTTTTTGAAATTTATTTTTCTAAAGAAAATATTTTCCTTTTTTCGTGGAACATGTAGTCCTTAATTTTGTCTGCGCGCAACTTGAGTGGCAGAATTCGGAGATAGAATTCGCTCCTGGGACCAGCATGTTGCCTTGGGTCATATATTATTTAAAGCAAAAACACGAATGATTAATTATAACTTTTTGAAGGTAGGGTAGAATAATAGCGGAATCAAAATTTTCACTGAGGTAGAGGGTTTATATATGAGAAGTAAACATAAAAAATAAATAGAAGATTTCATCGAAAATAATTTGGATGAACCCTTTAATCCTACCTAGCTCTACTCGTGATGGATGTTGTGGACAGTGTGAGGGTATATGTGTAGCTTAAGTATATGTAGGAATTAGGATGATTGTTTCAACTTGACCTCTCGACAACAATCTAAGGTCCTATTTGTAATTCTATCTTAAGAAATCAATATACATCAAATTTCTCAATTATAAACTTGGTATGTTCGAATATATTTTTTAATTATTATACTAAAATAATATCATAAACAACATATTATGGCCAAAACTTTGACAAATTTTATAACTAAATTTCACCCAAAAAAACTACTTGTATTATCTATGGCCAAATGACTCCTAAACTTTGACTTGGCCTTGGCGTGATTTTAGTTTGTTTTTTATTCTCTAATTTACTAATCGAAAATCAGTTGACCAAATTGGATAAATGAAAATTGAAATGTCGGGAGTGAATTTTTTTAAATTTATTTTAGTTGTGTCATCTTTGAATACGGGGGAGCAGAAAGTGATGGAAGAGGCTAATTTTTTTTAAAAAAAATCTTAGATTAATTCGTAGTAGCTATGTGTCATTCTTTCATAAAATATGTTGATCAAATTAATGAGAGTGAAGTCCAAACACTTTATTTTGTTACTAGTTAGTCAAGAATAACTCATATAATACATTTTGACAAGAGTTAAGAGGTCGAATTACTTGAACAAGGTCATTAAAGTGCCAAAATAAAAGATGAAAATCAAATTTGAGGGTATATTTATATTTTTGGCCTTTTAAAATTGACTATTCTAAATTGTGATCTAAGATTTGACTTCTTTTTTTTTTGAAGTACAAAAGTAGGTAAAACTACTTTTTCAATATTCCGTTTGAATAATTCAAAATCTCGATAGTTAGTTATCTCACAGTCTTTTGAATAAAAAATGAGGTTGTTGAAGGCGTACTACTGTAGGTGCTTTATTTTGTAGTAGGAATCGATCGAGCTCAATAAATTTTGTATTCTTAACATGAAATAATGTATTCATGAACAAGCTTAATTAGCTTATTACTGCTGAAATTTCTGATAAATGGACGAAAGAGTACAAAACCAAATTCAAGTATGTGATCATTTAATAAATCAAATTCCACGTACTAAAAAAAAACTAATAATGATATTCTTTTTTCATATAAATAAACCTTGGATCTACGTGTTTCCTAATTTTGTAGCAATCACGGAGAATTAATTTGGAGTCTAATTCAACTTTTTTTTAAAAAAAAATCAAATGCGAGACTCTCTAGAATGTCTAACGCGAGATAACAATTAGTTTTCTCCATTAATGTGAGCTAGACTCTCTAGATAATGTCTAGCTAGACGCTAGAATGTTCTTGATTTTGTAGCAGAATCCTAGGAGGGAGTTGTAACGGGATGTACTTTCTTGAATATTTTAGTGAACCAACCACCAGAAGAAGAAGACGATTTTTCCAACCGATCCTTACAAATAATTTCATGTGTTGTAGCTTCTTCCTTCTCCAATGTCTTCATCCTCTCCTTGTAAAGCATTTTCATGGCATAAGTCTCAACAAGATAAGTACTACCCGACATGCTTGATATATATGTAATTTCTATGTGAAGCAAGAATTAATATTTCAGATTTTAGCAAAATATAAGGAAGAAACTTAAAATGGAGATATTGATATTGGGTTCATCAATATTATTATTATGGTATTTATAGGCACAAATGGGAATGAGCTTAGAAATTTCGTGGCATTGCAATTTGCATGCATTATTCATTTGGTTTGGCTGTTTTTGTTGAATTTTTTGGTATGACTGTTATGTTTGACGACCTTGAAGCCAAAGTAAATTGACTAATTAATTAACTTTCTTGTAGCCAACACAATGAATAGGAATTATTATTATTGGTCCATATTTTCGTGGAACTCTTCTATTTAATTTGAGCCATACATCGTATCAATAGATAATATTGGACAATGACTGTACTTTAGGCCCTACCATATTGTGACATACTATAATTAAGGCTCATTACTAATTTTCTTTCCTAGTCATCGTTGCTAGAAACAAAGGTTTTTTTCCAATTACGAATCAGTGATAAATTTATATTGAATAAGATTTTTTTTCTTCATTGTTTTCCACCAAAAACAACTCATTAAAAAAATGCACGGTGAAAAACAAGTTCACATGCACTGAAATAATGTAAAACTTTCTAATTATCTTTTTACTGATTCAATCTAAATATTTGTGGCAATGTTAGTTATATTAGAACTAGTATAACCTCTATGGGGGTTAGTTATAAATGTACGTTGACCTGTGTGTTAGCATGTGGACTAAGGATTTCGTGCTTGCAAGACTAGAGGTTAATTCAGTGATTTGAGGACTTCAAAATTCATGTTCTATGTTCCAATTTGGAAAAATTACCTAAATACACATCTTATTTTACCATTATCTCTAAAATTCCCAATTATTTTTAAAAAGTTCAAAAATCCTCTCTCGGATACATTACTCTCCTCTCGCTGATACATCCTTATCCTCCTCTCTGATACATCTCTCTCCTCTCTGATACTTCCCTCATCTATGTATCTGGATGTCCAATGATGTATTCGAATGTCCTATCCCCTCTCTAATACATCCCTCCCCTCTCGGATACATCCCTCACCTATATATACGAATGTCCAGTGATGTATCTGAAAGTCAAGTGATGTATCCAAAATTCATTAATTTTAAGGGATTTAATTTGTAATTTGAAAAAGAGTAGGGAAATAATGCAATTAGCTCTTAACACTATGTGATTTATGTAAAATATACTTCAAATTTTAGGCACCATTTTTATTTTCGAACCCCTACATACAATTTGTGTGGGTACCAATTAATTCCTTGAATATTTATAATATGGAAATTTTAATTTATGGTAAAAGATTTTGTCAAAGACAATTTTATTTGGATTCGGCTCCTCTCCATTTTCCTTCTCTCCATTTTCTCCAAGTTCTTGCTTAGATGTGAAACACATGTCATAGATAAAAATTAATGGCTAAGATTTAATTGATTAAAATAAGATTCTAATTATGATTTAGATAATTA
Source organism: Solanum verrucosum (assembly GCF_900185275.1). Lineage (NCBI taxonomy): Eukaryota > Viridiplantae > Streptophyta > Magnoliopsida > Solanales > Solanaceae > Solanum > Solanum verrucosum. Next base: position 2,685,201 of record NW_026019954.1, read on the forward strand.
ATATTTCATAAGAAAAATAATAATAACATTATCATAAGTCATAACAATATAATATCTTGTCCATAAATATATTATAAAAACTTTTTCTCTTTTCTATTTTTTTTCCTACGAGTATTTATCTTCCGTTTTTTTTTAAAAAAAAATTGAGTAAGTATTAGATATCAACTTTGAATTCTCTTTAAAACTAGTTTACATATAATTAATAGCAAAAATAATCGCACGGAAAAAAAATTAGAAAAAGAGAAATTATTTTATAATATATTTATGGACAAAACAGAAGATAATACAAGAAAGAAAAAGATTAGAAAAAAGGGACTTTTTAAAATAATATATTTATGGACAAGATAATATATTGTTATGATTGTGATATTGTCATTTTTCTTATGAAATATTAATTATCTAAGTTATAATTAAAATCTTATTTTAATTCAATTAAATCTTAATCGTTAATTTTTACCTATGCCGTGTGTCTCACATTCAAGCAAGAACTTGAGGAAAATAGAGGAAAGAGAAATGGAGAGGAGCCCGATCCATTTTATTGTGCAATTTTGAATCCGATGCCTTTACATAACCGATGATAAGTATTGAATTATTTTTCCACCCTACTATATATAACTTTGGTGGTAATTGTAACCTTTTCATGTGAAATGATCGACTATTAAAATGCGATAATACGTAAGAATTTCAGTATTTCCCATTACATTATTTTGAACAGATAGACTTGTTTATTTACTCTTTCATATGCTTAGATATTAAAATAAAACCGACGAAAAGAAGAAACATACTCTTTTCGTTTCAATTTATTTGTTCCATTTCAATTTGACATGAAATTTAAGAAAGTAAAAGAAAAATTTTAAATTTAAAATGTGTAAATATATTAAATATCAGTTAATCTTGTTCTTTTAACCACGTCACCTGCAAATGCAGACCCATGTTTGAGGTAGGGGGGTTTCCATTATTCCATATAGGGGTGTATATGACCGGGTTGGTTTAGGTTTTTCAAATATCAAACCAAACTATTTGTGTAAAATTTTTAAATTTATAAACCAAATCAAACTAATAAAATTCGGATTTTTTCAGGTTTTTCAACCTCGGGTTGGTTCGGATTTTTCAAATACCAAACCAAACCATTCTGTCGAATTTTTTAATTTATAAATCAAACCAAACTAATAAACCTCAGATTTTTTTCAGATTTTTGGATTTTTTCGGTAAAGTTTGCATACAAACATATAATTAACTTGTGCTCCAAATATTTCTTTAGTCCAACCAAAATACAATTATCTAAGGTGTTTCTTAAGAAAATAACACAAAATATGAGATGAGTGATGACACTAAAATATTCAATAAAAAATAATAATGAAATCATTACATAAATAAATATTGCAAAGTCATAATGAAAGTGATCATAATTTTAAAGTACTAAATCATGCTAAAATAAGTATAATAAGTATTAGTTACATTACTGTAACACCCCGACTTTCTAAAATGTCTAAATTAACTCGTATCTTCGTGGAAAGACAAGAAGGGTGAGTAATAAATTAAAAATGATGTGGTATGTCATATTTTAAATGTTCAAGGGTTGTATCTCAAGTTTTGAAGTTAAGTAAGTGGCAAAATAAAGTTGGCGAAAGTTATCGTAAGTTCCTTTTTAAAGATTTGTCTAAAATTTGGGTCAACTGTCTTGGATGTTTTCTCCCAATATATAAAGAGTTAGAAGGCCTATCACCCATTAAATCGAATGCCTACGAGTCTAGTTTGCAACGCACAAAACCCCGTATCAAACCAACATTAGAGCAAAAAGTTGTGAGGGTTTTACTAGGGACTGCCGAGGCGGAATCCGGGTCGGGTCAAAAATATGGTATGTCGGCTTATTTAACGTTTTAAGCCATGAAAATATTCCATTTCAGTTCCAAACCAGAGAGAAAGCTTAAGAGAGAGTTCCTATGGAGTTCTAGCATGATGAAGGTTAGTTTTTGAAGATTTCTACCATTAAACATTGCCCCCGTGCCTGGAAACGTAATCCCTACACGTGGCAATCAGTTTTCCCTTCTATTAGATGTGTTTGGAGCTGGTTTTTGAAGATATAAATTTGTAGTTATTGGTGTTTCTTCAAGGTTTACACTTGGTTAACTAAGGTAATCATTTCGGGACCCTTTTATGGTTGTTTTTATGAATTTCTACGGACGTTTCGACAAGTTGGGGTAATATGGCAAATCTGCCGATTTAAGATTAATTCGAACTGTTTATAGGTGCGTACCAGCTGTGTATATATAGTATTTGCGAAGCTTAGGACATAAGGAACAACTTTCGTGAAGGAACTATGGTCTTTCGACGTTCATTGGAAAGGTATGTTAAAGTTATTCCCTACTTACGACATGTTTCCTTAAAGCTTAGGAGCAATGTAATTGGGTTGTTATCCTTGTTACACTTGTAGCCATTATTGTTGATTGTTGGCTGCTCGAGTTGATATAATCCTCCCTTATCGAGATTCTTATTCAGTTAGTAGTGTCCATGTGTTGGACACTACTTAGAGGCTATTTGTATAGGTTGCTTATAACTAAATTGCTCGCTTTTAGCAATTGGATTGTTATTGTTGCCCTTGGGGCTATTGTGGTTAGCTGCAGGAATGTGATCTATGCCTAGAAGGGCTATGTTCTGCCTACAGGGTTATATGGATGCCTAAAAGGACTATGAGTTGCCTACGGGGCTATATTGATGCCTAGAAGGGCTATGAGTTGCCTACAGGGCTATATTGACGCCTAAGAAGGCTATGTGCTTCCTACAGGGCCATGTTGTTTCCTAAGAGGGCTATGAGTTGTCTATAAGCTATGTTGATGCCTAAGAGAGCTATGTGTTGCCTATGGGGTTATATTAATGCCTAAGAGGGTTATGTGACTGCCTATGGGGCTAGGGGACTACCGATAGGGGTATATAGGCTGATTGGCACCTTCCGGGCTAATGGGGGCCTGAGTAGGTGGTCTTGTGTGCTGTTTGTACCTGTCGAGCTTATGGGGGCTTGGGTAGGTTGTTGTTTTATTATTTTTGATAAGTTTAGATTTAGGCGTAGGTCAATACACTTATCTTATCCTTGATTTATTTATCAAATTATTCCAGTATATCAGAATACCTCCTCATGATCTATTGCCTTTCATACTCTGTACATTATTTTGTACTGACGCCCCATTGCCTTGGGGGCGCTGCATTCATGCATGCAGGTCCTGACAGACGACCGAGTAGACCTCCTCAGCAGCAGGATTGACTTTTATCCGGTTGGCTAGCCCTTTCCTTCGGAGCTGCCAGAGTTGGGAGGTTTGTTACCTTTTGTTGTATATATCTTTATGGGTAGGCTGGGGCCCTGTCCCGCTAATCTTTACTACTCTTAGATGCTTGCAGACTAGTGTGTGGGGGGTATAGCTACGTTATGGCAATACTGGCCTATGTTGTTGGTTTGTTGAATCTTGTGAGTTGTTTGATGTATTGTAATGATATATACCTGCTTTTAGTTTTGGTATAGATATCATGGTGGCCTCGATGGCCCAATCAGGACTTCTGTGATAGTTGACTATTTATTTATATGATCTCTTGGGAGTAGCTCTTTCTTTTATAGATCAGTTGACAGGGGCCTTGCCAGCCGAGGGCTTAGTTTTAAGCCGAGATATACTTGTTTATTTTCTTGATTGTGTGTGGCTGCCATGCGCTAGTAGCAAATGGTTCAGCAGGGTCGGCTCGGGCCTGAGTTTTGGCATTAGGAGCCAGTTGCTCCCCTCGAGTTTGGGGCGTGACAATTACTAAATATTTAAGGAAAATTAAAATTAGATTATGTATTTTAATTGTCTAAACCAATGTAAAACTAAAGAACAAATATTCAATATTATAGTCATTCTTAGTGTTGAATTGATTTTCTTTTTGCATTAGTATTAATTTGATTTTGATTTAAGTTTTATTATAATTTTCAACATCTATGAACTATAATCTTTATTGGACCATTCCGAATTCTAAGTTTTAAACTTGAAACAATATATTAAAAGATAAAAACTATGAAATAGTATAAGAAATATTTTAAAATTATATCAATGTAAATATTTTTATGTATAAAATAAAATTTTAAAATTACATATATAATGTCGGGTTGGTTTGGTCTCGGGTTGGTTTTTTTAAGTTAAAACCAAACCAACCAAAAATAGTCGGGTTTTTTTTCCAATACCAACTCAAGTCAAACCAAACCACTAGTCGGGTTTATAATAATGCATTATTAATCACTATTGACAATTATCACCATATATAGTCACTAGTAGTACTCTATATCGTCCACCACTATCAACAATCATCATCGTCAATAACTATCACTATCAGTCATCACCACCAACTTTTAGTTTACTGTAAACCACCAGCTATTATGTACCCACAGACTACAACACTACACATTTTAATTGGTCTAAACTGATGAATTTATAATGTTAGGATTTGAGAGAGAGAATCTACAACCTTTATATGTGATTTTTCTAAAAGCAATACTGGACATATTATGAAATCTTATAAGAATTTCTTTTTATTAAATACATAATTTTTAAATTATCGTACAAGAATTTAATTTACGGTAAAAATTCAATATTTAGTACTTATTAACTTTACATTACCGATTTCGAAAGCTCATTCTGCTTTTGTTGAATGTTTTGATCACTTTCTATTTTATAGGGTGCTTAAGAAATCATAAATATATAAGAATAATTTTACTAATTCACCTCTTAAAAAACTTCTTGGGAATTATACAAACAAATGTGAGCACTTTCAAAAAGAATTAATTGCAAGGTGAACAATTAATATGAGATAACTATTTTAAAAATTAATTAAAGCTTTCTTGATTTAGTAAGGTGAACAACTAATATGAAACAACTATTTTAAATAAGGTGATCAACTAATATAGAACGAAGAGAGTATATGTCAGTTTGATAATCTTGGAGCCTAAGTAAATCGAATTTGTAGTCAACATGAATAGGAATTATTTGTCCATATTTTCTTGGAACTCTTCTTCAATTGAATTTGAGCCAAACATCCAATCAGTAGATAATATTGGACAATGACAGTACATAGGCTGCCCATAACAAAGCCATCGCTACTCTCCCTCTCTCTCCCTATCTTGATCGTTACTCTCCCCTCTCTCTACCTATCTCGATCGTTACTCTCCCCTCTCTCTCCCTATCTCGATCGCTATTCTCCCGTCTCTTATCTCTTCGCGAATAAATAAAGACCATGTATTTTTTGTTGCTTATATTTGTATACACCGAATAATATTCATCGATACAATCTATATTCACAACCTAAATGTGTATATGAATACAATGAATATACTCACATGCCACCTTTTTTTTTTTTGCCTAACATCTTGCTATAAATGATAAATACCTAAACTATAAGTTTATAACCATGAATTATTAATTAATCTATATCTATCTATACTACCTTAAAAGCATGAACTCCCAAGCATGAATGTTGAATTACTATAATATCCCTAATTAAAAATACTCAATTTATTTAATTATGTTATAGTAAAAGTTGATACCTTTTCACATTAATGGATTGTGACTTTTGCGATGAGTTGTGACTTTTCCAAAGGGTTGTGACTTTTTTGACGGGTTATGACATTTCCGATGAGTTGTGACGTTTCCAAAGGATTGTGATTTTCTCAAAGGGTTGTGACTTTACCAAAGGGTTGTGACTAAGTCAAAGGGTTATGTCTTTTTCGATGATTAGAGACTTTTTTGAAGGGTTGTGACTCATCTAATAAGGCACAATCAGAACATATTCATACTAATATTTGTTATCTATAAATATAGGGGTTTCCTCTCACTTTTAAACTACAATTTTTTCATGTTTTATACTCTTCTTCTTCTTCTTGAAAAATCTCAATTGTTATTTGCAATAGTTGATTAAGTTCGGAACCCAACGAAATTTGAGGTACCACATAAGAAAGAGATGGTGAAAAAATTGTAGCAAATCATTCATCAATTCACACTAATATTTTCCTCATCACATACATACATCAATATTATTTATATTATTTTGAACATTAATACTCTTTTAATTAACGTACATGTTTTATTCATTAAAAAAAAGATCCTACTAATAGTCACATCAATTTCTACCTTCATGTTTCTTCGGTCATAAATCACAACCATTCACTCCTTATAAATTCTTGGGGATCTCTTTTCTGTGACAATTTGAGATCATTTAAAATTTTCATAAATGATTCATCCCCAATCCATTGATATGTTTTGCCGAAATTCTTAGCATAGGAATTTAGGTATTGACTTTCTATTAAAGAAGAAAAGAAGAGAACAAGGAAATATGCAATTATCTATGAATTTTGCTTCACACAGAAATCTTCTATATATACTGCGCGGAAATTTTTATTTATTTTTCTTATTTTGTTTCTTGAATAATTTCTTTTGTGTTTTCATTCGAGAGAGAATTTAAATACACACATTGTTGATTATTTTTTCTAATAAAATAAATAGATAAAGATGTGGAAGAGACAATAATAATGAACAAATACAAAAGAGACACATGATTGAGGTAAAATATTTCTTTTTTGTATTTCCATTTCTTATTCTTTTAACATCAAATGAAGTTTCTTCCAAATTTTGCTAAAACATCGGGCATCAACGTAGTCCATTGAATTAGTAGTTTTGATGTTAAGTCTACTATTTCAAAAATAGATTTTCACTTTTATTTATAATATGATAATCTAAGCATGATAATAGTTATTTTTTAATATATATGTAAGTAAAAATAAACGGAGAAAGTAAAGTATTGGTGGCAAGAGATTTCAATCAAATGAACACTAGGGTGAATATATCATGAACGTATATTTTCGCCTTCCTTCTTTATTGGCTATGAATTGATCCACATATTTTTACTTTTTTATATTTATGTTGAGTATGATTTTTTAAGTATGAATTTTCTGTTATTTTGTGTTCATTTTGATCTAAGAAAATGTTATGTCACACGATACACTTTTTTCTAGCTATATAAAAATGATAAAAAAAATAGTGATTAATCATAAAATGATCTTAAATCAAATTAAAGATTCTATAAATAATACTTTAAATTTTATTCTTCTTTTAATTTTTTAATTGAAAATGTTTAATGTTTTATATCACAATAGAACATCTATAATATACTAGATACTCTCATAAGATAATATCTATATGATATCTATGCGGCAAATAAAGGATAATTTTCATTAGAACTAACTATTGACATAATATATTTTTCTCTATAACATTCTACTTATAAAAGTATTGACATTCACTATATAAGTACAATTTTTATTTTTGTAAAATTACATCTATATCATAGCCTTACTCAAATATTAATTGAATAATAATATTTTGTAAAAGATATATCATGTTTAAAGATAAAATATTAAAATATTTATGACAATCGTTCTTAGTGTCATGCACATATTAAATTTCAAGTATTAATATTTAAGAGAATAATTGTACTTAAATGGTGTCCATTATTTACAGTCATAACCTCATGAGGAAAAGTTATTGCTGACAATTTTTTTTATCTTCATATTATTTTTCTCTTTTGTTGGTTAAGTTTGTTTACCAAATTGAGTAAAGTAAAGAACAATACTATTCAAGAAATATCACTTTCCCCCCATATTAAATTTTTTTGAATGCATTTTGAAATGTTTCAATGATATTTGGTCATTTTTATCTCAAAAAATAATTAACTCTATGAAAATCTATATTAATCATTTAAAAGCACTTGTCCAATATTCTTTCAGTTATAGTTATTTACTAAAAAACTTTAATTTAGTAATATTAATTTTATTTTATAACATCGTATGCCGTGAACCTAGTAATAATAAAAAAACTCAAACTGTAGTCATTTTTTGAAATACCTCAATAATTTTTTTATAAGTATTACTTTTATTTTGTAGTTTCAACCACATATTTGCCCCAATGGATTAAATTTTGAAATTTCTAATTCTTACTTTACTCATTCGAAATTCCCACAACCCTTTTTCCCTTGAATGGTAGCTTCAGCAATTTGAGAGATTCAATGTCAAAGAAACAAAAGAACAGAGTCCCCGGAGATGGAGTGGAAACTGTTGATTAGTGTAAGGAGCTAACAAACTATATGGTGTGAAGTGATTTGTTAGTTAGTTAGAAGAAAGCTGATGTGGCATTAGTTAATTACTAAGAGCTAGTTGAGTAGTGCATGTATATATAGATAGTTAGAATGGTGTAATCTTTTTTAAGCTGTCTAGATTCAATGTAACAGAACTCTCTCTGAATAATATCTTCCTCTTCTTCTTCAATTTTCCCTCTACTTTTCTGTAAATCTGTGTAGCTTAAACTCCATCTATGGAGTTATCATGGTATCAGAGCAGGGCCCGTCTCACCCGATGTTGGGACCCCCAAAATCAAAATTGCCCACGCACCAGATGCTAAGCATTGAGCGTGAGGTGGGGTGTTAAAGAATGACAAAAGTCTCACATCGGTGGTTAATGAGATGAATGGACTCCTTATAAGACTTGGGTAATCCTCCTCCCTTTGAGCTAGCTTTTGGGGGTGTGAGTTAGGCCCAAGACCTAATTTAACATGATATCTGAGTTAGGCCCAAGACCTAACTTAACATGGTATCAGAGCTGCGATCGTAGCTAGTTTAAAGGTATAAAATCGACTCCTGATGCTCAAATTCACCAATAGTCAAAGGTGATTTAAAAAAAAAGCATCCAAAGTCGTTGTAATGGCAATTGGTGGTTCAAGTGAAAGTGACAGAGTTGATAATGGTGGAGCTGGTAATGGTACTACTGGCACAACCTCGTTTCCATTGATTGATCATAATCACCCACTCTATCTTCAACATACTGATACTCCAGGTAGTTCCTTAATCTCACTACAACTAACAGATTCTGAGAACTATGCTCTATGGAGTAGATCCTTTAGGATTGGACTGGCAGGTCAAAGCAAATTAGGATTCATAGATGGTAGGTTTCCTAAATCTAAATTTGAAACTGAGTTACATGATCAATAGGAGAAATGTAACGTAGTAGTGCTAAGTTGGATAATGAATGCTGTCAGGCCTGGGTTGATTAGCTCTGTTTTATATGCATCAGATGCAAGGAAAGTATGGCTTGATCTGAGGGAACGTTTTGATACTATTAATGGTTCTAGGATTTTTCAATTACATAGAGAAATTCACACTCTTGCTCAAGGCACTATGTCTATTGCTAACTATCACTCTAAGTTGAGGGATCTTTGGGATGAATATGACTCCCTGATGCCCTGTCCTTGTTGTCCTTGCCCTGAATCTAAGAAGTTTGGAGAGCACTGTGACTATCATAGATTACTACAGTTTTTGATGGGGCTAAATGAATCTTACTCTCCTCCTAGGAGTCAGATTCTAATGATGAGCCCTATTCCTACACTCAACAAGGCTTATGCACTCTTAGTTGATCAGGAAAGTCAAAGAAATCTTGTTGTGAATTCTACTACTTCTGGTGTAATTGAAGGCACTGCATTGTACTCTCACAGAAATGGAGCAAGTATATCCAAAGGTTCTTCCATTAGTACTTATTCATGTAATGCTGCACATGGATATGGTCCTCCAAGTGGAGGTTACAGTAATGGTACGGGTCCTTCATCCTTTGGTAACAAAGCTAGAAAGACCTTCTTGCAGTGTGAAAATTATGGTTGCAGAGGTCACACCAAAGATCAGTGTTATAAGATTATTGGTTATCCTGCAGACTTTAAGTCTAAAAGAAAGCCTCTCAACTCATGAGTGTATGCAAATCAAGCTGAACTTGCATAGAACAATGGATCTGAGGTTAGAGGAAACACTAGTTAAGGCAAATGTGCTACAAGTGCAAATTCACACTCAGGAGCTTTCTTTACTCCAAATCAATACCAACAAATTCTGCTGATGTTGTCTACTCATGGAAATGATTCTACAGCTCAGTCCTCTATCAATGTAGCTAATGTTACTGATGTAGGTAGTTCTCTTCAAGCCTTCTTATGTGCATATGAAGGTTGTCGATGGATAGTAGACACTGGATCCACTCATCAAATCACATTTAAGTTGAATATTCTAGACAATGCTAAGGCAGTTCACACTCATGCAGATAGTAATGTTCATCTACCTAATGGTAAGGTGGTTCATATATCTCATGTTGGCAGAACCTGTGTATTAGCTCACCAACATATATCCAATGTTTTGTTCTTGCCTGATTTCAAGTTTAATCTCTTGTCAGAATCCAAGATCACTAAAGAGCTACATTGTATGGTTGGTTTCTTTCCTGATTTTTGTATATTTCAGGACCTTTCCACTGGTCAGGTGAAGGGGATTGGTAAAGAAGAAAATGGACTCTACATACTACAGGGAGGACCAAGTCAAGCTCCAAAGAAGCTGGTCAATAGTAGTAGAGGTCTTGATCAGTGTAATAAAATTGTTAATTTTGTTGCTCAGTCAGTTTGTATTGATGTTTGACACAAAAGATTAGGTCATGCTTCTATTAATATAATAAGGCGACATGACTCCCTTAGGAATTTAAGAAGTAATGGTCATTCTTATTGCACTGTATGCCCTCTGGCTAAACACACAAAACTCTCATTTCCTATTAGCTCTCATGTGTCTAAAAGTGTATTTGAACTACTGCATTGTGATGTTTGGGGGCCTATAGGGTACCAACTCATAACAATAAAAGATACTTTGTTACAAATGTGGATGACTTCAATAGATATACTTGGATCTATTTAATTACTTCTAAAGCTGATACCATTGTGGTGCTAAAACATTTTCTTCTTCAAGTTCAGAATGTATTCTCCACTAAGGTTAAGACCTTGAGAATTGATAATGGGTGTGAGTTCTTCAGTACTGCTGTTAAAACCTTATTGAGTGAGTTAGGTATTGTTCACTAAAGTACATATGTTTATACACTTCAGCAAAATGGGATTGCTGAGAGAAAACACAGAACTATTCTAACTATGGCCAGATCTCTCAGATTTTAGGCTTCTATACCACTCAAGTTTTGGGGTGAGTGTGTCATAACTGCTATTTACATATTGAATAGACTTCCATCTAGGCTTTTTGCTTACAAGTCTCAATTTGAAAAACTTTATATGCATCGTCCATCATTATCTCATATCAAGGTATTTGGTTGTCTATGATATGCTGCCTGTCCAAATGTGCAGGACAAGTTCTCATCTAGAGCTATTCCTGCCGTGTTTATGGGTTATTCTTCCACACAAAAAAGGTATTTACTTTATGATTTGCATGCTCATTCCTTCTTGGTCAATATGAATGTAGTCTTTCAGTAGCATTTGTTTCCCTTCAAACATCTACAAGTTTCTTCCAACCCAATGTTTCCAGTTCTTGATATGTTACCACCTGAAGATACTCCCTAACAATCTACAACCTTTGTGTCCCCTATAACTGAGACTCCTGAATTATCATCACTAGGCTCTCCTCTTACTTCTTTTCCTACAGTTGAACCACCTAGGAGATCAGGCAGGGCAAATAGACCTCCCTTATGGTTACAGGATTTTGTGACACACTCTGAGAGTAATGGTTGTTCCTATCCCTTGTCCAATCAGATCACCTATTCTCACTTGTCTTCTGGCTATCAACACGTGTTACAAGCTTACTCCGCTGTGAGTGAACCTACTTCATTTAAGGAATATGCTGCTGATCATGCCTGGGTGAAAGCCATGGAACTGGAAATAGCTGCATTGGAGAGTAATAAGACATGGAGTATTATCGACTTACCACCTGGTAAGAAGCCCATTGGTTATAGGTAGGTGTATAAAATCAAGTTCTTAGCTTCAGGTGAGGTGGAAAGATTCAAGGCTCGCTTGGTTGCCAAAGGTTATAGTAAAAAAAAAGGGGTTGATTATGGAGAAACCTTCAGCCCTGTTGCAAAAATGGTGACAATCAGGGCTGTTGTAGCTCTTGCAGCTTCTAAAGGATGGTACATCTATCAAATAGATGTCCATAATGCCTTTCTGAATGGGGACTTACTAGAGGAGGTGTACATGGACTTTGCTAGACATGGGGAGTGTAAGAAGGTCTGCAAACTAAATAAGTCTTTATATGATCTAAAGCAAGCACCAAGGCAGTGAAATGTGAAATTAACTGAGGCATTAATACAGATGGGGTTTAAACAAAGTCATTATGATTACCCATTATTCACAAAGCATGTTGAGTGTGAAATTGTAGTTGTATTAATATATGTGGATGACTTATTGATCACCGGAAGTAATCCTCAACTTCTGAGCAGCACTAGACAGGACATTCAAATGAAGTTTAAAATGAAGGATTTAGGGGAACTAAAATTCTTTCTGGGAATTGAGTTCTCCAGGTCTAGTAAAGGTATCTTGATGACACAAAGGAAGTATGCACTTGAATTAATCTCTGACTCTGGACTAGGGGGAGCTAAGCATGCTTGCACACTACTAGAAGTCAACAAAAAACTTACCTCTCTTCAATATAATGAACAAATTCCGAATGAATGCACTAAAGATGACAAATTGCTTACAAATCCTACAGAGTATCAGAGGCTTGTAGAAAGACTTATCTATCTCGCCATGACAAGACCAGACTTGACTTTCTCTACTCAAGTTCTAAGTCAATTCATGCACTATCCTAAGCAATCTCACATGGAGGCAGCATTGAGAGTGGTTAGATACATCAAAGAAGCTCCTGGCTTAAGACTGTTGATGCCAACAGGTGACACTACACAACTTACTTTTTTTGGTAATTCTGACTGGGGAGCATGTTTGGAGACTAGAAGGTCAGTTACAGGGTATTTGGTAAAGCTGGGAGATGGGTTAATCTCATGGAAATCTAAGATGCAAGAGACAATGTCAACAAACTCGAAAACTTCATATCCTTTGTGGAAAACATTTTAACTCATTCAACTTGTTCCAAAATCAAAAAATTCAAACTCGATTTTCATCATACAAACTGGAAATTTCATTCGAAAATCAGCCAATGGCTCAATTTTGCTGTGGAAAACAAAGTAGAAGATGTTGCGTTAGATGTGCACTTATATTTTTATCCAAGTGCTGATGAACTCGCTTATGAATTGCCTTTAACTGTGTACACTTGTTCGTCATTGATTACATTGTATTTGAGCCATTGAGTGTTTGATAAAGGATTGAACATAGCTTGGAACTCTCTAAAGAGCCTAACTTTGGACTCAATAGAGTTAGAAGCTGATGATATTGTGATATTACTGTCAAGTCTTGAAAAGAAAGAAGCTACAACACATCAAAAATGTATTGACTAATGTATGTTGCACTTAGTGGGATAGTCGTGTGATCCTACTAGTACACTGTTGTTGTGTACTGTTACTGCACTTGCTCTTTATTTGTTGAGTACATGGCATCATCAGGTGGCTATTGATAGACTTCATCTAGGTGACTAATGATCGTGACCGGATTCAAGGGTGAGTCAGTTCTTTCAGACTGCCATGGATCTCTCTTGTTAAGTCCACTCTTTTTAGACTCAGACTTTTGTTTAAGATGTTGTTTAGTTTCGTGGTTGTACCCCTTGTTCTTAGACTTGTCGTTAGTAGAGTTTTGATACATTGACTTTCAGGTTCTACATTAATTCTTCCGCATTTGTTAGTTATTGTTGAACTTTTGTTAGAGTTTATGGAAACTCTATTTTCTTTTCTTAGTATTTGACTTATATGCCTTAGTTTTTAGATTGATTGTTTGGTTTGGGTTGTAGTAGTGGTTCTCAGAGGCGTATCCAGGATTTCCACAAGATGGGTGCACAATTACAAAAAAATGTATCTTAAATATAAATTTGATTGGTTTGACTTTTAAGTTTTTAATATGAACCATTAAATTTTAAATATTATAGGTCCAAAACATATAATGCTACTAGTTTTAAACTTTAATATACACATTTGATTTAATTATATAAAAAATTTACAGTGCTAATTATTTTAGGAATTTTCAATGTAACACGCTTGAAAATTTTGAAAGATTAAAGGAAAAAAACAAAAGAATAATTAGTTAAAACGCCAAAAGTGTAACCAATAACCACTTAGAAAGGTGTTAGTAAAAGACAAGATAGATATAAGATTTAAATTTCTATCCTCAGTTAGAGGGGTGCACCCAATAGACTTCATAGATAGCATGTAGAGTTTTAGAAGTCTGTTCATTTATTTTATTAAATGTTTTAAAGACTTAAGTTGCCTATTTTATGGCGAGTTGAATAATTTATTTTATTCAGAGTTTTTCATTTTAGTTAAAGCTTTGTAGTTGAGTTTCATGAATTTTTATTCAGTTTTTAAGCTTTGTATGCTTGAGTTTGGGTTTAATACCTAAGAGGTATGTATGCTTCCATAGTGTTGAGTTTGTTCACCCATACGCCAATCATGTTATTTTCAGTGAAATTTCATTCTTGAAGTTGAAAGATTAGAGTTCTTGATGAGTTCTTGAGAAGTGTTCTTGAAGTTCATCCTAAATTTTGTTGTGTTTTGATGATTTCTTGAGATGGAAGTGAGTGTTTTGAGGGCTGGATCCATGGGGTTTTTGTTTTGGTTACAAGAAGTGCTTCTTTGCTCGCTTGCAGCGCCTCGACTCGAGTTTCCGCTGTAGGATTGAGTGAGGTGACGAGAGCTGAAGCCAAGGTTCCTTGCTACGCTCCATAGATGTTCGTACGATTCTTGTGGATTTTGGGTGTGTTTGAATTCAGCCTCTCGTAAGGTCTTCAATCATCGTATTATTATATGATACTTTGAATGTGGGTTCACACATCTATATTTAAATATTTTATAAAAAATATAACATTACTATATATGATCTAGAGAGGGGAGCATGGGTTCACGTGAACCCACGGCACCCCCTCTAGATATGCCCCTGGTGGTTCTCCTACCGGATTGTTAATGTGGCTGTCAATCACGATGGTCTGGGTCGTGACAAGAAGGGTACTATATCACCCTTTGAATATAATAAATACAATGTCTTGAAAAATGTAATATGAAAATGACTATAATTAATGATAAGGGTAAATTAGGGACTAAAAATAAAATCATCCATGCATTTCATAAAGTTTGTTGGAAATCTATTTTTAGTATAGTGGACAAGTATTGTCTTATTGTTAGACAGAGGAGAGTAATATTATTCCTATTATTTATTGTTTCTTAAGGGGTATGCCTAGTCAACAGTGAACAACTATGGTGGTACAAAGTATCAAAATATGAAATCTACAATTAACTTCTTTAAACATATTTCATCATATCAGTCTGGTTGAATTTGAATCCATATATATAATTCCAGAAACATGATAAATAAAACAGAAACAAATAAATAAATAAAGTTTTGGCTTCAGAAATATCCCTAGCTAGAAGAGAACTCTACCGGCCGCAACTCATCGCCGCCGTAGTGTTAGGATGGACTCTCTTGAATATTAGTTTCATGGGAGAAAAACAATTACCACCACCTGAAGAAGACGAAGAAGAAGATGAATTTTTCAGCTTCTTAATATCATTATTATTGTCCATTTTCTTCATCACCTTTTCCTTGAATTGTTTCCTTGTAACATAAGCTTCTGCAAGATAAGCACTAGCACTCGCCATTATATTCAACAAGTTTGCTTAGAAAAGATTGTTAATAAGGCTGAAAATTTGGAGAAAATTGAGTATTGTTAATGGGGAATATAGTAATGAAGGTGTATTTATAGATAGATATTGTTCATTTATTTCATAGGCTTAGGGAATACGTAAAGAGTGACCCAATTTTTGGAGTCTATGAAAGCAACAGGTGAATGAATGATACTCATCTATTCCATATGAGGCAATACATACATATTAAGAAAAGTATTCGATGACATAATTTAAATCATAATTTTTAGTATTGCCCTTTGTAAATAGTGTAATAATTTTGTCTTCTAGAAAATATAAAACTTCAATAAATGAAAGGAAAAATATGAAAAAAATAAATAAATCAAACATTCATCTTAAACTTTAAACTATTTTGAACAACTAAAAAAATCCTCGAAAATCCAGATAATATGGAATAGAGGGAGCAAGTAAAATTTGACTTGGCCTTCCGCTCATTTTCTTTTACTTTTTGTTCGGAATTATGCCGTCAACAATGACGTCTCAACGTATTTCCAAAACAGGGAGTTTTTTTTTTAATTCTATATTATTTACTACTATTATATATACACATAATAAAAGATAGAATTTATTTAATTCCCTGAGTGTAAATTGGATATTGCATTAAAAACAAAGTTCCCACTAACAAACAGAAAGATCAGCAAATTTGGAATGTATTATTTAACAAGTTCTGGTTCAATAAAATCAAAGTTAAATCTTAAGGCCGAAGGCGATTTTAATATGAAAATAAAATAGTGATTTCAGTTTTGGTTGTATTTGCTAAGGAAGTGATCTCATTTTCGTTTGTTTGCAAGTGTTACTTAGAAATTCCTCTATTTAATAAAAATAACGATAGAAAAGAAAGATCACAAGAAAAATATTCTGCTTTAGTGGTTGAGCATCTCCGTTATTAATTGGGAGGTAAAGGAGTCGAGTGATGCGGAAATGTAAATGGAAATAACACTATTGCTTCTTGATGAGATATGAGTGTGATGTAGTGAATAGTTGGTTAATTCACTAGATGATCAAGGGTAGTGTAGACATTTTGTATTGTTTGTTATAACTAATTCCTTTCAAGTTAGTTAGTTAGTTAGAAGATAGAATCTATAAATAGTATTTTTCAGCATTGTAACAGTTAGTCTTTGAGCTCAAACAATGAGAGTTTCTCTCCTTCAATGTTAGCTCCTTGTTAATGGATATTTTGTGTTAATTCAGCTTCGTTCATTTACGTTCATGATATCAGAGCCACACACAGTAATTACTGTGATAGGCGATTTCAATTGAGGATCATAGAATCGAGTTACAAATTCATCAGTTCGTCAGTTGATCAACAACTTTTACGCAAGTTCTTGGGTGAAATCTGTAGGTGATTGATGAGTAATTAGCTTCCGCAAACAATTGTTGATCAGCAGTGAATCAGGATGACGAATGGGAGAACAACTGCAGATTCGATTCAAGGCAACAATAGTGAAAATACAGGTGCATCAATGTTGATACCTAATTATGTAATTGGGAAATGTATTGACTACAATCATCCTTTTTTTCTTAGTCCTACAGATTTAAGTGGAGTGAATCTTATTTCGTTTCAATTACTTGGAATTGAAAACTAATCTCTATGGAATAGATCGATTACACTAGCATTGTTAGGACGCAATAAACTGGGTTAATTGATGGAACCTGTAGTAAAGAGATGTTCAGTGAAAATTTGTGGGGACAATGGGAGAGAGTGAATGTTATAGTACTATCCTGGTTGATGAATTCATTGTAAAAAAGTTTACTAAGTGGAATTGCATTTGCTACAAGTGTTTCTCATGTTTGGAGTGATTTAAAAGAGAGATTTGGTAGAGTAGATGGGTCGAGAACCTATAGTCTTTATAAAGACATTGTGTCACTGCAACATGGGACTGTTTCTGTTTCTGCGTATTACACTAAACTCAAGACCTTGTGGGATGAGTTTGGGCTGTAGTTCCTTCTCCTGGATGCAATTGTGCTAAGTCGAAAGATTTTGTAAATCACCTGAGCAGACAAAAATTGTGTCAGTTTTTAATGGGGCTTAATGAGTCCTATAATCAGGCTAGAAGTCAAATTTTAATGATGAATCCCTTACCAACTGTTAATCATGCGTATGCTATGGTAGTAGGAGATGAGAGTCAAAAGGCTATGGTTTCACACATTAGCAACATGGGGTTGAGTGCTGAGAGTATGGATTCTATGGCAGTGTACTCTAAATCTATTGTTGGTTCTACTTCAGGAGTAAATCAAAGGTTGAAAAGAAACCCCCTTCTCATTTGTGATTTCTGTAAATGTAAGGGTCATAGTAAAGAATTTTGCTACAAAATTGTGGGGTATCCTCCTGATTTCAAGTCCTAAAATAAAGTTCAAGGTGTTCATTCAGGCTACAACAATCCTGCTCCAGGTGGTGTTCATTCAGGTTACAACAATCCTGCTCCAGGTGGTGTTTCTTCATGCCACAATAATCCTGGCCAGGCTCATTTTTCTTATGGCATCAATACTAATGTGCATGAAGCATGATGGGATCTGATGTTTGCTACTGCACAAAGTGATCATATAAAAGCAGCAAGTCAAGCAGAGATGAATGTGAAACAATTACTGAAGGGTTGCACATTCACAAAAGTGTATGATCATATTCTTAGAGGTCTCACAAAACCAAGGCACTACAACATTTGAGAGCAATACCACTTTTGCTGCTCACACTGCAGGTAAATCCTAATTTGTTTCTAAGAACAATGAAGTGTGGATTGTAGATTCTGGTGCAACAAATCACATGGTTTCTTAGATGAACATGTTTATAAAAGGTTCTGTGTCAGAATTGCAGATTCCTAAAGTTGTATAACTGCCTAATAGGGGTACCACTCAGGTCACTCATGTTGGTTCTTGTGCATTAACATATATGAGTGTTATATCCAATGTATTTAACTTACCTGAATTCAAGTATAACTTGATGTATGTAAGTCAGTTGACAAAGGAACTTGATTGTTCAGTTACATTCTTCCCTAACTTTTGTATTCTCCAGGAGCTTTACAGTGGGAAGGTGAGAGTGGTTGGTAAATAAGCAGGGTGTCTGTATACTCAAGGTCCTGGAAGTGATGAAAAGAATACTGCACTAACAGTAGCTCAAATATCATCTGATATGGAATTATGTCATCAAAAGCTAGGACATGTGTCATCTATAGTACTAGCTAAAATGTTTGATTTGAATATCAACAGTATGTGTAAAGTTTCCAACTGTTTAGTATGTCCTTATGCAAAACAGACTAGACTTACTTTTCCATCTAGTAGTATCAAAAGTTGTAACAGCTTTGACTTGATTTATGTTGATCTTTGGGGTCCATACAATACGTCTACTTTTGATGGCAACAAGTATTTCCTTACCATTGTTAATGATTTTTCCAGAATGACTTGGCTCTTCTTACATGAATACAAGTTTGATGTGTGTGTGGCATTAAAGGTTTTTCTGCAATATGTTAAGAATCAATTTGCTAAACAAGTCAAGGTGATAAGATTTGACTATGGTACTGAGTTTGTAAACTCAATTTGTACTACAATGTTTCAGGATTTGGGTGTTATTCATCAAAGGTCTTGTCCTTATGCCTCTCAACAAAATGGGGTAGCTGAGAGGAAACATAGACAATTACTAAAAGTGACAAAGGCATTGAGATTTCAGGGTAAGATTCCATTGAAGTATTGAGGACATTGTGTTCTAGCTGCAGCCTATCTCATCAATAAAGTTCCTAGTAGTGTTCTTAACTATCAAAGTCTCATTATATGGAAGTAAGCCTAGATTGACACAGTTAAGAACTATTGGGTGTTTGTGTCTTGCCAAAAATCTAGCTAAACATGACAAGATGATGCCAAGATCTAAGTCTGCAGTACATATGGGGTATTTAGAGACACATAAAGGTTATGCTTTATTTAATCTCATTGCTAAGACATTCTTTGTGAGCAGATATGTTATATTTAGAGAGGATTTGTTTCCTTTCTCATAGATCAAGATGCCTGAAAGTCATTCCTTGTTTCAAAATCTACTGCCAAACTCAGTTGTTCTATTTGATACCTCCACTACTCAGTCATTTCAAACACCTAGTTCTATCAATGATGAACTATCATGTCTTGAAGGTTCATCTGTGTTACCAGATGTTGAGGTTATCTCTTCAGATATTTCTGCTCCAATTGAGGAACCAGTTCCAACAGTCACAGAAACTGGTATGCCAGCTGATCCATGGAGATCTACAAGAACCAAACATACCCCTTCATGGTTCAAAGATTTTGTCTCCTAAAAAATGCATTCAGAAGTGAAATATCTTGTGTGTAATTATATCAGTTAAAATCATCTGTCTCCTACTTATTAGTCATATATTGCTGCTACATCTTCAGTTAGAGAACCTACCACCTATTCAGAGGCTGTGAAGGACACTGGGTGGGTAGATGCTATGAAGGCTGAGATCAGGCTCTTGAAGATAATAAGACTTGGAAGATAATTGATCTGCTAACAGGAAAGAAACCTATTGGTTGCATGTGGGTTTACAAAATTAATTACAAGTCCACAAGAGAGATAGAAAGGTTTAAAGTTAGGTTAGTTGCTAAAGGGTATAGTCAGTTGGAAGGTATAAACTATCAAGAAACCTTTTCACCTGTTATGAATATGGTGACTGTGAGGACAGTGGTGTCTTTAGCTGCTTCAAGACACCGGCACATTCATCAAATGGATGTTTTCAATGCCTTTTTGCAGGGTGATCTTGAAGATGAGATTTATATGCAACTCCCTCAAGGCTTTGTTAGTCAATGGGAGAAAGTATGCAGACTAACAAAGTCATTATATGGGCTAAAACAGGCTCCAAGACAGTGGAACCACAAGCTGACTGAGGCTCTTACTATACTCAATTCCAAACAAAGTCAATATGATCATTCTCTATTTGTCAATAAGTCAGAAGCAGGTATTATTGTGGTGTTAATATATATGGATATATGATGATTACAGGCAGCAATTTGAAGTTAATAGAAAAGACAAAGTTAGAGTTGCAACAGGCTTTTAAAATGAAGGACTTAGGTGAACTAAAATATTTTCTACGCATAGAGTTCACTAGGTTAACAGAGGGTATATTGATGCATCAAAGAAAGTATGATTTGGAACTTATAGTTGAGGTTGAGATGTCAGTAGCTAAGCCTGCAGGTACCCCTATTGATGTTAATGATAAGCTAACCTTAAAACAGTATGATGAACATGAGAAAAGACATGGAGCTCCTGAAGATCCTTTAGTAGATTAGACAATGTACCAAAGGTTAATTGGAAAACTGTTGTATCTGAACATGACAAGACCAAACTTGTCTTTAAACACACAGAACCTGAGCCAGTTCTTACAACAACCAAAGAAATCACACATGGATGCAGCCTTAAGAGTAGTGAGATATCTGAAAAAACAGCCTGGACAGGGGTTACTGTTTTCTTGATCTTTTGATGAAGTTGTCACTGCATTTTGTGATGCAGATTGGGCATGTTGTCCACTTACCAGAAGATTAGTAACAGGTTATGTGGTTAAGATAGGTAACTCCTTGGTGTCGTGGAGGCAAAGAAGCAAACTATAGTGTCCAAGAGCTCAGCTGAAGCTAAGACTGGCAATTAAACAGGACCAGATCAACAGGATCGGTTTTACCGGAATCGAGACACGTTACCAAATTTATTTACCGGAATCGGATCTTACCGGAACCGGTTTTACCGGAAATTCCCAAAGGTTCCACCCGGTTCCTTAGTTACCAGATAGGAACCGGTTTGGACCGGATCGGAACTGGCTCTTACCGGATCATTGTGTACCGATATTTTTTTTTATTAACTTTAATTATTATATAATATTATATTGAAAAACTTCAATTTAAAACTTTAAACTTTAAAGTTTCAATTGAATTTAAAGTTTAAAATTGACTTTAAACTTTAAAGTTTAAAGTTTATATTGAAAATTTGAATTTAAAGTTTAAAATTGACTTTAAAGTTTAAAGTTTATATTGAATTTAAAGTTTAAACCTTAAAACTCAATTTTATATTAAAGTTTAAAGTTTAAACTAATATTAAAATAATTGAAAATTAAATTTGTAAAATGCCTTGGATAGTTGGATTAAATATAAAAGACTATTTTAAAAGAAAATCAAGGCGAATAGCCGTATATTTATTCAAATAAATAAATTGTACAATACAAATATTACAAAGAGACAAAGAGTACATAATCTAGGTATTGAATATTAATTATTGTACTAAGTACTAACTACTAACTACTAACAATTGAAACTTTTTTTAAAATCTTTTCGTAACTTTTGTATCATTTCAAAAGAAACATTTTTTGGAACTTGTATTTGTTGTTCTTCTTCCATTGCTTCCATGCCATCATCACTATTATCACCAAATATTTCATCTATTTCGTCTTCTATTTGGTTATTTAATTGTGGTAGTTCGGTATTTCTTCTTTAGGCATTGACCCAATCTCGAAACAACACCGATATTTCCAAACTATCCTTTGCTAATGAATATCAATGATCTCCAATCATAAATCTCGCTGCACTAAAGGCTTGCTTCGAAGCGACCGATGATGCTTGAATCGCTAGCACATCTCGAACAATCCTAACAAGGGTCGAAAATTGATTTTCACGATTCTTCCACCATACTAATATTGGAGCTTGAAGTTGTCCTTCTTCATGTCTAATCTTTTCCTGTGTCTGATTGAAATATAAATCAAAATCATTATTAGCATATGATTCAAGCTCAAGAAAATCATTCATCCAATCATCCGTATCATCACTTCTAGGCCTACAAGATGGAGGTTCAACTATTGGAATATTTTTTCCATAGATTTATATGTATTATATAACTCTCTAGCTTTTATATATATGCTACTTTTACAATCTTCAACACTAGGAGTTTCATCATCTTTAATTTCTAAATTTGCATAAATCTTTTCAACCATTCTTTCAACACCTTTTAATTTGTAATTTGGGTTGAAAGTAGTAGCAATCAAATCGATCTTTTCCTTTATATTTTGCAAATTCAGATGAAATAGTACAAATATTTACTAAAACAGAAGAAATAATTAGATAATATTGACCAGAAGCAGCATTTATTGCTTTATAAAAAACACTTAAAAATTCAGTAAGTTCTTTTGTATTTTCCCAATCTTCATAACCAATTCTCAAATTCGGGTCCGCATTATGAGCATTAAAAACTAATTGTACCGGCTCTTGATAAATATAAGCAACTTGAAGCATTTCAAATAAAGAATTTCATCTAGTGCATACTTCTTTTGGAACTTTTCTATATTCAAGTCCACATTCTTTACAACGATTTTTAAATTCTGTAATTCTAGCTTTTATTTTAGCTTTAAAAATCCAATTACAAGCAAGTCTAATTTTTTCACAAGAAATTCCAAATTGAGAAATACCATCTTTTACTATCAAATTATACACATGTGCGGCAAACTTAATATGAAAAGAATCATTATCAATTGGACAAAGTCTACATTTTAAATAATCAATTGCTTTTAAATTATTAGAAGCATTATCTAAAGTGACACTCATTATTTTATCACATATTCCATAAAATTATAAAATAGAGCTTATTTTTGTTGCTATATAAGAATCGGTTTTAGTTTCTTCAACATATTTATATCCTAACATTCGTTTTTGCATGTTCCATTCATGGTCAATCCAATGGACAGTAATTGTAAAATAATCATTACCATTAGAACTACGTCCCATATCAGAAGTAATAGATAATCTACCATCATAATAAACAAATAAACAACGAGAAAATGACAATATTCTTTTTGATATTTAAAAAGATCACTTTTAATTGTACTTCTTGGAATACCTTCATAATCTGGGTTATACAATTCCCGAATATACTGAATAAAATCAGGATGTGAAGGAAATAAAAAAGGCAAACCATAAACAACAACCATTTTAGCTAATTCTCTATGATCTTTTTCTTTACTATATGTGTGGTGTGTGCTTCGGCTAGCCGGGTTAGTCATATTTAATACACTTTGAACCATATTAGAACCTCCAACTCCCATAGAATTTTCAGGTATGGGTATTCCATTTCTATTAGCCCTTTCTATATCATCTAGGCGAGCAAATTCTTTATTACACTTTCTCAAATGCGTTCTTAGTCGTCCCGTTCCCCCTTGTGTACCCGTAGTCACATGTTTCATGGTCAATTTACATTTCGTGCAAGTAATAGTAGTTTTTTCCTCATTTTGTACCAAAAATTTCCATACTAAAGATCGTTTAACACATACAACGACCTTTGAAAAAGTAGGTAACGAGGGAACTTCATCTTGTTCCGGTAATTCGGTAGCCGGACTAGTAGGAGTAGAGGTCTCATCATCTTCGTCATTTATTTCTATTTCCTCATCTAATTTTTCCTCAAAATTAGTAAAACATCTATTTAAAGTCTCATGATCTACTATATTTTTGAAATTAAATTCAATAGATCGCGAGTCTCGTGTAAAAGAAGTTTCATCAACATGAGTATAATCATTATTATTAATTCTAAATCTAGGTGCCAAATTTTTAGAACTAGAACTACTCCCTCCTCCTCCTCCCTTATTATTTTTTCTTTCCGACATTGGTCTTTTACCACTATTTCTTTCCAAATTCATGTTCAAGTTTAAAATAATTAAATATTATGAAAAACAAGCAAGATAATATAACAAAATAAAATAAAATAACTTAATTAATAAACAAATAAAAAATTAAAGTTGGAACGAATGTACCGAACGTCTACGTAAAAGTAGACGTATAACCAATGCCGGAATTGAGAGATGCCAATTGAAGCTTCCGATTTACTTCACATAAATCTCCGAAATCCGAACTCCAAGTCAATATCAAAAAATAATAATTATGAATTTATGAGAGATTGAAAATTAAGAGATTTTATAAGATGTTAATGAAATAGTTTGTGAATTTGTGATTTAAATGAAAAAAATATGTGTATATTTATAGTGTTAAGGGGTTAGAGAGGGGTGGGGGCTATTTTGAGCCGTTTTGGGCCCCAGCCCAACGGCTAAAAGGGCCCAACGACTATATAACGTTCAACTTAAAAAAATAAAAAAATAAATAAAAATAAATTACTTGACCGTTGAACCGGATCAACCGGACCGGAACCGATTCTTACCGAACCGGATAAAAAATCGGGTTCCGTTTCGATACCGGTTCCGATACCTATAAGACCGGTTCCTTATCGGTTCAATCAGTACCGGACTTACCGGTACGAGAACCGGACCGTATCAGAAAAAAATCATGTCCAATTGCCAACCTTAGTTGAAGCTGAATACAGGAGCCTTGCATC
Source organism: Solanum verrucosum (assembly GCF_900185275.1). Lineage (NCBI taxonomy): Eukaryota > Viridiplantae > Streptophyta > Magnoliopsida > Solanales > Solanaceae > Solanum > Solanum verrucosum. The sequence goes on from NW_026019954.1 coordinate 2,710,181, forward strand.
CATTGTTTCAGAGTTAATTTGGTTACTTGGATTACTTAAAGAAATAGAAGCTGAAGTGCAGCTACTAGTGCAAGTGTATAGTGACAGTAAAGTTGTCATACAAATTGTTGCAAATCCGATATATCATGAGAGGACAAAGCATATTGAAATCGATTGTCATTTTATAAGAGAAAGACTACAACAAAGTTTGATCAAGGTTAACTACCTTCCTACACAAGAGCAGCCTGTAGATGTATTGACAAAAGGGCTATCAAAATATCAACATGAATATCTCTTATCCAAGTTGGGTGTCTTTAACATTTTTGCCCCACCTAACTTGGAGGGGAGTGATGAGATATGAGTGTGATGTAGTGAGCAGTTGGTTAATTCACTAGATGATCAAGGGTAGTATAGACATTTTGTATTGTTTGTTTTAACTAATTCATTTCAAGTTAGTTAGTTAGTTAGAAGATAAAATCTATAAATAGTATTTTTCAGCATTGTAACAGTTAGTCTTTGAGCTCAAACAATGAGAGTTTCTCTTCTTCAATGTTAGCTCCTTGTTAATGGGGATTTTGTGTTAATTCAGCTTCGTTCATTTACGTTCACTTCTCATAACGGATGGGGTGAAGGAAAAACTTATTGATTAATAATAGAAGACTAGGGACATGCACTAACATTTTTGATCCTTCTATTAGTAAATTCTGATTACTCAAATATAAAGTAACAATACACGTTTAACAAATATCACATAAATAATGAAATAGTTAATACGTCACAAAATTTATGATCATTCAAAGCAAAAAAATCAAAAGTGCATATTTATACTTTAAGTCATATATTATAATGACTAAGCTTCAAAAAGATTACAATAATTAAGGGATAAAAATGCCATCAACCATAATAGTGAACAAATTAAACTTTACTGAATTTTCTTGAGTTAATTTGATTCTGATCTCATAATTGACCAGTTAGTAAAACAATTTTTAATTAAAGAGTTTTTAGGTAACACTCACTCTATTATTTTAGCCTATATGATCCTTCTATTTTTAGGCATCTAGAGAGTTCATTGCACAAGAAATTATTAACTTTTAATAGGTTAAGTTTAATGGATTTACTTCCTATAGTAACGAGTTTCCTTAGATTAATTTCCTTTCATGGTCAGGATAGGTTAAAGGTATTATTTATATATTATGTTGACGGTTGATGATGAATATAATTTTCGAATTGACAGAGAAATATAAAATTTATACATAGTGTAACTGATAAGCTCATCAATATATACTGTTGAAATTTCTGATAGTACGTGTTATTAATTAATCAAATCCCATAAACACAAGAGAGAAAAGTAAAAGAAAATACTTAATAAATTTTGTGTCATGTAAATGAATCTGGAGTCTAATTCAACAAAAATAAATTAAATCACTAATTATTTAAGTAAATATTGTTCATGACGAGATAACAATTTGTTTTCTCCATCAACGTAAGACTCTCTAGAATGTGTCTAGCTAGAAGCTAGAACGTTCTTGATTTTTGTAGCAGAATCCGAGGAGGGAGTAGTAACGGGATGTACTTTCTTGAACATCTTAGTAAACGAAGAAGAAGAGGACGATGACTTTTTCGATTGATCACAATTTTCATGTGTTGTAGCTTCTTTCTTCTCCAGATTCTTCATCTTTTCCTTGTGAAGCTTTTTCATGACATAAGCCTCAACAAGACCACTAGCTATCGACATTTTTTCAAAGAATTTTTTAAGCAACAAGTAATATTTCAGATTTTACGCCAAGAAACTTAAAATGTAGATGATAATATTGGTTCATGAAAATTATTATGGTATTTAAACACACAAAAGGGAATGAGCTAAGAAATTTCGTGGTAATGATTGTATTTAGAAATCGTGTTTCTTGTCAAAGTTTAGCATATTAAGGAATTTATTTTTCTAAAGAAAGTATTTTCCTTTTCACCAAACATGTAGTGATGCAGACCTTTAATTTTCTCTACGCGTAACTTGAGTGGCAGTATTTGGAGATAAATTTTGCTGCTGGGACCAGCTTGTTACCTTAGGCACCAAGTTTGGTTTTTTTTTTTGGGAAGGTAGATAGCGTAATGATGGAATCAAAATTTTTATTGATGAGTTCAAAATATAGAAAATAGATAGGAAGTCCAAAGGTTCAATAGGTATCATATTTATAAAATATATATAAACAACGTAATTTTTCGTCAAAAAAATCGAATGAATCTCTCGTGCCTTATAAATTGTCTAGTAGGAATTAGGATTATTCTTTTAACTTGACCTCTCGACAACAAGCTAAGGATCGATGCTATCTTAAGAAATCAATTTACATCAAATTACTCAATAATAACGTCGTTTAGTTTTAATATTATAATAAAATAATTATTGTAAAAACAAATAATATGATAAAACATTGAATTCAGTTCCAACGAAAACTTATGTTAAAATGAGGTGTATATGAACTACAGTAAACTATGAGTACGTAGAATATAATTGTGAAAACTTCGAATTATTATTTTGGCCAAAAATACTAGCGATGACTTTTTCATCATTGTGGATTAATTAATATAACGATATTATTGAAGTTTATCTTATACTGATGAAGTTGGCTTTAATTAAGGAATGTCTGTTTTAAGTTTTGAAATACACAAAATAAACACATGGGACAGCACAGAATATATCCAATACCATGACCTAATTAAACAAGTTCTTTCTTTTTCTGAAATGTAATCTTTTCTTTTCTTTTTCTTTTTTAAAGTTTTTATTCATTATTTGAGTAGGAAAAATCAAATATAAGTTCAGTAATTTTGCTAAAGAATTTCATGTGACCTTTAGAGATATTTTAATACATGTTTGTAAGGTACAATATTCCCTCCGTTTTATAATAGTTGATCATTTTTTTTTATATGTATATTAATAAATCATAAATAAAAAGATAATTTTACTAATTCACCCCTTAAAACACTTCTTCGGAATTTCACAAACAAATGTGTGAACACTTTAAAAAAAAATTAATTAAATGCTTTCTTGATTTAGTAAGGTGGACAACTAATATTTGATAATTATTTTTAGTAAGATGATCAACTAATATAGAACACATGAAGTATAAAGTAAATACTAAATTATTTAAGCATATAATTTTATCATCATATCAGTGTACGTAGCTCGTTGAATCCATAATTCCAATTAACACATATTCAAAGCAATACACATTTATTGGAGGAATTTAAGGAGAGAATTAATTAATGGAGTTAAGAATATGAAGAAAATAATACTAGGGATATTTTTATAGATAGAGGACTAGGAGAGGTTTATATCATAGGCTTGGGCAATACGTAAAGAGTTCCCACTCTATTAATGAAATGTTTTGGTAGTGTTCAATTATTGAGGTGAGTTTGAAGAACTATTAAAAATATTTATAAGTTCGACACAAAATTATTTTAGTAATGCATCAGATAATATATTATTCAAAAATTATAATACAATATTTTAATTAAACTACTAATAATATAATTTACTAGCTATTGCAAATTGTCAAATTACAGTTAGTTACAAAAATTCATCAATGCAAATAATAAATAATAATAACACTAGTAACTAAATATCTTTTAATATAATCTCCTTATATTCTACTAACATTCTCTTTAATAAAAATGCATTTAATGAGGAATTGGATATATAGAATTATAGTTGGATTCATAATTAATGAGCCCTTTTATTTTATAAAATATAAAAAATTAGAGTAGGTTTTAAAATTATAAAAGAACCTAGATTTTGGGATCTTGTGATTCTGGCTAAATATAATGGCCAAAACTTTGACAAATTTTATAACCAAATCTCACCCAAAAAACTACTTGTATTATCTATGGTCAAATGACTCCTAAACTTTGACTTGGCCTTCGTGTGATTTTAGTTCGTTTTTTATGCTCTAATTTATTAATCGAGAATCAAACCAAATGAAAATCAAATTTGAGGGTATGTTTATATTTTTGGCCTTTTAAAATTTACTATTCTAAATTGTGATCTAGTGTTTGACTTAAAAAAAAGAGGTGAAAAAGTAGGTAAAAATACTTTTCCATTCTTTTAAGGGAAAGAACTTTTAGGCTGTCAGTCACTTTTTGTCATGATATTGAACTTAGGATTCGTTTTACATTCGTATGTGTTTGAATAATTCAAAGTTTCGATTATCTCTCGGCCTTTCGATTAAAAAAATAAAAATGAGGTTGATGTAGGTGCTTTATTTTGTGGTAGAAATCAAACTCAATAAATTTTGTATTCTGCTAATTACGTGAAATAATGTTTTCATGAACAGGCTTATTACTGCTGAAATTTCCGATAAATGGACGAAAGATTACAAAACCAAATTCAAGTACGTGATCATTTAATAAATTAAATTCCACATAAATGAGAGGACAAACAAAACAAATAATGATATTCTTTTTTTCATATAAATAAACCTTTGATCTACGTGTTTCCTAATTTTGTAGAAATCACGGAGAATTAATTTGGAGTCTAATTCAACTTTTTTTTTTTTTTAATAAAAAAAATCAAATAACTAATTAAGTGAATATTGTCCATGACGTACCGAGATAACAATTTGTTTTCTCCATCAATGTGAGACTCTCTAGACGCTAGAACGTTCTTGATTTTGTAGCAGAATCCGAGGAGGGAGTTGTAATGGGATGTACTTTCTTGAACATTTTAGTGAACCAACCACCAGAAGAAGGCGATTCTTTCGACTGATCCCTACAAATAATTTCATGTGTTGTAGCTTCTTCCTTCTCCAATGTCTTCATCTTCTCCTTGTAAAGCATTTTCATGGCGTAAGTCTCAACAAGATAAGTACTACCCGACATACTTGATATATATGTAATTTCTAAGAAAATTATGTGAAGCAACAATTAATATTTCAGATTTTAGCAAAATATAAGGAATTAAAATAGAGATATTGATATTTGGTTCATCAATATTATTATGGTATTTTTATAGGCACAAATGGGAATGAGCTTAGAAATTTCGTGGCATTGCACGCATTATTCATTTGGTTTGGCTGTTTTTGTTGAATTTTTTGGTATGACTGTTATGTTTGACGACCTTTGAGCCAAAGTAAATTGACTAATTAGCTTTCTTGTAGCCAACACAATGAATAGGAATTATTATTATTTGTCCATATTTTCGTGGAACTCTTCTATTTAATTTGAGCCATACATTGTATCAGTAGAACAATATTGGACTGTACTTTAGGCCCTACCATATTGTGACATACCTATAATTAAGGCTCATTTCCATTTTCTTTCCTAGTCATCATTTAGAAACAAAAGTATTTTTCCAATTACGAATCAGTGATAAATTTATATTGAATAAGATTTTTTTTCTCCATTATTTTCCATAAAAAATAACTCATTGAAAAAAATGCATGAGGGAAAACATTCACATGAATAGTGAAAAACTTTCTAATTATCTTTTTACTGATTCAATCTAAATATTTGTGGCAATGTTGGCTATATTAGAGCTAGTATAACCTCTATGGGGGTTAGTTATAAATGTACGTTGACCCGTGTGTTAGCATGTGGACTAAGGATTTCATTCTTGCAAGACTAGCGGTTAATTCAGTGATTTGAAGACTTCAAAATTCATGTTCTATATTTCAATTTGGAAAAATTACCTATATACACATCTTATTTTATCATAATCTCTAAAATTTCCTATTATTTTAAAAAAGTTCAAAAATCCTCTCTAGGATACATTACTCTCCTCTCGTTGATACATCCTTATCCTCCTCTCGGATACATCTCTCTCCTCTCTGATACATCCTCACCTATGTATCCGGATGTCCAGTGATGTATCTGAAAGTCCAGTGATGTATCCGGATGTCCTATCCCCTCTCAGATACATCCCTCACCTATATATTCGGATATCCAGTGATGTATCTGAAAGTCTAGTGATGTATCTGAAATCCATAAATTTTAAGGGATTTAATTTGTAGTTTGAAAAAGAGTAGGGAAATAATGTAATAAACTCTTAACACTATGGGCCTGTTTGGAAGGACACCCTGGTAATTGGATTTGGTGTAATTACACTGTCTTGTCCTGTTTGGAAGGACATGTAATTACTTGGTCAGCAAGTAATTGGTGTAATTGGCCAGGGTAATTACACTCTACAAGTCACAGGCAGAGGCTGTGAATTGCTGGTAATTACATGGTGTAATTACCACCTAATTACTTTTTAATTTTAATTTTAAATTTTTTTTTTTACTTCTATTATTTTAAGTTTTTTTTTTTTTATTATTCTAAAAATTTGTAAAATTTTATTTTTTATTTTATATATTTCATTTTCTTCTTGTTCTCAACCTTACTTTATGTGATTCTATGTAATTTTCTCGTATTATCTATTTCTTTATGCCATGTTTATTTTCTCATTAGCATAATTTTATTAGTATTCTAATTTTTAAATTAAAATAGAATTTATTGTTAAGTAAGGTTATAGACTTACGTTTTCTTTATTAAGAAAAAATAAAAATAAATCATATTTATTGCTATGTTGAAATTTGTTATAAGTATTATGTTAAATTTTTTGTTTTGAATTTATAACCTATGTTATATTTTCAGTTTCATTTGTTTTAGTAATATTGAATTTACATTGCACGTCATTTTTAATTAGACTTGATAGATTATATTTTTGTCAAACATTTAATAATTTATGACATTTTATTTATATATTATTCTTTTTATCAAACATGCATTTCACGATGTTCGTAGAAACTTCATACTTTTAGTTGTTACGATCAATTCAATTGAAATATATTAATTTGAAAAAATATAAATCAATTATTTTTTCATACTATTAGTTACAGAAAATATGTTTATTAATTAATACATTTTCAAAAAAGAATATATATCTTAAATATTTAATTTAATGTCATTTATAAAGTTTCTTATTTGTCTAGTATAAATTTTAAATAATTAATTTTTCTTTTTAAAATTTATTATAATTTTATGATTGCAATTGTGCATCCAAACAGAACATGTGTAATTACACTGTGGCATCCAAATAGGACATGTGTAATTACACTGTGGCAACCAAACAAGTCAGTGTAATTACTAGGCTAGTAATTACTACCCTAGTAATTACACCAATTCCAATTACCAAGTGACTTTCCAAACAGACCCTATGTGATTTATGTAAAATATACTTCAAATTTTAGGCACCATATTTTTATTTTCTAACCCCTGCATACAATTTGTGTGGGTACCAATTAATTCCTTGAATATTTATAGTACGGAAATTTTAATTTATGGTAAAAGTTTTTTGTCAAAAGACAATTTTATTCTGCAATTTTGAATCCGATGCCTTTACATAACGATGATAACTATTGAATTATTTAACCCCCCTACTATATAACTTTGGTGGTTGTAACCTTTTCATGTGAAATGATCGACTAACTAAAATGCGCTACTACGTAAGAATTTCAGTATTTCCCGTAACATTATTTTGAACAAATAGACTTGTTTATTTTCTCTTTCATATGTTTAGATATTAAAATAAAATCGACGAAAAGATGAAGAAATATACCCTTTTCGTTTTAATTTATTTGTTCCATTTCAATTTGAAATGAAATTTAAGAAAGTAAAAGAAAAATTTTGAATTATAATTTTAAATTAAAAATGTGTAAATATATCAAATATCATTTAATCTTGTTGTTTTAACCACGTCACGTGCAAAGGCAGACCCATGTTTGAGGTAGGGGGTGTCCATACACTCGTTAATTAGCTTAGAAAAAAGTTATGTATATATACGTAAGCTGAATTGGTGCATTGGTCCAACACTGATCGTGAAGCAAACTGTCCCGAATTCAATTCTTGATTTTGCGTTTTCTTATTGTCATCTCCTTCTTTTTTATTATATATAAAAAAAGGCATATAAAAAGCTGAAGCAAAATTCGAATTAGCAACCTCAAATTGTACACGGGTCAAGATCATAAATCATATATACAAAGAACCATGTTGTATTTTTGTTTAATTTATATTTATTTCAATACCTTCAATTTTATACTTTGTTTGATATATAGTAACATTTTCTAATGAAGTGTCAATGCTTTGACTAACCAACATCAGTCTCTAGTAGTGCTCCCGTCGTCTTCATTCTCGGGTTTCGCCTTTGATCACGTGGAAAGTTTCATGATCACGGCGGAACCCGATGAGGGGTAGTAGTAGTAGTACTGTTTAGATGCACTTTCTTGAATATAATTTTCATGGGAGAAAAGCAACCACAACCCGAAGAAGACGATGTATTTTTCAGCTTCTTAATATTCGCAGCTTCACTGTCCATTTTCTTCTCGATTATCTTTTCCTTGAATTGTTTCCTTGTGACATAAGCTTCCGCAAGATAAGCACTAGCACTCGACATTATATTCAACAATGCTGAAATTTTGGGGAAAAAATCGTTGAGGAATTTAAGAGTACTGTTAATGGGAAATATATGGATCAAATGATAATAATAATAATAAAGGGGTATTTATAGATAGATGGATTTTTTTTTATTTCATAGGCTTGGGGAATACGTAAAAAGTGAACCAATTTTTATGAAAGCAACAGGTGAATGAATGTTGTTGTTTTCGTTGCCACCCACGATTATCAACCGAGTAATTAACATTACCACCTTTATCATCACTCGCCATCATTTACAATCATTACTATCAACTATATTTATAATACTGCATTATTAATCACTATTGACAATTATCACCATATATAGTTACTAGTAGTACTCTATATCGTCCATCACTGTCAACAATCATCATCGTCATTAACTATCACTATCAGTCATCACCACCAACTTTTTATTTACTGTAAACCACTAGCAATTATGTACCCACAGACTACAACACTACACATTTTAATTGATCTAAACTGATGAATTTATAATGTTAGGATTTGAGAGAGAGAATCTACAACCTTTATATGTGATTTTGCTAAAAGCAATACTGGACATATTATGAAATATTATTAAAATTTCTTTTTATTAAATACATAATTTTGAATTATCGTACAAGAATTTAATTTACGGTAAAAAATCAACATTTAGTATCAACTTTACATTATCGATTTTGAAAGCTCATTCTTCTTTTGTTGAATGTTTTGATCACTTCCTATTTTATAGGGTGCTTAAGAAATCATAAATAAAAAGATAATTTTACTAATTCACCTCTTTCTCGCTATCTCGATCGTTACTCTCCCCTCTCTCTCCCTATCTTGGTCACTACTCTCCCGTCTCTTATCTCTTTATGCCCCTATCGGCCTTTTCCCATTTCCCCCCTGTATTTCTATATTTTACCCCTTTTTCTCTGTTGTAATTTTATATTAAAATGAATTGAGTATAAGTGAATTTAGAGCAAATGAGTAGTACATGATATCTTTTGTACTTTATATATATACATCCAGATTATATTGGTTAATATAGTCTAAATACACGTATGAATACAAATAAAATAAAAGTGAATAAATATAAGTGAAATTAGAGCAAATGAATACAAATGATACAAAAGCAAATAAAAATAAGTTAAATTAGAGCGCGAATAAATAAAGACCATGTATTTGTTGTTGCTTATGTTTGTATACATCGAACAATATTCGTCTATACAACCTATATTCACAACCTAAATGTGTATATGAATACAGTGAATATACTCACATGACACTTTTTTTTTTTTTTGCCTAACATCTCAAACAGTTGCTATAAATGATAAATAACCAGAGTCCCAGACTATAGGTCTATAACCATGAATTATTACTAATTAATAAAAAAACTCAAACTAAAGAGTCATTTTTTGAAATACCTCAATAATTTTTTTATAACTATTACTTTTATTTTGTAGCTTCAACCACATATTTGTCCCAACGGATTAAATTTTGAAATTGGGAAAAGACATAAAATCCCCCCTGAACTTGTCTGCATAACTTACTTTAGCACTTTAACTATACGGGTGTTTAAATACCCCCTTAACATCTTTTAAGTGTTTTTTTTCAACTCTCTCATCACTAGCCCAGTTGAAGGCTGGGTGTTGTTGAGTCACACGCATTTTTATTAGTCCACGTGTATATTAACTAAGTTTCTAATTAATTACTTAAATCTCCATAATAATTTTTTTTCATCACTAATTGTCTTCCCCAATATTTGTCACCTTCTCAACAACAACTCTTCTTTTTACAGTGCAATTTTCTTCAACTTTTCTTTTTCCATTATATAATAATTTTCTCTTTATGTAAAAAATAGAAAAAACTTCTCCAATTTTCTTTCTTTTCGTAAGAAAATAGGTTTCAATAATTCATTTGTAGACATCAATTTTCACATTAAACCAACAACTCCTACACCCACCATGATTATATTTAAAATTGAGCCAAAAACTAAACTCATCGATGAATTTACCCCACAATCTACAAATTATAATTCAAATTTCAATTGCAAATCCAGTTCAGTTTTTAGTTACATCATACCACCTTCCTCGAAAATTTAAAAAAATATTTACATAAAAATGTTAATTTATCAATGAATTGGACGAAATCTCCACAATCAATTTTTTGCCAACAATATCTTTGAATTTTTTTAGTGGAAATCGGGTTCTTTTTTTGATAACTCTTTAAACTCATAGATCTAATAATTTTTTTTGATGTCGAAAATGGTGTCAATGAATCAAACACCAAAATTTTTTGTCAAAGAAAAACAGAAAAAAAAGAAACGATTAAAAGCAGAAAAGAAAAGAAGAAGAAAAAATGTGGAAAAAGTAACAGTTGGGAGTAAATGAGTAAATGTTTACCTTGAACTGAATGAAAAGAATAAGAAAGAGAAAGAGTCTTGAGAAAAGAAAAAGAAAGGAAGAAGAAGATGCAAAAAATAAACAAAAAAAACTACAGAGAAGAGAAGTTAATTGAAAATAAAATGTTTAAAAATTAGTAAAATAAGTTATTAAATATGTCGTCCAATAAAAAGATGACATGTGTCAATTTTTTGGTTTTTTTTCTGTGTCACGCGCTTCTAGAAAGTTGGTGATACAAATTTTGCCACGTCACCCTTTAAGGGGTAATTAAATTAGGGGGGTAAACAAACACCCGTATAGTTAAAGTATTAAAATAAGTTGTGCAGACAAGTTCATGGGGGAATTTATGTATTTTCTCTTTGAAATTTCTAATTCTTACATTACTCATTCGAAATTCCCAAAACTAGAGATGTTAATATGGTTGGTCCACTCCATTCGGGCCAACCCAAACAAGCTTTAATATTGGATGGGCCAGCCGGGCTGATCTATATTTTGTATGGGCCAGAAAATAATCGATCCAGCCTATAAGTATATGGGCTACGGATTTTTCCGACCCAACACTTTTTTCTTAAAAGTTATTTTTAATAATTTTTTAAATTAAATTATAATTTAAAAATACTATCATAAATATTGACGAGACAATATTACATGGTGTTAGGGTTCCTATTTTTTAATTAAATACACAAATAAAATTAGGGCCCATAAAATTATCTTTATAATATTTATTAAGTTTGATTTCAAGTAAAATCATAAATAGCTAAATAATAATATTAACTTAATTGTTTTTCAGTGATCATAATAAAATATAAAAACTATGACAATATTCCATAGACTATGACCTATGTAGTGATTATTTAGAAGTTTTAGAGAATTTTTATTTTATGTAATACATATTTTATAAACATAATTTGTATTTAAATTGTACTAATATTTTAAAGGCGGAATGACCTGGCAAGCCCTTATACTTGGCTCTATTTGTAAGTTGGACCCTTATACTTACGATTTTGTCAACTAAACCCTTAAACTCACTGAAAGACAATATTTAAACCCTTTCCTCATCCTATGTGTGCGCGTGTGATACACTTATTTACATGTAGGATTCCATGTCATTTAATGACACATAAGAAATTAAAGATTAGACAAATAAAATAAAAATAAAAGCCATATCGCCATATCCCCCATCACATTTCTGCCTCTAACTCCGCCGCTCTCCTCAATTCATCGTTCTCCGATCAATGGCTCCAAAGAAGGCACAAGCTCACCTCCATTTTCCAAGCCAGCAAAGTCTAGGGGTGGAAAGCAGAGGAAGAAGAAGTGGAGCAAGGGAAAGGAAAAGGAAAAGGTGAACAACATGGTATTGTTCGACAAGTCTACATACGATAAGCTACTCTCTGAAGCTCCTAAGTATAAGCTTATCACTCCTTCTGTCCTCTCTGATTGTCTCAGGATTAATGGATCACTTGCTAGGAAGATTTGATGGCTAGAGGTTCAATCAGGATGGTGTCTGCTCATGCTAGCCAGCAGATCTACACCAGGGCTACCAACACTTAATATGCGTTATTTCATTTGCTTACATAGCTCTTGTAGGGGCTACTTGTTTTAGAAATTTCTAAGCTTATTTTGGAAAATATCAGGACATGAGCTACACAACTATTTTGAGCAATAGTTTTGATCACAATTACACAGCCTTGTAACTTTTATTATTTTCTCCATTTTTGCTCTCAAATTGAGCACAAATTCTTTTTAAATGGATAGAATTCTTACCAATTTGACTTGAATTTTACATTATTGGTTCACAAACACAAACCCAACAAATCTCTATACAATTTTAAATTTATTTCATAAATTCATAAAACCCATTTGTTATTTTTGAAGCTTCATCAAGCTTATCAATGAAAATTTTCATTTTTCAATGCCCACTATCACCAAAAAATACACACGAAATCTTGAAAAAACAAACATGGCAAAACGAAAAGAACTAGGAGGGAAATTGATTTGCAGCAAAAAGAATGAACTTTGAGAAAATATTTAGGGGTGAGACAGTATGTGGGGGTGTTAAGAAGAAGAACAAGGAAAATGATGGGTGAATCCAAAGAAAGAAAGAAAGAAGTGGAATGGGTATAAGAAATTTTGTTGGGGTGGGAGGCGGGGGTGGGGGGCATTGAAGAAGATGACTTCCCCCCTTTTTTTGTTGTTTTCATTTTTAAATATTTTTTTTTAATGTTTTTTTCATATTAATTTTATACATGCTTGCTTTAAAACGCGTGGAATTACGCATTGTTCCAAGTCAGCAATATTAATGCCATATGTGTTCAGCCAATGGTCAGATGTGTTTAAGATATTGTGTTTCATCGAGTTCAAGGGTCCAGTTGACAAAGTCGTAAGTATAAGGGTCCAACATACAAACATAATCAAATACAAGGATCTCCCAGACCATTTCGTCTATTTTAAACTTTAAACAAATATTGAATTTAGACTCTTGTTATTTTTAATACTTTATTTTATTTTTATTTTTTAATTAATATTTATTTGGCCCATGGGCCATCCCTATCCATATTTGTCAAGTCGCACAAATCGATAGACTTATTCATGCCTGGCTAAAACACTCTTTTCATAAATGAACTCCAAAAATTATAGTTCAACCCTATCAAATCACGAATTAGGTCAGAACAACCCAACGGGCCTAGTCCATGTTGAATGCTCTACCCAAAACCCTTTCTCGTAGCTTCGCTCCATTTCAGCAATTTGAGAGATTCAATGTCGAAGAAACAAAAGAACAGAGTCCCCGGAGATGGAGTCGAAACCCTAGATCGTATCAGTGAGTTGCCGGACGTTCTCCTGGTACAAATTCTCTCTCTTTTGCCGACCGAAGATGCCGTCAAATCATGTGTTCTCTCAAAGAGGTGGCGTTATCTCTGGACTTCAATTCATACTTTCCTTTTCAGTAATAGAAATTACAACAAACTCGAAAACTTCATATCCTTTGTGGACAACGTTTTAACTCATTCAACTTGTTCCAAAATCAAAAAATTCCAACTCGATTTTCATCATACAGACTGGAAATTTCATTCGGAAATCAGCCAATGACTCAATTTTTCTGTGGAAAACAAAGTAGAAGATGTTGCGTTAGATGCGCACTTATATTTTTATCCAAGTGCTGACGAACTCGCTTATGAATTGCCTTTAACTATGTACACTTGTTCGTCATTGATTACATTGTATTTGAGCCATTGGGTGTTTGATAAAGGATTGAACATAGCTTGGAACTCTCTAAAGAGCCTGACTTTGGACTCAGTAGAGTTAGACGCTGATGAAATTGTGATATTACTGTCAAGTTGTCCTGCTTTGGAAACTTTGGAGCTGTCGTTTTGCAAGGTTTGTCGTCGTATAGAAATTACTTCTTCTAATTTAAAGAGACTAACGTTGACATACCCTTCAGAGCCTCTGAATGGAGAATATGATTCTTTGGAAATTTTTGCCCCACATCTTAAGCATTTGGATATTTCAGGAGAACTTGGAGATTTCAAGTGTATGCTAGTAAATATCTCCTCTTTGGTTATTGCCAGACTCACTTTTAGCATTTGTTGTATCACTGACTACGAGGATATTAAGGAAGACAGTTGTCGTGATTATCACCAAGTTATCAGAAACCTTATTCTAGACTATCTTCAAAAGTTGAGTTACGCAACTGAGCTAATAATTGGATGTTGGTTTGCAGAGGTTTGTTTCTATTCGCGTCTTCTCTATTTGATTTTTAGCAAAGAATTGCTGGATGTAAGCCTAAGAAAGTGGAATCTTTAGAATATCATACAATTATAGATTTTTGCAAACATGAGAATTTCAGTGTTTTCTTTTGGTTGAATAATTGGAAGGAAATTTATAATGTATATAGAATTATCTTATCCTCACCTTTTGTTACTTTTATCATCATCATGTTTATTTTCTCAATTTGTTTGCCTTACTTCTCTTTTTAGTCCGTTAAAAAAGAATGTCTCTTTCGTTTTTGACAACTTTTTAATTCTAATTTTCCACGTGACATGTTTAAGACCATAAGATTAAAGAATATTTTGGTACATTCTATGTATCTTTAGTTTAGGACCACAAAATTCAAAAGTCTTATTTACTTTCTTTAACTCTGTGCCAAGTCAAAACCGGACAAACAAATTGAAATGGAGGGAATATTTCTGTACTGGCAATAGATTATTTTAGAAACTAAGCTTTTGCCCTTGAGTGTTTGGATGGTTAGATTTGTCATAGCACTATCTTTTTGTTGTGGACTACTCTTTCTTTCTAGTTGGTTCTTTTTCTACGCTTCACTAATTTCTTTGAGATTATTTCACCAGGTCGTGTTCATGATGAAACTTGAAGGAGTGATGCTTCCAGAATTGCGATGCAAATGTCTAACTCTAGAGTTGCGTGTATCAGAGTATAATCTGTATGGAATAGCCAGTCTTTTGCAAACCTCGCCTCTTTTGGAGTCACTCAACATAAACATCACATATGAGGTCACAATTTTTTTCTATTTATGCTCTTCTTTTTACATTCATTCACTTTTTGAAGTTCTAAACCCCCTTAGTTCCCTCCAAAGGAGTTTCTTAAGGAGAATGGTAATATAATATCATTAAAAATATTTTGTCATTTTAGAACAAAAATGGTCAAGGTTGTTGCTTTCTATTCAGTAAACGGGCTCAAGAAAGAAAATGATCATTGACAATTAAACCTCTTTTTGCACGGTTTATGTACTGTACATGTGTTTCTGATAGGTATTTGCTATTATGATCATTTGCTGAGAACTACTCAGCATTTATGTGTTTTGAGAATTGTTCTACTTTGAGATCATTTAAGTCTTCTATGGACTATTTCCATATGACTGTAGACCTACCTGCCTTGGATCCTGATTTTATTGTTTGTTCCAGTATTGCGATCCCCCCTGCCAGCTTGAGCAAAGCTATTTCGCCGAAGTAGATAACATCAATTTGCCGAGTTGGATTCCAAACACTGTGTTTCCCAATCTCAAGAATGTTAAGATTGTCGGCTGTGGAACAAGATGTTTGAAAAGGTGGTCTGAAGAAGGCTTTTGTAAGCTTTTTGAACTTTCTTACTTTCTACTAAAGAATGCAGTGGCTTTGCAGAAACTTGTTATCGTAGCAAAGAGAAGAAAATGCTCCACTTGTTCAGAGAACTGTGTGTCCCGGCATTTATCACAGTTGGCTAAGAAATTGTTAGACAGTCCAAGATTATCAACAAATTTTGTGATTATGTACCAAGAGTTAGCTTAGCATGACCATACTGGAAGTTGTGTTGTTTCGGCATACTAGAAATGTTTACCTCATATTTTAGCTTTTATTTAATGCAAATACAATTTTGAACTTGTGGTATTCCAAATGTTATGATGTGCAGCTGTTTGGTTTGTTAGAATCCTTTGATTGTTGCACTCTAGACATTGCATATGTGTTTTGAATGTCGCAAGATTCTATGATACGTACATGGTTCTCTCTCTCTCTCTGTTTTTTTTACTTGGAAGAAAATGGTTCCCACTACTTTATTTAAGCAAATAATCTGTAGCTGTTGTATATGAGGCTTACAGTGTTGTTTAATGCTTTTACTTGAGATTATGCTCATAATTAGACTGTTCAATTGCATATAATTGCTTGAGGTTATGCTCATAATACGATTGTTCGATAACATCAATTCCCGGGGATATGATATATAAGCCATTGCAGGTAAATCATTAGGGAGGTTAAAGATGTCAAAAGTCCATAAATCTAGCATACTTGGAGGAGATAACCCCCAAAATAATGGCCACCTAGATAATCCGATCAACATTGTCTGAGAGATTGACTGTACCATATTTATGCTGTCATTCATTTTCTTGTGAGAGAAACTTTAGGATGATGGCATTTGTGTGAAGTTACTACTAGTGTCTCTTTGTTGTTTTCCTTAATAGCTCTTGGAAGTCAACAAACTCCGAGCTTGTTGATGTTTTAGTCTCTTGATGGATAACAAAGATTGTGGAGGGCTTACAACACATCTCGTGGTACATAACAAAGTTTATTTAGATGTGATATGAGGTGAAGAAAGGATTATCGATATCTAATATGTTCAGGAGTTGCTTGAGTTGTACACATTGTTGGGCTGTTGTATGCTGGAGGAGACAAGTCAAAAGTGATACTATTGGATCGGTGTGGATTATGGCGCAGTCAACATGAATCTTCTTGAGATATCTATGCCTCAACCTAAATAATTATTTGTTCATTTTATTTGAACTATAATGTATTATAGTTGTGGTATATTAGACCAACACCAAATGTTATTATACCTTAGAATTGTACGTGCACATTGAGATTTTCTCGCGACTCTCTTGGTTTGATGGTGGATGATGTGATCCTAATGATAGTAACTTGTGTCTTGCAGAACTATTTTTGTGTTGGACAATGGACATACGATCCTTATTTTCCTAGTGTTGCATTACCCTCATATTTATACCTTTCCTAGTGTTTTCATCTCTTATGTCGTTGGTCTTTAATTTTTGCCCAGTGATAATAGAAGTTCCTTAGAGACTGAAATTATGTTGGGGCATAACTTATAGATATTAGGATATACAAATATGAACTTATACTCTGAGGTATTTTTTTTAATTAAAAAGGAATAAATTGAAGACCGACATAAAAAATGAGCAAAAATGACAAAAATAGTGTTCACTGATTACTTTCCTATTTTTGAAAAGTTATAATAGTAACAATGCCATTTTATTTACAAACATGTATTAAAACGTAGTCATTTTTAAAATAAAAATTTACGCCTAAAAACTAAAGTCGGATCAGATAAACCAAAATAAAAAACACCAATTTTTTGGGAATTCCCAAAAACCCTTCACCTCTTAAAATCACGGATTCGCGCCATTCCAGCAAAAATGTCGGCTCTACTGTGGGAGATCCAATGTCGACGAACGGAGTCCGTGAAGTTGAAAAAACCCTAGATCGTATCAGTAAGTTGCCGGACGCAGTTCTCATACAAATTCTCTCTCTTCTGCCGACGAAAGATGCCGTCGCATCATGTGTTCTCTCAAAAAGGTGGCGTTATCTCTGTAATTCAATTGATAATTTCCATTTCGATGGTTGTAGCTACTACAACAATGTAGAAAGTTTCGTATTTCTAGTGGATCATGTTTTATCTCATTGCACTTGTTCCAAAATCAAAAAAATCCAACTCATTTTACCTTATAACTCTGAGTGGAACTTTGATTTGAGTATCAGCCGATGGATGAATTTTGCTGTGGAAAGAAAAGTGGAAGATGTTGTATTGTGTTTATGTGATGACAATTTCACTTTCGAATTGCCTATATCTATCTGTACTTGTTCCTCATTGATTACATTGGATTGGAGCTGTTGTGCGATTGATAAAGAATCGGTTATACAGTGGAAGTTGTTGAAGAGCCTAAAGTTGAACTATGTTTTTATAGATAATGACGATCTCGCGAAGATTTTGTCAGGTTGTCCTGCTTTGGAAACTCTGGAGTTGTCTTTATTTGAAGGTTTTCGCCGTCTAGAAATCACTTCTTCGAATTTAAAGAGACTATCATTAGGAAGCTACTGGTGGTTTTATGGCAGAGCTGATGAACCTTTGGAAATTATTGCCCCGTATCTTCAGCATTTGGAAATTTCAGGAGACCTTGATTATCTCAAGTGTAAGCTAGTAAATGTCTCCTCTTTGGTTACTGCTACACTTACTTTTAACATTACATGTATAACTGAGATCGAGGGGTTTGCTGACGAAGATGGTTGTAGTGATTATCATCAAGGTTTTAGAAATCTCGTTCTGGACTATCTTCAAAAACTAAGTTATGCAACTGAGCTAACAATTGGACGCTGGTTTGCAGAGGTTTGTTTTCATGTCAAAAGACCTTATTCTCTATTTAAGTTCAAGTGAAAATTGCGGAATGTAAACTTGTGAAAGAGAAGAGCCTTCAGAATCTAATAAAATTATGAACTTCTGTATACACGAAAATTTTAGTGAGAATATTTTTTGATCGACTAACTGAATTTTTTATCCATATAAATTGATCTTTCTCTTCGCCTTTTGTGGTCTTCCTATCTACTCTTTGAAGTTTGGATATTTTTAGAAACTAGACTTTCTGCATTGCTATTCATTAAAGTGGTTAGATGGTTAGATTAGCAATTATAAAGTACATAAATTTGTCATAGCACTATTTTTTTTTGTGGATTATTTTTTCTTTCCCAGCAATTTTTTCTCTATCCTTTACTAATTTCTTTGAAATTATTTCACCAGGTTGTGTTCATGTTGCGACTCGAAGGTGTGTTGCTACCAAAATTGAGATGCAAGTGTCTAACTTTAGAGATGTACGTGACAAAGAATAATTTGTATGGAGCAGCTAGCCTTTTGCAGAACTCGCCTCTTTTGGAGACACTCAACATACCCTTGAGAGCTAGAGCTGTAATTTCTCGCAATTTATGCTTTGCTTTTAAATCTTTGATTTTTTAAGTTTTAAGAACTCCCCAGCCCCAATCTCACCAGTTCAAATATTTTCTTAAGGAGGATGGAAATATTAATTTAATTAACACTGAGAATTTTTTTTGTCACTGTAGTTGCTTTCTATCTGGTAAATGTACTTAGAAAGCAATGGTGACAAACTAAGCCTTGTTTTACTTCTCATCTACTGCTTGAGCATATCTGGTAGGGATAAGATATTGTAATCAATTGCTGAGAACTGTTCAAGGTTTGTGGCTTCTGAAAATTATTCTATATTAGACTATTGCAAATGCACTTCCTTTTTGTGTTACATGGTATATTCCCATTTCTGTTGTGGATCTCCATTTGATTCTGATTATATTATCTACTACAGTTTAATGATTTCTGCTGCCAACTTGAGCTACGTTATTTGGACAAAGGACGTCATATAATCTTGCAGAGTTGGATTTCAAACGCTGTGTTTCCCAATCTCAAGAATGTTACGTTTGATGCCTGCATATATGAATGTAGAAAAAAGTGGTTTGGAGGGGGCAATGACAAGCTTTTTGAACTTTCAGTATTTCTACTAAAGAATGCAACGGCTTTGAAGAAGTTTGTCATTGTATCAAAAAGGAGAATCTGCAGGGAATGTTCAGAGAGCTGTGTGTCCCAATATTTATCAGGATTGGCTAAGAAATTGTTAGACAGCCCAAGATCATCTAAGAAGCTCTTGATTATTTACCAAGAGTCTGCTTTGGATTGACTAGAGTAGAAGTTTTGTTTTGGCATACTAGAAATGTCACTGTATATTGTAGCTTTTGAATTACTGCAGATGTAAATTATTAACTTGTGGCATTCTAGTCGTTGCATATATGTGTTTGTAATTTTCTTGCAAAACTGTTGTTTTCTTGTAACTGTCGAGATCGGCAAACCTACAAGACATGTTTATTTACTCAGACATAAGTTGGTATTTTGTCTTTTTAACTTCATCAAACTCTGGCTTGAGGAACTCTCCTGCAAGATTATTTCAATGTTATCTAGCCAAGAAGAGATGTAAGCTGTAGATGATGTTTACTTCATTTTCCCTCTTATTTTCTTTGATTTGAAGGCAACCTTCACAGGGCACCTAGGAATGATAACGAGGCAGGGCTGGTCTGTCCTTTTGTGTGTGGTGTGGGTTGAAGCAATTTTTTTGAAAATCATAAGCGGGGTGGGTTGGGTGGTATGTGCCTTGTGAGTTAGATGAATGTAAGTTTAAGACTCGTTTCTTTGATCGTTTGACCGTCTGTGGTTGTATTCAATGGAGAAATACGGTGAGTGAGTACTCATATAGCTAATTTTAACTTATTTGAAACTTTGGCAAATATCCAGACTTAGGCCTCATTTGTTTTTATTAAGATTAATCTTTTCTCAAAGCATATTTAAGTGCCTATGGTAAAATATCTACTTTGAGTGCTCTTCTTTTCTTTACTTTATTTGACTAAAGTTGTGGACATCTTGTTGATCTTCTTAAACTCTATTTTCCAAACTAAAAACTAGTATTGAAAATGGAGAATTGAAATCAAGAATACAAAATATTAAATTGATTGATTGATAGTTGAAAAAGATGAGTAAGAAGGAAGTTGCTCTCAAAAAAAGAAATTAATGCCCGAGCTTGAGAGAGAAATAAAAGCTCGAGTTTCAAAGTCTGAATAGAACTCTTTCATAGATCTGATTCGATTAGATGTATTCAGACTATTAAAAGATACTCTAAAAAAAACTACTATATATTGGATTAAATGCAAACTAATCAGGTCTACAGGCTTAAATAGGTTTAGTAACCGTTCTTCTCAATTTTGAGCCATAACTCAGAGCAAAACAATGGATTCCCGCAGTAATTGCCCGGCGTCAAAGAAACAAAAGAAGAGTGTCGTCGGAGTTGAAGAAACCGTCGACCGAGTCAATGATTTACAAAAGAAGAGTGTCGCCGGAGTCGAAGAAACCGTCGACCGAATCAGTGATTTGCCAGACTCTCTTCTTATTCAGATTCTCTCTCTTTTGCCAACAAAGGATGCCTTCACAACCTCTATTCTCTCGAAAAGGTGGCAGTATCTCTGGACTTCAATTGATAACTTCGTTTTTAATTGTAGCCATTATGGAGAAAATTTCGTACCCTTTGTTGATTATGTATTAGCTCATTCCGATTCTCCCAAAATTAAAAAATTTGAACTCGACTACACGAACGAGTTTGTGTACGACTACCAATCTCAAATCAGCCAATGGCTTACTTTTGCTGTTAAAAGAAAAGTGGAACATGTTGTACTCTGGTCCACTGATTTAATGCCGGACGAATGCACATTGACTCAATCTTTCTGTGCATTCGCCCGGCATTGATATCATTAGTTTTGGGTCGAATTAAGTTTGATGTTGATGTGGTCATAGCATGGAAGTCTCTAACGAGCATAAAGTTGGGGAATTTGTTTTTAGACAATGACAAAATTGCAAACTTATTGTCAGGATGTCCTGCATTGGAAACTATGAAATTATATGATTTAGTTTTGCTTAAGGGTCCTTGTCGCATGGAAATTTCGTCTTCAAAATTAAAGATATTGAAGCTGAAAGGTCATTGGAAAGTAGGTCTTCAATTTTATCGTCGTATTTTGGAAATATATGCCCCATATCTTCAGCATTTGGAAATTTCAGGAGATCTTTATGATCTCAGGTGTATACTTTTTGATGTGCCCTCCGTTGTTACTGCTAAGCTTACCTTCAACGTTAGGTGTATCAAAGACATCCTAGATGATCATGTGTCAGGAATTTGATCCTCATGAAGACAGTTGTAGTTACTATCATCATTTCCTCAGGACCCTCATCCACACTTATCTTCTAGCATTCCGTAATGCAAACGAGTTAACAATTGGAGCTTTGTTCGCAGAGGTTTATTTCTATCTCAGAGTCCCGTTCTCTGTTTGTTCAAATTACTGGATTATTTGCAGAAACTTGTTGCCTTTTTATGCGTTTTAGTCAACTTTCTGATGTTGGATATTTCTTGTCATATCGGCAAAAGAAATATCTGAAAACCAGGATTCTTGTGTGTCGATGTTGCTTAAAGTGTTTAGATGATTTGATTTGTCACATAACTTTTCTTGCTGTGGAGTACTTCCTTTTTGTTGTTATTGTTTTCTCCATTCTTTATATTATTAGTTTAATTGGAATTGTTGCACCAGGTTCTGTGTATGTTGCAGTTCCAAGGGATTCCGCTTCGAGAATTGAAATGCAAATATCTGACTCTAGAGTTGCATGAGGAGAAGTTTAGTTTGTATGGAGTTGCTGGCCTTCTGCGAGCATCACCTCATGTAGAGACACTCAACATAGATATATCAACGGTTGCACTCGACAAAGATATATCAACAGATCATGTAACTTCCTCTCTTCTTTTTATATCCATTCATTTTATGAAGTTTAACCACCACCCCTGAAAATGTTTCTGAAGGAGAATTTTAATATCTTTAAATATCAGTAAGAAGTTTGCTTTTTTCAATGCAAAGCTTCACGTTGATAGATTGATGTTGTTGGTTTCTTTACGGCAAATGAGCTCTGAAACGAAAAGGGTTTAGTACCATCACTCTTTGCTTGGGTTACATACGCCATGAATCTTTAAGCTATGAACAACATCATAATCTTTTTACAAGTACCATTTAGATTTGTTGGTTCTGAAATTTTCTGTACCAAACACTTCTACTGTGAAATCATTTTTGTCACATCTGTGCAACGTCCATTAGGGTAACCTGCATTTGGTCCTAATTATGTTCTCTGTCTCCAGCTCGAAGATTCCCACTGCCGCTTTGAGTTAGCAT
The DNA here is from genome assembly GCF_900185275.1 of Solanum verrucosum. NCBI lineage: Eukaryota > Viridiplantae > Streptophyta > Magnoliopsida > Solanales > Solanaceae > Solanum > Solanum verrucosum. The sequence goes on from NW_026019954.1 coordinate 2,733,291, forward strand.
ATTTGGCCAAAGGAGTGATATTGATTTGCAAAGTTGGATTTCAAGCTTTGGGTTCCCCAACCTGAAGAATGTTAAGATTATCAGTTCCTCCGGAGTGTGCTTTAAGGATCATTTCAAACAGGGCTTTGACAAGCTTATGAAACTTTCAGAATGTCTGTTAAAGAATGCAACGGTTTTGGAGAAGTTTGTGATATCAAAGAGCATAAAGTGTGAGATATGTTCAATCAACTGTGTCCACAAGTTTATCTCAAATGGCTGGGAAATTGTTAGGTTGCCCAAGATCCTCCACGAATTGTATGATTATCTACTAGTAGTGAGCTTTTCATGACTAGACTGCAAGTAGATTTCTATCTCAGGATACAAGAGATGTTACCTTGTATTGAGTTTTTGATAAAGACTTCGCGCAATCATGAAACTTTATGATATATAGTGTACGTTTTGCTACCTTGCTTCGTCAATATCATCGAGGTCTATGATTGTGTAAAGATTCCGATTTTGTTTTTTTTTTTCTTTTCTTGGAAAGGAGGAGCTCTGCATTATTTGTTTACTTCAAGTAATTTTTAGCATTTGTGATTGAGGCTTTCAGTTCTATTATTGAACCATTATATTTGGCTTCAAGTCACATAGGAACGTTTGATCAGATCTCTTTGTTTGATTCGCCTGAAATCTCCATTCTTCAGGCAGAATTTAGATGGCCGAGACAGTGACAAGGGGTTTCGAAAATTTATGAAACATGTGAGAAATAGTTTCTAATTTGCCTTTGTTTTCGGTAGATCAGCTACCGATTTGTTTAATTAACAGGATATAGACCAATTTAATGAACTTGCAAAAATATCAGGTGATATTGGAATCCTTGACACAGATGATTCAAAATTTTTGCATTAAGCTTCACTAGTATACATAAATAGCCTAGCTGCAAGGTACTTTTAAAAAAATGAGGCAAATGTGTTATTTGCAGTTTTGATGATTTGACAAATAAGGGACCTTGTAAAGGGAGCTGATCCTTGTGTCGATATGTACACAAATGACAAGCTGGAAAAAGTACAAAAGTTTGGTGAGGTTGGTGCACAGTATCCAAGTGTGATAGAATCCTCGGCCAATAGCATGGTCTCGAAGGTTGTGTCTATCCTTCATAAGGTCATCCTCTATAGACACAACCTTAGTTTTTGCATTCCTGAAATTATCAAGAACTCAAGCAAAAACCACTCCTTTCAAGAAGTATTCTCCTCAAGAGCAATAGGGACCTGATAGAGCTGCTTGCGTCTTAGTTGTCTTAGGTTTTTACTTCCGTGCTTAACTTGTAAATCTATTCCTAAGTTATAAAGAAAATAGATCTTTTGTTCAGTTCATCCTAAAGTCTAAGTCAATTGTGATTAACTGATTTAGTGGGCAGCAGTGTTGCTGCTTAATCAAATTCTAAGTCATCTAGTTAGGTGGTTTAGTGGGCAACCTTGTGTGTTGCTTAGTTAAAGTCTAAGTTATCACGTGTTGGGTAGCTTAGTGGGCAATAGTGTTATTGCTTAGTTGTTCTCTTTGTAGTAGAGTTGCTACATTGAGGGGGAAGGGATTTTCAGGTAAATTCCTAGGTTGCAAGCAATTGTAATCTGAATTGTTGCTCCGTTTGAGAGAAATGGAGTTGGGTTGAAAAGCCTGTGAGGACAGGTCGTGGTTTTCACCGCCCTTGAACTAGGGGGTTTCCACGTTAATTGCTTGCGTTATTTTCTCTACTGTTTGTACTTGCATTATTGTTATTACTGTGTCAAGGGACAAATCCGTTGACTGTTAGTGGACGCATACATTCCAACAAAATGGCTGCAAGTTAAAATGCAATGTACTAGACAAATCTGAAATATAATGAATGAAAATGTTGGATTATTGGTTTCGTTCAGTAAAACGATTTTATTGAAAACTATGTACAATTTATTGAGATTACAGAAGTGTAGAATTCTCTCACAAAATGTCAAACTACCGTTACAAGGGACCATATATATATGTATAATGTTCAAAAAGTTACTAATTAGCAAGGATTTGTTTCTTCGTCTGATAATTGAGTAGGTGGTTCTTCGCCCTTGTTTGCTTCAATTATATCGGCTGATCTCGTTGTTGACAAGAAGCTAGGTTGATTGGTTGAAGATAGAAGTTGCGCCCACATCATGTCCGTAATGTCAACCTTGTTTTGCTTCTCAGTGATTCTATCAAAGGGTATGTAAGCATGTGTGTTGTTGACAGGACCAACCGTAAAGCCTGTGTACCCAGCCATTGCTCCATGTACAGCACTTTGAGCAACAAGAGTGCAATACACATTATCAGATGCATTACTTGCAATAGCCCGAATCATGTATGTCGGATCTATATATTTAAGATTGATCATCTTCTTTTCTTTCGAAAAATGCTCCTTTATCTTTTTCGATATCCATAAACCAACATCAACTTGCTCATCATCTTGTCCAGCACCTTCAGCTACAACTATAACCATGTGTCCATTCTCTTTCAGCCTTTGTTCTATGTACTCAAACACTCCACCACGTCCTTCAAGATAGTAATCAGATTCTGGAATCAAACAACAATCAACATCTCGACTAGCAAGACTAGCATACATCGCTATGAAACCACTATTCCGTCCCATTAACTTCACAACCCCAATTCCATTCTCAAAACTGGTAGCTTCAACATGAGCAGCATTAATAGCACGTTGAGCTTCCTCAACCGCGGAATCAAAACCAAAAGACTTGTCAATAACTGGTATATCATTATCGATTGTCTTGGGGATTCCAACAACTACAACATTCAAACCACGCCTTGTAATTTCCTCAAATAACACCGATGCTCCTTTCTGTGTTCCATCTCCTCCAATTATATAAACCTGATTGATACCCCGGTCCTGAATGCTATCAACTATTTTCTTCGTAACATGACCTCCTCGAGATGACCCAAGAATCGTTCCACCACGTTTATGGATATCATTCACAACCTTAGGTGTCAAAGGAATCGTGTTTTTGGAATAGAAACCTCGATATCCTCCGTCTATCCCTATCACTCTTGTTACACCATACATAGAGTATAGGCCACATACTAATTCCCTGATAACTGTATTGAGACCAGGACATAAACCTCCACATGTTACAATACATGCATTAACACAGGGGCGGCTCAACGTGATTGGAGGCCTAAAGCGAA